>NC_083361.1:35907797-38745297 GCF_030254825.1 Meriones unguiculatus | reverse complement strand
AGCTGGCTCTGAAAGAGGCCCCAAGTTCATTCAATTTCCAGTGTGTGGGGGAGAAAAGTTAGTAGAATACGGTATGAAAGAGGTGGGGATCATACTGGGAGCTGAAAGGTGAGGCTAATGGAGTCAGATTTCCTTAAAGGCAATGAAGAGCTATTTATGTATCTTTAGAATAAGCAGAGTATGATTAAGTTTGAAATCTACTTTGGTCCAGTGATATAGATACACAGTCACAGTTGACATTTTAAAAAACACAGGAAAGTACACAAGTAGAGAGCATCATGGCACATCACAACCAAGAGATTGACATTTAAAGATGAGGACAGGTGCTCGTCAAATTCACAGAAAAGAACACAGGTATGTCAACAAAAGCTGAAGTGACAAGAGGTGAGAATACTCTAATAGCTACAGCACTGTTGAGCTTTTAATTCAGTGGGCCCAAACCACATATTTCTTCATCTTTTGTTGCCCACTGAAATGATAGTAAATTAAAACTGTAATAATAAAAGCATATGTATTATAAGAGGATATCAGAACAAAGACTTTGGTAATCTGGCAGGAAAGAAAAAAAAATGAATTAGATCGGCCAATCCAAGCAGGGCCCAGCACTCACGTGCCCAGCAGACTGAGTAAAGCCATGTTTGCAGCATAAACCACAGAGGGCACAGAGATGCGCCATGTGAATGTACCACAGGGACTGAAACACAACTACAACTACAAGAATGGTGCCCTGACCAGGATCCCTTCTCCATCCCAGACCCCAAACCCATCCCAGTTTCCCTAACCACAGACACATAATCCACTAAAAACAATACTACCTTGTAGATAAAAGAGGGGTGGGGATACACAGCTTAGAGGTGGGCCCAGGACAAGACTCTGCATAAGCCTCCCACTCCAGGGCATCCATCTGCATGTAGCTGTGGAATTACATGATAATAATACAGCAACTCATCATCTACAGCAGTAAAAACAGTGGCGAAAAGAATCATCAGATTTAGGCTGATTAGGGATCTCCAGGCCCTAGCAGGGCGATTTAACTGTCTTTGAACAGATATTGAAAATTCATTAATCTACTCAGTCACCAGACAGGTGTTCACAGGAGCTCCTCATGTCCCTGCTGAACCTGGAGGAGCTGGCATTTCAGGAAGCACATGTCAGTTCTATTCAAAGCCTTTGCTAAGTGTACACAATCGATCTGCTTTACAGGTGTTTGGGATGAAAAGATGAGAGAGCTCTTGTCTTAGCCTAGAGGACACTTATATGAACAGGACAGCAAGTCAAAATCAGCCCTTGGTTTTTCTTTTTATTCTGTTTGTGGTGCTGGCGTCAAACGCAGGCTTCATACATGCCAGGCCAGTGCTTGACTGCTGAGCCATATTGCCTCACTAGGTTTTTCTTACCTTGTTTAATACGTTAGATGGAAGCAGAGTGAAAGACTGTGCCTTCCACTTCACACCGGGCTGAACCGTGTATTCACAAAGTGGCACATTGTGAAAGTGACATAGATCAGCTTTCTCATGAAAACTCTACAGCTGCATCAAAATCTGAATGATGAGCTAGTCATTACTGAGTCAGGCAGAACCAGAATACGTCCAGCAGAGATCTGAGAGTGAATGAAGTATTTAACTGTGTAGCAGCTTTGCTACCCTCAGGTAAGTTTATATTTCTGAAAGGATTACTCTGTGCACAGTTAAAAACATAACAGCAAGAAAAATTCCTTTCCCTTGCAATTTTACTTGTCATCACTAACATGTCTGAAATTGTAAGTACATTTTTCGTATCAGCAACCTCAGAATAGCCAGTTGAACTATTTTAAATTCTGACATAATTTAAATTAAATAACAGCAGGTGTGAGCACTGACTACTCTTCCAGAGGACCTGGGTTCAAGTCCCAGCATACACATGGTGGCTCACAACTGTCCCTAACTACAGCTCCAGAGGTGTCAATGCTCTGTTCTGGCTTCTATAGGCACCAGGCATGCACATAGTACAAATACATACATACAGGCAAAATACTCATACACCTAATTCGATACTACGATGGAGCAGCTGAGAGTGGCCATTGTCACAGTAAATTCTACCAGAGTGGATGCAGGACTAGCCACAGGATTATCAACATGGATTGCTGCAGCCATGAATCATCTGAAGGAATGGGCGGGCATGGGAGCGTTAGCAGGCCTTCTGGTGTTGGTCTCCTTGGTTTGCCTGTGGTATATATGCAAGATTAGAGTCTCACAACAGCGTAATGCAGCCATGACCATTCAGGCCTTTACAGCCATTGAAGCAGGACAGTCTCCCCAAGCATGGAAGCTAAAATGTTATGCTCCGGATGCGAGGCTAAGCACTGCACTCAGGGTCAGCCGCTTTCGACCCAGAGAAGAGCATGTCTGATTGCATGCGGGTTGATGCCCCAGGTCCCGCCTCTGAGAAAAAGGTATCGGACAGGTCTGATGCTCTTTGGGTGGATGACACCTAAATGAACATCAGTACAAAGTCCCAATTTATTTCTAATATCAGAGATCAGACCTCTACTCTTGCCTGATGCGTCTAAAACAAAAAGGGGGAACTGTAGAGAGCTGCGTAATGCTGCGCCTTAAAGATGGAGCTGGTTTCCACCTTCCACCTTCCCGATGGTGAGTGCTCTCTGTCACAAACAACTCCACATTTGGCTAAGGCTGAGGATCTGGCTTGCTTCCATGTATGTGGACCTATCTGCATTGCCCACATGGCACGCTGGGGTTGGCTACCCAGAGGCTATTTAAACTGTGGGCTGGCTTTCCCCAGGGTCAGATGATTGTTCAAGGTTCCTGAATAAACTGCATTGAAAAAAAAATATATTTTTTTTTCTAACCTTTAACACTATGTCCTTGAGCTCTGAAGTTCAGATACAATGAATGTGAACATGAGCACTTGCAAGCATGCTTCTAAAACTTTTAGGAACTAGAACAAACTATCCTGTTCTATAATTTCAACAGTACACAAAATTCAACTGAAAGCACAGCTAGTCCAGTTCTGCAGAATCAAGCTAACGGGTAGCTCACCTGCTGAGCCACTGCTCCTGCCCTCACTTGTAAATATATGCTCAGGTTTCAGTTCCCTGAGGAGCTCTGTTCCGCAGGAGAGCTTAATTCAGCTCGTGGTTTCAGAGGTCAACTTCAAGGTCAGCTGGGTCTGTGTTTCTGTGCTGGACTTGAGGTAGAATACCGTTGCAGAAGGGTGTAGAAGAAACTTACTGATGGTGTGGGCCAGGGTTCAGGGATAAGGTCTCTTCTTCAAGGAGCACAGTCTTTCACACTGGAACTCCTGGCAAAAGTGCCTCTCCATAATCTTACTACCAACAATGAACTTTTAATTTTTCTAAACAGTTTTTATTGGGACTGTGGCTTTCAAGTTTGTTTGCACAAGTGATTGAGATGACTGCTACAGAACCCCTAGAATGACAATGAAGTCCTTAACTGTGCATCATGGGAAACAAAAACCTTTATAAAACTACACATAACCACAACTTCAGCTTGCTTCTAACCATTCCAGAATGGAATGGAAGAAGAAGGCTGGTGTCAGAAAATAAAAACTCTGACTTCAGTCTTTAATCTAACTGCTTTTTTTCTAAGAAAAGTATCACTGACAGATTTGCTCAGTGGAGTCTTGTGTTAATACCATTCTATAATGGTATCTGAATTTATATTATAATCAGGAAGTTATGGATCAAAACAGCATAAAAACAATTCCATGACAACTGTGGGGATGACTCACAGAATGACTAGCTCAACGCAACTTAAGATTTTATTAGGCTAGTAGATTTTTACAAAAAGACAAATATCTTGACTATCTTTTACTAAATAGTTACTAGAAATTTGGAAATGTGTAAATTTTCAAGTTCAAATTAATTATAAATTAAGCCTTAAATGTAAACCTACCTTATGATATCCATAGCCTGATACAGGATTTCAGACTGGTCAACTGCAATCACTTTCTTGGCCCCGGCTTTGGCAGCGAACATGGAGAGAATTCCAGTTCCACACCCAACATCCAGAACAACCTGGAAGATAAAATAGCTACTACTGAAAAGTCCTCTGTTTCATATTGCACTTACATGGGAGTATCTGGGATAGGATTATCTTCTGATAAAAAGTTTAACTTTATTAATCAAATATGGTAACTTCTATGTGCAGAAACAACATACTATGGATTACTTTAAACAATGTTACAGTACACCATGGTCTTCTGCAGTTAGGCCAACAATACTAAATTAAGAGATACTTTGTACAAATCAAGTAAATCCATGGCCAGCATAAAGAAACTTTTGCCCTGCTTACTGCTAGAGTCTGACCAAGGCTCAACAGTTAAGAATTTGAGCAGAAACATGCCTTTCATATTTGAGCAAAAAGAATTCAAGTAGATCCAATGCAATTTAAAAACAGTTACAAAGGCAGAAGGGAACATGGCATGTGAGGAGAGATGACCAGAGGAAAGGGGTGGGACATGAATGGGGAGTGGAATCTACCCAACATACTTCACTTGAAATTATCATGGTGGCATCAATTTGTCCGAAATATGTACCAGTCCAGAGCCCATCTACCTTGAGCACCAGGTATGATCTTGGTGAGGGTTCACCAAGCAAGCCAAGACCCTTTTTTTGTAGATTTTGAGACAGGATATCACTATTGCTCAGCCTGGCCTTGAACTTGCAATTCTCCAGCCTCAGTCTCATAAGTGCTGATATTATAAGAATATACAACCATGCCTAGCTCTCCAAGTCTTTGTCTTAATAGTTAACACAACCTTTTTGGAGAATGAACAACAAATAAATTTATAAATATATAAAATAATGCCAAACCATGATGTGATAAAAAAAAAATGGAATAAATATTAGAGCAGGTGAAAAGAAATATACTCCCTTTAAATTTTAAATAGATTGGAGAATATCTCTGATCCATATGTGTGAGACTTAACAGGAGTATGCTATGCAAAGATCTAGATACATAACCAAGGTGACCCTCACAGGGTCAGTCCACTCAGGAAGAGCCAGCATTAACTCGCAATCTCCTCTGAGTAAGACTGCAGAACACACACTCAGAATGTGTGCTGATAGGACAGGCACAATCAGCATCCTCTGTATTTATGTGTGAACTATAGAACAGTATCGTTTCCCTTCTTTCTGCTCCAATTCTTCCTTCTTTCCAATGTATCCATATTATATCAGAGTTCTGGGGTCTGGGGATGTAGTTCAGTGGGAGAATGTACACATAACATAGCCCTGGGTCCAATCTCTTGCCAACAGAAACAAGACAAATTCTTTTAAAAGTTAAAGAATTAGATATAACATGACTCTGCTGTTGTGGGAGAACTTTTCCTGAGAGACAGAAAGATGATATCTAACCCCTCCTTGAGGACACCAATGACAAATCATAGTTCAAAAGCCCACCTTGGAGCCAATGAATGGGGCTTACTTATAGAGCAGGGGTGGATGAGGACTTCCCCACAGCTACACAGCACGAGCCTCCTTCACTTAACCTTCCTTCCTCCACATACTCTAGAACCTGCCCAGACCATGAAACCAATGTGATCAGAGCAGTAATACCACACAAACGGCAAGAAGATACATGAAGGGAAGGCTGGAATCTCAGGGAAAGCCCAAAGACCTTCCCCACTCCTTCCTCCTATAAGGCAACATCAGCAGCCTCTAAGAATTTTCTTTTAATATGCAATTATAATGTTGTCACAAACAAAATAATTTTGTCAAGTTTCAAATAAAATGTAATAAGCCAAAACAGAGAAACAGTAAAACATGTAGTATAAACATAGAGTTGTGGCTACACAAACGGCAAAAGCTCCCAAAGAAGTTCATTATTGTGGTGGGGCCTAAACCCTTACCATCTCCCAAAACACATTACAATACAATTTATAAAATAAAAATAAAAGGCTGGAATGGACCTGAGAAGCTTGACTGCTTTGGCAAGGGTGTCTGAGGAAGCCGACGACAAGATGGCACCAATACCATCTGGGTAAGACCCATTATGACCCAGAGTCCACTGTCAAGAACTCATCTTTTTCTTTCTGCCAGAGAAGGGATCAAACCCAGAGCAGATGAACACTCATTGCTGAGTTACATCCTAACCTTGGGTTTCCTGAGACAGAGTCTTGCTAGGTAGCTCAGGTTGACATGAGATATTTTATGAAAGTCAGCCTGGCACGGAACTTGAAAACTCCTGCCACAAAACCGGGTAGAGTGGCACAGGCCTTTAACTGTAGCACTTGGAAGGCAAAGGCAGGTTGATCTCTGAGTTTGAGGCCAGCCTGGTCTACAGAGCAAGTTCCAGGACAGCCAGGGCTACACAAAGAAACCCTGTCTTGACAACACTACCACCACCACCACCACCCCAAAAAAAAAGAAAAGAAAGAAAGAAAAGAGGAAGAGGAGGAAAAAGAGAAAACTGACTTAGCCTACTGAGTGCTAGGATTATAGGCACACCTGCCACCGAACTCAGCATGCATTAAAATTAAATTGTATTCTCTCAAAGATACATAGTATATGAATATTTCTAAAATATTAAAACAATGTATAGATGTTCTTATACTTAAACAATTAAAATTTATCAAGGAAAGACGCTTAACACACTGCCAGTCATTAGGGAAATGCACAACTGGACTATAGAACCTTTCAGATCCATTAGGATGGCTACAGGACAGAAAATAAACAATGGAGTTAGCAAAGACCAGAAGTGGAGCCCTTGTTACATAGCTGGGTATGGAAGAGAGAAAACCCATTTGAAAAAACTATGTAACAGTTTTTCAAGTACTAAACAAGGAATAGCCACAAGATCTGGGCACATTTCCAAACAAAGAGAGCAGTTTCTTAAAGGGCATCTCAACATCCATGTTAAAAGCAAGAGTATCCCCAATGGATAAGTGTGGAAGTTACCTGACCATCCACAGACTGATGAATGGTAAATGTATGACTATAATCACTTAGCCAGTCTTTAAAAGAAAGGGAATTCTGAGACATGCTCCAATGTGAAGTCTTTGGAACCATTGTGTTGTGTGAGAAGAGACGGACAACATATGATTCTACTTATACAAAGTGCTTAGAATAGTCAAAGCAATAACGAAAAATAGTGACCTATAGGAGCTAAAGGGAGGAGGAGTAGGGAGTCACCAATGGGTAGTTTCAGCACTGTAAGATGAATACAACTCTGAAGATGGATGGTATGATGGACCACAGTATTTTGACTGTACTGAATATCACTCAACTGTATACTTAAAACGGTTAAGACAGCAAATTTTGTCATTTATTATTTAATGCCACTGGAAAATAGGAGAAGAAATGTAAATAAGGAATAATTTCTATAAAAAATGCACAAAAAGACTTAAGATATACATAGCATAGTTTAATTAAGAATGTGTTTGTACCCTCCTTGCACCGTCTGGTTGCCCTCCCCTTCCCTTGATCTTGGCCACTCATGGAAGAAGGACCAGTAAAGGACCTTCAATTAAAAGACAATAAAAACACTAATTAGAAAGAAAGAAAAAAAAAAAAAGAATGTTTTTGCAGGCTGAAGAGATACGGGTCAGTGGTTAAGAGTCATGACAATGGAGTTCAGATCCCTGCAAGCCCAGTATTGCAGGTATGCCTATAACCACAGCTCTGAGTGAGAACAAGATTTCTGGGGCTTCATGACTTCCATCCTAACCAATAAAATGTGAATTCCAGGTTCAAAGAAAGACTCTGCCTCAGGGGGACGGGAGTGGGGAGTACTGATACAGGAAGATACTTGATGCTCTCTTCTGGCCTTCGCGCCTGTACAGACAAGGACACATACACATACATACACACACACACACACACACACACACACACACTATTTAATCTTCATTTTTCAAATTAGGAAAGTAAACTCCAAAAGAGAGAAAATAACAGGTACAGGACCCCACAGCTATTGAATCATATAACTGGCTTCTAACACAGGTCAATCTGCTTCCACAGGCTAATTATACTCTCCACTGAACTTTAGTAGTTAATTACATCTAGGTGATAACTGAGTGATCAGGCAGGCAAAATTTGACAGACTCAGAAAAAATGGTAGGAATAACAAAATAAATCAATGATCTTTGATGAAATGATAAAGGAACCAGATTTCCTCTTTAAAAAAAAAAAATAAAGTGAACAAACAAACCTCAACTGTAGATAGAAGCCAGTAGCATAAAGGTGGCACCTGACTGGGAATTTCTTCAATGGACTCCAAACAAATTAATTATGAGCATGTGAGAGGATGATTAAATGTCACCCAAAGTTAAATTAATTGAACTACCATATGGCCTCCACAGGAATTTTGAGAATTGAAACAATATAAGAAAAGGAGATTGGGAGGGAGGAGAAAGAAAGAAAAAGACCACTTTTAATTACAGCCACCTTAAAAACAAAAACAAAACTGTGTATTCATGTGTTTATGAAGATGCATGTGCCACAGCATGTGTGTAGAGGTCACAGGCCAATCTCAGGTGTCAGTCCTCGCCTTTGCCTTATTTGGAACAACATCTCTATCTACTACTATCTACTATTGGTAGGCTGTCCAGAGCTTCTGGGAGTCTCCAGGCTTCATGTGGGTTCTGAGATCCAAACTCACTCACTCGGTCCTCATGGCTGCATGTATAACCACTAGGTCACTCCCCTATCCCATAACAATACTATGAAAAACACATCTCTATTATGCATTGTAAAGTATGATATGGAAGCTGGTATTGTAGCATGAGGTCTACTTAACACAAAAGATAAAACATAGTAATAAAACACAGAAGAAACATACATTTCACAGACCCTCAAAACAATGACATTAAATAGTTACATGACCATTTCACATAGAAAAAACATATTATGTATGTGTGTGGATAGGCATACTATAACTAACAAGTCCCACTCTAAATAACCTCTCCACCACTGACACACTGCTGCTCAGTGTGGAGAACAAGGCTTGAGAGCACTAGACTAGAACACAAAGCCTGGGTTTTTCACTTCTGTTTTGAAGACATCAATTAACCTCCCTGTGTTGAAGCAGACAGATATCCTCTCGCTCCGTGTGTTCCACGATGACCTATGTATTATCAAATGCACTTAAAAGCACAGTACTGCATCTCTACAGCCACTGTCAGACAGAAGCTGTAGACTATCTAATAATCTGAACCACTAAAAAACCATGCCCTTACACGTGCTTTAAGATTAAACATTTTATTAAAGTGACCTTTGAGAAACCACAAATGCCAAGCAAAGTTCATCACACTGGTAAAGTTAATGGCTACTGCCCCATGCAAAGCAGCAAGGAGGTGCTCACACTAGCTTGGGCAGGCTCTCTTAGTGACAGGAGTAGAATGCCACAAATTGAGTCCACAAAGTTTGCAATGTTTTGTTGATAATGCAAACATACAATGTTTGACTCTGTGTGTGTATGTGTGTACGTATGTACATATGTGCATTTACGTTTATGATGCCCTCACTTTCACTCTTCATCACTTGAACCCAGAGCCTGATGAATCAGCTTTTGTAGCTAGCCAGCTTGCAATAGGGAAACCCATCTGTGCCTCTGGACCTGGATCACATGTAATCACCACAGCACTTGGTGTTTACATGGAGGCTACGAATGTGAACTCCAGTCCTCCTGTTTTTGTGGTAAGTGCTTTATCATGGAGCCATCTCCCCAGCCCATACACACACAAAAACACAGTACTGCAACAAAGAAATCAGAAGCAAAAGTTGCTGTGAACAGGTCCATGACCTTAGTAAGAACCATTCCCAGTCACAAATTCTTATTTCAAAAGTCTACAGATCCTCTGGTAACTAGTACTTGAACCCTTCCAGTATTTCTTAGTCTAGAATCTAGAGTATAGCCCAGTCTAGAGTGCAAAGAAATAAAACCTCTAATTCACTGCTTCAATTCCTATGGCATTCATGTCACAAAGGTAAGAGAAGACTCCTCTAAGACAGTAGCAATGTCAATCAGGAAGGATTAGAACACTCAGTCTGCAGGTGAGGCACACAGCAATTCCCCACGTACCCAGATCCCACACCTGGCTCCTGAAAGGCCAGACTGACAAGGACCTCTTCATTGCTACACAGCTTATTACGTTAAGAAGAAAGTAAACATAAATAAATAACCTGCTAATAACTGAGTTAAAAACTATAAAGTGACATTTTCATGGGCACATCACATCTGTAGGTACCTTCATGCACAAGGTGCACATACAGACAAATAGGTACACATGTACACACAAAAAAGTAAATCTTAAAAAAACTGAAAGAAAATAGAAAGCCATTCCAGATATGCCCCAGTGTGAAACAGAAGTGGCTCTCACTACAATGGTCTCCACTCTTTGCTCCTCCAAGAGAGAAAGCCCAGGAAATAACTTACAGGAGCTTGAAGACATAGTGAGAACTAGAAACACCTCTATGCTCTCAATGTAGAGTCTTCAAGGAAGAATGACGGAGGAAAAATTCCAGGCAAAGATATTCAGAAGGCAAAATCCATAGCTCCTGCTTAAATTAGTGGGGTAATTCTAATAAAGACAAACAGAAGCATGATGCTTTGAGCAAACACACCAGTGTGCAAAGGGAGGGAAAGGCCAGAGGGGAAAGAAGACAATGTGAGAACTTAGGAGGAAGGACTACTCCACAAACACTAGACTCCATATTAGCCATGCATACACAGAGACACATGAGGAAAGAGGCACACTCAGATGCACAAGAGCTCATGTGTGCACACACAGAGAGAAAGACAGATACACACAAACACACACACAGACTACACACACAAAGCTTATGAACCATCTTTTAAATAATCAACATAACTGTCAAGACGGCTTAGCAGGTAAAGGTGCCCACCACCAAGCTTGAGACTGACTGCTGGGAACCACACAGTAGAAGGAGAAAACTGACTCTGGCAACTTGTCCCTGAACTCTGTCTGTTCTTTCATGCCATGTACATGCCAGTGTGTAGACACCACCCACAAACAGGACCAGTCAGATGGCTCTGTAGATAAGGGCACTTGCTGCCAAGCCTGCCAACCTGGAATCCATATGGTGGAAGGACAAAACCATCCTCCAACCACCACATGTACTCTGTGGTAGGCATATGCCCATCCCACCATACATAACACACATATTGAAAAAATAAAAAATAAATAAATAAAACATAATAAAAACTTAAATAAATTAGACAGTATTAAAATAAAAAATAAGATGGTCCATAAAAACATAAATTCACAAAGGACTAAATTGTACAGAAAAAAATTCTAGCTTTTACAGTATTCCACTCCAGTCAACATTATAAATTTTTTGCTATTCTACACATTGGATAATAATTAAAAGCATGCTTTGCCATGGGGTTTATCAATACATTCCAAACACACAATCACCATAAATCAAAAACTACAGTTTAGACTAATTAGACAGGTGAAATTTAGCTAGGCTCCATTCCTGTAATGAATGACTTTCAGCTTTATAAAAAGATGCCCTGAATGGCAGCCCCATTAGATCTGGGTTATCAGCCTCAGCACCACGCAGCAGTTCATCAAAGGCTCCTGGGAAGCCAAGCCTGAGTCAATTGTCCAGGAACGACATAGGATGGCTGACTCAAGGACCACTCACTCACCTTATCTTTGAAGATGTGTGGATTTTGATATATGAAATCTCTGTAGCTTTCTGTGCGTACTTTGTCCTAGGATAGAGAGAGCAAGATACCATGTATACAGTCTGAGCAAATAAACGAATTCTTCTGTGAACCTATGCCTATTGTATCACACATTGTTAGCCTCCACAGCAACATTCTGCCTAGAAAACAGAGCTATTTCATTTTTTTCTTCTTTTTAAAGAAAACAATAAAGAACAAAAATAGCAACAACACATAAAAACTGTTATTTAAAAAGTATCAGTGAAAGATCAAATGTAGCCATTAGTTTGAAATGTGCACACCTTTCTCTTTCCACATGTGGTCACTGTCAGACTCAAGAGATGACAAATGCTAAGTAAAGGTGTCCTTTAAGCAAAGCCTGGCTCCCTGAGGTGATGGGGAAAAAAAAAAAAGGAACATACAGGGATCATGAATCTACACCAAGGAAATTTTTCTAAGAAAGCCACAAAAGCATCTGGTTTATAGGACTATTTTGTTTCTAGAAATGTCTGTAGTAGGAAATGATGCCTCAAAGGCTGTAGGTCTAGAAGAAAATCATGTGAGCCTTCTGGCACACATCACCAGATTCCATACTCTGGAGTCTCTCATGAACTGTGACCAGGCAGGCCTGCAACATCCTCACATTCCTGCTAGCTAGCGACCAAGCTGCACCCCTAAGTCAGACACGGACAGTCTACAGATGAGGTGGGGGAGGACTCTGCACCCAGTAAAAAAAACTGAATATGGTAAAAACAGCTGCCACCAAGTGGAAATTCTAGTTTACAATTAGTTTTATTTTTAGTTTTCATAAAAAATGAAAACAGTCAACCCTCAGTTACCTGTGGGCCCCGTTTTTATGGATTCAGGCAAATAAGGACTGAAAGCACCTCAGACAAATAACCACATCTGTCCTAAGCCTGTGCAACCTTGTATCCTTCCCTGATTAATATATACCACAGTGACCCATCTTCTAATTGCACCACAAAACAAACAGGAAACTTCTATCAAAAAGGACAATTCTTCCAAAATCCCTCCAACAAAGCCTCCTCCTCAAAAATTCATCCCCATCCCCCACTTTTGTTTGCAGGTGAGGGGGTTAGGGGTCCACTAAGTCCAATTAGTGCTAGGTGTGGGGCAAGTTAGGGGGGAAGGAGTGGATAGGATTTTCATTGGATACACATGAAATTATCAAGAATAAAGAAAAATTATACATAAAATGCCCCTTTAAATGAACACCATTTTGTACATTTTTTACTGAAAAAACAATTCAGAGTGGGTGTCAGTCATAGGTACAGCAGCATGGAAGGTTCTCACCCATCAACCTGTATCCCCACACTCCAACTTGATCAAAAGCATCCAACTACTGTCTGCACACACTACTATGGCTGAGTGATGCTTCTCCCAGGAGCCTCTCTCATCATCGGCATTGTTCGTAAGCTCATCACACACAGAGCCCTGTATCTAGCAGACTCTTTTTTGAATAACTGACACTTTGCCAGAAAAACCCGTAATCATGAGTAGGAAAGCTACTAAAAAACTCTCCTTAAAATCTGTTTCCAAGCCAGGGTGGCAATGCAGCCTGTGATCCTGTAATCCAGGATAGTAAGGGCTGGAAGGTCAGGATTCAAGGTCCTCTTTTGCTACATAGAGTTTGAGGCCAGCATAAGCTATAGGAGACCCTGCCTCAAAATAAACAAACAAAACAACAAAGAAAATCCTCAAAACAAAAGTACTAAAGATTTACTCTAACAAAAAAGACTAACATGAGAATACAGAATAAAACTTGGAAGAAATCTTTCCCATCAAGCAGACACAAAGTTAAATAAGAGCTCTGACACCCTGGAGCCATGTGTGGGGGCAACAGAAGGATCTCAGCTCTATCCCTCAAAACCAAACCACTGCAGACAAGTCTCAGGCAGAGAAGCTACACACTACAGTTTTATGTCACACAAAGCACCTCAAGGTGCCTAGGAAGGGGAACAAAAGCTCCAGTCAGCTACAGGTCCAAGGGAACAACATAAGCCCCCACACCTCATGCTATAAAACAGCACGGTAACCAGCACTACTGCACACCTAGAGAGCAGCTGCCACAGCAAACACAGGCAGATGCTATGCAGCTCACATCTGCATTACAGCCAACAACCCCTTCTTCAAAGGCCCAAAGTAGCAGGTGTTATCTAAAGTCCATTTAACCCACACCCTTTGTCAACTGTGTCTTTAAATTTTAAACAACTTCATTCATCCAATCCATAGAAATAAGATTATAATTATAATTAAAATGTTTACAACTAAACAAGAAAGTCACTAATCAGTCTATAAAAGCCTTACACTTGGGGTTTCCCAGCCTCAAATTACTCGTCAGAATTATGTAGGCTTTCTGTCACAAGATACCACTGAACAGTTTATTTGTGCTGAGAGCTGTTCTAGTAAAAACAGGAAACACAGCCTGAACCAAGGCAGGCTCTCTCCTAACTCAGTTAATATCAAACCAATCAACATCTCCAAGAGCAATTCTGTGCCACAAGAAGGGAAACTGAGGCAGAGACCATTAATAACAGTGCCTGAGTGATTCTCTGAAGGGAAAGACAACCCTGGAACCCTTGAGCTGGAGTCTCCATGTACGTACAGGGGCCTTACATTGGTCACACATCACAGTCTCTAGTTGCTGACATACAAGCACAAGAGTCCTTTTATGCAAACCAGCCTTCCCTGATCACTGCTGTGAAAACACTTCCACCCACAGGGACTTTCATGACCATGACCTGTCTGAGAAAGGCTACACAAGAGCTACACCAAATACTCAAAAGAGCAGGTAGCATTGACAGAGATTTCAAACAATCAACAGAGCTTAGATGAGCTCCTTTACAGAGAACAACCCACCACAAACACAAAGCATGCCATTTCTTCTACACAAATTCACTCACTTGTACAATATGTAGTGTCTGCAATGCTCAATGTTATGCCACCGTCACCCAGGTGACAGCAACTGTGATACAGCATAAATAATGGCATGACACTGCTTTAAGGTTCTTGGGCTGCCTTTAAATAAAATAATCTTTGGAGGGAGAATTTAGAAAAGGATTTTTATTGATCAATTCTAAGAAAAGAGAAGACAACATCTAAAGTTTCTAGAGATAAACATTTAAAATTTTTAGTAAATTTTGCAATCCAATATTTATTTTATTTTATGCTAGTCAAGTATAGTCAGTTTTGCTGAATTAAAATTCCTACTATTGTAATCTGTAATGTGATAAAATGTACAGTCAGTAGG
This sequence comes from Meriones unguiculatus, assembly GCF_030254825.1. NCBI lineage: Eukaryota > Metazoa > Chordata > Mammalia > Rodentia > Muridae > Meriones > Meriones unguiculatus. The sequence goes on along the minus strand of NC_083361.1, from coordinate 38,730,372 downwards.
TAAAGTTTATTTCTATCTTCTATGGGTATTACCACTTTGACTATTAAAACTGAACAGATACAAATATCAGGTCTGACCACATTAGGAAACATTACTATATTATCAGCAATTCTGTGGGTTATAAGTTATGCCATGAATAGTATGAGAACTATTTTAAATTAATCTTTACAAGATAACTACATGCCCAAACCAAGTCAACATTGCTATTTTAAAAACTAAAAAAGTTTCTCTTCCATGTTTAAAAAAAAAAGAATAATTTAATTCTTATTTAACACAGCAGATGTTCCTGGGAAGATCAGAACCATCAAGCAACTGTTTTTTCCAATGTTCAATTTCTAGTAAAAAGTGGCTTCATTAGAAAGATGAAAACTGACTTAAATAGGATTTTCAGGGACTTGACACCTCTGTAATCTTTTCATCTGAGGAGCAGTTTTCTAAGTGTGTTCACACACACACCCATTTGCACACGTGCTTCTTGACTATTAAGAAAAAACCTATTCTGTAAGGTTCTCCCGTTGGCAGATTTGATGCATATGTGCTCTGTCCAACCTTTAGCATTTCTTCATGAATCCCATAATGCCCGTAGGAGCTGAAGTAGACGCCGTCCTCATCTTCCTGCAGGTCTGCAATGGCAGTGGTAGAGGAGCAAGTTCTGACATCTACGTTCATCACAAAGTCCTGAGCAAATTGTCTGTAATCAATTTGAAATACACCCTTGAGACAGGTTTACTGGACCATGAGAAAAGGCAAGGCTAGAGAATGAGGGAGGGGAGGAGGAAGGGGGCAGTGTGCACAGCATCTTAAATCCTTTTCTACCTGCAGCACCCAACAGCGCCCCCTGCTGGATATGAAGCAATACAATGCTTTATTCAAATGTATTTTTTCTACTGCTCTATGGATGCCCATGTGAAGGCCTGTGCCCACCTCCACACTAACATCTAGACTGACAAGTTCCCCAGGAGATGAAGGGCTCCTGGAGAACACTAACTCAGTGAGGAAAAACTGCCCCTATCTATCTGGTTCTTTGATTAAATTCTACACTATTGTCACATTTTGGCTATTTTAAAAACAACATTTCAACCTTGTATTTTCCCAAAACCTAAAAAAATAATAATCCTCCCATGTCTGAAAAAAGTAGGTTAGTTAAAACGCTGAAACCAACTAGAAACAAGAAAATTAAAAGGCAGGAAATATTAAAAACAGAAATATTAAAGAGGACCTGAGAACAGCCACATGCGCAGAACAATTATGAAGTAAATACAAGTCTGTAAAAATGCAACTGACATAGAGTAACCCTTAAATGCTGTGTGTCTTTGGTACTCTTAAAGAAAGTATCAACACTGGCGTCTAGCCCCCAGGTATTCTGCCCAGGAACTGCCCTACAAGCTCCACCTGGAGCGGGGTCTGGCTGGGCAAGCACTCACTTCATCTTCTGCAGGTCCTCACGCGCTCGAGCCAGGGCTGCCTCGGCAGACAGCGCCCGCGCCTCCATGTGCTTCAACTTCTCAACAACAGATGTATTGTCTCTGAGTCCGTTGGGGTATGAGAAGGGAGTAGACACCGGCTCATAAAGATCTTCTACGTCTAAAGGGTAAAGGGCCACCATTATCAGGTCACCTCATAGCAGCACATTGGGGACAAACAAGTTGGAAATAAACAGGCCTAAGTGTCTACGATGGTCAAGCGAGAAAAAAATTATTAAAAGCACTTTTCATAGGCTTGCTATCCAAGTTCCTTGATCTGATCTCATGGAGTATGATAGTCTGCTTTTCATTAGCTAGCTAAACCGAACGTAGGCATGCATGAATACCCTGAACCAAACACAAGGAAACTAGTGTTTAGTATTAAGCTTTCACTCTCAATCTCAAAACAGCTCACTCTCAAATCAACCTGAGATGCAAAGAGTTATTCCTATTTCAGACACTGGGGAAAATAAATTTCAAAAAAGCTAAGTAACCAAATCAAAGTCATATAGTTATGTACTGGTGCAGTGAAAGCTCAACAGCTGCCTAACCAGTCCAGGCTCTTGACCCTAACAAAGCACCTCTCAGCCTGTTTCCTTAGCCCCAGAATAGCAGGCAGCTTGTGCAGACACTCACTGGTAATCCTGCTGGGTGCAACAAGAATGAGCCTGGAGGGCAGTGTGCCAAGGAAAACAGGCCAACACTAATGGGCAAATGCAAACTCTAAGAGTCCTTATGGGGTCACAAGGTGCAGAAGAACCAGCAGCCAGGCCATCAACTACACAGCTGAACTCGGGTGGGGGCCATGATGATGTCTGTGGCTCATGGCACCACCAAGGGCCATGAAGATGTCCATGGTCTGTGCTGCAGCCTGAAGCCACATCCGTTGGCTATGCTGCTGTCAGGAAGAAGAAGCCATATTGATGTGAGGGGCCTGCCCTGCCAGCTGAGGCCATGAGGTGATGTTCAGGCCTGTACTGCCACTGAGGCCACATGTCTATGGTTCTACTGTGGTTGGGGACTGTGTTGAAGTCTGTGACCCATGTTACCACCAAAGGCCATGAGGATGTCTAGGGTCCGTGCTGCAGCCTGGAGCCACGTCCATGTGTACAGGACATGCAGCCACTGGAGGCCACACTTATGTGAGTGGTCTGCACTACACCTGAGGCCATGGTGATAGAAACCATGTGGAGGCCCATGATCCATGTTCCTGCTGACTGTGCAGAGCAAGGCTATTTTTGCTGTGACATGGATAACTATAGATCCACAGCTGATAGAAAGGAAGGCTTCTGTGATGACCCCTATCCTCCAAACCCCCCATTTAAAAATAAAAATAATAATAATGCCACCAAAAAGAACTCTTAAAAAGTGTGATGAGGACAGTGAAGAGTAGCTTTTCATAATTGGCAGCTTCTGGTGAGGTGTGGGAGGGAAGGACTCAGTTCTACTGAAGGGGAAGGCCACTTAGAGTTTGACCATGCTCCAATGAGTAAATAGATAATACAAAGTGGACTTGTGGTTTTTTGTTGTTACTGTTTTCTATTTTCATTTTTTACTTCTTTTGGGAGGGAAAGTCATAAATCAGGGGTTGACATGGAAGGACTGGGAAGGGATTATGATTGGGGTACATGATGTGAAACTCCCAGAGAATCAATTAAGACGTTATGTGGGAAAAACAAAACAACAACAACAAAGACCTTACAGAAGCACAGGGAATTATGTTGCCATAGCCTAGGGCTGCAAGCTTTCCCTTCAGACACAGACACTGAGAACACCTTACCCACCATGTGACTACAGCCGATGCCCAGTGTACATGGGACAACACAGCAGAGCTTAAGTGTGTTCAGCACACAAAAGAATGGTTACGTGTTGCATGCCAATCTGCTTGAATGCAACAGCCATTTCAGAGTGTTTACGTTCACATGATCACAACCCTGCACACCTAAAGGTTACGCTTAACCAAACTTTCATCAAATAAGGCAGACAAGTCATTCCTTAAAGATGAAGTACAGATAAGGACTTCTATATATCCAAAGCCTTCCCATCCCAGGCAAGCCACTAATATTTTATTATGATACTATGATGCAGCCAAAATCTTAGGTTAAATTTTTTTTTTCGATTTAATCTTCATTTTGTCATTAACAAGTGTAGAAATAACCCTGCAAACAGAGATGGAATCAGTGAGTCTTAAGAAATCCCAGGATCATGGGGAGACTTCATTACCTTACAATCTACCTAAGCGACAAACACTGCTGACACTGTTGCCGCCTCTGTGCAGCAGGGGGACAGCACCCCACCCCACTCAGGTTCTGCTATGATACTTATGAAGACATTTCAACAGCTAACCAGTACGCACTGCTTCTCCAGGGGACTAGAGCCATGCTGAACCTGATACACACAGTGCAGCGTGGCTGACCTCCATTTACACACCGAGAACAGTCATCTCATGAGTCTGAACACTCGGTCCCCAGGTGCTGCACTGTTCAGAAAGCGGTAGAACCTGTAGGAAGCAGAAGCCACTACAGAAAGTGAGCTGCTGAGAAAGGACGATAAGCTTTTAAGTTTTATTTATTCACTTGTATTTGTGTGTATGTGTCACCTCGTCTGTAGGTGCCCCCATACATGCAGGTGCCCACAGAGGCCAGAAGAGGGCATCATATCCCTCAGAACTGGAGTTTCAATTGGTGTGCGCTGCCACGCGGGTGCTGGGAACAGAAAGGGCAGTGTGCGTTAACCGTGTTACCTGTCCAGCCCCACTTCCTGGCCACTCTGGACTTTCTGATGTGGACCCAGTGTGACCAGCTGCTTCTGCAGTGCCTTCCTGGCCAGTGTGGAGTGTTTCCTCTCAAATGGTCAACCAGACTAAGCCTTTCCGCCCTTCAATTGCATCTTTTGGGCATCTGGTTATAGCAACCACAAAACTAATACAAATCCTTACTTTGTATTTTGTTTCCAAATTCAAGCAATTTGGCAAGCTTGGTTTTATTTCTGCTATAATAAAAATTGGTCATAATTTAACATTAATATGCATCACTTTTCAGTGATGTTAATCATATAGACTGAAAGGGATGGAAAGCAATAAGCAGCAGCAGCCCCTGGAGAGTATGAAGCTGGGTTCTGGCAGTCACCCTACAATTCATAGGATGCCTGTTCTGAGAGGGACACACTGCTCCAAGTGCGACTGTCCACAATTTACTTTTCTTCTAAGGGGGCATTTACCTTCTTTCCACAGTTTGAAATAAACTACAATGTTGTAATAAACTACTCTGTGTATGTCTGTTTGGAATGAAAACATCAATCTATAACCCAATGATGGGCAGTAAGAATGCAGTTTTGCTGAATCTGGGAGTACTGCAGCATCAAACCTAGAATTAGTTTATGGCATGCAAGCTCTCAGCAGCTCAGCTACATCCCCAGACCTGTGGATTCATTCTTTCTGTGAAAACTGACAGCCTGCTGAGGTCTTTAGAAATGAAGCCCTTATCCATGGAGGATGGATCTACACAGTGGATGTCTGAAACTGAACCCTCAATGAACCATGTCTTCCTTATCATACTGCATATCCACCATAAAGTTTAATCAATAGATTAGATACAGAGACTAAAAGCAATTAACAAGAAATATTTACAAGATGCTATAGGAGCACTGTGATACTGTAACAGTCAATTCATACCTGCAACAAAAGGATGGGTATCACGCACAGTACACATACACTGGATAAAACCAGAAAGCACATGGCAGGAAGAGACTGCACGATGCTTCTATGCCTCTCAGAACAGCAGCCAACTTAAATTAAAACTTACAAGCTGGTTATTTTTACAGTCATCCACTGTTTAATTGACCAGGTAAAAATACAGAAAACAAAGTCCTTGCTTGGGAAGGACTATGGTCCATTTTTACAGAGCACTTTGGTGTAACAAATGGCCTGAGGCTAAAGTAGACAAAAAAGTTTCTTCTTACCAAACTGAAGTAAAAGGTCATCTTCCAACACAGGCTTCAGGTACTCATCTTTCTCCCAAGGTACAGGATTGTAAATGGAATTCATATATTCAACTGTAGGATTCTGGGCATGAAGATAAAGAATATTGGATTCACTGCATGTAATGACAAAGCTCCCTAAAAATGAGTGGGGATCTTAAGCAAAACCCCTCAAGTCTGCACAAGACTGGTGTGCCTGTGTTTACCTGCCATCTTACATGATTACCATGCATTCTTATACTATCTGACACACGGAAAGCAACACCAGCCCAAGCATCCATTTAAATAGGACAAAGAACAAAATGTTTGAAAAAGATTAAACAACGTAGATTGGAGAGATGGCTGAGTACTTAAGAGCACTGGCTGTTCTTACAGGAGCTGGGTTCAACTCCCAGCACGCACATGGTGGCACACAGCCATATGTAACACAAGGTCTGAGCACCCAACACCCCTCTCTGGCTTCTGCATGCACCAGGCATGCAGTCAAAACATTCATACATATAAAATAAAATAAAAGTTTTAATAAAAGAAAAAAACTGTGAATAAAAAAAAACCTGAAAAGCATGTTTAAAGTACCTGGAATCAGACTAGAAATGATCTTATTTTACAGAAATACTAATTTTCACTTTATCTGACAACTGCTTTTTGCACAGTACTGATTCAAGTCAGTTAAATATGACAGGAGTAAGCAGAGGAAACCTCCACCAGGAGCTTCACCAGCCCTCTTTCTTCATGTCCACAATTCCCACAATATGAAAAAGGCCAAATGTGAAAAAAAAAAAACAAAAAAAACCACTCATATTCAATTAAATAATCAGCACAGTGGCAGTCTCTATGAACTTCATAAATTTCTACATAAAACTATTAGGTTTCCAACTTACCTTAAGTCTAATAAAATTTATTAGCTTAATGTATCCATAAAATTCAAGTCCTAAATAGAAGAAAAGACAGTTCACTAATTTTAGTACAGTGTATTTGTTTTAACTGGCCTGTAAACACACTTTCAATGAGATATTTCTGAGCTCTATTCTTATCACTTCTATTTGAAACTTTGTATTAAGAATTAGAAACTGAGATGGTGGTAGTGGTGCAAGCCTTTAATCACAGCACTGGGAGGTGTGTGGATCTTTGTGAGTTCAAGGCCAGCCTGGTCTACAGAGTGACTTCCAGGACAGCCAACACTGTTACACAAAGAAACCCTGACTCAAAAACCAAAAACCAACCAACCAAACAACAAAGAATTTGAAACTGTAATTTTGATACTTTTAAATATTTTATCTGAGAACCAACCATAGGTAACAAATTTTGAAGTGCTTTTTTCCCCCCAATTCATTAAAAAAAATTATTATTATTATGTATGATGCTGGGGGTATAATATGTATGTGGGGAGGGTGTGATGTGCATGTGAGGATACGTGCTACAGTGCACATGTGAAGGTCAAGGACCAGCTCTGTAGACTGGCTGCCTTCTTCCACCTTTGCATGAGCTCTGGGTGAGCTCTCAGCTTGTCAGACTTGTATAGCAAAATGGGAAAGAGCATGAGGATGTGGTTTTGAATCCTCGGCACCACTTAAAACACCAGCAGACATGGTGGCCTCATAAAGTCAATGCTTGGGAGGCAGAAATCATTCAAGCAAGCTGGCTAGCCCACCTGAGTTGGGGGTGGGGAGAGTGAGAGACCCTGCCTCAATACATTAGGTGGAGTGCAACTGTGGAAAACACCTGACATCTACTTTGGGGAAACACGCACAAAGAAAATGAAGGGTCTAGAAAACTCTAACATTTGAACCTAAACTTCACAAGCAAAACTGTCTTTACTCAAGAGATACTCACCATGTTTGTGGACCATACTATCAATATTAAATTGATGCTCCAACTTACAGTGTGCAAACGTTTCCTCAGCAGACCCAAACAACCTAAAGAGACAAGCAATAGCTTCGTGGGACAATCTTCAGGGAGGTCAAAATACTGAAGACCCCCAAATTTACCCAAAGGCTTCTGGGTAACAAAGCTCTCTCTCACATATTCTTTCAACTCACAAAATTTCCCTACTTGAGCCTCTTTTCTCTCTGTGAACCAGCACAGCAAATAATGCTTTTAGACACAGAGCACGCAATGGTACAGCTGGCACACTGCCAACGTGCCAAAATTCAAGTAACCTTGGTTGTCCCATAGCACCTGCATTATAATGTGAAGAATAACACTTCTCTTTGTATGCAACCTCCAACATTGAAGGGCATGAAATACACAGCAGAGACTCTGCCCTCCTCTTCTGCATCCCTAGTGCAGAGGCAACTCTCAGCAAATGTTTGCCAAGTTAGGTCACTTGGATCTTCCCTGTCACAGGGCACTGCACCCCAGATGCACAATAAACATGTGTGTGCAGTCACTCCTCCTCTCCAGCGAGGTGCCAGCTAGAAAAGCTGATAATGCCACCTCAGCACCCTGCACCAATACTGGGGGCTCCGCAGTGCTGCTCACTGTCAATCACCCCCTTTTCAAGCCCACATACCCCAAGCCAGTTTCTTGAAACCAAGACGCAGGATTTTACTGAAAAGATGGCATGTTCTAGGAAGATAAACCACAGCTTTGTGACCTTGAATAATAAGTCAGTGGTTCGGCAGCTTCATTTCCCCAAGTACCATGGGCAAAAATCCCTCCCTCAATCATGGAGTCGAGCTAGGACTGTTTAAGTTTAAATAGCTCAATGAAATGCTGCATGAGAAGACATGGTCATTTTATAGGATGGTAGAAATGGAAGCACCCTTCCTGTCTATGCGCTCCCAAAATCTGTTACCCAAGTAACGGGATTAAAACCACCCAGACAGTGTCTGCAAGGAAACAGAGGGTTCCATCGCTGATTTAGGAGCAAGGTGTGGAGTTCAGAGTCAGGTAACTCAGGATGGCTTGGGATTCGTAGCCATTCTCCTGCCTCAGCCATCAGAGTGATAGTATGCCAGGCCTGGCCTAGTATCTGTGTGTGCTGGTATTGAAGCGGGGTCAGGAGTGTTTGACTGGGCATCAGAGACAAACTCAAAGAAGCTCCCGGCTCCGCCCCCCCCCCGATCACGTGAGCGGGCTCTGTCAATCAGCCGTCACGCGGGACCAGGCCTCCGGCCCGCCACGTGCTCGCTCACGCTGCTTCTCACGCGGCCACGAACCTGTCACAGAACAGGCAGGGCGTGTGCTGCCGGCCGTGCGCGGGCTCAGCGTCCTCGTCCTCCCAGCCGGCGTCGTCTCCGCTGTCCGACAGCTCCAGGGGCTCGGGGCCCAGCTCGGCGCCTTGGCCTGCGGGGGCACACTGTCAGCACCCGGACCCGCGAACGCCCACTCTTGCCCTTGCCACTGCCCCGCCGCCCACACGAGGGACCCACCGTTCCCGGCCGCCAGCGAACACATGGCCGCCGACCAAGCGCGCGGCCGCACAGCGCGGCGCCGGAGCTGGGAACGAGCGCGAGCGCGCGGTAGACCCGAGGCAACCTACACGCCGGCCGTTCCCGGGCCGGAGAGCGCTTCCGGGTCACGTGGGTCTAGTGGGCGGGGCGAGAGGCCCAGCACCGTTCCCTACGCCCTTTGCAGCGAGCACGCCTGCGCCACGGAGGCAGAGGCGTGCTTGGCTGGGCACGACCTGCCGCAGCGCCCTCTGGCGGCAGAGGTGCCCAGTGCAGGCTAGGCTTGGAGGCTCAGGGGAGGTAAGGGAGCCCCATTAATCTGTGGGCTGACAGGGGGTGTGCATTGAACTCCACCCTTTATTGGGAGTGGTAAAGTGAGAACACGGGCTTTACAAACACCCTGAGTTTGAATCCTGTTTCACTAGCTAGACTTCTAAAATCACGAGCAGGTAACCAGCCTTCTCTCCGCCTCAGATTTCCTGACTGGTAAACAGGATCATGACTGCAAAAGCCCAAGGGCTATGGTAAGAACTCAGTGAGTTCACGTGTGTGAAAAGCTTACGCATTAACTCGATCCCATATCATGGAAACAGGTGGACTGTTTGCTAGGTGCCCACAAATGATGCGGTCTGTCCTGGGGATTGGGGTGCCGAGAATACTAGGGTTCCCACTCTCAGGCTTCTACTTTTCTAATATTTCTAGTATCTAACCATAGAATTCCCTCAGGCAGGTGGGCAGCAGTAATTCTGGATCGGTAGTGCCTCCAAGCTGCAGTGTGAGGCTGGACTATGCGTGGGGCATGTTTGACGACCTGCGGAATGCCTGACGTTGGCTCGCTAAACTCCCCATCATGCACACCCTCAAGCCTGTGTACTGGATCCCTGAAGCTCTTTGCTGGACTTCCTCATTTTCCCCTTCACCAGCAGGACTTCGCTCACATCACCATTTTTTTTAATACTTTTATTTTTTTAAGTGTTGGGGTTGTTTGTTTTTAAGATTTATCATGTATACAGTATTTCTGCCTGCATGTGTGCCTACAGGCCAAAAGAGGACACCAGAGCTCATTATGGTGTCTCAGATGGTTATGAGATACCATGTGTTTGCAGGGAATTGAACTCAGGACCTTTGGAAGAACAGTCAATGCTTTTAACCTTTTGAACATACAGTGTATTTTGAAAATACAGTGTATTTTGATCAGATTCCTCCCATTCCATCCCTTAACTCCTCTCAGATCCATGTACCCCAATGTCCCTACCCCTCACCTTTGTATACTTTAAAAAAAAAATTACATGGATTCCAGTTTCTGGATCCATATACTCTGGCTGTGGGGACACCCACTGGAGTGTGGTCAGCCTACCAGAGGCCACATCCTTAAAGAAAACTCCGACCCTCTCCCAGAAGCATCAACTGTTCATAGCTCCTCAGTTAGGAGTGGGAGCTTATGAATACCCAGCCCCTCCATGTTAGAATGTTGACTTGGCTTGGCTGTGTGCAGACCACAACCACCGAGTCTGAGTGTAGAGGTCCTGGCATGTCCAGAAAAAAGTCTCTCTCCAATCCTCCCCAACCTCTTCCTACCCACTTCCAAGTCACACCCCCATTTCTAAAAGCAGGTTGTTATTCAGGCACAGCCTATGTCTCTCTCACTGCTACTATCATCGAGTATCTCCATCTCCTCTCCCTCCCCTTCCTCTACTCTTTTCCTTTCTCACATACCAGTCTTGCCCGCAGAAGAGGACAGAACCCTTCTGAAGCTACCTGATATTCTAGACATCTGCAGAAACCTGCTGACCCCCTTGGCTAGTAGAATGCTCACTAATTTACCTGATAAGCACCTGCTGAACAAATTAATGTACAGCCTTTCTTGTGTGAACTGCCCTCTCCAGTGCATTTTAGTCTGTTGAAGGAAACTGCTGAATCATAGTGATGCCCAGATGTTGACAGTGACAGTGATGCCAGTCTGGAGAGTGAGCAGGCCACCAGAACCTTCTGTGAGGCTGACATCTTACCATGGTGCAGGGAGTGGGATATTTTTCTCTCCCAAACATGAAGACAGACCGTCCTAACATCACTCAACTCTGTCACTGAGATCCGAGTGTGGACTCATTCTCTCCACTCACTCTCTCTTGAATGTTTGATGTGCAAAAATGATTTAGAGAGTAAATTAAAACCAGAGAGTGATTTAAAACCAGCCACTGAGTCTGGCTGCCTTCAGAGCCCACAAGGCTCAGCATATTCTTATGGAGACCCCCAAAGGCTGCTTTATTTCTCGGAGTCCAAGACTATTACAATGGAAACACGCCAAGCTCCCCCAAGCCCAACTGTGAGGGAACCCCACTGACAGGAAGAAAACTTCTGCTTTTGAAACATGGTCTTACTATTATTTATTAAAAAGCAATGAGGCTGGTATCAACCGATATTCTCTGCAAGAAGTTTATTAGGAGGGTAAGGAGGGAGTGTGAAGCAGGACATGGTGGGAAGAGAGAAAGAAAAGGGAAGGGAAGGGGGGCACCGGGAGAGGGAGAGAGAGAGAGAGAGAGAGAGAGAGAGAGAGAGAGAGAGAGAGTCAGAGAGAGAAGAAGAGAAAGTAAGAGCAAGTAAGAGAGAGTGTAAGAAAGAAAGTGTGTAAGAGAGAAACCACATGTCGGGGTTAGCCCTTTAAGCGGCAAGGTAACCATGCCTTCCAGGTGTGGCCACCTACCTGTTTAACCTGTATCACCTCAGGCTGGGAACATAGCTTGTTTGAAGACTGCTTAACTAGCTTAACTAGCATGCATGAAGCCTTAAGTTCACTACAAAAACCAGGCATGATTGGGCATATCTGTTATCCCAACACTTGACAGGTAGAGGCAGAAGAATCAGAAGTTCAAGGTCATCCTGGACTACTTACTGAATTTGAGGCCAGCCTGGGTTACCCAAGACCGTGTGACAAAAAAAAAAAAAAAAAAAAAAAAAAGAAAGAAAGAAAAGTACACCATACCGCATCTTTCACAGTGTAGTGTCAGGAAATTTTAGATTAACCACTGTTTGCAGTTAATTGCAAGGATCCTATACCAATGGAGACACCCAAGAATTAAAGTTTTATGCACTCACAATGCACTAAATTACCTGGAAAACTCTAGAAATAGATAGAGATGATGTTCTTTTAGAGTGGTTAAAGAAACCAGCTGCAGAGGGCTGGGTAGATAGCTCAGTGATTAAGAACATTTGCTCTCTTCCAAAAGACCTAATTTCAATTCCTAGCACACACATAGGTAGATCTGTAACTCTAGGTCCAGGGAATCTGATGCCCTCTCTGGCCACACACACACACACACACACACACACACACACTAACTACAAGCAATGGGATCAGGCTGAGTGTCATTAATGCTGACTGCCATTTCTTAGCTTTAGGTTTTCAGCTCTAGACCCTTGAGCAAGGCACTTAACAACAGTGTGCCTCAGATTCCCCATCTGCAGTATGAGGATAAAAATAGAAATTTAAATGAAAAGAAAGATATGAAGACAGCAGTATGGCTTTATAGGGTTTCTGGAAAATTACTAGAGTGCCAAGAGCATACAACCTAAAATTATGCAGACACCTGAAGTATTAGGTACGGGCTGTGATGCCATTCCTTGGGGGCCTTCACTGCACCTTTCCACTAATACCAACACGATTTTCAACAATTGAAAGAGTACCCAGGGTTTGCCCATTTACTTTTATTCCTCAGTGAATTACAGAATTTGTTCTATAGTTTCTGCATTGACATGCTGTCAAGGCAGAATGTTCACTCAGCTACATGCAGCTCAGCAGCACCATGACTCACCTGTAGTGTTAGGGCCCCTCTGCACAGGCATCTCTGTGGGAGTGCTTGAAAGCTGGTCTCACACCCAGAGGCACCGGGACCTCCAGTGGACACAGAAAAACCACAGATCCCTGTCTGCAACCCACAAGGTCCAGGTTTATAATTTAAACCCATCCTCCCAAAGCTCCATGCCTGACTTACATTAACAACCAAACCAGGCTCTCAACAGCTGGTGCAAAAACCTGCCATTTCCTGAGCTGCCTGGCTGAGGAGAGGAACACCACAAGAGACCACACAGACACTTTTTTATAGACTGATTTGGTGACAGGCACTGAGGTTTTCAAGAATGTCCTCTGGCATGGTCACAGCTTGGGCACATCACCGTCCTTCCCTAGCTGGAAGATGGCCTTATTTTCCAGGAGTTCTGTTTGTCCACTGCTGGGACTCACCAGGTTGTTCAGCATCGCCCTAACCACAGTCACCACAGGCACGGAGTACCCACTGGCCCAAGAGTCTGGCAGGGAGCTGAAGAATTTCCTAACCAGCCATTCTGCTGGACGAGACTCTTGCCTGTCACACAGCAGGACTCTAGGAGACAGAGAAAGGTAGAGGAAGATAAAGCAATGCATTCAGACCTAATAGGATACTTCAGATTGAGTCCTGTTCCCAAAACCGTCAGCTAAGGTCCTCACCCCCAAGGGAACTGTATTTGCAGATGGTCCTGATGGAGGTATTTAGAGTTGAGAGGTATTGAGGATGGGACAGGACTGCTGTCCTTACAAGAAGAAAGGACACCAGATATCTTTCTGCACATGCACAAGCAAGATCATGTGAGATTACATCAAGAAGGTGGCATTGCCAACAAGGAGGAGGGGCATCTCAGCAGACACTGACCCCAGGGACACTTTCATCTCAGCTGTCCAACCTCCAGTCATCAAGAAAATCAGTTGGCTCAGGTGGTGGTTGTAAAATTTGGTGTGGCGCATAAAGGGGGGTTTTAAAAAGCAAAAGAGGGGCTGTAGAGATGGCTCATTGGTTTAGAACATTTGATGCTCTTGCAAAAGACCTAGGTTCAGTTCTCACAGACATCCATGCAGACAAACACTGATACACATAAAAATATAAAGACAAAAGAGCGTAAGTGAATAAAACTTAATATGTAAGAAAAATGCATGTAGCAAGTACTTCCAGGAAGTTGTAGATGATTCTGAAGCATCCCCAAGCTAATCTCTTTTCAAAGCTGAAGGGTGGATCCTTCAGAGAAGCAATTCACTACTGGCCAGCCCTATTCTCAGATGCCTGAACTATAGGCCTCTCTACTTATTCCCAGCAGCATAAAACTTACCCCGGCCGAAACACAGAGAAGCGATCAAACTTTAATTCTTCAACTTTGGCTTCTACTTCTCCCTGTTTAGATTCAGAAAAATTAAAAATAGAAATAAAATCGGTGTTTGACCGAGACCAATGCACTCAAATAAAGCCTGAGAGGGAGTCATTCAGGCTTGAAGATAATCTGCTTTCCCAGCTCTCAAGTCTCACAGTTCCAACCTGAGTCTAGAGTCTGGACAGGAAGGAAGAGTCCATTTAACCCTGTCACAATGAGAGTGGTCAAGGTACACAGAATAAGTGCTAGTGCTCAACCACAAATGGGACATCAACATCATCCTCAAACCCCCAGGGCAGGAGAAGAAAGATTGTAAGAGCCCGAGGTTAGGGTGGACCTGAGCAAAACGCTGTCCTCTGGACACGACAGGACTGCTGCACTCATAAACTCAGCAGCTGCGGTTGCCCACACAAGATCAAGCCAGCCAACACTCTAGCATGGAGGTGGGTGAGGCTTACAAATTCCCTCTGTTAACTTAGGAGCTGTGGACAGGTGATGGCTTCTAGGAAAGAGACAGTGAGTATTCTTTAAGGGGGTGGCCCCTGGTAGGTTGGCCATGCTCTAGGGACACTCACCTCAGTTATTAATGTCAAAACAAACCCAGAGAGGGTACATAAAGCATCAATTGAACCTTTTCATTTCCTTCTCAGGGCTCCCGGACACGGCCACCTTTTTAGTATACAGGAACTTGTAATGGGTCAGAAAAACATGGCCGTCAGGAGAGGAGCCTCCCCCCAGTGGATCATAGATGACCCTTTGTGTCAATCACTTTTGAGCATCAGCAACTCCCATCCAGATCTCAAAAAAAAAGTGAAATTATAAATAGAAGATACTTTAAATTATTAAGCCATGCATTTTTACATCAGGCATGTAATCAGAGAGGCCAGGGGAGCTATAATGTGAAATTTATTTTTTTTTCAAGGTCCACTCAGTAAAGACACCAAGGAAATGAAGGGAGTAGACAACAGAACCAATAAAATATGGAACCAATAATTCAGGATGTCCTGCCTGGGGAAAAAAATGTAGTGAAGGCAATGAGGATCCCTGAGGGATATCTACAACTAGAGTCCAGAACTGATGACTGGCATTCATAGAGCTTCCACTAGACAGCCAGGGGAGGACTCTTAACCCCATGACCCGATGACAGCCCCCTCTGCTGGAGGTATTAAGCAAAAGGCAGTGCTTCTCTCACACTGAGAAGTCTGTGGCATGGTAATCTCTACGCACTGTTCATATACTGAAGGCAGAGGACCATGTCCAGCTGCACACAGCACAAAACCAGGTCTGCTCTCCTGCCCTGGCAGTAACCCTACTTCAACCCAGGAAATAGAAGCTAGTTAAAATCAGCAGTAATCATGTACTGTACTGGCAAGAAGCTTAAATATTCTGTCCTCTTGGCCACAAAGAAAGTGGAGGGGAAGTCTTTGTAGCTGGGAGGCCATGCAGCCAAGGCTAGGCTCCCTCTACTCTTCCCACCTTACTGAATAATTCATGGAGAAACCATGCCAGCCTTCTAACTATGTTTCTCCCAAAACAGTCCCTTCAGCTTTGAAAAATACATAATATAATTTGTTTAATGTTTTCTTTAAAGATTATACTGGTTACTTAATATTGTCAATTACCCTCCATATATGAAAGACAGAACACTCACAAACCTTTACTTGTAAATATAAGAAACTGCTGGATTTATCAGCCCCCTTGGAAGACAGCAGGTTGAAATGTTTGCACCCTCCTGCTTTTGCCAGCTCTGCAGACTTTAGCACATAATCTCGGTCAACACGGACAAATCCTTCCTGGGGGCAAAAGAACATAAGTTATTTCCTAATGTTACATGTTCATATTAAAGATGAATCTTCGGGATTGGGTGGCAGGCTGGAAGGCCTAGGGGAATTGAGAATCTAAATAAAATGTATCAAAGCCATACTCAAAAGCTAGGCTTAGATCCTGGGAAAGGCTCCAAAGGCAGCAAAGATGAACTCCACTATACCACAAGGATGGCAATGAAACCTAGATGGCAAACAAACCCTCAACGAGCTGAGGAAACAGCAAAGTTGCAATGGAAAGTTTGCTCTTGGTCATATGTTCCTCCTCTTTCCTGATTATGTATCTATCTATCTATCTATCTATCTATCTATCTATCTATCTATCTATCTATCTATCGATTGATTGTGATGCTCATCACTGAACTCAGCACAAGCAAACACTCTGCCTTGGAGCTACAACCCCAGCCTATTTCTTTTAAAAACTTTACAACTCTTCTTTCTTTTTTTCTTTCCCTGTATGATCTCTACCATGCTGGGGTCTCCAAAGTACCACAAAACAACACCTAGGCACTGTGAGAATGGAAAACTTGATGTCCATTGTGGAGGAATTTAAATTCAGAACATGGCTTCTCTGCAAGAGATCACATCCAAAAACATTCTAGGTCTATGTGATGCATCCGGAATACAGACTTACCTTTAATCCCAGGAGGCAGGGCAAACAGATCTCTGAGTTCAAGGCCAGTCTGGTATAGAGCAAGTTTCAGATAGAGAAAAGCTTAGGTCCAGGCATGGCGGTATAAGCCTTTAATCCCAGCACTCAGAGACAAAGGCCTGGAGATCTCTGAGTTCTGTTCAGGCAGTTTGGTTGAGAGAGTGAATTGAGAGGCAGCATGGTGGAGTTAAGTTTGTGGCAATTCAGTTCCTGGAATTCAGAGGCAGTTTTTACCAGAATTTTACAGAGAGCGATTGAAGAGAGAACAAGCTAGACTCAGATGAAGACAGAATGAGCCAGAGAATGAGACGGAGCCAGAAGACTAGAAGAGATTACTAGAGTTAGTTTGAGGCCAAGCAGAACAATTCAGTCAGAACCTGAGAGAAGCCAGATTGAATCAGTCACCTTTGGAGAGGAGTTTGACACAGAAGAGCTGAAGTGAACCAGCCATCCAGAGTTCAGAAAGAGCTAGAAAGGTTGAGCTCATTCAGCAGTAAGTCTCAGAGGCTGAAAACATTTTAGGACTAGATAAGATTGTATGAAGGCTAGGCCTAGGTTGCCAGATGGAGGCAATAAGCCTTGGAGACAACAATTAAATCAGGCAAATAAAAGTTACTCTAATAGTCTAGTTTACATGGAGCCCTTACAAAATACTTTGGATATTTTATGGCAAGGCATTTTCAAATGTTTACAAACTGTTAACTATATAATTAAGAAATGATGGAAAGGGACCCATCAAGATGGCTCAGTGGGTAAAGGTACTTGCCCCCTTGAACCTGTGTTCAATCCCCAAACCCATGGAAAGGTGGAAGGAAAGAACCAACTCTACAGAATTGTCCTCTGGCCTCCATGAAGTGTGCTTGGCTTGCTCACTACCACATACACAAACACACAATTTTTAAATGTTTGGAGAGGGCTGCCGTGAGTCTGAAAACAGCCTGCACTACAAAAACCTACAAAGTTGGAGACTCCCCTGTGTCCCCTCTCTGCCCTGGGTTCAGTCCAGTGAGGACAGGGCTGAATTTTCATTCTTAATTCACCACATCACAGGGTCAGTGATGTGAATCCAGAATGTAAAATATATTCATGCAAAAAATCTGAATTAAAAGGTAAATCCAGTTAGGATTTAAAAACAAAACAGAACTATAGGGTGATGGGGGAAAGAAAGAAAGTTAACCCAGAGCCTCACTGAAAGATGCACGTTTCCCTCCCCAAAGTGAACTCAGCCCCTTTGCAAAAGCACTTAACCACTGAGCCATCTCTCCAGCCCCAGAACTCATCTCTTTACAAAGGAATTGTCACTTATCATCTTTGGTGGCTTAACTGTAACACTCAGACCTGAACAACTCACTTGCCAGCCTGACCTACATGCTGACTCACAATTCATGTCTCTGCTTTTTAAAATTAGTGCAGAAACAGCCAGGTGGGGTGGTGTATGCCTGTAGTCACAGCACTTCGAAAGCAGAGGCAAGAAGATCACGGCAAAATTTGAGGTTCCCGATCAGCCAGGGCCACATAGCAAGACCATGTCCCCAAATACAATAAATACATGAAAGAAAAAAAAAGTGAAGCAAACCAAATGTTAACACTTAGAAAGGGAAAAGAATGTTGATTTTCTTGATTTCTCTAAATGGAGATTTGAGATATGCTGAGTTTCGACAGAGAAAACACAAAAGTGCAGAGAAAGTTCCTCAGTGGATTTCTCTCATATTTATTTCTTCCCCTTACTCTAGTTAAAAGCAATTTTAATAACTGGTTTT
Source organism: Meriones unguiculatus (assembly GCF_030254825.1). Taxonomy (NCBI): domain Eukaryota; kingdom Metazoa; phylum Chordata; class Mammalia; order Rodentia; family Muridae; genus Meriones; species Meriones unguiculatus. The sequence continues at coordinate 38,712,132 of NC_083361.1, read as the reverse complement.
ATTATTCACAATGCATACTTGGCTAGTAACATTTGTGTTAGCACAATGCTTGGATTATTATAGCTGTCTGTGTTCCAACACTTTTTTTTTTCCAGCAGTTTCTTTAAAATAGGAGAGGCTCAGCCAATCACAAGCCTCCAGACCGACGCTATCTCTCTCACTTAATCCAGGGCCAGGAGAGGGATAATTTGATTAAACTGAGACCCTAATTTATTTGGCTTTAGTTCTGGATCAACCTCTCCTTAATAGAGTGCTGTCACCCCCAATTGTTTGATGGAAATTAAAGTGACATAAATACCATGGGACTCTTTCAAGCTGATTAGTCAGCAAAGGCATATCAATACCACCCCAGCCATCAGGCTCTGGCGTCCTTCCTTTCACCAGCCTGGCTAGCAACTGACAACAGCCCCTTGAAGGACCAGCACCCACGCCAATGTGTGGACCCCCACCCTCAGCCCATCATCCCCACTCAATGGGCTCTGATGACAAGGTGCCCACACCTTTCTCCAGGGCTGTTCTCTGGACAAAGCTAAATATTGTTTTATTAGCAATCAATGGCTGTTAATCCCAACCGACTTCACAAATCCTCTGAGCTCTCAAGCTCATTATAAACACACTTTTCTAAGCGCACTAAATTTTAAATTTCACTTCCTTCACTCTGGCAGCATGGCCTTTTAGCTGCTGAATGAGACACTAAAGCGAAAAGGTCAATGGCTTCCAAGGACTCAGAAAACAAGCTGAATCGAGGTCCCTGGGGCTCACTGGAGACACCAATTTGTGCTAAATTTGGAGGATGGGGGTGGCATAAGGAAGATTCTATTTATACATGGAAGGACCTGGCTTTAATCTTACTCCAGTGCTTGCTCTCTACTACTGAACTTAAAAACAGCAGAAAAACAAACTTCAAAAGCTAGCCTGAATCCTAGAGACAGTTTTTCTGAAAAATTGTACCTCACTGCCGAACCACAGCTACTCAGAGGACCTGAGCACTGAAACAGAAACCTGCACTTCTCCCAGTTTCTCTACAAAACTCAGATTGTTGAGGTAAAAGCAGGGTGTATACCTGTAACAAACAGCTCCTGAAGGACATGAGGCCTGCCAGCAGCTTTGCAGTGTCCATCTGATAAACCACCTGAATTCTCCATAGAGGACGAAGATCCCAGCAGGGATGAGCCCAGAAAGCCACGAGCCCCTCTGAATCTCCTAACCGCCTAGGAGCTATCACTCTTAAACTAAGTTACTGAAACCTCCACACAGCATATTACACTGAATCAAAATTAGTTGTTTTTGTTTGGTTGTTTTTAAGGTCTCTGTTCTTGGCTTTGAAGACAGGGTCTCATATGCTCCAGGCTGGTCTCACATTTACTATGTTGCCTTAGTCTCCTTGGTCCTGCTTCCACCTCAAATGCTGGGAATACAGGCACAAAGCACCACACCAGGCCTTAAAAGATCCAGTGATCCCAGTGCTACACCTAGAACCTACAGAAAAAAGCCAGATGACATGGTATGCAGCCTATTACTTAGGCAAGATGGGGGCAGAGATGAGCCTGGAAGCTTGGAGGCCAGCTAGCCTGAAACATGGTAGACAAGGTGGGAGAGACTCCCAAAAGTTGTCCTTTGACCTCCATGTGCACCCTAATACATGAACCCGAGCATACATACACATCCACCCATACACACACACAGGCACACTCACTGACACAGACACACCTTTCTGGAGGCAGCAACAGCTTACTTCCTGCCAGTACCCTCTTGGTCCTTTAACACTAACTCGTTTCTGAGACTATTTACCTATTTACCTTTGCCCTTCTATATTCATTAATTACCTTCATCTTTTCAAACTGATTTTAAAGACAAACAAAAGGTACTGAGTGGCCTACGAGGCCATTCTGATTAGAGGGAAAAAAACAAAACAAAACAAAACTATTTTCTTCTGGTTAAACTAGCTCCCACTGTGACATTTAGCATTTCTCCCAACACCCTATGATATTTGCCTCATTCTATGCTTAACGCAGCAGTTCACTCTGCTGAGTCATCGCCAAACCCTGGCGGGAGCCTGAAGCTAAAAGCTGCAGTGTGCAGGACACAGACAGTTTTCAGTGCTTCTGGAGGACAGGCTGATGACTGACCCAGGACACAAAGGACTGCACTAGCTGAGCAGCAACATGACCCCTTCTAGGGGAAGAAATGCAGTTCTTGAGAAAGAAAACTTCTCTGTAATCCAGTTCTAGCCCGAGCTTCCAGGCTGGAAGTGCAAAACTGAACAGGACACGAATGTCCACCTCAACTGGAAGCATTTATAGGGTTACCTTCTGTATCACCTAGGAAGCTAGGAGAGTCACAACCGAGCTCCTGCCCTACTGGTAGAAGCCCACTGTTCAGAACCACAACAATCTACTGGTTTATAAAAACTATAATAAATGGGACTGGAGAGACAGCTCAGAGATAAAGGCCAAGTACTGTGTTTTCAGAGTTTAATTCCCAGCACCCACACCAGGAGGTTCACAACTGCCTCTAAATCCAGTTCCAGGAAGATCCATACTTCTGACCTCCATGATCACCTGTAAAACACACAACACACACACACACACACACACACACACACACACTTTAAAAGATAAAAATAAAATCTTAAAAACAACAACAACAAAACCTAGTCTAAGTCACTGTAGAGGTTAATAACTTAACCTGACCTGGAAGCAAACCTCTGGCGTGTCTGTAGGGCTTTTCTAGACTGGGTTAATTGAGGTGAAAAGCCCACCCTAAACATGAGTGGCACCATTCCATGGGCTAGGGACCTAAAGCACACAGGAGGAAGAAAAGGCCCTAGCATCATCTTTCTGTCTCCTGACTGACGACATAAGATGGCTACTGCCTCACAGCCCTGTCAGCATGGACTGAGGCCTCAAACTGTGAGCCAGAATAAAGTTCACCTTCCTTCAGTTTCTTCATCACTGTACTCTGTCACAGTGATGAAAAAACAGCTAACACGATCAGCTTAACAGAATCAATGTCCTACATATTTAATAGATATGTGGACTCCAGCAAGCAAATCCTGCCAGAGGAATATACCAGACTTCAAGATCTAAACTGAGTAACACGTATAGACGTTTGCCCAGGATCTATATTATAAACCATGACTTTTAACTATGCAGTAAACTATAGCTTCTAGATAGGGGCTGACTCAATTTAGTGCACCATTAAAAAGAAAATAAAATGTGTATTAAGGCAGTTGTGCGTCAGTGAGGGCTGAGTCATCCCTGGGTTGAATCACTGCTGACGGCTAAGTCATCAGCAGGGCTGACTGAATCGTGCCTCTGGGTTTTGATGAGCTAGATCCCAAATTTAAAGAATGGCTTTGAAAGAAAGTTGTAGTAAATGAGTGAGAGAAAATGCCTCAAGCCTAAAACATTTACTGTGAAAAGAAATATTAAGCTTACCGCCTACAGCATGAGCCAACTACTTTTGCCCACAGACTGCTGGCTGCTAACCTTAATCAGGAGGTGCTGTGATGATTATAGTGTCTGCCATAGGCTTGATCATGTACATATTTGTGATATATCCTGCATTCAGGCCTTAACTCAGAGGCTATTATGAAGCGATGATGACCGTCTCTGCCATTTCCTGTGTATAGTACAGATGGGACAGCAGATGGAATCTTAAGCACAGTTTATATTTAGGTACTGCAGTATGCCCCAAGAAAAAGAGTAAGCAAGAAAGAAATCCACAAGGCTGCAGAGATGGCTCAGCAGGTAGGATCTCAAAGTGCTTCTGCACAGGACCTTAACTTAGTGCCCAGTATCCATGTCAGGTAGTTCACAAATACCTGGATAATACTGACAGCCTCTTCTGGACTCTACAAACACCTGCATTCTCATGAGGACATAACCCTACACACATACACATAAAAGAAATATAGGACATCTGTGGAAGAAAGGAAGAGATCCTTAATAGGTTTGGCCAGTAAAAAGGAGAAAAGGGTATATATCCTGCTCACCGCTCCAGCTTTTTTTCTGGTGGTGCCCAGGCAACAGAATCCAACATCATGACCTTGAAAGGCAGAGGCATACTCGTCCAGCTTTTCAAAGTCCACAACTTCTTGATTCTAGACAAGGAAGGACATACACTTAAAAAAGACTCCTTGAGATGTCAAGAATACATGACAAATGACTGTCAAATGGTCTAAGCTCATACCATCAAATTTGCCAAATTCCCCTTTTCCTACCAAAAAACAATTAATTTGGAGTTGAGTGTAGAACTCAGTGGCCAAGTGCTTACAGGTACATGTCAGGTCCTGGGCTATGTACAAAGAAATTAAAACAATTTAATCTGAACTGAAAACCAATGATGCACAAGTGTGTCCACAGAACATGAAACTGCAGTAGGCAAGTCAGATTTCAAATATCAAGGTCATCTGTGCCTTACCTTTGGGAAAAGAAAAAATTCAATCTGCACTTTACCAGGAAGAAAACCATATTGGTAGGATGTGGAAACAGAATTGAAATTAGAATCTCAAAGAAGATCCACGTTCAAACCTTAGGCCTGGTACTTATAGATACACAATTGTGGCCAAGTTTCTATTTTCTTTTTAATTTTTTAAAATTCATTTCGTGTGCATGGATACTTTGCCTTCATACATGCTTATGCACCATGTACATATAGTGTCAGAGGTACCCAGAAGAGGGCACTGGATTCCCTGGAACTGGAACTAACAGAAGGTTGTGAGCCACTATATAGGTGGTGGAAATCTAACCCAGGTCCTCTGGAAGTGCTCTTAACTTCGGAACCATTCTCCAAACCTGTGGCTAACTGTTGATCATAGGTATGCCTCAGTTATGTTCAGCTTACATGTCTGGCTGAGAATGTGTCCTTCATTCATTAGAATCATCCAGAAGGAACCTCAGACAGAGGCATATTCTTAGGACTCTTTCCAACACTTGTGAGTCAGCCTCTAGAGTTGTATAGCTCCCCCCCACCTCCTTCCTCAGTCTCTGTCTCTCTTCCCTTCCCTCCCTCTGCTCCTCCCTTCCTCCCTCTTTTCTTCCCTCCTTCTCTCTCTTCCTTTTTCTTTTTCAAGGCCAGGCTGGCCTCAAACTTCCAGGCTGACCTTGAGCTTCTGATCCTCCTGCCTCTACCTGTCAAATGATAACATTACAGGTATGCCCCACCATATCCAATCAGACAGTGCTAGAGACTGAATAGGGGCCTTGCTCATCTCTACCAATTGAGAGAGCTGCACCCCTTATTCCATTTTGTTTTCCTCTATGGTATTTCTAATTGACATGGAAATTGGCACATGCTAAGCATACTAAGAGAGGTGGCACTTGCCTGTAATCCCAGCATTGACAGAAACAGAGGCATGAGAACTGAGCGCAAGGCCAGCCTACATTAGCTAGAGAAACACTCTCAAACCTAAGCAGCCTGCATCTGAAAGTGTAGGATTGCAATCAAGCTTGCCATCACCCAGGAGTTCAAATAATATCTTGGAGCCGTCACTACTAGTTCCTTCAGAAGGATTTTCCTGGCATAATATATACTATACTAAAGAAAAAAATAAAGTAAAATAAAATAAAGTCTGGAAGACGTGCCACCAAGACTCTACTCTCAAAGAAAATTGCAATCTTAGGCTCCACTTGCCAGTAATCTCCCCAAGGTTCAGATAACTAGACCATGGAGTCCACCCAGCACCCACCTGAGCCCAAGCAGAGATGTCTATTTTAATCAGCAAGTCCTGATGGGACCCATGGGAGACTGCATTAAACAGCTGCATTCTACACTGTTTAATTTGCTGCAGTTGATAGGTAACTCTTGTTTACTGGAGAACAAAATGTCCACGAAGCTCAGACTTAAAGATACTTGGGTATTATTACCAGATGGAAGTCTGGTATTACCATTTGCTATAACTTACAAGGAAGACAATATGCATTTACAGACACAGCCTGGGGGGAGTCAAGTGGGCGGATTCCTACTTGGGAGAAATTCAACCCGTCTTTGTCACACTTGTGAAACACACAGGTAGGCAAATGAGCAAGCAGTACACTCTAGGAATTACAAAGAGCGTCTTTCTCTGACCACCATTCCCTTTTCCAGTCTGGGTTCCAGACGCCAGAACGGCATTGCAGGACGCTGTAGGATTAAAAAACAGGCCTACAAGCCAGGCAAGACCCAAGGCTTGCTGGAAGGGCTCTTCTAGATTAATCATGCCCGATTTTGATTTCTCTGTCTCCACCACTACCTATCCGGCAACGGACACCTTCCCCTCATCAAAATGACTGAGGCTACATCCTTTTTTAGCCCCAGCTCAAATACCCACCACATTTTTATAAGCTTCCTCCTCGAATGTGAGCTTTCTCCGGCCAATGAGGGTTACTTTGGAAAACAGGTTCTGTCCCAGAATTTCTTTTAAAAGTACTCTGCCGGTTTCCCCGCTGGCGCCCAAAATAAAGACAGATTTATTCTGCATCTTGAAGTCTTCCCGAAGCTTCGGCAGGGCCTCCTTGTCCGCCATGCTGGGGAAACAACACCACGGGTACTGTCTCAGAGTGCTAGGGGACAATCTTTTCCCTAGGGAACAAGGGTTGTTATTTATTGAGCAGAAGAGACTCACTCTACACAGTCCTAGCCCTGGGGAAGTGCTGAGTCACAGCGGGGCTCCGGACGAAGGCCAGTCCAGGTAGGTGCCCAGCTGGACGTGCCCATGCCTCTACACTACTGAGCCTCTTACCCCAGGGTAACCAGGCCCGCCAGGCAGGGCTGCGGGGACCGGCTCAATCCCGCAACCCGGGGTTACCTGGGGCCAGCCCCGGGCCCCTCGTCCCCACGCTGCAGCAGGAGCATTGAGGCCACCAGCACGGCTGCCACTGCGCCCAGCGCCGTGGGGCCGACCATCACTCGGCCGGCTAACCCGCCGTCGCTCCTCCCGGCCAGGATCCCCCAAAAGCCCAGCCACACACAGCCTACCCGCCGCGTCGTCTTCCGGGTGACTGCGTGCTCTTGGCCCCGCCCCACCGAGTGCCGGAGCTGAGCGCGGACCCGCCCCTGCTCGGGAACAGCTTCAGCTTCTACTGCCCGCCAAGCTGCAGCGGGGTTCGGGGCTGTATTCACCCCACCCCAGGCCTTCTTCCTCTGTAACCCTCCCTGAGCCTAACCACCTGGGGCCAGAGCCTTCAGGTTTCAGCTAAAAGGCATCCCAGGCTTGACCCTTGGTCTCCGAGGTGTGATTTCCACCAAATATTGGAAGGCATCATCTTACCCCACATTAAAAATGCTAGATCATGCGTGTTATTAATCCCAGCACTCAGGAGGCAGAGGCAGGTGGAGTTCGAGGCCAGCCTGGTCTACAAAGCCAGACAGCCAAGGATACACAGAGAAACCCTGTCTCTTAAAACAAAACAAAACGAAAAGCTAGAGTAGTTAAGAGCACTGGCTGCTCTTCCAGAGGACCTAAATTCAATTCCCAACACCCACATGGCAATTTACAGCCTTCTGTAATTCATTTTTTAAATATGTGCCCCTTCTCAGACTGGGGATATAGCATATAGCTCAGTTAGAACAGGGTCCTGGGTTCCATCCCCAGCACTGGGTAAATTGGACATGGTGGTATGGGCATGTTATACCAGAAGGTAGAAGAAGGATAGATACAGTGAGTTCTAACGTCTAGGACAGCCTGGAATGTATGAGCTCCTGTCTCAAGAGCTGAGGAGGACATGTTGGGAAGAAGGTCTCAACAGACTTGGGAGAGATGATGCCGGGATGAGTAAAATCAAAGTACATAAACATGAAACTGTCAGTAAAGTAAAACATTAAAAAAATAAATAAATAAAGCCTGGCCCCATATAAACCACTGTGAAAAAGAAAGGTATTTCTTGCTTCTTTAAGGACATATCTGTTGTGGGGTCTGCTTAAATACAACATGACTCAAACAGCAGGTCAATGCAGATGACAAAAATTTATTGTAATCAAACCTCTAGAGGTTGATCAAGGCCACAGAACAGATGCAGGAGCTGAAGTGCCACCTTGAGCAACATTGTACAGCGTATTTAAAGGATGAAGCCATAAAGTGAGGGAGAGTGGAGTGGGCTGTATCATTGTTTAATCATATTTTGGTATAATGGGTTGAGAAAGGGAGTTTTCATCAACCAGGATAGGAGTTGGTTCCTGGGCCTGGGAACATGAACTTAGTTTGACCTGCCAGCAAGACAGAGAAGTTGTCCCTGAAATGTCTGGACTCAGACAACTGTTCCCTTACAACAGAAGCTTTTCTGCTATTGGGAAGTATCAGCTGCCCTAGGCCCTTGAAGTTAGTTTCTCCCTGTGATTAATGGAGTCTGAAGACAAAATGGTAGAACTCAGAATAAGTTTCTTCTGCTCTTTCCCAGCACTACCTTCTTCCTTCATGTCAGAAGTCAGGCTGGCTCCTTTAACTAATTTTCAGGTTGATCTCCCTGCCTAGATCCTGGCTCCCTTCTGGATGGTTGGGCCAGGAAGAGTTTCCAACCTCATCCTGTGGTTTGATTTTCAATCCAGGACATTATCAATGGTTAGAATACAGCTATCCACACTGGGCCTGACCAGTGTGGATTTTGGAAGCATAGAGATTAGAATGATTGACGCGGAGATGTTTTTTAAATTACATTTATTTATCTATCTATTTATTTGTGGTTTTGTGTGTGTGTGTGTGTGTGTGTGTGTGTGTGTACAGGTATCATGGTGGGTGTATGAAGGTCAGAGGGCACCTTGCAGGATTCAGTTCTCTGCTTCCACAATGTGGGTTTGGGTGATCTAACTCAGGTCCTCGGGCTTGGCAGAAGCATATGTACCCACTGAGCCACCTCCCAAACCCAAGAATGTGGTGGCTGAGCAAAAGACAGATTGGGCTGTGCGCATGATGTCCCATCACTCAATCTAGACATTAACTGAGATGTGCCTTCCTCCCACTTTCTGGTTAAGGCAAAGACATGGAGTGTTTAGGATAATGAATGGCCTTCTCTGAGATCCGGCCCTGGTTTGCCTGCCCTAACTGCTGCCTGTTTGCAGAGGCTGATCTGAGGACTTCTTGTTATTCTGCCTATAAATTCCTTATGTGCTTCATGGCCACTTCTTTCATTAAATATATATATATGTGTGTGTGTGTATGTATGTATGTATAGCCCAGCATGGTGATATAGGCCTTTAGTTGCAGCACTCATGAGGCAGAAGCAGGAGATATATCCTTTTCCCAGTCATTCCAGCCAGATGGACTCTGGTTTAAAACCAAGGCAACAAACAGGGAGCCAGTTGTCCTTCCCCACTGGGCTATCACAGTGCTAGGGTGTCAGAGTGTATAGGTTCAGCCATGTGCCTTACCAGAGACTGTCATATAAAAAGGCACCCTCACATCTTGTCGTCTCACATGGTCTTAGGCCCCATGTATTAAATCCCTTGTAGAGTTTATTGGCTGTAATAAGGTCATTCTCTCCTTTCAAAATTGTGATATAATAGACATAAAAAAAATGCTTGGGTCCTCCAAAATTTACCCTGCCTGCCTCCAAGATGGACAAGAAATAAGGACATAGCAGAGTTTGTGGAAATGGCCAACAAATGACTGGCCCAACTTGAGACCCACCCTATGGTAGAGAGACAACCCTTGTCACTGTTTATGATGCTCTGCTTTTCTTGCAGACAGGAGCCAAGCTAATTGTCCTCTGAGAGCCTCCACCCAGCAGTAGATCAAAACAGAGACCCACAACCAGACATTAGATGGAGTTCTGGGAATCTCATGGAAGAGCTGGGGGGAGGATAGAGAGACCCGACCCGAGGTTGGACAAGAACACTACAAGAAGACCAACAGAGTCAACTAACACAGGCCCATGAGGGCTCACAGAGACAAACCACCAACCTAAGTGCATGCATGGTTAGACCTAGGCCCCTTACACTTATGTAGCTGGTGGACAGCTCAGCCTTCGGGTGGGTCCCTTAGCAACTAGATTGGGAGCTATCCCTGACACGGACTCTGTTGCCTGCTGTTAGATCATTTTCCTCTAGCTGGGCTGCCTTGTCTGGCCTCAGTGGAAGAGGATGAGCTTAGTCTTGATTAAGTGCTAGACAAGATGGCATGTGGGGGAGGGCAATGGCTCCCTTCTCTGAGAAGAAGGGGATGGGGGAAAAGTGGGAGTGTGGGACTGGGAAGAGAGCTACAATCAGGACATAAAGTAAATTAATTAATTAATTAAAGAGAAACAATGCTCGGGTCCTAAGGGTTCAGGTTATGATTCTAGAACATTGTGTACCATGGCTATGTACACAGCCCAATAAAAGGTCTAGAACACTGTTACTCCCAAGCATGCTTTTGTTCTTCTAGTTTAGAGACCCTTCCCCACTGGGAACTCAAAGCTTTCCAATTTGATTAGTTTCTTACTTGAGAATCACAGGGCATGTACTCTTGTATCTCAGGGTTTAAGGGTTTGCTTTGTTTGTTTCAACCGAGATTGTATGTTTAATATTCATTGCTGTTGATAGGGCTGGGCAATAAATTCTTAACATACTTCATGGGCCATTTCCTTCATTAAAAAATAAGTAAATACATATAGCCCAGCATGGTGATGCAGATCTTTAGTCCAGCATTCATGAGGCAAAGGCAGAAGATGTATGTGAGTTAGAGGCCAGCCTGGTCTATGTAGTAAGCTCCAGAACATCCAGACTATGTATAGAAACTGGGTCTCAAAAACAAACAGCAACGAAAATAAACAGAGGCTGTCCAGAGGGCTCCACATGCAAAGACACAAGCCCCTCTTAGTGAGAGGAAGCACTGACTGCTGCAAGCTGTCCTCTGGCCTTCATGTCTTGCCATTGCACCCACCCTCCCAATAAATAATTAAATGTAATAAAATTACTTTGAGCCTTAGACCAATGTTTGTCTAACTTATGAGTTCATTTCTGAGGCTCTGGAGCTGTGACATATGGGTCAGTAAGCCCATATGTCTGACTGAGTAGCTGTCAGCTACTCTTTCTGAGTAGCTGTTCAATAGAGCGTTCTCTCAGAACATGATGCCATCTTGAATTTTTCCCTTATAGCCATGGCAACTGGAACACAGCAATGCAGTGGTAGCCAGGTCTAGGGTAAAGATAACATTTATGGGACTATTAATACTCCCTAACATGTTTTAAACATCATAAGACCCTTCCTTCCCTCACTGACCCCGCCTGCAACAGATCTTAAGAGATTCTAGACTACATGCAGAGTAAGAGGCTATTTTCAGGACAGACTCCACAGTGTAACTTCATGAGGTCACCACCCATGACGAGGGTGTGTCTCTGTGGTGATGCAGCCATTTGAGGGTCACCCACACTCCTGCAAGTAACTCTTCACCCCCACACACCCAATAAACTCATTAATTAGTCTTACTGTAAAAGTAACTTTTATTCTCCTGATGTACTTGTCCCAGAGGCTCACTGCTGCATTCTGCTCACCCTTTCTTGTTCTTTCTGAACTCTGGCTGGCTGGTTCAATTCTGCTGTTCTGGCTCAAACTCTTCTCCAAACTCACTGATTCAATCTGGTTTCTCTCAGCTTCTGATTTGCTCTGCTTCTGAATTCCAGAAACTAACCTGCATGAACTTAACTGAACTCAACGCTACCGTATTGTCTTCTCTTCTCTATTCTAACTCTCTCCTGTACTCTACTGTCTTAACTATACTGCTTTTTTTTTTTTTTTTTTTTTTTTTTTTTTTTGGCTGTCCTGAACTTGTTTTGTAGTCCAGGCTTGCCTTGAACTCTCAAAGATCTGCCTGCCTCTGCTTCCCAAATGCTATTATTAAAGACACTTGCCACCATGCCCTGCTAACTGTACAGCCCTTAAGTAGCTTCTCTTTCCTGTCCTCACAAGAGTCAGTTCTGTCAAATCTTTCTCTGATTCATCACTTCGTCTGCCTCTCAATTAGACATCATTTTCAAACATGGCTTCTTCCTTCTACCAACTAACCTTACCTACATTGTTTGGGATTAAAGGTGTCTAAGATTGTGTCTATATTCCAGGCACTGTGATTAAAGGTGTGTGGTGTGTCTGCATTCCAGCCGGATCACACAGAAGGTGTGTGATTCCAGTAGACTAGCCTAACCCACATCCTGCTTGTAAACATATTAGGTTTGCTTCCAGTTTGTTTTGTTGTTGTTGTTTTCTGTTATAAACAAGGTTTTGAACAGTTTTGCTGCAGTCTCTCTGTGGATGTGTTTTCATCACTCTCTCAGAGTGGGTGCACCATTTCAGGCTTCACTCACTTGGTATCATCATCAGTCTTTAGAGATCAAACAACCCCTTATTGCCCCTTTAGCCAGAGTTCTACACTGTAGCACACAGAGGTGCCCATTTTGAGTCTACATTTCCCCATATCACTTTTAGGCTGACCTTGTGACTTAGATCTCACTCACGAGATGGCCCTTAGCCTTTCTAAGGTTGGTTTCCCCATCTGTAGAGCTGAATGATGACAATGACCTAAGCCATAAAGCAGAGCTTCTATAAAGCACCCACTGTCCTCCTCATCAGAAGCAGAGAATGACCATTAGCAGTGATCTTACTGCACTTGGATGCTGAAGCACAGAGCAGGGGCTTCTGTCCGGCCTACTTCAGGGCATCTCTTTAGGAAAATAATGATGATTGAAAGGTTAGAAAACAAAGCTGCCAGGGTTTGCCCTTGACTGACTCGCTCAGGATCAGTGAGGGTTTGTTGCTTCCAAAGTGTTTGTGTTTCTCTGTGTATATGCCATGTGTGTTTGGATGCCTGAAAGGAGCCAAAAGAAGGTGCACCTCAGATTCTACGAAGCTGGAGTCACAGGCAGGTGTGAGCTGTCTGACGTGCTCTGAGTAGACAGCATCATGCATTCTTAACCACTGAGCCATCTCTCCAGCCCAGGACCACCAGCTGCTTTTAAAGCTGATGAGGGGAGTTTGCTACTCAGCTAAAGGAGAACATCACAGGAGCTGGAGAGATGGCTCAGAGGTTTAAGAGCACTGGCTGTTCTTCCAAAAGGTCCTGAGTTCAATTCCCAGCAACCACATGGTGGCTCACAACCATCTATTGTGAGGTCTGGTGCCCTTTTCTGGTGCACAGGCACACTGCGGGCAGATTGCTGTATAAATAATAAACAAATCTTAAAAAAGAAAGAGAGACCATCACAGTGGGAGAGGATGTCACTATGGGAGGGGGTGTCATTAGGACTCATTTCCTCATAGTAGCCTGAAAGAGATATGCTTACTTACGAAAAGCACATGGTGGAGGAAAGGAAACTGGGCATCAAGTCTTCCACTTAAAAAAAAAAACTGTTTAGTACTTTCTATATTATTGATTTAACACTTGCAGCATTCTTTGAAGAGGGTTAAGAGGACAGAGAAAGGGAGGGGGAGAGTGAGAGAGAATATGCAGCTATTTTTAGAAACACAGTGGACAAAAATTCATATTACAAGTTGTAGCGGCAGGGAGGAGCAGAAGGAAATTCAGACAGATGAGGAGACGAGCAGGGAAAATGGCTGCAGAAGCCAACACAGTTTGGACTCGACCCTGAGTAGCGGGCATTCAGGCAGAAAAGCCAATTCCCCAGGGTTCGAACTATTCGCATGCTCCCAAGCACCTGTAAGCAGGAAATAGCTGCTTCAGCTACTGTGGAGTAATTGCAGATATCAAGCACCAGAGGGCGTCAGAGAAGGTCGAAATGCTTGATCACTCACTGGGCTAGCCAGGTGGTGGGAAATGCCTTCTAATCTTTATAAGGAAGCTTGCAATTGGTTCTCTGGGTTGTTAATGTTACGGAACAATTATGAGTGTGAGTTTACTGTCTAGTAAACTTAGTGTGAGCGGAGTAGTTCATAAGTAAATAAGCAATGTTGAAGAACTCAGAAAGCAAAGGGATGGCCTGCAAAGCATGCTTGTTGCTTCCTGTGTGCTGGGTGGTATGTTAAATGCCAAGGAGAGAAAGATGCGGGCGGGAGGGTGGGGGAGGAGGATCACATTTTCTGGTGAACCCAATCATAAACTTTATGCTGCTTTGCTTATTTATTTATTTATTTATTTATTTATTTATTTATTATTGTTTTTTAAGACAAGGTTTCTCCTTGCAGCCCAGGCTGTCCAGGTTGGCCTTGAACTCATGGAGATCCACCTGCCTCTGCTTCCTGAGTGCTGGGATTAAAGGCATGCACCACCACACCCTATATTTGAAATTCTTATACCCTCCACCTAGTAGACTCTTTATGGGAAGCGTGTGATGGTTGAGTCAGATCAGCACTGAAGGTTTAGGCTGGAACCCTATTTGGTTTGGGTTATGCACCCTACACCCTTCTTGTAATAATGCATTGATCGGATATTCCTTCACCCATAGGGTCTGTGTACACCCCCATCAAAACAAGTCACCTAGCAACCACAGGACTCCCTGAAACCCCCACCTCCATATGGGGGTGCTTTTTCTCACCTCTGAAAAACATAAATATTTACCCCCAGTACCAAGATTTAAACAGTTTCTGTTCAAATGTATTCCCAGTGCAACCTATAAAAAGTTTCAGTCTGGCATAAGCTGGTTCCAGATGTATGCAAAAGAAGGTGAGTGTGTCCTTCAGTCACTTTTTAGGGAGAATATTTACCATCTTGTGCCTATGTGTAATTGGGCATGCATATGATTAAAATCACGTGCATTAGGATGAACAAGCACAGTAGAGAAATGATTATATAACCTACCCATCAATCAAAAGAGAGAGCCCAAACCAGGAACCTTATTGACCAGTTACCTCCTTTTCTTGAGCACCCCCCACCAGAAGCCAAAGCAATAGTTGGCAGCGCTGAGTATCTTCACACACGTGGCCGGCCCTTTGTTAGTTTTGATAGCGTACTCCTTTCTGATCTTTACCCCACATCAAATTATCTTGATACTTTCGCAAGCCTCTGTGAGCCCTTCTTTTCAAGTCTTTGGATACGAAGCCAAGAACCTGCCAACACCCGGGCCAGACCTCTACCCCAGGTTACATTCAAGCACAGAGGCTTTGAGAGAAGATAGCTGGACTCCAATTTCACCTGTGCTACTTTCTGCCACCTTATGTCCTGGGTTCCTCGTCTGTGAATGGTATAGGACTTCCCTCACTTGTGCTGTTGAAAGTAAATGGATAATCCATGAAGAGTGCTTGAAATTATGTCATGGCTAAGAGTCCAGGCTCTGTTATTCCTCAATACTGCCTAGGCTCAGGAAGCCAGCTGCAGAGACTCACTACAGAGCCATACCTATTTCACCCACACATTTTACAGCCAAGAAGACAAAATTCTGCCACCTGCTGGCTATGTTAGCATAGTGACTGTCTTTAAACTTTGAAAGCCTATAAAGAGGAATTAACCCACCGCAAAGCTGTGGCAAGAATTAAATGAGGTAATGTACATGAGGCTCTCTGTGACACACACACCTCAGTGCTCACCCCTTCAAGCTGTGGGATGGCTTAGTTGCTTTTCCATTAGTTGCTTTTGCATTGTGGTCGTCATAAACCCTGGCAAAAGCACCCTGCGCCTGGTGGCTAAGGGTTTCAGCCCAGAAGACCCGGAAGGTATGAAGGTGCAGCTCTAATGACGCTGACTGGAGTGTGCAGCAAATGCTGTTCACATCACAGAGAACCAGGGAGCAGGGACTTAGGCCAAAGCCATAGTCTGGCCTACAACTTTCAAAGGTCAGGCCCTAGTGACCTCATCTAGCCAGATTGGACCCACCTCCTCAAAATCCCATAGCTTCAAACCACCTGCTGGGGAACCGGTGCTCAAAGCATGAGTAAAAGACCAGCTTAGTACGTGTGAGGCCCTGTGCTCCATGCTCAGAACTGCAAAAACAAACAAGTCAGAAATAAGTAATAATTCACTGGTTTTGATAAGGACAATCGCTGGAGGCCCTGCTTTTGGACATGGCTCTTCTTGATAACCTCTTCTCCTCTCAACTAACATCGATTAGTGATGCTAACCGATTGAGTAATTATAAAAGCGTATTGCCAAGACACAGCCAGCTTCTCAGCTTGATAAATAGCGCCATTTCCCGTTCAAACGTCTGAGCTCTTAGAAACCTGCTGCTTTGGAGTCTTTTTTTTTTTTAATCACTTTTATGCGGTTTACTATTGAAGAGAGCAACGAAGAGGAGAGAAATCTCAGCACGCAAAGGAGGAAGCAATCGGAATTCCAGCGAGGACAGAAGAACTATTATCAGTCAATAGCCTTTTAAAACCTCCATTTAAATTTAAAACTAGCCAGCTAGCGGGACCGTTGAAGCAGAAGGGGATAGCTCGGGTGGGAGGAAGACGGGATTTTAATGACATCGTGCTGCTATAAACTCTTCCCAACACTAGAGGGCAGTGCAGTGCTAATATTTCAGCAACCGGGCTGGAGTGACTCTCAATGTAAGCAAAAGTTTCAGCTTATCCTGTAAGTTTCAGCTTATCCTATTTACGAGGTCGTTAAGGAAATGCCAGTGGGGCCTTTGGTGCTTTTATTGTGAAAACATTAGATATTCACAGAAGTAACCAGAATCCGACGTTAAAATTCCACCCCTATCACCTCCTACCCTTCACGGCTGGGCACAGTGGCACACACTTGTAATCCCAGCAGAGACAGGCGGATCTCTGTGAGTTCGAAGCCAGCCCCTGGTCTACATAGTGAGTCCAAGACATCCAAGGCTACCCAGAGAAACCTTGTCTCAAAACCAAACCAAAACAAAAAGACTTCAGGCTTCTTGGTGTAAGTCTCCCCCTAACTTGTGTGAAGTATTTTTGAACCGGCTTTGTCCCTGCCTGCTTCGGTTGCCACCCCTGCAGGGTCTGAAAGGTTGTTTTTGATTTTGGTTTTTCATAAATATTAGTCAGTTTACTAGAACTCCTCATTATGACCTAGGAGCCAATTTATAAACAAACGATTGCCATTGTCTCAAAGGCTGCGACTGTCTTAAAACTCCTACTTTGTGGCGTTGTTTGAATCGGTAACCAAAGAAGAACCACTGGATGTACTTGGACACAGCCATGAAGGATCTATCAGTCTAACAATTTCCCCTCACTCTCATGCCTATTTGTTGTAAGTAATATATTATAGAAAATATATTACTTATAACAAATTAAATATATGTACTGATTTAAATATACTATTACTGTGTTCATGACATGTGTGCATCTGCTTGGGAAACACACAGAAAATAAAATGATTTTAAATCATTCTAGATGTGTGTATTTTATATGTAAGTGCCTTGCCTCAGTGGGTGGGCTGGCGGGTAGGCTATGCCCCATGTGGTGCTGTGCCCTCAGAGGCTAGCAGAGGGCAGCAGATCCTGTGGAACTAGAGTTAGAGACGGTTGTGAGCCAATGGGTGGGAACTGGGACTCAACTCAGATCCTTTGGAAAAGCAGCCAGTGCTTTTAACAACAGTGTCATCTCTCTACAGCCCACAACTTTTCATATTTCTAAGAACGCATCACCTATTTTTATCCTTCCTTCCTTCCTTCCTTCCTTCCTTCCTTCCTTTCTTTCTTTCTTTCTTTCTTTCTTTCCTTTTTATTTCTTTTTTTCTTCTCACTTTGTGCCTGATGGGCCTAGAACTTGCTGTGTAGACTTGTGGTGGCAATCCTCCTGCTTCAGCCTCCCAAATTGTTGGCATCGTGTTGTTGACGGAGCACTTTAGAATTAATTATTTGAGCATTTGGGTTGCAGATCTTGGTTTTACACCTTGTTGCTCTCAAACTAAAGGGTATAAGCTTTGCGGGCAAAAAGAACCTTGCTCAAGTCCTACTCAGCTGTGCCCTGCTTGGTTATCTGTCAATTTGGGTCCTGAGTTCATTCTTTGCAAATTCTTGAAATATGGACTTACAGGAGAATTAAATAAGACAGTGTATGGCAGGCTTTGGGGACAGAATAACTGCAATATAATAAAAAAAAACTACTATTATCACCCAAATTAATTTTTATAATACTCGGCATTTCTGAGCAAGACAACACACGGTCTAATGAGGAGTGCAGGCATCTGACTTCATCCTCATCACCAGAAGAACGTGTTTTAGCTCAGCCTTGCTGCATTTTCTCTGATGCTGAAAAACTTACCATTTCTACAGACATCATTGTAGCTGACTTGAATACAGAAATTAGAGTTATACAAGTAAACAAATAAATGTAACAAAAAACGAAGACAGAAATGAGAGTGCCTGCAGAGTCGCAGAGGATGAGGATGTCCTCCTATGTGCTGAGTTGTTAAGAAGAGGGTTATGAGTAGAACCCCCCAAGATAAGAAGTCACAGCCCAGTTTTCCTTCCTGTGCCCTAGTGCCCCACCCAGGAACAGAGGGAACAATAACGATGCTTGTCATAGTTTCCCCATCAAGACTGCCAAGCCGTGGCTGTGGAGAGAACTCCCTTGTACATCCAACAGGCCACCAGATGTCAATCACAGTAAAGCCTAGGGTGGTGGGTAGAACACTGAGCAAGGAATGGATGCCGAACACTTACAAAGGCAGAGCCTGAGGCTGGAGGCCTGCAAGCTCCCTGATGGACCGAGGATCCTGGTGTGAGAATCTAGTGTGTTAGAGCAGTCAATGTGCAGAGGCTTCAAAGAGTTCTGCCTCTCCGGTGGCCTGGACTGATTCAGTGTGAAATGAGGGTTCATTTCAGGATGGAAAGTAAAGACACTTAAGCCCATTCTCAAGTTGTAGGAACAGAAAGAGGAGGATAAAAGGACTGGTAGGATCTCAAGTTGACTTTGTAAATGTGAAACGATCTGTTTATAAATTTATTTTTGTTGAGACAGCGTGTCATGTAGCCTAGGCTATCTTTGAACTCTTGAACCCCTTCCTTCTTCCACTGTCTAGCTGCTGGAGTCACAGGCCAGGCATATACCATCAGCATTTACCATCATTGTTTGGTCAAAGGACACCTGAATATGTTAAAAGTCTCATTTTTAATTGAATTATAGAATTCTGACTCATCATTTTTGGTAGAAGATAACTAAATTTAAAATTAGCACAGATTCATTTTGCCACACTAGTTACATATAATTAAGAAAAAGCACCCAAAGCCCTTTTTGAAGGCAATGTAATTTGGCAACTTTTGTTATGCTAATACAACAAATAACACCCACTTGGAGTGGATTTGCCACTTCCCAGAGTAACTTGGAAAACGCCTACTTCAATTGGCTTCCCTCACAGCAAAATAACTTATTTTCTAATGTGCTACAAAAATAGGTATCAATATTAGAATATTAAACATATTATATATATATATATATATTTTTTTTTTTTTTTTACAGTGAAATACATGATGGAAGTGGAGGAGAGGTAAGGGTCAACCATAAATGACTATGGAAGAGAAGAAAATGTGCCATTTGTGGAAAAACTTAATTAGGACCTAGTTCTCGCTCCCTGCCCCTCTTGCACGTGTGTGTGTGTGTGTGTGTGTGTGTGTGTGTGTGTGTGTGTGATGTACAAATGAGTGGGCACCATGGGATACATGCAAAGGACAGACAACACTTTCAACAATCAATTCTCTCTCTCTCTCAATCTCTCTCTCCTTTCTGCCGCTGTCCTCATACTCCAGGCTAGCCGGCCCATGAGCTTTTGGGTGATCCCCTGTGTCCCCCTCTTTTCTTGATATTTTCTTGCTTTGATCACAAAGGTGTGCTAGCATATCTGGCTTTTCCTGAAGGTTCCAGGTAGCAGAACTCAGGTTATCAGCTTGCATAGCCAGGTGCTTTGCCCCAGCCCAGGTTCTATTTTTTTTTTTTTTTCTAAGAAACCTGAAGTCAAAACTAGTCTAATCCAAAGAAAAGAAAAAAGATCATCTCTACAACCACAGTCAGTTGCCACATTAATGCCTTCAGGTGCAGACCATATTTCCAAGTTCAAAATTGTATGGCACATTCCCAAGAGATCACACCCAACCCACAGTACCAGCACGAGTGCACACTCTCTTTCTTGGACCAAGGTGGATGGTCAGGGAGCATGAGTCCTTCTGTGGTCACCATTGGAATGGTGACCACAGAAACGATGCTAATTGTCACACGGATGTTTCCAGTTGGGCAAGTCGGTTTTTTTTTATTTATTTAACTTTTATTAATTACACTTTATTCATTTTGTATCCCCCCATAAGCCCCTCCCTCCTCCCCTCCCGGTCCCACCCTTACCCCCTTTCTGCATGCATGCCCCTCCCCAAGTCCACCGATAGGGGAGGTCCTTCTCTCCTTCTTTATGATCTTAGTCTATCAGTTCTCCTCAGAAGTGGCTGCATTGTCAGGGTTCTAGGTTATCTCCATGGGCAAGTCCTTTTGACAATGTATTCAAAGCCCCTGAATTATCATCTGTCTTTGAATAACAGGCTCCAGACTCCACAAGCTAAGAGTTAGATGAGGCTTTAACTGTAGCATTGCCTCTAGTGATGCTTCTGACCCTGGGGATGCTCCTGCAGATGGAAATGCTGTTCCTGTGTTGCTAGCTGATCCCACGAGCTAATACAGAATTCTTAGTCCTTTCTGGGAACCAGCGGTGAACCTGACACTTTTATGTAGCCCTCACCAATGTCTAAACGTATGAATTGCGCTGTTGTAGAAAGGCTCTGTACCTAGAACCAACCTCATGGCCTTCCACTTCCCAGTTGATCTTGGGTAAGTCCTTTTTCCTTTCTGAGGTGTTTGTAGCTCCTCTTTTGCAACTTGCAGCTAATAATTCTTACAACTCTCAGGAAATAAGACTCAAATGAGAAAGATATTCTATAACAAACAATAATTCTAAACTTGGGGGTTTCATCCTAAGCCTCGTGGTATCAAGGTACACAGAAACTGAGAGACTGGGGCTGGAGCAGTGCACGTGGTAGGATGCTCAAGGCCCCGGGCTTGATCCCAGTTCTGAAAGAAAGCTTAGCATTTGTGTAAATAATTATTCTATGGGAAAGTCAGCAACAATTAATTTTCAGCCTGGAGCAGACAACTATTAACTGAGGGGTCAGAACTTCCCTATCTGGAGGCTCTGAAACTTCAACATCTATCTAGGGCTCTAAATTTATTTTAAGCACTTTGTGAACTGAGACACAAACTGTCTGGAAAATGATTGGTGCTACATTACTACGAGCTGGGAACCCACCTGTGGGGAAGCCTGTGCCTACACTGCCTATAAGATCTACAGTGATCAAATTCTTCCTGATACCCACAAGCCCCAGCCTTGAAGGATAAATCCAGCTTCCAAGGGCCTTGACTCTACAGGTTCTCACCCTCTGACCATCAGCACCCACAAGGTCAATGAGCCATAGGAACAAGCAGAAGTGTGGGGCAATTATCTGGTGTTGACACACTGTGCTTTCCTAAGTTACTCCGTATATCACAAACTGAATCTGTAACATTGCTTTTATGCCAGCTGGCAGACAAGCAGGGACAAGGAAGGAGTGATGATAAATACATCCTCGGAGTGGAGCAGAGAAGAGATACGTGGAGAAAAGAAGGTGTTAGATCCCCAGAGCTGGGGGTGAAAGGCAGTAGTGATGTGGCCACCATGAGTGCTGAGAAACAAACGTGGGTCCTCTGCAAGAACAGCAAATGCTCATAACCGCTGAGTCCCCAAAGTAGGGAATTTTAACCATCTCATGGTTAGGTCAGTGCAAGCAGTCTTATTGAAAAGTGAAAATTTCTGAACTTCAAACAACAATCTCTGAAGGTAAGAGGAATCACTGTATAAACCTGCCATTTGTCTTAATTTAAAAACTTAATATCCAGAGGGCTGGAGAGATGGCTCAAAAGTTGAGAGCACTGACAGCTCTTCCAGAGGTCCTGGGTTCAATTCCTAGCAACCACGTGGCTCATAACCACCTGTGATGGAATCTGATTCCCTCTTCTGGTGTGCATGAAGACAGAGCACTCATATAGGAGATAAGTAAATAAATCTAAAAAAAAAAAAAAAACATTATCCAGTGTCTGTGTGTGTGTTCTCACTGTATTAAAAAAAGTCCAAGTAATATTCATTTATTCATATGAAAATAATTTCCTGGGCACAGACTGGGTGTTGGGAACTATTAGAACCCAGAGTTGAGCTTCCAGACTGAAAGTCACGTGTTGGCCGTGTGCTGGGAAGTACGTCCAGGGATATTTGTAGGCCTGTTACAGGCAGTGATGTACACTGAAAAAGCAGGTGTTACAGCATTGGGGAGACGGCTCAGTGGGTGAAATACCTGCCACACAAGCATGAGGAGCAGAGTTTTGGGTCCCCATCACCCATGTAAGAAGTTGTCTGTGGCAGAGCTTGCTTATAACCCCAGGACAGTTACAGGCATCCTGGAAGCTCCGTGGCCAGCAAGTTAGCAAAAACAGTGAACTCCTAGGGTCAGTAAGAGTCTTTCAATAAATTAAGGTGAAGAGCAATAGAGGAGGATGTTCAGTCTTGATGTCTAACTTACACACACACACACACACACACATACACACTCACACACACACACACACACGGCCATGAGTACTCACATTTATGCACAGACACACAATGGATATTATAGAAATTTTTGACCCAGGCTTTATTCTTGCCTTTACCAAACAAAATCATGTAGATAACACATGCATTTGTAGTCTGAAATTATTTGATCAGTATTGCACTGGGAAAATGCTGGCTCTATGGACTATGAATAAAATCCCTGGAGAAACTAGATACACAGAGCAACTCTCAGAGGCTTCTGGAAGGTATGGTGGGGAAAATACCCTGTGCTTGAGGGATAAGTAAGCAGTAGGTTTCCTGGGTTACTTTCCCACATCCATGTATCCTGGCCCTGGCTGTAGGGCACCCTGAAAGGTAGAATTACAAGAGAGTACACAGATGATCCACCCTTTCTATCCAGATGACCTGACCAGGGAGTCATCAGGCAGGAGTCTTCACAGTCCTGGTTCACTCTAAAAGACAGCCAGCATGGGCACAGCAGTGCTCCTTTCCCACCAGCATCAGTGGTGGCTTAAAGGGTAACTCAAGGACAAGACCCTGAGAGCCTCTACCTACCCAACACCAGGCAAGCTCAAACATCAAAGGGCCACCATCTCTCCTACCATGGGTACAGTGTGGCCACTACTGGGGTCTCCCACACTCAGCAGGCTGATGACAGCTCCAAAGGGAAATTGCTATGATTCCCTTTTTGCTCTGATCAGTGATTTGGACACATCTTTCCTGAGTTGAGAAAGTTGAGTCATTTATCCCAACACTATAGATAGTACCAAATAAAGGGGTGGAATTTAGAGCAGAAGGAGATTTTAGGTGCTGCTTATAATTGCAGCAATGGGGAAGACTGACCCAGGGCCTTACTGCTCTGCATGCCCTGCTTCCATGCATTGCCTCCAGCCACCCTCTGAGATGCAATTCAGAGACAAGTCGTACCCACAGTCCCCATGGCAGGCCTCCACCTCAGTTGGTGGAAGCTAAGGTGGTACCCAGTGATCAGAGTAGGAAGATGATGTTGTGGCAGGACTGTTGCCAAGGGACAGGTCACAGACATAGAGGTTTCATTTAAATATCATGATCCCAGAGGTTGGCCCCTGGTCACCAGCAGGATTCTAGCAGGCTAGTAGCCCAGGTGGGATTTTAAGAGTTGGCACTAGCAGTGAGGCTCCAGGCTCACAAAAATCAACAGCTTGCAATTGATTGTTCTTATATGCCTCCTTGAGTCTCCAGAACTCAGACCACAAAAAAGAAAACCGCTAAAACAAAATGGCTTTCAGAGCAGTAATTCCCTCTAACCATGGAATGTCTGTGGAGGTCAAGAATAATAAGGTCTGTCTGTTTGCAACCCAAAAACCCCTGTAGGTGGGTCTCCAGAGTATGGGATACATGCCTAGGGCATGCACCACATAGCTGCCCAACCTCTGAGACTTTCTCCATGCACCACCCTGTTCACCCAAGAGTGAAACTGGAAGCAGAGCAGAAAATGAGACCAAATCTCCTTTGGACTCTGTGTTATCTTGGTGTTTCAATCGGCCCTACATCTTTCTCCTACCTAAGAAATACCCTTGCTTTGGCAAAATTCTTGCTTGCGTTGGTTAATAGTGTTCATTTGACATGCTCTAGGAGACAGACCTGTAGTCACGTCCAGGAGGGAGTTTCCAGATTATGCCAAGTGAGGTAGGAATATCCACCTGTGTGTGTGTGGTACCATGTCATGGGAGCTGGGGCCTAGACTGAATACAAAGGAAAAGGTGACCTGAGAGCCAGTGCACCTCCCTATTTCCTGACTGTGGATGCAATGTGACAGTCACCTCACCTTCCTGCCACCATGCCCGTCCTGCCATAATGGACTGTCCCCT
Organism: Meriones unguiculatus; assembly: GCF_030254825.1. NCBI lineage: Eukaryota > Metazoa > Chordata > Mammalia > Rodentia > Muridae > Meriones > Meriones unguiculatus. The sequence goes on along the minus strand of NC_083361.1, from coordinate 38,687,855 downwards.
CAGAGTGTGAGCTCAGATTGACCCTTCCTTCTTGCTGCTGCTCTTTCCAGCTGTTTTGTCAGAGCATCAAGAAGAAGAACTGACTGACACACCACTAACTGAAGTTTCCTTAGTATCTATTAAGATGATAGTTTACGCTACATTTCCCCAGCTCCTTCTGGCCTGGGGACTCAGGTACATCACTAACCATGGTGTACCTCATTTGAGAGGCCTTTATGACTCCCTGAGCCAATGATCTGAGTGCACGAGGCTTCTTTGTGGTTACCTCACTGCACTGTGATCACGAGACAGAGCCTCAACCACCTCCTTGTAGGTTTGCCTTGCATTACTGCTCTTGCCGTAGGCTGTTGTAGCTTTTTGATGAAGGCCTTGAGTTAACAAGCTCATTTCACACCTACAACTAAGACATCCCTTCTTCCTCTTCCCATTGCAAATGAAGGCAATTTCATCCCTATCACTCTAAGATCCCTGGTGTCCAAAAGCCCAGATACCAATTAGCCTCCATTGGAGATTAATAAACAATACAATAATGACAGATAAAAAGACTAATTCCTTGGCCAGGAGAATTGCTTTAATTAATTTAATCCTGGCTGAAAGATCAGCTGTGCCCAGGCCTGCTCACCAGCAGGGCCATTTGTCCCAGGCTGTCCTGGCTCCGAAAGCCAGGGTGTGCTTAGGAGCCCACACTTAGGCTACAATGAGAAGCAGATTGTACTGTCAGGCTTCATTAAAGGTGATCATTAGCATTCAGCTCTGAAGGCCCAGCACCAGCTCTCAGCCCTTCACTGATTCTTTTCTGGGGCATTGTGAAGTTTGGTTCAGCTGTGAGACATAAAAATTCTCACTGGACTCCCCGGAGGCAGAGGATGGCTACTGTTTGACGCCTGTCCTTCTGCAGCTTAAAGGACAGATCTCCAGGGAAGTGACAGTCCCAAGACTCTTATTTGAAAAACCAGCCATGTGCAGCTGCCTATCTTAGGGGTATTTTAAAGGAACGGAATTTTCCAGGACTCAGCCACTGCAATCACACACAGGGCTGCCTCGCTGCTCTTTCCTGTTCTAACCGTGCATGGGTAAAGCTGGCAAAAAGTGACAAACAGGACCGCGGTGGGAGAACCAGAGGCCCAGAAGAGGGACAAGAACTTCCCACATGATTTAAAGTAACAGTTTCCGTGGGCTTCGGGAATGCTTTCCAACTTTTTTTTTTAAATCTGTTTCTCTGTCTCTTTCTCTTCATCTCTCTCAGTCTCTTTCTGGGGAAATTTTAACTATTTTCTGTATGTTGAATAAGTTTTGTTTTTAGGTCATCTTGTGCAAGGAGGTGTTAAAGAAAAATTACCCATGACGAGAGCAACAGCCCTGCTTCTTGGGTTTACACAAGTGCTATGTTAATTGTTTTCTTTCTTTCTTTCTTTCTTTCTTTCTTTCTTTCTTTCTTTCTTTCTTTCTTTCTTTCTTTCTTTCTTTCTTTTTCAGAGACAGGGTTTCTCTGTGTAGCCCTGGCTGTCCTGGACTTGCTTTGTAGACCAGGCTGGCCTCAAACTCACAGAGACCTGCTTGCCTCTGCCTCCCAGGTGCCAAGATTAAAGGCTTTTGCTGCCACACCAAGCCTGCTATGTCAATTGTTAATTGCAGAGCTAAGTGCAATCAGAATATTTGGTCCATCATCAGCTCTCTATATGTAAAAGCTTCCTTACTTGACCAAAAGATGATTCTCTGAGATTATCATGTTAAAAAGGAAGCTGTCCTGTTAAGGGTCACGCAGCCCTCACAAGCCAAAACGCAATTCTAAGAGATGGATCTGGCATTGTCCTACTGCTGATTGGAATGGGGCTTTTTGCAGAATAAAGAGCTGGAGACTTGTCTAGGGTAGGTGGAGGAAGTCAGGTTAAGTTAGAGGCTAGCTGAGAGTTTGCCCGGCAAAAGGCCAACAACCTTAAACTGTATAAATCTCTCTGTGTCTTAATTAAACCTCAAGCAAGATCCGAGAAAGCCCTGAAATAAATAGCCTTATGGGAGTGCCTTCATAAGCCTCTTGCAAAATGTGGCTATTTCCTGAGAACCCTGGGATGATCTTGGCCAGAATCCATCATCCTGGCCAGTATTTAATGTAGGCTTGCTTCAAATTTGGGTTAAAAATTGTGGAACTGGTTTTTCACAATTTTCAGGATTAACAAAGTGAAAGACCCTTTCTCAAACAATAAGGTAACAGACACATAGACACACACACACACACACACAACTAATATCCCAATGCTACTGTGCAATCCACTTCCTGCATCTCTCTCAAGTCCCCTGATAAAAATGTATGAGTGTCAAATATCTGAAGAGGTTTACAGCACCTGGGACAATCTTTCTCTGCCACTGGTGTAAGAGCAAAGGCACTTGTTTGTTACTGAATGAAAAGGAGGACATGACTACTTCTAGGTATGGCTAAAGAGGTTTGTTTTGTTTTTGTTGTAGATATGAGGGAGAGAGTTCAGCCAGAGACAACTGGAGGAGCCCAGACTGAACATGGCCGGCAGATTAGACCTGGCCATAAGAGGAGAGAGACAGGAAAATGACAGGAGGAAGAGGAAAGAGGGCAAATGAAATGAGAGAAAAGTGGAGAACCAAGAGAATACTTGGCCAAAATGGCTGAGATTATGTAGAAAGAGAAGCTGGGAGAAGGGAAGCTGGAGGGTGGGGGCTGGTTTAGGGTACGGGGTTGGGGTGGGAAGTGCCAAGAGGAGCCAGGACTCAGTTACAGGTACTTTTGAAATTGAGAGCCTCACAGCCATTGTCCACCTTGATATGTTAAGTAGACTGGTCAGTTACTCACTTGCCCAGGGGTTCTTTGAGAACTAACAGTCACTGGCTGGTAGATGGTGGCCAGTAATTATCATTTGCCTGTGTCCAGAGGTGGATGGGCAGCTACTTCTCTTTCAAAGCTACCAATGGCTCCCTAAGTTTGTTGAGCCTGAACAGCAGCATAAGGCTCCTAGGCACCCACTACCCATCTCCATGCTCTAAGATTCTATCTCCACAGATGAGTGCTGTGGAAAACACGGAAGCCAGCCTGGGGATAGAGCCATTTCACAATGAAGGAAACCCAATAGGAATTTATAGAGACTCAGAAGCAGACCCTCATTTAGCTGTGCCTAAGGCTGAGTCACTAAAGGATTTAAAACAGAAACTATCTTTTTTTTGGGGGGGGGGGGGGTCTAAATAAGCCAAATTGAAATGGGTTTACATGATGTTTGCAATGGAAACCATGCATGATATTAAAAGGCCTCCACCTTGTGTCACGTGACTGGGTAAGTACACCCTCTCCATGAGGGGAGCTTGGTTTAGCTAGAGTTTCAGGTTGCAGACTTGCCCACCAGCTTCCCTCTGCTTCAGGCAAGCAAGACCCACAGAGGCAGCTCTTGCCATGGGGAACCCACCCTAGGTTACAGGAGACAGAGAGCTTTGCCCTTATTCTGCCTGGGGTCTTCCTCGGGAGGCTCTTCTGCAGGCTGGCTTCTCCTTGGTGTTCTATGTGGGTTTAGCAAGTGTAAACTAGCTGAGAGCCACAGGTGCCCAATGGGATTGTTCTAGAATGCCTTCATGTTTCAGTATTTCTTTTCTTCTCCAACTCTATTCTGAACTCAGAGATGAAGGATGTATCTTTTTTAAAAAGATGTATTGTTTTTATGCGTATAAGGCTGCTTGTATGTACACACATCACCTGTGTGCAGTGCTCGAAGAGGCCTGAAGAGTGCACAGTCCCCCTGGAGCTAGAGCACCACTGTGAGCCACCACAGGTGCTGGAAGTCAGACAGGGATCCTCTGGAAGAGCAACCAGTGCTCTTAACCACTGAGCTATCTCTTCAGCTGCCTGAGGTTTTGTTTGCTTTTGTTTTTGTTTTGAGAGAGTCTCAGGTAGCTCCGGCTGTCCTGGAACCACTCAGTAACTCAGGCTGGCTTTGCATTCCTGATCTTCCTGCCTTTCCGTCTCAAGCACTTGTTTTCCTGATGTGTGCCACCACGCCCAGCTCAAAGACTACATCCTGGCTCCCCCACATTTTTCTAAAAAGTGCTCAATTAATAACAAATGAAAACGATGTCAGGTGAACTGATAGATCATTTTTCACTATCAAAAGAAACCAGAGATTATAATGAGAAACACACACATTCACACAAACATTTTCTCACACATACTTTCTCACATACTCACATTTACTTGCACATGTGCTCAAATATGTATACAGATACACTTTCTCACATACAATATGTGCTTGTATATTCACATGTACACAAGTATAAACACACAAGCATGCATACATATCCATACATACACACTTTTTCTCAGAAACATACATACTTTGTCACACATGTGCATGAACACACATTCATACACATATGTTCACAGTTGTGCATGCACCTACAGTGCACACACATACATGCGTGCTCCCACACACACACACCCTTTATAGAAGCAGCTCTCTCTGAATTGCTTTCTTTGCACTTGAGACTCACAGCCCTCGAAGTTGCCATGTGTATGAAACCAAAAAGCAGCCAGTTGAAAAGCATGGGAGGATTTTCTTGGGCAATCGCAAGCCTCCATTGGAGGATCAAAGGAAGAATGTTATGGACAGTGCTTTGAACACCTGGCCAGAGTGCCACACAAATGGTGGGATCATTACCTTACCACACTCAAAACACAACAGTCTCTTCCCGAAACAGTTCCGTTCCAATGCAGAGGCTGTGGAAAGGTAAGCCTCGAGCTTCCCAGCTCTCCTTGGGCTCAGAATTCCACTATTCTGTGGTAGTTTTGCTGTCTCACTGTCTGTGTTTTATCGCCAGGACCTCACAAGACCTGCATTTGTCAGTAAACACTGTGCAGTGGGACTCGTTTCCAAACAGACCCAGCAGAGCAGAGCACATGCTTTGCTGGGGACATTTGCATTCATCATTGTGATAATTCATTCACGGCTCAACACATGAGCAAACTCCTCAAAGAAGTCTTTGTGCTATGCTTAAGATGAAGGGCACTTCTGTCCCATCAAGGCAAATTCTACTGAAAATCAGTTTCTTTGAGAGGCACACACAGTGAGTTCCCAATGCCGCCAGGCCGTCACTCTATATGCTAACCTAAGTTTTATGCAAACTGGTGAATATAGATACATTTATATATTTATATATAATTTATATATATTATTTATATGTATAAATAAATATGTATAAGGTCTTTTTACATGTGATAACCTCAGTAGGACCCACTTGCCATGCAGGGGCAAGGAGCTCAGTATGCCTCACAGCCTGGTAAGGAGGGTGAAGCAGGATGTTATGCCCTGTTCAGATGCTCGTGTTTTATAGCTCTTTATCTTGAGAGACTTGAAAGCACAAATGTGCTGCACCTAAGAGGTGGCCACGAAAACAAGCCTGAGGACTCCAAAGGGAAGTAACAGTCACCCCATCCTCATCACGGCTTGAAAGAATTCCCACCGCATTTTGTAGTATGGAGTTGCTTCACAAAAGCCTGTGAAGTAGGAATTTCACCTTCAGTTCACAAACCATAGAGCTGGAACTTAGAGGGAATGGTTAAGGAACCTTTCCTTTCTAAAGATTTTGTTTTTAATTTTAATTGTGTGTGTGTATGTGTGACATATATGCAGGTTCTAGCAGAGTCTGGAAAAAGGGGTGAAGTCTCCCAGATCTGGAGTTTCAGGTGGTTGTGAGCCTCCTGACATGGGTGCTGGGAATTATTTTGGATGCTTTAAGAGCATCCTAGTTAGTTCAAGCTGTCACTTTGACACAGCCTAATGTCACTGAAGGGAGCCTCAGCTGAGGGATTGTCTAGGTCAGATTGGCCTTTGCTCATCTCTGTGGAAGATTATCTTGACTATTAATTGATGTAGGAGGCCCCTTCCCATATTTGGCAGCACCAGTCCCTAGGCAGGAGGTCCTGGGTTGGGCATGAAAGCTAGCTGAGCACACCTTGCAAGCAAGTGAGAAAGACAGTGTGTAACAGTGTGGTTTCTGCTCCACGTTCCTGCCCTGACTTCACTCAGTGCTGGACTGTGACCTGCATGTGTAAGCCAAATATACCCTTCCTCCCTGTGTTACTTTAGGTCAGAGCATTTTATCCCAGAGACAGAATGAAACTAGAACAAGGATTCCTAGTAGGTGGGGAGCAAGAAAATGCTTCCTTCCCAGGGAATGCATCTCTCTAAAAGGAGAGCTGGAGGAACAGGAGAGAGGTAGGCAGATCTCTGTGAGTTCAAGGCTAGCCTGGCTGACATAACAAGTTTTAGGATACCAGGGCTACAGTAGAGAACCCATGTCAAAGAAAACAAACAAAAACAAAGGAGTGCAAGATGTCCTAGAGAAGAGGAACTGCTGTAAAGAGGAAACCTTGTTTTTAATTTTAAAAAGTATTCTTCTGAGAATATTTTTCCAATATTATAATTTTTTATTTATTTAGCCAGTAATGCATAAAGATACAAAATTGAACATAATACAGGGTTCCATATTGTTACATTGTGCAGGCAATCAACTGGCCTGCCTTTGAGGTCTTGACAGTGTCAGTACCAGCTTCCCATGACATCCTCTGGACCAGGTACTTAGTGGCGGGTCTGCCCCACCCCACCCCGCTCTCTTGTTCTTTCCCTCTCTCTGCCACCTCCTCCTCCTCCTCCTCCTCTTCCTCCTCCTCTTCCTCCTCCTCCTCCTCTTCTTCTTCTTCTTCTTCTTCTCTCTCTCTCTCTCTCTCCCTCCATCCAATAAACTCTTTCATATTATACCTGTTGTATATGCGTGGCACCATTTTTAAATACTAACATTTGGTGCTGGTGGCTCGGTGGGCAATCCCACAGTCTTCACTCTGGGACCCCATTCGTTTTCATGCCCGCATATAACAACGATTCTTTCATCTGCTGCTGCCTTTCACCACCTGCCCCTGCCTGCCCACCTGCTGCTGCTGTGGCTGCGCAGATCCGCAGATCCGTTGGCTTCCGCTTCCCGCTTTCCCGCTTTCCCGCTTCCCCGCTTCCCCGCTTTCCCGCTTTCCCGCTTTCCCGCTTTCCCGCTTCCCCGCTTCCCGAGGCTGCTCAGATGGGTGCGCCGCTGCTCCCAGTACAGGCTGGAGCTGACTTCACAGCGAAGGCGCTGGATAATCTCCCCCCCCCCCCCGCCCCCGCCCCAACCCCCGCGGGAGCTTTACCATTCTTGTTTCGGAGAAACACCAAGATGCTGTTTTATCACCTCCGCCAGGTCAAAGCCAACAAACCATGCCGCCTGCCGCAGCTGCCCTTAAGGTCTGTGTATTAACTCCGACCCTCCACTGTACTCTTCACGCGGAGCCGCCGGCTCCTGGCCGCCCACCTGTCCCCACCTACAAGCTCTACCTCCTCTCCCCGCTTCCGTAGCAGGTCTGCAGGGGTCTAAAAGCAAGCCAGTGCTCCCTCATTTCTTTTTCTACTTTCAAAAACAAACAACAACAACAAACCCTTAAGATTAACCTGTAAACGTTGGGATGACTACATGGTATGAAACAAAAAATTTAAATATCTTTAACTATGATTAACTCCGCTTATTTTATCTCCTTTTAGACTAAAAAGAGCAACAAGTCTCACTTTAAGTGGATTTTTAAATTCAAAATTATATTTTTACAACATGCTATATATATGATTCAACTCTGGCTCAAAATAATTTTTTTCAAAATAATTTTTATATGATGCTAAAATTTCAAGGTTATAAAAGTCTACTCAAAATATACTAATTTAAAATGTGTGTCTAACTGCCTATATCTTTATCAGTTCCTGAATTAATGAATGAATGCTGTGTTTCCTGCCATGAGCTGCCTGTAATCTGGATGCACCACTAGGCTTTGTGGCTAATAATATTTGGTACAGTAAATTCAAGCATAATTTTAAAACCATTTCATACTGTTCTACTGTATTTTTTGTTCTAAAATTTATAACCCATGCAATATGACAGGATCAGCAGGATTGCCAGTCTATGAACTGTATCTATGATTGAAATCTTTGCTCTGATACTAGTTCAAAAATTTATTTACAGTCATACTAAAAAAAATAACAAAAACAAAAACAAAAAAACAGGGGGCTGGAGAGATGGCTCAGCGGTTAAGAGCACTGGTTGCTCTTCCAGAGGACCCGGGTTCAATTCCTAGCACCCACATGGCAGCTCACAACTGTCTGTAATTCCAGGATCCAACATCCTCACACAGACATCCATGCAGACAAAACACTAATGTGCATAAAATAAAAATAAATTGTTAAAAAAAAAAACAAATGAATTAAATATTATCTAGTCTCTTGTTTTATGTTTTCAAGGTTAAGCCTAGGATGGTTGACTATACAATCAAAGTTTGTTTGACTGAGCTATACTTAATAGATCGTGATCCTGAAGCCTGTCAGAAAATCTGCAAAATAGTACATTTAAATGCTTAGTACAAAAAACTTAATGTGACAGAGACCACAGCTTTTAGCAGTGACCCCAAGGCCTCCAAGAAGATTTGGGCACAACAGATGACTCCACCTGGACATTGCGATACTGGGCAGGACTGTCCCAACTGGCCTGCTGGCCCTGCCTGAACTGTAGACAAACACGACACCTGGAGAGCTGACTGCCCCGATTTGCCTCGACAGAACAAGGTTAGTCATTTTCCCAAATTCCTCTTCCATGTGAAGGCCTCTCAGATTTGCTGAGTCCACCACCTGAAGACTGATGCCTCTGTGTGGTCCTAGAACTTGTGCTGATAAGAGCCACTGTCACCACAGGAGCCTAAAGGGAAGGCCGTCTGGATAATGGGTAAGCCTCTGTCATATTAATCAAGACATAGGCTGCTTGGGTTATACTTCCTGTGGTAATTTATCCTTCTCAGGTTTCTGATGGGTTTGAAGACCAGTTTAATAGAAACTAAGGCTTCTGCTACCCTCTCAAAAATATACAGTTGTGTAAGGTCTGAGCTTTTGATAAAATGTTTGAGGGGCTAAGATGTTTTAAAGTTGATTGATGCGAGTTATGAAGGTTGGAAGGTCTGAGATGATTTAAGATATCCTAAATAAATAAAAATGCTTCATTTTTCCTCCTGTTGCTATGCTACTGTTGTAGTGACTGTCCAGAGCTTTGACATTTATCACTGGAGCTCTGATTTAGTAATCTAACTCTGATTAAAAAAAAAAAAAAACCACAAAACATTACACTACACCATCTACTATCACAGTTCCAAGCTCAAGATTTTAAATCTTCTTCAGTTTGTTTTTAAGTATAAACCTAAAAGTTGTTTCTCATTGTGCTAGACTTTTACACATCCAGTCTTCTGGACAGAGAAAATAAGCCTCCCCTCCGTAATGTGTAATCATACTACAAGTTAAGACCAAGTGAGTAAGCTGCAGAAAATCCCCCGAGTCCACCTCCCAGGTCAGTTAGGCTCCAAATAAGTACTGCACCTATTGTCTGTTTCAAACGGTGGGATTCCTCCCCCAGTCCCTGCTTGTGGGACTCCTCTTTCGTGGCTACCCGATCGCTACGCCCGTATATCCAACACTGGTGGATTGGTGAGTTCCCTTCCATGGTTGGCATAAACGCTCCACTTTGTCCAAGAGACTACGTGGTATCTCTCCAGTTCATTGGGGAATGGAGGAACCCTCCAACCATAGCCTTCAAGGTTACAATTGGCCCTTCTCGCCGGCCCTCACACAGATGCCTTCCCTTGGATGAAAAGTCTTTTTCTTTTTACCTATATGGTCTCTCAGCTTTTCCTTCCCTCTCACATCAGAAAATACTAGGACTAGGTGAGGCTGTGTCCTTCGGGAGTCTTCCCTGTGGCCCCTGGCACTGCTCGTGGTGACCTGCTTTGCCAGCTTGTGTCCCGGAACCTCTGATTCTCCTGTACTTTGTGGGGACACCCCAAAGTCTGGCAGAACTGATTTACTTTTCTCTCTTCACCCATGGGAATCACATCTTCCACTGTACCCCCCAGGCTCTCCTCTGGAGTGTCTCCTGGATAGTTTCAGATTCATGCACCTAGCGCCCGATTTAAGGGCCTTTGAGTTTATATGCTTTTGCAATCTAATTTGGCCTCAGTATTCATTAGATGACAGATCCAAAACAAAAAGTTTTTAATTAGTATCAGTGATCGGATAAATGGAGGTTCCCTCAGGTAAATGGAGTTTCCCTATGTTCAAGCTTCTCTTCTTTCATCCAAGCCTTCCATCTTTGTTCACTCTCCCAAAAAGTTTCAAATGTACACTTAAAAGTAATGTACACCTAAAAGAAATTTTCTGTCACCTACTTTGTGTTCTGCCCAGTAGCCTGCCAGACCCGGGTGTTTCCTACATCCACAACAATGCTAAAGCAGCTACCACAGGTGCTCCAGTCTGACCTCGCAGACTGTGTCAAGATGGTCCTGTGTCAAGTTGAACCCTGGTTCAACGTCGCCTTAATTAATGGCACTTGTTCCCAGTGGTTTGCAGAAAAAGCAGGTGCACCGAGTGGTCTCTAGTTCCGTTTTCTTTTCTAAGTAGGAACTCAGAAGTTTGCCGATTTCTGTTGATCTTTCGGGAAAACGCAGCAGCTCAGCTCTGTAGGCCGAAGCGCACAGTGCAGACACCAGCCTGAGGCCCTGCGTGGTCTTGCCAGTAGGGTCCACGCCCTCCAGCAGGATGAGCGCCCCCGACGCGACGCCATTGAGACCGCCAGCATGCCCAGCTCCAGCAAACCTGTCAGGTTTCTGGCAATATTAGAGGCAGCAGAAAGCAAGAGCGCGAGGGTGCTCTCGCCACAACTCCTCTGGGAACAAGTGCCATTAATTAAGGCGAAGTTGAACCAGGGTGTGACCCTTGTTTTGGACAGATACGCCCTTTCTGGGGTTGCCTTCACTAGCGCCAAGGAGAATTTTTCTCTCGACTGGTGCAAACAACCAGATGTAGGCCTTCCCAAACCTGACCTGATCCTGTTCCTCCAGTTAAAATTGCTGGCTGCTGCTGCATGGGGAGAGTTTGGTCTTGAGCGCTATGAGACTGGGACTTTCCAGGAGCAGGTGCTGCTGTTTCCAGCAGTTCATGGGTGATAAAGACCTGAACTGGAAGGTGGTTGATGCTTCCAAAAGCATTGAGGATGTCCACGAAGAAATCCAAGCCCTCTCTGAGGACGGCATCCGCAATGCTGCACAGAGGCCACTGGAGGAGCTATGGAAATAAGTCAGCGCTCCCTTGCAGATACTATTTTCAGGTCCTTTAGGAGACTGGTGGAGGGCTCACATGTCAACACTATGCAGCAGGGGCTATTTCTTGGCAGGAGAGAGTTACCGGCCTTTAGTCTTAACCTGAGATTTTGGGGGTGTGAACAAGTCACACTGTGTCTCCCTCTACCCACTCCTTGGCTATAAAGGTGTTAATGTGTTATGGTCCATAATGAACTTTATTGGTAACTCATCCCTAAAAACATCAATTAGTTGAGACTCATATTTTTTACAGAAACTAATAAAAAAATTTACCTGAAAATGTAAAATAATAAAAAAAAAAGATGGTCCTGCACTTCTCCCTCTTTCCCTCCCAGCTGCAGATGTCCTCAGATTCTGGACAGCATCGAAACAGCCTGCTCTTCCTGGGCCTGGCCAGCATTTCAGCCTTTTGACCTCCCTACACCACCCTAGTGTCAGCAGGAAGTAGCCAGAAGACAATCTTCTCCTGTTACCCACTTATTATAAACAAAAGGCTGGGATGGCGTCCTTCAGGCCCAGGAAAAACAGCTCCAGACTCTCCCAGCATTCCTCAGGCCCTATCTGCTGCAGGGCATGTCCAGCAAACTCCACCCTCTACCCTGAACAATCCAGGGCAGGAACTCCCCCCTCCCACCCTGTAATCTGGACATTTTGGTGCTCTTACTTTCTCTCCACCCCACCCCACCCCTTTAACACCTTGCATGGCGACCCAGAGCTGCTTCCAATGAACCTACATTTATGTGCTTTAACTTGCCTTACAGGAGAAGCAGTCCAGCGTCCTCCTCCTCCCTTGCCACCCCTCCTTAGCTCCTCATTTTTTTCTTAATTAAACAAAAAAGGAGGAATGTTATATTGTGTAGGCAATCAACTGGCCTGCCCTTAGGGTTCTGACAACATCCTGTGTCAGTGCCAGGTACTCAGTGGCTGATCTGCCTCTCCCTCTCTCTCTCTCTTACTCTTGTTCTCTTGCTTTCTCCCCTCTCTCTGTCAGGGTGTCCCTTCCCTCCACCATGTCTCTCTCTCTCTCACTTTCTCTCTCCATCTCCAATCAAAAAACTCTTTCATGCTGCATCTGTTGTATATGTGTGGCATCACTTTTAAATACTAACACATATGTTACTTTGACATGTGTATATGCAGCATTATGCTTACGCTTTAAACCAGAATAAGCAAGTCCACCCCAGCCCCGGAAACATTTAGCATTTCTCTGCAGTGGTGTTTCTAAACTTTGTGAGGTGTAAAAATAACATAAACATTGAAAGACTGTAAGCAAGCATAAATGATATATAAGTTACAGAGGACAAGCTGGTTTTCTCGTTCTCTCTGCCTTGCACCGCATTTCTGCCTAACCAGCAAGGATTGCTTTTGTGTGGAGTTCTGCTGCACTGCTCTAACAATGATGTTTTTCTTAAAACACCCTGGAACTGTGATTTTTTTCTAATTGAGATGTGGCTACTATAACTATGTTAACAACCTTCACCTTTTATTGGCACAAGGGCACCTTGCTGATTAGCAAAATGTATACCAGAAAGGGATTTTTTTAAAAAATTGGTAATATAATTGGGCTTTCAATGGTGAAATTGTATTTCATTATACAGAGATCATCTAAATTATGTGGGCAAGGGAATGTTTGTGCATGTGTTAGGGTTATGGGGTATGTGCCTCTCTCTATACACACACACACACACACATACAGATACCTGGAGACTAGAGGAGGGTACCATGTGTGTGCTCTATCACTCTCCACTTTATTCACTTGAGGCAGGGTCTCTCACTATTGAGCTGGTATCAGCAGACCCAGTGATCCTCTTGTTTCTATCCTCACAACCCTGGAGTTACAGGTGCATGCATGTCCCCACATCAACTACTTAAACCCTTATAAAGAAAGTCCATTTTCTTGCACAAATAAGGTTCAAGACCTCCATAAAAAAGAATTCCAGGATGGGGTGGCAGAATCAAAGTACCTTTTCCATAATTCTAAATAAGATGAGTCAGAACAGCAAAGAAGAAACTAGCTCAAAGAGAGAAAGAGTAAGAAATCCAGAATGCAATTGTGCTGGATATTTTTGTGTCAACTTGACACAAGCTAAAGTCATCCCAGAGTAGAGAACCTCAGTGAAGAAAGTTTCCATAAAATCAGGCTGCTGGCAAGACTTTAGGACATTTTCTTAATTACTGATTGATGGGGGAGGGCCCAGCCCAGTGTGGGTGGTGTCATCCCTGGGCTGGTGGTCCTAGGTTCTATAAGAAAGCAGGCTGAGCAAGCCATAATGAGCAAACCAGCAATCAACAACCTCCACAGTCTTTGCATCAGCTCCTACCTCCAAGTTCCTGCCCTGTTTGAGTTCTTGTCCTGACTTCCTTCAATGATGAACAGTGATGTGAAATAATAAGCCAAATACCACTTTCCTTCCCTACTTGCTTTTGTTCATGTTTGTTTCATCACAGCAATAAAAACCCTAACTAAGATAAATTGGTACCAGAAATGGGGTATTGCAGTGACAGAGCAGACCATGTTGTTTTTGGAAGATGATTGTTGAAGGATTTTGAAACTTTGGGCTGAGAATCAGTGAGCTGTTCTGTAGGAGCTTGGAATATAAGAAAGATGAGGGCAGTGCAGATGATGGAGGCCTGGGTTATACAGTTTCAGAGGGAATTGAAGGCTCTACCACGCCCTGTGTGTGAAGAATCTGTGGTGCTTGGTCAGCTGGAGCTCAAGAATCAGCTGTAATTAACAAGAGACCAGAACTACTAAAGTATAAATCTTTACTTTGCTGAGAAAATGGTTGTTGGTCAGCTAGGAATGAAGAGTGAATCATGATTAAGAAGAGACTAGCATCAGTGAGGTGAAGTCTTCTGAGAAGTGTTTCCTCAGAGTCAGTACACAGAAGTTGTGTTCCAGAAGTGGCCAAGGTTGTACCTCATGCTGGCAGTGTAATAGTCACCCTTGTGGTACTGATTTTGAAGTCGTGAAAGGGTCATGGAGAGCAGATGAGTCTTGGCACTGTGTGGCAGGGCTCAAGTCCGTGAAGAGAGTCTAGAAGAGACTACTAGTGAAAATGGAGCTCCTTCGTAGCAAGGAACCACAGAAGTTTGGGAGAACCAAGTACCATGGGATAACCACCAAAAACAGCAGTAGAGCTGGAGCCTCAGTAATAAGCTGTATATGCTTCAGTGAGATGAGCCAGAGACTTGACCCAAGCTTTTAGAGAAGCCCAGAAGACCATGAGTGAATCCCAGATATTGGACATTGAGTCATTTATACTGTTGGAGTTTAGTTTTGCTTTTCTTTGATTATGACTGTGCCCTGGTTCTTCCTTTTTTAAGTAAAAATGTATTAACTTATTTTTGATGAGAAACATTATATTTTAAAGGGACTTTGGATTTGAAAAGAGACTGGATATTTTAAAGAGACTGAATTTTTTTAAGTGTTTGAATTTATTTATTTATTTATTTATTTATTTGTTTATTTTTTATGTATGTGAGTGCTCTATCTGCATTTACACCTGCATGCCAGGAGAGCACATCAGACCCCAGTGTAGATGGTTATGAGCCACCATGTGGTTGCTGGGAATTGAACTCAGGACCTCTGGAAGAGCAGTGTTTTTAACCGCTGAGCCATCTCTCCAGCCCGTGCTTGAATTTTTAAGGGCTATGAGACTTTTTAATTAATTCATTATTTCTTTTTATTTAATTATTTATTTAATTTTATGTATATTCATATGAAGGTGTTACCCTTGAAATTGGTGTTACAGTTTTCAGCTGCCATATGGGTGCTGGGAATTGAACCCAGGTCCTTTGGAGGAACAGACAGTGCTTTTAACCACTTGAGCCATCTGTTCAGCCATGGCTATGGGACTTTTTAAATTTGTAAAATGTTTAACACTATTTTGATATTAATGTGTGACCTTGGAGATGAGCAAAATAGGAAAGGTTGTGGCTTAACAGTGATGTTTGTGTGTCAGGTTGACAAGGGGTCAGTTGTGCTGGATATTTTTATGTCAACTCGACAATAAGCTAAAGTCAGCTGAGGAGGGAACCTCAATGGAAAAAAAAAGCCTCCGTAAGATCCGGTGCAGGCAAGCGTGTAGGGCATTTTCTTAATTAGTGATGCAGGAGGGCCTAGCCAACTGTGATGATACCACCCTGGGCTATAAGGAAGCAGGCTGAGCAAGCAAGTTAGCATCAATTCCCGTCTCCAGGTTCCAGGTTCCAGCCCTGTTTGAATTCCTGTCCTGACTTCCTTCAGGGATGATCAGTGAAGTGGACATGTAAGTCAAATAAACCCTTTCTTCCCCAGCTTGCCTTTGGTCACAGTGTTTCGTCACAGCAACAGAAACACTAAGACAGCAATGAAGAATGGATGGGAAGCTGAAAAGTGACTCAAAGGTTCAGAGTCAAGAACTAAGTAGCAGGGGACCCTAGAACCCAGTGGCCTTGGGGAGAGCAACATGCACCAGCACAAGTCAGCCAGGAGCACAGGTCTTCTCAATGACTGACGACAGACACACACACACACGTCATCCAGGAGCCAGGTTTTCAAGTTTTCCCAGTAGCAGTTGACAAGCAGACAGACCCACAAGTCAGCCAGAAACACTGGCTATCTATCTTCCCAGTGACAACAGATAGATACACAAGTCAGCTAGGAGCACAGGCCTTCCCAGTGACAACAGACACACAGAGAGAGAGACCCACAAGTCAGCCAGGAGCACAGGTCTTCCTGATGATGACAGACAGGCAGGCCCATACTTGAAATCCAGTGTGGGAACTTTTCTTGAAGGTGACTCCTCCTTCACAGACATCTTTACAGGAGAGGTTCACATTAGGCCTCCCTGTCTCCTAGGGTGCTATGACCAGGAACCATCTTGAGAAGGGTCCTCTGTCAGGAACTATGCACTCTGGGGACCAGAAGATACAGAACCATTACAACTCAAGCTCCCTGGGAGACACCCAGCTGTAGTGAGCTGACAGGGTAGGGGATAGAGGTGAGAGGCAGTCACAAGCCTGCTGAGAAATTAAACAGAAGGGCGCACAGACACATGATTGGCAGCTCTGCCCTCTATGCAAGAAGTGACACCAATCCCAGGGGGGTTATCATAGTGTGTGGGACACATGGGGAGATGTGAGCAAGTATTTACTCACCCAGGCACAGAACTAATGAATCTACTTTTGTCAAATATTATGTGTTGATATGGATTATTATATATTGATAGAAATTTAAGATTGATTTGTTACTACCTGGCTCAGTTTCGGAGTCCTGAGCTTCCTGCTGCCACCTGGCCTGGTACTGGTAGCCCAGCTAAAGGAGCAGTAACACTTATTGCAGAGAAAAATCTTTTCCCACACCTCTGCCTTGACTGGAGATCTTCTGGCATGGACCCCATTCTGCACTCACTCAGGATACTGTGCACTCACTCAGGATACTCATAATGCTAAGAACTTCAGCAGAGAAGCACTCACTTCCAGCCGGTGGCGCCTGGGAGAACCATACACTAGGTGTAGAAAGACGAAACACCAACATAATAAAGGCTACACATTAAACACAAGCAACATCATACTTAATGGAGAAACTAAAACATGTCTTTCAAAATCAGGAACCTGGCAATATTATTTAATATTCAATATAGTATGTGAAATTTTATCCAGAACAGTTGAGCAAGAGAAACAAAGAGAGAACAGGGGATAATGATGCTAAACTGTCCTTGTTTGCGGGTGATATGTGTCTATGCCCAGGAAATTGAAATGACCCATCATAAAACTTCTAGAATCTGTAATTAAACTCAGCAAAAAAAAATAGCAGGATGTAAAATCAGCATGAAATGAGTAGCTTTCCTATGCATCAACAATGAAGTTACTGAGAAAGAAATCAGGAAACAGGTCCCATTCATGATAGCCACAGGAAAAACTACCTGGAATAGAGCTACAGGGGCAGTAATCATCTCTACAACAAAACCACAGAGAAAGAAAAACATACTATGAAAAGAATCCAATATTTATGGATAAGGGAGGATAACATGTTATAATGTCTATAGTACTGAAAGCAAATGACAAATTCAGTGCAATTTGCATGAAAATGCATTCCTCACAGAATTTTTTAAAAAAGGCAAAAAATTCATATGTGAACACAAAACGGCTGTGCTGGCTAGTTGTATGTTAACTTGACATAAGCTAAAGTCATCTGAGAGGAGGGAACCTCAGTGAAGAAAATGCCTCCATAAAGTCAGGCTGTCCGGAAGCCTGTAGGGCATTTCCTCAATTACAGATTGATAGGGGAATGCCCAGTCCACTGTGAGTGGTGCCATCCCAGGCTGGTAATCTTACTTGCTATAAGAAAGCAGGCTGAGAAAGCCATGAGGAGCAAGCCAGTAAGCTGCACCTTTCCATGACCTCTGCATCCAGGTTCCTGCCCTGTTTGAATTCCTGTCCTGACTTCCTTCAATGATGGACAGTAATGAAATTAAGCTGATGTAAACCCTTTCCTTTCCAAGTTGCTTTTGTTCTTGAAGTTTTGTCACAGCAATAGTAACTCTAAGATAATACCCTAGAGGGGCTGGAGAGATGGCTCAGTGGTTAAAAGCACTGTCTGCTCTTCCAGAGATCTTGAGTTCAATTTCCAGCAACCACATGGTTGCTCATGAGAGACCAAAAAGATTAAAAATTAGCAGCTATTATTAATTAAGGCTTGAACTAGGTGGGTGGAGAAGTCCAGCCATGCCCCGAGGGGAAGAACCTGCCTTACTGCATTCTTTCCCCACCCACTAGAGACAACAGTTGCTAGGAAACTGGTCTATCCCCCTAGGGAGGGACACCAGATCATTAATGGTTTGAGGACCTTCCTATAGCCAATTAATTAAAAATGCAGCATTTTGACCAATAGATGCTTGCCAGGCAAGAATCGCCCCTGCCTTGGGCATGCTGGGAGGGACTAGAATCTTTAAATCACCCAACTAACCTGAGCACAGGGCTCTCAGCTCTCACCACTTCAGTGGTGGGGAGTGTGAGCCTGAGCTGCAGCTTGTAATTTGTAATAAAAAGATCCTTATGCAATGGACTTGGCTCCTGGTGGTGGTCTTTTGCGGTATCGCGATTCAGGCACAATACTCACAACCATCTATAGTGGAATCTGATGCCCTTTTCTGTCATACAAGCATTCAGGCAAATAAAGTGCTCATATGTATAAATAAATAAATCTTAAAAAAAAAAGATAATACCATAGATAGCTAAAGTCATCCTGAGCAGACAGAATGTTGCTGAAAGCATCACTGTATCTGACTTAAACTGTTCTACAGAGCCATACTGGCATAAAAACTGATATATAGTCCAACAAAATAGAATAGATGACCCTGGAGAAAAGTCAGTGCAATTATAGTTCATAGATTCTCAATAAGAAAGAAAATAAACCTGGGAAAAAAGGTAGCTTCTTGAATAAATAGTTCTGGGAAACTAGGATATCTACATGGAGACAATTACAACTATATCTGTATCATACAGTCTGTTTACAAATACAGTTACAGGGGCTGGAAATGTGGCTCAACTCACAGCACAGGCTGCACAGGAGCCAGGTTCAGTTCCCAGCACCCATACGGCAATCTATAAGTCCAGGTTCAGGGCAGCTGATTCCTCTGGCCTCTTTCAGCACTGCACACACTTGGTACACACAGACATTCATCTAGGCCAAACACTCACACAAATAAATAAAATTTAATTAGTCAGAGTGGAGTGACTCTGTAGAGACCTTTAAAAGCAACAATAATAGCTTACAGTGAGTCAAAGACCTTAATATAAGCCCTGAAAACTGGAAAAAAGAAGAGGGAAACATTCTTCAGGTACAAGTACAGACAAGAGACTGTACTTGTAGAACTAGATTTCAAATAGAACTTCCATAGCTCAGGAAGAATGAGGATTGAATTGGCAAAAAGGATTGCAGCAAGCAAATCAAACATATCTGCACAGCAAAGGAAGCAATCAGTAGAAGGAAGATACACCCCACAGTGACCAGTCATCCATCTGCCAGATTAACATCCCATTCCCCAAAAAAGGACTTCAAAAAACTCAAGGAAAAAAAAATAAGTGACTCAACCAATAAATGGACAAATGCTATGACAAACAGTTCTCAAAACAAAACACAAAGAAAACACAGTCATATTTTTTTTGTATGATAAAAAAAAGTGTTCAACCCCTTTAGCTATCAGAAGAATTAATCTCAAAACTACATTGCAGCTGGGTGTGGTAGCCCACACCCATGTCTGGAGGCTGATGCAGCCAGAGTTGTACAGAGAGACCCTGTCTCAAAACCTGCACTGAGAGATCCCATCTCACACCAATTGGAATTGCTATGAAAAAAACAAAACAGAAATATTTTCAGATATGTGGCAGTTGAGGGAGGGGCAGACATCATCGTTGGTGAAGTGTAAGTTAGGGCAACCACTTGGATGACAGCAGGGGGTCCTCAAAATCATGCCACCTCAAGATCCAGCTCCTGGGCTCGTACTCAAAGCAAATAAAGCCAGAAGCCACAAGGAACACGTCTATCTCTACATTTACTGCAGCACTAACTTCAGCAGCTATGCTGTCCAGTCAGCTTTGGTTTATGTCAACAGATGAAAGGATGAGGAGAATGCAGCTTGCCTGTGCTTTGAAATATTAGAAATAAAGAAGAGGCCAACTTATTTGCTGAAATCGGATAGAATTAGAATTTTTCATGCAAAGTCAGCCAGATGCACAGTGACCATATGCTTCCATTTGTATATGGAAGCTTGAGTGATAATAAAGATGTACACACCTATGAATTCTCAAAGAATTAAACAAATAATAGAGATCTGAAAGGAGGAGAACAGCTATTGAAGGGTGAGGGGAATTGGGGAATAAGGGAAGATGAGAGACGGTAGCTAGAAAGGTTGAACATGAACACAGCATGAATGCACATGAATGGAAATATCACCAGGAAGTTAGTAAGATGCAAAAAATATTCATTAATAATTACAATTATGTGGGGCTGGAGGGATGAGTTACTGGTTAACAGAACAGGCTGCTTTTTCAGAGGTCCCAGTTTCAAATTCCAGCACCAACAAGGTAGTTCACAACTGTCTGTAACTTTAGTTCCAAAGGATCTGACACTCTCACACAGACACACATGCAGGCAAACATCAATGCACATAACATTTTTTAAAAATCAATATTTTATGAAAAAAAAATGATTACAATTACATAATTTGTTAGAAAGGTGTTTCCTTATATTTAGTGACAACATCTCACCGTGTATCCTGAAAGGCCTGAAACTTACTAGGCTGGCTTCAGACTCACAGAGATCCTCCCGCTTCTGCCTACAAGTACTGAAATTAAAGTTATGCTCTACCACATCTAGGGAAATAATTTTTAAAAATGTTTAGAGGCCCTGTGAAGGTCAGGAGACTGCAGTCTGATCCTGGGGCGTGGGGTGCTTGTCTGCTTAGTTGGGGAGATGGATTAGTTGCTGGCCGTCTAACACAGGGTTGTTAGAAAATAAAGGTGTGTCACGCTGAAGTCGCTTCTGGTTTTCCATTTAATATATATGTCACGGTCCCTCTGGGATAGGAGATTGTACTAGATAACTTAGTCTGGGTGGAGGCTGAATAATGTTCTGTCTGGCAGATATCCTCATTTATTTCACTATTCACCACTACAAACGAGTACTTCCAGTTTTATTGTAATTGTTATTTGATGTGTATGGATGTTTTGCTTATATTTATGTCTGTGTGCTGTGTGAATGACTGGTGTCCACAGAGGCCAGAAGAGGATATCAAATCCCCTGGAACTGAGTGACAGATGGCTGTGGGCTGCCATGTGTGTGCAGGGATTCAAACCCAGGTCCTCTGGAGGAGTAGACAGTGCTCTTAATCACTGAGCCACCTCTCCAGCCCCTGTATTTCTGTTTCTACTGTTATTAATATTTGCATGTGGCTATGTCCAAAAGGCATCTGTTTCTTCCATCATGGCTTCTAAGTCTGCTGCTTTTTTAGGAATATCTCTTACAAGATTTTAATTTTTAATTAAATTAATTATTTTTTAGGGAGGCATGTGCATGCTACCGTGTATGGCTGGAGGTCAGAGAGCAGCTTTTGAAAACTAGTTCTCTTCTTTTATCATGTGAGTCCTGGGGATCAAACTCAAATTCTTAGCCTAGGCAGCAAGTATCTTTACCTAGATCCTGGATTTCAATTTTTATTCTTATATTTTAACTTACAATTGTAAATAATAATGGTGTTTATTAATATTATTTGTGGGTTTTGGTTTGCTTTGTTTGTTGAGGCAGCAGCATCTCACGCAGTATACTGATGCTTCTATGCTGGAACTCATCATGTAGCCCAGGCCACCTTGAACTCACTGAAACCCTTCTGCCTCAGCTTCCTGAGTTCTCAGACTATGGGTGTATGCCACAATGCATGGATATGCTTTAAATTTAAAATAGTAAAATATTTAATCTAATGTTTTTAATGTGTGTATATGTACATATGTGCCATGTGTGCATGGGTTCCTGCAGAGGCCAGAAGAGGGTGTCAAACCCCAGAAAGCTGGAGTTACCTGCAGTTATTAAGCTGACTGATGTAGGTCCTGAGTTTAAACATTGCTACTTGGCAGTCTTCTTTATATATATATATATATATATATATATATATATATATATATATATTGGTTGTTGCTGGCTAATTGAAAAAAATTTAAAAACCAAATTATTTACATTTAAAAGTTTCTTATTCAAATTAAAAAGCATACATATTCCACTTCTCTGAGTGATAAAACTGTCATGTTGCCTTCTGAATTTTATAATCGGCGTAGATAGAACACAAAGGATTGCATGAGCGAATCCACGGGAATCTGCTGCCAGTCACCTAACAAGACACTCATCCACCTTCGTTATGTTACCTTTAGCTGAGCTTTCTTTAGCTTCTGTTGTTTCCTTGTCTGTGAAAGTGGCCGCAGGCCTTTGCCATCTACTCCACTCCACCATAGATACTCAATATACGAGGCCACGTACAGATTATAAAACGCTACAATATCTGCTGTTCTCCATGTGTTTTAATACACAGGACATCTATTTCTTTAGGAACAGTTAAATGTGATACCATCCTACAAAATGCCTTTCTATTCCCCACTCAGAAGACAGGAGCACGCTATTAGACAATGAGTCCCATGTGTTGGACTGGACGTGTGGCAGATGTGGAGAACGCCTGCCTAGCTCGTACAAGGCACTGGATTTTATCCCCAGCACCATTTAAAAAAGTGTTTTCAAAGCTCCAGCCAGCTAATTGAGAGCAACTATAGAGAACAAATGGTACTGGAGGATAATGCAGGGGCAAAGCTGTCTCCCCAAATCCCCAGGTTAAACAGACATAAGCAGCCACTACAACAGGCCTTTCCAGGGAGGAGTCTAAGAGGATCACCCCCCAGGGAAGGCTGGATAAGGGTGAAAGGTTAACAGGCCAATCCCAGGACAAGGTGTCAGCCCAAATTAGGTATTTAGAACATTTGCTGAAGGACTTAGTCTGCAGACTTCTTTACTTCCAACAGCAGAAGCATTTAGCCAACAAGAAAGACTATTGTGAGGAGGAATTCAAAAAATCTAGTTGGGTCCTGTCTTCTCAAGGGAACCAAGAAGGTTAAAATCTTCCCCTGCTTTTAAGCAATTGCAGACACAAAATGCTAGAACTCATTTTGTAGTTCTGTTCTAGGATTGTCCGCTGACTTTCATTTGAAGTTGCTCTTCCGTGGACCAGCATGACTGAGAAGTATCCAGATGGCAGCTGGTCCTCTGCCATCTCACAATCCTAATATTACTTTTAACTTTATAGGGAAACAAGCTCTATGGTTCTCTAGGTTTGGGGAAAATGTAGAAGAGGGAGACAATTTTAGAGTCTCAAGAGAGAGAAAACAATGTAACAGGACACTTAGAGTAGTTTTCTTCCTTCATGTTACAAAGCACTAGTGCACCAAATGTTAGAAATGCTTTAGTCAAAGATGGAACTCTGTTACAATCATATCTCAGAGCAGACTGAAGGGAAACAAAAACATTTTTCAGCTTTAAATCATGGTGTATGTATGCATACATTGAGAGACCAAAAGATTAAAAATCAGCAGTTATTGTTAAAGTTTAAGGCCCCAACTAAGGCTAGCGGGGTGGAGAAGTCCAGGAATGCCCTGAGGGGAAGGACCACCTTACTGCATTCTTTCCCCATCCACTAGAGATACAGTTGCTAGTAAACTGGCCCATCCCCTTAGGGAGGGACACTAGATCATTAATGGTTTGGGGACCTTCCTATAGCCAATCAATTCAAAATGCAGCATTTTGACCAATAGATGCTTGCCAGGCAGGAATTGCCCCTGCCTTAGGCATGCTGGGAGGGACCAGAATCTTTAAATCACCCAACTAACCTGAGCACAGGGCTCTCAGCTCTCACCGCTTCGGTGGTGGGGGGTGTGAGCCCAAGCTGCACCTTGTAATGATTTATAATAAAAAGAACCTCATGTATTTACAGTCTAGTTATTCCTGGTCTTTTGGGGTTCGAGAACTGGGCAGAACAACATGTGTACGAGTACACATGCAAGTGCAGTGCTCACAGAGGCCAGAAGAGAGCAGCAGGTCCAACGGAGGTGGAGTTCCTGGGGTTGTGAGTGGGCTGCCTCATGTGGGTGCTGGGAACTGAATTGGGTCCTTTGCAAGAGCAGCAAGTGGTCTTATCCACTAAGGCATCTCTCCTGACCACCAAAGCCATTTTTAAAGGTATCTTTATAGGATACTCTGAAAACTTCCTTGTTGATTTTTTTTCTAGTGTCCAAATTCTTGTATGAGATTTCTGAATCCTCTGTGATGGCATTACTGAGATATGAAGGGCTACCTTAGGAAACCTATCAAATATGAGTTTATTTACTTTCCAATGATGGCCTAAACTCACAGTCACATTATCCTTAGCTCATATACTATCGAATTAAAAATACTATCAATATAGAACCAGATAAAAGGTAAGCCGGAGGGGGAAGTGGCAATTGCTTTGCACAAAAACACCAGAAGTTTTCTGATAGCAAGATAGCTTAATGGTAAACGGAAGCCAGAAGTGTGAATAATGTTGTATATAAAATTCCATAGAAACAGGGACAGGACTGGACTCTCATCCCTAGCTCCATGAAATCCTTCTTGTCTCAGACTTCTTGGGATCAAGGGTTTAAAAGGTATCTAGGGTTAGGGATATTACTGAGAGGTAAACTCTTGCCTAGCAAGAGTTCAGTGACTTGCCTTGAGTTCAGTACTGTGCTGGTTGATTTTATGTCAACTTGACACAAGCTAAAGTCATCCAAAAGAATGGAATCTCAACTGAGAAAATGCCCCCATGAGATCCAGAACATTTTCCTAATTAGTGATTGATTGAGGGAAGGACTCATGTCATTCCTGAGTTGGTAGTCTTGGATCTATAGAAAAGCAGGTTGAAAAAGCCATGATGAGCAAGACAGTAAGCAGCCTCCTTCCATGGCCTCTGTATCAGTTCCTGCCTCTAGGTTCCAGCCCTGTTTGAGTTCCTGTCTTGACTTCTTTCAGGGATTGACTATGATATGAAAGCATAAGCCAAATAAACCCTTTCCTCCCCAACTTGCTCTTGGTCATGGTGTTTCATCATAGCCCTAACTAGGACAAGTACCCAGCACTGTAACACACAAATGCATGCATGTGTACATGCATGTGTGAGGACACACACACACACACACACACACACACACACTGGCATTTTTATACTGGAACCAAGCCATGCCCATTGCTCCCAGAGTCCTGCCTCTATGCTTCTCCATTCAGGCAATGCCCCACCCCCCATCTCCAGGCTTCCTCCTTACTGGATTGTAAGCTCCCACTGAACTTGAGCAGACACTCTTTGACTTTGTTTCTTTTCCTCTAGCTCATCAGGAGAATAGAAGTTGCATCAAGTTCATCCAAGTGAAATAAGTAAGGAGAAGAAAGGAGGAAACCATAGAAGAAGCCCTCACAAGCCTTGAGTCACTGTCTTATCAAAAGGTAAGAGTAAAATAATGTATAGGCAACAATTACATTCATTTATTGCAAAGACTGAGACATCAAAGAAATAATAAAAAACTACGCCTGTAGGGCCGGCACACACACAAGTGCACGTGTGGACTATGGCACGTATATGGAGGTCAGATGGGAACCTGTGAGATTCCGTTCTCTACTGTCAACCTGTGAGTCCCAGGAATCAAACTCGGATCATTAGGTTTGGTGATACTGCACAGCACCATCTCGCCAGCCTCATGCCATCAACGCCTTCCAATGTGCCGACAATCTCCTGTGTTTCAGAGGTGCTCACAGCTCTGCTAAAACCTGCATTTCAGATAGACATGAGAACGGCCTCCCGATGAGGACCTTAAGCTCATCTTCTTCCTGAAGCGCTCTTATGTTTATACCCAGGAAGAGAGATTACTTGTGTGTGTGTGTGTGTACAACATTGGGGTGGGAAATCAAATAATCCAGCTGTCAGTCATAAACCATAAGACACTGCCAGTTGAATAAAATCCCTGCATTGGTCAGTCCTGTGTTCCCATAATGAAATGCCCAAGGCAGGCCATTTATAAAGAAGATGGTTTCTGGGGCTGCAGAGTCCTGAACAGACCTCTGATGACAAGGTTTAGCTTCTGGTGAGAATGCAAGGACAGTTGCCACTCTAGAGGCAGAACACAGGTGGACAGACAGGAGGCCAGAGAGGAGGGGAAGACCAAGCTCAGGCTCTGATTTCATCCTTTTTTCAAATTAAAATTATTTCTTATTTTATTATTATTTGTTATTATTGTTTATTGTTTATATTTTTATTATATTATTTCTCTTTTATCTCTAGCTGTGCCCCCTTTTCACTGACAATAGAAAGCTGTTATTTTCTTATGACATTAATTAACATTTACTAATTGTACAAATTAATTGGCTTCAAAGGCTCAGGTTCTGCGGCAACCGACAGCACCAGAACTTCAGGATGCAGCCTTTCCTTTCCAGGGCATTGCCCTCAGTGACTTCTTAAAGAAAACCCCCTGGCTCTCACATTGCCAAACTCAGAACTAAGCCTCCAACACATGAACCCTTGAGGGACAATCCACAGTCATGTCATTACAGGAAATTTTAAAACACATGAATTTGGAAGTCAAGACTGAGCAAAAGTAAGCCTAGCATGGCGGTTCACACCTATACTTTTAGCACTTAGAAGGCTGAGCGGGAGGGTCACCCCAAGTCTGAGGTTAGCCTGAGCTATGCAGAGTGAGCCCTCACCTCAAATCTATACACACATGCATATTTGTATATATTGTATACTGTATTTATTTTAATGCTTTCTGTGGGGCACATGACAGCACATACATGGGAGGCTGAGAACAACTCTGAGAATTGGTTCTTTCCTTCTACCTTTAGATGAGTCCTGGGGATTGAACTCAAGTCTCAGGTTTGTGTGATTAGGCGGAAGCACCTTTATCTCTTACTGGCTGTGTGTGTGTGTGTGCGTGTGTGTTTTCTCAGTTCCTCAAAGTGCCCTGGTGAAGAACATGAAGTTTACATTTGTAGTCACATGTTGCAGTTCTTGCCAGGTTCAGTTTAATATACCACTGCTATTGTATGTGCCCAGTACAAATGTCACTACCCCAAAGCACAAGTGAGCTAGCATCTTAGTACACAAGAGTCAAGATACACAAAGCACAGGAGAGTGACTCCACTGGACTATAAGAAACAGGTAGGAGAGGCACTGATATTAGAGAACTTGACCTTAGCTTCCCAGGGGTGTTTATGACGCAGTTGATAGCACATGGTTGTCTACCTTCCGGTGTGTGCCTCACCAAAACTGGCAGGTGTCTTCCGGTCAGTTGTTAAAGGGACCACGCTACAGCAGCATCGTTCTTTGTAAGCAGCCATCGTCTGCTGCACTGCCGCACAGGCACTTGACGAACACTTATTAAGCAGTGACTGATGCAGACTCTCCTTTGTGTCCCTACTATTTGACATTTTAACTCTGATTAAAACGGTTGTACTGATCTGAGTAAGTTTCCTCAGAAGTGTGAGAACATCTCTGGAGGTTACTTCTTGTGAAGTGAAGTGGCAATGGTGTGGAACAGTGTGACATTGATGCTTGGGTATCAGTCCGACACCTGAGTTCTAGTCTCTGGCTTGGCCACATGCGCAGGGGTCACTGCCTTCTCTGCTTTGGGCTTCGTTTGTTTGTTTGTTTGTTTGTTTGTTTGTTTGTTTGTTTGTTTGAGACAGGGATTCTTTGTGTAGCCTTGGCATCCAGAACTCGATTTCTAGACCAGGCTGCCCTTGAACTCACAACGATCTGCCTGCCTCTGCCTCCCTGAGTGCTGGGATTAAAGGCATGCACACCATGCCCGGCTCTGCTTAGGGCTTTAATAATTAGAGTGGGGAATATATTAGCTCTTCCTGCTGGAGAATTTGGATATTTGAACAGGTTAATACATGTCTATCAGTGGGGACAGCCAATGTTCATGAGTGCTTACCTGATTTCTTTTCTGCTCATGAGACATTTGTGAATGAATTCCTTATTTTCAAGCCTAAAACTAGCTATGTGAAGATAAATTAAGCCTGCAATTAAAATTTCAAGATGTGTAGACAGACATGCAACAGAAAATAGAAAACACAGAACCCTACTAGCAGGTAGCTGAAATGAGGATGACTCTATTTTCAAGAAGGTAAGATTAACAGATGAGAAAACAACATCTTTCAGAATGCAGTTTCAGGGGAAACTGAAGTCAGGACAATAATAATAATAATAATAATAATAATGGTAATAAAATTTTAAAATGCTTGCAGGATATCCATGTCACTCCTATATTCAATACCTACTTCCAAGGCTGTGTGAAACAGAATTGAAAGCCTGATATATTTGTTTTTGGTTGAAATTGTTTGGATCTTACCTTCCAACATCTTCACCTTTTAAATTTATTTTTTGGCAGGTATGTGAATGGTTGGTATACATATGTATCTGTATGTGTGTTCTTATGTGTATGTGTGTTCTATGTGTACATGCATGTGAGGGCCAGAGGCTGACTTTCTTGATAGTTTTCCACCTTCTATATTGAGGCAGGGTCTTTCACAACCAAAGGGTACCAGTTAGGCTGGTCTCGATAGCCAGCTTGCTCAAGGCCTCCTCTGTCTCCGCCTCCTGTGTGCTCGCATCTGCTCGGATCTGCTCCTTTCCCTTGGATAGCAAGCTCTTTTACCCACTGAACCACTTCTCTAAGCCCTCTTCCACCTTCAAACTACTAAGCTTTGCTTTGCAGTTGCCTTCATAGCCATGAAGGCGGGGAGAGGGGCGCGACTAACCACACCAATCTCCGCTGTCCTTTCCACCAGAACACTGTTCACAGAAACCCAAGGCACAGTTTTGGGGGTGCTGATCCTCTAGTTAGCTCTGGTTTAATTGATTTTTCAGTGTCACAACACACTTTATGATACCCTTGGGCCAGATATGCTTAAGATTCTGATCTTTGTGCTCTGCCCACAGTTTGGCTGTGGGTCTCAGCATCTGCTCCAACCCCCTGCTGGGTAGAATGTTTCAGAGGACACCTATGGTAGGCTTCTATCCTGTACCCTCTCTTCATCTGCTTCCAGTGTCTATTCTATTTGCTTTTCTGAATGAGGATTAAGCATCCTCCCTAGGGTCCTCCTTGTTATTTAGCTTCTTTAGGTCTGTGGATTATACTATGGTTATGCTGGATTATATAGGTAATATCTGGTTATAAGTGAGTAAATACCATGCATGTCTTTCTGGTTCTGGGATACCTCACTCAGGATGATCTTTTCTAGTTCCATCCATTTGCCTACAAATTTCATGGTTTCCTTGTTTTTAATAGCTGAGCTATTAAGTAGTATTCCATTGTATAAATGTACCACAATTTCTTTATCCATTCTTCAGTTGAGGGAAATCTAGGTTGTTTCCAGATTCTGGCTATTACAAATAAAGCTGCTATAAACTTATGGAAGAGTTGGGGGATATAAGGACCTGGAGGGGACAGGAGCTCTACAAGTAGACCAACAGAAACAACAAATCTGGGTATAGGGGGCCCTACAGATGGCACCAACCAAGGACCATGCATGGAGAGGACCTAAATCCTCTGCTCAGATGTAGCTGATAGGCTGCTCAGTCTCCACATGGGTTCCCCAGTAAAGAGAGAAGGTGCTGTCTCTGACATGGACTCTGTTGCCTGCCCTTTGATCATTTCACCCTGGTAGGGCAGCCTTGCCAGGCCACAGAAGAAAAGGATGCAGGTAGTCCTGAAGAGACTTGATAGGCTGGGGTCAATTGGTAGGGAAGGAGGTCTCCCCCTATCTGAGGACTGTGGGACGGTCAGGGGGTGGGGAGAGGGAGAGAGGGTGGAACTGGGGAGAGACAGAGAGGGCTGCAATTGGGATGTAAAGTGAATAAGTTATAAAAAAAAATTAAAAATAAAAAACAAAAAATAATTAACTTGCAAGGAAAAAAAAGCTTTTGATCTTTAAAACAAAGCTGTAAATGATTCTATCAAGTGAGCAGAATGTATTGCATAAAGTCCGCAAAGGTGTCTCTAACAGCAGCTCAACACAGGACTTACTCATATGTCTGCAACAAAATTCTCACATAGTATAAAACTGAGAGGTTCTATGTTGCCCCATGTCAGTCTAAACCTGGTTCCATTGCTGAATGGGTTATGAGGAAAACAGGGGCTAAAGTGATAGCTCGTTCAGTAAAGTACAATGCACACAAGAGAACCTGAGTTTCACCCTAGCATTCAGTATGGAATCCCAGTTCTCGAGAGACCTAAACAGGCAGTTTCCTTGGATGAGCTAGTCAGCCAGCATCGCCTAATCAGAGAGCTCTAGGTACAAATGACACTGTCTGAGAAACAAAAACAAAAACAAAAAAATAAGCCAAAGAAAAGAAGGTAGGTGGTGCCCGAGGAACAGTTCTTACGAACACACACACACACACACCACAGGAGCATCCAACCAATCACATACAAAAATGAAAAATTGGTTTTCTGAGTGTTAGAGATTTCAAAATTACTGAGGCCAGTGGATCTGTTGTCTACGCTTTTGTTTTGAGTGTGTGTTCCTGTGTTTGTGTGTATGTGCACTTGTGTGCATGTGTGCATAGGTGTGTTTGTCTCCCCTTCTGTAAGCTCTTACAAATGCTTCACCGCTGATCTGGGTTCAGCCCTCCCGGTAGCAAAACCCCACCCACTGCACATTCTCCCTGGTAGAGAATGTCAGGGAGAGTCAATGTGGTGGGAAAACATTTGCCTAAGGATACAGGAGAAAAAGAAAAAAGAAAAGAACTGAGGGCTCAGGGCAAGTCTCAGACAGGGCTTGCCTGGCGGATGCTGCAAGGGCAGCAGGAGGAGGGAGTTAACGTGGATCAAACGCCTCTGGCTGCTCCCAGCAGTTTCTCAGGCCCTTCCTCTGTGAGCAGCGATGAAAGCCCCTCCTGAGAGGCTGCTCTCGAGTGGCTGTGTATGCCTAAACACCCAATGTCCAGATTTATTAACCTCATATCTCTCAGCAAGGCACTCGTGTCGGACCTACCACAGGCCTAACGCGCTTGGCCCCCGGTGGGAGGGGCAATGGCTAGGCTAAGGGTGCGAGGCAGCATGAATAGGACAGAATCAGGCTGGCCTAATAACCCGTTTACTAACACCTGTATTAGTCCTCCATGGCTAGGGGGGAACTGCTGTCTGACAAGCCATAATCCCCTAAGCTGCTCATTTGCATATCCTTCGTTAGCTGATGAAAATTTGAAGACTGCGAGTCTGCAGCTGGTGGGCCCATTCCTTCACACTGCCGCCTGGGTGGCTTTGGGGATGAAGTCGTGGGTGGATGTGTGGTTTACATGTATGGAAGGGATTAAGGGTTTTACAATTTGTATGCGCTGATGTTGCCACCCTCTCTCCTCTACAGCCCAGTAATTGGATGGGAGGAGAAATGGCAGGCCTGTTTACTCACGAGCAGGGTACTAGAGATTCAATTTTGCCTCCTTTGGCTCATTCGCCTTTGTAAGTTGGGCTTGCTTTGTCTCCTCAGGCCCTGAGCACTTCGAAGGAGCACCAGTCTCACCAAGGCGATCAAGGCACAAAGGGATGCTGGTCATTGGGGCCCCCCGGAGGAGAAAAATACTGGAGACTCAAGTACTACTTGAAGGCAGCCCCATCCTGTCTCGACCAATCCTGGAATGGAGAACAGGAGATAATGAAAGTTATAAACACTTCTGGGGACTTTTTTGATTTTTTATTAGGCCTTCAAGTTTGGGATTAACAATCCCGAGGCATCAAACGCACCGCAGACCCCTTATCCGGGAAATGAATGGTTGAGACATTTCAGAGGCAACACAAAGCAATTTTTGTATCTGCTGGGTTTGCATAATATTAATAGACTGAAAAAAAATAACCCTAAGACAAAATCCACTTCCTGTGCTGTTTGTACAGCTGGAGATGGAGCCCCTTGAGGCCTTGCTGACGTTGGGGTGTGCCATTGTCTAGCCCTCACTCACCCTTGTGTTCCCACTACTGTCTTTAGCAAATCAGAACCGACTAATTCCAAAGCCTTTGAAGTCAAGCATTGTCCCCAAAATGTGTGATGCACACGGCCAGGGTGGTGCATATTCATCAGGGTGCCCATTTGCAGAGGGAATTGAGGGCTTCCACCACAGAATGGAGGGAAGTGGGCCTGAGCCCACCAGGGCTGCCAAACATACAGCAGGACTCTGCAGACTGGAGCTCTTAGCCGTTCTTCTAGTCAGCTCCAGAAAGGCCTATTTTATATATACCATGACAACATAATACAATAGATACATTTAAAATAATGAAAATGAAACAAACAAACAAAAAAACCATAACAAGAATTTGGGGTGAACTGCCATCTGGAATGATCTGGAGGTCTTGAAGGTGCTTTTTCTATTAAGTCTTGTCTTTCTAAGATGCATCTGTTTTCTTAAGGTTTTTCTCCTGCAGATATTCTGGGGTCCGAGGGTCTGCTTTTAAATCTTGGCTTTGCTAGTTTTTAGTTGGTGTGTCTTGGGAACTTTAACAAAGTCCTGCTTCTATTTCCTCATCTGCAAATGGAGAGAAGAATGACATCTTCCTCAGAAGAGGCAGAGCCTGGTCAGCGTGCTAACTGTTACTGTCACTAACTCATATCCTGACTCACCTACCTTGAGGTTAATATGTGCTCAGAGCTGAGGAACAAAAACAGCCAGGTAAGAAAGTTTTAACCTATTTATGTAAGCATCTTCCTGGGTACTTAAAAAAAATCTGTGTGTGTGTGTGTGTGTGTGTGTGTGTGTGAGAGAGAGAGAGAGAGAGATTTGTTTGTGCAGCACACATATGCCGTGGCACAGGTGTAGAGATAAGAGGGCAACATTAGGGAGTCAGTTCTCACCTTCCTCTGTGTTTTGGGGTATACACATCTTCTCTATCACCACTCTGTTCCTCCATCATATACTCCAGGTTAGCTGGCCCACAAGCTTCTGGGCTGTTGTCCTGTATCTCCCTCCCATCTCACTATATGAGCGCTGGGATTACAATTTCCCACTAGCATATCTGGATACTTACGTGAATTTCAGGGACCTGAACTGGGATAATCAGGCTTTTCCAATGAGTACTTACAGATTCATTAAAAGTTTTAAAGACACTTGTAGAGATGAGGTTTTTTTCCCCCTGGTTACAGGTAAACTAACGTGGATATGAAATGGCCTCCTTTACCAGAAAGCTCACGCCTTACTTAAAAAAAAAAAAAAAAAATGACCCTCAGTTGTCTAGTGACTTCACGATTTACTCTATGCTTGACAAATTCTCTGAGCTGCCTCAGAGCTGTGCCCTCCCTCAATGGAAAATGGTGGTGTGTGGACATTAGGCAAGAAGAGGTCACTCAGTCAGTTCGGAGAGGCTGGCTAGACTTATAGCTCTCAGCTCTTTCCTCTAGGCTTCTGTATCTAGGTATCCCATATTTGAGTAAGCATTTTATATCTAAGGAGAAAAAAAAAAGGACCCCAGAAATTGCATAGGAAGACTTGACCAAATGAAGCCCAAGATAGTGGCCCATGGCATATGCTACACTTTGTCCAAACTCTTACTGAATGATGAAATCATTCTAGATGGTGGAGTCCTATTAAGCAAGGCAACACTAATGAACCATAGTCTTCTCAAGACTAGAGTTATAGACCACACCATAGAGACCACACCACTGGTCTCTATCACTGACTCAGTCATTAATGGGCTCAATGATACAACACGTTGATCAAACACTAGGATGCCAGCTATGTCATATGTTCAGAAAAGCTAGGGGATCCCTACTTAATTGAGTATAATCAAAGCTCCCATCAAGATGACCCTGACACACATAGGGTGCTGTTCACACTGGAGGAGGCTCAATATGAGCAATCAGAAAGGGGGATCAGGTAAGACAGACTCCATTTTCCAGCTTCCCAGCTTTCCCAGCTAGGTTATGGTCACATGATTAAGCTTTGCTCAGTGAGACACAACTATGCTTCTTGGCCTTTCTTTATCCTCTCTCTCTATATATTTCTTTTTGAACAAAGTCAGGATGGCTAGATCTTACCAAACTTGATGGTCTTAAGGATGACTGACAACTAGAAAGAACCTAAAACTAGGAGGGGGGGGTTGCCCCAAATCAGTACAATAATTACCACCCACAGATATTTTGTGTGTGTATTTGTGTGATTTAAGATAATCAGCTGTGTTTATTTTTATTTTATATCCTTATTTATTTTTATCATGTGAATGTTTTGCCTGCATGCATATATGCTTACCACATGTGTGCCCGGTCCCTGTAGAGAGCGGAAGATGGCATCAGACCACCTCCAAAGAAGTAACCGGTGACTGTGAGCCACTGTACAGGTGCTGAAAATCGAACCTGAGTCTTCTGCAAGAGGAGCCAGTGCTCTTAACCACTGAGCCGTCTTTTCAGCTCCTAATTAATGATGTTTAAACTAACTTTATTTTGAGGTGGTTTTTTTTTTCTTTTTTTTGCTCATATAGAGCCAACCATAAATAATATAATTACTGTTGAAGTACTTATTCTGTTGTGGAAATTATCTTTTCAAATCTCTCTCTCTCTCTCTTTCTTTCTCTCTCTCAAGGTTTCATGTAGCCCAGGCTGTCCTTGGCCTTGCTCTATAGCAAACACAACACTGAAATACTAATCCTCCTGCCTCAAGTGCTAGGATTATGGGCATGTGCCATGACACCTGGTTAGGGCATTTTTCCTTCTTCTTTCTTTGTTTCTTTCTTTGTTTCTTTGTTTCTTTGTTTCTTTGTTTCTTTGTTTCTTTCTTTCTTTCTTTCTTTCTTTCTTTCTTTCTTTCTTTCTTTCCTTCTTTCTTTTTTTTTGAACTTTTTATTGATTCTTTGTGAATTTCACATCATGTACCACAATCCCACTCATCTCCCTGTCCCTTCATATCCACTCTCTGCCTTTGCAACCTCCCCAACAAAAGAAAGCAAACAACAAAGTTAATTAAAAAATAAAACAGACAAACACACAACAACAACAACATCTTGCTGTAGAAGCTGCAGAGTGTCATGTTGTGTCACAGTAGCCCCTCATGCCCAAGCAGCTTTACTTGAGAGTTCACTGCAAAGAGCCATTGGTCTGGTTTGACGCCTCTGACTTCGGCTGCACCATCAACACTGGATCCTCATTAGGATTCTTCTCAGAAATGCTGTTGTTGACATGTGTCATGCAGATCCTGCAGCTTTGGATCTGCAGGACCAGCCCCTTTACCTGTGCCAGCAGTTCATATATTGGGTAGGTATTGGGGGCAGGCCAACTCAAAGCCCTGAATCTGGGCCTGGGTAGAAGCTGAGTTTGTTGGCCCACCAGCTCTCCTGTGCCCACCCCACCAGGGCCAGCTCTCCTGCTTTGCCCAGGTGAGGGGCAGGGGCAAGGTCTGGCCAGCTTTCCCACTCTCACACCCTTGAAGCTGGCTCTCCCTTGACCATGCCACCAGCGCCAGGTCTGCTGTGCTGCCCAGGAAGGTGGCAGGGACCCACTCTCCCAAGTGCTGCAGCTGGGGAGGGAGAGCTTTCCCAGACCATCTCATGGCTGCTGAGGGGCGGGACCAGCTCCGGGCAGCCCTTGGACATGAGCATGGCCCCAGGTGGCAGCCCAGAGCTAGCGATATCAGCATGGACTTTGGTGGTAACATGGGCTGCACTGACACAGACCCCTGCTGCTACAGGTCCACCGACCCAGACATGGCCCTCAGCAGCAGCACAGGTAGGGAAATCACCATCAAACAATCAATTCCGTAGATGTGCTCATGTTCTGTCTACTTCAAAGTCCTAGAAAAAGTTACAGTAGACATCAGATTATAGTTCTGTGGAAGTGCTTTGTACCTTGCAGAGGTTCATCTGACTAGAACTCAGGCCCTGCCCCACATGGTCACACCCATTCTAAGGAAGTTTGCTCCTGCTCATCCCAGCCTCTCCTTCCATGTGCTTTATTTTCTAGCTCCATCCAACTAAACTTGCCATACATCTTTAACTTTCCTAGTGACAGCAGAGAAAAACTTCAGCAGTAAATGGGGACAAAGCTTCATGTGCACTTAGGAAAAGTCCCAAATATCTTGGGAAAATTATATTTTATCTGTGAAGATTAATGAGGGTTTTCATTGTCCTCTACTGTGTTTACATGGGTCAAATTTTGTGTTCATACTTAGATATCATGAGACTTCAATGACCTTTTAGATCCAAGTCTGGGAAAAAAAAGCCACAGTTGTCCTTTCTCTGTAGTTTTTTTTAAGGAATTATTTTTACTTTTTCTGTATATATGTGTATATAGGTATCTGTGTATAGACATGTGTGCATCTATATATGTGTTTGAATGTATGTATAGCACATGCGTGCATGTGCTTGTGCCTGAGGATGCTAAAAGAAAGCACTACTTCCCAAGAGGTAGAGTTATAAGATTCTATAAGCCACTGGCTGTAGATGCTGGGAACCAAACTCAGGTCCTCTGCAAGAACAGGATACACCCTTAAACATCTCTGAGCCATCTCTCTAGCTCCACCTCTGTGCTCTTCCATGGTACCTCTTCTATCACAAGTCTGAAAGAGAAGGAGAAGAAAAAGGAGGAGGAGAAGGAGGAAGAGGAGCAGCCACCAAAAGAAGTAATAGTAGTAGTGGTGATAGTCATCTTTTGTGGATATTTTCCTTTTACCCTCCTTAGTCATTTTACACTTGTCATACAGCCCTCCACTACTGCAGTGAAGACATGACAGAAAGCAGCAGAACAGCTGTTTCTTTCTCTAGTCTTTCATCTTTTTCAGGAGAATCGTGAAAAATTTGCACTAATACCACTTATAAAATTACGATGTTAAGCCTGCCACTATGCCTAAGAGGTTAGTTAGGATGGAGAAATAGATCTGTATCCAACAAATGAGTGCTGTTCATCTCATCAAGATGGGGGACGGGGCTGGAGAGTCATCCACCTTGGTTTTTAAAACAGAATTTCTCTTAAAAATTCTGGCCTGGAAAATTGTGGCCTGGAAACTCTCCACTGAAGCTCAGGTGGCTGCCTCCTCAGCACTGGGATCATAAGCACACTTCCACACACTGTGTGTATGTGTGTGCATGTGTGCATGTAGGGGAGTGGCTTGGTGGTTAGGAGTGCTTGCTGCTCTTGCAGAGGACCTGAGTGTCCTGAGTCATAAGTTCCTGTAACTCCAGCTGCTGAGGATCTGACAACCTCTTTCGGCATCCATGGGCTACCTACATGTACATCACACACACACACACACACACACACACACACACACACACAGTCTTTAAAAAGAGAGAGGTGTGGCTGGGGAGATGATAAAGTAAGTGGGTGCAAGCATGAAGACCTTAGTTCAGTCCCTGGAACTCAGAAGCCAGTGTGGAAGTGTGCTTATGATCCCAGTGCTGGGGAGGCAGAGACAAAGACCTCCAGGGAGTCACTGGCCAGCCAGCTGAGCTTCCCTGGAAAGTTTCCAAGGCACTGAGAAATTCTGTCTTAAAAACCAAGGGAGGTGACTCACTGGGAACAACAGCATATCTGAATGTACTCTCTCACTGCCACACATGTGCACACACATATGAACACTCCCATCTGCACACGTACACACACAGATGTGAACACGTAAACGCATGCAAACATTCACAAATGCACACACATGCACACACAAAAGCATACTCGGTACACACAAGCAAACAAATGCACACATGCATGAACAGCCATGAACACATGCGTATACGCACACAGGAACATGCACATGGAGGTAGATGGGCCTCAGAACTCACTCTGGTACAGCTGGATTTGGCCTGGAGTGATATGGTAGCATGTGAGTGCCTGAATGCTTACAGGCTCTTAACCACGTAGAAGGAGAAAGACAATCACCTTGAACTTGAGTTGGCTAAGCCTGGAAAATGCACAGTTGAGGTCCCAGAGTCTCCAAACGGCCGCTGCTGCTAAGCTCTGAGGCCCCTGGTTGTCAAATGCTTTGCCTCATGATTCCTCTGGCTCCATCAGCACTGTTTACTGCAAAGCAGGGCCCTTATCTTTATTGATCACTTAATTTATCTTTTCTTGACTTTCCTGGCACCGTCTGGTGCCGTGTGTCCGTCTGTTGAGGTTGTCATGACTGGTTTGCTCCTGAGATAATAGGGGCAGCAGGTGGTGTGACTAAGTCAACCCTGCGCAGAATGGGGACCCAGTCCCTGTCCCTGTCTCAACCTGCCAGCGTGTCTACACCCCCCCAGCTGTTCCACATTAAAGCAGTCAACTGTGACTTTACAGTCCAAGTTTTACACAACTGTTTTACAAACCGGGAAGGAGGTCTTTTGTCACAAATCCTTTGTCAGCAGGAGAATGGGGGGGGGGGGAAGAAAGCCATTTGCAAGACTTGGTGCATTTTAATGAATATGCAGATAGATGGACACACTGCGAAGGGGGTTGGGGTTGAGGTGGCTGTCTGGCAAGAAGAGGGAGGAGGCTAGTTCCTTGCTCTGGGGACAATTTATGAAGAGGAAGATGACTCTGTCAACACTAGTTTCTGCTTCAAACAGACCCTCTACTCCATGAAAGCCTTCATTCCTTTTTTAAAGCAAAAATTGGGGCAGCTAGTTAAAGCCCCACGTCCTGGGGTCAGTACTCTGGGAGTGGATGCCATATAAGTGTGGGAAATAGCAAGAAAATTATGCCTTTAGAACTCAAAGGCCATGTGCTTTTATGACTTAACACTTGTAATCTTGCATGAGAAGGAAACACAGATGAATGTGGGCTTCCACGCTAAGTAACGCTGAGAGAACATTACAATATATCCAATTTGTATTTCCTTGATATGGCAGTTAGCTCTATTAACTAGAAGCAAAGCCAGAATCTTTAAACAATTATCTCTCTCTTTTCTCTTCCCTGCAACCCCCAGACCCTCTCTCCCCAACCCTCAACCTCTACTCTTGGGACCTACAGTACAAGACAAGAGGAAAGTGCTGAAGCTTAACCTTGCAGGGATAGTGTAACTGAGTGGGATGCAAAGCTCCATCGTGTGTGAAATTCTAATCTGGTGTATAAGCACTGTGAGCCTTAATTGGTAAACTGTAGTTTACAGCTGCATCTATAAGTCACGTGATGGCAGAGGAGCAAGGAAAGGCAGTCCACTTTCCCTTCTCCATAGTCACACAGGCCCATGGAACGAAAATTACTTTCTTTAGACATTTACAAAGTCCTCCCCAGCCTCTCCTTGCCTCACCTCCTCCCTGAAGTGGCTGTCTGATTCTTGGGGCCACTTTTTTCTCCTGGGGGAGGTGGGTGTTAAAAGCTTCAGCTGTCAATGGGGCTGTTTATTTCTCCTTCTGGACAGCTGGTGGAGTGGTCTCCCTCAGCCCTCACCTCTTCACTCACATAGTGAGCGAACCTGAGTCAGAAACCCCGTCCTACCCTCCAAAGCAGAGATAATAAAAACAGGAGCTGCTAATGAAAATGTTTATCCATGTTGATCCAGAGAAGTAATGCAGACATTGTCACTCAGCACCTAGAAACCTGTTACTTATCAATCAACTTAGATGGGAAGACTGATGAAAGGAAGCAATCTCATATTTTATATTTAAAAAAGAAATCTTACACAGCAGAGGAAAGGGCGTGACATCATGCATTTCTGTTGGAGAACAAACAAGCATTCTCATTAACACCTAAGATTCTACCTTAATAAACTCAAATAAAACTAACACCAAAGGAAAGAAAATACTAATGCTAAGAACAATAAAATTCAAGATAAAAGTAAATAAATAATGGCTGAAATTAAGAGCTCGTTCTTGGAGGGGGAGGCAGGTGGATCTCTGAGAGTTTGAGGCCAGCCTGGTTTACAGCGTGAGTTCCAGGACAGCCACAGCTAGACAGAGAAACCCTGTCTCAAACAAACAAACAAACAAACAAACAAACACAGAGCTGATTCTTTGACAAGGTCAATAAAAGTTGATCAAGCAGATTAGAAAAAAGAGGAGAGGGCACAAGTCATCAACACTGGCAACAAGACTGAGGCCATGAGTATAGACCTACAGAGGTCAAAAGGACAAAGTTATGTGTAACTTATGCCAATGAACTTGATAACAGGTAGAAGGACAAATGAAAGACACAAATGACTTAAACAGAAATACAATCTAAATTGGTCTTAATTTTGTAAAATATTTCAACTGATTATTAGAAAATTTCCCACAAAGAAATTCATCCCCAGACAAATTTATTGGTGAATTTCACCATGCATTTAGTGAAAAAATAATATCTATTCCACATTAAACTCTACCAGACAATAGCTGGTGAAACATCTAAGTCATTTTATGAGGCCTGCATTACCTCAAAAGCAACTACAGAAAGGCATTGTAGGAAAAGAACAGCCCAACATTCCTT
Source organism: Meriones unguiculatus (assembly GCF_030254825.1). Lineage (NCBI taxonomy): Eukaryota > Metazoa > Chordata > Mammalia > Rodentia > Muridae > Meriones > Meriones unguiculatus. The sequence goes on along the minus strand of NC_083361.1, from coordinate 38,647,704 downwards.
AAGGATGTAAGCATCTTAAACAAGAACTTACCAGATTGAATTCATAAATATATAAAAGGTAAGATGACATGATCAAGTATAGTACCAGGGAGGTAAAGCTAGTTATCTGAAAATTAATCAACCTCCTCAATGAAAAACTTCATTTGATAAAATCCAGCATATATGGATGATAATATTTCAGGAGGCCAAGCGCAGGAGAGGGTTCCTCTTAACCTCATGAAGGGCATCTATGCAAAACCCATACCACCATCTTACTTTAGTAAAAAATTGAATGCTTTTCCTTAAAGTCAAGACAGGAAGAATTACTCCCTGTTATGCTTATCTTGCACTGTAGTGAAGATCATAGACAATGCAATAAAGCAAGAAAAAGACTTTGTTTCAAAAACTAAAAACAAAAAGAAAACAACATCCTAACAAAAAATCTTATTCCAAGTACAAGTGAGGGACAAAATAAGTTTATCTGCATTATTATGCACTATGTACAACATTGCAGCCATTTGGGAAAATAGCTTGGTAGTGTCATATAAAGTTAAAATATTCATATTAGTAAATAATCTTCCACTTTCCTGCATACAAACATACTTCCAGTCAACATGTATGGAGGTACAGGACAGAAGGAACACCTGCTATGTTCCACAGTGAGGACTAGCGTTGACAAAAACTGATGCTATGTTACAAAATTGCCGACAGACAGAATTTCTAATATTTCCAACAGAAAGCAATCATAAATGTTTGAGGTAATAAGAGTCGACTGTACTCTCCTACTCTACACATTAAATACAAGTACCAAGGTACCGCCCACACCCGCAACTGTGCACAGTTCTCCTGCATCAATTAAAAACTTTCAATTAAATAAAAAAACATCATCTAGGGAAAAAGACATCATTTGAATAACAAATTTCCCCATAGTGAGTTCACCCTATAAAAAATAGTGTTCAAATGTACAATATTTAATTTACTGGATGCTTAATAATTACTTATAATTATAAATTCTTTGAGACAAACATGATAGGAAATTAGTTTTAGAAATGTGTAAATGTTCCTGCAACTATACAACTGCAATATTAAATCATTGAATCATTAAATCATTAAATCATTAAATCATTTAATCATTTAATTTATCATTTAATCATTTAATGATTAAATATAATGAAGTTGTATTATCTTTAATCTTTAAAATGGTCTTATGGAAGACTAATATCAATTGTAAAAATGTTGAAGTATAATAAGATACCATTTTAGAAAATTAAAAATTGCTAATGGAGACAAAAGAGTGGCTATGTATGAAGACTGCCATAGCAGTGGGGATGCTTTCTTTTATATCTGTACTATCTAAATTGCATTTCTGCCTGTGTTCTTGGGTGCAGAGTGACTCTGAGGGAAGTTATCTTCTTACCTCCTAGAGTCTGATGTCAATTACAGACATGGTATCTGCTGACTGTGTGACCAGATACCCGTCTCCAGAAGACCATGATGGACTACAGATCTATTCATCTCTAATGGATAAAACATTTATGCTAAAGGATGGTCCACTAATAACAATCTGATGACAGATAATGTTTGTCAAGTTGCTCAAGAAATAAAAATTAAAACCACAGTAATATCCAGTTCATATCTATCAAGAGGCTAAAAATATGTGATGTGATAATACTGCATATTGGCAAGAAACACTTGGGGATTGTATACAATTCTAATTTTGTTAGTAGTTAAGAATGTTGAAAATCCTTGGTACTTCAACAGAGATAGTTCTAGAAGTACTATAGGCCTGATTTTGAAGGGGGGGGATGGAAGGAGAGAGACACACATACACACACAGACAGAGAGTTCCCCTTGTAATGTGTTTGTTCCTCTTGCAATTTGCTAGGCCCATTGTTTATCCTGAAAGCTCATCTCTTTGAAAGCTTTCAATTCCAGAATCTCCACTGGGTCTGAGCTATAAAGACAGTTCCCAGCAAAGCTTCACTGTCAACTTCTAACTCTCAGCTTCTGACACTGAACGGAAATGGTATGACTGGGATACTAACTTCTTTTCACTTTTAAAATCCTAAGATTATTTTTGTCAAGGGTTTATTAAGCAGCAAACAATACTGAGGCTGTTGATAGGATCAGTGCCCCGAGGGATCTCTTTACCTGAGACCTTTCACTCATCCTAGACACTTGCATTTATCCAAGCAAACAGCTACAGACACCTACACTCACAAGAGCACACACATATCAGTCTGTAGAGAAGATGAGCCAGGCAGTGTCTTCATCCTTGGAGGGGTGCCTGTCAGGTGCTGGAGAGACAGCTTGAGGCTGAGATCACTGGCTGCACCTCCACCCTGGGTTAGCCAATGTCTGCTGACCACCACACAGCCAGAAAATGAACCATGTTTCGATGCAAACTGCTTTTTTCATTATTTACTTACATTTTTGTGTATTTGCTTATTTGGTTTGTTGATGTTTTAAGTTTGTATGGTGAACTTATTTCCAACTTATTTAGCATCTCTGCTAACTGGGAGAAACTAACATCTATAAAGAATTTCCTTCTTAAGTTTTTTTTTAAGAAAAGGCCCAACTTCACAGATGGACTCATGTGTTTGTGTTGATCATAAGTAGGGAGTGTATGGTTTATCATAGCTTCCTTTTTTATTTAAGCCAAGCACACTCATTGTGTCTGAGCCACAGTTCTTTAACCCTTCCTCGGAATGACCTCTGACTTCTTATTTCATCTCCAGCACCCAAAACTTTCTTTAAACATGCTCAGAACTCCTGGGCGGGGAGTGCTCATAGGACTTCAAAGCAAGCTGACTGCTAACAGCAGGTTAGGAAGTAGCCTTATTTCACCCTCCTCACCCTTTGGTGCTAATTCATTGAGCCACCTAGAGTTCTTCGAGATTAGACATATTTCTCCTAATGGAATATAGTGCAGCTCTTTTTATCCCTTATCTCCTAATAGAATAAAAAATATAGAAATAAGAATCGGTTTTCTGGAAAAGGTATCTTTTTTTTAACAAGTAGAAACAACAGATTTTGTAAACAAGTGGAGCCAAGTAGCATCTCACAGCTTTTCCAAAGGAGGGGTGGGTACAGACAATTGAAATTGGTTTCTAAGAACAGAAACTGAAAATAAGCAGCAGAATATCCGAATAATAAACATAATAAGCAACTTTATTTTAAAATAAAGAAGCAACATTTTGAAATACTAATCAAAATATGAGATTCAGCTTGCCCCTGAATAGTCTCATCGGGTTGATGGAATGTCAGAATCCCCACACCAGCATCAGCAGGGACACAGGGAAGAGGCCTCCATGTGCAGAGCCGGACAGCACATTTGCAGAGCTGGGCTTTTTCAAACACCTTTGCTTTAAAGTTCTCCAGTTGATGTTATTTATTGTGGTCAGATATTCAAAATAGTGGGGCCTCACCTCAGAGACCACGGCGTAAATTAGAGGGAAGGCACAAGAGAACTGAGTTTGGTGGTCCTGTCGGAGGCTCTGACGGACGTTTGTCTGCCTCACAAAAGCCTCTGTACAATTGGGTTCAATTTGTCACATTGACAGTGTGCTCTAAAGAGGCCCAGACTGGAGGGGCATAGTTGGTGCAGCTTGTCCCTCCTCATTTCTGACCAGAGGACAGAATTCACCTAAGATCAGTTAGTAATACCAACCAAGTACTCTGCCCAAAGCAGGCTGTCATTATGAATCTTGTTTTTCTCTTTTCCCCTCCCTCTCTGACATGGTTATAGGTCAGAGTCCCTGGAGTGAGAGAAACAACTCCTAGACACTGTTAGAGCCAAGCACAGGAGACCTTCAAGGACATAATAATTTCATCAACAGCTAGAAAGTCTTTAAAAATACCAACTAACATCTGCACAGTATTTATGTGTTTCTAGGAGGCAGAGCCCAGCCTTATCAGGTTAGCCCACAGTGCCCAGCTCTGTTTCTGTGATAATCTGTCCTTCGATACTACTGAAAGTTGATTGGAGACTTTGACATGGTACCTTAAACTCACTGTTCACTGCAGGTCTCAAAACCCAATTTGTAATCACACGGCCCCAGCAAGCACGCAGAGCCCCTGGTAAAGTCTTCAAACACCTGGTTTCTGTGTGCTGCTAAAAAGACTGGGGAAAACAAAAATTATTGTGTAGGCAACTTGTGGGGAGCATGGGCTCCATATAATTGTCTTAAGAGTAATTGAATGTGGCCTTTAACAACTCACAAATTATCCTCTGACAACTTGAAATAATAGGCCTTTTTGTTAAGGGGAGAAAGCTTGTGGAGACCAAAGGTTAAACAGGTCTTTTCATCATGATAAATCACTGGTTAATGAGGTCACTATTGTTGGGTATTATGACCATCCCCTTTAATGCCATTACCTCCTGGTTGTAAAGCTGACAATGCTAATGATGGGTATTCTTTGAACTTTTCTACAATATTGACTGGCTTCTCAGAGCAGATGTCCCCTGGAAGAAACTGCAATAGGGATCACAATTCTTAAGTCATGGAAAGAACCTCGGGCAAGCTTCTGGGATACAGAGGGTCTAGGCGCTGCCAGAGGGACAGGGAAAGGTGAGAAACTCGAGAGTACAAACTGCGCTGTGTGCAATCGGTTTGCTGAATGATATACTGTACAAATGACACCTAACAGCTCACCGACTCAGTCATCAGAAGGCAAGTGTTAACTGGAAGGAAGATTTTGTGCATCGGCAGACTTCACAAGAGTCCAGATAGATTTATTTTATCTTTACCAGACCCTTCTAAATTCCACTGATTATTAAGTGAGGGTCCTGAGTGGAACTACTGAGTTTCCAGGTTCTACAGGTGTTGGGGGCAAGGAGGCATTGACTCTACACCGGGCTCTCCCACGCTGCCGTTGGCACCAGGAAAAATTAACCAATCGCTGCTTCTGATTCCCCACTTACTGCTGGAGGTATTTCCTCCACACACACAATCATTCCACATAGTAGGTCATCTCTGCTTGATGACAGAACATATGTAAAACCAGAGAATTTTCACAGTGAGAAGAAGGATTTTAGAGACTACTAGGTACAGAGAAAGCACCCAGAGGGAGGCATTTCAGCGGCATCTGAAAGCGGATACTGAGTGGCCTGTAATAATGAGTAGCTAACTAATGTCCATTGCAGCTATGAAAAAGTCAGTGTAGCCCTGTCATGTAATCCCTCAAGAGTTAGGAGGCACATCATGACTTAAAGTGGAAAACATTTGTATGGCTTTACCCCATTAGTATTTGAAACATGGAGGAGATGGGGGTGCTGTGATCAGGATGTAAAGTGAATAAATAAATGAATTAATGGAAAAATATTTTTTTAATATTTGAAACACTGAGCTTTACCTCTGAAGCTTAGAACCAGTCTAGACTCATTCACAAACAAACATGCTTCCCCTCGGAGTGAGTAATCACTCCAGATGACACAGCGTGGAGTAGAGGACAGGGCATTCGTGAGAGTGAGAGGGGAGGACAAGACAACCGCCTGTGGTTAGCATGGCCATGTCTAAGGACACCTCCTGTGGCAGGAGCTGTGCTTTAGCCAAACTTGCTGGTAAGAGGAATTCAATGCACGCTTATTGAATTAGTTTAATAAACAAGTAGAAACGTAAGGTTTTTTAATGAAAACTTCAGATATGCATGATAAATTGATGGCTTAACCATTTCAGATGCTCTTTTCAAACCAAAGCTGGCACACTTTAAATATTCAGTTTATTTGTTCGTTTGTTTGTTTGTTTTTATAAACACTGTAGGCCAATCAAGTGGGAGAATTGGCTCACTTTGTTGGTTTATTTGTCTCACTTTGCTTTTTTTTTTTTTTTGTCTGTTTTACAGATTGAAGAGATGATGACACAAGGCAGGTAGCAAACTGACTAAGAAGGAGATTCTGATTTCAGAAGAAAAAAACTCTCCAAAGCAAAAGTTATAAAGTGAATTTGCTGAGAGTGCATTGATGCTGTATACACTTTTCTAGCAACAAGGTTTCCATCCTTGGGAAAAGAATCAAAATCTTCCCTTTATAGAACAAAAGATGGAAATAGTTAATCTCTCAAGAGCCTTGTCTATGCACCAGAGATCCTAAAACAGGGGCCAGGGGCCAGAAGCTCTCTGATATCTGGAATTTCCTATCAAAGCCCTAATAATTAGCTAATTTTCACTTTTTTTTTTTTTTTTTTTTTTTTTTAGAACACAACCCTGGACCCACAGGGAGGATTAGGCAAGTCTTAATTAGTGAGGCTTAATTTACAAAGCAGAGCTCAGGCCCTTTCAACATTCAGCTGAAGTCTGAAATAAATCAGGAGCCTGTTGGCTGTCCTGAACGGATGGGTCTCCAGTCTTGCATCCTGAGAGTCAGGAGTCAGCTCAGGTTTCATAACCTTGTCATGACAGTGAAGGACAGAGAGGTTAGAGACTGAACTGTTCCCCATGTCCACAGCTTAGAGCAGAATATACATATATACATAATGTATATACTACAGTGTGCTAAACATATAGTATAGTATCTATATAATATATTATACATATTATGGTGTGTGTGTGTGTGTGTGTGTGTGTTTACACTACAGCTCCAGGAGCTGGCAACTCACATGGGCTGTTGCGATGCCACCAAAACTGGCAACTGAATTGGACCATCAGCAAGCACACCGAAGGAGAGAACCAGTCCTTCCACATGTATGGGAGGCTGGTGGCACACTGGAGGACTGATGCTTACCAGAGTCCACCTGAGTGTTCTACTCTCTTAGAGGACTGGTATTCTAGATTTCACTTGTTGCGTTTTGGAGGTGTGGCCAATGCGAGAGCTCTTTGCTCCTTCTCTTTGGCCCAGATTCAGGAGACAATTCCCCTTCCCCTTCCTTCCACATGGACCGTCTTCTCAAAGACAGCCTGCAGCACATCTGCCCCCAGTGCTTCTCCCCGAAGAAGAGGGCTAGTGTGTCAGGCTAGCTCCTGTCCTGTCCCTGTCACTGACTCGTGCATCTGACACAGGCACAGCTCAGAATGTGAGCCGTGTTTCTCGGCTGAGGCAGCAGAGTGTTCAGGCTGTGCTCATTTAGTTCATTTATGACGCCTCCAATAAAAGAAGTCAAATTTGGAGGAAAAAAGGCAGTGGCTCCTCTCACATAGGTTGATTAGCATAAAATTGCTCTTTTGTCTCATCTGGGAAGCAGACAAAGAATGAGGCAGTGACTACTGGGTGAGAGATGGTTCTCTCTCCCTTCCCCCTCTGAGCTTAGCAGAGCTTAGGGAAATGGGATCAACCCTGGTCCAGCTGTGACTCTAAAAGGCTCTTCTGATCCTCTGGCCTAGACCTCTTTCCTCCCTGGGTGAAAGTATAAAACATGCTTGGAGAGCTGGTGGGGACAGAAGGCTCTGCCCATTGTTCAGAACTGAAAGTGAAGACCCCAGAAACTTCAGTCATTTATTCTATTTCTATTTATTGAATGGCTGCTATGTCTTGCTACTTTCTATGCTAACTACTGATTTCCCCAGACGCTTTTTGGTGTTTGGAAAAGAGATGAGAAACAAGAAAGAACTTGAAAAAAACATTTATTTTCCCCACAATGCTTACACTTGTGAGATCCAGGTACTTACACGTGACTCCAAAGTGCACAATTCTGGAATGCCTTAGTAGCTAAATCTAGATGGAAGGTAGGGTCACACTAAAGTATGCTTTATAAAACAACAGCAGCACATTCTTAAGGTTCTAGAGCTCATAGTACATGCTAATAATGGAAGTTATCTTGGCATGGCTAAGTCTCACAGGAAGTTTTGATAAACAACTCCTCCTGCCCTCCAGGAGACAGACTCATTTCCCATCAGTCTGAAGTGAGACTATATGGACACCAGAACCACAGGGGGCAAACAGACTCTAAATCCCGATCCCAGTACGTGCTATTTCCTCTCATTTTGGAAACCTTCCATTCCCGAGCTGTAAAGGGCAGGTGATAAAATCACTTTCCTTGCAGGATTAAATGGCATTGAGCACAGCACACAGGAGATGCTCAAAAGGCAGCGACTTCATGCTCTGTGTCATGACAGACAGCTCAGGCCAAGTTCAGTCTGTAAAACATGCCTGCCAGCTAGGCGGAGTAATATGGCTAGCCACACAGTGCAAGGGGCTAGCCATCTGATGCCACACATAGTAGCCCACTCTCCGCACAATAATTAAGCCTTCTAAAAGACCTGATTATAGGAATAGCTTGGTGATACAATGCTGCTTAGCATGCCTGAGGTACTAAGTGTAATCCTCACTACTACCATCAAACCAACCAACCAACCAACCCAAAACAGAACAAAACAAAACAAAAAACCAAAAAGGCCCCAATCCTCACCACAGTATTTCAACTGTCAGTTTAGTAAGCCCCACCCTCTGGAACTGCATGCAGAAGCAGAAAAGGCACAAGGCTACTTATGAGATGTGACTGAATCTCACGGGCATATGTGAGCTATTGTGTCAAAATCGAGGGCTCATAATCAGCTCTGATATGACCCAGTGCCTTCGTCACCTTCCCTCCGGCCCCCTCTGGGACCACCAGCTGTGGCCCGGCACAGCTGCACAGCTCCCCCAGTTTGCAGCATATTGACACAGCCATTTTCATGGTAGGCCTGTTGTAAATTTGCTGCTACATGCTGTGGCTGCCCCAAATTGCACGGTGTACGTAAATTTTTGTGTGTGTGGCGGGGCTGGCACGGGGTTGAGGGTGGATAGGGGCCTGAATGGAGCCTAGATGGGGCAACCCGCAGGAGATCTAACCCTGATAAATTGTTTGCTTGTTAGCAGTGGGGCTCAAGAGTGAGCCTGGGGCCTTCAGGCTCAGCAGGACAGACGTAGAAGGTGGACCCACGCCAATTACCAGCCATTGTGGGCCCACCCTGTGATTGACACCAATGTCTCCCCTCACACCATGGGTTCTTTTACTATACTGGACCCAACACAAGCCCCACTGTGCGGAAGACCATGGTGTTCTCAATTTCCTTTGCTGCTGGCAAAAATTAACCTAGGCCTCCGGCCTGTGGAAGACCCTCAGGCTTTATTTTACTACGCATTTTCCCTCATTTTTTTTTTCCAAGGATGAGTAACAAAAATGGAGGTTGCTAAGGCCAGTTGGGCAACAAATGAAGTAAAGGGACAAACATTATCTCTGGATGACTGACTTCAAAGTTAATGATCTCTCCCACTGAATGGTGCCCTCCGCAGCTCAATGAGGTCTCTGCCACCAGATAAAGAAGCGCCTCTTTAATCCTCTCCCATCGCTTTGTCCTTTTGTGGCAAAATGATCATTTCATCAGTTTCTGGTACTCTCAGCTCCAAGAGTTGTTTAGCCTGAGTGATTCAGAGCCGAAGAGACAGAGAAGGGTATTTCTCTCCTTCATTTTTCCTCAAGTGACGGCTGAATAACTATGCAAAAAAATTAAGGCATAATGACCCCACAACAGTGACAAAACCTAATTAGTCACGGAGGCCACTGGCTAATGAGCCGCAAAACCTGGCTCTTGAGTGTGTAATAACTGTATTTTTCTCCGTTTCTTCCCCTTTAGTCACAGCCTTGTGTGGCATTTCTAACTAACTAAAATGGCACCAGATGCAACAGGGTGCAGACATTTTAACTTGAATTAGGAAACCATATGTTCTGATAAGTCACGGTCTCTTCTTTCCCACAGGCTGGGTCCTCCATCTGTGAGGTGGCGCTGGTGGGGAGGGGAGGGCCGCCACAGGACCATCACCCCATGAAGAAGACCGGGTGCTGGGGTTGGGACTGGGGCCCATTGAGACAATCCAGATGCTCCCAGTCCAGCTGTGCCTTGGAGCACAGGGAGGTGTGGAGCTGAGGGAAGAGAAGGTGGTTGAGGCAGTGGGACTTCAGTGTGGAGACTCTGAGCTGTCCCAATGTTGCGTGGCCTAAGCCAGTTCTGAGCCTCACAAAAATCTTGCACCTTATCACATCCATGTTTGTGATGAAGCCACCAGGGATCAGTGCAGTTAGGAATTTGCCCATGACCACAACTGGAAACGTGACTCTATAACACAAGCCTCCCTCAGGATCACTAACGTAGTATTTCCTGTGCTTGAGATCGTGATGGTTCATCTTACCTTATTCTCGCAATAGGAACGCTTAAAAGGCAGGGTGCTTTCTCATCACGCTGCTTGGCATGGTTCCTCTCTGCAGCCTGACTCAGGAGGGCGGTTTCTTTCCAAAGAGGCCAGGTAAGATATCACTAACACAAGTATTAATTGCATCATCGAATGCGCGCTCCTTGTTCCACTTAGACACAGTGCCCTGGGTTCTGACCTTTGATCTGTGTTATAGTTACTTCCAGCCTTCACCTACACTTGGCTTCATGCAAGGGATTATGAAACACAAGACACTATGATCTCCATTCTCTGAGAGGCAGTAAGGTTCATCTGTCTTTTGTCAGGGTCCTGCTGGACTTGAACAAGGCCCTTGTCGAGTAGTTGAATCATACAAAGGAATCCCCCAGCATCCCATGTGGACTAGAAAGGACAGATTAACTATGGAGTACTGATGCAGGACAGCTCCTTCCTCGAGCAATCTCAGCATGGCAGGCATTAAAAAGAAAGCTTCGTGTCTAGTACCTACTGTCCTCCTGTGGTGGGATAAAGACACAAAAGCACAATGCAGAGCTCAAAAGCAGAGCTCTTGCTTAGCATGAACCTCTGTGCACAATCCTCCATATCACAAACAATGACAAAAGGCTAGGGAGATGGCTCAGTTGCTAAAGAGTTTGCTGTGCAAGCATATAGACCTGGGATTGACCCCCCCAAAAAATGTTAACAACAACAAAAGAAAAACAAAATGCAAAACAAGCAAACACACAAACAAACAAACCAAAACCCACCAGGCATGGTTGTCTACATGTAATCCCAATGCTGGGGGGGACAAAACCAGGCAGATCCCGCGGCTCACTGGCCAGCCAGCCCAGGAGAATAGGTGAACTTCACACTAAAGAGAGACCCTCTCTTAAAAATCAAAGCAGATGGCACCTGAGGCAAGACCCAAAGCCTGGACTGTGACCTGCACATGCACACATATAAACATGTATGTGTATATACAAGTATACATGTGTAAAGCACACAGAAGTATAACAAAAAGCAAAGTGGTTATACCATAGGGAAGGTTAGTACGCTATAAATCATCTCCTTCACTGTCTGATAGCTGGAGCACAGGAGCTCCTGGTTTCTGGGACTGTGGGATATGATAACAGCTTGCATTTGTTTGCTTGTTTGTTTTTGTTTTGTCTTGTTTCTTTGTTTTTTGTTTTTGTTTTTTTTTTAAGACAGGTTTCTCTGTGTAACCCTGGCTGTCCTGGAACTCACTCTGTAGACCAGGCTTGCCTCGAACTCATGAAGGTCAGCCAGCTGCTGCCCCACAAGTGCTGGGATTAAAGGCGTGCACCACCACTGCCCTGCGGACAACAGCTTGTTCATCCAAAACAGAATCGGCTGCAGAATTAGGGAGGCCAGGTGGGAAGTGAAGACATGGACTCTTTTCTTTAAAAAATGACTGAGAATATCAGGATGTGGACACAGAACACGCACTCCTTTCTCAGGCCCTGTGTGGTTGTAGAGGCTTGCCCACGAGGCCAGTCCTGCCAAGAGAGTCTACACATCGTCCTTAAGTGGAGCTACACCAGTCAACAGCACCTCTGTTTCTTCTGACTTCTCACTCACAACTGTCCACCGCTGACTCTTCCTCCTCTGTGATTCGAACGTCAGAGAGGCCGCTCCAAACCTCAGAAGTACTGAGCTGTGCACACACAATGCCATTTCTTCTGGACGTTTCCCCAAACTTTCATCTATTCTAGTCCTGGCAAGCTTGGCTGCTCTGATCATCGGCCTTTTCCTGCCCTCAAGCCAAGTCATTATCCTTTTTATATACTGCACTTTGTGCCCTTGTGAACCTGTTGAAAAATAGTGAAAGAGAGTTGAAAAGTACCACTGGCTCCTAAAAATAGTGCCGACTAGGAGGCAGAAAGGGGGAACTCCGGTTTTATTCAGTGCTAAAGATAACACCACCAGAATGATAGACTCCTCCGAATTGTTTGTCTCCACTGGCCATTGTCCCCCGGGCACTGAATGAGCCTCTTAGCAGCTCTTGAGGCCTGTCACAGGTAGGCACCCAATGGCGATAATTCCCAGCCTATGCTTGACTGCCCCTTAACAGACCCTAGCCCTGCTCTGAAAGGCCTCAGACTCTGCTGAATAAAATCCTCGCCTCCATCAACTTAGTCTCCCACTGAATTTTCCGGGGATGTGAGCAGCTTCCCAGCATAGTCAGAGGATGCTTCTGAATCACGCCCCTGTTTTGAGTCAGAGCCCAGTAGCCAGGCCTCCTTCCCAAGCAGGAAGGGATAACAGGCCATCCGCCCCCAAGAGGAAGCCCTGTGCATTCCTCTGTTCTGTTGCCTGATTTTCTCATATGGTGTTGGGTGCAGAAGATTTCTTTTCTAAAAGAAGAAAAACTATCCTCTCCTTGTTGCCTACACCCCATGCCTTTGGGTTTCAGAAAAAGAAAAAGGGTCCTATGGTCATAGAGAGTCTGGGCACATATGTGTCCAAAAAGTTCTATAAGAACATAGGCTGAGTTGTCCCAAGATGGGCGTGTATCCTCCTGTACCACTCACCAGCTTGTAAGAAATCACTTGTCTTTCTAAGCTAGTTTTCTCATCTATAAAACAGAGCTTGAGAGTGAGAAAGGGGAGGGCTGGGTCTAAGGGGGAATATGCCAAACGCAGAACATATACATGTATAGAAGCTTTACAAATTATGAAAAATGGAATAAAATAGGGCCTTTCTTCCACAAATCTTAGCATAGTTTATATACTCAGAATATGTGTATAAACAGCATACTTATGATATATGAAAAATTGTCACTCTAATGCATGTGTAGATAGCATGGTGGTTAATGGATTGCATCACTCCATAAGTCCCAAGGCCTTTCTGTTTGTTATTCTGACTTACCACATTCCTAGGTGCCTCGAAGGTTGGTGTTTCTTTCTGCACTTGACTGTCCTGCCATTCAGCTCTTTCTATAGTGGCTTGCCAGTGAAGGGGAAACATACGTCAATACACTCTGATTCCTTACCATGCCTCAGGCTGGCACTGTTTATAATACTGTCTCAGCCAAATATTGACGTAAAAATGCCTGGGAGTTCAAAGGACTGCTTTTCTTTGTTTGTTCTGTTTATTTTTTTATTTTGGTTTTTCAAGACAGGCTTTCTCTGTGTAGCCCTGGTTGTCCTGGAACTCACTATGTAGACCAGGCTGGCCTCAAATAGATATCCACCTGCCTCTGTTTCCTAAGCACTGCAATTAAAGGTATGCACCATCACTACCAGGCTCAAAGTATTGTTTTAAAACTTTGGATCAGTTCCACCCATGAGAACACTTGGGAAAGAAAGCATATGGGTCATTAATTATTGTTTTGGGAAATTCAGTGACTTTGAGGAATTTCTGTAGATGAGAACAGTCAACAATGTTACAGGAGGGCTCATCAAATGACTGCCCAAGCTGTAAGTAGGAGCACTAATGTGACCCAGGCCACAATTCACAGCTTGAGACAAGAAATGGTTCAAACATCCCATGACCTCAAGAAAGGAGAGTGTTGTGATCCAAAAGGAAGAGAAGTCTCATTGGTACAGATACAGATGACACGGGTGGGTGGCCTTTTAACACGTGCAGAGAGTCACCGAAATACTACCCCAAGCAGCAGTCCTTACAGGTTAGAAAGGCGAACTGGTCCAAGACAGCACAATCGGAAACTCATCCCAAGAATAACCCTGTCCTGCTCACGCTGTCAGCTGCCACATTCTACCCCATGTGATGAAAGTATCTGACTAGCAAAAAAAAAAAGACAGCTATCTCCTTCCGACTGCCCCCTCTTCTTCCCAAGGAATAGGGTTTCAGTTGGGTGTACAGGGATTTCACTAAGGTAACCAGGTTGACAGTAAGAAGTCCAGTCCCCAGCCATCCTCATGGAAAGGATTCAGCCACATGACTAAGTTCTGTCCCATAGGATGGACACAGAAGGATCATGGGATGAACAGGTTTCTAGAGCCATCTTCTCCTTTCTCTCCTCCTCCCACAAGTGATGTTGGGAACTTCACAAGAATAAAGGACACATCCTCATGACAGCAAAGCAGAACATCAGGAGCCCAGGGCTCCAGAAGAACAGCCTTGCCGGCTCAGGGTGGCTGGTTGCTGATTAGTTCTTTGCATGAAGCACGGCTTCTATGTCATACTGATCTTTTCACAGTATTATTTGGCATCCTCTGATTAGGTAAATCTAAACCTGACTGACTCAGCAATGAAGACAACATTAATTCTGAAACAGGTAGCACCAAGCCCATTAGTGCTGCCAGCTTGACAGAGTATAGAATCATCTGGGAGATGAGCCTCTGGGCATGGTGGTCAGAGTTCTATTGATTGTATTCATCGATGTGGGAAGACCCCTCTTAATTTTGGGAGGGACCATTGTTTGGTCAGGGCCTCTGGGACCGTATCAAATGGAGAAAACCAGCCAAGCTCTAGAAAGAATTTCTGACTCTCTGCTTCTTGACTGTGGATTCAATGTATTGGGCTCCCCCATGCTCTGGCTGCTGGAACCTCTCCATGATGAGCTCTCATTGGAAGTGTGAACCAACACAAGCTCTTCCTCCCTTAAGTTGTTTTCTCAGAGTATTTTATCACAGGAGAAGAAAGACAGGTACTTCCTTCCACCTGAGCGCTAGAAGCTGTGCACAGGTTACATCTGATACTGAGATCCCACGATACTAGGCCCCGCAATGCTAGAAGCATTAGTAAATTCTTTCTGCAAAGAATATGAAAAGGCAGAGAATTCCTCAAGTCTGTAAACATTCAGTTGTTCAAGGAAGAGGGGTTAAATGAAGAACAAGAAGGCATGAGGCTCTGAGAATCAAACAACATGGAGCATCTCTGAGAGAAATGGTTGGCTGATCTCTTAGAAACAAAACAAAACAAAACAAAAAACAATCTGCTTGGAGAGAAACCATTACACAGAAAAGCACTCTCTTGAGTAGCAAAGAGCAGTTAATGAACATTAGAATACAACAAGGGCCACTAACAGGACTGAGTACTGAGGAAACCAGGGGTGCCTCTGAGTACCTGCTTTGAACATTCCAAGTTTTATTTTGGATTTTGGCTTTCAACACAAATCTGGCCCTTTCTTTCCAGGCTTTGAGTTTCATGTGCATATTGAGCCTTCTTAGGAATGAGGTCCAGTGAGGTCACCTCAGTCTGCCTGGACCTCATCTCCATCCACTTGTACATAAAGCAGAAGTCCTTCTACTCCAAGAGAACATGTCACATTTTTTCCTGGCTCTAAGACAGCTCTTTAAACTGTATCTTTAACCACCTCTTTTTTTTTTTTTTTTTTTATCTCTTTTGTGTTTTCTGGGCAGGGTCTCATGTAGCTCAGGCTGAACTCAAGTTTTCAGTGTAACTGTGGATGACTTTGAATTCCTGACCCTCCTACCTCTACCTCCCAAATGCTCAGACTCAAACTGGATCACAACTATTGGTTTATATATATATATATATATATATATATATATATATATATATATATACACACACATGTGTGTGTGTATGATTGATTAGATTGAAGAAGTATTTATCTACTCCAAATTTCTACAAACTTTAGACATCACTGTTTAACCTATCATGTACTTTGCCAGCATTTGGCTGAGGGCACTCAGGGACTTTGCTATTTCAGTAGTCTGTTTCTTTACATAAGCTGTACTTCTTTGCATTTTTGTCACACTGGGCTATTGAATTCTATTCCCTACGATCTTTTCTCTGGGTCCCTCATCTGCACTAAGAAAGGCAGATAGGTCTATGAAGCAGCCTCACAGAGCATCTGCTAGAACCAAATTCACTTCCAAACCCTGGTAAGCACACTGCAGGCGTCTTTAGAGTCCCAGAGCCTTTAACACGGAAGCACACACAGCTCACTCTGAAGGAAAGGTGTAACATTTGAATTTCTCATCTTTAACTATGACACAATCATTGCAGTCATATCTATAAATGGAGCACAGTTTCAATAATGCCACCAGGAATCTCTGGCTAGAATTGTCTTATGTATTAAATGTAAGTATCTTCATATTATATTTAGTTCATGAAATAAGCTGAACATGTTTTCATCTTTTTTGTACTTCAAATACTTCAAAACATATTTTTCTGATCTCTCTTTGTCTCTCTCTGTCTCTGTCTTTGTCTTTCTGTCTCTCTCTCTCCTGCTTCCTCTGTCCCTCTCACTATCTCTATTTTTCTCTTTTTAGACAGGGTCTTTCCCAGACTGACCTCAAATGTCCTATGAAGCTGAGAGACAAATCAGAATCATCTGCTGTGAAGCAGCCCCATGTCCCCACACATAGGATTAAAATGAAAAGATATTTCCATAATATTTCCGTGGGGTTTTTTGTTTGGTTGGTTTTTGTTTGTTTGTTTGTTTGTTTGTTTGTTTCAAGATAGGGTTTCTCTGTGTAGCCTTGGCTGTCCTAGAATCCCTTTGTAGACCAGGCTGGTCTCTAACTCTTAGAGATCTGCCAGCCTCTGCTTCCTGGAGTGATGGGATTAAAGGCCTGAGCCACCACACCTGGCTCTGTGTTCTTAATGAAACCAAAATTCCAATATTCTCACTACTTCTCCCCTTTTTCTGTTTTAAGCCATCAATTGTGCTGCATTTATTGGAAAATTATGAACAGAGACATTTTCAGTGAAAAAAGCTTTTTTTTTACACCACTTTCTCTCTTGTAAGGAAGCCCTAGCAGTGAGTGGAGAGTTTGGATAAAGAACTGAGTCCCTTGCAGACTTCCAGCTAACCTCTAGCACTGGGGTGGTTTGAAAGAGATGTCCCCGTTTTCTTAGACATCTGGATACTTGGTCCCCATTGGGGAGGCTTGGGAAGTATAGCCTCACTGGAGGCAGTATACAACTGAGGGCAGACCCTGAAACTCAAAGCCACACCTTAGTCCCAGTGCGTCCTCAGCTTCCTGTTTGCTTTCAGCTTCCTGGTCCACTCACCGTGCTTGCTGGGACGGTGATGAACCTGCCAGAACCATAAGCCCAAATAAATCCTTCCTTCTAAAAGCTGCCTTGGTTGCAGTGTTTTATTCCAGGAACAGAAAAGTAACTAATACAGTGCCAGCTCGGTGGCCAACTGAACGTTCCATTTTGAAGTCTCCTGGCCAAAGTTAATCTAGTCTGGCTGATGCCATTTAAAGGATCAATGGAACTATATTAGCAAGCTGTGTCCTGAACCGTGAGGCATAGGCAAGAAATGTCATTCCTATTACTTGAAGCCATGGACTTTGGGGACTATGGTGCTTTGCATGAGGAATGACCTCCACAGGCTCATGAATTTGAACACTTGGTGCCCAATTTGTGGTGCTGTTTGTGAAGGTTATGGAACCTTTAGGAGGCAGAGTCCCTCCCCTGACTGTTGCCATCCCTTCCCGGTAGCTATGGACTCCTTCCCTCTGGAACTATAAGACAGAATAAACCCTTTCTCCCCTAATTTACCTTTTTTTTTTCCTCAGAGTAATTTATCACGAACAGAAAAATAACTGACACAAGGACTTCCTCCCTTGACACCAACACATGACTAGAGTGAGTCAATAACGGGGGGCTTTCTGAAGATGGGGCTCAGGATATGTCTAGATGGGAAAGCAGGGAATAAACAAATGAGAAAAAAAGACACCTTTCAGTTACTCACAGCGAGTCATTTTGGTATCCAGAAGATGACTACCAAAGAAAATGTGTGGAAAAGACAAGAGAGAAGGGAGGAAAACTTTGTTAACTTCTCAGTGCACCTCAGCAAAAGCTGTCTAGGGGGAGAGACATCAACACTAAGAGGAACTCAGTCTCCCTTGTGGGTCCTGCTGTTATCAGCCTTTCCCCAGAGGCTGGCACAATGCCAGGCACATAGTAGACGCTCAACAGATATTGTAACTTTAAAACCTGCATGTAAATCTAACGGTGTCCTGGTCAGACTCGGCTTGTAAAGAATACACACTCTAGCTGGGTGTGGTGGTGCACATCTTTAACTCCAGCCCTCAGGAAGCAGAGGCGGGCAGACCTTTTTGAGTTTGAGGCCAGCCTGGTCTACAGAGTGCATTCTAGGACAGCCAGGACTACACAGAGAAACCTTTTCTTATAGTAAGAAACACACACACACAAACTTTGTCAAAGTAATGCAAGTAAGCGTAAGACTTGTATGAAGATAAAGGGGAATTTTCCACTCACCCACTCTGAAATGTGTGGCAGAGTTTGGTGAGAAAAAACAATCCGTCCCCTACTGCTCCCTGGAGCCTTGGGGATCTCCCGTTCTGTCTCCTTTCTCCACGTCTAATCTCTTTCTCTTTACAGATCACTTCCTCTGTCGTGTCTTTGCTTCTTTCCCCTTAAGATCCAGTTTAATGAGGATTTTATTATTTTTGAAACAGGTCTCTCTCTGTACCCCCTAGCTGTCCTGAAACTCTCTATGTAGATTAGGCTGGCCTTGAATTTGCAGAGATCTGCTTGCCTCCCAAGCACTGGGATTAAAGGTGAGCACTACCTGCCAACAGCTCTAATGATGCACAGCAGCCAACTGCTCCCTCTGCCTGAATCTCTAAGTCCCATCTAGACTTCTTCTAGCTAAGCCTGGACTAGTATCCACACTAGTGTGAGCAGTCGTGGCCAGGCTAGGGCCATGCAACTTTCCAGGCTTTTTCTCCTAGTTGATGCATGAGAGCTTCCTATGATGGGCTAGTGCAGGGGGAAAAGATGTCAATGCTGAGACGGGGTTAGATAGACTCAGCAGTAAAGGGATGTACTGTATCCCAGTGAAGATGTGATTTATAGCCTTTGATCTTGCGAAAAATGCCTTCAGGCTACTAGATTCATAGTATTCGTTACTTTTCTAGTTGTTGAAATCAAATGCCTGGCAAGAAACAAGGGTGGAAGGATTTATTTTGGCTTACAGCCCTACAGGCCAGAGCCCAAAACGACAGGGGAGGCAGCAGGAGCAGGAGTCACACTGTGTCCAGAGTCAGGAAGCACAGACATGAGTCTAGTGCTCAGGTCATTTTCTCTTTATTCAGCTCTCATCCCCATCCTACAGAATGGCAGTACTCACATTAAGGGTGTGCCTTCCCTTTCAGCTAACCCTCTACGGAAACACCTTCCTAAACATAAATGGAGATGGTTTAATGGTTAAGTCCAGTCAGCATGACAATGATAATGAACCTTCACAGTTACCATCGCCATAGAAGCCCCACAGAAAGATGCTCCAAACATCTGTTTCAGGTCACAATTTCAAATGCAGGGAAACCTCGAGGAAGACCTGTCTGTCAGTCATGACCCATGCTGTCTAGGACTCCCTGCAATTTTAAGAACTCTATTCTCTGCTGCCCACACTTGCTCTCAGACCAAACAAGTAGGGTTCACAGACAGCTGGGGGTCCGGATCGGAGTCCCTCTCCAGTTGAGATACTCTAGGCCTGTGCTTTCTAGAGCTCTGCTCATTTAGCAACCAGCTCAAGAGTCATACAAGCAGTCCTGGCAATGGGCACAGGGATGAGGTCTTCAAGTGTGTCAGTGAGGTTTCCACTTTCGGATTCAGCAGTTTTCTAATTAGTGTGTCTTTAGGAACCCCAGAAGCCACAGGTCTAAATTTTTGCAAAATTATTTTTAACAAAAACCATATATTGTTGCTGTTGTTGTTATAATTATAATTATTATTATTATATCAATTTCCAAAGTGTTTTCTACCCTGCTATCTTGTCTGCAGGAGCCTCATCAGTCTGGGTTGAAGTTCAGAGCTGAAACAATATGAACTCCAGCTCTTGCCTCCAAATACTCCTTTTTAAATTCTTTTTTTTTTTTTTTTTTCAGTCTTTCAAGGTCCAGGCTGTTAGTCAACTGAGAGCAAGCCTGGGGTGATTGACAGTATCTGTCTGAGGCAATGAACTCCACTCCAGCGATGCCTTTATGCTGCTGTGTTGAGTTGTTCAAGTGTGACCCTCCCATCTGTTCCCACTAATCTGAAAGTCATTGAGACCCAGGTCCCCATTCATCCACCACGCAGCACGTTCTCCTGTTAACACCCATATGCAAAGCTGTACCCTGTCAGCAACCGGAGGTTTTTTTTTTAAAGTCTCACTTACAACATCTGTATAAACATTTACACAACAGAAAATCCACTTGTTCACTGTTAACTTTTTTCCTTAATGTTTCAGTATGAGGTCGTGCTAAAGACACATTTTCAAGTTTACCCTTCAGATTAAATTTTAAATGTCAGTAGCTGGGCTCTGATGTTCCAAAGGGGGGAAGCAGAAAAAGAATATTGTTTATGCATCTTAAAAATTCTTAAGCGCTCATGAAAGTTCTGTTTTCAGGGATTCTAGTAAAATTTAAAATATTTCCATACTTTCTCTGCAAGAAAGCACGGGAGGGAGTGACTAACTTAATCAGGTCTCCTAAGTAGGAATCTTGGAGCTCTAGGAATCTGTAGTTTTGAAAAGCATTCCCTAGACTTTAAATTAGCAGTTCTAATCCTGAAAAGCAGTTGGCTTCTGCTGTCCCTGGTTCCTTTATACCTTACAAAAGTGTTTTCTACTGCAAGCTTCAGCTTTATTTTGTGTGACTTAGATGGTTTCACCAAATAAGTGATTAGCCAAAGGTAACAAAAATTTAACTTAAAATACTACAGGACAAGTGTGAGTGATGTTATATCTGGATGCTTCTCTGTGGCATTTGGGAACTGAGACTAAAGTCCCTTCTGTCTTTGACAATCTCTGGGCACCTGAAACTAGTTCTATGAATCCAGAAAAGTCATCTTCAGGTTTGAACACCCAACCACAGGCCTGGAACTCCCAAGAGTGCACACTGCCTAGCTATTGAGATGAGCATTCCCAGGTCCAGAAGATCTTAGGATGCTGTTTGTGAAACTTTCCAAGAATCTAAACCCAACCTCAACTTTCAACAGTATTTTTATTACTCTACCAACAAAACACCGACATTATCCCATGAAGCTGTATTTATGGTTTGGGGTGGTTATTTTCACCATATTCACCCCTCTTTTTTCCCTTTCTCCCCTTCAGTTTTTGTCTTTAAGTCTCTTGGCATGATCAAAGAGTGTAAGAAATTTCTGGTGGGTTGGAATATGCCAGTCATTTCACCTTATTGAGCTTAGGCTTTATATGTAAGATAGAAATAACACACACTGGGGAACGAAAGTGATTGCCAAAGCCAAGGCTAAACTGTGATGTGTGAGGAAAATGTCACTATTTAACTATGAGTGTTACTCATGGACAGCCTCCATGTCACTTTCGTAAACAAAATACCTATCCACACATTTTGGACATCTACAGAGAAAAGGTGAGGTAACAACACACATGATATAGAAAATATTTAAAACTGGGCATAATATCTTCACTCCAACAAGATATCAGATCTATGGACTGTCTTGTACATTCAGCTGATCATGCAAACACTGTCTACAACAGCTCTTTCCAAAACCGTCCTCACGTCTTTATGCAGCCACCGTAGTGAAGCTGTGTTCATGCAAACACTGTCTACAACAGCTCTTTCCAAAACCGTCCTCACGTCTTTATGCAGCCACCGTAGTGAAGCTGTGTTCATGCAAACACTGTCTACAACAGCTCTTTCCAAAACCGTCCTCACGTCTTTATGCAGCCACCGTAGTGAAGCTGCCGTTCGAAAGGTTTTAGAAAAAATATTTTGTGACTTTGAAAATGTTCATATTCCATTGTAAAGATGACAGACTTATATTTAACTATTATTGTATGGGCTTGGGGGATAGCTTAGCTCCTAGAAGCTTGTCTAGTGTGCTTGAAACCCTGGGTTCAATACGAAGCACCGCATAAAGGGTAGTGATTACCTGAAATCCCAAACATCTGATGGAAGCAGAAAGATGGGGTGTTCAAGTTGTTCTCAGCTACGTGGAGAGTGGAAGGCCAACCTGGGCTACATCCTCGATGAGATCCTTGTTTGGATTTTGAAATTCAACCTGCTTCTGGGTTGCCTAGTAACCTATGATGTCATCATGTGTCACCCACCAGGTGGCTACACCTGGAAGGCATGGTTACCTTGCCCCTTAAAGGGACAACCCGACATGTGGTCTCTCTCTTGGACCTTTCTCTCTTGGCCCCTCTTGCTCCCCTTCTCTTGGCCCTCTCCCCTTTCTCTATCAGGGTACCCCCCCTCTTTCTTTCCCCCCCTCTTTTCCCCCCATCATGTCCTGCTCTCCCTTCTCTCGTTCTCTTTACCTCCAGCTAATAAACCTCTTTCATATAAAAGATCTATTGTGATCATCATGATTTAATTCGTCCTCTTACAATACTGACTCTATTTAAATAAGTAAATATTACTGTAAAGTCATGATAAAATATATTGCTTAAATATATTTCTATCAAGGAAAAAGATTGACTTGCTGAAGTATTTATTCACAGTGGTTGAGAGCTGCATTTTCACTTGTCTCTATATTCTAAATTTAAAAATATTTAATAGGTAGAAAAGCACTCTGTTAACTAAATCCCACAAGGGTTGCTAGTGGAGTGAAGAGAAGCAGGTAGAGCATTTTAACTCGACAAGGCTCTGCTCCTACCATACCTTCTACCCAGAAGCTGAGGTGTGATATACTGTTCTTGCCAAGCTAACCCCCAACCTGATGCCCCTTAACTGCTCAAGGAATAGATAAAATTGATCTTATCAGAGATCTGAGCCTCCTCACATCAATCATAAATCAAGAGAATGCCCAGAATATGTGCCTCCGGGCCAATCTGATGGAGGTAATTCCTCAACGGAGGCTCCTTCTTCACAGCTGACTCTAGTTTGTGTGAAGCTGATGAATACTGAGCAGCACAATGTGCCTTGTCCAGAGGTTCCAAACCATGAAGGCACTGTGCCTGTCAAATAGTCCATACCTGGGCCAGGTTTGGATTCCTTAGAAGCCAGCTAAGAGTCCTGCACAGAGGGATCCTTGAAAAGGCATGTGCCATGATTCCAGGAAAGAGTTATCTATTTTCCCATCAGTTGAAGCACTCAGCCCCTGGAAATAATTCTTCTTCCAGGAGGAACTTGGAATAAAATAAAAAATAAAATTCCAGGAGCTTGGGGGGAAAAAGGCTAAAGACCTCTGGGTATGACCATGGAGGCAAGCAGAGTGTCATTCTACACAGGATTATGCAAGCACTGAAAAAGAACACACCCAAGCCATCAAGACATTGTACATAAAGCTCAGCTTCTGATGTCCCCAGATCTCGGGGCCAACCTTTCCATGGCAGTGGTCCTAGTGGTCCTCATGGGGATAGTACCCACACTGCAATTCTGCAGAGAGTTTTAGGTGGCCAGGGAGGTGGTACCCCTGGAATCTAATGGGCAAGGGACACAGTCCAACAGCTCAGGCTGCTTGCTTTTTTTGCCCCATCAGCTATAGCTCCAGAGCTCTGGTTCTGATGATAGTAATGCAAGCTGCTAAAGCAGTCTGCATCTCTCAAACCCTCTGGGGGCTCACTACCATTTTCAAAATAAAAATGAGGATTCTTCTGATGGTTTGGATGCAAGATCATGTGACACTCAGACTACAGCCTGCGTCTCCAGCTGCATCTCAAGTCACCCTTCACCGTCTCTGACCTGGACTGGCTGGCTTCTTCCAGGCTTGCCACACTCACCACACCCCTATGGCTCTGTTCATCACTCTCCTCTCGCTTCCAGGGGATGCACAGCCTGTGGGTGCTTAGATTTTGACTGGGCAACTCTTTTCACCTGCATGATTCCCGGCAGCACCAGAGAATGCTACCTGAAGCCATCGGATTCCAGGCCATTTTTGCAGCAGTTATGAAAAATCAATGAGGGATTTTTTTTCTCTTAAGAAACTTATTCTTTGTCTGTGAGTGATTGCCTGCATGCATGTACAGTACATGTGTGCGGTTCCTGTGGAGGGCAGAAGAGGGGCATCCGATCCCTTGGAGTCATACATAGTTGTTAAGGGATCAAGTGGGTGCTAGGACCCAAACCCAGGTCCTCTGCAAAAGCAACCAGTGCTTTTAATCACTGAGCCATCTCTTCAGCTCCTAGTCAAGAAGATCTTGACTCAGAGAGTACATTATCTCTTCCCGGCCATAACTATAAGCTGTGTGTAAGGTTTTGTTCTCCATCAAGGGCTGCTGACCAGCACCTTTCTCCACTGAGTCACTGAGATGCTCCACTCACCTTGTTTACCAAGACAAGGTCTCACATTAGGATGTGGGTTTCACTTCTTAGGCCAAGCTGGCTGGCCAGCAAGCCCCAGAAATCCCTCTGTCTCTTCTTCCTCAGTGCTGGAATTACAAGCAAGTGCCCTGTCTTCCTTTTCTTACTTTTCATGTGTGTGCTGGGGGTGAGGGTCAAACTCAGTTCTCACACTTGTACCATGAGCAGTTTTACCAACTGCGCCCCCCCCACTCCCTGGCCTGGAAGAGCACTTCTAAAACCCATTTGCACACACCACGGTTAGGGGAACAAGGGGCCAAGCATCTCACTGTTGCCATTAGCACAGTTGCCTCTCCACAATCCACTTGCTGGTCACAACACTGGAGACTGCACCCTAGGTTTCCTGTCCATTTTCCAGGGTTGCCTCTACAAACGTGTTGAACATCCAAAAAGGAAATGCCAAATGTCACCTTCAAAATAAGAGTAGGGGATTTGCCAAAGACAACTTGATTAAAAGAAAGCTATTTTTTTTTTTTTTTGGCAGCCAGTTAGTGTGAAGAATACAGCAGTGAACTGTAGGGAAAGGCAGGTTTTTCCTGTCTTTTGTTATTGGCATTGACTCTGAAGGTCCTTAGTCCTTCACGGAAGCTTAAGGGGCTTAGATCAAGGGCAGATTTTGAAATTGAATTTATTCAGATTAGGCAAAACCTTCAGTGAGAGGATTTACTCCCCACAAGCTGTTGCCAAATTGGGGCTGCCTTGGCCAGGCCCCCTTTCCCGGGCCACAGTCATCTTGTTCCCACACCTCTGCCCACACTGGAGCCAGTGTGCTGGGACCCTCAGCCTTCGTAGCTTCCTCAGCCTAGGGCTCATATCTTACATTCCCCAGGATTTTTTTGGCAAGTATTCTCCAGGCTGTGGAGGTCCTACAAAGTGTTCAGAAAGATGATACTGCGGAGAAGAGCCCAAGATGCCTAGCCCCAAAACGCTTGGTCAGCATTTGTCAAGTCACATGGGATAAGCCCAGCAAGGAAGATGCTCTGCCATGATAGCTGAGAAGATGGGGCCTCAGGAGAGTTCAGAGTTGTAAGAAGTTGCTTGTTTGGAGATTTCCCTTCAACACCTCCTATCTCTGACTTACTAGACATTAAACTGTCCCCTGAATTGGAAGGAAATTGCGGTGCTTCTGCGAGGGTCTGAGTGGTAGAGGGAAGACCTGCAGAGATGTCCCTCCAAGTCACAGTAGGATATTTCCCAGCAGCTATTTCAAATGGGCGCTGTGAGTCTGAAAGATCTCAAGTCCAAGCCTTGCTCTTATGCCACAAAAACACCTTTCTCTTAGATAGTCTGGAGATGGTGTGTGGCTGCAGAGAGCACTTCAGCAGTTGCTCTTGCAGAGGATGGGGGTTCTGTTCCCAGCACCTGTGTCAGGTGCGGAATAAAGAGAGAAAGATGGAGGGAAGAGGAGGAAGAAAAGAAAGAAAAGCAGTTTTGTCTGTGGAAGTGCAAGGAGGCTGAGAACCCAACATGCAGATGACAACTGAGCATCGGGCTGGCTGCTGCTTCATCTCAGACACAGGGCGGCAGCCACTGGGCAACTCTGCTCATTTAGTGTTGCTCTTTGCACTGGGCCAGCTGTCTTGATATAGAAAGAACTACTGGCAAAATTCAATTTAAGTCGAAGCACTCATTGTACCCCTGAACCGAGAAACTGTACACACTGACTTGAAATTGTGAGGAAGAAAATAATCTCCACACATTCAAATCTCCCAGCAAGGAGGGCTCAGGTTTTGTTTTGATTTGTTTGTTTGTTTCATTTTTTTGTTTAGTTTTGCTTTTTTCAAAGGCTTTGATCTTAATTTTTAATCTATTTCAACAGAAATTATTCAAAATGTATCTTTTCAAAGCACATGCAAGAACACTTAATCGTTTCTTGGTGGCTGAGTCATAACGATGCCCATTGGTTTTCCTTCTGTGACATTCTGAGCCCTTCAAGGCTTGATAGGTTGTCCTGTGAGCTGGCCCAGATTTAAGCCTTTATCGTTTCTATGCCTGCTCTGTATGGATTTTCTGTCTCTCTCACAATCAAGCTGTCAGCCATCAAGACTTGCTATTCCCAGTGTCTCAAGACCTTCTCTTCATTTGCTGCCCATCTGCTGTTACTTCTAATCTGGTCTACGAGGGCATGCAGAGACCTCGGTTTGGTATTTGTAAAACAGCTCCTGCCTGGGCACTGAGGAACCCTCTATAATGAAATTAGTGTGCAGACATACAGACATACATTCAACTCATCCAAAGCCCAATGAAAGCTTCTCCTACCCTTGCTTTTAGATTGACAAATAAGGGGGTAAATGATACAGCACAGGTCTGTCAAAACTGACACGATTAGACATGGAGCATTCAAGCACCCTCTGCTGTTTACACATAGTAGTCTCTCTTTGGGAATGGGACTGGATCTCAAAGCAACAAAGGGGGTTCTGGGCCCTTGAGGTTGTTTCTTTTATTCTTTCTAATTTTTAATGCCACCCTCCAGTTCAAAACAGATGTTTTCCACAGTCACGTTAACCATGAGGAATGGGCATCCCAGAGGAAGGGTCTTGGGGATTCAGGTGGCTTCTTTCCCCAGTGTCTGCTGCCCTCCCCTCTGTCAATACCCTAATTTCTTCACTCATTGTCTGTGCTTCTACAACTGAAATGTGGGCTCGGTTTGTGCCTCAGCTGGTAAGGTGTTTGCCGAGCATGCACGAAACTTGGGGCTCCAGTACCAGGAGATGGCAAGCATCTGTGATCCTAGCAATCAGGAAGTAGAAGAAGGAGGACCAAAAGTTCAAGATTATTCTGGGCTATGTAGCAAGCTCATGGCCAACCTGGGCTACAATAGGATTTTTCCATTTCTGTCACAATATTCCAACCCCAAATTGTAAATTCTTTAAAACCATAAATAAATAAATAAATAAGGATATAAGGAAATTAGATAGATCAGTACTCTCCAAGCTTATGGAATGCTTAGCATTAGGGTCCAAAATAGTGCTGTGGGGGAGCTGTACAAGTGGAGAAAGCCAAGTGATTTGCAAAATTATACCACAAGGAGGGATTTTCCAATGCAAGCACCTGTTTCAGGGTGATTATCAATTATTCACAGCCTAACTACGACCCCGAAAAAGCTGACTTTCCTCCCTCCCCCACCCCCTGATCATTCATCACACAGAGACCCATTCCTCTTTTGGGTCAAATGAAAGGCCTCATACTACAGCTAATGAGGGTTACAGCCATCACGGCCAGTGAGATTTGAACGGTGCTTTACCAATTTTCAAACTGGGGATCTCACAATTTGACATCCCTGCTTGCCAGGGCTGTTCCCTGGGAAAGTCTTCACCAAGGACTGTCCTCAAAGATCCTGCAAAATGCTAACTTCAGAACTGAGCTTACAACCTGCCCTGAGTTCCCCCTTCCACTCCACCTCATTCCCCTCCCTGCTGTCTTTCTTTCCAGCTGTCAATTTTTAAAGCATGTTTTAATTGACCTTGGTTGAGCCCATCTGAAGCTGTTTGCAAAGGCCGGGGATCCTATGCTGCTCCGAAACCTTTTGGTGCCCACAGTGACCATGGCTGATTCTGGGGACATTTCCTTCCAGCTTCCTACCTAAAACTTTTTCCAAGGCTATTGTGAGTGAGAGAGGACAGGACTCCCGGCAAAGTCATCCCTCCTCGTAATGCATACTATTTTTAAATGGCCTTTCTGTGTTGGAGGTCTCCATCTTAAACAAATGCAAGGCAAATTTCCCCCGTGGGTATCCGAGGAGAGCTTGGGAAGAAACCATCCTTACCAAGGCTGTAAGCCCAGACACACACACACACACACACACACACACACACACACACACACTTGCTTGTTACCATATTTAAAGGCACGGTCACAAAGAAATAGTTTTCAATAGGGGAGTCCTAGTCTGCATTTCCAAGGAATCACATTTTGGGGAGAATTACAGAATAATTACACATATGCTTAGATCGCAAGCATTCAGCGAAGCGAACAGTATTTTGAGGATTTAAGATGTTGGTGTAGTGCTCGTCTCTAAGAAACCAGGATAATTCGGACATTCAAATGCAAAGCCGCACCATTTGGAGAGTGTAATGCGGTCTGTTCTGGCCCCTGTTACAAATTCGGAAGGCTCCCAGGCTGCAGACCTTAGAGGCGCTTAATACTTAAATCTGTTTCCAATGTAAAGCGCAGAACAAAAGTTTTGGGCATTAATGAAACGGATCCTAACTCAGGGTGAGGGCACGTTTCATTAACAGGTCACTTTAAGAGAGTAAAAAATAACGACAAGAGAGCTTTGCTGTGTCCAACTCAGTAGTGTCTTTCGATGAAATATCGTTTAACCAATAACACATTCAACATCCATTTTAATACTATTTGGGGTTTTCAAATCCGGCTTGCATTCATTTCATGCTTATGATACTGTCTATAACCAATTAGTATAAACAAAAGCCTTTTCTTGGTGTAAACACTTTATGCTTGTTTTAGTTTGGTAGTCAGGAAATGAGATATAGTAATTGCGAGTTATTGTAACTATCTTTAAAACAGTGACTTTAAAATGTGAAATATGTTGTTCGCTTCTAATCTCCACATTGGTTATTTCCTATGAATGTATTTTTGTAAAGCTTTAAAAGAACACATCAACCATTTGTACATCAAAATTACAACTTCCACAAATTTAACCCCCAAATTCAAAGACTTCCAATTGAATATTCTCATTTAAAGTCTTTCTATTTAAAGTTTTTTTTTTTTTAATTTGGGAATTTATCCCCCAATGTAAATAAATGTTATTTGTGGTTTTTGTACTTTTTTTTTTTTACAACTGTTTTCTAAGATTCCATAGTGAGAATTACAAAAACTGCTGCAATTGTGTCAGCTACCTCCAGGAGCCTAAGTGGCAGATTTGCAGTCGGTGTTCATGGTGTTTACACATTTGATTGGTTTTGTGCCTTGGATGTGTTCATTTGAGATGAGAATGTTTCCCAACAGGACCTCCGCAGCTAGCAGTGGCTTGCAAAGTACGGAGGCAGCAGAGATGAAAGGAGAAACGTATCCACAGTGAGGGGGGGGAAGGAGCTCTGAGCTGGCCATCTCACAATGTGAAAGGTTAATCATGAGATTTAGAATGTGATCTGGCTCTCAAAGGCAGCTCACATGATTGCAGACATTGAAAAGGAAGATGAGAACAGGAGCAAACTTCCAAGAAGCAGGCTTCACATGAGCTGTAAATTTAATGTGGAAAAAGCAAGAGTAAGCCCCGGATTCAGAGTGAAGGGTCAGGCAGGCAGAAACCAGGAACAGGCACGTTCGAAGAAAGGGGAACTTTTCACTTTTGAATACGGATTCCAACGAAATACTCCCCCAATGGTCCTTTAGATTACATTCCTTTCGCTTGTGGGGGCCACAGATATTTACTGGAAGCTTAGTTGTCAGGAAATTGTGGGAATACACAGACCCTACAGAAAGAGTCCCCGCTCTCTGGGCACAAAGCAGAAGGAGAAGAGAGCCTTGCAGTAAAGGGGATGGCATTGAAACTATGCCTTGAAGAGGGAGCAGGAAGGGGCCACGTGTAGGTGGGAGGGGACCTGAGGTCCCCCTGCAGAAGCAGCAAGCCTGCAAGCTGCCCAAGTCTCATCTGTCATGCACAGAGACAGCAGAAGGCTCAGCTGCTTTGAGACGACTGAGTTTGGCGGAATTCTTCTCTAGTGAGTGGGAAACTTTTCAAGAGCGACTTGAAGTTCTCTAAAGCAGTGATGCGGTAGGTGTGTGAGACAGCGAACCCAGCAACAGCGTGGAGCTGCCTAGAGGAGGAAGAAGAGAAGGCACATCTCCACAGGCAGAATGTGTTGGAAACAGCTCATGTTCTTAGACCACAGCATGTAGATTTCATGTGTACACAGCTCAATGCCATATTGGTCACTTATCGCTGGTCAGAAAAATAGAAGTGGTGCCACTGAGGATCACATAGCACATCAAGGGACAGTGAAAAACCTGGAGTAGATGGTATTTCGCAGATCTCTGGCTTTTCTGAAGATGCAGGGTCTTAGGGAGGGTCGTGTTCTGCAGAATGAGCAGGTAATGAGCATTCCCAAGGAAGTGTGGCAAGCCCTCAGAGCATGAGTGCAGATGAATAGAAGCATGGAACACAACACAACTGATTCACAAGACCACTTCCCTGTGCCCACAAGTGATGCCCAGGGCAAAAACTGCTTCCTCATTAATGATGGGGAAGAGAATGGGCCTCACCCTGTAACCAAACATTTTGACAGTTCCATAGTATTCAGTCATGGTATTAAGAGTTTGGGAGAAATAGTTCTAAAACCAATAATGGACAATCTGCCATATTTCTTTAGCATTTTATATTTTCTAAAGTGTTTAAAAAATATGGTATTATTTTATTTCCCCCAAATGATTCCATTATTTTAGCTTCACAGAAATGGTACACAAAGATCCTGGTAATTTGTATAACTTGTTTCAAGTCTCACATCCCTTGGTGGAGGGACTAGAATCCAGAACCCTGGTTACTCACTCCTCTTCCAATATATCAGCTAGTCCCTTCTTCCCAGAATCAATAAATTTTTAACAAGAGTCTATACTGTAGAGAGAATGCTTCAAGCCTGAGGGAAACCTCCCATCTTCCTGAGAGCAGTGTGTATTTGTTGCTCTTTTTGTTTTGCTTTGTTTTAGGTGATGAAGATTGAGTCCAGGGTCATGCATATGCGACACCAGCAAGCACTAAACTCTTTATTTTTGCGGGGGGACACAGCCTCACTATGCCTCAACTCTCTGGGATGTCATATCTTCAATTAGAAAATCCTAGGGGCCCATGGTACAAGCAACATAAAATGACCTTCACAGACGGTGTGACCAAACGCCCCAGTATGCTCCAAGACTTCTACGTTTTGTTTTTTGCTCCTATATGCATTGCCCTCTCTTGTTCTCAAAAACATTCGGATTTGGATAATAAATTATATGTGTATTCTGACAATATGCCACAGGGAGAAAGATTTCCCATCTTTTGAAATTAAAAACAAAAAAAGGAAAAGATAACTGGGGGTGGGGGGACTCACTCTCTAGCCCAGGCTGGCTTTGAACTTATGGCAATCCTCCTGTCTCAATCTCCTGTTGAAATTACAAGCATGGATCACCATGCCCAGCTGGAAATAGCCATTTTTTAAAAAAGATTTATTTATTTATTTATTTATTTATTATGTATATGGTGCTCTGCCTGCATGTATGCCTGCACACCAGAAGAGGGAATCAGATCTCATTACAGATGTTGTGAGCCACTGTGTAGTTGCTGGAAATTGAACTCAGGACCTCTGGAACAGAAGCCAGTGCTCTTAACCTCTGAAACATCTCCCCAGCCCCCCAGAAGTAGCCATTCTTAAGTCTGAAAAATATATAAAGAGACAAAAGGAGGGTAAAATGAACAGGTGAAAAGAACAATCAAGATACAAAGAAAGCAAAACACAAGACTGAAGAACAAATTCAACACACATTCACGAAAAATCACTCTGAGAAAACGAGGAAGAGGCAGCTTCTCCTGTCTTAGCAATGACAGCCCTGAGAGGTCTTTTGCCAATGAAGTACTTCATGAGGCAATGCACAAGGCAGGGAGACCTGCTCTCATGACTTTGCTTCACACAATTCAGGTTGTAGCAAGTGCAAGAAAAACAAACAGAAAAGGCGTAGCTTTAAAAGAAGAGAAACTCTCCCATCAGCAGATCATTACACACAGGAAAATTCTTGAGGAACTCACTATTGTAAAAAAAGAAAATAAAAGAAAAGCAAATTTAAGAAAATTCTGAGCAGGGTTCAGGTCTAATATACAAAACTGTCATTAAAACTGTCATTATAAAAATAACAGAGACCACTCACAAACCTAAATTTATAAAAATATAATCCATAGAAAGGTAGAAAGAAAGGAAGGAAGAAAGAAAGAATGAATGAAAGAAAGAAAGAAAGAAAGAGGGAGAGAAGGTGGGGAAGGCCAGAGACGGATCAACAGCATGCTGCCAATCCTGATATCATGAGTTCTGTCCCAGAACCTACAGAAAGACTGAAGGAGAGGAACATCTCCGCAATGCTGTCCTCTGACCTTCACACTGGGCCCATGACAAATGCCCATACACATGCACATATGCATATCAACAATCACAAAAAATAAGAATTTTAAAAATTAAAATATGGGCTGGGTATAATGGCCCACACCTTTAATCCCAGAACTTGGAAGGCAGAGGCAGAA
Organism: Meriones unguiculatus; assembly: GCF_030254825.1. Lineage (NCBI taxonomy): Eukaryota > Metazoa > Chordata > Mammalia > Rodentia > Muridae > Meriones > Meriones unguiculatus. The sequence continues at coordinate 38,615,192 of NC_083361.1, read as the reverse complement.
GGATCTGTATGAGTTCAAAGCCAGCCTTAGTCTATATAGGTCAGCCAAGGCTATAGAGAGAAACCTTGTCTTAAAAAAAAAAAAAGCATAAAATAACATTAAATACATGAAGATAAATTTAACAAAGTAGGCTCAGGATCAGTACAGTAATTTAAAAAAAAAAAAACAACACAGAAAATAAAGAACCAAATGTGCATGTGTCTATATTACTAAAATGTCTACTGACCAGTAATCTGCAGATCCACAGCATTCCAAATGACAAAAACCAAAGCAGCCTTAAAAAGTGGAACTGAGGAGCCAATGCTCAAATTCGTATGAATGCAAAATCAAAAGCAAATCAAACAAGCAAACAAACAGAACCACCAAAGTGGTTGTGAAAAAGAACAACCAATGTGGGAGTTTTGAAACCTGATTTTAAGAACTCACAATCAAACAACAGTAACCAAGACAAAGTGGTGACATTGTAACAAGGACAGGTGACCAGAGAGTACATGTGTAACAGGCACACAGTTGGCTTCAGTATGTGGGGCACTGGCTCCAGGGTTCCCCACAGTGGCTGAAGTCTACAGATGCTCAAGGGCCTTATACCAATGACATAGTATTGGCATGTGACCTACACACAGCCTCACGTCATCCCCAGCTTGCTTACAAAACTACTGTAGCCAACCCGGCAACAGCTACGCAAGCACTGCTAAAATGTACAGTTTAGGAAACATATCCAAGATATACTTTTTTTTTTTCAAATTTTTTAGTATTCAGTTGGTTAAGCCCACAGAATCTGAGAATATAAGGAGCTGATTGTGTGTGTGTGTTTGTGTGTGTGTGTGCTTGCCTTGTGCAAGCATTCTAACACTCCCAGCCCACAAACACATCTTCAACATATGAGAGCACTAACAACACAGAAAAACTGGATTTACTCTAAATTAAAAATCAAAACAAAGCAACAAAAAAGTTACTCATCAAGTGATATTGTGAGTGCTAGAGAGATGGCTCAGTAGTTATGAGCACTGGCTCCTGTTGCAGAAGACCCTGGTTCACTTTCCAGCACCCACAAGGTGGCTCGCCATTCCAGGGCATCTGAAGGCTCTTCTGGCCTCTGTGGTCACCAGTCACAAATGCACACAAAACACTCAGACATATAAAATAAATAAATCTGAAGGGGGGAACTAATTTAAGTGTGGTACAGTGTACAGCTTTAGTCCCAGCACTTGGAAGGCAGAGGCAGACAAATCTATGTGTCTGAGGCCAGCCTGGTCTATACAGTGGGTTCCAAGACAGCCAGGGCTACATAATGTGATGCTATCTCAACAACAATAACAACAAAAAGAAAACTCAGAAAGACATACCCCATACTAGGAGAAACTATTCAAGCATACTACACACGTGACAGAAAAATTCATGCCCAAAATAATTATAAATGATACTCCTCAATAATAATAAATAGATACATAGCCCTATCTTAAATTGGTCAAAAGATTTAATTAAACAGCATTTTGACTCCAATAAACAGTTATCAGCCAATAGGCACATTAAGGCTGGTGAGCTTCATCGATTACCAGTGGAATGCGATGCAAACCAAGCCCAGCTGGGAAGTCCTGGTGGCTGGTCAGTGGAAAATCTCATGCACTGGGAGGTACGCACACTTTGGATAAAGATTTGAGAATATCTTATCAACCTGGATATATGCTCTACATGTAACACGACAATTCTGCTCTTAGATGTTCACTCAAAGGAAATGAAATTACATGTCTAGGAAATATCTTGTATATGAATGCTCACAGCAGCCTCTTATATAACAGCCTCTAATCAGAAACAACCTAAATGATGTTGTGGCCAGTACCAGTTCCATGTTTGTTGCTATGACAAAACATCCCCCCCCCAAAAAAAAAAAAAAAAAAAAAAAAAAACAAACTTAGGGAAGGAAAAAGTTTATCTAGCTTACACTAGCACTGAAAACCCAGCACTGAAAAGTCAAGTCAGGAACTCAAGTAGCTAGTCACAGCACAGCCACAATTAACAGCAGAGAAACAAAGGCACCCATGTTGCCTGCTTACTGCTCATCCAGCTTTCTCTAGCCCTGTACAGTCCAAGACCCCGCCCAGGAACGGTGCTGCCCACGATGAGCTGAGTCTTCCCATGTCAACCAACAATAGAGACGACTTCCCACAAACACTCCCACAGGCCAGCCTAATCTAAATAAATCATTTCTCACTGAAACTCTTTTCTCAGATGTGTTAGTTACTTTCCGTTGCAGTGATCAAGTACTGCAACCAAAGGCAACTTCAGTAAGAGAGTTTATTTTGACGTACAGTTCCAGAAGGGTGGTCCAAAGTGGCAAGGTAGGTGTGGCAGCAGGTGGCTGCAGCGGAGAGCTGAGAGGTTGTATCTTCTGCCACAAACATGACCAGGAAGCAAAAAGAGCAAACTGGAAGTGGGTAGAGGAAATGAACTTTCAAAGCCAGCCCCCAGGCATGTACTTCTCCAGGAGGCTGCACCGCCTCCCAAACAGCACCCCCAACTGGATACCAATTATCCAAAGACCTGTGTGTGGGGGAGACATTTTCATCCAAACCACTGAACCTACTAATTCAAGGTTGTGGCAAACTGACTTTTAAAATGAACCATCACACATCTGAGAAGGAACAAGGAAAGTGTGATATGTTCCTGTCATGAAGCATCTTCTACAGTAAAGAAGCAGAGATACATATCAAAAGTATTAGGGTGAAGAGTGTTAAGATTTTCTTACAAGTGCCAGGAGATGGTCGTCCATGCCTTTAATCCCAAAGGCAGAGGCAGGAGGATCTTGGAGTTCCAATCCAGCCTCGTCTACGAAGGGGGTCTAGGACTGCCAGGACTACAAAGAGAAAGTGTGTTTCAATAAAACAAACAAACAAACAAAAGATTTTCTTACAAAATGCCTCTGCACTGCAAAACCCATACCAGTGGCTGCAGAGATGGTTCTGTGCTTGTCACTGCTGACCCTGATCTCCAGCCTCAGGTGCCTCTATTTTAAATTATATTAAAACATTCATATTGTGAAGTTTATCATGTTAATAATTTTCTGCAAAAAGCTGAACTACACTAAGCAAACATCCATTTTTGTGTGGCCATCACCCTTTCCATGCCTAGAACTTTTTCATCAGCCCAGACTGCTTTGTACCCACTAAAACTATAACACTCTCACTTTCCATTGCCCACCATTAGTACCTCCTAATGCACAGAATTTTCTCAATGAATTTTAATATTCTAGTTACTTTCATATAACTGGCTTCGTAAAATAGTTTTTTTTTCTATGTGTCTGAATAATTTCATTTAGAGTAGTATCTCTAATTGGATATTCTGGACTGTGTTAGAGTGTAACTTATTTTCTTTCTCTTTTTGGTATTCATCTTTAAGCTTTATTTTTATTTGTGTGTATGTGTGTATGTTTGTGCGGATGTGTTAGCTCACTACAGTGCATATGTATAGGTTAGAGGACAATTTGCAGGAGCTGGTTCTCTCCCTCAACTGTGGAGATCCTGAGGATCAAAGGCAGGTCGCCAGGCTGGCGACAGTGGCCGAGTGCACTTACCTGCTGAGCCATCTTACTGTAGCCCTCACTCTTTTCTAAGGATGGCTAACATAATCATTTTTTGTGGGAAACTGAGACACAGTCAAGCAAGTTGTAACCAAATACCTAAGCACTTTGCCCCAAATCCTACAGAGAGTTGGAAATAATTCAAGAACTTTCCCACACAACATAGCTCCTTCAACACTTAGGGTTTGGTAACTCATAGTCACAAGCTTTAAGGGAACCTGTGTTTGTTTCATTGCAAAGCAATGTGAGGGTCTAGAAAACTTCTATTACAAACACTGCCCATGTCCCTGTTGATCCTATTCTGATTCTAGACAGTAAAGAAAATCTGTATTTCAAGCACTGGTGTTGTACTGGTGATATTGCAACAACTGTCTGTGGAGAGGATTGTGACCTCTTTGTGACCTGCAGGGACTGGGCAAGGGGCTGTGAGGGTGGGTAGATGCCCAGCACCGGCAAAGGAAAGCCTATGCGAAGAGGCATGTGTGAGCTGACGTGAGACACACCATATTTCTGATGAGCTTTTCACGCCTTCCTTGCCTTCAAGTGAAAACTGGAGCCATGAAATTCCTTTTTTGTTAATGTTCAGATATGGTAATGCCAAGCATTCATGACCGTAAGCATGGAGAATTGACAGGATTACAGTCTGTTCAGGGAAATAACATGGTGATGAGAGAAGGGACCTCTGCCTGTGTCCAGACCCTGGTGGCAGCTTTTTCTAACAGGTGAACATTTTCTTCTCTTGTTGCTGAAAACGCATCCCTTTGTGTGCCATGCCAAGTAGATGTCTACAGCGCAAGGTCAAAGGAAGGCAAGGAAGACACAAATAATTGAGATATTTTTAAGAATGTGTAAGTCACTGAGCACTTTGTTAGTATCATTTCATACATTTTCTTCTCTCCCAGGAGTGGCCAAACTGAAATCCTATTCTTCCACTTAACGAACAGAAGAATGGCATGTTTCCGTGGCGTGAAGATTGGAGATGGTCATGTGACAATCTTCAAGAAAATCAGAGCTTCAAAATCTAAGTAACATGAACCCAGGCATTTCTTGTGAATATTTGAACAGAATGAATCTATAGCTAACATCTATTTGACCTGACAGTAGAAGGGGAGACCATGATAGGAAGAAAGGTCCTAGTGGGACCATGGTTACTGTGGGTCAGCTGTGAGGAGCTGAGACTTAGAATGGGAACGAAAACAGATTTCACTTTTGTTCTATTGACTGAATTTGCCTGCACGATTATCCTTTCTGTAATAAAACCAAATAAGGCAGTAGCACAAACCCCCAGACAGAGAAAAGAAGCTTCGGGGTCCCATTCCATCTGTATCATCCCATTTCTATATCTCTTTGGCCTTGACCTCCAAAGTAATTTATCTTCTCCTCTCCCTTTTATTTATCACAATTTATTTTTTGAATTAATATTAACAGCACTTTAGACACAGTGAAAAAACCAACAGTAGAACTTCCCTTATCCAAATATTACTGAGTGACATTCAGTTGTATGGCTTAAGTCTTCACTGCAATATATCACTATTCACGATGAGACTATTCATATTCATATGATACTATGATACATATTCTCCGATACTATGATATATCGCTTTTTTTCAATAATTTTACTATTTGTGTTTTTTTTTTTTTGAACTTTTGAAGTCCCTTCCAAAGGGAGTGAAGGACAAGGCTGCATGGCTTTTATTGCTGCACACTTAATGACAGAAGAATAGACTCAGTCAGTATGAAACAGGACCACATTCTTGTGAAGGACTTTTAAAGTCTTGCATTTTGTTTTCCTTAGGCATGGACCTCCAGCATCAGTTAAGTTTGGTGGATGCTTCGAGCAAGTCTTTTGCTTCATTTATTTTGGATGCTAAGTAAGGAGATCCACCTCTGTCTGGATGGTTCAAAATCATAATTCTCTTGTGTGCTGTTCTAATCTTGGCCTTGCCAGCAGATGGGCTTACACCTAAAATAAGACTAGCTTCCCGCCTGCTCATTTTCTCTCAAATCCTCCTTTATAGTAGGCTGAAAAGCTGGGAGGGAGATGAAATCTTCCTTGCTGTTGCTGTGAGAACTTGTTCTAGAGGTTTCCAGATCTGAAATGCATAGCAACCTGCAAATGCAGCAGCGGCCACACCTAGTCCTACAGCTGTCAACCTTCTTCCCTGAGAGTTTCCGGGGGCTGCCTAGGCATGCTCCACACTGGCTTTTCATACTGGGTGTTTAGGATCTGAACTCAGGTCTTCATGTTAGCACAGCAAGTACTTTCCCAAATGAGCCTTCCACCGAGCCCTCAGCGTGGTCGATGTCAGCGAACCGCCTTTGGGCGGGGGGAGGCAGGTATTCAGCGTAGCGCAGCCCCTCTCTGGGGGCCATGCCACCACCGGTCTATTTTAGTATTTTTTAACATCAGCTATTCCTGTCTGGCAGGTGTAAATTTTTTTTCTGCCATTTTTTCCTGACTGTGAGAAGCAAGGTTGCTTCTTCCAACATTCCTAAGTGCAGTACTACTGCTGGCAGACTCCGATGTAGTGAATACAAAACTAGGCTTTCAGTGAGGTAAAGTCCGTAGCCAGGGCACATCATCCAAGAAAGAAAAACTACAGCTAGAACTGATCTTCTTCCCTCTCCTAGGTCCCAAGAAATGCATGCCCTTGGCCATTCTTGCAGGAACTAAATCCAAAGTCGGAGCCAGAACTTATTCTTCTCTTAGTACCGCAGGCTGTACTGTCAAGTTCCTGAGCTCCATTTGGCCATTAAAGCCCAAAAGGTTTCCAGCTTGTCAGCTCCGAAAGCACAGAAGTCAGTGCTCAGAAATCAGTATCTGTTTTGAGATGGGGTCTCACTCTGAAGCTCAAGTGGGCTTGCAACTCCCAGTCTTCCTGCCGCAGTCTTCCAAATACTGAGATGGGCATGTGCCATCATGCCTCCAATGTGTGTGTGTGTGTGTGTGTGTGTGTGTGTGTGTGTGTGTGTGTGCAGACAGGTGATATAGCACTTTATTAGCTCTGGAATCAAGAGACAAGCCTCTGGGTGGGTCTGTGAAGGCATTCCAGAAGGGATTTACTGAGGGGAAAAAGCCCTTCCCCTGCAGCGCCGTCTGGCACAGCCCATATATGGAGGTCTGCAGAGAAAGCAGTGCTGTTTGCTTGCATTTGCTGCTCACGGATGAGTTTATTTCCCGAGCTGCTGCCGCTGCCACTGCCATTCTTCACTGCCGTCAGAGCCCCGCCCTTTTAGGGTCCGTGAGTTGAAGATCAGCAACTCTCCAAGAGTCTCGTAGACCTTCAGCCCCAGATTGAGACTGCCAAGGCTTTGTGGTCTGGGCAGCTGCTGGGTTCTCACCTCTCCTGTGCTTCAACAGCCATCATTAGAAAACCCAGCCCCATGGTGTAAGCCACTGTAATAGGCCCCATTTTGTAATACCTATGTCATTCATTTTATTGCTTCTGTTCCTCTAGAGACCCTGGCATACATAATCATATATGTATGTGTGTGCATGTGCACATTACATATATGTGCCCTGCTGATCCGTTTTCTTAGAAGAGAAAGCCCCTAGTGGAAGGGTTTGGAGGCAGTGTGCTAAGTGTGCACAGGAATAGGCCAAGGTCTACACTCCATGGTGGAGAGGCAGAGCCTCACAGGAAGCAAATCCCAGGGTTAACAGTAGAGAGGCCCCAGACACTTCCTCTGGGCTGGTCATCTGTGCTCTGAGTCTTCTCCATGCACATTACTGCCTCTTTGCTGAGTAGACTGGTGCTGTAGTGATCACCTCACAGCAAAGAGAGAGGAAGCTAAAGACACCTTGGAGTCCTCCCTAGAGTCCTCCCAAGCTGCTGTTGAAGGAAAGAGTATGCATCTGTCCTGGCAACCCCACAGGGCTTTTCAAGTTCTGCAAAGTCTGCTTGCATCAGCATGACAGCTCAAGGCTAAACTGGTCCCTCACTGGGAGAGGAACCTGACAGGGCTTCAAGTGATTACTTTCAGTCTCCCTTCCTTATGCCATCAGGAATCTGTATCTTTGATTAAAAAAGAGAAAGCTGAGATCTGGAAAGGTCCCCAGAATCACTACCGGCAGCCTCACCGGATGGTGAGAACCTGGATGGCTGCAGAGAAACCCGCACAAGGCAGCCCAGCGACAAAGCTCTGAGGTAAAGTCAGTCCGGAGTATTCAAGGACTCCCACGACCTGTGAGGTCAGGAGACAGTGAGGGTGGGGGGAGGGGGTTGAGCATTTGCCAGTAACACCAGCTTCTCTCCAGCCTCTGGTTCAGTATTAGAGCCGAGAGTGGTGTGAACCATAATCCCAGCACTAGAAAGGTGGGGACAGGAGGAATTCCAGAGTCCTCTGCTGCCTCACTGGACTACGTGAGAGCCCCACACATACAGGCTTTTCTCTCGAGTTCTTGGCTCCTCCCAAAGCCTTCTAAGACACTTCCCTAGAGCTCAGACTCTGTCCTATGGCTTAATGGGCTCTCTGTGGTCTGGCCTTTAGCCTTCCTCCCCAAGCAAAATTTCCACATTTTCCATGGTATGCCATACTCCAGGCATACTGGCCTTCTCTCTGGTAGCTAGAGAAGAAAATATTCTAGCTAAAAAGTCAAGCCAGGGAGACAAATCAAGTGAGTTACCAGATGGAAATTCAGACTGTTTAGTGTTCAGGGGAACAGCTAAATTGGAGGTATAAGTTTAGGAATATATCAGAAAGCCCTGAGGCTAGATGAGCTCACCAAAGAAGTGAGCTTGGAAAGAGGATGGGGTGGAGGCATGATGCTAATGCAACTCTTATGGGAACAGAGATGCCAGTGGGTGTGGCCGGATCTTCAGTACAGGCTTACATCCAAACTTCACATTGTACAAGGACCTGAGGAGAGCAGCCAGTGGCACAGGAGGAAACTCTGGCAATCTGGGGCATTTAGAGGCCTCTGAGAAGCTGGCCGAAAATATGTTATGTTATCACAACTTATCTTCTAGAGTTTTGATTCACTGTGAACACAGACACTAAAGTGTTTTTTGTTTTTTAAAAAAGCACTCTTAATTTTGCTATCAAATGACCCAAGAAACACTTCCTTGGAGCATGGCCCCACCTTAAGGATGATCTGTGAGTACCCTTTCTAAACTTACCTTCTAGATGCAGCTGAAGGGATGGCTCAGCAGTTAAGAGGACTGGCTGCTCTTCCAGAAGACCCAGGTTTGGTTCCCAGCACCTACCCAGAGGCTCACAATCATTGCTCCAATCCCAGGGGATTTGATGCCCTCTGCTGACCTCCAAGGACACCAGGCATTCAAGTGACACACAGACATATGAGCCGGTAAAACCCCAGATACACAAAATGAAAACTATTTTTTTAATAATCATAGACACATTAAAAGAAAGAAAGGAGAGAAGGAAGAAGGAAAAGAGGGAAGAAAGGGAGGAAGAAAGGAGGAGGGAGGGAGGTACGGAGGGAGAGAGGGACAGAGAAAAGGGGTGTAAACCTCTAGAGATACGCTTCCCAGAGACCCTCAGTCTGAGCTTTACAGGGCTAGGGAGGATTGAGAATGTGGCAACTTGTCACTTAAACTTACTTTTTCTTGAGACTTTGTCCAAGGCAGCCCACCCAGCTTATCTTTGAGCCAATAAAATTAGGTTTTTTTGTTTGTTTGTTTGTTTTGTTTTGCTTCCTTTGTAAAAACTGTTACTAGCATCTCCAGCTGGAGGTGATTTTGCTGACACACTGAGGATTTATTTCAGCTCGCTGAGTGAGCCTGGCAGGGTGCCTGAGATACAGGCTGAGGTAACAGGGGATGCTCCAGTCTGGACTAGCAGAGAGCCTCCTAGCATCCCACTCTAACACTGCTCAGCCCATCTTACCCTACCAAAGCACCCGCCATGTTTGAGCCAGAGAACCACACCAGCCTGTGCTGAAGTGAGCTGGTCCCAGGCTGCCAGAAGTGTAGTCTTTCGCTGCTCTCGACCCAACTTCCTCCATGGTTTTGTTTTTCCGATTTTGTATTCAGGAAGTCTTCGTAAATTCCCGTAAGTGTTAAAAGCCCTCCCTGGCCATTGACTCAAAACCCGGACACTTTCTACCTCTCTTCTGCGTTGGCCACCTGATGCTTCCTTGGGGTTAATTAGAAAATCCTCACCAAGAGGTCACAGGCCAATATCAGCTGTCAAAATCCCACATTCCCCTCTTTCCCTTCTTTCAAGTGCAAAGCGACCTGTGTCTGGAGATGAGCGAGATGAAAGCGTCCACACCAGCACCAGCGCTGGGGGCTTTGACGCGACCCTATTCACCGCCCGCTGCCATGAATACCGCAAGATCCTAAACGAAAGTTTTAATCTCCCCACCGCATTCAGGCAGAAGAGAAAAGGGCTTCCTTTTAACAGTTTTCCCCCTTAAACCCTTTGTGACACAATGCTCCTGGAAAAAAAAAAAAAAAAAAAAAAAAAAAAAACGGAGAGACTTCACTCCGGCCGGGCCAGGGCTTTACGCCAAAGAAAGCAGGGCACCCCAAACGCTTTGCGCAGACTAAGAAGGGCAGGCGGGTATGAGGGCAGGCGCCAGGGCAGCGAGGGTGGTGGGCTGCGGGACCGGCCCAGGGCTCTGCGGTGCCGAGCTCTGGCCTCTTGACCCAGGAGTCTAAAAGCACCGGCATGTCATGCTGGGGCCCTGGCTGCTTGTCAAAAGTAGGGGCCTCTGGAGGCTAGCTGTAAAGATGGACGATGAGGGACTATTTCCCAGCGTGGGTGTGGATCTGAGAAGAATCGACCCTGCAGGCTCAGAGGTCCAATTAGGCGTTTGTACACTCAGACAAAAAGGAAAATGAACAATTACGGCACAGACACTTCCCTCTCCAAGGCTACCTACCCTTTCGTGAGAATGTTCCACCACAGGGGAATGCTCCGGAGTCCAGGCTTCAAGTTCTGTTTACTCCAGCTAGACCTGTCACTCTGCACCTGTAATCCCAGCAGTCAGAAGGCTGAGGCAGGAGAATCACCTCCTATGACTCCAGACAGGGCTACATAACAGACCTAGTCCCCAAATCACCAAAAATAGGGCTAGGGGTGGAATGGGAGTGGAAATTGTTTCCTTTATCGTTTTTTATGGACGGTTGGAGTTAGAATGACAGATACTCTGGCCCTATCGATGGCAAAGTTGTCTTTGACTTATCATTTAAAGAACTGGTGTGTGCTTGTGTGTGTGTTTGTCTGTATTTGTGTGAGTGACAGGGTGTGTGTGAGTTTGTGGGTGTGGTGTGAGTATGTGTTGTTCTGACCAGTTGGCAAACCCCAAAAGACCAGAAATAACTAGACTCTGCTGTAAATACATGAGGTTCTTTTTTTTTTTTTTTACAAATTACAAGCTGCAGCTGTGGCTCACACCCCCTCCCCCCCCCCCCCCCCCCCCCGCCACTGCCAAAGCGGTGAGAGCCTTGTGCTCAGGTAAGTTGGGTGATATAAAGATTCTGGTCCCTTCAGCATGCCCAAGGCAGGGGCAATTCCTGCTTGCAAGTATCTATTGGTCAAAATGCTACATTTTTAATTGATTGGCTATAGGAAGGTCCCCAGACCATTAATGACCTGGTGTCCCTCCCTAGAGGGATGGGCCAGTTTCCTAGCAACTGTATCTCTAGTGGATGGGGAAAGAATGCAGTAAGGTGGGTCCTTCCCCTCAGGGCATTCCTGGACTTCTCCACCCACCTACTTCAGGCCTTACATAATAGCTGCTAGTTTTTAATCTTTTGGTCTCTCAGGGTGTATACAGTTGTGTGTGGGTATATGTAGTGTGGGGGAATGTATACATTAGTGTGCTGGTGTTTTCCTAACATCCTTAGATGATGAATGCAGTAACTTCAGAGTATGTGGTCCTCATGGTAGGAACAGGCTTGGAGAATTCTGCAAAGGCCTCAAAGAATTCTGCAAAGTACCTGAGGAAGTGGTACAGAGAAGCCAGCAGGCAGGGGATGTCTTGCTGACCCTCGTTTTGTTTCCACCTTAAAGAAAAGTAATAATCCAAGTAGCATTTAAATTTTTCACCTGGATGTGTATCCAGTGACGTGCATTTTGAGGTTTTTGTCTATTTACTTGTTTTAAAGTGCCATCCACGTACCCCAGGCTAGTCTTTAGCTTGCTGTTCTCTTTTCTGAGGCTTTCAGTACTGATATTAAATACCCCACCAACAGGCAAATAGCATGATGTTTTATAATACAAATAAATCAGAATATATAGGCATTAAGAATCCTCTTTTCAAAAAAAAAAGATTCCTCCTTTCATTTGCCACATGCTGAATAAAGGGGTGGTTTTGTTTTTTCTTAAAAATAAAAATGCTTCTATTAGCTGGGTATGGTGTACGGACCTGTGGACCTGTACTCCTAGCACTCCTAGAGGCTGAGGCAGGAGGACTGAAGCTTTTGATCTTAGTTTGGTCTACATAAGAAGATTCTTTCTTGAAGCTTCTTCTTCTCCTCCTGCTCCTTCTTCTGACTTTTATGACAGAAATTTTTAAGCAACTTCTTTCACCAAACATACACACACACACTAGCAAAAAGCAAATTAACATATGAATAAAAATAATCCTGATAAGATTGTCTGCATTGTCTTGTTTTGTTTTTTATTTGCTTTGTTTGTTTGTTTTGTTTGTCTACACAGAGACAGACTTTCTCTGGATAGCCCTGGTTGACCTAGAACAGAGATTCACCTACCTCATCCTCCTGAGTGCTGGGATTAAAGTCATGTATCACCAACAACAACCTGCATTGGCCTTCTAACTACAAACACATCATTAAAAACCTCAAAGCTCTGGCTGGTAAAGCTGACCCAGTGAGCTGAAGCACCTGATGACCTGAGTTTAGCCCCTGGGACACACATGGTGGAAGTTTTTATCTGATCTGCACGTGCCCACCCTCCCCCAGATAAATACATGAAAAAATTCTCCACACAACTTTATTAAAATAAGCTTATGTCCTACCACATCTAATGTCCTATAATGTTCTTTCTCACTTTTGGTGGAGGTCAACTGGGAGTGGGAGTGTATCTTTAAAAGTTTTTCCAGGGCTGGAGAGATGACTCAGCCATCATAGGCTAGGCTCACAAGCAGAAAGAAAAGTTTTTCCAGATTTTTTTTTAAATTTTATGTGAATGAGTCTCTGTACTATGTGTGTGCTCCTGGTGCCTATGGAGGTTAGAAGAGGGCATCGCACCCCCTGGAGCTGGAGTCGCAGGTACTTGTGTGGATGCTGGGAACAGAATTCACTTAGCTGTAAAACGAATGGGTTTCATTGTTGTGTTTTCACCTGTGTCCATAAGGTACTTCGAGCATATTCACCCCATCACTTTTTCTTGTATCTCTTCTTTCAGGAGAGTCCTCCTCCTATTTCCATGTCCTAATTTTAATCCAGACCTCAAAAGACAAAAAGATTGATTTTTAAAGAATAGTTTTTCTCCTTATGGAAAAAAAAAAAAAGAAAAGAAAAGACAGACGTCATAAAACACCCATCATAGCTTTTGGAATTATGAAGGAAAAAGTAATTGAGAGATTACAAAAGTATATTAACCTGTCCATGCAATAACAGGACCAAACCTGCACCTTTGTGAAGGAAAATTAGAACAATACATTTAAATACCTGCATATTAGCTTCAGTAACTGCCCTTTATGTAAATAAATTCAGTGTAGCCTTTTGAGGAAATCATTCTCCTTTAAGTATAGTGCTTTCCCTAGAATTTTTAGAGAAGGGAATTTTTAAGAAAATTAATACCATTACTATCAATTCCCATGAGGCCTCAGTGGAAAAGGCAGAAGGTCATGATACAAATGTTTGTCTTTTAACATTAAAGCCTCCTTCAAAACTCAGCATTTTGTTAAATTAATTTCTGAATCTCCTTCACAGCCAGCATAGCATTTCTCACCAAAACATTTTCTTTCTTTTGTTTAAAGCCAAAGGAAGGGAGACCTGGCTCATGACACATGACGCCCGCCATCCTGTCCAATTCCTTTGCCCAGTGGAAATGGTGACCACTCGTTCGAGGTGCCCATCCCCTCGGTGGGAACATTGGCCACAGGAGCCACTGCTTCCAGACAAACCAAACTAAGCACCAAGCTTGAAAAGTTAGTAAGCCTCAGGCTTCAACTGAACCCTGAAATCTGTGAATGTTGTGCAGAACAATTCACACTACTGTCCCTAAAGCCTTTTGAAGCAAATAAACACAAAAGACCTAGAGGGGAAAAGATTTATCCCTCAATTTAAGCACACTAACAGTAACAGTTATTCCAGGTTTTGCCCAACTGTTTCACATTTTCAGTGAGTTGAACAAAGGGGCAAACATAGGTTGAGGATTAAATAGTGAACAGTGGTTCAGAGGGAGCTGACCCTGCCTGACCTCTGTGTCTCCTACCCCAGCTCCTTACTCAGCAACTTAGAAACAATTCTATCTACCTGCTTCATTGAAAGAATCTGGTTTCTTTTCCTCCTACATTTATTCAGTTAGTGTGTGTGTGTGTGTGTGTGTGTGTTTGTGTATGTGCATGTGTGCATGTGAAAGTCATAGGATAACTTGTAGGAGTTGATCCTCTCCGTCCACTGTGCAGTTCCTAGGGATTGAACTCAGGTCGTTGGGCTTGTTGACTAGTGCCATCTCACAGAGCCTTAGGCTTAGTGGCCAGAGCCATCTCACAGGCCTAAGGACCTAGTTTTTCTGTCATCATTTCCCAGGCCAGATCCCTCACATTCTCCATAGCTCACAGAGGGATGGCTCATCTGCTTCTCTGGTCATTGTCACTTTCTCCAGATCCCTCACATTCTCCATAGCTCACAGAGGGATGGCTCATCTGCTTCTCTGGTCATTGTCACTTTCTCAGTGGCAATGGGAGAGAATCCTCCAGTTCCCAGTTTAAAGAACAAATATAAGCAAATTTAGGGTACAGTTGCAACCACTTGCCAAGTAACCACTTTCTGAAAAACAAGAGAAAAAAGTTACTGTGACACAGGAGAAAACAGTATTCAACAGACACTCAGTTCCACAGACTGAGTTCAAGTGAAGAACAAGAGGAAGTGCCTCAGTAAAGCACTAGAAAAGAGAGTCTGGAAATGAATAGTCAGGGATTCTTCATAACTTCAGTTACTGCAGCTCCTCAGACCAGGAAAATGTCCGTGTTCTTGCTTGTAGGGCTTCTATGAAATGTGGGAAAGAAACACTTCAGTTTTTTGGGAAGGAGGGAGAGAAGATTGTGGGTAGGAAAGGGGATATTAGTTCTTCTTAGACAGGCCCATTATGCAGGTGATCATCATGAGAACTCTACAGCAGACATCCACTCACCTATTTTGATAGGTGAGCAAAAAGGAAGAGGTCTGACACTCTGATGGAAACACATCTCTGTGAGTTTGAAGCCTGGCAGTCCACAAAGAGAGGTCCAGGTCAGCCAGAACTCCAGGATGAGATCCTGTTTGAAAAAAAATGAAAAGAAAGGAAGAAAGAAAAAAAGCCATGTCACCTTATCCCATATCCTCAAAAGTGTCAGGCACATTTCAGATAATCACAGGAAGTGGTGTACGTAAGGGAAGTAATAAAAAGGCCTGTCTTCCTGTCATCTGTTACTGTGTCATTTATTTCACAGCCTGATACATGCGGATTAAGCATCTTTGACTACCCACCCTCTCTAGGGTTATCTGGTGCTAGGCAAGTCCCCAGGCCGAGATTCCAGCTTGGGAATCTGTCTGAGTTACACACACTGGAGCAGCTATGCTCTAGTTACATGAAGACCTCCAGGTGCAGAACAGGACATCTGGCCAAGAGGGGGGAAAGGACATTTGCCTATCGGTGAGCCAACAAGGGAATCCCAGCTCACTGGGAAATTGGGGCATATGGGCAAGACTCTGGAGCGGCAGGAGGAATCTCCAGCCAGCTGATAGCAAGGTGGGATACAATGGAAAGCAGAGTTGGTTGTCTGCAGAGTGAAGCAAAAACATCCATCTCCTCCTGTTAAGAAGTTGAAAACTACAATATAGAGAGAGCGAGAACTTGGATTATTTACTGTCCTCACGGGAAAATGTAGAAAACACAAACAAACAAAAGAAAATATAAAAAGCATTCCTGGTCCTATCTCGCATTTCATCCACATTTATAACACATCTGTGTAAGGGCATCTTGAACAGAAGCAAAACTCACTTTTAACTTTTTTTTTTTTTTTTTTTTGAGACAGGATTTCTCTGTGCAGCCCTGGCTATCTTGAAATTCACTCTGTAGGCCAGGCTGGCCTTGAACTCAGAAATCTGCCTGTCTCTGCCTCCCTGAGTGCTGGAATTAAAGGTGTACACTGCCACCACCCAGCCCTCACTTTGAATTTTTAAGCTGCTAATTCCTTACTTATTACATACATATTTTGCAATTACTTAAAGAACTCTTTGCAAACATTTTTTTATTTAATCTTATTTTATGTGCATTAGTGTGTAGGTGTCAGAACCCTTGGAACTGGCGTTACAGTTGTGAGCTGCCATGTGAGTGCTGGGAACTGAACTCAGATCCTTTGGAAGAGCAGTGCTCTTAACCACTGAGCCATCTTCCAGCCCAGCAAATGTTCTTGCTAATGGTATATGTATAGCATAATTTATTATTATTGTTTTGGGGCTTTTGTTGTTGCTTTCTTTTAGATAGTCTCTTACTATATAGCTCTGGCTCTGCTGGAACTCACTGTGCAGTCCAGGCTGGACTCAAGCTCACAGAGATCCACCTGTCTCTGCCTCCTGAGTGCTGGGATTCAAAGCGAACACTACCACAGCTGGCATCATAATTTATTAAACCAAGTCCCTATAGTCAGATATCTATTACCTCTATATCTATATTTTATATATAGATATCTATACAGTTAGATAAATCACCTGTGATTTATTCGTGTGTATATATTTATATATGTGTGTACATGTATATTTATAAATGTAGCATATGTATACTTATAAGTGTCTCTATTTCATCACTGTTTTTAGGTTCCTTTTGTTTAGAAAGGCTCTCAGTATGTATATCTGGCTAACTAAGAGCTCAGTATGTAGACTAGGATAGCCTCAAACTCACAGAGATCTGCCACCTAGGTGCTGGGATTAAGGTGTGCACCACTATACCAGACAATTTTTAGGTTCTTTAAAAATTTTTTTTAATTTTTAAAATTTTTTAGACTCTTAATACACAATTCCATATTTCTTTGAAGAAATCTTAATCTTATTTTATCACTTTCAGAACAGAAACCTTGTGTTTGTTTATCTCTTTGGAGGTACTAGGATTGAACACAGGGCATCATATTTTCTGAGCAAACACTCTATCACTGAGCTACACTAATAGGACTAAGTCTGACTCTGGAATTTTTTCTGAAAAAAGAATAATAATAATGCATTTCTTTTTCCTTGATCCTAATTATTTTCAACAATGTCAAGTTTCCTCAAAATTTAATTTTATGGGTTGTGAATATATGTAGCATTTATATGAATTTTCCCAAATCACAGCACAAATCAACAACACAATCAACATGGCAGTAAGGATTCTGTAACTTTCACCACTGCCGTTCTTTCAAACTTTGCTTATATGCTGCTACATCTTTATAATGAGAATTTAAGCAGTACCCACCCATAAAAATGTTTTCAAATTATACATATGGGTGTGTATGCACTTATGTGTGCAGGTATCAGATCCCCTGGAATTGGAGTTTGCAGATGGTTGTGAGCTGTCTGACACAGGCACTGGAAACCTATCCTGGGTCCTCTGTAACAGTAGTATACACTTACACTGTAACACTGAGCAGCCCCCCAGCTTCCCATCAAAAGGATTGCTTGTTTGTTTAATTTAAAATCACTCTGAATTGGAGAGAAAACAGCAATTGTCTAAATCCAATGCAGTGATATCTGAAATCACTCTCTGGGAACTAAAAACATCTATCTGTCTATCTTATCTATCTTATCTATCTATCTATCTATCTATCTATCTATCTATCTATCTATCTATCTATCTATCACACATACAACACACACACACATGCACACACACACACACAAATGTTTAAAACCTATTATCTATCACCTCTCTCACCTAACTATCTATCAATACCTATCAATATCTATCTATCTATCTATCTATCTATCTATCTATCTATCTATCTATCTATCATCTATCACCTATTCATCAATCATCTATCTTTCAATCTTCTATTTCTTATCTCTATAATATCTATCTTCAACCTATTGTCATCTCTATTATCTATCTGCCATTATCATCTACGTGCCGTGACTGTAATCTATCACATCTATCTTCTAGCTACTAAGGAAGAAAGACTCTTAACTTATCTACAATGCATTGCTTTTGTGCAAGTATGGCTTAGCTGGGAAAAGGATACACCAGGAGGAAGACAAGCAAGTAGCGTTTTAGAAAGGACTTCCAGATTCCTCTAGAGAAAAGGCCTGATTTGAATGTCATTAACATAGCTGGCCTTCTAGGTCTTCTAAAATGGCCTTTCATTTCCATGTGAATATTGAAATTGTTCTGCATGGGGAGGGTGACAGACCTCTTTGCCTACATCTCAGCTAATTTATATGCTCTCTAGTGGAGGTCATACCGATATGAGGCCCTGTCTCTGTCAGCTTTGTGGGTCCCTTAACCTGAGAACCCTGAAGCCCATTGCGAGCTATTCATACTTGGCAGATTGATTTCTTCAGTCATTTTGTCATAGTAACTGACAATTCACTGCCATCCAAGTGTATCTGGCGCACAATGCCTACATAAATACCACTGGCAATTCTGCGCATATCCCTTTGTAAAAATGGTAGGTTCACTTACTTCTGCCACTTGACTTTCTATAGCTATGTAGCAGAAGATCATTTCCACCAGAGCCAGACAGCTGACAGACCCAGTGGGACTTATTTCCAAGAAGCACAAAGTTCAGAACCCCCACGAGTGCAGAATGAGATGAATCAAAACTTCAAACAGGTTCATAGGCAAGAAGAGACCAGAGGGTAAGGGGAGCATGCAAACACCCCCAGGACAGCCAGGTGCAGCCCAAGTCCTAATGCCAGGTGCAGCCCAAGTTCTAATGCCATCCCAGAGAGTTTAGAGCCTGGAAATAAAAGACTGACTTCTCTAAGGCATAATAGTTACACAAGGGCAAAAGTCACTGGCTCCTCGTGATCACATCAGACAGTCTGAAAGGTTCACATGGCTCTGCAGCAACTCAACAGCACGTGGGGATCTCCTTCCAGTGCCAAAACTTCTAGTGGGCATGGCTTTCCTGGTGGCCCTGCAGCTGTTGGTGCAGCCAGCCTTGTGTGAACAGTCAGCCACAGCTGGTGAGGTATGGCAGAGGGGCACAGATGTCAGCAGTGGGCACTGCTGGATTTCCTACCTTGTGTTACCAGGTCACCTAACTCCTTCAATGTTCTCAACTCAGCATCACCGAGTGTAAATGAGGCTATGCAGATACCCATGTTATGGAGCAGTCTTGGGGTTGAATGAGGCAACACACTCATTCTTTCCCGAATGCCTTCTTATATATGCCATGTAATGGGAGTGGGAGATGAAAGGGTCTGTGTATTTGTTCCGGATGTGTCCAGTGATAAAGGAAAGAGTTCCTTCTATGCAAGATTCCCCTCTGTAGGTGAGCCTGGGAAAGATAGAATGGCCTTTCTGAAAAAACAGTTCTCGATTGCTGAAGGAAACAGCCTTCCGCAGACTGGGGGCATTTCAGGGTGGAAACAGTGCAGGTGAGGGCCAGAGAGGGAGATGAAGATGGTGTGCTCAGTGTTGCTGGAGCATCCTGTGGAAGAACACACAGAAGATGCTGATCAGTAGTAGGACCCAGTTGCCCAGAGCTATGTGATGGCAGTCTCAGAAGCCGGTGATACTCAAGCCCTGCCGCGTTGAGTATCTTCTGTGGCATGTACCAGGGCCAGCCCTTCTGTCAGCTTCTCTCACTCAGGCAAGGACTGAGCCAGTAAAACCAAGAACTCTTTCTCTAGTCCATGACAACCAAGGCTGATGTCAACCATGAGCCAATTTTCACACAGTTCTTTGTGATGAGACACAGTGGAACTATGCAGTTTCTGTGCAGGCAAGAGGGAACAGATGGTAGAGAAACCCTTTGAAACTGTCACAGGGCTGGGTTCCAGAGGCACGGGTGTTCCTCTGGCTTCTTTGTCCTCAGCACCTCTCTGTCTCTCAGTGTGTGAGAACCACCTCTACAGAGCCCGTGTGTGGCAGCCAAGAAGCTTGACAGATGGCTTCTCCTTGACAAAGTCAAGCACTATCCTTCTGGTCTCACAGAGTGCATCACTAGTACAGGTGACCAGCAGAGAGAGCCTGATCTTTGAGAGCTCTAAGTGGTTCCTAGGAGCACCACTTACTTCTGAGACCTGTGCAGAAGAGTTGGGGTATAAGGGGTATAAGGAAGATGAATTAAAGGGATGCAGCTGTTTGTCGCTTAGTACTCACCCACTCTGTGGCCTTGGGGAAATCAAGTGGCTTCTACAAGCTTCAGTGCTATCATTTGAAAAGTGAGTATTGACACCTTCCCTGGTTCCATGAGAGTGTATGATCAGCTGTCTACTGCGGTGTAACAGTTGTTCCAGAACATGGCCTTGAGGCCACAATAGCATTTACATTGCCCTGGAATCTGCAGTCCAGGGCAGAATCTGTACTCCCATGATACCTTACCCCAGTAGCACTTGGTATCAGTTGGGGCTGTTGAAAGGCTTGGTGTGGAAGGCTGGGTGTGGTGGTGCATGCATCTAATCCCAGCACTCAGGAGGCAAAGGCAGGCAGATCTATGTGAGTCCAAGGCTAGCCTGGCCTACATAGTGAGTTCCAGGCCAGCCAGGACTATGTAGTGAGACCGTCTCAAAAACAAGTAAAAAAATAAGAAAGAAAGGCAAACAGAATAATTTTGAATAGCTTATCCCTTAAACCTGCGGTCTGGCTTCAGGTGCTGGCTTTTGAGTGAGTGTCTCTGTGGTGACAGGATAAAGACAAGTGATCGCCTTGTATAAGCAGAGCACCAAGCTAAAGCTTAGTGTTCTCTTCAGGGATGGTGCTGGGGAGGCAGAGTCTCGCTATGCAGCCCAAGCTCGCCTTGAGCTCACAATCCCCCTGCATGACCTTCCCAAGGGCTAGATGGCCAGTATTGTCACCATGCCTGGGCCTATGCTTTGTGACTATAGGAGCTATGTGTAAGAATGCTATAGCATGAAAAGAAAGACCAACCAAAAACAGAATGTATGAAAGCATTGCAGTTAAGCTCGTCGCTTTGTATGCTAATTTAAAAACAAACAAACAAACAAGAAAGAAGGATAGAGCATAAGGCTGGTGGCACACCAAGGGAGGCTATTGTGATAGAAACAGAGGCAGGCTCCTTAGTTACCTATGGAGCCCAAAAAGAAGAAAGAGAAGGAGGAGGAGAAGGGGGAAAGAAAATAAAGAGGCAAGGGGAGGGAGAAAAAAGAAGAGAAGAAAGGGGAAGAGGGGGAGGTCATAAAACACCATTTTTGCCATCCTCCCCTTGGGTAGAGCTGTCACAAACATTACAGAGACTCAAGGGGGAGGGGCCAGAGGCCTGCAGCACCCTTCCGCAGGGGAGCGTCAGGTGATGTAGGCAGCAGAACGTGGGGTGGGATGGACACACACTGTAGCGCTGTCTTTGGAAAATACTGTCTGCTAGTCTGCACACACAGGAAGTGGCCTTGACAAAGAGAAAGCATCATGAGGCCTGCTGCTGACAGGAGGCCTCCACTGTTAAGTGCTGCTTTAAGGGCTCAGCACGCACTATTCTTATTAAGCAACTTTACCAAGTATGTATCAGTATCTAGTAAAGGCAGGCACCATGCAGGGCCTCCTCAACCAGAGCACCCATGCAGTAACCACGAGAGGCAGACTCATGGTGCTAAGCTTGGGGCATTTAAGCTTAAGTCTTAAATCTTCCTCCGTTCCCTAATAATCACATGCTCCTTTTTGTCAGGCACTATGCTCAAAGAGGGAAAACATAGTAAGCAAAAACGATATTTTTTAAAAACTTCTTTCCTTCCCTCTCTCATGCTCCTTTCTGGTTTCCTGACCTCTATCCAACCCTCACTCATACAAAAACACATAAAATCAGAAATGAGAAGCTGGCAACATGACCCAATAAGCAAAAGCTCTTGCTTCTAAGCCTGACAATCTGAACCCAATGCCTGGAATCCACATCACGGGAGAAGAGAACCGCCAAACTGGCCTCTGACCTCCACATGTGTATATGGGTCCACAGTCATCCCCACACCCACACAAAATAGAGATATGAAACTAAATATTTTTAAAATTAGAAGCTAGGGTCTGCTCATGAGAGAGAACGTGCGGTAGTCATCAGAAAGGATTTTCAAAGGTTGATTTTACTTTGTGGGTTTTTCTGGCTACATGTATGGGCACTATGTGCATGCCTGGTGCCTGCGGAGGCCAGAGGGCACCTGGAACTAGAGTTAGAAATGTCTGTGAGGCTCTCTGCGGGTGCTCTGCAAGAACAGCCAGGATTCTTAACCGCCATGCAGAGCCTTCTCTCCATTCCAAGACATTTTTTGGTTTTTTGTTTTTGTTTGTTTGTTTTTTAATGATGCCTGGAAGAAGGACTGAGAAAAGGGTTTAGAAACAGGAGAGAGCAGGGTGATAATGCCACATGCCTTTAATCAAGCACCCAGGAGACAGAATCAGTAGTGTCTCTGAGTACAAGGCCAGCCTGGACTACATAGTAAGTTCAAGGACAGCCAGGGCTACACAGAGAAATCCTGTCTTGAAAAACAAACAAACCAAAAAAAGAAAAGAGAAAAAAAGGAAGGAAAGAATGTCAGTCAAAGGCACTAATCTGTGCAAGGCCCTGTGGTGAAGGAGTGCGGGTATCGTGAGTATACAGAGGGAAGAGGAGCATGAAGATGCGGCTAGAGGCACAGATGACACAAAACCACGCAGAGTCCAGCTAGAAGCTCACCCCAGCCAGAAGCTGCAGGGGGAGGCCCTGACTGGGCCTGCGAGCCTCCACGTGGACTGTATCAACCCAGCTGGATCTTGCTGAGTTAAGAGTGCCATCTTCCCTTCCAAAGCACAGGTCTGCTGAGTCACATATTTCGACACTCAGTAGACAGACTCTTGTTTAGGCCCCATGATAAATCTCTGTGCAAAGTTAAAAATATGCAGCCTAGACAGGTAGGCAGGTACACACAGCCCGCTTCTCTGTCAACTTCCTGTTAGCAAAGTCAGAACAGCAGGGCCAGGGCACTGACCTAAAAATAGGAGGTGTGTGGAGCTGCGTGGGACCTGAATGTGAAGAGAAAGCAGACCGGTCCACCTACCACCATGGATGACTTTCTAGAAAGCTGCTTCTCTGATCAATTTATTAGCAATCAACAAGCACAAAGTAATCAGCCGAGGACTGCTCTGTTTGTGCCCCAGTAGCTGGCCTTGTTCTCCAAGACCTGCTCTTTGGGTTTTTGGGAGAAAGCTAGTCTGCGCACACAGGACTGGATTCTTTGCTAGCAGCTGTTTAGGGTCCAGGTATGGTGGGAGCTAACACTTATCCACTCATTCTTTAGTCAAAGATGGGTGACTGGGTTCTCACACACCCAGGGGGAAAAAAATGGTTCTTTGGAAATAGGCATTGCAGCCAGCAGCCAGACCTTTCTGAACATTCCCAACCTCTCAACAGAGATAGGAAGCTAAGTGGGTGGGGCCTAGTTAGTGCTTGGATGGGAGAGACAGGTACTGTCCCAAAGGTCTATCTTTCTCTGCCCTTCACAATGGACATTCAGAGCTTATTTATTGAGTCCTCACAGCTCAGAAGAGTTAAACCCAAACCCTACACATTCTTTCTCATGATTATTCACATCAACGGCAAAACCCAACTCAATGGGCAAAACCAGAAATTACTCCCCAAACCACGTGATTCTGCCTCAGGAAACTTTGGTGATAGGCAGCCATTTGACTTTCAACAAGACAATGACTGTTTCCACCTCACTGATGAGCCACAACTGGCATTCCACACTTAGGAGGAATATAATTTCGACACATTTCACCTAACATTTCTCATCTGTGACGAAGCCTAATGTGATGATTCCCACTAAGGAGCCCTCAACACAGCCCGGGAGATGAGAGAAGGCACTCAGGATGCTTATCCTTGAATAGTCCTCAGAAAACAGCCCTTTCTAATTCTCATCCTGGAGGGAGTCAAGTAAATCAAACGTTTAATTGATATCCAGTGAGCACATGTTGTTGGTACTTCTTCATAGCAGGAAGTTTTCACAATGGAAGTTGGAATTCATCATCCAGCCAATTAGAAAACGGGATCTCCCATGCTGTTGTTTTTAATGTATTACCATCAAGAACCTGGTACAAAGAGAAGCATTCTGAGCCAATAGGACCTCATTTGAGGACCTCTATGTTTTCTTACAGCAACACATAATGAGCGAAGAAGAGACACGAGAATTATGGGCTACAGAGATGACTCAGTCATTGCTCTTCTTGCAAAACACCCAAGTTCAGTTCCTAGCACGCATGTCAGCAGGCTCACAATCACCTGTAACTTCAGCTCCAAGGGAAGTGCAACACCCTCTTCTGGTGACTGCGGGCAACTGCAGTCACACGACACATCTAGACACACCTACACACACCTGCAGGCACATAATTAAAATTAAAATAGGGCTGCGGATGGCTGTTCTTTCAGAGCACCCAGGGTCTACTCCCAGCACCAACATGGTGGCTCCTATATGAAACGCCATTCTCCAGGGATCTGGTGCCCGTGCCCTCTTCTGGTGGCCATAGGCTCCAGGTACACACGATGCTCAGACATACATTCAGGCAAGAATGTCCAAACACATCAGATAGATATACAGATGAATAGATGATAGATAGATAGATAGATAGATAGATAGATAGATAGATAGATAGACAGATAGACAGATATTTTAAATTAAAACAAAGAAATCTTTAAAAAAAAAAAGTAATGAGAATGAGTATGAGGTACCAAAGAACACTTATAGAACAATGAAAACTTCATTACTGGGCAAAAGTCAGAACTCATCAAAGCAAGTTTCCCCAGCAGCATTTATAAATGTATTTAAATTTTATTTTCTGTTACTGAATGTTTCTCAGAAAAAATAACATATGAAAAATCTGAATGGAATTTGAAGTCAAACAGATGAAACTGAAAAAAAACTGAGGAAACTGAGGCACAGACAGACAAGTGCTGCACATTGTCCCTCATATATGGATCCAGTGTGAAGTTCCTATAAAACCTGAGAACTAGGAAAGAGCCACAGAAAGTTCAGTGGGGTAGGAGGTCATTTGAAAGCATTATTGGGAATGTTGAGGGTAAAGCAGTTTAAGCAGGGAACAGTTGAGAGAGTTAACAAAATGAAGAAAATATGGAAATACTGTATGGAAATTAACATCTTGTAATCAAATTAAAATACATAATTTGTATTTTTAAAGAGTTTGAAGGGATATAGCCCATATAGCTAACAAAAGCTGCTCTCAGAAGCCATGGATTATTAAAGAACTACCCCAGTACCAGGAGTGAGATATCTCCTTATGAGTTTTCAGTCAGGGGAGCACCAGAGGCCTCAAAAATACAAACTTTGCCATTCCTTTTGTGTGCTCCCCAGAGAGGATTAGAGCCTGATGCTGATGACAGATACCTCAGTGCCTTAAGAGATGGGGTAATAGAATTGTAGGTCAATGAAAGCACAAACTGTGTCTTATGTCTGAGAAAGGCACTGGTGAGGGATGGGGTGACAGGGATGGGGAGGAGAGAGAGAATGGAAGAGGAGAGTAATCAGAATGTATTATATGTACATACAAAATGGTCAAAAGCAAAATTTTTTGAACTTAAAAATTATTTTAAATTAAAGAAATTATAAAGTCTGAACCTCATGAATTTTAGCCATCTTCCATCCATTCTGCCTTTACGATGCCATTGCTTAAAACAAGACTCAGATCTGTTAGCACACCATCAACAAAATTCCTTCCCTGGCGAGATGTCAACAAGGTCTACCTCCTCCCCACATGCTTACTAAGATCCTAATAATAAACCAAATTGCTCTCCCATGCTCTTCCGTCCATACCTGGCTGTTGAGAGGAAAGCCAGTGAATTCACTGGGCTTACTTACAGAACACAGATGAGGGGTTATTGGCAGGAGCATGGCCCCAAACCAGTCACGCTGAAAGTCTTTATACAGCATTGAAGACTGTTTCTCCACAGCAGCATAGCCTCTTCCCCAGAATCATACTCTACCCCAGCAGTTCTCAACCTGTGAGTCACACTCCCTTTGGGAGTTGCATATCAGATATCCTGCATATCATATATTTACACTATGACTCAGAACAGTAGCAAAATTACAGTTGTGAAGTAGCAACAGAAATAATTTTATGGTTGGAGGTCACCACAACATGAGGAACTATATTAAAGCGTTGCGGTATTAGCAAATTTGAGAACTCTCTACCTTAGACCTCAAGCTGAATGCACTTAGGACAGAATTACATATCAATGGCTGGACAATGCGGTTAAGTACCAGGTGGGAGTCCAGTGACTTCTCAGCCCCTCCTGCTAGGAGAGGATGTCAGGAGTTCATAGGCCTGACAGTGATGGAGCACTCAACGGTGGGCACAGATGATCTGAGGGAGATGTCAGAGGTGTAGCCCACAGGCACCCTGTTGCATAGCAGCATAATCAGGCTGTACTCAGCACATACATAAGGACTAAGGGTATGGAGCCCCCGTTACACTCAAATAGAACCAGACCGTGCTCTGCAAGTTCTTATCAACTAAGGGTTCTGAGTCAAGCCAGGGCACAAACTGTTAGTATTTTGGAACACAACTTGCTTCTGGGATTACCTAGCAATTTATAATGTCATCATGTGTCGCCAGGTTGCCACACCTGGAAGGCGTGGTTACCTTGCCCCTTAAAGGGACAATCCCAACTAGTGGTTGCTCTCTCACTCCTCTTACTCTCTCACTTCTCTCTCTTCCCTTCTCTCTCTCTCTCTCTCTCTCTCTCTCTCTCTGTCGCTCTCGGCACCCTCTTTCTCTTTCTCTCTCTCTCCCCATCATGTCCTGTCCCCCCTTCCCTCCATACCCATCTAATAAACCTCTTGCATAGAAGATCAGTTGACCAGTCTCATTTTTTAAATATTAGATCTAACACAAACAGTGTGAGTTTTATAAACTAAACTACTTCATTTCTTGGCAGACTGGCAACAGACCTGAAATTCTCTTCACAGACACTCAGAAAATCAAGTGCCTCAGAATGGAAGCCATGCATTTTTTAAATTACTGTATTGCTTGAACCAAAAGGGGTGCCTCACTAAGGGATATTCTGCCCCTTCCTGAACTATGGGAGCCAAGAACTCAGGCCATGAACAACCTGGAGGAAAAAGTGTTGTCCAAGAGTTACACTGGAATGGACCAGCCTTTCTGGATCCAGAAAACAGCTCCGAGAGCTGCAGAGGGGCTTCACTTCTCTCACAACTCACACATTCTTTCAAATGATTTTAAACCTTTTATTGTTCAAATCCCAGCAGAAGAAAATAAAGAGTAACCACTCTGTGGAGTTGCCACTATTATGCAAATAAGACTAATCAAGCCATGCTGCTGTGAGAATTAGTTTATATTTGAATCCAGTGAGGCCTGGATGCTCGCTAACTGAACCTCGGGCCAAAGCCCTCAGCTAGGTAGCACCTCGCATTATTCCTTTGACGAGATGTGAACTGACATACATGCCATGGCTCCCTTTCAATCCGATTACCCCGTTACCCCACATCAATGCTACCCCAGCCATCAGACTCTGGCGTCCTTCCTTTCACAGGCTGCAGGAACAAGGGACAACCTCTGCTTGGTAACAAGCACCCACGCTGCCACCTCGTACCCCCACTCTTAACCCACCGTCCCTGCTCAATGGGCCCTATTCGACAAGGTATTTTATTTTGTTTGTAGAAATCAAGGGCTCAGAAACAGTGCAAAATCAAGCCTGGCTGGGGCTGCCCATTCAAAGCTGCCTTTCAAACGGTGACCAAGGGCCTCTGGCAGCAACGCCCCTGAGGTAGCCAACCTTTAACAGGCAGTTTGCCCTCCGCTTCAACTCCGTCCCTAACGTCTTAGGAACTCTTTTCAAACATACAAAAAAACAAATAGCAAAACAGGTTTCCCCAAGCTCACGTGACCTGAAGCTCCATTAGAATGAAACTATGTTTTAAGCCTTATTTTTGTGCTAAACTCATGTTGACAACCACTGAATTCTTTCCTTTGCTCTACATGAAGGTGGGGGTGGGGCTTTCAAAACTGCGAGTCCTGGAAGCTGGGGAAACAATCCTCCAGGTGTCCGGGCTGTGAGCAAACATTTTCCGAAGGCCCTCCCCTGGGACTTAGATTAGCAGGCCGCATGCGAGCAGCAGCCCTTAATGCTTCATGCTGTTTACACCGCATAACTAGTACAAAGTATCTTGAACGGAGCCAGAAAAATAAAATATGGACCCAGGAACTGCGTGAGGGAGAGAATGGAAATGAGGGAGAAAACAGCGCTGGCTTTGTTTTTCAAAAACAACACCACGTCAGTTTAGATTCGGATTTACTGAGGTAAGGGTCGGGAGTCATATATGAGCTCCTTTTGGGCTGCCTTCGCCAAAAGGTCAGCTTTGGAGTAAAGTGGGGAAGCCCCTGAGCCTCCTCCTTTGGAGTAAAGTGGGGAAGCCCCTGAGCCTCCTCCTTGCTCTGTCTGCCACCAAGCTCAGTGAACAGATAAGACCTGGTTGTGACTCCACACAGGCCTGAATGCCTTCTCCAGGCACATCCCCTGAAAGATCCTGAATTTGAGAAACATTGAAGCTTCTTTAGCTAAAGAATATTATATGCTAGCCACTTTTTTTTTCTTTTTTCTTTTTTCTTTTTTTGACAGGGTCTTTCTATATAGCTCTGGCTATTCTGGAACTCTCTATAGAGACCAGGCTGGCCTAGAACTCTCAGAGATCCACATGCCTCTGTCTTCCAAGTGCTAGGATTAAAGGTGTGTGCCGCCATGCCCAACCTGATACTAGCCACTTTTAAAAAGTGAGCTGGGCCTGGAGAGATGGCTCAGAGGTTAAAAGCACTGGCTGCCCTTCCAAAGGTCCTGAGTTCAATTCCCAGCAACCACATGGTGGATTGCAACCATCAGATAACGAGATCTGGTGCCCTCTTCTGGCATGCAGGCACAAATGCAGGCAGAGCATAACACTATACATTAAAAAAGAAGAACAAATGAGCTAAAATAAAATAAGTACTAGGAAATAAAACACATAACATTCCTCCCCCAACACACACACAAGGGAAGTTACCGGTTTGGCTAGTATCCTTTACATTTGTTGAATTTTTTAAATTAATTTTTAACATCTTTGACAATTTCATACAGGTATACAATGTATTGTGCAATGTACTATGATCATATCAGTCTCATTACCCTCCTTTATCTCCCTCTCACTCCTCCTGGCTCCTTCTTCCCAATGATGCCCCCATAGCTGTCATGTTTGTCTGTATGTGTGTGCAGGTCTTATGCAAGTATCCACAGGTGCTGTGTGTACATGGTTCCAAAGGCCATGTCAACAGTCATTAATTACAAGCACTTGTTTGTTTGTTTGTTTGTTTGTTTGAGACAGGTTCTCTCTATATAGCCCTGAGTGTCCTGGAATTCATTCTGTAAACCAGGCTGGCCTTGAACTCAAAAAGATCCACCTGCCTCTCCCTCCCAAGTGCTGGGATTAAAGGTATTTACCACAATGCCTGGCTTAATTGTCAGCACTTTTGACTAGTGAGCAGAGTCACTGCTTTCCCATTACTGGAAAGCAGACAAAGGCTTCTCCAACCAAGACACCACCTTTTTTTTTTCTTTCTTTCTTTTTCTTTCTGTTATCACAGAGTAATACGCAGTTAAGTATTTGGGGCTGGGATGTAGGTCAGGTAGCACACTTGCCTAACACACAGGAAGCTTGAGGTCCTGTTTGCAGCACTGTCTGATGCAGGTGTGGTGCCTTACACCTGGAACTCAACACTCAGCAGTTGGAGGCAGAAGGATCAAAGCATCAAGGTCATCTTTGGCCACACAGCAAGTTCAGGGACAGCCTGGGATACAGGAGACCCTGCCTAACAAGTTTAATAAATAAATTAAGCTGACCATTTAGAAATAGAAAAGGCCTCCAGCCGACAGCAGATTACCTTAGAAGGGAATTCCTGTTTCTGCGATGCTGGCCTTGGCGCCTTTGAACACCTCTCTAAAATTCAGTGCTTTCTGTCTTTCAGGTATAGACTGGCTCCCAAGGAGTATTGTTTACTGAAATTTTACCCGAAGACAAGCATGACTCTTCTTTTCTTCATTACATCTGTTCACCACTTCCTCCCTGAGCATTGGCTCATTGCTCTATGTGCTGTGATGACAGCCTCTCCTGGCATTGGGATGAGCCACTCATCTCAATCCCTTCAGTCTGTGGTTGGGCATCCACTGTGGTTTATTCTCTGCACTCTGAACAGTAAGGCACTGATCACCACACTGCAATAAAAAAAAAAGTCTCAATCTATAGATACAAACACAGTATTTAGGAAAACATTTGACAACATGCCCCTTTTTTTGGCACATCCATGTTAACCTCCTGCTCCAGGCTCATGAGGAAAAGGGAACAGAGAGAATGAGAGATCTGGAGGCTGTGAAATGATGTCATTTGAACATAGCAAGGCTGGCACCCACACAAATGCACAGCAGCTGTGGTTATCTGAGCAAGATCAAGCCAGTTAAAAATTCTAGCATGGGGTGGGAGAGGCTCCAGAAGTCCCACACCAAACAGATAAGGTACGGCAGTTGCTGGCTACTGGGGCAGAGAGAATCCTTTGGAGGGTGCTGTTAGTAGATGACCTATGCCCCAGTTGATTGGTGCTACATCCACAGGCATATGAGCAGCATGACTAGACTCAGTGGTTTAAAAATAATAAATAAATAAATAAAAATTTAAAGGACATGAGGTCCGAAGGGACATGTGATGGGGATGGATATGATCAAGACACATTGTGTGAAGGTATGAAATTTTCAAATAATTACAAAGACAAATTCTTTCTCTCCACCTCTTCCCTTCACCTGTAAGGGCCACAGGGATTTTCCCCTCCAACTTCAGCCCTTCAGTCCTGTCCTCAAAGGCAACATCTGGGAGACTGAATTCACTAGCCTACAGGGTGCTGCCTTCATCCCCCTCCTAATGCAGTCACCTTCTGCTGGTGGCCAAACTTCCCCGCTACTTCAAGTTATGCTGGCTCCCTAAACTCCAAGACTGACCTCTTGTCTTCACCATCTTGTTCCTGGAAGCTTCCCGGGTCACCTGCCAGTTCTCAGAACCAGAACTGTCCCAGAAGTGGAGTGTGCTCTCTTCTAGCACAATGGTTCTTAGGTTAGCATCAGGACCATGCTGAGGGTATTTTGTAGGTCTTCGTGATGGCATCATGGGGAACAAATGCTCTCATGCTGTTCACTGAAGCCCAGAATGTTGGTAGTCATCCTACACTACACCATAGCAAATACCCAATACCTATTTCTGTCAGAAGAGCAGGTGCTGCCGTTCAACCCTCCTGAGATGATGGTGGAGACGAGGTTGGGTAAGACCTACGCACTACAACATGTGCCCTAGATTCTGCGCGTGCTCAGCGAATGGTTTCGTCACTATCAGGAGACCCAGCATTCTATCATCTGAAATTTTGACTGTAAAAGCTCACTCTACCTTGTCCCGTTAGCTTAGGAGTGTATCGACTCTTAATCCCTGCAGGACTTCAAGGCATAAGAATTTCCCTTCCAAAAAAAAAAAAAAAAAAAAAAAAAAAGAATTTCCCTTCCGGATTTACTTGGGAAGGAAGCGTGCTTCGCCAATGTCCTTTTGCCTTCTGCTTTGGGTGTCATCATGTGAAGAAGTGATGGCTGGAGTTACGGTGGTCACATGACAGCATGCTGCAGAGCAAATGTGCTGAGCAGGGTGAACTTAAAAAAAACATCACAGCAAAGCAATAGAGATAGTCCAATACACACATACATCTTTCACAAATATTACCTGCAAATGGAGATGGGGGTTTGATGCTAGGACTATAACTGATCTATATGGAAATTGGTCAAGAAGTCTCCAAAAGACAGTCACCTGCTAGAGCTAGAGGGCCAAAGGGCAACAAGAGGAGACAGTGGGCATAAACTAAGGAGAGGTCAAGAATCACAGACATGAACAGGAGTCCTGTGAGAATAGGCTGAAACTCATATCAGTCCCTGGTGTTTCTGACTTCATTGTGAGGAATCATTTGCAAAAAGAAAGTCTTTCTTCACAGACCTAGCCATACACCTCTGGCCCAGGAGCCAAAAAGGCTGAGGAGGATGGAGAGCCAGCAGGCCCATTGCAACCTCCTGTCAACCAAGGGAGTCCACTGACCAAGCATAAGACAACTAACTATCTTTGACCCTTCAAGTGTTTCAGCCTCCTTGTGGCCCACCCTACTCTGAATGATGCAGAAAGCTGACACAATATAAAGCCCCGTAATTCGATATTTTGAGTTTGTGTGTTCTTTTCACACGTAGTAATGACACCTGCCTCATGAGGCTGTTTTAAAGATTATTGAAAACACTACCTGAATAATATTTAGTAACAGAAATCCAACGCAGTCACCACTGCTGTTGCTGGTTTAAATGTCCTTCACTGAGTCCTGGAAGGGAAATTAAAAATGGAGACATTCAGTTCTGGGACACAAGATGACTCAATGGCAAAACACTGCTGAACTAGCCTGACAGCCTGAGTTTGGTCCGTGTAACCCACTGCAGAAGAAGAAAGGCTCCTGAAAGTCGTCCTTCATACATGTATACTGTCACGCAATAATAAATAACTAAGCTGACAAAAGACAACTAGCTTCTCTGGAGACAGACTCCTTCTATGTGTCCAGACAGTGAGCCACTTTCCAAGTAATATATTTTTCAGGCTCTTTTGGAAAATGATTATAGTTATTTAGTGTGGGGGGTGTAGGTGTGTGTGTGTGTGCGCGCGCGCGTGCTGGAGCTTCTGCTTGCTATGACACATGTGTGGAGATCAGAGGACAATTTGCAGGAGTCAACTCTCTTATTCTACAGTGTGGGTTTTGAGATAAAGTTCAAGCTGTCAGACTTAGCAGCATGTCACCAGCCCTTCACAGTCTTTTTGAGTAAGTTTTTATTTTTGGTTTTGGTTTTTCCAGACAGGGTTTCTCTGTGTAGCCTTGGCTGTCATTTGTAGACAAAGCTAGCCTCAGACTCACAGAGATCTGCCTGCATCTCTGTGCCTCTGGAATGCTGGGATTAAAGGCGTGTGCCACCACCACTTGAGGAAGTGTTATAAGGCACAGTTTAGATGACACAGTTGGTGAAACTAAAGACTGCAAAGACTGAGGACTACACAGCTGAGCTTAGTTATGGGCACAGTACCATACAGATAACAAAAATACAGATAGATGACATGCCTGTACATAAATAATCTGACAGAAAGTGAGTGGAGAGAAGGTAGTGTTTCAGCTCTGGTTTGAAGGAAGAGAAGGTTTAACAGAAGAAAGAAAACAGAGGGAGAAGCAAATGTGAAGACAGTTTGGGAAGAGAGCACCTGGCCAGTTAGAGAAGCACTTGGGCTGGGCAGTACAGACGTGAAGAGAAAGCATAGTGCATGGCCAGCATTCCTATGCCACTCGAGCAGGAAGCTGCCAGGGCAAGATAGACCATCAGAAGCTTCTGATGTGTGAGTCCATGAGTAAATCAGAGCAATGAAGCACAGACTAGACTGCAATCCAAAGACAAATGAAGAGGAAGAACACCAAGAGTCACAAAGGTATTACCAAGGCATCTAAAAGGCCTGGGGGAAAGAGAGAGGTGGGGGGAGCAGGGTGTGGCTCCAACCCCTTTCCCAGTGAGGAGGGTATGCTGATGCCACAGCCTCATAGGGTGGTACTGCAGCACTTTGCCTCCTCATTGAATGGTTTGGGGGAGCAAGCACCCAAGAAAAGGCTACCCAACTAAGAAGACCCCCAAGTGAATCAGCACAGACATCCATCTCAATAAATTACAATTTAGAATGGAGGAATGTGAAAAGAAAAAAGAAAGCAACATGACTCCCCTACACAGCTGTTTAATAACTGAAGGCAAGAATTCAAAGGACTTGAAATATCAGACAAAAAAGCCTAACTTTTTAAGAAGATTAATGATGTTAGAGAGAATTAAAATAAACCAACGGATGAAATGAAGGAATTGATTCTAGGTATGGACAATCCGGGCACTGTGGGGTCTGCATGTAGTCTCAGCACTTGTGTTGCTGAGGCAGAAGAGATGAAATCTTGAGGTCAGCTCTGGCTCATTAGACCCTGTGTTAAAAGGTCTGAATCAGAAATGCTACAGCTTGTGAGAGAAATTCAGGAAAAGAGTGGATTCTAGAAAAACCCTGAGACCTGGGTTAACTGAACAGAAACTGAAGTTAAAACCCAACATTATTGATGTATAGATTTGAGGAAGGACTGCCAGAGATTAAAGACAGGGTTGAAGAATTGTTTTATTCAGATAGAAAGAAGAAAATCTTCAAGGCATCATGACCACAGCCTTCTGGGGAAGGCTAGGGAGCCAAACCAACAAATCTGTGATGTAGAAGTTTAGTTACAGAGAAAAGCATGGAAAACCCACTCAGTGAAAGAACAATGAGGGATTCCTCAATTCTGGAGAAAGGAGTATAGTGGTTGGTTTTTACTGTCAACTTGACCTAGAGACACCCGGGGAAGGGCAACCCTCACTTATGAAACTGCCTCAATAAAATTGGCCTATGGCCGTGTTTGAGAGAAATTGTCTTGTTTGATGATCGATGTGGTAGGGCTCAGCCCACTATGGGTGGCATCATCCACAGGCAGTTGGACCTATGCTGTATACAAGGTAGCAGACAACAAACCTATAAACAGCATTTCTCCTTGGCCCATGGTCTCTAGCCCAGTTCCTGCCTTGACTCTCTTCTATGATTGACTGTGACCTATAAGCTGAAACCAACATCCCCTCCCCCCAAGTTGGTATTGGTCATAACAGTTTATCACAACAGTAAAGTAAACTAGAATTGCATCCAAGTACTGAGGTATTTAGAACTTAAAATAGACATGACCACAAAATAACTTCACTGTTGCAGGATATTTGATCAGACCTTGACTTCCGGAATTGTGTACTAGAAAAGGCTGTTTCTACTTGTGGAGTGGCTCAGCCCTAGCACACACTTTTAACCTAAGGGCTTTCTGTTTATTGTAAACAAGTAATTGTGGTGTGGCTCAGCCCTAGCACACACCTTTAACCCAAGAGCTTTCTGTAATCAAAAGCTAAATAAAGTCAACTCTAGGTCAAGAGGCACAGCAAGCAATCAGTTGACAAGATGTGAATATAAGTAAACACAGGAAGGGGGGACATTGAGTTGAAGGGTATTGAAGACAGTGTGGAGAAGGAGAAAGGGCTTTCTCTTCTGGGATGTGAGTTGAATGATGGCAGCTGGTGCTCTCTCTGCCTCTCTGAGCTAGCAAGCTTACAAACCAGCATCTGGCTCCTGAGTCTCCATTGGTAAAATCAAACGTTTAGGATTTTCTTTCATTATAACAGCACCCTTCCATAGTGTGTGTGTGTGTGTGTGAGAGAGAGAGAGAGAGAGAGAGAGAGAGCGTGAGAGAGGTGGGGGGATGTGAGTGCAGGTGCCAGGAGGCCAGCGGAGTCATACCCACCTGAAACTGGAATTACAGGGGACTGTGAGCTGCCTGACATAGTCTTCTGGAAGAGCAATTAACTGCTTTTAGCTGCTGAGCCGCCTCTTCAGCCCATGTCTTATCATTAAAGAGCCCAGAGTATAGAACACAAAGAATGCCAAAGGCTGCAGGAGGCATGCTGTGTTACAGACAAAGGCAAACCTGTCAGAATAACTGTGGACCTGTGAGCAGAAATGTTAAAAGCCAGGATAACCTACTATATCCAGGAAAGCTGCCCTTTAAAATCAAAGGCAAAACAAAAACCCTCCATGATAAGCACCAAGTAAGATGGTCCATGAAGCCTAAGGACAGCACAGCAAAAGAACCTTAATGGCTTCTGCACACAAAAGAAGTTAAGTACACACATAAGCATGGGTGCTGAAGAAAGAATTCAGCTCAAGGAGGAAGGGGAGATAGGAAGTGGGAAGACCAATCATTGCTAACTCAGCAAACCTCTGAGATGAATGGGAAACTAGCTCACGTCTAATAATGGCAAACATTCGTGTATTATCTGTTCAACTAAAAGACCCAGATTGCCAGGATGCATCCTAGGATGAGATACAATAAGAAAAAGAGTGTTTACTGACTACACTTCTGTACCGTGATCTCCTCCCATGGGTACCTGCTAGAAAAACAATAATTAGAAAGCTAATTTTCATTACAATAATGAAGGACCAGTGGCCTTGCCTTTTATCCTCCCATGGGAGTCTGGACCAGACAATACTCAAAAATCAGTTTCACATTAGAAATGAGTTGAGTGTTAACTTCCTCAGCTTCTCCAACTAACTGGTCCTGATTCTGCAAAGACTTCTCTGCCTCCCAATCTTCTTATTTGTGTGTGTGTGTGGGAGGAGGTTGGTCACTTTTTTATGTTGTTGCCATTTTGTTTTGTTTTTGAAAATATTTTTTATATAATATATTTGGATCATGTTTTCCCTCCCCCAACTTCTTCCAGATCCCTCCATCTTCCTACCTAGCCAACTTTTAGCTTTTTTCTCTTTCAAAACAAAACAACAGGGGGTGGGGAGAATCAATAAACACATACACACACAAAAAAAAAACAAAAATCAAAACAAAGAAACAAAAGACCAATAGGACGAAAAGAATCCAAAATCAAAGCCAATTGAAACGAAAGTCCACAAAACCCCTTGAGTTCATTTTGTGTTGGACAGCTACTCCTGGCCATGGGGCTTGCCCTAAGTGTGGTTGATATACCCTGTGACACTCGACTGGAGAAAATAGATTTTCCTTTTATCAGCAGGTTTTGGTTACAAATAGCTTCTTGGTTTGGAGTGGGACTCCGTGTCCATGTCAACCGGAGACCCAGTCTGTCTAAACCAGTGCAGGTCTTCTGTGTGCTGCCACCAGTCTTTGTGTGTTCATATGTGCACCAATTCTGTCATGTCCGTTTCCCTGGCTTCATCTATCACTTCTGGCTCTTACAATCTTTCCACCTCCTCTTCCACACAGATCCCTGGACCTTGAGGGAAGCCGTTTGATGAAGACATCCCATTTAGGACTGGGTGCTCCAAAGTCTCTCATTTTCTGCACACTGTCCATTTGTCTCTATGTTAGTTTCAATCTACTGCAAGAACAAGCTTCTCAGATGAAAGCTGAGTTGGGCACTAATCTGTGGGTATAGCAATATGTTTTTATATTTTATTACTTTGTTCCTTTTGCAGACTAACAGTAATAAGTTTTCCCCTAGGCCCATGACCTATCTTGTTTGTTGGTTGTTTTTATTTGTTTGTTTGTTTTTAAAATAATGATTCATTCTGTAGTCCAAGCTGGACCCCAACTCTCAATCCTCCAGGCCCCAGTGTCTCTCCAGTACTGCTATTATGGATGTATGCAATCATGCCCATGGCTTCCTTCTATATTTTCCTTGTTGAACATAAAAGAAAAGGAGGGAGATAAGGAAAAAAGAATTGGTTTCAAAGACTCTCAGTTCAGAGACAAACACATTTTCCCTTGAGGGCTCTTAAATGTTGGACAAAACTAATTTTAAAAAATATTTTTAAAATGGTCTGTATGTTTATGGGAGGGTATGCCACGCATCTACAGGTAACTGGGAAGGCCAGAAGAAGGCATCAGATTACCCTGGAGTTACTGGGAGCCAACTGATGTGGGTGCTAGGAATAGAACTCTGGTCGTCTGGAAGAACAGCAAGCTCTCCTAACTGCTGAACCACTTCTTAAGTCCCCAGGATTGTTTTAACATTAAGATGGCAATTGCCCAAGAGGCAGGCCAGCATAGGCCTCACAACATGGAATATGGACTTCTTATATACAGAATGAACAACTTTCTTTCAGGAAGGGAGGGGGTGCTTTCCAGGATCTGCTCCAACACCCCAGTTCTCCAGGACATTCTCTGCTGGGATACAAAAAGGGCAGCTGGTCTGCACCCCTGAGTCCCGGGAGATCACAGAAGGCTGCACACATATCTGTCTCTCTCCTGTCAGTGGATAAACCAGCCATTTTGGTAAGCAAAGGCACCTTTCTTACCAGCCAACTTCGCCTTCACCCAAGCCTGGCTTAACAGAGAGGGTCAGAGACAGAAAATCAATAGGTTGCACTTGAGGTGAGAAAGGGGGAGGGAAGGGGGATGGGCGCCTTGGAGAGGATGAAGCTGCAGAATAATTAAGGCAACCAAGGCTGTGACAAGGGAGGTGTTTAGAGAAGAGATCTACCTTTCTTCCACTCGTGTCCAGCCAATGCCTCCTGCTGGAAGCAGGGCCTGCGAGTAGCTGCAACAGGGTTAAGGGTCAGGATGGAACCTGAGGGACAGCCTGTGCAACCCTTCCTCAATGGCCAGTCTGCCTGCTCCCGGTAGTTCTGGCTTCCCTCTTCCTGTGTGTGTGTGTGTGTGTATGTGTGTGTTCATTCTGAGATCAATGACAGCTGGGGCAAAGGCAGGAGTGTTTTCCCTTGCAGGAAGCTCAAAGCTAAAAGGTCTTTGAAAGAGCTCTATGAAGCAAACCTTTCATTTCACTCACAGGTCTGCTGAGGCCCAGGACAGGAGAACTTTCCTTAAAGACACTCCGTAAGTGAATTGGATACAAATGTGAGTTAAAAGACTAGAACTGGGCTGGCGAAATGGCTCAGAGGGTAAAGGTGCTTGCTGCCAAGCCAGACAACCTGAGTTCAATTCCCAGGACCTGCCTGGTGGGAGGGAACTAACTCCTGCCAGTTATCCGGTCTCTCTCTCTCTCTCTGTGTGTGTGTGTGTGTGTGTGTGTGTGTGTCTCACACTCACCTTTTTTTTTAATTTAAAGACTAGAAATGTGTAAGCAAGACTAAAGGAGAAGGGAGTTCATCTTCAAGACTAGAGAACTCGGCTAGAAACTCTGAAAGGGATTTCTCAGATCAGGCGGTTGGGGGCTGGTGGAAAGGCACTGAAGTCTGGACTCACCGAGGTTTAATTCTGACCATCTCCAGTGGGCTCTGAGGCACTCCCTAGCACTCTGGGGCTTTATATCCTTGGAGGGGAGGGTGCCCAGGGGGAACTACCGAGCCAGTTCCACTGCACTGGGCTGCCCTACAGAGAGTCTTTTTCTTTGAATTTAAAAAAAAAAAATTAAAAAGAAAAAGAAAAGAAAACACAGAAAACTCACAAAAAAAAAAAAAACAAAAAACCCAACACACAGTTAACCACCTGTCAGGGCTGAGGGTACAATAAGAGCCTTGGAAAAAGAGCTTTTCATGCATGCGTAATATATTTGTTCAGCTATTCACTTAATGAAGCCGATCGCTGTGATGGGAGACAATGGTCAAGTTAATCTATTTAGTAAAATGTTTTGAGACTTTCAGGCTACGAGAAGGAGGGGAGCCTTTGGCAACATTTTCATTTAAATAACACTCCTCTCTTAGTCTGCACAAGGGGGTTCAGGCAATCTATGTGAATATAATTTCTTATAAACGTGTCTTTAATGGGTTTAATTCACCCTTGCCAGCTGTTTTGGGAGCTATTTTGTAAGAGCAAAACAAACGTTGCAGGCCTGGAAAGCTAGTTAAAATTAGTTTCGGTCAGCGAGGCCAAGCTATATTTTCTAGAAACCATCTGCTTGATTGGCACAATAGAAGGATTTTCGAGGAAAAAGAGGGGAGAGAGTGTGAAAGGGGAGGGGCCCCCGCTAGAACCGGCTGGGCCCGCCAGTAGCTCCTTGGGCCTATTCTAAAGGTGAGCCCCTTAGAGTTGTCTTAATAGAGGCCCGGGCTGCGCTAAAGCTTCCTGGCTGCGCCCGGAGCACTCTTTCACTGCTCGTCCAGTCAGCACTCTCTTTTCACCGCCGGGACACGGAGAAGCCTCGAGGGGGTGCGAATCCCTGTCGCCTCCCACGCAGAGAACCGCCGGCCTCACCTAGTGCACTTTCTCCATGCTCCAGAGCGAAAGACCAAAGCCTGTGCGGTCTGCAGCTTGCCAAAGGCAGCCTTAGGGTCCTGCGACCCTGGTGCTGGCACCCGCCGGCTTTCCCGAGAGCTGGGAGGCTCCTCTCTAGGTGGCCCGCGCTTCCTCCGTCAGGGCACTCCCAGGTCAACCGTGCAGAGCCAGGAGGCCACAAAGGCACCTGGCTAGCAGAAAGGGACCCTCGGGACGCGTCCTAAAGACCTTCTCTGGCAGCTTTGAGGTCGCAGGCCCGGAGCTGGGGCTGGATCAGCACCAGTCGATGCCTGCAGAGAAGGGCCTGACCCCAACCCCCGTCCCCGCCCTTGTCTTCTTCCGTTTCGTTATCTTCTTTCGTTTTGAGACAGTGTTCCACTAAGCAACCTCGGCTAGCCCGAAACTTACTGCGTAGACTAGGCTGGTCTCGAAATCAGAGCTCCTCTTTTTTTGGGGGGTGGGGGTAGGGGAAAGATTAAAGGTGTGAAGTTTCTTGCCTGGAAAGAGAAACAGGCAGAAGTTCAAGTCGGGTTAAAGAATGGGAGTGATTTCTCCGGAATAAACTCGAATATAACGACGTTACAGTGAGTGTCAGGGCTCACAAAAACCTTCGCGCTCAGGTCAAACGGCATTAGTCACAGGACTTAGGCGCAGCCGCCAGCGCGTGGCCCTCGGTGGCCACCAGTTTGAAATCACTTTCAAGTGAGATCCGTTGCTGCAGGTTTCGCTTCCTTGGGGCTTGCTTTTGCCGTTTCAGTGGCTGCCAGCCTGGCCCCACCCTCAGTTTTTCCAGAGGAATTCCTAAGGGGTCCGCGTGGCTCAGCAAAGGGGGGACCTACCTGATAGTGAGTCAGGGCGGCCGCGTAAACTCAAGGTTCGGTGGCTTTGGGTTGTGGAGAAGCAGAACTGCCTGAGGCTACGGAGGCGAGCTAACCTGCCAGCTCAGAAAACCTCAGGTCCGCGGAAGAGACCGTGGGAAGCGGGACCTGGGAAGGGCCAGCGGCTCCCTGCTCCTTTCTCCCCCGCTAGAAAACTAACGATTTCTTCAGGTAGAGCCTGAACTCCGATCGTCCAAAGAGGTGGAAGGGCCTAATGGGTAGGAACTCTGGCACCTGTAGTCACAAAGACCCTCCAAAGAATTTCCAAGCGGCCCTTGTGTAGGTGTGGGTGGGGGTGGTAAGGACAGGAGCTGGAAGCAGGAAGGGAGGAAGGAGGAGATTGGAGTGGGAAACAGCGAATGAAGAAAAAGGGAGAAGGAGAAGAAGTTTTAGCTTATTATGCTGACAATTTTTTAAAAAGAGGAATTTTCGACATTTCTCCACAGGTCTGCCCCTCACGCGAACACGGCCCCGCAGTGCCATGTCTGTGTTTAAATGGCCACTCATTTGAGCTGGTCCTTTCTAGACAGCTATCCCTCTAGACACAGGAGCGGTCCTGGGTTAGAAGCTGCAGCTTCACCATCTCCAAGCATGAATTCACCCCAGAGTCTGGCCCTAAACAACTTTTTAATTTGAATCAAGGGAGAGCTTTAGCGTGCTCCGTCTCTGGTTTAATGTGATATAAATCGCAGATGCACTTTCATGAATGGTTAAAGCAGCGACATGGCGATCATCAACACAAAACGCCCTGAACAAAACCATCCAGAGAAATAGGCTGGTTAATAAGATTTTTGAGAGAGCTTTGTGTTAAAAAGCAAAAAGGAAAACCAGCTGAAAGTGACAGTTAGTTCATGGCTAATAGGATCAGGGCGGCCTGGCAGGGCTGCACACTTCTCTTTGGGGAGGGTTCGGTCTCACTAAAGAAATGAATGGGACATTTAACACATCTGTCATCTCGCCGAGCCAGAAACTGGGCAGCAGAGGCTCAGGGCCACTTCAGCCCGGACCCAGGAAAGCCGGGGGAGGCGCTCCAGGGTTCTGGCTGTAGACCCTAAACTCGGGAGACCTCTTTCCCCACCTCAACTTAGTTCTTCATAGTTTCCCCCTTGCAGGGAATCCGGAAGCTGCACGAGGAAGCGTGCACAAGTTAAGTGGCTTGCAATACCTGGAGCTCTGTCCCGACTTTCGAGGGCCCTGGCCAAACAGGGGCCTGGGTGGCTTGGACGCCCGAAAGCTCGGAACACTCCCTGCCGGGACCAAGCTGCCGGAGGAAGAGCGCTTTGAAGGGTCTGAGCCCTTCCCAGGTGGAACCCCGTCCAGCTTGGACTCTGGACTCCCCCAGGACCATCCCTGCACTCCGGCCAGAGTCACGAAGAATTTCTTTGAGACACACTCTCTCATTTTCTTCTCTTTTTCTCTCTCTCCTTGAGGAGTTCAAAGTGCTCGGTATTCTCCGGAAACACACACACACACACACACACACACACACACACACACACACCCCTCATCCTCCCAAACCCGAAGGCCTGTCCTCCGTCCGTAGCACGGAAGTTTCTGTTTCGGAGCGTCCCCGGGTCCCTGAGAGAGGGACTTCTAACCCTTTCCTAGCATCTGCTCTACGCTTCCCATTGAGTGAGAAATAGCTGGAGACCAGAGCCCAGCGTGTTTTCATGCTCAAGGGCTTGAAATTTTCCACACGGCTCCTCACACACAAGGGAGAGTTATTTTACCGATAGCCCGGAGATGTACTTCTATGAATATTTATTGATTTATTTTCTAGGCTCAGCAGGGGGCCGCAAATAAATTTAGTGCGTTCTTTAAATAATTCCTTTTCTATGAGGCAAGATGTCATCTGAAACTTTTAAATAGGCATTTAATTAGCCCGGGTGTTGCTTCAGAACAAAACCCCCCAGCGAGGGCTTTGGGGGCTCACTGTCTAGCGAGAGGCCGTCGGTGCGCGGGGTTGGCGCGCCGGCCTTTGTTGCCGCGCCATTGTGCAGCCCCTGCTTATGAAGACTAATCCAATCATAAATTGCGTCTCTGCACCAATCAGGGGGCCCGGAGCCTCCCGCGAATGAAGCTCGAGTGGAGAACTTTGTTGAACTTCATTGTCAGAGCTGTCAGTTTTCGAGGCGCCGGAGCGGGCGGGCCACTATAAAACCATCTCCGGCGCTGGGACGCCTCAGAAGACTCGCGGACGCCCAGGGGGGACGGTTCCCGGGACCCTGAGCCGAGGAGGGCACCGCGGGTGGGGCGGGAGCCTGGCGTTCGCCCTCCGGCTGCGGGAAAAGGCGCACCGGCCCGGCTCTGGCCATGATGTTTCCCGGCCTCCTCGCGCCCCCCGCGGGCTATCCCAGCCTCCTGAGGCCCACGCCCACCTTAACACTGCCCCAGTCCCTTCAGTCCGCGTTTTCCGGCCACTCGAGTTTCCTGGTGGAAGATCTGATCCG
The DNA here is from genome assembly GCF_030254825.1 of Meriones unguiculatus. NCBI lineage: Eukaryota > Metazoa > Chordata > Mammalia > Rodentia > Muridae > Meriones > Meriones unguiculatus. Next base: position 38,572,134 of record NC_083361.1, on the reverse strand, counting down.
CATCAGCCGGCCCACAGCCTACTTGCCCCGCAGCGTGCCCGCTGCCGGCCTGTCACCCCCGAGGCGGGACGCCCCCACGGCCCTCGCCGACTCGGGGACCTCGAACCTGGGCTCCCCGGGGGCCGGGGGCCGGCGGGGCAGCTCTCCGCAGACCGCCCTCTCCCCTGCCGGCGAGCCCGCCTTCCTGAAGTTCGGGGTGAATGCCATCCTCGCATCCACGCCCAGAAGAGGTGAGTGACGCCGCGCCCTGCGCGCAGGTAGCCGCACGGGTCTCCGCGAGCGCGCCCCTCCGCGCCGTTAGCGCGCGCTTCCACGCAGGCTCTCCCGCCAACCGCCGGCTCGGAGGGCGCAGCTGAGGCGCCGAGGGTCGAGGGCGAGGAAGCCGCGGGCCTCGCCGCACCCTCCAGGCGAACTTGAGCCCCAGGACCCCGGAGCCGAGTTCACCAGGCCGTGCGCCCGGGGGGGGGGGGGAGCGGGCACGCGCCCGGGTCTCCCCCTCACCTCCCGGCCCCCCTCTCTCCTAGAAACTTCGCCGGCTTTGCTGCAGAGCCCTCCTCCCAAGACGTTCGCCTTCCCCTACTTCGACGGCTCCTTCCAACCCTTCCTCAGGTCCTCCTACTTCCCAGGTACGTTCCCCGCGCCCGCTCCCCGCGGCCCCTGCCCGACGCCGTGTCCTCCGTCCGCCCCGCGGGGTTACGCTCTGGTTCAGAGGTTGCAGGGCTACAACATTCACGAATCCGTCGCGCCAATTTGATACCCCATTTAGCACGAGCAGTGACGGCCTGACACCGCGCACCAACTCCCTGCTCTACAAATTAGCAGGGGTTGTCACGGTCCGCGCCGGAGGCGGCCCCCGCCCCGCGTCCCTGCGCGCCGCCGCTCCCCGCAGAGCCCGAGCACCCGCCACCGCCCGCCACAAAGGTCTCGGCAGCGTGACCAATCGGCAGCCCCTCCGGGCAGCCACACGCAGGCCGGCCTCGCCCCTCCGCCGCCAGGAAGCACCCACCAGCCGCGGCTAATTCCCCCTGACGCTCATCGGGGCTGCGGGTTTGGGTTTTTGTTTTGGTTTGGTTTTCACAAGACCGCCTGGGGTGCCCTCTTGGGTGGGATGCCTAGGTCGCCCGGGGGTGGGACGCCTCGATGCTCGGCCACCCCAGCCTTCCCTCGCCAGCCTCGGTTCCCAGCCCCGCCTCTTGCCCGTGGGCTCCGGCTGGCAGAAGCCAGCGCTGGGTGGTGGTCCACAGGCCAAGGCCCTCGAGGGTTCTCATCGTGGGAAAGTGCGAGTGTTCAAACGTTGGCTAGAAAACATTCTGCTACTACTTAGACGCCGCGGAGGGCAGGGGAGCCCTTAGCGCGGAGCCTGGGCCCCGTGTGTGTGTGTCGGGGGGGGGGGGGGGACCGGGCCGGCACTCCCAACGTCAGCAAAGGAAACTAGCTGAGGACTTTTTTTTAAAGGAGGAGAAGAAACTCCCCAGCACCGCCATTCAGGCTTTTGCCCACAATGGAATTTGCTCCTTTCTCCCGAGTTTCAATGGTCTAACAAAAACAACCCGAGCTTTAGAAATAGCTTTTCGTGTCCATTTAATGTGAAAGACTGGGGGCAGAGAAGCCTCGGCCGCCGCGGCTCGGCCGTGGTCGCGGCCCGCAGTTGTGTTTAGCTTGAGTGTAAATCTCTTTTGTCCGGGTAATATACGGCTCTCGCGGCCTGTCCATAGCCTTTTGCGGTTAGTTCATTACTACACAATTACCATTCACGCCTCGTTAGCGTCTCTGTTTCTTTTTGTTTTTCTTTTTCTCTCCCTTAAAGCGAAACTCTCCCTCCCTTTACAGCGCCAATTCCCAGTGGAACGCGGTCAATGTGCTAATTAGACGCCACTTTCCTTGCATTCAGGCCTCTTTTTTTTTTTTTTACGTTGTTGGGGAGGCAGAAAATCATATTTAAAAGAGAAACATGAAATGAATGACTGGATATTTTTAAAAGCCAAAGAGTTTTTTGGGTTTTTTTTTTTTTTTGTTTTTGTTTTTTGTTTGTTTTTTCTGTCCTCGAAACCAGCAAAGTGCCTTGTTTTAAAAGGCACAAACGTCACTGAGGCGATTGCAAGTCCGCGGGTCTTCAACGGAAAGCGGCGGTTCTGATTGGTCTCCGCGGGACTGTTTATTTCCATTTTTTTTTTCGTAATTTACTTTATTCTGTTGCTATTTAAGCTGCTTGCTTCTCCAAGACCATCGACTGCAAGAGGGGGGAAAGCAACAGGCAAATTTTGGACGCTGTTTTCGGGGTTTTTCCTAATCCGGGTTTGCGCGGTTGACAGAGAAAGTTGTTTGTGCAGAAAGCGCTTTTCACTCGGGCAGGTTGTAGGTTCTCAGTCTGTTCTCTACCGGGAGGGGAAAAAGGAGTACTTTAAAGAGTGAAGGGTCTGGAGAGGAAGGGTGGGAGAAGGCCGGGGAACTCGGCCCGGTCTGCGCGGACGCTCGCGCCCGCAGCCGCCCTCCTCAGCGCCTCCTCCCACCCCGCAGCGTCCTCCAGCGTCGTGCCCATCCCCGGGACCTTCTCCTGGCCGCTGGCCGCTCGCGGCAAGCCTCGACGGGGCATGCTGCGCAGAGCCGTGTTCTCCGACGTGCAGCGAAAGGCCCTGGAGAAGACCTTCCAGAAACAGAAGTACATCAGCAAGCCTGACCGCAAGAAGCTGGCCGCCAAGCTGGGCTTGAAGGACTCGCAGGTGCGCGCAGCCGCCACCGCCCACCCCCGCGCTCCACCCAAGCTCCTGCCGAGCCTGGCAAGAGGTCTCGGAAGCCGCTTCACGGCTGGGGCAGCTAGGGAAACCCAGGCCTGGCGAGGTAGAGCAGGCATGGCTGTCACGTTATTTGAGGCTCCCAGAGCAGCCTGCTTCCTCACCCCCATTTCCATCTTTCCAGGCCCACCTCCTGCCCAGCTGAGTCAGGAGCCGAAGGAGAGGATGGGTGGATAGACGCATGGATAGATAAATGGATGGATCGCTGTGTGCGCGCGCGGGTGGCTGTTTTTGCAAGGGTGGACACGTGCGTGGCTGGATGTACGCGTGAATGCGGGTGGGTGGATGGTTACGTGAATGGGTACATGGATACAGGAACTGGGTATGGGAATGGATGGGTGGGAGGATGGGTATTGGGGTGGGTGGATCCATGCATGAATGAGATCAGGCCTGGGTGAGCAGGTGAAGAGATGAAACAGGAGTAAAGAGGAACGAAAAGGCTGGTGTGGAGTAACTCCGGGAGAAATCACCTTGAGGGCAGGAAAGACAGCGCCCCCCTCCCATTCCGATGAGGACGGGGAGGGCGAGGAGAAGGAAATGACCATGCCCTAGGAGCCCTTCTGGACTGTTGCGTTGGGTCCTGAGGGCTGTGCCCCCCCTCTACCTGTGCGGACACTGACTAGCTTCCGGGTTTCTTCCTCACAGGTGAAAATCTGGTTCCAGAATCGACGTATGAAGTGGCGGAACTCCAAAGAGCGCGAGCTCCTGTCTAGTGGCGGCTGCCGAGAGCAGACCCTTCCCACAAAACTAAACCCTCACCCAGACCTCAGCGATGTAGGCCAGAAGGGCCACGGGGACGAGGAGGAAGACAGCCCCGGTCCCTGCCTGGCATTCCATGAGCCCCCCGACCCCCGACACCTGCTGGAAGGGCCACTGCCTGCCTCCCCGTCGCACTCCAGCAGCCCGGGGAAACCCTCGGACTTCTCTGATTCCGATGAAGATGAGGAGGCCGAGGAGGACGAGGAAATCACTGTGTCCTAGGAGCGCCTCCAGCGGCTCCCCGGCTGTTGCAATTTGAAAGTTGGAGAGGGAGCGCCCACTCCATGGCCACCTTTGGGCAGGGGTCTGGAAACTGCCTGTCTCACCATAGTTCCGCACCTACTCAGGGGTGCCTCTCCCTTCCTGATGTCCCAAAGAGACATTCCCTTCCTTCATGCTGCCACCTCCAAACAGCCCTTCCCACAGGAGTGTGGGTCTTGATTTCAGTCTTTTCCACGAGGGCCACATTGCACCTATTTATTGCAAACTATTTTGGACATGGTGTGTGGAGGAGGGGGGGTTTGAGGGGTGCCTCTAGCCCCACCACCTGGGCTTACTGCGAGCCAGGTCCTGTCAAATATTCCTGGATGGCCACCTTCCTGGGTGAGTCCCGTCCTGTCTTCTCCCCATGAGAGGAAAGAGCACAAGAAATTCCAAAAGAGAATTCCTCCCTTGTGTAAGGAGGAAAGCATCATTGAGCTTCTCATTTCTTGATGCTCCTTTGTGGGAAGAAGTGATTTCTTTCTGTAGAGAAGAGTGTGTCTCTATTTCTGTTCTATTCTGAAACATTTAAACTTCTCTACGACCATGTGACCATGAGTAGAGTACCCTGCTCTGTGTCTTGTTATTTTGCAGAGCTGCCCTGGGGTGTGGACCTGTCTGCCTCTCTGACAGTTTTCACCCAGCTCTGCTCTGTGCAGTTTTCACGAGCTGTGCTCTACAGTGTATGTATATTTTGTGTGGATATTTTATACTGAGGTTATTGTGAATGACCATAATGAAGGGCTGTCTACATCTCATTTTTTTTCCTGCAATGGTCTTTAAAGTTTAAAAGGTAGCTGTGTGACTTCATAATTTATAAGGAAATGCTTATTTTGTATTTTTACCGTGTACAGACTTTTTACATATGTATATATGTATCAAATTAACAAATGCCAAATAAAAAGTAGAATGGATTTGAAGGCTAAAGGGCATCGTTAATTCACAAAATGTGACAGCTGAAAGAAACAGGGTTGGGCTAGTGGAAACCCAGAAGGCAAACTATTACATCATAGCCATACACGTTGATTAACAAGTAACAGCTCCAGTAAGAGGGTACCAAGAAGTTGGGCTTGCAACTATCCCCATTCTCCAGCCTGATGTGACTGAAAGACATCAGTGCAGTGTGGTCTGGTGGCTCAGGCCTGCAGCGGTCTGCACAGTCCTCCTGAAAGGAGCAAGTTTTTCCAGTCCGCTGGAAGGCATGAGAACTAGTCCTGATCCTTCTGCAAACGGTCTGATTCCATCCGGAATGTCAGTCACAGTCAGAGCCTATGAACCCAGAGAGGGGTCCAGGCTCCGGGGGCTGCAAGCTTTTGGAAAGGACAGCCTGATGACCCTTCCCAGGAGCAATGCTTCGGAGCCATCACCTACGAGAAAAGAGCTCTGAGTCAGACCTCAGTGGGGCTTTTGTGTCCTGTGAGAGTCTGGTCTCTGTCCCACGCACCTCAGACCTACAGTTTTTTGTGAACTCCAAACTCAAACCCAATAGTCAGAGAAGTTGCCAAAGCTGCAGTGAGGCAGTTTTTATGGTAATTGAAATATGATCCCTGTTAACACAAACCTCCATGCTCACTTCTTCAGCTCTTGTTCCCAACCTTCTGACTAGGTTGGTTTATACATGGTCCTGAGAACTTGGAGAAAAGAAAAAATGTGCTTTTTAAATAATGGTGACTCTAATTCATGAAACCTCCCAGGTCTCCTCAACCTGTGGTCTACACAGGTTCTATACAAGTTTGTCTGGGAAAGAGATTCCTCCACTGTGGCCCACACGTGCAGAGTCGAGAGCCTGGCCAGGAATAGCTGACTTCTTCCTCCATGCCCCAGCCAGCTGTTCTGACTTAGGCCAGCTGTGAGAATGGTTTAGTGTTGGTGGCTGGAGTTTAAGCACACAGCAATACCACAAGCAGGGGTGCTAGCAGCCTAGGTGCCCATCAGCACAGGCATTGGTAAATAGGATGGTACATAGAGCAGTGGAATATTACACACCCTTTAAAAGGAAGGGAGTCCTGTCACCTGCTTCACGTGGATAAACCTGCATTGTGTGAAGTATGGACTTCAGAGCAGGGAAAACAAAGGCATTACCATTCAACCAGTCTGTACGTTCCAGTTTCACAAACCAAAATGTTTTAAAGCTCTTTTGTGCAGCAATGAGTATAATTGACACTACTTGAATGTATACCTAGATGTGGCTGATAAGGGGCTGTGGAGCTGGCTGAGTCAGCAAAGCACCTGTCTTACAAATACAAGACACTCAGTTTGGATCCCCATAATCCACATCAAAGACCAGCACTGGGGTGCATGCCTGTAATCCCAACTTGGAATGATGGAGACACTCAGACCCCTGAAGCTCATCAGACAGCCAGCTGAAACACACCCATAAGCCTCAGCATTAGTGACAGACTGTCTCAAAATAAATAAATAAATAAATAAATAAATAATAAAGGGGCCAGGTGGTGGTGGCACATATCTTTAATCCCAGCAGTCAGGAAACACTGCAGGCCAATCCCTGAATTCAAGGCCAGCCTGGTAAGTAAAAGTGAAGAAAGATTAAAGAAAAACAAGAGATATCATGACCGCAGGCCTGCACACACATGAGCTCACATGTATACCACACATATGAAAAAGAGAGAGAGAAAGTAAAAGATAGGATTAACATGAAGCCTGCCATAGTAGTATACACCTGTAATCCCAGCGTAGGAGGCTGAGGCAGGAGGATGGCCAAAGGTTGGGATCAGCCTAAGCTGCATAGTGAGTACAAAGCTAGCCAGGGCTATATAATGAGAGCATGTCTTAAAAATAAAGATTGCTAAAATGGCAACTATTATATACTTTTTGCCATAGTGATTTTTAAAATTTCAGAACGTAATTTGGAAGGCAGGCATGGTGGCACATACCTGTGGTGCCAGTTACTCCAGAGGTGGAGGCAGGAGGCTCAGAGTTCAAGGATAGTGTTGACTACATACCAAGTTTAAGGCTAGCCTGGGCTGTGTGAGGTTCTGTCTCAAAAAAAAAAAAAAAAAAAAAAAAGAAGTGACTTGGAAATTACTCACATATTAATGAAATGAAAACTTTGCAATATAAAGCTTCTGAGATGACTAGGTGGGTAAAGCCAAGCCAAACAACCTTGGGACCCACTCAATAAAGGGAGTGCAAATTGTCCTCTATATGCACAACAGGGTACACACACACACACACACACACACACACACACACACACACGCACTCACACACACACACACATACACGATATGTGCAAAAATTTAAATTCATCAATGTATTAGTCAGGGTCTACCTTCCCCTCCTCCTTAGGCCTGGGAGTTACAAGGCTTTGAAGCAAATGGAAGGATTAGTTAAGTCAGTAGAAAAAAACAGGGGCTACACAGGGCTCAGTGGTTCAGAGCACTTGCTGCTCTTGGAGAAGACCCAGATTTGATTCCCAGCACCCACGCGGCAGCTCACAGTGATGTGTAACTCTAGTCTTGGGGGATCCTAACCCTCTTCTCCCTCTGAAGGCACGCACAGGGTGCATGTGCAGGCAGACCTTTATACAGTAAATCACTCATAAACAAAGCTCTAAAACAAAGAAGATACTAATGACAAAAGGTCTCACTTTGTAATTCTAGCTTGCCTGAAACTTCCTCCTGCTTTGCCTCCCGAGTGCTGTGATTGCTGTTGCTTTGAGATAGTGCCTCACTTGGTAGCCCAGGCTGGCTTCCGTCCTCCTTCCTCAGCCTCCCTGTTCTTGGTTTACACCCGTGAGTCACCACACTCATATTCAAGCCAACTGTTTTCATGACAAGCACACATCCCCTTAGCGGCTGTCAGAGGACATCACACAGAGCCGCTGGAAAACTGCTGTGTAAATGGGGCAGGGTCTTGGGGACTAGAATCGTAGCCCTCCCCCCATCTCATTATGAAAGCTACTGAACAATTGTGAAAGGTGGGAGGAAACCATCAGGCCGAGTTCCTGCCAGCTCTGCAAAACCTTGCTGCGGCTGTCTGCCACACACATGCCTCCCCAGGGTCTCAGCCAGCCTCCCAGCTCCACCCATTCCCTTCAGCAATCCTGCCTCCACCCACCGCCCTCCTTCGGCCTTTTTATCAGCGCCTAAGCACAATCAACCCTACCCAGCCCTGAAAACGTCTTCTTTTTGCCTCTAGCCATTAGCTATGTCTCGCCCTGGTCAGGGTTCTTGGTTTTAGCCTTGACTCTTGGCCTCCCTTTTCCCAGGTGTCTCTTCTCAGCCCTCAATGCCTCTTTTCCTGTGAGCTATCAGATAGTGGTCTCCTTTTCTCTCCAGCTTCAGGCAAACCTGGATGTTAATGAGCCCCCATCTGCCCACTCAGAGATCATTTTCTTCAGATACAGACCTATATGGCCAACAGTTTCAGAACATTCACCGCGGGGAGTCCCCCAGATTTGCTGTCTTTGTCCACCTGACTGGATTTTGGAGTTGCTTCTGAGCCTGTCTGTGTGGGCGCTTCCAGAGAGAACTGATCCATGTTGAATGTAGGCAGCACCGCCCCATGTCTGGGACCCTGGATGAGTCAAAAGTTAAGGAGGAAGAAGCCGAGCACCTTTCTGCTATTTGATCTTTGAAGGTGTGAGCTAGCAGCCCCCTACAGCCACGTTTCCTCCGCCATAGTGGCCTAGTGTCCCCAGTTAGGCATCAAAATACACTTTCTTCCATCAAGTTGCTTCCTCTCGGGCTGTGAAGGATGCGAAATGCAATGCACACCTTCTAGTTGCCTGAAGTACTCAAACAAAGCAAAGAGAACTCTCCCTAACCCTACAGATGCCTTCTTCTCTCTTGCTCAAAAGTGAGAAATGTGAGTGCCACTCCTGACTCCTACCACCTGCTAAGTGCCCCACTGTCACCCGCCAACCTCCCCTAAGACCTGTCTGCATTTTTATCTATTGATTTCCTGTGCCTCCCAGTCTCACACTTCACAGCCACAGAGGAAAAGCCACCATTATTATTTTTGTTTAAGGAAGGTACTTTGGATACAACACAGTTGTCAGTATTTTGTATACATCATTTATTTGGATCCACAATGTAGCTACCTTTAATCCCATTTTAGAGATGAGAAATTTGGATTTGTAGATCAGCCTGTTATTCCATAGCTCACCCATCTCCCTTCCACTGAATAATGAGAGCAGCAAGAAAGACTTTGTAGAAGAATCGCTGAAGCATTCTGTTCTGAGCAATACAAGAAAGAGTGCATGCTTCTGGGTGCAAGTGAGATGGTGAGTAGATGCTTTCCCTCAAAGGCAGCAAATGGAAACAAGTAGGTCCCACCTACAACGTTTCTCAACGACTCTGCTCTGGACATCGATGGTGTCTTATCCAATCTTTGCAGGACAGCTGTGAGGATCAGAGTGCACGCCCACACCACACTGTAGTGTTAATGTCTCACCGGGCAGGCGCTGGTCACAAATGATGCTGAGCCACTTTGCCTCAAACCTCTACTGCCTCCTGGCATAGCAGAACCAGGCCTGCACAAGACTGACTGCCCCAGTCACCCCGAAGGTGAGATGGCTGCACATTCTCTTTCTTCTAAGGGTAAAGAAACTAGAAAGCACAACCCCCACTCTACCAGCCTCGGTCTTCACAGGGATGCCTTTGACACGTGTCTGTTCTCTCTTTAAAAAGTGCCTTCAGGGATCCAGCAAGATAGATCAGGAGGTAAAAGTGCTTGCCACCAAACCTCCTGAGCAAAGTTCCACCCCAGGATCCACGTGGTGGAAGGAGAGAACAGGCTCCTGCGAGCTGTCCTCTGACTCCATGTGTGCTTTGTGGTGCCTCACCCCATGAATGATGAAAACAACAACATTAAAAACAACAAAAAGCATCTTTGGTCCAAATGTGGAAAGTCAGTATTAAATATGGAAGTGGATTTCCTGGCAGGGACTGCGCTGGTTTTCAACCTTACAGTCTCCAGAAAGAAAAGGGCTTCCCTGAGTTTAAGCTGATGGTTTCATTTTAAACAGAGTGAGGGAAAGCAACTCCTTTGCTTTCTTGTTGTAGGACTCCATTTCAGCTGTGATTAGAGGGGATAATGTACAGCTAACCCTCTTCCCGTGTGAACAGTCAAGACTGCTCTATACTTCACCTGCTTTCCTACCAACCCCACAGGCACATTCAGCAGCGCACTCGGCAGAGGGGACCCCAGGAAGACAGAGCTGGGCTCTGATTGCTCTGAGAAAACTTCCATTTTCTACTTCTCCAAGGACCGCACCACCCATTCTCAAGCCAGAGGGATCTGATGGTGTCAGTCATGCTGAGGTTTGTATGCCATAAATAAATAAAAGTTATCAAACAAATTCATCCATCTATTTATTTATCAAATAAATAAATAGATGGATGAATAAGTGAATATAAACAAATAAACTCAAACCATGGTTACAGGAAAAATGAGCAAGAAACAGTCATTGCATCATAGGCCTCAGCAAGTTGGGTAACAGATTCTCATTTATCCTCCTTCTTTTAGACAGGGTTCCTCTTCATAACCCAGACTAACCTAGAATTCCCTGTCTAGTCAAGGCTGGCTTCAAACTCAATCCTTTTGCCTCAGCCTTTCCAGCGCTGAGACTGCAGGTGTGAGCGACCAAACCCCGTTAACTTGTGTTTAGAAGAGCAGGTCTCCTGCAAATGGGTAAGCAGAGTTTCTGTATGATTTCCTTGATTCAGTAGAAGATTAACCCCGTAGCATTTGGTAATAAAAAAAAAGCTTTTTATTGATTCCTTGTGAATTTCTATCATGTACCCCAATCCCACCCTTTTCTTTGTATCTGCCATCCAGCCTTGCAACCTCCTCCACAAAAAGAAACACACACACTCACAATCTCACAGTGGAAGCTATAGTGTGTCACACTTGTGACACACAGTATATCTGTCCCTATATCATTACTTGTTCTTTGCAATTAGTCACTGCTCTGGTTTGAGGCCTCTGGCTTTGGTTACTCTGTCAGTTCTGGGTCCACATCATGACTTTTCTCGGATATCCTATTGTTGCCCTGTATCATAGAGATCTGTAGCTTTGGATCTGTAGGACCAGCCCCATCATGTGCTCCAGCAGTTCATAGATGGGGTAGAGCCAGTTCAAAGCCCTGAATCTGGGCCTGGGTGATAGCTGAGCTGGTCAGACCACCAGCTCTCCGGCACCCACCCATCAGGCAAGCTCTCCAGCACTGCCCCAGCTAGCTCACCCGATGCTACAGCCAGCAAGAGGCAGAGCCAGGGCTCTGTTCTCATGCCCTCAGGCCGGCTCCACCGCCCCGATGCCATTAGGGCCAGCTGGCTCTACTGTGCTGCCTCATTGAGGTGGGTTGGGGAAAGTGGGAGGGGCTCTTCCAATTTCTGCAGCCAGTGAGGGGCAGTGCCAGGTCTGTGGAGCCTGCAACACAGTCCCAGGCACACCCAGACCAGCTACTTCCTCATGGCCTTTAGTGGTAACATGGGCTACTGACACGGACACAGACCCTGGCTGCTGCAGGGCCACAGACCAGGACATGGTCCTTAGCTGCAGCACAGGCCAGGACTCCACCGTTGCCTCAGGTGGCAGGGCAGGCCACTCACATCAGTGTTTGCTCCTTGCCATCCTCTCATCCCTCATCCTAGCTCTCCTTACAGTGTCCTAACAGTGCTTCTCTTTCTCTCCCATCTCTATATCACACATTTGCTCATTGCAGTGGCTCCCAGAGCAGATGGACCACATGGCAGGTGAGCCTCAGGTGGGTGTCTTCCACCTGCTCCCTCCACATCACATTTGGTCTTGTTTTTTAATTTCATAACCTCATGGGATAATCAGAGTAGACCTCAGTATCCATGCTCCAGACAGGTTCGTGTAGGTGGATGTAGCGCGGCCTGTGAGCAGTAGGAGGAAAGTCAACCAAGGACCTCTCACACTAAGCCCACAAGCCTTCTCAGTTTTGGATGAGAGATCCAGCCATCTTCTAACCTTTGCACAGTGGAAGCAGGAAAGACGGAAGAGCACACTCCTTTGTGAATGCATGCAGATATCCACTTCTGAGCCAGGAGCCTAGATGCTGCCGAGGGCTCTGTACAGAGCTGCAGGGAGAGTGGTGGGAGCCAGCACAGGAGGAGGAGAGAGAGGATTCTTGAGGGACTCTTGGCTGTTCTTCACTGTCTAATAGTCTGGTGTCAACCTTGCTGACAGGGAGCCAACAGCTCAGTGTGCAGGAGACAGAACAGCCATGCATATAAACAAATGATATTGAACAAGTGATTAATTTAAAAGTGGGAGAAGGGTTAAAAGGGAAATGCAGAGGCAGCAGGAAACCTCTTTAGGAAAGGGACATTTTAGTCAGTAACCACCTGTATTGCATTTGGCCATTAATATTTACTATTGATTTATCTTTTAGTAAAACTGCAGTTAATCCTAAACCTCCAAGCTCTCATAGTTCCTGCCATTCAGATTCACCCATTATACTTGCTTTCTGTGATATCTTAGGTCCGGTTTATTCCTCCCTGTCGTTCCAAGACCTCTCCTCCAGCTTCTGCTCTCCTTCTTCTTTCCTCTTCTTTCCCCTACTCCTTCCTCTCCTCCTGCTTCCTTCCTCTCCTCCCACTCTGAATCAGGATGTCTCACCCTATCCTCTCCATTGCTCAACATTGTGGCTGGTTGTTTTAATTGACAGTTTGGAGAACAAATGGTGGCATGTTTACATAAACTTGAGACAGGTGATGTTTAGAGTAAGCATCACAATGCAATGTCTGGATTGAAACCAGATAGTGGGGGAGAGAAATCAGCTTTTGAATGAACAAGGGTAAGGTGTATACATTCCAAAAGAACATTATACCAACACACCTGCAGAAGGCAGAGTGCACATGTCCTGACCATACTGCTTAATGCAGAACATGCAAACAGTTGGGAGATGCCAGGAAGGCACCAGGAGACAGGATGAGTGACAGCCAGGCTCCAAGGAGTCCAAGTCACAGACATGAGAAGAGCTTACAGTTTGTTCTGTGTAACAGGAAAGAGTTCCACGGCTTTCATGGTGACTATTTGCAGAGAATGCTGGATATGAACGACAGTTGATGCTGGTTAGAAATGATGGGGCTTGGACAAGGGTGTGGGGAGAAGTTGAGGCATTAAAAACTGAATCATCAGGTATCAAAATAATTGCAGGAGACAAAGGAGGGGAAAGGCTTCAGCAAAAAGCAAACAGAATTGGACATGAGCTTTCTGGTGGAAGAGCCTAAGGATGTACAGGCTTACTTAAGTAGATCCTGGGTCTGGGTCTGAGTGAAACGCTGATGTTGGCTGACACCTGCCCACCTCTGTTCTGTGTGAAGTATAGACATTTCAACGTCTTGCATCCTCGCAACCCCACCTTCACACTCCCTTGTCTGCTCCTCTAGGGACAAGATTGGGGCAGGAATCTTTTTTGTGCATGCTTGCCTGTTACTAAATCTGCACACACCTACAGGATATATGCTAACTTCATGGTGGCTTCAAGCACCATGGAATGCCTCAGGTCTCTTCATCTTCCTCAGTACCCAGCTCTGGCCTCATGGTCCTCGATGACTGCCCTCTTCCGGCCATTGCACAGTGGGAGCAGGAAGAACATACTCCTTTGCAAGTGCATGCAGACATCCACTTCTGAGCCAGGAGCTGGGATGCTCGGGGCTCTGCGCAGAGCTGCAGGGAGGGTGGTGGGAGGCAGCACAGAAGAAGAGTGAGGACATTGGAGGGACTCTTGGCTGCTCTTCACTGTCTGGTAGTCTGCAGTGCCCTTGGGAACAGAGCTGAGCAGACATGAGAGTGCTACATGCTCCCTCACAGGGCTATGACTTGTTTTCTTATCTACTTTTCAAATTATTTGCATATTATTCACATGGTTTTTAAAGACAGAGAAAAAAGACAGTAGAAAAGATGCCAACAGAAGGGAGAGGAGGGCATATTTGTTACTTGTCCCATTGCTGTAACAAAATGCCTGTAAAAAAGGGGGAAGGAAGGAAGGAAGGAAGGAAGGAAGGAAGGAAGGAAGAAAAGAAGGAGGGAAGGGGTTATTTTGGTTCGTGGTTTGAAAGGTAGGCCATCATGGCAGGAAAGGCAAGGAGAAGGATGAGGAGGAAGGGGAGAGAAGGAAGGAGAGGGGAAGAGGGAGGGGGAGGGGAAGAAGAGGACAAGGAGGAGAGGAGATGGGGAGGGAGTGGCAGCTAGTAGCTTTGTCTGCAGTCCCACAGAGACCAGTTGTAGGGCTCAGCTGACACTCTCTCCCTCTTCCTCTCTCTGGATCCAGTTCATTAATGGTACCACCCACATTCATAGCCCTCCCTCTTCTGTTATAACTCTGGAAACCTCTCACAGACATGCCCAGATTAGCCATCACATGGGGCACCAGGAGAGTCTGTCATGACAAAAGCAGAGAAGAGGTCATCTTAGGGAGCACAGCAAGGTCAACTCTCTTACAGTTTCTCAAATGGCCATGAAGATGAGAAGAGGAACAATTGGGCTAGACAGGAGGCTGGGAGGGGAAGATGGATTCCTCTCCTCACCCAGACCTCACAAACCTGGTGACTAACATGTCCAGTTACCAAACATGATATGTATTTCATTAAAGTTTTTCATGACATCGGAGGAGCCTTCAGGGATGAAGAGCCAAAGCCTCTGGGAAAGCTGCTGTGACAGTGAGCTATGATGAAGTAAGTGTGACTGAACCAAAAGGTCCATAGCTGCTCATAGACCAGGGACCCGCCCAGGTCTGGCTGTTCTCATTCTTCCAAACTCTCCTCTGACACAGCACTTTTCCCCTAGGTGTGGGAAGATATGGGCCTTCAGGAGAAGGGAGTGTGTTAGCCTATAGGCAGTTCCACTGGCCTGCTCTCAGGGACCTAGCAACTGCTTATGTCATCACTGGCTGCTCACACCTTCTTCTGCCCCTAGGTTGCACATACCTCTCTCAGCATCCCACCCCCACCCTCATGGCTCTCTTGCTGCCTTTCCTCCTTCCCCAGTTCCTCACTCCTCTCCCCTCCCCCAGCAAACCTCCTTTCTACCATATCTGTTGCATACGCAGCTCACCAGGGACACACCCTCACTGCATTCTATTTCATAACAGAGAGCCTGCCCTCTCTGTGCTTTATGGGGGAGATCTGGCTCTGGGAGAGAGCAGGAGAGGGTCAGGGGGCCCTGCCCTGAGGCTTTCCCTCAGAGCAAAGTGCTCTGCATGTAGGGGGATCCACTTGATGGTGTCCTACTGAGTCACAACAAATTTACTGGGGACCCCAAAAAGGCACTTTCTGCTTATAAGATACGGTATAAATTAGAAAAGAAACACCCCAGAAACGAACCTGCATACACAGGAAAATTGAGCTGAATGCTTGGTAAAGAGATGTCAGAGGAATGCAAAAAAAGTGCTCCTGTCAGAAAAGAGCACTATGATGGTCCCTAAATCTGAAGCTCCTGTCTCAGACCCACACTGTATGTGAAAATCTACTCTAAATACAACAAAATGTGAAACGTTTTAAAGTTAGCATATATCCTGTAGGTGTGTGCAGATTTAGTAACAGGCAAGCATGCACAAAAAAGATTCCTGCCCCAATCTTGTCCCTAGAGGAGCAGACAAGGGAGTGTGAAGGTGGGGTTGCGAGGATGCAAGACGTTGAAATGTAGCTGTGTACGAGGAAATAAAGATGTCAATTAAATCTTAACAACAAAGTTTACTCTATTATCCTTTGCAATATATATTAATATATTTAATTATATTTAGTACTAAAAAATTAATAGAAGACAAAGAATAAAAAATAAACTAATTCTTTCCTTTTAAAAAAAAAACTTCTGAGACAGGGTTTCTTTGTGTAGCTTTGGCTGTCCTGGAACTTACTCTGTAGCCCAGGCTGGCCTCAAATTTCAGAGATCCACCTGCCTCTGCCTCCCAATGCTGAGATTAAAGGTGTGGGCTCCGCTACCAGGCTCTTCCTTTATTTTTTAAAGGGTAAAGTATTCTACAGAATTGGATAGAGGCCTTCACTGTGGTTTGAGGGTGCAGCTTAGTTGGTAGAATGCTGGCCTGGCATACACAAAACCCTGGGTGTAAACCAGGTGTGATGGTGCCTGCTTGCGAACACAGGGGAGGGTGAAACAGGACGAGCTGGAACTCAGGTTATCTTAGGAGACACAGCAGCTCTGAGGCCTGCCCAGGGTAAATGAAAGTTTGGTTTTAACTGAGGCTAGAGAGATGGCTCAGAGGTTAAGAGCACTGACAGCTCTTCCAGAAGATCTGGGTTCAATTCCCAGCACCCACACAGTGGCTCATAAATATCTATAACTCTAGTTCCAGGGGAATCCGATACCCTCTTCTGGCCCCTCCAGGCACTGTACACATGTGGCATACAGACAGACGATGTACAGGAGGCCAAGTACTCCTTCACATATAATAAAACTGAAAAAATCATCTTGTTGTGTATTCAAGTGACATGGTTTATAAATGTCCTTGGGCTGTGTGCACTGAGTCTGTGCATGTGTGAGTGTGTGCTTAGACACTGCAGGTGAGAAAGTGACTTCACACGCGTGTGCACATGCGCACACTGGGTTGGGCTGCAAAATGTATTTCTTACTATTGGTTATAATAAGACAAACCTGAAGTCCAGTACAGACAAGTTTTTTGAGCAACCTGGCTTTGAGAAGAGCTGGGTGATGAAACTGACTGGAAGGCAGGTGCCAACCATGTGCCTGGCTTGGTTTTGCCTTTGGTAGATCTGAAGGCAAAGCTGGTGTAAGTAGACTAACAATACAGACTGGAACTGAGAGGATAAAGATGAGTGAGTAGATGGTACAGCGGGCATCCAGCAGGCGTCAATAAGGACTGGTCAGGAACACAGCTGTGTATGTATGTGCATGCTATCCATATGGGTGGGAGTGTAGAAAAAGACCTGAGACACACTCTCATTTCCTGCACTGCCACACAGAGTGGTTGCCACACAGGCAAACAGAACAAGAATAAAGACAGGAACGGTGTTTGGTAGGTGGTAAAACCTCAGGGGACATAGATCTTGGAGGGACTTGGGACAGACATAGATGGGGCCAAAGAGAAAGAGTATTGGAGGGTGTTGTGAGAATTCTTTCTCTGAGGATACATAAACACCTTCTCATGAAGACCCAGTGACAAACCAGAAATAGTTCAACCAGACAAAGTTGAGAACCAACGAGTTCATTGGGCTTACTCACAGAACATGGGTATGGTAAGTTGGTATGGGTATGGGTATGGCATGGGTAAGGGAGTTACTGACAAAAGTACGGTGATCCAAAAGCAGCCATGCTGGAAGGTCTTCACCCAGCCTGATTGCTTCCCCACAGCTGAATGGATCAAGTTTCCCAATTAAATTTCCTGAGCAGATGCATTCCAGCACATCCAGAGACATGAGGCCACACACACTTAGGGCAGAAGTGCATATCCATGGCTAGGAGGAGAAGTTGGAATCTCAGGTGGAGGTGTACTGTACCCCACCTGTGAGGAAACGCCAGCAACCGACAAGCTGACCAGGGCGGAGTCTTACAAGCAGGCACAGCTGATCTGAGGAAGATGGTGGCTGCTCTGCTGGAGGACCGCCCCCTACAACAGGGGAGAGGGGCTGCTTTGCAGAGTTCCCTGCAGGGAAGTGCAGTGAGAATTTTGGAATTTTGGTTTCTTTAAAACAAACAAACAAACATGGCAATATTATAAGACTATGTTTTTGTTTTAGTGTGGGGACGTGGGGCTGCTTCACAGCAGTGACTATGATTCACCTCATGCTCTAGCAGAGGTGTGGTTTTGCCATCTGCAGATAGTTTCTGCAACTTTTGAAGTTCTTGGGACTTCTCAGAGAATATATAAATGCTAGGGCATGGAGGAGGGGTTGGTTGTTGGTTGTTGCTTGCTTGTTGGTTGCTGTTGATTGTCGTTTGTTAAGTAGTTCTATGCAAAGAAGAAATAAGTAGAAATTAGATTTCCTGATGATGAAGATCAAACTTGCCCCAAGGAGTTCAATGGCCCTAATCAACAGGATGCAGTCTAATGATAACGTTGCCCCCTTTCCTCTCTATCCTTTTTTTTTTTTTTTAATCTCCTATCTAGTATTAGGGGATGAAAGGGAAGAAGAAAAGGGGTGGAGAAAGATGGAACAAAAAACAACCCCATAAAATAGCAAAATGCCAGCTACAGGGGAGAGAGAAAGGTAGTTCGGTAAAGGGCAACAAATGGAGATGGGCACAGAGCATTCCCAAGTGCGGACTGGGCCACGAAGCTGGGACCGTCTCTCTCAAGGCAGGGTTACAGGTAGAGATAGTGGTAACACTTAGCCAGCACTTGCCAACACTTAACTTCCTGCACTATGCCTCATAGCAGCCTTCTTTAACTTACATTTACAGGCAGAGAAACTGAGGCGCAAAGGGTTGGGAAACCTGCTACACAATTAGTAAGTGACAAAGCAGAGCTTTCAAACCAAGCAGTCCTTCTCCAGAGGCCACGGCAGCTCTTAGCCATTGTTCAGCTGTGCCATCTCTGACAGGCAATTGCCTGTGGGAGAGAGCAAATGCTAAGGAAAAAACCCTCCCACAGCTCCTTCTTCCTTCTGCTGGCCTCACATGCCTGCTGTTCAGTGGGAGTCTCTCCCCTAAGTCATTTGTTGCGTATCTACTCTGTGCAAGCTATGTTCCTATCAACTAGGGCACTGCATGTTCGAACACCTGCACTCGAAAGGGGAAGCAGGACTGAGTTAGTCCAACCTGGTTTTGACTTTTGCAGAGGAGGTGGCTTGTAAAGGCACTTGGCAATATGAGCTTGATCCCTGAAACCGAAGTGTCTTACTTAGGTTTCTATTGCTGTGATAAAGACCATGAATAAAAGCAACTTGGGAGAAAGGGAGCTACTGGGCTTACAGGTCACAGTCTATCACAAAGGGAATCAGGACAGGAACCTGGAGGCAGGAGCTGATGCAGAGGCCTTGGAGGGGTGCTGCTTACGGGCTTGCTCCTCATAGTTTTATTTCACTTGCTTTCTTACATGATCCAGGACCACCTCTCAGAGGTGGCTTTGCCCGCACTTGTCTCGGCCCTCCTACATAAATCATCAGTTAAAAAAATGCCCTACAGACTTGCCTGCCAACCAGTTTTATCAAGACCTTTCTTAGTTGAGGCACCCTCTTCCAAAATGACTCTGGCTTGTGTCAAGTTGACAAAAACATCTGACCGGTGCACCGTACAAAGACAGGAGAGAATAACTCCACAAAATTATCCTCTGACCTCTACACTCCTTCCCATACACATGTCATGCCCACACACAATAATAACAATAATAAATTAAAAGTCAACCTTCTTAATTTTGGACCAATTTTTAAGTTAAAACATCACCCAAAAGGCAAGTGTGACATGAGTTAAGATGTTGGTCAGTGTCTTCGCTCTGCCACTTATTGCTGCATGCACCTTGGCTAAGAGAATCATTTTGCATTCATCACTCTTTCTATGATTAAGAGGTGAACATTAGCACCACACATTCAAGAGAGATGAAGAAAAAGTCAGACTGTTTAATTGGCCTCAAATGACCCTGCCGTGCTTCTGTTTATCTGTGTGTCCATCCTTGGTGTTAATAACTGTTACAAGCCCCTTACCACCCACCCGACTCACCAGGAATCCCGGTGTGTACCCCTTGAGCCACCTCTCTTCTGAAGTCTTGCAACATCTTGCTGGTGAAGAGGAGTCTGCTTGCTTTCCTTCCCAGCTGTCTGCTTGCCCTGTTTTGTGGCATCATGGTTACCCTCCTGCCTACTGTTTCCAGATGTCTGGAGGGCCACCACTCATTTCTTGGCTCATAACTGCTCTGGGATCCTGGACTTCTCTTGCCTATAGAATCCTGGGCACCAGTAAAAGAGGGAATGTGGCCAGGACACATTTAGTTCCTATACCTCTATTCTTTACCTCACAGGCCCTGGATGTCATAGTGATTTGTACTCTCTGAAGCCCTTTTCAAAAGCCATCAGAAGAGACAATATCCACTAACAACATATATGGCCCCCAGCCCTCAGGAAATGTAGCTGTACTGGGTGGGCAAACCTTGCTAGCAATGGCTTACCTGGTATTTAAACAAACATGTATTAGTTTCTTGTGACTTCACTTGGAGCATGTGGCCCTTGGTGACCATGTGGCCCTGTAGCTCCAGTCATCAAGATGACATCACATGGTGGTATCCAAAGCAGGGGGCAAGAAGTACCACAGCAAAGGAGCAAAGGGAGCTTCTTTTCCCATGGAATCTGGAAGGGAAACGCTTCCCAGAATCCTCAGCAGATACCCACTAGGTCTCACTGGCTCCATACTGTGCCTGAACTGATAGGAGGTGTCAGAGTCAGCTCAGGCTGACTGTGGTCTGTTCTCTGCCTGAACCAAATTGTGATTCTGACAGAAGAGCGAGGCGGCTTCTGAGTAGGCAACCATCAGGGATTCACCACCCCCTGCATTTAACTTCAGTCATCTTCCCAGGTCCGGCCTTGCTTTTCCAGCCAACCCTGCTATCATACCTGATGTCTTTACCCACATATTACCCAGAAAGACTCCTGTTTGGACCACTCCTCTCATTTCCGCAGAGCAGGAGCTTCCTTCTTTATGCCCTGCTTCCTGCTTCACAAGACCATCCCACATGCTCGTTTCCAACAGGAAGGCCGGAAGAGCCGCCTGCAGCCTGGTCATTTTACTGCGCCGCAGAGATTAACCTGGGCCACGCTGCAGGCGAAGGGAGGCACACAGGAAGGGCTACTGTCACTGTGGTGACACTCCTGTTGAGCCACACGTGTGGGTCTGGGCGAGAAAGAACTCAGGCTGTGTGGTAGTGTGCGGCCACCCAGTTATGACAGAGCTTCGTGTGTAGACAGCTGTGCAGCGCTGTGTATGCTCAACATACCCCAGCCCAATAGACAGGAACACATAAGCAGGGCATCAGTGCCGTAGGCAGGGCCCAGTGCAGGTGGCAGCATTAAAGAGCTGCCCCACTCTCCCTACCCCCTACCCTGGGACTTCTTTCAACATTTGCCAGAGAGAAGGGAGAAGGAAGCTAACTCTGGGACCCAGTGTCAGGCTGCTATGGAATCAGGTACCTGCCAAGCTTCTCCACTGCTATGGCAACACAGGCAGGCCCAGGACTCACACAGGGATACAGAATAAGGGCCAGTCAAGGAGGCAGTGGGAGGCCAGTCATGAAAGGGTTCTCAGCTCAGGTGGCCAATGTCTCACTCTAACCTTCCTGAGCCCAAGGCTGGGCACGAGTTTCTGAGGTGTCTTGTCTAGAAACCACACCTTCAGCAATGACTCCACCATAAAGCATGTGGCCAGATGTGCATTCTAGCCTGGAAGGTCTTGATGACATTTTTATTTTATTTTTGAAACTAGCCTCAGGTAGCCCATGCTACACTGACTCACTATTTGACCAACAATGACCTTGAACTTCTGATCCTCCTGCCACTACTTCCTAAGTCCTGGGATTAGAGGTATGTGCCACAATGCCCTGTTTTATGGGTGCTGGGGATCAATCCAAGCTTCATGTAAGTTACATAAGCCCACACCCCCAGCCTCTCATCAACCTTTAGATCCAAAAAGATTGTTATCACAGCTAACTTTTGCAAGTGTCTCACCCTGCACATACTATTTGGCCCATTTATCCTGGTCAGACCTCTAAGACAGTCCTATTACTGTCACCTTCATCTTAATGGTGTGTGGTGTGCAGCTTCTGAAATGGGAAGTGACTTACCCATACTCCCACAGGTTTGGCACCAAGCCGATTTAAGCCCAGTGGCTGGCTGGAGATCCCAGGTTTTGTAAGTCACAGCCAGAACACACTGCCTTGCCTGGCTATAGTCATTAGCCTTGACTATGGCCTCTGTGGTCAACAGAAAAGAAGCCCAAAATGGCTCCCATTAGCTCTATGCTTCACATGGGGTACTGCCACCAGCAAATTTCAAGGTGTCTCCATGGTGATGTCTTGCTCAGGTGGAGGATCTTGGAGTCAGGTGGACTCCAAGTAGGATATTCTTTGACTAGGAGTCCAGAGGGAAGCACTGATCCCGTGGCCAGTGTCAGCAACTCAGTGTGAGCAAGTGAGAACCCCCCCCCCCATCTGTATTTCTGTTCCACCTTCAAGAAGAAGCCAAGAAGACAGATCAGGTCCAAGGTCACCATCAGAAGGGGTGGACTCCCACACAAAATAAAGCTAGAGAGAGATGGTGGGAGCTGCAGGGGGCACTTACTGAAGGCGACCGCTTCTCCCGACATTACTGAAGAGCTAGCCTGGGCTCCTGGAGCAGCCCTGTCTCTCAAGGACTCAGCCTGTGAGCAGGGGAGCTGGATACCAGCAACTCTGCAGCCTGTACATCTAATTGTATCCGCTGGTCCTCAGACCCAGAGGATCTTGTCCTGCCTCAGGATTAGCTGCTATAAATTTCTTCCCTTTCTAAACACCAGTCTCTCCTCTTAAGTGTGGTAATGCCTTTAGGCTCAACTTCTCAATTGCTAAGGGCTCACTTGCTAGGGCTGAGTGCTGAGGTGGCAGCTGTTCAGGTACAGTTTAACAATCGTGTCAGACTCTGCGCTTTGGGACCAGAGCACCCCAGGACAGATCCTTTCTCTAGTCCTGACCGAGGGCACCTTGCCAAGTCTTTTCATTACTCGTCCCTGAGGCCTCACCTTACTGCAGCCACAGAGGGTGGTGTGTGGCTTAAGGTGCCCAGCACCCACTAGTTCCTCTTTATACACCACTACATTCCCTGAGGTGGGGATGGGAGCATCGAGGAAGGGGAGACCCACGGACAGAGCCAGGGGAGAGAAAAAAGAAGAACGGGTCACCAACAGACTCACAGAGAGGAGAGACAAAGAGAAGAAGGACAGAAAAACTCAGAAGGGGAGGAAAAGAGAAGAGGGGAGGGAAAGAGGAGAGCGGTTGCTGATAGGATTAACTTTGTTTGGGCTTTGCTGCCCTCTGCTGGTCACTGGGAGGTAGTAGACAGGGTGGCCCTAATTGGCAACATTTGTTGTTGGTTTTTTTGTTTTGTGACAGGGTCTCTAAGCATCCCAAAGCTGTGCCGGAACTCACACTCTTCTCCCGAATACAGGTGTCTCTCCCAGAACATTCTAATTAATCTCTGGGCTGAGGGCTAAAATTCTGCCCTGCTTCCTAGGCCAGTGGTGACTGTCCAGAAATGATGGAGCCAGGGATGTCAGAGGGGGAGACTCTAAAGAGCAAGCAGTGCTGGAGCCCGCATACAAGCTTGTTCTCTGCCCTCTGCCCTCACCCTGCTTGGTAAGCTAAGCTTCAGGGAAGCCAGGACCAGCCTGCCAATCACAGCACGGTTATACCTGCTGCTGCCTTGTCACGGGCTTTCCAGCTCCTGTCTGGACCCCAGAGGCTATGCAGTGCAGCCCATTTCTGCCACCTTCAGGTCACACTCCCTCATACACACCTGGCTGCATCCTTTCTTTTTGGTGCCCAATTTGGCCCTTGGAGGCCACGAAGCTCTGTCCTGGGACACCTACAGAGACTATGTAGGCCAAGGAATCAGAGTTGTGGGGACAAGCAAGATTCAGGGAGGGTGTCGGGGTCTTTGAGGCTGTGGCACAAATGTGGCTGGTTGTGTCGTAATTGAAGGCAGGGATAGGGGGAGTTGAGTGGCATGAAGTGGTATAGCTCACACTTAACTTTGAACTTAACCAGAGGACTGCCCTGGACCTTCCTTCTGGAAGGGCCCACATGACTGCCCCTGCCACTATTGGGCTGTGGCGCCCGCAAAGTTCCATCACAGCTATCAACAGACACGGAGGCCAAGCACAGCCCGCGTTCCCGTCAGGCTGTTCCCAGCCCCTTTGTGCAGCAGCCCCACTACCTCGTGACTCTTTTCCAGTCTGCTGGTCTGCTGAAGTCAGCAGTTCCTGTGAGGTGGCAGCTGAGGCTTTAAGCTCAGGGTAGAAGCCTGCCACTGCCCCTCCTGCTTCCTCTACTGTGCCACACAGATTCTAGCTTCCATCACTGTGAATTTTGCAGAGCCTTGAGCAACCAGTGTCCCAGGTGGGTCCTGCGGTGGAGGAGGGATGTGTATGTTCCTTTCCTACTCGTCTGTCCCCCAACGACTAACGGCTGATGGCTGAAAACTGCCCAGAGCTGAAGCGCAGTCTGGAAGGTCTTTCCCAAGCTGGTGAGCACACTGAGCCTCTAAAAAGAACAGGCCAACTTCAAGCTTCTCAGTGGGAACCAGCAGCTGCCATTAGGTTCAAGCTTCAAGCTGGTCAAGCTGTATCTTTTCCTCCTCAGGTCCTATAGTCGCTGACATTATTCACAATCCCACACAGGAAGGGCAGTATGTGCTGGGTCTGAGCTTATCTGGTCTAGTCTTCTAGTTCTTCACACTATTCGCACGTTTGTTGTTGTTTGTTATGTTTTGTTGTTGTTTTTTCAAGACAGGTTTTCTCTGTGTAGCCCTGGCTGTCCTGAAACTTACTCTGTAAACCGGGCTGGCCTCAAACTCAGAGATCTACCTGCTTCTGCCTCCCAAGTGCTTAAAAATTCATTTCTAATATACAGTTAAGTTATTGAACACTGTTAGGCTACTCTGCACCTATAAGGTGGAGGTAATAATATAATCTATAATTTACATGTTATAATATGTATTTTATAATTATATTTATAATCATAGAAAATAATTATATTTTATACAGAATAGAATATATTGTATGTAATTATAATACTGATAATATGTATGCAGAGACTTTAAACCATCTCCTCTTTAAAGTTATCCAGCCTCTCATGTGCTTTGTGTGTGCCAACCAACCCCATTTCCCGGGACACCCCAGGAAGCAGCTCCTAGGTGACAGCACTTGGCACCCCCTGTCACAGGCTGCAGACCCCCCTAATCGCTTCTTGTCCCTCCGCCTCCTGCTTTTTAGACAAGCACTGAAGTTGCCCATTGTAAATACCTGGATTCTCTGTCTTCCTGGTCAGGCCATCATGCATTTTCATGTGTGGGGAATTTCAGATCCTCAGTACTGGAGCTGGCTGTGCTGTGGAGGATCAACCTCACTGTGATCCACAGGACTCTTTAAACCTTTGACTCTGTGGTTGCTGCTAAAGGTGAGTGCTAAGGCACCACCTCCTGATGCCTCTGTCTGCTGGTGATGTCCCTGGAATATGAGGCTCAGAGATCAGGCAAGGTTTGGAGCTGAACTTCCATTCTCTCACCTTGTAGCCATAGCATCTTGACAAATTTTCTCTGATTTTTTTTTATTTAATTCCAGGTTTAAAGTGGGAGGGAAAAAACTGTCTCGGGTTATTTTGAAGATTTTGTGGAACTTTGGAGAAAGCCTGTGACATTTTTAAGTTCTCGAGGCACCATGCAGTCTTTCTTGTGGTAAGCAGGGAGGTATGTGGGAACCAGCTCTCGTCTACTTAGAGTGTGGTCCACGGAGTCAAGCTCTAGCACCACCCAGGATCCAGCTAGAACAGATACTCTCAAAAGGACAAGACAGTTAAATGCTGGGGAAGGCGTGGAGTAAGAGCTCCGACAATGTCAATGGAAATGTATATAGTACAGCTCTAAGAGAACACGACAGGCTTCTCAAAGCCTTCAAACCGGGGCAGGAGACATGGCTCAGCCGCTAAGAGCACTTGCTGCCTCACCCCAGCTCCCTCCCCACCTTTTTTTTTTTTTTTTCCAAACAAGGTTTCTCTACAGTGCTCTGGCTGTCCTGGAACTCTCTATCTAGCCCAGGCGGGCCTTAAACTCAGAGATCAAGGCCTGCCTCTGCTTCCCAAGTGCTGGTATTAAAGGCATACACAACCACATTCAGCTGGCACACGCTGCCCTTGCAGAGGATCTCAGTGTGGGTCTCAGCACACACATGGTGGCTCACACTGGCTGTTACTCCAGTTTTAGGGGACCCAACATCCTTTTCTGGACTCCAATAGCACTGTGTGTATATGGTACAGATTATACATGCAGACAAACTCACCTGTATATAAAATAAACAAAAAAACATGAAAGCCAGACTAACTATAGGGTATAGAAATCCCACTATTGGGTTTATGTCCAAAGGAAACACAATCGGTCTCTCAAAGATATGTGCAGTTCATGTCACCTGACATTCTCAGTAGCTATGCTATGGAGTCAACTAAGATGCTAGCTGGTAGGTGAGTGCATGAGGAAAGTTTGTTTAGCCCATTAAATGCTATTCAGCCACTGGGGGAAAAATGGTGGGGTGGGTGGTGTATACCGCAGACACAAGAGGCACGCAAATCTCAGTAAGTTCAGGGCCAACCTGGGACGTCCAGCAAGTTCCAGCCCAGCCTGGTCTTTACAGTCTAACACAGAGAAGAGCTGGAACTTGTTATTCCTGCCTGCACTGATAGGACTGGAAGTTTTGAGCCGATTTGGGTAGATATCGTGTGGTCTTACACGCAGAAGCTCAGCAGCTGATTTTAACAGCAAAGACAGGAGTGATTAACAGAGGCTGGAGGCCACTGAAGAAGGGAGCCAGGGGGAAGCTGGCTGACAGGTGCTGAGTGAGCACTAGCACGACACAGTTGGTGAAAATGTGGACTTGCAGAGTCTGAGGGGAAGAGAAGGACTGTGATTTGGTCTCTGCACCCATGCCTGCAACAGCACACTGTGCCTGCCAAGAATGTACAATGGAAAACAGACTTGCAGCTGGGGCTCTAAGTGTTTGCATAGCACGTAGGAAGCCCTCGGCTCCACCCAGGCTCAGGCATGGTAGTACATGCAGGAATACTAGAAGTTCAGTGTTATCCCTGAATTTGAGACTAGCATGGGACACATAAAACTGTATCTGAAAAGAAAAAATCAAAAGGCAAAAATCCAAACAAACTCATTAAATTTTGAACAACAGCAAAGAGAAAGAGAATTTGGAGGGCCACAGTGGATTTGGGAAAGCAGCATTCCAGAAGGAGCACTGACTCTGACAGATGGCAGACTCATGGCTGCGTCCTTAACAAACTCCAGTGGGTGGCAGTGGCTTCCAAGAGAAATGGGCAGAGGTGGCTCCTGATGGCTTCCCAGCACAGGTGTCTCTGAAACAGGTTTGGGGCTCCTCAGGTTCACAGCCTTCGGGGGAAGAAATATGTCTTTGTGGCATAAACTTAACACAAGGCAGGTCTCACAGGAACACAGAGAAGGTAAACGGCCGATCTGAATAAATAAGCATTAACTTTATTGAATCATGAATAATTTAAGTCTGGTACAATCATCAGCTTTATTCTCTATGACATGGGGCAGATCTCCAGCGGATTGTTCTCAAACCCAAAAACCTCATGACAAATGAAAATTAAATAGGGAGGGAGGGGAGGGAAGAGGGCGGTGGAAACATACCGTACACAAAATACTCAATTCCTAGTTTTCTCTTTAAAAATGGCTAGAAAAAAGTCATCAAAATGCAGCAGTTTCATTGATTATTTACAATTTCTATTTTACAATGAAAAAAAAATGTACATCTTATAGAACATGTTTCATAACTGCTCGGCCCAAAACAAGCAGGTCAAAACAGCAAACCTCCCACTCAATATCCACAAAGTTGGATTGTTTTGCTTTTCAAATAGATTTGCCAAGGTCAAATTTGGGCACACAGAATCTTAAAGTCGAGCATAAACAATAAAATTGAAAATGTCCCCAAGGTCAGAGAAAGATATGGGCAAGCCTTGCCTTTCTTACACTCCCACCCCACCCCCAATCTTAAATTAAAAGGACTTCCCAACTCATTGTGGAATTCTTGGTCTCCTGGGAAGCAAACATTGGTTCCCACTGGTACCTTAGCATCAGTGTTGCATAGGATTACTTTCATTTCAAAATTAGCCTATCTATAGAAAAAGGCAAAATGGAAGCATTTCAGACAGAGCCCTAAGTGAGTCCAAAGTCACTTTGTCCAAGGCTGAGCAACAGGAAAGTAAAATCATGACCCAGTAGGAAATGCGCCTTTTAGACAGCCGGCTTCCCAGAGCTTCAGGAAGGCAGCTGAGCTAGGAGGCACTAAATCGCCGCTGGCCAGACAGGCGGCAGTAGGTACACAGGTTTCTGTTGTGAGCCTGGATATGGTAGGCGAGAAGTCTAGGCATGGCGAGTGGGGAGAGGGTGTCATTAAAGACAACAGTTCCAAATAATGTTGGCAGGGTGTACTCCGAGGGTGACTGAGAAAACTATGCGCAAGGAGGGACTTGATTTAACTAGCTCCCAAGTTCACAGTATGATAGTGTACGGTCATTGCTGGGAGATAGACTGAGAAGGGTAGGCTACCCTTCAGGGGCACTGGAAGGCTCAGGGTTTGGCTCTGGTCACAGGCTAGACATATGGTTTATAAGTTTTATTACAAACAAAACAACAGAAGAAGACACACTCACAGCCACACCGGAAGTGAAGGCTGAGTGTGGGATTACAGCAGGGGGTGGAAATGTTTCTCTTTACCAGTTAACAGGACACTTTCTTGTTCCTTTCAATGAGGGAGGGGGAAAAAAAAACAAAACAAACAAACAAAAAACAGTGCCATTCCAAGCAAAGTGAGCAGTTCTGGGTCAAGCTTATAAGGTATGAAAAAAAAAAATTTACTGAGACAAACATCCAAGAATAGAACAGCAAAAAAGTGAAATAAAAAAACCTGATCGTTACTGACACCCCCACTGGGGCTGGGAAAGACTATAAAACACAAAGAGCTCAAATGTCCGGACCCGGTAAGGAGACCACCAGTGTGCTGGAGCCAAGGCACACTAGGTTTCCCCTGGAGTACAGATTTGCAAAGTCGCATGGACTTACGGGGTTACCGTCCAGGGAGGTCGTTCGCTGGAGACTAACAGGAGCCTAAAGAAATGGATCTCTCTCTCTCTCTCTCTCTCTCTCTCTACCCACAATCATACACCCACACAGATGAGTCTTTCGGATGAGAAGTCGGCAACTTGTGTTCTCTCTATGAAAAGATGACTTATAGCCCTGTTCACTTCGATGGGGAAGACGCACACACAACCCCAGGCAGGCACAACACTCATGTAAATGGACACGGTCAGTACAAAACCAGTAAGGCATTGCATGGGGTCAGCACCGGACAGGTCAGGCGAGGCTCGTCAGGACGGAGGCAGGGCCAGAGTTCTGGGAAGGGCAGCTGCGCCTCCCTGCTAAGCTGTGTCACCTTGGTTCTGGGGAAAGTGCCAGGGTTTGCTGAGAGGACAGCAGCAACTCTTCCTGCAACTGGAGTCTGGGATGCCTGAGGTGATGAAGTGGGGTTCTCAGCCCTCAGAGATGGAAAAGCAAGGTCCGTGGCTCACCCACAGGAAGAGAACTGGTGCTCCTCTATCTATCTGCAAGGATACAGGTGCCCACAGCCCCAGAAGGAGGTGTCGAGGGCACAGAACACTGAAATCCAAGCTGAGGAGGGGCAAACTCAACTCTACTTAGCTCTTGCTTTCACCAGAGGATTAATTCTGGTCAAGGTGTGTGGCGGGGAGGGAGGAGGTAGTAGAGGAGAAGGGAACTTTCACAATCAACCAGGTAGAAAGGCAGACACAGGCAAGGGTTGATAGTTCTCCAAAGAACTACTTGCACAGTACACAGTGTTTGCGGACAGAAACCTGACCATGTGGACAGACGAAGGAAACAGGCGCTCTTTTCTGTGTTGCTAGTCCCATCCGCTCG
Organism: Meriones unguiculatus; assembly: GCF_030254825.1. Classification (NCBI taxonomy): domain Eukaryota; kingdom Metazoa; phylum Chordata; class Mammalia; order Rodentia; family Muridae; genus Meriones; species Meriones unguiculatus. Next base: position 38,542,661 of record NC_083361.1, on the reverse strand, counting down.
CTCACACTCTCACCTCTTCACTTGCTCTCACGGATAACTGGGGCTGATGGGCTGAAGGGGAAGGGGTGTATTGGAATAGACAAAATACTTCTCGGGGAAGGAGAGCACCATGTGGAAAACAGAGACATATGATGCATCAGTGTCCCTGGGTGGCGTTCCAAGCAAGCACCCTCGTTAGCACCAATTCTTCTGTGGAGGGTGGGGTGGCATGGCTCTGGGGTGCTGGTGGCCAGACCCAAGCTGGTGGGTCTGTGCTGAGGGAAGCCCTGTTGTGTCTATTTCCTAGTTGGGTTTAGTCTTTTCTTTCTGGGGGGTAGCTTGAGGAGGCGCGCTGTTGGATTTCAGGGCACTGAGTGGAATCTTATTTTTAAAACTTTCATTCAATCTCTTTATATCTCAACGGCGAGGATCCTTTCCCATGAAGTATCTTCAGTGTCTCACGGAGGTCACGGCAACAAGGCAAACCGAGAAGGAGAGTAGAACAGAGGCTAGGACAGCTGTCACTGTGTGGGGAGGAGGCCCTGGGCTGCGCATGCAAGGGCAGAGCGCTAGGGCTGGGGTCTCCTATCCCTGTCACTCTGCTCTGGCTTCAAGGCTGTGGCAGCCAGGGCTGGCTCAGGAAGTCATCTTCAGAATGAAATGGAGGATGCAGGTGGGATGGAGCGAGGAGACGCGGGGGGCCTCGGTCACAGAGTGGACTCCAGTGAAGAGTCCAGGATGTCGTCATGATGGCTGTTGCTGTTGGAGTCGCTGTCGTAGCTCTGGGGGCTGGAGTAGTTGGCTGCTTCCTGCAACCGCATCAACATGTTCATCTGTGGAGATAGCGGAGGGTTGGGAATGCCTGTCAGTTCACAGGGAAGCCCACCCTGGCCTCTTTGGAGCTCCTGCCACCTGCTTCAAACTCACTCTGGGGCCACAGCTCTCAAGAAAGGCTGTGGACAAGAGCACAGAGCACAGGGTTCAAATTCTGGCTCCCCTGCTTACCTGTTGTACGAGCTTGCGAGGTTACTCAGTTCCTTCCTGTGGCAGTTCCTTACTGGTCAAACAGAAGTATGACTAGTTCCTGCCCATCACGCGGAGGTGTGGGCTGAGCTATGTGAGCCACACATAACATAACATAGCGTAGGAAGGCCCTACTACTGCCATCCTACAGCTGCTGCCTGTGGAACCCGGGAGGCTTTAACATCCGAGCCTCAGGGGCTTCAGCAACTGCCACGGGTTTAGGAAAGGGAAGAGCAGTTTGCCAGCAGCAAAGCCTCAGAGCAAACAGCCTGCAGGGGTCTGCACCATGTCAAATACCAAAGCACCCAAGCCTCCCATTCCCTATGCATGGACCAGACACAGCGCTTATCTTGGTAAGGAAGGGACAGGGTATGCTGACCACTCAAGAGCAGAGCAAGCTTCAGGAGTCTGAGCTGTTCTCTGTCACCTTTACCTCAAGGGAAAGAAGAGCCTTTGGTCCTAACCTCCCGTGACCTGCATATTCTATACTGACCACATTTTTGAGAACACATGAGGACAACAAAAAATATCTTTGATTTTGCTTATAACTATAGATTGTACTTTGTATTTTATACAGCAAGTTAGGAGAAAGAGCTAAGGAAAAGGCTAGCATAGCAGAGCATGGAACCAGCTGCCTTCTGAATGCTTTGCAGAATCTCTCCAGGGAACCAGGCAGAGCTAGAACCAAGGGAGACGTGAGGCTGTGATACAGATGTAGTGGCCGATCCTCGGCCACAGGGGTGCACACTCACTTACTGAACACCGCCAGTGCCCATAGGGTATGGTTCTGAGACAAAATCAGGTCAGGCCAGCTCTTGGGAAGGACTCATGCTCTTGTGGGAGGGACCAGAAGAGAGCTACTACAATAGAAATGTGTAGCACTAGGCACAAAGAGAGGCTCAGGAGATACTCCAAGCATCTGACTAGGTACAGGGGTGCTTGTACCAGCAGGAACCCCTTTGGGAGACTGGGTTTGTTCTGAAAGGTCACCTTCCAAGTTTGATCCAAATGCTTCACCCTGAAGGAAACCCAGGTCCTACTTTCATATAAGACATGACACAATGAGCTTGCTGACCTCGGTAAGACCTCCATGACCTTGACCTTGAGAAATGTCAGTTCCAGCGCTCCCTTCAGACCATGGGCAGGATAGCAGCACTGAATTATTTTAATCAGCTCCTATTCACAGCCTCAATAGTATGGCTGTGCCCAGGTGCCCTGCTGGCCTTTATTTAGTACCCTGGCTCACCACAAGGGCTAGAACAAGTTCATTTGGCTGTCTTCCAGCCCTCTGTCCTTCTTGAGAACACTCTCTCCCATTAGGTAATGCAAGCAATACTCTTTGCTGTACTTTGGCTGTAGCTGCCATATACGCTGGGGCAGGTTTCAGGTAAGTAAGTTGAGAGTCATTTACCTGCGGGGACTGGGGCACATTTGCTTCCTCATTCTATGGCTTTTTGATGAGTGAGATATACCTTGGCAGCATGACTATGCGTGTGCCTTGTAGAGTAGTATAGAAGAGACTGAGGCTTTGTCATTGCCACCCAAATGTCTGTCTGTCTTCCTTTTGTTTTCGGAAGTTCTTCTGTATCCTAGCAAAACTTGGCTCTGGCTTATCATTTCGACAACCTGGGTTGAGGCTGTCAGTCCTCTGCCTGCGTCTCCTGCTCTTAAACGCTCTCGTTGTCTGGCTTTGGTGCCAAGCCCTTAGCACACCCTCCTCTTCCCTTGCTCTCCTGGACAATATATGATAATGGTGGTTTGTCCTCTCAAATCAGAGGATAAACAGCGGGGCAGAGAACCTTCAAAGGGGGAGAGTGTAAGGACATTCAAAGGGGAGAGAAAAACCATCCAAGTTTTAACCTTAGAACAGAAAAACCTTAAGAGAGGTTAAAGGTCTTAATAAAAAAGTAACACCATGGAAGAAAGCACTGGAGAAAACCGTCGCTATTAGTGGATGAGACGAGCCTTCCCAGTCACTGAGTGCTGTCAACTCACCAGCGGGTCTCCTTCAGCATCACTGGGGGGCACCTGCTTGCTTGTCGACCCCTCCCGAGGCAGGGAGTAGCTATCGAACCCCACGTCCTCAGGCCGGAGCTGCAGAAGCGGAGGCCACTCATGCTGCTGTGGGCTGGCGGCCCATGGGTAGGTGTCCATTACCCACTTGGCGGGGTCCTCCCAGGGGGCACGCCTTCCATAGAGCTGTAAACAGGCAGAAAGGGCACAGTCTGGAGGCTGGCTGAGACCTTCTTACTGCCAGGTATTGTAGCTTGACAGAAACCTTCCTAAATCAGGATTATGGCTTGAGTAGCCTTCTGACTAGGGAAGTCATCCAAGATAAACAGCCTGGGGTGGTAGGCTCTGCAGTCTCATGGACGTGGGCTCACTCAGTCTGCTGCAAGCTCACTGTGCACAGCATTGGCCTCCTGGCACTGCTGGTTCAATTTGTTAAACTGCCTTTGCGGAGGGAAGCAACCGCAAGATGGGAAGCTCTGCCAGTTTCCACGGCAAATATTCCCACCAGGGCCGTTTCACACTTCCACCATGAGGCTGCTGAACGTCGGCTGGAAAAAGCCAGTCCCTGTTAACTTGTACAAGCCACCTCTAGAATCCCCCTGGGCAAGCCATACTCGGGCAATTCTACCCAGACTGAGTAGCAACATGACGAGGCAGGGGTCACTAATGGGCCTGGTGAAATGAACTTGTCTGTGTGTGTGCGTGTGTCCACATGTGTGCATAAGGAGGCCCGAGGTCAACGCAGGGAATCTTGCTCACTGCTTACACACACTAGTCATTGAGGCAGATGCTTAGCTGAGCCAGAGTTTATAATTCAGTTAGTCTACCTGCTAGCATTCTCCGACGGTCCCATTTCTGCACTCTGAGCATGGACCTACAAGTGGGACACCACATCCATTGGGAATTCACATGACTTCTGGGGATCTCAACTATGGTCCTCTTCCTTGCTGCTTGTATGACAAGCATTTGAACAGCTGAGCCATCGTCCCTGGCCCTGAACCCTCATTTTTCAAGCTTGTCTGACTCTCGGGGCTTCTGTGGGCATGCTGGTCCCTTTTAAAGAACGAGGAGAAGACGCTGTGCACAGGCAACTGAGTGACCAGGCCTTGTTGGTTCGGGAGTTTTCAGACTTGTCCAGGATAGTACCCATTTATTCCCCGAAGCGCAGACTCTAGCGTCACTTATTTATGTAAGGCCAGCACATCCTGCTTCAAAGTTTCTTTTCTCAAGCCTTGAGGCCTTGACCCTGAAACCATTTTAAGGACTGTTCCTGGCAGCTTTGTGAAACATACATATTCTTTAAAGGATGGAAACCTAGGCTGGGTCACTTCTCACAGTGGTGATCTGACCGCCATGCTGCTACGTCTAGTGTGGCAGTTTCCTTTTCAGGCCGTGCCTCACAGCATTCTGGGTGCCAGGTGCCGAATTGGGAAAGGTATGCTGCTCTAACAGAAGCATCAGCCCCGAGGTTCACAGACGGGGGCAGGGAAGGAGAAGAGCCTTCACAGATCAAGTCTGCTACTCACTGTCCACGGGCATTCAAGCAGACATGACAGGGCATGTTCACAGACAGGGCAGGGCAGGGCTGTCTGGGCTGTAAAAAGGTACTTCCACAGTAACCTCGGGGTATGTGGATGGAAAATTTCAGACCCCGCCTCCCAGCGTGTGTGCCTCTTCTACCCTCTTAGAAGGCTGCAGCAGAAAGAGAAAGGGTACTGAGATCAGAACATAACTGGGCCCAGCTCTAGCCCGATAGACCCACACCTTTCCAAAGTCACAGGGAGGGGCCAGGCTACTTAACTGGTGCCCTCTCTTACCAGATGGGAAACCAGAACCTAATGGCAGTGTTGATATGAAAGGTTGAAAGGCAGAGCTGGATTCAAACCCAGGACTCAGGCTTCCTTCTCTGGGCCTTCTCTTACCTCACCCATGAGACCACTTTGAACCAGCCTTGACTCAGCCAGACGTGGAGCCTGGAAGCAGATCTCAGAAGTACACCAGCCCAGCCTAGGTTCACCATTCTCAATGGTGGCTCCCCTCTCCCCGTGTCACCTGAGTTAATCTAGGTCTTACACGCTGATTTCTACCCTGGATGCCACCTGCCCTTCCCCACCTAAGACCATCTCTCTGTATTAGTGGCTTCCTCCTTCACTTGAGCCCAGCACCTTCTGTGACATCATTTTGTCAGACGCCAGCTCCCTGTCTCCCCACACCCCAGTCTAGCCTCTAGCCTAGTTTGCTGCTACAGCTCCCTTCGTCTGGGGCAATGGTAACCTTAGTCCTTGAATTCAGTCCAGCAGCCATCTTAAGCGATTCAGTGTGAGCAGGAAGGAATTGGGAAAGCGACAGGTGTGAGCCTGACTGTGGGTCAGGATTGAAAAGGGCACAGAAGCATCTGGGGACAGTTACAGCTGAGGAAGATAATTCAGAGCAGAAGTCTTTCACTCCCAGGCCTTCTGAAGGAACAAGACCACTTCTCTAAGGAGAGCCTCAAGGCTTTGGAAGCACTAAGGCTGTTGGCTACGCAAGTCCTCAGCACTCCTGAGGCCCAGCAGCTTGTCCACACTTGCTCTTCATCCTTAGTCCCTACACTTCTCTGAACCTTCTCTGGGTTTCCAGAAACCAGACCACTAAAGTCATCCCATAGGTCACACTTTTCCATTTATGGATGGGGAAAGCCAAAGCTAGCATAGGAGACTGCCCAGGGTGTCAGGGGACCTTGGCAACTGATGAAAGGTCTCTGCGTGTCCTTCCACTGCCACTGTCCCCTCCATCACCAGTCCACCTCAACAGCAGGTCTTCAGAATTGCTCCACTCTGCAGACAGCAGACACTTTGGCAAGTGTTTCTGATGACAAAGGGGAATAGGACTGCGGACTGAGTCATAAGGTAAGTGTACATAGGTACAGCAAACGTTAGCTGTAAGGACAGAAGACGTTTTTACAAGCCTTCCTACATTCCCCAGGACATGGTCAAGGCCAGGTGGCCATGAGTCAGTCCGACACAAGCAAAGGAAGTGCTGTACAGCTTCGGGCTCAGCTGCAGGCCCTGGAGGGACAGCTGGGCAGGCAGACATTCACCTTCCCCGGGGCAGGGGAGGAAAGCTGCTGTCTACTAGGTCGGTAAGAATCCTGGGTGATGGAACAACAGAAGCCAAGACACCAGAAACTAAGTTTTAGGCTGCTGTGAGACTTCTGACCCCATGGGAAGCACAGGGCTCCTAGATGTGCATGGCAGCACTACTAGTCACATTTAGGAAGAACTTCTGGGCATTTATTTACACATACACATGCACACATACACCTACATACACAGAGAAGACATACACACTCCAGAAAAGACACTACAGCCTGATCATGCAGAACTGCACAGTATCCACTAGGGGGCGATGCCATCTCCCCCAGGCAAGGATTGCTAGAGTTGGATGGTAAAAGCTGGCATCAGCAGAATGACTCGCCTGTTTTTTTCCCAGTCTCGCCATGGGAAGTTCTCTTCCTGACTCATGATATATGACATCCCGTTTAGAACCTATTCTTGGGTCTCCACCTCTTCTCGGCTCAAAGCCTTGGCCAAGGAAGAGCACACATGCTCTGAACGGCAGTATGGTCCCCTCATGGGCACTGTGGAAAGTGAGGTGAGGAGTGGGGCCCCCATACAGTACCTTTCACACACTGAGCTTGACCTCAGAGTAAGTCAAAGGGCAGAAGAGAACTGAAATGAGGCTTTTCGTTTTGTTTTGTTTTTTAACTAACATGTGAAATCACATGCAGAACTTGGCCATAAAATCTAGCTGAACGGGGCATAGTGGTACACACTTTCAATCTCAGCACTCAGGAGGCAAAGGCAGGCAGATCTCTATGAGTTAAAGGCCAGGCTGGTCTACACAGAAAGACTCTGTATCAAACAACAACAACAAAACAAACAAGCAAAAACACAGTGCCAAGTGTGGTTGCACATGTCTGTGATCCTTACACGCAGGAGTTTGAGGCAGGAAGATTAGGAATTCAAGGCCAGCCCGAGCTACATAGTGAAGTTCAAGGGCAGCTTGGGCTATATGAGCCACTGTTCTTAGCACTTCCTGGCTACCGACAGCAGTCTCCTTGTAAGTTATAGGGGACCTTGGGACAGCCAGTCACAGAGTAGCTGGAGCTACTCTGTAGCTGTCGCATGGTTCTGCGCTCCAGCACTCACTCGGTCACCATGGTCTGCTGAGGGACCTGGGTTAAGGTCCAAGCTTTGGCTGGCCTTGGTCTCCTTTCCTGTACTCACAGGGCTGCAGGGGTGTCAGGGCCCCTGGTGTGTTGCCTGGCAGATGGCAAGCCCTCCTGGTCCTCAAACTTTCATCTAAACTCTGGCAGGGAGAATATAGGAGTTCCTTATGAATCAGCAGCCTTTAGAGCCACTTCCTGTACTTGTTTACAAGAAAGAACTAGGAGATTTGGGATGGGGTGGCCCTCCGTGATCCTAACTCAGCTGTCTCCCTTCATTGCTTCTACGCTGAAGAAGCCATGATGGTACATCTGCTTGGCCCCTGCCACAGGCAGGCTGTTCAGCAGCCACTCTGAAGCCACTCCCATCTGGGGCACAAGAGAAGGACAGGAAATGTTCTTTGTGCAATGGCTCCTGGCCCAGATGGAAGTGCAGGTGTCCTCCCCAGCTATGCCTGAAGCCTCCCTTTCAGTTCAGCTCCAACTGGGAGGGGCCTTGGTACCACCAGACACTGGGGACCAAGGGACCATCTCAAGAATGCTGTGTCTTTTGGACACCTTGGAGGTCTTCCTAGCCTTTAACAGCTGAGCCATCTCTCCAGCCCACCTTGGAGATCTTTACTCAGCAGCCTCTCACTTCTCCCAAGTGACCCTGGTTATTCATTCTCTTTCCTTTATCAGAAGATCAACTTGGGACAAAGAGAACACAAGTGGAAGAACTCGGCAGGGTTGTGGGTGGGCATAGGGGCAGCAGGAGTTCCTCAGGATAAAACCATCCTGCAATGAGGTAACACACCCCTAGTAACTCCTAAGCTGAGTGCCAGCAGTGGACGCTCCAGACACTACTGGACAGGAGGGATGTGCAGCCAGAAGAGGCCCAGGGCCACCTGCAAGGTATCCTGAGCTCAGGTGGTCATATATTATCCTGGACTCAAGGCTTAAGCATCTGGGATGGAGTTTAGAAGGTAAAGATTCAAATTACAGATCCTTTGAGCTCCTGTGTTCTGCAGTGCCTCAGAAGGAAGCCAGGGTCTTGCCTGTGCTAGGTTAAGTACTCTGTAGCCTTGAACTCATGACCCACCTCTCTTACCTCCCAAGTGTAGGATTTTAGAAGTATACTATTCTACCTAGTTGAAAGATTAGTTTTTATGATCTTTGGGCTCAGTTTTCTCCTCTTGAAAAGTAATAATGATAAAACTCTGCCCAGATCTTAGGTCTAATCCATGACTTGAAGCACACTGAGAGAGATGTGCAAATTGTGCAGTGGTACCCACGCATCTAGCTTTGTTTCTTTTACGTTCCTGTGCCGAAGGCTTGATTGCCATCATTTTATTTAATACTTAAAACTTTGTGGCAGAATAATGCTGTTATCTCCCCTATCAATACAAGAGAGACAGTGAAAAGCTTTGCCTGGGGTCACACCACAGCAGAGCCAAGGCTTATATGACCAGCTGCTGTTTCCATCCTGTGCCATAACTGAAGACCACATGGGGTAGCATGGGCACTCAAGTCTGAGGAAATCAAAAGGAGCGTGCTTCTCACCTGGAGTCCTTCTCTGACAGCTTCCAGGAGGTAGGGGATGATGGAGTAGTTCCACAGGTCAGTGAACCACACTCTGGAACCATCCACGTCTATGGGACATGACAGGAAGAGCCGGGGACCTGGGGACCACAGGGAGACACATCACACTTGAAGTGGGGCAGGGTGGTGACAGGAGACTTCCTAGTCTAACTTCCCTCACTGAAGGGTTACTGGATTCTCTAAGCAGTGGTGGGGCTGTTGGCTTGAGGTGTTTCTCTGCCCTTCTTTACCTGGAAGGACAGCATGACATCTCTGTTGAGTGCTGTCCTGGCCAGTACTCAGGACAAACATAATCCGTGAGGAAGCAGGGTTCTTGGGAGACCACTACCCACTCCATCCGCCCAGCAGCTTGCCCCAGCCTGCCTGGCCTCCCACCTACCGATAGTGACGTCCGAGGAGCTGTGGGCCTCGAGGAAGCGGTTGAGGTGATGCCAGACCTTGGGGATCCAGTTGATGATTTTCACCAGCTCTGTATTTCGTACCCGCCCACTGATCTCCGTTTCCATGAGCTTCCTCCTCAGGAAGCGGCCAAGGAAACCCTTCACAGGCTCCGTGTGGTTGGCACAAAGCACCCACCTGGGGGAGTCAAGGAATGCCTTTCAACCACAAGGATGCCCAGCGAGCATGGCAAGCCTCAAAACCAATGTGTGTGGGAACAAAAGGTGAGCACATTCATTGAGGCTGAGGCCACACTTAGCATATTGGAGTGAGGCCTGCATGGTGGCTACTGAAAGTATGTCTGGGGCCCAGGCTAAAGAGATGAAGTCTACCCCCCAACTGGAGGCACAGGAAGGATTAGGGGCATGGTGCAGGGTGCTGAGTGATGGCAAGGCAAGCAGTATCACCATGCATGGAACTGGACCATCCTTAAAGGGGAGCCAGCCATTAGGGACTCACAGCAAGTAGAACTGGCAGGTCCACAGACCCTGCTAAGTGGGGACAATTTAAAAGTAGTGGCTGTTATTGCTCATGCAGCATGAGACAGGCACATATGGCCACGGCTACCTCCCTGACAGTGACCAGTGACTGACAGTCACAGAGACCAGGGTTCAGGCCTCTGTTCTGGCTAGTGTATGGCTCAGAAGTCTCCAGGTTCCCTGAGCCTCTGTTTCTTCCTTGTAAATGAAATTACGTAAGGCCACTGTGAGAACTGAACGAGCTGAGCCAGGGAACACAAAGCTGAGCACACAGCAGACGCTCTGAGAGGGCTGACCACCAGCCTTCTGTCTTTCTTTCTCTGTGCTCTTCCACCTTCCTGGATGAGGGGTGGGATAACTTACCTGAAGTTATGATGAAGCTGCAGATTGGGAGTGGAAGAGGTAGCCTGGTTCATTGTGCCGATGATGTAAGGGCTGCAGGGAGCACAATGCGAGAAGCCCCGAGTTAGGGGTGAGCTGGAGAGACAGGCCCACGGACAGCTGGCTACCTCCTGCTCTGCTATGTACTGAGTACAACACTGTCATGCTGGCCTGGTTCACTGGCATGCACCCTGCCCCTGGGGTCTAGAACCCGCCTTTACCATTTATGGTATTTGCAGTTAAGCAGTCCATTGAAGATCTCTCCCAGAGAGCTCACGTGGTGCAGGTTGTCCAGGATGATGACAAGTGGCATATCCACAGCGTTATTCTCACTGTTGCACTGGTCGGCCAGGTTGGACAGATACTGGCGCAGTTCCTATGGAGGCCAGCAGAATGAGCTTGGTGTGGGAAAAACCACATGCTCCAGGCCTTCTCTGACCAAGGCCAAGGCAGGAAAAAAGTCCCTCTGAAGTCGCACTATGGACACAACCTGAGAACCTAACAGTCATAGGGCATCAATGTGGTAGCCCAGGGATATTGTGGGCATGGGACAGGTAAGGCCTGCCTCCTGGCACTTATAAAATACGTTCTCGAGGCCTCCTTTTTTCCCCTGTGCATGTGCACACAGGCATATATATGTGTTTGCATGAATGTACCTGTGCGTGCAGGCCAGAGGGCGAACTTGGGTGTTGTTTCTCAGGTAGCATCCACCCTGTGTTTTGAGACACAGTCTCTCTCTCAAGCAGGACAGGCTGGCTACTGAACCCTGGGCATCAGCCTGTCTCTCCCTCTCCAGTGCTGGGATTATAATCAGTCCATTATACCCAGCTTTTTTTTTTCTCTCTCGCTCTCTCTAAAAGCATGGGTTCTGGGAATCAAATTCAGATCTTCTTTGCAAGTGCTTTACCTACTGAGCCATCATTTCAGCCTATAGGTCCAGATTCTAATTAAAACTCAACCACTTCTTTAGGAAGTTATCACTTCTTGCTATCACGCTAATTTCCCAGTAGGCTTTTGAAGGCGGGAGTCTCATCTTTCGCCATCTCCAAAGCTCCCTCTGAGAGCTAGCTCTGCAGAAGCCGCTGGGGCAGAAGAGGTCCCAGCCAAGTGCAAGTGCAGCTGCTGGGAAGTGCTCGAAATACCGGAGGGCATGCAGGGGCAGGTGAGTCTGTGCCCAGGGACTGTTAATGACCTGCTGCAACTGAACCTTGAAGGCTGTCTTAGCTGGAGACTGGAGCAGCACAACGTGCTTAGGGCCCAGGCTACACAGCAGAAAAAGATGGAAAGGATGGTGCAACAGAGGAGATGACTTTCCAGAGCCTCCTGAGGGGGTCCAATGATATCGGCCTCACACTGATGTGAGTGGCTGACACACACGGGGACTTAGGCACTGTGGTAACTCAGTGATGGATGAACTGTGGTTAGCTCCTTTTTCCCCCAGTTGAGGCCCAGAGCCAGGCAACCAGCCTGAGACCACCCCAGGGTAAGCACCAGACTGGGTTAGCCTGGGGTGCCTTAGAGGCTGGCCCAGCTGCTCAGTGGGCAACAGTTTCTCCACCTCTGCATACCTCTCCAGGCTTCCCTTTTGAGTCAAAATGTAGCCGGCTCATGAAAATGCTCAAGGTTTTCCTCATTCCCTCAGCCGCTGCTCAACACGACATCTCTCCTGCTTCCTTCTCATTTGGAACTCCCACCCACCTTACTCATGTCTGCAGCACATGGCTTAGAGTCTACACGGACACTCTGCTTGGGAAATGGGACCATCACAACTTGCCCGCCACTCACCATGTGAGCCTCCTTCCCTCAGAAGCTGTAGATAGAGAGAGGAGGGCTTTTCTCATCCCATCCCTACGTCAAAACCACAGGGGAGCTGGTAAACAGGGCCTACAACCATGGGAACAGATAACTGGGGCATGAGATTGGATTCTCTTAGGTGCCCAAGGTGACCTGAAAGTCAGGGGAGTGCTTTCCGATTCACCTTTGATTCTCTATGTCACACTGAACAGAGCTAGAAATGACAGGCTTTCACTGCATGATGGAGGATGAATGAATGAACGAATGGATGAATGAATGAACAAGTGAATGACATTTCAAAAACTCTTCCCAGTTCCCCAGTCAGGACGAGGTCAGACTCCATCTACAAGTACCCCGTGTTCACTGTGTGGGGTGAAGAAGCTGGCCACACACCGGACTCTGAGACCTCAACCAGCCCCAGGACCAACACTTAGAACAGCCTGAGCTGTGTCGGGAATGGGACAAATGTCCTTCAAGTTTCTGTTGTCAGTCCTTCAATATGGAGACAAAGACAACTAGTCCTTGAAGAGCTCTGTGAGGACAGTCTGCTGCTCTGGGACAGGATAACCAACCTTGATTGCTGTTACTGGTTGTATTGTTGCCTCATAAAAGGTTTTATTTGGGGAAAAATAATAACACCCAGTGGGCACATGATATGTTCTTGGTGAACTAGATATGTCTGGAGGAGCTAGCGGTACGGGTCCTAAGTGGACAGGGTTGACCTGCCCCAGATGCAGCTCCCAGATGAGAGGATCTGACTCATAGTGTTCCTTCAGCAGCCCCATTCTGAGATCCTCCCCTGGCTTTCCAGAATGGAGGGCTTAGAGTGCTGCTATCACACCATAAAAAGAGCCCGTGTGCAGCAGGCTCAGGATCACCTCCTCACCTTGCTGGACTTGTGGTCCACGTTAAAGGTGGCAATGACGCCGTCTGTCAACTCCCGTCCTTCCCGAAGGACCACGTACTCCGAGAGCCGGTTGGCCAGGTAGGTTTTCCCAGTGCCGCTGGGACCCGAGAGGATGATGCGCCGATGCTCTACGAGCAGGGAGACGTAGCGCTGCAGGATGGGCTTGGGGATCAGGGACTCAAACACCAGAGAGTCCAGGCTGTTTTCCGTGAGCCCTGGTGGGGAGAGATGGGGGTTCATGACATCATCTCTCTTCTTGGCAGTCCTAAGGCTCCTGTCCATCCAAGCACACTGGAGGCTGAGAGCGCAACACCGCTGCTGTGGGAAGCTACCCGCTTGGTCACTGACAACTCCAGTTTTTGGGTCCCCCAACTCTGGACTCTATCTGGCTGGTAGCATTTACTGGCCTTGGAGTGTCTATCCCAGTCCATGCCTGAGTCTTGTCCACCCATGTCTGCCATGAACCTAGGTTGCCTCTTCCCACTTCTTTCTCCTTCCCGCCAGGCACCAAGCTCGCCATACTTAGGTGTACCAGGAAGACCAAGCAGGAAGCTCGGTGAAACTTTGATATTAGAATGAAAACACAGACTGGCAGGCCTAGCCTGAAATGCTGCATGCTGAGACCTTTGATCAGCAGCAGTGTCAAATGAAAGCTTCTCTCTTCTATCTGGGACAACCTCGTTAGTCAGTGGTTGGTTTACAAGAATGGTCTCAGGGTCAGGGAGACGGCTCAGTCAGTAAAGGGCCTGCCTTAAAGACATGGGCACGCAAGCTTCAGCCTCAGAACCTACATAAAAATAGTGGGGCACGGCAGCAAGCACTGTAATTGCAGAGGCAGAGAGGTGGAGAATGGATCCCTGGGGTTCACTGGCCAACCAACCTAGCCTACTTGGCAAATCCCAAGCCAATGAGAGACCCTGTCTTAAAAATCAAGGCAGACAGTAATTCCAGTCAAAAACTCCCTTCAAGGAAACAGCCTGTATAAGTGGAGAAGTAAACAAGGAGGCGCTCCTTTGTCATGCAGTAGCGCCTTCCTTCTGCTCAGGGTAAAGACACCCCTACAGCACTTATGAGTTTGTGCCTAGCCCTCCCCTAACTAAGGTAGCCCCTATAAGCCTGTCATGGTCCTCGCAAAGGACCATGATAAAGATCGCCTACATGCCTCTCCAGGCGTAGAGCAGAGGGGCTCTTGTCTAAATTTAATAACAACCTCAACAGTAAGAACCATAGGGGACAATCAGTAAAACACTTTGCATACATGTAGCCATTTTCACATCCTGCCATAAAATTTTCAGAGGACTCACTTCAGAATATGCAAATTCATGGGCCAGCAAAATGGCTGAGCATGTTACTTGCCACCAAGACTGAGATCCTTAGTCCAATCCCTGGGACTCACTAGGTTGGGGGGGGGAAGTGAAAGAGAATCAATTCCTAAGAATTGTCCTCTGATCTCCACAGGCACTCTGTGCCATGTGCAAACCCCCAGCACGCATCATGCACACGCACCACTAAAATAAAAGAGTATGCGAAGTCACACCTTCTCCTGGTACCACAGGTGTGAACTGCTATACCAAATGGGACCCTTTTGGCAAAACCCAATGAGGTTTTAGTGCTCATCAGTGTAACATAAAATCCAAGCTGGTCCTTGTAAATGCTAAAACTGGCAGCCACTGGCCAGGCTCTATGGAGTACCACTCTCTTCTTCGGATGGGCTATCTTGTCTCTCATTCCACACAGATCAGCTTTACCCCTGGTGTTTGGAGAGTTTGCTGTGAAAGGAGGTGGTGACAGTGTGTGCTCCCCAGGATGCCATATACTTTGAGTGCCAGCTGTAAATGGCTCTCTTCCTTGGGGGTTCCTGCCACACAGTTCTTGCTTCTGCATGCCTGGTGCCTCATGCTGCTCCTTCTATGGCAGGATTCTTCTTGTCAGAGTTCATGCATCCTTTCATCTTCCAGGGGGCTGTGGGATTGTGACCTCCCCACGATTATAGACTATATCCCTTCAAGCCATAATCAGGACAAACTCTATCTTCATTTTGTCTTTACCAGGCATTTTATTACTGCAACTAACTCAGAAAATTAGTACTGAGAAGAGGAGCCACTGGTGTGATACTACTCAGCGCTCAGGCGGAAGTGCTTGTAGCTTCAGGATAGGCAAAGTCAAGAAAGCTGCAAGCAGAGATTAATGAGTCACCTTGGTGGGAATTTGGAAAACCAGAATGTGCAGAGAAATGTGGATAGTGAAAGAATGGCTCACGATGTCCATGGGTCGGGGAGGCGTGACTCCATCAGGAACAGGGCAAGAAGTCATTTTTGCTACATTCTGGTAAAGATTCTGGCTGCCTTCTGCCTGTCCTGAAAAGTTGGATTTAATAGTGAAGGACTATAGGGCATGGTGGCGCACACCTTTAATCCGGGCACTCAGGAGGCAGGCAGAAGTAGGCTCATCTCTGTGAGTTCTAGGCCAACCTGGTCTAATAGTGAGTTCCAGGCTAGTCAGAGCTACCAAGGCTACGTAGGAGGGTGGGGAATGGATTGTGGTGGTCTGAATAAAAATGACCCCAGAGGCCCATAAGGAGTCACACTAATAGTAGGTGTGGCCTTGTTGGAAGTGTGTCACTGGGAGGTTTCAGAAGCTCCAGCCAGGCTCATTGTCACTCTCAATTCCTGCTGCCTGCCAATCCAGATGTTGAACTCTTAGCTCCTTCTCCAGTATCATGTCTGCCTACATGTCATCATGCTCCCCTCCATGATGATAACAGACTAAACCTCTGAACTGTAATGCAGCCCCAATTAAATGCTGTCCTTTATAAGAGTTGCTATAGTCATGGTGTCTCTTCACAGCAATAACAACCCTAAATTCCTAGGACATGGACTACTCTGCTTGGTAGCGGGAATTTCAAGGCAGGAAAGCATGCAGGTTATGGCGTGTTACTGCTCACCACTCATATCGGGTCTATAGTAAAAAAAGAACAGCTGGGGTAGGAGGATAAGAAAATGCAGATTGTTGGAGTAAAGGGCCTAGGTAGCTGAAGTCAAGGTACATAAAGAAGAGGATCCTGTAAGTGGTAAAGAGAAACCTGCTTCACAGCAACACCATAGGAAAGGAACTGTAGAGGGCTGCCCTGCTTACAAACAACTGCCTGGAAAACAGACTGCACATTCAGACACCAAGAAACCATTATAACTGTGACTCAAAGAGTAAGGGTCCATCCCCAGCCGGCAGCAAAACTTGACAGCATTGTCTACTGTGTACTGGTTTTGCAGGCATGCAAGATTTAAGACTGAGGGGGGTCATGGAGTTTTTATTTCTGGCTCTAGAGAGCTGCTGAGGCTAGGCAATGTATGGCAAGGTCAGAATTTCTGCAAGGAGAATTCCCAAGAAGCCACTGCATGAAGCTATAAAGGGGAAGCTGAAGCTGCAGCACAGACCCCAGGACGTTGGAGAGACAAGAATCATGAACTATCCACCAAGGAAATCTTCATGTGTGGAGTGGAGTGGATTCAAGAGATAGAGACTACATGCTAGGCAAGAAAGCTGAAGGGGTAGGAAAGCTTGGATACCCAAGCCCTATGGAGCCCAGATGATTCCATTACCAGTCCAAGATACTTGATATGAGGCTGTAGGATGAGCTCTTTAATCTGCCAAGTTTCGGTCCTTCTTTGGTATAAACACTCCTTGCTAATAACCCCATGCCTCTGTTCCAGAATGGGAATGCTAATCCTGTGCTGTTTGTATTTGAAGCGTAAAACTTGTTTTTACTTTTTTACAGTAACCCACAATTTGCCTTACATATCAGTGAAACTCAAAACTTCTTAGAACTATTAAAAACTATGGGATTTTTTGAAATTACACTGAAAGCATTTCACATTATGAGATGACCCTGAGTCCACAGCAACAAGGAGTGGAAGGCTATAACACGTGGGGCTTGACACTCGGAGGACAAGGCTTCGGAAGCTCCAGGAGCCGGGTGCACAGGCAGGAGTGGTATCATCACGATGCTTGTGGCAACTTTCCTGTAGCCTACAGCACATCAGTTTCTCCATCTGTAGAATGGGCTCGTGCCCAAGGCTGGCTGGCAAGATCCTTGATTGCTTTGGTAAAGTGCCATTTTAACAGGGTTATGAAGGAGTTATTAGTCTCCCATCAACCCAGTCATAAGGCTAATGGGACCTTTTGATGTCTAATTTCAGCAATAAACTGAAGCAATTTCTTTCCTGATGGTGCAATTTGCCTAAGTAGTGGGTAAGGAAGAAGATGGAAACACACACACACACACACACCCTCACGCACAGTACAAACAGAACTACTTTGGCCACCAAAAGCTCCAGCTTCTACAAGTAGCTACTCTTTTTCTTTTTTTCTTCTGTTTTTTCGTTTTTTAAGACAGAGTTTCTCTGTGTAGAAACTATCATAGAACTTGCTCTGTAGACCAGGCTGGCTTTGAACTCAAAGATCTGCCTGCCTCTGCCTCTGCCTCCCAAGTGTTGGGATTAAAGGTGTGCGCCACTACTGCTCAGCTGGAAGCCACTTACCTTTGACAGTCACCAAGATGGTGGTGTTCTCTCCGACCAGATAGCCACAAGGGAGGAGCTCAGGGGTCTCTGAGGTGTTGCTGCGCTTGATTTCACCGATGCTGTAGCCGAGAACACTGTCTGAATTCAGTCCCAGTTGACTCACCGGGTCCACATGAATGATGTATTCCTGGAGAAAATAAAACACAGACCCCACTAGAGAGCTGACTAAAACCTGCTGGGCACTTCTGTTTTCACTGGGTGATTCGTGGGTACCCTCTTTTTCTCAGATGTCACCTGAGCTGAAATCAGGACATCGCATACTCTGGGAATAACACCTTAAATCCCAGGCCTCTTAAGATAAAGAGAGATTTACTTACCAAGTGGGGAAAAACAACAAAACCATGATTTTATCCCCTGCAAGACAGGGTTTTTCTGTGTAGCCTTGGCTATCCCGGACCTGCTTTGGACTAGGCTGGTCTCAAACTCACAGAAATCTGCCTGCCTCTGCCTTCCCGAGTGCTGGGATTACAGGCATGCACCACTGCACACAGCTCAGATGGTATCTCTTAAGCAGTGAGCCAAAAAGAAAACCCTCTTTCCATAAGTCGCTTATATGTGTATATGTGCACATGTATGCACAGCGCTCTCTCTTTCTCTCTCTCTGTGTGTGTGTGTGTGTGTGTGTGTGTGTGTGTGTGTGTGTACAGGACAGAGGATAACCTCTGGGGTCATTATACAGGCACCCTCTACCTTATTTTTTGAAACAAGGTCTCTCGCTGGCTTGGCGATTATCCAGTAAACAAGGCTGGCCATCCCAGAGCCCTTGGGATTTATCTTTCCTTGCCTCCTCAGTGCTGGGATTAAAAGCATACATCACTGTACCCAGCTTTTCCACATGGGTTCTAGGGATCAGACTCAGGTCCTCATGTTTATAAGGCAAGCCCTTTCCTGAATAAGCTATCGCCTTGGCCTTAGTTGCTTTCATCAGGTATCATAGCAAGGAAAAAACAAAAAACTAACTCAACAAACAGAAGGTCAGGGATTAGGTTGTAGGCTGAACGGTAATACAGAAAAGCTGACACCAGTTTTAGTAAGAGGCCCCCAGTGGTCTCACCCCTCATTTACTGTGCCCTAAGAGCTCACTTTGCTGCCTTTTTCATGTAAGTACACCCCAAATTTCTGAGTGTTGGCCAAGGAGGCAGAACTAGTCTGTCCTTACCCTTTCTGCCTGCTTTCCATGATGGGAATGTTCTATTAGGTCAAAAGAACTAAACTGGGACCAGGTATGAGAGCATATGCCTCTAATTCCAGCACTTGGGAGGCAGAGGCAGGTGGACCTCTGTAAGCTCCAGGTCAGCCTGCTCTACAGAGTAAGTTACAGCCCAACCAGGGCTGCATATAAGATCCTATCACACAAAACAAAAAGAAAAAGTTCTGTTTTGAGGATGGAGAGATGGTTCAATTGTTAAGGTCACTGGCTGCTCTTCTGGAGGATCCAGGTTCAGTTTCCAGCACCCACATGGCAGCTCATGAACATCTGTGGCTCTAGCTCCAGGGGATCTAATGCCTTTTTCTGGCCTCTGAGGACAGACAGCAGACATGGATGTAGGCAAAACACTCAGACACACAGAATAAATCATTCAAAAGGGAACAGAATTTCTCTCAAGTGAAGCCATTTGAACCACAAGCTAGAAGACGCAGCAACATGCTAGCTAGGTTGGGTTTGATGAGATGACAGAGCTGGGTCTGCTCTGCTTCTAAGCCTGTGGCACCAGGCTGGTGCCCTAGCCCAAGTCCTGCTTTATTCAGGAGATGTGGTTAAGCCTTAGGGTTAATGCTGTTGGTTTTTGGGACAGAAAAAAAAATCAAGAGCTTCTTTCAAATCACCTTGAGTTCCAAGGTTCACTTTGGTACTCCCTAGCCATTTCTGATATAGCAAATACCCAATCCAGTGGTGTGACCATGGCGGCATCCTTGACTGATGGGATGTTACTGTCAGAGATTGCAGGATTGGCATGGGCAGCTACTGAGCATATATGTGTAGTCCAAAGGGCTTCGGCACCAGGTCAGAGATGCTAATCATACTGAACAGAACACAACTCTTGGGACACCATTGTGAAATAATGTTTACTGGCTGGCCAGCCCTTGCCAAGGGCAGGTAAGAGAATGGCCAGTTACCAATCTGAACATTCCAGGGACAAGTCCTGGCAACCTAAGAATAAGGAGGAGTGAGGAGGTTAGGGAAATAGTCCAGTTCTGGAAACAAAGCTCTCTCCCCTCCCCCAGCCCGCTGCTGGGGCTTCCTTCTTGAGAGACTTACTTTGAACAGCCGTCTAACCACCCCGTCAAGCACGTCCCACTTTGTCTTGCCACTCACTCCGATGCAGCCAATAAGGAAGAGGTGTGGTCTGGAGTCCTAGGGTGGAGACACATGCAAGTGAGAAATAGCTGGCTCTTTTCTGGCCTGGTAGGGCAGAGGCCTAAGCATTCCAGTGCTTCCAAAGGAGAAAAACAAAAACAGAACAAAAACCATTCCTCTCCACACCAGGCATAGCTTTGCTGGCATGTAATAGCCTTAAGCCTTGTCTATGCTCTGGTAAAACTGCAAAGGGTGAGGGAGACTAAGATGGCCTCTCTGGTACCTGGATCCATCAGCTAAGTGCATGCCTTACACAGAGCATAAATTCCCACATCCTTGACTGCCTCCTCCCCCAGCTCCTGTGTGCCAGAGCCCCATTTTCAACTCTTGCTAAAGAACTACTCACCTTTTCCAGGAAGCTTCCATGATTCAAATGCCTGGCTCAGAGCTACACTGGACAGACTCAGACAACAATACCTTCTCAACTTATACATATCTACAGTCATCTGTTTCATGTTTTATTTAATGGAGCTCGTCATGTTAGAACCTCAGAGAGAATGTTTCTATCTTTTCCTTTCTTTTTATCTTTTTGAGAACCTCTTACCTCTGCTCCCAAGTACTGGGATTAAAGGCATGAGCCTGGCTTCTTCTATCTAAAAACAATATTTATTACTTTCTTTCCATTAAAACTTAAAACACATTCAATTCAGAAAATTAGTAAAAATCTGGGAAGACTGCCAACAACTTTTTTTTCCACTTCTTGTTCTTCTACACCCACAGGGGCTAACTGATCACATTAATGAAAAGGATGCCGAGAAAACATTCCATTCTGCTTGGTTTTTAATATCTCTGCATGCTTGTGAGGATGTAGTTGGGACAGGGATGGGTCTGGGTGGCAGGCTGAGGCACGCAGCAGTTAAAGGTCATCAGAGGGAAAAAGTAGCAGTCCGGCAGTGACAGGGCCTGATTCCACCATGTGCCTATAGTCTTGGGTTTCCTAGCTGCACAGTGGGCAAACCACCATGGTCAGTGACCTCCTGTGGCCTAGAACAACAGCATTAGGGGAAATGGCTTACAATCCTGGAAGAATGTCAGCAATGACATTGAGGATAATGGGAAGGACAATCAGTCATATGTACAGTTGGTCACCTGCCTGCTCTGTAAGAACACTGGGAGAAAGATTTTCAACCTGACAGGCCAATCCTCTGTTAGCTGGGTTCTTCTGGTTCCTTTCCAGCCAAACAGCTCTAAAACCCCTGGTAAGTCAGCTACACTTCGTTTTGATGGGCAGGTTGGTTCCCCAGCTGTCTGAAATTGTAACAACATGCTGGCTAGAAATACTATGAAATACAACTTTGAAAACTCAGGTGGAGGCTCCTGTTGCCTTTTCCCACTTTCATGGCCAAGGTCATCACCAAATAGGACTTACCCACTAAAATACAGCTCACCTTGCAGCCCCCACCTCTACTTCAGATAGTCTCTGGCAGGTAACCAGACAATACCAGAGGCACCGGCTTCTAGCATCAGTGACTCAGGATGCCCCCACTCAACCCACTCTGAGGCCCCTGTGACTCACTCAGCCCAGGGCCTCCTGTCTCCTAGCTTGGTGAATGCTATGTCTGTAGCATCTGATGAGACAGAAATGGGCCCCAAGCCAGCTAAGTCCAGTCAGCTTCCTCCTCTGCCTTACCAATAAAATGTGCATAGCTGCCTGGGACAGGGTTCAGAAAAACAGCAAATCCAGAAAAGCCATTTCAGGGAGTGCTAGTGTGGAAAGTACATGAGGCTCTTTTCAGTAAGCTTAATCGATTTTTTTTTTATACAAAGAAAATGAGGTGCACTTTGCTCCATTTACCTCAAAGACAGAAAGGCACAGGGAAGGACTGTAGGTATAAGGACTGTTGAGGATTATGGGTACAGGAGGGACGGCCAAGGATTGTGGGTATAAGGACTGCTAGGGATTGTGGGTATAGGAAGGACTGCTGAGGACCATGGGTATGATTGCCAAAAATTCTGAGTACAGGAGGGACGGTCAAGGATAGCAAGTATAAGAACTGCTAGGGACTGTGGGCACAAGAGGGACCGACAAGGATTGTGGGTGCAGGAATTACCACTCAGAGGTCTTACTTTGTGTTTTCAGAACATTATCATAAGTATTCTATTTTATCTTAATTTTTTTTTATTGTGTTGCTAGGCATGGAACTCAGGGCCTTGTATATCCTAGCAAACACTAGGCTCCTATGTTACATCCCCAAGCTCTCCTTATTAATCTCTTACAGTATCTAACTTATACATTAAACTCTATCTATCACGCATAGTCATGTATAGTATAATACAACGTATTGGGTCCAGAATACTCTACCATTTCAGCATCCCTCTGGATCTTACAATGTGACCCCTGTGAGTAAGGGAGACTATGATACCAAGAAAGGTGTTAGTACTTCCCATTGACTTAGGTTTCCAGTTAAGTTGCTAAGCTAGACCATCTCTACCTGGGGAAAGGACAGGTGAGCAGGGTGAGGGATCCGACTAACCTCCTTCCACTTCATTGCCTCCTGAAAGCTGACAACTATCTTAACATGCCTGCCTCCTTCCTTCCGAGCCGAGCATTCACCAGTGTCATCCAGCAACATGTCTGCGAATGGAAAACATCAACAGCCTTAGGCACATGGGGACAGCAAAGCTGCTTCCGGACACCTCTGCCGCCTGTGGGCCCAGCAGCAGGACGATCCAGGTGTCAGGGTGCAGGGGCGGTGGGGTGGGGACGGGACAGGGAAGGATGGATAATGAAATCACAGAAACCAATGGCAGGAGGACCAGGGAGCCAGCAGGCTGACAATGCATCTTGCCGGATGGAAGTGCGAGGGAGACTCAACCAAACAACAACAACAGTAGCATCATGGGTAAAAAATAAAAGCGTCAGCCTTGAAATGTTCACAAAGAAAACTCAAGGTGCATTCTGGGATGATGTGTCAGCCTGGAGTCTACCCCAACATCCAGAAGGCTGAAGGCTAGGAGACGAGGCCTCTGTAGGACCTGCTACCAAGGGGTACAGGAGCATTGGGCCTGCAGATCAACTTCTTAACATGGATTGAGCAGAACTCAGCATGGTGGGCGAGGAGAAACCCAAGCTCATGGCCTGAAAAATTCGGAGTGCTGGAGCAAAACATGGAATACTCTAATGGCTGGGCTCATGTTGGTAGCAGATGCACACCCAGACACACACACCCCAAGTGCACACACGCCTGCTACCTCTGTGGACCTGCTCTTCCTGGAGACTGGAGTGCCGGTTGCAGGCTTCCATTTGCCTGGTCCCATGAGTCACTCGCCGGCTGGTGGACCAGGACTTCCCGGAGACTCACAATCCACTCACCCAGACTTATAGACTCAGCTTGTCCCCGGCCTGTGAGCACTCAGTCAGGCTGGTGTACATGTCCTGTTCCTAGTCCCATGAGCCACTTACCCAGGCTGGTAGTCTTGACTGGCCCCCAGCCTGTTAGCCACTCACCTAGACTGGTGGACTCTGTGAGGTTCAGGCTGGGCTGTGAGAGCCCTAAAGACTGCCTTGGGGAAGCGGAGATGGACACCTGGGAAGGGGCCCGGCTGCAGCCACTGCCTTGAGATTCAGACTTCAGTCGGTCATTCTCCGCTTTCAGCTTCTCAATTTCACTCTGCAAAAAGTAAAGGAAGAAACTGACTTGATAGATGGATGTAAGGAATGGAACGTGCCTTTTCTGGGGGAAGAATCTGGAAGTTCCCTGCAGGAACTGGGTAGCTAGACTAACCAAAGTCAGGAATACCCTTCCCTGCCATTCAGGAAGCTGACAGGGCTGGTCCCCTCCTCACAGAGAACTCTTCTTTAGCAGGTATTTAGAAATTGCCTTTCCCAGGGTCTTCTGCTGAGTGGCCTGTGTAAAAAGGTCTTGCAACCAAGAAGGTTTGGTAACTCGAGGTGTGACCGATTTCTCAGCTCCAGGATTTCCAGCTTTTGCTTCGTGACTCTGAGAAGCACACAGTGTATTTCCTGAGCACACTAATTATGGTGTTTCCCACCTCCAGGAGCCTCTCAGAGATGGGTGTTCCAGGGAGTGCTCTTTGAGATGCTGCTCTCCAGGGAGGTCTCACTGAGTGCATTCCATAGGTGTCTTTCACTCTACAGTTGTTTACAAAGAGCCTAATGCATGAAGAGCCATGATACAAGATGCAGCTCACAAGACTAGAATGCCTTCACTCCACAGGAGGGGAATTGAAAGACCATTCTGTAGCCACCTTCAAAGGAAGCCACTGACTCTCCCAGCTGGAGAACATGGAAAGGTTTGGGATGAGGTCCATGCTGAGCTGAGGAGGATGGGTCCAGTTTGGATACACAGAGGATACTCAGGAGAAGGAATATCATGAAACAGACTGTTGGGACACAAAGCCAGCCACCACAGCTCTACGTGAGCAGTATGTGAAGAGTGGAGCTAGGGAAGGCAGAATAGGTTCAGTGAAAAGGGCAGGTAGAAGGAAGAGGCAGTGTGGAGTCACACAAGGTAAAAAGACTCTGAAGAGAAAGGCCAGGACAGTGTGGGGATCAGCGATGGGCAGCCCCCACCCCCATCCCCGGGCTGCTGCTCTGCAGCTTCTTGGAGCTCTCTTCATCATCACTTACTTGCATCCTGTTCATGGCCTCTCGGAGCTGGTCCAGCTGGTGGGCAGAGCTGAGTGCTTCCAGGCGGATGTCTGTCAGCTTCATCTCCTTGTCTCGCAGCTCATTTCGTAACTGCATGACTGTCTCCGCCTCACTGTCCATGCACTCAGAAATTCTAGGGAAAGAGGATGTTGCTGGCAAACATAGCTCTTTCATTTAGTCCCTTCAGAGAGTGGTCCACTCTGTGGTCCAACTGAGGTAAACCATCACTCACTGTTCAGCACTATCATAAATAACTAGCCTCTCCTCCAGCCATTCCTGCTTCCTCACAAGGACCACAGGCAAAGCATCCAGAAGACAGATTCTGTTACTCTGCCTAGGTAGAGCAGTGGTCAGCAGAAGGGCTCCGCTGTATCTTTTCCCAGCAAAGCACTAACAGTGGGTGAGTGAGAACTGGTAGACGGGAGCAATATCCTTTTTGGTTTGAGAACTTCCCAGGGCAGATAAGCCAGTCTCATGCCTCTTAGAAGGGAGGGAATAATCAAGATCAGAAACAGGGTTTCCCCTTTGGCCAAATGTGTGTGTGTGTGTGTGTGTGTGTGTGTGAGAGAGAGAGAGAGAGAGAGAGAGAGAGAGAGAGAGGATGAGTAGACAGTGTTGATCTGCTTTTTCATTTGATTATGAAAACTCTTGGACGTCTCTAGAAAAACCTGTTGTTAGTCCCTCATGCCCTGCCTACTTCTTACATTCATCCTAACCGTAAGAAGACATCAGATTTGGAGCACAAGATCCAAGAGAATGAGATGACACACAGCCAAAGCTGCATCTGTGGGCCATGACAGTGTGGCCAGCTGTCTCTCATCATAGCAAACTCTGGCTATTCAAGAGGAAGCAAGGCAGGGCTCCTTGCTGAGTTACAGGGGTTTTGTAGTTGCGTCAATATGAGGTGGAAGACCTTAAAAGCCATGGTAAGCTCTAGCCATTGGGAGAAACATTTCTAATAAAATATAGTTCTGTGATTTCTAAAGGATATTGGGTAATTAGGCATGATTTGGATTGAAGATGGCAGAGGAAAAAAATCCAAACCAAACCAACTAACTAACTAAACAAAAAAACACCTCAGAAAAACCAAAACTCCAAAACCATCCCTAAGCTCCCAAGTTTCAGAGCCAGAGCTGGCAGTTGCCTGAGGAGTGGTGGCCACAGCAGCACTCCTTAAAGCTCAGGTGCTGACTCACAGGCCACACAAAACCTACACACGTGTAATGGGTTGAGGGCCCAACCTCAGCTGCCAGCAGATGTTCAGAGAACTGTTCAAAGAGATGCAGAGGCTTGACGGAAAGTCGAGCACTCACGGACCGTTTAACTGACCTGATGTGAATTCTTTTTAAGTGACAAAGCCACTTTGTACTTTTTAAAAGTTTCTAACTAGCAAGCTGGGCAGGTGGTGCACACCTGGGATCCTAGGTAGCCAAGGCAGGAGGATCACCAGGCTGGTGCCTTCCCTGACAAGACTTGTTCTGCTGGTCTCCAGCTCCTAGACTGTCCTAACACTGAAGTGTTTGGTCACCCTTACCCACCCACAGCAAGTGTGCAGCAGTGTTTTCTGGAGGTACCTGAAGCACATTATTTCGCTACCATATATACTGCCATGATTCCGATTTTAAAGTGGGGAGAATGAGGCACAGAGCCATCATTGTACCCAAGGTCACACTATTTAAGCATGAAAACTTGGGATGAAATATGGAGGAAGTGGGTTGCTTAATTCCAGGCTTCTGGATTATACCCAGAAGGCAACCAAAGTAGGGTTTTCTACTTCAGAGACCACGAACTAAAGTGACCTGATGTTTTGTTTTGTTTTTCCCAGTCCCTAGCACATTATTCTATCATTTCCCTCTGTCTTTCCAGAAGTGGGATGGTGGCATACCCAATTTTAAATGCCTGGAGTGTGGGAAATGTGGCCTCCCCACAGCGGCCATTCCCTTCACCCACAGAAGAGGGATTTCTCCAAGCCGCACCCCTCTGCCTTTGGCTTCATCTTTGAACTCCCTTCTCAAATCAACATCTGCACATTTTTACAAACCTTTCCAGGTTGGGAATAAGTATTTGCCCTCAGCGCACCCTTTGGAAAACTATACCCAAAACAAATATCTCCAATGTCCACAGAGGTTGTGGAATGTAAGAAAAGGGCTGGGGAGCCAGGAGCTGGCCCTGCCCCATCCCTCTGGGGACAGTGGTTTGGAAGGCGTTGTCTTGCTCCTCTCTTGATAGATGCAGTAGCTTCGCTGCCTCTCGATGGGCCACCCAGTGGCATGTGGCTGGGTTTCTATTCCCTCTCTTATGTAGTTCTTCCCTTCGTTCCTGGGTTTCCTCCCATGCAACTAGACACTTTTTTTGTTGAACTTTGAAAGTCAGCACATCAAAGCTAGTCCTGGCCCTCTGCTCTCCACTGAACTGAGAGCTTCCATTTTTCCCAGGCGTACACCCATAGGAGCTCCAGATTGGCTGATACTAGCCTGAACATCTCCTGGGTGCCTCACACATCACTTGACTCGAGTGGAGGCTCAGATTGACACCAGCTGTGGTTTGAGTGTGCAATTTACCGGACAGGCTCTGTGCTTGACCCAGGTGGTTTCCACCGGGAGTTGCTGTCTGGGAAGGTTGTGAAACCTTTAGGAGTTAGAGCCTCATCAGAGGATGTAGGTCACTGGCAGTGGGCCTTGAAGCTGTATAGCTCAGCCAGTACAGCCTGTCCACTCTTTGCTTCCTCACTGGGGATACAGTGTGACCAGCCACCTCACGCTCCAGCTGTCACACATTGGCCACTGGGATGAACCTTTTCAAGCTACTCTAAGTTGCTTCTTGTCAGGTATCCAGACACAGCAGTAAGAAGAGTAACAACTACACTGCCCACCCCACCTGGGCCTCTCATCAGCCACTCAGCCATGGCAACAAACACCCGAGTGCCTCTAAACCAAGAGAACCCACCACCACGGGGCTGGGGTAGGGTGAGGGACAAGAACTAAACCTGAGGAAAATCACTATGTCGGGTGGACATGCACAGCAGTGAACAATAAAGAAGAGGGAGGGGTGGCTGGTGGTGTGTGTTACTCTACACAGCAGACATAGCCAGGCCTTACGTATAAGGTCACCCTGGTCAAAAACCTGAGGCGTAAATACCTAGAAGAGCCCACTGGGCAGGGGCCACAGCTGCAGCATAGGCCTCGAGGAGAGAGTGTGACTGAAGGGTTCAGAGGACAGAGCAGGTGAGGCACAGGAAATGCTGCTCCCTTTGTGAGCTTCCTTTTCTTCTGATGTCCCACATTGCTTTCTATAGAAATCCCATTCAGTTTATCTCCTCTTTCTGCTTAAAATTCCTCTGCACCTTGCCATCACACATGAAATCAGACGTGCTGACACTGCTTTTAGAGCTCTACATGCTACAGCCCACCGTCTCTCCAGCTTCAGCCCTCTGTTGTCCCTTGACCATCCTAAGGCAAGCAGACTACCCCTCCTCACATGCAGACGTAACAGTCCATTTCCATATTGGACTCCTGCACTGTTGATTTCTTGGGAAGGCAGCCTTGCTCAGTATGAGGTTGATCTGTGATCACCAAAACCTATTTCCTTCTTTGCCTGTTACCTAGCAAGGTGTTACAGCCTTGGGTTCCAGAAGTGGGCTTTGGTAGGAGTGGACAGGTGTCTCCTGTAGGCTCGGGCCACAAGACCCTCCCATAGGACCTGGCACACATGCCTGTCTCCTGGCCAGGCTGGACACAGCACTACTGAGCAGAGGTTCTTGCTCAGGCCAGCTGCTGAGAGGATGTTCTCATCGGGTCTAGGGTGAACCAGGAAGAAAGAGCTAAGAGAAGCTACTGAGCTTCAAAACCCGGTTTGTTACAGCAGCTCGTGTTTCTGACCAGAACTAAGCAGCACTCCTTCTGTTACAAAGCTCACTGGTGAGATGCCTCCCCTGACCACCCCATGTAAAGTGGCTGCATCCCACAGTCATTCTTAGAATTAACCTTGGGGACACACTGCCTGCATTTCCTGGGCTTCTCTGATTTCAGAATTTTCTACTTAGTGTCTGCTCATCCCACAGTAGATAGGATCAAGCCAAGAAGGGATTAGAAAAATCTGGAACATTGTTGTAACAGAACCAGGACTGGCTCCTGGTGTATGTGTAGGGGTGGGGGTGGGGACTTGGGAGTGAATAAACTGTATTGTTTCATGTGGGGATCTATATCACAGACCATGGTCCCCCTGTGAAGGGTATCAGGTAAATGAGGCCTTAGTTTCTGAGGAATGTCGGACTCAAAGGCCTGTTCTTACAGATCACTATACACATAATTCATTTCCATGAATTAAAAGCAGACAGTAGCAGTCCTCATTGTGAAGAGACAAGCTGGGATGTCTGGGTAGTGGGGCTCTCCTATTTTGAGGAATAGGGGAGAGGGGACGTGGAAGGGAGAGTGGAACTGGGAGAAGAGGAGGGAGGGGCCTATGACCAAGATATGAATTGAATTAATTAATTAAAAAAGAAAGAGAGATGGCAGTGGTTCCTTCTCCCTTGTCAGGCAACTGCTGAGTCAAGATGCTCTGGGATGGATGGTACAGACTTGTCCTGTCTTTGGAAGGCCCATGTATCATGTGAGAGGGGCTCACACCCTCACGTTCACCTGCTCTTCTGGTCAAGAGAATACAGGATGGTAAGGAACACAGCGGCCGGCCGGGCCAGCCAGGCCAGCAAGTCAGCTTTTCTGCTTCTTTCCCACCCCAGATCCTTTCCACTGGGCTCCTCCCAGAAAAGGAGAAAGAGACCACCACAGAGACCCTTTGTTTCACTAAGGGGTATTCAAAGGTGCAGATTAATTTATGTGCTGTCTTCTACATCCCGTCTTCCACATAGTCCATGTGCCCTCCTATCTGCATTTCCTGTAGCCAGTACTAAGTACCTGAGCAGAGCCAGGGAGACTTCACAAGCCACAGCCCTTGGGAGGATGCCAGATTAAACAGATTTAAGATCAGATGTGGCCTCCAAAGAATTAAAGATGGAAGACAGAGGCCCTTCAATGCACAGGGTCTAATTGACTCCCTCAAGAAGCCTATGGAGGAGATACACAGACCTCCACTGTAACCAACAGAGAAACCGAGGTATACAAATCTTCTCTCTGATCTCTCAGTGGCTGTTCTGGCTATGACCTTGGGTCCTCTCTTACACACTGTCTCTTCTTGCTGGTATCAACTGTCTTCGGCCATTGCTTTTATCAGGCTCTTCACTGGTGACCACAGACCTACTGTAAATGCCCTTGGGAGAGGCTCTCTACAGGAAGCCAACTGTGTCAGGTTCTGAGCTGACACTCATGTCCCCACAGGTCACCTGAGCTAACTCTGCTCTAGGCTCTATAAGTCTTGTGTTATTAGGTAAGACACAGGGCTCCCTCCCTACACTCAACTGGAGGGATGAAAGGATGGCATGAAGTGACAGTCACCAGGGAGAATGGTGACTCTCTATGTAACTAATAGTACCCCCATGTCTCAGCAAACCAGCTGTGCCTCCAAAGAGAGAGACGCTAAGTGTCACCTGTCTTGAACTCTCCAAGGGGTGGCTGTTGGGATGGATCCAAAAATCCTTTCACTTTTTGAGTTCTACCCTCAGGAAATACAACCAACACCAGATTTTAGTCAAAGAAGAAATGTGCAATCTAAGTACCTTACCCCACAGGAGCCAGAATTTTGATAAAACTTCCAGTGTTCACACAACCATCTCCCTTCATATCAAAATGTAGAGGCTCTGTTGCAGCGGTTTCTCTTGTTCGATCCTCAGTATGGGATAAGGCAACAATAGGCAGTATCCCAGATGATGTACAAAGAGAAGTTAAACAGCCTGCTGATGGGCAGCTGCTAATTCTGGACAATGGCACACCCTGATGAGACCTCAGGTTTCCATCTCTCACAGCCTCCCCAGTCTGACACATTAGACGAACATGCAAAGCCTATTAAAGCAAAGCCTGGGGAGCAGGGTCATACTGCACAACAGGGCTCACCAGATAGAGAGAGCTCTTGGGAGCCAAAGTTCTTGTCTGTTAGAGAGACTCACAGAGAGCTGGAGTGGGCGTTCCTCAGCAGCGGGGTAGAGCCTGTGGATCCGTTGTGTGGCAATTTTGGTGAGGAAGGCAATGAAGAATCTGTCATCTCCTCGATGTCTGAGTGTGAGGACGCTGACTTGGGGGACTTCTTCTTCCCGAAGGCTTGCTTGAAGGAGCTGCGCAACTGAATACACAAGATGGTCAGCCTGGGAGAAGTGAGGCCCGAGTAGAGGCATGCTTGCGAAAGAGCAATTAACTCAACCACATTTCCCCCGTTAACGGCAAAGGCACCCAGCAGCTCTGTGGGATCAGTGCATTCGGGGAAGGGAAGTTATCCGGCATTGACAGCTCAGGATGGGCCTGTGGGGGCATTCCATGCCTGCTCTTCATTCCAGAATAGATGCCAACAGCAAGACAGAGCCTGGCTCAGCGGGTGTGTGTGGGAAGATGAGGTTACACAGCAACAAAGCAGGATGCTTGAATGTGGGGACAGATGCGGATGAGGTTAGTCATGTCAATGGATGGGTTAGCTTGGTATCTGATATTAAACTTGGTCTCGCTTACCTCATTGACCTGCCAGAGAAAATGCAAGCGAAAACAGGGAAGGGGAAGGAAAAAAGACAATTTTTAACAGAGAAAGCTAGTGACAGGGAAAGCTTAGGACTTCTCAGATGCAACACGGCTTATAATAAGCACCACACAGAGGCTTCTGGTGGGATTGGGGCACTAGAACAGCATTGGTTGGGGTCAAGAGCATCTTCTTCCATTATGGAAGGAAAGGGTTCCCTACAACCAGAACTCTTCCAGCTTCTCTTCACATGCAACAGCTTCCTCCCTTTCCTATGTGTCTGGTCATTTCCTTGACTCATTTCAATCATCTCTTAAGTCTGCGCAGTAATGGGAATGCAGACCTTATTGCCTAAGCAATGGAGAACTGCTACCCGAGTGCCCCTTCAGTCTGAGAAGCTCTCTGCTGCATACACTTAGGGTCCCTACTCTGCTGCCACGAGGAACATAATCCAACAAGCACAGAACTTGGCCATCTCACTTGTTACTCAGGTATCCCATAGCTGTCTATGAAACTCATTAACCACCTTAGGAAAAACAAAACAAAATAGAAAAGGGGTAAGGCCATTCCCCAGCTCCTGAGGCAAACATGGAAATTCTGAAGAGAACATGAGAAACAAAATTCTCAAACGGCCATAACCATCATGTATTTTTGTATGATCCAAACAACAATAATCATATTTTGTCTCCAAAGTAGGTATTTTAGGAGTCATTTCCTTTTCCTGGGGCCTTTTTTTTCTTCTTCTGAAAATATATCCTAGGGATTTCCTTGCTTGTGAGTCACAGGACTTCCCCCAACAGGTGTGTTTTATGCCTGACAAGCTACTTGTCCAGCCTGGGGCAAACTTAGACCTTTGCCCTCTTGCTGTCTACTGACGCTGCTGTTTGCAGACAGATATCACAGACCCAGGTTCTGCCACACAAGCCAGGGAGCTAAGCCTCTAGTGAAGTGCCAGGTGAAAGAGAGTTACAAAGTTTAGACAGAATTAAGCTTTGCGGTAAAATGTCTATTATCTGTCCTTCCTGGCTTCATGAATAAATGAGAACTGTCTAAAAGCAACATAAAGACGTTTCAATTCTTGGCTAGAAAAAAAAAGCCAAGAATTTTATTTTTCCTTCCTTCAGTTTTTACTGTAATTACTGTGCACGAGGAGGGCAGCAGAAGTGTGGCACCATGCACAGGCAGATGGCAGAGGACAACTTTATGGAGTATGCTTTTTCTTTTGTTTATGTGGGTCCAAACTCATGCTGTCTTGCTTGCATGGCAAGTGTCTTAACCTAACGAGCCAGCTCACTGGCTCTGTGCTTTTCACAGATATTTCCCTCAACATTGTTTTGAGAATCTGCTCAGACTACATTTATCAACTGCATATTAGAGATGGTATCATGAGCTAATCTTCTCTACTTACAACAAACAAGTCGCAGAAACAAACAATCAAACAAACAAACAAACAAACAAAAAACCACCTATTGGTAATCTAAAGAAAAAAACTAACCAGAATAATAAGAGGATCACACAAAGATGGCTCGGCAGCTCCCCTCTACGGTGAGTTACCAGTGACCAGCATCATAAACCCTAACTCCTCTGTTGCTAACTAGACCTCGCCACCCATCCAAGATGATACAAGATGAGGAAAACATGTATGGCATGAGGGACATGATGCTACCATGAAACAGGACGTATCAGTGCCAACAATGAGGCTCTGTGAGCCTGGCCACTTCACATCTACCCAGGGTGTTCTTCCTAAGTATCTTACCTCCCTCACAGCCTTGAAGCTGTGACAGTAGTCATGAAACTAGGCAGAAGTGCTTATAACATTATGGTTAAAGATGAGATAACTATTGATACATGCTCAAAAAACTCCTTTGGAACTAAGAAGAAACTGAGTAGTTTTGCTAAAGGCTCCAGGAGGGGCAAACGGAGCATTTACATAGCAGGCGTGAGCCCCTGAGTTTCATCCCCAGACCAAGGACAAAACAGTAAATATGGATAAAAGACCCACTAAGCTCTAGAGTCTGTGGCCAACGCTGAGATGAGAAAGAAATGACATATACATGAAATGAAAGAAAGACAGGCACATCACACAGTCTCCTGAAGAGAAAAACCATAGGCGGGACTTGATCAATGCCACTGTTTTGCTGAGCACAGCATCCGTTTTGGTGAAAGGCTTACCCCAAAGCACTTCCTTGGGTCTACTCTCCAAGATTCTGTGGTTCTGAGGTTAGGAGTCAGCCTGGGTTTTTTTCTGGGAGCACCTATTCCGGGAGGGAGTGTGATCCAGGCCCTGGGAGAGTCTAGGGGAGCACACTCACCCAGTTTTTCCTCTTCTTTTTCTTTGAGTCGCTCTCTATGTTGCTGCCCACACTGGAGTGGCTGGTGGCGCTGTTGATACTGGAGACACTGTCAGAGGAGTGCTGCCTGCGGATGCGTAGGTCTGCAGCCTGGGTGCTGCCATTTCCTGGAGAGCAAGGCAAGGCATGTGGCCTGTGAGCCTTAGAATCCAATCTCATGTCCCCAAGAATGACCTGCTCTGACTCCAGAGCACTGAGGTATCACCCCCAGCCCAGCTGCTGCTCTTAAGAGCCTTGATGGATTATGGCCATGCCCTCCCTCCTTCACATGGGGTCTATCGCCCTGCACTTCACAAAAGGAATGACAGAAAGCCTGAGGGAAAATCCCCCAACACCAGCTCTCTAAGATTTGACAGAAGGAGAGATATGCTTCTAAACACAACGGTGTTCCCCTGTGGGATCCTTCACTCTCTTCTCTTTAGCTCCACTAGCAGTGGCACCCAGGCCTCAGGCATAGGGCTTCAGTGGTCTCCCCTAAACTGCACAGCGCATTCCGTCCCACCTGTCTTCTTTTGGTCATTTGGAAGCACCAAGCCCATGCCATCTCAGGCCCTCCATGATGTCTTCTCTTCGCCCTGCCTCCAGAGCTCTTTTCCATCCACTCTGTATGGCTAACTCTTTCTAACTCTTCCAACTTCACTTCTGTTTTGGAGGCCCAATATCCAAAAGAATACACATGCCAGAAATAACAAGAGACCAGAATCATGGTCGCAGCTACTTTCCTCCTATGGCCAGAAGTGTCTCTAATCCTGAAGAGAGCTTGCTGTGGAGCCAGAAGGTGTGAAGGTCCAGGCCCACTTCTTTTCCTAACCACCCTTTGACCTTGGAAAGCCACCATCACCCCTGAAGCCCTTGTGAACTTGTGAATCATCAGCACAGTAAACAAAGGGCCAGTAGGGTCCTCATAATATAACTGTGGAGAGAAAAAGTAAGTTTTGCAGTAGAGCTCATGGCATGGTGTTGAAAACACAGAGAATGCCTTCTCTAAGCACTAGGTACCCATACTGCACCAAGCATAGGTACCATTCAAACGGGTGTTGCTAGATGGAAATCAACTGCATGTCCACCAACTAAAGACACACAAAGCCCAACACTTTCCTAGGGCAATTAAAAGATGAAGCCATTCTACTTTCTCTCCCATATGTACATAAATGATCATGGAAGCATGAGAGAAGCCATAAAACACGATGATGCTTTTCCATAAGAAAGCTATTTCTTCTGCCTTTAAGATTTACAGAGGAGAGGATGCACGGCACTGGCCACCTCTACAGTGGTCAGAAGCAGGCAGATGAAGGGGCCTGCCTTCCGGGACCTACCCCTTGCATGTGCAGCCCGAGTCTCTTGCCCCCTAGCAGGAGGCTGCACCCTGCACTGTCAGAGAGGCTGCGGGGCAGCAGGCGGTCTGTCTCCCGTTACCTTTGCAGTTGAGCTCTGGTGTGTTTATCACTCCGTTAATGGCAGCCTGGGCAGCTGCATTCTGTTTCTTTAGCAGCTCAATGGTTTTTCTTAACTCATTCAGTTCTGAATCCTGAAGGTGAGAAAGACATAACAGGTACATCCTAGACCAGCTCCATAAAGAACAACTTTGGCCAGGACAGAGGAAGGCAGCGGCGAAGGAGTGTCACAGATCTGCCTCATTCGTGGACTAGATCTAAACTCAGTGTAAGGACATCAGGCAGGTCATAAAGGGAGTGGCCAAGACCACTAGATCCACAGGAGATGGCAGGTCCCACACTTGGCTGATCTAGGCCATATTTTACCCAACAGGTCTATTCTTGACATTCAAACCCTAGTTTTGAACGTCCCAAACTAGTCCAAGTCATGTTAAAATTTGCATTTTTATCCAAAATGAAAGAGAGAAAATGGCATCCCCAGCCCTACATCCCTCCACCTTACTTACCTTCTGCTCTGCAGTCATAGTTAAACTCTGCAGCCTGATGGTCATGTTTCCGAGACTCTGCTCAAAGGCTGCCACAAGGTGAGCCTGGAGGGAAAGATGAAGCCTCAGTGATGTCATCTTGCAAGGCCAGAGTACCTGAGGGGGACTGGGTTCTCAAAATAGGGACTTATTAAAGACTCTTTATGTGGCCTGTACAAGTTCAGCCTCCTCTTACCTCTCTGGGATCATTTACTAAAGCCTTGCCCTTGCTCAAATACTTCTTCCTCAAGCCCCTCTCTCTGCTGCCTGGCACCTTTCCCCTACCAACTCCTTGCCTAGCTAAGGTTTATGTCTCTGGGACTGGGGATGCTACCATTCTGGATCTGTTCTCCCACACTCACAAGCCCACTGTAGTTAACACACTCTGAGGTTGTCCTTGGAAAAACATGAGGTCTGTGACTGCCAGTTTCTGGTGGATTCCACAGTACAATGCAGTGGATCTGTGTTCACCCATCACCCAGCCCATAGCACAGGCTTATGGGAAGGAGCCTTGAAGAATGAACGGACAAAGTAGCTGGTTTATTTTCCTCGTTATAATCCTCATTAATAAAAAGCCACTGAAAGGCCCATCTGTTCCCTCAATGAAGAAGCCTACCCCAGATCCCCCAGGGAGACACTTTCCCCCAGGCTCCTGCACACTTTGATAGACTAAGACAGCAGATGCGACATTTTACACAGGGCTCAGAAAGTTTCAAAAGCGGCCAGCTATAATTAGAACAAGCAACCAATCTTCAGATGCTATAATATAACAATATAAAAGTATGTTTGTTGGGCTGTGTGGATAACACAGCTGTAAAGAGCTCTCCTTCCACCCTGTGGGTTTCGAGATCAGACTCAGGTCATCTGACAAAGCACGCCTGCCTGCCTCCCTGCACCCTCTGAGCCACCTTTCTGTCCTATGTCTATTTTTATTCTTGGTTCAGGTTTTCTTTTTAAAGATTTATTTATTTATTTTTATTTTATATGTATGAGTATTTTGCCTGCATGTATATAAGTGTACTATATACATGCAGGTGTCTGAGTGCCAGATCCCCCTGGAGCTCAAGTTACAGGTGTTTGTAAGTCACCATGTTGGTTCTGGGAACTGAACGCAGGTCCTTTACAGGAGCAGAGGGCTATTCTCAGCACCTATGTCAGGTGGTTCACAACCACCTGTAATTCCAGTTCCAGTATTTCTAATGCCCTTTCCTTGCCTCAGTGGGTGTCTGAATACACTGGATACACATCCATACAAATAAAACATAAAATGAATCTGTTTTGAAAACAAAACAATAGCTGGGCATAGTGGCACCTGTTTTTAACCCTAGCACTTGGAAGGCAGAGGCAGGCAGAGCTCTGAGTTCCAGGCCAACCAGGACTATGCAAAGTAACCATACCTCAAAAAAAAAAAAAAAATAGAGACATAGGTAGATAGATAGATGCACAGAACAACATACATTTTAGAATTAAGAAATGTGGTATTTCTTGGGAATTCTAGGGTCAAGGTTGAGAGGCAAGTGTGCCAACCCTATGCCTGTTTGTATGGGAGAATAATGCACACATGATATGTCTTTATTGATACATTCAACTGCTGGCTGAATGAGAAATCTGAAGACCCCATTAAAACTAAGGGGCTGGAAAGATGGCTCTGCAGTCAAGGGCACTTGCTAATCTTCTAGTGACCTGGGTTCACTGCTCTGTAGAGATGGGATGCAAAGGACCAGCAGAGGGGCTGGAGATGAATCCGGAAAGAGGTGAGCTGTGACTACACTGTGGAAACTCAGAGGAAGAGGTAATCAGTGGCCCCAGTTAAGGACAAATGCGGGATAGCAAGTGGACAGGGCTGTGGTGTGGATCTGGAGTTCAACCTCAGGAGGGAACCGCAGAGTGACTCAGCCTTACTTCACTAGACTTGATCGAGATAGGCTGGCTGGGGCTAAGACAGAAGCCGAGGACGCTAGGGCCATCTGCTGTCATGGAGCAGAGCCACGTCACAGCAACTTACATGGATGGTTTCTGCTTGATTACACTCTCTATGCATCTGAATGGAAAAATACCTCTGTACTTTAGTTTACCTTGAACACAGGGGAAAAATTTAATATTCATTCATTTCATTCATTCATTCATTCATCCGAGTCAGGGTCTCACATTGTTCCTCAGGCTGGCCTGGCAGTCACTATGTAGCATGAGCTGGTGGCAATCTTTCTGCCTCAGTTTCCCTCATAGAGGGATTATAGACATAGATCACCATACCCACTAAAGCCAGTCAGCTCAAGACAACACAGTAGGTGTAGCAAATGGGTCAAGACACAGTGTGCTGTCCTCACCCAGCAGAGGAAGGAATGAAGCCGGATGGCTTGCATTCATTTTCATTCCACATCCGGCCGTCACCCCCCAATCCCAGTGTGATCGCTTTTCAGTTCTGTGACCCCCCTCAAACACTGCTACTTACTCAAACTGTGAAAGTGTGTTTGCAAGCTCAGAAACCAACCACTTAGCTCTGAAAGGTCAGGGATCTAGTTCTGCTGGCAAGCGAAAGGGCTGCTTTTATGTCCTGAGCACAGCTATGAAAACACAGGGGAGGCTGGGCCGCGCAGGGCTGCACAACACACTCAACAGCCTTCCCGCCAAGCGCCATTCTCACATTCCCAGGGAAAACAAATGGAGAGCTATGAAAACACGAGCCTGGGCAGCTCCGAGGGGCTTGTCCTAGGAAAACAAACAAAGCCTGATCTCCGAGGAAGATGGCAGATAATAAAACACTAGCGGCTGAGGTGGAGTGTGGAGGGTGGTAAGACTAAATATTTATTTTAAAACAATGCTGGACTCAGCAGCTTTGGTGAGGTGCAACATGCTTTTAGAATAATATAAGGGGACTTACTCCAACCCTTCCACACAGAGGGTAGAACACCACAGGGCCAAAACCACAGGGCTCCCTGACAGATGAGGCTGACTGCGGGACCAACCCAAGGTCACTGATAAGCAAA
This sequence comes from Meriones unguiculatus, assembly GCF_030254825.1. Taxonomy (NCBI): domain Eukaryota; kingdom Metazoa; phylum Chordata; class Mammalia; order Rodentia; family Muridae; genus Meriones; species Meriones unguiculatus. Next base: position 38,504,437 of record NC_083361.1, on the reverse strand, counting down.
TCAACTTGTACTTGCTGATGAGTCAAGGGCAGCAACTGATTACTGTCATGAATTATGAGGCATTTCCTGGAGGCAGGGAATTGCTGTCCAGCTCCCTGCATTCAGTTCTGGACTCAAGTATATAGAGTCAGCCTTCCAATTAAAGGACCTATTCAGAATACCATTGTGAATTTCTGAATAGAAAGAATCTGCAGGTGGTGGCACAGGCCTTTAATCCCAACACTCAGGAGGCAGAGACAAGTGTATTCCTTTGAGTTTGAGGCCAGCCTCGTCTACAGAGTGAGTCCAGGACAGTCAAGGACACAGAGAAACCCTGTCTCAGGAAAAAAAAAAAAAAAAATCTAAGCCTGAGAATTCAGGGCTGAAATTATTTCTAATGATTTCTTAAATTTATTGTTTTAAAGTTTTTTTTGTTTGTTTTGTGTGTGTGTGTGTGTGTGTGTGTGTGTGTGTATGACATTTAAGTGTGGGTGCCTAAAGAGGCCAGAAGAGGGCATCAGATCTCTGGAGCTGGAGTTACAGGTGGTTGTGAGTCATTTGGCAGGGATGCAGGGACCCTAACTAGGGTTCTCTGGAAGAACAGCAAATGCTGTTAACTGCTGAGCCATCCCTCCAGTCCTCTAATGAAATTCTGATAGCAATACTGATAATGGGGAAGGCGAAGAAAAGATGGCAAAGCATACAATGGCCTGTTGTGTCGAAGTTTTGGGGAAATAAGAGTTTCTAGCAACGTACAAGAGCTTGGGAGACTGAGCAATGATGAAGGCGGTTACACTTCCTGGGCTTGTAATTAAGGGCACCTCATGCTTCGTGTGCAGATTTAAAAGAGCCACACTTTCTGGAGTCAGTCAGGCTCATGCAGGAATTAGCAGGGCAAAAACTCTAGGTAAATGACTACTCTGGATCCCTGACTCACTCTCCTGGTCAGAGGAGAAGAGCCTTTGAAGTGGCTTTCATTGTTAGCATGTAGTGGGTCATGCAGTGTGCTCCCCCGACAGGCTCTGGTACCCTGAGCTGTGCTGCTCCCCCGACAGGCTCTGGTACCCTGAGCTGTGCTGCTCTGACACTTGGCTGTGAACTCCGGAGCAGGAATTGTGCCCTTGGAGCACCTCCCCGAACCTCAGGCTTTGCCTTCTGAGCCTCAGTCTATCTGGGTCTCTGCAGTGGGGCTCTTCTGTGGGTTTCCCAGACAGGGTGGAAGCTCCTTGCCTCTCTGTCTACTCCATTTGGTCAGCCTCCACATTGACAGGGTTCTCCTAAAGGTCCCAAAGCCCCATCTAACAGCTCGGACACTCACCTGTCCCTAGCCCTGCCTCTACACTAATTTCTTCCATGCCTTCCTGCTCACTCCTGGCCACAGGTACTGACTGGGTAAGTCACCCACCGTTGCCCTTGGACCTTGCACTTATGGTTCACTTGGTTAGCATGGGGCACCCTTCTGCTACAGGACATCTCTCTGGTGTTAGCCCCTCCGGGAAATCCTTCCTGACTCCTCCCAACCAAGATGCAGCTTGGCACTCCTGTGTTTTCTCCTCATTATGGCAAGAGTGAGCATGTCCAAGGGAGATTGTCTGTTTTGCCTCCCTTCTGGTCCAGAGGTGGCAGTGACTCTGCTTGCTTTTCTGTTGGACTCACCGCTTGGGGTTGCTGGCACTAGAAACAGTGGTCGGACAGAAAGAAGGCTTGAAGTGCTGAGCACCGTGCATGATGTAATGATAGAGCACTAGCTGTTTATCATGATGCCAGAGACTCTGTCTTCTGCTCACCTACCTTGTGTTCCCACCTCCCTTGAGACCCAGTCCTCAGAAAGAGGAAGGGAAACAAATTATCACTTAAAGGGTTGCAAGCTTTGGTCACCTCACAACACAGGGAGACAGTGACCATCCGCCACACAGATGAGCAAAAGCCAGACTCAAAAGTTACAGAGCTTGTCCCAAGCCCCACTGCTAGCACCTGGGCTAAAGCCTATGTCCTTCTGAGCCCACAGAGTTACTTCCTGAGCATCCAGAGACCAAGAGGCTCAAGGCAGGGCTCAGAAGGCAGATGGCTATTTCCTGTCCCGGCTCCAGCTCCCGCTCTGTCCTGTCCTCAGTTCCTACTTTGTTTTATCCCATCTCCAGCAGGCGCTGTCACATCCTTGGCTCCTTCTTGTCTGGTACTATCATGGCTTCAACTAAGTGCTGTCCTCAGCTCCATCCCATCCATGGCTCCCACCCTGCTTCATCTTTGGCCCAGTCTCTTCTCCTGCGCCCACCCTGTTCTGTCCCTGGCTCCTACCGTGGGTGCATAGATGTGTACATGTATGAGTGTGTGCCCTGTGATCCACACTCACGTTTGCAGTCAGCTGGGTGGTCAGTGCAGACACCTTTTCCTGGGAGGCATCCAGCTCTCGTCGCAGCTTTCGAATCTACAGAAACAGGCACAGGGGAACCTGCTTGGGGAGTCCATTTCCAGACCGAGCAGCATGGAATCAACACTGGTGGTGAAAGGGAATCCAACCATAAACTGCTCCTTACCTCTGACTGGCATTTTTCTTCAGGCTGTGAATAAATCACAAAGGAAATTAGAACAATGCAGAGCAGCTGATAGGGAATGCTAAATTTGCAAACTCGGAAGAGTCTAGAGTATTTTTTAAAGAGCTATTTATTTTAATTTTATATGTATGAGTATTTGCCTGCATGTATGTTTGTGTGAATAGTGCCAGAAAAGGACACTGGATTTCCTGGAACTAGAGCTACATACAGGTGGTTGTGAGTCACCATGAGGGAACTGAACCTGGGTCCTCTGGAAGAGCAGCCAATGTTTTGTTTTGTTTTTAATATTCTTTTTATTTATTTAATCACTTCACAGCCCCATCCCCCCTTTCTTCCCAGTATCACCCTCATGACCCACTCCCCCCCATCCCTCCCTTTGTCTCAGAGAAGGGGAGCCGCCTAAGGGGAACTAATCCACCCTTAAAAATAAGGGTTTGTTGGTTTGGTTTGGTTTTTTGAGTCAGGGTTTCACTGTGCAGCCTTTGTCCTGGAACTCTCTCTCTGGACCAGGCTAGCCTTGAACTCACAGAGACCTGCCTGTATCTGCCTCCCAGGCTCCCAAGTGCTGGGATCAACTCTGTGTGCCGCCACCACCCAGCTGCAGCCAATGTTCTTAACCACAGCGCCATCTCTCCAGCCCCCTAGATTTATATTTATCATTTTAAGTCACATGCAGATGTGTGTGTCTGTATGTGGGTGTGTGCACATGAGTGCAGGTGCCCTTGGAGGCCAGCGGCCTGAGATCACCTGGAGCTGTACCACAGGAAGTTGAGAGCCACCTGACATGGGTGCTGGGAACCAAAGGTGAGGCCTCTGCAAGAGCAGCAAGTGCTCTTAACTGCCTACCCCACTCTCCAATCCCTGAAATCTAGAATTTTGATTGGCTTCTTTTCTGGTATAATTCTATAAAATGGACAATTAAATCCACCCATCAGAGAGGCCAAATATGAGAGCACAGTCCTCTAATGAATTAGGAAGGATGATATATGTTCTGAGTGTTTTGGTGATGAAGAGCCGCTGGCTTTCATGTGAAAATGTGGATGTAAGGTGGGGCTGTGCTCAGCTTTCATACATGGGGGCTAGGGATCAGAACTCAGACCCTCATGCCTGTGCAGCAAGCCCTTCACCCACTGAGCCCTCTCAAGCCCCAAGGGGGAATGTGACAACAGTTGTTTGTGAATTTCAAATCTTTTCCTCCATGGAGTTGATGATTTCATAATAGGAGCAATCTCTGCAGGCAGGATGCTTATAATTACTCTTGACACACTTGATCACAGAACGTGATCTTGTGTACTCACGTTCACTCACAGTCACTCAGCCTTGATTTGGACTCACCGTGGAGTAGATGGAGGATGTGCTTGAGACCAAGGACAGGGAGGATCCATGAACTGTGGGAAGGAAATAAACAGGTCAAAGGCGCAGCCGGCTGCCATGAAAGGGAAGCAAGGCCAGCATTTCAGGACTGGCCCAGCCTAGCTGTGACTGTCATCTCATCCCAATACTTGCTGGGATGAGCACAGGTCAGAGCCAGAATATGAAATGATCCATTAAGGAAGTATTTTTTTTTGTAGAAATACATTTTTCTTCACTAACAAAATAATATATGATTCCAGGATCATGCATTCACATTACCAAATGTTCTTATCACCTACAGCTCAAACGCAGGGCAACGTGGCTGTGGAGACTGTAACCACGCTCTCCAGAGGCAGCTTGTGCCTGCATCGGACTGTACCCACTCTCATCCAACACACTCTTCAGTGTTGTGACTGACCAAGGTGACGTATTTCATACCCCACTAGATGCTCATCCGGGAATATTTTAAATCTGAGAGTCTTTGGTCACAAAAATATCAGACAGCCTTGTAGTAGAGTTATTAGTTAAAATGACATTTCCGCTGAAGTATAGAACCTTGCCTTTGTACAATGCCTGCTAGCGATGGGAAGGGTGTCCTCTTTCTTTGTAACTACAGGTTCTGTCTCAGAACCACACTCATGCACTCTCAGCATTCCCTCCCATCGCCAGCTGGAACAGCTTTTTCACTCTCTGCTCTCACTCTGAAGTGGGCTCTTCTCCATGACTGAGCACTCATGGTACTCTTTCAAGGAACCTGATTCTTATTTTTTTCTCAGTGACCTCCTGGCAATGGGTCTGGAAGACAGAACTAGCCTGTGTCAAGACTGGCAAGTGTTTTAAGTGGGCACAGCTTTTCTGACCACAGGTTGAAAGCCTTATGTCCCCACACCTCACCAGGGTAGGAGCACAGCTGTGGCAGAGAAGGCTGGGGAACACCTCTCCACATGCACTGCTGAGCGCACCCCAGCAGTGCGCTCGGCTCCACTTAGCAGCTAGTAGAAGCCGCCTGCCGGCAAGATATCAAGCAAACAGTTCTGTCTGGCACTTGGGAACCTGCCCATGGCGTTTTTAATAAACCTTCCCTGACCTCCCACACTTCCCTTGCGTCTCTCTCACACATGTCTACCCTGCACTTCTTTCCCAGGCAAGCTCTACATGGTGCCTGCCTGCTGTGGCAGCTCTGCCAGTGCAGCTCCTTGTCCAGGGTGCTTCTAAATCCTCCCTGCCCGAATCCAGCCCGCCCCAGAGCTCCTTGTCTTCTCCCTAGCAGGTACCGACCTATGCCTCTGAGTCTGGGGCTCCACCAGAACTCACATCCACCCTCCCAGGTAACGCCAGGTTCTAGAGCTGCTCCCTGTGTTTCTACCAGGATGACTAACCTGACTCACACCCCATCAAAAGCAGTTTGAGGTGTTAATGGCCAGTAATGGCTTTCTGTGCTAACATGTCCACAGGTTCAGAACCCTGAGGCATTTCTGCATGACACAGACTGTAGTGGATGGAATACCTGGAGGCCTATTGGTGGAAGAGAGATGGGTAACATGTCACCACCTCCAGTCACACTTGCAGGGCCAGCTCAGAGGCCCGAGAACACAGGCCTGGGTTGCTGCTTTGTTGCCATGATTTCCATCTCAAACATATCAGATTCCTAGCAGCCAGGACCAGCGTAGGGACCCAAGCAGAGGAGTATGTCTGGCAAGCTTCAGGTAGAGGTCATTATGCTTCTCTTTAATTAATGCCCCTCACTTGGAAATCAGCAATGGCAAGGCTGTGACACATAGGAACAGCCTCTTTGCCTATCCAAGCCCACACAAATGTGAATATGGCTTGCCCGAACTGCTGGCTGACCTTCAAGATAAGAACTAAATAGCCAAACTTTGGGCAGAGTGCAGGCAATCTTAGGAAAGAAGGGGGAGATAGAAAGACCTGGAAGGGTATGGAGCTCCACAAGGAGAGCAACAGAAACAAAATATCTGGGCCTAGGGGTCATTTCTGAGACTGATACTCCAACCAAGGACCATTCATGGAGATAACCTGGATCCTCTGGATACTCATGGCAGCTCAGTCTCCAAATTGGCTCCCTAATAAGGGGAACAGGGACTGTCTCTGACATTAACTCAGTGGCTGGCTCTTTGATCACCTCCCCCTGACGGGGGGAACAGCTTGACCAAGCCACAGAGGAAGACTATGAAAGACAGTCCTGATGAGACCTGATAGGCCAGGGTCAGATGGAAGGGAAGGAGGTCCTCCCCTATTAGTGGACTAGGGAAGGGGCATGGGAGGAGAGAGGGAGGAAGGGAGAAAGGAAAGGAGGGTGGGACTGGGAGAGGTTGAAGGTGGGGCTACAGCTGGGATACAAAGTGAATAAATTGTAATAAATTAAAAAATTATATTAAAAAAAAAGATAAGAACCAAGCCTGGTTAGAAGGGCTTGAATGGATCCTCCTGGACCATGAGAGTTTAAACTCTAAAACTACTAAAGCATGAAGGTCCTTCTCACTCTACCTCCAGAATTCTACAGCTGGGCAGACAGAGAACATCCAAGTCTGAAACTCAAATGACACAGCTCGATTAAGGCTACACAGAAATTCAAGAGCTGCTGACTGGAAGTGTGCACATGACTCTGCTCAGTGACCTTCTTTGCTAAGTTCTGTACTTTACTTTTCAAAATCCTTTTGGTGGGCTGGAAAGATGGCTTAGTGGGTAAGGATGTTTGCTACTAAGCCTGACAAACTGAGTTCCCTCCCTAGGACCCACGTGGCAGAAGGAGTGAACCAGCTCCTAAAAGTTGTCCTCTGACTTCCACGTGTATAGCATGGCACAAGCAATAGGGAAATGTAATTTTAAAGATCAAAATATAAAAAGAACTTTTGGTGAGATCTGTAATGCTTTTCTAATCCTTTATGTAATGTTCCCATAGGCACAAAAGCCAGGACTGTGAGCCACTCACTATATGAGCGTGCCAAGAATTAGGCTCCAATCCCTCTAGAACGGCAGCACATGCTTTTAGACACTCCTAACCTCGGAGGCATCTCTCCAGCACCAACACCTATTTTAAAGACACCTCCAACATCTTTTAAGTGTACCTGTACCATCACTGACTTTGAGATTACATCGTGTCTATGGTAATGAAACTACTTGAAATACTTCAAAAGCACCTGATCTACATGGTTACAACTCCTATGGCCTCAAACATGGAAAGTGCTCATTAAACAGCACCATCTCCCAAGCACCTGTGCTAATTTTCCCTAAGCTTCAATCCTGCTTCACAACTTACAATAAACATTTCCAGGAGGTTCTGCCTGGCCAGGCATGAGGTCTGACCTTCCCTAGTTTCTCCCACAACATTGGGAACTTATCAATTCAAAATGGGGGTGGGGAGAAGAAAAACTACACTGAAAGGAATTAAAAACCACCAATTACTCAAGCCTTATGCTGTTTCTGTCACAGAACAGCCTTGCAAAGAATAAACCCAATCTGATGGCAAAGTTCCTAAAGACAAAGAGGCCACGTCTGCATGGTACAGTAACATCCTCCTCTCCCAGAGTTTTACTCCTGCCTTTGCACTTCAGTTCCATGTCATTGTGAATCATGTGACTATAAGAGTTGAGGTGATGCTTGTGGGTATGCCAGGCCTATTTGTCATTTGCCATCCCAGAGGACTGCCTAAGAGCTGGCTTAGAATGAATCTGCCATGGTGTGTAGCCTTAGTGGGGCCAGGTATACTTGTTAGGAAAGTTTTGGCACTATTTTGTGATTCCCTCAGGCATACATATGACAGATGATGAGAGCAGCACAGGCCACTCTTCACACGGGAGCTGTCCTCAGGGGCACGCTATGGGTGTTCTTGACCAGTGGCATGCCAGGAAGACAGCTTAAAACAGACTTTCTCCTCCACTGTCTTAGGGCTGGTATGTGCCCAACTCTGCTACTCAAAGCCGTCACAGCACCAATCCCCAGCTCTTAAATCCAAGAAAATGCCCCCAGTCACCCAGGCTCCTCTCCTTTTTAACCCTCCAGCCCAGCAGTTTCCATATATGGGAGCACAAGTTTGCTGTGCTCAGGGCTGCTGGGGACATAAATCTGAGAGAGAACCAAGATTAGGCAAGAAGCAACTACTTTTTAGCTTCGCTTAGAAAGAAAAAAGTATGTATCTTGTATTTCCTTCCTTATGATCTGAGATTTCAGAGTACACTGAGCCTATTCCCAGCTTTAACAGGGACTGGGAGCTATGGGATCATCTACAACTCATTCTACATCCTGTCCTACTATGAGCAAAATGGTTCCAGCAGAGACACAGTCCCATGGGGCTCTGCTTGCCCATGAAGCCTCGTTCTCAGCGTGGAGCTGTCAAGAAACCAATGCAGATGTTGTGCCCACTATAACACACACTAGCTGAGCTAACATATACATGTACTATCTAAGTTCTTAAACCTCCAGGAGCCAAATGCTATTATTACTTTATTTTTTACAGTGAAAAAGGAGACAAAAAGGTGAAGCATCTTGGCTGAGCTCTTACACCCAAAGAGAGGCAGAGCCGGCAGTGTTCATTCTTAGCTAGCCCACCTCCTCTCTCCATCTCTGCTTGCTAAGCCTCCCACAAGCCAGGAGTTTAGAGAATGGGGCTCCTGTAAGGCAATGTCTCGGGTGAAGGAGCAGAGGGTAAGAGAAATGAAGTGAGTTATGAAGGTAGCTGACAAAGCAACCCACAGAACTTTTCTTCCATAATTCTGATTAAAAAGAACAAAGCTATAAATGTCCATAGTTGGCAGCCTAACAAGGAAGAGGGTTAAAAACGGAGAATCTGGATCTCAAGACAAACTAGAAAATACTGGATGGGAACAGGGCTGCCCACCCCTGAAGCTGAAGGGCACTGAGAGATGAACTCAGTGCAGTTCTCTGCCAACAGAGTGAGCGAGTGGCTGGGCTTCAAGATGGAGATTTATGCCAAGAAGTCATGGCCCAAGGCCAGGAGAGAAAGGAGCTTCAGGCAAAACTCAGACAATGCTGAGGGTCGGCAACAGCAGCCTCCTCCATAAGCATCCTGAAAGGTTACCTGAGGGTCAGCTCTTCCTAGTGAGAACCCCTCAGCCCCACCCCAGAGGCAAGGGAAGAGTTGTAGTGACCATCAAGTATGCCATGCCAGGTGACCTAGTTGACTGTGACAGCCTTCATCCCTTACCTTCCTCAAAGCCATCCCGGAAGGAGCCAGATCGACTCATTGTTCTGCTCTTCTCATCAAGAGACATGGAGCTGTTCCGGAAGCGGCTGTCAGTGTAGGGGTCATACTGGCCATCAGCGTTGGACAGGCTGTGGGTCCTCAGCATTGTTGGGTTGGACAAGCTCATCTGGGTGACAGTGGTGGGACTCGCTGGAACCAGAGGAGCAGAATGAGATGCTGGACATCCATACCTCTGTTTGAATCCCAGACGAGTACCAGGGAGAGGCTGCTTATCACCAGCAGTGTGTGTGCCTGCCAACTTCACTCCCTTGTCTATTTCTAAAAGGTAGGCGCATCAGCATTTGAGCTACAGGCTTAGAGCTAAAAATACAGGAGGGAAGGTGGGTCAGTTCCAAAGCAAGGCTCAGGGCCTCACGTTCCAACTTGGCACGTTCAGGCAGGCCAGTGTCACCTTCCAGGCATGAGCTAATTACTCCCAGAGTTCATCTGAAACAATTCTCTGTAAAGCCAAAAGCCCAAAATAGTCCAAATAGGCTTTTGATCAGATAGGAGGCATTTGCGCATGACAAGAGCCTCTCGCTGCAAAGAGTTATGGCTGGGAAAGAACACTGCACACATAGGTTTCACAGCCTCAGATGGGAATCATCTCTCACAACAGCCAGAAAAGAGCATCAAAGCAACGAGGCGCGTTTCCCTGAGCTGAGCTGAGCCTTCTCATCAAAAGCCTTACCCATGTTAGCCATGCACACTGCATTCAGAGGCATACATTTAATAAAGAGAAGAATGACATGGCCACGATGACAAGACACACACATCAGCATTAGACAGAAGGGAAAGTCTACAACATTCAGAAAAGCCTGCTGTTCTAAACGTTGAGACCAAAAAAGGTTTTCCTTCCACTGCCCAGTCCTTAAACACGCACCTGACTCCCATCACCTTCAAGCCGCCTCTGCCGGGACCAGTACCCAGCTATCCTTCCAGTAAGGAGAGGCAGAATCTTTCATTGTTGCTGATTTGCTACAAAGCTCTTCTCTCCTACACTGTCTGTCAGTGTCTGTCTCTAACAGCGCATCCCTCAGCATTCCAGCAAGGAAAACAAACGCTTCCCTCCTCCCAGGGTGTCAGGCAACGCATTATGTCATTTTCAATGCAGCAACCATTTCCAAGAACACTTGTTCAATAAAGCGTATTTCCAGCTTGATAAAGCAATGGGGAGTAGGCTGGAAAACTATTTCAGAGGTCCAAGAAGCAGAATGTGCCCTGAGTAATGGGACGGTGTGCCCCTGCTACAATCTTAAGAAAACAGACTGTGTGGGTGCATCTAACCTTCAGATTTTAGGACAAGAGGCTGGCATCTACAGAGACCAGGCTCCATACAGTACAACTGAGTTACAAAACCTCTCACACTCACAAAACCTCTCAAAAACACAATGTTTTTAGTAAGTGTTGGCCTCATTTGTGGCCATCCTCAGTCACATGTGGCCCAGGGCCCACAGGTGACTGGAAGTACCCAGAACTCTCATTTCCTCTGGTTTCTTTCACTGCACTACCTGGGGCTGATCAGATATTGAGAAGGATATGGCCACATGCCTGTCTCAAAACACAAGATAACCTCTGCCCTGCGGAGTGGGTCAACACGACTCAAGGCAGTGGCTACTCACCAAGCTGGGAGAAGTTGAATCTTGTTCCAGAGGGAGAAGTGACACTAGAGCCAGAGGAGAAGGGGGAGTTGGCAGCGGTGTCCTGCAGGCCCCCAGCAGAGTGGGACCGCAACCATTCTTTGGCGTCTTCCTGGGTGCGAAGCTGGGAGGTGGGTGTATACCTGGAGACAGAAACCAGGCTGGAATGAACAGCACTTATGAAAACACATTCCCCACAGCTGATGAGGACTATGTAAAAAGAAAAACTATTTAAGATGGGAGGGGAAAAAAAAATCACTACACACCCTGAAACTTATGAAGTTTCTTAAAACTTCTTTTTTTTTTTTTTTTGCTACTTGGCTGCATCTGGGGAAAATTATAATTCCTTTCAGTTTTCAGGGAACACCTAAAGGGAGAAAGACTGGGAATGCTCAAAAGAGCTATCCCTGGGTGTGACTAGAACATGCTGGTTCATGACAGGGTCGCCTCAAAGCCCCCTCCTTGACAGGAAGAAGTAGGGTTGTTGTTAGAGCTTTGAGGAAGTTTTAATGAGCTAGCTGCTGGCATCTACAGGCTGCAGAACCAGTGATTGCTCATGAATCACTGCGTGTTGGTGGGTGGCATTTGCAGAGACCTGGGGTGCTGGTGTTTACAGTAGCTGCTGCAGTTTTTGTGAGGCAGGGTCTTGCTTAGGCCGGGCTGTTCATGAACTCGCAATGTAAAGACGATTTTCAACCTCTGATCCTCCTGCCTCTATCTTTCAGGCGATGGTATTACAGGCATGTCTAATCCTGCATACTTCATAAAATACCAGGGGGCGAGCTCAGGGTTTTCTGCATGGTACACAAGCTCTCTAGCCACTGAGCCACATCCCCAGACTCTGACCTGCTACAGTGTAGCACTAACAGGTTTAGAAAGGAAAAGAGCCCTACCCTGGTGTGTTAAGTGTGGGGAAATCTTCAAGATGTGTGGTCCACACCCTTGGGTATTTCCGAACAGAACTGGAAAGATTTATGGAGCATTTCTGATGCCTGAGGTACCTTTCCAGGCACCATCTCACCGAGACTCCAACTCACATAGTACTAAAATACAGTGACTCCTGCTACATACTCTGGAAGCTAGGGACCACAAAACTGAGATTCTAACCCGTGCTTGTCTGATTCCAAACTCCATTTCTTTTCTACTCTTCCCACAGGCAGCAACTGGAACTTCTGCAGTGCCCACATTGCCAGGGTACCCTCCAATTAGGTGTTGTAGAGTGGCTGCTGATCAGGAATCTGATACCTGATATGTGTGCAGTGAGGGAGCAAGCCAGACAGAAAACCAGTGTGAATGGGAACACGGTTTTCACTCTTGTTGATGGATACATACCCTTGTAAGGCACATCAAGTGCCCAGAAATAGTTGTCACATGACCCCATTCTGAGTGTTTAGACACCCAATTGTAAAAATCCAGGGCTACACAACTTTAATAGATCTCCTACAGACACATGCACAGCATTTCAGAATGTAACTACCTAGGAGCTGGCGTCCTCTTTGGGTAATACTGGGTTATAAACATATCTCACTTGGCAGAGTGCTTGCCCTGGGTTCAATACACAGCACAGCAAAAACCAGACATGTTTGCTGCATGCCTGCAATTCTAGCACTTGAGAAGTGGAAGCAGGAGGATCAAAGTTCAAAGGTCATCCTCAGCTACACAGTAAGTTCAAGGCCAGTCTGGGCTACATGAGACCCAGTCTCAAAACAAGGGTCCAGCTGACACACACGATGAAAGGCCACGATGCAGAACTCTCCTGGGAGGCATCAGCACGTGCCTTCTTGCATTGATACCCACCTCATGTTAATAACAGCTGAAATGGCTTTGGGTCTTAAGCGCTGTGGGTTATTAACTAGAGACACAAAAAGACGGCAACAAAACATTTCATTCCGAGTTCCTTTTCACGTGAAAGAACTTAAAGCTCAGTGCAGGGTGAAGCCAATGCTACAAACAACAAGGCTTTTAGAAAGCAGAACTGACAGAAGTCCACATGGAGCATGAGCACACTGAAGCACCCCGGGCTGGCAATGTGATGACATGAGTGGAGCAAAGGTGACTTAGAGCATCCTGTGCCATCAAGGTAAGCACCAACAAGCAGCCCAGGTCCAACTTACTATGGAAGTAAAGATGTTGTTTTCTGGTGGTCTTTTTTTTTTTTTTTAACTTTCCACCAAAACCCAATCATATGCATTCCTTAGACGGTACTGATAGCTGACCCAATCATTGATTAGGACATTAAGATAACACTTCAATGATAATTTATAGCCACAAAAGTATTTTTTAAGTCGATTATTATTATTATCATCATTTTCATTATTGTTATTTGGTGGTGCTTGGGATTAAACCCATAACCTTATGCATGGCAGGCAAATGCTCTACCATGGAGTCATATCTTCAGTCCAGAAGAGGCTAGAGTTCTAAAACCGAGGTGGCTAACAAAGCAGCATGCTATAAGTCATGTCTACCTTTGGGAGTGGCTATGTGTACAGACAGTCATGAAATACTCAGCATTTCTCCTAAGGTTACTGGTCGTGAGATGGCTCTGTCACATGAAGCTTCACAAAGCACAGACCCTGCTCAAGCAAGTAAGCCACATATGGAGAGGTGAGAATGAGACGGGTCTGTCATCCAAAATCCAGCTGTGATGGCCAAAGCAGGGACCCAAGCCGAGCCCAGCCCAGCCCAGCCCAGCAGCTATGAGAGAATGGCACAGCCAAGCTCCACGGCCACAACAGATGTCATGGGTACAAGGAGGGCACAGGTACCTGAGTCCTTTCTTAGGCAAAGTGTTCCTATCAAGGTGCGGGTCACTGTAGGAGAGTTAAAACAAAATCAAGAACTTGAGAGGAGCACAGAGAAGGCAGGAGAAGGAAAGCAAGGAGGATGGGGAAGGGCCCGAGGATCCCGAGAGACGACTCCCACCACTAGCCATGCATGCAGCACGTCCACACAGTTACAAAAGAAACCTGGTCCTGTCTGCACCCGCACCAGTGCGTACTTTACCCCATATATCACAAGGTGGCCTGAGTCGTGAACCCCAATTGGTCCTCCTTTTCCACAGGTTCAAAGCCAAGGCGGGGGCTGTGGCGCCTAGAAGCATGGCCTGTGCTGCCCTGTATCCCACCTGTGCACCTCCTCTGCTCCTCTCCTGCAACCCTACTGCCTCTGGCAAAGGTTTCAAGAAGGGGCAGAGACTCACTGCTCACTGGAGGGTTTCAAGAGGCAGCAGTCTGCATGTTTGGAATTCATGTGTGATGAAGTAAGTTCCAGGTCCCTCTCAATGTCTCCTTGTTTCTGCCCAGCAAGGGCGTTGCCAGGAGCTGAGCTCTAGGGCAAGAGCCTGGGCATGCTGGAACTTGCCGGCTGATAGAGTCAAGGCATTTGAATGTCTAAAGTGCAGGGGTTTAAAGGCTTGGTTTGTAAGCCTGACAGAAACAAAGTTTGTGCTGTGGATGGGGTGAAGGGGGTTTCCATTCATTTTCCCCCCTAAGCATGAAACAACATCTGCTTGTTATGTTTGGCCAAGCCACCACTCCTCCAGAAACTCAGGGTCAGCATCCATCTCTGAGGCCCACCCACAGCTGGGGGCAGACCCAGGCTTCTCTCGTTGTAAAGCCCCAGCTCTCCAGGCACCCTGTACCATTATTATTGCAGAATACAGACACACACAGCACGATACTCTGAACAACACAATGGGCCAGACTGCAGCAACCGCCTTCAAGGGAGAAGAGCCAGCTGGGAGGGGATGGAGTGCAGGCGAGAGACAGAGGTGAGGTCCGGGCTGCGCAGTGGGTGGCAAACAGTATCCAGAGGGGCAGGGAGGAAAAAGCAAGAAGGGAGGCAGGAACATGCCACGGACACCATGGGGGGATGCCAGTGAGAGTTCCTGCAGCCCCGGATGAGCGGCAGGGTTTGGGGTAGCCGCCCACTTGTCACCTTTCCCTGGGCTTTAGCAGTCAGTGGAGCAGACCCTCACTGGCATGCCTGGAGATCACAGGGTACACCAGGGCCACAGACACAAAGCAGGAGCCTCAGGCCAATTGCCTTGCACAGAACAACTGGCTTGACGACACACAGACAGGCAGAAGAACCCGGAGGCTCGGCAGGCCTACAGTGTCATTACCTGTCCTGTTTCCTGGGCAGAGTACTTCTGCAGAACTTAGGGCTAGCAGCAGGGGAAGAGAGGGGGCTAGAAGTTCAGGCAGGTGGAAAACAAGAGAAGGAACATTAGATGGGAGGAAGAGGAACTGTTATACACAATGATCAGAACACTTTTCTCTCGCCCAACGCAGACCCCAGCGTTGTTCCCACGTCCAGTTCCGAAACCAGACACAGCCCAAGAATGTAGCAGAATCAAAGCTCTGAGGATCCTTGCAGGTCCTCCATCTCTTATCACTGTGGCCAGCAGGGTACTTCTAGGACACCAAACCTCCCCAGCTGGTCTCAGGTCACCTGCTCTGCTTGCTCAGTTACATGGGAAGAAGAAAGAAGTAGTTGAAGTTGGCAAGCCGTCAGCAATGGAAGGGCTCCCAGTGCTGAATGTCACCTTAGACAGTAGCATAGATCTGTTCCGGTCTAGTAGCTCCAAGCACTGAGAACATCCACAAGGAAAAAAGAGACAGCAGGAAGCAGTCAAGATGAACTCTATCCTAAACTGCCTTCCACCAGCAAGGAACACTTATTATAAAGATCAAAACCAAGCTGGGCATGGTGGTGCACACCTTTAGTCCCAGTACTTAGGAGGCAGAGGCAAGTAAATCTCTGAGCTCAAGGCCAGCCTGGGCTAAAAGAGTTTTGAGAAAGAAAAAACAGGGGGAAAAAAGAAAGATCAAAAATGTCCCAGGCAAAGGCTAAGTAAGTAGCCTTTGGATCCCTAAGCTCCTGTCTGTTCCTAGGAAAGGAAATCTTCCTGGGGGCCACAGCACCAACCTTTCCGACAGTGTGGTCTTCACACTGCTGGTACGGACAAAAGGCATCAAAGAGTCTTCCTTAGTGGAGGCAACAGGACCAGGGGAGGAGTTGTGACTCAAGCCCCCGCCACTGCCGAGGGATATGTCAATAGACTCGCAGCTGGTGTGAAGGCTGCTAACAGACTGGAAGCCCAGGCCATCCTTGCTCACTGCCGACGAGCTGGTACCCCAGGTGAGGCTGTTGGAAGGGCCTGAGTGGGCTGAGCTGGGGCTGGATGCCAGAGGAGACTGGTTGAGGTCCACGTTCTTACTGTAGAGAGGACTGCTGCTCCCACTGCTCAGGACGCCACTGCCTGAGGGGGACTCTAGGTTACCTTGCTGGGTCATAGTGGCATGAGGGTTGGAGATGACCACTGCGCTTTTCATGGTTTCAGCTGTGGCGATGGGCACTTGCTTGGTAGGCTTCCCACCAAAGAGTCTGCGAAGAGACAAAGGGTTGTATGGAACAAATACCCGGGACCAAGGTGTGCAGAGCTACTGGAGAAGGCTGGGCAGAGGGGGCCATGAGACTCTTGGAAAGAGCAGTGGTCTCTCCTGTAGACACACTAGGGTCTCCCTAGAGAAAGGCTGGTGGTTAATGGGGCTGGATGCTGGTGTTCTCCAGAGATCTCTTTCTAGCTCTAGGCATGCCAGGGCTCAGCCTTAAGCCCAGGTGATAGGAAGGCTTTTCCACAGGCCTAGCCATATTCCTCCATGACCTTGCTACCCCTTTCTTTCTCCAAACAGAATAGCTAGAAGGTAGCCCCAACTCAGGAATCTTCTAGAAAGAAAAGAATGTCTTTTTTCTTTGACATCCGGTATGAAGCCTTGGGACTTGGTTTCCTTTATCTCTCTTTGATACAAAGAATCAAGACCGCGTGAGTCTACACTGGTGGGAGCCCGGGAGAAATATGGACACAGACATATGAGCAATAGAAGGCAGAGTGCCAGAGAGCTTGCGTGAGCCAACATTGTACACAGAAACATGCTGGGTCCACGAGACGTCAGAACAGGCACACCAGTACAAACTGTGTCTCTGAAACAGACACACAGAAACGCCATGCCATCTTCTGCTGTTCCTGTAAATGTGTCATTAGTTCAGGGAAGGCACAGGGGCCTTCTGTTGCATGCGCAAAGAGCTCTCTGGTGAAACCAGCTCCAAGGCAGAGGATGGACCACGTTCTAGAATTTAAGGGCCTAATCCCACCCCCAAAAGGTAGTGAGGGGAATAAGTAGTGCTGAAAACTAACAAGAGCACTACATGTTGTGACAGGCAGATTGCCCTTTGCCCTGCTGCCTCGAGTGATTTGAGCCTGACCTAGATCACCTAGAAACCATCCTTCAAATTTCAGTATCTGTAAGCCACAGCAGATGCATAACCCTCACTCAGTACCTAATGGCAGAATCAGGGAATGCATTGTCCTCCTCTGAAATCTAGGCACCAGTATGCTTGCATTCTCTCATCAGCAGTACCTCCCTATTACTGGGCAACTCATTTGGCGGCCAAGCTCTTTTCAAAGCCAAAATGGGAACCCTTTTGTCTGGCTTCCCCCACCCCCCTACAAATCAGCTCGCTCTGTTGTATGAATGTCTGAAATCATTTGAAGGGAGTTACCCTTCTCATTCCACTGAGGACTTCTCCTTGCCACACAAACAAATTCACAGCCAGGCCATGAGGGCAATTTAGGAAAAGTGTGCATGAGGAGCCCGTGTGTTTTTAAAGATTCCCGTGCACTTGCTTGAGGGTCTAATAAAATACCATTGTAGCCTCCACAGGAAATCTGAAGATTGCACTTTACTCTTCTACTCGAGGCAAATAACAGAGAAAAATTTTACTTACATGGTGGGGTGTTAAAGCAGCAAAGAACAGCCTAACAACGACCTTCGCCCTAAAAAGTAATGCTTACTGGAATCTTAGTGATCAAATCTAGACAGGGCACAGCGCACAGATCCTTTCCACCTCCATGTGGAATGCTTGTCTGGAGTCTTCAGACATCCCTATTCATCCTCAAATGTGGGTGCCGGGTCTCACTTCTATTTTCACACCCCTCAACCTTTCCATCTTGGGGCTTGTCACAGCCCAGAAGGCAATGTGAGAGCTACTCAACTGCCATTCAAAAATGGGCCACTGGCTGAGCATGGTCGGGGATGCCTTTAATCCCAGACCCTGGGGGCAGAGGCAGGTAGGTCTCTGTGAGTTTGAGGCCAGCCTGTTCTACATAGTGAGCTCCAGGACAGCTGGGACTATGTAGAGAGGCTCTTTGTCAAAAACAAAAAGGAAAGTGTCAGTGAATGATTTAAAAGTAGTCGTTAAAGGATGCCTTTCCACACTGAGAAATTCTATCAAGTGCAGAGATGTGGGGTCAAAGGGATGCTAGGAAGCTGATTTCTCTTTGTTAGGGATTATTCTGCTTTTAGATTATATAAAAGAAAAAGAAAGAGTGGGTCCAAAGAGATGGTTTAGTGTAAACGCCTTGCAGCCAAGCATGAGGACAGTTTAGGTACCCAGAACTCATGTGAAGGATGGACAGGGATGTGGTACCAACCTACAATCCCAGACTAGGAAGGCAGAGGCAGGGGATCTCAGGGGCAAGCCGATTAGCAGACTAGCCCAGTTCTGGGTTCAGCAAGAGACTTTGCCTCAGTAATCAAAGCGGACAGCAATCAAAGAAGACACTGACTTCAACTTCCGGCCTACATTGTGCATGCACACACATGCACTTGCCTACACACATGTGAACACATACATATATGCCACACACGTTTACATACGCAACAACATTTTTAAAAGCTAACATTTCAAATATTGTCCATGTGTTATAAAAGAGCAGGATGGTATAGAGATAAGAAAGCAAAATACCTCCTTTCCTGAGCTAAAATCTAGGTGTAAAAGTATGCCAGGACCTCAGCCTTACTGTCACTAACTTTCACTGGGTGCCTTCCAAAGCCAAGCACAGCTGCAAAGATGAACTTCAGAAGGAATGCTGGGGAAAGTACCATCAGCTCCAATGAACAGACGAGGAAACCGAGGCAGGGTTCAGAAAAAAAGACCCGAGAGCTAATTAAACTAAAGTCAGGGCTTGAATCTGGGAAGCATGATTCTACAACTTTCTGCTTCCCATCCTCGCACGGGAAAAATAACACACAGACTATTAAAATAACACATAGTCTAATGCAACAACCTGTGGGTGGGAGCTAGATGGCTTTGAACTCAGCTTTACGAGGAGCTGAAGAGCCACAGGTTGCTTTATATCAAAGCTGCAGTTTACTAGCCCAGGGTGCCAGGTCACGCGCTCTGGCCCTCCTTGGCTCCACGTGTTTCACTTGCTTACCTGCGGAGTGTGGGAGAGGCCACGTCTGCGTACTTGGTCCCTGGCTGCAGAGTGGCCTGAGCCGAGATGGACACCGGCTGTGTGGCTGGGTTCACTTTCACAGAGTTGCAGGAAGCCACGCTCTCACTGTCTGAAGAGATGCCTTTCTCCTTGTCCGTCTGATTGACGAGCCCTGGTAGCGAGCTGCCCAGGGATGTTTTGGAGGGCTCCCTCAGCTTGGGCACTGGCAGGCCTGCTGACTTGCTGCTCATGTTAGAGTCGATGCTGCTGGTGCTGCATCTATTCCCTGCCCCGTTCCGGCTACTGGACTTGCTGGGCCTCGGCAAGCTCCGATACTGTAAGTTCGTCCGGGAGCTGAGAGACAGATACCCGTCGTCCTGGTTTGGGGCTCCATCCATGCTTGTCTTTCGACCCGTGGGCCGACCGACAAGGGCAGATGATTTGGGGATTTTACCCAGGGTTGCAGACCTGCTGGTGACGGTGGCCCCACTGGCTGTAATCATGGCTAGCCCTGCAGCAGAACCACTCTGTTTCTTGAACCCAAAGCTGTTGGCATTGGCAGTGGGTGTCCGAGAGCTGCTGGGGAGGGTTTT
Source organism: Meriones unguiculatus (assembly GCF_030254825.1). Taxonomy (NCBI): domain Eukaryota; kingdom Metazoa; phylum Chordata; class Mammalia; order Rodentia; family Muridae; genus Meriones; species Meriones unguiculatus. The sequence goes on along the minus strand of NC_083361.1, from coordinate 38,484,815 downwards.
TTTGGATTCATCCCCACTGCTGCGGCCAGCATCCGATGGGGAGCGCTTGACCTGGGAGGCTTTGGGTGAAAGCCTTCCCTTCTCAGACACCTTGGCATCGTCTGTTTTTCCTAAGATAGAAACCAATAAGGTCAGACCGGAAACATGAAGCTGCTGGCTAGTGTGCTTAGGATCTAGACCCCTCTAAAGACTGTGACTGCCCTGCTTCCAGAAGAAAAATAGCACCGGGGAGGTCAGGAGTACACAGCGATAACCTCATCTGCTGTTTAGGAAGTGTCACTGATTTTGCTCTTGACCAAGCAGTCTATGTCGACCCACAGCAGAGCAAAGCCTGGAAGCTACTGAAACATACACAGCACAAGAGACTCTGTCATAAACTGCCCTCCTCCTCCATGTCCATGACACGGACCCTGGCATTTCCAGGAGACAACATACAGCATTATCAATATGGCCTTGAGAACCTGGTACTAGAGTATGTTAAACTCACAGGTGTGTGGTGAAACTGAGTCCTGACCCAGTTGGTACACAGTGAAAACCACTGTGGAACCTCTGTCAGACTCACACACATATCACTCCTTAGAGCAAGCCATGGAAGTATACCTTAAGGAGGCTATAGTGGGGGCTGGGAGAGCTGGCTCGCCTTACAGGCAGGAGAGCCTGAGTCAGGCAAGCCAGGCACAGTAGCACGTGCTTGCAATCCCTGCACCCAGGAAGGCAGAGGCAGCAGATCTCTGTAAGTTCAAGGCCAGCCTGGTCTACAAAGCAAGTGCAGGCCAGCCAGGGCTACACAGAGAAACCCTGTCTCAAACAAAACAAAACAAAAAAGCAGATAGTTGTGGTGGTGTGCACTTATAATCCTAGTGCGGGGGAGGCAGGAGACAGGAGGACAGGGCAGGCTCACCAGCCAGCCCAGCCTACTTGGTGACCTCTAAGCCAGTGAGAGAAAAAGAAAAAGTAAAGCTGGGCACAGTGTTGCACTCCTTTAATCCCAGCACTTGGGAGGAGAGGCAGGAGGGTCTTTGTGAATTTGCGGTCAGCCTCATCTACGGAGTGAGTTCCAGAATAGCCAGAACTATACAGTGGGACCCTGCCCAAAAATAAATGAATAAATGAATAAATAAATAAATGGATTAGGTAGATGATAGATAGATAGATAGATAGATAGATAGATAGATAGATAGATAGATGATTGCTGGATAGATAGATGATAGCAAAAACAAGGAAGAAAAGGTGCTGGGGAGCTAATGATGGTATGAAGAACATACCTGAGATTATCTCTGGTATTCTTATGCATATCCACACAGTATGTACTGGCCTGCACACATTATTGGAGTGGACATATATCACACACACGCACATGCACACTCACACATGCACACAGCCATGCACTCACACCATAAAAATGGTGGCGGGCAAAACAACAGCCTGAAGAAGTTACTCGTAACATAAAGCCCCCACTAAAGTCATCATGATTTTGGCTTCTCACTCACCAGTTCCTGGGGTCTTCAGTGTGCCTGCTGGAGCTGATGCCTTTGTCCTTGGCATGGTGATGCCCACCTCTGTCGTCATGCCTCGCCGCCATGAGCCTGTCTGTGAGATGACGGGATTCTTCTTGCCAGACATGCTTTTGTCAGACTCATCTGACATGTCTGAAGGGTTCCGCCTCCACTTGGAGCCTGGCTCCATCTTTACACCACTGTCTGAGCCTCCATCTGATTTCTTGATGTCGTCACCAGACCACAGGGAATTCCTTTCCACCTGTGAGTGCTTCTCAGCGTCGGTCTGTGGACAGACACTTGCTGAATTAGAGCTCACCCATGCAGGTCATGCCAATACAGGGACTATTTAAGGCCTTTCAAAGCCTCAGACATCTGCTTACTTTGTGAGAAAGTCAGAGCACCCTCCACCTCCACTTTTCCCCCCTTCAAGAAAAGACTAATGGAGGAGGAAAACAGAGTAAAGAGGTCTGGAAGAGCAGGTCACAGGCCCCAGAAGGAGAGTGGGCAGACTGGAGGGGAAGGTGATAAGAAAGGGCCACCAACCTGCCACTTACAGACAGCCCTGACTGAACCCCCACCAGCACCAGCCTGTCCCCTTTCCCTTTGTTCAGTACCTTCCTGTCTTTCTACTAGCAGGGAGATCTCTGCATCTAGCTCAGCACAGCCTAGCACAGCCTAACACACCGGAGAGGGAGAGAAGAAGCATGTGAACTCCACTGATCTGATCTGTGAAACGTTCAACTGGCAACGGCAATAGTGCTTGCACCCGCCCAGCTTTGTTTCTGAGCTTTGGCTCCCCACGATGCTGCAGTCCTCAGACAAGTAAGATAATTAGGCAACTCTCTTCGGAAGAGCCTGACCTGCTAGCCATGAAGCTCAGGAAGAGATAGGAGTGTGCCGTTAATGAACTGCAGGGCTGAAGGACACAAAGGGGCCCTGAATGCTCGGGGGCCTCAGGCTGGGGGAGGGTACTGGAAGGAGAAGCTTTGTAAGAAAGCAAAGGGGAAGTCAGCAATGCTTTTGGGCTGGCCACTTTGAGAAACAGCCCCTCTATGAGCTGCCTGGAGGGGGCCATGCAGGCAGCCTGGGAAATGCATGTGAACTAGGTAAGACCTGGCTTGAGGCATGCTATACACAGAAGACAGATGCCTTCTTATAGAGGGCTGAGTGGACGGAAGCTTGGTGTAGACCAGAAGCCCCTGTTCAACCTCCTCTCTCCCCACCAACCCCTGGGCTCGCCCATGACTGCAACCCACTCACTACAGCCTCCTCTGGGTACTTGCCTTGCTCGGTCCTTCCTAAAACACACACCGAGCTACAGCTATGTACAAAGTACCAGAGATGGGACGTGGGAAGGACAACTAAAACACACTCAGCCATGTGAGGGGCGAAGCATGGTTTGTGAACAAAAGAATGCATAGCTACTACACAGTTCAGGCTATGACACACGTGATAAAACAATCTAGGCACAGACTGGCCAAAGCCAGTCAGGAGCCATGCAATATTACTGTCATCTTAATTTGAAAGATGAGCAGAAACTCAGTGACCTCAGCCTGGCTTTCTTCTTCTAGATCCTTTTGGCACTCACTGGACCAAAATGAACTCAATGCCCGCAGTTTGCCAGGCATCAAGTAGGGTCTTTTAGAGTCTGTAAGATTAGTCTCCGTCCTTCATGGAATTGACAGTCATCAAAAGAGGCAGCGATGGAATTCACAGACATAAGTAAATGCAGGACTGTGAGATGTGGTGGCCACCATAAGAAAAAGGGAAGTGCTCTTACAAGAGACATAGACATTGATTTCGATTATGATGGTGACGTGCGAAGTGTAGCCAGGTAGAAACTTCTAGAAGGGCCCTAAAGAATGAGACAAACTTACTATGAGGAACATGTAGAGAGGACCATGCCAGTGAGCAGAAACTGCATGTACAAAGGCCTCAGGCAGGAAGACGGGGCTCTGGAAGCAGCTATCTAACAGATATTTATCAGGTACCACCATGAGCCAGGGAAGCTCTCTGTACTGGGAACATTTCCCAGACTAGTCAGAGCCTCCACCTCATGGAACTTACATGGGAGCACATATATGTTCAGCATCTGAACATATATGAACATGTTCCAAGATGTACTGAGGCTGTAGCACCTTTTACTTACTTGACCATTCTGCATTGTTTGTTTTTCAGTGCCCGCAGACCTCTTTCCCACAGTCACACTGTAATGCAGTAAATAATAGTGGCACTAAAACCTAAAGCTTATTGTGCACTGCAATGCTCCAGGCACAAGCTAACTTTTTTTTTTTTTCTTAAATATGTGCACCAGGGACCTGTAAGATGGTTGAGAAGGTAAAGTTTAGCCTGAATTTAACCTCTGGAACCCAAGTAGGAGAGAGAGAGAGAGAAACAGAGACAGAATATAATTCGATTTTTCCTCAGCAAAAACTCACAAGGAAATAACAGAACACTGAGGCACTGAGTGAAAAAGAAACTCACCCAAGCTCACACAATGATGAAGGCATTATGGGGATTCTACGAGTCCAGTTGCCAAGCTTATAATTTAACCACTGTAGTACAGTGTAATCCTTGACTATAAGCTCAAAGAAGCCCCTACATGACTCAGGAGACCTACTAAAAACACCTACACCCAGGAGATTCTCCTTCTACACATAGTCTGGTTGTCTCAAGGCCAGGCCTAGAAAAGCCTTAGCCTGGTCCCTATGCCTGAGAACCTGGAACAGACAAAGCACACACGGCCCTAAGCTGGGACCATAGCTCAGTCTTCTCTTCTCTGCTACAACAGTCCTCCAGCTATCACACTAACTTGGTACAGGGTGAGAGCGCTTCCAACAGCCTTCTGCAGTGCTGGGTGTTTGCCTGGGACATCTTGACAGGTTTACAGTCACACGTCCTTAGCAAATCCTTCTGGAGCCATGTGTAACCGTTGGTGGTATCTCTTGGAAGTTAAAATGGAAGGAGTCTGTTTCTCTGTTCCCAGAGCTTACAATAGGAGGGCCAGTACGGAAGCACTGGCGGTCCTAACTCCTTTTGAAGCTTTTCTTACCAGCTCTTTCGGATGTCTCTTTGATCATCAACAGGCAAGTGGGAAAAGGGCAGATAAGCCAGAAAGGATCTTGGAATGGAGTTCAATGTTTTCAGAGAGGGCTATCTAGCCCAAAAGGGGAAGGACACTGGCTTTGGAGTCCAGTGGGTTTAAGTTCCAGCACTGGTTGCTGTCATTCACTGCTGTGTGAGATCCTGGGTTCCTTCCTATCTCCAAGACTGTGACAGTGGGTGTCAAACAGGTTGGGATTGAATGGAGTCTTGCAGAGAGCTGGCAGTGAACTTGAAGGGCAAGCATGGAGGAATGTCACAAACAGCGCACTCCTCGCCAAACTCCCCAGCTCTGAGAATCAGGCTGTGTCTTTAACATTCACCCCATCTGTGTCTTATAGTAGTAGATCAGGGTTTTAGCTGTTTGAGCCTCTGGACACTGAATTTCCTGCAGGCCTGGATACTGAGGGGGCTTTAAGTTGGAGCCCATAAAAATATAAAAAATTACAGCAATATCAACTGCCACTTGTGTCCCCAGACACTATGACCCTCAAATCTCAAAGGCTCATCCTTTAGAGAATGCATTGTCATTCATATTGTACACACTTTCCATGAAACCACAGTTTTAAAGAGAACTGGCCCAGAGTCAGAAGCTATGGCTCTCAGGGAGGTGGGGGTAGAGGCAGCCTGCCTATCTCCAGCTAAGTTGACCCCACCATCCTGATAGCCTGATGTCCAAAGGATGCTACGACACACAAGACAGCCATTACTTTGTTGCCTTTAGAGGAAAGTAAGTAGCTAAATAAACTGACAGAGAATCATATTTTTTTTTTTACCCCCTGTGAATTTTGTTTAAAAACAAAACAAAAGAACAACAAAAAGTCTTTAGGCATTGAAAATGAAAGAAAATCTTGGCATGGGCAGCTCACCACTCCCAGTACCTGTACTAGTGCTTTTTACAAAGTATGGAAGACTGAGCAGCCAAGGACTGAATGTGTAGATGAATGCACAGTGAGCATATGCGTGTTAAAACCTTATGCACCAACACAGTGCCTGGAGAACAAGATGCTGCAGAATGGAAGGCAGATTTCTCTGAAACCACAAGCAAAGCACATCAGTGTGCTGCCCTTGGGATTACCATAACAGATGCAAGAAGGGGACAGAGAAAAAGGTAGTCAAAGTGCAGAGAGAAAAGAGGGACCTCAGAGCCGCTTGCCAGCTCGGACTCTGAGAGAAGCAAGTTTAGAGTTGCCAGCTGCTGATAATACCCTAAGGCGCAGGTCTAGTGGTCATTATTTTGTGGATGTGAGGGCAAAGGCTCTAGAAGGCTGACTGGATATTTTCTTATTTACCCCCTGTGAATTTTGTTTAAAAACAAAATGACAAAAACTTTAGGCATTAAAAATGAAAGAAAATCTGGCATAGGCAGCTCACCTATGCCACCCAGGACATCCCAGGGTGAAAAATTCAACCCCAGAGTACTTGACTTCAGTGTCACCCTCCTCTCTGACACCACAGTTGGCACTTGGACTCACCAGCTCTCCTAGAGGTGGTCACGCAGAGGGCTCAGGTCCCTACTCAGAGGACTTTTTCTTACACGAGCCATGAACACAGGACTCAGGTTGCCCATAAACAGGCCATGAGCCTTGTGGGGCACCTTCAGTGTTCCTCAGTGTCTCAGAGGAAACAGAGTCCTTTGAAGGAAGTTTTATTCCTGGCGATTGCACCTTTTCCATCTGCCTCCTCCTCTTTCCATCGGTACACCGGATTGTTCCTTGTACTTTCCAGAAAAGAAATTCCCTTCTCCTCAGATGAGAGGCCGGGCAGGCAGTATTTCCTGTGGGAACACCAAGCCCTCTCTTGCCTTGTGTGTCCTGCCTGACGGGCTGTGCAGCCCACTGGCCCAGGGTAAAGCACTGTGTGACAAGAACCCTGATGAGCGCACCAAGGAAAGGGAGGGTGCAGGCACATCTTCCAGGCTCAATCCTCTCAGAGAGGGGTAATGGCCCTTAGCATTCCTGGCAGCCTGTGGGGGAGGAGGCACAAAGCTGCCAGAATGTAGAGTCAAATATTTTGAGATGCTCCCTGGACAGGAACAAAGAGAATGTCATGAAAAGTGCATTTAAAGCACCGTGACAATGGGCAACTCGGTACCGGCTGCTGTGACCAGCATTTCTGCTACACAGATCTACTTCAGCTCCTATTTTAATATATTTTAAACTTGGATAGAGTTGTAAAAGAACAAATAATAGGCCCAATGAATAGTGAACCCTCAAATCCCTTAAAATTACTTCTGATCATGATTAAGACATCTGTGTATTTGCCCTGAAATGTCACCCTGTGACATCTGTAAGAAGAAAGCAAAGGGCTGCTCAAAGAAAAAAGCCTTTGCCTGCAGAGTTCAAATGCATGTGTGAGAAAACCATCTTATTTGGCGTAAATGAGGTCTGCGGACTAACTTCAGGCTGCAGGAAGGAAGCAGACAGGAGGGTTTTCCATTTCAGCTTCCCAGCTCCCACTGCTCACCTGTGCGGACACCATATGGATATTTGGTATTCCTGTGGCTCCTAAGGCCTGCCTGCCCCAAGTGGCCACCCTCCTTGACTCCTCACCTCTATGTCTAAGGGCAGGCTAGAAGTTTGGTGGCTGTTGTTATCCTGAGTACAGAGTTGAGTATCAGGGAAAAGGAAGAAAAAGAAAAGGTGGTATTGACATTGAGTATCCAGTAAGTAGCAGAAGCCTGGGCTAGCTGAGTGTTCCTCACTTTGTCTAATCACCAATGAGTGATTAGTTTCAAGGAATATGCCTTACAGTATGTTTTCAAAATATAACTATTTTAGGTGTAATGTGCATACAAGGAGTAGTGTGTGTGAGAGATTTTGAAACAAGGTTTCGTATATCATATAGCCCAGGCTGACCTGAAACTCACTACGTAGCCAAGGCTGATGATTCTCCTGCCTTCATCACCTAAGTGCTGAGATTACAAACATCCCATTTGTGTGGTTCTAGGAATCCAACCCGGGGCTTTGTGTGCACTGGGAAGCAGTCTACCATTTGATGTACATCCTGTAGATGCAAAGTTGCTTTTTTTAAGTTTTATTTTTAGTGTTTGTGCGCACACGTGCGTGCATGTAAGTGCTTATGCCTACAGAGTCTAGAAGAGGGTGCAGTTAGAGTTACAAGCAGTGTGAGTCACCCAAGGTTAGTCCTGGGAACTGAACTTGGGTCCTCGGCAAGAGCCACACATGCTCCTCTGACCCATCTCTGCAAGCCTCATAAATATGATATTCAGCACAGAGTAAAAAGAAACTGAGGAGGAAGAGGCTGCGGGAGGGTGGGAGAGGAGAGAGAGCACAGTGCTGGTGCTTAGGCAGTAATCCTGGACTTTCAGCAGTTCACCTGGAACATCAGCCCTCGGTAGAGGGAGGGACCAAAGGGTAACCCATGTCAGAACTGCCACAGCTCACCTTGTGCTGGCCGAAAGCCACAGGGACGATAACATATTTTGCCTGCAGAAAAGTAGGCTTACAGAAGCCAGTCCAGGCTCTAAGGAATACAGTGAGGGCCAAAAATGTTGACTATGTAAGAACTGAGCTGTGAGGAGAGAAGGGAGGAGCCTATGACTGAAATGTAAATTGAATTACTTAAAAAAGAAAAAAAAAAGAACTGAGCTGTGTTTGAAATGCAAAAACCTGAGTGATACAGCTGGCTGGTGGCTGCTGCTACACACACTGAGTCAAGGAGCTTGCTCCGGCAGTGAAACAGCTCCTCACCCCTGGGAGCCAAGGATACAATTTTTAAAAATCAGAGCTCAGTGTGGGGGTGCTAACACAGCATCTCAATACTTCTGAGATAGAGACAGGAGGACACTGGGCCAACCTGGATCACATCAAAACCAAAACCAAGCCAAACAAAAACCAACCCACCCCCCAACTCCTCCCCCCAAAATCCAAAACAAAGAAAAGGGGGTAGGGATATAAGGCCATGGGTACAAAGGCTTCCTAGCATGACCACTACTGCATAAAGCAACGTTTGAGGGATAACACCTGTCACCCCAGCACTCAGGACGGGTAAACCTGTCTCAGAAAAAAAGAGGAGAAGGGGGCAGAATGATAGTTATAATAGTAAGAATTGATGTAGGCCAAGTAACATACCATAGCAAGGATGTGACCCACAGAAGCCACAGGTAGACAGTTCCCAACTGACTTCCCAGTATAATCTTCTTGTTTTGTTTGTTTTGTTTTGGATTTTTGGAGACAGAGATTTTCTGTGTAGCCTTGGCTGTCCTGGACTCACTTTGTGGACCAGGCTGGCCTGGAACTCACAGAGATCTGCCTGCCTCTGCCTCCCCAAGTATGTGGATTACAGGCGTGCACCACTGTGCCTGGCTATGTTTTTAACCTTCGTTCCCCTCCCTAGAGACCAGACCTGCGCTCACAGGCAGCAATGGCTCATGTGGCAAGGAGGATCCATACCAGGGAAACCAACAGCCCTTTGTTACCTTAAATTTTAAAAAGGTACGCGCTCGTGCAAGGTGCACTGGTGTGTGTGGACAAGTGTGAGCACGCATGTGGAGGCCAGAGGACACCCTCGAATGCCCGTTCCTCAAGTGTGGCCTGCCACTGTTTTTGACAGTCTCTCATAACCCTAGCTGTGGAGGCTAGGCTGGCTGCTCAGTGAGCCCCAAGGATCCACCTGTGTCTGCATCTCAGCACTGAGAGTGCAGAAGCCCACTGCCACACCCAGATTTTTTAAATGTGGTTTCTGAGTATTGAACAGGATTTCATGCTTGCATTTTATAAACTGAGTTCTCTTTAGGACCCCTGCTTGTTTATGTAAATATGGACTGAAACTGAGGTCCAGGAAGAGAATGGGGTCTCCTTCCACCAAAACAGTGAGAGTGCAAGGTTTCTTTGCCCATCTGTACTGCCCACTGCCTGTCTTGTTCCTTACCTGCACATCCAGGTTTCTTCGGGAGGAGGCAGGCGTGTTGGCATAGGAGCTGATAGATGAGCTGGTATTGATGTCATCCGTGCTGAGGTTGTCTATGGTGTCGCTGATGCCACTGCTGACGGAGCTGCTGTCATCCCAGCTGCCAAGACAAAAACATCCTGAGAAACAGAGCCTCCCAAACTCCTAGTCCAACCTGACGACACAGGCAAATAGAAAGGTCTCCCGTAGGACCCAGTTGTGAGAGCAGCTGAGTGAAGGAACTGGTCCCCACTTCTCCAGAGTGGGTGGGTTCAGAAGCAGAGGCCACACAGCTTCCTCGTCATGCCCGCCGCTTCCACCTTCCCCTTGATCTAGGAAGCCTGCTGAGATAATTACTCCTCCCCAGGGCCAGCAGCAGGGCAACACTGGCAGGGCAGAATGCAACGCAGTCCCTTGTGGGAGGAGGGGGAGCAAAGCAGGAAAGCTGCTATGTGAGTTCCCTGGAAGAGTCTCCAGAACAAATGTCTGAGGAAGGAAGAGTGAAAGCGTCGTCGCCAGAGACTAAGCCCATCCTATCACTTGCTCTGCCTTCATAATATCCCACGGGATATCAAAGCATATCTCTCCCTTCCCAAGCTTCAGATATGTAGAGGTCAACCCCTTCCTGCTTAAGACCAGTCTCCTGGCAATGATCCTCCAGCCTTGAGCCCCTGTCATTTTCTGGCACCTCCCACAGCATCACTTTTAAGCCAGCTCCGTAGAGTCTGTTGGCCCGTGGCTGATGGTACTTTGGGCTCTGCTTGGGACTCTGCACATGGGCCAGCTCATCCCTATTCTGTGGCTTCCTCTCAACTCCCCCTCCCACCCTAGCCTTAGTGACTTTCACCAGGTCTAGTCACTCCTTTCTGACGTCTCTAGCTGCCACTCCTCCCCTTCTCTGCCCTCCCCCACGTGTGTCTCTCCCCAATCCTATCTTGCAGCCCTATCTTCAATGTGCACTTGGCTCTGACCACATGGGTTTCTGCCCCTTCTAAGCCAGGACTGTTTACTTCAGGCTTTCATCGGTTGTATCTGCCTCCTTATCTGTTAGGCCTCAGTGGACGTGTCACCTCTTCAGAACGGCCATCCATTACCTCTATCAAGCCATCATGTTCTATTACCCCAATATGATATATTTTTCTTAATTCTGGGATGGCAGGCATACAGCAAGTGCTTACGCTCGAGATCACACAAGGCAGGAAGGACCAGACTGATGCTCAATCAATGACCTAGACATGTTACTGTACCATGTGGCCTTCCAAGATGACTATTGCTGAAAACCTTGCAGAAGGGTGGCAGAAAACCTTCATGGTGTTGGGTGGCTGAAATTTAACACACACACACATACACACACACAGTGCCTGCAACTAAAAAGTTGTAGGACAATGGGTGTGGTGGTGCACGGCTTTGATCCCAATACTCGGGAGGCAGAAGCAGACGGATCTCTCAGTTTGAGGCCAGCCTGGTCTACAAAGTGAGTTCCAGGACAGCCAGGACTACACAGAAAAACCCTGTCTTGGAAAAAAAAAAAAAAAAAGCCAGATTGTGTATTTACTGCAGAACAGGGAGACAGAATTTGAGCAAGAAACCCTAGGGCCAATGCCACAGAAGGATCCACTTCCCCTTGGGAATGGAATGGTCATTCTCAGTGGGATTTGCCCCTGCCTGCATTCTACCCTTAAATCTGACAAACGAGCCTACTGGAGATGACAGAGCCTACTGGAGATGACAAGAGTCGGAAGAATGTGATTTTTAAAGCTTAGAAAGAACAGTAAGTCAGAGTGTGAGTACACAAAGTTTAGAAAGCCCCGTGAGCACCAGTCTTAGGCGACTATGGAACTGAGAAAACACACGGCACATGTGAGCATATTACAAAACAGCCTGTGACCTCACAGCTTTAAAACATGTATTCATGCCTGGCTGCTAGTAAAAGCTTTTAATCCCAGTACTTGGGAGGCAGAGACAGGCAGATATCTGAGTTCAAGGCCAGCCTGGTCTACTGAATGAGTTCTAAGACATCCAGAGCTACAGAGAAAAACCTTGTCTCAAGGTGTGTGTGTGTGTATGTGTGTGTGTGTGTGTGTGTGTGTATATATATATATATATATATCTGTGTGTGTGCGCACACTTATTTATTATTTCCGTGAGGTGTATGAATGTTTTGCTTGCATGTACATCTATGTCGCATGTATGTGCCTGGTGCCCACAAAGGGCGGAAGAGGGCCCTGATCCCTTGGAACTGGACTCACAGGACACCATGTGAGCCACCATGTGTGTGCTAGAAATCAAACCCAGGGCCCTCTGGGAAATCTCTCAAGCCCCAACTTCATTTTAAATCATAAAAGATTGAGATGAAATATTTAAAATCTAGAGTAAGATTACAAAAGAATTGAGGGCTGTAGGGGTGGTCCAACAGTTTAAAACACTGGCCATTCTTATAAAGAATCAGAGTTCAGTCTCCAGTACCCATATGGTAGCTCACAACTATCTGTAAGGACAGATCTGGGGGACACTTGGCCTCCCTGGGCACTGCATATGCACAGTATACTTACATACGTTCGGGCAAAATAGCCATACACATAAAGAAAAAAAATAAGAAATGTTAACAATAATATGTTATTATTGTTATATAAATAATATAACAATATAAATAAATAAACAATCTATTTGCTATAAAGAATGAAATGCTTAAAAGACTTCACTTATTCCAGTGCTATCTGTCTTGCTGAAAATGTGAAGATCTTATGGAAATAAGGTATATTCAATTTATAAACACACTTTCAAATGTTTAGGGAGATTGAATTATTCAAGTGTGCAAATAGATCATTTAGGTAAATCTGACCAGCCACACCTAAACTAACATGGTACCGACCAGCAAGTAGAAGTTACATTTTTGTAAAAATGTTTTAAAAATTTATTTTTATTTCATGTGCACGAATGTTTTACCTGAAAGTATATACATATACCACCTGTGTGCCTGGTACCAGTAGAGGCCAGAAGAGGGTGTACTGAACCCTCTGGGACTGGAGTTACAGGTGCCCTAGAGCCACTGTGCCGACGTTGAGAACACAAACCCAGATCCTCAGCAAAAACTGCCAGTGCTCAGAACCACTGAGCTATCACTCTAATCCTGAACTAATCTGAATTTACACAGAAATACTTGAATTAGCTATCAGACTTGAAAGGAAATGCAGGATTAAACACCAAAGCTTCAGTTTATTTAATATTCAAATGCATTAACTCTTAGAGACTGTTTGCAGGGCACAGATTCTCTTTTGATGATAACATATTTCCATCAAGGCAGATGAGGCGACTCCGTTGACTGAGTGCTTGCCTGGCTTGTACAAAGCTCCGGGCTTGATCCCCAGTGTTGTAAAAACAGGGCCTGGGGCACACACCAATAATCCTAGCACTCAGGACATGGAGGCAGGAGGACCAGAAGTTCAAGACTACTCCATACCTACCAAACCCAAGACAATCCTGGAATACCTGGTTGTTCATATAAACAAACAAACCCTAGACATCTCCTCCTAGCTTCTCCGAGGCTCTTCCTGTGTTCCCCTTTGCTTGGCATTTCAAGGCTTTCAAAGCAGCATTTTCAAAGACAGTCTCCCAGCTACTTCTGGAGGTGGGGTTTCCATAACTTGGCCTGCTCCCCTACTTTAAAGATAATCACCTACTTTCAGCGAATGAGTGGGTAGGATTCCATAAAATAGACATATATGTTTTTTTAAACTCAGGGTCTCATGTGGCTCAGGTTGGCCTAGAAAAGCTGAGAAGACCCTGAACTCTTGATGTTCCTTCTGCCTCCCAAATGCTGAGATCAAAGGCATGTGCTACCTCACCTAAATTGCCAAACACTTTAAGAACTTCAAACTGAGCATTTTTGAACCCTAAATCAATAGCCTTCATTTATTCATCTGTTGGGCCGGCCAGCCCCCAGCTGCCAGGTACTGTGTGAGGTGTGGGGTCAAACAGGATTCAGAGTGACTTCTGAAATCTGCCTAGCCAATGTTTGGGACCAGTTCGAACAATCTGGAATATAAATGTAATGCAAATTAGGGGGTTGGTGGAGGGCATTAAAGACATGGCACACTCAGGCCCTGTTCCAAGCCCAGGTCCACGGACGCTTTGCTTGCTGCTCTCTCGTGCCAGTATGAACAGGGTAGAGCCCAGGCTTCTTTGTGCTTCCCTAGACCCATGTGCTGGGAGGGTTCAGATGAGGCCTTTCTCCTCCAGGCTCTGGGCTCCTTCTGCAAGAGCTGACACTAAGGCCCAGAAGGTTCCTTTCAGACTAAATCTGTAGGAGGCTTAGCTCGGAGGAAAGCTAGGACAAGACAAATCAGTACACTGCTGTCCACACTGGGCCTCCTTGTCCACTCAGCAACACTGATAATCAGACCACTGTTCTAATGTCCATCCTCTTCCTTGCTCACTTCACCACTCAGATTAGTTTGCTGTGGTTTGTGTATGTGCATTTTGTATATGTGGTGTGCCCATGTGTATACATGTCTGCTGGTGTGCATGATTGTTTGTACATGTGCTATGCAGGCCAGAGGTCTGTGTCATGTTGAGAGTCTTCAGTCACTCTGGACACATGTACTGAGGCAGTATTTCTCATATGAACTTGGAGCTACATGATTCCTCTAGTCTAGACAACTTACTTGGGGGATTCCCTGTCTCTGCCCTGCCCCTGGGATAGCTGAGAATCTAAACTCCAGCTATCACACTTGATGGGAAGAGTGTTTTTCCCACTGAGTTATTTAAGCCTCTTGAGAAATAAGTACAAAGTTTTGCACATATGGTATCTTTTTTTTAGCTTAAAAAAAATTGTGTGTGTATATGTGTGTTTTGTCTGCAAGTATGTCTGTGCATCACTTGTGTGTGTCTGGTATCCAGCATGTCTCCTGAAACTAGAGTTAAATATGGCTATGCGCCTGCATGTGGGTAATGGGAATAGAACTCAGGTCCTCTGGAAGAGCAGCCAGTGCTCCTAACCACTGAGCCACCTCTCCAGCCCAACGACAGGTGTCTTTTTTTAAACAGAGGTATGTTCTCTCATCATCCCCCGTAAGTCACATGCCCACTGCCCCACACGGTCATGCACTCAAAGTCTGCAAACCCACTATAGACTCTTTACAGTCACCTCATCTACATCAGACCACACTCCACCCACACTGAAAGGGGATAGGCTCCTGCCTGGTACCTATGGTCACCAGGGACGCTGTCTATTGGACACACCAGGCATTGATTAGGCCAATGACATTTTTCCCTCTCAGTTTCTCCAAATGCTTAGGACCCAGAACTTCCCCAGAAGATATGATTCAACTGCATTCCAGTTCATCAGGAAGAAAGCTCACAATGCTGACAAGTCTCAAATCCTCCCTCTGCCAATCAGCAACCTTACCACCAAACCTCTACCTGGCAAGCAGGGACTCGGGAGGAGAGACCTCGGGGCAGCCAGCACCCAGCAATTTCCCTGGAACCAAGGTTCTTAGGCCCACTCACTCCTCCGCCATCCCTGGAGGAAATGCATATGGGAAAGAATAATCCCAAACTTCACTAGAAAAATCCACACCCTAGAGATCCAGTTTCAGCGTCTTGGAGCTGCTGACATCACTGAGCTGGGAATTCAAAGGCTGCCCGGTTGCTTTAAGCACACTTTTAGCAGCCCAGCTAAGGGTTGGCTGCATGAAAATCGCAGGTGACAGGGTTGTAAATTACTTCAGCTTTGCACACTTCCGGCTTTGCCCCAGTGTTGTGGGAGTGAGCATCCCAGGGGCAGGAGAAGGCAAGTTTGAGCTGCGGGTGGGGTGGGGGTGGGGAAGCTGAAAGCAACACAACCAGCCAGGATCTTGAATTAATGTGGTAACATATTTACAACTTCGCCTCTCACTCAAAATAGACTGGCAAGGTTAGAGGGACAAGCACTCAGGGAGGAAGATGGAGAAGGAGGGAGAGAGGGATCATTATACTTTTCAAATAGACTCCTTGAGAAATAATGCTATTTACTCAAGAGAAAGACGAGCTAAATGACATTGTAAAAATAAGTCGCACAGTAGAGCCAGAAGAGGCAGGATCCCCCACCCCAGGCCTCCCTGCCCTTTTTAGTGCAGTTAACTAAACTCCCTGCAGTCAACACCAACTGTATCAGACCTTACCTGCTAGGCCTTCCAGTTCAGCTGAGCAGTCCCAGTGGAGCCCACTCTGCCACTGCCGGGCCCCCAACCCCCGCCTCAACCAGACAGCTGCATTCAGTTGGAAAAAAAAAAAAAGCCCAGACCGGTGGAACTTGTTTTCTGGCTATTGTTCAAAGCAATTGTTCCCTGAAACCCCAGGGCCTGATTGGAATGAGGTCCTTCCTTGGGTATGGATGAGTGAGCAAGGCCAGCGTTAGGCTTACCAGAAAAATGCCAGGAAAAGAAAGGGAAAGGTTGGCTACCTGCATTTCCCACCAAACAGGTATGTTAACTATTTCTCCTCCAGCAGACTGGCTCCGCATCTCCAGCACCAACTGCTCCAGGATTCCATTTTGGGAAGCCTTCAAAAGCCTTTCTAGAACTCCACAGACCTTTCATAAGGACCAGGGAGACAATGATAGAAAATCCTGCTTTTATTGATATGGAAAGTCCTGCTGATATTCCCAATATACTATTTCTTTTAATTCTTATAGTTCTATGATCAAAACAATAAATAGCATTAACAACTTTCTAGGTATTGTGCCTGGCTACTATTTAATACATTTTCTCCCAGTTACTACGAGATTGATATAAGTAATAATAATCACTCAAAGATAGCTAAACAGGCTTGGAAAAAATAGGCCAAAGGTCACAGAAGCTGGACTCTGTAAAGTGGAGTGAAGAGTGTCCATTACAAGTATAAAAACTGTGACGTGTGTGTATGTGTATGACGAGTGTGTGTGGTCACCCTGGAGGCTCTGCAGGCCACAGAGCCAGTGGAGGACAGGGTCTCTTTGTAGTTCACCAGTGTTAGTGTGTACACCAGGCTATCCCAAGAGCTACTGGGGGTTTTCCTCTCTCTACCTCTCGGTGCACTGTAATCCCGGAGTCTTGAGATCAGACTTACCTGCTACGTGTGCTCAGTTTGATACAGTTTTGGGAATTCAATCTCGGGTCTTCACACTGGTGTTGAAGGTGCTTTACCAGCTTCATGCTCTCTCTCAAGCACTCACTCACTCACTCACTTCGCAGATTTTAAGACACACCTACTCAGCATACTAGAAGGTCTCAGAAAATTTCCACACTGCAGAAGACACAGCTACTTGAATTTAAAAATGTAAGTGGGGTATGTATATAGCTCAGAAACAACAGGAGGACCTGGGAGCCCCAGCACTGGGAGAGAAAAAACAAACAACACCAAAGAAATAACAAAAACCCACAAGCCAGCCAGCCACCTTTCTCTGGGACCAGCGTATGCTGTTTGAGTTCTTGTACAAAAAAGTGACCCAGAAATTTAATTTGAACTTTGCAAGGGCAGAGTTTAAATCCCAAACTCAGCAAGTTTAGCCTGACCTAGACGTGGGCAAGGTTGCCAGTAAACTCAAGTGGCACACAGAGGCTGCGCCAGCTCTGCAGATGCCAATTACCTTGTTAGAGCACCCTCATTTCTGGGAGACTTGGGTCTCCCGTGTGGTATTGTGCTAATGACACCCGGGTAGGTTCTCACAAACCTTTTGTGGGAACAAAAGGGTTTGATGTGTATGCATGGTTCTCCAGGCACATCAGAGAGCACCAACCCAAAGCAGCTGCAGCCCAGGTTGCATGGAACCTGCAAGATACGGGAGGGAGGCGCCATCGACATTGTGAAACAGGCAGCAAGACGGGGGAGGGGAGAGGAAGGCATATTATTCCTTGCTATCATCAGTGGACAAGGTCCCAAGGGGGAAGCACTTCTATGGACGGTGCCAGGTGCAAGCCCAATCGTTAGGGATGAAGAGAGGGAAACAGAAACCCCACCAAGAGGGCTTAGAGGGGATTTAGCTGGGATGAGAATGCTCCAGGCTTGGGTTTCATCCCACAGCACCTTTGTCCCATTTTGGTAACCCACTCCTGGACAAGTAGGTGGTCCCTCTGAGGAAGCGTGAAATTCTCCCTCTGGCTTCAGGGGCTGGGTATGGTTGGAAGCCCCAGGGCTTTGGTCTGGATGGCTCAGACCCTCATTGTTATAACAGGCACCAGAGTGTCTGCTGACCTCAGCTACACAAAGCCTTCTCTCCTCCCAGGCTCCTTCATGCTCAGCTTGGGCCATTGCCAGTGGCTAGCCAGCTTGGGCCAAGGTTCTCAACAAACCCATCCTCATTTTCAATTTCCCAGAAGGTATGTTTTCCCTAAACATCCAGATTCAGCCACTGCAGCTAATGAGAACAACAGTGACCACTCACTGACTAGGGAGAAGAGTTTTAGCAACAGCTTCCAGGCATCAGTGTCCTATAGATATCACCCCTTCGTCCTATCAAGTACAAACTGCTAAGGCCCCCTTTTCAAAGATGAGGAAGGGGAGCTCACAGAAACCAAACGGGCTTCTTAAGGTGCCAGCTCAGTGTCATCGCAACTCTGATTCCAAAGAAGAGAGAAGCCAGGAAATCAGAACTTCCACCTGCTCTCCAAACCATGGCCACCATGGTATCACAAGTCATTTGAAAAGATCTCAAAGAAAATGGGGTGGGAGTTTGGGAGACAAATCTCAGACAGGGCAACCCCTTGGTTACCTTAAGTCTGAAGGTAGGGGTTCTCAACATCTTCATAAGCTCTACTCAGCCCTGACCTCTACTTTCCAATGCATCTCAAGGCCATAGAAAGCTATAGAAAGCTGAATACAGAAGATGCGTGTTGCTCAGGGCACCAGGCAGAGAGGCAAAAGTGGCGGTCCCCACTCTGTTGTCAAGAGCTTTCCTTTGAAGTCCCGCCTGCTGGAGTAAAAGGCTAGATAAGGAAAGAGGTCAAAATACTACCCGTGGACAGGCATGGCAGTGCATGCCGTTAATCCCAGCATTTAGGAGGTAGAGGCAGGTGCATCTACAAAGTGAGCTCCAGGAAAGCTAAGGCTAGCCAGCTACTTAGAGAGACCCTGTCTGGAAAGGGAAAAGGAAGGAAAGAAGGAGAGAAGGAAAAGAAACTAGCCCTCAAAGCTGAAAAGATGGCTCAGAGATTAAGAGCACCTGTTGGTATTGCAGAGGACCCTAGTTCAGTTCCCAAAACCTAGATGGGGGCTCACAGCCACCTGCATCTCCAGGTCCAGGGTATCCAATGCTCTCCGAGGCAAGTATATGGTATACATTCATGCAGGCAAAACATTCATACACATAAAATCAATAAACACGAAGAAAAAAAATCACCTACCACTAAAAATCAGCTTTGCAATTGAAGAGAAGGAAGCAAGGTGGTAGGTAATGAAGCACCCAGCCACACATGCAGGCAACTACTGCCAAGAGCCTGGGGCATCATTAACATGCAAGCCAGGCATCTTCCCCCTTTAAGACTCATTCAGCTGCCTGGAAGGAGGGCCCAGCAGCTCGTGGCCAGCTCCAAGGTCATCGGCCTTCCCAGATGGACCAGTAGTTAGAATCCCAGCTTCGTGCACTCTCGGCAGCCACACAAACCAGGAGCCTCGGGGAGTCAGAACTCCCAGCAGCTAGGTCCTACTGCAAAGCAAGGGTGTTTCCTAACCCTGAAACAAGCAGGTTCTCAGTCAGGTTGCCAAGCACCGTGCCCTGGTGAATCCCTGACTAGAGGCAACACCCTTTGCCCAGCAGCCACTCTCTCATTAGCTGTGTGATCTTGAATGACTGACTGAACTTCTCTGAGTTCCCACTGACTCATTTCAAAATCATAATATATATATATATATATATGTATGTATGTATTAAAGTTGTAATACTGAAGTTGCTCATGCCATCTCTCCTCAGAATTAATTTCCAGAAGGGTTAAAAAAAAAAAAGAAAAAGAAAAGACATACTCGGTGATTCTCAGTATTAGTAAACACAACCTCAGCCCTCATCTGGCTCTTCAGATTCTAAACAAAACCTCCATACAAGTCACTTTAATCAAGCCACCAGCAGCCCTTTGGCGGGCCACTCCAGCTCAGTAGGCTCCCCTTCCCCCAAGCAACCAAAAAGACCTGGAATGAAGGCTTGAGACAGCTGGGTGAGCAACACCCAGTTTTTCAGGCTTGGCAGCCTACTTTGATAAGAGGGACTGGAGCACTGGGGATGAAATGTCTAGGCGTGTCAAATGCTTTTGGGAAATGTCCCAGCCACCTCTAAGCCATCAAGGTTAAAAGAGGAGGAGGTGGGGAGGCGAGATTTGTACACACAGACACACAGACACACACACACACACACACACACACACACACACACACCCTAAAGTGATTTTGGCAGCTGCCCCATTGCCTGCTCTGTTGGCTTTTCAATACTAGCCAAGGAGCCACAAGCATCACATGCCCTCCACCCCTAGTCCCAGGAACTCTGAGAAATCGTCCTACCTTATAAGGTTCTTAGGCCAGAGCATGGCACTACATTATGGTCCCTGGAGAATGGTGGACAAAGAAGCCGAGTGACTCTCATGGGGCCACAGTCCCTGCAGCCTGCCGTCCCGCCCACGCAGGCCAGGCAATCACAGCACCCTGCGAATCTGCTACTGAGGGGCTAGTGAGGACAGTGTCACCATTCCCCAGCCCTGGAGGGAAATCTGATCCGCCAACAAAATTAACCTTTAAAGTGCTGAGGGAGGCGGAGGTCAGGGCTCAGTGCTGGTATCAAGTCAGCTGTGAGAAGTTTCAGCAGAGCGAATCAAACAGCAAACTCAGAAATGCTACCGTAAAGCACCAAATAGAAGGTCCTGTACATGTCCCAGAGGTAGCTAGTACAGCTCCTACATCTACTACACTAAAAATACCAGAGGCCTTTCAGCAACAACTGCGTGGAATTCGATCCTAACAACTCTTTGCTCAGTCTGTGAATATGTGACTTCAAAGAATTTCATAAAAATGATAAGCCAGAGAAAGAGAAAGAAGATGTTACCTGTTTGCACAGTTAACAAGGGCAGACATTCTTTCTAGGGATGCTGGTGTTAACGGGGTACCAGAATAGGCGTTAATTCCTCATAAATGTTTTAAAAGAAAATTAATCTGTACATGCTACATCAAGCTTTATGGTAAAGTGCCGACCAGAGAGGGTTAGGTCTGGGATGGGAAGTAGTTGAGCCCAGCTAATCTCTGTTAAAAAAAACAAAAAACAAAAAACAAACCTGTGACCCAGCACTCAGAAGGCAAGATAGAAACAGATGCCAGATGTCCCACTTCTGGGAATATAAAACTAAAGTTATGTGATGGCCACAGGCTTTTATGCCCAGAAAAAGAGTGAAGATGACCCCAACCTCTACTTGTTTTCCCCAAATCCTACAGTTTGGCTCAGAGCAGCCTTGGCAGACTTTCCCTGAGCAAGGCTCCCCCGCTGGCAGTCATGCTGCCCCAGTAGCTGGTTGGGGAGTGTGTGTACAGGGGGCAGGGTGGAGGAATGGGCTCCTGGTGGGGAGAGGAAAGGAAGCAATAACCTGAGCATGTCAGGTATCGGTGGGGTCTTGCGTTTGCTCAGCAAACAGAGGCTCTTAAAAGGGGATGGAGACCCTTCTGGCCCCTACCCACCTAAGAGGGAATAAAATTTGTTTCAAAGAGGAAAGGAGAGGGCAGAGCTGGGAGTGTTTCCCAGGTGAATAAAAAGGCAACGAGTCTAGGAGCTGAGATTGCAATCTTGAAGGAGTCCCAGCCAGGGAGGTTACTCATTCCTGTCTCAGCCCTCAGGGCGCTCCTCCACCCGAGGCTCACAACAGACAACGGGAGTGACGGAGTGAGGAGGCAACGGTGGGGGTTGAGTGGAGGGTAAGTTCGACTAGCCCAAGTTTCCTGAAACCAAAGTCAGGGGACACAAGCCCTGACGACCATCTTTTCTGTCATCAGAAAATCAGTAATTTTTCTGTACAATCTGTATGAGGGTCTGAACTGATGCATACAAAGAAATGTAAACACACACACATACATACATACATACATCTTGCAGTTGCTGTTTGCTTTAAGCAACAGAATGGGTTAAAAAACAAAAATAAAAAAACTAACTAGCCATGGAGATAAAACTAGAGCTGCCTATGCATTCATTTACTCATCTACTCACCCAGCTAATACATACTCACAGAGGTGTGCAGCCTGCACTGCTCCTAAGTGCAAGAACACAGCAGTTAACAGAAAAGACAAAAAGCTTCCCTGAAGGGAGCTTATCTTTTAGTAGAAACTATGAAGTTTCACCCAAGAGCTACAAAATAAAATGGCAACAAAGGTAAACTATACAGTTGGTTAGTTAGAAAAAAAAAAAAAATATATATATATATATATATATATATATATACACATACTGCAAAGCACAGGATGTGATATGGTAGGAAGGTGTCTGACACTTTACACAAGGTATCCGAGCAAGCCCTGCAGAAGAGTTGGGTTCTACCACAAAGCTGAACGCTGTGTGGGAGCTGGCTGTGTGAATACCTGACTGCAAGAGCCTTCCAAGTATAGAGCCAAGTCCAAAAGTACAGGGTTCAACAGAGTGAGCAGGGAACCAAAGGAAGCAGAGGAGTCGGTCAGGCCAGAGGGCCAAGGTCCAAGGAGGTAAGAGCCCACAAGCCCCAGGAGGCAGCTTGGGCTTGACAGTACCGAGTAAGAACAGAGAGGGTTATTAAGTGATGGTTCTCCTTTTGAAAAAGTGTCAAACTCTTGTATGACAGGAATAACTTGTATCATGTACAAGGCAAATATATAAAAACAAGTGACTGAAGGGGACTTTGGTTTCCCTCCTGTGGTCAATCTCTTCAAAATACAAAAGACTGAATTCCTTGCAGCAGATGAAAATCTGGTATGACTAAGAAAGACCCAGACACGAGCTGGAGAGATGGCTCAGTGGTTCAGAGCATTGGCTGCTCTTGCAGAGGACCCCAATTTGATTCCTGGCACCTGCATAGTGGCTTACAACTGTTTAACTCTAGTTTCAGGCGATCCAATGACCTCGTCTGGCCTCCATGGGTACAAAGTACACAAGCATACATGGAGGCAAAACACCAATACACATAAAACAAAATAAATTCTTTAAAAACTTAAAGAGAATTATCCAGACAACAGGAGAAGGGAAACAACAACAATCACACACACACAAAAATCTTATCAAAACAATGAAGGAAAGTCATTCAACTCTGAGACAGTTGGCAATTCTGCTTCTCTGCTGGGAAGTGTCATTTCTCAGCCTGACTTAAAAACTGGCCAACTTCTAATGAACTTGTAGAAATCACAACAGTTTCGCCCATAATAGCTATATTATCAAATATCAAGGTTCCAAGGTTTCTGTCATTTTTTAAAAGCAAAAGAAGTTAATTAAACTCTAGCCAGATATCAGAAAGTAGAACAAAACTTCATTTTGGGAATACAATCACAAGACTGGAAGCTAAGGAAATGGACTTAATGTGTGCATATGTGTATCACATACATGCAAGTCCCTACAGAGTTCAAAAGGGGGCACTAGACCCCTAAAGCTGGAGCTACAGATAAGTGCAAGCCAGCCTGATGTGGGAAGTGAACCCAGGTCCCCTGCAAAAGCAGTTAGCCACCGATGCAGCCCCAAGGCTGGACCCTTCTTTCCAATGAGTATTGTGCTTAAGACATTGCAGGGTGAAAGCACAGCTTCTTTCCTGCACAGTCCACCTCCCACTGAGAAATGGGCCACCTCTCTCTTCAAATACAAAGGATCTTCAGGCTGGGCATGCAGCAGTTTAGTCTGTGGAATGTTCACTTAGCACACAAGCTTTGGGTTTGATGCTCAACCCACATGCTTCTGTAAAGCCAACAGGCAGTGGGTAGAGGCAGGAGGGTTAATGACTCAAGGCCATCTTCAGCTACTAAATGAGTTTGAGGCCAACCCAATGCTAACAAGATTCTTTTTATCTCAAAAAGCAAAAAACAAAAGTGCAAAACCAAATTCTCCAACCCCAATGTTCTTCCTTGATTGTCGAGAGCCACAGAACTGATATCCCACCATCTGACTGTGGGACCCACAACTCCTCTGAGAACATCGCCTTTCCTCCCTAAGTACAACTGTGGCTTTTTACACCAATGGCCACTTCTCCATCCTTACCACACCTGAGTCTCCAGCAGTAGGTGGCACCTACTCCTCCCTTCTTAGGTTCTCAGGTGGTGTTGTCCTCCACACTGGGCCTCTCTAAGTCGCTCTCCTCCTGGTCTGCTTCTGTTCTCTACCATCTTTTCCTGTGAGCTCATGCAGGGCTCCAAACACTAGATGTAGCCAGTAACTCCAGCCTGGGCCCTCTGGGCACTGAGCACATGTGAAATTGAATTCTTCTACCAAGCTAATGCTTCCAGTTTCCAGCATGTCTGCATTGTACCATGAGAGCCTTGGCCATTTCAGTGTGTGACTTGACTATTTGTTAGCTTTCCCAATTCTGTCTTCCTACTTCTTGCCAAATCTTGTTGACGATATCCCCAAGAACATTGTTATGGGAGACGTAAACAAAAATTTGCCTCCTCCTTTCAGGGTTACAATTAAAAAAAAAAAAAAAGTATGATTTCACCAAAGTCCAGAGAGTTTTTCAAAAAATTCTTTCCATTGGTATTCTGCCTCTAAGTATGTCTGTGTGAGGGTGTCAAACCCTCTGGAACTGGAATTATAGACAGTTGTAAACTGCCATGTAGATGCTGAGATTTGAACCAGGGTCCTTTGGAAGAATAGCCAGTGCTCTTAACTGCTAAGCCATCTCTCCAGCTCCCAAGCTAGAGAGCAAGGAAGGGATTATTCACAGGAGTGTGGGTGAGTTCAAAGCGGCCACACCATGGGAAAGTCTCGCTCCAGCATGGACGATAACTTCCCCATAGCTTCGTAGGTAGGAATACCCACATCACATAACTTCCATGGGGTATACACGCTGCCACCCACACCATGAAAATCACATGCAGTTTGTCAGGATTGCACGAGGAACAGAAGGGGAGTAGTCCAGAATCTCAGATGATGGTGCAAGGACCTTTCCTGGCTTCTCCTTCATCACCAGCCAATAAGCCTAAGCTTGCGGGCCTCTTGTGAGAATCCTCTAGCTGTTTTGCTCAGAGGACAGAGCTCTACAGTGAACACTGAACCTGTGCACTGCTCAGCCTTTCTAATAAGAAGAGCCTTATCCAAGCCTGAAGCCTTTGCCCCATCTACAGGCTGAGTCCTCTAGACAGAGTGACAGTGACCTTGCTCAGGTATATATACAGCAGATCCCATCGTTCCCACATAAAACTTCCCATGCCTTCCCAAGGAACTGAGTGCCAAGTCCAAATCTCCTGCCCTGCCTGGATCTCAATGTGCTCTGTCTCCTGCCCATGTCACCTGTGGCTCTGCCTTCCCCTCTGGCATGGCTGTGCTCTCCCACTGAAGCCTGCCTTTCGCTGTCATTTCTGGAGAAAGCCTCCATTCGCTCTTGACCCAGTTGCTCTTCCTCCATGACCTTCTTCAGGGACTTTTATGCTGCATTTCAGTAAGCTTCTTTTCCCACCTTTTCCTTTTTCATTCTTCTTCTCCTCCTACAGCCTAGCAGTGCTGCTGTGGCCCTGGCAAACAGAGGAAGGAAACCTCTCTGCAGCCTCATGGAGGCTGTGAAGTGTATGCCCAAAGCCTTTAGCTCCAAGATTCTTTATAGTTACTTGGTCACAGACCCACCTGAAAGTAGGGCAGATACTCAAGCTATATCCTATAAGAAGTAAGATGCTAACAAGATTCTTTTTTTTTTTTTTTAGAAGGTTGGAGGAACCTTTTCAGACAAGGTCTATTTATATAATCCTGGCTGGCTGGAACTTGCTGTGAATACCAGGCTGGCTTCAGGCTTCACACTTGTGCCAATCCTCCTGCCTCTGCCTTCTCAGTGCTGGTGTCATAGGTATTTACACAACAATTGTCAGAGACTTACTGGCCCCTGAAACCTGGCCGGAAGCCCATATTGGGTGCAGCTGCTTGTCAAGGCCTCATTTCAAGTTCTGGCCTTTGGTTTCTTTATCTGAAGCACCAGGCTTCTAGTCAGTCTGTCGCTTTTTATAGCTTGTTAGTAACAGAAGAAAAGAGACCGAAGACAGGAAGAAGAAATGCAGGAATGCCAGGAGGAAGGATGAAGAATGCAGAGAAGAGATAAATGGGCCAATGCATGACTTTGCCTGGTGTGGGAATAAACCAAATGTAGCCTGGGGCAGCCGGTGGAAGACTGATGTCTGTTCTGGAATCCCAATGCTTGGGAGGCTGAGATTGACAGACTGCCCCAAATTCAAGTCCAGCCTGGAATACATAGCAAATTCTAAGCTGGGCTGAGCTACTCTGTGAGACAACAATAAAACAAACCAGAAAACAAAAGGCAAGCTGAGCATGGTGGCTCACACATAAGACAGGAGGACAGAAAATTCCAGGCTCACCTGCACAACACTGTGAGTGTGAGGAGAGCCTAGGCTACACAAAGACCCTGCCTCAAAACAACAGCAACAATAGAAATAAAATCCAGCTCCCAAACAACAGAATAAAGCACCCTGGAGCCAGTGGCACGGCTCAGGAGGTAGGGCAATTTGTTGCTAAGTCTGACAACTTGAATCCAGTTCCTGACCCACGAAGCTGGAGAAGAGACTGCCCGACTCCTCCACGTTGCCCTCTGACCTCCACATCTGAGGTATGACGGCCACACACACACAGACACACACACACATACATACACACACACACACACACACACACACACACACACACACACACAACGTGCCTAAACGTAATTTGAAAAAAATTTAAAAGCTTCATATAGGAAAAAGTTTTCATATAAGAAAAATTATTCTTACTGATAACAATTAAAACATGTGAAATAGTTCTTCGGGGCTGAAGAAATAGTTCAGTGGTGGTTAAAAGCACTGTCTGCTCTTCCAAAGGACTTAAATTGATTCCTAGCACCCACAGAGTGACTCATAACCTCCTGTAACTCCAGTTACAGAGGACCTAAGATATTCTTCTGGCCTCCATGGACATGGTACACATATATACATGCAGACAAAACAGTCATCCACATAAAATAAATAAATCCCAAAACAACCAAAAACGATTTGTCAGACTGCCTCCCTCTAACTCCCAGAACTGTTCTGGCATGCATCATAAGCCCTATGTTATAGAAAAGGAAGCTAGGACTGGAGAACTCAGTCACATGACCCTAAGTACACTAAGCACGCCTGCTATGTTACAGGACAGAACCCCTCCAGGTCACTACGGCAACAGATAATATATTTAGGGGGTCAGGTCATTAGCAGGATCATTCTGAACCCTCTGTTGCTTCAATACTTGTGGGCTTGGTCCCAGTGAGATACATTCTCTTCCCAAACTCTCGGCCGTTCTGGTGCCTACTTGATTTCCAGTGACTGTTCACTTTAACATATTGGTTGGGTGTTGGTTCCTTTAGGACACACATTGTGGTGAAACCAGTGACATGCAAGTGTACATATTCAAAGTCTCCCTCCACAGAGCTTCGTGTCTTTTATGTGTGGGCTGACATATATTTCATTGCAAACTGTCATGTAAGTGTATTCTAGAAGGGAGATCTCAGTCCAAGCCATGCAAGCCACTGTGGCTAATAGCAGTAGCCATGCAAATTCCCAAGCTGAGGTCTCCAAGGTGGCAACTGAGGAAATTAGTTCAGGAAGCCTTTTAGGAAGCATTTGGAGCTAGGCCTTCCCTCACCTTTCGTCTTGATCTTTGCACTCACACTATGAAAAATTAAGATTTCACGAGAACAGCATTGGCTACAGGATTTGTATTTATGTACTTAAGATACTGGGTGTACAGAGAATTCTGAGTGTCAGAATACATGTTTTTGGTTTGTTTGTTTTTTTTTTATTACACTTTATTCATTTTGTATCCCCCCCCATAAGCCCCTCCCTCCTCCCCTCCTGACCCCACCCTCCCTCCCCTTTCTGCATGCATTCCACTCCCCAAGTCCACTGATAGGGGAGGTTCTCCTCTCCTTTCTGATCTTAGTCTATCAGTTCACATCAAAAGTGGCTGCATTGTCCTCTACTGTGGCCTGGTAAGGCTGCTCCCACCACAAGGGGAGGTGATCAAAGAGCAGGCCAATCAGATTATGTCAGAGGCAGTCCCTCTTCCCATTACTATGTAACCCACTTGGACACTGAACTGCCATGGGCTACATCTGTGCACGGGTTCTAGGTTATCTTCATGAATAGTCCTTGGTTGGAGTATGAGTCTCTGGGAAGTTCCCTGTGTTCAAATTTCCTTGTTCTGTTGCTCTCCTTGTGGAGACCCTGTCCTCTCCAGCTCTTACTATTTCCCACTTCTTACATAAAATTCCATTCACTCTGCCCAACAGTTGGCCATCAGGCTCAGCATCTGCTTTGATAGTCTGCAGGGCAGAGGCTTTCAGAGACCCTCTGTGGTAGGTTCCTAGTTTGTTTCCTGTTTTCTTCTTCTGGCTTTCAGAAGCCCTCTGTAGAAGGTTCGTAGGTTGTTTCCTGTTTTCTTCTTCTTCTGATGTCCATCCTCTTTGCCTTTCAGGATGGGGATTGACTGTTTTAGTTAGGGTCCTCTCTCTTGCTTAGTTTCTTTAGATGCACAGATTTTTAGTGGGTTTGTCCTATGTTGTATGTCTATATGAGTGAGTATATACCGTGTGTGTCTTTTTGCTTTTGGGACAACTCACTCAGAATGATCCTTTCCAGGTCCCACCATTTACCTGCAAATTTCATGATTTCCTTATTTTTCATTGCTGAGTAATACTCCATTGTATAGATGTACCACAGTTTCTGCATCCACAGAATACATGTTTTGCAGCTAAAATATGATGTATTAGTTTAGTCACAGCATTCTGAAGACAAGAGGTGGAGGGAGCGGCAGGAAGATTTCTGGGAGTTAGAAGTCACCTGGTCTACATAGCAAGTTCCAGGCCACACATTATAGGCCAGTCAGGGCTACAGAGTGAGGCTGACTCAAGAAAGAGAGAAGTAGGAAATGGGCAATGGGGCTGGGGCCCACTTGGCAATGAGCTTGCCTGGCATGCAGGAACCCTGGATATGATCCCTAGCTCTGCATAGTCCTGTATAACTGTAGTCTCAGCATTTGGGATTTGGGGGCAGGAGGATCATAGTTCAAGATCATACTCAGTTACACAGAGAACTTCAGGCCACATGAGACCCTGACTCAGAAAACAAATCAAATCAATCAACCAACCAATCAATTAATCGAGACAACAGGTACTATTAGAAGTGACCCTTCAGCATTTTCTAATGACGCTACAGCTTCCTATGCATCTGTGAGCATGCCCACTGCAGGAAGTGATAACTAGGAAGAAGGGCCATCAGGCTGGTGTGAGGTGGCATGGTGGCTAACGGTGCTTGCCACCAAGCCTGTTAACCTCTCATAAGTGCACATACACAAATAAATAAGATAAAAACAAAATTAAGAAGACATAGAACCAGGAACAACAAACACTAAGGGCGCGGGCTGGGGAAATGGCGGAGCAGTTAAGAGCACTGGCTCTCTTCTAAAGGGCCTGGTTTTGACTAACAGCACCCACACGGCAGCTAACAACCATCTGTAACTCCAGTTCTAGGGGCTCCAACACACTCTTCTGGCTTACTCAGGCACTAGGCACACATATGGTTCACATATATCATGTTCGTAAAATATCTGATCACTTGGGCCAGCCCCAAGCAGGCGGTGACCTAAACAGCAGTCTGGAGACTCAGGTTTCCCCAGCACTGGTTCAGAGTCAGGGGGCTCTCACACGTTGGAGGTACCCTACAGAACAAAAGAGAGGACAGGGGGACAAGGGCTAGGAATAAAGCTTTCATCCTAGCCTGTCAACATGCTGACTGTCCAAGTCAGCTTCTGATCATGGCTCTGAAATCACTTGCCCACAGTCCTCTGAGGCTCCTCCAGGCATGGTGGGGCCTGGATCTTCTGCCGAAATCCTTCTCAGAAGAAATTAATTTCTCTGAGAAAAGGAATCTCAAGCCATCTGTCCTCTGCTGGGGATGGGACCCAAACTGATGGCCAACTTTCTAAGTGCCAGGTAATACATTCAATACTGTCAGTATCCAACTGCACAGAGCCTTCCACAACCATGAGGTAAGATGCTCTTTATGGAGAAAATTTGCTCCTGCCTTAACCTTGGCATTTTGTTATTTCCCTTCCAAGTTTATAGGAAACCATAAAATTGGTTCACAAAACCTTCTACAATCTCTAAACCACAATCTTGTCCAGTTCAAAAGGAGGAGGAGGTGGGAAGAAAGGTCTGGCTGAGAGCCCAATTCATTCCACTTATTTGTCTATCAGGAAGGAAGGGCATCTGAAAAGTTCCAGACTGGTTAAGAATTAAACTACACTTCACCATTAGTCTCCAAGAGAAAACCTGTTTTGAATAGGGGAAGAGCGGGAAACAGGATTCCAGCATGCAACAAAAGCTCAACAATTTTTCTCTTGCATTGAATACCCAAACTGTGGGGCTTGGCGCATGCCTTTAACCCCAGCACTCAGGAGGCAAAGGCAAGTGATCTCTGTGAGTTTGAGGGCAGCCTGGTCTATAGAGTGATTTCTAGGATAGTTTTCTATATGTAGAGAGAACCTGTCCAACAAAACCATACACACGCATGCAGGGCGCGGGGAATCAAAGCAAAGGTCATCTGAACTGTATGCACCAAGGACATTAGATCTGGGCACCAGACTGAAACATGATCTTATCCTTACCTAAGAAGATATCATCCCCAACTTGGATATTACATGCGAAAACTCAGAACACAGGGCGTGGGAGAAATGGCTCAGTGGTTAAGAGCACTTGTATTCCTTGCAGAGGACCCAGGTTCAATTCCTAGCACCCCACATGGCGACTGACAACTACCTGTAACTCCAGTTCTAGGTGACCCAAAGCCATCTCTTGACTTCCGTGAGTACCAGGTATGCACAAGGCAGATTCATACATGCTGGCAAAATAAACATACTCACAAAGACTTAAGAAGAAAAAAGAAACTGGGACTTTCAAAGTTCTCAATTATTGGGTGTCTGTCATGGCTCTCCTTTGCTAATTTTTATTGCCTTATTTAAGCCATCTGACTGTACCTGCACGGAAGACATTAACTCCACCCCACCCTCAGCTTATATGAAGACAGCCCAGGAAGTGTGTTGGTTAACTTGCCCAAGGCCAAGTTGGGATGGCGGGGATCTAGGCTGACCAGCCTTAATCACTCCTGAATTTTTGCCTTGACTTTGCACTTAGTACATGAGTCAAGGATGACTCATCATGCCCTTCTCTGGTGGGGCAAGACATTAAGTTGAATACATGGCTCCCTTCCTCCTTCTCTCCTTGTCTAGAAGACCAGGTGACTCCTTGAGTGGGTGATGTCAAGGCAGATTCTCATTCTGTATCTGAGTTAGGTTTAGAAAGATAAAAACTGTCATTCAATTTAGAGAAAAATACAAAACAGTTAACACTGAGCACTCAGCTGTGACAGCCCACTGGACTGACAGAGAGGCTGTTCTTTTCCAAACTTCTCCCAAACATGGGGGCAGGGACAATGGAGAGTGTCAATAGTTCAGGGCAGCCCTGTCACGAACAGAACATACTGGAGGCTATGTCCTCAGGACATCACAGCACCCGTGTCAGAAGTATAAGGAAAATATAGAATGCAGGCTTTATAGACAGCACACACTAGTGTGCATACATCTAGTTCAAACAATGGCCTTTGCGTTGTTGTTTAAGAACAATAGGGCTGAAACACCCAGAATGCCCCCGAGTTGGAAACAGTTAATCAAAGGGTAGCTCCTCACTGAATGGAGAACTGTGTGTTGATTAAAAATGACACTGAAGAAGTCTGTTAAAATATACATTGTGGGGGCTGGGGAGATGGCTCAGTGGCTAAATGCGCTGTCTGCTGTTCCAAAAGACCAGGGTTCACTTCCCAGCACCCACATGGCAGTCACAACTGTCTATAATGTGAATATCAAGGGATCTGACACATTCACACTAAATGCAATTAAAATAATAAATAAATAATTTAAAAAATATACATTGTAGTATCTGGTGACAAAATGAGTTATAAAACACCTCTGATTTGCTCTGGGTTTATAAATAAGCAGTTGAGAGCAAGGACTGTGGAGCCACACTCCCCAGGTTCGAGCCCCAGCTCTGCCACAGTTAGCTGTCTGACTCTCCCAAGCCCACTCAGGCTGCTGCATCTCAGCAGCATCAACTGAACCATGAGGTATGGAGACATCTTACTCCTAGAGATGAAATAAAAGCCATGCATGTGAAGAGTTTAGACTGTGCAAGACTCACAGCGCATGCTGGAAAAATGACTAAAGCCCTTGAGAGGTGGAAGCAAGAGAATCGGAAGTTCAAGACCATCCTCAGCTATGTAGGGAGCTCCAGACCAGCCTAGAGACTAGGCTAGTGATCCTGTCACAGGAACAATAAAAAGAAATGCCTACGCTTTTGAAAATAAAATGCACGAACAGAGAGAATGTGGGAGGCACTGGAACACTTCTGAAGCAGGCAGAATCGACCTTTTTCTTCCCAAGCCCTACTGCTTGCCCTACTGTTTCCCATGTTTCTAAATAAAACATATATTTTTGTTTTTAGCAAAGAAGGAAACCACATGTCTCCAAAATTTGTTTTTCAAAAAGGCTACAGGGGACTCAGCAAGTGAAGGAGCTTGCTGCCAAGTTTGATGGCCTGAAACCCACAAGGTGGAAGGAGACTACCAACTCCCACAGGTTGTCCTCTGACCTTCACTCGTACGGCACTGTCATATGTGTGTGCTCCTCTGTCCCAACTGAAATAATTAAGGAAATGATAGCTGGCATTCCCCTTCCCCCTAAAAAAAAAAGATGTTAATCATAGCAGATATTTAAAAACTGGAACAAGTGTGTGGGATTTCCTGGTCTGTGCTAGTTTGAACCTAGTACTTTAGTGAAGATTCCCAGGCAGGATGAGTGCAGAGATGGGAGAGCTTGATTTCTTTCGAAGCAATCCACTTAGTTTGAAATGTCAGGAAGTTTAGCGGATTAAGGGTATTACAGTCGCTATTCATAAAGGTGTTTTGTTAGAACTTCCAAATAGCAAGCTGGTGAAATAAGCCTCACACAGCCTTAAATGAAAGCTTGTTGCAGTACTTAACATTTCCCAGAGAAGGAAAAAGACCTCCAGGTATTAATTTACCTAGAGCAGCTGCCTGGGAGATACTGTAATGGATCCATTTAGCCAGGGCTATACAGCAGGTCACCAGTCGCAGAACTCAGCAGCCTGGACCCAGAGCCCCTGGTGGAGTGGGGGACTGCAATTAGCAGTTATGAGAGGTGGGTCTGCATTCTGACAGGAGCCACGGTTGCATACCTGATCCAAGAGCATTTTTTTTTAAAGCTGCTAAGATCCAGGAAGCACACCGTACATTTGACTTTTAAAATTCACTGACTTAAATAAAAGGAGCCTGGCACTCCTTCCAAGCACACCTTGGGAAGGGAAGGCCCTGAGACTGACTCTGACTGAGCCCAGGCTTTCACCGCAGGCCCTGTGCCTCTTTGGCCCATGAACCTAAGCATTCCTGTGTT
Source organism: Meriones unguiculatus (assembly GCF_030254825.1). Taxonomy (NCBI): domain Eukaryota; kingdom Metazoa; phylum Chordata; class Mammalia; order Rodentia; family Muridae; genus Meriones; species Meriones unguiculatus. Next base: position 38,451,623 of record NC_083361.1, on the reverse strand, counting down.
ACAACTCCATCTACAAAGCTAGACAGGCTTATCAGAGGTCCTGTTGTGCTTTCAATGTGAAATGTTCACCGAAAGCTTATGTGTTTGAATGGCCGCCGTTTCCCAGCTGGTGGTGCTATTTATATAGGGGAGGTGGTGTTAGAAAGCAGAACTTTACTGGAAGAAGTAGGTTACTTGGGGGGTGGGAGGGGCAAGAACTTTATAGCCCTACTTCCTGTCCTCCCAGATGTGAGCAAGCAGCCTTCCGCTCCTGCAGCCACAGTCACAAACAAATCCCACTACTTAGGAACAGCCTGTCTCCAGGCCTTCATCCTCTATCTTGAGTGACAGCATCCCTTCAAGCAGAGAGCCACAGTAAGTCCTTCTTCATGTTGCTTCCTGCCAGGTATCTGGTCACAGTGACAAGAAAGTCACCAATACAGGTTCTAAGTCAAATATCTGCAAGATAAATCGTGTGTCTTCCCACTGCTCCTTCCAAAATCATAAGAGCTTTAACAGAAAAGATGTCTTCCCAGTTAGCAGAGCAGGGAACAGTCTTTCCCAGTGGCAAAAGGGAGGAGCACAGACAAGACAACTGAGGCTCCCCAGGCAAGTGGTGGTATATGACCTGCACCTGAGCTGCTGTCTATTCCCAGGTGACCAGGATGTGATGGTGAATAAGAAAGTTCCTGCCCTCAAGATGATGAGTGACAAGCAAGGAACATGGAAGATGACACTTTTTGGTGTTTCCATGAAGACAAGTTCATCAAGGGCCCAGGAGGGACACATGGCCTGGTCTTTGGTGATGAGTTGTCAGGGAAGGCTTTGTGGAGAAGATGACATTTAATGTGAGTCCCCAAGAGGTGAAGTAAGGGAGGAGAGGACCTGCAAAGGCTGAGGTGAGACAGGGTTTTGAGGGTGACCTGTAGGGTAGTGTGGTGGGGTAGGGAGACAAGGAAGCAGGCCTCATGGGAGGAGGCCCAGCTGCTGAATTTGCACCTCAAGCACTGTGAAGGAGTTCACAGGCACACCCTGCTTCTGGAAAAATCCCTGGCTACCAGGAAAGCTAGCCCAACTCTGTTTTCTACCTCAGAAACCAGAGCTTACCAAGTAGTTGCCTTCCTGAATTAGTACTCAATTGTCAAATCTCAAATTGGGCAGAGTGTTGGTTTGGAGGCCCTTTGGCTAAATTCCCAGTGTGTGCTCAGGAAGAGAGAGAGGAAGTGCCTTGCCTTGGGTCACACAGTGTAGTGGTACATTCAGGGCTAGAAACTCAGACTGTCTGTCAATCCTTAGATATGGTTATAGCTTCGTCTCTGTTTCTTTCCCTCACAGATCATGAATTCCAAATTTCCATCATAAAGGCAGAGAGGATCTAGGGACATCTGTGCTACCATATGGGGATGTATAGTCTCTTGTACCAGTGAACAATGTGGGAAAGAATGGAAAAGACCATTGGACAGGATAGGCATGATAAGATGGGAAAGCAGCTAGTACAATCTTACCAATTAAAAAAGAAAAATGTATACAGGCCAGCGAGACTGTTCAGTGAGTGAGTAAGGGTGCTTGCCACCAAGCCTGATGACCTGAGTGGGCTCTGTCAGACCCACATGGTGGAACACGAGAACTAACTTTTGCATGCTCTCTTCTGATCTCCACAAGTATGCGCGCACACACACACACACACACACACACACACACTGTCACACACTTAAAAAAAAAGCTGCTGACCTAGCACTTGGTAGGCAGAGGCAGATAGATCTCTGAGTTCAAGATAAGCCTGGAACAAAGCGAGTTCCAGGACAGTCGGGGCTAAATGGAGAAACCCTGCCTCAAAAAACCAACCAACCAACCAACCAACCAACCAACCAAAACAAAACAAAACTAAACTAAACAGCAGTAAGGAAATGTATCCTTTTAATTCAATTAAGTCTCTTTAAGGAAATAGAAATGCTCCCAGCAGTATCCTATTGAAAGATATTTATGACATGCCAAAAAAGTCGAACATGTGCAGGCACACACACCATTCTGTACAAACAGTTTATCTAGCAAAATAACCAGAGGACAGAAAAGAGATCTGAGAACTTGAGTTTTCAACTGCCAAGTGGATCAAAGACATAGGAAGCAGAGAAAACAGCACACGTGACTAAATTTCGTCTTCTCCCATACAACTTCCCTGAGCGCCAAAGTCTGCAGGCTGCTGCCTGGACCCAGCCTTTGTATCTCAGGAAACCTTCGGCTCTCCTCACTTCCGGTCAGACCAAGAGGGGTCGTGAGTGGGTGGTGTTTCTGTGTGTGTCCCTATAGCTCTGCCAGCTGCCATGGGCTGGGGAAGCTGTAGGAAGCTTCCAGACCTCAAGAAGTAGTAGAGTAGAAACAGGGAAACAGAAAAAGAGAAAAACCCCAGAGGCAGAAGACCACCACTGGCACACACCCTCTGGGGTGGCTGCAGCTTAAAGGGCACAGGCTAAGTGTTCTGGAACACTGGGGTTCTGTTCCCCCTCCACTCCACAGCTACCAACTGCACAGCACTGCATGAACAGGAATGGATAATCTTCACTGTCAACTTGACTGAATTGAGAATCACTATGAAACACACCTCTGGGTGTGTCCATAGGAGTTATCTGAGGAGGTTTAATTGAGAAGGGAAGCGGGATCCTGAATATTAGCAACTGTTGCCAAGGGCTGCAGTCCTACACTGAACGAAAAAAGAGAAAGCCAGCTCAGCACTAACCCTCAGCCAGCCCACCCCCTTCTTGACTGTGGATATAATATGACCCCATGGTGGACTATATCCTTTGAACCAAAGTAAATTCTCCTTAAGGTGCTTTTGGCATATTCATGTGAAAAGTCAGTAATACAAGGGTAAAGTGTCATAGCATTCTCCTCCCGTCTGAAAATATTCTTCCGAGCCCTAAACAGCACCATAGTACAGCAGGACAATGGTGACAAGCTAGAGGAAGGAGTTCGTAAAAGCTGGTTCCCTATGTCAGCACAGCAGCTGCTTTCCCTAGGTGGTGGCTGTGTCTCACTCCACTGTACTATTGCAGTTCACATACCAGGCGAGGTCTAGGTCTATGATGAGCCTACTCTGCCTTTCAAAAAAGACCTAAATTTTTAAAGCACTGGCTTTGTCACCCAGCCAACCTGTCACACCAGTCTTCTGGTGCCTTGGGTGCAAGCTACTGGCTAAATTTCTAATTTGACATTTCTCTGTAAGGAAGAACAGGTCGGCTTCTTTGGTGAAAAGAACACAGCCCAGCCAGTCACCGCAGACAGATGGAGCTGTGCCTGGGGAAGCCAGAAACTGCTCAAAGATTCTCCTGTGCCTCCAGCACAAGTCCTGACCCCACACCCTGAGCACAAGGATGAGACACCACATTCCTTAAGGACCCCGTTCTTCTGTTTCTGTAACAGTCTGTAAACTGACTCTTTATCACCGCTTTCTGAGCCAGGAGAGGAAATGCCACTGGAGACCAGGGGTTCTGATTGCAGCTCTACCTCCAACTGCACACACATTGTTTAATCTCTTTGAACAATGGCCCCTCACCTTTAAAATTAGTTGTTTGATGGGGGATAAAGTTGCAGTAGGGTACCTTGCTCACAGTGTGTGTACTCCCCAGGCTCTGCTGGCTAGTTTTATGTCAACTTGACACAAGCTGAAGTTATCTCAAAGGTGGGTGTCTAAATAGAGAAAATGACTTCATAAGAACCAGCTGTAGGACATTTTCTTAGTGACTGATGGGGGAGGGCCCAGCCACTGCAGGTAGTGCCATGCTGGGGATGGTGATCCTGGGTTCTATAAGAAAGCAAGCTGAGCAAGCCACGATGAGCAACCCAGTGAGCAGACACTCTCCCCATGGCCTCTGCCTCAGCTCTATCTCCAAGTCCCTGCCTGCTAGAGCACCTGTCCTCCTTTCATGGTCAACTATGATGTGGAAGCATTAGCCAAATAAACTCTTCCCTCTCCAACCTGCTTTTGGTCATGGCATTTCATCATAGTAATAGCAATACTAACTAATGCACAGGCATTAGATGCTTCAACCAGTATCGTCACCACAATGGCAGCTATTGATATTACTATGCTGCCACAGCTCCTCAGCTCCTTAACTTCAGGCTCCATTTAATTCTGTTTGTTTGTTTTTTGAGACAGGGTTTCTCTGTGTAGTTTTAGCTGTCCTGGAACTCACTTTCTAGACGAGGCTGGCCTTGATTTACAGAGATCCCCCTGCCTGTGCCTCTGTGGTAGGTAGGCCTAAAGGCATGCCCTACTATAGCTGACACCATAGCCCTGCTCCATTTAATTAACAAGAAAACTAAAGGTCATATTGACTCTGCAGGAGTTTGGCAAGATCAAAGAATGGTCAGGACTCAGAGCAACTGCTCTGGACTGAATGAGTTCACTGACCAGGTATCAACCGGCTGTTATCTCTCAGGTTTTGTGTTTAAGATGTTAAGACAGGGGCTCAGCAGTTAAGAGCACTGTCTGCTCGTCCAAAGGTCATGAGTTCAATTCCTGGAGACCACATGATGGCTCACAACCATCTATAATGTGAACGGATTCCCTCTTCTGGCAGATGTAAATGCAGATAGAACACTCATATACATAAAATAAAGAAATCTTAAAAAAAAAATGTTAAGACAGGCAGAGGACATCTTTGCTCCCAGCAAGCTTGTAGTTTAGTGAAAATAAATCAAGAGCTTCCACCTCTGCTGCCTGGGAGCTGAAACTTCATTCCTAGTGGTAACTGCCCTGTGCTGGGAAAGTCACAGGAAAACCAGCCCCACTGGGACCACAGTGCACTGAGTCACGTGATCTCTATGTGGCTGAGTAGAGATATCAGGAGAACCCACGCTTTTCCTTTTTTATTTCGGTATTTATTTAGTATGTATGTGCATGGGCATGCATGTATACAGAGCACACAAGCACGGAGGTACACATGCACCAATTCTGAAGGGGAGAGCTTGGTAGCAAGTGTCGGCTCTATTTTCTTCACCTAGAGTTTTGAGATAGGGTGTCTCACTGAACCTGGAGCTCACAGGTTCAGCTAGCCTGGCTGAGCAAACCTAGACAGGATGCTCCTCCTGTCTCTGACTCCGCAGGCTGGGACTGCAGGCCTGTAAGCTGGGCCCGGCTTTTTTATGGGAGGTCTGAACTTGGGACGCCATGCCTGTGAAGCATACCACTTAACCGACGGAGCCACCACTCCTTTGCTTTTAAGTGTGCTGCCTTGTTCAAAGGCTTACATCAAATGAAGCATTAGGGAAATGAAAGGCATGAGGAGAACCACCTCATGGGAACTTATGGGGACAACCAGTCGGAGCCTTTCTTGGAAGAAAGTGCTGTAAGAATGTGCAGTGACCCGGCCGGAAGGGACATCCGACTGTTGGTGTTAGAGCCTCTGGCTTCGTGCTTTCCCAGCACTAGGTGGCCCTTCCCTACGTGCAAGCATAACTCCACTGTGCCCGGAGTCCAGACCCGTGGCACGGCCAGGCTCCTGTGGCACGGCCAGGCTCCTGGGGTGTGTGGCTAGCTCCATGACCCCAGGGGACTCAAGGCAGCAGGGAAAGTAGAGGCCAGAGAAGGTATGGCTTACACTGGGATGCTCAGCCCTAAAACTCAGGATTCCTCCCAGGCCATCTCAACTTGGGCAGGCTATCCTTCTAGCTATTCATATCTGTCTGGAAACACACAAAAGAAACAGAACGCCTCATGTCTGAAGACAGAGGCGACTTTGGTCAGGAGAGTAGCAACTGCCACTGGAACTGGGGAATCCTGGGTCAGCCTCTGTTGAGGTCTTTGGAGTTTAAGGAGGCCCAGAAATTGGACCCAGTTTCTCCCGGGGTCCCAGGGTTCACCAATAAGGAAGGAGATTCTTAATCCTGACTTTCCATGAGTCCTCTATGCTCTCTAGTAGCCACGATTAACACTATGCCAAACAGTAACAAGAACATCTCAATCTAATGAGTGAATGGCTAACGGAGCATTGTTGGGCAGCTGGCAACAGGAGGGCCTCTGCTCTTACCCTGGGCTGTCAGGAGGCAGAGGGAAGTGGGCAGACCAGAGCCAGAGCCTCAGTGTCACTGAGCCATCTCTCCAGCCCTGGCCAGCTCTACTTCTTACAACTGTTCTGTGTGTCACTCCAGACTCGTAACTTAGGGGTTGAGCTCAGTTCTTCTTTCAGAACTGGGTATGCAGAACGGTGTGGATTTCACTTGAATCCAGCCCACCAATTACCAGCTGTAGTTCCTGGTCTGTTAACACCTGACTCACAGCACAGATGGGAGGGAGGGGCTGTTTTTCTGCACCCTGTCCAACCTCAGGATCCATCCCCCACCTCCACACCCAACCCCATCCCCACTCAATTGGAGGATGTGTTGCTTAGCATAGAAAGCATCTCTCCAGCCTGGTTTCCTCCCAGTTGCTAGGAGAGCCATGCCCTTTTGGCTTTGTGGGCCACTTCCTTTGAGAGCCGGGTCACTTACTGTTTGTCTAGTGTTTAATCATTAGGAGGTGGAGGTTCTAATACAGGGGCCCCAGGCCATCTGCAAATAAGTCAGCTATTTGCCTGTGTCTCTCAAGGTCTGTTTTTAGAAGGCTTCTCGGCAGAGACACAGGGCTGACCTCTGACATAGTGGGTTCCCAGATACTGGGGGAAGGGGGTTTTATTCTCCAAGGCCATAGGGGTGAAGTATGAATAGAACTTCTCTCCTGCGAGATAAACTATTGGGCATTCAAGGTGGGAGTGCCTCTTTCCAGAGTAGAACTCCCATTCCAGGCACTTGCCTTCCCCACTCAACTGGAACTGCTTCCCCTCACCCCCCCTTGTTTTCCAAGGTCTGACCCAGCTTTTGCAGGAACACTGCCATCACCCTGTCCTGCCACTTATAGCCAGGCCCTTCCTTTGGCAGCTCCAGACCTGCTCTTTGCCCCAAACAGAGAGTATTGGTATCCCAGAAGACAGCTCCAGCCTCGATTTCCCCATATCCCCAGCACAGTACCTTAAATGCAAGGTGATCCCAAGTATTTGCCAGTCCTGACAGAGTGTGTCTATAGACTGAATAGTTTATGTGGAAGTCTAACCCCCAATGTGGAAGTTTTGCAGGTAGCAGCTGTGTTTGGGAAGTGAAGGCAGAGCCCTCATAAGTGGGATTAGCAGCCTTTTAAAGGGCCCTAGAACACTCTCTTGTACTGTTTCTATTACAGATGATGGAAGGAGGAGGGCCCTTGCCAGAACCTCTCATGCTGGCTCCTGCCTGTGCCTTCTGGCTTATGGACCTGTGACAGCAAATGTCTGGTGTTCCCACGTCTATGGTGGCATGCATAGCTTAGGACAGGTGGCAAGCCACGTCCCTATGTCATCTCAGACAACCTGCCATGTGTCAGAGCCTGCATTATTAGGTCCTGGGAATCCAATGACAAGTAAAATAGCTTTGGTCCTTAAGCCTTGCATTACAAAAGTAGAAAGCAATTCAAAATTAGGTTAGAAGTTAAAATAAAGGACAGCACAGACTCCTTTGTGTGCATCAAGGGAGAGAACTGATGACAGGACTCTGAACTATACATGCTAGCCTGGCCCAGAGCAAGCCCAAGCAAGAGGAGGTGAGTGCTATGACAGGATTGCAGCGGCCTGCAAAGCTGTCAGAGGCATACACAGCCTGAGAAGCACTTGGTACCTCAAGTTGAGAAGTGGAGATGAGACCAGAGAGGGGGCAGGGCCAGGCCAGCCAGTGCTTTATCCAATCTGTGACAAAGGCTTTTTAATGCTTCATCTGAGCATCACAGATTGTGCTAGAGTAACATCTGAATAACGGGGCTGGCATACAGGACAGTGGCTGACACTAAGGGCAGCCAAGGAACAACAGCAGAGGTGCCAGCTGTCAGGTGCCAGCTCCCTGAAGGGACTCCAACCCCAACACAGGAAGGAAGCTGACCTTGGGTATACCAGAGAGGCCAACCATTAGCATGACAAGTGCTTCTTGTTCAGGGAGGCCTCCCTCCCAGATTCCTGTAGGGGAAATTCAAGGCAGCTCTGCCCACAGGCGCTCCTCAGTTTGCAAGCTCTTCTTACCACCCTTTTATTCCAGATCATTAAGACTCCAGCCCTCTGGAGGCTTCCCAGGGGCCTCTGTTTAAAATGAGAAGCAACTACATTTAATTGCTTCAGCCAGACACCATGCCCCCCTCCCCCAATCCCTCCCAGAGCAGCTTCATCCTCAGCTTGTCTTGAAATATAATCAGCGCCTGTTTGGAGGCCCTCCTCAAATTATGGTTCTGATCTTTTGCTCCAAAGAGAGCTGGAATTATAGCTTGGCACGGAGAGAAGTTCAAGTCTACAGGGTCATAAACCCTTTCATGTTCTGTTTCGAGACCTCCGCTGGGGATTTTAGCAGGTTTGCACCTCTGATGTTGCCTGGGGATGGGGTGGGGGGAAGTTTGAACAGACCTCCTGGCAGGCTGTGTGCCTCAGCTTTTGCTAGTTACCCACTGGGGGTCCTGGGCCTTCTAGTTTCTCCTTCCATCACACACCAGACTTTGGCAAGGACAGAAGCAGCAGGCAGGCAAGAGCTGAGTGGACTCCTCCAGAGAGAATCACAAGTAAAGGGACATGGCTACAAGGCAGGGCCCATTTTATAACCTGGCTTTTCTGAGGCACACACTTTGTCCTCTTATTTTCATCTCTGAAGTCAGCATTCTAACTTACTGCCAAATGGCACAGCCTGCCTTGCATTCTTTTTGTTTGTTTCAAGATTTATTTACTTATTTGTTTATTTATTTAAAGAGTGCTCTATCTGCTTGTATACTTGTATGCCAGGGGAGGGCATCAGATCCCAGAATGGATAGTTGTGAGGCACCATGTGGTTGCTGGGAATTGAATTTAGGACCTCTGGAAGAGCAGACAGTGCTCTTAGTTGCTCAGCTATCTCTCCAGCCCTGCTGCCATGCATTCTAATCTGTCATGGCAGCCCTGCTGCCATGCATTCTAATGGCAATGACTACCAGGCTCTCTAATCCATCACCCAGTGACAGCGGCTGCCAGGGTTTCTAATCCCTTATTATCAAATGGTACTGGCTGATACCATGACTGCTCCTAGGCATGGTGTAGGATAAAGTTTATTATAGACATGTGAGAGCATAGCCAGAGGCAGACACACCTGGGAGAGTTCATGATCATGAACCTGAACCCCATGGAGGGTGGGGTAAGGAAGAGAAGAGAAGAAAGAGGGAAGAGGGGAACCAGGTGCAGCAGCCGGGAGGCCAAAGGTACAAAAAGAGCAGGTAACCAAATGCCTAGATTATATAGGGAAGGCTGTCTGGGGGAAGAGCAGCTTAGGCCCTGGGCTGGAGAGTTCAGGGTATAGAAGGTGGGGTATGCCAGCCATACCCTGTAACAGGCAGGGACTGAGGGATGCTGGGAGAATCTGGAGGCCAGGTTCGATATGTTAAATAGGCACCGCAGCCACTTGTCCTGGGTTTGAAAATAACCTATCCGTAAATGGCACTGTCTATTAAAGATGGAGGGCACTAACTTTGTACGGCATGGTCTCCCAAAACCTTTTCAGCTGCCCAGTGAGGAAAACACAGGATAGCTAACTCTCCTGGCCCCTCCCATGCAGCTGGAGGCCTGAGGTATGTTTGGAGGACTACAATGTCTTCTGGGTGGAGAATACTCAATTTGAAGTCTAGAGTAGGACAGGGGTCACTGGTTGAAACAATTTTTCTAAAAATGGTAGTAAGCTCTGTGTGTGGCCATTCAATGTCCCAGGAGGGAGCTCCTGAACTCCCTGAAGGTAGGGTAAGGTCCTGCGGGAGGAGTGCACACAGACCAAGTGCCGTGCACCCCATGCTTTCCCACTGCCATTGGACTGCTTCTCAGCTCGGATGTCCTGTCCTATCCTGAGTCAAAGTGCAGCCTTGCTTGTTTCACTGTCTCGTTCTAGAGGGTTGGTGCCTGCATCATGCCGTGGTCAAGTATTTTGCACAGCAGTCATATATCACAGTGCCTGTGCTCTTGGGTGGTTTGAGCATGTGAACATTTGGTCTCCTGATGCTGGTTCGATTTGTGGAGGCCTAGAAAGTTCAGGCCTTGTTTAAGGAAGTCTGTCGCTAGGGCTGGCCTGCACATGGTGGTGCAGGCCTTTACCCCAGCACTCAGGAGGCAGAGGATCTCTGAACGTTTGAGGTCAGCCTAGTCTACAAAGTGAGTTCAGGGCTACAGAGAGAAACCCTATATCGAAAAAAAAAAAAAAGGAATGTCATTGGAGCTTGGCTCTGAGAGTCTAAAGACCCTGTGCCAACCTCCAGTTCACTGTCTCCGATTTGTGATTGCTGTTTAAAATAGGAGCCTTCAGTGTCTTCTTCCGCCATGACTGCTTCTTGCTGCCCTGCCTCCTTACCACGATGGACTCTTATCCCCAAAAAATGCAAATAAACTCATTCTTCTGTAAGATGCTTGTTGGCATGTGTTTTATCATAGCAACTAATACACACTCAGTCATCAGTCATCCACCCGTTCATTCACTCCCTCAGTCTTCTCGGTCCAAGTAAAAGGCGCACGCCCTCTTAACGGGCCCATAAGCAGGATTCACCTGGTTTTGTTTACTGATGCTTACACTAGTGGGTAAGACAAAATACATGAAAACAATGGGGTGTGGCCAGGCATGGTGGGATTGTAACATTAGCACTTGCAAGGTGGGGGGGGGGAGTGAGGTAGGAGAGTGTTTAGTTCCTGGCCAGCCTGAGCCACACTTGAGACCTTGTCTCAAAGTTAGAACAAGCAGAACAAAGGGCGTGGAACAATCAGACACACGTGGGCCACGGCTCCTGGATGGAGATCAGAGGACAGCCTCACGTGTTCTGTCTGACCTTCCCTTTCTCCCCGATTTGAGACAGGATGTCTTGAATGATCCTGCATGCGCCAATCTGTGCAGGTATGTGAAAAGCTTCCAGGATTCCCCTTTCCCGGCACTGGGATTTCAGACTGCACTACTGTGCCTAGATTTATTGAGTTCTGGATATCTGGTCCTCACACCTGGGCAACAGCTACTCTACCCATTCACCAAAGCATCTCCCAGCCCATCCAAAAGATCCTTGTTTTTAATTTAGTGTATGATGTATGTGTGTAGGGGTGTGTGCTGGCTAGTTTTATGTCAATTTGGCACAGACTAGAGTCATCAGAGAGGAGGGAGCCCTGACTGAGAAAATGCATCCATAAGATCAGGCTGTAGGCAAGCCTCTAAGGCATTTTCTTAATTGTTGTTGACTGGTGCCCAGTCCATTGTGGGTAGCACCACCCCAGGGCTGGTGGTTCTGGATTCTAGAAGAAAGCAGGCTAAGCAACCCATAAGGAGCAAGCCAGTAAGCAGAACTCCTCCACGGCCTCTGTATCAACTCCCTCCTACAGGTTCCAGCCCTGTCTGAGTTCCTGACTTCCTTCAGTGATGAACAGTGATGTAGAAGCACAAGCCAAACAAACCTTTCTTCCTCAAGTTGCTTTGGTCATGGTGTTTTTCCACAGCAACCCTAACTAAGACAGGGTGCAGACACTTCCCAGCCTATGTGTATGGAAGTCAGAGAACAACTCTGAGGAGGTGTTTCTTTTTGTTGTTGTTGTTTGGTTTGGTTTTTCTCCCACTTTTATACGGGTGCCATGAATCAAACTCAGGTGGTCTATCTTACACGGCAAGCACTTTTAGCCACTGAGCCATCTTACTGACCCTGAAAGAATCTTTAAAATGACCATTGCCAGAAAAGCAAAACAAGCAAACTTCCAGTCACTTGTTAGGATAACAGCATGAAGCATGTAGTCACAGTAGGACCACAGTGACTGCACGGTCACTCCAGCATGTGGTGTCATGGCTTGAGTATGAACTTCTTACAGACAAGGACTGTATCCTGCTCATCTTTAGACTCCAAGGGCCTGGTGCATAGTAGGTGCTCAGTAAATGTTAAGCCAGCAGCTTTTCTATGTTGTCTTACTGTTGACATGCAACTGATAGACAGTATGGGGCATCTACTGTATTCCTCATCTGCCTGAGGACTTTCCTCCTCACAGAGAATCCACAAAGCTCCTGGAGGCCATGTGGTCACACTGGAACAAATACACAGGAAATGTGGCAATGCATTGGATGTTGCAGGCTTGGTTCTATGATGGAAGGTAAGGTGGTAGAAAGTCCAGGGTGTTACCCTCTATGCCATGAGACAGTGGAAGTCACTGTATGTTTTCTATTCTTCTGGTACACATATTGGTCCTGTACTTCCCTTCAAATGGAGTCAAAGGACCTCGTCTGATCAACATGCTCATTCCTGGGCAGAGACTAAAAGACAAGTGGCTCACCAACACTTGTCATCGCCTCGTGATGGGAATTAGCAACTCTCAGTTGGAACAACAGTCCCGCTGGCACTCTGGTTCCCAGTAAGAGCAGTGAACAGCATAACCTCCTACGGTGGCTGGATGATAAGGGTGAGAGGTCTTGGAGTCTCTTGTTACACAGCGCGACCTACTCTACCCTAACTGAAACCAGGGACTTCCAGGAACACTGGATTCAGTCACACACAGTTATTTTTCTACTGTGGGACGCACACTCTGATTGGGTTTCCAGGCCTAGGCTTTGTGTTCCCTGAGGATTAAGCAGAGAGGAAGTTTCCCAATTTTTGCCTTTTCTCTTGGGCCCCTCATTCTAGCTTTCACACTGTTAGACATCATTCTATCTCAACTTTAAGTGTTCAAGTTATCTTTTAAACATTATTTTACATGTATGACCATTTGTCTACATGTATGTTTGTGCAGTATGATCATGCCCACTGCCACTGGAGGCCAGAAATAGGCAACAGATCCCCCAGAACTGGATTAAGATGATGGTTAGGTACCATGTGGGTGCTGGAGCTGAAGGCCCTTTGTTAGAGCAGCCAGTTCTTTTAACTTTGGAGTCACTTCTCCATCTCTCACGCAACTTATCTTTCAACAACTGTTGGAAGCACACCGCTTACAAAAAAAGCGTCTTTTGGAGCCATGGCTATGTTCTCCAGCCCCCACTCAGCTGTGTCAGGGAGTGGAGCATCTCATGGGCCTGCTGCACCTTTGCCCTTTCTTTCTATGTGGGAACACGGCCGGTGAGAAGCAGTGCTCCACGCTTGGCAGACTGTGGGTTCCCAGCCCTTTACAACCCTCTGGAGAATTCCTCTGCGGCTTAAGGTGCAGATGGTTTGCTTCCTGTCATCACCACCCCCTGTTCAACCCAGGTGGCCTCTGCCCACAGAAGCGGCCTCTTGCTTAAAAAGGAAGCCAGGGGCAGGGGCAGACTGGGGCCCTCCAGGAAGACCAGTGCAGTAATTATCACCCTGTTACAACGGAAATAGAGATTTGCCTCCAAGGCCCCTTTTATGGGCTTTGAAACAGTGACTTTCACTTGCTCCCACTTTGTTTCTGGATGCACACAGGGAAGGGAAAGGGGTGGAGCATGGGAAGGATCAGGAGGGAGCACGAGGAAGAGTGCAGACTGGCTTCTGTGCTGAAAGCCTCTGTCTGTAGAGAATGGGTATGGGCTTTGTGTGCAGGATGCAAAGTAAAAAATGTTCTTGGACATAGTGGGCGTCACTGGGAGTGATAAAGCCCCTTGAACCTCAAAAGAGAAGCAGGAAGAATGAGATGAAGAGGTGGGGTGAGGTTGAAGAAGAGGGATTGGGAGGAGGGATGAAGAAGAGAGGAAGAGAATTTCCATGTTCTAGGTAGAGAATGTCCTATTAAAGCTTGGATATAAAATTGGCTCCCACAAGGCTCCACACAAGCAACAGGCTTGGAGAGGTAACTGACACACAGGCACAACATTTGCTTCATTGATGGATTCACCCTCTGATAGGACCACACCAAACAGGTTGTTATGGGGAAGGGTTTGACTGGGCCACTGGATGCTTGCTCTTGAAGGCATAGTCTCTCCCCGGCTGCCTCCTGCCTCTCTGCTTCCCACCAGCCATGAGGTGAACAGCTCTTTCAACTGGGCTCCCTGGTTAGTTTCCAGACCAGTCAGGGCTACACGGCAATACTGTCTCAGAAAACTAAAATAAAATGACAGGCAGGTATGGTGGCGCACACCTGTAATCCCAGCCCTCAGAGAGGCAGATGCAGGTGGATCTCTATAATTTCAGGACCAGCCTGGTCTACAATGCAAGTCCAGGGCAGCCAAAGATACACACACACCAAAAACCATAAACAAACAAACAAACGAATGACTAAAATTACTAGTACAGGAACAATGTAGTTGTTAGCCAAGACTGAGAAAGATAAGTTTTTGGATGACTTCAGAATTGTAGCGGACTGGTAGCTCTGCATTTCCAATGTCACTGAAAAGATGCATCTTCAGATTTTGAAATTAACTCTTCCTCTAACCAAGACCACAAAACTACAGTCAGAATTCTCAGTGTCCCTATTCTGAACCTGCGCGGAGGCTGAGGACTAAGTGGTGGATGAAGGTGCTGCTGGGTGCAGAAAAGTTGCATCATTCTGCGTGCGTCCGCAGCCTGGCAGGGTTAGGGTTTTTGTGCTCTGGGGGACAGACTTAGGCTTGGTTTTGCAGGCTGCTTTTTAGCAGGCTGCACAGTTACAACCTTTCAACTTGGGACTCGTCACTACAATGGCCTCCCAATTCAAGTGGAAATAGGGCTGGCTTTGAAGGCCAGGGTCAGGGGCCAAGTGCAGGCTGCACAGTCTACTTATGTCCTGTGTCTGTTTTTAAAAGCAATCTCAAAGCTTTACTGACACAGGTACCATCTGGAGAGTGAAAAGACACCCACAACGTGAAGGTGGAAACAACAACAGCCACCCTCTCCTTTCTGCTTGGTCTCCTAGCCTGACCTAAAGTATACGCTGAATCCAACTCCTGTCCTATTGACACAATATGACGTGGAAGTGTCAGCAAGGAAAAGCATCTATCTAATGGCCCTTAGCCTTTTGCCTGCTAATCCTAAGGACTGTCAAGATCCCTGAATACTGAAGCCCTTTGCAGTGTCTAAGAAAGGGACTCACAAGTGCCAACTTCTAGGATGCTTTCTGCTTATAAAGCAAGTTGCTAGAATCCAAGAATTTCTGACGAGTTCAGAAGACACAAGGTTACATGCGGAAACCATTCATGTCCTTACATAAGCCTCCAGCAGAAGGTGTGGCCTAGATTAAGGATGTGTCTCAAGATCTGGATCGTGTGTGTGTGTGTGTGTGTGTGTGTGTGTGTGTGTGTGTGAGAGAGAGAGAGAGAGAGAGAGAGAGAGAGATCCCATCTCAAGATCTGGATTAAACAGAGTGTGTGTCATCCCACCTCATGATTTGGATCAAAAGCTTGTTGTCTTCCCGCCTCAAGATCTGGATCACAGGGGCTGGGGAGATGGCTCAGTGGTTAAGAGCGCTGGCCGCTCTAACAGAGGTCCTGAGTTCAATTCCCAGCAACCACATGGTGCCTCTCAACCAGCTATAATGACATCTGGTGCCCTCCTCTCATGTGCAGGCAAACATGCAGGCAGAATACTATATACATAATAAATAAACAAACAAATAAATAAATAAAAAAAAAACAGATCCGGGTCACAGGTGTGCCCTCCATTTCTAGATTGTAGTTCATTTCAGATATAGTCAAGTTGATAACAGAGAATCACAGTATCCCATCTATCTATCTGTCTATCTATCTATCTCTCTGTTGATTTATCATCTGCCATGCCTATTATGTATCATATCTCTTTCTCCCAACTTGGTGTTCATATTGTATAGCTAAAACCATACTATTTTAACACTCCTAGAAGTTCTCTTGGCACAGTCTCCAGTTGGTTTCTGTTTTCCCTTAGAAAATCCATTTTGGATTTCTCTGTGACCAAGTTTTGCCCATCATTGACCTTTGTATAGCTAGCTTTGTATCCAGGTTCTTTTACACTCCATGTTGCTTCTGAGACTTGATGGCCTTTCGTGCATTTTATTTATTTATTCTTGTTGAAGTTTGGGGTTATTCTCTTAAATGATTATGTCCTGATTTGTTTATCACTCTCTATGGGCTCCTTCTAGTCTGATCTTTTATGGATAGTGCTACCATGATCACCCCTTTTGGGGGTTGTTTTTGGTGATGGTATTGGGAATTACATTTAGTGACTCAAGTGTCCCAGAGAAGCACTATACTCCTGAGTCACAGGTCTAGCCTTTGTTGTTGTTGTGTTGTTTTGTTTCTTGAGACAGGGTTTCTCTGTGTATCAGTTGCTGTCTTGGACTCACTTTATAGAACAGGCTGGCCTTGAACTCACAAAGATCCACTTTCCTGTGCCTCCTTAAGTGCTGGTATTACAGGCTTGTGCCACCACACCTGGCTGATAGGCCTAGTCTTGACACCAGCATCTTCATATGTTCAGCAGCTTCCTTGACTTAAAAACTCTGTCCTCAGGACCCAGGAGATTGAAGCAGGGGGGGAAGAAGTTCAAGGTCATCCTCACCAACAGTAAATATGAGGCTGGCCTGGACTGCATACCGAGACCCCGCCTCAAAACAAAACAAAACAAACAAAACCTAAAATAAACAAAACTAAAACCAAAATCAAAGGCAAATGCACTCATGACCAGTACTCACTCATGTAGCTTGAGCCCGAAAAGCATTTCTGGGCCTGTGGCTGTGGCTCTGTTGGTAAACCATTTAGCTGACAGCTAGCCTCTCCGCCCTGCATGCCACACCTCCTTCTCTGCAAGTGCCCTTCATTCAGTTATCGGGGTCTATTATGTGTAACGTGCCACCTCCATCTGTCCACTCGATCCTCCCTCCACAACTGGCTGGCTCTTCTTTGCTGGATGTAGTCACTGATCTCTATCAAGAAGGGACTGGGATCCAGGGTGACATCCCTAAAGTGACAGAAGATCAAGGGGACTGGCATTTTGAATTTATCATCTTCGTCTATTATTTCTCAGAACTGGCTGATGACATAAAACTCAAACTGACGAAGTTTCTTTCTCCCAGGCCTCTGAAGACACATATTGCTGTTGGTGATTCTTAATGACCTTAATGATACACCAGGCCATGCTGCAAATAGTCTGGGGTCTCAGCATCATGTTCCAGCTCTCAGGGCCAGCTGTGGTCCTCAGCTGGAGGGCCTATGTTAGTGCCTTTCCTAAGCCCAGGATGTTCTGCCCTTTGTGCTCCCCCTTTCCCTGGCTGAGAACTAGACAGGGCTAATGTCTCAACAATTCCCATTTCCTTAGTACATCTCTTGTGGTCTACTGCTTATGTGTGAAACCATAAGCAAGGACTCCGAGTTCTTTTATATAAGACTTCCTGGAAATTATCTTAGTTCTTAGACATTTGTTTTTCAGGTTGTAAGGGAAGGATTCCAATTGCTTTAAGTTGCTTAAACAACACATTTCAATCACAGGGGAAGAAGAATCATACCCAGTTTGCATATTCACCATCTGTGGTGCGCTCCCTTGATATTTCATAGTCACTGTCTCACGCCTACACAGTTCTTAGCATAAACAATGTTTGTAAAATCATGGGTTTGATGTGCTAGCTCTAAGTTCCAATAAGCAGTAAAATTAAAATATAAATATTGAAAATAATAGTTCCCTATTAATTACTATGATTTCACATACTACAGGCAGCCCCTGCTTTGTGAAGCACTCACCTAGCTGAAATAGAGCAACAGAACAAATGGCTTCCATCTTTCCAATCTGACCCCCCAAATCTGGAAGAAGCAGAGAGAGGCTCAGCTGTTATCCATGATTCCATTAGCCCTCCAATGAGGCACTGGGTAAAGAGATATTCTGAGACTAAACATCTACGAAGGACTGGAGCACTAGCTCAGTCAGGAAAAAGCTTGCCTTCCTTGCAACTGTCAAGACCTGAGTTTGCTCCTTGTAAGTTGTGTTATATACACAGGGAGGTGGAAACAGGATACCTGGGGTTTGCAGTTCACCAGTTTAGCCCACTTGCCAATGAGAAATCCAATCTCAAAAAATAAAATAAAGCAGAGATTGGACAGGTGTCTCCGAGGTTAGGAGCATTTCCCGTGAAATCATGAGGACGGGAGTTTGGATCTGAACACTTACCTAACAAGTAGTGTTCCTGTAAACACCTACAATACTGGCTTCTAAGGAAGCAAAGACAGGAAGAGCTTTGGGGCTTGCCAGCTTGCTGTGTAGCTGCGGACACTAGAGGCCCAGGTCCAGGGAGAGACCCTGTCCCAAAAACACAGGTGGAGTGCTAGAGGCAGATACCTGACACCCTCTACTGGCCCAAGGCCCAATACCTGGGCCTCCTCGTGTACACACACATGCATGTGTATCCACACACATATGTGCACCCACACAGATATGCACAAACACACATAGATAAATAAAAGCACAGTTATTTCCACTTAGCCATCAGAGTAGCATCACCATGGTCTAGTGACTATATCTATGGAGGTTAAAGAAATTTAGCACATTCCACAAGAACACAAATACATCCCTGCTAGCAAATAAAACAGGAAGACAATTGTATCATTAGTCAGTCTATTATTTTCTCTTTCTCCTCCTCTTCCTCCTCTTCCTCCTCCTCCTCCTCTTCTTCTTTTTAAAGAAGCCCCTTGAGTTCTTTCTTAAAATCTTGCCTGGCTATCTCTTTAGTCCTTGATCATACCAGACCAATCAGGCCTGGAGAGGACCAGGTACACTGCTGTTCATTTGGAGTAGAAACAAGGCATTGGAACAAATGGCTTCTTCCATCTTTCCAATCCTAACCCCCAAATCTTGAAAAAGCAGCGAGAGACTCAGCTGTTATCCATGATAATTCGATTAGCCCGCCAATGAAGCATTAGATAAATGGTCATCCCAGAGGCTTCGGCTACAAGCGAAGCCTGACCTTGTAAGGTCTGAAAACAGGCATACTAACCAACTATAACAGGATGAAAACAAGCAGAGTAATTTGACAAATTAATTACAGCACCAGTAAGAGTGTTGCAGATACTGAATATTTTCTCCCTGTGGTGTTCACTATAAAGATTTGCAGGGTTTAAGCTTTAAAAAGTGAAGCTCTCAGGGTCTGAGAGATGGTTCTTAAGCGTCAAAGAGCACTGGCTGCTCTCCTAGAGTATCATGGTTTGATTTCCAGCATCCTCATGGCAGCTCCCAACCTCCTATCAATCCACTCCCAGGGAATCTGATACCCTCTCCTGGCCTCTGCAGGTACTACATGCACATACTAGCCAGCCCAAAACCCACATACAAAAAAGCTAAAAATAAAAAGTACAGCTCTCAGAGGTTTCTGTAGTTAAGCTCTGTCCTGTCCTCCCTCACCTCCCCCTCCCACTTTGTGTTTTTGTTTTGATACACAGTCCCTCTAAACAGCCCTGGCTGTCCTAGAACTCACTATGTAGTCTAGGTTGGCCTTTAATTCACTGAGATCTGCCTCCAATGTGTCGGGAGTGAAGTGTGTGCCACCATCCAGCTAGTTTTCTGTCTGTTTGAATGCAGTGCTGCGGAGCAAACCCAGGGCTCTGTGCAAGCTAGGTAAGTACTCACTCTAACAACTAAGCTGTATCTTAGTCCTTGTATGGATTTTTTTCAAACCAATAATTTTATTCTTTTCCCCAATGTAAATGGCCATACTGAACACGGGGGACTCAAAGGAGGACATGATAACACGGGGACAGATCCTGCGGTCTTGACAATGAATCAGCAATTCTCCCACCCACGTTTTCTACTCTCATCCCAAAAAAGTGCCACTGTTGGGCAATATTTCAGTATTTATTTCTTTACAAAATTGTCCTGCTTCTCTGAAGCAAGCCATGTATGTACATGTATATGTACATACATATACATATACATGTACATACATGCATATGTATGTCAGTGTCTATGTGTATGATGTGTGTGCTGGTGCCCACAGAAGCTAGAAAAGGGTGCCAGATCCCCCAGAGACTAGAGTTATAGGGGTTTGTCAGCTGCCCACTGTGGGTTCCCAGAACCAAACTCCTCCGGAAGAATAACAAATGCTGTAACCACTGGGTCATCTTTCCAACCCCTCATCTGCTGGAGAACAGCAGGAAGGTAATCCTACCTTGCAACATGGCTTTCCAAAACCCAAGTTGTTTTGTAAAAATACAAAACAACTTCAAATTACTCACTCACATCTAAATTCCTTGTTACATCTCATCAGCCTAGATGCAGAAGGAGGTCAAGTACGCCAGAACATCCTTCAACAGTGAGATAGCTAAAGAGTACCTGACTCTACACTGACAGCCAGTGTGATAGCACACCAGAGTTGGTAAATCACACAGTCCTGACCCCTCCTTTCATAGCTAGCTCAAGGTCAGGGAACTGGTTTATGTTAGAGTCAGGGCTAGAAACCTGGAGGCCAAACACTTATTCCTCATGGTAGGGTGGGATACAGGTTCTTTTTGTCTTTGACAGTGGTGGTGACAAAGCTTGACAGACCCCTATTAATGGAGCACTTCACTGTGTGTCAGCTGAATTTATACCCCTTGCTTCACCACCTAGCTCCAGGCAGCAGGGGGCTTTGGCAAAACCTACTCAGGTATAGCCTGAACTCCACCCTGCACACAGACCTTCTGGTTATCTCAAGGTGCAATACCTGGAAAGCTGAGTAATGAGAGAGGAAGTGAGCAGGTCCCTGGGGCCTACTGGCTGAGAGGTGCTGAGTAACAGTTAAAAAAAAACAAAACAAACAAACAAACAAAAAAAACAGCAGCAAAACCACCCAAGCCTCAACTCTGCTCTTGCTATTGGAAGTGCCATCCCAGAGTTAAGGATGTAGCTCAGTGGCAGAGAGCTGCACTGACATGCATGTGGCCCTGGGTTCTACTCCCCAAACCATCACCAAATACATATATACATAGACACATGCCTTATACAGGCAAGACTTGGGAAACACAGCAGCCCTCTCCTACTTTTGTGCCAGTTCAGAAAAGGAATCACCTCAGGGATGACCTGCTTTTCCTCAGGGTGGAGAGCACACCCAGCCACTCTCTCAATATCATGACCAGCATTCCTCAGGCCACTCTCAAATAGCGTTCACACGTGGCTAAATCCAGGCGCAGCGTGCCTACCTGTCAGCATCTCCAAGGCCCAAGGAGGTATTTCGTTGTAGGGTCTCTCGCACCACAGCCATCCCATCAGGAAGCCTGTTTAGGCGGCGAGTATAGAGGCCAAGCCCACCATCCGTCATATACCTTTGAAGGAAGAGGACAGTAGACATATATGGTCAGAAGCAGCTGAACATAGTCTTGTCATTTTATGCATGGATACCGTGTGCTCTTAATGGGGAAAAGAGATTCTCTGAGGCTCTGTCACTACAGTCCGAAGAAAAACTCAGCTGCTAATTCAGTCTAGGATCTTGTGGGGTGGGGAGAATGCACTCGAAGCTTAATGAATCCAAACTCATGGGAATCTATGAAGCAGAAGGGAGCTGCTGAATAAAATCGGCTATCAGATGTATTCACGACATGCTCCTGAATGTCAGCAATTATGCAAGCAGGTGTCCCCTCGATGACATGTAAATAGAACTGACAAGTCCTTAGCACATTGTGGGCAAAACAACTGTGAGGGGGAGAAAGCAGACAAGCTTCGCGGGAGGAAGCAGGAAAAGATGGAGGGTGGACAAAGGCTACACAAGAGGCAGGCATCGCAGCTGCAGCAGTGTGAAAGTATGGACAGTGTCCAGTTCCACCTTCCACACTCATGTCTTCAGGTTTCCTACAAGTCTCTGTGAGCAACACTCACTGGCTCTTGGAGATGTGCCAAGGCTGCCTTCTGCTCGACTCAGTACGCTCTAGGAGGCAGAACCCAGAGCTTTCTGTATCGCTGGCTTAAAGTCTACCAAGCAGAGTCCCTGCCAGCACAGCCACTAGCCAGAGGTGGTTCAAGCACAAAGAATCTGTGCCTCGTGCTGCCCTGGCCCCTCCCATAACCGCTATAGGGACTGGGTAGCTGGTCCTCCTCATTTTCAAAGGAGAGTGGGTAGCAGCGCCAGACTTAGGCAGAGCCGAGCAATGAACCTGATCGCTTTCATCCTGCATGGCCCCGTTATATCATTGGCTGGGCTTCTGAAAAAGCAAGACTTCCGTATTTCAATTCTAACAACATAGAGCTCACACACACACACACACACACACACACACACACACACACTACATACATACACATTCACATACTACATACATACACACCTACACTACATACACACACTCTATATACACACACTACATGCACATACACAAATGTACATATTTATGCACGAGTGCACACAGACACACCCAAATCTGTTCATCTAGTCAATCAAACCAAGTGTTTGTGGTTGTGCCAACAAGGCAGAACGGAATGAACTTATGAACTTTTCACCCAGCAGTATAATTAAAAAAAAAGGGCAATCTGTGAAAACCTACTGAATTGTACACTTTTAAATGGTGTGCATTATGGTACATGAATTATATATTAATGAAAACTAAAATAAAAAAACAATCACAGCCATTCTTAAAAAATCATTTGCATAACTGCCTTTTAATGTTTTTCTCCCAGGAGATAATGCACTTCTTTTATTTACTTTGTTCAAATCCACATGCCGAATTCATCCCATTTCTACATGTATATTCAGTATTTTTTTGCTTGAATAAGTGAACACACAAAGGAGTGAAGCACAGATACCCACAGAGGGTTTAGCAAACACATACACACTCACTGTGATCGCGCTGATCACAGGGGTTTCTCCTCCAGCTTAAGCAAACTTGACACGTAAGACACAAAGCAAGGCAAACTGAATGTCTATCTGTCATCGCACCCAGGATCCATTCATCTGTCCAGCTGTCTGTCTAGCAAAGACAGAAAGCCAGGGTACAGCAGTGTGGGTGACTGGTATCCACCTAGTAAAAGAAGGGAAACACTTCCACTCCACTCAAAGGCACAGCCTCCACCGAAGGCTGCTGGTCAACATTTAGAAAATGTCCTTGCGAAGAGATGTAAGGGAGCTCTTCAAAGCACAATCTCATGTGCCATTAACCAGGGCAGTTAATCTTAGCAAAGCCGCCCTGCCACTTAGAAAAACACATTTTTTTTTTCAACTGGGGAGATCTTGTCAAAGGACAAACAATCTAATTTTAGCAGCACTCATTCCCTGCTGGATTTTTATTGCTGGTGAAACAATACATACGGTTGGGCAATTACACGCACCTGGGCAAGTAGACCACAACCCTTTCCCCAGCTTTCTGCTGAGGAAAGAGCCGCTCTGGCGATCATGCCTGAGGTAGGACAGAGAGACTACAGCCTCTGATCTACACTCCCACCCACCCACACAAATACCACACACACAATATGAAGAGAAGCATTTTATATTATTTTTATATTATTATTGTGTATGTAGGTATATGATGTTTGTGTATGTGTGTGCGATGTGTGTGGGAGGTCAGAGGACTACTTTATGGAGCACTTCATGCAGCAAGTACCTTTATTCACAGGGCCAGTGCTGTTTGCATATATTTTTAGTTTCTGCCTCAGCAAACCAATCCCACATGAACACCTGGCTCTCTGAAGATACAGTCTTCGGAGTCTCCATCTGAAACCCTGCTCAAGGCTCAGAGATATCAACAGACTCAAGCTCCTACGGCTTGCAAACATGGGAGAATGTCATGTCATCTTTTCTAGCTCTATCTGAGGCTCACATGGGCTAGGGACACGAAATGACTTGCCCAAGGTTACAAGCTAAAGAGACAGCTGACCTGGGCTGAGTCCCAGAGCCCCAGCACCACACCTTTCTTCTCCTTGGGGACACAAACAATTATCACTGTGATCCAGTGAGGAGCTGTGACACCTTTGTATCTTCACCATGGGTTCCTGCCTACACCACAGGCTACTGAACAATACTCACATTGCCCTCCTGAATTCTGTAGTGACAGTGGTTGAGGGTCTTTGCTTCCAGCTTTCAAAGACACCCAGATCAGGACCTTCTCATAATTAATACAATGTTCTTATCATCTACTCCAACTGTCTACATCAGAGGAGAGTGATTATATGATTTCCTGGACACAATTATAAACACTAGCCTCTGTGTTAGCCTGGGCTAGAGGGGTGAAAGACAAGCTGAAACTCACAGTTATTGGGAATTAGGCAAATAATTCTTCACTCCAAACTGAAGGGTGTAACATGAAGATTTGAGGGGCTGGGGTGAGGTGGGGCAGCCACAAGTGTCAGACTGGGCATAAGTTGGTCCTGCAGATGATGGGGGTAGGGTGGTTGCTAATAAGAAGAAAGTCTATGGAGGCGCATGGAATCACAGCACAAAGGCAGGGAAAACATAAGAGGGAAGTCAGGGAAAGGAAGGAGAACAGTGAACTGCATGGGGATGGAGGCAAAGTACTGGGATGCAAGATGGGGCTGAGACCTGAATGCTAATGGAGAGACAGGAAAGTACCAAACAGGTAACAGGCCCCACCTCAGTTTCAAGAGTTATTTATTTATAGTTTTCAACTTTCTATTTATTTTATGTGCATGGGTATGTTGTGTTCATGTATAGCTGTGCATCATGTATATGCCAGATGTCCAGGAAGGTCACAAGATGGTGCTGGGTCCTCTGGGGCTGGAGTTACAGATGGCTGTGAGACACCACGAGGGTGCTGGGAATCAAATGTGGATCTTCTGAAGAGCAGGCAGTGCTCTAAACTGCAGAACTATCTCCCCAGCATCCGATTCATTCATTTTTAAATTATGTCTATGCAAATATATCTGTGTGTTTGTATGTGTGTGTGTGTGCAGGTACCTGAGGAAGCTAGAAGACCCCATGAGCTGGCATCAAAGGAGGCAGTGAACCTCCTGATGTGGGTGCCAGCACACACACCTGTGCACTCTCCTGTCCCCTATACACCAAATGCTGGTTTTGGTGATCATTTTTTCACCTATATATTCTTCCACAGACTTTTCTGAAACACCAGTTTTCATGCTGGCTGAACTACTTTGACTTTCAGGGAATAAAACTTGCAGGCTAGACCTCGTGATCCCTGTAATGCCAAAATGTTGCAAATGCCATGTGCCAGCTATAAGAAGCCTCTTTTCTTTCTTTCTTTCTTTCTTTCTTTCTTTCTTTCTTTCTTTCTTTCTTTCTTTCTTTCTTTCTTTCTTTCTCTCTCTGTCTCTCTCTGTCTCTCTCTGTCTCTCTCTCTCTCTCTCTCTCTTTCTTTCTTGGAGGTAGGGTTTCTCCGTGTAGCATTAGCTGTCCTGGAACTTCCTCTATAGAGCAGGCTGGTTTCAAACTCACCTTTGCCTCCTGAGTACTGGGATTGATTAAAGATGTACACCAATACCACCTGGCTACAAACAAGCTCTTAAACTGACACTCACTGTGGAAAAAGCTTTGGAATTCCACAGCATCTATTGGAACAAACATGCTAGACACAGAGTCCAAGGTTGGTAAGGAGAGCCTTTCTTTTCTTTTAATACAGTGATGTAACACCATAGAGTCTAGTGAAACCAGTTGAGTGATTGACCCTCAGGGAAGGGATATGTCCTTTCCAGTTCAACCTAGTCTGGCTCAGCACCACAAGCTCAGTGTCCCTCACCTAGAAAGCAGTCACCTTTGTGGAGCAGGAAGGGGTAAAAGGGGACCAGGAAGGAATCAAACAGGTATGGACTCACTCTAGCGGACAGCATTTACAGCAGAGCACGCTGGTAAAAGGAAAGACTTCTCAGCTGCAAGAAATGAAAGCACAAACAGGAGGAGGGAAATCACATCAGGCCTGGTGATTACTTCTCTTCAAAGACCTATCAGCTTGTCTGAAAGCTTCTGATCAGTTTAAGTTTAGCAGTGAACATAGGCAAATGGGCTAAAACAGTTATAGCATAGGTGAGATCCCTTGCCAACATCAATATAAATACACGAGCAGGTATAAACAGATCTGGTGTTGCATAGATCTGGGAGCAGGGACTGAGCTGCTGGACAGCCCTGACGTTCCACATTTAAGCAGCCAAACAACACGTGCTTTCAAGGCCCTCTCCTGTGTTACAGCCCAGTGTGACATTGATTCTCTGAGTTTATTAGGGTGTAAATTGAGTTTCTGGAAGAACCTGTAAAAGGATCCTTTTAGCTTAGGGCCTCTTAGAAGTTAAATGGATAAACCTCCCTCTGGGTCACAGAAGGACAAGCTGAATGCTAGCCTAGCTGAGCTGCCTAATCCCTTTGAAGACGCCGATCTTTACCAAAGGTCTTTACCAAAGGCAGGCAGCTGCTGTGTCTGACTTAAGATGAAGCATCTGAAATGCAAAATTAAGGTCACAAAAAAACGAGGCCAATTTTTTTTAGTGCTGATTATAAAATGGTGGCACTCAAATTCAAGCAAATACTTAACATTTTGCTCTCAGAAACCTTCTGCCCTAGATTTTTTAGTAAAGCGTGCTGACGTGGTATGACATGTCACTCAGTACACCTTGCCATCCTCTCAGTGGTCCTCCTACCCTCCTCATAGCTTATTCTTACTTATTTTTAAATGAAATAAAAGGGATTTCTAGTCAAAGATACAAATGCATTGCTTCCCATTGACGAGCCCCCCAGACTGACGTGAAAAAAACCAAGGGCAGTGTCCGGAGAAAATACAAGGTCAGAGGGCCTTGCTCAGGTTTCCCTGTGGTGACAGGACTGGAATTGTGAATGACCCCACCTAAGTAACACAGCTCTACCCACGTGCACATGCAAGCGCAGAGGCAGGGAGGACCCCGCCTCAAACTCACAGAGATCCACCTGCCCCTGCCTCCGAGTGCTAGGACTGTAAATGCTACACCACTCGGCTACAATAAACCTCTTGTACTAAAACTGGCAATCACTCGTTCATTCCGCACCTTTATAGGCAATCTCTCAACACACGTTCACACTCTCCTCAGCTATCTGGGGAACCCTCCTGGGGCTGAGGGATAGGCGACACATTTCCTACCTTTCTACACTGCTTTCCTCTGTCCTTGGAGGCTGCTGGCTCTTCAGGACCTCACCAGGCTTCCAACATTTCTCTTTCCGGGAAGATGTGGGAGTTCTCCTTACATCTGTAGCTTCCTCCTCTCTTTTTTGCTGAACCCTGGAACAGCCACCTGTAGCTACCTCATGCCACCTCAGCTCTGAGCAGGGGGCACATAACCCTGGCCACGAGCTGTTCACTGGGGAGGTTCTCAGGTCAAAGGACTCTAGCTCCTTCCCCGGCTTCTCTGCACTTCACACCCATCTCAGTCCTGGCAAGGATGCAGGGTAGAGAGGCCCAGCTTGGTTCTCTGGATATAGAGAAGCAGGCAAGCAGGGTGGCCCCAGCATGAGTGAACCCAGGTCTGCAGCCTGCTCTGGTTGGCCCTTGTCAACAGAGCCTGGCCCTCCAGGGAGCACTCCAAAGAGGTTGCCAAGCTAATCAAATGAAGCCTCAACAGGCCTCAGGAGCAAAACAGCAGGGGGAAATCCAGGCTTGGGGTTGAGGAACAATCACAGAGTCTCAGCAACACCCTCGCCAACCCCCAAACAGGTGTCACAGAATTAACTCATGTCTGTTGGTAAAACCAGGTAAGGAAGAGCACAAGGTGGATACAAGGCACAGTTGAGATGTGGGGGTTGCAACAGATTAAAGTCCTTACAAGAGGCTAGCCAGCTCAGCACCCGCTGTCAGTTGCCCAGGTGGCTCAAATCGGACCTTACACTTTGGCTAGCTCCCCCATGGTGTTAGTGATTTCTGCCCAGCACAGCCTGGCCCGCACCCCCAACAGACATCAAAACACAGTTCCTCTATTCATCTCTTTCTTGGCATGCTTTTGTTGTTTGTTTATTTTTAGGCAGGGTCTCACTCTGTAGCCCAGGGTGGCTCCAAACTTGAGATCCTCCTGCCGACATTTCCCTCCTGGGTTCTAGGCTGTGTACCACTACATGAGACATCACATCCTTTGGATTATTATGGCTTTTTGTGTGTGTGTGTATGGGGGGTGTATTTTATAACATATGCAATATTTTAGTTAACGCTACACATAAAATATTTTTTAAAAAAGATTTATTTATCTATGTAGTTTATGTGTACAAGCATTCTATTTGTATGCATGCCTGCATGACAGAAGATGGCATCAGGTCACACTATGGACGGTTGTGAGCTACCATCTGATTGCAAGGAGTTGAACTCGGGAATTCTAGAAGTGCTCTTAACACTCAGTGCTCCTAACTGCTGAGCTGTCTCTCTGCCCCACACATAAAATTTAAGAAACAAATTGAACCAAGAGTAGTTTTGAAGCCACTACCTAACGTGGAGATTCCTGAAGTCAGATCTCTTTGAAACCCAGTAGAAGCCACGACCAGTTTTTGCACATTTGTATTCATTTGCATTGGCTCTAAGGCCTCCAGGGCTTCATGCCAAAAGGGGTCCAGCACAACTGGCTGTTGAGTGGCTAACAGCTCTGTAATGGCATCCCTGCTGTGAGACTCTCCTTTGCTTGCAGTGGGGACTCAGCAGTGGCACCTGGCAGCACTGTCATTCACCTGCTCCCTTGATTTCAGCACCCAGATGACTCCACTTCCTCACTGCACTATCTTATTTTTGCCATGCTTCTGGCAGAGTGATGGATCCAAGTGGGGAGATGTCCTGGAACTCGTGGCTGGCCTCAAACTCAGTGATCCACCTGCCTCTGCCGAGTGCTGGGATTACAGGTGTGGGCCACCACTGACCACTGCCTGCAAAAGGTGCTCTGTATTTTAAAGCCTATGCAACCCTAATTTTCAGAGAGCCTAGTTTAGCTTACCCAAGGATCTCCACATACAGACAAAAATGATATTAAGAATTTTAATTTGGGGGTGGGAAAAAGAGATGGCTCAATAGATAAGACTTTCTATTATACAAACATGAGGACCTGAGTTCAGATTTCCAGCACTGGTATAAAAGCAGGGAGTGGGGTTGTGGAATCGGTAACTCCAGTACTGGGGGTGGCAGGTGGAGTAGGGCAGGTCAGCAGCACTCACTGGCCAGCCAGCCTAAGTGAATCAGTGAGTTCCAGGTCCAGTGAGAGAGCCTGTTTTCAAAACTGAAGTGGCCATGTGTGGTGGTGGACGCCTTTAATCCAACACAGGAGAGGCAGAGGCAGATGGATCTCTGTGAAGCTACAGGCTTCACAGCTTGATCGAGATAGAAAGTACCCAATCAAAGCTACACAGTGAGACCCTGTGTCTTAGGGTTTCTGTTGCTGTGAAAAAATACCATGACCAAAAGTAAGTTGGGGAGGAAAGAGTTTCTTTGGCTCACACTTCCACATTGCTGTTCATCATTGAGGGAAGTCAGGACAGAACTCAGACGGGGCAGGGACCCGGAGGCAGGAGCTGGTGCCAGGGCCATGGCGGGTGCTGCTTACTGACTCCCCCTGGCTTGCTCAGCCCGCTTTGTTATAAAACTCAGGACCTCCTACCCACAGGTAGCAGTACCTACAACAGTTTGGGCCCTCCCCCATCAATCACTATTTAAGAAAATGACTTAAAGCTGGATTCTTATGATGGCATCTTCTTAACTGAGGTTCTCTCCTATCAGATAACTCTAGTTTGTGTGTCAAATTAACATTAAGACTAGCACACCCTGTCTCATTAAAAAAAAAAGAAAAGAAAGAAAGGTGGATAGTGTTAGGATTTTGGAACCAAACCTGCTTCTGGGTTGCCTAGTAACCTATGATGTCATCATGTGTCACCCCACACCTGGAAGGCATGGTTACCTTGCCCCTTAAAAGGATCAGCTGGCCATGTGGTCCCTCTCTTGGTCCTTTCTCTCTTGGTCTCTCTTGCTCCCGTCCTCTTCTCTCTTGGCCTCTTGGCCTTCTCCTCTTTCTCTATCGGGGAGCCCCCCTCTCTTTCCCCTCGCTCTCTCTTTCTCCCCATAATGTCCTGCTCTACCTCTTTTTATATCCAGCTAATAAACCTCTTTCATATAGAAGATCTGTTGCATGCCTAATCATCATTATTTAATTTGTCCCATAACATTTTTTTTCAGATAGCAACAAAGGAATATAGCTAGCTCTATCAACCTCTGGCTCTATACATATATGCACACATCCACTAGCACAAAATTAAATTTAAATATATATGCACATACACATATATGTGTATATATATACATATATGTATATATGGTATATATGCCATAAACAATACAAAGGAAAGATTATTATTATTAGTGTGTGTGTGTGTGTGTGTATAGGCCAGAAGACAACTTTGTGAAGTTGGTTCTCCTATTTTGCCTTTAAAAATATCTGAATGTGTGTGGCTGCTCTACACTTCTGAGTGTGTGAGCATCACATGTGTGCCTGGCCAGAAGAGAGCACTGGATCCCTGGAAGTGGAGTTAGGGATGGTTATGAGCTGCCATGTGGATGCTGGAAGCTGAACATTTGCTCTTAACCATTGACCATGGTCCCAGCCTCTCTCCTCCTCACACCCATGGGTTTAGGGATTGAATTCATGCTTACATGACAAGCGCCTTTACCCAACAAGCCATTTCTCTGGCCCAAGAGTTTTAATTTTTGAAAAGCTAATGAAATACATCCTTAAATGGATGGAGAGCCAAGAAGTATAACCAGAATGTCCTTAGCACCTCCTATTTAAACAAATGGGCATGTGTAAAATTCTCATCATGATCCATGATAGCTCCTGTTTAAAATGGGAACTATCACACATTCTTCTGAAGAAATCTTGCCCTCTTTGGAATAAGGGCGGGCAGCCCCTCTCCCTCCCTGCCCTGCTCATCATTTCATCATGACTGAATTCTCTCTATTGCGGCTCAACTGCTAGTGTGGGTTGCAGCAAGTATTTCTAGCACCAACAGGAAGCTTTCTGTCCACCAGAGAAAGATGAGACGAATCCTAACACTCAGGAGACTGCTCTCTAGACAAAGCCTCTTTAAGCTCTCTCGGCATGAAAAATACTGAGAAGAGACACACTGATATCCAGGAAGTCTCACAACTCAGATGTGCCTGAATCACCAGGAAGTCAGAGAAAAATACCCATTCCAGGGCCATCACTTCTTGACTGTAGGCTGTCCCTAGCAGGGTTCAAACAAAATTATTTTTTTGAAATAAACTTTGATTTTCAGAGCATTTTAAGGTTCATGAGAAAGTTATACAACAAGTATTGAGTTTCCTAGCTCCTCCCTCCTTCAAAGTCTGATCTGTATTAATAGTTCATGCTATTGCAGCAATGGTTGCCACTGACAAGCCCATTTCATTGACAGATAACTGATACCTGTCTTCACAGGAGCTCTTCTGTGTTTATAGCAAGAGTCATGTACACAGGGGCAAGAGGGAAGGCTCAATGGTTAAAGGCACTGGCTGTTACTCCAGAGGACCTGGGTTCAATTCTCAGTACCAATATGGTGGCTCACAACTGTCCCTAACTCCAGTTCCAGGCGACCCAACATCTTCTTCTGGCCTCTGTAGGTCAGGCACAGACACATATACAGACAAAATATCAATACCCATAAATTAAAAAATAAGAAGAGTCACATGTCCTTCAGACTAGTATCATGGAATATAATCCAACACCTTAAAAAAAGGCCTTGGACTCCTTCTGGTTAGTTTCCCCAAACCTGCAATTAAAACTCAAGGCACACTGGTAACTCTGCCCTGGGAAGAACCTGTCGGAAATGCCACCTTAAATCCTGAAATCAGCAAGATGGGCCTCGGTTTCCCTAAGATTTAGTTGCCATGATGTTAAAGAGTGATGTGATAAGTGAAAGCATAAATATTCAGTAACTGGTCCTGGCCTCCTCGGTAACCAGAGGCAATGTCTACCCATGTTAATAGGATCTAGACTAAAGCTGATCCAGCTGGGTCCTCAACCTCAGGTCAGGGCTTGGGAGAGATAGTTTCAGAGCCCCGAGTTCCTTCTGAAATATCAGTTAACTAGTGGTCTAGACAGTGTGATTTCCAGACGCTGGAACAGTCTGTTGGAGATCCATAATGGCTGGTGAAGTCATGGCGGAGGAGGGTTAGCGATGATGAACTCAGAGTGCAGGGGACAAACATGTGGTTGCCATAGGAATACCATGACCAGTCTTTGCACTGTCAGAAGTATCATTCCTGGGCTGGAGAGGTGGCTCAGTGAGTGAAGTACCTGCTGCACATGCCCGAGGGCCTGAGTTCAGACCCCAACAATCCATACAAAAGCTGGACTTCGAAGGGTGAGCATCTGCTATCCAACTATGGAAAGTGGAAGGCAGAGACAGGAGCATCTCCAGATGCTTGTGGGCTGGCTAGCTGGGTAGCACAACAACCAAGGGACCCTGTCTCAGATCAGGTAGCAAAGTGAGGCCACCCAAAGGCCGTCCTCTGACCTCTATATGTACATGCAGAGTCCTCTCCCCTAAGCACACACTAATATGTGCTGGTTAAGCTTCTGGGATAGCCACACCTGTCATTCCAAAGTTTCTGATCTGCTCCCCAATGCCCAAAGTGTCACAAGACACAAGTTCTCTTTACATTACAGACAGAAGTACGTATGTTGGCTTGAAGAATTCTATGTTCTCTCCTGAAGATGACTAGTCTTCAGGGGTGAGATCAGACACCCAGTGTCTCTTGCTCTTCTGGCTTCAGCACACAGGCCAGGGAAACCGCCTCTGCCTCTATGACACCAGAAAGAAAATGTCTGGTGCTGTGCTTAAGCTTCACACAAATTTTACTTTGTCTTTATCAAAATTGCAGCTGAAATAAATGCCACAGTGTCCTGAGAACAGGCAGTAAGGGGTGAATGAATTGAAACTGAGATACTTCTCTTCTGCACATTGAATCCTAAGGTAAAAAAGACCAGATTGCTGATAGTCCCTGGGAGAAGGCAGGCATACAAAAAGGGCCTGCTACAGGAGGGCTACATGTAGCCATTCATTCTCGAAATGGCTCATGTTTAAGGCTGTTGCATTTTTTTCAACAATAACTCCAGGTAGCTGCTGTTGTGAGTTAAGTGCCAGTCTGCATTCTGGGAACACAAGGTCCTTGACTGCTTGCACTGGGGCTCAACAAAGGTAAAAGCAGGGACTAGAGGAGGGACCCTCAAGAGGCATCCTGAAAGTATTGGCAGGGAACCCTTAGGTTGGGATGAAGAAGTTAGTACACACACACACTGACACAATAATAAAAAAGTTTAGGCATATATTACAGAGTCTGCAAAGAAAGCTCAGCAGTCAAGAGCACTTGCAAAGGATCTGGGTTCTGTTCCCGGTACCACAGAAGCTGGGCATGGTAGTACAATCATAGCACTCAGAAGGATGTTCCCTTTTTGGGGGTGCTGTTCCTTTTGCCAGGATGATTGTCATAGTTGTGTCCTCAGATGCAACAGACCTAACACAGACCTGTATGTGGACATATCTCTTCCTATATAGCAAAGCAGCTGCTGGAGCTATGTGAGTGGAGGTTTGAAGCCAGGAGTTACTCAGACCAGGTGACCAAGCACACGGGCAAACCAGACAGCTCCTTTGACAGACTGTAGCCAATAGCGGTGAAGACCAACACCAGCAGCTCCAGTGCTCTGCTGGAAGATAGACTCCAGAGGAGAAATGAGGCTAACAGTGGCTTCTAAAACACACAGTTTGCCTCCAATCAACACACTGAGGGCTATAGCTGCAACAGCTATGAAACATAAACTAAGGGATGAGACCTCTGATTTTTTTTTCACTCTTTTAATTTGCTCTAATATGTTTACTGCCACAAACAAAAGCTACGAATAGATAAACTGAAGGCACCATTCAAACATGGCTGGAGGCAAAGCTGAATTCCGTAAGTCACACAGTTAGAAAGTATTTGATGTAAGCTTTACTACCCTTTCAACCTCTGCATTTACTATACACAGAGGTATAACGGCTGTGTGTGGGCAGTAAGCCTACAGCAGTAAGCCTACAGAGGGTCTCAGTGTTCATAGTCCATCATGCCTCGAGCCCTTTATCCTGGGGCTTGGGTTGTATTCAGATGGCAGAGAGCTTGCTTAGCATGGGGAGGCACCACACAAGCTGGGGCGTTACTGGCTTACACCTGTAATCTTACCCCTTTACTAAGGAGGTAGCAGCATGAGGATGAGAAGTCCAAGGTCATTCTCCATTACATGGCGAGTTTTTGGCCACTTGGGCTGCATGAGAGCCTCTCTCAAAATGAACAAACAAAAATCTCCAATTTCCTTATGGTCAAATCAGCCGCCAGGGGTCTCTCTGCATCCTCACTGTGGCCTGACCTATGAAGTCCTGTCTTTCCAGAAGGCAACACCCAGTTCTGTCCCCTTTACTATGGAGCTACAGTGACTCCTATGGGAAGGGGGCACCCTGCATTCACAGCTGGGAGAGCTTCCTTTGAAGGACCTCCCTCTCCCAGACAGTCTCCCAGATACAGAGTTCCAGGCGTGAAGACACTCAGGATGAGGAGTCCTATGTTTCGGTCCTCTGCAAATAGCCCCACCCACAACCTAACAGCTCTGATTTCCAGCACATTCTTCTGCACTTTCACTACAGGTCACCTTAGTGTTTTAGGCAATGAAAAACCACGCCAAAATTCCATCTGTGGCCAGCTTGAGCTTGGTTCTTTGGAACCTAGTACTCACTGAATGCTTTCTATACAATACATATGTAGTTTTTATAAATGTAGATGCTATGCTCCAGGCTTGGAGCCTTGTGCCATCATTTCATCTTCCAAACAAACCCAGGTGTTGTTTTAAACTCCTTTATGACCTGGCACTAAGAACAAAAGAGACTCTGACACTATTCAACCAGCAAACACTCAACTCCCTCCCTTACTCATTATTCTGCTAGCAATCTAAGCACGGGCAGGCTTTGGAGAATGCTAAACACTAGACACGTCCAGCAGGCAGCGACACCAGAAGAGGCAGGGCTGGGGTCTCAATGGCTGAGTGTTCAAGCCTGTAGCCCTTACTGGCTGTGTGATATGGGACACACCACTTCTCTTGTGCCCAGTTTTCAGGTCTCTAAGATGGGAATAACGACACACTGTGTGATGCTGTCGGTGCCTTGTCTTCCCAGGGCCTTCAGCACAGGCTGTTCCTCAGGGACCACCCACACCTACCTGGCTCATGGGTATACCCTTAAAGAAAACGGACTACTCTTCCCCCAGAAGCCATTAACTGTCAGTAGTTCATCAGCTAGGGGTACAGGCTCATGAGCCTTCTTCCTTCTCCATGCTGAAGTGGTTACTAGCTTAATCTTGAATAGGACTTATGTAGGAAACCACAGCTGATATGAGTTCATGCATGTAGCTGTCCTTTCAAGTCTAGAACACACTGGTTTGCCTGGGTCTCCTCAACCTCTGTCTCTTACACTCTTTCTTTATCTTCTGTGATGGCCCCTGAGCTTTGGGGAGGGGTTGTGATATAGATGTTCCGTTTGTGTCTGAGCATTCTGCATATATTTATTTATTCTCTGCAGTCTGGCCAGTTGACTATTGTCTACGAGTAACGTTCTTAACAGCCCAGTGCTCCTAGCCCCATCCTTCTGAATATCCCTAGATGGCTCGCTCCTCATTCCCAGGGGCTTCACATTCTTCCTTCCATGTCTTGCCTTACAATCTTCCTCCTCAAGTGAGAAGCCTGGCAAAGACCTGGAAGCACAGGGTTTGAGTGGAGCCTCAGAGAATGCTTGGTTCTAGCTATTGCTGCCCATGTGACTCAGCCAAGTGACTCGCCCCTTCTAAGCTTCAGTTTCTCCAAAGGTAAACAGGGAGCTGGGTGGTGGTGGTGCCTGCCTTTAATGCCAGCACTAGGAGGCAGAGGCTGGAGGACCTCTGAGTTTGAGGCCAGCCTGGCCTACAGAGTGAGTTCTAGGACAGCAAGGCTTACACAGAGAAACCCGGTCTTGAAACAAACCAAAACCCCCAAACAACAATAACAAAATGGTAAATAGGGAATGAAATTGGCCTGCATCTTAAATAACTGTTTGGGCAGCTGAAGAGGTAAGACAGTCCCTGTATATTGCTAGAATACCCTAGAGCCCTCCCAACCTGCAGATCGGAGGCAACCAGACATACTAGACATGTGTGCAGGTCTTCCTCTTTCTCCACAGAACCAGCACCTCATCTGTTCTTCCCAGTTTCTGACTACTTGAGTTGACTTCACCCTTTAAACCTGCCTGCTCAAATATATGGAATTCCTAATTGCAAAAGAGACGGCCAGCTCGTTACAGACACTCCTCTGGTAAGAGAGAGCCAGACTCCAACATGCAGCAAGGATAACTACAGCCCTCGGTTTCCCATCTCCAAATCAAGAAGGAGATGAGGCCATGACTTACAGCTACGAAGACCTCTCCTTAGGCATAGTGTATCATTTCATGTGTGAGTCTCAGAAGGCATCAGCCACCAGAGGTGTCCAGGCCAATGTGTCTGTTGGCCACAAGCTCAGGAGTTAAGATGAAGAAACAAAGCCGCTGCTTCTCATGAGACTTTCTCGAACACAGGGGACTGGGGAACGGCTGCAATGACTCCTCGGAATCACAGATTCTCTCAAGTATGGTCCTACTCCCTATAGAATCCTCTAGCTTTGAATTCCTGCCACTTTGTCTGGGACACAGGTGAACTATCTCCTGTCTCAGACAATTCATTTTCATGACCCCACATGAGGCCTATGACAGACTGGGAGTGCTGATTGTACATGTTAACTTGGTTAGGCCATGAGACCTAGCTATTCAGTCAAACCCTAGTCTAGAAGCTGTGATGAAATTCTCTCTTTAATGAGACTCACACTTAACTCAGGAGTCTCTGGACATTCATTGTGGATTATGAACCGATATCTAGGTAAACTTCATCTAAGCAGTTGCAGACTTGAAAACAGACAGATCCCGAGGGGAGAATCATGGATAGCCCCAGGACTTGAGCCCTGGACTGCCTTTGGAGGCTTTGGACTTGCATGTCTCCATCACAGCATGGCTATTTCCCTAAGATCAACTAACGTCCTCCAGTACCTGTTGGTTCTGTCTGGTCATTGTGCTAAGAAGCAGCATGGCCTCATCATAGAGAACGTTCTAAGAAGGATAAAGGACTCAGACACATGGAAAACAGAGGCTTAGAAAATGAAGCAGTTTCCCTAGCAATGGCTGAGAGGTCCTCTGACTCCCACTGAGAAGTGTCTGCTGCACAGCATGATGGGAGGTTGTTCAGAAGGAAACTTCAGCTTCTTATCTTGATCGGAGCCTAGGCACACGTAGCCTCTGTTCTGAGTCTTTCAGTATGGGCTTACTGTCTCAGGGCCAAGACACTCCCAACTCCATCCAGATGCTTTTCTTCATATTCATCTCCACTTCAATTTGGTATTCTCCAACCTTGTCACCATAAATCTGTCAAGGCCATTCTAGCTGTTGGCCAGGCCAGAGCAACTGGGAAAGGATTTGCAATGCCAGCGGCTCACATTTAAAATAAAAGCTAAAATGGGCTGGGTTTTCTACAAGAGAGCAGCACAAAGGCTTAACAAGAAACACGGGGGAGCTAAACAACCCCCTTAGTTCAATATGTGTTCATTTGCAAAGCATGGGGCAGAGGAAAGGGCTCTGAAGACCGATGCTCCCCTCTACAGGGTGGGGGAGGATACGGGAAGACACCAAGGACCCAGTGGAACACTAGCTCACAAACAGCGAAAGGGGAAGCCGTCTTTTCATGTCTTCTGGGGGCTTCTGTGACTTTAAGAACAACATCATACAAAATCTTAACTTTGGAGTTGGAGTTACCACAAAAAAGGGCAAAATAAACATTTGCCCCCATTTTTGAGAACACATCCAAAGCTACAGGGTTGGATATATTCCCTGCATGTGGAAATGCTCCCTTTGAGTGTGAGTTCACGGGTTGCAGGTTTACACTAGACGGTAGCTTCAAAGATCCAATTTTAGTACAAAAAGGATTATCAAATGATCCGCCTTGAAAACAAATTCACATCCCGGGGCTTGGACTGAGGTACTTCCTAAACACCTGCCAACTGAAATCTACTAAATGGCAGAGTGTCTGCAGTGCTGATGAGTGGGTCCCATGTGCAATTCCTCTTGGCAAATCCTGGAGGCCTAGCTGAATCACACCAGGCACGGAGGAGCACTTGTTGAGGCTGTCAGATGCCCGAGATGGGAAGGCAATGTTTGCCCGAGAAAATAGCTGACAGTGTAGGCCATGAGGAGGGCCAGGGAGAAGAGCCTCGAGAGGTGCTGATCAGTCACCAAGGTTTTCTGACACAGCACAGTGGTTGTCAGTAGAGCATTTAATGCTCATATTTAACCATGTATCTACTGGGTAGGTTCCCACCTTAGCCCTGACTCATTCTCAGGAGAGGCCCCCCTAGCTTCCGGCATCTGAAGTCTGGAGATGAGCTGGGATGAAGGGATAGAATCTGAGGACTTCTCTAAACCAGGCTGACCTAGGCAGTATGCACACATTTCAATGTTTTTGGGTCTTGGTACCTTATCACCAGAGCCACAGAGACTTAGGAGGATCTACAGGGTCCCTGGTACTCAGCCACCCTCTGCCTGTGTCATTCCATTCTGCTGTCACTGGTACTCCAAGCAACATTATCCTCAGATGAGGATCACTGTTTTCCCACAGAGTCAAGAGGCCACAGAGGTGCTGCACTGTTTCTAGACTTCTCCTAGAGGCCCCACCCATGGGCTCTCCATGCTAACAGGAACTACTGACACCTGCCACACCAGAAAGTCTCCTTCACTGTGCCCTGGCAGGAGCTTAGGAAGCCAGCAGATCATCACTCGGTTTAAACAGCTTCTTTTTCTTTTAATGTGGAGGTACTAACTAGCCAGAAGGCTGCACAGTCAGAGCAAAGGGCTCACTATAGAGGCGGGAGAGTGGGGTGGAGAATGGGACCTAGCTCATCTTGCATAAAGCCTTGTAAGAATTAAAGAAACCCAGTTGTCCGAGAGGAGGCTGAAAAACCTACTCCAGACCCAATCCATCCGCTGAAGGAGGCACAGATGACGCTAATGAGACAGGTGGTGCCTGAAGATGTACACAGAACTACACGTGATGGAACATTCTAGGGAAAGCCTGTACAGATGACCAAAAGGCCCACAATGTGACATAAAGGCTCATTCCTTTGTGTATTAGGGGCACTGGAACTACTGCATCCTCTCTTAAAAGTGTATAATTTCCTAGCAACCCCTTCTGTTTCTCCTGCAACTGTGTGATGAACCTAGAACTCCCAGCAGGTACCCAAACCCTAATATCGCTATGACACAACAAATATACTTTGGTCACTGACCCTCATTATTAGCAAGAGCCCCAGACTCTCATAATGTCCTGGGTGGTATAAGCCCCTCTCCACCATACCTGCGTCTGTGTGCAGAGCTGACTGTTTGTGGATGGGGGCTGGTTGCCAGAGGAACCAATTATGTGATTAGTGGGTTGGAACTCTCGGCCCCACTGTCCCAGGGGAAAGGGGCTGGAGACTAGCTTACCCACCAGTGGCCTTATCTAAGCAGTCATGGCCACATAGGGTAATTCCCATCAAGCTCCTTCACTACAGGGTCAGAGAGCCCCAAGGCTGGTAAGCATGCAGGGCAGAGGTGCCAGGAGAGAGGCCTCCTCTCTTTCCATGATGGTCAGTCTTCCTAATGACTCCAAGACCTGTGGCTGGTTGGCAGAAGGACCTTCTTGAGCTTTGTAGAATCCTACAAACGGGATCCTTTCCAAATCAAGAGATTCT
The DNA here is from genome assembly GCF_030254825.1 of Meriones unguiculatus. Classification (NCBI taxonomy): domain Eukaryota; kingdom Metazoa; phylum Chordata; class Mammalia; order Rodentia; family Muridae; genus Meriones; species Meriones unguiculatus. The sequence continues at coordinate 38,411,995 of NC_083361.1, read as the reverse complement.
GCCACACCTTCTTGGAAACTACCTGAAGCAGGGCCTTTCAGGACAGTGTCCCCACAAGTCATTTGTCTTGTAAGGTTCCAAGGAATAGTATACACAGGCTTCCTCTCCTATCAGTTTGCCTGCAGCTACAGCCTGGCAAGTCTCTTGGGGCTAGTCCTAAAAAATACAGTAGTGAGAAGAGACTTTCAAGCTCTGAAAGAGACCTGGTTCCCCCTGCTGGCTGCCTGGTGAGAGACATCTGACCAACAGCCCTGTGACAGTCAATGAGGAAGGACAAGTGCTCTGGCCCACTGAGAAAATGGCCTGGTGTACACTGTACTATTTTTTTTTCTTGCTGTCAGGGATAGCACAAGATAAGCTAAGAAGCCAGAACAGGTAGCTGGGTCTTCAGGCTCAAAGAGGCTTTGACTTCAGACATACACTCATGTAAGAGAATGGGGCTGATCTGTTTTTGTTTTAGTTTTTTCCTTTGTTTTAAAGATTTATTTATTATTTATACGGTAGTCTGCCTGCATTTGTGCCTGCATGCCAGAAGAGGGCACCAGGCCTCATTATAGATGTTTGTGAGCTACCATGTGGTTGCTGGGAATTGAACTTAGGACTTTTGGAAGAACAGCCAGTGCTCTTAACCTCGCACTCATCTCTCCAGCCCCCTTTGTCTTCTGAAGCACTCATTCATTTATGAACTGTTTACTGTGGAACTGCCATTGTGTCAACCAATAAAGGTGTATGAGCATTCAAGACAGATTTGACCTTACTCTTCAGAGCATGGTTTTGTTCAGGTATGGTTTTGTTCCCCTCTATAACCTCCCTTCTATGTGTGGGTATGTGAATACATATCACAGCCACTCAGTAACAGGCACATGCAGAGTAACTCTAAGGTAGCACTACCATGGCTAGCACTGACACTTCCAGTCTCAGATAACCTGAGAGAACAAGAAGAGACCTTGCCCTAACAGAGGAGGGGAAGTCAAGATATTGCTCATGTAGGCGATGCCCAGAAGCAGAAACATCCTGTATAGACGGATGTCACCGCTGAAGACCAGACTGCTGGAAGCATTGCTTTCTCTCCCATGCTGGAAGAACAACCTCTTTGCCCTCAGTACCACCACCTCAACATGACGGTGCCACTCAAAAGCAGTGGGGCCACACCAACATACCCACTGGCCACTAGATGACTCCACAGGCCAAGCTGGCTTCCTCTAGGTGTTCAGTGACCAGGACCACTGAATGATGGGGACAAATTTTCACAAGCCCAAGGTGCTGCCACAGTGGCCACCGTAAACAGTCATAAAACATTAAATGCCTACTATGTGCTCATCTCTGCACTTAGGAAAGTGATAGGTACTATCCTCCCCCTAGACACTTCTATGGAGAAAACACACAGGCTCATTTATGCTTTTGTTTCCATGCATATCTGTACTTGAACACCCCTGACTCTTTGTCAGGTGCCAAGCACTAGTTTTCAATATTATCTCTATCTCTAATTTTCTATATTATGAATTTGTTCCAGTTCATTTGGTAGAACAGGGATTGAATTTCTGGTCTCATTGTTCTTAGTCCATGCTATGGGACACCAGCCATTCCTCAAACATTTACATGAGAAAGGCTTACCTGATTGTTCAGGGATGAGACAGGGCCAACAGAACCACAGAGCAGACCTCTGCTAGCGGACATGTGTACGGGGTGGTGTTCTTCAGCACAGCCAGACAGGCTGGCTGGGGAAAGGAGCTACAAGGAGAGGTGCCATGTGCCAAGCACAGAGCACTGCAGACACAGGACTCAGCTTTTGTCAATGGCACATGTGGCCCAAACAGAGGCAGGGAAGTGCAGACTGTGTGAGGGGCCATAGCTGGATAAGTCACGGAGTTAGAGGGGTAAACCACTGAGTTTTCTATGTTCAGTTCAGAGCCATTTTTAAAGGCTACAGAAGACACTAAAGGTTCTTAGAGCAGGAGCTTTTGAGGTTAAGTTTAAATGGCTGTTTTGTTTTGTGTTTCCAGGAAGGGATGTATATTTACACTTCAGAAGATTATACAACCCAGTGCTGCCTTTGAAAAAGAAAAAAAAAATCCTTCAAAACATATGGATGCTAAGTCTGCCCTTATAATTTTATTCTGTGCCACAAGGCACTCTGAAGTTTTAGAATCTGAGCACAGCACTGACTCAATATTTGCTAAGAGACTCCTTCATCTGTCACTTTAATTTATTTTCTATTATGGCAAATGCCCGATTTATCAGATAGAAGAAGCAATGGGAGTGTAATAAACACACAGAGAGACAAATGCTGTGCCCACACAACTCTTAACTAGACTCCACAATGATGTGGTGATGTCAGGTTCAGGTGCACACACACACAGAGCATGAGCTATGCATGAAAAGCAGCTTCTACACCAAGCCAGGATCCAGCATCATTTAAAACATAGCCACAGGTTTTCAGGAACCAGACCTTACTTCCATAGCACATTTCCATATACATTTGCTGTCAACTTTTTTCAAACATCTTCCTAAACGAGCTTCTAACCTGAGGAAAATTTCCCAGACAACAAGGCTGAGGATGTGCTTCCCCGAAGCCAAAGGAACAGCTGGATACCAGCTTGTCAATGCATTGCTTCCAAATACCCGGATGTTGCAGGCTCACAGGATATCTAGATCCTAGTGGAAATGTTGTGTCTTTGTTAGATAAGCATCTGTAACAGGATACAACCTCAGAGAGAGGTCTAACTAGAAGACTAAAATGTGCATCTGGTAACTGCAGAGTTTAGGGAATTTAGATGGCATGCTTGACATCACAGAAGAGCTGGGCGGGGCTTAAACCTTTGATGGAGTTTCTCTTCCTTTCTATCTGTCCACTCTATCTGTTGCCTCAAAAATAACTTAGTGCGCCGGCTCTGGAGAGCAGAAAAAGCAGCCAGTCCTGATACTCACAACTGTGTCAGTTTGTGTAAAGAAAAAGAAGCAGGTTAGACAGACATTAAGTGGCTTGCCCTGTACTGGGCATGTAAAGTCGATCTGCTAACTTGTCCTCACAGCAAAACCCTGTATGTGTTTTCAAAGATGGAGGCAGGCTTAGGAAGTGTTCTATTCTAGGATGTTTCCAGTAGAAAGAGCATTAAACCTAGGCTGCCTTTTCTCGTTTGAAAATTCCTACAGTAGAAAGCAAAATGAAAGAAAGGACAGAAGTCTTGGGTTCCAAACACAGGGGTGTGCTTACTCGTCTGCACTCCCTCTAAGCCCCATCTCACAGGCAGAAAGTATGAGCTTCTCAAAGCCAGTGCAATCATTTGCACCTTTCAGACAGCCAAGGAAACTAGGGCTTCTCCCTAGAACATGTCTCCACCTTGTGGACACTGCTAACACTCTATCTAACTCAATCCACTACCCAGCAATACCAAGAAAGTAGCTTTTTGTCACAGGATACAGACATCTCAGAGGAACCAGGATGTGGGCTCATATATCAAGATGACCAACTCGAGGTCATCTGTGCTGGGCCCCCAAATCACCTAAACAATAGTAAAAGATTAAATTGTGTGCTCTTCAGCTTTATTATAGTATATATGACTGTGTTCAGTGTTGATGAAAAGCTAGAGACACACAGTGATGCCGACTTGGCCAGACTATGCCAAACTGTTTATCAGGGCATTGGCATTTTCAGCCATTCTGGATGGGAGAAATTTGTTAAGTAAGAAATCAGTAGCTCTTGGTTTAGAAGATTTTACCACCTAAAATGGTCCCAACTTCAGCACAAAATCCAAACACCTCTGTGACTATGCTTTAAATTTTTCTATTAAAAGTTTTTCATGTTCAATATCTTCCTGCATGTGTGTGTATGTGTGAGAGAGGGACAGAGAGAGGCAGAGAGAGAGAGAGAGAGAGAGAGAGAGAATACATAGCTGTGCAAATGACAGTGTCAGGTGTCTGCTCTGTCATTCTCTGAGTGACACTCTCTTACTGAGCCCCGAGGTAGGATGGTAGATACCAAGGCTCTGTGAGGCTCTTTCCTTTTACTCCCCCACAGCACCAAGTTAAGCTCACAAAGCCATGACCAGTTTTTTTTTATTTTAATTTAATTTAATTTTTTATGTTGGTGCTGGGATTTGAACTCAGGTCCTCCAGCAATTACCCTAACCCACTCAACCACCTCTCCAGATCTACACCTATGCCTGTTTGTAGTTGTGGTTGGAGAGATGGCTCAGTGGTTAAAGGCACTGGCTGCTCTCCAAGGACTTAAGTTTGCTTCTCAGCATCCTTTGTGGATGGCTCACAACCACCTGTAATAGGGGGTCCAAGGTCCTTTTCTGACCTTTGCAGGCACCAGGAATACACATTGTACATAGATGTATATATGCAGACAAAAGACTCGCACAAAGTAACAATAATAAAAAGAAGAGCAGTCGTACTATTTCAGCACAGCAACAGGGTGATGGCAAGATGGTGTAGCGCCAGTAGAGCACACTGGTGTGTCACCAGTCAGGTTAAAGTAGGCTCTGGAACTGCCTTCCCTGGGCCCAGCCTACCCCTCCCTCCCTCCCTCCCTCCCTCTCTCTCTCTCTCTCTCTTGGTTTTATGAGACAAGAGTTTCTCTGTGTAGTCCTGGAACTCACTTTGTAGACTAGGCTGGCCCTGAACTCACAGACATATGCCTGCCTCAGCCTCCAAAGGACTGGGATTAAAGGCATGCACCATCACCACCCAGCTTTTTTGTTTTAATCATATCTTTTTAATTATATGTCTGAGTGTGTAAGCAAGTGGAAGCACCCACAGAGGTTGAGGAGATGGATCCTTTGGAGGTGGAGTTACAGGTGGTTGTAAGCTGCCTAACATGGGTACTGGGAATTGAACTTGGGTCCTTAGGAAGAATTGTGCATGCTCTTAACTGGTGACTGTCTCTGTAGCCCTGGGCTCTGTCTCTAAACAGGTACATAACCACTTGTAAGTTATCTTGCCTCCCATTCTAATTCCAGCCAAGGACTATGACATCATTTACCTTTAAGGATTCTGTAATATGAATCGAGGTAACACATGTAAGTACCAGTTCAGTATGTGGCACCCAGTGGGGGCTGTAGCCATTACCAGCATCACAGAAACACCACCAGTTCTCCATCTCATGTCTACAAGGAACATGCATGCTTGTTAGCTCTGACTTTTCTTACTGTAAGTTTCATTGCCAGAACATTAAGGGTGAAAATGGCCTTAGAAAACTTTAGAGCAAGTCATCTGAATCGATGAAGTCTCAGGGAGGCAAAATAAAGAGATGTAAGTGACATTTACAGCATACCTCAAAGGGAAGCCACATATAAAATACCTTCCCCACTCCATCCCCCCTCGTATACCGGGTAGGCACTCCGCTGCTTACGAAAGGGCCTCACATGCATCATTCACAGAAGAACAACAGAGGAGGGAGCTTCAGTCTCTCTCTTTATCCATTCACCCACGTGTTCAGCCATTCAGAGGTATCCATAGGCTCTGAGGCACACTGCACTAGGAACTCAAGAGAGCACAGGAGGAGGGGGAGGGAAGACATATTATACCAACTCATCCTTAGGGCATCTTTAAACAGTGGTAAGCTTTGAAAAGAGCCTACTATGGGGTACAGATGTGGTGAGGACACTAGACAAGACACTCTTTCAAATGGAATGGGCAGTGGGAGGAAGCCCCGCAGGGACAAAGGAGACAGAATGCAAGCCCAGAAACAGTGTTAAGATGGTGAGCTAGAAAGAGGTCATGGAAATGGAGGAGGGAGGGAGGAAGTGCAGCAGAGGAGAGCAAGGTGGGAAGGTGAGGGGAAATGCATGAGCCCTGAAAGGAAGGAAACAGCCAGGTCACAGAAGCCCAGGGAGGCTGGGTTGCTAGTCAGGCAGTTATCCAGAGCACAGCTGGCGTAAGGGACCCAGGCAGCAGAAATGCTTACATAGTGAAATTTTGTCGGTCCCCAGCTGAGTCTGTCTACTTGCTCTATTTGAATCACAGCCCAGCAGTGTTCCCCATGACACCATGGAGCCTCTGGCAGTTGCAGATGAGGCAGCTAGCACCAGCTCTAGTGACCCCTTAGCACAGCATGCAAAAGAGATGGAGAGGCCAGACCTTCTCATTTGTTCACTTACCCGCTTGTGATATCATCAGTCCGGATGTTCTTGCTCAGGACGTCCCCATCACTCATGTAGCCAGGGGCATCCATGCTGATGCCTTCCAGGTCTACTTCATCGCCTGCCTTGTCCGAGACATCCACGTGGCAGATGCTGCTGCCCCTAGAGGCCAGTTGCCTTCTCAGAGGGGCAGAGTACACATAGCGGCCTGCTTCAGCACTGATGAAGCGGCTGGCGCTGGCTCGAGGTGGGTACCCATTGCCCATTGAAGGGGCGTCTCCTGCCTGGAGCCGGGGGCTGGACTGGCCGAGTCTCCAAGAGAGAGGAGTGGGCCTGCCTGTCAGGCTGAGGATGCTGCGGCCACTGATCTCTGTGGTGACGTTGGTGTCAAACGTAGTTTCTAGTGTACTGAAAATATAAAACCATTGGGGTTAGTCCCCAATGTGCTCTGCAGGCTAAATAGTTTTCAAATGTTCAGCACTAAAAAAAAAAAAAACAAAAAAAAAAAAAAAACAAAAAACAAACAAACAAAAAAAAAACCTCAAAACAAACAAACAAACAAAAAACACGTCTCATTTACAAAGCAGGATAAAACAGCAGGTACCAAGTACCACCTGGTGTAGTTCCTTTATTAAGAAGCAGAAAAAGAAATGAGGCATTTACCTACACCTTCTGAAAATCCCACTGGGGATGTTCTCGGTTAAAATGCCATGTAAGATACTCTTCACTGACTCTTTGACTAAACGCAAGCTGCAAAGCCTCATTCTGCTAGAAAACTGGAATCTTCTTTCCATTTCAGGAAAGGAAAGAGAAAATGCTGAGCTCGTGAAGAAGGACAAAGGACCCTCTGACCCACTTGTTCCAGAATGCTCTGTCACCATTTCTTTAAAGGTTGGCTCCAGCAGCCTGCCCTGGTGCTCCTAATACCACATTTCACATCCCCTCTCCTTCCCTCCCTCCCTAACATTCTAGGGTAAATGTTGGTAATGAGGTGCAAAGAGGAATGGTAGAATCACGCTTACTCATGAAGTTACAGGACCCAACATCAGGATCCAAGTCCTTCAAACACCTGAAGGGTTAGGAAGGCACTTCCTGCCACAGTCGGGGGCCCATGGTGTTTTCATCCCATCCCTTATGCCCAACCCTTGTACCCTTAAGTTTTCCTGAAGACAGAACCCACAATGGCTAACTAACCCTGATCTGCCAAGACTCACAGTGGTGGGTTTGACAGTTAGTACTGATTGTCAGCCTGACAGGATCAAGAATCACCTAGGAGAGAACCCTCTGGGCACGTCTGTGAGGGAGATTCTAGAGTGGGTGACATGAGGTGGGAGGACCTTCGCTGAATGTGGGTGGCATTAACTCCATGAGCTGCTGGCTGAATACAAAGCGGACGGCAAGTGGAGCACCAGCCCTCATCTGTCTCTGCTTCCGGACTGTGGTCAGATGCCTCAGCTCCCCACCATATGGATTATATCCCCTCAACTAAAAACCAAAGCAAACTTCTCTTTTCCTAAAGTCACTTAGGTTGCAGCAAGAGTAACTGATGCAGCAGGGGAAGCCCTGCATTTCCTCCTTTTATACATTTACCAAAGAAACTGAAACCAGAGAAGCAACAGAGAACCCTTGGGAGCCCAGTGGGGTAGCTGGGACTCTTTGATTTTCAAAGCCAAAAACAAACTGTGAGACCTCATTCTGCCAAAATCACAGAGGAGTGCCAGCACTGCATCCTCAATGGTCTGCACGAGCAATGAAAACAAGCAGAGATCCCTTCCAACAAAACCACAGTTTAAGCAGAGTGAAGTTATAAACACGTTTCCTCATCTTTCATACATGGGCATGACTAACACAGTCGGTGTTGTGTATCAGAAGACCTGGTAGGAATTCAAGTTACTCAGTTTGTCACACGGGTCAAACACAGTTCACCTGTTCCTTCCAACGGCCTGCTGTAGTTTTGAAAAATGCAAGTAAAATAAAGTTTAAATGGAGCCGGGGCAGTTTCCTCTGGGCAGTGAACTTAGAAACCTTCTGCTTTGAGCTGTCTACGTCAATCTTTATTCACTTCTGTATGTTGTCTAGAATTCTTATAAATTCTAACACACTTGGGGACAAGGTTATTTATTTCACTCTCAACCAAACCACCCTGCGGATGGCACAGTGAGCAGGAGAGAAGCAGAGTTAGAGTGAACTACCGGCAAGCTCTTTCAGGAGGAAAGCCACCTCTACCATACCTGTGCGTAACCTGAGTTCCCCGCAAACTGGACATGGTCTCTTCTAAATTCTGCCGTAGGTCTGCAATGTTCTTTACTGTCCGCAGCCGCCGAGCCTCGGGGTCTTCTGCTGGAGAAGCAAGGGTTAAGATCAGTCTAACTCCACTAGACCATGAGGTTCTTAAGAACAGCAACCAGGTCTGACCTATGTGCAGCTTCTGGATGGCTGGGAGACTACGTGGACGGATGGGTAGATGGATGGATGGACGCATAGATGGAAACCTGCATGCCCATCTGTTTGTCTGACTGTGCATAGATGGATAGATCCATACATGATATACAGATGCGTGGATATACACACATGCATGCACGTGTGTGCATACACACGCAAACATATACAAATGAATGTATGTATGTACAGATACCTGTAAGTCTTTCTGTTTTTCTGTATGCATAGATAGATAGGCAGAAACATGCATGCATGGATAGGTGGATATACATCAATTCTTGTAGGTCAGTTAGTCAGTCTGTCTGTCTTTTAATTTGCACAAATGAATGGATGTCCAAATAAAGGGGTTAAATCCAAAGAGATTTTTCTGCAGGTTTCCTCTGAAGATATGTAGGCCAGAGATGACCATGCCTCCAGGACCACTTTCTGCCCATAGGAAAATACGAATGTCCCTTTGTTTCTCTGGGTTATACATGTACCTTACAAAACCACCTGTGTTTGTGCGTCACTGATAATCTACAGCAGAAGGCTTGCCTCCGCCTTGCTTCCAGCGTGTGCTGTTAACTAGCAGCTGTATGGTCTGTGGTGAAGAAGTTGGTCTTCCTCACTTTCTAATTCCAGACCTCTTAAATGAGCATGGCCATAGTACCAGTCTCCAAAGAGAGTTGTGGGGAACACATGGGCTATCGTTTTCAGCACTCTTTGCAGAATGCCTTTCACAAGCCTTGACACATGCCAGCAAGAGCCACTGAGGAGCAGAAGAGCTGTAGGGCAAGGTGCAACCTGCATTCCTACATCTGAGTAGAACTCACACCGATCCCAATGTCATAAGAAATGCATCACAGACAGGCTAAGAAGCTGTGTGCCTCTCGAGACGGCCTTGCTTTCAGTTCTTTAGCTACATTTTTTTCATTTGGTCTTACAGGAAGATGAGGAAAGGCGAAATAACTATAGTAAAGATTTAAGAAATGAAAGTATGTTCAGGAGAGATGGCTAAGCGGTTAAAAACATTTTGCTGCTCTTTCAGAGGACCTGCGTTTGATTCCTAGCACCCTCATGGTAGCTTACAACCACTCACAACTCCAGTTCAAGGAGAATTGACTCCCTCTTCTGGCCTCTGCAGGCATTCATATGGTATACAGACATACATGCAGGCAAAAACATTCATTACACATAAAGAAACCTGAAAGAGAAAAAAAAATAAGTATTTCCCTCCTTGTAGCAACTTCAAGGAGAGCTTAGATCAGAGACTCACAAGGATCTTTAAATGCCTGCAACTCTTTTCAAGGAAGAAACTCTACCTTAAAAGAAATCTCCGTGTAGCAGAATAGAACACGTGACAGGACCAAGCAGGATTTACCTTATGCACTGAGTAGAACTCCCAACCACTATTTTTAATGGAACAACTGTCATCTAAGAAATGCCATAAAATTAAGCTTTCCCCCTGAGATAGGTACCAGGCTCCTTGGCCTGGCAGTGGGAGTGACGGGAGTGCAGGGGTAAAGAAACGATATCCATGTGGTTATTTTAAAAGAAATTTACTAAAGCAAAATGTCTACTCTGAAGGTGTAGCTGTTTTCGGTTTTCTACTTCTTTTAATCCAATGAAATTTGGGAAACATTTTCCTCTTATCTGAACTGTGCTCAAACTTGAATTTACCTCCAAAGTGTTTAAAGAACATACACACATACACACATACACACATACATACATACATACATACATGTTTATATGTGTGTGTATGAGACTTTGAACTCCTGATCCTTCTGCCTTTATCTCCCCAGTGCTGGTATTACAGGTGTGTGCCACAAGGTTTATGTGGTGCACGAGATCGAATCTAGGGCTTCATGAATGGTAGACTGGATTCTATCCGCAGACCCAGAGTGAAGGTCTATGTGTCTGTCCTACCTTCTCTAAGAGCCTTAGGGGAATGCGACTGCATCATCCCCATGGGCTGCCAACCTCTTTCATTGCAGGTTAGCAGCATTTATTCGACAGAAGACTGATGCTAATGCACCAATGCTCTGCATCACTCTGGGCGCAGCAGTGAGGCAGAGATTTTATTTAGCTCATCTCATCATAAAATCTTGCCTTAGAAAGAGGGGTGGTGGGTTGGAGAGATGGCTCAGTGCTTAAGAGCACTGATCGTTCTTCCAAAAAAACTTGGGCTCAATTCCCAGCACCCACATGGCAGCTTACAACTATCTGTAACTTCAAGATCTGACACCCTCACACAAATATACATGCAGGCAAAGCATTGATGCACATCAAATAAAAATAAATAAATTATATTAAAATAGTGTTTAAAAATTTTTTAAAAATTAAAGTAGGAGTGGGAGTAAGGCCAGAAAAATGTCTTAACAGCAAAAAGCACTGGCTGTTCTTCCGGAGGACATGGGCCCACATGGCAGCTCATACCACCTGTAACTCCAGTTCCAGGGGATCCAGTTCTCTCTTCTGGACTCCACAGGCACTAGGCACACACGTGGTTAATGTACATATGTACATATACATTAAAACTATATTTTTTAAAAAGATTCATAGTTCATAGTTAGGTTGGTGGGGGAGCTCACAGGTAGAACACACCCAAAGTGAATTCTAACTTCTGATTTTCTTCATCACCTCAATCGTGTTACACTGTGGGTGGGATGGAGAATCAGTGAATAAAGTGCTTGTTGTACAAGTATAACGACCAGAGCTCGGATCCCACAGACTCACAGAAAAACCAAGTCTATCATCCCAGCACTTGAGAGGCAGAGGCTGGGGATCCCTGGGACAAGCTGGCTAAGCTAGACAAGCTGGAATCAAGCAGTGAGCACTGAGTTCGGTGGGAGACACTGTCTCAATAAATAATATGGGGAATGATCGTGGGAGGAGCCTGGTATCAACTTCAGGCCTCCACATACGTGTGTTCACCTGCACACACACTTGTGACCACATTCATGCACTCCACATATGAACACACACAAGGACTGCAATGGTACAACATCAACATTGGGTCCCTGGAACTAGAGTCATGGATGGTTGTGAGCCACCAGTGGGTCCTGGGAATCGAACCCAGGACCTCTGTGAAAGCAGCAAGTGCTGGTAACTGCTGAGCCATCACTCTAGTCCTACATGTCATGATCTCTTTGGTTAATGGCAAAAAAATGAAAATATGTTTTTAATTTGGGCTTTCATAAAACTGAAAACAAATCCACTATTTTAGATTTTTTTTTTTTTGGTCAAAAAGCAACTTCATATGAAGGGCAAGCAGCATGACTCAAAGTTAAGCACTAAGCCTGGTGAGGTGGCACACGCTTTTATGTGGTGCACACTTTTAGGTGCAGCACTCAGGAGGCAGAGGCAGGCAGAACTTCGTGAGTTCAAGACCAAGGGAGTCTAGGACAGAGAAACCCTGTCTAGAAAAAAAAAGTTAAGCACTAAAGTAGTCCTGGGTCCAAATATGGTATGCACTTACAAGTAAGAGATTTAGTAACAGTTCTGGGAAGGAATGAAAAGGTTGTGAGTGAGAAAAGGGAGAAAGAGAAGAAATAAACAACGGAAGAGAGCATTTTTGCCTCTGCTTGGCTTCTGCATTGCTGTGGAAGCCTACCTAGCAGGTGCTTCACGAGGTCCTCCTCACCAGCCACCACACAGTCCAGGGCCCATACTTACCCGTGAGCTCCTCCAGAGCAGGCTGCCCACTCTTGGTGAAGTGGCTGGGTTCCAGGCTCACGCCTGCTGAGCTGGACTCGGCAGTGACATTCCCTTCGGTGTCCGTCTGGGACCTTTACATACAAATCAGAGCAAACACAATCATCAAGAGTGGCAACCATCACATCTGAGCCACTGGCAATGGCCTGCTAAGGCTGTGGAATAGAACTGGCCAGAAGATTGAGTCTAAATAATTCAACAGCCACGCGTGGGGAACTCAACTGAACTCGGAAAGATGAAGTATTCAAAGCCCAAAAGGAGCCATTTCTCAAGGAGAGTCCAACCAGACACATGTACACACAGTATTTATTGGGTGGTTTGGACATTCAAATTTATATCAAAAAGCAATGGGTAGGTAACCTCAGCACCAGCAAGCAAAGCATAAAGAAGACTCCGCTGACAATCCCTTTCCCCCCAAATGCTCTGAACAGTATGAGGAGGTCAGGAGTAGGTGCCAAGCAGCTGTGTCTGCCCTCCAGCTTTCTGATTCACAGCTCAGATCCTCTGACATGAAAGATCTCATTGACTGTGATTTCAACACATGACTGAAATGTGCACTTTCCCAACCCTTCCTTCACGCCCTTTTGTAGTAAGAATTTTGGTGTCTTTAAAAACACAGTTGTGTTATGTGAACATGTTTTTGTTATAATCCCAGGTGTGGGATACAGGGCTGCTTCAGATTGTCCACAGCCATTACCTACGATTGCCTCATGCTCTGGCAGGGTGTGATTCTGCCAGCTGAAGATAATTTAATTCTGGGGGGGGGGGGAACCTCTAGAGAGGGTATAAAAAGACCAGTGCTTGAAGAAAGGAGACAGGGCTGTTCCTCCTGCTGGTTCCTCCTCCTGCTGTTGTTAGTTTATCAAGTGGTGGAGAGAAAAGAGACAAGAAGTTGAAGATTTCCTGCTGAGAGGAAGACTGGACTTCAAGGAACTCAACATACCTATCCAGCAAGAAGTAGTCTAAAAAGACCTCAGTGACCCCTCTCCCCACTAACCTTCTGTCTCTCCTGCATGGGCCTTGTGCATGCATTGCATGTATTCTAGCACCTTCTAGTATAGAGCAATAGCCCCACCCAATAAGAATGTGCCAAAAATATAGATGTACTGTGGGAGATAAGCTGGTAACTTCAAACCACTCACTGCTGTTTTTTCTTTTTCTCTCCAGCTGAAGCCATCTACTCCTCGTTCCCACAGCTACCCCTTTTAAAGGTCTATCCTTAGCCCAGTGTTCTTGTTTACCGCACAGCCAGAGTCTGAAGCTTTGTCAGGACTTACAAATGCCCTAAAACACCTCTAGCTCAAATATTATAAATGAAAGTCAGAGCTGGAGAGATGGCTCAGAGATTAAGTGCCCTGGCTGTTCTTCCAGAGGTCATGAGTTCAATTCCCAGCAACCACATGGTATCTCACAACCATTATAATGAGATCTGGTGTCCTCTTCTCGTGTGCAGGTGTACATGCAGACCACTGCATACATAATAAATAAATCTTTAAAAAGAAGTCAGGCAGGTATACAACTAGACTATAAATGTACTGCTAAAGGTTTACATAGTATTTTTTAAATTAAATTTTCTCTCTCTCTCAATGGGGGTCTCTCTACATGGTTCTGACTGTACTAGAACTCACTCTGTAGACCAGGCTGACCTTGAACTCAAAGATCTGCCCACCTCTACTCCTGAGTGTTGGAATCAAAGATATGCAAATTACCCAAGTACTTAAAATTTGTGAGACTTTGGGGCTGTAGAGAGAGCTCAGCAATTAAGAATGCATACTTCAGCTGGGATACAAAGTGAATAAAGTGTAATTAATATAAAAAAATTAAAATTAAAAAAGAACGCATACTTCTCTTGCTGAGGCCCCAAGTTTAATATCCAGCACCCACAAGTGGCTCATGATTACCTGTAACCCCAGATCCAGGGGCTCTGATGCCTCTGGCCTTCACAGACACCTACATTCACATGCACATCTTCACCCATGTACACATAATTAAAATTAATAAAAATAACTTTGTAATTTGGGTGATTCCATACAAGAAACCACGTGAATTTCTGCCTTCATCCAGTGGAAGGAAGGAGAGGAGGGAGGAAAGGAGAAAGGAAGAAAGGAAGGAAGGAGGGATGGAAAGATGGATAGGTTGGTGGGTGGCTAGATGGCTGGCTGGCTGGCTGGCTGGCTGCGTCTGGGAATGCTGAGCTCAGTCTCGTGGGGCGCCACCTGCTGGGGCTGAGCAGCGGCGGTGCCCTCTAGAGGGGCACTTGATCACTGCAGCCCTGTACTGCACCTGCGGGTCATTCCACACAATGCAACAAACCCTGGCTGAAGCAGCTGGGCTTAGACTTGAGACTACTGAATGTTGTCAACTACAGTTCTTTCACTGTACATGCAAAGATTTCTGCTTTAAAGATGTTTTTATATTTATTTTACATTTATGACATGTATGAGTGTTTTGCCTGCGTGTATGTATGTGCAACATATGCACAGCACTCACAGAGACCATAAGAAGGTATCAAATCTGAACTAGAGTTACAGATAGTTGTGAGCCGCCATGTAGAGTTCCTGGGGACCAAACCCAGGTACTCTACAAGAGCAGCCAGTGCTTTTAGCCATCTCTGCAGCACTGAGAATCCTAAACAGAGAGAGTAAGACAATATGATCCCGGTAGTTAGACAGACTCAGGTTTTTTTTGTTTTGTTTTGATTTTTCTTTTTTGAGACAAGATTTCTCTGTGTAGCCTGGCTATCCTGGAACTTGCTCTGTTTCTGAGATGGGAATGGGACAGCAGACTTTATCCTAGTATATTTCTTGTTCTATAATGGACTTTGTCAATCTTTTGTTGTTGTTTGAGACAGGTTTTTTTTTGTTGTTGTTGTTTTGTTTTTTGTAGCCCTGGCTGTCCTGGAACTCACTGTGTAGCTCAGGCGGGCCTTGAACCTGGAGATTCACTTGCCTCTGTGTCCCAAGGGCTGGGAATAAAGGTGTGCACCACTACTGCCCTTGTCAATCTTTTCTCTTCCTCATTCATGCCTTCCTAGAAAGCCCCAGCAGGTAATACGGACTGTGAGACCCCTCAAATCCCAGGCCAATGCTACCATAAGAAAGCTTACATAGCAGAGCGATCTTCAGTAAACTTAGTATAGGTTATAGTTCATTTTGGAGTGTAGGTTACAGTTCATTTTGGGTGACACTAAAGTGGCCACCTTGCATATTCAGGCCCACATGCACCTAGTGCTTCTGAAATGCCCTGACCCCCACACATCTGGTGAAGCCTTCTTATCCTGGAGCCAGCCTGAAATGTCCCCTACCTTGGCACTGTCTTGCTATAGTGATTGCCCACTTGAGTGCCCTGGGATGGAGCTGTGCATTATTTTGGCTGTCGGCTTACACGTTTCTGGACCCTGCACTAGCAGAGCCAGCAGCTGGGCTCTTTCCCCAGGGATAGCAGGGGCTGCCTACCTGTACAGAAAAGGTGCAACCGTGGCTGTGTTGGGATGGCTGTATTGCTGCTGAGGCTGAGGTAGCTGAACACTGACGGTATTGCTTCCAGTGGTCTGGGTGGTCCCGGTGGAGCCACTGACAGTTTGGCTGCTAATGCTGTGGTTCAGAGTGGTCCCTCCAGGGCCTTTTCCCTCCGAGGATGCCAGGCTGGAGGAGGAGCTGGAGTGTCTGCTGTCTAGCTGGGACTTCTGGGGAGGAAGCCCTGAGCTCAGCTTTGCTCGGCTCCTCTCTCCTTCCTTGGGAGGTACAGGGGCACTTGGGGACTTCCCAGGCGTGTTCTTCATTCCTGGTTTTGGTATGCCGCTGTGTGATGGAGCTGTGGCCTCCTTCTTGATGCTGTTGAGCTTGCCCCCTTTGGGGATAAAGCTGGCGATCTTAGAGGACTTTTTTGGCATCTCAGTCACAGCCACCCCACTGAGTTCTTCTTTGGGGTCTTCCTTGAGGTCAGGCCTATCAATCATGGAGACTCTCTTGGTGAGTTCCTTGCCCTTCTCTTTTTCCTTTTCTTTCTCCCGCTGTTGTTTCTCCTTCTCTTTCTCATTGCCCTTTGGGGAGCTCTTCTTGTTGGTGAGTGCCCTGCTGAAAGTCCGCTGTGCAATGCCCTTGAGTGCAATCTTGGGGCTGCTGGATGCAGGGCCTGCAGTTGAAAGTGCCCTGTTAGCAGCCTCCAACTCTTCGCTCTCTTCAAAGCTGGGCAGGATCTCTAACCGCTCACAGCTGGTGTCCCGGGATGCTGAGGCCTCCCCTGCCTTAGAGCCCCCCTTACTGTTGAAAAGTTTGAGCTTTTCCAACATGGATTTCTGATTGTTGGGAGCAGGCTTCATGGCTTCAGGTGTGGGCTTGGGGGCTTCAGGCCCAGCGGGTTTGACAGAGAGCATGGATGACGTGGCACTATGCTTCACACTGAGTGACTTGCTGCGCCAGGGCTTAGAGGTCATGCTGGGCTGGGGGATGGCTGAGGAGGAGCAGTTAACAGGGATGGAAGGGTTGTTCTCCAAGGAAGCAGGGACATTTTCGCTCATTCCGGGATGGGAGGAGGCCGAGCTTGCCAATGGCTCTGAAGAGACAGAAAGGGAAAAGGACCTGAATCATACCTACTGAGCTGCTCTGAAGATGCAGGAAGGTCAACCGTGGCTACCCAGGCAGTCATTCCCCTCTCGTATGCCCTGAGATTCCATTCCTGGAGGTGTGGATTATCTGTGGTTAAAATTTAAACCCAGTTCATCCTCTTGTCCTCCATCATGCGCTGTTCACATGGCACCTCCCCCAGCCCCACCACATCTTGGTTGTGTCTGCTCTGTAAACACATGCCAATCTTAACAGTAACATGCAGAGCTCAACTGAAAATGTAAATAATCTACCGAAAAGGAGAGAATCCTTTCCCATCACTACCACCTACCACTCCTGTGGTGTATGAGGGTGTAGGAAAGAAATGATTTGAATTATTTAACCCAGATTTCCACTTATGCACAACAATCAGGAAATACCCTGATTGTTTTAGGAGATAACTTATCATAGATATTAAAATAAAGCAAACCAAAATAAAAAATGAGAAACCAGTAATTTTAAATAAAAAATGTATCACTCAAAAAGAAGTGGCTACTTCCTATCAAAACTTGTAAGATTTTTCTATGCTGGCTCTTTTCTTTCTTTTTTTTTCCTGATCTGGTTTCTCTGTGTAGCCCTGGCTATTCAGGAACTCACCCTGTAGACCAGGCTGGCCTTGAACTCAGAGATCTGCCTGCCTCTGCCTCCTGAGTGCTGGGACTAATAGCATGAACCACCATGCCCAGTCTAAAGAATTTCACTTTGTCCCATCCTGTTTGGAAAAACAGGTGAGGAGATATGTAGTTGCCTTCTCTGCATTCACATGGGAATTGATAGTGGAGAGGAATGAGGAGTTCTTTCCTGTGAACACTTAAAACCCACACATCTCCAGGTGAGTGTGAACCACCAACCTTTTGGTTAACAGCCGAGTGCACTGACCAGTTTGTCGATGGAGACATTATGCTGGCACGTTCAAAGGCTTACCAACAAGAGAGGCTTTAAAGACCCTTTTTACTCAAGACCACACTCTGAGCACCAACCCCCACCCCCAACACACACACAAGGCAAGAAAACACGGGTTATCTGAAAGTCAAGGCTTCCCCTTTGGCACTCAATGCATGTTTCCTTGCCCACAGTCTGTTCTCAGAAACCCATGAAGATATTTCCAGACAAGTGCCAGGACCATTCTGAGAAGTGTGGGTGCTCCTATAACTGTTCTGTTACTCACCACGGTGGCCCAGCACCAGGGAACCCCCAAACTGCAGCCCCTTCTTCAGATGGAACAACCATGATCCATCAGTGGCTCCAAGTGCCAGTAGCTGCTAGAGAAAGTGGCCAGAAGACAGAGAAAACAGCCTCTGCTGAGCACTACCCCCCCCCAAGCCCAACCCCATCAGCCCCTTAAGAGAACACTGTTTGCAAAGTCACAGTGACAGGACTTACCTAGCAGCAGCTACTTTCTCCCACAAGGATTCTCTAGGAGAAATTCTGCAAGCAGAGAGGCTGCCCTTCCAATTGTCACAAGTGTTTTCGGTTAAACTGCTCATGTTTCTAATTAACTTTTGTCATCCGCAACTACTCCTGTGCCCAGAAGCCTGGCAGGATTAACGGCTGCTTCCTCGGCGCTCTTTCCTTCCCCCACCTCCCCTTCCTAATACCTATGCTCTGCTGCCTTCCAGCAACAGAGTAAACTGTACATAGAGCGGCTTTTGATGATTTAAAAGTCAACGGCTGCTAAGGCTGGGTCAAGGCAGCCCTGTGTGGGGCGCAAGCTGGGAGCTGGGCAGTGAGGGAGCTGGCTGAGTCCGCCCGCAGCTGCATGGGGAAGCCACAGCTCTGGGTGATCCAAAGCAGACCTCCCAATGTTTTAAAACACATCCATCTTCCTGACTTACTGGGGAATTTGGATTTGGAGGGGAGGGTACTGCACAACTCCTCTACCAAAACTCACGGGTGTTGCTGGATCTTTTCCTGGGCAGAACCATAAACTGGCTTACAAACTAGACGAGTAGACCTACCTACACCCCCAACCTGTCAGAGGGTCTGCTTGGCTTGACACTCTCCCCCACTGGCCACCGACCCCAGATCTGCAGGTACACCACTCAACATACTGTTAATGATGTTCCTGCTCCCCTTTTGCAAGAGAGGAAACTAAGGCCAGGCAGGGCTGCTTGTGACCATGTTCTTTCAGCTAAAATGGAATGGCTGGGATTTGAACCCAGGTCTCCTGATACAGTACTTTCAGGGACAGCACAGTAATGACCCTTACTTATTTGTTCAGTTTTGGTTATCATTAAAGGCACATTCTCATACATCCCAGGCTAGGCTTAAACTTGCTCTACAGCTGAGGATGACCTCCTGCCTCTACCTTCCCAGTTTACCTTTGGTTTATGTGGGGCTGGGAAGTGAACCTAGAGCCTTGTGCAAGCTAGGAAAACTCTACCATTTGAACTCCATCTTCAGCCCACCACCTCCTTCTAAAGAGAGCACATAAACATTAGTCTCCAATGCTCAGAGTATTTTTCAGATACTGCCTTTCCTTCTGCTCTACTGTAGATGATGGTGATATCCATAATGGGCGAGCCACACCCCTCAGCAGGAAACAGCTGGACCACAGAAGAAGTCTCTTCTGCTAAAGAAAGTTTTCAAGCCAGAAGCCACTTTTCCTAGTAAAATTGCCTTTTCCTTTACCTGGGATCTTATCAGAAGCTAAATGAAACATAGTCATCAATCCACCCACCCACTCACCCTTCCACCCCATCCACCCACTCACCCTTCCACCCCACCCACCCACTCACCCTTCCACCCCACCCACCCTCCACCGTGCACTCAACATGTTCATATGAACATTCACTTATTTATCAGCAGGTCACACACATCAAATGCTGTTCCAGACACTTGGACACATCCACAACAAAACAAGGTTCTCTGCTTTTATGAACTTTACATTTAAGAAAAAAGAAACAGAAAATAATTCATTGATACATCATTTGTAGGAAAATAAGTGCTAAGGAAAACTAAGCCTGATTTGTAAGAAGGAGGACGATATGCAGGGCACGGAAGTCCGTGAGTTTGAGGCCATCTTTGTCTACACAGTGAGTTCCAGGGTTACAGGGTGAGACCCTGTTTTTTTAAGTAAAAGGAAAGAGGACAAACTATTTCTACTGTTTCTGAGTAACACTCACATTAAAATCCCTGTGAGCCTTTAAGAAGCCTCATGGGGTCAAGCCATGGCCATTTTTGTTCCACAGAGAACCACAGGCTTAGTCTTCACCCCCCAAATGCTAAGCCCTTTCACTGTTCCGTGTGGTAATGCATAGAGTATTTCTTTCTTTTCAATATTCTCCCTCAACAGTTTCTCAGATGGTGTTTACTAGTGGAGAAAGCTGTCTGGGGCAAGGAATTGTCAACCTTGTTAATTCAGAAATGCTGGTGTCCTGGGAAAAGAAGCCTGGTGTTGGGAGGGAGAGGTGGGCTCTCTAAATGAAGAGAGCTACTCTAATAACTAACAGCTCTTGCTTTTTTTCTCATGTATATGAGCCTTCCCCTTCCTTACAGCAAAGGAATGTAAGTTGGGGGAGGGGAAGGGCAAGAGGAGCAGGAGGAAAGCATACAGGAATGTTCTGGGCATCCTATCCCTACAGTGCCACACGGACCACTGTTGGGAAGGGAGTTGCTTTTCACAGCCCACAAATGAGTATTTTTATCCTTTTAAAGGTATATTGCAACTAGCCCATTTTAATGAACCATTTCGTGTTTATTATATGTACATATAAATTTCAAGTTGACTTAAAAACATGACATAGAGAACCGCAAGTGGTCCACAGAGTTTGTGAAAGTCATACAGGTTTGTGAGCAATGCAGGTTGAAGAAACACTATTAAACCCAAAATACTTATTTTTATATTAAACCTATTCCTATTCCCAAGTCAAACTGGCTTCAAAAGTCATCTGAAATGGCTACTTTTGGCACTCAATCTACCAATGTCTTTGAAGGGCATGGAGTATGTTGCTGACAATGGCTTGGTCAGCAATATGATCTAGTATTGATGAGCAAAATTGAGTTTAAAATAAGCACATCATAATTCATTCAGCAACTTGTAGCCATGTGTCTGCATATAAAGATGAACAGCACTGAGACACTCTTAAAAGCTACTCTCTCACCCCAGGTCCCGCCTCTGAGAAAAAGGTATCAGACGGGTCTGATGCTCTTTGGGTGGATGACACCTAAATGAACATCAGTACAAAGTCCCAATTTATTTCTAATATCAGAGATCAGACCTCTACTCTTGCCTGATGCGTCTAAAACAAAAATGGGGAACTGTAGAGAGCTGCGTAATGCCGCGCCTTAAAGATGGCGCTGGTTTCCACCTTCCACCTTCCCGATGGTGAGTGCTCTCTGTCACGAACAACTCCACATTTGGCTAAGGCTGAGGATCTGGCTTGCTTCCATGTATGTGGACCTATCTGCATTGCCCACGTGGCATGCTGGGGTTGGCTACCCAGAGGCTATTTAAGCTGTGGGCTGGCTTTCCCCAGGGTCAGATGATTGTTCAAGGTTCCTGAATAAACTGCATTGAAAAAAAAAAGCTACTCTCTCTGTGTCTCTCTCTCTCTGTGTATGTGTGTGCAAGTGTGTCCTAGCATGTGCATGTAACAAGCATGCTTTTAAACAACTTTCTGGAGTTGGTTTTTTCCTTATACCATTTGGGTCATGGGTCTTAGGGACACAAGCGTACAGCGAGCACCTTCACCTTCTCATCCATCCCATCCCATCCCCCAAGACATATTCTTAATGTGTAAAATAAGCTCTGATATAATTTACTCTAGTGTAGTTTTTAAAATGCTAATGGCAAGGATGATAGAGTAGCTCAGTGTATAAGGAGCTTGCCTTCCAGCACCCAGAGCCTACTTAAAACTCCCAAATGGGCCAGGCATGCAGGTGCCTATAATCCCAGCACTCAGGGAGGCAGAGGCAGAGGCAGGCATATCTCTGTGAGTTCGAGGCCAGCCTGGTCTACAAAGCAAGTCTTGGACAGCCAAGGGTATACAGAGAAACCCTGTTTTAAAAAACAAGAACAAACCAAAACAAAACATCTCTCAGTGCTAGGGAGGTAGAGACCATTGGATCCCTGGGGCTCTGGGCTGCTGTCCTGGTCTATTTGGTGAGCTCCAGGTCAGTGACAGATAATGCTTCAGTGGACAGTGGTACCTAAGCAACCACACCCAAGGTTGTCTTCTGTTCTTCACATGTACTCGCACATATCTGTACACACAGGTACATACAATATGATGGCAGAGGCCCTGATGGATCTTACCAACCCACTCATGGCTCCCCAGTGCCAGTCTAGGCACCTCAGTTCTAAAAGACCAATTTCCAAAGTCTATTCATCACCAACTGACAAACTAGCACATCAAGAGAAAGTCTCCTTCAAAACACCGCGATGCCTTTGAAGAAAAGGAAAACCTTTGGTTTTCTTTGGCAAGCAGCCTCAGCCTTCTCGGAGAGAAACCCAAGGGCTCTAAATGGAAACACTGTGTGATGCAGATCCTCAGTACCTTTTCCTTTCCTCTTCAGCGAAGGCGAGTTGTAGCCTAGGTCTCTACTGTGTCCCGGTTAGGTCAGAGACCAGCCGTTGGTGGTCTGCTCCTGAAGCCAATGGGCACAAAGACAGAGTGTGTTCCAGGCTGGGTGACCCCAGCTCCTGTCATTGCTACTGTGACTTGAAACCTGCCTGATGGAGGTTTCCTGCCAAAATCTTCTCCAAAGCCGTTGGGGAATGGATCTGATAACTGGGCCTGGGAAAATGTTTGCAATTTCCTATAATTTGTCAAGGTGTCAATCTTGAACATTCAGATTTCTGAGGATAATTGAAACCAGTTGAGTTATGTTAAGTGTATGTTTTCAGAACAGCTTGGGTTGGTGTCATTATAACCCTCTAAGCCGCTATACCAGAGGGGCACATAGATGTGGCTCTGTTCCTCAGTAGTTCTGTAGGACTCTGGAGCTCGCTGAAGGAGTCTTCTCTACATTGTTAGCGCAAACATTTACTGCTTCTCCTATCATCACCACCACTACCACCACCATCATCATCAAATTTGGTTTCTTAAAAGCCAGGCCTTATGACATCGAGACTGAACTTAAACTCATTTTGCTGCTGAGAATGGCCCGTAACTTCTGATCTTCTTGTCGTCCCCACCCTTCCCTTCCCCCCAATGTTGGGATGACAGTGAGCACCAACACCATCTGGCTTCAGTGTCTAATATGAAGGCCGAGACTTGAACATAGTCTTTTTGCTGGCTGCTACTTGGTGAGCATCCTTGAAAAAAGGAGGAAAACGGGACACAAAAAAAGCCATGAAGGTTGGGTAGCAGCATGGGTTGGGGTGTAAAGGAGCCTGCTTTGGACATGCACATGCTCACATTTTCAAAGGCTCCTAGAGGGTCTCAGCTAGGATAAAGACTCTGCTCTACAAAGCTCAAATTCTGTTAAGTTGCTTTGTAATGCACAGCCTTCCAAAATTCCAATTACTTTTTTTATTTTGCTGTGATGCAAAAGGTAAGCTTTTCTGCCTTCTATAAAGCATTTCCAGCACCTCTGCCCCAGCTAATGATGTAGATACATTCCTAAAACCCTACCCACTCCCCAAGGTTTATACAGCCCTTGCCCCCTCCCCCAAAAGAGAGCTGTTTCAGTGAAAACTGTGTCTGGAAAAGGCTGCTTTTCCCGCACTCACACTGACTGAGGTCCTGATTGCACCCACGAGCCCTGGTAAGCTTCACCCCCCAGTGCAGTCCAGTGCACAAGGAGCCTGGATACCCTGAGGGGAGAAGCAGACCTGGGGCTGCACTCAGGGTCTGGGAAAACTATGTTGTGTTCTTTTTAATATGTGACAAGGTAATCGTTTCTCTTCGTTGGCTTGTTTTTGGAGAAAACCCAGCAATGAGGTCATTTGGGTTTTTTTTTTCTGGTAGCTAAAAAAAAAAATTACACACACATACACACATATGAGAAAATAGGGGCTACAGCTGGGATACAAAGTGAATAAATTGTAATAAAAAATTTTAAATGCTGACAAAAAATAAAAAGTTTTTTTGTTAACGTATAGGCATAAAAAAAAGAGAGAGAAAGAAATTAAGAAAGCATCATTTCATTTCCAGAGCTGTGCTTGCCACCTCTTTTCTGAGTGGGTTCACAGGAGGCATCTTTCAAATCCTACTATTGCCGCAAAGAACTGGGAAGCCAAATAATGAAGTCAGGCTTATGTTCCACTGTTACTTTAAAAACAGAATAAACTCTTCAAACCTCCATTTGTCTGTCTCTCCATCTTGGTTTTTGACCTTCCTCATATCCTGTACATCAAAAGATTTGCTGTATATGGAAATTTAAATCCTTCCAATTATATGGATGAAGAGGAGAGACCTGGTGTTTAACTGTGGCATTTAAAGGAAGATATCCCTCCCTATAACAACCCTCCTTTCCCTGTGTTCAGACAAAGTCTTGGTTAGCTCAGGCTAGCCTCAAACATTCTATGAGGTCAAGAATGAGCCTGAATTTCTCATCCTCTTGCCTTCACTTCCAGAATGCTAGATTTCAGGTACATGCCACATGCATGGTTTCTGTGGCACTGGGTACTGAAGCCAGGGTCTCATCTATGATAGGTAAATGTTCTACCGACTGTTATCTCCAATCCAGGAAGGTACCATTAAAAATGAAAGGCAGCTGTTTGCTTATCATTCGAAGCCACAGTACCCTGGAAATAATCCCCTCCCTTTCTCTATTCAACCTACTTGTTCAAAATCCCAAGGAGAAAACTTCTGCTTTAATTGCTCAAGCCATTTCTCTATCCTGTACCATATATGGCCACAAGAAAGTACAAAATTGGCTGTGGAAAAACGGCTCCTTTTGCTTCCAAGGCTGGATGAGATTTCACAGAGAGACGAGAAGCACTTTACGGGGGACAACCCCACTCCTCAGATCACTGTCCACAGCCAGCAGCTCTTTGGCAGAGTGGACTGTTGTAAATGCAGCCTTCTACCACAGGCAGGCAAGGATCTTCACAAAATCTCCTCTCTCTAGCACACCAGCCTTTTGTGCTTTGTCCTGGCAAAAAGGGAGGCTTCCCACAGAAGGAGCCTCCCATCCAGTACTAAACTAAGATAGATGCTTCCCTAGAAGCCAGGCACCAGGCAGGAACAAGGAGTTCCTAGTCAGGGAGGTTTGGAAAATATAGGGCTGAATAGCGGTCAAACAGATCTCTTGTCTACAAGACTCCTCAGAGCCTGTCTGGCACTGGGACTATCCAAAAAAAAAGTGGATTTAAAAAGGTGGATTTCTGCACAAGCCCTGATTTTATGAGATAGTTTAAGAAAAGGTTTATAATGTTAAAGAGTGACTAATAGGTGTGTGTGTGGGGGTAGGGGCCCAAGTGGGAATATACAACTCAGATTTGAAAGGAATCTGCCCACCAGGTAATAGACACTCACAGTGGGAGCCAGGCAAGGACAGCAGGTGGAGGGCCCTGCTTCCATCCAGGAAGTCCTGTGGCTTGTCACAAACCCCCACAGAAACCAAGACAGCACCAACTTAGGAGTAGCATTCAGGACAGAAGCCCACTACAAGATGCAGACCACATTAGAACAACGAAAGCAAACTCTCGGAATTCTTAGAAAAGTCCTCTCGAGAAAGTCAAGTTGCTTTCTCGCTTTCTCTCTCTCTCTCTCTCTCTCTCTCTCTCTCTCTCTCTCTCTCAAGAGGACCTGAGCCTCGAGGAAATAATGATTTCTCCAGCATCTTGCACTCAGGAAACTTGTTGAACATGAAATCCCAAACAGAGCATCTGGGGAAAGGCCCATGAAGCTGCATCTAAGCAGCTCCCAAGTGGCTTAGCACACACTGAAGTTCAGTGGCCCAAGTCTATGCTGAGCAGCTCTTCAAAGACCAGGAGTTGAATGAGGAAGACCCTAAACCTCTGCCAAGGAAGAGTGGCCAAGCTGAGCTATTCAGCTTGGAGGAGACACTTTAGGAGAAAGCAAAGGAAAAGAACTACTATCCTCAAGGTTGCCCACCTACCCCCTGGTTTCTGCCTAGTGACACTGGGCCAACAAGGTAAAAAAAAAAACCTTTCAGAGCAGGCCTACAACACAGAGTCGAGGACCCACTATATTACTAGGCACACGGAACATGCCTAGGATCAGCCAAGGGTGTCAAGGTTGGGTGTGCCTGCAGCTCCCATGGAAGAGGAGATCAATCGACCTAATTTTATATCTCTATTCCATGTCTCCATTAGCTCTCTCAAATATGAGTTTATTTGACAAAAGGTTTCCATGCTGCACACACATATATTAATATATATTATTAATAACACTAGATATTGAAAAGGGAAATAGCCAACATTTATGGAGAATTTTCTTCTGTTGGCCTTTTTATTATTTGTATTATAAAGTTATTGTGGCAGATAATAATTGTCCCATTCTTCCAGTAGGGACACTGAGGCTTAGGGAGTGAGTAAAGGACCTAAGGTCAAATAGCTCAGGAGTTAGTAACTTGACTGCCAAGACCACACACTTCAGCACTTTCTACTCACCTCGACTTGAGGTAAGACATAAGCCTGAGTTTGGACTAGTGAGATGGCTCAGTAAAGGCACTTGCAGCCAAGCTTTTGGCCTATTTTTGATCCCTAGAATCCACAAGGTGGAAAGAGAAAACCAGTTTTTACAAGTAGTCCTCTGACCTACACATGGCCACAAGCACATACATAAGTATATGTTTGAAAAAAAAATCAAAGATACAAGTTTCAGAGAGTACAGCATCATCTGCTAACCTTCAAGGCCTTCTCTCAGGAAAGCGAGTTTCCCCCTCCAGGAGGTTCATTTTAAAAATGAGAATGTCAAACGCTTTAGTAATAATTTAAGTATGGTTTTTGTTCTTTAGAATTTAGGATTCTGGCAAGATGCAATCTCTCTGCTGTTATTTTTTTTCCTGTCATTCAAACTCACAAGCAAACCAAAGAACTAGCTTATTGTATTCCTCAGGGGGTATCATGCAGAAAGCAAATGCTGAATTGGACCATTATTCATTATCTGTGATCACGTTAGGCCAAATGTGCAGGAGCCAAAGAAAAAAGACAGTCATTTATCCTCATTCTGCCAAGTATGCAGACACTTGGTATCGGGTAGATCAAATCATTTCAGGGCTTCATGGATGTCACTGATCCACACAGCACTGCCAGACTTCTGAGACTTTCTCCTGACAGTTGTCTTCTTAATGGAAAAACAGAGTTCCTTTTTGGAAAAAAAAAAATCTGTGGTGGTAGAACAACACTCCCCCCCACTTGAGTCAGCTTGACTCACAGGGTCAGGAAGCGTCTCCTCAGGTGTCTGTTCGGCTTTTACTGCGGACCTGGCCAGGACACGCTGGCAGCAGAATGGGTATTTGCAGTGGAGTATTCACTTAGTGATTCTCTGTAAGTCCGAGGTGTCTTTTGCAAATCAGATAATCGCAGCAAGGTGCACAGAAAGCCAAGAGTCATCGTATTCTACACTAAGGTACTGAGGCCACACAACACTTTGCAGGTGGGCTTACGTCTGGCTTACCAGCTTTGTAGTGACCTTGAGTAACTTTGCCTGGTGAGGCTCTGGCTCATTCATAAGTAAAACCAAAACCCTGATGACTACCATTTGAGTCTCCAATATTGCATTGAGTCTTTAAATAATTTCGCTTCACAAATTCATTTGAAATCATGAGTTCTCAACTGGGAAGATAGCGGAGTCAGCACAGTCCTTGATCTACAGGCAGAGATAAGCCAGATTTCATACCCAGGCATGGTGTTTGCACCTGTAATCCCAGTGCTGGGAAGATGAGCACAGGAGCTCCCTAGGGTTCACTGCAAGTCAGCCTAGATGAATTGGTGAGTTCCAGGCCAGGAAGAGACTGTGCCTCAAAATGAACAATGAGAACTACTTGAGGAATAAAACTGGAGATTGATCTCTGGCCTCTGATCCCTGACCTCCACACACATGCACACACCAATAAAAGAATAAAAAGTAAAACTCATTGTTTCATACAAGTACCTTATGACCTGCGTTGGTTGCAGCTCAGATGTTAGCACCTTGCCCTAAGTCCTAGCTGGTATGAGGCTGAGTAAGATTTGCAACACTGAAGTCTGTGCTCTTCTGAGTAGACTTTCCTCAGCAGGAACAGTGAGCATGGCTCTTCCTTTCCCACAGGGAGCAACACGGTGCTGCAGAATGCAAACACTTCTGTATACACATGCACGCGCGTGCGCGCACGCGCACACACACACACACACACACACACACACACACACACACACCTTCACCCTCCACTAATGTCAAGATTTCTTAACATTGGCAGGGTGGAGCTACACCACATTTCATTGTCATTGCTGTCTGTCATAAGCTGAGCAAGACCAGGAGGCCTCCTAGAAGCTCTCTCTGATCTCCAGGGCTGACTGCAGATGCCTGGCAAGCTTCTCTTCATCCTCCTCTCAGCCAGCACCCATGTGCTTTGGCCACCTTACCAGGCTTGCTGGAGGTGGCTCAGTTAGTGCTCGCACTGCCTGGTGTGATGACTCAGTCACTCCTGGCAACCGCTGGTCCGTTTTGGTGAGAATCTCGAGGCCTCTCTCCACGAACGAGGGTGGACAAAGATGCAAAGAGCTTCCAGCTACAGTGTAGAAAACTGTAGGTCCACTCTCAGACCAGGCTGTCACGTTTCATACTTACACATGACTGAGCTTCTTCCATATGTTATGGAGGGTCTTTGCCAGCCCAATGATGAATTCTGGATGCTGAGCAACCAGGGATATGACTGCTGCTCCAAGCCATTTGGCTGTTTCCTCTTGGAATCCTCAGACAACCACAAGCATGGCATTTGTTCCTGCCTCCACCCTGACCCATCCCGTGCCTGTATTTTTTCCTTTCTCAGTCTTCTTTTGTTCCAGGGGCTGAGGCTAGAATAATGACTCTACAGTTTAAACCTTCAGCAGGCTCACCTCTTAGCCAGTGACCGACATGGAGACTCAGGAGGTGGAACCTGGTCAAAGGGAGTGGGTGGCTGGGGGTTGTATCTTTTCCCGCTGTCTGCCGGCTCCTAAAAGACACTGCGCCCTCTCCACCTTGCTGCTCTGCCTCTCAGAGGTCCAAGGACAGCACTGGCAAAGGACTGAGACTTCTGCAACCAATGTCTCCAGTCACTCTCCATTCCTTCTCACCTCAGGCATCCTGACAGCGGCAGAACGCTGGTGTGATCTAACACAGTCTGGGAATGAGTGAGGGCAAAAAAAAAATCATTTAAGTTATCAATGATAACTTTCTGTCTCCTTCATGGGGCTTTATTCTGTGTAATGCAGTACAAAAAATAGTGTCCAGGCCCCCACATCTAGTGATTAAAATCAAACACACGAGAACAAAATCGACAGATTCTGTACTTAATCAGGGTAAAAAGCTGGTCAGCCAAATGTATTCATGACACTAATCACAAGCAGGGATTCCAGGGGTCTCTCTGTTCCTTCCAAACATAATGAAAAATGGGACATGTTACTCAAGTGGAATGTTCTTCCCTCAGCACCCAGCACGAGCACACGCCTTTCATTCAATTGCACGGACTGAATTTATTTCCACAATGAAGAAACCTTACAATGTGAACTCCCAGTCCCCACTGGGGGAAAAAAAGCATGTAGACTTGGCTCTTTCATACTTTCTTAACTGTGCCTCAGTAGCCAGGAAGGAGAAGAAGGTTTCAAATAATATCAAACTGACCCTTGACTCAGCCAATCCTTGTTGTCAGTCCCCTAGTTCCAGGGAAGTGGCTGAACTTTCTTTGCCTAAAGTCAGGTTTTTGACTGGAGATGTAAATGAGTGACAGAGACCATTCATTTTATCCTTTCATCCTCCCAACCTGGGAATTAAAAGAGAAGATGAAGGTGGAAAAGATGCCTGGCATTAGCCCCACACCAGGGGCAGTCTGGCCTGACCATGCCACCCTCTTCCTGCAGAGGGCACTGTGGAGCAGTTTTTCTTTTGTTTGTTTTTGTTTTTTACACAATAGTAAAGCAGAGAGGTTGATCTTTTTGGTTTCAAATAACTGGAGAATAAGACAGTAGGGGAAATGCAAACCCAGATTTGCCCAATGTGGAGGTGACATAGCTCAGCCTCATCATCATTTGTAAAAATCAACAGATCTATGGGACAAAGCTGTGGAGTGCGGGGGCACGAGATGAGAAGATGGCAGGAGCATTTCTGGAAAGAGGGTGAAGTGATGAGGTGGGCAGCCACCCATACTAGCAGAATTCCTTGACAGGCCACATGGGCCAGCTGCTGAGACCCCAGGGAATGGCCACCGCATGGCAGAAGGAGAGAAGACACAGGTGTGCCATGTAAAGCACAGTTGTAGATGAAAGGCGTTCCTGGGAGCAGAACTCTAGGAGATCGGCTTCTGGGGTCAGGGTGGTGGGCTGCCACAGGCAACCTCCGTAGTTCAGGATGAGGACGCAGCCTACAGGATCCCTCAGGACCGCTCTGTCAGTTCTCCAGAGCTCAGGCAGGTCCTGCCAGACATCTAGGTGTCTTGGTGCCAGTCCAGGGCAGCTGCTGCTTCCACACTGGGATTCCTACTCAGGGCTTAGCTACCCCCACCCCACAGCACCAACAGCACTCTTATCTACTCTCCTAGTGATGCTCATGGCTGATGCATACTCTTACCCTCTCCCATCCTCTGCTCATCATAGATCAGTGCCAATTTGTAACAAACTATAGAAATGATCCCTGAAAGCACAGTCTATAGTACCTTCTTACAGAGGTAGCCCACTCCTCTGGAGGTCAGTAAGTCAAATCAGGCCCACGGTCTGCTTCTATAAATAAGATACAACCGTGCTTACTCAGCAACGGGCTTCTATAAGAAAAAGTGCCATTGCAGTGTGTGGTGGCATACGCCTGTAATGGCAGCACTCGAGAGGCTCGGGAGGCAGATCTCTGTGAGTTCGAGACCAATCTGGTTTACAAATAGGGCTTGGTTAAATGGAGAAACCCTGTCTGGGAAAAAGAAAAAGTGCCAGAATGTGGTGGGAAGCGGTGGGCTGCTGAGATGTTCCCGACTGGGGAGGGGTCCCCACCCCCGCTTTTTTAAATCAACAGGAAATAGGGCAGGCAGAAAATTGAAGCCTTTCTATGTTCTTAATAAAGCCCCCAAACACACACACAAAAAAAACACAATGTACCAGGCAATGCCTCCCTTCATTGAAAACAAGATCCAATTAGGCATCCTAAATACTTTTCAAGTGATTTCTGGCCTGGATATGTTACATAAAACAGGGCCCCGTGATTCAAACCTGCTGTCAATACAGAGGTGGGGAAAGAAAAATGCCAGCTATTCTGCAGCTGTCCGGCCAGAATCCTGGAGGAGCTGCTCTCTTGACAGCCCCACGCACAGAAAGAAGCCTGGTTCCCAGAGTGGGAGCTAAACCAAATAAACCTGGCAGGGATCCGCTTAGGAGGAGAGTCTTCAAACAGCAGCAGGAATGCATGGGCTCCCTTGGACAACTCAGATTACACAGCCTGCCCTGCCTTTAGTAAAACTGCACCGAGGGTCTGTTGAATCTAGTTTTTCTCTGGATTGCCAGTAAGTTTCCCTCTCATGGAAGTAAGTCTGTGGCGGAATGTGCCGGGTGAGCAAATTGTATGAAGTGTGGGCCCTTGTGGGGTGTTTGGTTGGACACAGAAGAGACTAGGAGCAGTGTGGGTCCCTAGGACATTTGGAATGTATTTTATGCTTTTATTAGTATGTTTTAATTATACACCATAATTAGTTTCACTGTGAAATTTCTATATATGTATAGAATACTATACATACATACACATGTGTGTGTCTGTTTGTGTATGTGTGGTATATACTCATGTAGAGTGCTAGGAAATGCTTTAATGTAGACCAGGTGATGACATCTAGTGCTGTAATCACTCTGTCTTAATCTCTTAAAATAGGGAGTCTCATTGTACCAGGAGCTGGGCTGACCCCAGCAAGTCCCAGCAGTACTGTCTGTGCCTCCCACAACACTGGGGTTTCTGCTGTATGTGTGACCATGCCAGCTTTTTTTTTTTTAACTGGATGTTGGGGATTCAAACTCAGGTCCTCATGCTTGTGTGCAAAGGCTCTTACCCAGCACCACCTCCCCAGACACTATATAAATATATCTTGTTAACACTCACCCTCCACACTGTATGTTGTTCCCTCCTAGTGGGCTTTTTTTCTCCTACTCTTATGCCTTTTTATATTTATCCCAGGGTTGGCAAAGACATCCTGCATGCCCACAAAAACATGCTCCCAAGGGTGTGTGTTGTGTGTGTGCGTGTTTGTGTATGATCTTCAGTTACACTAAAGAGGTGTTTTCATGATAACGGTCCATTGAAATATACTCATTTATATATCCACTGGTGGATACATTCATTTATTTAAAGCATGTCTGCTCCAGGGTCAGAAGAGCCCAGGCTACTGAAGTGAAGAGGGGGTGTCAGGCATTCTCGTACTACATTTAAGTCTCTCTCTTTCAGTCATTAAATGTTTTAGTAATGAGCAGCACAGATTTTAAAGTCCAAGTGTATTTAAGTGGAATGTTAATATTTGCTCAAAGCTGTGGGTGTTTGGAAGCAGTCAGTCTTTTTCAAGCTATTCAGAAGCACACGATGATTAGCCCTCCCCATCTCCCCCCACCCCTGCAACACTTATTTTGCAAGAGAAGAGGCAGAAACATCCCTAAGAGTTCAGTTGTAAGTGCCAGGGTTTTTGTTGTTGTTGTTGTTGTTTTGTGTGTGTGTGTGTGTTTCAGAAACACTGGCCCAAAGCTCTTTTTACTCCTGACAGTGTGCTGATCTTTACTTAATGGAAGAGAACAGAGGAACTATCAAAATCCCACATTATAACATGAGCCCCTAAAGAAGCCAATTAACTTTTCATCTGCTCCAGAGTGGCCAAGTGATGCCCCCCCCCCCCCGCCATCAGAATCACTTTAGTGGCCCTGGAGCTCTGTTCAGGACAGCTGTGTTTTGATGGGAGTCATGGGGACTCCTTGGGATCTGGCCAGCCCAGGACAACATGACCACTGAGCCAACAAGTT
Organism: Meriones unguiculatus; assembly: GCF_030254825.1. Taxonomy (NCBI): domain Eukaryota; kingdom Metazoa; phylum Chordata; class Mammalia; order Rodentia; family Muridae; genus Meriones; species Meriones unguiculatus. Next base: position 38,379,101 of record NC_083361.1, on the reverse strand, counting down.
CTTACCTACACTGGAGCAGGAAGCACCGTCCCTCTGGCAGAGGCAGCTAGTGTCTCCACCTTGGCTGAACTACATCTCACTGTGAGGGCCACCATGTCACCCACTCTCCGTGACACAGTTGGAAGTAAATAAAGGCATTCCTCACGGGGCTCCCTAGTCCCTAACTGTGTGCTCACTGGAGCAGAGATACCCTGCTCCGAGCAGAATGCTGTCCTCATGCTCCAAGCACAGCGCCAAGCACACACTGTCCCTTGAGCTTCACACACACTGCTGGACACCTATTGTCCCCTGTGCTCCAAGCACAGCACTGGGCACACACTGGCAAGTCAGGGGCCTTACAACCAAAAGAGTTGGTTGCAGCTGCTTTCAGCTTACAAATCTTTCCTGAGTCTTTACCTTGTCTTTAAAAAAAATCAAGATTAAAAAAAAATTATGTTGGCAAAACGAAGTCATGAAAACCACAGATAGGGATTGCATGTTACTTCATGATGGAGTATGTAATGGGCGAAAGGATGACAATGATACAATGAACTCAGCTGATGGTGTGCTTGGGCTGGGATGTAGCATGTGCAAGGACCTGGATTTGACCCTTACTACCACACACACACATAACAAAAAAAAGTGCCCCCCTCAAACCTCTAAACAAGAGAAGTCTGCTCCTTTCAGAGTTGGCATTTGGCTTCTAAACTAACAGTGATCGGAAAAAAAGCAGTCATGGGGTGGCACACCTGTAACCAACCTTTGGGCAGCTGAACCAGGAAGATTAAAGTTCCAAGCTCAAAGGCTGCATGAACGTGGCTCCCCTCCCTTAGGCTCTGTCCCCGCTGTTCTTCCTTTGAATGTCTGGCTGGATTGCGGGGTCATCACCCAACATCTGTTTTCTTACCAGCTGCCTCTCCATCAATGTACATACTCCCCGACACAATATATGGCTTTCTTCAACTAATAAGTCTTGTCAAAACTGGTTAATGATGTCTCATTAGTTAAGAGCAGGGGCGACTCCTCCTGAGGACTTGGGTTTTATTCTCAGCACTCATATGGTGGCTCAGAGCTGTACGGGACTCCAGTCCCAGGGTATCCAGTGCCCTCTTCTGTCTTCTACAGCCACCAGGCATGCATGTGGTATACAGATAAACATGCAGGCAAAACACCCATGTGCTATACACACAATACACACACTCTCTCTTGCATGTACACACACACACACACACACACACACAACAAAAACAAAATCAAAACCAAACCAAAACAAAAAAAAAAAAAAACTGGCTTCCAAGCATGGAAAGCCTTGTTTAAATCTCAATTCTGGGCCTTGCAGTCATATAATTAGGCAGGTCTTTCAACCACTCTGAGCCTGAGTTTCTATCTTTAAAGCAGAGGATATAACAGGTGCTTGCTGGTATTGAAAGGAGGGGCTCAGTGAGCATACACATGCAAAGGGCCAAAAAGATCTTCTCTGGGTACTTAAGAGGGGCCTCAGCAATGAGGGCAGCCAGTCTTAACATGACAGCAGCCCTCTGTGTCCAGCCCACCACCTTGAAAGCAGGACTCCAAATTATTTATGTACTGTTGATACACATGGGTAGGCTTTGTGACAGTGGGGAGGCAGGGAGAGGGAAGAGGAAAACGAAGAGGAAGAAAGGGAGGAGGAAGGGAAAGATGAGTAAGAAAAGAAGGAAAAGGAAGAGAGGGATGGGGAGAGGAAGAGGGGAAAAGAAGGCAGAGAAGAAACAGAGAAGAAAAAAGAGAGAAATGAAATAGAAAAAGAAGAGGAAGGGGGCAGGAGGAAGAGGCATGGGAGGAGAATTGCTTCCTTGAAGTGACCATTTTGCATTCTTCTCTGTTCAAAAAGAAGTGAGAGAAGAAAATAACCAGCTCAAAGCTATTCTTAATGAAATGTGCTTTCCAAGAGAAAACCCACAGGACCCTCGACCACAAACCACAGAAAACCATGTGCTGTTCAACAGCCAGGAACCTCCCGATGACCCCAGAAGTTTTGCTGCCTGAGGACAGAGAGCTCAGCTCCCCTGATTGCCGAAGGCTTAGGCTTTGTGCTCATGCCTGGGCCAGTTCTCAGTGCTGTGGATTCTGACGGAATGTCAGCTGCCTGCTCAGAGTTACATTTATCGCTGGCACCATCTGTGACTGGAAACGGGATGGACTCCTACTCTGGAAATCATCTAATGAGCTGAGGCTCTACCCTCAGCTACTCCATATTGTATAAAACAATGGTTTCTTAGGCTATGTCTAGGAGTCTAGGGAACTCCATTTTACAAGTATCTTTTGCCTCCATTTTGAGGGATAAGGATGACTACAGGCCCTGGGGGCACCCAGAACCTGAGCCATTTATCAGGTACCATTCATCCAGCACAGACTGACAGACCAATAAATGATGTATATATAGGAATAGCAAGGAAGCCACCCTGTAATATTATTGGGGTGAATTGAGACTATAAAGGAACATGACCATACTAAGATCATAAAAGTGAAACCAGGCACCAAAACTTACTAGGCAAGCCAGGCCAAGGACAGGGTAGAACTCCCTCATCTGAACCCCATAAAATGGTGGACATCTAACACTATGGTAGCAAGGATCCATACCAACATATCATCTGATACAGAGTGTACATCAAGGACCAACCAGCAAAAGACTTCTCAACTGTCCCTAGAGCTTTGGCTTGACAGCTGCTGATGGGGGCAACTAGCGTCCCTGCCATCCACCTGTTGGCCAGTCTGGACCCAAACCTAACCTGTGTTTCTTGCTCCTCAACAGTTTCCTGCACCTAATTCCACCTTTGCACATCACAACTGAAATCTGCAGCTTCATTCTCAAATCTGGCTCCAGCAGGTCTATCTGCAGCTTCCTCTGCTTATTATTCTATTGCAACAGACTCTTTCCCAACCCACCTCAGAAACTGAGGCATCTTTAACTTGAATTTATTCTGTAGTCCACATGTATGCATACAGTTATAAAGAGATATTTACGATGTGCTGTGCGTGGTAGGAGTTATTATTAGTCGCTAAGATTAGAATAAAAGAGCTGGCCAAGGTAGGCACAGTGACACATGCCTGTAGTCCCAGCTCTTTGGGAGACAGAGGCAGGTGGATCTTTGTGAGTTCAAGGCCAGCCTGGTCTACAAAGTGAGTCCAAGACAGCCAAGGCTACCCAGAGAAAACCTGTCTCAAACAAACAAACCCCAAACCAAAAAACAAAACAAAACAAAAAACTGGCCAGGTCAGCAGATAGACAGGAGTATATGAGAAATGGCTGTCACTGAAACCACTAAGCGATATAAATGTATGGTTATTTGATACGTTCGTGCCCATTGATGTTTCTTGTGTAGTACACTCATAACACCATGTCTTCAAAATGGGGTTAAAGTTACATAGATACAGGGAAGGAAGATCAAAAAGTCTTTGCCATCCTTGAAGCCGAAGCAGCCCTCTATCATGGAGAAAGTGAGGCCTAGCACAGGGGAGGTGCCTGAACACCAACCCCCAGAGGGAAGGAGAACTGGGGTCAGCATGCCTGCTTTGCTACAGAGAGAACAAGAAGCTGTTCTTAAACCACACTATGAGGTGGAACTCACCACCATAACAAAACACACACATCTAAGGGGCATGTTCAGAAGTTTTTGGCGAACACAGTGCCACAAGCTCATTTTCAGACATCTTTCATCAAAGAACAAAGAAAGTCCATGGCCCTGTGAGAACACTCCCATTCCCTGACCCAGCCTCAGCAACGCCATGTTCTGCCTCTAGAGATTTGCCTCTTTTGGACATTTCATACGACGTGTAACTAAAAAGCCATTTTAAAATTGTCGTCTTTGTGTTTATTCATTCACACTGCATTCAGTGCACAGTTACTGAACATTTCCTCAGCACAAGATGATGCAAGATGCTGGAGCTTCTAACGCTGAGCATGGGGTGTCATCAACAAAGTTCACCCTTGAGAACTACGCAGAGAAGTTTTAAACCCCCTCCCGAATTGTACATTTACGATTTTGGTTGGCCTCATTCATTAGCTATCATGGGCTGCAGGTTGGATCCAGTTGCTAATGAAGTAACTGTCTAGCTAGAATGCCAAGTTGCAAGTGTGACATTTGATGGAATAAGAAGCCTTATTTATTTATACTTATGTGTATGAATGTTTTGCCTACACACATATATGTGCATGCACCATGTGTGTGCCTGGTGCCACTGAAGTCAGAAGAGGATTTTTGATCCCCTGGACTGGAGTTATGGATGGTTTTGAGCCACCATGTGGGTGCTGGGAACCAAACTCAGATTCTCTCTAGGGGCACCAAGGGCCCCTAACTACTGAGCCAAATCTCTAGGTCCATTAAAAGCCATTTTAGTGACAGACTTCAGAGACACACTTTTTAACTGCTCACCAAGGTATTAACTGGAGATGTACTGGTCAACGATGGGGCCGCCAGCCATACATGGTCACTGAAGAAAGTTAAAATCAGCACATTAGGAATTTATACGGTAGTTGCCAGCAAGTCTGATGACTTGAGTTCCATTCCTGGGACCTGCATGGTGGAAGGAGGAAACTGACCCCTGCAAGTTGTCCCCTGATCTCTGCATGAGTGCTGTCACGTATATACATCCTGACCCTCACATATACTCCACACCTACACAGAAATGAATGTAACTATTGAAAACTCAGCTTCTCAGGGCTGGAGCACGGCTCAGTGGGAAAGAGTGCTTCCTATACAAGCATTAGGATCAACCTCCCAGCTCTCCTGTAAAAAGTCTGGCATGGCTACACCTGCACCTGCAATCCCAGCACTGGGATAGGGGAGACAGGGACATGAGGGTCCATGGGATTTGCTGGCTGCCAGCCTAACTCTAGATTCAGAGAAAAGCTGTCTTAAGAGCATATGGCAGAGGAAGATAGAGCAGGACAGCCGACCTTCCTCCATCCTCCACACATACGCACACCCCACACAATCAGCTTCTTGTAACACCCAATTTCAGCTGGTGGCAACTACGTCAGACTATGTGCATTTCTGCCAAAAGTTCTGCTTGGCAGGGCTAGCAGAGGGCACAGAGGCCTCTGCAGATTCCAGACATGGGCTATCAGAAAACACTGTTTCTCCGGGTAACAGTGTTCTTGCTGGTACCAGGAAGTCACCCACGCAGAAAGAGAGTGTGCACAAGGAAGGGTTCAAGACTAGGAGCAAGGGGTGAGCTGTGAGTCTCAGTGCTCCCAGTGTCTGGAGTGATCCCCCGGCCCCACCACAGGCTCCAAAAGCTCTCTGCTTAGCTAAGCCTTCCAAAAGGCAAGTGTGCCAAAGTGCCTGGAGAGACTTCAAGGAAGCAGCCTCCACCTTGGTTGTTTGATGATTTGTGGCGGGTTTCATGCCAGAAGGTGATCTGAGGGGCTCTCTAATGAGAGTGAACAGTTCTGATCAGAGGGCAGCAAGCGGTGGCCATTTCTATTGTCAAGACAGAGCCAACTCCTGCTGACCAGCACCCCAAGGCCAAAACCTCTCACAGAGAGCAGGGCTCAAGTTGTACCCACCCTTTTCATGCATAGGCTAATCAGTTCATCTCTGGTGTCTCTATCCCACCCAAAGACACTTTGGTCACCAGTTCCCAAGAACAACACAGACGGTTTCTCCAAATTGTGGATCTGGACATTTTAGGACAGTCAGAGTACCCACACTTTGGGGTGGTGAGAAGAGTCACAGAAAAAAATTACACTTGGAGAAAGATCTCCTGCTAATGAAAGACCCATTTGTTCTAATGCGCTGCAGAAAATTATCACCTGTAACCTTTCTTAGTGAAGTCCCTCTTCCTTAAAACCTCACAGAAGGCTCTATACTCCTTACGCATCTACTTAACTATTTGATGGTGGGGGGTGGTGGGGGGTAGGGGGGAAGGGCGACTGACTGACAAAGAACCGAACCCCCATCTTCCCATGCTTGCTTTTCTCAACCATCTCAGATTTCCCCTCCACGGCAAGCCATCACTGGGACATTTCAACAATCAATAAGTTGCATTTCTAAGATTCCACGAGAGAAAGCTAACCCTGTTGATATTTACCAAGTGATGGTAAGTGTTCATTTGCTAGGAATGTCCTCTGGGGACAGGTCATTCTGGTTCTAGCTCCCTAGAACCTATTTTGCTTTTAAAGATTTTTAAAAATTAAATGTATAGTTATGTTCATGGAGATACAGGTTCCTGTGGAGGCCGGAGGCATCCACCGCGGGAGATGGAATCTCAGGCAGTTGTGAACTACCTGCCGTGAGTGCTAGGACTTGAACCTTGGTCTCCTGGAAGGGCAGCATGAGCTCTTGACTGCTAAGCCATGTCTAGCCCTGAGGCTCCTGGTTTTAAAAATATCCTCTATTCTGGTTTTCTCAGGATTGCTGAGGAAAAGCAAGGAACGTCTGTGACGTCTTCAGATTTTAGGCCATAGTCAGAAAGATAGGAATCAAAGTCTGGGATTTTCAGCTTAGCTGCTGTGGTCTTATTGCCTCCTTTGATCCTTTTTTGACTCGTGTGCATTTAATTTCACTGATTGAGCAATGTTCTATTGCACAGGGTTGGTTCTCTTCTGTCCATTGCAAGGACTTGAAGTTCAGAGTGTTTAATGATCCAAAGTCATGCAGAGATGCTAGGACCAATCCCTATGGGAGTCCTGAAACCAAGATGAACATTTAAATAACACCTGCCAGTTGGTGTGCAAGAGAAAGGAGGGATGTGAGGAATATGGAGATAAAGAATCATGGCTGAAGAGTGGGCTTAAGCAGAACTGCACCAATCTGCAGAGTACTGCTTTCAGTGTAGGCCAGTGTGTCTTCTCACTAGCTGCCTGCTTCTGTCACTCAGAAACCTATGAGCTTCGGGAAACTGAGGATGGTTTGACCCCTCAGTTCTGCATGTCTCCCACAGTTGTTGGAAGTCCCACATTAGGAGCTGAGTGCAGTCTGATCACCATCTTGACAAGGGAAATCAGTGTCTACTTACTATGTCTGACTTATATTGTGTTAGAAGGATTAGGAGAACAGCTCTCTGTCTCCATTCTCTGTGTCACATACCCTCTTCAGTACGACTATGAAGCTATTTCCTACCCTCATAAATATGGGCAGGAAAGCAAGAAGACAAGCCATGGTGTTCCTTTAAGAGACTAGGTCTCAGTGGGTCTTATACACCTTAACCCTTTATCCTAGAACTTATCTAAACACCATGAAAACAGTCAGAAAGAATCATGCCCAAGAAGGGTCATCTTGGCTGTTGCTGTTCTCACTGACCCCAGGCACATTCACATGCCTGGGACTCCTCAGTAGAAATATCTGGTCAACCTGCAAGCTTGTGGGAAACAGCACACAGCTATTATTGGAAAGTATTACTTTTCAGGGCTGGGACACAGGGGAAGCCACAGTGTGTTTCACCAAGCTCAGCTTAACAGTCTAGAGGAAAGCTAGCTCCCACCGTCTCCTCTCTAACTTCCTGTTCCTGAGGCTGTGAAGATGCTCTGTGAGAAGGAAACACACTTCTGCTGGAGGATTGAGGTGAAGTGTCTTAGATTTGACTAAGGGATTACAGGGGTGACATGGCCTGGCATGGGGTAACATGGATGAAAATCCTTGTCCTGGTATACACATCTTGTTTGGACAAGTCACACTGCCCAGACCGATTCTGATCTTGAACCAGATGGATTTAACATGATACAAAGCCATCCTGGCCCCTGAGAAAGTCTGTGCCCGAGACCAGCCTGTCTAACACATGAAGGACAGGACAGAATAAAGGCATCTCCAGTGCTCAGAAATCTTCAAAGCAGAGACTGGTTTCTTCCCTATAAGGACTAAAATGACTTGCTCTCTGCAGGCTGGGATTTGCTTGATAAATGATGCCCCCTACAGTAAGTATGTGAAATGGGCATTTGAGTGCTGAACCTAGGCTATCTGGCATTAGAAAAGGACAGAAAAACAAATCCACATGTTAGGGGCTCATGCATATAATCTCAACAAGTAGCCATGATTTCTTTTTTCTCTGTGACAATGTTCGTCTCTAAAGCCATGATGATGGCTGCAGAGCAAGCACTTAGCCAGTTCACAACTTATCTGAATTTATGAGAGAAATCATCCCAATTGGAATGGGGGAAACTCCTCAATGCAAATGTCACTGGGAGAAGTTTTGCACATAGGAGCTTTTCTTTTCTTTCTTTCTTTCTTTCTTTCTTTCTTTCTTTCTTTCTTTCTTTCTTTCTTTCTTTCTTTCCTCCCTTCCTTCCTTCCTCCCTCCCTCCCTCCTTCCCCTCCTCCCTCCTTCCTTCCTTGTAATAGAAACAATGTCTAGAGTGTAAGTGGCACCATTAAGGCTACAACATATTTTGGGGATGGATGGGTGCCTTCTCAGGAGATGGGGCCTAAGGAAAGGTCATGAACTATGGGTGATACCTGTGACATTATCCAAATGACAAAAGTATTTCCTGCACAAATCATACAGACTCTACCCTGAGATAATAGCTCACAGGTTTACAAACATCATCGAGGATGTCTGCTGAAACCTAACACAGGGCAGCCAGAACAGGGCTTACCTGGCCTGCCAGAACACCAGTAGGGGCCAGAGAACTCCCCCAAAAAGATTCATCCGTCCAACTGGGAGAAGACAGATATGAAAGTCCTTTATTTATTTCTTAATATGGAGCCAAAAATTGTTTTCTGTAACTTTTGTTGTGTATGTGTGTGTATAAGATCAAACCCAGGGTCTTAGGAATACTAGGCAAGCAGTCCACCACTGAGCTGCCTTCAAAGCCATTCCTGTGACGCTTTAGTTTTATTTCCTATGGATAGAGAGAAGGAAACACCAGCGTAGGGCATAGATCTTCACTTCAGCAGGAGAACTGGCTTGCTTTTTTCCATTAGCCCATGTTCTAAAACTTCTTAGCTCCTAACCATTGTGTGAGAAAATGAGTAAACACAGCAAAGAGGACCCTGCAAACCTTGCTGCTCTCATCCTGATGAAGGTCCCCAGTCCAGAAACACACAGTTGTTTGTGGCATCTAAATTTTTGTAGAGAAGTAATTATCACATCATTCTTTAATTTTTTTTAATTGTCTCTCACACTAGGAGGGCAGGGCTGGCACCCCTCCTTCACGCTTTAATATCAGTGACTGGGCTGATACTCAATCCTGAAAAGACTTGGACAAATGACCTTAGACACATCCCAGGATATGAATGGTAGGATGGGTGCCTGTGTGATCAAGAGTAGACTGATTTGCCTCATTTGGTATTAGTCACTCAGTAAAAACAAATAAATCTGGCATAACTTTCTTAGAGTAAAAACATACTAGTGTTTTCAAAGATCTCCTTCATTAGGGTTAATCCTGCTCCTAAGGGGGAGTGAGTGACAGCCTCAAGGAGGAGGGGCTTAGCTCAGGCCCTCAGTCAGTTCCTTATCACTATACACAGAGTTCTCCATCCAGGCCACTGGGATCTTACTGAACATACTTAGACATTCTTTGGTCTATAATCACTCTCCCAAGTGGAGGAAAGAAAGGAGGAAAGCCATACCTGGATGGGATCGTATAGACAACTTGCAAGTCTTTACATTTCTAACAGGGTTCCTTAACTCGATGGTTAAGAGCACTGGCTGCTCTTGCAGAGCACACAGGTTTGATTCTCAGCACCCATAAAGGAGCTCACAACCATCTCTAATTCATTTCCAAGGGATCTGATGCCCTCTTCTAGTCTCTGCAAGCACCAAGGAATAAAAGTGGTACACAGATTTACTACATGCAGGCAAAAATACCCATAGATATAAGGCAAAAAAAAAAAAAAAGATTTAATAAAAGGTAAAATCAAGAAAAAAAATTGTTAGGCAAAGAGATGAGGCGTAAGACAGGACTCAGCCAGGAGAGGGCAGCAGAGGCACACTGTCTTGGGCTACCCAGTTGTCAAGATGGTTGTGGGATTTTTGTTTTTGTTTTCCCTCCAAAGCCTTGCTTTTCCCACACTGAGTCACTATAGGCTGAGGATCTTGCAATCCAGTTTTCAGTTGCAAAAAATGTTAGGATTCTCCAATGACAGCAAAGGCAACAGGCTCAGGGCACAGAGAGACTTGCTTCACCTCAGGAGAATTAGGCAGGCCATGGCTCTGATGCTCAAGCCTGCATTACCATCCACAAAGCTCAGAGCCTCCCAACTGCAAAATAGGCATTGGCACTGCTGAAGAACCTGACAGGAGCTCCTCAGACACCATGCTGTGAACCACGTCCTTTGTGCCTTGGTGCTGACCGTTGTGTGGCACGGCCACATTTGCATATGGGCTTACCACCGAAGAGGCTACTGTAACCAGGAGACAGGCATTCTTGCTGTGACCCCTGAAGTACAGCATCTAGAGAGCCTGGATCCCTCCCACACCAGCTGCACATTGGTATTCTAAGGAAGGGCTTACACAGTGAGGGTGTAAACCGGAGCAGGGAAATGGCATCTTGTCTGATAGGTTGGTTTCAGCCCCAGGAAGTCGATCAAGTGCATTCCTGAGAAGCTCATCATGAAGTACTGGCTATGGCTGAACCAGAGGGCCACCGCTCAGTTGCTCTTCTTCCCTGTGACTACTCTTCCTTGTCACACTGGCATTGTGAAGATGAGCCTTACATGCTCATGTAAAGGTTCATTCCATTTACCCCAAAATAAAATTTACCTTTAAATGCAGATGAATACTGTCAAAAACATAACTTAGCAGAAATATGTTTTTAAGGACTATTTAAATAAATGGAATAGGCCCGGTGCTGCAGATCAAACTGCGTAAGCCTGAGTAACAGCACTCACAGATGCCTACGCCTGATGAAGCTTACGATGAAACTGAACTCACGTGCATGTGGCTGCTTTCTGACTGAGAAACAGGAGGAGGCACACTGGAATCATCACATGCAGATCAGACGCACAGCATTCCCAGTGCAGGCTAGATCTCCAGCCCAAGTAAGGGATCAAAACCCATCCCCTTATTCTCTATGAGCCCAGCCAGAACAAGAAAAAATGAAAACATAAAATATAATAACAACTTGAAGACTTGCAAGGTAAAAACCACAAGACCAAAGCTGGCTTTGAAGTCCTTGGCAATCATGACATCTAGCTATCTAAAGTGCTGGCTCTGAAAATGAATTTAAATATAGTTATGACAAAGTGGATATGAGATTTGCCTGGTTCCCCATTTTTGAGCTCCTGCTACATGCCAGGTTTGAGTTAGGGTCTCACTACCTATCTCCCTCCCTTAACAATAAGTCATCAAACAGTTGCTAAGAGGCACACAGCACTTAGAAAATGGTGTTTCTTGTGATGTGTATCTAAGAAGATGAGAATAAGGAGAGCAAGGGCTTTCCACCTTTATGTTAAATATAAACTTGAATGCCTGTATCAGAAGGGCAATGTTTACGAAGTCCAGCATCTATATTTGCATAGTCACCTTGAAAAGCGGACAGACTGACAGTCCATGATCATACCTTGAGACACAAGCCTTCTCTCACAGTAATCTAGATGTGTTCATGCATATGTGGGTGTACTTGTGCATATGTGCATGTGTGTGAATATGTGTGTTTGTACATATGTTTATGTGTATGTAGTGTGTGTGTGTGCATGTGTATGCACATAACAAAAAAAAAAGAAAGGAGACTATAAAGGGGAGGGAGAAGAAGAAGAGAAGTTAATGGGATGTAGTATGGCAGGTAAAGCTGGGGGACATGGTAGAGGGGAAAGCAGTGGGGTAGTTGAATAAAAATTAGTACACAGGGGCTGGAGAGGTAGCGCAGAAGTTAAGAGCACTGACGGCTTTACAGAGGACCCGGGGTGTATTTCCAGTATCCACAGAGGCTTATAACCCTCTGTAATTACAGTCCTAGGAGACCCAACTCCCTCTCCTGGCTTCCTTGGCACTGCATGTGGCGTATAGGCATACATGCAGGCGGAACACCCACACACACAAAATAAAAATAACATTAAAAAAATTAGTGCACTGATGTACATGTATGAAAATGTTACAATGAAGCCCATTTCTTTTACGTTTTCATTTTACTATTTTAATTATGTGTATATGGGTGTCTGTGTCTGTGTGGGTATATACACATGTGAGTGTGAATTCATGTGAAGTCTAGAAGGTGCTGGATCCCTTGGAGCTGGAGTTACAGGCAATTCTGAGCTGCCTCACGTGGGTGCTAGAAACTGAACTTGGGTTCTAAAAGAACACCGGCACTCATAAGCATTAATGAGCCATCCTTCCAGCCCCCACCTGCTTCTAAAAATTCAGTAACCAAAACATTCAACTTAATTCTCACACATAAAGAGTATGAGACAAGTCAGTGGCGAGCAACCTCTGTTTCTAAGGATGATTCATGGGAGGTGAACTTGTAGAGCCCTTTACTACAAAATGCAAACTGAATAATCTGGTCCTATGGGGAAATATTCCATATTGTTACAACTCAGGCTATCTACTGTATTTAACAAAAGAGCCATTGAAAAATTATGCATTTGAGAAGTAGTGACAAAGGCTGCCCTTCGCCAGTTGGTGACTCCATGTATCCCACAGGCCACAGCTGCCCAGCACTGACGTCATGGAAGGTTTGGTCTCTATGTTCAGTCTCCTTCCTTACTCTTTCTCCCTCATTCTGACATTGTCCAGGGCTCCCAAGCCAAAGCATAATTAAAAAATAATAATTGGGTTGAGGAGATGGCTTGGTGGGTAAAGCGCTCACTGTGCCAGCATGAGGACGCCAAAACCCAGCTAAAGCCAGAGGCAGTAGCATGGGCCCATAATCCTAGTGTCCCAGCAGTGAGATGGTAGGTAGAGAGACAGAAAAATCCCTGGAAGCTTGTTGGCCGGCTTGCAAGGAGCAAGAGACCCTATCTCGAACAAGAAGGGAGGGGAGGGACAACCTGAGGTTGTCCTCTTACCTCCAGATGAATGCTATGATTGGTATGTGTGCACATGCACACACATTCATACGGTGGGGGAGGGAGGGGATGGAGAGGGAGAGAGAGAGAGAGAGAGAGAGAACCAATAATCTAGAGTTTTGAATTTGCCAAGGCTACCTAGCCTAGATCATGGACCAGTCAATCACTGTGACAGCCACCCATGTGGACTCTGTTCTCACTGGAATCATGTGGACACCTTTCATGGACTACATCAGCACAGACAATTCTGGAGTGGTGAGCCTCCGTGTGTATGGGGGACTTTCTATCTATTCAGTTAGACCCTCTCCATAAATTGTTGAGGACCAAAGAAAAGCTATGGTGTGAGGTCAAGCCATATGAAGAAACCTGTGGCAAGACCCACAGCCACCCTGTCCTAATGGTGAAAGGCAACTGGTAACAGGTAGTACTCTGGGTTTCTAGTGCCAGCTAATTGACAATGTCAGCTAACTCCAGCTCTGAGGAAATGGTAGCAGACCCTTCACTCAAATGTCTACCACCGATGGAGAGGTGACTGGGACAAAGAATTTGGATTGGGCTAGGAAAAAAACAAAACCAAACAAAACACAAGCAGAACACTATGCATGTAACTTCCTGAGGGTCTGCTGGTACCTCTTCACTGAGCAACAAGCTGAGTCTCTGAGAAGTGGGGAGACTTGCTGTTTCGAGAGCTGCAGCTCTGACACAGTGGTTGTGGGCCAGTCCTGATGGAGTCCTGGGCATACCCAGATGGCTGGTGCCTGCTTTAGCAAAACCCACCCCAGTGGAGAAGCATTTTGGGGATTTTGCCGGCACCTACAATGGCTGTGTGCATCCCTCTGAGTCCAGAGACACCAGGATGGCCTGCAATAGTCTTTAAAGGTGATCTGGAGTAGATACCCTGGTGATAGCTAACTATAGGCAGCTTATACCCCTAGCCAGAATTCAAGTTCGGTTGTCAAGACAGTATTTGCCTTGCCTTTAGCTGGAGGCCAAAATTTTTCCAGACACCTGTAGTCTGACCTCTGAGATGCATGGCTTCTCAGCTGGCCATCTTTTCCTCTTCCAGGGCCCTGTGAGGACACTGAGTATGGAAGCCTGCTCTGGTCTATCCACATATAGAGTTCTGTCCCCAGACAACTTTCTAGAGCATACTTTAAGTGCAACAGTGGTCCCTGGCGCATACTTAAGCTCGTCTTCTAAGACCTCCCTCTCCCCCATGATGGACTGCAGCCATAGACCACAGTAACTTTTCAGATGCTTCCCAGAAATGACACTTGTCCTCTGCTCTCTCTGGCAGAGGATATCCTCTTTCTCTTCTGATCAAAGCTCCAGAATGACCAATGAGCCCTCCCTATCACTGTGGCCTTCATGGACAGGTCCATTACAGATCTCAAGTTTAATGCAAAAGCAAACTAGCAGATCCGTTCTCAGATCAACAACCAGAGCAACACTAGGGAAAATATTTTAGAGCAACCAGTCCTTCCTGAGTGCCTGTCCTAGCACCAGGGGAAAGCAATGCAGATGGAATCACTCACATTCCCCTCCGAAGCAGGCTTGGTTATGTCTGCTTTGTGCTCAAGACTCAAGCACCTCTGCTACAGAACACATGGGAACCTCTCCTCTCTATATGCCTCCGCGAAGCAACATCTTAGTCCCTGACTTCCCACAACAAGCCTGATGCTAGTCCCGTCCCAGTCTATGTTCATGGTCACAAGCAAACGAAAGAGGGGTCATCATATTCTCTCCTCTGCAGGACTTAGATTACCAGATTCATTCCATCTAGACTCGTGATGTCACGTCAGAGTGCTGGTGCAACGCCCAACATGGGTAAATATTCTACAGTCCTGTCTCCTAATCACTGACTCAGAGCTGTCACCATTCTTAATCAATCAACCCAGTGCAAGTCAGACATGACAAAATGCTAGAGGACATCTAACCGTGTCTCCCGACAAGAAGAGCAGAGCAAAGGGGTGATGCAGCTGACAAGAGACCAGAGGAGGAGACCCCTTCCCCGCCCCCCGGAAGCAGAGTGGTCCTCACATTAGAGGTCCAATGACAAGGACAGCTGAGCAACTCATGTACTTCACAGCTCTTCAGAGACCTCACAGGCAGAGGAGAAAGGGAGGCTGCAAGTTTTAGTCTCAAACCCAACTAAAAAAAGAGTTCTGTTGATAGTCACATCAATATTGATGATGTAGGTCAGATTTACCTAGTGGCTTTATTAGTTCAGCATGTTAAAATAGTTTTCCTTGTTCCAAAATACATGCCCCTCCCTGTCTCTGCATTGGTGGCAAGTTTTCGAACCTTTTTTTTTTTTTTACATCCTTTTCAAAGTGGGATTAAATGAGGCTGTGACACAGGGGGAA
This sequence comes from Meriones unguiculatus, assembly GCF_030254825.1. Classification (NCBI taxonomy): domain Eukaryota; kingdom Metazoa; phylum Chordata; class Mammalia; order Rodentia; family Muridae; genus Meriones; species Meriones unguiculatus. Next base: position 38,363,830 of record NC_083361.1, on the reverse strand, counting down.
CTAAAAAGAAAATAGCTTTTCCTTACTGAGGTAAAACCCAAAGCATTCCTATATGTATGTGCTGTATTTATATGACTGCACTGTGAAAGTTCTGGAAGGGTATTACAGTTTTGGTTTATACTGGTGCTTGTTAAGAAATATAAAAGAGCTTTTTAAAATGTGTGTTCTTGTACCATTTTGCAAACAGATGTGATTTTTCTATTCCAAGCACAAATTTATGAGTTTTTTCAATTGTTTTACTTATGTGTATGTTTGTATGTCTGTCTGTATGTGGGTGTGTGTATGTAAGTACAAGTGAAGAGGCCAGAAGAGAGAGTCAGATGCCTGGGAGCTAGAGTTACAGGTGATTATGTGCTGCCCAACTTGTGTGCTAGGACTGGATCCTCTGCAAAAACAGCATCCACTGCTCCAACTCCTTCAAGCACAATTTTATAAAGAATACCACTTAGGCCTGGTGAAGTAAAGAGAAGAAGACGTGAGGGGTGTAGCTCAGTGATACATTTGTCTAGCCTGACAAGGCTCTGGGTTTGATTCCAAGCACCACAAAAGTGAAACAAACAGGCTAAAAAACTATATAGGTTAAACAAAAACCTTGATTTTGGGTGATACAGAAACCAAGAGAGAAACAATATACCCTGAATAAGACTTTAGTACTGGTTTCACAGTTCCTGGTGCCTTGGTTGAAAAATCTGTCAGCCTCATAAAAATAAAAATATCTCCCCTACTCTGAAGGGGATGTAATCATTAGTCAGCTCTCAAGGGAATCAGGCTCCATGGAATCAGGCTCCATGGCTCAAGGGTCTCTGGTTTGGGGAGTAGATAGGATGGAGCTAAATTCACGTACAATATGAGGGCTGCCCAGGCTTCTGAGCAACTTCAGGGACCGAGGGGCAGCATGCTTGTATCTCAAGAGAATGGCGTGACACGGTCAGTGTATGCTCCAGGGTACCTCCATGTCACCACAGGAAATGCTTCTGAGATACCTGGGTTCTACCCTCTCTGCTTGCTGGGCGCAGAGGCAGGGCTTCTCTTCAATTGAAGACTGATGTAACCCACCTTAGTTTCCTGAACAAGCAAAGGTTTGCTTTACTACCTTCCATGGAGGTCTTCCACAGGGCCACTCACCTTGTTTTTTCCTCCATCCTAAAAGCTCAGACAGTCAAATACCATTATAACACCACAACCCAGTGCTTCACAACCAAGTGCTTCCCTTTAGCTGAGCCACATCCCTGACTTTTTCACAGGTAAAAGCTCCCATATTCCTAATGCTTTCTCATCTTTCTGATGGGTCCCAAGGCATGCCCCAAGAAACCTGTCTTTCTCCCAAACCCTTCTACTGCGAAGCATATACTCTATGAAAATTTAACCTCAAATTTCAAATGCCATTTTGTTTCTAATCTGTAGCCAAGTGTCTCACTGGCCATGACCAAATAAATGCCTTTCTCTGGCTGGCTAGCTGCCTGGCTGTGAATCAACAGTGCTTCCCCACTGTGTTAACGCCACTGATAACAATCTTCTTGCTAAGCATGTGTGTGTTTGTACCACAGTTCTCCATCCTGTTTGCCAGCTTGGTCTTGACTCCACCCAAACTCACCCAAAAGAACCAGACATGTCTGCTATGAAGACAAACTGACGGAGGACTCCGGAGACAATGACTCACCTTTTTCGTGGTTACTTGGTGGTGGGGGTGGGGGTGGAGAGGCGGCAGGTTTGGACTTGTCATAGTTGTTAAAGCTCTGGCTCCGTCGGTTGCTGGCGGCAGCTGACCCTCCACGAGTTTTGGCCTCGCTGCCTGCAGCGGCCACTCTTGCGGTGGGACCTGGAAGTCTAAAATGTAGAAGCCAAAGAGTAAGGCAGTCAGTCTTAGAAGCACAGCAGTGTCCCAGAAAGGACTGCAACCATGCAGGAGATCAACAACAAGAAACCCAACAAACTCAGGCACTGGGTCTGTGGAGAAGGACAGTCAAAAAAACTGGTGGAATACAGCAAACACTAAGGCTCATAATGGCCCCTGTAAACCCCAATGGCAAAATGGGAATGCAATTCCTTTGAGTAAGAAGAAAATTTGAAGGAAAATCCCTAAGAATAAAGTTGCTGATGAGAAATATAAAACCCATCCTCCTTATCCTCTGAGACAGGTGTTCTTACTTTTCAAGATGAGCAAACCACAACATCCCTGATTCCATCCAGCACAGAGCATAATGGCTTAACCCTGAATTCTATTTCCCATGTGCACTGTGTTGGAAATAGTGTTTGCCATAAGCCAGGGGTGTAGGCATTAAGGCAAGGATTTAGTTTATAACGGTAAGAAAGCAAAGTGCTACCACTCAAACCCACCACATCTGCAGTACAAACCTGAGGCCTGGCTGCCAGCGCTCGTCTGGCTAGACACTTTCCTTCAACACCTGACAACCTGTCTCTGTGGCATCCCTTTGAGGCTGAGACTCAGCTTCTCTCTACAGTCAACCTATAAAGTCATGAGACTATCTGTAAAAACAGCAGGATTCAGTTAGTCTAAAGACAAATACACACTTTCCCTTTAAATAAAACCTCGTTTTGGGTGGTTCTGAAAGTAAAGCTGCCAGATTTCTTTGTAGTGTGTCTAAAGATGTCAAGGAGTATTCCCTGGAGAGGGAAGGGGAAGGACCCCTCAAATCAGAATTTTGGTTCTGGGACTTACTAAGCAGGCTGTTTCCAATAATTAAAGTTGAAAGATGAATACATGATGACATATTTAGTTGTATCTTTCAGTCAAAACCCACTGAGCTGTGTTTAAAAGCAACTGGAGTCTCTGCTGACCAGCACTAGACCCAATGATAAGCCTGAATTTTCAACTCATAAAGCTTTCAGCCTTCTCTTTCCATGTGATTCGGCAAGCACCAAAGAAGCCTAGTGTCTGGAAGCATTTTAGATGTAAGCAGCAAATGCTTTAAACTTTTTCTTGTTGGCTCAGCAAGAAAGATGGTTGCAGAGCGCACAGAGAACATGAGCTGGTGTGAGAGGACTGTAAAACTGATCCAGTTAAAAAGCTGGCAGGATCCGGACTAGGAGCTGGGAGAGGTGCAGGGGGTGGCTGTTCCCTAGCCAGCCACAGCTGAGTCCTGAAGGCATTGCTTCCTGCTGTGCGAGGAGCATTCACCCTCTGTGATTTTGCCACCTCTGCTTTCACTCCCACAAAGACAGAACTGGTGCAAATCCCCAGCAGTTCCAGCATCAGGAGGGGGGTGGGGGTCAGCACAACTGTTCAAGGAGATCCAGCGATGGGACCTTAGTGTCACTTGGATCTGCTTCTGCTGCAGTGTCCTGAAAATCCTCCATGTTCAGTGACGTGACTTCACATCCACTGCCAGAACAGGCACACACAGCGGCTCTTAGGTTGGCTGCAGATGTCTTTATCCCCACATATAGGACTGGCTGGAGGAAGGTTACAGACTTGTTCCAAGATAATGTCACAGCGGAGGTTTTTTGTAATGCAGGCTTCCACAGGGGGGTGAAAAGAGCAGGGAAGCACAAAGCGGAAAAGTGGACAAGACAAAATCCTTTCAGAGTGCCTAGAGAGGCTCCACTGTGCTTACCCAGGGCTGGACCACAGGAGACCTTTAGGACAGCACAGAAGCCAGCCATGTAAGCACAGGATAGGTTTGCTCTGGGGGGCAGTGTGGTGTAATGGACAGAAAGCAAGCTTTCCCACCCACAGCATTCTGAGCCAGCCTCACATCTGACATTCATCTTCCCCATCTATAACTTTGGAATAATAGCTAACCAATGGATGGCTGTACATTTGAAATGGGACTCAATACCTAGTTTGTTGCAATTACTTGCTACCGCTGAGTTCCCCTCTCATCCTCCCTGCTTGGCACTGATTTGTAAGGAGCTGGACATCATCATAAAGGAAGCACACTATGGTACAAAAAAAGAATCAGATGAAGGAAGTAGATGGACCTAAGCACTTGAGAAGAGACGGGACAAAAACCAGTATCTGCAATCAGTATTTTCAAAGAGGCAAGATAGCTGTTGTCAAACAGGGCTCTTTTTCTTGTTAAAGAACATTACATAAGAGAAACCATTTTGTCTGTGATGGAGAACTTCACTTGGTAGCCTCACATTAGTGAAATAATCTTCATTTGGGACTGAGAAGGACAGTTCCGGATTCCTCATCGTAGCCATGGCTCAATGTTCCTCTGATGCTTGAAATGATTGCTCTGAAGTCCAACCATCTGAAGACTCTAGCAAAAGCCACATTTACTGCTAGTTTTATGTCAACTTGATACAGCCTACAGTCATTTGAGAGATGGGAGCCTCAAATGATAAAGTGGCTCATAAGATTAGCGTGCAGGTAAGTCTGTAGGGCATTTTCTTAATTAGCAATTGATGGGGAAGGGTTCCAGTACATTGTGGGTGACCCAACTTTTAGGCTGGTAGTCCTGAGTTCTCTAAGAAAGCAGGCTGAGCAAGCCACAATGAACAAGCCAGTAAGCAGCACCCCTCCATTGTTTTTGCATCAGCTCCTGCTTCCAGGCCCCTGCTCTGTTTGAGTTCCTGTCCTGACTTCCTCCAATGATGTGAAAGCATAAGCCAAATAAACCCTTCCCTCCTCAACTTGCTTTTGGTTATGGTGTTATCCACAACAATAGTAACACTAACAAAGACACCATGTCATATACAAAGACCAGAGATGAATGTACATTAAGTAAGAAAAAAGAACTCAATTATGAGGCAACCACGGCATACCTTGGAATAGTGTATCAATGTACAACTGAATTAGTTCAAAGTAAGTTTCTTTCTTTCTTTTACTTTTTAAAATAAATTTCAGTATAAAATTGTAAGTGCAGGATTTCAAAGTCAAAGGCACTCATAGTGTCCCAGGTAGGGTGATCACCAGAGGGCACTCTGCTTGGCTGCAGAAGTAGCACTAGTCTGCATAGTCCTCCCCAGATCCGAGGAGCCGGCTGATCCCAGCTTGCATCTAGGTGACGTGTGTGTGGATGCAAAGAGGCAATTCGTAGAAAGGAAATGATGAGTTTCAAGGTCAGAGATGGTCTAAAGAGAGCCCAGAGCAAGATCCAGATCTGGCATGTAGAAGGGGAATGTGGATATAGGCTTAGAAGGGAAAGCACGCTGCACACGGTGAGAGCGTGCAGAAAGTTCAGAGGTGAAGCCACACATGGTGGCTCTAGATTCTAAATACTTAGAAGGAAGGCATTTTTGACCTACAGAGTATGTTCAAGGCAAGTCAAAACAACTCAGTGAGATCTAAAAAGGTCTAAGGATCTGGCTCAGTGGCAGGATGTGTCTGCCTCGTATGCAATGCAGACCACAGCATAACTAGACACGGTGGCTCACACCTATCACCTACACTGATGAGACTGAGACAGGAACACTACCCTCATTCAATGCCATTCTGGGCTACAAAACAAGACCCTGTCTCAGAGACAAAGAGCACTAAAAGAGGGTGGAGGAAAGAGCTGGAGTGCGATAGTTCTTCAGGGATAGAGTGGAGGGAACCAGCCAGGGGAAGTGAACAAGACCAGAGGAGGGAAGATCTGTGGTCATGCTAGGAGCTTGGACTGTGTCCTAGCCCTCAGGACTGAAGCATTAATTAAGACAGAGCTGGAGCTAAAAATAAGAGTATGTCTTCTTTCCCAGTGACACAAACCCATGGCCTCACGCAGGCTTGGGGCCTCTGGCTAAACATCCTGCAGTTCATTACTGTTAACATCCTTGTGTATCACGGGAACTTGGATCAACCCCAGCCTGGAAGCATGTGCTGTCAGTCACATCAGAATCTGCCTTGCTGTAGCGCTGTGTCTGACCCATAGAAACAGCTGCGGGTGGCATGGCAGATGCTGCCCACCACACAGCCTCACTGAAGCAAGGCAGCAAGAGGCAGGCAGGCAGATTTGCCCTGTGCCACTCACAGCACCAAAAGGCCCCAAGAAGCTCTGCAGGTAGAACCTCACTACTGATGATCATTCCATATCCAGCTTCAAATCGACAGGAGGCACAGATGGGTTTCTCCAAGCATATGTGGTACTTTGAAAAAAATTAAATGTAAGGGAGGTGCTCTGAGAAGGCAGAAGACAAGTCTTGGTTCTTTGAGAGCCATGGTAATTTCTCCAAAGTGTGCAGAACACCAAGCAGGGGACTGAACTCATTCCTGGCATGGAACCTACAACCGAGGCCCCATGCCTCTGCTCCACGCACTGTACGTGCTGATGGGAAGAGAGCAGCTCTTCTCTCCCAAACCACTTCAAAGGCTGGGAGTAGAGGGGTGTCCCTCCCAGGAAGCATGGCAGCTTGTGTGCACATGCTGGGGTGGGGAGCCCAGGATCAGAGATGCTTTCTTGCCAGACAAGATGATTAAATGCTAAATCTCTCATTTCCAGGGCATCTGCTTTTCGGCAGCTAGGCCGAGGCCTGGCTCTCGCACTAATCTGATTCCACTCCCTAAGACAGAATCCACTCTGCCTGTTTGCCTTACCTGGCCTCGCTCAACGTAGAAGCCAGTATCTCCATGGATCTTCAACTCAGTGGGTACTAGTGATATTCCAGAGCTGCTGGGGAATCCCCAGGACACAGTATGTGAAACAAAAGTAGACACAAACACACACTCCTAAAGATAAGATCATTTATCAAGTCATGCTAAGTGGTGGCTACACCTTCATGGCACCATGCCTTTCTGCCTCCTGTAGGCAGAACATGGTGAACTGACTGTGTGGGGATGCCAGAAATGCATGAGGGCTGCATTCAAGGGTAAGGCTTCTTTCTCACTTTGCTGAAGATCTATGGTGATGCCAGAAATGCATGAGGTCCGCATTCAAGGATAAGGCTTCTCACTCTGCTGAAGATCTCTGGTGTCTACCAAGGTACTTGGTTCTGGCAGGAATACAATCAGTGTTTACACTGCACCAAAAGAGTTGTGGTTCTAGGGGCAGGTGGTCTACTCGTCCAGAAGGTGCAGGTGTCTCTTCTGTCAACTTACTCAACTAGAGTAAGTGCTGCTGTACTTAATGATGCTTCATCAGCCTCAGTCCTGATCAGGATGATGCTTGGGGGTAGGATCCAGAAGAGGGGAGCCCAGGAGTATGAGTCTATTCCTTTGCTGGCCTCAACACAGAGAAAGAACACTCAAAAGACACACTGACAATGGATGTGACGACTCTAAAGGAAGCCAGACCTTAGCTGAGAGTGAAGCTAGGAGCTCTGTTCCTTGTACAGGCTCAGGGTGGGGTAGCTGCTCCCTCGCCTTCAGTTCCTCACTCCTGCTGCCTCCTTTCAGGCATGTGCTTCTGCTAGACAGTTTCCCAGCCAGCTCCTGTCCTCTTATCTCTTGGGGCATGGCACTGGGTCTTGTGGGAAAGACACAGGTTCCTCCAGGCTCCCTCCTTCTTTTCATGTGTATACACATTCGCATGGGGTTCGGAGTCAGTGGGATCATTGTACCAGAGCAGGGGCATCCGCTCCTGCTGCGGCCTCCCCTCCTTCACCAGGGAAAGCAGCCAACATGTGCATGCTGAGCACCGAGGCACGGCGCTCTGCAGCTTCTCCCTCACCACTCAGGTTGCTCCCAGGCTGGGTGTTGCTCCGTACAAGTTTTTCAGAAAAAGAAATTGATTACAAAAGGTTACTAGAGCCTAGTGGAGGGGACAGCTGGTGACTGTATATGGATGAAACGAAGGGCCAGTTTTTCCTCACCTTCAAGAGGCAGCTCCTTGGGAAGAAGGGGCAGATGGCCCAGTGCAGCTTCTCTCAGGGCCACAGGGCAGAGGAAAGGAAAAGGCAGGGACAGTGGCTGAAGCAGTAGGTTTGAATAACTACACAACAGCGGAATGTAAAAGAAGAAAATGGTGGCACGGCCTAAGGGTTCTGGTGAAAACATCTTGGGTTCTTTCCTATCTTCTGTGTAGCCTGGGGGCAATGATCACACTTGTGAAATTTTAGTTTCGCTGTCTGTAAAATGGGGCTATGAACATGATCTACCTCCTTGCCTTATGGATGCTGTAAGGATGAAATAAGACTGTAGATGTTACAGTGTAACGGGGGTTTCCCCGCACCAGATGCAGGCATCCATCTCAGGGCTCTGGGAAGGATGCTTGCAGACTATTGTATTTCCCCCTCAGGAAACTGAGGCAACCTTCCTGTGGTATGCAGGAGAATCCAAAAACAATGACAAGACAAGACAGCCTTCTGTTCTGAATTCACATTTCAGATCTCAGCTCACAAGGAAAACTACCCCAATTAGTAACTGAGCAACAATGACCATAGCCAAAGCACGGCACACAGAAAGGAGATGCAGATTAGGGCTGGGATGAAGCAGGAAGCAAGTACATTCATCATAAAATCGCCATATAACTACCTGGAAACTCACCTCTTCCTTTGAGCAGGATTCTTGTGGTGAGGTGAAATCAGCACGCGAAAAACATCCAGTCTGAGCCAGCCACACACAAAGTTTCTCACGCACTCATACATACAACTCACATCCAAGGCCACTCTCAGAACTCCCCAAGCTAAATCATTAGCCAAAGCATATTTGGGTTTGGGTAACTGGAGCCATGGAGCAGGGAGGGGAATCAAAGGGGAACTCAGCCAGCCAGGAGGCAACGGGAAGAGTGGGCTGGGTATACACCATGCTTTGCAGGACACAGAGGACTGCTAACCTAGAGATCTTTTTCTGACCCAGAGTGAAGCAGATGATTTTGCTTTGAGATGAGTCCTTGGATGATGCACTGCAGGGCAGGAAGGAAGAGAGTAGAACAGATGAGTGAAGAGAGACACGTTAGACATGGCAAGAGAAAGTCCCTGGGCTTGTCCTCTACACATTTCTTCCCACTAAACACATGGTGCCCTCCAGGTTTATCCTCAGTGATTCGACATATTCACAATGTGAAAAAATTACAACCAAGATTACCTAAAACCTAGACTTGTGATCTCAGCTGCTCAGGAGGCTGAGGCAGGAGGATAGGAGGTGCCCTTTGTTACTTCTCTATTGCTCTAAAGATACTCTACCACAGATGGCATGTTCAAGATTTGCCTGGCTACAGCATGAGTTCAGGGTAAGCCCTGGCAACTTAGTGAGACCTTGTTTTAAAACAAGAAGTAAGTAAAAAGAAAGCTGGAGCTATGGTTCAGTCACTGGGCACTTGTCTAACATGCGCAAGGCCGAAGTTTAATCCCAAAGACTGTAAAACAAAAGATTTGCCTCAGGACTTTTATGTTGTGATGCCTCCCCGGCCATAACGTACTAAGTATCTTTTCTGCCTTTGATTGGCTACAGGCTTTCTTTATACTTTGTTTGGGTTGATCTTCGGCAACAGGGTCTCACAATGTAGCTCAGGCTGTTCTGAGAGTCGCTTTCACTTTACGGTTTGGGCTAGCCTAGAATTTGTGGCAATCCTCTTGTCTCAGCTTCTCCTTCCGGTCTCTGTACCTCTCTAATGCACTCAATGCTTGAAGTAGGAGGCATCTATAATTCCTGAAGCAATGCTCTGCAAAGTACTGATGTGCATATTTCACAGGTTTGTTCACTGGGGTATAAAGGCAAATGCCCCATAAATGTGCACATATGAAAACTCTTGGACTGAGCTGATAATCAATTTATAGTTATTTGTGCCATTTATCTTTCTAATGCCTTTTTAGAGGAAAGTTAGAGCACTAGGGACAGCAAGCTCTCTATCAAAGAGCTGTCTCCTAGCCTGACACAGTTATCATTCTGACATCCATTTTTCTTGTACTACATTAACAGAAAAACCTGGTTAAGAAGTGCCGTTCTCAGGAAGTGAAGGGAGAGAGATGAGAATAGTGAGGAAAAATGAAATTGAGCCATTTTCGGCTGTTTCTTAAATAACAGAATATGGATTGCATTTAGTGTAGACAGAAATGGAAAGATATGAAAGGTTTAGAAAATATGCTCCTTCCGGAGATTCTATACTGTAGGAAACTTCACGTCGTGAACTATGGGTCAAGTGCCCAGTCACGATGCAGACTGTAAGGTGGTGAGGCTCTCCATGTTGTCTGACATCTTTACGCCAGTGTCCCACATGTCCTTAGGTGATCTAGGCGAGCTTCCCAGGAAGCTGGCGAATTTTGGTGCTTGCCATACTGAAGCATGTTGAACCTAGAGGTCTTCTTAGTGGGTTTGTCTGCCTCTCAAAGAGTTCTAGCAAAATACCACAGTACCTGGCATCCTACCACACCAGGACCCAACACCAATAACCAAGGGTCCAAATGGTTACCCTTTGGGGCTTTGGCTACCACAGCTAGACGTGGGTCTATAACACAGTGCCAGCCAGACGGTGATGTGATTTTATCATCCTTAAGTTCATAGCTGGCGTGTTAGTGTGAGATGTCATATGTCCAGGCAAGTAAAAGTGGAGAGCAACAGTGCACAGAATAAGATGAGATCACTCATGTGCACAAGTGATCAAGGCTGGTGGGACAGAGGAGTGAATGAGGATATAATCACACAAACCCTATTCCATGGTACCCTGTGTGGGGTATCATGACATTATAAGAAGGTAAGAAGCCTTCTGCAGTTGGAGTAAATGAATTTTAAAAAAATGTTCATGAGCGTGGCTGTTCTTGAAGTAATGTCCTTTAACAGCAGGTTAGTTTTCTTACAACCTAAACATAGAGGCTTTACTACTGAGGCTTCCTCTTCTTCCCCCACTCTACATAGTCAATCTGGTTGTTGGCCCTTCGATTCAACTTTTATCACATCCTTCAGAGTCTATCTCCATCTGCCTCAGGCCATCTTGTTCCAAGTCACTCACATTACTTACAGTGCGAGGACATCCTTCACCACAGGCCTTCATTTCATTCTTGTTCCCCCACAAGCTCATTCATTGGAGAGTTTTTAAAAATGTAAATCTGACTGAACCCTGAGCCTCCTGTAGCTTCCTGGCGCCTCAGCACAGCGTCCATGCTCGTTCCATTCAGCCTGACTTTGGTGTCACATCAACACACAACTGTCCCCCATTTGGAAGGTAAGCAGCTGCCTTCTTAGCTTGCAGGCAACCTTCCAGTTCCTTTCCTTCCATGCCAAGCTTGCTCCTACCAGAGCCTCCACATTGGAGATCTTTGACAGATCTCTACAGTTGAGGTTTGCATGGTTCATTTATTTTCATTCATGTGCCTTCACTAGGTGCCATGCCCTCAGAAAGGCCTTCTCATTGACCCAACCTAAATCATCAACCCTGAATCCTATAATCTTCCTGGGGACATACTGCCTCTCCCCGCTTCCTCCCTGTTCATAGGCTTGTTGTACAGCCTCCGCCAGGAACGTGTACAGAGCAGCTATCACGGCTAGCATTCATCTTTGACTCACAGATGACTAACAGCAGCTGGCACATAGAAGGCTTTGCATTAACCAGATAAAAGAATGGAAACCGGCAGATTCAGGGCTCCTAGCAGACATGCAACAACAATCATAACAACTTAACTATGACACTCTCTCCACTTTCCTCTACAGAAACTTTTGTCTGCACTATAATTCCAGTGAGCATCTCAGGGAAAGGATCTGTGAACAAATCCCTTGGGGCTACCAGCCAGCCTCTAACCAGGGGACTGTTCCCAGTCAGTCATCCCTCCAAGGAAAGAGCGCAGTGCTGACTGCTTGGTGTCTCTCTCGCTCTCTCATCACTAGTTCATGCAACTCTATTTCACAAATTTCCATAGTGCAAGTTGGATAATTAGATAATTAATTAAGGGGCCTCATTTACATTAGACTGGTAACTCCTGGCTTTAACACCCCGCCAGGTGGGAAACTGTACTTTTCATGGGGGAAACACAGCTGTGATTGGAAGGTGGGGTCAAGCAGCTCAGGGCTTGGGTTCGTGGCTAGCATGTGTTAAAGGGTCCAAAGAGTTCGAGAAAGCCTTCTGTACTGGTACTCTGGGGCATGGTGTGTTTCAGCACACAGTCAATGAAATCAAGCAACCAATCAGATCAGTGGCACTAGCTTTTACAGCTAACAACTGATGGCTGAGAAGAAGGCAGATGGAATGGGCATTTCTACAGGACTTTCTCCTAAGTCAAAAGCATTCCAGCTCCTAATCCACCAGTCTTCCCACCCCCATCCTTAAAGCAAATGACTTGTGGGAAATCTTTTATAGAATGGCTTAGGAATTTGCATGTCTGTTCCCACTGAAGAAGCACAGGCTATAAATTCCACTTTCCTTCATTCTGTGGCCAGTGTGAGTGGCAGGCACGGGTCTCTCTGGAAACAGTGGCAAAATCCCAGCTCCTATCCTGTAGGCAGGGGAGGTTCCTGCTCAGCATGAGCCTCCTCCACTAAGCTTGAGGCACATGGCTCCCACTGTCTAGGGTCAACAGAATCCAGTCACATCCATGGTCACTGCTCCCAAGAGTAGACTGCCCGCCCCCTTGGGAAAGCAGCTGACTCCTATTGCCATTTGCCAGTTTTCTTAGGCATTGCCTCTACTTCTCTTGTGACAAAGGAGGGTCATGTGTCAGCACATAACTTTTGCATGCACTAAGGAAGATGACCTTTGCATCTGAGTGAACACCTGGCTTGTAGGTCAACACCAAAGGGATCTGGAGTCCATTTTTGCAGTGATTTAGGCCATGGGAGTACTCTTACAAGCCAGCTATGCCAGGAGCAGGTAATCGCACTGGCTGCTGACCATTCTGACCTGTACCAGCACACATCTCCACTGGGTATAGAGGAGTCTTGTATCTATCTCGAGGCCATGCTGGTTCCTCACAGATGAGAATAGATCGCGCAGTCTACCCTACTCAGCTATGGTGAAGGGTGCCTGGGGATCAGTAGCACCATCTGTCCCCAAGAGGAGCCCACCTGGACTGCATTTCTGCTTGTGTTTTTGCTTGCTGATGCGAAGCTGGCTGGAGGGGCTGGCACGGAGCTTGGGGAGTGGCCAGCCCCTGTTGCTGAGGAATGCCAGCCTGACAGTGGGAAGGCGTCCCGGCCACCTGAGGCCCAGCAGGTGGAAGAGGTGATGAGGAGAGGTGCTGCTTCGGTGGCTGCTGCTGCTGCTGCTGCTGCTGCTTGTATCGGGAGAGGCTGAAGAAGAGGCCTAGAATGGCCTTGAGGTTCCCATTCCTGATCTCTGCAAGACAATAGAGAGGGTCTTGTCACTAGGGGCATAAATATGGGAAACAGTAAACCTTGTCCAATTGATGGCATGGTTGAAGTTGCCATGAAATTTAAATGTTTTTTGGAAAACCTAATTTTGTGTGTAACATGCCCTCTCAGTCTAAACTGAAAATGACTTGGCATAGTCAATCTGCTTGCTGTTTTTGAAACTAAAACTTAAGTTCCTTGCTTAATATGTATGAAAGCTTTTAGAACAAGTGTGCAAGAATGTCTTTGCAAAATTTAAATAAAATAGAGATTCTGTCAGCCTTTCTTTTCCACACTCAATGGACTTCTCCACCCCACACGTGTTCAGCTCCTAGAGGTCCGTTACAGTCACCCCTAAACCGCGGAGAAATTATGGGGTTGTAGTAGATGTCCCAGGTGAGTCAGAACCGGCTGGCTGGCTGGCAAGGGCCAGGAGGAACTTCTCAGTCAGAATACCATTGAAAGAATGAGCGTCCTCCTCAAGACTGAGCCGGTGATCTGGGCAAAGCTGTGGGCCCTGGATTTCTCTCTGGTACTGGCAGAGACACTATGGTCTTGGTCAGTCTGCCAAGTTCACATTCTGAGCCTCAAGCCACACTAGACAAGCCAAACGGCCACCACTGAATCCAAATCCTTTCTTTCCTCTACCCAGTCATCTTCCTTTTAAACTCATGGCTCCGCCTCTCTTGTCCCTTGAATCCATAACTCTAATTCAGGTTTCGAGTGAGGGGTGAGAGCATAAGAAGCAGCTTTTATCAGGACTCCCACGGAATACTTCCTATATTAAAATAAATTTGAACAGAGTGGGAAGGATTTTAAATTCCAGACAGCACTTTTCAGATATTAAAATGCATTTGCCCCAAGGCATGTATAAAGAGCTGTGGCAAGGAATAAAATATTTATTCCATACAGAAGCTGAGCATCTATCCTTTTATGGAGCATTTTAAACAACAGCTGCCAACGGCAAGAGGCTACCCTGACCCCAAGGGGGTATAGTAGGGCCACCGAAGAAGAGGAACAGAGGAACGTCAGAGAAGAAAACCCAGGGAGGTGATATTCTCCATACCCGCCCCCATCCCACCTGCTGTCCTGCTGAGTAAGGGAGCTACAAAACCAAAGCCAAGCTTTAGGGGCCTTGTGAGAGGGTGGGAGTCAGTGGCCTATAGGGGGAGCGCAGGTCTCTAGCTGAGAAAACCTGCCCAGGAAGGCACAAGACTTTCCTCCAAAGTCCAATGCAGAGAAGAATGTGTGAAGGAAAGTAATGTATGCCTCCAGGACAAGCCGTGTTCCCTGCAAAGAAGGAAGGGTAGCCAGCCAGGGCTTCGGACCTGTGTGCAATTGTCTCCCCAAAGTTAGACCAGTACAAAGCATTTGCTTTGCTGAAGCATTCCTTTCCCCAGGCTGTGAGGCCACACTTCGGAAGCCAGCAGGCTAGAAGGCTGACTGCAGCAGCACAGAATTTACCAAGTCTACACCTCCAGACTCAGCTTGCACTCTACCACTCTCCTGCTGTGCGAGTCACCTCCTCTCTCCGGGCAATGACACTTCCATAGCCAGCCCCAACACACAAAGCTGTATTTACAGAGCAAATGAGAGCAAGCATCTCTGCCAAGACTCACAGTGCATACTCAATGATGCTCTCTATCACTCTTGTGCTATAGGAAGACCACAGCCCCAGAACCCCAAAGAAAATGGCCATACAGCTCCAGCTCCATGTGGTAGCCATGATCCTTCTCAGTGATGACTTTCCCAAAGTTACTGTGCAAACTATGGTTTATTTATTAAAGGGTTATTTTATGCATATGAGTATCTTGTGTGCATAAATGTGTGTACACTGTATTTTATATATGTTATTTTATGCATATGAGTATCTTATGCGCATAAATGTGTGTAACTGTATTTTTTACATGTGTTTTCATGTTGTAAGACTCAAAGCCTCTGTGTCTTTTGCCCGCAGAAGAGGGTGTTGGATTCCTGGAAACTAGTTACTGGGAACTGAAGCCAGGTCCTTGTAAGAGCAGACAATGCTTTTAAGCACTGGAACATCTCTGTAGTCCCTAGACTATAATTACTTTTAAACTGCACTTTGCTTTGTGTGCACAAGGAGGAGGGGGATGCCATGGCATACCTGTGGAAGTCAGAGAGACAGCTTGTTGAAGTCAATGTTCTCCTCCCATCATGTGGGCCCTGGGGACTGAACTCAGGTGGTCAGGCTCGGCAGATGCCTGTACCTACAAAGCCATCTATCCAGTCCCAAACCACGCTATTGATACATAGGGCTCTTAATGACACACAGTGACAAGTGAAAGTCAAGGCTGACCTGGTCCAATGCCCAGCCATTGCTTATGAACTACTGCTTGGTACACAGCTCCACAGAAAGTGCCAGAGGTGAGGGCACATTCCCGAGCTCTGCTGTGTAGCTCCAGCTGCCTTCTTCTCCAGCCCAAGGAAACCAAAGGAGCTGCATCCTGTCCCCAGATGTCCTTTTAAGTACTCAGGCATCACATATTGTGAGGCTGGGGCAGGGAGGGCGGCTCATTCAGCAACTTCAGTTATGGGGAAACTGAAGCTAACAGTGAAAGACAACACATCAGGGGTCGTCAATTGGACAGAGACCCCAGTAAGAGATGAAACTCTCTTTGTTTCATCTCTGAATGTACGGACATTCAGGTGAACACCTGTGAAGGAACAAGGGGGAAACGCCAATGTCCCACAAAACATGGATTCACTGGAGAGATAACAGCTGTTCGTGGAGATGAAGTTTATGTAAAATCTATTTTTGTGCCTTTTCCAGTTATTGGGATGGTGGGTGGTTTATAATTAGGAAGCTTTATGACTGACTAGTGTGCACCTCCAAGCTAGACACAAGTGCATTGTTTTTGTCATCCTAACACCCTGGATGGGGGTGGGTATTGTCACTCCTGTTACTTATGGGGACTGGAAACTCAGAAAGAAACTCTCCAAGGTGGGACTTGAATCCAGGGTTTTTTTTATCTCCTAGCTCAAGGGATAGTTTTCCTAACACTGTGTGACTTGGCTTGCTTGCATACCCATCATATGTGGTGAATTTAAAAACAGACCAGATAATGTTTTATTTATTGAGGTAGCTGCTGGGCATATAGTATTTATTCTTTAGTCTCCTGGTGTGTCTAACATTCCTTAATACATTTTAAAAAATAAACCACACAAGAAAAACAGAGGACGACAAACAAGAAAAACCAAAAAGCCCCAGAATGTCCAGGGGCTCAGCACCTGCCTGACATAGCAGTGGGCATGTCCATATCAGTATCCAAAACCTGTCAGCCCACCCAGTGGGTGCAGCTGTCAGTGCTGGGCGTGTCTGCTCTCTCTCTATGGCCCTAGACTGTGCATCAGCCACTTGCTGCTCATGACTATCTGCTTCCCTTTCCCCTAAAGTGTCTCTACATGTCAGAGGTCATGGTACTACTCTAGCAAACACACTTTTTCTTGGAACTTTTCTTATAAAGATCATGAAAACTCCTAAGCCAACCATGGGGGACTGAATCTCTGCAGTCTATCCCTTAGAGACTTCATGCTCTTGTAAGACTCAAGGCGGAGGAGCCTCCAGTTCCTTCTACCACCACTGAGGACATCTCAATGTACCTTGCCATGGGACTGAGAAACTGAGTCTTCAGTACCACCTCACCGTGTATTCTAAGTCCATAAAACACATGCCCTCCAACCTGCAGCTGCCTTAGCTCCCTGTGGGGCTTTCCACCCAAGGGCAGCCTGACAGGGAATCTGAGGGCCATGCAAAGAAAATCATCACAAAAAATACTAATAGTGGACCAAGTTCAACAGTGGCTTTCTTTCTTCTTCTTCTTCTTCAAATAAACTGAAGTATTACACACCTAGTACCTATACATAAAATTAAGTATACCATCCAATGATTTTTAGTGGGTTTAATCAGTTCTCATAGTGGAACATTTTCTATTAATGCAATTTCTTGCACTAAAGGCAATCAGTCCCAAAAGTCCAGGTGGCCATGAATCTGCTGCCTCTTCAGATTTGCCTTTCCTAGACACTGTATGTAAATCACATAATCTGTAAGCTTTTATATTGGCTTCTTTTACTAAGCATATTTTTTAAGCTTTCTTTTTATAGCACTAAGGATTGAATCTAAGACCTCACACACACTAGGCAAGCCTTCCATCTTTGGGCTATATCACCGGTCCTTAGTATAAGTTTTGTTCAACCATGTTAGAGCACGCATGGGCTTTACAGTGCTGCATAGTACATCACTATATGGACATACCATAGATCGCTTGTTTGTTCCTCAGCTGATAAACTGTGAAGTTTTGTTTTCATATCGCAAAGAACTCAAAAAAGTTGAAAGCTCTGAAAGCCACATGGTCTATCCTATGGGTGGTCTGTAACAGACAGAATCCCAAATAGCTAGATTTGTATTCTGCCCACATTTCTAAATGGTATTTGTCTGGTGAGCCAGCTCCACAGAGGAAACCTAGAAACAAAAGCCCTAAACCCACAAGAATGTTGACTCTTCCCAAGGCTTTGGGAGGGAGCTTCATTCTGCATGTGATCAGCCAAGGTCACCTAGACTGCTACAGGTTAAAAACAGGAACACTCAGATTGAAGTGCCTGGCCCAGGGAGACTCTGGCTGGTGAGATACTTGCTTTCTCTTCTTGGGCCATCCTCCTTTGTGGAATAATAAATGTCACAGACCATTCAGTTCTGGTGATGTTCACTACTGTCAGGACACATCCCTTCTTTGGTTTCTGCCTGATCCCTTTGTTCCCAATGCAGAAAAGTACTAATTTATTTTAGATATAAGATAAACCTGCAGAGATAATATAAATAATGACAGGTACGATGGATACATGAAAGGTTGGGTTGTTTTTTGTTTTGTTTTAGTTTTTAGAGACAAGGTCTCACGTAGCTCAGTCTGGCTTTGGTCTCAGTATATAACCAAAGATGAGCTTAAACTTGTGATACTCCTGGCTCTACACCCCAAAGCTGGGCTTAGAAGTAGCACCTTCACACTTGGTTGTATGCGGTGTGAAACAAACCTGCCCCAGAGAGGGGAGGCTGCAGGTGGCAACTGTGAAACTCCTATCCAACTCCGGCCAGCCCTGTGGGTCTGTGGCACTGCTCCTGCTGATGAGCTGCCTGCATAACTGCCTTGGACCACCCAACCACCCACCCCACTTGGGTTGCCCTGTGTCCCGCCAACGGCACTATCTATGGGGAAGTTGGGACAAGAGCACAAAAGCAGAGCCCATGGGGACCCTTGTGCAGAGGGATAGAAACTGCCACTCAGTGCCAAACCCTGCTGATGTGAGGACAGTAAATGGACACACTCCACCTGTTCTCTGCACCCAAAGGTCTAGAGAGACTTCCTAGTCTCCCACCCAAGAAGAAAGGAGGAGCAAGTTGTCAGCTGATTTCACTTCAAAAGCGCACACTCCTTCCTCCTTCGGGAGTCACCTACAAGAGTTGCCTGGACTGCTGAGTCCAGGGCCTCCCACTTGCCTCCACTCATGCTCACAGTCACCTGTAGTGACAGAAAAATCATCACAGCGCTTAAAAAATAATGTTGTCTTAATGCCTTTTGTTCTCCTTTTGAAGCCAATTGACTGCCCCAGGCTCCTCCTCCTCAGAAGCAGCAGCTGGAAAGCCCCACAGATAAACCTCCGCCCTTTCCCAGTGATTACAGCTGGCTCTGGAACAGGCGGGCTATGTGCACCTGTCCTGAGGTGCTGTAATAGTGCAAGCCTGTCCCAACCTGCCTTTAGAGAGCCACACAGAGTCTTTGTTCCAGGTCCAGACGGCGGGTGCCCAGGGGCAGTGGCTACAGCGACAGGCCACAGAGATGCTGCTGGTCTGGGGGGGTGGGGGCTGGCCCATGCCTCCTGCACTCTTGGTGCCCTTGAAGTTCGGCCCCATCTTTTTGCTTTTGGAGATGTGCCAGAATCTGCCAGTTTAAGCCTGCCCTGCCCTGGGGTGATATTCAAAATCTGCCCTGCCCACAGTCCTTCCAGACTCCACCTGTCATATCTGACAACCTGTTCTGGGGGGAGGGGTTCCTGAGAATACCTGGGCTTTGTTCTTCCAGGCCCCGCATCTGTCCGTCCTTGTGGTAGAGAAGCAGGGGTCAAGTATGAGGTATACTCCATTGAGGGCTAGGCACACGGGGTACTTTTTGGGTACCCAGGTCTACAAGTTGATTATGACTAATAAGAGTGTGCTTGTTGGAAGTACAGGACTCAGTGCAAGTAAAAAACAAACAAACAAACAAACCAGACACCCTTCTTGGACAGCCTGGAGGCCTTTCCAGAGATAGGGCTGTGTCTCTAGCTTTTCCAAGGTGAATACACACTTACTAGAGATGTCACTCATAATCTGTGTGTGAGTGTGTGTGGGTGTGTGTCCAAATGCACTGTGTAGGAGCCTGTAGAGGCCACCCTCTGATGTCTTCCTCCATCACTCTCCACTTGGGTTTTTTTTTTTTTTTTCAATGCAGTTTATTCAGAAACCTTGAACAATCCTCGGACCCTGGGGAAAGCCAGCCCACAGCTTAAATAGCCTCTGGGTAGCCAACCCAGGCGTGCCACGTGGGCAATGCAGATAGGTCCACATACATGGAAGCAAGCCAGATCCTCAGCCTTAGCCAAATTCCACTTGGGTTTTTGAGACAGAGCCTCTCATCACTGAACCCGAAGCTTACCAATTGGCTAATTATCTGGTCACTGAGTCCCAGGGATCCTCCTGTCACCAACAATTTTCCTCAACTTCAAGTACTAGGTTTTATAGGCAAGGCATGAGATGCCATGACCAGCTTTTTATATGGGTTCTGTGGGCTCCAGCTCAGGTCTTCATGCTCACACAAAAAGCAATTTATCTATTGAGCCATCTCCCCAGCCCCACTCATTATAGCTTCCAGCCAGTGAACCACGAGTTCCATAAACTCCAGCTTCAGCAGTGAAAACTGGAGCCAATGCAGATAGGCCCACCAGAGCACAATTGGCATTTGTTCAGTAGATACTTACTGGGCAGACACCTATGCCTTAGGGGAGAGAGAAGAAGGGCAGATGGCAGAACAAATGAAGCACAAAGGCAGACAACAGACAGCTGGTAAGTGGCCAGGGTTCACCTCCAGGCCTCAGGGAGGAAGGCAAGACCATACAGTCAACATCTCCTTGCTGGAGAGCACAACTCTAGAAGGCCCTGCAGGTGCTGTACGGGAAGACAGGGGCCTGAGCCATGCCAGACACTAAGAGGCACATGTTCTGCCACCTACTGGTCAACTCAGGAATAACACAGGCAGACATCTGCACACTGAATTTGCGTCTACCACTGAACGTAGATCCCTGCAATGTACACAAAGACCACCAAGACGAGGCCCACAGTCTAGGCTGGACAATTTTCTAAGGATCCTTCTGTAAGTCCTGATATTAAGGTTGGCCAAGCTACTCCAGAGACTCATGGAATGGGATGACCAGGCCTGCCCAACGCCAGGCTTGCTAAAAGAAGAATTACAACCCCTTTCTGACACATTCCACACAGAGGCACACTATTCCCAGAAGCCATGTAGGCTACCCACCTCCAACATGGTGAAGACAATGGTTCAGAAGATCCAAGCTTTCACCTCTTAGCAAAGACAAGGCCTATGGCCACGTAGAGCCATGAGGTTTGCAAACTTACCTGCTCTATTTGTGGACTCCGGCCTCACTGTTCCCCTCAGCCCCACCCCAGCTTCCAGGGGCAACGTTTCCCTTCATCTTTTCAGAGCACACTCCTGCTATGCTAGGAGGAGCAGTTGGAACGACTCAACTGCTCTTGACCTGTTCCGGGAAAACTGGAGGCAGGTGCAGCCCTACGAGGTTGGGAAAATGCCTGGCCTATGGCAGCTTCAGAGCTGGCAGCTGCCTGTGTTTGCAAACAGGGGGTGGAGAAAGGAAGGAGAGAGAGCAAAAGAGCAAGAGAGAGGGAGTAAGAGAGTAAAGAGAGGGAGAGAAGATTCCAGATGGGGTAGTGCCTGAGGAGGTAGATAACTCTGGTCATCAGGCTCCAAACCATTACCCCATCTAACAACAAACCACTAGCAGACACTGTTGGCGCTAATTAGGCACCAAATACAAGTTAATTAAAAGCTAATCAGGAGGTTAAAAGGTGGTGCTGTGTTCACAAACCTCACTCTCTCTGTCTTCAAGAGCAAGGTAAGGTGCCACCACTAGGGAAAGACTAATCGGTCCCCCTGGGCGCTGGTGGTTGAACTTGGTTCTGTGGTTGAACGTTCTTTCCCACAGATAATGGCTGGTTGATATCCTGCTGCACTACAGGACCAGGAATCAGTGCTGTTCAAGCAGGCACTTCTCCAACTGGAGCAACGTCCTCTTTCTCTCAGTCTCTCTCCCCCACACCCTCTGTGGCATGCAGACATGGCATGCACATCAGGCTGCATTCTTAGAGTGATCTGTGAGCTGTCAGAAAGCTAGCATCCTCAACTCTGCCTGAAAGGGTGCCCAACCAGGACACCCCTGGTCTTCACTGCAGCAATTAATTGTTAGGTAACAGGTAGGCATTCCTAATGATGAAAAGTGGGCTCTGACTCACCTTCTGCAGACAGCCCCTGGGTGTTGATTCCCTTAGCTGCCAGGAAATTCAAGCAGGCATCTATGTTTTCAATCTAGAGGGGGAAAACACAGATACATTTAACATCCATTCAGCTTTCTCTTGACACACTCACAAGGAACCAACAGCAAGCAGAGTGCACTCAAAACGACCAGTGAGACAGATGGAGCAAGGTTAGGACTCTCAAAGCGCTGTCTGTACACGCACAGGAAGCTGTTACTTAATATCCCAACCGCTCGGTGCCAGAAGTCGAGGCCTTGGATCGCTCACAGATGCCAAAAATAACCAGGGTGGAATGGGATCGCTCATCTTGATCAATGTCACTGCAGTGTGATCCTCAAACTGGAGCAGTTGCCATTTACACAGAGGTGGGGATGAAACTGATAGACCCACCCAGTCTCCAGCTGCTATGAGAAATTTCCAGTCACTAAGGATGGAGGCAGCCAAATGTCCAATTGGTGAGTGGCAGTTTCATCGGGAATCGGTGTTTACCCACAAAATTCTCAGTCTGGCAGGCATTGTAGGTGACCACAGAGGCCCATGACCTCTGGAACATCGTTGTCCTTTGTCCTCTCAGTAGCAAGGATAGAGCCACCAGCCAGAGTCTGGGGGGCTGTCCATGTTTGCTAGTGTTGACACCAAAGCCAAGGGCAAATCGATGTCAGGCCTTGAACAAAAAGCAATTAGGTTGTTCCCAAAGGTCTGATTTGACTTCAGCTGTCAGGCCTAATTACTTTTTGTTTTAAAGGAGAATATTCTGGCTTGATGAATGTCTCTGATGACCAAAAGTAAAAGAAACCACTTTTGACTGGGTACAGCAATCTTTGGACTTCATAGCATTTGAACTACACATAAACAGTTTCACTTCCATCCACAACTAATTTCTGCAATGGGATTTCCCAGACGCCTTCAGTATCTGTATGCACTCAAACCAGTACTTACTCCGCAGAGTTTATTCTAAACTAACAAAGGACTGTCTTTCTCAATGAACATACTGCCTTCTCCTCATTCTCAGGCAATGTCTTGATACCTTCCATAGCTACAGCCTGTGAGAAGCGTTTTATCTGAATAGCTCTAATCTGAGCGTGGCCTGGCTCTGTGTCAGTTTTCATGAAGTTTGTGGCCAGTCTGCTTACCAACTGCATTTTCCTTCTGTTAGTATTTTGGAACACAACCTGCTTCTGGGTTACCCAGCAACCTATGATGATCTCATCATGTGTCGCCAGCCAGCCAGGTGGCCACACCTGGAAGGCATGGTTATTGTGCCCCCTTAAAGGGCTGATACCGACACGTGGTCCCTCTCTTACTCGATCTCTTACTTTCCCCCTCGATTCTCTCTCTCTCTCTCTCTCTCTCTCTCTCTCTCTCTCTCTCTGCGCCCCATCCCCCTTTTTCCTCTTTCTCCCCACCATGTCCTGGTACCCCTTTACTCCATACCCTCCTAATAAATCTCTCACAGAGAATATTGGTTGCCTCCTGCTTCTTCTTTTTAATTAGTAACACCTTCTCCACCCAGTCTGTAGCTCTGCCTCTGTCTCCTGAAGTCTTGATTCCAGGAGTGTATTATAACAAGTTCCATGCTTTTATCATGGTCTCAAAAGGATGCTGGCTCTCACAGTGATTTAACAATTATTTAAATAATTACTTAAATAATGATTAAATAGTTAATTTAATAATAATGAGAGCCACTTCACTACCTCATTAAATAGGCCATGGAACACTGGCTAAAACTGTGCCATCTGAGAAGAGCCCACACTGTCCCCAGCTGGAAGTGCTCTCTCCAGGCACATTTTTTAAAATCCCAGGTTCCCTCTCCTTCCAAGCATCTAGCCCACCTTGAAGGCCCTCACTAGGCACATTGCTGCTGTATAGTCATGAGACTACTAGGCCCTAGCATCTTGGAGGGGAGAGGGAAATTGGGCTGCATATGTTCTGGCACATTGTGTGTGTGGGTAATCTGCTCCCATATAAGTATAAGAATTACATTTCTAAATACTGTTTTTATCCTATTAAAAATCCACTTGTAAGAGAAAATATTAGTCATAAGAGAAAATATTGTTTGTGATGGTTTGTTTCTGCTCTTTGTACAGCTAAACATTTAATGGAAAGTTGTGGATCCACAAAGAGGCACTGTTGCATACACAAACATACAAGTATATGCAATGTGTGTGTGTCTGTACACACATATTTATTTAAAGAGAGACTCTCACTATGTTGCCCAGGATAAACTCGAATCCATCAAGCAAGCCTCCTGCCTCAGTCTTTGGATTAGCTGGTACCACAGGTATGCATAACCATTTCCAGTCCAAGCCATTATCACTTTGAAACAACAATAAAAGCATGACATTCATTCCTGCAATCCAAGCACTTGGAGGGTGAGTAGAGGCAGGAGAATTGAAAGTTGAAAGCCAGTCTGTTTTCCCGTTTTCATAAGACAAACAGGAACCAGAGAGATGGCACAGTGGTTCAGAGCACTTGCTGCTCTTCCAGAGGACCTGGATTCAGGTCTCAGCACCCACATGGCATATTGCAATTCTCAGCAACTCTAGTTCCAAGAGATCTGGTGCCCTCTTCTGGTTTTTATAGATAGAAGAAACACATGTGGTAGCATGCATACATGCAGGCCAATAAACATACATATAAAATAAAATAAATCTTAAAAACCAAACAAAATATTGTACACCCACACTCTTCCATGACTATCCTTTTCTATAACCCATGCTACCTCTTTAATAGAGCATCTTTATCTTGCATATGGCCGACAAGAGAAACTTAGCTCATTATATTTTCAGGGGAAAAGAAAAAAAAAAGCTTTCACTGAATTTTTGTCAATGCAAAAATTGAAAGTGATACAGTTAATATTTACCCTAGAAAGGGTCATGTAACAAGGCTACATACTTTGGTACTAGAATAGCAATTTAAATGTTCAGGAAAGAAATAGAAAGAGAGAGATTTAAGAAATGCATTCTACAAAACTGTATTTCTACAGCACTCTCTTTTCAAGGATCAGGGAACACAGTTATCCATCACATGTATAGAA
The DNA here is from genome assembly GCF_030254825.1 of Meriones unguiculatus. Lineage (NCBI taxonomy): Eukaryota > Metazoa > Chordata > Mammalia > Rodentia > Muridae > Meriones > Meriones unguiculatus. The sequence goes on along the minus strand of NC_083361.1, from coordinate 38,339,077 downwards.
CATTAGTGCACACAGCATCATGTGTGTGAGGCACATGGCAGGCTCTTCTTGCAAAGCTACTCATATTACATTCCAATTCAGCCATCTGCTAGGATTCCTTTTAGCATTCAGTTCTGAGAAGGATGAATAAGTATAATCATAATAAGGCATACTTTATCCTTAGTTAATTTTTTTTGAAGTTCTACCATTCTCATAGAATTTCAACATTCCTTCCCTGGGTGGGGAGAAAGTGTGGAAGAGAAGACTGCTGTATGGGTAACATCTTAAGCCGCCCTGATGCGGGTGGAGGGAGGGGTGTCAACAGCTATCTAGTAGGTAGAGGTCAATGACAGTCCTACTATGTTTCTGCACATAGTAGGAGGATAATCCTTACTCTCTGTCTCTCCAGTCAGAACAGCAACAGTGCAAAGGCTGAGAATCCTCATTCTGTCAGTCAGCTTGGCTGTGCAGGTGTCAGCCCCTGGGCTCCTCCATTCTTTGGATGCTATTGGTTTTAGTGAGGGCTCCAAGGTGGGGGAAGTGAGCAAGAACGGTAGGGCCAGGCTTCTGAACAAGATCACCTAGGTCAGTGAAGGGCTGGGGACTGCACCCAGGAGGCCCTCCTGTTTAGCTCAGAGGCCTGCCACCACATACTCTTTGAGGTCCAAAGAGCCATTCCACACCTACCCGGGTTCCCCCTGAAACCTGAAGACATGAATCACGAGAAACATCTTAGGTGAATAGGAAGTCTTAGGGCACCAAGAAAGCACAAGGGACAACACCCAGAAGGCTGAATTGCACTCCCAGAAAATGTTAAATGAAAACAAAAAACTGGGCCACCATTCAAGGGTCGTGCACAAGCCCAGAAGTACCTTGAAACTGTTCCCAATGTCCCGAACTCTGCACAGGAGAAGTTAAAAAATAATCCCTCAAGTCACAAATCCATTCTTTAATCATGTTCTTCTGGGGCTAGAAATCACTCCTGACAGGGGGGCTGGGACCCTCACTCTTTTCATCTGCACCCCAGGAATACAGTGAGGCTGGAGAGCAGGAAGGGGTCAGGCCTGGCTTCCAACCGCTGCCTTCATTTGGAATGAGATCAGAAGCAAGGCCTGCTGCTTTGATCCTGGTCCTCTCGTGATTACAATTTACCTTAAGGTTTTCCTCCAAATATAGCACAGGTGAGCAATCTAGCTCTGAGGCTGTTGAAACTCAAGCCACCCCCCCCCCCCACACACACACCAACAGTACCCCAGTGCTCGTCAGAGCTCAAAGATGATGCCCTTGTGCTATCTCTAAAGAGGCTCCTGGCTCATGTGTGATCCAGACACCCAGTGTAAGCTGAGGATCCCATTAACACTGGGAGGAAGAGAGAGGGAAAAGAGACTCTTAACAAGAAAAGTATGTAAATATGACCAGAGCTGTTCATTAGTACAGTGCAGCCAATATAAACCACTTTCCAAAATTAGCTACGAGAAAACAAATCTGTGTGAAGTCTGACATTCCAGTATTGCCTAAGGAGGCCAGGAATGGGTGAGGAGGATTTTGTCATTGTTGCCATAGACGTGGGTCTATGTGGACCAATGGAAGCCCAGCACAGGGGCCACTATGTGGCCTAGAGGTCTGGAAACAGAAGGTGACTATCTGAAGGATGGGGCAGGAAAAAGGAACAGATGAAGGCCTGGATGCCCTTCCCCAGAATCTTGTTGTATGGAGCCAAATGTAGCAAAGCCTTCACTGAGAAGCACTTTCTCACTGTCGGCCATCATCTCCAACTGAATAGGTTCTCTACAGCAATCTGTACTTCAGGTCTGCATGGCAACTGCCACAAATGTGTGTGTGTGTGTGTGTGTGTGTGTGTGTGAGAGAGAGAGAGAGAGAGAGAGAGAGAGTGTGTTTTTGTCTCAGTACTCAGAAGTCCATCCTGTAGGGCAGAATGGCCTTTAATTCCAGTATTTAAGAGGCAGAAGCAGGGGCATATCTGTGAGTTCAAGACCAGCTTGGTCTATAGAGCAAATTCCAAGACTGCCAGGAATGAGAACTAAACAAAAAAGCTCGTATTTGAGTTGTGATCAAGGTTTGACTGGGTCTCATGCTAACAAATGAGCAAACCTCAGAGGAAGTACTGTTGCCTATCCCTTTCATAGCTTACACAGCGATCAAATACCATCTGTTGTGGTAGTTGCCGTGGCAACATCTTTCTCTGAATACCAGCATAGCAAATGAAGATGCTGAATGCAAGTGAAGACAGTCTCTCATGGAGCTTGGCGCCCCTGGCAGGATGGGGCCCTGGCCATATCAAGTCCACATACGCTTCTCACTGTGTCCCTTAGTGCTGTCCTCTCTGGAAGAGAGCAAAGAGCTAATGCACCAAAGCCAAGCCAGGTCATGCCCATGCTTTTTTTTTTTTTTTTTTTTTTTTTTTTAAATCACAAGATGCCTAGACCCTAGGCAAGGCTAGATTTCAACATGCAAGTTCTGTCACTGGAAAAGCAGTGTGACTTCTAAAATCAGCTCAAATGATTTGCTTGTGTGTGTGTGTGTGTGTGTGTGTGTGTGTGAGAGAGAGAGAGAGAGAGAGAGAGAGAGAGAGAGAGAAAGAGAGAGCTTTATTTCTGATGGTGCTACTTGCCATCAAAAAATAGCCACCATTGGTCAGTCACGATGGCTCAGCACTAGGTAAAAGTGCCTCAGCCATCAAATCCCAGTGACTTAAGTTCAGCTCTGGATCCCACAGTGGAAGGAAGGCCGTCCTCCCCACACACGCTATGGCATATGTATACCTGCACTCACACGTATACAGTCATTTATTCATGTGGCCCTGCAAGGGCTGCCTACATAGTGGGTATTTAATACTTGCTGTGAAAGAATGAAGGGGAAAGTGTGTTAAACCCTGAGGAAGGGACAGGGGTGGGGAAGGAAGGAAGGTGTATACTCACATACCTAAAGTAAAATAAAACAATAGGCATTTACTTATTCACTCACTCGTATGTACTGAGAAGTTACCGGGTGGTGGGCAATGTACTGGCAATAGGTACACAACAGTGAAAGAAACATACATGACATCTGACCTTGTGGGGCCTATACATGCAATGCAGGTGAACAGACATTCAGTAGTGCACATGTGAGGACATTTGCTGTATCACAAGCTGTCGCAGTAGTAACAGAAAAGTAGAGGATGTGGCAACACGCATACTGGAAGAAGTTCTAGCCACGCGCAAGTTTAGCAAATATTTCCAAAGGAAGAAGCAGCATGTCAGGCTACAGACAGGGAAGCCTCATCAGCTTTGTTTATTAATGTGGCCCTGAGAGGAATCACTACATAGCATGTACTTAATACTGGCTGATTGAAAGAATGAAGGGAAAAGTGTGTGAAGGCCTAAGGAAGAGGCAGAGGTTGGGAGGAGGGAAGGCAGGACCTTTCCATCCTTTGGGGAAGAAGCCTTGTCAGGACTACATCCTGCCCCATCACCAAGGCAACTGCAGCCACATCCTTCCCAGCAAGCCTGCAGATGGGCTATTCTGTGTTGGGCATGGCTCCAGCCACAGCCTCCACATGAGGCTCTAGGGATTATGGCCTAGAAATGGGATCAGAAGGCACAGAAATAGCCTTCAACATCTGATCCCATGTACAAGGAATGTTTCCTATCTAATGGTTACATGCTTCTCTGATAACCTGTCTCCATTTCTGTAGGAGCAGAGGAAGCTCCAAGTGAATGAATGAGCATGGTCAACATGGAAATGACCATGCTGAGGAACTCAAGGCCTCAGACCCATGGGAAACTGGGAAAGCCATTTCTCATATGGGTCAGGTTCAGAAAGGCAAAGCCTTGCTCTGTCTAAGCCCAAGAGCCAAAGCAAGACTGATCAATGTGCACAAATGGCAGCCGCAGCTTTCCCTGCCTGGATGTTTATATCCTGAGACTGCTCAACCCCTCCCTTATGTGCTGAACATAGTAAACAGTTTGCTGCTACTTGATCAGCATGCACACGGCCCTCCAGACCCCTGTTTTCCCACACACGCATGCATTTGGGAAACACATTTTCTCACTAGTCAGGGTTCCCAAGGGCTCCAGACACTAAGACAAAGTATATCTATGCCTGCTTACAAAAGTAAGATAAATGAATACAAGAAGAATATCAACTCAACAAACAAACACAAAAAACAAACTACACTTAGGGGACATGCCTTCCTATGTCCCAGTCACCTGGGAGCTGCCTTTCCTGTACATGCTAAGGGGACCTGCCAGGCGCCTACTCTGCTGGCCTTGCTTTTGTCTCCCCCCACCTCTGTCAGTGCCACCCCAGGAAAGCTCACATAGAGTTTTTATTTCAGAAGGAGACTTTAGAAAGGAGAGGTCATGTGTCCATTGTCCATCTTTTTCTAGACAGGAAAATAGAGGGAGCATCTGGGCCTGACCTTCTGCAGATCACCCAGCTGCTGCTTTCCTGGCTGGCTTGTCAGTTACTTTTAGGGATGGTTAATGGGTACAAAGTCATGACCAGATGGGAGAGATGAGTTCTAGCCTTCTATCACAAAGAATGTCGACAAGAATAAATACTATTGTACAATCAGAATAGCTAGACATGAGAACAGGAATACTGTCCCTCAAATTCATGTTCAAAATGATGGATAGTTCCTATACAAGACAATCAATGCGGCCTATGCAAATGCTGAAACACCAAGCTGTACTCAAAGATGTTCAATTGTTTGTCACAAACTTAAAAGTAAGTTACTAGTCCCGTTTGTTGTTGTTATTTTATTTTCTTCCTAAAGATTCTTTTTTTAACTGATTAACAGTGTGTGCGCGCGTACACACGTGTTTGTGCCTGGGCATGTGTACCACAGCCTACACGTGGAGGTCAGGAGATTTTTTTAGAGCCAGTTTTCTCCCTCCGCCTTTACATGCGTGTTAGGGATCAAATTCAGATCCCCAGAAAGCACAGAAAGCATCTTTATTCACTGAGCTATGGCACCAGCCCTATTTTTGTTTGTTTGTTTATTTGAGACAAGGTCTCACTCTATTGTCCAGGCTGGCCTCAAACTCACTAATTTTATTTTCCCTAGTGTTGAATTATAGGAATAAACCAACATGCTCAGTCAATTTATTAACGTAAAAAAAGTCAACTTAACCTCTACACTGAGGCCCTAGCCACTGTCATCAGATTTCAAAGCTGCTTTAGAGCTAGAGAGACTTTATCAAAGTGGGCTTGAAACTGGAAAGCCTGGGAAAGTGGAAATCAGGCTGGTGTGGCTCATTGCTCCTTGTCTGCCTGTGTCTCTCCCTGCTCTGTTGCCTTGCCCGGCTCTTTCCTGTGATTTGGCAACTGTATCTAGCGTACCATTTACAATATTTATAACTTTAGCTTTCCAAGATGCTGTCAAGAATTCCTTAAGGGCGGGGAGACTTCATAGGAGTTTCTCTGATATTTCAGCAAATGGGGAAGTCCATATGGATACAAAAAAAATTCTAGAAGGTAAAAAACTGAAACCAAGCATCTCAAATTCCTCCGGTGACTATCTTTTTCCATTATTTCTCCAACCGCCCAGACTATTTCATTTTCCTAGGGTTTTCCAGCTTTCCAAATTTCCTCTGGAACAAATCAAGCCTGACAAAGGTGCTAAAGCCAGCCTTCACCCTCGAGACTTCCAAGCAGATCCCCTCAGCTGAGCTCTGCTCCCTTTCACTGATGGTAGCATTGTAAGCAGAGGCAAGGCACTAGTGATGAGGACTGTCACACATTCTGACAAAAACTCTGTGCTCTTCCTTCCTCCTGCTCCAAGTAATTCCCTGTTCTTCTTTGCTTTTCTGTTTCTGTGACTAAACACTGACCAAGGGCAAGTCGGGGAGGAAAGTATTTGGCTTACAGGTTAACACTCCATCATGAAGGGACATTAATGCAGGAGCCCAAAGCAAGAAACTGAAGCAGACTACAAGCTTCATTCAGACTGCATGGAGTGATGCTTCAGGGCTTGCTTGCTCCCTCTGGCTTGCTCAGCTCCCTTTCTTATTCACCCCAGTCCAGCTGCCAAGAGATAGCACTGCCCAGAGTGGGCTGGGCCCTCCTGCCATCAGTTAGCAGTTAAAAAAAAATGCCTCACAGACAGGACCACAAGCCAGGATGGGCTGTCCAACTTTTAAGTTGAGGTTCCCTTTCTCCCAGGTGACTCTAGGTTTGTGTCACGTTGACAGCTGAAGCTAATTATAATATACACACTCTGAAAAGTCAAGAACTCCAAGTGAGAAACAAAGACAAACTGAAAACTGACAAGGGCCAAGGGGTGATACTGGAGTGCCTCACACAGGCTCTGGGTTGCCAGAGGCTAGAGGGTGAAGAAATAGAGAGGTGTCTGTCAGGCACACAATCTTTCAGCTATTAAGACAAGCAAGTAAGTCCCTAGGGTTCAAAGGCACAGCAGGAGTGGTGATAGACAGATGTGCCAATTAAGTCAATGCTGGGAATCATATGTAATGTGAATGACTACTATAGTTTAGATCTGAAATGTTACTGAAATGTGCTAAACATTTCCAACTTCACATCTCCAACTGGGTGCTATTGGCAGATGGAACAGATTTGATACAGGGCCTAGTGGGTGGTCTGGTCATTGGGGCATGCTTTTTAGGGGCCAGGTACACACTGCCTTTCCCTGTGTCTTTTCATTTTCTGGTAGCCTTGAAGCGAGGAGAGCTTTGCTCCACCGTGTAATCCCTGCCATGATGCGCTGCCTGCTGTAGACCCAGAAGCAAAAGCATATATCAAATGTGCAGTGAAACCTCCAAACCAGAGTACCCAAACAAAACTTTTCTCCTTGTAAGCTGATCATCTCAGGAATTTGTTACAGTAATGGAAAACCTAACTCTGTAAAGGAAATTTACATTAAAAATTAGATAGTATTTTGAAGAAACTTTTGGCTTTATTCAGAGAGAAGGAACAAACCCAAACAGTAATTTCAACCAGAAAATCATGACTTCCACTTCTCCAAACACGAGGAAGCACGCGAGGGTAGACACTTACGGAAGTAACCAGAACCCAGAGGTTTCACATAGTACTTGAAAAACACTAGCTAAATACCTGCTTTCTTGGAGGCCCTACCCTAGATGCAGACAGCACAGCGACAGATAAAACAATACTGTCCTTCCCTCAAGGAACAGCCAGCCTACTGGGCATGTGCTGGCTTCAAGTAAACAACCACTCTGTGCACTTGCAGGCATAGCAGCATTAAGAGCCAACTTACATACTTAAAACTGCCCAGGGCCTCATTCTCCCAGGCTTCTTGAATTTTTGCATGTTTATAATCCTACACCTCAGCCCATCACAAAGCAGAACAACAATGCCAAACAGGGCCACATCATAATGTTATCCCCAAAGCTGTTTGCACGTATAGCTGAGGGGTTAGATTTGAATTATACACCATCACTGATCACTAATACTTAGTTGGGAATTTTGCAAGTGACATCTAAGATACCTCATATCAGGAAACTAGGTTTGACCAGTACGTCTAAACTCTACAATATGAGTAAGGCCACATGCCAGTCAGTCAGAAACTATGGGAACAAAAATAATTCAAATAGTATTAATAACTGAAATAGTTCTTAACGCTGCTTACTGGAGACCAGGAATGTCAGAAATACTTCATGGTCTCTGAGTGAGGAAAGTACACTGGACATGGAAGAAGCCCCTTGAAGTTCCCTAGGCTACATGATCTCCAGTGCACCTGTGCGGAAACAGTGACAGTGCTTGGCTTCTTGTAGAATGCTAATCTCTGTTACTATTTATATCTTTGTGCAAACATTCAGTTCAACCAAATGAAACCACTTATTGTTAAAAAAAATTCCTGTCTGCTAAAAAAGCAAAACATGAATATTGACCATTTCCTGTGTTGTAACCCTTTCTCAGTGTACTAAGAAGACAGGGCCCATATGCCCCCCCATCTAGGATTAACTGCTGGGTGACCACTCTATACCAACTCATAAACAGAGCAAATCAGAACCAATTCCCCAAAAGTCCTTCTCAAAGGTGTCTCATAAGAACAGTTACACACAACATATGGAGACAAAGATCAAGGAATAGGGAGATGGCTCAGTTGCTGAAGGTTTTGCATGAAGCATGAAGACCTGAGCTCAATCCCAGAAACCAGAAAAGGGCCAGACACTGTGGTATGTATGCCCTTGAGATCTCAGCACGAGCGAGGTGGAGGCAAGGGGACCCCTGGGGCTTTGCTGGTCAGCCAGCTGTATAATCCAAAGGAAACTCCAGTTCCCTAAACCCCAAAGGCAGTCCAAATACCCGTAAGTGAGTTCAGTCTGGACTAGATTTCTGGTGGTTAGATAAAAGCCAGCAATCCAAACTGTGCTGAAATCCCAGCACTCAGGGTGGTAGAGGAAGGAAGATCTCTGTGAGGTAGAGGCCAGCCTGCCTACAAAGCAAGTTCAGAACAGCTATGGCTATACAGAGAAACCCTGTCTCGGGGCACAGGTGGTGGGGGAGGACAGCATTCCTCAGGTTCTTCTCTACCAAAAGGAGCTGTTCCCTTTACGTCAGACAGAAGGGACATATTGCTACCTGTGACGCCTATTAGAATATCAAAGTCACCAGGCAGTAGTGGTACATGAATTTTAATCCCATCACTAGGGAGGCAGAGGCAGGTCGATTTGTATGAGTTTGAGACCAGCCTGATCTATAGTTCTAGGACAGCCAATGCTACACATTGAAATCCTGTCCTGAGAAAACAAAAACTACAGCTAATGCTGGCTTCCAGTATACCTCAGTATCACATTTCAAAGTCCATGCTAGCATCCTAGCCCTTCTTGTCTCCTCCCTTACCCTAAACTCCCTCAGCTCACAAGCTTTTCTCCTCATAGTCACTCACCCTTTATAGTCCTGCTATTCTCATTGTGTCGTCGTCATTGTCCCCCCCACCCCTCCCCCACATACTTATTCACTGTGTATTCTCTACTCTCTATCTCCTGCTTTTCCCCCATCTCTGACAGACAGCCCTGGCCATATCCAGTCTGCTGGTCAAGTTCGGTCTACTTTTTTTTTCTTTGCTCTGACCTTTTCCAGATGCCTCTGACTGTTCTCATATATCTATGATAAAAACCTTCCCTTAACCATACATTGGAACAGTAATGTCCTCACTTTATACACCAGTCTAGACTACTTGGCAAATTATAGGCATTTAAGAGAGACACTGTGTAAGAAAACAAGGTGGGAAGCACCAGAGGAACAACACCCAAGATGGTCTTCTGGCCTCCACATGCAAACATACACATACATGTACACACACACACACACCACATACAAAAACACACACACTCACTCTCAGGTTCAGGGTTAGAGATGAAGAGGCTTTTGCTTTGCTTTTGCAATCACTCTCTTAAAAATAACGGGGTGGAAGAAGGCTTTCCTCCAAGGTCTCTCTCATCACAGACTTCAATCAAAGGTAAGCCTGATAATCTTGCAGCATGGGTGGAAATGAGGCTCTTTGACTTTGAGATTCCTCCAGGAGGAGGTAACACAGAGATGAGATTTCAGTTGGGCTGTGCCACACAATTCACAATTCACACAACCATCATGGGAAACCCTCTCATCTGAGAAAATCACTCAGGAGAAAGGTGTCAATTCACTCCAAGCATGTAGTTAATGGAATCATCACTACAAGAAAAAGTTAATGGCGGGCCGAGAATTGAAGCATTTGAAATGGTCAGAACTACCAAGCAGTAATCACGATTACTGGCCGTTCACTGTCTCATGTCCATCTTTGGGCATGGTAGACAATCCTGCTGTTGCCTTCCAGATGGGGAGACAGACACTGAGTGTGTGCCTTCCTAAAGTGCGGTTATTAGGCAGAAGTGTTTTGTAAACTGTACTTCCCTGTGCAAACACAGGGTACTAACAATCAAACAGCAAGTTCTCTGAGCTGAGCACTGAGCACTCCACAGGGTCATTTCCCAGTCTGTGTCTTCAGTAATGTGAGAAGGCAAATGCCAGGAGGGTGCCTTCTATCCAGGCCAAATCCAACCTGTACTCTGAAAGGACACTTCACAGAGGAAGGTGGCTTCCTTCTAGAAGGTTCTCAAGTTCATTCACAGTGTTTTCACCCTTCAGAAGCCAGTTTAAATCCCTGAAAAACATACATAAGCTCTTGTAGAGGTCTGAATGAGAAATTTCCTCCATAGGCTCACGTACCGGAACACGTGATCCCTGTTAGTGTACAACAATTCAGCTTTCCTGCCTTCAGGGTTCTAGCAACATCTTAGGTCATTACTTGCCACCAGATGTGTTCAGGGATAAAAGGGCCTGCCTGACTCCCTAGCTCTCTCAGTCTCTCTCTGTTCCAACTTCCCTCTGGGCCCACATTTTCTTTCTCTGTCCTTCTCTGCCCTCATGGCTCTGTCCTAATCTGTCTGTCTGCCTGTCTACATGTCCAATCATATGCCTCTATCTCTCCTCCTGAAGGCCCTAACACCTCTCCCTTTCCCCTCTTCCAAATAAACTTTCTTATAACAGATATAGTGTGTGGCCTAATCAATTATCATAACAGTTCCCAGTTAGAACCTTTAGGAGATGGAGCTTTGCTATAGAAAGTATGTCATTGGGGTGGGCTTTGAGGTTTTATAGCTTAGGCCCATTTCCTGTTCTTTCCCCACCCTCCTTTCTGTGTGAGGATGAAATGTAATCTCAAGCCCTGCTGCCATGGCTTTCCCACCACGAAGAGGGACTCTCTGGAACTACAAAGCAAAACAAACCCTTTTCTCCCATAGCTGCTCTTGATCAGGGTAATTTATCACAGCAAAAGGAAATAAACTCATACAAATCAATATGCTTCCCAAACAAAAATCTTTCAAACTACCACAGGGCCAAGCCCAGGGTTCCCTGAGAAGTTCACAATGCTTGCAAAGATATGAGTCTGGGGGTGTCAAAATATGTGCAGGGCCTCCCCTGAGATAAACAATCAATGAAGAAACAGAAGAGGCTGGGGACAAGAGGACATGAAAAGTCAACATTGTAGCTCGGTTGCAGAACATCAGCTTGCATGGATATGACTGGGTTTGATCTCTAATAGTGCAAGAAAAAAAAAAGATAGGTAGAGATGGTGATTGTTACCCATCTAATCCACATCTGCCCAGAGGGAGTATCTGCTGCTCAGTTTTAGCCAATTTTTGCCATAAAGAGCTACCTCATTGTTGCCAGATTGGATATCATCCTTCCAAAGCATTGACTCAATTTTTACCATTCTCATTTAACTGAGAACGTCAGGTGGTTTGTTTGTTTCACGTTCTTCCACCCCTGCACTTGAGACTTGCAGGCCGCCACCCTCCACTTCTGCTCAAGTGCGCACAAGGGCTCACAGTTCTCGTGCACACGCATAGCCTGCGCGTGCCTTCAAGTACAAACAGGCACCCCTCGCTAAGTCCTATTTCATGGGGATATAAAAAGAAAAAAAGGATTTTAAAACCACACATACAAAAAGCAGTCCTTTGATGCTAGGCCGAACGTGAGAACTCCGTGAGGACATGTGCGGGGAGGTGGGCCCGAGCACAAGGCCCAGATGGCGTTTATACAAACCACAATCCAAATGGTTATAAATCATCACTGGGGTTTCTCGTTCAGCTCAGGAAGGTCTGAGGCACGCTGCACACCCACCCCACCCCCGTGCCATCCACCTGGCAGATACCAAGCGCCTCAGCTTCACTGAGCACCAGGTTACCAGCTACCACTGCCAACACCCAGGCCCGGCATAGGTGTGAGAATACCCCCCATAGATTGCCACGGAGCATTTACCAAGCACCAGGGACAAGACTTCTTTCTGCAAAGCTACTCATGCCTGGTGGGGGATACAGTGAGCCGAGAGATGAAAACATTCTGTTTATATTATACAGCCTTGCTCTTTATCACACAGCACATGGGGCAGTGACACGGCTGGGCAGGTAAAGGTGACGGCTGCCATCTCTGGAAACCCTGACCTGAGTTCGGTCCCTAGAATCTACACAGTGGAGGGAAAGAACTACATTCTGAACACTTGTCCTTGGCTCCATGCATGCATATAGACAAGTGTATGCACACACACACAAGCACACAAATAAATAAACATGAGGAGAAAAGGAAAAGCAAATAGCATGCAAAATATGGTAAGTCTCTTGTAAAATTTGCTTAAATGTCAAGGGAATTAAGGGACAAACATGCATTAGGACCCTAGAACATATCCACAGGCCAATGAAAGGTCCTAGAGACCAAGGAACTAGGTGTGGTAAGGAGGTCACTTCCATGGGACCACAGCCAGAGAAAGATGCCATCAGCTCAGACTATGCGACATTCTTAAAGACTGTCCAAAAGAGCCCCAGAATAGGCACTATGCTAAACTTCAGCAGACCTTTTGGAAACTCTATCAGCTTAAAACATTTGAACACTCTGATAAACAGATACTGTGCTTAAAAGCATATTTGAGCAGGTACATCCCCAGAGAGGATTTCCTCTTTTCTTTCTTCTTAAAATATTTTTTGAGACAGTCTTGCTACTTAGTCTAGCCTTGGACTCATAGCAATCCTCCTGCCTCAGCCTCCTGAGGTACTGAGGTACTCTACGGAGGCTTTCCTCTTGACTCTTAAGGAATGTTGAGCAAGTGTGTTGTGAGACTGGCAGTCTGAGCATCTCACGGGAGATTGTAAAGGTTGTCAACTCCCAACTCCTACCAAACTCCTGGGGTTAAATGCTGTAGGGTAAGGCCTAGAACCTTCCATTTAGCACGTTCCTCATGCCCAGTGAAGTTTGAGAAGCCTTGCTTAAAGGCTTTGACATACCCAAATAACTTGCTACTTCGGTGCCTTTTCATCCACCTTCATAACTGTGATGTGGGCTAGCAGTGGTGGTATATGTTATATGGCTATGATGCCAGGACAGCTTGTGGGTTCCAGACCAGCCTGGCTACATGGTGAAAACTTGTCTTAAAAAATTAAAAAAAAAAAAACTAAACTAAATGAAACTGTAGAACTGTAAGAGAAAACACAAAATGGGAGAATTCTTGGCTTAGAATGACTAGAACAATCTTCGAGCATTTTAAAGCATTACTAAACGCTGATGTGAGCCTTGCCTCTGCTTCTCAGAAGTCCACAACTGTCAGATCATTCAGAGCTTAGTTCTTGCATAGGAGAAACATGAGATAAATATGTCTAACCTGGCTAGCCCAATGCCAGGAGCTAGGCGAAGAGATGGAAAACAGGCTACTGGCACAACAGAGCTTTGGCGTTATTTATTAACACATAAAATATTATCAGTCTCTCATAAAAATGGCTTAAACATCACGTCAATTACAAGACAAACATATGTGTGTTGGGGGCCATGACCCACACCTGAGTTTACACTTGCAGAAGAACTGTGTCTGTCAGTATCAGCTCTGGAGGCTCAGGTGAAATGGCACAGTCCATGGCTGCTCAGAGTCTGGGGTGTCTGTGATGCAGGGTGGGAGAGGAGAGGAATGTGCCAGAAATGGACTGTGACTGCTCTATAGGCCTCGTACCTGCACATGCTTGGTGTGTGCAGGCATGGAAAGCTTCTTCCTCATAGATGCAAACAGTGGGAGCACCTCCCAGGTGATCAGGGACCTCACAGAATTTCCCTTCTGATCTGGTAAGCCACTGTACTTGAATCCTAACGTGTGTTTAGCTTCCCGATGCTCCTATTGCCACAAGCCTAACAGCTTGAACAACCGTTAACTTAGGTGGGTCAGAAGTCCTATGTAAATAAGCCTCAGAGAGCTAAATTCACGCTGCCTCTACAGCAGGCTCTGTTTCCCTAGGACCCCTGAATTCCGTGGCTCATGCCCTTCCCTCGGTCTCCAAAGCTGTCAGGATAGTATCCATCAGGCTCTATTATTTCCCACCCCTTAAAGGGTACCTTGCCCACCCTATGCAGATAACCATGCCGCGTATTAATCCTTAGCTTGCAAAACAGCATGTACACCTGTCATAGGGATGAGGATGCCACACAGATGGGATCCTTGCTCAACCTTACTTCACCAGGTACCTACTTTCTGAGCATGAGAAAACTCCTGTTGCACAAATCAACAGAGAGGGAGTGCATGGGTCACATGCAATGAGAATTGCCGTCTGCTGTACACTAGATATGAGCCTCTTACATTAACTCCTCTCTTCCCTCACTGCCTGCCTAGGGACAGCTCCCCTTATCTCCCTTTTACAAGACAGAAGCTGCCTTAGCTAGATCTGGGCTCTGCTAGTTCACACATCCAGCAGGGCTGCCCCATTCCAGCCTATTCCAGTCTTTCTTCACCTTGACTCTCTTTCCCACCCTGAGCTTCTGCTTATGCCTTAGTAAGGGATGGAAGGACACTGTAGTTCCCTCCATCTGTGTCAATTCTCCTCTTCGATCACTGTCATTCACAGGAATATGTAAGAAGGAAGGGATTGTTGTAGAGCCGGGCTTCCAGCATGCGAGCCTCGGGGTGCCACTCGTCAGACCTGGGTCACTTAGGACAAGTTACTCAACTGCTGTCTGCCTCACCTCAATTTCCTTCATTATAGAGTATAATGGTCCAGTCTGCCTCCACAGGATATACAGAAGACAAGCCATTTAATTCAAAGCACATACAGCAGTGTTCAGCACACAGTGCGCACAAGCCGTGTCTCCTGTACGATACTGTATGAAAACAGTTGAAGAACACTAGGAACTACAGCTCTGAGGAAGGAGTGAAGAGAGGAAAGGAAGGGAAGGATGTTGCTTATCATGAACCTCAGCCCTGCAGAACCTAGCATCCAGATTCCTTATTAAACTTAATGGAATGAACAAAACACACCCCTTATCCTGAGAGCTGGCAGGAGACTAAAATGAACCACAGCTTCTGAAGCACTCAGAATGGTGGCTTGTCATCCTTTTCATCTCCATATTAATCTCTGGTAGCATCCAATGGGGATGCCTCAGCATGTATACTTAACAAGAAAAGAACTCAAACTGAAAATGAGGTACAGGTCCTGACAAGTGGTATTTCCTATTCAAGTCTTCTAGATCAATTTAGAAAGCATTAAGAGAAGAAAAGAAATGTCTAGAACATTATTAAAATTCTCTGAACACCCCAAAACAGCTTGCATGCCAACTGCTGCCTAGCTGAAGGTGATGAAATAGGAATAACACACTGCAGAGCTGCTACCACAAACACACCTGTGCCAGCTCTTTGCTTTTTCTTCTGGACACATACTGACCCACCTGTTGTGTGCCAGTCCTCTCACTGACAGCGGCTTAGCCTGCTCAGGGGAGAGATGCATATCTCTTATAAGGATGACTCTGGGCAAACACACACACACACACACACACACACACACACAAAACCGACACTGAATTATGTCAGCTTTTCTGGAAACAACTGACCTGAGCATTAAAGGTCATTCTGCCCAGGAGGGGACATGGAGAAGGTCACCCTCGGAGACCAGAAATATATATCAAGGAACAAACTCCGGACTCACCCATCCTTCCTCATCCACCTTGCGGTGTCCAGTAGCAGGGCTAAGGGGACAGTAACTGGATCCTGAGGGCCTTCTAGCTTATTTTTGAGAGTGCAGAAGAGGAATGGAATTCAGTTCCCAGCACCCAAGTCAGGCAGCTCACAGCTACCTGTAACTCTAGCTCTATGGAATTTGACACTTCTGGACTCTTTGGGCACCTGTACTCACTCACCCATAGACCCCCACACAGACACATACACACATAAATACAAGTGAACCTTAATAAAGACAGAGATGGAGACTGCTACCACCTTTAAAATGAACCAGCCAAACCCAACCAGGATGGTGGAATGGGCATTGGGTAGGAAACTATGGGTGCTTCCTGCTGCCCTTGGTTCTGGCTTCCTATTTGCTATAAACTCTGGGTGGCCTCTGAGCTTTCTCTCATTCCTTCTGGGTTCTGGGGCATGTGTGTGCCCTAAGGGCCACATAAAAATAGACCTGGGAGCCTTGTGCAGAGGCAACTCAGCTGCCCAAGGATCTCAGACACTCCCAAGGCATGCAGCCGGCTTGCTGGCAGCTGCTGGGAGGGCTCCAGGTCACTGTGCCTGGAGACTTGATCTGGTCGCAGATGTCCCTCTCCTGGCCCAGGAGGCTCTGTAGAGAATGGGGCTGAAAGACCTGGCGCCCAGAAGCATCTCAACTGGGGGCCACCTGCCCATGGCAACATGTGAGTTCTTGGTGTTAGGTCACCTTAGGCCTTTCCCAGAAACATTCATACTCCTCCCTCCCTGCTAACTTCTAGCTAAGCCTGACTGCTCTTATCTCCAAGGTCAATAAACATGGAGAATGAGGACTGGTGAGGAGGAAGGCGCTATTTTTTTTTTATTGTGTCCCTTCTCCATCATGTCAGTGAAGACCCCAACTCCTCCTCCTCCTAGGCAAATAACCTGTCCCCAAATCCTCAGTTTCCTTATGCAAATATAAATTAAAATTATCCCTCTATCTTAAAGCAGTGGTGATGGGATTTCACATCACCAAGGAGACAAGGGCATCTCTGTGTGTGAGCTTCCACAGTGGTTTAAATGAGGTTGGAAGTCTCACCCTGGTATGAATGGTAACTTTACCTGAGCTGGAGTTGCAGACTGAATAAAAGGGGATAGTGAGTTGAATACCAGTATTCATCAACCTTTGCTCCCTAAATTCAGAAACATGACCTGCTGCCTTGAGCTCTTCCCTTTATGCCTACTCTACCACAATGGACTGTACCCTCAAACTGTGAGCTGGATAAGCTTCCCTTCATAGCTGCTTTGTCAGGTATTTGTCACAGCAATGAGAAAGGCAACTGATACAACAATGTCGAGATTTGCATACAACTACGTGGGCTCCTGGCACATAGGACCAGTGAGGGAAATCTGACGCTTGATCCATGAGGCCTTTTTCTCCCTCAATGTTCCAGAGAAGGAAGTGAAAAGCTAAAACTAAATGCACTGTCAGGGCCACACTGTGAAGGAGGGACTGGGCGAGTGTTGACCAATGGACGAGGCTGGACACTCTTCTGGATGTGTTTCTATGACAACTTGTCTACTTTGACTCATCATTTGAAGAATTAACCATACTGAGTGGTACCCATGCCCGTGACACCTGCTGCCCTGGCCTGGTGTTGCATTGCTCCTTCCTTGGTTCCCAGGTGCTGGCCTTGGGAAAGGCTGGCCTGGGTAGGCCTTCCTTCGCAAAGCAGCAATTCAGGTCTTATCACTTGTGAAGGTTCTTCCCATAAAACTTGGAGAAGTTTCCAAGTCCTGCCATCCTTTTGTCTGTACTTTAGTGCAGACTCTGTCCTGGGAACCTGGGCATTGGCACTTTCCACAGGGCAGTGTCAGGAACAAGGGTATGCACTGAGAAGGGGGAGGAGTGTTGGGTTAGCCTCAGGTCTCTGGAGCCCCAAAAGGATACTGGGCCAACCTCTGGAATGCAGAATCTACTAAGCTGTATGCAAAATTCCGGGTAGCTATCACTTGAGAAGGGGAAAATCGGCATTTTCCCTCCAATTTCCCAAGTGCTCTACATCCTTAAAGACATGTATTGCTAAATGATGGCACCAGTGTCATCACTGTGGGAACTGCCAAGGAGGCCAGGAGAAGGAGGGAGCAAGCTCACCTGCTGGCTGCAAGGAGGTGATCTAAGGGCCCTTACCCAGCACTCTAAAAGCACCTGGAGCAAACCCTGTCCACTTCAGTGTATCTACCATTTTAATTATTATCAACGATCAGTATTTTCATTGTGCGGTTAGTACATACACAAACATACACATACACATAAGACTTTATGAGCTGTGTGCTCTCATCATTCCCACTTCATAGGACAGGAAACTGGAGGCTTCAAAGATTAATCAATCAGTTCCAGGCTGCAGAACAGCAGGAAGGAGCTGAACCTTGCCTGGTTTGTAACCCAGGCAGCCCTCGGTCTGGGCATTCCATGGAAAAAGCTTCCCAGAGAACAACAGAAGGGCCAGTGGGCAGCTGGAATAGAGAGAGGCCTAGTGGGAAAGAACAGCAGGCATAAGTCCCCTTTCTAAAAGGGTCAGCTCCATGCCTCCCCCAAAGAAGGACAGAAAGTCCTTAAAAGTTGCTTAAAATAATGATTAGAGGAGAAAACCATCGCCTGCCACTGGCTAGTCCAAAGCTCTACTGGGAGAAGAAACCCTGAGGTCTCACGGGGCTTTGAATTCTAGGCGAGGAATGACCCAGTGGCTGCTTAGCACCCTCTGGCTGAGATCCAAGCAATGTTTTTCCTTCTCAAACTAACACTTAACTCTGCTGAACAAATCATTTGAAAGCCAAAGAAATGCCCTTTGGTTGCTATGGCAACACCACACAGACAAAACATTTTGACTAGCTTTGACGCACACACAAACTTAGTTAAGGGTCAATGAGATCTGTTTGGTAGTGGGCTAGGAGATGGGGGTGGGGTGGGGAATGACATTTCTAGAGCCCTATGTCCAAGGATTTGGCCCTTAAAAGACTCAAAGTCAGACTGAAATAGGCTGACAGACTCCATGAAAACAAGCTGAAGTCAGGCTTGCTCTGGATACCTGAAGCCCTCACTTTCTCAATGCTGTCAAGCCTTGTTTTCTAAAGAGCTGGGCACTGGGGGGTCATGGATGCTGAAGGATGACCATCGGGCTGGACTTCTGGGGATAGTACTGAACAGCCTGGCACCCAGGCTTCTACCTGCAAAGGGCAGTGACACAGCAGGCACAGCAAATCAAAAAGGACTGAGTATCTACGTAAAGAAGGGCTTACAGGCAAACACCATCGGACACATGTTAATGCTGATATGAGAAAATCAACGACTCCTTCCAGATGGGTCGAGTTTGCAGTTCCTAGACCCCATGGCTGAACTCCCATCAAAGTTGACGGCCCTGGGTCTTTTCCTTCAGAAAACTTTACTCTGGGACTGACCTGAGATGCAACAATCTAGAGGTAGAAAAAAAAAAAAAAAGCAGGTGTATCCCGGGTCTAAACAGTCCTCAGCGAGGTCTGCCATACCTGGGGCTCTTCCAGGCCCCACCTTTCATCATGGGAACAAAAGGACAGACACTGCAAGGCAAGCCAGAAGAGGCTCACGCTGCAGCCTTCCAAGATTCATGCCTCAGAAATTATTGCCCTGAGGTGGAGATGGGCTATGGAGTCCCAATGTTCTAAGTGGTCTCTTGCCCACTCATCTGACTGCCCTGTGGGAAGAAACCACATCTTACTGCTTGCTGTTCACCTGGCCCAGCTCAGGGTTCGGCCAGCCCCAGAAGACATTCTGCCACTGTTTGCTGACTGACAGGCCACTAGGATGCAATGCCATGTCTCTTGTGTCCCGTGTCACTATCCCTGAATTCTAAACCATTTTCCAAAGCCCATTCTCACTTTTCCATGCCTTAAAAGGTAAGTAGGATTCAAAATGGGATCTAGGTGTGGTTAGAGAAGAAACTAGAGTTCCTTGCCAGCCTGTGGGCTGGGCACTGGAAGTAGAGGAAAGGCTGCCCTCTCTTCTAGGCTTGTTTCTCTTGCAAAGCCCACTGACCAGCTTATGAGTTAGCTCCCTGCTTGGAACAATCGCTTTTTTCAGTTCCACTTCTAATGGCTCCTGGAATATATTCTTTTTACATATTTTGGGAGAACTGCTCACCCTCCCTGTAGAATACATTTTGCAAGTTCTCATCTCACTGTGTGTCATCTTCCTTCCACCAAAACAATGCTTTCCTTTAAACAGCAAAGTGCCATCATTGATCACCCTACAGAATGCCCTAACAGAGAAATTAAATTACTGGAAACCTAGAGATGGTGGCTGGCATACTCTCAAATTACAATTGACAGGAGTACAGACATTTTAACTCTGTGAATGCTTACACACACATCCATGCACACATGCATGCACACACATCATCAAAGCAACATATCACTTCCTACATGACCTGGTAGCTCTGCTTCATGCATTTGTCACTGCTTTATGGTACTGTAAAGAACAATATAGCTGTTGTACACACCACCATCCTCCTCATTTCCAACAGAATGGAATGGTTATCATAGACATTCCTAATTTTCCTAGACTCACATTGGTTTTGCTGAGCCCTTCTCTGCTAAGGTTTGCCATAAGACAATCTGCCTGCCCACCCCAGACTGGAACCAATTATCACAGGCAATTATAGGATTTTATATTGCTGTTCTAAAAAAGAAAAAAGAAAGAGCCACATTGCCTTCCTCCTCAGTGCTGATACAGCTGGGCTGTGGGGAAGCCACAGGATTGCCTTGCTGTTGCGATAGCATTTATAACAAACACATTTGCAGATAAAAATAAATTTGTGCAGAAGAGCCTGAGATGGTGATATTTCACAACCTTAAAAGTAGACTTTAATGACAAGCAGCATCTCCAACAAACAGTGCAGAACATACATTTGTACCAAATAAAATAAAAGGCTGCCTACCTTCCAATGTCAGCTCTATATACATGACAACAGGCTAGGACAAATGCACTCATATCTGCCCTAGAGGGAAGGAATGCCTCTCCTTCATATGAAGATTGCCCTGTGTATATAAAATGCTTGCACTAAAATTAAGTCTTCTGTTGTCCAAAATTTTTCAATTATTAATACACTAGACAGCTGCAGTAGCACTAGTAAAAATAGCCAAGACTTCCCAAGAGCCAGAGCAGTTCTCAGAGTCCTGTCTGGGGGATTTCGTACAGAAGGAGTGGTTAGTCTGTGGATCAAACAAGAAGAGACAATGCCTCCAGGGGGCTCGCCAAAGAGAAGAAACTTTCTTTACAATGTAAAGTGGAAAATGACACTCCAACACACACAAACACACACACACGCCATACAAAACACCTTTCTTTATAAAAGAATAGGTTTATGCATTTTAAAAAGTTGTCTAATAAGACTGCCTCTGTCCAACTTTTTAGGATACAAACAAGTCAGAACATTAAAGAGAGTTCGAAAGATGCCAGACACTCTGGAATCCATAACACCTGTCAAATAGCCAGGAGTGGGGTTAGGATGAAAAATATTTTATTCCCTTCTTTAGATTTTTGGAATCCATGTCCAGGTATTTGGACATCTTATCGGACCCTGACAGCATGCCTTCTCTCAGTGAAGCATTAAACGCTCTCGCATCACACGCCCTATTCTCCCAACACAATGATCGATGTGAATTCAAGGACTAGGCAGTGTGAGGAAAAAACAGACCTACATATTAGTTTGTGTATTTTTAAAGCTTAAATGCATCCTGCTGGCATGGCTATCACTTATCAAGGTTGCTGAAGCCACCAGTTGTCTTCTTACCACCACAGTACCAACTTCATGTCCCTGGCCCCTTTACAGGCCAGACCATACATTTCACCCTGACCAGCAAGATCCCATCATCCCATGTAAGCCTCTGCACCCCGCACACACAGAAGTGAGCACAGATCCTTGAGTCACAGAGTGTCCATGTTCAATGCATGCATGTGCCCATTCTGTAGGATTCACTTTCAACACAGAGGTTATTTCATCTTCCCATCCTGACAATCTATACAGACATCATAGCCATTTCTTAATGAAGGCCAGCAAATGTGTCAGAAAGCTACTTGGGGACAGCTTTTGGTGCATTCACCCCAAGGAGCAGCTTCTGGTATGAGTGTTTTTCAAGCTGCTCAGGTCTTTCAGAGACGCGGCCTGCTAACCTCACACAAACACTACCCACGGACCCACTTACCATTTGTGATCTATTCTTTGGACAGCCATTGATGTCTTCAATCTTGTCATTCGCTGTAAAAGGAAACACAAGTTAGCAAAACTAGTAACAGAGAGACAGTTTCACGACTAATTGGCAGAACACTTGAGTCCAGCCAAGCCCTTGGAGGCACGCTGGGGTCCGTGTGACTAGGGCTGTGTGTGAAATGCTGAGCAGCATCTAGCAATCTTCAGAACTTACTCATCAAGCTGCCATCCTCCAGGGACAGCTGGGGCAAGGTCATCGTCACTTCAAGTAGAGACAACTGCACTGACACTCATCTTGCCATGACGGGACATCGTGGCAATGTCTGACCTGGGATACAGTGAGCTGGGATTTCACTGCAGGCTACAAAGACACAAATTTAACTGCAGTCTCTCCACAAAGATGGGGTGGTTCTGAGGTGATTGTCCCACTTCTGACTCAGCAGGTGGGGACAGAAGACAAGGAAAGCTGCTCACAACAGCTGTGACCAGAAGTACTAGTATTGTCTTTGGCTGTCCTGACTTCATGAATTGGAGGCAAGTAATGAAATGGGCAGATTGAGGCCTCAAAACACCTTGACCAAAAACCATATAGCAAAGCCAAATAGACCAGGGTGCATGCATGCCTGAAGTTCACGTGGCCCCTCACTACTGTGAAAAGTGAAAGAGAGGGGGTGCGTTGAATGAGTAGGAATCAAGAGGAGGGAAGGTCCAACTTTGGTGAGGCTACCACGTAGAAGCAAGAATTCCTAGGAAACTACAAGCAGGGTATCTGTGGAGAGGAGACCAGTAGAAGCAGCAGGGGAAGGCTACTATTGCTGACTGTTTGCCTCAGATCTAGAGTTCCTCAGATATTTGCTCAACCTCCCCAGGCCGTAAATTCCTCCTCTATGTAAGGAAGCTGGTGTCACCTGCTTCAAGAGGAGAGATGACAGGATATGGGTAAAATAGCACAGTGACCGGAACCCAGTGTTTCATGTATCATTAGTTTCTTGCGATAGTCTTGATCTTGATGACTCCATGTGGTATAGGCTCACAAACTCAGCTAGAGCTCCATATTTAGGACTAAGTCCCTATCCCTCATCCCTAAGCCTCCCATGTCCCGGGAGGGCAGTGGACACTGGGGTCTCTGCTCTCCAGCATTGTGTGCAGGCCTGGCCAGATTGTACTGATCTCACATGGAACATCCCCTGTTTTGTTTCCCCAGCCCAACCTTTGAGAGCCGGGAAGACATGTTAAGGTTTTATCTCACATTGTCTCAGAGCTCAAAAACTGTTGGCAAAATCTAATTCCTTCCCTACTCCCTCAAATTTCTCATCAGACCGTTATGACTATGATGGCTCTAACTTCTACAGAGAGGAAAGACATTAAAATCCATCTAAAATGGATAAAGGCGTCAGAGTGCTCAGGTCTTCAGGGAGTTCAGATTCCTGGCCCTCTATCAGCTCAGATTATGCTGATGCTTTCTCTTCTGCTCTGTCTTAAGAGAGAATCTCAGAAATGGAAAGCAAGCTAGAGGCACAAGCTAGCCTGGTCAATACAGATTTGCTTGATTCATGGATGCTAAAATGATTATATGAGCAGATTTCCACCAGGAGAATCCTGATCTTCAGAGACGAAGCTGAGGACTTCCAACCTAATGAGGACTCTGCTTAATGTCAGGATTAGAGAAAGGAGTTTTCGGAAACCTTAAAACCAAACGAATGTCAAGAAAATAAGATTAACAGTACCCAGTTGTCTGGGGAATACAGCTCAATGGTCGAGGACCTGCCTAGTGTGCACAAGGCCCTGGATTCATTCACTAGTGAAGGGAAGGGAGAGAGGAAAGGACAGCTCAACGAGCGGAAGGACATTTGTTCTTTAGTTCGTGAGAAAATACAAATATCTGAAACAGATTTCTGTCATACAAACCCCATAACACAGAGACTTCCACCTGCCTTGTTTCCTAGCATAGCACCAGAGCCAGGGCAGTGCCTAGCATAGTAGCCATTCAATAAATATTTGTCAGATGGAATGAAGAAATGAGTATTCAGAACATCTCAAGGAAGTAAAGTTTTGCTGTGGATTTTGAGGCAGCTGTCCTTTTGCTAGTTAATACAGACAGACGTACTGAAGACAGGAAAATAACTGAATACTCCCAACAGATGGCATTCCTTCACACATGGGAAGCTATGGCAAGCACAGAGGCAGACTGCGGACTTTCGTATGGTAGGGTTAGTATGTGGTCCTGGCGAATCAATGGCAAAGCTATCTTCGCCACATGTTTGCAACAGCCTGGGTTGTGAATCATGGTACTGACAGATGTATCCCTGATCAGTGTCCACATCTCTGGGTTCTGGTCCAGGCCCATTTTGCTGGCTCCTCATCACAGAGCAGGATGGGTAGCTAGGATGCTCAAGGATCAATTGTGGAGTGTTAAGGATCCTACTAAATGGAAATGAAAGAGTTTGGTCTAATGAGTCCTCTAATTCTTGCTGGCAGTCTGTCACATAAATGCACTCACGCCATCTGTGAACTCAAACATCACAGCTCCTATGACCTAATATTGCCATTCACAATAGTGAAAATAAACCCACAGGGTGTAGCCTACTTATCAGCATTCAGAGAGTCCACACAAAGACCTAAGTCGATGGCTAATCCAAACTCAAATTCTTAAAAAAGCAAGGTTAAGTCTCGGGCCACCTAGTTTCTATTTTTATATAATTTAAGTACTTCTTTATTTAAATCCCCAGATGTTTCTATGGTTGTCATAACTACTGAGAGTGCTGGAAACAGCAGTAGTTCTGTTGGACCTTAAGCACATTAACTTAGAGCAGGGGGTCTCTGGTGGAGCTTCAAATCAGATAATCCAAGAAGCTCTCATTTGTCCACAGAATGATCGGCCATGATTAAACTGACACCTCTAAGAACCTATGATAATTTATCTATACCAGCATATTCAAGACATTTTTTGTTTTGTTTTGTTTCGTTTTTGTTTTTCGAGACAAGGTTTCTCTGTGTGTAGCCTTGGATGTTCTGGACTTGCTTTGTAGACCAGGCTGGTCTCGAACTCACAGAGATCCATCTGCTTCTTGCCCCTCCCACCACCCATCTAAGTTGAGTTTCATTTTCTCTCTCCCCCCCTCCCAGCCTCATTGTCTCTACATAGGAACACATTTAAAAAAAAATCTTACTTTATTGTTATTATTTTTGACAGAGTCTTATGATATTACTCAGGTGGTCTTGAACTCCTGGGCTGAGTCAATCTCCACACCTTAGCCTACCAAGTAGCTGGTACTCCATAGGCATGTTCAGGCACCTGGTTTGAATCATTTTAGAGTAAGCAATATAGATCACATCCTGAGCCCCTTGTACTTCGATATGCATTTCCAAAGGACACGGATATCATCTTCCATGGTATAATTACAAAACTCAGAAAATTTAGTGTTGATCCAATGCCAGTACTCCAATTTTGTCAACTGACTAAAATATGTCTGAGAGAGCATTTTATCCCCCTCAGAGGCTTCAGGCAGAGACCACACAGCCCACTTCTTGTCGCGCCTCCTCAGTCTCCTCCAACCTGGCATCAGTTCTTGCTTTGTCTTTCAAGGCGCTGATGTTTTGGGGAAACACAGGCCAGTTTTGTTTTGATTATTTATTTTTTTTAACAGAATGCTCCACAGTTCGGGTCTGTCTGTGATTTCTTGTGATTAGTTTCATGCCCTCCACCTCAAACTAGAACATAACAGAAGTGAGGCTGTGTTTCTCTCAGGGTACCATCTCAGAAGCACAAGGCTCCCGTCTACCCCTTACCAGGGCTGGGATTCGGATCATGTGGCCATATGGGCTGGTAACCCCCTCCATAGCAACCAGGGTTCATCTTGCATGCATCTTCTGTTTGCATGCTCCATACAAGATAAAATCTAGGTGCTGTGAAAAAGAGTGATCCTAGCCCCGTCCTCACCATGCCTTCTCTAGAGTCAGTCCGCACTGAGGACTTCATGAAAATGCAGCACTGTTTATAGCAGTAAATTCTCCTGTATAGTCCAGGTTTTCCCCTGCTGCTGTGCTTATTTTTAAATTTCCTACTTACTATCAGTATAATCCCTATTTGCATCCATTGTTATAATCCACTAATATCATCAGTTCAAACCAACACCCCAGATTTCACTGTTCTTTGCAGCTCTAGTGACCAGAACTGGTCCTTTAAGAAACAGTTAGGGAGAGATTCTGCTCAATGAAAGATGGACTACCATGTGAATCACTTATCTCCACAGTCACTGAATCCACAGGCAGAAATTTAATTTCCAGTGTGGTTATGTGTGGAAGTAGGGCCAAGGTGGGGTGACTTAGCTACGAGGACAAAGCCTTCAGGAATGGAATAGAGAGATTCTTTTAAAAGAGGCACCGGAGAGACTTGTCCCCACTGCCACGCTTTCCACCACAACACAATTCTCCCCCTGGTCTTCTCAGCTTTCCCTGAACCTCGCCACATGCCAGCCCCAGGCAAAATTGTGGGTTGCCAGACAGAATAAACTCAGACTCGGACCTATGGAGGACAAAGCCCAAGATGACTGGAGGGAGAATAACAGAGGCCCCTCTATCTGTGGCTGGGCAGCCAGGAGAGGTACCAGAAAGAACTGGACTCCAGAGTGTGACCAGGAACATACCAGACTGAGAGTAGCCACTGGAGTCCAGCACATTAAGAGTGCAGCCAGTAGCATTCTAATTCTGGGAAACTCCTGTGTGTGTGTACATATGCACACACTGATGTCACACACAAATGCACTCTATGTTTTCTCATAGTGAGCATATAAAGGGGGAATGCTAACTTCAGAATTCAAGAGGAGGAATACTGGCTGGTCCACACTAAAATCAGAAGGTTTTGCTGCCCTCAGCAGAGCTACCACTGGCTTCCAGTGGTGCGGTTTACATTTGAGATGCTAGCCTATGATGGCACACTTCTAATCCTAGCACTCTGGGAGGCAGAGGGAGAGGCATCTCTGCGAGTTTCAGGCCAGCTAGTGCTACACAGTAAGACCCGATACCAACAAACAAAACAAGGAAAGTTCCCCCATACACTTGTGTGTTTGAACGCTTGGTCGCCAGCAGGTAATTTGTTGGGCAAGCTTGTAGAACCCTTAGGAGGAGGAACCCTGTTAGAGGAAGTGGGTAGTGGAGGAGAAAGACTTGAGCTTTATACTCCAGGACCACTTTCTGCTTTCTTTTTTCTTCCCAAGTATGGATGTAGTGTGAGCACCCAGCCTTCTGCCCGACACCATACCTTCCTTGACATGATGGACTGTGCCTCTCCACAACTGTAAGCCAAAAGAACCTCTGTCTCCTTTCAGTCAGCCTTTGTCAAGTGCTTTATCATAGCAAAAAGAAAGACACGGAGACTCTAAGCGTCCCAAGAGTTGCTGACCCTGGAGGAGGAGTGCTGCCTTCCCAGTTCCCATCTTCTGGATCTCTGTGCATGCATGGAGCACAGACGTGGACCCAGGCATGCAACAGTCAGGGCAACAGCAGTGAGCCAGCACCTGACTGTCCCTGGAAGCCCCCACCAGAGCTACCCTCCTCTGGAGCCTGAGGTGCCCTAAGGATGAGCATCTTTCATCTGACAGTCTGAAATCCAAACTGCTCCAAAATCCAGAACTTTTCGAGCATCAGCCTGATGCTGCATGTAGAAAGCCCCACACAATTAGCCTTTTGTTTCACATACAAAATTATCTAAAACATGGAATAAAGTTACCTTCAGGCTGTGTACACAAAGTGCCTGCGAAACATCAAATTTCTTGCTTAGACTTAAAAACATTCCCAACATATCATATTGGTATGGAAATATATCAGAGCCCCCAAATCTGAAATCCAAAACACATTGGAGAACAAGCATTTGAGAAGCTATCAGTACTAACCTGAGCCTCTGCAACTACAGATCAGCAGCTAAGTTCCAAATGAGCCATTCATCTGAACAGACTCAGGGAAGCATCCTACGCTCCCAAGCAATGATAGAACTGATCTCTCATCTTCATGGCAATGCACAGCAAACTGACAGTATACAACATACCTTGAGCCTCTTCTGCGTCTGTGTTAGACATGATTAATCAGCTCTGACACACAACATCATCTTCCTTTGCCTACTGCTCTAGACAGCTGCTACTGAGTGCTATCCTGGAGCACATCAATTTCACAAATTTCTTATTTGATCTCTAACTTGCAGTTCATGAAAGACCCATAAAGAAAAGAAGGATAGCTGACCCACTTTCAAGTCGGATAAACAGTTGGTGAGATCACTCAGTCAATAAAGTACCTTCTGCGCAAACCTGAGAACCTGAGTTTAGATTCTCAAAACCCACATAAAAAGCCAGGCACAGTGCATGCCTATAACCCCAGCACTGGAGAGGCAGAGACAGGTGGATCCCTGAGGCCCACTGCTGCCAGGCTAACTGAATTAATGACCCGTCTCAACAAATAGAGATGGAGTGTGCAGGAGAGAGGGTTCTGTGCTTAAGAGTACTTGCCACTCTTGCAGAAGACCGAGTTTGGTTCCCGGTGCCCATTTCAGCGGGCTTACAACTGCTTGTAGCTTTGGTGTCCTCTTCTGGCCTCAGTGCCTATGTGTAAATATGCAAATGCAGATGCACACACATACGTGCACATGTACACACACATGTACACCCACCCCGTGTATACTATGCTAACAAGTATATACACCAAAAACAACGCGCATGTGCACACACACACAAAGAAATAGAGAGCGAGCAGAGTGAGGTCCCACAGCTGTGAGGTGTGGAGCAATGCCGAGAAAGAGCCCTTAGTGTACCATTTTCCATTTTCTCTCTTGCTGGCATCTGAAACCTGAGAGGGCTCCCAGAAGAATCGCACAGCACCACCCCTAAACATGCTTAGGAGACTCAGTGCCAGCCACAAGCCTGATGACAAGACCTCAAACCCGAGATCAGATACAGCTCACAACTTCAACAGAGCTGCCGACAAGGCGGTACCACAGCCCCCAAGGCTGTGAGCCCAATCCAGCCACCTCTCCATCCCCAAGGAGACACTGAGGTGCACTGGGGTGCTCAATAAATGGTCATGGAGCTAAAGTGATAGCAGTGGTTGCACCAGCTAAGAAGTCTCACACAGGGCCCTCAGCCTCACCCAGCCTCCATTTCCTCACTGGCAAAATGCAAAATCTGTTATGTACTTCCTAGGGGCTGAGGAATCTAAATGAGAAAAGCTTCTTAAAGACTATGGTATATGCAATAATGGAGAGCAAGAGGAAGAGGAGGGATTGGAAGAAAAGCAGGCAACATAGGTCAGGTGTCCTCCTGTGGTGCAGGCAGTGGCATCCACGCCTAGTAAATCCTCTCCAGGAGTGTGGGCAGCACCTGTAACTCCAACATTATGCAAGAGAATCCATCCCACTGGGACAGTTGCTCCAGAGACCTGCTCCCTGTTAGCACTGAAGGACCAAGATTTGGACACAGCGAGAAGCTAGCAGAGCAGCTGCTAGGAAGTGAGGGTGATCTTTAGCCAGTAGCCAGCAAGAAGCCAGACCCAGAGTCCCCTTGTCACTAACTCAAAAAGTTAGCAAACCCCTTTCCAGCGAGTCCCTATGTAAGGATGTGGCCCTGAACATACTGTGATCACAGCCTGACTTAGGTGCTGTCTGGAAGCTGTGAGACAGTAATGACATCTTTTAAATGGCTGCCTTTGTGCCCACTGGCTGTAACAGCAAGAGAAAAGCAGTCCAGGGAGGGAAGAAGAAAAGAGAAACCAATCTCAAAATTTAATGCTAAGGTAGAGGGGGACTTTCATTCTCTGTCAGGGACATTCCACACTCTCAGCCTAGGCCCACTGCCTGTGTTTCTACAGATCTCCCCGAAGAACTTCAGCACAGCTTAATCTCTGAAATCCAATTACTTCTCACAGCTGAAGGGAAAGCGGGTTTGCACAGTAGCCAGAGCGAGAGCCCCATCCTTCCCTTGTGCCTTCTACTCTGGCACTAGTGGGCTGCTGCATCTGACAAGGGTGACCATCAGCCCAATAATGCTCACTAACAACCTCCACAGCGCTGACTCTCACGCAGTGTCATGGCCAGCACCTACCCACTGCTACACCTGCCCCTCTCAGCTCAGGTCTAAGGCATGAACATTCCACTGCTCAAACTCAGAGACCGCCAACCATCTCCAGAGCCTTTGATTTCTGAGTCCCAATTAGAGTTGACAGGATTAAACAGCCCTGTATTTTTCTTTTCCTTTTTGAAGTATGCCCAAAGTTTTCCAACAGGAGGCAAGAAACAGGTAGAGTGCCTCTTTCAAAGCCCCAGTTTCCTCTTCTGGCCCTAGGTATTCTTTTCTATGAGATGGTCAAGGAAATTCTGCTGTGATTTTTCTTCTTTTGAGAGCACAAGTTGGCCTCAAGCTTACTATGTAGCCAAGAATGGCCTTGCATGTCTGATCCTGCCTCCATCTTCTGGGTCACCATACTGGCATACTGACATGTATTGCCATACTGGGTTTATACAGTTCTGGGGATGGAACCTGGGCTTGCACCATAGTAAAGCATTCTACCAACTGAGCTACACCCACAGCCCTGCTGTGTTTAACAGAAACAGTTTTAATGCTGGGCTCCATACAATCAGAATCAAAAGAAAACCAAGGGAATGGTCAATATGTGGGACAGAGACATCAGGGTTCTGGACCTTTCTGGGCTGGCTTTGCTGTAACCAACTAGCTCTCAAAGGGAAATACAAACTTACCTACAACCTGGATGATCTGGGCCAGGAGCACGCCATCGGTCACATCTTGCTGGAGGTCCTTGATGAGGCGCTTGTGGCCGGATTTGGCAAGGTAATGATTGGCCCAATCTGTGTAGATCTACAAAAAAAAAAAAAACATACAGGCAACTTCAGAAATCTGGGCAGATCCCACCGCAGGGTCAGATGCAACTGCTGGGACCCATATTTAGGTGCCACAGTCACTGTCCTGCTGGCACTGGCAAGCTGGTGAACTCCAGAGCTGCCAGAGCCATTAGCATTCAGTGCATTGTGCTGGCGAGGCATTCAGCTAGCTGTAACGGTCCTGTCTATTGAGAAAGCTGTGTCAGGGCCTAGAGAAAAGCTAAAGAGAGCGTCCAAACATGCAGAGACCTGAATAGGCCAGGGACAAGGAGCTAACAGTTTGTTCCAGACGGCTTTGAGACCCTGCAGCTCTAAACACAAGTGGGGCCTCTCCTACCCCCTTCCATCTTTTTCACTTTGTGAAGAAAACATATGGGGAGGTTACCAATGGGCATCATTGGATGGGCCATTTCAGGGCAAAGAGGGGTATTGAGTGAGCAGAGTTCTCAGGGGCCTGGCTCCCTTGTAAAGCAGCCAAGAGGGAAACACAGGGTCCTGCCATCACACACTTATAAGTGGAGCTAACTATGGCCTCGTTATTATTGAAGATTTAACCAAGCTGATTAAAAGCTAGCCACCATTTTCACTGTCGAGATTCTAACAAATAAAACCCAGTCTATTCCAATACCTGTTATGCGACCTCTTTCCCTAGAGAGACAATTGTCAAACCTTAAAAAGGACTAGCTACAAAAAGATGATTGTACCAAGGTTGAACTTGGGGAAACAATTGAATTTATTTCTTACTTAGAGAGCACTGGTGACCTCAAAGCTGCCTTAATTCTGACAAGGCTCATCCCAGAATGATGACCATTTGCCCATAGCTACAAAGATGGCATCTCTCCTTCAATTAACCTCTGCAGACTATGTACGTTAGCACTTCCCTTGGCCTAGAGGGGCACAGACAAACCGTGGTGGAATTATAATTTATTGTTTATTTTTATTTTATGTACATTGGTGTTCTGCTTGAATGTATGTCTGTATGTCTGTGTGAGGGTGTCAGATGCCCTGGAACTGGAGTTACAGACAGCTGTGAGCTGCCATGTGGATGCTGAGAATTGAACCCCGGTCCTCTGGAAGAACAGCCAGTGCTCTTAATAACTGGGCAACCTCTCCAGCCCCCCGTGGTGGAATTATATATAACTGGCCAAGGAGTATATAAAGGGGAGGGACTGAAATCTCAGGTAAGGGTCCAAAGATCCTCTCTACCCACCCCTCCGGATGAAGCTGGTCTTGTGGGTCTCTTGATCTGAAGAGAAGGGTGGTTACTATGCTCAGGGGACCACTCTATAACATCTTTAAGTGCATCAGTGTGCACAGCAGCCCAGAGGGTAGAGGCTAGGTGATCCGTAGAAGAGCAGATTCCCTGGGGAGCTCATCACACCTGCTCTTCTACCTCACAGACTCATCACTGAAAGCCAGAAAAGGCCCCTGAACATTTTCCTATTGATTTATTTCTGAGTTTATATGAAAATGTGGGGTGAGGATGGACACACAGGCTCTTACAGATCCCTAACTTTCTCAATGACATGAATGACTGCTCAAAAGAAAGGCCAAAATGCCCTCAACTGGTCAGAAACAACAGGTTTATATACAAATTTTCTGCTGCCTTCTCCCTCCACCAGTGGCCCTGCCCAAGAATTCACAAAGGTCAAAGGGCAGAAGACTGTCAACTGACCTTGGCCTCTGCCCTCCATCTTTTCCCTGAGGGAGTCTTACTTTGTTGGGCGCTGCTCTTAAGGCGTTTGGGGAAAATTGGGGTATAGCCTTTGTGGCTAGGCAGCATCTCCAGCTGCTCAACCCCAGGGAAGTGAGACCCTCATCTCCAGAAGCAACAAGACTGCACTTTCTGGTTGTGAGGTGAAAGAAGCCATTTCTTCTTCTACCCTTCACTAGACACTAACTTATGCAGACCCTCATGCAGACCAGAGGCTCATGGAAATCTTTTTAACAGCTTGTGTACTAGCTCTTACATCGTGTTAGACTCCTCCCCAGACTGCCAAGTTATCCAAGATCAGAGAGCTGGTAAAGGAAGAGAATTTTCACTTTCACTTTCTTTTTGTTGTTGTTTTGTTTTTAGTTATGTCTTGAGTAGCTAAGGCTGGACTTGAACTGTCTACATAGCCAAGGATGACCTTGAATTTCTGATCTTGGTGCTTCCACTAGCTCAGTGATGAGATGCCAAGTGTGCACCAGCATTCATGGTGTTATATAGTTCTGGGACACAAACCCAGAGCTTCACACATGCTAGGCAAGCACTCTACCAATTCAGCTACATCCTCAAGTGCATCTTTAATTCATATCATTCAATTCAATATGATCAGAAGAAGCTAAGGGAGCAAATACCATAGTGGCAGTTAAGATGGGCAAACTGGCTGGGCATGGTGGCACACTCCTTGGGAGGCAAAGGCAGGCAGATCTTTGTGAGTTCCAGGACAGCCAGGGCTATACACAGAGAAACCTCCTCCAACAAGGCCACACCTCTCACTCCTTCTCAAAACTAGTTTTACAAACTAGAGGACAAGCATTCAAACCTATGAGCCTCTGGGGGCCATTCTCATTCAAACCACCACACTCAGCTTCATGATCCATAAAATGTGACTCTATCAACTATATTATAAGGTGGTACTGGCAAGTTGTGGCCTGAACTAATGCCAGCTGGGCACCTGTTTCTGTTGGTAAAGTTCATTGGACACAGCCACATCCTTTTGTGGTCTCTGGCTGCTTCCATGACACTAAAGCAATGCTGAGCAGTTGTGACAGAATCTTTGGCACACAAAACCTCAAGTATTTGATTCTGATTCTTCCCCTGAAAGAGTTTGCCAGTCCGTGCTTCAAAGAGCAAATGAGATGACAGGCCTGCACCAAACAGGCACTTGACAGCAATCACTACGATCCACACCAGGAAAACTCATTAGCTCTCCCGTCTCAACTGAGCTGCTGCTTGCCCCACTTGGGGGCTCTCCGGCTCAACTCCAGTGCCTGCCTGTCCATGAAATCACTCTTAGATTCCTGATCCAACCCTCAAGTTCCAACCAACAGATGTGGGCAACCACCATATCTGGCCCATCTCTTGGCACATGGCAGAAAGCCATTATGTGCCTGCTGGGTCAAGCTGAATGGAATGAAAAAGAGTAGGTCTTGAGAAGTTGATTTCCCATGAAAACTAAGGATATGGGCTCTTCATGAGTCTTCAAACCAGATTTGTTTTTAATTAATTAAAAAGTGGAAGGGCTGAAGAGATGACTCAGAGATTAAAAGCACTGGCTGCCCCTCCAGAGGAAGGGAGGCACTTAATCCTCAGCACCCTCATTGTGACTTCCTAGTATCTACTACTCAACTCCAGTTCTCGGGAATCCAACCCCCTCTTCTAGCCTCTGTAGGCACCACATGCAAATAGTGCATATCTATACCTGCAGGCAAAACACCTGTTAAAAAATTGTTTTTTTAAAGACGAGAGAGTGGGAATAATGGTTATGCTTGGCTGTCAACCTGACTGCATCTGGAATTAATTAAAGCCCAAGTGGCTGGGTACACCTATGAGGGATTTTTCTTGATGGAATCATTTTCTTGATTTAAGGAAGCCCCACCCCAAATCCAGATGTTTTGAAGAGAGGATTTTTTGATCTAGGTCACACCTCCTGGTGGCAGTCTACATAAAGGACAAGGGGGAGGGAAGTACTTGATCTTTGCCTGCTTGCCCTCACTCTCAATGCAAATTCGGCCCTTTGCTGGCAATTGAGCCTATTTTTTTTTTTTTTTTTTAATTCCAGCATATATGGAAGACCAGCTGAGAGATCCAGCCTTGTGGACTGAACAACTACTGGGTTCTTGGACCTTCCACTGGGTGACAGTCATTGTTGAAATAGTCGGACCATATCCTGTAAGCCACTCATTCATTCATTCATTCATTCATTCTATCAGTTCTGTTTCTCTAGAGAACCCTGACTAATGCAGCAGGAAAATTAATTATCCCACTCGAGTGTAATCATCAGGACCATCTAACACGGATCCTCGATAATTTGGAATTTCCCTTCCTCTCCCATTCTCAGCTCCTGACTTTGGAAGATATGAACCACACAAAACCACTCAGATTTATTTTTAAAGTCAGCTGCCACAGGTCATGCTAAGTGTGGCCATAAACTCAGTCCTATTTCCTTCACTTCATCATTGGTCAGTCACAAGTTAACACGGCCTTCCAAGGGACACTGTGCTGGCTAGTTTCTATGTCAACTTGATGCAGCTGGAGTCATCTGAGAGGAGGAAACTCCATTTGAAAAATGCATCTACAGGATCTGGCTCTCCACAAGCAAGCTTGCAGAGCTTTTATTTTTCTTTTAACTTAGTAATTGATGGGGAGGGGGTGCTAGTCCATTGGTGATGGGATCACCATGGGCTGGTGGTCCTGGGTTCTATAAGAAATCAGGTTGACCAAGCCTTGGAGAACAAGCCAGGAAGCAGCATTCCTCCATGGCTTCTGCATCAGTTCCTGCCTCCAGGTTTCTGGATTTGTTTGAGTTCCTGCCCTGACTTCCTTCAATGATGAACAGTGGTACAGAAGAGTAAGCAAAATAAACCCTTTCCTCCCCAAATTGCTTTGGGTCACAGTGTTTCTTTATGTCAGCAGAGATCCTAACTACTCATGAGAGACCTACTCCCTGGGTTCAGCAACTCTGCAACTTGTAGTTTAAAGTGTATTTGGAAGTTTTCAAGCCAGGGTAGGAGCCTGAGGCTTTGAGTAGCTAAAAGCATGTCTCCAAGGTTCTCATTCCACCAAATTGTGGGGACTTGGAGGTCACTGCTGCTTTTGCAGATGCACAATGATCCTTGTTTGGCCTCAAGAAGGGGCCTGTGAAAGTTAAATAACACAATTTTAGTGGGAAAGAAAGAACAAAACTACCATCTCCAGTTGGAGTTCAAGTCACCAAACCAGTCCAGGGTAAAAAGGTCTAGGATAGTTTCATACTAGTGCGGAAGCAGGGGTTTCTAACTGTGATTTTTCCCCAACTCCCCTACCCAAAGCCTCCGTGCTACACAGGTGATAGTCTTAGAGAAGTTGATGTCAAAGAAAATAGGACAAGACTGGAGAAGGAGAGGAGGAAGGCCCTGGCAGTATTCCAGAGTGCCAAGTTCCCTTGCTTCTCATTCTACACCAGTCTTTGTCATTGGAGTTGAATCCCAAAGGGGAGATTTTTGACTATCAGTAGAAGTAAAGGACCTGATTACCAGATGATGCTGGCACTGTGCTGAACCAAGGGGATAATAATGTCTCCAAGTCTCGACCGTAATTATCAAGGCCATTCTGTAATGAGGAATCCCACAGAAAAAATTGCACCAGTGGAGCTAGAATGAAGGCATAGAGAGCAGGCTAGAAATACAGGCTGAAATACATCAGACAGAAGGCAGGGTTCCAAGAGAGCCGTTCCTGGAGAACTACAGTAAGAGGTGCTGTCTCTGCAGGAGATACTAACACAGAGGCTGGTGATTAGAGCAAAACTGTCATTGGCATCTGCAGCTTCTTCCCATGTGTTTGCTGTGAAGGAGATGCTACCGTCTGGCTTCGAGTCAAGACTCTGGTCATGCCATCAAGATAACATCCTTCCTTTGCCTGAGCACTGTTGAGTCAAATGTCCTCGCTCTGATTACCCAGTGCTACAAAAACAGTACTGTACCAGCAGATGAGCAGATGGGGTGGGGTTTGTTTTGTTTTGTTTTTAGCACGATAACAAGGTCAGTGCTTCCTCAATGGATGCCAGTTTGAAGGAAATGAAAAGGCACATTTGTTACCCAGGATAAGAGTGACACGCTCATTGTTGCATCACCAGCCAGAGAGACAGGCTGAGCATGGAAAAGCAAAATCTTCTGTTTGAGGCTGCACAGCACAGTGTGGCTGGTTCAGAACAGCATGAACCTCCGTTGTTCATTAGAGTCCACTTCAGCCCAGGGTCCTTAGAGCACTCCAGTGCCCAACTGGACAGCAGGGTCCCTGCTGAATTTCCATCTTAGGCACTCTAGCCTCCCAAGGGCTACCTTCATAGCCTCATGTGGACCAGGCTGGGCCACGCCTAGTCTTCCCGGTCATCGATCCCGATCCCTTGGTGGATCAAGTATGTGATCAGCTAACAGTGTCGGTGTCAGGCACAACTTATTAAACACAAAGCTATGAACACTGAGTTTTAAAGGAAATGGCACTTCTGGTGGCGGAAAGAAGCCACTCTTTCAAAGCCTCGTATTTTTAGCTATTCAACTGGCAATCTTTCCAAACATATTACACTGAGAACTGTAACAAGAGCCTGCTTTTGATTGCCACAACTTCCCCATCTCTTGGCTGTGCAGGCACATCACGCTGAACTGAACACAAGGCTGTTGTGGGGTACTTAAGGACCTCCTCAGACCCTCTATGTCAAACAGACTCTCCTTAAAAGAATAACAGCCTTTGGACGGTAAGACAATTTCAGGCTAGCCTGGGCTACATAGTGGCCTATCTCAAAAATGAACAAGAATTGTTCAGTGTATTGACATGATTTGGCCTCAAGGAAAACACAGGTAGAGAGACCCTGTGGCTTTTTGTGTTGACTTCAAGTGAGAAAGTGGCTCCTTTTTGTTGAGGGGGCACCACCAGAAAGCTGGGCTGCAGGAACACTGAGATGTGACTGGGTTCTCTGTATGCCCCTACCTGAGCACCCCACTTCCTGCTAGGGTACACTTTGAATAGAGCCATCAGGTAGCATGGGCATGGATCCCTGACTGGACTCAGAAGAAGGAAGCAGGTATAGGGGCCACCTACTCTTTCCCTCCCTTTTTTCAAGCTGCTTTTTGTCTGATGGTTGCACAGATGGGAAAAACTACTAGTATAGAAGTCAAAGATTTCCCCAGCGTGGCAGAGAGTGGACAGCATTTGCCAGTAGTGGCTGACATATGTAAGGGCATTACGCTGTTTGTGAGGGGCTTACACCGAATCCACGAGCTGCAGAAGGTCACGTGTCATAGCAGTGTGGGAAAAGCATGAGAAGGGCTGGCTGAACAATAGCCATCACAGTGCCGCCCATCCATGGGAAAGGGGCTGGACACTTGTCACTGGGTAGGTACCGACAGACCTACCCTCACAGGGGTGCTGACACTTTCCCATGTCACAAAGGAATAAAGCAAACATAATTTCACAACAGTATTAGAACAAGAATCAATATGCCAATATAACACAGGCCACCTTTGCAGGGCTGTTCTCAGGGGTAAAGTCCCTTCCTGTTCTTCCAGTCTGCAGCCAGGCTGGCCTGGGACCCTGAACAGAGAATGCTGGGGTTGAGCCTGGGAACAGCCCCAGAGGCACACAATGGTGACATTGTATGTTGGGGACAAGCTCCACGTGGGTGTGCACACCAACTCTAGAAGTTTTGAAACCCTGCCTTTGGAAAGAAAGAAATACCAGGCTGCTAAAGGTGCTGGGAGGGACAAAGGATGAACACATAGGTGTCTGCTACCTTTACACCCAGTTAATCCACGGGTAATACCCAGGCTCATCCTCCCTACACTCTGCTCTTCCACAGCATGAGATGCTCTGGACCACACTCACCAGAACTCAAAGCACTCCCCCACTCCTGAACACTGCCATGGATGTGCTAGGGGCAGGCATTGCTCCACAAGGCCTGCTTTTGAGCCAGCCAAGTTATGACTGTTGTCTCATCTGCAACCTTCCCCACTGCAGTAGAAGCAGTAGACAAGAAGTCTTCCTAGCACTTCCTGGTACACAGCAGGAGCTCACTTAATTGATGCTGAATAAGTAACTGCCCACATGTATCATCTTGGTAGTCAAACTTCATCAGCTGGACTGGGATCACCCTGAAAACACAGCTTTGGGCATGTCTGTGAGTTTTCAGAGTGGTTGAGATGAAGACACAAGAGCATTCAGAATATGGACAGCATTATTCTACAGGCTGGGGTCCTGGACCGAATAATAAAGAGAACGTGAGCTGAGCACAGGAATCAATGACTCTCCGCTTCCTGTATGTGGATACAATGTATCCAGCTGCCTCCTGCTCCTGCCCCAGTGAACTGTACCCTCAAACTTGAACACAAATACATGCTTTCTCCCTGCAGCTGTTTCTGTCAGGCAGTTTGTCACAGCAATGAGAAAAGGAACCAATATAAAACCTGAAACAAAGCCAACAGGCTCTGCAGGCTCACGTTCACTTCCCGTCTCACACGGTCAACACCAAGCAAAGATCTGCTTGACCCAGGAAGGTCAAGGGTGGACTGAGTCAATGGGCCTCCCTGGAAGGGCAAAAAAGGCCACTTCCGAATAAAATCAGGTCCCTCATCAACCTGAGGATGCAGGTCTGAACAACACAGTGCAGTGGCTCGAGAGTCAGTGTCAGCACCAACAGAATGTTTGTTCCTTCCTCCACGATCCCCGTCATGCTATCACGTGGTCATCTTTCCCAGTGATGCTGCTCCTTGCACCTGAAGGCCTGTTCTCCTGCTTCAGGGTCCCATTTTGGAATAATTCTGACAGGTAATCTCAGGTCAGCCCCTTCCCAGGAGGCTGCAGTTTAAGTTATTTATTTATTTATGTATGTATGTTTGTTTGTTTGTTTAAATTAGGTTGACTTATTTTATGTGCAAGAATGTTTCACCTGCATGAGTGTATGTGCAGCACAGGTCTTTGCGCCTGGTTGGAAGAATGCATTAGATCCTCTGGAGCTGGATGGTTCTAAGTCATCACGTGAACCTGGGTCCTCTGGGTCCTCTGCAAATGCTCTTAACCACTGAGCCGCCCTTCAGCCCCTCCATCTACAAAATTATATCATACATTTTTAAACAGAGAGGATTCTGAGGCTTTGTGACCTTAGGTGAACCATGACCCTGAGAGCCTTGGCTTCCCCCGTCCATATAGTGGGATAACAGTCTTAATTGCACACAGCAAGGGTGGTAAGGTGCCTAACTCGGAGGGAGCCAGGACCCTTAACTACTATTTCCTCTCTTGCATTGCCATCTCCACTGTTCCCCTACCTGGGTGCCTCAGCAGGTGTTCTCAGCTGGAACGCGCTCCTCACCCACGCACGGGGAAACACTCACATTTACAGACCAATCCTGCCGGCTTTTCTTTCTCTAGCATCCCAGCATATCCTGTAAACAAGCCTCTGTGGGTCCGGGTGAAGCCTCCTCTACTCCCCCTCCCCCATACCTATGAATGCATACTCCATAGAGTATAACCCTGTTCTGGTCAGTCTCTGGAAAACCATCAGCAGGCCACTTTCAACTCCTATCCCAGAATTATTTACTCCATCCACATGGCCAGCAGTCAGGAGCCTTACCTTACCACAGAAAAAGGAAACCTGTATCTGAATACTAGCAGAAGCCATAGGCAAGCTCGTAGTGAGTTACGGGAGGTGGGGGTAGGGTGCGGGGAACCGTTGTTCAGAGGTGGTACAAGTGTATCAGACATGAAGGAGATGGGGATGGAGTGAACGGGTGAGATCCATGACTGTTGTCCTTCACTTGCCAGATCTTAAAGCCCATGAAAACAAAAGAATTTTATGTACCTAAAGCCAGTCACAGAACAGGAACCCACAGCACGCTGAGAGGCATTCTTCCTGCCTGTAGGACCCACCTGGTCACTGATGTCAAAAACACAGTTTAAAGATAAAAACCTACCAGAGCAAGCAGGGAGGTGAGTAAACATTTTTCTGAGCACTTTGGGAGCTGGTTAACTTAAGACATTATGCTAAAATAGTGAATGCCCATGATTAAATTACACATTTAAAGCAACAAATACTCAGAACTCATATTTTCCTAATTGCTTCACTACAGCTTACTGTTTCTCATGCTCCTGGGGTAAAAAACAGTTGTTGCTCTCCTGGCTGGGTGGGAGGAATCACCCCAAGGGGGCACAAAAGCTGCCTGCCAGGTGTTTCCCTGGAAAAGCCAATTGTGGGCTATCTTGGCGGGAACACAGGTAAGACCGGAAAAGAAGGATGAATTATTGTTTTTCCTCCCCACCCCTACCCCAAGGGGGAGATTTGTTTTGTAGCTGGAAGGGCATGAATATGTAAACGCAAAGGAGTAAAGCCTACCAAAAAAGCTTTGCATTAGAATTCAGGGAGGCAGGTGGGATTTGCGGCCTGCCAGCAAAATAGAATGGCAGTGTGGGTGGGAAAAATGGAAGGTACCCAACCAATCTACTCTTTCCTAGAAAATCTTCCACAAAATGTGTGTATCTTCCCCGGGTTTTCTAGGGCCAGCACAAGGATTCGGAATGCCAAGTTCTGCTCCCCAGTGCGTAAAGGGACAGTGAAGAGCAAGCCCAAGCCGTGGTTAGGTAATTTCTGGTTCAGACTCGTGCTTGTGGCCCACAGGGTGTGCGGTGAGCTCACGACAGCCCTCTGCAGCCCCACTGTACCTGGTGAAGGGAGAAATCCCTCCCGGCGGGTGTACCGCAAGTCTTAGTCTTGGCACTGGCCTCCTTTGCTCTCCACTCCACACTGTCACACACAGAGGCATGCCAACAGGCTGGCTCAGGTGCCCCTCACCCCCTCCACTGGCCTTGGCTCTCTCCTTGCCTGTCTTGGGTGACCAAAACTCACCTGACCCTCGTTCCTTTCCATCGGGTCCGGGGAGGCTCAGAGCTCTGTTTCAGGGAGTGAGTCACTCCAGCCTTTACATTCCTAGCTCAGTCTGGGCTTTAGCATCGGGAGGGTGGATGTCAGGGTGGGTGTATCTGTGCGATCGATCTTGCAAGCCTGCCAGAAGTGGGTTTTGTCTTGTAAAAGAGGTGTTTTGTTGCTGTTTAACCTTTTTTAAATTATTTTTTGTTATCTACGTGCATGGATGTTTTTGTTTGAATGTGTGCTTGCAGTGTGTGTGGGTGTGTGTACATGCACACGCTTGGAGCCTGTGGAGACTAAGAGTGGCATCCCATCCCCTGGGGTTTGAGCTACCATGTGGGTGCTGGGGAATGAAACCCAGGTCCTCTGGAAGAGTAGCCAGTGCTATTATTTGCTGAGCCAATTCTCCAAACCCATAACTTTTTAAGGGCCACACAAACACCAGT
Organism: Meriones unguiculatus; assembly: GCF_030254825.1. Lineage (NCBI taxonomy): Eukaryota > Metazoa > Chordata > Mammalia > Rodentia > Muridae > Meriones > Meriones unguiculatus. Next base: position 38,297,471 of record NC_083361.1, on the reverse strand, counting down.
CAGGTGTACAGGGCTGATTAAAATTTCCAAACCATGTTTTCTACCCAAAAAGCCCAAGTAAGGAAGCACTGATGCCAACAGCTTGCTTGAACACAGCTTGCAAGTCCAGAGGGCCTCCCCTCCCGCCCCCCCCGACAGGGCCAAGGCAAGTCAGTGGGTCCTCCCATGGCTTTACCCAGAAAAAAGTGGGAGCTAGACTGCTCAGAGCCCGGGAATATGACATGTGTGCGTGCACATGCATTATATGTATACACACAAATTCGTATCATTTTACTCAAGTGCTGTATCAATCATTACTAGCAAGTCATGAGGCACTGACTTTGAAATGATCAGGTACAGATATTGCAACCTCAAAGCATTTGGCTGGGTGAGCAGGCATTGTATGATGAGGTTGTTCTGAAATCCACAAACTCTCAGTCGTGTGTGAGTGACACGCAGGGAATTCTGCATGTGGAGTGTGAAGTAGTCTTGGCTTCAGCCTCTGTGTACACTCAGGCCAGGTGAGTTCCACAGACTTTCCCAACTCCTCCTCCTCCATGAGGCACCGGCACCCACAGCACTGGAAGTCAACACCCAAGAGTGGCTCTTGGCAGGCATTTAGTCAAGGACTGGGATGCCTGCTCAGGAAGACACTGCCACACCCCAGCAGGTCTGACACTGTCTGAAGGGGACAGAGCACCGAATGTCACTAGTCACAGGCTGTCACTTGTGTTGCCGGTGGGAAAGTTGTATGGAAGCCACCTAAAAAGCTCTGGACTCGGGGTAGTTCCCAGCAGTGGCTGGCACTGCCCTACCCTAGGAACACATTCCACTCTCTTTCCCGGCATGGGAGCCTCATTCCTTTCTCAGCAACTCCACAGCTGAGAGACTTGGCTTCTGTAGAAGTGACCAAGTGACCATTGTGCCTTGTGCTCTGGGTCCTTTTTCAGCCCAGACATCAGAGGTGCCAGGCCTGCTAGGCCATTCCAGGTTGCTGTGTTTTCATGATAGGTTTTACCAAGAAGACTACCAGAGAGCAGTGCTGTTCCCCTACTGAGTAGACAATGTGGCCCTGGACAACACAAAAGGACAGTTTGCACAAGCATACTATTTATTCTAGCATCCTAGAAAGAAGCTCTGCTGGAGTCATCTCAGGAAGAATAATGGAGTCCTCACAACAAAGCTGTGTCTGCCTCCCATCTACAGGACTCTCACACCTAACCCTAGCCATGTTGGATGACAGGGTGGGAGCCTGTGTGCATCCCACTGTATAGATAAGGCCAATGGCGCCCAGCCGGACACAGATCAGCATCAGCACCACATTCTAAGTCTTCTAGTTTGGTCCACACACAATCACATTTCAAGGGAGTTACAGAAGTCTGATAGCCAAGATGGAGAGAACTTTTCTAGAAGAAATTTACCGAAGTATGCAGTTCCTATGACGGGGGAAGAGGGGATTAACTCTTGTGCCTATCCAGGTCCAGCAGGGATGGAAACCCCCACCCAAGTACACTGGTGTGCTTGTCAAGGCTCAAATCACATTAATAGCCTCCTTTTGGTGAAACCTATTTTTAACATCCTACCTCAAAAGAAATCCAGTCCACAGGGCAAGGACTCCGGAGCTCGGAAGTTAATAAATACATCTGCAGGACAACCCTGCTTACTTCTGTGACTACATAGTGTTAGACATCTAAAGTCAAAGAGACGCATGTCCAGTGTCCTGGAAACCAGCACATCCAGACAATGAAGGCAACAGGAAGATGGAAAAGGGTTGGTAAGATGCCTCAGCCAGTAAAGGCACTTGCAGTGCAAGTCTGGAGATGCAAGTTCAATTCCTAAAACACTCAAAAGCAGAAAGAAATACTGACTTCCTAGCATTTTTCTCTGAGAAGATTCAGAGACTTCTGTCCCAAGCCTTTGTCAAAGCTATCTTTATGCCGGGGTTTTCTCTTACATCATTTATATTCCTACCACACAGTGTCTGCTCACCAGGCAGATGCTGTAGGGGTTAAACATTTGACAGGGCACCATTTTAAAGCCAGTTATACACAGTAATGAAGCACACAAGAGTATCACTCTTTCCCAAATAAGACTTGCCACCTTATGATGCTAATGTTGCCTCAGAAGTGGGGCTAGAGGCTTGATCTGGAGGGGGAAGGTAAGCCTGGGGAGGGTTGCATTACATCATTTCTCATACCATATCAAAGTGACCATTCTCATTGTTAAATCACACCACCATGCTACCAGTGTCCACGATTGCTACTGGCCATGGGTCACATGAACCATCTGAATGCTGAGGAGATGCTGAAGAAGAAAAGTGCATCTTGCCTCTTTGCTCCATGAACGCAAGCTCCCAAGTGGTTTTTCCACAAAGGGGAAGCTGGGTTGTCCTGGCAAGGGACAGGAGAGCCATAGGACACTTCATGAAATATGCCATGGTCACAGCTGGGTGGGTGTGGGGTAGCACCCACCATTCTCAGCACAGGCAGAGCCAGTGATTCTCTGAATTCAAGGCCAACCCAGTCTACAGAATGAGTTCCAGGACAGCCAGGGCTACACAAAAAACCTTTCTCAGAGAGAGAAAGGGAGGGGTCAGGGAAGGAAGAAGAGGAAAAGGAGGAAGAGAAACATGACAGGGTTGCCAGAGTCTTAACAGGTAGGAACTTCTAGGTTTCCCCTCAAATCCTTCCCACAACTGAAGCCCTCTGGACTACCTCCTGATACCTCCAAGCCTTGACACAAGCCCATTTTTCTCCCCATTGCACCTACTGAGTCCCCATCAAGAAGCCAGATGGAAATGGCCACATCTGCTGCCATGGTGACCCTGCTCATCTGGCCTCTGGCTTCCCCTCAATGTGTGCAACTGTATTTTCTCGGGCCATCAATAACTTCCAGACAGACCCTTCTCCATCTGCTTTAAAAATACACCACCCAGCCCTCCTGTACCAGGACATGCTACAGAAAGCAACAGGGAGACGGTAGAGGAGCCATCTCTCAGAGAACTAACAGCCTTACACACCATAGTCAGTAAGTTGGAACCATCTCTAAACAAAAGCCGGATTCAAACAAGATTTACCAGCTCTCCCCAGAGACCCTGCCAATGGCCCTCACTCGCTCACCACTTTATAATGGTCACAGGAATCACGACTTTGGTCCCGAGCAGGGACCCAAACGTTGATGCTTATAGGCATAACTGGACCCCTGCTGGCAGGCTCTAACGTGATCCTCAGCGGTCAGCAGCCGGTGCCCTCTCTAGGGGTGTTTATTTCAAAGCAGTGTGGAGGCGTGTGAAGCCTCAGAGGTTAATTTTAGCTGTGGTCAGATTTCCTTACACAGGCCACGTCCTGAACAGCCACAGCTAATGTTGCTCCAACACATGGGGCAGACTCCTGGCCCCCTGCCTGGCTTCTTGCTGCTGCGATTCCTTCACCTCCACTGCTCCACCAGATTCTCTTCACCCTCTGAAATAATCCAGCTCTCTGTGCTTACAGTCTCATGACACATTCAGGGGAAATACATCACGGTTTCTTTGGCTGCACCAAGCAAATGAACCTAGGGAGTAGCTCCCCCTTGGCCTGTGCCTGGCAAGGATTACCTACTGTTGAAGCTTGGGCAGAGCAAACTTCACCAAAGTCTACAGGCTTCCAGCTTCTGTACTGAGGTTTCCGAGTCCTCCCAAGTCCTACAGTGCCTCCACAACTCTCATCTCTTGCCTAACACTCTGTTTCCTGTACTTACATTTCATTGCTTTCTACTGCCCATAGGTAAAAGCATCTCTACACTTCAGTCATGGAAAGAATGAGAGTTCGTTCACCTTGGCTCAGCTTTTACAAGGATTTTGAAAAAGCTATGGGGACCTTAGCATGGATGCTGGTCCCAAGTTAGCAACGGACAAATGCAGGCTTCAGGGGTAGAGTCGGCAGAAGCAGATCTTTCACCTCTCATATCCTGCTGAACTGTAAGACAGAGGCATGGCAGCTTACTCACCTGGTCTGTGCTGAGTAGGATCCTAGTCTGCTTGAAATGGTTTTGTTTCAATGTAGACAAGAAATAGAAAAATTACACAATCTACAGTGGCCTCTTGTGACCCCCAAACATCTGCTTAATAAATAATTATTATAATAATAATCACTAGTGTATACCTTTTAATTAGTGAATAATGTTTCAGATGGGCACAGAGGCCATGTGTAGAACTTACACTCAGTACAGCACAATGTAGTCTTTGCCTGCCTTAACCCTCCCTGTTACTCTTCAGGGCATCTTTAGGCCCCTTCTGCGTAGACTCAAGTTCTCTTGTGTTACAGGATTGACAATGAGTGAGAAAGTGCTTTCCTGTAGTGTTACTGGTACAAGAGTGATAAAAGGGCGGCGAACAAATACACAAACTAGTATCAGAGAATCAGCACTATGAGGGAAATGCTAGAGAGAGTCCAAGGTGATGAGTAGAGGGATGGCTTGGTAGGACAAATTCAGGGGCCAAAGAGATGGCTCAGACATTAAAGGCAAGTATTGCTTTTGCAGAAGACCTGGGTTTAGTTCCCAACACAGAGCTCACAGCTGCCTAAAACTCCAGATCCAGGTGACTCACAGCTGCCCTCTGGCCTCTGCAGGTACCTGCATCACATGCTACATGGAAACGCATGCAGATACATGCACACATACACACAAAGCAAAAATAAATACATGCAAAAAATATATAGAGGGCTCAAGAGATGGCTCAGTGGTCAAGAGCATAGCCTGGCTACAAACAGGTGGTTCTTATGCATTACTGTTTGGGAACAGCTAAACTGTGAGAAAAGCATTCTAGATAGAGAATTCCACAAAAGACACAACTCTGCAATCCCTGGCCACTAGCCCAGGACCTAGTACACACTAGGAATTCAATGCATTTTCTTGCCTGTCTGCCAGGCTGCAAGCTCCAGTCCTTAGAGACCAGATAAAAATCACCAAAAGATAACAATCATGAAAATATGATATTAATAAAACTTCGGCATGGACACCAAAAAAGGATGAGAGAATGATGTCATTTAGAATTCCAGGTGGCCAGAGGAAAGCCTTCTTTAGAATCAGAAGCTGCCAGCCACTAGCACAGACTCTTCCCAATCTAATAAGACTTGGCATCACGAAGTTGTCAATTAGATTCCCTGTAAAAGGCTAAATGTGGTGGCCTTCTGCTTCCTAGTCCTGAAACCCAGTAAGAAAGGCATTAGTGTGTGGCAGCTGGGATAATCATTTAATTAATCTTTTCCACTCATGGAAGCAATCTTCCTTGCCCTAACACAGTGACTTGTAAATCAGCATCGCCTTCACTGAGATCACAAAAGGCAGAACAAACAATTCCCCCTGCCCCCCAGACCAGATTGGAGCCAATTTCCTGGTGGGGCCTGAGTGACACTTTAAATGGATGCTGCCATTTCTGGCCCCTGGCCCCTGCCAGAGCCACCCACAAGGCTCTATCTCATGGCAAAGAACAGCAAGAGAGAAGCTCTCTACAGAAGGACCACTAAAACACAAAGGATGTGGGTTCTGAGTCCTGACAGACTTGATTCAAAGTGTCAGGATGAATGACATTTTGCAAGCAATTAAAAAAAATTTTTGGTGTGTAGGAAGGATTAGAAAAATCATGTATTTTCTTCTCCTTTTCCTCTTTATTGTTATGTGTAGATCCACAAATTCATTTAACAAATATTTATTTATTTATTGGATGCTTACTTTGCACCTTCACTGGGGATAGAATGATATGCAAAAGTGACATGGGACTTGTTCTCAGGGAGTGACAGATAGTAAACAAATTCAGGGGTACGGTTAAGCTTCATGGGGATTATCATCACAGAAGACAGCACACAGAGGTGGATGCTAGGAGGGCCTGTGAAGTAGTGGATTAGAGTTGGAGACCATAGAAACTATAAAATCAGTTTCTAACCTAAACCATAGTAGAGTTTGCTAGTAAGAACTGCACAATGTGTCACTATAAATTAATGCTTTGTAATACAGATATTTACAGAAATGCCTTTACACAGAGAAGCAGACAAGCACACAACCTTCCTCGTCTGTCATATCAAAGGATCTAAGCACAGTGACATCTGAACAACCAAGCAACCAGACTTTAGTTTCTAATGCCATGCTCCAAGAGAGGGAACCAGAACTCCTTGCAGAAATGGATGATTTCCTGAACTGGGACAAGATATTTTCATATAAGGCTAGAGTTTGTTCTAATCCCCAGAAGTAACACCGTATCTCCCTTTGTCATGTCAAAGGGGTTAGAAGCCAGATGATCAAGTTCACAGGGTTAGAACCAGCCCAGCTCAGCACACTTTGTTAAAAGAAGAAAGCAGCATTAGATTATAAATTACAGCAAGAAACAAATAGTCCTGGGCTCATACTGATAACTGAAGTGGGTAAGGTTAAACAAATAAATAAGATCAGAAAAACATCTCATTCCAAATGAATGGAAATCAACATTTTCTATCAAGGATGAATGTGGGCTACACAGAAGATGACATGAGAAAAAAGAAAAATAGGTCCTTCTGTGGAAAATATGCAGACATTACCTACCCAGGCACTCCAGGCACAAAGTCAGGTTGACAGAATGTCCCCCACTCTGTGAGGAAAAAGGCACTCTAATGGAGGTTTTCCTCCCCCAAACCCATGACCATCATCTAAGTATGAGAAAATCCAGCATATCCTAGTTTACTGCTGGGAATGGAGGCAGGAGATGATGCAGTGATTCTCAACCTGTGGATCACAACCACTTTTTGAAGGGGTTGAAAGACCCATTCACAAGGGTTGCCTAAGGTCATCAGAAAACACAGATATTTACATTCTGATTCATAACAGTAGCAACATTACAGTTAGGAAGTAGCAACAAAAATAATCTTTTTGTTGGGGGTCAGCATAACTTGAGGAACTGCCTTAAAGGGTCACAGCATTAGGACGATTGGAAACCACTGCTCTACAGAATATATGGTAGGGTTGGTGGTAAAAGCCTCCAAATCCAGCATTCACTCCAAAGATGGAGGCAACAGGATCGGGAGTCCAAGGTCAGCCTGGGCAATGTGAGATTTTTTATCTAAATATCAAACAAAAAAATTTTTTTAAATACCATAATATTCTTGGGAACTATCAAGGTTATCAAAATATAACAAACAAATAAACAAACAAAATTCTAAGAAATTGGCAAAGTCTAAAGGTTCTTAAGAAGACCTAGGAATTAAATTTAACATGGCACCTCAGGGGCACCTGAGTAAACAAAGGGCACTGAATAAGAACCAAAAAAGTCTGAAGAAGTTGATTACGTCAGTCAGTTCATTGATAGTGTAAAGTGAATTGCACTATTAACTTGCAAGATCTACAACAATGTTTTACAACCTTTGTATACAGGTAAATCTATTATTTTAAATTAGTTTATTTTTAACTGTATTTGTATGTGTGTGTGTGTCTGTGTGTGTGGTGTGGTAATATGCACATGTGAGTATAGGTTCTTGTGGAGACCAGAAGAGGGTGTCAAAGCTGAAGTTATAGGTGTTTGTGGGCCTATATATCCTGATACGGATACTGGGAACCAGACTCAGGTCCCGTCCCCAAATCTAGTCTTGAATTAAAAGTTCATTTAGCTCTACATGGTAGTCCATGCCTTGATTTCTACCACTCAAAGAGGCTAAAGCAGGAGGACTGACCCAAATTCAAAGTCCAGCCTGGTTCCCAAATTCAAAGTCCAGCCTGGTTCCCAAATTCAAAGTCTAGCCTGGTTCCCAAATTCAAAGTCTAGCCTGGTTCCCAAATTCAAAGTCTAGCCTGGTTTCCAAAGTGAGTTCCAGGCAGTCAGGGCTACAAAGTGATACTATATCTCAAAAGAACAACAACAATGATAAAATAGCAACAAAAAAAGCTAAAACTGTTCTTAAATTGTAACCAGGCATGGTGGTGAATGCCAGTAATCCCAGAATTCAGGAGGCTAAGAACTACAATGAGTTGAGATCTGAGCTATATATAGCAAGACTCTGTCTCAAACAAAACAAAACAAAACAACAGCATAAAGCGTTATTTAAGGGGAAAAAAATCTTCAAAATTTCATATTGGCTATGATGTACAGTCCGGTTTCAAACCCAATTCTTCATTGGCAAGAATAGCAAAGGGATTTAGCTGTTTGAAGCAGGGTGCTAGCTGGGTGTTTGATTTGAGATCACAGGGCTTCAGAATATCCTCATGGTAGTATATACACAAACATACAATGTGCATGAGTCTATGTATACAGGTTTACACCGCCTGTCATTATGTTCTAGAGACTCCGCCCACGGGGCTGAATTTCCCAGCATGCTCATTAGTAACTGTTCAGTTAAGATAAAAGGAACGGACAAAAAAAAAGAGCCATTCAGAATTCCAGGTTGTACTTTGATCCTTTCAAAAGGGCCATGAAAGAACTGTTTGTGCCCAAAGAATAAGTATGGGGAATCTCCCAGTTAACAACCCTGAGCCTGCAATTCCAAAGATCTCATTTGTTCTTAGAATCTGCATTTAGTCCTTTCTCCTCTGTAAAAGACAGGAATCAAGATGCTATTAGTTCCCTCTCATACACCAGGTCATAACTTGATAGGAGACATTGGAACAAAAATGTGAACTGCCAGACACCAGAACCTAAGGATGTTTGTGTTGCAAACGAGTTCACTGAAACGAGTGAACTTTGTAACAGTCCATCGTCTAAAGATTTTAAAGATTCCCCCACAAAGATCTCCCCCTCTCCAGCCATATAAAGGCTGTATGCAGATATACATATATTCTTTCTACAGCTGTAAGCAGGAAACAAGCCAATTTTATCAGCGATAGGAGACAGTACTTTATTCTGGGCTATGCTGATTCTTAACCGGCAATTAGAAAACAATTATTTTTTTTTAAGTTCCTGCTGTATCTTTGTTTTCCATTAAGGTGGGGACTCTTTCTACAAATTGGTTTTGCCAAAGATAACAAAATCACATCTCTTTTCTTTTGTATAAACAAAAGAAAGGATAATAAAGTGGCAAATTAATTTCCCCTGCATGATAAAACTAATGAAATCATCTCATGTGGGCCATCTGCTTCATGGATGCAAACTGAACCACACTTTCAACTGCCCAGTAAGTTGCTTAACTCAGTTAGCCCTTATTGCTCTGCTCTGTTCTCAAAGGGAATATCTCTCTGGTCTCTTTGGCTTCCAGACAAGGAAGTTGCTCAGCCAGAGGAAGTGACACGTGGGATGGCGATGCCGCCCTTCTCCGGCTGGCTTTCCACCAGTGAATAAAGTCTTCAGGAGGGTAGCTACTTTAGTAGCTAGACTTGTAGCAGAACTGAACTGCATGACAGGTACTATGGAGCACCTCCTAAATGTACCCACTGAGCCCAATGTACGCATTTGCCATGTTTAGCCTCCCAATTGTAGAGCTAGTTTCTGTTTCGCTTGCAAGGATTCTAAGGTTGAGGCAGGTGAAAGCATTTGCCAAAGGACTTCTATGCCACCACCACACTGTCTGGCTTGGCAGCCATCGGTCACTATGAATGAAACTGAGCATCCCAGAGTCGGTGTGTCAGAGTGTTGGCTTAAACTTGAGGCACCTATACAGCTTGTATCAGTGACCAAACTGTGGAACAAAAGGGCAAACTTCAGCATTCTAGAAACACAGGAGGGAGGATTCCACAGTTTTTTCCTGTCTTCACAGAGGGATGACAGGCATAGAAAGAGGAAGGAGTGTGGAAAGGGCCTTATCACTTAGAACGCTGGGTTGCTCTCACACTCTCTGCCCACCCACTCAAACTAGGGGTCACTGACAGCCGAGAGGAATGTCCACTCATTCAGAGATGCTGTGTGCTAGGGGCTGACCCTTGTGCTGAGAGATTGTGGCATGGCTGATGGCTTCAGGAATGTTGCCAGGATACTCTGACAGCATACAACTGGCTGACACCCTCACAGTGGGGTGGGGGGAAAGCAGCTCCTTGGAGAGAGTGCTAGCTGCTGCAGTACATCAGGGAAAAAGAGCTGGCTTCCAATAGAGCAGAAAACCAGCTCTAGTGAGCATAACTCAAGACACACTTTTCCACTCTCTGAAGTCCCCATGAGGATAGGAGAGAGCTTACTGCCCCCACCTTCCAGCTATAGGTAGGTTCTGATCCCAATTCCAGGGAAGGAAATTCTAGCCAATGGAGTGTCTCTGAATGAAGAGGGCTGCTGGAGCCTTCATCCCACAGCAGGCACAGCCTGTGGGCTTGTATGCCAGCCCCATGCTACCTTTGGGATTTCCTGGTCCCCATTCTCTTTCCCCTTGCACATCAGATGCCTGGGACCAAGCTAGAAAGTGTGAGATAATTGGTAGAGTTTAGATGACCAACCATCTGTGTTTTCTTTCTAAAGTCCCCCTAGAGGATGCTGACTGGAGGGGACAGGGGAAAAGGCCTCATTGTTAGCTAGAAATCTCATCCTGCATAGAGATATTGGCTAATTATCTCTGAAAGAAGAAAAGAGGCTCATTTCAGTGGCACCCAAACCATTTGCCCCATGAATCTTATTCTCTCCACCTCCCTAGTCCTAGAATTGAAAGTGCTGTTACCAACTAAGCTATTGTCCTGGCCTTTGTGTTTTCTTTTTTTTCTTTCTTTTTTTCTAGACAGGATCTCATGTAACCCAGGCTCGCCTCAAATTTACTATAGAGCCAAGGATGACCTTGATCCTCCTGTCTACTTTCAGAATGCTGGGATTACAGATGAGCACCACCACATCTGGTTAGGTGGTACTGAAAATTAAATGAAGGTCTTTACAATAGTAGGCAAGCAGTCTACAACTAAGATATAGTGTCAACCCCATTTGTTTTTTTAAAAAACAAAACAAAAATGTTATAGAGTGAATGAGGCAGTGTGCTTCAAGTGTGTCTTAAGAAAGATGCTCCATTCAGTTTTTGCCCCTTTCCCTCTCCTACTCCCTTTAACTTCTCTTTCTTTCTTTTAGACAAGGTCTAACGATGTTTCCCAGGCTGGTCTGTAGTGTGCCCTGTAACCCAGGCTAGACTCCATTCCTTGATCCTTTAGCCTTAAACTACCAAGTACTGAGATCTGCCACCACATATTATTTAAGTATTGTTTTTCTTACCCTGTGAAGTATCAGCATACTGAATCAACATGAGAAATAAGACAATAAAATATTTCTGCTCCCTTCCCAGGAAAAGAAAAACCTCCCTTTTGAAATAAGAGAATTTATTCGAGGCCAACCTGGTCTACAGAGCAAATTCCAGGACAGCCAAAGCTACACAGTGAAATCCTGTCTCAAAAAAAAGTAATTAAAATAAAATAATAGAATTGAAATTCAGAGATGTGATATAGCCAAGGTCCAAGAGTAAAAAGGAAACAAGGCAGATCTTATACTAGGTTCTCACCTGCACACTTTCCTCTTTCTTGGAGGCAACATGAAGGGGAGAGACGAAGAGGTTCTCTCTCTCTAGCCTCAGGCCTGATCATGTTGCACATTTTAAGTTGAAGAAGTGCAGGTACCAGAGATAAAAGGGATGCAAAGATAGAGGAAGTGACTGGTGCAGGACTATTTTCTTCTTAGACTATCAATGTCAAGGCCACTAAAAACCATTTTGACTTATGATAAAATACATCACACAGAAGAGGAATATTTTGTAGTTGAAAAGTCCCCTGGAAGGACTCAGTCATGTAGAAAACGCATTCAGCTATATGAACACAAAGAATGTTGCCTGGCACTTTATTATTTTTTTTGTTCAATTCATTATTTAATTATTTATTAATTAACTATAATAAAATATCATTTATTTATATATTTATTTATTTATGAATATGGAAAGGACATTCTGAAGCTGGAACAGCATGCCTCCTAACACAGATTTGACATGTATGAGCTATTAAAAATTGTATGTTCCATCAATGAATTAATACCAAGTGACTAAACTGTCATCAGACTAAATAAATAAATAAAAACCTCCGAGGTAACATTCCTGGTCCAGACAGCAGACATGCATGGTTTCACGGAAATTATTTGTGCTTTGATTCCTGACAGAACTCGGGCTGACTTCTGCCTCTGTTACTTGACTGGGTGACTCTGGGCAAAGGGGCTAACCTTTTGACCCTGTGTTCCCATGTGTGAGGTGCAGCTATGCATCTTCTTGTTCAGAGGGCTGTCAGAGGACTGGGGGCACACTGAGCGAAATTCAAGCAGCTAGATTACACAGCTACCCAAGACCTAGTGAGGAACTGAGATAAACATGGCAGATAATTCAAATAAATGGAAAGAGACAGCCAGATAAGACAAGGAGGCTCCCAGCACATGAAACTTTAATGCCAGCGACAATTCAGGGTTGACTCTGGTCAATAGGAACCATAAATAGCTGTTGCCTAATGGCTATGTCCTCCTGAAAATGGGTTACTCGTCTGAGTCCATCTCCCAGAGGACAGCTGCAAATGCCATCAATACTGGCACTAGGCAACAGCCTTATTTATAGCCAAGGGACAGATTCCAAAGATAGAAGAGGCCATGGAGGCTGAACCCCCATCTCCACGCTCCCATATTTCTAGAGCATGGAGTGGTGTGGCTGAAAAGTCAGCCTTAAAGGATTGACTAAGACCATGGAAGGATGGTGCATGAAAACCGGAAATAATGGAAAGGGAGAGGTTTAAAAAGCACCATGAGCAGAGTAAATAAATGTGAGTGGAACAACATATATCGGGTTTTCTGGAGTCAGCTGCCAGCCCTCACCAAGACTGCCCTGAACTTCAAAAATTGAAAGACCCCACTGAATATTTAGGCAGATTCCGGAGAAGTTCAGAAAGCCTCCTCTGGGCCACACCTGCCACGGAAGCATTTCTGCATACCTGCACAACAGAGTCCCAATGTCTTGACTTGTTCAAGGCCTGCAACATAAGCAAGTGCCCAGACCTCTTCCTGCTCCTCCCCTCCTCATTAGCTCAGCGAGGCTCCTGGGATTACTCATGGAGAACAGCCTCTTCCAACCCCTTGGCATTAACTTCTATGGCTGTAATACACAGGCCTCACAAGTTGGGAGTCATCTGAGATTCTCAAAGAAACCTGGATTCAAACCTTCTCCCACCAAACAAACAAACAAACAAACAAACAAAAAACCTTATTTTTTTTTTCATCAAATCAGCTGTATTTCTCTGCTCCTATTGTACCTGTTAAGGTCTCTGAGGACAAGATCCACAGTCACTATTTCTATTAGTTTTATAGAAATTGACTACTCAGGTAACAAACAATAAGCTGGCTGGCTGGCTGGCTGGCTGGGTAGATGGATGGATGGATGGATGGATAGATGGACTGAAGGACAAATGGAAGCATGAATAGATTTTGATGAATCATAAAGAAACCACCCACGGGAATAATTATCCACTCTGCCATGTGCCACTCAACCCAGCCAATAAGTGGACTGTCCTGGCAACCACAAAACTGAGATTTATATTGAACCCTTCCTGAACAGCAGGTCTGATCCCTAATAACTGTCCTTCTTAGGAGAAAATCAGCCTAAACAAAACCATCCTTTGTTGATGATTAACCAAGAATTAGGTTGTCTTGTAGAGGACTGGCAAACATGGCTGCCATTGCACCATGGTGAGCAAGAGAGATGGCTTCCTGAGTACCAATGAAAGACTCCAAGAGTCTAACTGGACATATGTTTGGGAGAGCACAATAAAAATGAGTACTTTTCCCAGATTGTCATCTTTGGTGAAGTTTTAAAAACTAGATGAATACATACTATAGGTCTTCAGCCAGGGTAAGCTACAGATCAGAGGAGACATAAAGGAAGCAACCCTCCCCCAACTGCGTGAAGCCTGCCTCCTCCCACACTGACCCATACACACACTTGAACTTAGAAAGTGTCAGGCCACAGAGGAAGAGGGTGAAGGCAGTGCAGTCCTGATGAGACTTCATAGGCTGGAGTCAGATGGTAGGGGAGGAGGGCTCTGCCTTTGTGAGTAGGAGGGGAGGGGGATGGGTGGGAAGGAGGGGGGTGAGACTGGGAGGAGATGAGAGAGGAGGCTACCAGAACGTAAAGTGAATACACTATAAAAAACAAATTTAAATAATAACAAAGTGACTAGTGTAAGTCACTAGGCCAACTAGCCGTGGACCACATTATATCTGCCACCTCAGCTTTCATCTTTTTATTTTTTTAATGTACACTGGTGTTTTGACTGCATGTATGTCTGTTTGAGGATGTCAGATCCCCTGGAACAGGAGTTACAGACAGTTGTAAGCTGCCATGTGGGTGCTGGGAGTTGAACCCAGGTCCTTTGGAAGAGCAGTTAGTGCTCTCAACCACTGAGCCGTCTCTCCAGCCCTTCATCATGGTGCACCCCCATGCTTCCCTAGACAAGGCCCATGTTTATTTGGCCATTTCCCAATCCTTTAAGCCACAGATTGGGTAAGGCACAGGAAACACACCAAACCAGTCAGGCTGCTGTTAGTTTTCTTTTGGCTCCTTTGGGCTTGCAGGTAAAACTCGTTCTGTTGGACAGAGGGTTTTTCCACTACCAAGTAGGACAGTGGTGGGTCTTCTCAGCCCATGTGTCATCCTCCACTTGTAGGGGAGTGGCCTCTTACGTGTCTGGCAACTCCCCGCACACACCAGGACTCTGTTCTATTACCACGTTTCCTCGGGGAAACTTCACAATACCCTAGGAGGAAAGGATCGCTGTCCCATTTCATAGGAAGGACACTGGCACCCAGGAGACATAAGTGACTTCTAAACATAACCCACACAAGAAGACCCACAACTGTACGTACAGTCGCCATGAAGCTTTGCTTCCACCAACGCAGCAGAGGGCCTGGAAGGATGAAGAGCTTCACATCGACCAGCTTCCTTGTGGCTTCTTACCTTGTCCTAGATAGAGCAGGCCCACAAACCTCTGCTATGGAATGGGTGCTCTCAGCTAATGGGGGAGCTGGCACCGACCAGAGGAGGCAGTCCTTGCCCACACTTCCAAGGCCAGTCCTACACTCCCTGCAATCAGAGACTGCATCTGGGTTGGCAGATGCCTGGCGAATCTGTTGTGTAGTTTTGATATATGACACCAGTGTGATATGCTCACCTGGGAATATTTGGGTGCCAAGAATGAGCAGGAGGGAAAGCACTGCAGAAGGATCGACCTTGGCAATTTCCTACCACAGGAACCCCCTGGAGGAGCTTTAATGAAGTCTTGCAAGAGCCGAGATGTGTCTGCATTGCTGGAGGATGTAGCGCCCAGTCTGCAACATGCAAAGGTCTGCAGGAGGGTGTGGTGAGCCTCGCGAGCAATGGGCCTTCTCCGTGATCTAAAGGGCTGCTTAGGGCAGACAAGAAGCCACTGTCATGTCTGTCTGTGCTCTCCGGCTAGGGTTAATGGACTCTTGGGTTGAGGGAATTTTCTATTTGTTCCTGAGGCTTTTCTTGAAGCCTGGTTTACGCGGAACAACAAAGATCCTGCCAACGGCCTGTGCCCAGTAACTGTGCCTGTTTCCCAGAATGAGCAAACACTGACACCCTGCTCCTCGCCAACACTACAACGATAAGGTCTAACTGCCTTAGTGGGTTTTCTGAATTCATCATTCAGAAGAAGCCAAGACGAACACCATCTTATTAAAAAGATGTGACAACAGGAGGCCAGTCCACAGACCACAGAATCAGAAAGTCTTGAAGTGTAGAAGGGGCTTCCTAAGCCTTCAGTGGCTAATGCTGTCATTTCTTGTCATAGAATTCTAAGTCTGACCTCTGTGCCAAGTTCTCCCAAACACGGAGGCATGAAGAACCGATGTAGGCCATAAGCTGCCAGATACTTCTCCTGGAAAGCTTTCTTCTTTTGACTTGACTTTGGATCCTAGCACACGGGGGAGAAACCCAGCGGTGAATACTCTCAGGCTTCAGATAGTGACAGCTGCCCCTGTCATCTTTGTCTCACGGAAGCATTTCAGATACCTATGAAGACCCCTCTTCCTCCACCACCCTCTGCTCTTCCAGAGAGTGATGCTGGATAAGGCTAAAGGTAGCTTTGTTTTATTTATTGAGACAGAGTCCTGCTAGATAGCCCACGTTGGTGCTGAACTTTTCAATCCTTTTGTCTCTGCTTCCAAAGTGTTAGGATTTCAGGTATGTACCCCATGCCTGACTCTGATGGCAACTGCTAAGTTAAATTCAAGGACCGCAGATTGAATCAAAATTACCTCTCTGCCTCCAAAAGATGGGTATAAGCCAGCTCCCCCACATTCTCCTATAGTGGTCTCCAAGGTAGTCAGCCTGCCTCATGACACATGGGGCTACTGAGGAGCCCCAAACTACCTCACAAAACAAAGTCAGAGATCCTGGCAAACTCTGCCTGGAAAGAGAAAAGCCTTAGAGAGGCTGGGAAAAGCAAAGGAGGAGGGAGGCCATGAAGACAAAGCTTTTGACACTTGGCAGTAGGGGAGGAGTGCAAGACCAAAGGGGAGAGGCCCAAGCATGGCAGCATCATGCTCAGCCCCACATAGCAAAGGATTCGTAGGTGACCCACTGGGAGTAGAGGGGAAGTGCCAGCCTGCTGGTTCCAGCCAAGAGACAGGCTACACGGTCACAGGCTGCCTCCGTGCCCACTCTCCACCCTGAGATGCAGCTTACTGTTGCCAAACTGGTTGGGCTAAGTCACAGACAGTAGAAAGGACCTGTCTGGCTGCCATATCCCTGATCAAAGCTGACTCATTTCAAAGGCAAACTGTCAGCAGAGAAGGAGATTGTGATCAGACAGAAAAAATAAACTATCAGGTTACCTCTGGGGTTAAAAAACAGAACCTACCTATAAACAAAGTCATCTTTTGTGCTCTGAAATGTTCCATCCTAACAGCCCATGAGGAAAATTATCAGGCATTAATTAAAGTACACACTTGAATCCTGAGGTAAGGCCCTAATGCTCATTTGTCTCACATTGTCTCCTGTGGGGAAACTTTCTGACGCTGCGAGCTTAAGAAAACACCTAAGACTAAACCAGACTCAGGTCGCAGCTGTTCAGAAAGTCCCACTTTGTTCTATAGTTGCTCATGATGCAATCATGGCATGGTGAGATCACAAAGTGGTTCTAGGAGACAGAGACACACACGAACACAAAGACATAGACACACACACACACACACAGAAACAGATATATACATACACACAAATACAAAGACATAGATGTATATTCAGAAATGCATACAAATACATGCATACATAGACACACACAGAAACACACAGAAAAACACATTCAGACACAGAAACAGACATATGCACACAGATAATATTCAGACACACACATAGACACTCAAAAATGAAGTTATAGATACATTTTCAGAAACATACACAGACAGACACATACCCATGCACACACAAGAACATGCACCCATGCAAGCACACCTCTTCTCCTTCCCTCTTTCTTTTGAAAGACACAGCATGGCAAAGCTATCAGCTACACTTTCGTTAAGCTCACATTTCAGGACAAGTTGGTTTCAGATCCGAATTCTCGGAGTGAAACAATTTGGTTGAGAGTAGATTTTCTGGACAGGTCTCCAGGCATCTCCCTAGCAATGGGAAGAACTGATCCACATGATGTGTTAGAGACAATGGCAGTCATTCCTGCTTCTCAAACTCTGGACACTTGAGAACTCAATGGGGCCTGTAGATGTGCACAGGGCCCGGCAACCATGCCTGGGGGCCAGCTGGGGCCAGGCTGTGGCTCACTTCTCTGGGAGCTGAAATGTCCAGGGGACCAACCACACTCAAGGCTGGTCAGAAGTAGTTCCAGTCAGATTCTCTGCCTTGAACTGCCAGTGGGAGGGACAGCATCCTACGAGAAGAACTGTCAGCCCTCAGCTGGTGAGAGAATGGAAGGTTGGTGAGGAGGGTGGGTAGGGTGGCTTAGAGAAACACTGAAGCCATCACGAATGTAAAGCTGCCTCCACTTAGAGTCAGGGGCTCCCTAGGGCTCCAACAAGCTGCAAGAGACTTCGTCCTATCCTACTTTGAGGCCCTGGGCTGAAACCAGGGTGGCTAAAACACTGCTTCTACCAAGTCAGCTTGTGAGAATAAGTGTTCCTGCCACTGAAAGCCACTTGAGTCCACTCCAAAAAAAAAAAAAAAAAAAAGTCTTTTAGGACTCTGATATCCTCCACTAATGTATGTGAAGTAAAAAGCAGGGAGACCAAGAAAGGAAGGCAAGGGATTCAGATAGCCAGTTACTCCAGACATGGTCACTGCTCCCAATATTCGATGCCACTTGATGTGTGAAGTTTGTAGACAGTCTGCAGGAAAAGCTGTCAGAGGCAGGTGACAAGCTTTCTGAAGCTCCAAAAACAACTCAGATGTTCCTAAAGCAATACTCTCTCCCCGTGCCCATCTGCTAGGTGTCCTGGGCAGGTGGAAGCCAGCTCCCAAGTTTACCAGACTCATCTACCAGAGCAACTAGTGCCAACCACAGGCTATGTGTCCACAGGAAGACACACTGGATGTTTCTGTCTGCTCACTGTGGTAAGCAGTGGGGAGATAGACTGTAGAATTAACTCAGTGAAGGTCTATGCCCTCCTATGGTCCCCTTGCTCTCCCGACCTTCCCAAACGCTGTAGATGACCTATGAGACCATAGGTCTCCCATTGGTGACCTGGAGTCCCCCGGGTTCACTAAAGTGAAGCTAACAGGGTCTCCAGGAATTCTCACAGACATAAGAAGGCTGATAACTAACCAAGAAGGAGAGTGATGGGCACACCTGTCACAGGACCATTCTCCAGGAGCTGCTAATAAGGTTTCATGCCAGCCCCACATAATCTCTCACAATGCGGTCCTACTGGACACAAAATCCTTTCCTGCCTTCCCAAGTGGAATGAGCAGGATGAGTGCTAGAGGGATTAGAAGGGCACAGTCAGGAGAGTCCCAGCAACCTAGAGCTCGAGTTCTGAGGGGTCTGTGGTTTTTGTTGTTGTTTTGGTTTGGTTTTTTGTTTGTTTGTTTGTTTGTTTTTGCCTCCAAGAATCTATAAATTAAACAAGACAGAGTCGGACATGCCTGATATCCATAGGCTTCGATTGTCAGCTAAACAGACTGACAAGTGTCCTCCACCATTTGCTTGCAGCTTTGGGCAGGCTGCCCTATGGGAACCTCAATTTTTCTCTTCCTGTAAAGGGGTATGTCAAGGGAGGTATGAGGTGACTAAACAAAGCAAATGTTGTTTCTGAACCCCCAATTCCCAACTTGGGCTCCCACAGTACTAACATCAAAGAGCCACTTGGACTCCCTTCCGGTGGCTCCTCTCCAATAACCCGAGTACCTTTTCTGGTTGGCTATGCTTAGGCCTGTCTCACCGCCTCTGAACATCTTTTCAAAGCCATTTTCCCACAGCAGAGGAGACTAGGGGTGACAGTTTCAGCCCAGATTTATGGAACCCCACAATCAGAAGATTAAAATTCCAAGTGTCATCTGGATAAGATGAGCCAGATGCTTGAAGTCTTGCAAAAGCCTCTAGCCCTGCCCGGGTGGAGGTATCAGGGTGGCCAAGGGGTTCTGGGCAAGGTCTGCAGGCTGAGAAAGGAGCATACTCTATTATAGAAGAGATGTGTTGATAAGGCCGATTTAGCAGGTCCAAAGCATCTGTTAACAGAACCATCGACTGGCGATGCTGTGGAGCTGTATTCACTTCAGAGAAATTGTGACCCTGCTCAGCTCAGGGAACCATCTCCAAGTGTGGGAAGAAATGCATTTGTCAATGTTGGCAATGTCAGCAGGGGGAGGACAGGACCAGGAACATCATGGCATGTAGGCCTCGGAGCTAACTCATTAGAAGGAAGGTCACTCTAGCTGACTTCAGCTGCCCTGACACATGCTCAGAGCCAAAAGAGGAGGTGACAGATATTTCTAGAACTCCCAGTACACAAATCTCCACCAGGATGCTTTGCTCTACTGTCTTCACCTATGAAACACTGATTAAGGGTTACTGTAATCTCTGTTCCTCAGAGGGGAGACAGGTGCTTAGGGACACCAAGTAATCCATCCATCTGAGTTATAGCAGCACCAATATGGCAGGTTAGGGTACCAAATGAAGCAGCTATTTCTGAATTCAAGGATTGTGGCCAAGGACTGGCTTTCTTCCACTAGAAACATCAGCTCCTGGTATCTGTTTACACTGGGGCTGACCTATTCCCACTCGCCACCAAGACCAGAGTAGATTAGCTAGAACGGTAGACTATTGCACTCAGGAGGCTGAGGCAGGAAGTTCACAAGTTCAAGGCCAGCCCTGGGGCACAGTGTGCTTGAGATCAGCTTTGGCTACATGAAACAGAAAGTGCGGAACAAGAGGAAGGGAGAATGGCAGAGGAGGAGGGGAAGAAGAGAGTGGCAAGAAAGTAGCAGAAGAGGAGGAAGAAGAGGAAAGAAAGGGGGGAGAAAACACAGGAGAGAGAGGAAGGGAGGGAAGGAGGTCTTGAGGATCAGATTGCCCAGATCACTATCAAGGCATTAAAAGAAAAAGTTAGAATGAATGTTGCTGTGTGAAAGACGACCCTTGGCCATAGTTAAGGATCCAAACTATTGTTGAGTGAAGGCAACAAGCTTTTCAGAAGGAGCTGCTTCACTGGTCAAACTGAAATCCTAACAGTATTGTGAAAATGGCCATCCTGCCAAAAGCAATCTACAGATTCAACACAATTCCCATCAAAATACCAACTCAATTCTTTACAGACCTTGAAAAAAAGATTCTCAGCTTCATATGGAGAAACAAAAAACCCAGAATCTCCAAAACAATCCTGTACAACAACAGATCATCTGGAGGTATCTCCATCCCCAATCTCAAGCTGTACTACAGAGCAATAGTAATAAAAACTGCATGGTATTGGCATAGAAACAGAAAGGAGGATCAATGGAACCGAACAGAAGACCCAGAAATAAACCGACACACCTATGAATACTTGATTTTTGACAAAGAAGCCAAAACCATTCAATGGAAAAAAGACAGCATCTTCAACAAATGGTGCTGGTCCAACTGGATGTCTACATGCAGAAAAATGAAAATTGATCCATATTTAGCACCCTGCACAAAACTAAAGTCCAAGTGGATCAAAGACCTCAACATAAAACCAGATACTCTAAATCTGTTAGAAAAAAAAGTGAGGAACAGCCTACAACTCATTGGCACAGGAGACAACTTCCTGAACACAATACCAACAGCACAGGCTCTAAGAGCAACAATCAATAAATAGGACCTCATGAAACTGAAAAGCTTCTGTAAAGCAAAGGACACCGTCATCAAAACGACTGCCTACAGATTGGGAAAGAATCTTCACTAACCCTTTATCTGACAGAGGACTAATATCCAGTATATATAAAGAACTAAAGAAGCTGAAAAGCAACAAACCAAGTAATCCAATTAAAAAATGGGGAACAGAGCTAAACAGAGAATTCTCTGTAGAGGAATACTAAATGGCAGAGAAACACTTAAAGAAATGCTCAACCTCATTAGCCATCAGGGAAATGCAAATCAAAACGACCCTGAGATTTCACCTCACACCCATTAGAATGGCCAAGAAGAAAAACTCAAGTGACAACACATGCTGGAGAGGTTGTGGAGAAAGGGGAACCCTCCTCCACTGCTGGTGGGAATGTAAACTGGTACAACCACTTTGGAAATCTATCTGGCGCTTTCTCAGACAATTAGGAATAGTGCTTCCTCAAGACCCAGCTATACCACTGCTAGGTATATACCCAAACTTTGCTCAAGTACACAAAAGGGATACTTGCTCAACCATGTTTATAGCAGCTTTATTTGTAATAGCCAGAACCTGGAAACAACCCAGATGTCCATCAATGGAGGAATGGATACAGAAATTGTGGTATTTTTACACAATGGAATACTACTCAGCAATCAAAAAGGAGGAAATAATGAAATTTGCAGGCAAATGGTAGGATCTAGAAAAGATCATTCTGAGTGAAATATCCCAGAAGGAGAAAGACAAACACGGTATATACTCGCTTATATAGACCAATACAATATGATAAACATAATGAAATCTATACACATAAAAAAGATAATCAAGAGAGCGGACATGGGTTAAGATGATCAATCCTCATTTAGAAAGACAGATGGGATGTGCATTGAACATATGACAGGAGTCTACTGAAGGCATCTGAAAGACTCTAACTAGCAGTGTTTTCAAAGCAGATACAAAGACTCATAACCAAACCTTCGGCAGAGTACAGGGAATCATATGAAAGAAGGGGAGTTAGTATGATGGGAAAAGGATAGGAGCTCACAAGGACCAAATACATCTGGGCACAGGGTCTTTTCTGAGACTGACATTCAACCAAGGACCATGTATGGATATAACCTAGAACCTCCGCTCAGATGTAGCCTGTGGCAGCTCAGTAACCAATTGGTTTCCCAAAGTGAGGGGAACAAGGACTATTTCTAACAGGAACTCAATGACTGGCTCTTTGGCCTCCTCACCCCCCAAGGGAGGAGCAGTCCTGTTAGGCCACAGAGGAGGACTTTGCAGCCAGTCCTGAAGATACCTGATAAAACAGGATCAGATGAATGGGGCGGAGGTCCCTCCCATCAGTGGACTTGGAAAGGGGCAGAGTGGAGATGAGGGAGGGAGGGTGGGAGTAGGAAGGAATGAGGGAGTGGGATACAGCTGGGATAAAGAGTTAATAAAATGTAACTGATAAGAAAAAAATAAAATAAAAAAAAAAAAAGAAATCCTAACAGTCTCTAAGACTCAGGCTTTGTCAGGGGAGGAGTTCATGCTCTTTGTAATGTCACTGAAGAAAAAGGAGGGGGCAGAGCCTATTTATTGGTCTTGCCCCCTCCAGCTCTGTCTCTGGCCTTTTTCACGTGATAACTAAACCCACATCCTCCGCTACACTCACCTGCACACCTCCCTCATATCCTCTCCCGCTCCCCATCCTCCAGGGACCCTCTCTATCATATGAGGAAGTCCAGAATTCTCAGCCTTGCACGTGTTACCTGGCTTCAGCTCAGCCCCCCTCCTCCTTTCTGCCCAGGCAGTGGCAGTGTTGCTTTGGGGATGTGCATGCTGGCTCCAGGCTCAGCCCTTCCGGTGTTCAGTATCAAGGTTCAGCTACCTAACATTAGAGTGGCCTTACAAGAGTTGCTTAAGCTTTGTGAGGCTAAACTACCACACATCAAGCAAGAAAAGTGAGATTACAGGCAGAGTGACTAGAAAAGAGCTGAGAACAAAGGACACTGGGGCTTTTCAAGCCCGCAGGCCAGCAGGGCTAGCATGGTAAACTAGCCTGACTTTCTCCACTATAACTCTCCCTACTATATCCTTTACCATAGCTGACGGAGTTCTTCAAGGCGCAGGCCAAGCCCATCTTGCACTTTCCTTCCTTGACATGGATGGTACCATGCACATAGCATCTGCACTCACCTGGTTCTCTGCCTCATCACCTCGTAGTATTATGGTCTATTTATACTCTATCCATTTTGGCCTCCTCCTTGGTTTGGTTTCAACTCCTTCTGTTTATTGTAGAAACCAGAAAGCCCAGATCCCCTTGCATTTCTGGGAGGCAGGAAAGAAATTGAGATCATTTCCCTTGTTGGAAGAACAGAAGTTGGGCAGGTATGATTGGACTCTTGCTCAAAAGGTTAAAACAGCAGAGGGCTGGAAAGGAAAGTCTAACTATGGGAAGACCTGAGATCTATTCATTCAGGGATTCTGTGAGTGTCCAGCTCTTTGTAACATGGCCCTTTGCTAGTTTAACCTGCTCCTAGTTTCCAGAGTAACCTCAACTGATAAATTCTCCAGTTGCTCTTCAGTTCCTTAAGCTCACACCACCTCATCTGAGTGTGCAGTTCAGTGCTCAGCCCTGCTCTTAGGAGCTCCGCACTACATGAAGACATTGGGAATACAGACTTATTTCCATCCTTGAAGCCAGCTGAACCCAAGTGGGCACCTTCTCATAGGGTCCCTCACCAGCACCACAGTCTGAGGAACGAACAGAGGAGAGCATGGCCCAGCCTTGCCCAGTGCCAAGGAGGGCTGCAGGACATATAAAGTCTTATGCTAGAAAAAGAAGTAATTGAAGTAATTGCCCACATTTGTCCCAGGGAAGACAAAGCAATCCTGTCCTGGAGGTGACCTTCATTGTTCTTGGGAATCAGTTTTTTTTTTTTCCCTAGAGTCTAAATGCCCCACTAAAATGTCCTCACCATTACAATAACCTCCCCTTAGCTTTTTTTTTTTTTTTCTCTCTGGTCACTGATGGCTCAGTGAGTGGGCAGAGGTATAGTTAAGGATATAATGCATTCTGAGCATACATAAGGCCATGAGTTTGGTCCTTAACAAAGAAAAAAATTAAATTAGCTTTCTCATCTCTGTCTCAGGAAATACGACAAGTAAGCTACCAGTGGGTGAGCTTTCTATAGGACTGTATGCAAATAGTCATCTAAAGATCTGTTTCATTATTATTTTTTAGTGTATGGATATACGCACATGAGTACAGTGCCATAGAAGGCCGAAAGAGGATATCAGATCCTCCTGAGCTACAGTTACAGGCTGCCTGACTGGGAATTGAACTTGGATCTCTTTGAGAACAGTATGAGTTATCTCTTCCATCCCAGGCATTTTCTTTTAATAGCTATATATTTATTTGTATGATTATCTTCCACTAAGGCCACTTTTGCACAAGTAGTTAAAAATAAACAGTGTCCTCTTACATAAAGTTATTCTCATTAAGTAGTCAATGTGAAGAAAAACAGTAAGTAAGTAAGTGATACAAGTGAAAGATGAGTTGGGCAAAAACTGCAAATTTCACAGAAGAAGGACTATATTTTGGTGACAGGGCATTAAGTCAAATGTTACAAACATATTTACTGGAGAATTTCAAATATCTAATCCACTTGACTTATCAAAACAGCATGAGATATCTCTGAGAATGTTCACAATTCATCTGAAATAACTCATTGTCCCGTTCTGTGAGCTTGTGGGAATAATTTTGTTTTACAGGGAAATTGCCAGCCAGAGCCAGGCACTGCAGGAGCCTGGCACAGGCTGCAGCACAGGGCAGGGTGCCTATGTGCCAGGTGTGTTTGGCTGGGGATAGGAACCAGTGTGGTACCTACTTTACAGGACACTAAGTAGGGCAGAAAGGTGCAATCCTGGCTTTTAAGTTAAATCATTGACTTCAAGGATCACCTTATTTAAAATTCTCTCTGAATTCAGTTTTCAACATGTAGGATCTTGGCGTTTATCCTAATTTGCACTGTCAACTTGACACAGCCTACAACTACCTGAAAAGAATCTCAATTGAGTAATTTCATCAGATTAGTCTATCTTTGGGGAACTGTGAGGATTACTAACTCAGGAAGGACTAGCCTACTGTGTGCAGCCCCATCCCAAAGGAGGTGGTCCTGGCTATAAAAAAATGCTAGCTGCTGTAAGCTTGTGAGGGAGGGAGAGCGCAAACTAGCAAGTCCCATTTCTCCATCATCTCTGCCTCAGCTGCCTGCTTTGACCTTTCTCGATGTTGGACAGGGAGCTGGAAGTGTAAGCCAAATGAGTCCTTTCCTCCCCTAAGTTGCTTATAGTCAGAGTGTTTTTATCACAGCAACAAAATGAAATCAGGTCAGAGTTACAGGAAAGGAAAGTTTAATAACTAAGTATTCAAATAAATGAGTGTTAAGTGGGAAAGGAGGAAGCTTTAAGGCTGGCAAACTAAGAAATCACTGGGTACAAATGAACAATTATGGAAGAAAAAGGTGGCTGGCATTTTCTCTGTAGCCATCCCATAAACATGCACATTGATCCTAAGGGGAGGGAGGATGAGCATTGAGAGCAAGAAAGTATAGCTCACTGCTCATGGGGCAAATCCCTGGTAGACTTGCCACGGTCAGTTTTAGCAAGATGTCACAAAAAACATTCTAGAACATATTCTGATAAAGGAACTGTCTTCTGGGGAAATGATTGCTATATCCATCGCTGGTAACAGCAGCAATATAGGCTCACAGTGTTCTAGAGGATGGGGTCCTGCCTTCTTTGGCAGGCAAATGACTTGCGTTCTTCTCCAGAAGTTCTTAGGAGGTTAAAAAAAAAAATCAGAAATGTAGCCATAAACTAGGTTACACAAAAATTGAAAGAGACATCATTACAAAATATAGCAACTACAGCAACAACATCTTCTCCTAGCATGCCATCCATCCATCCCCTCTGGGCACTGTGCTACTGTTGACTTAGGAGGTGGGAAGGAAGGTTCCTTATGACACTAAGCACAGGACCTTGCCTGAGGCTATTCATTCATCTGTCACATGTTTATTAGATCCATCCTTTGACTAGATGTTGTTCTGGGTAGCACCAATTCCTTGAAAACCCAATAGGCATGTCTCAAAGGCAGGATGGGACCAATGACAAATAAGCAAACACAGAAAAGAAGCCATCCTGTGGGTGGTGTGCTGTGTGGAGCTCAGACTGAAGAGGGCGCTGTGGCAACAATGAGGGATAACATGACGGGGGAGGACTGCATGAAAAGATGGTGGTAGGTGCTGAACCCTGGCTCCAGGGATTAAGCTCACTGGGTCCCCAAGGGAATGAAGATTGACAAACAGAGACACAAAGAAGTTGAGCTAGGTTTTCAGGTAGAGAAGGCACAGCACCCTGGCAGCTCAGCGTGTTTATTATGTACTGTTGAACAGAGAGGTGGAGTTACTGCGTACAGCTGCCCAGGGAGGCAGGTCATTACAGACAGGTAGAGATGGTGTTACTATACACAGCTGACCGAGCAGGCAGGTTCTGTAGGGGAGCATTCTTCAGGCCATGTCTAGAGTTTCTACTGCTGTGAAGAGACACCATGAGAGAGACAACCCTTATAAAGAAAACATTTAATTGGGGATGGCTTATATTTTCAAAGGTTTAATTCATTATCATCATGGCAGAAGCATGGCAACACGCAGGCAGACATGGTGCTGGAGAAGAAGCTGAGAGTTCTACATTTTGACCCTCAAACAGCAGTAGGAGACTGTGTGCCACACTGTGAGCATCAGAGAGCTCAAAGCCCCCCTCCACAGTGACACACTTCCTCCAACAAGGCCACATCTCGTAACAGTGCCACTCCCTATGGGCCAAGCATTCAAACACATGAGTCTATGGGGGCTGGGGAGTGCTGGTACCTCAGGGAACAGACACCCTGAGCAAGGGAAAAGCTACAGTGGACATTCTCTGTAAAAACTATCAATATTCAGTTTCAGAACAGAGTAAAGTGTGGTCCATTGGTCCTTTCACTCGGTTGGTCCCCACAGTGAGCTTTCTAGCAAAGGGCAATGGTCCAGTCAGGCCCACAGGCAGGAAAGGAACCAAGATCGTGCAAGAAAAGAAAGTAGTCCCAGGTGCTGTGGATGAGAAAACAAGGGTTGTGCCAAAGATGATAGGAGTCAAGCAGAGAAGAGATGACATGAGGACCTTCCAGGCTACCACTTCCAGCGTGGGGGTGGATGAATTTTATTCTACACATAGTGGGCAGTCACGGAGAAGCTTAAATACTGAGCAACACGATGTGATTTCTGTTCTTAGTAGGTCTACCTGAGAGATGGGGAGGAAGCAGGCAGTCCAGGCCACAGGAACAGTCCAGGAACAAGAGGCTGGGGGATGGTTACAGAGAGGGAAAGAAGACAAGAGAGCCTTTGAAGGGGACAAATATCCGGGGGGAGAATTAAAGCTTCCTGATTGAGTTTATTCTATTGCAACTTTGCTGGAATTTCAGCTGATTTGATTGACTTTCTAAATTTAATCATCATAAAATGGGGGAACTGCTTAGATACACATCCAAAAGCTCTAATCCCCAAACAGACAACAAAAGACATCTTCAGATTTAATGCTTGCACGCAGACAAATGCAGTGCACCCTCTCCAATGGACTGAGCTGCGCAGTGCTCCCTGGCTACCACTGGTTCCCTCCATTCCTCACAACTCCAACTCTCAAAATTCTTACTCCGCACTTTCAAATCCTCCTCAGAAGAAGCCAAATGTAACTTCTAAGGAAGAATGTTCTACGGCATTATGCTTCAGTGAGCCCAGAAGGCATGTCCAGATAGCAGTATCCAGGGACCCTATCAATCAATGTAGCCGGAAGTCTCAAATACGGCAGAAAGGCTGTTCAAAAAAGAGATATAAAACAGAGATGCATGCCAGTGAGGGCTGCCCAGCAGACTCCCTTACTGCTGGGAAACTTCCAGACAAGGTCTTAGCCTTCTGCCTCAATAAACAGCAGAGGTCATTAGGCCCAGCTACGCTCTCCTGCAAGCCTGATGTGAAAATGGTGTCCAGCTAGAACATGGCTTTACAGTGGGTCCAAAAGTCTCCCTTGCTGCAGCCTAGGGAACAGCCAGGCATTAGGAGCCAAGATTCTAGTCTAGTCTGGCTGAGGGCGAGAGTAGGGGGCCACACACCAACTGCTGACACTCATGCCCTCTCGAAGTGGGGGCTTTGGCTTCTGGAATTTTGTGGGGAAAGGGAAAGGCCAAGAAACTTTAGAAGATATCCCTGGCATATAGCTTGAGGCCTGTGACCTGGCCTGGGTATATATGTTTGGTAAGATATGCAGGGATGGTCCCCATTAAGCCTCTGAATACATTTACTCTTTGCCTGTTGCTGAGTAAGCGCTCTGGCACCTTCCTTCTAGAGACCCAGTGCTGTGCCCAGAGATGGAGGAAGGAGGAGGACATTTGCAAAGCATCCCCAGGGGCTGGGCAACAACCAGTGAGCACTTCTGTTTGATGTTTGTCATGTCTCCCTACTGCAGTATCATTGGATGGGGATAGTGCCCATCTCTATACAGTGGGGGACAGGAGTGAAGCTCGGAGCATGTGACCAGTGACAACAATGCTGAGGTTTGGAGGAGTCAGTTCCAAGGAGAACCTACACTTCTCCCACAGCAATTCTTGCTGCAACTCTCTCCTTACACCAGGCTCTCTCCAGGGACACCTGCCATCTGGATCCTCACAGCCCTGGCTACTAACCAACAACTTGCCTACCTCAAGCTCTTAGCCAGCATACTGAAGACAGTGAAGATGTTGTCCCAAGTTCTACTCTTGGAAAAGGAGAGACCCAAGCAGCTCTGTGGTTCTGAGCCGGGTCAAAGCTGTGCTAGCTGACTCCTCTACAACACCCTCATGCACTGGGATGAAAGAGGTGCACATACCTGGATCTTCTAAACAGGCAGATTCCTCAAGCACATGCTCTGTATTTGGGTCAGCTACAATACTAGACTAGAGAAGAGATACCCAAGGCTTAGAGATGCAAAATCACTTTCTCAGTGTCTCAGAGCCGAAGAGCAGCAGCTGGGACTCATGAGCTAGCTGGTGCTGTGACAGGTACTGTCGTTAAGTCCTCCCCACACTAACTTATATCCCAAAATTGGGACCATGATTATCCCCAACACAGATGAAAAAAATTGAGGTCCAGATGGTCGCACAAGTGAGCAGCTATGCTGGACAGAGGCTGAGGAAAGCAGGCTCCATCAGCCTTGTTCTGTTTCTTAGATTACCTTGTACCCCAAGCCCTGGTTGTGCTCACTGGACTATTATGCTTCTGTGACAGAAAACTGGGTCCTGAGGCACCTGAGATAACTGTGTGTGAATAAAAACTGCACTGGGCTGAAGTCAGGGACACTGGTCTCTGACCTTAAGAATTGGTTTGGACTGGAAATCTGCATTGAAAATGTACAGCCCTAACCATATATGGCTCTCTGAACTAGGTGTCCTCTTTCCCAGGGAAGACCATGAAGGCCTTAATAATGTGGGCTGAGGCTGCTGACAGGCTCTTCCCAGAGCCAGCCATGACCCTTCTGTGGCCGGGCACATGAGAGCTGTACACAATGAGTGGTGCAGCCCAGGAGATCCTGGGCAATTTACCAGGCCCTTGGTTTTTCTCTTTTGGCAGAGAGAAGGAAGTTAGTTGCCTTCATGGGTTGCTTTGAGGTCATAAAAATGGTCATAAAGCATTTTCCCAGATTCAAAGTCCAGGTTTGCAAAATGCTGTTGAACTCAGCCATGAGAAGGGTAATCAGAGAAGTGGGGGCTTTGCAAGATTCCCAGAAAGTAGTCTGAGAATGTAAAGAATCTTCATGACTTCTCCATGCTTCATGCAGCAGAGGCTCTGCTCCAGGGAGGGGCAGAGAGGCCCCAGTGCTACTGCAGGACAAGTAGCAATGTTCAGGACAGCACCACGATGCTTAGCCCGGCCCTAGGCTGTCCTGTCCAACAAGTTGTTCATCTCACCACCGGACAGTCCATATGCAGAGGGTAGGAAGTTGTTCTGCTTGACTCATTTCTAAGATGGGACCCAGATTTGCTTCTTATATCAACTTGCATGATTCTTCCTCCCTTTTATTCTATGTGCTTTGACTGGATTCAAGTTGTGTTTATCTGATAGTCACAAAGGGCCACATAGTGAGCCATTTTGTGTCACCTAGCTATCCATTGTTGCTTTATTTGATTGTTTTTGAGAAAGAGTCTTGTGTATTCTGGGCTGGCCTTAAACTTGCTGTGTTTTGGAGGATGACCTTGAACTTCAGATTCTCCTGCCTCTCCTTCTTGGGTGCCGGGATTACAGGCATGCACCATCATATCCCATTTTATGAATAGGATGGAACCCAGGGCTTTGTAGATTGCTAACTTACCAACTTCCATACAGTTATCAATTACAGTGAGGCCTGCAAAACACATCCATGCCTTCCACTTGGGGCTGGGGGCGGGGTAGGGTTGGGGTGGGAAAGCAGGTCAATCCTCCCTATACTGAAGTTTTGAGAAGGTCAAGGAAAGGACCTTGGGATTTCTTTTTTTCTTTTCTTTTCCTTTTTTGAGACAGTGTTTCTTTGTGTAGCCCTGGCTGTAGAACAGGCTGGCCTTGAAGTCACAGAAATCTACCTACCTCTGTTCCCAACTGCTGGGATTAAAGGTATGGACCACCATATCCAGCTGACTTTGGGATTTCAAGGGTTTAAAATCCTTTAAAGTATTTATTTTTAATAATTAAGCATGCATGAAATATTACATGAAAATGGGCTGTCTATCACTCAACAATGAGTTCTTGGGCATCTTGTCTTTGGAAGGCAGTATGCTTATAGTCCTGAGAAAGCCAAAAAAGAAAACTGGCCTCATGAGCTGACTTGATGGGAGGCTGATCTCATTAGTCAGCTCTTCAGCAGCTGTAAACCAGAAGAGGAATGAAGAGATCAGTTCTTCACTAAGTAACATGTAGTTTTGAGCACTGATCTTAGGCCTGCTGTTGAGGATACCTTTGAAAGCTGTCAAGAAGGATTCTAGCCCTTGAGGAGACCAGCCCCACTTAAGAATTAAGACAGGTGTGAAGAAGGGAAAAGCAGACAGGGACTGAGATTCTGAAAACAGTACCCATGTGATGGAGCAGAGTTGATCTCTGGGAAGGAGTGCCATCCAGATGGCCAAGAGCCATGCAGAAGAGCCTGCTGGGGCCTAGGGAATGTCTGGGAAACTGCCAGCATGGTTAAGAGCTTAGTGAGTCCAAGAAGAAGGGGGTGTGGTCATGTCTGTGAATGGCAGGAGGAGACGCAGGTGAGAGAGGTAGGAGCAGGGCAGATTCTGCAGGACTTTTAAGCCATGGTGAAGACATTATTCTCTATGCAAAGAGCGACTACAGAAATGTACTTAAATCAGGAGGGTAAAACAGTGCCGTTTCTGATTGGATGCTACTCTGGGGCTGTCTAGCAAATGGACTAGAAGGAGTGTTGGCTGATAAAGGTGTCCATTGTCAGAGACCGTTACAAAGGGTTTAGGTCTCTCAGAAGTTTCTGTTCTGGCAATAAGGTGAGAAGGAATTGAAACAGCATTCAAGCTCTGATTGAAGCAGCTGGTAAAAGTTAATTTTTTTGCAGCAATTCTCAACCAGGGATAAATCTGACACAAGGTCACATCTAGATACTTTTGGACACTTCTTGTTTTTATTTTTTATTTTTGTTTTGAGACAGTAGCCCTAGTTACTCTTGAACTCCCAATCTTTATGCCGTCACCTCCCAAAGGCTGAGATGACAGAATCGCCACTAAACACATCACAAAAGGCAGATGCTAAGGGCACTACTGGGCACCCGGTAACCGCTGGGACAGCCTTCAGGACTTGTCTGTCAAGCAGATGTCAATCAGGACACAGGCTGAGAAACCCTGGCTTGCAAGAGTAGAAAGAGCAAAAGTGGGGGACTGTAAGGGGGGTTCCTTAGTACTACATCTGGAACATATTACCCTTGAAATATTCATGCTACATTATCGTTGGCACCACACTGCTTGGAATGGAGCAAGTGAATGCCAGGGCTGGCAGGCAGGCCCTTTAAGGAGAGTAGCCAGTCCTCTTACCCCAAGTCAGGAAGACCTAGGGCACATGAGTTGCCCGCCTGCTAGCTGTACTAAGAAACATTTCATAAGATTACAGAAATGTGTGCCTTTATACTTAACACTCACCCCACCTGCGACTTTCCCTTTCTGCATTCCGCCTACCTCTAGTAGCCTGCTTTCAAGTCCTAGCTCTGGGAGGTTTTCTAAAGGTTCTGCCACCCCCACCTCCCACCTCTCACCCCCAGCCTGCAAACAAGTCTGAATTTCTAGAACTTTCTTTTGAAATAATAAATTGTTTTAATTATAGATTTGTGTGGTGGGGGTCTGCACATGCATATAGAACCTATGGGGGCCAGAGGACGGCACCAAACTCCCACAGAGCTGAAGTTTCAGGTGGTTGTGGGCCACCTGACGTCGGTGCTGGGAACTGAACTTGAGTCCTTTGCAAGAGGCATAAGTGCTCTTAACCACTGAGCCACTCCCGTAACTCTCTTAACTATACCATCTACTGAACACTACTGCTGACCCCCCCCCATGAGAAAAGCACTCAGCTAATCTTACAGTGTTCCCACCAGAGACTCTGGAGTCCAGACAACTTGTCATTTGGCCAAGATCATAAGGATCTGGACCAAATTATTCTGTTGCTAATGTCAGTGCACCACAGAGGAGACTCCCTGGAATCTCCAGCCTCAGCCTCAGCAGCAGCCTCTGGGGTTTTCTGAGGAGCCACTCATCCATCTGGCATGCTGATCACACACACACTGTGGCTCCCAATTCCTGCTGGGTAACGTGTCGAAGTATGTTCCCTCTGCTAAGTCGGCTTGCCCCAGCTCCTCTGTGGAAAGCTTGCCAGCAAGCAACCATGTTGGAAAGAAATGGAACTTTCCCCTTTGCCCTCTCTCCCAAGTTCCCACTTGGGTTCCCAAGAAAATGAGTCTACTCATTTATCTGGCTTTTTTTTTTCTTCAAGTCACTCTTCCCACAAGAGGAGGTGTGCCTAATCTGTCCTGGTGGCAAGGGTCAACGCAGTGTGCCCTCTGTGCCTTGAAGGTTCCTAATCTGCAATTCAAACAACAGATAAAACATAAAAAAACAAAAACAAAAACAAAAAAACAACAAAAAAAACCCTGCATTACTGCAGAACATGTCCAAACCTAAACAATGTGTGTAATAACTAATTACATGCCATTTCTGCTGTATTAAGTTCTATGAGCAATGCAGTGATGATTCATAGAATACAGGAAGGTGTGTGTAGGTCATATGAAAACTCATCATTTTACATTGGGCATCACAGGTTGTATTATCAGCAGGATTCTGGGTACCAATTCTACATGGATACAAAAGGAAAGGTATGTTTAAAGCCAGGCATGAGGATCCACAAAGTTCCTTTTACTCTCAGGAGAGACCTCTCTGGCCATCTTCCTCCTCCCTCCAAGTCTCTTAGAGTCAGGGGATGTCTCATCCCTGTGGTCACCATCAGGGAAGGTAAGAAAGCAGCTTACCTTTGGACTCAGTCAGATTCTTTACAATTGATCATCTCTCCTGGAGCCAGGGAGGTAAAAGCCAGGTTGTGAAGGCCATGGGTTTTGGTCCCCAGGACAAAAGGAGCAATGAGGGCACAGGCATTGCTTACGCTGATTCACATTCCCCTTGTACCATTTGGACCACAGTGTAAATATTCAACAGAACTTTAGAAATGCTACGAATAACTTCCAACGTGGTACTGCCAAAACCAATCCATCATGTCCAGCTGGCTACTCTCCGCTGCAACTCCCTCTTGCCTTACAGATCTCTCAGGACTGCAGTACACATTTCCCAGGCTAAAAGCCTCAGGATTCTTCAGCCTCTCCTTGCCTCTGCTCTGGCTGTCCACTGACAACCAGCTGGCAAGCCTTGCCTCTAAGTCCACAGAGAGACATGCTTACCAACAACATGCCTTTTCTGCAATTCTAGCCTTCAGCTTACGCACACTAGAGAAGCTCTCCACAGCACAAATGCTGGGAAAGGCATCTTCATCACCTTTCTATTGCCTGGGCCAAACACAGAATCTGGTTCATGCAAAACATTTAATTTCCAGAACAACTAGAAAGCCATCACTCCAATGGAGTCTGATACTGTGGAAATTCAAGGAGGATCATCAGCATGGCTGCCACTTATCTTTCAAATGTGACCCCGAGTATCAGAACTCAGATGAATTAACTCCACATCCACTGAACTGAGACCTAGAATCCATTGGCTCCCACCTGGGAACGCACAGTAAAACCCAGAAGTAATAGCCCCAGCCCTAGTCCAGGACCACATTCTCAGAGGAGGGTAGGTGTGGTAAGTAGCATGCAGGAGTATATGAGGTGGCAGCCAAATGACAGGGGCAAGGTAGATGTCTACATTCTCCCTCTTCCCCAGACACAGCGTGTCTGGGTTCACCCAGGAGCTATGCCAGAGATTCCTGGAACTGCTCCCAAACTTCCAGTACATGCCTTGTCACTGCAGAATCCCACAAACACTTAACCAGTGTTGATCGTGGAATGGACTTCTGCTGGGCTGAGGCCCAGCTGCAGCCAGCACCATGAGGCTTAGAGCCACAGGAGACTCAGGTCTTTCCACTAGCTACCCCATGGATTCACTTGTTTTCATTATGCTTGTAATGAGAAACCCTGGATTGCATGTGATCACTCTGTGCTGCTGAAAAAAAAATGGCAACTAAGCATTGGGCATGTGGCAGGTGCTAGGTGGCTTCTAGAGAACAAAAGGATGGAGCCTCTGTGGCTGTCATGGGCACTGATGAAAAGGGCTTGGTGATTGGATCCAGATCTCAACCCAGGACCACGTTCTCCAAGTAAGGTAAATATTGGTACTTCTATGAATATACACGTGCTCAGAAGAGTGCAGAGGACCAGTCAAAAGCAAGGCAAGTAAGGTGACATTCTTATCCTCAACCACTCCCATGTAGACCAAGTCAATAGGACTTGACAATTTAATTTTTATTTCAGTTTACTTTATGTATTTGGGTATTTTTCTTGTATGTGTGTTTGTGCTACATGAATACCAGGTGCATCCAATCCCCTAGAACTGGAGTTACAGATGGCTATGTGCCTCTATGTGGGTGCTGGGAATCAAACCTGTGTCGTCTGGAAGCTCTAAGACTTTGCAGTTTAAACGTCATGGAATGGAACCATAGACAGTCTTTGTCAAGTGCCTTGTAGGAGTTTAAGTCCATCACATATGGATCTTCACATGCCTATAATGTACAACGCTTCCGGACATAAGGGACAGTGGCAGGATCTACACTTTGACTCCTCATGTTCACTCTTCCCTCTCATGGACCAGCCTGCTGTCCACAAAGGCCCACAAAGCAGCACCCTTTTTCCCAGGCATAAGGTGGCTGCCCAGTTATCCTTTACAGAGAGGGAAACATCTTGCAAAGGATAAAAGCACAGGGAACACGTCGCTCCAACTCAGAAAGCATAACTTAAAGCAGGCCTGTTTGCCGAGTTTCCCTGGGTCAGAAAACTATACATTCAATGATGGGCCCCGTAGTCCAAGATCAGTCTGGAATAATACCCATCCAGAGAGGCAGAGCTGAGAACTGCCATGTCTATAGCTCCCCACGCTCCCACTGCAGTGGCCAGGATAGACATTACTTGGTAGAGAGAACATCTACTACCACAGTTCGCATTTTTTTAAAAAAGATGCAATAAAATCAGTTGGTTTAATTTCCAAACATGAACTCATTGCTATCTCAGGAAATATCACTTTACTTTTCAGATTAAATGTTATCCTAAGTCCAGAAGGCATTCAACATTGAGAAAGTAATGTACTTTAGCTGGCTTCTCCAGACTCAAATTTCACCTAAACAAGTTTTATACAAAGATTAGCCAAGAACTGGGTAACGGGATACCACAGGGTTACGTCATCTGCGGCCCATTTCCAAAGAAACACGGCTTTTCCAGGCACAATTCTATGTGCTGGCTCTTCTCCCTGTGCCTCCGTTACAGAGGCTCTCCGAGTGAGTAATGGCAGGTGTGTGGAGAGTGGCCATAAACAAGAGGCCTGAGGCTGGTCCCCCTCTTAAGGGCACGGCTGGGGCTCCTTGTTGCAGGGGCGGTAATGACATTCCAGGATTCTCAGCCCTGGCCTCCACCATCCTTTCTGCCTCTGGCTGCTTAGCTCAAAGTCACCCTACTGGAGTATGAGTCTGGCATTTGATTCTTACTGTCCACAAGATCATATGGGGAAAACATTTGACAGATCAAGAAAGGGCAGCTCCTGAGTCTACTAAAAATTTGCAACCCAAACGATAAATAACCTGCCTTGCATTATCCTTGGTACCTTTGCAAACTTAGAGGAGACAGTTCCTCACCTCAGCTTGATGACTTTACAACTCAGGCTCTGGTTTGAGTCTTCGCTGGTACCATTTAACTCGCACACCCTCCCCATGATGATAGAGAAGATGAGGAAGGCAAGGTGCAGAAGTTAAATGACTTGTCCAAGGTCACACTGAAGGTAGCAGGAATCAGGGTTTGATTTGACTGTGTATTAGCTTCCCATTTACTGTAACAAAACACTTGAGTTTAAACCAACTTAGAAATAAGAAAGGTTTACCTCCATATACTGTTTTGAAGGTTTCAGTTCATGGCTTGCCTCACTGCCTTGGAGCCTAATTTGGTAGCCCATGGTGAAGTAAGCTGCTTTAACTCTATTGCAACCAGCAATGGAATAAAGAGAAGGTCAGGCCAGTGCTTCAGTACACTCCCTGGGCAGTTTGCTCCTATAGTATGAATTGGAGTGGCAGGGGGGTTCTTTGAAGAATGGAGACTTGATGTGGGCTTTGGAAAATCAATCCGTTGGGCTGGTGAGATAGCTCAGCAGTAGGAGGTCATGTTTGTTTCTTTGTTTGTTTGTCCCATACTATCCCATCTGCCCACCTACCCCAAGTCTGACTACCTAAGTTCAACACCTGAACCCATATAGATAAAAGCCAGATGTGGCAGCACCCATATATAAGCCCAGCACTCATTAGGGGAGATAGGAAATGGAAGAACTGCCTAGAGTATGACGATCAGCCAAGACAAGGGGCCCTGCCTCAACAAGTAGGAGAGGACCCATGCTCCAAAGCTGTCCTCTCAATGCACGTCTACTTGCCCACACCAATATACATCACA
The DNA here is from genome assembly GCF_030254825.1 of Meriones unguiculatus. NCBI lineage: Eukaryota > Metazoa > Chordata > Mammalia > Rodentia > Muridae > Meriones > Meriones unguiculatus. Next base: position 38,260,003 of record NC_083361.1, on the reverse strand, counting down.
TATACACAGAAACAATACCAGTGACTTTGTTAGAAGAGACAATAAGCAAGTATACAGACAGGCTTGAAAAATGTCTGAGTATAGAAAAGCTCAGCTGGCTACGCCCGCTGGAATGAGCGGCTCCTGCCTGGAAGCAGTGCAGAGCAACAGAGGCAGCTAAAGGCTAACCACACAGAAGGCCTCGAGTGCCCTGGACAGGCAGAGCTTCTTCTCCCAACGAGCTCAGCTGCACCAAAGACTTCTGAGGGGTGGGAGGTAGTGGCACCATTGTCTACCAGTCTGGAGTGGTGCCACCTCATGGGGTGACAATGCCATCTTTGTCCCACCCCAAGGTGTTATGGCAGGATGGAGTTGGCAGTTTCAGTAGCAAGGACAAGCCTCTCCTAGCTCCCAGCTGTTTCAAGTATCTCCAACACTACTTGTCTTGTTACCCTGTTTAAGCAGACCTGCATTACCTTATCTTAACCCTTGCTCCGCAGCATCCTGGGTAGCTGGCTGGGCGCTCCGACTGTCTCAGTGCCTCTCAGCCTGTAACTCTTATCACATCACAGCCAGCATATCTGTAGTGACATGTAAATCAGAAGAACAACCCTTGGGAAGAGCCCTGGGCCCATGGCTGGCTGTGATGACAGCAGCCTACATGTCCTAGATAGATTAGAGACCCTAAAGAAAAGCTTAGTTGGACACATGTCTTCTGGGTGGGTGGCATTATATGATAGAGGTTAGAAATAGAAACTGAAAAATGTTTTGTACTAACTCCATACAAAAACAATTATGTCGGTAACGTAAGCACAGCTGGGTCACCAGAGGAACTAATTACAAATCTCTATGCCTCTGTTAACACAAAAATGCAGGAAAATGTGTAACCTCCCCAAATGTCATCCAAAGAAGTTGCTTGCTAATTTCAGTCACTTTCTTCTCCTTCGATATTCCAGGCTTTACTTCCCCAGTAATTAACCAAAGCTGGACCTTCTGCACACACGATGGTTTTGATTCTGAAAAGAATACCAAGGCTTATTACTCACAGCAGAGATTCGCATGGAAGCATTCCTGTCTACCCCAACCTGGCTTCTTGAAGAAAGGGTGGAATTTCTTGCCCTTGAGCATTAAAGGACTAACATAAAACAGACAGAGTTCAGTAGCCAGCAGAGAGAAAAGTCTATGCCACTTACAATTAGTGGAAAGCAGAGAAAAACCTTGCCGTGCCCAAGAGCAGAAATAACTGATATTTCCCAGAGAAAGGTGGGAGTAACTTCCAGTGAGTTCCAGTGAGCCTCCTACTCTGAAAAATGTAGCTGGTGAAATGAGGTTCAGGTAGACATGAGAAAGAGCTGCCTGATACAAGGGAGGTGTCATGGCAGTGATCATTTCACTGTGCATACATATGTCAAAACCATTACCTCCAACACCTTAGATATTAATTTTCTCTTACTTGGCAATTAGAGATCAATCTGGGAAAAGCAGGCATCAAAGAGGCACTCATATGTTTGTGTATGTGGGGTATGTATATGGGCAGACGTGCCCACGCATACACAGGTGTGTGGAGGCCAGAGGTCAACTTGCGTGTCTTCCTCTATCACTCTCCACCTCGTTTCTTTAGACACAGTCTCTCACTGAACCTGGAGCTTGCTACTTCAGCTAGACTAGCTGGCTGTTCAGCAAGCCTCTGGGATTTGGCTATCTCCACCTTCCCAGGGGTGTGGTTTCAGGCACACACCACCACACTCATCTTTTTATATGAATGCTAGGAATCTAAACTCGGGTGGTGGTACTGACCCATGGCCCAGACACACCGGTGTTTTGAACACAGCCCCTGCAGGGCCGTATCAGGCTCTGTAGTACTGTTGCTTCCTAAATCTGAGTAGGACAACTATAGAAAGAACCCCACACACAGAGCCCCACAGCCCCTGACCCTGTCTAATTTTTTTTATTAATTAGGGCAGGTTGCGTGTGTGTGGGGAGGCAAACTAACCAGGGCCTCTAGGGAAAGGTCAAAGGTCAGCAGCACTTTCAGCACCCATTATTTTTTATTATTCTCCATTCAGAGCTACTTTCTCCATCATTCTGAGGAAGGGAGGGTCCTGTAAGGTTTTCTTCCAGGATTACTCTCCCACCCTGTCTTTCCTCTGCACCTTGTTCACAGCATCCCCCAGCGTAAAGGACAATAGGCCAGGGAAGCTCACAAAGAGAAACAGTGCAGAGGGCACCGCTCAGGTCACATGCTCTTGCAGCCCTATCTGTGCCTCAGCCCCACCGGTCTCTAAGAACCATACCAGTCTCTGAACCAACACTGTGATGGCCATTGTCCCCAGAAAACCAGAGATGAGATGCTCAACTCTGAGCCTTCTTTTCCTCATCTGGACGAGCAGGGGCTATTATCAAATAGCTTTTAGTTCACAAGTTGTAGGAAGATGAAATAGAATCTATGTCATCTGCAAACGAAATTCTCTATACACACCAGCTGTACAGGTCATTTTAGCAATTCTTATCTCTTCCTGACCACAATTGTATGGTGACTGTAAAATTTGAGATATGAGGAAAACTGGATAAAAGAGTCCTGAGTGATACTTCTCCAACTTGGCACTGCTGCCGTCAGGGGCACGGCTCCCTTCTCTGTGCACAGGGACATGTACACTCTGCTGGATCACCTCCTAATGAGAAGGGTAGCCTTTTACCTCCCCCCAACTAAAGACGTGACCCTGAGGGGAAAACCTGCTACATCATCTTCTAATTTTCACAGCAGTCCAGGGAGATGCTCTGTCTGGTCCCTAGGCACAGGCTAGGGAGCCCAAGGTCTAAAAGTCACATGACCAGAGCAGACTGCAGGTGTCCTCCCAGGACCTGGGCTCTATGCTAGCACAACTGCAAGTGGGGGAAGGGCACTTCTCTCACTATCATTTCTCCCATTACTCTGTCAGGTGGACTAACTTCTTTCGATACCAACTTCTCCAGCAATCGCCTCCTTGTCTCTCCATGCCCTACCTTACACCAAAGAATCTAAGAGAAGGGAGCTGATGGGTGACAAGGTTGCCAGAGCCGCCCACATCATGCCTCTGGCTGTGCCTACACTTATCCACTCCCAGCAGGAGCGTCAGGCCTGAGCAGTCATCCCTCTCACTTTCTTTCATTCTTCATCTACCAGTCACTGCCTTCTCTCCTAGGTGGGCAGGTGCATTTCTGACATTCCCCTGCAAGAGATAACACACAGAAATCCAAACTTTGCATCTAATGACTCTTGGCCTTTTTTTTTTTTAATCCAATTAGCTTTAAAATAAAACACGACTTCTGCTCCACTATTCAACTAGACCAGTGAATTCTCAAGCTGTGGGTTAACTAACTTCATGTTTATTGAACTGCATCAATGATAAAAGTTTGGGCGCCCACCTCTGCCCCCAGGCCCCATTGTGGGCTGTTATTCACACACAATTGACTTCTAAGATGTTCTCAGGGAACTCCCTCCTGCTGAGCAGGGCCAGTAATGATTCAAAGATAAGAAAGGTTTTCTTTCCCCAAACCCATCACTAAGCAATCACCCAGCAGCACAGGCAAAGTGGGATCTAGACCCATGTCTCATTTACCATTGAAGAAAATAACAAGAAAATTGGCAGTACCCACTTAATCTACACCAGTGTTTCAGATGCTGGGCTGGGTCCTGTTCTTAGACTACCCCGTATCATCTTTGTACAAGGATAGAGAACTGCAAAACTCTTATTTCACAGAGAAGGAAAAGGGTCAGATTTAGTAAACAGCAAGGTTAGAATTGAAACCAGGAGTCAGCTGAGAGCAAAGGCCCTCAGCAGGGCAGCCTCTGTGTCCACTGAGGTCAGGTCTCTAGCAGAGCAAGTTCACAGCAGCTGGCTGGTCTCCTGATATCCAGCAATGTAACCCCTTCTATGAGATTTGCAATGTAACCCCTTCTATGAGAGGGTTGAGGCTTATTTGGGGGATGCATAATGCTCTCTGAATGACAAGACCCAGTCACACATTTTCTTGCCTGGACTCTGGAGACTGTAGGGTATCCAGGACTTTGCCTTGTGCATGCTAGCAGGTTGTCTGAGCTCCTCCACCCTTCCTCTATCTGGTTGGAAAAGGGGTACAGCCATCTTGGGTGGTCCTTACAGTCCATTTGAAAAGTGAAACACATTTAAAGACCCAGATAGACCCAATAAAGGCTGACCCCTGACCCATGCAGAAGAAAGCTTTCTCCATAGACTAAAGAGACAGCAAGGATGTTCCAGTTCTGGCCTCAGGCACCTGCCACCAGGCCCCAGATGTATCCACAGTTTCCCTGCCTGGCCCAGAAACTGTTCTCTTCATAAAAGCTTTAGGCCTGGCCACCTTTGCCATTTAGGCTGCAAAGCAGAGTGGCATCTCGGACATGACTTGGTGAAGAAGCAAGGAGAATATGGCTCTCCCACAGCAGGGCTGGGAGAGGGTTCCAGGAAAGGATTAGGGAGCTACAATCATGACTTGGAGCAGCAAAGGCGCGTAATGTCTGCTAATGTTACAGCACCTTAAACCAAGCTGTAAAGTAGCAGCTTAAGTTTCCGAAGGCCAATCATAACACATGCAGTGTGAACAGTAAGGTGCACTTTTCTAACAAATACTTCATGGTGTGAAGACCCCGGCTCGGTGTCTATTATTTTGCATTTTTATTTTAAATAGCATCACTAATGAGATCATCCCAATAAGTAAGAATTTCAGCTCATCCATCCAATTCTTTATTGAACTCTTATTCATCAAAACTCAGCACCAGATCTGTGAAGTTAGAACCTTTGACCCTTGCATGCTGAGGACACTGACGAGACTACAGCACTCTCTGACTTCAGTGGGGAGGATTACAATCCCTGCCAGCCAAAACCATCTGATTAAAAAAAAAAAAAATCACAGAGCCAAAGCCAGGAGAAGAGCCTTTGGATCACATTTCCTGCTTGGGATGGGAAAACAATTCAGCCTTCCTGGAGAAGCAAGGAAAGCATTGCTGGCCTCACCTCTCCCCAGAGGGAACCGGCAGTTACTAAGGAAAACGGAGGGAAAAAGTACCTGAAGCCTGGAGGCTTCTTGCAAGCTGGAAAAGGAACTACCACACTGTGAGAGGATATAGGAAGAGGGACTGCACATTTCCACCCCCTACCCCAAATGAGCAAGACCATGAGGGAGCAGTACCCACGTGCACCCTAAAGAACTACAATACAATGTTGGGCAGGGGTCCAGGAGGCAGACCAAGTCTGACCCAGTACCTGCCTGGAGAATACAGCTCTGCACCAAGATGACCCTGGAGGTACAACTGCACAAGCCTCAGGGATTCAAGGGATTCACACACACACACACACACACACACACACACACACACACACACGCTGAAATCTACCTTCAAAACAAAAAGAGAAAATACCAACTGCGGATCGGGGATTTTCCACTTCAGCAACAACTCAGGCTGTCAGGGAAGAGACCACAGTGGAAGCTTGTGAATCTGCGGTGTGCCCTTACCAGCTTCATGGTGGAATTATTCTGTTCCCAGCGCCACAGCATCATGCTCATCTTACTTCAGGGTGAGGAGGGTAGGGGAAGAGGAAGGGAAGAAGAAAAAAGAAGCCGAAGCACCTGCCGGTGAAGTCCTTGGTCTGGCCCCGGCTCCAGGTTGTCCACTGTCCTGCAGCCCCTTGGGGCATCCCTGACTGGCCACAGAGGTCAATTCGTGCAGTCCCCCGAGGGAACTCAAGGCGAGAGCGGAGAGCAGTCTTGCAATCACACTTCTTTAAGTGCCGTGCTCCCTCAGCGCAATCCAATAACTCCCCTGTGCCCTAGCGAGCAGACACTGGGGCCCCTGGGGCTCTGCGTGGTGGAGGGGGTGGGGGCACTGGCCAGTGTCGAACGGCCCGGTGCAAGGGGAACCGGAGAGCAGCCAGCGCAGCGGGGAGGTCCTTAACTCCTGAGAAGAGGGCGAGGGTAGGCGGGACAGCCTTGGGCAGAAGGGAGGGCTGTGAACCCGAGAGGGGGGCTGTGGCTCCCAGGACCATTCTGGCTCTCCGCCAGGACACCAGCTCGCATCTTCCCCCAACACGTGCTCAGCTCCTTCTCACTTTCTGCATCAAACTCACCCCAATTGTCCCGTGGTAGTCACTGGTACCGAGAGACAGCTGGATTCTGAACTACGGCTGTAGGACAGACGCAGGCACTCCGGAAGACCAGCGGGCGCGCACAAACACCCCGGCCCATACCCCTGGAGGTTATTTATTTCCTGCTACGTAAAGGATGGAGCTTGGATGTTTTCAAACACACCTGGCAGCTGTAGGAGAAAGGGCCTCCGCAAATCCTGGTAGGGGAGGAGGGGACAGGCGAGGACACCGCTTTGGATACTTTGTTTCCTCCTCAGTCTCCTCCACCTGCTGCACCCTGTGTCGTGCTTTTCTTTCTCACAGACTTCCGGGACTGGGCAGCGGCACTGTCCACTCATCCAAATGTGGCTCTCCAGGGGTTCTCAGAAACTTTGTCCTTCCTCAGAAGGCTCATGGCTTATTCAGAGCACCTCCACCCCCTCACCCCCCCATGACCCTGAGCACCCAGACATCAAGTCAAGTGTCTGGCTTGAGCAGCAGTAATAGAGTGCAGGATAGCAAAGCTGTCTCCCAGAACTGACAGAGCCGGGCCAGAATTCTTTAAATTATACTTATTAAATATTATTTCATGTTATTATATGTTCTTTTCAGCCGACCAAACTTCAGAATGAGAAGAAGTGAGAAGACTGTTCTGATCTTTTTCTTTTTTTTAGTTTTATTGTACTCAGGCCACTACTGCTCAGTCATGGCTGCAGAACAGATTTGAAAGCTAAAAACCTCCCTACCACCACCCACCGCCAAATCAGAATGCTTGAGGGTTTTTTTTAATTAATTTATTTATTATGTATACAGTGTTCTGCCTGAATGTACACCTGCATGCCAGAAGAGATCTCATTGTAGAGAGTTGTAGGCTGCCATGTGGTTGCTGGGAATTGAACTCAGGACCTCTGGAAGGGCAGTCAGTGCTCTTAACCTCTGAGCCATCTCTCCAGCCCCTGGCCCGATATTTTGAACAATGATCTTTAAAGCAGACCAAATCGATGAAAAAGGCTATCTATAACCTCTACCCTTCAGGATTTGATTGCTCTCATTGTTAAAAACAAAAGAAGCTTTAATAACACGGTTTTCTTTGGCTTCTCTACGATTTCCCCTTCCACCCTCCATGCCAGACCCTCCATGCCGGACCTTCCATGGTCCACCGATAATTGCCTTTGTTGTGCTGTCAGCATATCAAGGTCCTCCCCACCTCCCATCTGACAATTTCTCTCCTTGGTGCCCAGGCTCACCTGTGGTCTCACCTCTAAGGTCACCTCCTCTGAAGAGTTTTTGACTCTTTAAATGCAGCAACTCTCTCCTCCCCTCAAGCTCCTCTATCTCATCAGTGTCATTGCGTCACCGTTAGGCTCGATGCTAACTCTGTTAGCTTAATATTTTTCCTACTTTGTCCCGCTACACAAGTCCCAACCCAAACTATTTCATTCTCCTCTAGTGTCTGCCCTACTCCTTGCACTTGCCCCAGTATGTGGCCTGGAGTGGAAGTGACACAGGTCTCTGCAGCTCAAGGGTAGGGGTATAACCTAGAGGGGGCCAGCACAGCACACATGCCATTTGGAAATGCATGTTTTGTATTAAAATAGACATATAGTCAGAAGCCAAATCTTAAAATATCTTTATTTTCCAGAACTAAAGCTTAACAAAAATCTTATTGGCCAGGACAGCAAAACAGAGGCTGTCTAGTGCATCTTATATTTTAATCCAGGGGCCCACATTGCGGGGAGGAAGACTGGAAATCAAGGCTTCTTTATAGATGCCACCTGCCCAGGGGCCCATGCATTCTATAGGGAAGCTGCTATAGGCCCATCACACTTCCTAATACAGTTGCAACAACAACAGTGGTACTTCTCCAGGAAGTCGCTGCAGAGATGGTCAGAGATGGAAAACACCACTCACAATCCAAAAAGGAAGGAGAATGGCAGGCTCTCTAAGTGTGCCTGCCCAGTTTCAATAAAGGGACTCAAGGGACGACTTGTCCTACCATGCTCATGTATGAAGACAGATGTGCTAGCCCTTTCAGCCTTGAGCCTCGATAGTGCAGTGCTTCCCCAGCGTTGTGTGGGGTACTGAGAAGCAGGAAGAGGCCCCTCTGCTGTGTGACTGCCTGGTAGGAAAGAAGGCAGACAGCAGACAGCTAGGTAAAGCCTGTCACCTGTGAGCGCTTCTCAATCCACGCATACCTTTCTTCCACAAGAAAAATGAGAAGCATCTCGAGTGGGGGGGCACCCATACTAGAGGGTACAGGGATGAAGTGGCATGGCAGGGTGGAGCAGTCAGAACGAAGGCCACTGAATGGCGTAAGTTAGGAGTTATCAGTTGGCTGAGGCCAACTAGGTTCCTGCAAAGGAGGGGTGTTATCTATCTTTAACTCATAAAATAAGAGCAGTGCGTCTAAATAAATTCCTGTTTAGGGAAGATCTTTGTGATGAGGGGACAGATTTGAAATGGTAGAGGGAGAAGACATTTGAAATGATGAGGGGACAAGGCACGAGTACATGAACAGCAGATGTGTGCAGCTGAGACCAGCTGTTTACTATGAGGCAAAGGTGGCTCCTAAGGGTGGCAGCTGTTTACCCAGCAGGTGTCAAGTCTCTGAAGATATGCCGAGACACACCTTGCCTTGGGGAGTGTTTCGGCATCTACCAAACTGCCTCTACAACACTGTCCTCTTCCTCTCATTTCCCTAGTCTCCAGCCGTGGCCTCTGGGGAAGATTAGCCTGTGTGGACCACATGGGACAGTGCGCTACCTCCTCCCAGCTGGTGGCCTCTCTTCCAGTCCTGGCCTTCTGCCCCATCCCCTGGGCCTGTCAAACTCAGTGCTGGCCTTTAGGGGCTGTGACACTGCTCCCCGCCAGCTCAGCCTCCTCAGAGCCTGAATCTGCTTTCCCTGTGTTGTGTTCTAGATTGTCCATCTCGATATCAAAAGGGCCTGCTGCACATCACTCAGTGCTCACAGATTATCTCCCATTCACTCCAAATTTGCCCATCTACCCATCTTTTCTAGTGATGAACTCTGGAGGGAGTCAGGGCTTGGGGCTCCTGATCCTCAAAGCAGAGAGAAGAGGGACAAGACCGGGAGTGAAACAGTTGGTGGCCTGGCACACCGAAAGATGCCACTGTTGCCTCCTTAGGAGAGAGATTCCCAACCATGGAGTCGCTCCCTTCTCCCCCACCACGAAGTAGCAAACCTTCCTTCTACTGCCAAAACGAAATTCCGAGCCTGATAAACTAATTTGCGTCCAGCTGTTAATAGTTTAATGTGTTTCCCAGAGGCCACACTTCTCCCACTCCTTCAGCCAGGCTAGTGACTGATGGGGGAAAAGTGCAGACAGGGTAGGGGTGGCTGGGAGAGCCTCTTCAAGCGGTTTCAAATACGTGTTTTTCACATGGTCTAGAGTGGCCACAAGACACAGAATCAGTATGCTCATCCAAGCAGAAGGAGGAAACAAGCTTGGTGCATGATGTGGGAAACAGGTTGCTGGACTACGCACCCTCTGCCAGTGGACATCCTGGACACCTGTGGCTGCTGAGTGTGACACGGGGCACCTCTGGGGACCCAGCACAGCAGTGCTAAGAAGCGTTTTGTAGATACAGTTCAGAGAGGCAATGACTGACTCTCCTCCCTCAACTTGTAAGTTCCTTATAACTGAGTGTTATGCGGGCCGGTCTGCCCAGCATCCTGTACCTACGTGACTACCATATTACAGTCAGGAAATGAAGTGCCCTCCTGGAGACAGTGAAGGTGAGCTGTGTGCAGGCATTGCCACAGTGGCTTAAAGAATCCCCCCAGCCTGCCCATGTGAAGAATGGTCAAGATCTTGAATGAAAGGGATGGACCTGAGTGTGGTGCCTCACACCTGTAATCCTAACACTCAAAACGCTCATGCAAGACACTTACCAGAGGTAGAAGCCAGCCAGAGCTACATGGTGACTTTCACCCAAGCCTGAGTGAGACTGTGTCTTAAGAGAGGGGAAGGGGGATCCAAGGAAGAAAATGTATAACAATGAAAATAAAAGCCTATGGAAGTATACAACATGACAGCTTGTCAGCTCCAGAACTAGAGTCATACTGAAGGAAAGTACCAATCCTTCCTGAAGAGGGACTCTTATCTGCAGCCTGAGCACAAGCAGGGCCGAGAGCACAGTAGGTACTTTCCCTCCACCAGGCTTTGAGGGACACAAGTAGCATTTCAGAAGGTCAGTCTGGGGGCATGGGGACTGCTGAGGTTGTAGGCCTGTGAGGGTTTGAGAGCAAGCTTTAAGGCTTTCCGGAGAGCAGACAGTGCCACACTGACAGGCCAACAAATCAATGACACCTCCTTAGAAAGCCTCCAGCACAGGGGTGGAACGCCACCACCTAGTGCTTTCCTTAGCGGAGCTGGTGGCGTCACTTCCAGCTCACCACACAATCCAGACCCTTTTCCTGCCAGTGGTGGAAGGTTAGGGCAGCGGCAGAGAAGTTCTAGGTGGACAGTGTTTCCCACACCCTCTGGTAGCCTGAACTACTTTCTCTGCCGAACCAGGCTGTGTGTTCTCGTTTATCCATGAAAGTGCTCAGGCTGGCCCTCAGCCTGGAAGATGGCATCAGGGCAGCCCGGCAAGATACTTTCAAATCCTCCACCCCTCAGGAGGTCTGCAGCCTCACTGTGTGCTGTGCATCCAGAACCCAGGTGTTGGGGTTCCATAGTGTAGTGGTTATCATGTCTGCTTTACACGCAGAAGGTCCTGGGTTTGTGCTCTAGTGGAACCATAGTTCCACGGCAAACTTGTTTTGTAAAAGTAAATACCCTAGATTGAAAACAGAACCAGGCATTTATTTCCTTTCCTAGTGGCTAGAAGGCACTGTGTCTTATGTCTCTAAGGATCTCAAAACACTTCTGTGCACACAAGAGCCTGAGGATGAAGGAATGAGTGACTGAAGACTTGCTCGAAAGCTCCGGTTAGGGGCTTTGGCTTATTTGAGGCCAACAAATGCCCTCAGAACAGGCAGCATGCTTCCCAGCCAATCTGAGAGTTGCCAGGTACCCCTGGTATTTATTTGCTCAATTCAGCACCTCAGGCCTCCAGGCTCCTCCACTATGCTCCTCCCCCAATCACCTCAAAGAGGCAGATAAGGTTTGAAATTGTGCAATCTCTGGGTGACCTCTGACCCCACTTTGAAGGGCCAGGCCTGTATGGCCAGGTCTTCATCCCCCACTGGCCAGGAGTGAAACTTCTAGCTCTGACCTAGCTAAAGGTCAGGGTGAAGACCTTTGGAAAGTGGCTTAAGGACTTCGTTTAGCTTTCTTTGTCCACTCAAGTGGGCCAGAGGTTCATGTGAGGTCAAAGGAAACTGCTTGAAGCAAAAGCGAAGAGCCCTGACATGACAGCTCAGGCCCAGAATCCTGGGCAGCCAGCACTGGCTGAAGCATGCCAGGTTACCCGTTTACAACTGCCATTAGCCCCAGCTTGGTAGGTATTGAATGATTTTCAGAAGAGCTTCCTGGGACAGAGTTGCTGTCTGGAAGTCCCCTGGCATGTACTGAGTTGCAGGGCAGTTTTCTGTGGCTGTGGTTTAATGGGGGAGAGGATGGGTGCAGGAGCAATTGTTGATTTGGTATTCACTGTAGGATCTACCCTTTCATTCTTGGCCAGTTCTGCTCCTGAAGGATTGAGGTTGGAGGTTTAAGAACAACATCTCTCCCAGAGGGATGCTTGTGATCCACAGTTCCTGGGAACTGCTGGGGGACAAGTCCAGCCAGTCACACCTTGGCTGCAGGAATGCAGTAAGTTCTCACCCAAAGGGTTTGTCACTGAGCAGCTGAGCTAACAGTGGAAAGGAATTAAAAACTGCTGCATGGATAAAGCAGTCGGTAAACTAATTACATTTTTTCCTGGCACCCTTTCCTTCCAGGAGATAGACATACACCGATATGCACGTACACACACACACACACACATACACATGCATAGTCATGCACACACACGTGGGCACTCACACATACATAGATACACATGCAGCCATGCACGTACAACAGTGTGTACAACCTGCTCTTGGCGTTTCTTCCTCCCCCAGCCCAGGGGAGGGTGCTGCTCACAGGGAGCTGGCGCTGAGGTCTGGGCCTCAGGGCGAAAGCTAAGGGTAAACAGGAAGAAAGAAACATGGGCCCAGATAGTGTGTGTTTGTGTTTGTATGTGTGTGTGTGTGTGTATGTGTGTGTGTCTGTACACTCACTTGCTGTTTGGAAGTCAACAGATGACCACCCTGGAAATCCCAGAACTGAGGCTAAGGACATCTCTCAGTACAGCTACTGCCTGCCTTTGGCCTCCACATCGGCCAGCGTTGGCCTGGGCTTTCCCGGGCCGTCCTCAATTCCTACATCAGAGCTGGAGACTAGCTCTCCTTAGTCAACTCAGCCCTCCCAGCAGTTTCCTCCTGGTCATGTTCCAATGAACTTGAACACCAAGAACTCACCACAACCCGGTTTCATGCTTGCCAAAGTCCTGTCAGATCAGCTACCCTGGAAACTATTCTTTATCGTTTTTTAAAAATGTTTCTATGTGTGCATGGTATGTATATATGTGTATATGTACAGGCATGCATGAGCCACAGCAGTATATGGAGGTCAGAGGGCAACCTTGGGGGTTGGTTAGAGGCCTCCCACCTTGCTTTAGATAGGGTCTCTTGTTTGTTGCTGGGTTTGACTGTGAGTTTCTGGGAAGTCTCCTGTCCCCACCTGTCATCTTGCCACAGGAATGCTGGCTACAGACACATGATATTGAGAATGAAAAATTACATTTTACAGGCTGAGTGTGGTGGTGCATGCCTTTAACCCTAGCACTTAGGAGGCAGTGGCCAGCCTTGTCTACATAAAAAGTTCCATGCTAGTCAGGGCTGAATATTCAGACCCCATCTTAACAAAAAAAAATTACAGGGAGGGAAAGCAGCTACTGAAAGTTAATCAAGGACCAACAAGATGGCTCTGGGGGTAAATGCACTTGCTGCCACATATACAGTAAATCCATAAATAAACAAACTTCTTAATTTTGAAAAAATAAGTTGAGGGCTGAAGAGATGGCCCAGTGGTTAAGAGCACTGGCTGCTTTTTCAGAGGACCTGAGTTCAGATCCCAGCACCCACAGGGTGGCTCCAATTTCAGAGGATCTGATGCTGTCTTCTGTTCTCCACAGGGACCAGGCACATATGTGATCCACTTATACACAGGCCAATAGTCACACATATAAAATAAAAATAAATAAATCTTTAAAAAAAGTAACTTGAGCAGTTTCTCAGAGTCACACAGCTACAAAGAGAGCTCCCTTGGGTTCCCACTCCATCTGGCGGCAGGACCTTCCTCTTAGCTCCTGAAGTGCCGACTCTTCAGTACACAGCACTGTCACCATGTGAACGGAGAATCAATATACACACAACATGCAACACAGATGTGGTCAGCTGCAGGCTTTAGGGCAGGTAAGACCCACTGCCCTGTCTGGTGGCTTTACTGCCATTGTCTTTAATGATTGACACTAAGAGTGAAATTCCCATCATGCCCAGGCCTTTGCAATACCACCTACCCTAGGCAGTGTTTTAAACAGCTCCGTGGCTTGGGACAAGTCCCCAGTCTCCCTGTGGCTCAGTCTCTTCTGCCACAGGGCCATTCTTATCTCTCAGGGTGCTCTAAAAGGCAGGGAAAGCCCATGTGACAAGCATCTTAGAAGTCATGAACTCCTAACACTAGTGCCTTAAAGGTGGTTGAAGGGAAAAGCTTAGCCGGTTCAACAGCTTACCATTTGTCCTAACTGTGCAGGACTTCAAGGGGCCCTTACCTGAGAATGAGGGTTCTGGGTCTCCAAGAAAGAAATGGAGAATGGGGTCAGTAGCCATCTTATCTATGGATGCATTCCTATCACCTTGCAACCCCTCCCAAGGAAGTGCCTGAAATTATAGAGAGCAGCAAACCCCACACATGCTACATTTTCCCTATAAGATATGTTGATGATAAAGTTAAATTTATACATGGCCACAGTAAGAAAAGAACAGCCAGTGGACAATAATAGAAGAGAGGAATTCTAATACACTTAAGTAAAAGCCCTCTTATTTGAACATGTGACCTTTTTCTTTCTTTCTCAAAACGTAGACTTTTTCATGGAATGCTTTTAGGTCATAGTTGATGGTGGTAACTGACTTGGTTTTCCACACAGGGTCTTGCTATGGAGCCCAGACTGATGTGGTAACTTACTATGTAGGCAATCCTGCCTTAGATTCATGAATGCTGGAATCACAGACAGGACCACCAGACGCAGAGGATGGTGGACAACTGAACCTGCAGAAGGCGGGTCTGTGGGAAAGGCAGGACCACCATGCTTTTAAAAATTATTTGACCTCAGGACTCTGGGATAGGGAGATTCTTAAGGTGCCTCTCTAGAAAATTCATCTCAGGACACACTTCCAGAGGGCAGAACCTGGCATTTATTTTCCCAGAAAGCGCCCCATTTCAAAGCAACCACCAGATGCCATCTGCAGTCACCCTTCATTTTCCTGTTATAGTTTGAGTCTGCAGCAGACATCAGCCTGTGCTTTGACTATTATGTGTTTTAATTCAGGGCCCACAGAATGCAAAGTGGGGAAAGAGGCCATGGAACTCCATCAGAACCATGACAACAGACCTTTGATGACTTCCTTTCCCCCAGTCTTTATATCCTACACACAATCTGGTTTGTATCTTCAGGATTCTACAGAGTCACAACAAATGCCAGTCACTCAGAATGTGTGGCCAGCGCTGACATAAAAGCAAGACTTGAAGGATGGCTCTCCAGATGACGACTTCTTCCCTCCTAGCAAGGGGAGAATTGGGAGTGAAAGACGAACAGGTCTCACACATAGGCACAATTGGAAAAAGTGGGTCTCTCAGCTCAGACCCCACATGTATGAAAGATGGCCTGGGTGTCTAAAATTCTCCATACCTCATCCTGACAGAAAGAACTGCTAGAATGTCTCTGTGTGTTCTTAGGTGATCTAAGGGTTTTTTGTTTGTTTGTTTGTTTTGTTTTTTTAATAAATCACCATCCTCAATCTCCATCATGACTGTTTGAAAGCAGTACTCAGCTTTTGAATGTACCACCATTGGAAGAGTGGCAGGGTTAAGGAAACTGACGATCTACACATAGCTCATCAATACAGTCAGAGTTTCAATACAGCTCTATGTGACTCTAACCTTGAGTCTACAGTAAGGTACCTAGCTGCACATTGTCCTCAAAGTTCTTTCTTCCATCTTGTGGAGGCCACACAGAGCTAACCTGCCTCAGGACAGCCAGGTGCACCACAGGTTTACCACAGCAACATTTCCAAACAGGACCTCAAACAGCAGCACTAATACCAGTCTTTTATCACTAATGAGAATTCCTAGACACCATAATTCTATACCTGATGAATGAGAAACCTGCTGGGCCTCAGCAATTTGTTTTAACAAGCCTAGCAATTGATTTTAGTACCTCTCCATCCTGGGGCTGGGGAGATGGCTCAGGTTAAGAACACTTGCTGCTTTTGCAGAGGACCTGAGTTTGGTTCCCAGCACCCCCATGGGATGGTTCAAAACCTCAACACTGGCTATAAAACTCTCTGTCTCTCTTTTTCTGTCTCTCTCTCTCTCCATCATTTCTAAGGCAGGCACTTCAAAGCAGGGACATTGAGGGACTAAGAAAACCAGCTGTAGAATGAGCTATCTGACTCTTCATTGACCAGTGTCCCCAGTAACCAGCAAGGCAGAAGTTGCTAAGATCAGGGAGGGGAGGTAGGAACTAGCAGTCATTCCAGGAGGCCTGAGAGTCTCAGAATTAGAAAATCTAAGGCTTTTTCCAGATGAGGGCCAAGACAGAATGAGCAGAATAACCTAAGGTCCCACATGGAAATCATGAGACAAAGTTCCACAGTCCCTGCCTGGCCTCGAACATGTGTGGTACTATTCCCACTGTGGTCCAATGCAATAGCTCATTTCTGTACCCTTTACACAACCATGGATGCTCAGAGCACAGTAGTATGTACAGCCCTTCCTGGCTGGTCCCTTATCTCAGCAAAGACCCTGCTGAGAAGGGCTCCTTGCTATCCCCTCACCTATACCCCAATACTCTTTGCCCTTCTGGATGCAATTCCATCTGTTATTCCTTTCTCCACCCTGTGGTGCCCAATA
Source organism: Meriones unguiculatus (assembly GCF_030254825.1). Lineage (NCBI taxonomy): Eukaryota > Metazoa > Chordata > Mammalia > Rodentia > Muridae > Meriones > Meriones unguiculatus. Next base: position 38,243,723 of record NC_083361.1, on the reverse strand, counting down.
GAATTGGACTGAATCAGGACAGCTCTCAGATACTTGAGGACAGTGGCCATGCATCCTGAGTCTTCTCTTGTCAGGATAACAGGTATGCATTTTCTAATAATTCCTTTTTACCTCTTCCTATGTGTGTACTTTGCCATCTCAGTCCACTTCCTGAGGCTTCTCTAAGCCAATGCCCTGAAGCCCTCATCTGCCAATTTTCTGTTGGCCAAGCTCACCAAATTACACTTAATTCAAGTGGAGTAAAGGGCATGAAATTTAAGGAGGTGAAGAGCCCTTTCCTGTGGAAGAGCCAGGGAAAGGAAGCCCTACCTCCCAGGTTTTCATCCCTTCCTCTTTAGAGGCAGAACACGGGAAACACAGCCTGCCCTTCAGAGGTGCCTCCCAGCATCTGCTTTCTCAAGGAAATACTCTCCAGATTCACCTCACATGCCTTTAGGGAGGCCTGTGCTAGATGTGGAAGCTCCAGCCATGCATGCCTGCCCGCTGTGATGTGGTGAGAAAGCCATTTCCTAGCGTCTTCTCAGTTCCCAGAACTGGGGGAATGAGGGTGGGGGCAGGAGGTCACTGAACCAGCTGTATCCCTTAGCTTGGATTTGGTGAACATCAGTCAGGTTCTCTGCCATTGGCTGGGACTGAATCTGTCTACAGGGAAGTATAGAAATATGTCTGCTCCCCCACTCCCAGACAGATGGGCTATTATCTTTCAGAGGAAGCCCTGGGGCTGGGCTAGGAGCCTGTAGATCTAGGTTGGAGGCCTTTGAGTGCTGTGGAGCATAGGGTAAGCTCTTCAGCAAGGCTGTGGTCTGCAGCCTCACTTGAGGATTCTTCAATGCCTCTCTTGTGGCTACTAAAGGGCACACAAGCATACACTGAAAAGGGAGGTAGAGTCTGGCATGTATGTGGTTGTCTATTGTTGCTATCTGAAGCTCTGCTTTATACAACTCAATAAGAGATCGAGTCATATGTGGCTCAAGTGTCTTAGGCCTTGCATGGTCATTATTCTCTCATTTGATACTAGTAAGTCAGGAAAATGAAGGTATCAAGATTTTCCATGAAATTGTGTACATGAAAACTTCAAAGAGCAGGAAGGCCAGCTAACTGGCCTGGGATCACAGGGAAGAGCTGGGATTAGATGCAAGACCATAACTGCCTGTCTTGAGCTCTTGGGCTCATGTTCTATTTCCTCTCATATCATGTAGTTGTCTCTTAATGTTAGAGCTAGATGCATTCTGTAGGACCCTAAACAGTAGACAACTCTTTTTTTATGCTTTTATCCTGAGTGCTTTCCAAGGAAGAGATGTCTGTGCCGTTGCATGACCTGACTTGGCTCTGATGCCAAGGTTGGTCCAGTCCCTGCCTGGGGTATGAGCCAGCATAGACTCTGGCTTTCTGCCTTATTCCTTGTGCCCCCGTTGTTCAGCCAAGATTCTTCCTTTCATCTAGAGCTAGTGCAGCAGCAAGTAGGGTACCAAGTATTCCTGGATACACAACCATCTTCTGCAGGCATCCTTGCCATTTCCCAGGAAGGGCTTATCTAAGCCTATTTCTCCAAGGGCTTCTGAGCCATAAGAAGGCAGTGTGGGGAGAGGGTGTTTCCCCCCTGTTCCAGATTTATCCCTCAAGAGGCCCCTAGAAGGAGATTCCCCAGGATTCGTGCCTGGAGTTAGGAGGCTTCCTGAAGGAGCTTCTAGAATGACCAGCTTTTTCCAACATGACCCACCTAGGCCTGGGAAGCACCATCGTTCTAGTCTTCCAGCTTAGCTTTGCAGCTGGTTGGCTATGCAGTCCAGGAAACACTGCTGCTTATCTCCACACTTCTCTGGCTCCAGAAACAGCAAGCCCGCCTCTTCCAGAGATGCTGGAACTGGCTCCCTAAAAGACTTATCAGCTAAGATGTTCCAGTGACATCAGCTTTCTCAGAGCTGGACAGATCCTCTCACTTCAAAGCCTGACTTGTTCCCTGGGGCCCTTTCCCCCAGCGTGCTGTGCACACCTGGACAAATCTTTAGGCGGAAGAGCCATCAAGCACAGATCTCACCATCTGCAGTGTTGAAGATATCCAAGGAGAGCCTTTAGAAAAGAGGCATTGTGGGGGCTGAGATCAACTTGCTGCCTGGCAGGATCCTGCTAACTGGATTCATGTAGCCAACAAGCATCTCTTCAATGACCATTGAGTGCCAGGGACTGTTTTGGGTGCTAGGGAAGGACAGTGGCAAAGGAGGCAAAAGCAGCACCTGTCCTCTATAAGTTGAAGTTCCAGGGCTACTAAGGGCAGAGTGGCACACAGATGAAGGTATGGGAAGTCCTAAGAGGGCAAGCTAGCCAAATAGGGTTAGTGTACCAGTGTGAGTATGGGGCACTCAAGGGGGGCTGCCCAAAGAGGACACCTGCAAGCAGAGACTTGAACACAGCAGCCAGAAAGTCACAGGGAGACCTGAGGGAAGAGGGGTCCAGGCAGCAGAGATGGCTAGTACACAGGCTCTAAAAAGAAGGGGTCAAAGTGCCCAATGACAGAAGGCAGGGTAAGCCAGGAAGAGGGCTAAAGAGAAAGGAAGAGGTTATCTTTAAGGAGCAAGGGTCAGCTAAGTGACCTGGGCAAGATGTAGCCCTCAGAGTGGTTTTATTAACCTATGAGCTAAGAACTGTTTTTAAAGTTTTTAAAAGTTTAGGAGGAAGACATAGAGGTAGAAAAGATGGAGGTGACCATATGCCAAATTCTTGCTGAGCCCACCGAACCTAGCACGCCTACTATCTGGCCTTTGACTGAGAAAGCATGCCTATCAACTTAAGATACAGCTAAAGGGCAGTAAACTGTAGTGCGTATAGGAAGTACTGGAGGGTTCTGGGTAAGATGGTGGCACGTCCCTACACGCACCTGTCAATACTCTGGCTCCACCACGGAGAAAGGGTTATTGTGGTCTTGAGTAGGTGATGTCAGGGAGCGACGCCTCTGAGGGGAGCAGGGGAAGTAATGCAGTCTGGAGTGATGGCAGTGGGAAGCAGGACTGACACTCAGACATGTTAGCAGCTGAACAGGGGTGTGAGGAAGAGAGCAGGGCACTTTGACCTGAATGGCCAGGCACAGGTTTGGTGTTGTTTGCTGAGGTGCAGATAACTAAGGGAGAAGGAAGTTGTTGTCAGGCTTCAGGGATCAGGAGAGCTGCTTGGGAGGTGGTTAGTCAGTTTGAGATAAGGACTATACATCAAAGCAGAGACACTTAGACACACACACACAGTGTGCACATAGAAAACATAAAGAACAATGGCGTCTTGGGCACTACCTGAGAAAAAGGGGAGGGAATGTGCTGAAGACCGACTCTTACACGGGAAGCATTTCATCTTGATTCTCTAACTAGCCACGGGACAAAGCTTTCCGTTTGTTTCTTCCATTTGGATGATAAGGAACAGGCCTTAAAGGTTGAGCTGTTTCCTCCACTGAGTACTGAGTCTGGGTGGCAAAGTTGGTGTTCAGGTTTCTCTCCTTTGTATCTGACCTGCATCACACACGTCTTCTTAAAATGTGCCCTTCGGACAAACTGCAATTTCCCAATCTCCTGGAAGTATTTCCCAGAAGCAGCAAAACAATACTTGTTTCTTACGTCTGAATTTACTAAAGTCAAATAAACACATTTGTTATAATAATTTTCTCTAGATGCAGCACCAAACCAATGACCTATGTGGCAGGGGGAATCAATTAATAATAAAAGAGGTGGCATTCGTTAAAGCAGCATACAAGAATTACACGCTTATGACTGCACTACATGTACCAAGCAATGGCCATGTCTGTTTCGTTCTATTCCACAGAGAGCAAGCTGAGCTGCCTCACTCCTGAGTCACGGAATCCAGGCTTTAATCCAGGTGTGACAGATCCCAGAAGAGAATTCCAACTCAGTGCATTTTATGTCAGCGTATAGATAAAGCTGGAAGACTAAATGGTACTCAGCAAAAATGTATGTGTGCATGCATGCGTGTGTGCGTTTGTGCATGTGTGTGTGTGTGTGTGTGTGTGTGTGTGTGTGTGTGTATCATAGCATATATACAAAGGTCAGAGGACAACTTTGTAGAATCAGTTCTTTTCATCCAACTTTGCATGGTGTGTGGTGGCTGAAATAAGAAATGTTCCCTGTAGTCTCAGGCATCTGAGCACTTGTCCCTAGTTGGTGGCACTGTTTTGGGGAGGTTTAGGAGACGTGGCCATGCTGAAGGAAGTATGTCACTGGGGAAGGCTTTGCGAGTACATGGCCTTGCTCTACTTGCGGTTTATTCCTTCTACTTTGCCATTAAAGATGAGCGCTCTCAGGTCCCTGCACCTGCCACATGCCTACCACGCCCTACCTTCTCATGATATATCTTATCCTTCCGGTGCCATATGTCAAACTCACTGTTCTTTAAGTTGCCTTGGGTCACATGTTTTATCACAGCATCAGAACACTGACTAATACACTCAGGTTCCAGAGACTGAACTCAGATCATCAGGCTTGCACAGCAAGCGTCTTTACCCACTGAGGTATCTCTATTTAAGTATTTCTTTAGTGAATAAAGTCTATGGCTAGGGAGATGATGGTTAAGAGTACTTACAGCAGAAGCTTGAGGACCTGAGCTTGAATCCCCAGAACCTACATAAAAAGCTGGGTACAGCATGTACCTGAAATCTCAGTGCTGTGAGGGGTGGGGGGCAGAGATAGGAGGATCTGTGGAGCTTGCTGGCCAGTTCCAGATTCAGTGAGTCTTAAAGGAATAAGAAAGTGAGTGATGTCCTCCTTCGGTCTCCACATGTTCACACTTGTGATACACACACACAAATAATAGCTAGCTAGATGGTTGATAGATGATAGATAGATAGATAGATAAACAGATAGATAATAAAAATAAAGCAAAACTAAAGAACCAGAAAAACTGAGATGGAAGCTAAGGAGAAAAAGACAGAATAAAGCAAACTAGCCAGGAGCAATTCATCTGTTCTTGTAGATGATGAATATTGACTGACCAGACCCCTGAAGGAGTAGAAGTAAGCTCACAGGCTGAGAGATCGAGCCTGTGATGCATGCTCTAGCGTAGATATTACATGTGGATGCAGAGTGTGGGAGATGCTCAGAGCACCCTATGCAATCCTACAGACTGCCTCATTTTGCTTGACTAACACCCTGTCCTGAAGATGAAGAACTTGTGTGGTATGTGATTCCAGCATGCTACTTCTGTTTTATTCATTGGACCTGGTATCCATAAATTTGAATGCCCCTGTCTCTTTCAGACAGCTTCTTTCAGTCAACTTCCCATCACACCCATGGAGTAGATTTTTAACTGGAGGATCTGGCCCTCCATCTATCTGATGGTGAGGAGAATTCTATGTACACAGTGGGCAGCTAAAGAAAGGGAAATGTGCATTGTTCTGTTGAATCTCCAAATGGATATATGATCTCAAGAAACTAAAAGTTATGCTGCCAGACACCTGCCAGTAAGCCCAACAGCCTGAGATTCATCCTCAGGACCCACATGGTGGAAAGAAAGAACCAACTTCTCAAATTGTCCTCAGACCTCTATATGCATACCATGCCATGCTGTGCCCTGCCATGAATTTCTTCCCCCATCCATAAACAAGTTCTGCAATATTTGGATAGACCCTGGTGCTCTTTTTTCCTTAGCAGCTGTCCTGGAGCAGAAATCACCAAATTCAAGCCTTGCTTTCAGCAACTGTACAAGGACCGTACCGAGGTGTTGCAGGCAAAGCATAGACTAGAACTCGACCCGTTCACTTATGCATGGACCCAGGGAGGATGTTCCAGGTTCCTGACTGCCGAGAGAGGCATGGTCCCTCACCACGCTTTGCGTGCACCCCCTCATTTGGCTGTTATGTGAGCCACTATCCCTGCCTCCACTTTGTAGGTCTACCCCATTTCCCTGTGTACATAAGGTCTTCCTATCAGCCTAAGAAAACAGCAGTGTTCTGATGGTGGGAGGCAGGACATGCTTCCTTGGCAGGTTGTTCATCTGCCAGGATTCCTGCTTGCTACGCATGTTCTTGTGCTTCAGATATCAATCACCATCTTGATAGGTGGAGACTGGAAGGGAAAATACAAATGGTCTCCTATTACTGTTTCAAGTTCAAGTGAGACGTTTAAGAGCCAAAGTCTTTGTCAGCATTCTTTTCTTCCTTGCTACAACACAGAGATCAAGCGTCCACTGCGCTGGATATGCTTTCACTGCGCTGGATACGCTTTCACAACATCTGCACTGAGAACAACATAAGGGACATGATGCATTCCTGCCATAATCCGCAGCTTATGGACAAATGCAGGAAGAAATCATCACAAGTATACAAGCGTTCTGTGCTAATGGGAACATGTCACCAAAAGGCCAAATGCAGTTATCCTGGTGCAGAGGATGGTGACAGCTATTTAGCAGACAGTAAGAATAAAGGAGACTAGATAAGAGCCACTAAGGCTGTGCAAAGGCTGGGAGGCTAAAGTCAGTAAAGTATATCAGAGAAATGTGAGTGAGCCTGAGATAGCAGAGTATGAAAAGTAGAGCTAAAGGTCGTAGTAAGCAGGCAGGAAGCTGGGACCTGCTGGGGAAGGCTCCCCATGGCATCACAGAAATCTGGGTCTTAACCTGAGAGGATTGGGGAATCATGGGACAGTATCGAAGAGGTGTATGAAGGTGCCTGTGAGTATGCATGAGAGAGAGAGAAATGATAAATTTGAGACTACTTATTCATTTATGTTTGTATATACTTGTACATATTTTAATTTATTTATTCTATTTTCATGTATATGCATGTTTGCCTATGTGTGTATATGTAGCACATGTGTACCTGGTGCCCTCAGGTCAGAAGAAGGCGTTGGATCCCTTGGAAATGGAGCTGCAGATGGTTATGAATCACTACATGGATACTCAGGAACTCCCCAGTCCTCTGCAAGAGCAGCTGGTGCTCTTAGCTGCAGAACTATGACTCTATCCCATACAGGTATATGTTTTTAACTGTTCTAGGGCTTTGAAAAGCACTTTACTATTAGCATATCTATCCAGTTTTTGTTTCAAAACAGTCTTACTACATTTCTCAGGCTAGTCTGGAACTGACTACAGAGCCCACATAAGCCACAAATTCGTGATCCTCCTGCCTCTACCTCCCAGGTATTAGGATTATAGGAGAGCACGACTCTGTCTGATTCAAAGTTTTAGAGGATTATTATGGGGCTAGAGAGATAGCTCAGCAGTTTAGAGTACTTTGCACTCTTGTTGAAGGTCCCCATTCAATTCCAAGCACTCACAAGGTTCATGGCCATCTGTAACTCCTGGGGATCCCATAACCTCCTCTGACCTCCTCAGACACCAGGCACACACACATGGAACACACACACACACACACACACACACACACACACACACACACACACACACTATATGGAGACAAAACATTTATACATATTAAAATAATTTTTTTAAAGAACATTCTGACCACAGTATGAGACGACCCAAGATAGCAAGAGTCTGCAGACGTGAGAGGAATGCAGTATAGAGGCATCTGTGTAGTGGGCATACATATTCTGGTCTGGACCAGGCTGCAGGTAATTAGGGGAAGATAAATGGGGTCACTTGGAAGCCAGTGTGATACTGAACTATAGAGTAGGATGATGGTTGGGGTGGAGGTAGCAAGCGGAATGACGTCTGTACTCATCCTCAAAGCACACCTAAGTGGCCCCACCTGCTCCTTAAGGAGATAGCTATCTGAAGAGAACACCATAGGTAGGGTGACAGCAGATGAGGTATGGAGCAGCCATGAGCTCTAGTGCCCGAGGCCTCTCTGATACTGATTTTGTGTCCATTGGAGCAGGCTGACATGACTGAGGGCTGCTGTGTTGGCTGCTCCAGAGCACAGATGAGACTCCTGCACAGGGAAGGCTCTCAGGATTAATACTTCCTTCGCAAACTCGTCATCTGAAGTTACCCCAACCCCCTTGAGTGCTTCACTCTACTTTTCCCATGGCACCTGACACTTGTTGGCAGGAAGTCATTCATTCTTCCGTGAATGTATTTCCCCTCCCTAAGAATAACTCCCAAGAAGGCTTGCCATTGTTTGTGTAATACATAGTAGGCACTCAGTAAATAAAGACAAACGAGTGAATCACTCCTGAAGACCAAATGCCTCCTGCTGCTCCCTCCTAGGGCTATGTGGGTACCCACACCAGCCTTGACCCTAGACTTAGCAATTGAGCAGGGGAGGGGGGACTCTGGTTGGGTTTCAGCAGCCCCTCTGGCTTATTCTGACTGCAGCTCACAAGGGGCTCAGGTAAGCTACAGGTTCCCAAGGAACAGTAAGTGTTTCCATGCCCTCTCTGCCAAGCAGAACCAGCTGCATGAGCATAATTCCAACTCCAAACCTTGGCGTGTACAGCAAACCGGAAGGGACCCCTAAGGTAGTGCTTGTCCACGCCCATGACACGGAGTGCTCCCAAGCAAATACTGCTTGCACCGCAGATTCCTTGTTATTTTTGCTCCCTGGTTTTCCCTATAGGTCTCAGGGCCAAAGTCAACTATGCCTGTGGTTCATTGCTGGTTCTTTTTAACCTGGGCTGTAAGATGGGGTTTGGGCCTCCTGGCTCAGTTCCAGGTTCTCCCCCTTACTCCAACTTCATTTCAAAAAGGCATGGATTTCAAAGCACACAGTCAGGGAGAGCATTCTTGAGGGGAAATAACAGGCCAACTGAAAGCCCCAGTCAGGCCTGGAAGAGCCCACCAATGGGATAGAAGAAGACACAGCTCCCAGTAAAACGGTCAGCCTCCACAGTACTGTTGCTGTATGTAGGCTTTCCTTTTCCTTCCTAGGCCTGTGGTCTCCCCCCAAATAGAAGGGAAGTGATAATTGTCATCTGCAACTCACTCACTAAACTCTGATGCCACAGCAGTGGAGAAGACATCATCACACCCCACAGCTTGGCTGGGAGTGGTGATGGGCCTGGGACAAACGACCATCCTAAAAACCCACCGACTCACACAGAACACTTCTCTGTGGCTGCCTCGGGAGGAACAGTGCTAAAGCCACATTCTGGCAGGGACTCACACTGGCAGGCCCACATGCCGGCGCAGCCAGGGTTCCTGACATGAGGAAAAGGAAGACAAAAGCATGTGGGAATTCTCACTTCACAGGGAATGGAGAGGAATAAACAAACAGGAAAGAGGCAAACAACAACAATGCTTGGGACTGAAACAAGATGAGCTTGGAGGGTGTTGTGGAGGACATGCTCTCTGCCCCAGCACTGTCACATCATTCCTCACCTGGACCGAGCCCAGGAGTGACGGCGTCATCTACTGTGTGCTGAGTGCCTTCTCTACTCCTTATTGTATACCGTTCATGAGGAGGGCGCCGCTCTTACCTGTTTCAAAGATTCAGAAATGCCCAGGCGCTGGTCCAAGAAATAGAGCAAGTAGCTCCTAGCAGGGGGCAGGTCACACCTATAACACAGAGTCTTCTCTAACACCCTTCAACACAAAGTCTGTTTTCATAAGTCAGGAAAGACTTGTTTGGGGTGGGAGAGATAGCTCCACATGAGTGGCACTATGCAGAGTACAGGAATTCAGTTCCCAGCAACCATGTCAGGTGACTCACAACCTCCAGCTCCAGGGGCTCTGTCGCCCTCCTCTGGCCTCAGGGGCACCCTTGCATACACACGTAAATAGTAACAGCATGCCATGCTCCCACTGCCCAGCCAGCATTCAGTGCACAGGCTCTGACTTCTCACTCAGCCTTTCTCGCCCCACAGTGTGGCAAGGGTCAGCTGGTGACAGTGGAATGGGCTTCAAGCCCACACTGCTCTGTTGCCTCCTTCTCCCCTGGCCCGACCTACCCTCCTCACTGCTCAGCTCCTGTGCACCCCCACTCCCATGCTCCTCAGAGGCACAGCCTGTCCCCTTCTTGAGTAAACATCTCTTTTCTTACACTCTGCTGCCTCCTCTGCTCAGGGACATCCCCAGCCACTCGGGACATTCTCTGAACCATTATGAGAAGTAATTTTGTCTGTGGATCCCTTCAGATTTCTCTGGCACCAAGCCACTCCAGTGTGCACTGAGAGAGGTGGGGCAGACTTGGGGCTGAGCTCGGGGATCTCAAGCCTGAATCTGACCTTTGCACTTAAGCAGCCATCTGGGCTTCAGCAAACATCTGACTTGCCTGCCTGCAGGGCAGAGATAACTATAGTGTTCATTTCTCGTTTAAATTGTGCGTGTGTGTGTGTGTGTGTGTGTGTGTGCGTGTGTGTGTCTGTGTGTGTTTGAAAGAGAGAAACATGTGCATGCACGCAGAGCACATGAATGCAGTGCCCACAGAGGCCAGAAGAAGGCATCCTCTTGTAGGTGCTAGGAACCCTCTGCCAGAGCAGTACTTGCTCTTACCTCCTCCTAGTACTAATTGCTATTGTGCAGATTACGTAAGAGCATCCACGAACAACAACTCCTATTGTTGATCTGAATGTAGTACTCATTTCCCTTTTAAAGAGTTGTGTGTGTGTTTACTTCGCCACTCCTGCTTCCACAGAGCACCACGTAAGAGGCTATGTACTTTCCCATACCTCCTTGAAACTTTATCTCATGCTTTTTAAAAAAATATGTAAATCCCCTTGGTTTGTGTTCCTGAAACCATATGATAGGATTTATTCTACTTTAGAAAGGTCCAGTAACTAATATCACACAGCTAGCGGGAGGGCAGCAGAGCCGACACTTAATTCAGGTGTCAAACTCTCTTGTCTTCATCACGGTTTGTCTGCTGCCTCCTTCAACCCAAATCAGAATGCATCAACCCAGCCAGGGCCAATCAGGAGAACCCGTGCTGCTTGAGCTTTCCTCCTGAAAATTAATGGAAGTCCCAGGTCTCTTCACATCAACGGAGGCCAACTGTGCCTCAACTAAACTTGCTTCCTCGCAGGCCTCCAGCAGGTTTGGCAAGTTTACACAGGTAGAGGGAGCCTGGGGTTTCACCACTGAGAGCAAACACAAGGTCCCAGTGAGCTTTCAGTTTTAGAAAGTGTCTAAGTGCCCAGCAGTCGGTCGGTTGGTCGGTCTGGAGCTGGGAGGTAATGGTGCTGAAGAGTCATCAGACACTTTTGTACCTGCATTGGGCTGTTGTGGGACACTGCCCCAGCACCTGGCTCTCCCCCAAAGACAGCAGACAGGGCCTTGTCCCATAGCTGAAAGCGTTCACAGAAAGGTTTGCACAGGTGGACCAGCTAGCCCTGCACAGAACCAACTCAGAAAAGGCACTCTGAATGAGAAGAAAGCAGATGCAAAAGGTACATGTGGGAATAAGCCTGCATTCGCACCCCAGAGATGGGGCATTCTGATTCCAACCCATTTGGTGTTTTGAGCTCTCAGCAGCTTTATTATGACTGGCACATCAGCCCTGAATAGTTTCACGCTGCATACTCATCAGCCCAGGGCAGGCAGAGGGGAAAGGCTGCCAGTCTCAGAAAGTGTTCTGCTAGGAGGCCTGCCCCGTCTCCTTACATAATGAAGTGACAAGGCCAGGAGGGCCCTGTCGAGAGAGAAAGAACATGGAAACAGTCCCACAGAGGATCTTGTAAGGATCTTATATATGGGCCTCCTGCCCCTTCCTCAAAAATGTCATGATTGCTTTTGCCTTCAGAATAGATTCTTAGCATGGTCCTTCTATGTGCCTCACACACTGATCCCATGTAGGGATGAGTGCTTCTCCCACACCTGTGTCCTCCCGGAGCTCAAATATGACCTGGTCTGAAAATAAGGTCTTTGTAGATGTGGTTGGTTAAAACGAGTTCTTCCTGGATTTGGGTAGATTATGAATTAAATAGAACAAAGGTTCTTGGGTAGGTCTTAAACACGAGGTCCTTGAAGCATTGAACACACGCCTTGGGCTGTGTGGAGCTTCCTGGGAGCTCTCCATAGCCAGCAGGTGGGACTAACTAACACCCCTCCCACACCACATTTCCTACCACCTTCCTTCTAACACACAGACACACTCAGAGCTGGAGCAGCTGAGATGTGCCAACCCATCACGGCTTTGTGAAGGAGGCTTGCGGAGGCTGGCACAAAGAAACACCTTTGCTGGCCTTGCAGTGAGAGGGGCGGAGAGATCACCCATGAGTTTTGGTGAGAAATCTCCTCATGGAAACAGACAATCATTTTCTCACTGTGCCTTTGCAATACCAGGCTGATGGTGGTCGGTCCCTTCATCTCCACAGAGGGACAGTAATGCACCATGGGATTGCACCGCATGGCTTTACCGGACCTGTCTGGGCTCCAGTGTAGAGGATGCAGGTGTTGACTCCACAGCAGAGAGTCTGCACTAACTGGAGCTAATGACCACGAGAGCAATAGCAGAGTGAAACTTCGTGCCAGCAGCTCCAGTCACAGTGGGTCTGTGGCAGTCCCAGCTGGAAATGGCATTTGCTTCCAGCTGTCAGGGGTGAGCGCAGTAAAGGACAGCCCAGTCTAGCCGTTAAATCTTTCCAGCTTCTCAAAGCAACTATGCTAAAAAGTATTTCATAGCAGGAAATGATGTCCTTGAGAAGTAAAGACTTCTGAAATATAGCTTACAAAAATGCATAACTGTCAATTAGTAAGGGGGAAAAAACCCACAGTCAAGGGAGAGTGAGCAAATTATTCACAATTGTTACCTCAGAAGTAGGATGACAGGAGATTTAATTATCCTTTTCTCTTGTCTCTACTACCCTTTTTCTGCAATAAATATGTCAGATTTTGCAACAAAAGAAGAGGGTTGAAAACTATAGGTTGTATGTTTGATTATATATTTACTGGCAGGCATGACCGAGGAAGGGTACTCACCATCATTTCTGTGGCCCTCCAGGCTCTTAGCTGGGGTCTGCTGCCCCCATTCCCACTGCTTGCTGACACTGGGGAACTTCCACATTCATTTTCCTAAAGGACACACTGATCAGCTCCAGACACTCTCTTAATAAGCACTTTAAATGGTGCAGACACACCTGCCTCCCAAGATGGGCTGTGTCATTAGTTCTTGGGGTGAGAGGCTCCTTTTTAAAATGTTAGATCAGTTCTTTTTGATTGTCAGATGTGGCTGTGGCCAACAGATACATGGTTTTGGGACTTGAGAAATTCCAAGGGGTCAGAAACACCCTTTGCCTCCCAGATGAATGTCTGAGCCAGCAGTCTGCACCTAAGTCGGCACTAGAGAGGGCACAGGGAGCAGCTTTCCACCTGGCTCCTGTTTAATGCCTACCTCTTCTGCATGCTGTACACAGGTCCAGGCCTCACGGTCACTTCATGATAGAAAAGGACAAAGGGCAAACATTCATGTGCTGTCACGGTAAACTGAAGGACACGAATAGAGACTACTGGGTACTAATTTGGATGGGCCGACCAAGGAAGAACAGGCACCAGGCAGTAAGAGGCAAGTTCTGCCTCTGTGGGAGGCACTTAGGCCGCTGGAAACAACACTGACCTTGAGTTAGGAATGTGCTCAAAAAAAACGACATAACCACCTAGGTAGATGCAGAGAGGTGAGGTCTGAAAACTGTGAGGGTGATCATTTCCATAGCAGGTATGGTGCCTGGTTCCGAGTGCCAGTCTGTCACTACCTCCAGCCCAGGAGCAACAACCCACTGAAACCTTGGTCTGTTGACCAGCACAGGCCAGAAGGTTAAGAGCTCATTTTTTGAAGCCAGACCCCCTTGTGAGTCCCTGATAGTGAGTCAGCTAAGTTGCACAGAGTCCAGGGGCATGCTTGCAAACTGGGTTCTTCTGGAGAAGAGGGATGGAGAGAAGTCCTGCACGATAGCACCTGCCAGTTTCTTAGGTGTAAATCCCAGCAAAATCACAGAACATGGAGTTGAGGTCACAAGCCAACGTGGGCTCTCAGGATCTGGAACTAGTCATCACAGTGCCAGCTCAATTCCTCCTCTGAGTTTAATTTCATCTCACAGGATACCTGGTGAGACTCAGATGAGCTATACATACCCGCATTAGCATGGTGTGTAGTGTGTGGCTAGTGTCCCTACGCTGTAGATCTCACTGGATAGGGCATCAGGTGTACCTGGCTGGCTCTTGTATATAGAATCATTCTCTAATAAGAGAAAGCCAAGGGTCTAGGAGGAGGCTAGAGCCCTATCCTGACTCTTCTCTACCTTCCCGTGTAACTTCAGACAAGTTGCTTTCCTTCTCTGGGCCTCAGTTACTTTCTTTGAAGTTAAGCGTAGACCCTCTTGATGGGTCATTCTGAAACTTTCTGCTATGAGGAATGTTCTAGAAGCAGCATCAAGAGTGGTTGGGAATGCCAAGATAGTGTGCAAGTGGGTGGAGTTGCCTAGAAATCATCTATTTAAAAGGCAAGCTGACAGAGATGGCCAGTATGTCGGAGGAAGGGACAGCAAATTTCCTGGCAAAGGTGGCGGGGTGTGGGGACACCACCGGGGTAGGGGAGGGATGCACAGGGTGAGATGAGGAAAATTTGTCCATTCGAGACTGCTCGGGATTATGTTTCTTGGAGAATGTCTTTAGTAGACATTTTAGAAAGGAAGGCTACCCTGCCAAGCCTGCACATGAAGAGAGAACAGAACTGAGAAAGGAAACACCGATAAACAGTTAGATGAGGTGAGCATTCCATAAGCAAGGAAAGGGAAGTGAAGGCAGAAATGGTCAAGAGGGGAACAAGGAGGCTGGAGAGGTGGCTCAGCAGTTACAAGTGCTTGCTGCTCTTGCGAAGGACCAGTTTGATTCCCAGCACCTATGCCAGCTATCTCCATGTGAGTAATACACAAGCACCTATAACTACAGCTTCAGCAGGTCCAGCACCCTCTTAACTCTGCAGGTACCTGCACATATGTGTGCATGCATACACACCCTTACACATACATTTTTAAAAGGCGAGTGGAACCAGGAACTCCTGGGAGAGAGAAGACAAAAACTGGGTTAGCCAGAAGAGTTCTGCTTAAGCCTATCATGAGGTGAATGGTTCGGATAATACCACACCAAATAAAGTAAGTTTTGAAAAGAATCCTCTCGGTCTAGGACAATCCCCATCCAACACAGGAAAGGACAAAAGAGAAATCAAGTCAGGCCCAACTTGATGGGGCTGAAATGTGACTTCACAAAACTGAAATCTCTGTGCTTCCCACATCGTTAGACCCTCCCCCTGCCTTTGAAGCATGAGGGATCCTCATTTTTAAGAGTCCAGACCAAAGCATCAGCTGCCCTTGGGATCATGAGGCCTTCAGCAGGCCAAGCCCATGACCCAGCTCCCTCAAGTCCCAGACAGAAGGAGGCCAGCCCACAGATGACAAATGGGGCTAGAAGACTGAATGGGCTTTTTGCCCTGGCCTTGAATTCTTCTCTGGGGGAAACATACGAATATGGAGCCTGCATGATCCTAGAAATGTCTCTTAGCACCCTTCTCGGCTTTGAACTGGGAGCTCCTTTCCAGGGAGTGGCTTTTTTAAGCAGCCCGAGAGCTCACGGATCTGTTAAATCCCAACAGGCACATAACTTAGCCCAACTCCCATCATGGTAATCTTTGCTCCAACATTTTTAGGTCAGATATTGTCCTCATAAGGAGCTTAATTCTCACGCCTTGCTGTGCCGACGGAGGGGGAGTGAGCTGATTGCATTCGGCTCTGAGCTCAGTGCTGACAGGTGAGCTTAATTACTGCCTGCCTCCAAACTCTTGATCATCCAGTTCAAGCCCCATCGTAAAATGATAGCATTTGATTCGAACTGGGAACCAAGTCACAGCAGCTGGCTTAGCTAGCGACTTCAAGTGGTGAGGACAGAGCAGAAAGGGGACGCCCCCACCTGCTTCTCACACCTTGGTCTTCCCAGCTCCATGCATTGTATGTTCCGAGCCTGGGAAGCCAAGTCTTGCTAAGGCTGTGCTTATAGAAGAATATAACAGTGCATATAAAAGAATATCAACAATAGCCCTGAACACATTAAAAAACAAACTGAGAAATGGATCTATGACTGCCAAATGCAGTCTTATCCACTACTAAAAAAAAGAGCCTTCTTGAAATTAGTTAAGCAGCTTAAATAACCTGTGGGTGGAAACAGTGTGAGAAGCCTTTTGCCTGGCCAGGAAGGATGCTCACTCACTGAGACACTCCATATCTGCACCTGATTCCACCAGTTACAGACATGTAGATGAGTCCAGTCCTTGGCCATCTCTACCCACACGTGTCCTTGACCAAGGTCATATCCATCATGTGCTTCAGCACCATGCTCTGTAAGCTGTTCTTATTCTCTTTCACAGTTTACGCCTCCTTAATGGCATGCTAAGTCCTGAAACACTGCCGGCAGAAATGATGCTCAGCCACTTCCTGAGTTTGAATGTTCCAGTTTACACAGTTCTCCACAAACCACCAACACTGTATCTACACAAGTGCCCAGGTATGTATCAATGGATAGAGCTCTATCCAAGACAAAGACACCCACCCTGAAAGGTCACAGAGTAGAAGTTATAGAGGGAGGACTCAACCCTAGCGCAAGCTGCCCATACAGTCTTCCCACAGAACCTGGAAGAGGGGAGCACAAGCTAGCACACCCCACGAGGGCTGTACTCAATGCTCTCATGCTCAGGTTTCCTGGGCTGCACTCCACCTCCCTGCCACCCCTGAACAGTGAGTGGGGGACCCTGACAGCTCAGACATGTCTTCCAGGCCCTCCCAGGTCTTCACTTGACAGGAAGGCTGTTCCAAGTGGGGTCAGCGACAGGCTAGGGAGTAGCACTGAGCCTTTCCTGGAAGAAAACGAACTTCTTGGGGTAGCAGTGAATGAACAATCTAGCCCAACTCCATCTGATTTGTAGTTTTCAAAAACCAATTCTCTGCCTAGAGATACCCAGCGAAGAAAGGATGAGGCTGAGAGTGGGTGAAGCTCACTTGCCTTACAAGGGCAGCTGGGACATTGGCTGCTAAGCCCCCAGGCTCAGCTCTTGTTCTAGGTCACTCTACTCCTGCTGTCTGAGGAACAGGCTTCATTTCAGTCAGCCTTTTCTGACTGTCCTCTGCTCTCCTGTGTGCGGGCCATCACTAGTCCTAGAAGGTGACACAGTATGACCTCACCCAACTGACTCAGCGTCACTGAGCCTCTGGTGTCTCATCTATCAGCTGGATGTAATTATATCCTACCCCCAAAATGACTACTGGGAGGTAAACTAACCAGAGATGAAAAGGCGCTGGGGATGTATTAAGCATTCAGTAAAACACAAACAAACACAGTTATCACATCTGTTTTTAAAAGAAATAAGGGTCAAGGTTAGGAGGATGACACAGCCCATGAAGTCCTTGCTGTGTGAGCATGCGGACCTGAGTTTGGATCCACAGCCAGGCAGCTTCCTCCTGCGTAATCCCAGCATGAGGGAAATTCTCTGGGGGTTGCTGGCCAGGCAGCTTAGCCATACGAGTGAACGCCGGGTTCAGTGAGAGGCCTCGTTAGAAGACGCCATTCAGCACCAATCTCTGCCTCTGCTGTGTGCACAGCACAGGCCTGCACACGCTCGTGTGCACCAGTACAGCGCCTTAGCTCTCAGGAACGTAATCCTCCGGCTCGCAGGAACCTGGACATGGATTTGGAAGCATCCTCAAAAGTGGGAGTGGCTGAACATGGGGAACAGGCAAAAAGATGTAAAAAGGAGCCAGATTCCCACGAAGGAAGCAGCAGAGTTAGAAGAACCAGACTGCAGAACTCAGAGAACACACAAAGTAGAAGGAAATGGAGCCATGCGTACCTCCTACCCTGACCCTACACGGCCTGAGAGGTTAACCGCCGGTGAACCTGCTCCATAAATAAAAAGTGCAGTGAAGTAACTGATGCCCGGCTACAGAATCCTGAATTTCTAATCATGCTCGACGTCTATCAAAACAAGATTCCAAGCATTATGTGACAATCAATTTCACTCCACTGAAAAAAACCACACATAAAAATTGAAGTCATTTGCGTGGGTTAGATGCGGTAGCCATGGCTGCCACTGGCTTCCATATGCCACCCAAATCTGTTGACAACTGTGCACTGTCAGATGGTGGCACTGTGCACGCACTGTCTTCTAAGAAGCCACTCACTGGGCAGGATAAGCAGGAGCAAAGATGTATTATCACATCTTGCTGAGTCTGGCTAGCAGGGACGGCCATGGCAGGCTGGCAAAGGGCACTGGACTGTATTTGACCCTGTGTCTGTCATACTAGCTGTGCTCTCCATCCAGTGTCTTATTTCCTAATCTGTAAGACGGGCACAATGTTGTAAGTAGGTCCTGCTGGTAAGGACTGTAAGGTCCTGCAGTTGCTTGCTATGACGACTGTGAACTCGGAGCCTGCATGAAGGATGTCCTCACCTCTGTCTAAGCTCCCTATGTTTCTAGTGCAAAAGCCTGGGGGAGGGCACAGGACAACAGGTGGGAGGGTGGGGGCAGGACCACCCTGGGGTTGGAAGTCAACTTCCCTACAAGTCACAACACACACACAATGCTTAGAGCCTATGAGAAGGACTGGGGAAACCCTGTAAATCCAGGTTTGAAACCAGAAGAAAAGGTGAACGCAATCCATCCTGGATATTCATGTCTGCCCCCCTGTCTGCATGTGAGTATGCATAGGAATGCATGAGTGTGGGGTTGCGCTAGTGTGTGGAGGCCAGGGGTCAACATCAGGTGTCTTCCTCAGCGGCATCTGCAGTCTCCTACCAGAGCTTGGAGCTTCTGGGATCTGCCTATCTCAGCTCTCACCTGCTCCCCGGCCCAGTGCTGGGGCATAAGGCTGAGCTACAGTTGCCTCCAACTTTATGTGAGTGCTGGGGATCTAATCAAATGGGAAAAGCGCACACTTAGGACAACAACCCTTTCAGAGGCACCATCTTACAGTTCTGCATTACAACTACAAAGATAGTGAGCACAATACTCAGGATGCCACAAAACCAAAACATCAGGGGACTGAATATGGCAGGCTTGGTGCTACACCTAAAAGATAGGTACCTGCAGTTCTGTGAAGATGCCTGAGAGATAGATCAGTTGGTAGAATGCTTGCCTGTCATGAACAAGCCCCCTCCCCACAACTGCCTAAACCGGGTGTGTAACATGCTGTAGTCTCAGCACTCAGAAGTGGGGGCAGGAGGATCAGAAGTTCAAAGTCATCCTCTGGCAGCTGGGAGACATTAGACAGAGGGGGGGCGGCTAAGAGATCACTTCACCTCACAGGCAGAATGGGACGCCCTCCATTCCACCTAGGAGGAGTTGACTTGTTTGTTGTTTGCTTGTGCGAGGCTATTGCTGAACAGTAGGAAGGAGGAAAAAAAATGAAAGTTTCTGTTCATTTTTATACCCATGTGATAACTCTTCTAAAGTAAGCTGTCTGAGGGATAGAGAGATGGCTCAGTAGTTAAGAGCCTTGCAGTCTTGCAGAGGGCCTGGGTTTGGTTCCCAGCACCCAAATCAGGCAGCTTACAACTTCCTGTAATTCCAGTTCCAGAGAATCTGATACCTTCTTCTGACCTTAGCAGGCACCTGAGCACACATGATGAAGATGCATGTACTCAGAACATTCACATACAAATAAATTAGGTAACGAGTAAAAATAAAACAAACCATTTGGAAATGTTAGCTCTCAAATCTTCTGATACTATCAGGGAAAATGTGGCTTTAGTAGGTCTGAGTTCTATCCCTTCGCCTTCTGCTCTAACTCACTGTGTCCAAACAGACCCAGTGTGAGTGTGTCAGAAGGAAATAGCCTTCAAGTGTTTATATTTAGTCCAGGGAAATGGAAGGAGCTAATATCCAGCTCCAGGAGGGGCCTCTCATTTCCCCTCCTCAGTAAAGGCCTGGGATTCACCTCCATCAGGTCCTTCCCTTCCAGGTCTCTTACTGAAAAGCCTTTCACTACCAAGACAACATGAAGACAGGCCCTGGAGGCAGGAAGTTGGGGTTAAAACCAAACCCACAGGCTGAGTGTCTGACCCTCTGTGTGACTCAGTAACTTCATCTGTGATGTGATTTACCAGGTTCCCCTTCCAGGGCCGTTCTTTCCAGTAGTGAGCTGATCTTTGTGAATACCTTCAGACCGGCTTCCAGTAGGTACACAGCAAAGCCAACATCACCTACAGCCAGTGGCTGGGCAGGAGACGTTCCTGGCAAGCCTTCCTGTGGTCAGCATCTGTGATCTGAGCTCAGCATCAGGCCCTGAGGATGAGGTGACCTAGCTTGCCTGAAGCCTACTCTAGCTGGTGACTCTCTCGGCTCCTGGAGCTGGACCAGTCTGGACAGCTGCTACAGCAGTGTGGCAAGAGGCCACTGGGATAAGTGCCCACTTCTACAAGCTGTCCCTTTGTTCACCAGCAAAGCTGACACTGCATGCCCAGGTCCCTATACAGTGGTATTCCTGGGCCTGCAGAGGCTGCTGGGGCGGGGCATGTCTCATCACTTGTTTGGAGCCAGAATTTGGTCCTTCAAAGGAACCCTCATGCAATCCCTAGAAAGAATGGTTGTAGGCACAGCACAGTCTCTATCCTTAGTGAACAAGTTGCAGGGATTGAAGAGAGAGAGACAGAGAGTAATGCTGAGTGCCTGGCTTTCCTGAAGACACACTGGGCAGCAGAGGGAGGAGCCATTCCCATTCCTGTGCCTGCTCCCTTGCTGGGCATGGGTGATGGGGTCCTCCAGACCTGACCCTGACTCTCACTGTCAGAAGCACTGACCTCATTTACACCAGTAGCTACTATAGGCCTCATCCCCCACACCATAGAGCTTGCACAGCCCCTCCCAGGTGCCTCACATGGAGGCTTTATGCAGAGGTCTTCTACTGTCTAATATTGAAAACTGGGTGGGGATGTTGAAGCAAGAGCACAAGACGACTCTGCTCAAGGCATTTTTCCTGATGAACCTCGTTTTCTCCTCTGGTCTCATCATTCCCCAACCCAGTACTGAGGATGGACCGATGGCTTCACATGTGCTATGAAAGTGCCCTACTTCTGAGCTACAACCCTAGCCCTCTGATCTCAGTGTTGCCCTTTAACGGTGAGACAGTCTAATGGGATTTTCAATTCCCAGCATACTGAAATCCAAGCTCTATGGATTTAAGATGCATGTGTTTCTGGAACAGCCCACCAGGTGGCGACAGCAGCCACAGCATTCCAGGATTGCTGCCAAAGGCACCTGGAGGGTGATCCTGTTGCCTTCCTATCCAGTTCTGCATTCAGACATGCTTGCTGATGCATCTCTTCTCTCTTTTTAGAGACAGGGTCTCACTATAGTCCAAACTGTCTTGGTACTTGCTATGTAGCCCAGGATAGCCTTCAGTTCCTGCCTGTCCCCCTGAGTGTGAGGAGGTCCCACAGGTCCGACTCAGAACTACAGCTTCTAGGCTAGGCGTGCACTGCTCAGGACACAGGCAGGACCAGCTAGCTTCTAGACAGCTTTCCTGTCTCGGGCAGCAATACCAAAAACATCTGTTCTTGTTACCTAGAGATGGGTAGGGCTGCTGGCAGGCCAGGCTGGGGAAGAGGGGACCATCTGCATCAGTGACCTCCCTGGGACGCACCAGGCAGAGTGAGGAGCCATGAGCTTCTGGCTGCCAGGTCACATGGGGCAATGGGTGTCCTAGAAGCCCTTGTGGACAGCCTCAGCCACATCCTGGTTGCCAAAGAGGTTGCCAAGGTTACTGATGGAGGAAGACACCATTTCTGTATTTGAGTTCCAAACTGCAGTTTTCAGAAAACTTTCACCTGGGTTAGTGTACAAAGGGTAAAGGACATGTGTGGGGGATAAGTGGCAGAGAAATGAACTAGGAAGTAAAGGTGTCAAAGGTCACCAGGAAAGGATTCATTCCAGGAGTCAGTCTAAGCCCTAGCCTTTTGCTTCAGCCTTTCCCTAAAGCCTGTCATTAGCTCCCTAAGCAGTGCAGCACAGGGGCCTCATCATGGCTTCTAAAGCAGCAATGGGGGTCTGCATGAGTGCCCTCAAAGTTGTTTCCTAGCTATGTGAGCTTGAGCACCTAACTCTTTCAACGTTCTCCCATCATTTAGGTGTGAATAAATGGAGAGGGCCAAGCCACCACCCTTCTTCCGATAGCTACCTCCCTAGGAGGTGACCCAGGGGACAGAATCTACTAAGCTAGCAAGCTCCCACAGTGGCCCAGGGCTTTGGCAGACAGCCAGTGGGACTCAGGGAAGCCTAGCAGAGATTTTCACCATCCAAGTAGTAGAAGAGCTTTCCTATCATCCCTGCTGCCATTAAAAGCTCTTCAGAGAACGGCCCTAGGCTGGTGTGTCTGTGAGACTTCCAAGAAAGGCTGAGCTCTCTCCTCACAGGCTCCCTTGTTGGTTGCCCTAGCAAACCAAACTGCTCCCTCTATCAACTGCATCTTCTGAGTCTAAGGACCCAGGTTTGGGGAAATCTATGTTAGCCGTGGATGCTGCTTCCTCTCTTCGAAGCTGTCCCCCAAGTTCCCAGTTAGGAAGAGCTGTCATCCGCTTCTGTTCTCCATATTTCCCGGGAAGTGGAGCAGATGGGAGTTATCTTTCATCTCCCACATCTGTTGCCCATATTTAAGATCCACATCTAAAAAACACTGAAAATCCATCCCAGACAAGGCTGGCACGATCCGGGTAGGTCCTTCGACTAGTGCTGAGGCCTCTGCCTGGGCTGGGCAGTGCTACAGAGCACAAAAAGCCTACCTCCAGTGGAGAGCGGAGGGACACTGAGACTAGGGGCATCTTCCCAGAGCAGCAGTGGTTCCTCCCCGGAAGAGCTCTCTCCCTCACGAAGAAGCTTCAAGATACACAGTTCTGTGTTCAAAGTACCAAAAATTTTATTTTAGCCTCCTGACCTATGAAGTTGTATATTATATATCCCTACCCACTCAAAACCATGAGTACAGCAAAAACCCAAATGCCCATAGAATTATCTAAATTGCTCTTTGGCTGCTGGGGCAGTGCCTGCGGTGGGCAGCTCTTCCTTGAATGTCATAGGGCTGCTGGCTCCACCGTCAGCCATGGCTTGAACTGTCAAAGTGCTAACTTATCTTGGTCCTTCCAATCAGCTACTTAGGATCTGGTCTGGTTTCAGAAATCAGATGAGAATTAGCTAATCGGCCTCATTCATGGTGCCAATATGCCAATCAGGCTTTTTGCTAAGCACTTCCCATGTTTGATTTTACTGCAACCTCTTCAGTATAAGCGGATCATTCTTTTTTTTTTTTTTGGATCATTCTTAAGACAAGGAAAAGACTCTGCGTGAGGGCCTTACACAGAGGAGCGGAAGAGGAAGCAGGAGGGCTCTTGAATCGAGTTCTTCTTACCCCAAAGCCTTCCATCATTTAGTCTTACCACTTTCTACTGTGGTTCACAGCTTGGGGTTTTCTTCTTGCCTTGCCCTCCTCACCACACTGACTAAGCCATGAATATATCCTGACAGCAAAAGACAGGCTGGAGACAAGCAGCATCAAGACCAACATTTGAAAGAGGCCCAGTTGACAGAATATACCAGATGCTGTTTTCTACCTGGACTTCATACAACAAACAGAAGATGCTCAAGAAAAGCCCTGGATGTACAAAGGTAAGAGAGGTGGTTGCTATATACACCATGTGTGCTCATGAGGCACATGGCTCAGTGCTTTGGAACACATGCTTTCCCCTCACTTCTATATCCATGTGTCCTTCGTCCAATTCACTGCCATAGGACACAAGAGCCAGGCACCCAGTGGATTCCAGGCTCAGGGAAGAGAAAGAAAACTTCAAGGAAGGCATGTGAAAGCCTGACTTAAAGGACAAAAGAGAAAATGGAAGAAAGAGAGTGTGAGGGAGAAAAAGCAAGAAGGAGTGAGGAGGAGTGAGGGAGACAGAGAGACAAGACAGAGAAAGAGAGAGAGAATATTAAATATTAAACTCCTCTGGGCACTGGGTGAGTGCAGGAGTGGGTGACACAGGGAAGCAAAGGTCACACTGTTATAGGTGCAGAGGTGAGTCCTGGGCACTGGCTTTCTAAAGGTCCACGAGCTTTTCCTAATTACTCCTGTTTTTATTCCAGATGGAAAAGGCAGGCTGACAAAATGATCATGAGTGTAGACTCCTGGCCCAATTTCCAGCTGTGTACGGCTGGGGCCTCTGTACAGTTAGCTCTGGGGCCTCACGTCCATCACACCCAGGGCGTCTCAGTTATTCTGTTCATAAAGTGGATCTTATAGTGGCTGCCATTTCCCCATCCACTTATTACAAGACTATGGAGTCTCCGTCCACACCAAGCATCCCACAAAGAGCAGTGCAAAGCTTAGAAATGTAATTCCAAGTCAGTTGAGGTGTCTGCTCAGCCCATGCTCAGTACGGGTGTTGTGCCTCAGGAGTTCCAGGCCTGATGCCTGATATTCTCTGTGAAGAGCCAGACTCCAGCTCTGGGGTCACCAGGTTCACCAGGATTCAGTCTGTGGCACATGCTGGTGAGGAGTTAAGCTTACAGGTAAGCAGAGCCAAGGCCAAGGGGTTCCCCACCCCTATCCTACAGGCAGCCCAACTCTGCTGTGTTTGGCAGGAAGCTATTTTAGTCTCGGCACCAGCGGATGCTGCATGCATTAGCATGATCACAGCTTTCTCTGATTACTGCAAGGGATTTTTATTTTTAAAAGCCTGTTTCATGAAGAGAAGCCCGGCCTAGTGTGTGTCCAGAGCTGGTGGGTACAGGAGGATGGGCTCCAGTCAGGGCTATGTGTGGACAGCAGGCTTGGGACTGTCACTACTCCCAGTGGACCCTCCTGCTCCCTCCTGGGCTTCCATGGCCCTTCAGTTTTACAAGGAAGCACCCCTGTTTCAGAAGGTGTCTCATGGAGAGCTGGTGGCCTCCCAGGTGATGGGGGCCAGGCTGGCACTGCTCTGCATTGAACAGATGGCTGCATGTGACACCCAGGTGGGTATTTCATTTCCTTCCTCCCTACAATGTCAGCCTCCAACTGCCATTTGTTCCTCTCTCCCTGCAGGTTATTTTTACCATGGGACGGGAGAAAAAAAAGTGATGCTATTTCTTCACATTTTCCCCTGAAACAGTCACACCAGCTCCTGAGCAAAACCTCTTGACAGATGGCTCTGGTCCTTGGGGCTCAGAGAAGCAGCAACACTCCCGAATTGCCAGCAAGCTATTGAAATGTATGCAAGAGGGATGGCTGAAACCCCTTTCTTCAAAATGGTTCAGAGCTCAAGTCCAGACTCTGTTGAGCTACATCACGCTAAGAAAATGACTCAGTCTCACCGTGTCCCACTTCTTCTCATATAAGACACAGTTAAGAATGGGTGCATTCGGGGAGAGGGCTACAAGGATTAAGACTAGTGACCCTAGAGCAGAGGTTCTCAGCCTGTGTGTTGCGACCCATCTGAGGGTCGCGTATCAGACATTTGCATTACGATTCATAACAGCAGCAAAATTACACTTAGTAAGGAGCAATGAAAATAATGTTATGGTTGCGGGTCACCACAACGTGAGGAACTGCATTAAAGGGTTGCAGCATTAGAGGAGTTGAGAACCCCGGCTCTAGAGTCTGGCACAGTCTCTTTACTGCCTGATGCAGTTGTCTGGGGGGTGGAGTTCTATACGGCGTGTCGGAAGATGATAGGAAGAGGGCTGGGTCTACAGCCCACCTGACCACATCACCACCTGTGTCTCTCCTGGGAGAAGCAAGGAACTTCAGCAGGAGCCCAGGATCAGCTCACAGCTAGCCTGTAGCCAGCAATGCTGTGCTCCTAGGCCCCAAGTGTAGCCTCAAAGCCACAGAGAAGCCTTGGTGTCTAGAAGTAGAGTAGAGCAGAGTAACAACAGTGTATATTTAGTGAGCACCTACTATGTGCCAGGTCCTGGGTAAAGCATGCAACAGGCCCCCCATTTCCTCCTCCCACCGCCACAGTGAAGGTGCTGTTGTTCTGCTTTGTAAGTAAGGAGATCACAGAGCAGCAATGAACCGGGCCTGTCCCACTTTCATGTGACTCTGAGGCCAGGACCCAACTCTGGCTTGACCAGCTGGAGAACTCATGTGCTCAGTGATAACAGGCTACTGAGGTGGGGTGCCAGGGCTGACGGTTGCTCTACCTCCACTGACATAGCCATCTGTGGCACATCTGGCCAGGACAGTGAATTCTAGGCACGACTGGTATAAGGTGGTAAACCTTTCTTGCCCCACCCATGCCCTTTGGGTTACTTACACTGCACCTTCATTAGCCAAACTTCTAACAGTTAAAATGCCATGTAAGCTCTCAAAGGGAGCGCACCTTAATCCATGGTTGGTATAGATGCCAGGCAGCTGCACATCAGACTGAGTGTGAATAAGAGAAGGGAAAAGGGCCACAAGAAGAGAACACAGGAGTGTTTGGGAAACAGGACACTCTAACGAAAGGGATTGACAGGTAATGTCCTTTTTAAAGCTAGCCTATTCAATGTTCCCTCACCTTAGCTATCACCCCAGTCCGAAGCCAATGACCTCCTTCAAACTGAGGCATATGGCTGAAGTTAGTTTATTCTTTTTCCTTTCAAACAGCTTATTTCTGTTTTACCAGAGGCATGCAGGAAACCTCCCAGCTTGAGTTCACCAGGTCCCCATAGTCACTGCATAGTCACTGCATAGAGAGTGCAGGATATCACTCTCATCAATGATCAAGGAGCTTGAGCAAACAGCTCATTCATTTGGAGTCATTACAGCTTTTCACATTCCTTCATTTTCCTCTTGCTTTGGCCCCCAATTCCAGTCCTCATTTCTTCCAGAATTCTCCAGGGAGGCCCCGGTGACAGCACTTAAGCTACAAAGTGCCGATTAAGTGCCCTGTTTCTAAGCATGCCAGCCCCATCAGTGGCTCAAGTCCACTTGCCTCTAGGCCTACCCCTATGCCAGGCCAGTCTCATCCCACATGCTCTTTGTGTTGACCTGAGAGAGAAGAATGCTATGTGAATCATAGCGGATTAACTAGAGGCAGAGCACCAGCTAAGGGTTAGTGTGGAGGCCATGGGGTAGGGGTGAAACTCAAGCATTTGTGGCACCTATACTTCCCTCTCTCCCCCATCACCCTACCCCCTAACACACTCTACTTAGAATTTTACAGCTGGTAACGTGCTCACACCTATGACTGTTCTTGGAACTTCACGCTGGTGCCTGTAGATAAGGAATGGGAATGCTGTTTCTGTTTTACACAAGAGGACCATTGAGACTAAGAAATGGTCTTTTTCCAGGGACACACAGCTAGTCTGCTCAGTGACAGGGACTTGAGTTACAAGCCAGATCTCCTGACTCTCAAACCTTTATTCTAGTACTCTGGGTAGAGAAGGAGTCCCTCAAATCATCCTCTCACCTCACCCCATCCTACCCCACCCCACCCCACCCCACCCCTACAGGTGTATAGTGTGGAAGCTTGTAAGTGCTCTTGCTCATGTTAGGGCCTTGGGAGCCCTCAAATGGCTCAGCCATAGTGATGTACTCAGAGACCAGCACAGAGAACTACAGTCCCTTCTCACAGTGGATGACGTCACTGTAG
The DNA here is from genome assembly GCF_030254825.1 of Meriones unguiculatus. Classification (NCBI taxonomy): domain Eukaryota; kingdom Metazoa; phylum Chordata; class Mammalia; order Rodentia; family Muridae; genus Meriones; species Meriones unguiculatus. Next base: position 38,216,255 of record NC_083361.1, on the reverse strand, counting down.
GGAGGTGACAAGGCCACAGCTGCCTCTCAGCCAGTGCCCACTAAGCCAGACTCTGGCCTCAGTAAGCTTCCTCCTCATGTCCATCTCTCTCTGTGGCAGCATCCTTCATGACTTACTCGGTGTAACTGTCAGATTTCACAGATAAGAACAAGGGGTGTCCAGGGGAATCGAATTTCTGATAAACATTTTTTAGTGTATGTCCAATGGGACACCAAATAAACCCAGACCTCTGTCTAGTCTTTGCCACTTATCAATACTTGCTACCTACATAAACATAATTTTTAAATTATTTCATTTCAATTCAAATTTACCCAGGTGCCTTGTACTTCACCTGACCAATCCACCTGTGGGTGTTCCAAGTTTTGTTTTTGTTTTTTTGGGGGGTAGGGGGAGAAACGGACATTACTTTTTCCACAGGGCTAGAAAGGCTGCCCCTGAGAACCAAGGGGGCATGGGATATATCCACAGTCCCTGAGGGCTTTTGTGCCAGACAAAGCCCAGGAAGGGGTGAGAGCGCAGCAGGGAGAGGGGCTGATACTCCAGCTGGTATACTGGGTTCACCATGCCTCCCTGGCATGGGGAAGAGCTCAAGCTGCCCAGCTGTTATCCATTAACCAGAGCTGGCATTTTGAAGCACGTCAGAGGCGCTGGCATCCCGCCCTGGAAGTCGGTGTCTGGCCTCTGAGCCAGCACTGCCTGCCCAGCCCAGGCCCTCTCACCTCTGTGGGCCAGGGCACCCAACAAGCCCATTGTCGTCCTGCCTCGCTACCTCAATGGAGCCATTCAGAGGCCTTGAAACAAGCCCCTCTGGAGGGCACTTCCTCCTCCTCCTCAAGCATGCCCTTGGCCAAAGCCTTCTCCTGTGTGGGTGTGGGGTCTGGCGCTGGTGACAGCTGCTGGCAGCCAGTGCAACATTACTGAAGGGTGGATTGTTGACAGGGGGCACAGATATACCCTGGGATTCCAGGCACTCTTCCCACACTGTGCCCCCACCACATTCAGGGCAGCTGTGGATGGGGACACGAGGTTCCTATTAAAGTCACCGTGGACAGTGAATTGAAGGAGCTGGGTAGAAAAGTGTGAGAGCAGCTTTTGCCAGATCTTAGCTGTGTCAGGGAGGATGGTCATCTTACGTTTCTGGGCTTCTATTTCTTCACAGACCCATCTGTCAAGTCAAAGAGTGTGGAGTCCAAGCCAGAGGGTGGTGGTGCATGCTTTTGATCTTTTGAGTACTAGAGTACTAGGAGGCAGAGACAGGTGAATCTCTACAAGCTCAAGGCCAGCCTGGCCTACAGAGCTATTCCAGAACAGCCAAGGCTGTACAAAGAAACCCTGTCTCAAAAAAAAAAAAAAAAAGTGGAGTCTAGCACCCAGCACATAGTAGGTCTGATTAACTGTTCCCTCCCTTTCTATCATTTCTTCCTCTAGCTATTACTGACCTACAGAAGACACCAGAAAATCGACTCCCTTTAAGCAGCGATCTTGGTTTGGTTTCATTAAGGAGGCACACAGGCCCCAACAGACCCGAGATATCACCTGAGGCCCTCAGTAAGGACCATTGGTATTCACACAGAACCCCATGTCTCATCCAAGGCTTTCTTGTTCCTAGCTAGCACTGTGGTCCCAAGGGGATCAGGTCCCCTCCCCAGATGATCCCCAGTCCCTGACTGAGCAGAAGGAAAAGCTAGAGCTGTCAAGCTGATCCTTCAACAGTGGCCATGAGTTTCAGGAAGTACTCCCCAGTGGCTGACATCCCACTGAGATAAACTACCTGGCAATCCTGGATGCAGGGAGAAGAGTCCTGGCTTCTTGTTTGCCAGTGCCCTGCACCATATTGAAGTCTACAGTATTGTCTGCTCAGGATTTTCTGGGTATACAACCTCAACCTCACACCTTGAGTTTAGATCATCTGCCTGTTCACTGGGTTATAGTTGTCTAAAACTCAACTTTGGAGGCTAGGAATATAGTATAACTATTTGGTATGAAGCACTGGGTTCATCTGTAAACACACACACACACACACACACACACACACACACACAGAAACACTACACATTTTGTGACCTCATCCTAGACTTGAAAATTCAGTTTGCATATTTACCAGATCCCCATGCAATATCGAAGAGCACTGATTTAAAGGAAGACATGCATTTTCCCTAGCTCTCTCTTGCCCCAAAGGATCTTTCTTCATGCTCACTCTCTTTCCTGTTAATAACTATCTGAGAACTAATTAATTGGTTTCCTTATTGCCAAGTCACACTAATGTAATTAAGCCCTGACATTGCATTTCTTGATTGTGTCTGTCACAGGTCTCTCTCGCCAATTATGTCCATATTTCCAGGCTAGCAGGAGACACATCAGGATTTGCTCATCACTAGGCACCCTCTATGAGGCCAGTGTACATGAGAGTGGTCATTGCTATCTGGCTACAGAACCAAGAAGATGTGGTGGCAGTGTGGTGGCTGTGGCCACTGTTATCTTGTCTATAAGACAGGAGGAGGTGGAGGCAGGTTTGGGGGCTGGGTCTCACTGTTGTCCTGTCTACATAGCCATGAAGATGGGGAGCAGGTTTAAACACTCACCTAGAGACACTTGACTATAAGCAGGCAGATCTGAAATTCAGACTGTGGTTGGGATGATTGTGAACACTTGCTCTTCTCCTCACTCCTCTTTAGAGCCTGTCTCAAATTCAATTACACACCCCCAAGAGCTCCAGAATCCCCTGCAAAGTCCTAAGAAACACAGATGCAGAGCATCGATTTTCTCTGCAAGGGAGATGTCTGAACAACCCTACAAGCTGCTAGGCAAGGACCACTGGGCCCGAGTCCAGGCCATGAAGCTATGAACATGGGGGTTCAAGAAAAGAATGGGTGGTTCTTGATCCAAAGAACAAAGACTTTCAACCTCTTACACTGTGGAGCTCTCTGTGGGCAAAATGAAAACAATTTTTAACCTTTGCTTTTGAGGATCATCTGGACACTCACACACATGCTGCACACACAAACACAAACAAATGTATCCAAAACATATGCACACATGTGCATTCATAAATACATGCATGTACAAACATACATTCATTGGATACACACATGCACACACAAACACTCACACCAAACAGCCTAATTCTGGAGTTTGGCTAATATGTTCTGTATTTTACCAATACTCAAATCAATACCCAACCTCATCCTAGCTGAAAGAAAGCAGACATATTAACATTTGTACAACGCTTGCTCATGGGGAGGTCTCTGTGGGCCCTCCAATCAGTGGTTTCTTTCCTGTGCTATTCTGGCCACTGATCTGAAGGAAGACATGCATTTTCCCTAGCTCTCTCTTGCTCCCACAGGAGCTTTCTACATGCTCACTCTTTCTTTCCTGTTAATAACTATCTGAGAACTAATTAATTGGTTTCCTTATCGCCTCCATCACAGCCACCCTCCACAAAACGGTCTGTTTGAGTTGGGCTGCATATTGAGGAACCTGCCTGCCCCACCTTTGTTGAGAGAGGAAGCAGTCACAGCCATCCGAGCTAAGGGCAGAGATACATCTCCATCCAGAGATGGATGTCTGCACTGACCCAGACATTTTTCCCAGAAGATGCTGTCTTCACTGACTCAGGCCCCACTGGCAGAGAGAGAGAGAGAGGTTGAGGTCTTTCATGCTGGCTCCCTTCTTCAGTTACCATGTGATTTCTAGCCTCTGGGCATGGTGGGCAAACATTAGCTGCATGCCAATGCACAGGAATAAGCAACATCAAAGGCATACATGAGGCAGAGTGGCTCTAATTCTGGAAAGCTCTCTTCTGAGACTTTCTCCTGGCATTGCCTTGTCCCTTCTTCCTATCCCCAATCCCATCACAAGGGCAAGGAATTCAGGGTAGGTCTGTCTGCACTTCCAGAAAGGGTAACAGTGTTAACTGCAGAAGGCAACGTTTTCTAGAACTTCTGGCAGAGTAGAGAGAGAAGCACTGTTCTCAGGCCATGTGTCATCTGAGGTGGTTTCAAATTGCAGGTTCAGGAATTGCTGGGATGAGACCTAAGGTTCTCCATTTCCAGAAGATTCTCAGGTGAAGTCCTTGTTGCTGATCTAAGAAAATGCTTTTATTCAGTAGGAAGTGAAAAAAAGTGGTCACAAGAAAGGTGATCTAAAGTAAAAACAGAGTAAGTGTCTGTAGGCAAAGTACCTCTCACTTTTACACTCCATCTCAAGGTCAGCTTGACCCACAGATAAAACTCCATGATCTGAGCAGCGATGGCCTTCATCAGCCTGGCCTCATCTACTCTTTTTGACCCTCTAAGGAACAACATCTCCATCCCCTCAGCACCTTAAGGGATGCTCTCTGGGCTTCCAGGCAGGGTCTCGAGAAAAGTGCAGGGCTAGCCATGACTGGGAGTTGGTGTGATGTGCTGGTTCAAGCTTGGCTTGAAGCCTTGCACCAGCCCTGTGCTTCCTTCAAGAAACAGTATGTGCTAGTCTTTGTCTGAGCTACAGAGGACACTGCTGTGACCAAGACGGGCAGAGCCCCCATAGAGCTGATGGTATAATAGAGAAAGACACATACTAAGCAAGTCTTTAACATGGGATTGAAAATCTGTTCTAGCTCTTGAGAACAAGAGCAAGAGCAAGGTGAGGAGTGGTCTAGGGAAGGATGATCGATGCTTCTATTTTATATAGAGTGGTCCAAAAAGAATCCTCTGACCATGTGACACCTGAGTAGATAGTGGAGGTGAATAAATGAGCCTTGTCAATATGGGGGGAGGTCCTAAGCAAAATGAACAGCAAGTGTAGAGACCATGGGGCTCTGTTTCTTTGTCCTTACAAGAAAGCGGCAAAAAAGCAGGGTCATGTGATTCAGCTTTCAGAGTTTTCAAGGCAGGGATAGGGGAAAGGACAGGAGACAAATGTTCATCTCATCATCACAGCTCCAACATTTTTTAAAAAGGATTTTACTTTAAAAATTTAGTTATGCAAATACATGTGTGCATATATGAATGCCATCCCCAAGAAGGCAGGAGAGGTCGTCAGGTCCCCCACAGCTTGAGCTACAGTTGGTCATGAACCTCCTGATGTGGGTGCTGGGAACCAAACAGGTGAATTCTCTTAACCACTCAACCACCTTTCTAGCCTCCTTTTTTTATTTTAATTAAAAAAAAAAGTCTCCTATGCTTCTCTTTCCAACTGTTTGGAGGAGAAATTCACTAGTTGTTTTTTAAGAAATAAAAATAATCTTTTTCTGTTAAGGAAGAGATATTTTAAAACCACTGAATGGCTTGTTCCTACCCTGGCTTTTTATTGATACGTCTGCTCTCCTTCCAGTTCTAAAATAAGATTCTTGTCTGCACTGTGTCGATCCAAAGGCAACACACCACGGAGTGGACCGGGCAGAGCCAGGCTGGGGTCACAGGGAAGTCAGTAGTCCTGGAGAACACACTGCTCTAACCCTGCCAGCATGCCCTCACCCACGGCAGTCCTGCCAGCATGCCCTCACCCACAGCAGTCCTGCCAGCATGCCCTCACCCATGGCTGGCTTCCTCACAGCCCAGGTGACTGGAAGCTCTCAGAAGCAGCAGTGGAATGTGGTGAGGGTTGGACCTTGCAAATGACAAAGTTCGGAGTGAGTTCCAGTTCCCTGGAACGGAAAACCAGCAGCTTCCTGTTACAGAGTGTGCCCATGGTCTGTGCCTGATACATGGGTGTGGGTGAGCTATACACTTCTAATCTACATCTGCCCCAAACACAACAAAGCAGACATGTTTTCAGTCAGGTAAACATTTTTAGGGACAAAGTCAAATTTATATTGATTTCTGTTCTTCTAGCTAGAAGGAAAAAGGAGTTCAAACCAGTATAAAGCAGAGACTTGAAAGGGGAAAGCCAACAAATCCATCCACCAAGTCCTGGAGATTGCCAGGACATTTCTAGGTTAGTTTTTTTTTTCTGGGGCTAAAGTGCTTGGAGTGGTCCTGTGTTACCTCACAAGGCAAGCCTCAGCTTTGGTTTCTTGGATGGCCATAGCAGGCTTTGCCCCCTCTCTATGTTATATCTTTTTTCCCACCCTCAACCAGACTCAGGATCAGTCTTTGCGAAGGGCAGACTGGCTAGTGATGCAGGTTCTTGAGTTGCTGGGTGAACTTGCAACCAGGCTCTTCCATTCAGGAAGTGTGTGACCTTGAGCACTTTGTTTATAGTCTTCTTGCCTCTCTTCAACTGTCAACTGGAGATCATCATAGAAGTACCCAGATCAGAGGCACATCTTCTGTATAGGAAAATGGGAAAAGCCATAACAAAGGCCGGAAGAACAACCCAGCACAAAGTGACCGCTCTGGAAAGACCAGTTTCTTTATATCTCCTCACCCCCCTGAGACACAATTACAGACCTGAAGAGCTTCCCCCCCCCCCCCGCCCCATAGCCCACTGAAATGCCATGTTTTTCCTTTGGAAAATGGTCTGCAGCTGACTACTTATTCAATGTCCAGATGCCCAAGACGCCACCAGCACAAGACACATTAGATGCATGGTAAATAGAAGGGGAGGCAGGAGGGTATTCAGCTTGGAGATGGGGCCAGTCTAAGAGGTTGGGAATGAAGAGCATGAAACAGCGTCAAAGCATTCTAGTGCCAGCTTTATGTGGACGTGGCCAGATTGCTGGCTGATCCTGAACCACATAAACAAGAACGCATGGAAGGATGGTGTTAGGGCTGAACCGGGGATCTCAGTGGTTGGCGTCAGCCAGTTGTCATCCTGCTTTTCTGATGCTGTGAGCCAAATGCAAAGGCATCCTACTATGAAGAAATTACTATTCCTTTAAAGAACTTGGTAGTAGAAATGCTACAGATTGATTCTGGTTGGTCGCACCATCAGGCCCTTCTAAGGTGGGAGGCCTGGGATCCAGTTTGCACTTTGGCCCTTGGAGCTGTACCTCCTAGGACAAAGCTTTCTCCATCTAGACCAAGGAACTGGAAATAGATGGCCTCTGCTGGTTCAGATGCCCCATGTTGCCAGGTTTCACAGGCGTAGATCATGAGGGACGCACCCATCTGAAGTCAGGCTGCTTCTTTGCAGTCTGGTTTGTCACCTAAATGCTGTCTTTGCCTCTGGGCTCGCCTTCCTTGGCCTCCAGTTAGCTAACCACCAAAATCCATGTAGTGGAAGGCTTGAGTGCTCTGGGATGTTGGCAGCCTACACATTTTGACGCAAACAAGCTTATCCTCCCAGGTCTGAAAAGAATCAGAGCAAATCTGCATGAAATGAGGACTGTGCGCAGAGCAGCAGCCAGCAGCACAAGGAGGGAGGACAGGAGGGGGGACTGCCAGCTGTGAGGCACATGGGTCCCACTGGCCACAGCACATGGAGCAGCCCACTGAAGAACAACACAGCGGTGGGGAAAGAGATGGTAGCCACACTGTAGAGGAGGTGGGCAAGACCACACAGGACCCCTTATCCTATAGTCACAGAGCCTCTGGTGACAGGCTCGACCTGGCAGCACCTGACAGGCCCCATAAGAGATAAGACAGAACATGGAGGACTGCCAAGGCTAGCAAAGCAAGGAACAGGCTCTGGGGAGAGGATACCTCAGTGTGGGTCCCAGGCCTCTTCTAGCAAATAACTATATAGTGAGCAGCACAGATTTAAAATCAGACAAGGCTGAGTTTTAGTCCTATTACTATATCTACCACCCGAGAGCCCTGCAACAATCCCCAAACACTGTAAGGGTTACTTTCTGACTCATTTCTCCTTCTTGGTCAACTGGAATCAGTACCACCACTTTTGAGAGTCAGGGTGGAATTAGAGAAGATTTTTACCATGACTAAGAAACAGGTTGTACCTCTCGGAGGCTCATGGGTTCGACACTCAGTATCCAGGCAGTAGCACTGGAAGGTGGTGGGACTCCTAAGGGGCAAAGCCCTCAGGTCACGGGGGTGTACCTTCCGAGGAAGCATTGGTCTCTTGGAGTCAGTTCCTATGAGAGACAGATGATGTGAAAGCCTGAGCCAGACCCTTGGCCCCTCTCTGGCTTCCTGTTTGGGAATGCCACTCAATATTTGTTTCTCAATGCTCTGCCATGAAGTGGCACAGCCATTGGAGGAGGGAAGCTTGAAAGAGCCTGCAACAGGTTGTTTGGAATCTTAACTTTCAAAGTCATAGACTGTATGTAAATCTTCTCCATGAACAGCCTGCTTCATGTATTGTTTTTGTTTTTTTTTTTTTTTTTGTTTTTTTTTTTTTGCAAAGTGGACCAAACAGTCTGGAAAGGGAACATAAATCATTGGTGTGACTTTCATTTCTGGAAGTTTTGTCCTATCCATGGATTTTCTCAATCTTCCCCTTTTCCTGAACAGTCAACATATATCCACACTCTTCTCAGGTCTTTCACCCTAGGTGGGGCAGAAGAAGTTGCCTGTGCCACCATTACTGTACACTGATAAGGCTTCTTCTCAAGAGTAGCCCAGTGGCTGTGCATCATGAGTGGGTGTGTGGGGAAAATGTCTCCATCTCCACTTGGTCACGCAGACGATGTGCCGTAGCTTTGACCTCACCAGCATGCAAGTACCCTACACTCAGTCACCCCTGTCATGTGACTGTCTCAGCTCACATGCACAATGCATATGCTTTTGTCACAGCTTTGTGAACACAGTCACATGTGTTAGTCATCCTGTTACTGTAACAAACGCCCACAATACCTTAATAAGAGAAAAGATTTATTTTGAGTCACAGTCTGATTCCATGGCCTGTTGCTCTTAGGCCCGTGGCAGCATGGAGTGGAGCAGAAGTGCCAACCTCACAGCTAGAGAACAAAAGAGAAAAAGGAGAAGAGGTTGGGACCTGACTATCTTCTGTTTCAGCAAGGACCCGGAGATGTCCCTAATCTACACACCATCCAGATCATTGAAGCAGAAGGCTTCCTGGAGCTGGCGACACTAAGACTGAATGTAAATGGATGACACCTAGGAGGACCAGGCAGCCAAAAGAGCCTCAAAAGAAGGGAGAAAAAGATGGTGAGAGCAAAAGCAGCCAGCCTCTTTCATTTAAGTAACAAAAACACAAACCAGCTTCACCAGGGTCAGTGAGATGCCTCTGCAGGTAAAGGGCTTTGCTGTGTAAACCTGATGACCTGAGTTTCATCCCAGAGCCCACAGGGTAGATGAGAGCATCATTTCTGAAAAGCTGTCCTCTGACCTCCACCTATGTGCCATGGCATGCATATACCCTTCCCAACACAAACAAGAATAAAATAAACAAGTAAATAAGCAGATTTTAAAAATTCTTTCACATGGGCCAGCTTAGAATCATGTAATATTTTTGTAAAAGACAGCTAAGTGAAAATTAGATCTTGGGAGTCTTATAAAGCATTCAGAACCTTTCTTACTTTTCAAGGAATGAAGCTGAGGCAGTCACACGGCACCAGAAAGGAGAGGGAGCATGTAAGCCAGGTGAAGCACAGGTGGTCAGGCCATTGTACACACCCATTCAGTCTCCTCCTCGTCATCTGACCTCACAGGTGCGTGTCCACATCAAGGCCACGGAGGACAGGCGGCATTCAGCCAGGGCTTGGCTTTGTTTCCCAAAATCTAACTTAGAAAATTATCAAATCTACTGGAAAAATCAAAAGAACTGCACATCCACATTAGCTTTCTTTTCTCTCACACACCGAAGTATCCAAGAATGTTGCTAACATCAGGGCACTTTGCTTCTAAGTATTTAACTCATACCTCCCAGGGAAAGGACATGTTCTCATATAACTTCAAAGCCATGGCACTGACAGGACATCATTCCATTCCACATTCAAGCACCTCTGTTGTCTCCAGAAGGTTCTGTGTAACCTCTGCCCACCCGGAACCAGCCAAGGAGCTCTGAGTGGATTTGTTTGTCATAGTTCCTTGGTCAACTTTCTCCTTTTAGCCTTACTTATCTACTTATTTATTTATTTTGGTTCTTTATGACATTGACAGTCTAAGAAATACCACAGGGCTACTGTCATTAAGAATAATCTGAAGAAGTGTAGAGAGATGGCTCAGTGGTTAAGAGAGCTGGCTGATCTTGAAGAGGACTCAGGTTTAGTGCCCAACACCCACCTGGCAGCTTATAACCATCCATACCTCCAGTTCCAGGAGATTTGGCACCCTCTTCTGGCTTCTGCAGGAATTGCATGCACATGGTACACATTGATGAAAGCCAAACATCCATACACATAAAGTAAAAATGAATACATCTTTATTATTATCATCATCATAATTATTTTAAAAGACTGAGTTGAACTGGGCATGATGACACACACCTGTAATCTCAGCACTTAGAAAGCAGGGGCAGGAGGATCTTGGGTATGAGGCCCACTTGGGCTATTTAACAAAACAAACAAACAAACAAACAAACCAAAACCTACTCCATAATGAGAACTAACTTGATTGCTTCCTCATGCAGGCATATTCAATCAAATCCTCTGTTTACCCTTTTTTTTTGCCTCACACCTGCCCTGACAGTTCTTACCATGGGCCACCCTGAAGGACCCTGTGGCCTCAGAGGACATGGGAATCTATACATCCAGAAAAACTTAACTGATGTTGTTAATCAACAAACTTTTGTTTAATATTGAAGGGATATTTTCAGATTCTGGGGGAGGGAAGGAGGAGTAAAATTATGCATTGTCTTGGTCAGTGTTTTATTGCTGTGAAGAAACACCAGGACCACAGCAACTCTTATAAAGGACAGCATTTAACTGGGGCTGGCTTACGGTCTCAGAGCTTAGTCCATTATCATCATGGCCGGAAGCATGGTGGCATGCAGGCAGACATGGTGCTGTAGAAGTAGCTGGGAGTTCTACATCTGGATTAGTAGGCAGCAAGAAGAGATAGTGGCACTGGGCCCAGTTTGAGCTTCTGAAAACTCAGAGACTGCCCCCAGTGACACACTTCCTCCAACAAACCTCCATGTACTCCGACAAGGCCACACCTCCAATAATGCCATTTCCTTTGTGCCTAAGGGGGCCATTTTTATTCAGACCACCCACCACATGTACCAGGACAAAGGAAATTGTACAGGATCCTGCTGTGATTCGACCTTAGCAGTGCATTTTGAGATTTTACCCCCTCCCAAAGTACGTAAACTTGCTGTTTAAGAACCTTAACTTTGGAGGTTAAAAACATGTGAATTCAAATGTTTAGTATGCTATTTACCAGCTCCGTAACTTGATGTAGAAACTAAACCTTTCTGAACTCTGAAAAAACTGCTAAAATTAGTGCCTTATCCATCAGTATCACCTCTGTTGATCGACAGTGAGTCTTCAAAAAAGGGCAGGTAGAGCAAGAAACTTCCTCTCCATGTGCTAAGCAAGGGAACCAGAACTGGAAGCTTGGAAAGGCAAGGTGACTCATGGAGGGTCAGCAGCAGGGTTCAACAAACTAACTAAAAAGAACCAAAGCTCCTGGCTCCCGGAGTGGCCGTTCTTCTCTGGAAGCAGCTGTGGGGTTAAACACAATGACACAGGTCTAGGCTGGAATACAGCAATCAGGACAGTCTAGAGGTGGGGTTCATCAGGATCAATGATTGCTGTAGTTTTCTTAGTCCAGGGGTGGGTGGCATTTGGGGGTATATGGTCATGTATTTTTGTGCACATGGAAATCAACACCTGTGCAGAGGCCACGGGTACATGTTGGTGTGTTTCCTCCAATGCTCTCCATCTTAGCTGTTGAGATAGGGTCTCTTACTGACCCTGGAGCTTGCTGATTTGCCTGAAACTCTCTGGTCGGCAAGCTCCTACTCCCAACCCTCAACCCCCACTCCAATAGCCCCTGTGTCTGGGTTCTGAGAATTAAATTCAGTCTTCATGGTTTCATAGCCAGTACTTTACTCCCTGAGCCATCTCCTCAGCCCTGTTCTAATTATCCATATTCTGTCACACTGTCATGAGGAGTTGATTTCCCAAACCCAAACAGAATCCTGTAGAGGAGGAGTCATGTAATTTCTTACTTTCTCTTTCCTACCAGCAATATAGGAACAGAATGTCATAGAATAACTCCAAATTTGCAGCTACCTCATATGGTCTATACCTGATAGTATTGAGAGTTCACTTGGAAGGAGGGACAGACCAGTCTGAAGCCATGGGGTCTTTGTCTAAAAAACACAAGAGAGAGTTTGTTTGCCTTGGGAAAGGGTCACTAAGTCATGAATCATTCTAGGGTTTTATATGGGTGACTCAGGTCCCCTGTGAAAACATCCCGGTCACTTGCCATTGTCTGAGCATAAATGAAAACACAAAAGCCTAACCAAGTTTTTTTCTCTAAATCACATGGCCCATTATGCCCAAGATGTTCTATGAACACACTGTCCATCCCCTCAAACAATATAACCACAAAACAGAGTAGCCATTGAAAACTGGTCCTGTGGGTATTGGTATAACACCACTGGGCAGCTGGCCATCAGGCCCTGGGGCACCTTACTGACCAAACTGGTCATAAGGCTTAAACTCCCACTACATTTGTAGCAGCTGTGAGAGAGGCTTCCTTCTGTCCCCAGAACCATAAGCAGCCAACAGGAAGCCTCGGTACTGGGCCTGTGATGTGCTGAGCTCTGACCTGAGCTGGGCCAGCAGGGTGAGCAGCTGTATCCCACCATCCCAAACAATGTTAACTAAGAGGGACATACAAAGGAAGCCTTCTGCCAGTTTAGTTTGGAGCAGAACCTTCAGCTGGGTTACCATTTTAGGGATGGTGTGCCTGTGACTAAAATGTGGAAGTTTCAGTGAACAACTTTGAAAGTAATTTCTTCAGACAATATTGTTCTGAGTTTACTCATGTTCCCAAGTCAGTGAACCAAAGCACCACTGTGCACACGGGCCTTCAGTGTACAAGCCACCTTCCATCCCTGTGGTCAGCTCTGCACTTGGGAAGCAGGGAGATGGAACACAAGCTCAGGGCAAGGCAGACATGAGCCATACTCTGATGCTGTCAAATAGGCGGCTCCTTGTCTGATACAGGCCAGACTCTGTACATGGCATCCTACCTGTGATGTCTCATTGGATCCTCCCAGCCTACTATAAGCAGCTCCATTTCTGTTTCATAGGCAGAAAAAAATAAGCATGTGGTTTATCAATAACAAGCAATTTGCCCAAAGCCTGGATTTGGATCCAGATCTGTCTGCCAATGAAGCCCGAGTTACTACACAGAGCTGTTTCCAACTGATATTCTGTCTTGACCCAAGCTTATTCACACAAAACACACCAACCATTTCACATTTGAACCATTTCACATTTGCCCAGTTTCTTCTGTCTCATATTAAATGATAAAGGCATAAGGAATGCTGCAGATGACCTGTCTGGGAGCAAATGTTCTGTAAATGACCCTTTCTGAGAGGCAAGGCTGAATTAAGAAATGAGAATTTCTGACCTTCAGCCAAAATATTTCTGGATAGTTTGACTTCACAGACCAGCTTCAGGAGAGTGACATGGGTCTAAATAAGATGCCCCTCATGAGGCTGCAGCCCTCACATCTTGTAAGTAAATAAAAATGGGCAGGGAGGCAGTGCTTCAAATCTTGGTCAAGGAGAAAGTGTGAAAAGCAGGACGGAAACCTAGCCATTATCAAAGCTAAAATTTGGGCTGTAACTCCCCCCACCTCCTCTTTGATGTATGTGTGTGATTACATGTGCTCGGTACTTGAAGCTTTTCCATGTGTATAGAGCTGTGTGTGTGTGTGTATAGATGCAGGCGTATTTACACTAAGATGTATACACACTGAATGATAGCCCAAGTAAGCCCCTGATTCTACCTTTAAAGTGTCTCTGGAGAATTAACCCCGGGGAGGGTAATGATATGTGAACTGTAAACATTCTTGCATGTTGGCAGATAGCCACAATACGAGTTCCCCTCCAAGAGCTGAGAAAGAGGAGAAAGAGAATAACACGATGGCAGAAACACACTGATCAAATCCGTAATCAACTCTGATGACGGAGCAAGGATTCTAATCAACACCCAGTGGGGGAAAGCTGCAACAGGTTGTAAGCTTCGGGCTGTGCTCATCCCAGGGGCCTCACCCACGCTTTCCTTTTTAACATCTAAAATGCTCTCACTCGATTTCAATCATTTCTAATTTTTTTTTTTTTAAAGAAATAAGTTGCAGGCTGAACACTAGCTCCTAAAAACAGGAAACATCAAAGTATTACGTGAATCATCCCTCCCCCTGCAACTGCTTCTTAAAAATTAGGCTAACCTCATTCTCAGAGAGCCCAAGAGTGCTCCTTTACCTGAAGGTTGGCCAGAGACTTGTACACTAATACAGAGCGTGGATCTAAAATGATGATTTACACATGGTCATAGTTCATAACATGTGAGAGACCAGGACAGATATTATCCTTTCTTGGGGAGGTGCAGATGGCCCAGGAGCATAAAGGGGCTCAGAAGGACCTGACTGAGGCACAGCATGTTCTGCTGCAGGTTAAGAAACCAAGGTCCATTCATGGAGATAACCTAGTACCCCTGCTCAGATGTAGCCCAGGGCAGCTCAGTATCCAGGTGGGTTCCCTAGTAAAGGGAACAGGGTCTGTCTCTGACATGAACTCAGTGGCTGGTTCCTTGATCACCTCCCCCTGATGGGGGGAGCAGCCTGACCAGGCCACAGAGGAGGACAATGCAGCCGGTGCTGATGAGACCTGATAAGCTAGGATCAGATGGAAGGGGAGGAGGACCTCCCCTAGTGGACTTGGAGAGGGGAATGGGAGGAGATAAAGGAGGGAGGGTAGGATTGGGAAGGAATGAGAGAGGGGCTACAGTTGGGATACAAAGTGAATAAACTGTAATTAATATAAAAATAAAAATTTAATTAGAAAAAAGAATGAACTGCAGGCCTGGAGGGGCCTGCAGGAAAGGAGTTGAAGGTTGACGGTGGGGCTGCCACTGACAGCTACTGGTTTGCAAGTCTTTGGTGTTGGGGAGATCATGCATGAGGTGCAGAAGATGAGAGAAAACTCACTGAGTAAATGGAATTGCTGCATAAGAAAATAGGAATTCAGCCTTGAATCCCAGCATTCCGAAGGCAGAGGCAGGTAGATCTCTGAGAGTTCAAGGCCGGCCTTGTATACATAGTGAGGTTGAGATCATTCATGTATCAAAAAAAAAAAAAAAAAAAAAAAGAAAAAAGAAAAAAGAAAAAAAACCAAGAATGCTTTGCCCACTAACTACCACATCAAACATTCTGAAGCCCAAGCTAATAACAGTCACTGCTGTTGCTTCCCAAGAATAAGTTACGAGCCAGGTCCTGTAGAAGACACCATCTCCCCAGTTTCTCACCATTGGCCTGAACGCAGTTACTCTCCAACAGAAGGCCAGCGTGAGCATCCACTGCCAAGCCTCTGCTCTTTCCCACGCCCTGACCTAAAATGGAAAACACCCATCCTAGAGCATGCACAAAGGAGAATCCACTTGGGCTGCACCACTCAGGGCAGTTTAACCTCCTCCCTTTCGTTCATATTTTCCTCCTCTCTCCTCCCCATTCTGCATTCCTGTCCATTCCTGGGGGCCAGCCCATCTCGTGCCTCCCCTCTCAGTACCTCCCTGTTTTTTTTCTGACCCTTGAGATACTAGCATCTTGATTCCTCAGCCCCAGGACATCCTTAGCTCTCCCAGTGCTGCCCTCTGCTGGACACACAAGTCATTCTAACTGGGGTATATCTTGCCCAACACCCAGACCACCATGTCTTATTTGTCCTCAGCTCTGCCACAGCATGAGAGACAGTGAGAGAGAGTGAGCGTGACAATGGCGCAGCACCTGACTGGACTGCTGTTCTGCCACACTGGACACCATGGAGCAGTGGGGATGTCTGTGGTCTGATTAAGTGGCCAGCAGCTGCTGCAGATCTCCCTGTCCGGTTAAGGGGTTTCCGTTCTAACGCTTCCAACTCTGATGCTCACAAGGCCGCTAAGTCTTGATTTCTTCATGGGTAAAATGGGGATAATTACACTCATTTCATCGGACTGTTAAAAGAATAAAAGAGAGGTTTTTTGTTTGTTTGTTTGTTTTTCAGAACACCCAGAACAATTCCTGGCACCTAGAAAGTACAGGGCAAGGGTGCCTTCTTTACTTTCTTGCTATCTTGGGACCTGGTCAAATGTACCACACCTATTCTAAGTGTTTCTGTGGAGACCGGTGAGATCCTGTGAAAAAAGTCAGGCACTCCACAGGTCACTTCACATCCTCCCACAGAACCAGGTTCTGTGCCAGGAAGAGCCAGAGGCTTGCAAACACCTGTGAACAGACTGATACCTTCCTAGAGCCCTGCCTTTTCTCACTTAAGGAATACTGAGTTTTTCTCAATACTCACAATTCCTGTGCCCATTTCTACAGGTGGAAACACTGAGGCTCAGGGGAGGAGTTAGTGGACTAGGCCACTCAGCTAGCATATGTCAGACACAGGCCCCACTGATAACCAATGCTTTAAAACCTATGCTGTTAATCACAACCCAGCCAGTCTCCTACCAAAAACCCCCAAGTGAAAGAGAGGCAATGACTCCAAGATATCATTTGCCAAGGAGTTCATCACTTCCTGAGTGTCTTCTAATGATAAACATTAAGTTTGGGACCAGGAAATTACCAGGTGCCAAGTCAGCCACGGTCCTCAAGCCATAGTCGAGGGACTTTTCTAGAAGGTGGCTGTGCACTGTCTGTCACCGTGGGGACACACTGTTCAAAGAAGGTGAAATTCTTTTGACAAAGCCCTTTGGATGTCAGGGTGGGGCTATATATGCCTGTTACAGAGAGGAGCCCCTAGGAGATCAAGGGGCTGGCAAGGAGGAGACAGCTGGGAAACCAGAACTGTCCATTGGAAGGTGGCCAGTTTCCTGAGCCATCGATCCAAACCACCCTCAGGATGCAGAGGGCCCATGGAGAGAAGAGAGGTGGAATGTGGTATGGTGGGGACAGTAAGGACAGAAAGGAACCAGCACCTCCAGGGAACAGGGCCAGGTTAGCCCCTCGTGGAGAAGTACAAGAGTAATTTCTTTTTTAGTGGAGAGAGTGGTGAATCACCTTCTCAGAGCCTGCCCACTGCAATCCTCTGCCAATGTTTGTTAACTGAAGGGTCAAATGGGCAATAGCAGGCAGTAGCCTGGCTGTGAATGAGCCCAGCGTCTGCCTTCCCGTTCATTCCTAGGGTCCTCCTCATCAGGCTCGAGGGCATGTGTCACATTCTCAGTCACTGTTCCAAAATACCACCCACTCCACTCCCACAGATACAGGAGGAGCCCTGGTGCTCACCCTCATTTCAGAGCCCTCTGGACAAGTCCTGTAGCTAGAAGAAAAAGAGCAGAGCACACAGCCGAGCAGAGCCAGGGCCCAGGAGCGCTGGAGGAAATCTTGCCTTCCTCCCACACACCATCAGTCAGAGCTGTCAGCTTCCAAAAATGTTTAGCAAGTGCAGCATCAAGAGGGACATGCTGATGGGCCGGGTGTGGGAGCCTGTATGGGGAGGGCCTTCTCTGGCTCCAAGTTCCAACAGTCTGTCTCCAACCAGCTTCTAGTTCCAGTTCCTCCGTCAGAAAGGCTAGGAATGTGTTGAACGTTAGCCTCTGATCAGAGAAAGCTACAGAGAAGTAGGTGCCCAAAAGGTCACCTGGTCTGTTGCCACTTCTCCCATAGCAACCCCGGACTGCCTCCACCTCTGGCTTCCCACCTCTTCTCTCCTGACTGGGACAGTCACATCAGTCAGGTCGGCCTGTCCCTAAAAGTCCCCGCTGACTGGCAGCCAAGAAAATACAGCATGCCCCTGCTCCCTCCTGCCAGAAGAGGGGGAAGGCAGCAGGGAAGGCAAGAGTCCAAGAGGAACTGATTGGCCCGTAAGGATTTCCTTAAAAGAGATTGCACGTCCAAGGCCTGTCACCCAGCCCAGCAGGGGGATGCCTGCTCTGCCCAGAAAGGTAGAAGTCACCATTTCTCTTCCAGCCATTCTCTCACTCACCTCCCGAATCACCAGAGCCACCAACATTGGCAGCATAGACTACCCAGGAAGGAGGGGCTTAGCTTGGGCAGCCATTCTGAGACAGCCAAGCCACCCCTATGGCAACAGCAAGTCCAGTCACTAGGAGTCTCCAGCAGCTAGCAGTCTGCTGCACCTGGCCACAGTCCCTACTCCCTAAAGATGGGGCAGAAACTGGCCATCTTCAAGCGAGGAGGAGGGCAGGTTCAGGGCAACCACCCAGTATCCCTTGTCCCGGATCTCATAGCCGGGCCAGGTGGTACCCAATCCAAGGAGGCCCCAGGCCATTCCTTCTCTAGGTTACAATCCGAGGCGCTGATACAGACACACATCACAGCAACAGATACCGTCTCCTTGGGGCCACGACCTCAGCATGCAGGCTCTAACATTTTCAGTGTCAGCGTGTGCTTTTTGGAAGCACTGCTACTACACCTGCTCCAACCCCGAAGAAGCTGCGGGCTGCCCGCACTCCTCAGCGTAGCAGAGCTCTAGGGCCACACCCACTGACCAGTGCATCCTTCCAACCTGCCAGTTTAAGGGCTATGACTCCTCTCCCCAACCATGTTATAGTAGCCGCACCCCTCCCCCAGGAAGGATCATCCACCACTCCCACCCCCAACAGTGCCCCGGCACACGGCACTGCTCACCTGGGTATCGAATCCGTTCTCCAGGGAGCTGCTCTTCCGCAACGGGAACTCCTCTCCCGTCGGCTCTTGTAGCCCCTGAGATTTCAGGGGGATCTGGCTAGTGTAGGCGGTCTTGCTCACCTCCACTTTGCTTCCCAATTTAAGGTAGCAGGGCTGAGGACCATTCCGGGCCGGGGGCACGTGCAGGATGGGTGCGGCGCTGTGCACGGGTTTGGGCAGTCCCGACTTCATTTTGGAGGCTACCAGGATGGCCGGCATCTTCTCCCGGGGCTTCGGCTTTCCCAGCACGTCCCTGGCAGCGGCGGCGGAGGCGACCGCTAAAGGCAGCGCGGGCAGCCGAGCAGGCGCCGGGCCTCGGCCCGCGAGGCGCCCACCAACAGTGGAGGAAAAAACAAAAATCAAAATCCCCGGGTCGGGGAACAGGGAGAATCCTGAGAGTGCGCCTTCAGGATGGCGGGCTAGTCGCTGCCCTCAGCAGGTCGGTCCCACCTGCGCGAATGTCGCAGCGGGCGGCCTGCTCAGAAGCTCTGGGCTCTCGGGGACGGCTGCCTCTGGCAATTCTTCTCCTGAAAAACCGTAGCGCGGACGCCCATATTAACTTGTCATTGCGTCTCCGAAGTGAGAAGGCTCCTTAGGAAAAGACACAGGCTAAGGGGACGCACCCGGGAGGCTGCGGGAGCGAATCGCGGAGCAAAAGAGCAGAGGATGGGGAAACGGAGGAAACCCAGGACGTCTCAGCCGCGAGGCGGCTGTCACCGTGCAAACACGCTGCAGTGCCACCCGCGTCTAAGCGGACGCGCGGCGACCTCCGCAGACAGGTTTGCTGGGCGTGACAGCCGATCACCGCTGTTCACAAGCCCCTCGAACACGAAGCACCTGAGCGCCTGTGGCTCTGCCCATGCTCCGTGCGCTGGAGCGCAGCGCGGCGGTGGCGACGGGGCGCGGGTACCGGGACGCTCAGCTGGCCGGGATGGCTGCGCTGTGCTAAGCTGAGCTCCCGGGAAGGCAGCGCGGGCTGCAGGGCTGGAGGGCTGGACGCAGGGGAGGACCGGCTGCGGCGCGCGCTGACAGCCCGGGCCGTTCCCGCGCGTCCATTGGTTCACGGCGGACCAATCCGCGCTCGCGACTCGCACTGCAAGGGGGCGTGGCCTCAACTCCAGGGGCCGCCGCCGAAACTCTGGGGCCGGGCTTGGCCGCAAGTACAAAGCGAACTGGTGGCCGCTCTGCGGCATGGCCCCAGCGCGCGCCTCCCCGCGGGCCGCCATCCCCGCGTCCCCTGAGCCGCTTTTTGAAAACGCCTTTTCGTTGCAGATTCCCGCCTCCCCCTTACCCCCCTCCCGACTCCAGGCAAGACTCGGGAAATCGGTTTCTCTTTTTCAAATCACTTGGGTCATCTCAACGGTTTGCAGGTTCGGGCGGCACGCCCCAGCCTCCCAGCATCTCCACCGAGACTGACAGGGCCGGTCTCCTTGTCCCCTGCCTGAAGGACACTCCAGCCATTTCTCCTTTCCGGGCGGGCCCAAGGGCCTCCCAACAGCTTCCTCTGCGACATTCAAAGGTTGCACGTTGCACTTAAGTATTTGAAGTATTTATAGGCTGATACAATGGCCGGGAAAGCTTCGCGCCCCAAGACAGCTCCTCCTTGCCACCTACCACAGACTGTAATTAGAGCGGCTTGGTGACCCGGGCAGGCTGAGGCCAAACCTGTCCTAGTTTCATGGTTTCATGCAGGCCTGCCTGCCTTTCAGGCGCAGCATAGCTCAGAGCTCGCAGGTTCCTCCGTTTGGAATCGCTGGAGGATTCCTTCCTTTCTGACGCAGTCTGAGGGTTGAAGGGAAAATAGATGGGCCAGACAGGCAGCCTCGGGGCTGATCTTTTGGAAGTCCTATCCTGGAGAACAATTTGGATTTGAATTGGGAAGCTTCTCCACCTTTAAAGATGGTCTAAAACTGAGAGTGTCTTATGCAGTCAAGTGGAGTTTAGAGTACATTTTCCTGAAAGCACTGCCTCCTTTAAACGAGACAGTGTTTGGCAGTGTAGGGGGCTAGAAAAGGCTGCGTCTTTGTTTTTAATGTAGCAGTATCCCAACTGTCATCTCAATAAGCCATTTCTCTGTGTCCAGAATACAAATTGTAACTTTATTCCTAGCCTATAGCCTGAGCTACAACATCCATAGGGTTGATTTACAATCATCTTAATGCTATTGACTGCAGCACTCTCACACCGGGCAAAACTCTAATGTGGCCAGGAATGGTGGTGCAAGCCTGTAATTTCGGGTACTACTGGAGGCTGAGGAAGGAGGATCCCAGGTTGGGGCAATTTAATGAGACTCTGTATCCAAATAAAAGCAAAACAGGGTTGGAGATGGTACCTTAGTAGTGGTGTACAGCTTGCTTGGTGACTTCAGTGCAAACAAGCACCCTAATCCTTGACCAGGAGGTACTTACTGGGAGGGAGTAAGAAACCCTCCTGATGGAACTAATGCCATGTTAGAGGAGAGAGGGTGAAGAGGGACAATTGCCTTCTGGTAATGAAATCAGTTCAGCCCCTCTGAATCCACAGAAACAGTCCTTCACAAGAATTTGACCATAGCTACAGCCTGATCTCAGACCTCCAGCCTCTAGGCCTAGGAGAAATAGAGATTTGTGTTTAAAAACCATCCTATCTATAGCATTTTGCTATAGTAGCTTAAACTAAAGCCCCAGAACAAAGTAAAAGTTCAGTTTTAACACAGCCTCTGGAGCATTGAAAGGAGAGATGGTACTCTCTGCTACCATGTCTTTCACCCATCCTCTTTGCAGAGACTTCCTACCCTAGCTAGGGGGAGATGCACATGGCCTGTTTTAGCTCCTGGTCCTCTCTGAAATCAAATCACAGTGGTCGCTGACACAGTGTGCCCTGCCCTTGCCCACCTGTATGACCTGTATGCTAGTGTCTTGACTCAATGTGTTTATTGTTTCATGCAGTCTCTTCTAAAGGAACAAATGTTTTGAAGAGCCATATGTGATTTCCTGAGATTCTGTTAGAGGCAAGCAGAATGCTACGGACTGAAAAGCTACCCAAAATGTTACTGAACAAATGAATGGTAAGGTTGCCTTTTAGTAGGAATGCACCAAGTGGAAAAGGGCCGTGCTACATTCCACCTGCAGCTCTGGTTCTCACAGATGCATCAAGAGTGGTAGAAAGACAGTGCCATGGTTAGCTGTTGTGTGGAGCTATAAAATGGCTGCTTGATTCTAGCCTGTTTGGAATCCATGAAATGGCGGATGCAGGTCTCTTTGAGACCTCCCTTACAGAATACTAACTATCCCAGTGAGCTAAACTGGTTAGCCAGTGACTGGTAAGAGAATCCACAGCGATCTCTTTTGCTGCCCTTGGATCCTAAGACAGGAGCTCAGCCAATATCTGCTGATATATCCAGTGATGGGCCAGCATGAGCTAAAGATCCAGGATTCCAACCTAAGACAGGCATGGTTTCCTTGGGATGACAGCCTTAAAAATATAAAAAAGGGGGACCTGTGTGGAGCCATAAAATGGCTGCCTGATTCTAGCATGCTTGGAATCCATGAAGTACAACGTGCTTAGCATGACATGATGATTTTTATCCCTGGACCACAGGTGTTCTTTGTTCTTTAGATGTGTGTTCAACCATTTAGATTTGGCAGGTATGGCATGAGAACTTGCTCCCATTTACCTGAGAACTTTCCTCCTGCTTTGAGAATATCCTGCTTTGTAGCTTTCACTGAAATTAGTTTCTGAAACTAGTTCCTCCCCCTGAATTGTCCATTCTTACCCCTTATAAGCTGTAACCTAAAGATCATTAAACGAGACTTGATCAGAATACTGTCTTGTCTCCATTCTTCACGTCTCTTCTTCTACCCCATTTTTAGCCCCTCTCTTAGGGTCTCATTTGACTGACCTGTGGGACCGGTCAAGTTGTTAAGGATTGTGGAACTATTCCCAAATATCCTCAGGGCTCAGATGCAGCGAGTATCCAAAGTCTGGTCCAAAGAGCAGCACAGAAAACCTATAACTTTGTTTGACACACTCTACACTACCCCATCCTACTGAATGAAAACTCCCAGAGGGTAAGACATGTGGGGCAGGCAATCTGAAATTTAACAAATGCTTACCCAGGGAATTTTGATGCACACTAAAGCTGAGAATTCTAGCCAAATGAATGTGCATTCAATGCACTTCCGAGGCCTCCTAAGCCTTCATATGCATAAGAACCACAAATTCCAATTCAGCAAGTCTCCAAGAAGCTAAAATCCTGTCTTCCAAATAAACTCCCAGGTGATGAATGCCCCCGCTGGGAGTCTGCAGATCCACACTGTAACCTGTAGTGTTGGGCCACTGTCAGCAAAGGCGGAACAGCTCAAGGCACAGCTAAAGCTGAGTGGCTCTCAGTTCTGCAAACATTCTCAGGGTGCAGCCAACTAACAGGAAACAGGTGCTCCATCCATTGGGATAGCATGCCATAGGCACAGAAATGGAAGTGGCAATGTGTATTTGCCATTAAAAAGTTCCCAGTTAAAACTGCCACCAAATTATTGTACAAAAATAAAAAACAGTACATTCTTTGCTTTGAATTAAAAGCACCTGTAGGCTAAGGGGGTCCCTCAGTAAGTAAAACACCCCGCAAGCACAAGGACCTAAATTCCCCTCCTTAAAACAAGTGTGGGTGTTTTCTGACCTTTGTTGCCCACACAGAAACATCTGCACACGCTTGTGCAGCTGCACACTCCAAGCTGCTCCTGGAACTATACCAGATCCTCCTTTGATTAACACAGGCACACTATCTACCTTAACTGTGGGCTAGTCATGGGACTGAAGTCTGATGAGGTTTTAGATTTCTAGACCGAAGAGGTGCACATCCTCCTATAAGCTTCAAAATGCCTTTCTCCTTATTGCTTTAATAATTTTAGTTGCTCTTTTCTGCACAGTTTCATCTCCCTTTTTCCTTTCCTTCATTTTTTTTTCTACTTAAAGTAAAATCTTTATTACCCAAACTAGACAAGGGAGAAAAATAGTAAATGGGAGGCAAAATGAGATAGTTGCACCATTTGCTATTGAAATCAGATTGTGGCCCATTTACAAAAATATTCTGTAAGTATAATGTTTCCATGTGGATACCATATTAACATAAAAAAGTAACTTTAAATCAATGTAGTTAGTAAGCCCTTTAGTTAGTAAGTAACTACTGACAATGAGTCAGTAATTCAGAGAACAACAAGCTGTTCTAGGAAGAACATTTCATGATTTTAAAGAACATTTGTCCATTTTCATTACATGAAGTATGGACAAAGATGCAAAACCGAAACAGGCCCTGTTTTAAACCCAGCATTGACAACACTTATTTCTTTGTCTTCTGACTTCTAAACTTTCAAAATCACCCAATAGGCCAGCTTGAAACTTACCACCAAAGCTCTCAGGACCACTAGAGTTTGGATGTCCCCTGGGGCCAAGAGCTATCCTCCAATCAGGAAGCAGCAGCTGTAGCCCTCCCTCTATGATCCTCAACATCAGCCACTGTTAGCTAAGTGGGGACCAGGCTTCAGTGCTGACCTGTAAGTGACCAGCCCCATCAACCCATCCTTCATGTATTACAGACCCCATCTGTCTGACCTCCCAAGAAGACAGTCCTGTAAAGAGCCAAAAACATCTTAAACTCCAGCCTGTCAGGGAAAAAATGCAAAAGAATCAGCTGCCTCAGTTACGGAGGAGAAAGAAAATGATTCAGTGCTTTAAAGGGCTATACAAAGCGATATATTTCCTGAGTCTATTTGGAGTTTCTTAAAAAAGAAAAAGAGCACAACAGTTTATTTGGGAAAGTGTGCTTGTCTTAGTTCCCTAAGGCATAATAAAGTGTCAGTTTAGGGCGCATGCCCCAGGGCTGGTACAAATGCTCACTCTCAGTAGGAGCCGAATTGTAGAAAGCCAGACCTTGAGAAACACTGTCTATCTACAGCTAGTACTGTCCTCCGAACAGAATAACCAACATCTCTGTAAGACCAGCTGTATCTGCTTGCAAAAGATCATCACAGCTGGCTTTGTTAACTCTCGACAGTCTCTCATTGAAGAGTGGGGTGGGGACGGTCATTGGAACTTCACCTGAGCATCCGGCATCCCAGCCAGACATGGTCTCAGGACCCTGGGGAGGTGGTAGAGTATGATCTGGGAAACACTTAGGGAAGAGGCACCATCTGCACAACCACATACCAGGTGTAGATGTTCCAGTCGTGGTTGCTTTAAGGTCTTGATTCTCCTGCCCACAACCACTCACCCATGTTCCCTATGTAAGACTGATAAACTCACTGGTTCCCTAGGCTGGCATTTGGTGGAACTGGACCCTTTTAACCTTAGGACAGTATATAAAGAGGGTGTAGAAGTAGAAGGGTACAGACATTGCTTAGTCACCTCGTCACCCTCCCTGCCACACACCAGCAGAGAATTCTTGCAATATCCATTCCCCCTAACCCAGGGACTTCTAATCTCATGTATCCTTCCAGCAAGGGGTCTGCTTGTGAATAAGTGCACGCCACAGTTTCTCTGGGTTGATTTTGAGAGCTGTAGACTGAGATTCCCCTGCTGTTGGCATTGTATGGACATGAGCTCACAGGCTCCTGAGGCAATGGCCCCAACTAAAAGCCAAACATCTAGCAAACCATTGCTTGATAAGTGGCTCATCAACTCAGAGATTAAACTTCTTAACACTGTGTCCTAGATTCTGGGTATATGATGGGAAGTGAATGAGACTAAGACCTCCTCTTAGTCCAGGAGGATGCTAGGGCTGCTGTCCTTCTGCCTGAGGACCACTTTCTCACAAGTAAAGAGCTGGGAGAGCTGCCTGTCAATCTAGTAGGGAAGAAAAAAAAAACAAAAAAGAGCTAAATAGATAAGTTACAAAATAACATAGCCAGTGCTCCAATAGAAGCTGTGCAAAGCCAACCATGATGAGCCAGGCACAGGGGGTTGGTAATGGGGTTATCTGCGATGCCCAATAATTTTCTAACACTGATAATAAAAAGAGTAACACTTTTTTTTTGTTTCTATATTAAGAGAGCTTGGTTTCTCTGCTGTCTTGCCAGAAGGTGTTTGTTTTGCTTGTATCTTGCTTTATTCTACAGAGGATTTCTCCAAAGCCCACATTCAATGAAACAGTGGCTAAAAGCAAATAAGAATTAGTATAATCTCCACAGAAAACATGTCTTACTGAAAACAGACTGTAGCTGGGACCAGTGATGCATGCCTGTAACCCCAGCACTTGGGGAGGGAGAGGCCAGGCAGAGCTCTGTGGATTTGAGGCCAGCCTGGTCTACAAAGTGAGCCCAGGACAGCCAAGGCTACACAGTGAAACCTTGTCTTGAAAATCGAAGAAGAAGAAGAAGAAGAAGAAGAAGAAGAAGAAGAAGAAGAAGAAGAAGAAGAAGAAGAAGTAACCCATAGACTCTGACTACTTTTGCCTCCTATAGGAGGGGAAAGACTGTATATATAAGTCAAAATAGTACGAACAAAAACCACATATCACTTGCTCCCTAATGCTGGCACTGGTGAACCATGAGAGTCCGAGATGTCACTTTTTCTGGATCCAGACTGCTCAAGAGCAAGCATCTGGGTACATGGCCTTAGTGACTACTGAGTGTCTTGTCATCTGGAAAGTGGCTTGCTGTCTGAAGAGTGGCCCCGAATGCAGGAGTCGAATGTCTTTTATCTGACAATTCATGTGAGGGGCCTTTGGGGATGGAGCAAGCCAGAGCAAAGTGCAGACTCCTGATCACAGTGGCAAAAAGTATTACCCTGTATTCTGTCATTGTGGCAAATACTTGAGATAAGGAGAGATTTGTTCCAGCTCATGCTTTTGAATGTTTCTGTCAGTGGTACCTTGGCCCTGTTGCTTTGGATTTAGGGTAGACAGAATCGTAGAGGGCCAAGACTGGCCATAGAAGTCAAGAAGCAATGACAAAGAGGAGGCTAAGGTCCCACATTCCTCAGTGACCTGACTCCCTTCCAGCAGGGCCCCACCTTTGAAAGTCTGTGCCCTTTCAGTAGTGACACAGGCTGGAGATGAAACCTGTAACTCATATCCTTGTCCCACACCACAAAGTGAAGCCCTGTGCTGAGTTGACACTCTGAGTGAAAATATTTTTTCTTCAGTCAAGGAGAACTATAACCCATATATATGTAAATGCCATAAGGAAAGCTATTATTTTTGTAAGCTAATTTAAAATGAATTAAGGAGAACTATAAACAAAGATCCATATGTGGAATCTGGGTTTGTTTAGGAGAAGGATGTGAACGGAGGAAAAGAAACAGAACCAAGAAAAGCCTAGTTCTGATGAGAACAGGAACTCAGAAGCAGGGATGCCCAGGAGATGAAGCTGGGCTTTTCCCCCATCCTCCTGGTCTCCACTCTTGAGTTGTGAATCCCATAGTCAAGTTTCCAGGTTGGCTTAGGGCAGGGTTATCACGGGGATCTGCCTTTTGACAAGGGCTGGGATGAGGAATGAGTGGCGACTGGATGAAAGCACAATGAGGTAACGTAGACAAAAGGAGACTGGCTCTTCTGACCCACTCATTTGGCAGTGGTTGAGGCTGCACTCAAAGGAGAATGGACATTCCACATTTTAAAGTCAGGGTCTCTGCCCTCAGGAAGCAAAGATGAAAACGAAAGAATCTGATTGGTCCAGGTCTAGGTTGGTTCTACCTACAAACTTTTTGCTGCTTTTTAAGTTTTAATTTCCCATCTGCTTTTTTACAGTCACTCTTACAGATAAGGAAAAAAAAAAAACAAAAAACAAACATAATCAGTTGAGAGGCCTCGTTAATTCAGTTTCAAACTGCTTTTATAGTGTTCTTGTTTGGTTGGTTTTTGTTTTCTTATTTTGTTCTTCTTTTTCTTGTTTTGTTACCTTGTTTTGTTGACATATGGTCTCATGTAGCCCAGGTTGGCTTTGAACTTGCCATGTAGTTAAGGATGATCTTGAACTTCTTATTTTCATCACTCCATCTCCAAGGTATAGGATAACAGGAATGCATGATCATGACCAATTTTCATGTACTATTGTAGATCAAAGCCAGGGCTTTATGCATACTAGGCAAGCACTCTACCAACTGAATTACAACCCTGGTCCTCTAACAAATTGTTCCTCTTTACATTACCCATTCTTCCCACACATCAGTATCCACAACCAGACTGGCTCCATCAGTGAATCTGTGAACCTGTTCTTCCTCTATGCCGGGGACCAGGGTAGGAACTGTATACATGTTATCTCTGTTTCTCCCAGCATCTCTGTGGGATAAATGGTTATTTTCATTTGTAGAAGAGGGAACAAGCCCAGAAAGGGTCTAGCATCTTGCCACAGCTAGCTAAGTGGGTTGAAATCATCCTGAGTAGTTGAACTATGAACACCAGGCAGTAAACCAGCTAAAAAGAGATAACCATAGGACAGCAACAGTAAAAGCAAGACTGCAACTCCCTGCTACTAAAGTGTGTCCCCATGGCACCCTGCAGCTGAAAAATTAGCCTAGAAGTCCAAGTAACTGCCTAGGTTGTAAAGGGCAGAGGCCTTATTATTTTTAAATTTTATTTAATTTTATGTATCTGGGTGTTTTTGCTTACGTGTACACCTATGTACTGCATGTGTGGAAGCCAGAAGAGGTTGATTCATTAAAATTTATGAGCCCCTGTGTAGCTGCTGGGAATAGAACTTGAGTCTGCTGGAAGAGCAGACAGTGCTCATAACTGCTGAGCTATCTCTCCCAGCCCAAGGGCAGAGGTCTTAAAGGTAAGATAAGAAACGAGCACCAGTCAAGGGGGGCCTCTGAGAGATGCTCAGTCTCTGAGATAGAGCTTCTGGCTGCTGTTCAGTAGGGGGTAAACATAGCTTGGACTGGGTTCTTTAAACATGAAGCCTCATAGCTACTGGGATAGTGTTAAAGGAATAGGCCCTATGTCCTTCCAACATGCCTAGCATACTGAATCTGGGTGTCTACATTTTAAACACACCCTCAAGTGATTTAGGATCAGCTTGTACTTGCTCTCAATATAAAACATTGACCATTCATTTTAGTCCTACTAGGAGGTAAGCAACAACAAACAAAACCCCCAAACCAAAGCTGTAAGGTACCACTGTGCTCCAAGGAAGACAGACGCTCTGTAGTGTAGCCCAGGCAGTGGCATGATGATAAGGTCTCCCTGGTGTAGACAAACTGGGAAGGGCTCCTGTAAATGTGGCTGATAAATCAGGGACGTAGCTCAAGGGCTCAGTGCTTTCTAACATGCACAAGGTCCTGGGTTCAGTTCCCAACACCACCAAAGACAAAACAAGAAAATGAAGACTGCACTGGTGTAGAATACAAGTGTGAGCAAAGTGTACTTGATGGGCTCTAGAATCATCTTGGGGATAAATCTCTAGGCATATCTGCCAAGGGGTCTCTAGACTAGATTAGTGGGGTAGAAGGACCCACCCTAAATGTGGGCTGCACCATTGCAGGGGCTGAAGCCCCAGACTGCCTAAGAAGTAGGAAGTGGAGCTGTGCACCAGCATCTCCCTCATGCCCCATCTCTCTCCCCTTCCTGACTTCAGATGCAGTGTACCCAGCTGCCATACTCTTTTGTTCCTCTGCCTTCCCTGGCATGATGGACTGTGCCCCTTTGAACTATGAGTCAAAATATACTCTTCCCTTAAAGCTGCTTTTTGTCAGGCATTTGGTCACAGTAATGAGAAAAGTAACTAGTGCAAAACATGAATGAAAATGTCACTGTGAAATCCATCATTTTGTGCAACTAATACATGCTATTAAAAAAGAGAAAGATACTACAAAAGCTTTATTCTTGTGGCATTCTACAGTGGGGGTGGTGGTACTGAAGCAATAGCTAGATAATTTTAATTAGTGTTAAAAGCCAATCTGGAGAAAGCCCCAGGGTTTCTTCCACTTCCTGATGAAATTTGATTCTACAGAGAAGACACTCAGCCAGAAGTAACCCGTGCAACCAAGCGCAGCCACTGTGGCACCGTGCAGCCTGTGTTGCTAGGTCCTCTGTGCTCACGAGGTCCCCAGGCTCCACGCCTCCTCCACAACCTTGTCCACACTTCCTGTCTGGTTACTGCTGTCCTGGAAGCCTGTGGGCCTAACCTTTGACTGTACCCCAGGCAGGGTCTTGGCCAGCATTGCAGCTCATGGTCAGGGGAGGCTCCTGGCCAACGTGTGGCCTCCAGGGATTGAAGAGGGAGCTCAGGCAACAGGACTCTGAGTGACTTGGTAAGTTAACTCTTGAGGGAAATCCATGCTGACAGAGGGACTGCTGGTGAAAAATACAGAACAAAACAAAACAAAAACGAACGAACAAAACCTCTGCAGATTTTTTTAAAACCAGTCTAGAACTTTAAAATGCACTTTGAAATTTTGATTCCCTCCTTTATTTAAAATCCTAAAGTCTTTCTTTTATTATTCATGTTCTATTAGCTTACTTAGTATGCAAAGTAGTTTCCGGAAGTACCTAGGTACGCCTAAATTGCCTGGTTGCATATGTGGAAATAATTATGTTTATAAAGAGAAGGGAAAGGAAGGGAAGACTCATGCGAAACCATTATAAAGAGGTTACTTCTAAGACATGAGTTAAAGGTCTGTTATTTACTGTTCATATCATTCTTTCAAAGGCTCTGAATTATGGGGTGAATTTAAGTACTCCCTGGTGGGATTATCTGTGTTTTTCAAATATATTTGTTCAAAATTTTCATTTATCTAAGGAACACTCAGCACAGCCTATCCTACCATTGCGACAGTGTTGGCCTTGGTGGTGCATAGTGTATACACAGCGGGCTTTGATTCATCTCTGCTTTCTCCCTTTTCCGGGAGCCGCTTTCCCAACCCCAACCTGCCAAACCAACAAAACACTCTGGCAGTTGTCTATGTAACAAGCTCACTGATAGGGTCTCCACAAGACACAGAGAGACTTATCTAGAGGCCTTGCCTGAAAGTGGCTTTCTTTTTTATTTCTTTCTCCTTCCCTTTATCATCCTCCTCCTTTTCCTTCTTCTCCTCTTCTCCTTGTTCTTCCTCCTCATCCTTATTTGAAACAAAGTCTCACTCTATAGTTCATAGTGTCCTCAAACTCCCAGCCTTCCTACCACAGTTTCCCCAGATGGTTCATACAGGCACCATCAACCCTGTGCCCTAACTGAATCAATCATTCTTCTCAGAAGTTCCAGAGTTACTCTTGAATACCAAAGCACTAGAAATAATTGTAGTCCCTTTAGAAATAATTGCATAAGGCATCAAGCATGCTGGGCACAGGAGAAAGAGAGAGAGAGAGACAGCAAGGATGGTGAGCCCAGAATGCCTGAGATAAAGGCATGTACCATTGCCTTTGGCCAAGCTCCAGGCTGGTCTAAAACATGTCAACAAAACAGAGACACCCATGAGGATCTTTGCACTGCAAGATCGACTCAAGCTGTGTGAAGATTCAAGATCACAAACAGCTGCGTTGATTTCCGCTCACTTTCCAAATGTAAGACAAATAAAATCCTGGAGCTTGATGGAGGAAAAAGAACAAATATACAAGGATTGTCTTTTACATTTTGGCTTAGAAAGCCATTGCTTTACCAACCAGGATGAGCAAGATAGTATTAAATTGACCCCCACCCACCCACCCAAACACTCTGGTAGTCTTTTTAGAGCTCTGCGTGGCACAAGAATGTTAGAAGTTCACAGATGAATTGGTGGAGTTTTCTCCCTCAGGCAGCAAGCCCCACCAATTCGCCTTCAAAGACCATTTTTGCAAGCCGGAAATGGTGAATGGGCTCTTACAATCTCCTGCCTGTCAGATTTTATCCTCAAATACTGAGAAAAGGAATTCGAGAGGCAGCATCCCGCTTGTAAGGATGCTGGCCAGAGAGGCACTTCCTGATGAACAATCAAAGAGGCTCCAAGTATCCCTTTTCATGGCCCTTTCAACTTTTGCCTTACCTTGGGTCCTTTGTCCTCTACTTTTGGTCCTGTCTGGATCTTCCCCCACAGGAACCTGAGAACCTCCTTACAACCACCCCTTCTTTCTGAGTGAAGAAAGGAGACACAAAGGTTGGCATCACCTCTCACTGCTTGATCAAGGTCACCTCACTTCTATGATTCTCCATTTCTTCATCAATAAAATAGGGATGAATGCAATTGTTCCATGGAGAATTTTAGATTAAGAGATGACAGCCAGGGATGAACCTAGAAACTTATGGAGTTATCAGTTTAAATAATAATTTAGTGCTAGCAATGTAGGCAACATGCTAGGCAATGCAATAAAATAGGCATTCTTTTATTTGTTTTAGATTTATTTATTTTATGTGAGTGAATGTTTTGCTTGCATAGAAACAAGCAAATGTACCGTGTGCTTGCCTAGTGCTTAAGGAAGCCAGATGACATCAAGTGCCCTGGAACTGGAATTACGGATGGTTGTAAGCTGCCATGGGGATCCTAGGAATCGAATCTAGGTCTTCTACAAGAGCAGCAAATAAGCCCACAAAGCCTCATTTCCAGCAGGGACTTCTTTTCTCAGGGAGTTTAAAACAGACAGAAATTCTGCAAACACATTAGTGACTGCGTAACCACTAATCAAGGGAAATGCTGTATTAGCAGATCAAGACCTTAGACCCCTTCAGAGTGTGGAAGCAGCTGCAACCTCTACACAGCAATGACAAATGGGGTAAGATCTGAAAG
This sequence comes from Meriones unguiculatus, assembly GCF_030254825.1. Taxonomy (NCBI): domain Eukaryota; kingdom Metazoa; phylum Chordata; class Mammalia; order Rodentia; family Muridae; genus Meriones; species Meriones unguiculatus. Next base: position 38,183,946 of record NC_083361.1, on the reverse strand, counting down.
GCAGAAGACAGGCAGAAAAGACCCTTTCCTTTCCGCCTGCCAGTTTGATGAGGGTGGGAGAGAGGTTTGCACAGGAAAGGGAAGAGAGTTGGTCCCCAGCCCTACAGCCCTATCTCTTACCTGTGGGGTTGGGGACAATGTCATTTAGGGGAGTGAAAGGAGTCCCACAGGTGTGCACAGATGTTCAACTGGTGGAGTGACCTCTGCTAGGGATGCATGCTGATTAGTTTTTTTTTCTTTTTTTTTAAATTTTTTATTTAACTTTTATTAATTACACTTTATTCCTTTTGTATCCCCCATAAGCCTCTCCCTCCTCCCCTCCCAGCCCCACCCTCCCCCCCTTTCTGCATGCATGCCTCTCCCCAAGTCCACTGATAGGGGAGGTCCTCCTCTCCTTCTTTCTGATCTTTTTTTTTTTTTGTTCTTCTCAATGCAGTTTATTCAGGAACCTTGAACAATCTTCTGACCCTGGGGAAAGCCAGCCCACAGCTTAAAATAGCCTCTGTGTAGCCAACCCCAGCGTGCCTCGTCAGCTTGACCCAACCTACAGTCATGGGGGAGGGGCAATTGTAGAGTCCCTAGTTTAGATTGGCCTGTAGGGACACAGTATTGATAGCTAATTGTCCTTGTTGGGCCCAGCCCTCTGCAGGCAGTACTATCTGTGCAGGTCATCCTAGACTAAATAAAAAGCAAGCAGAAGGAGCAAGGAAGCAAGCCAGGAAGGCAGCTCTCCTCCGTGGCTTTTGCTTCAGGTGCTTGCTCTGCGTGCCTGTCCTGGTTTCTCTCAGTAATGGACTTTTATTTAACCTGGAAGTCTAAGAGGAAATAGGCCCTTTCCTCCTCAAGTTGCTTTTGGTTAGTGTTTTATCACAGCAACAGAAAGCACCCTAGGTTGAGATGTGATGGCTCTGAACCACACTATGTCATTTATGCTCACACGGTGTCATCAGTGAGATGTACTTCCTTGGGTGTATAGAGAAAATTAAACAGGGCCATCCCCAAAGGAGGGTTTTACCCCATGAGTTTTGTTATACAAGTTTGAGCACTGCCACTAAGACAGTGTGACCTTGGACATGTTAGTAATGAGGTTGATAGCAGCATCCCCACTCTGAGGTTTGCTACCATCACAATCATCATATTCCCAGGTACATCGTCTTCAAGCCCAGCTCTTTCCTTTCCTTATCAGTATGTTCTGAGTGTATGGAAATTTACATGGACACTAAGTTGAATGTCTAGGGCCAATTGATGAAACGATTTCTTTTTTTGAGACAAGCTGGAACTCACTTTGGTATCTCAGGATGGCTTCAAACTTGTGGTGATCCTCCTGCCTTGGGCTGCCAAGGGCTGGGAGTACAGGTGTGAGCTTCTGCACTCAGTTTCAGGCCCTGGACCTGGGGATCCCAGCTCTCTGAGGGGTGCCCTCTCACATGTATCCCAGAACTTAGATAACCAGAATGATCCAGGCAGGGAAAGGAGGCTAGAGTGACGGTGAAGGACCCTCTTTATAAACATTCTCCCGGTAGACGCATCTACAAGTCAGACAGAATACTGAAAATACTCCACCTCCCTCCTTGTTGCCTCAGATGCATCTGCCTACTTCTCTCTGGTCTCCTGCCAAACTCCACTGATAAAAGGGTATGTGGTCAGGGGATCAATTCAAGGTGCGGCACCTATTCTGCCAGGGTGTCAAATTTTGGTATCCCCTTCCCTACCAACCGATGTTATAGGCCCAAATGCCTGAGGTGGACAGCAACCTTCTTGGAAAAAAGGAATTGTTTCCACCTTTGCCTCTTTTTCTGTTGTTTTCCTGATGCTTCCAGGATTGAAAACCAAATCACCAGAACCCATGCACTGCAAACCACTAGAAGTGGCAGGGTTTGGGAGAGAGGAAGCAGTTATAATCAAGGTCTTCATCTCATTTAATTTCTTCAAGCAATGTTTGGTAATGGTACCCCCACACAGTGAATAAACAGAAGCACTGTGGCTAAAGAGATCATTTGCTGAGAGCACACTGTTAGGGGAAGAAGGACTGGGATCCAAAGCCTCAGTTGTCTGATTCCAAAGTCTAGGTTTCTTTCTGATGCTGCATTAGATACCCACAACCTGAAGCTAAGCACCAAGCTGTGCTGCCTATTTTCTGAAGACTGAGCAAATTGCTGCCCTTGTCAACACGGGCATTGAGGGTCAGAGGGGAGTCTCAGAGCATGTGCCCAATAAGACACCTTTGCTCAGGCTGTCCTTCAGCCAATGGCAAGAAGGACCCAAATGACCTAGGAAGAAAGACAGTATTTCTGCCTTCTTCATGGGCCAGGCAGCCAAGGTGCAGGCTGCCTTATGGAAAGAGACTCTAGGACATCTGGAATCTTCTGTGTTCTCCTGCCCCTTCCTCCCACCCCCACCCCCAGTGTGCTTATGCATGCACACATGCACACTGTCCTCATGCAGCTTGCAGCTGTTGGGAAAGCATGCCAACTGAGGTGTTGAAATCTACAGAGAGCCAGGGCTTGGCACCTGGGGAGTGCTTTTCAGCACTGGGGAATGACAGCTTACTCATGCACACAACCCTTTCCAGAAAGGTCATGCTTGTGTCATTGCTTGCAGAGAGAGGAAATTACAGCAAAGGCCAAGGGTGGTCAAGGCCAATCTGGCAGTGAACTTGTCACCCCTGTGGGTGTCGGGAGCCACAGAACTGGTAGAGAATGCTACTCTTCAAATTCCAGGTAACCTGGAAAAGCCAATGAAGGCCCTTTCAGGCCTCAGTTTTCTCACCTGTTTAAAAAAAAATGGGGTTGAGCCAGGCATGGCAATGTTTACCTTTAATTCTAGCACTTGAACTTGAGAGGCAGAGGCAGGCAGATCTCTGTGCATTTGAAGCCAGACTGGTCTACATAGTGAGTTCCAGGACAGCCAGGGCTATGTAGGGAGACCCCATCTCAAAAAACTAAAAGCAATAATAAAAGGGAGGGGTTGGGCTGAGAACAGAGCTCTGTTGGCAAAGTTCTCACTATGCAATCATAACGACATAAATTGGATTCCCAGAACCCATGTAAGAGGCCTAGGCATGGTGGTGCTTGCATTGTAATTCCAGAAGTGGGCATGTGGAAACTGGTGGATTCTTGGGGCTCACTAGCTAGCCAGCATAGCCTAATTGATAAGCTCCAGGCCAGTGGGAGACTCTGTTTAAAACAAAACAAAACAAAACAAAACAAAACAAAACACATTTATGGCAGACACCAGAGGAACACTTGGGGCTCCTATTGACCTCCACCTCACTGCCCCCCCCACACATAAAGGACGTCAACAGTTCTCAACCTGGGTGGCCATAGAATATTCTTTTATTTTATTTTATTTTATTTTATTTTTATCAGTTACATTTTACTAACTCTGTAGGTCATAGAATATTCTAATGACAGTGAACCAGGAATAGTATCAGGCCCTGGTCACTAAGGTCCTTAAACACATTCTAGATGCCTGTGAATACCATTCTCAGTTCCCCACAATCGGAGACAGGGTCTCACAATGTAGCGCTGGCTCTCCTGGAACTCACTATGTAAACCAGGCTGTCCCTGAGTGCATAGAGATTTACCCGCCTCTGCCTTCTGAGTGTTGGAATTAAAGCATTCACCATGCCTGCACATCTTTTCTTTTTTGCTTTTTAAAAACCCTGTCTCGAAAAGACAAAAACCACAAACAGAAAACAAAAACAAAAATACCAAGCCTGCAAAGCAGGAATAGCTATCTCATGCCATATGTGAGAAAAGAACTCAGGTTGTTGCTCACAATCACCTAGTAAGTGAAAGAGCTAAGATTTGAACCCTAGCTCACAATTATACTGTTACATATATTCTATATCGTACCTATACTATATCACACTATAAGTTATACTATATATCAATACTATGACACATAGCCACTGCCTTTGAGGCGATTGTTAGCTTTGCTGTGACCACCCTGCTGGGGCTTACACTGTGCTGTGCTGTGGTTTGCTGAGTTGTTGAAGATTTTGGTGGCCTGGTAGACAAGAATGGGTACAGATGAGCAGGAGGACAAGGAAGCTTCTGGAGGAGGGCACAGAGCCCGCTGCTTCATGGCTGACCCTGAAGTTGCCCCACACATGCTGAGTTTATGGAAAAGGGAACTGGGGACCTTTGCATTTCTCCCTGCCAGGCAATGAGGAGCTCCTGTCAGACATCATTGACATCACCAAGTGCTTGCGCAGCGTCTCCTGCTGAAGACGCTGACCTACTTTTTGTTGTATAGAAATGTATCCCTAGGAAACATTTTCTCCCTCTAGTTGTCGCAGGTAAGAGCTGCCCTACCTCTCTACTGGATAAATCTGTTCTTCAGTTCTGGGACTTCACAGCTCTTCTTCCCTGCTTTTGCCCCCTCTCCAGCTTCCTCTCTTTGGTCTCCTTTGCTGCCTACTTCAGCCATTTCTATATGTACCACTCCTTTCTCATGCCTGCAGAGGGAAGAGGCAGCACAGGTCACAGGTACTCCTGGTTCTCTTCTACTTCTGCAATATAGGGTAACCTTGGGCAAATGATGCAACCAGTCTGTACCTCAGTTTCCTCTTCACTGAAACTGGTACAATATAGCTTTCCACAGATACCTACGGATACCTGTACAGCTACAGCTTATAGGGCTGTAAGAGTTTTACAGAAGAAGATGTGTGAGGTCAAAGATATGTCCAACTGTGGCCTGTGGGCCCATGGCTCACAGGATAGCTACAAATGCAGCTATTTGTATATCACAATGCCATGTCACAGTGCCAGAGGTTAAGGTAACCCCGTCAGGGGTACTTGTCTTCTGTGAAGCCAGGGATAAGAACCTCTGACTTCACACAGACTCTATAAGAGGCACTTGGGTTCCTAGTGCTTAGGTAATACAATACCTGGAACAAATTCAGTATCCTGGAAAAACCTTTTGAAGGAGTGTACAGTTCCAGTTATTCATAAGGTTAAGGGGTGAGCAATTCCCTTCCTCAAAGCTAGTCAAATTCTCCTGAAATCCACCAACCGTGCTGGCCATGAGATCCTTCCGAGAGAATAAAGCAGACAACTTATAGTGACTCCCGAACAAACTACGTGAGACATGTCACACACAGATGAGAAAGGAGTTCCACTCAGGGATCAGATTGGGGTAACTCAGCATTTGGATGTCTGGGTTTCTCAGTGTTGTGCTTGTCCAAGTACAGAGCTCCTGCCAGGTCCAGACTTACTGAAGGAGAGACACTTCCTGAAGTCTGGCAGCACGTTCCAGATGGAAACACATCTACCCACACTGCTGGGACAAAAATGGCTCCTCCTGCTCCTCCTTCATGTTCTCCTTCTGTGACTGATGTTCAGTTAGTCTGCTAAAAACTAGGACGCTATTTGTATTTGTGGGAGAAAGGCGGAACAGGCCCTGCCCTGGCCTTTCAGAGTCATACAGTGTTTTGCCTTTTCTCTCAGCTGGGCTTTCTAGAAGCCCTATACAAGGAAGGATTTGCATAAAGAACGTAAGGGGTTCAATGAAGAGGGCAGAGTGCTAGCTTTGCATTAGTTACAATCAGTGGGAAATAAAGTGGAGCATCCAGTGTTTTCTGAAATAACTCAGAGGGTAACTGTTTAAGATACATGTTAATACAGTAAAAAATGGCCATCTTACCAAAAGCAATCTACAGATATAACACAATTCTTTTGTTGTTGTTTGTTTTTGAGATAGGGTTTCTCTGTACAGCTCTGGCTGTCCTGAACTCACTCTCTAGACTAGGTTGCCTTGAACTCAGAGCACTGCCTGCCTCTGCCTTCCAAGTGCTAGGACTAAAAGCATGTGCTTTTAATCCATCATCTGGATCCAATACAATTCTTTTACAGACCTTAAGAAAACACAATACTCAGCTTTATATGGAAAAACAAAAAATCTAGGACAGCTAGGACAATCCTAAACAATAAAAGAACTTCCAGTGGTGTCATCATCCCTGATTTCAAGCTGATCCACAGAGCTGTAGTAATAAAAACCACATGATATTAGCATGAAAGTAGATAGGTTGACCAATGAAATAAAACCAAAGACACAGATATACATTTACACGTTTATGGACACCTGATTTCTTTTTATAAAGAAGCCAAAATTATACAACGGAAAAAAAGGAAAGCATCTTCAACAAATGGTGTTGGTCTAACTGCATGTGGACATGTAGGAGAATGCAAATAGATCCATATCTATCACCCTGCACAAAACTCAAGTCCAAGTGGATCAAAGACCTCATCATAAAACCAGACACACTGAACCTGACAGAAGAGAAAGTGGGGAAGAGCCTTGAATGCATTGGCACAGGTGTTCCTGAACCAACAGCACAGGCTCTAAGATCAATAATCAATAAATGGAACCTCATGAAACTGAAAAGTTTCAATAAGGCAAATGACACTGACAAAAGAACAAAACAACAGCCTGCAGATTGGGAAAAGGTCTTCACCAACCCTATGTCTGACAGAAGGCTCAAAATATATAAAAAACTCAAGAAACTAGACATCAAAAAACCAAATAATCCAATTAAAATTGAGATACATATCCAAACAGAATTCTTAACAGAGGAATCTCAAATGTCTGATAAATAAAGAAATGTTCTTAGCCACCAGGAAATGCAAATCAAAATGACTCTGAGATTCTGTCTTAAACCTGTCAGAGTGGCTAAAATGCCTAAAATAAAATACTCAAGTGACAGCTCATGCTGGCTAGGATGTGGAGCAAGTGAAACACCCTTCTATTGCTGGTGGGAGTGCAAATTTGTACAGCCACTTTAGAAATCAATATGGCTGTTTCTTGGAAAATTGGGAATGGATCTGCTTCAAGACCCAGTTATACCACTCCTGGCCATATACCCAAAGGACACTCAATCAAAGAACACTTGCTCAACTATGTTCATAGTGGCTTTCTTCATAGTAGCCAGAAACTGAAAACAACCTACATGTCCCTCAACAAAGAATAGATAAAGAAATGTGGTATTTACACAATGGAGTAATACTCAGCTGTTAAAAACAATGACATTCTGAAATTTCCAGTCAAATGGATAAATCTACAAAAAAAAAAATCATCCCGAGTGAGGTAACCTAGACCCAGAAAGACAAGCATGGTATGTACTCACTTAAAGTAGAGATTATGTGTAAAGTAAAAGACAATCATGTTAACAGTCCACAGACTCAGAGAGGCTAAGTAAAAAGGAGGGCTGTGTGTGTGAGGATGCAAGGATCTCCCTGGGGAGGAGAAATAGAATATATTTCACTGGTGGACTGGGTTTGTTTGGGGTTGGGAACAGGAGGAAGCAGGTATTTGTGTGGGAGAAAATACTGTAGTTGGGTTATTTCAGGGGTGAGGTAAAAATCTAGTGCAATGGAAACTCTGTGCAATCTATAAAAGTAACCCTAGTAAAGACGCCTAGTAATGGAGGACACAGAACCTGAGCTGTCCATCTTCTATAACCAGGCAAGGCCTCAAGGAGAGGGATTGCAACACCAATCCAGCCACAAAGCCTTGGACCTACACGTGTCCTGCCTGCTGAGTGTTCTGGGGCTCTGCAGAGCCTAGCACAATCATCGTCAGAGAGACCAGAGAAACTTCACCTAGCAACTGATGGACGCAGATGCAGAGTCCCACAGCCAAACATTAGGTAGAGCTTGGGGAGTCCTCAGAGAAGGGTGAGGAAGGATCTGAGGAACTAAAAGTGTCAAGGGATACCACAAGAACATGGCCGGCAGAAACAACTGAGCAGAACTCATGGGAGCTCACAAAGATCAGGGAGCCTCTAGGGATCTGACCCAGGTCTTCTGCATATGTGTAATGGCTGAGTAGCTTGTGTTCTTGTGGAACACCTAACAGTGAGAGTTGGGATGTCACTGACTCTTTTGCCTACTTAGGAAGCCCTTTTCCTCCTACTGGGTTGCCGCATCCAAAAAGCCTTGATGTGATACTATGTGCCTGGTCTCACTGTAGTTTGTTATGCCATGTTGGTTGATGCCGCTGGGAGGCCTGCTCTTTTCTGAGGGGAGGCGGGAAGGGAGGTATGCAGATCTGGGGGAGAGCGGTGGGGTTGGGGAGAGACTGCAGGGAGAGGGAGGGGTAATTGCACTCATGATATAACATGAGAGCAATAATGATGATGATGATGACAAAACACACATGCTAATAAAGGGGACATTTCTCCATCTTATTCTCTTTACCTACAAGCCTAGCACAACCAGATTATATTAAAATGCACAAACTGGCCAGGCGTTAAGGAATTGGTGTGGCAGGAAGAAATGCCAGGAGGGCCAGTGTCCAGGGAAAAGCTAGAAGAAGCACTTCTGAAATGTCCACTGAACAGGTGCCTCTACCTGGCTTTTAGTCTTTGCAGTCAGAGAGTCACAGTCCCTGTTTACAGATGGGAAGACTGAGGTATAGAGAAGCAGGCATGTTCATTAGAAAGGGGCTGAACCCATTTGTAAATTCTGACTACAGACTCCAAGGTTTAGCCTTTTTGATTCGTTTTATCTTGGGCCAAAGAGCTCTGGTTCAGACCTCCAGGAAGGTCATTTTGGGGTGCTAAGGAAGAACAGGTAAGGTGGTAGCTGAGGTGCTGGGGTGTCATACGTGGCTGGGTGGACATACTCCTGGAGTCAGGCCAAGAGCAACAATTTCTTTTAGGCTATGACATTGTATAGTGATTGAGGCTGGGATCCTGGAGCCAGCAATTAGGCTGCAGGGACAGTGTGGGGACATGTGAAGAGATCCCATGAAAAGGCCCCTTTGTGATCCAGAGAGCTAAGTTGATAGAGTCTCTGCTCATGTGGAATAGACTTCAACAGAAGACTGGCTGTCATCCACTGGGCTGCATCAGTTCTGCTGTCTTCATGAGCCAGGTCAGTCTAAGGTAAGGCAGATCCTGGCACCACCAGATTGACTACATGACTAAGGACACTGGAAATGACCTTGGGAGATCCACATAGGAGGCGGCTAAGAGTGATGGGGTTCACTTACTATTTGTGATCAAAGCTGCATTATTTTTATTCTACTTTTATTGAAGACTCAAAGCCCGGGGACTCTGGCTCACTTGATGTATAAGACGGTGACTGGACTGATACCCACTGAGTCTTGAAGATGCTCTGCCCAGAGACCCATGGAACCATCTTCAAGTGGTTCCCAATCCCCAGCATACTCCACACCAACCTGCTCTAAAGCCCACTTTTAGTTCTGGACTGGAGCAGCCTGAGGCCCAGGATGGAATACTGGGAGAAAAAAGTGCCCTGGCTGTGTGATGGAACAAACTCTGAAGAGTAACTTAAACTCTGGAACTCATGGAGGGATGAGGTGAGGAACCAAAACCACATCCATTTTTGGCTTAATTCCTGGCCTATCCCGCCCATCCTCCCTTGTTTGTTTTTCTCAAGAGTTTTATCCAACCACAGTCTTCATCTTGGCCTTTATAGCTGGGGAATCCACCACAGACGTTTCTCTGTGGACAGAGGTGAAGTGACTTCCCTGCTGTGATGTGTAACGTGTGGCACACAAGGGCGGTGACTGGTGATAGTAGCCACTTATTTGTAGATGAAGCCAGAAGAGATTGCCAATAATGACTACTCTCGACTCTAAAAATGCTATTTTCCCAGTGACATGTTACAGTACTTGTAACATTCTCTCACCAGCTACTGTGGGAAAAACAAAACCCCAAGCCCTCAAGCAAAGACCCTGGCTTGCTGTGTGAGGCTCCCAACCCGGAATTTTTCTTCTCTCCTCCCCTCCCCCTGAGAAAAAGTGTTGGCCTCTAACGTTGTCCTAGTAGCTGGTGTTTTATTGCCTGGCCCTGGGTGGGACGGTAGCACTTGTTATTATTTAAGCAGAAAACTGTGCAAAATTGGGCCCCAACTAAAACAGAAGAGAGGGCAGAGGTGAGGGTGGGAAGCAAGCAATCCATGTTGTCAAGTGGAAAAGGTCAGCTCCTAAATAGGAAAAACACACTGTCAGCAACCCCAGAGCCCCCTGGGGACAATGTTTTGTAAATATATTTGTGTTTTATTTTCCCCCAAAGATGACTCTGTGGCCTCTTAACGCCCGCTGCCGTGAACCCTCCCTTTGAAGGCTGTGGAGTATTTATGGCTCATTTTAGTTCTAAGCACCGGGTGGATGAAAAGTGTGTGTTGGTGTGGCCAGTGGCATAAAAGGGGCCTGGAACTCTGTTGTTTATATTTCCTCTGCCTATCATTGCTCCAGTGACATGGCAATCCATCCCCATATCTCCCAAACACACCACCCATTCCTTTCCCATCACAAGGGGATCCCGGAGAGGGGAAGAGTCATGAGCAGAGCTCTGTGGAAACCCAGGGCTCTAGCAGAGGCAGGTTGGTAGCAGATAAGCAAACAGCAACAACAAAAAATGAACTGGAAATTATGGGAGCATTTGGGTAACAAATTGGGGAAGTTCCAGCCATCAGAAGATGGGAATACTGCACCTGGAGCCTGTTTGTCCTGTGGTGTCAGGTGTCAGCCCCTCAGGTACACTGCAGCCCACGGAACACCAGCCACCTGCAGACGTTTATGTGCTGCTGCTCTTTTATTACCCATCCCTGTCCGCTCCCCATCTGACCCTAATACACACACACATACGCACACACTCTTAGTCTCCATAAAAACAAGGACTTTCTGCTCCTGCATTCCTGGGGGGCAGATGCTCAATACACACCTGTTGACTAAATGGAAAGATGTGTTCTTAGCCAATAAGATAAGCAAAAATACTATGGTGGTGCTCCTAGGGCACTGGAGGAGAGCGGGGAATCATAAGGAACTTTCTGGAATGGAGGAGTGTGACCCAAATTTAGGAGGCTTTGCTCCAGCAGAGTGAAACAAAGAGGAGCTTTTGCTCAACCAGCAAATACCATTCGTGGAGCATCCCCATGGATGTGGCTGTTTTGTCTACAGGCCACAGTATAGCCCAGTTTTCCAGATCTTCATGTGTCTGGCTTTAAGCAGCAACACACATGAGACTTCTCAGACAAGAGCTAGCAACACTCAGTATATAGCTCTGAAAAGCCGAATGACCTGTCCTAGACACAGACAGAAGAGCCTTCGAAGTCACATGCAAGTCACAGGTCAGGGAAGATGAATGTGGGCTCGGTTCTGGCACAGACCCTTGGGCTCTTGGCTGCTGTGGGGATTTCCTCCTGTAGTTGGCTTGTGTAGCCAGAGTTGTGGGGAGTAGATTCCATTGATGTCTCTCCAGCAGAAGAGCTATCCCCGAAGTCACAGAGGGTCCACACATGTCATACTGGCACCTGGCCATGGAACCACAGCCTGTGTCTTTCATGGTCATGGCTGGCTATACACAAAACTCTTCCAAACATGTGACCAAACAAGGGCAGGGTATGAGCTTCCACATGGAAGGCATTTTCAACCCTGTTCTTATGTTGAACATGGGGCAGGTATGACCCCAGACACTGAGTGTGGGTATGTAGGCCTCTTAGTACCGAGCGCGGGGCCTCAACTACTCCTGGCCTGTGGCTATGTCAGTCTGGCTGCATACATCACAAGGGTGTTGGGGTAGGCTATTTAGGAATACCAATGTGAGAAAAATGTCAAGAAAACAGTCATATTTGGCTGGTATAGAGGGCCAGGGAGCTACTCTGAGATGACCTAGAACCTGACGGTAGGCACCGGCCATACGTAGGGATTGAGGATGGGAGCCCTGTCATTCTAGACAGAGACGTGCTCCGGGTATAAAAACACCACATTCCAAAGATCTCAGTCTCGGGGTGGCAGGGGTAGGGGTGTGGCATGATATGGTGGGCTGGGGTTTTCCACTTGCATTGATAATTTTCATGTTGATTGTATATTGAAATGGGCATAATTTTGATAGTATGGGTTAAATGGAATATGTTACTGATACGAAGTCCATCTGTATTTCTCTTCTTTGTTTCATTAATATTGTCCCCTCGGTATATGACCTATCTAGTCTCAGGTTCCTGGTCATTTTAGCAGTGTCACCTTTGGGTTTCATTTCATGGAGTGGGCTTTAAATTCAATCAACGAGTAGTTGGTTATTTCTATAACAGCTGTGCCACTATCGTACCATTTGTTTGACTTCATTTCCTTTGGCTATAGATATATGATCAATACACACTATCACCATATATGAAAATATACTAGTGAAGCCATTTATCTGTACACTTAATACGTGTTAATACAATCAGATACCCAAAAACCCTATATGAAGAAGAAAGAGAATGTCTGATATTGCCTAGAGTGCCCATTCTCTAGTTTGCCTGGGTTCTCAGGCCCCAGAGTAAAAGCTGGTTTGAACCATGCTATGGCAGCAGACTGTATTTGAAAGTGAGGATTTGGTTTGGATTAACTGTATTTTGAAAAAAAATTTTTTTTGTGGCCCAATTTTAAGTCATTGGGGCCAGTTCTCTGCAAGTGAAAAATGGGACCTAGAGTTCCTAGAGGGTCTTCTTGTATCAGCTGGTACAAATGAAACAGTTCCTTTACCAAGGTGTCCAAAGAGAGTCAACATTCTAGGGAGAGTGTTATCTTGCTTTCAGCTTGATTTTTGCTTTGCTCTCATTCAGAGTTGTTACCTACAGCAGGCAACCAGTGTCTATGTCCTCATCATCACTGTCTCCTTTGGGCCTTGTGAACTTTAACATACTAAGAATTTCCTATGTGTTGGACTGACTTTGAGTCCTTTACACATATATTCTCATGCTATCTTCAACAATTGGTGCTGGTCTAACTCGATGTCTACATGTAGAAAAATGCAAAAAGATCCATACTTGTTTCCCTGTACGAAACTAATGTCCAAGTGGATCAAAGACCTCAACCTAAAATCAGACACACTAAACCAGTCAGAAGAAAAAGTGGGGAAAAGCCTTGAACTCATTGGCACAGGAGACAACTTCTTGAACAGAACACCAACAGCACAGGCTCTAAGATCAGCAATCAATAAATGGGACCTCATGAATCTGAAAAGCTTCTCTAAAGCAAAGGACACTGTCATCAGAATAAAACAACAGCCTACAGACTGGAAAAGGATCTTCACCAACCCTATATCTGACAGAGGGCTAATATCCAGAATATATAAAGAACTCAAGAAGTTAAACGGCAATCAAATAATCCAATTAAAAGTGGGGAACAGAAGTGAACAGAATTCTTAAAAGAGCAATATCAAATGAAACACTTAAAGAAATGTTCAACATCCTTAGTCATCAGGAAAATGCAAATCAAAACGACCCTGAGATTTCACCTTACACTCATCAGAATGGCTAAGATAAAAAACTCAAGTGACAACACATGCTGGAGAGGAGGTGAAGAAAGGGAAACCCTCCTCCATTGTTGGTGGGAATGTAAACTTGTACAACCACTTTGGGAATCATTCTGGTGCTTTCTCAGAAAATTAGGAATAGTACTACCTCAAGATCTAGCTATACAATTTCTAGGCATATATCCAAAAGATGCTCAAGTGTACAATATGACATTTCTCAATCATGTTCATAGCAGCCTTATTTGTAATAGCCAGAAGCTAGAAACAACCCAGATGTTCCTCAGTTGAGGAATGGATACAGAAATTGTGGTACATTTAAACAATGGAATACTACTCAGCAATTAAAAACAAGGAAATCATGAAATTTTCAGGCAAATGGTGAGATCTAGAAAAGATAATCATGAATGAGGTATCCCAGAGGCAGAAAGACACACATGGTATATAATCACTTATAAGTGGGTATTAGGCAGACAATATAGGATAAAAATACTAAAATCTGTAAATCCAAAGAAGTTACGCAATAAGGAGGACCCTGGGTAAGATACTCAATCCTCATTCAGAAAGGCAAATGGGATAGACATTGGAAGAAGGAGAAAACAGGGAACAGGAGAGGAACCTACCACAGAGGACCTCTGAAAGACTCTACGCAGCAGGGCATCAAAGCAAATGCTAAGACTCATAGCCAAACTTTGGGCAGAAAGCAAGGAATCTTATGAAAGAACGGGGGAGGCGGGTACAGAAGCTCCACAAGGAGAGCAACAGAACCAAAAAATCTGGGCCCAGGGCATCTTTTCTGAGAGTGATACTCTAACCAAGGACCATGTATGAAGATAACCTAGAATCCCTGTGAAGATGTAGCCCATGGCAGCTCAGTCTCCAAGTGGGTTCTCTAGTAAGGGGAATATGGGCTGTCTCTTACATGAACTCAGTGGCTGGCTCTTTGATCACCTCCCCCTGGGGTTGGGGGCAGCCTTACCAGGTCACAGAAGAAGACAATGCAGCCAGTCCTGATGAGACCTGATAGAGTAGGTTCAGATGGAAGGGGAGGAGGACCTCCCCTATTAGTGGGACTGCGGGAGGGGCATGGGAGGAGAAGAGGGAGGGAGGGTGTGATTGGGAGGGGTAAAGGGAGGGGGCTACTTCTGGGATACAAAGTGAATAAATTGTAATAAATAAAAATAAATAAAAATCTCATGCTAATGCTTACCTGACTCTGAGAAATAGTGCTCATGATAATTTTTTAAAGATTTATTAGTTTTAATTATGTGCAGGTGTGTATGCCTGAATATAGGTATATATGTGCCTTTGAAGGCCAGAGGTATCAGATCCCCTGAAGCTACAGTTATAAACTACCTGATGCCATGGAACTCAGGCCATGTAGAAGAATGGCAGTTTTCTTAGCTCCTGCACCAGCTCTCCAGTTCCACAATAAACTTTTTTATGTATCAATAAACTAAAGCACAGAGAGATTTTGTTAAGCCTGTCAAGGTCACATTGATAATAAATGGTCCATGCCCAGAGTCCTTGGATTTTAGTCATGCAGTCAGGCATAACTGGCCAGATGGACAACCCAAGAAGGTAAAATAGCAAATATGCACAGTCTTAAAGTAGACACCAGAAAATCAAGTCAATATACAAGGTTATTCTTGTAGCATTTGTTGTACTCTGCTATGACAGACATGAGCATGCATCTGGCTGCCAGGACAACCTTGCCGTTCTAATTCAGCGTCCTTAAGCTGAAAGTCGAGGAGAAAGATATCTTGTCTGTGTACTACAGTGACATCAGTACCCCTCCACTGATCCACAGGGCTCCCCCTGTTCCCTTACTTCTTTGTCCTAAACTTACCTTATTCCTGGTCCCTGGCAGTAGTTCCAGCTCCTGACAGTGTCCTTGTACTTAGACTCCCAAACTGACTTCGAGGTGCCAACGCCTGACTATAACTTGCATAATTTTCATAGACTTCACATTTCTGGTAGAGGTTGGCTATATCTCTGTCCTGGAATTGACTCATAGCCTTTATGCACAGCAAGTTTGTCTTCAACAGGACCTAGAATGGAACTCTGAGAAGAGCCACACTAGACTCTCCCTTCTCTAAGGTCCCAGGTCCTTGAAAACGAGTCCTCCTGCTCGGGAGTGTGCCTATAAGGCTGCCTCTTCTTACCCTTGAAAGCCACCTAGTGTGCATAGCTGTTCATCCAAACTGAGCTCTTTGGATGGTGGGATGTGATACTGTTAATGACTATGCCTGGATGAAGCGCTATTCTGGGTCTGTGGAGGCTGGCTCTGGAGTAGCCTGGCACCACTGTGTGCTACAGTATGGCAGGTGAGCCTCAATCCCTCGGTTTCACTCAGATGTGTCCACAGAGGCTCTTAAGAACAGAAGAGAGCTGTCACCCTTAGTGACTGGTGCACAGTGTTGAGGGACACCAGCATTTCCACATAGCAAACGTGGCTTTGAAATGCAGTGGTGCATTCCTATAATCCCAGCACTCAGGGAGGTGATGTCTGTGAGCTCAAGGATAGCCTGGTCTACAAATGGAGTCTAGGAAAGCCAAGACTACACAGAAACCTTGTCTCAAAAAAATGTGGATGACACATAAATTTTGCCATCAATTATAAAATTTTGCTATTTTAGTTTACTCATCCTTTTTTTTTTCAGTTTTTAAGCTGAAAATGATGCCCAGGAAGATGCTTGTCATATGCTTTTCACCTTGATGATCATTCCATCTGGCAGCCGGGGGTGGGGGGTGGGGAGTGAACACTTACCATGTCTGAGGGGTTCACTACAATCCGCAAGAACTGGCTCTGGGTCTGAACCTGCTCTTGAGTTTTCCTTCACCTGAGCTTTCTTCTCTGACTCACCTTGACTCTCAGGAAGTTTAACCGTGGTACAAAAATGCAAGATGTTGAATGGGCCTGTTTCTCACATGGTAGACCTTGAGCTTCACAGCAGCCCAATTACAGGGAGACCCTTCCCCAAATGGGAGGCCCTCTTACAGTTCTTGTGCCCCCTTCCAGCCCATTTAGTGATCTCTGTAGGAAGTGGAAGGCAGGTCATATGGGGGCAGACTTGGTGCGCAGGAGCAGACCTGAGGTAGAGGCTTGTTTTCTCAGTAAGATATGACCTAGCCAGAGGGGACGAAACCCTCATCCCCCGAACCCCCAGGGTGACCTTAGGCTTCCTTGGCAAGGTTCCGCATCTCTCACGACACACAGATGCTCGTGTTCAGTCATACGCACGCACAATGACAGTCTGCAGCGAGACCTCCGAGCTGCTCTTTCCTTACTCTGGGCCTGTACAAGTTTGCTGTGTCTGAGGGCTTAGCACAGCTCATGCTGAATTCCCTCCCCCTCTACCCACTCCTTCAGACTTCCAATTTCCCTGGAGATGAAAAGATAATTTGAAAATTAACTTCTTCCAGTCTTTCTTCATGGCCCCAGGGACTCTTCTCAGATGAAAACTCACAGTTCCTGGGTGGTAATGATGGGGAGGGTGGGGACTGGGGGCTCAGGTAGTGCTCACGTCTGGATCAGGGCGGTAGCTACCCGGCCTGCTCACTTGAGATGATTCGGAATCGTGTATTCTTCTCTGTAATGCATCAGTGGGAACTGAACTGTGAAAACAAGCCTGAACCCCCAGTTGCAGCTCCTCCAGATGTTCTCTGGCTTCTAAGGGTTTATGCAGCTCAGAGCTGCTGTATGGGGCCTGGGGTGGGGGGCTGGGGTGCGTATGGCGGTAAGTGGGTGTGGGAGTGTGTGGGGGTTGCTGGGAGCTTTTACTATGGCAGGGAAACTGCAGCGAAAGCCCTACAAGCTCTGTGCTTTGCAAGAACATGTTGGACCCCGACCTACCTCTTCTCAGACTCTAGACAGATTTGTGCTCCTGAGTAATGGGGTCAGGAGATCCTGTGAGAGGAGGTGGAGAACTCTGCAGCTGGAGGCAGATAGACAAACCTGTGTTCAGACCCAGGCTCTGTCTCTTTCTAGCCATGCGACCTTGGGAAAGTTACATAAACTTTCTAATATTCAGTTTCCCCATCTGCAAAATGGGGCTAATAACAGTGCCTGCTTTGTATGAATGCTGTGGGAATCACCTGTGTTGAATATATAGGTTTTAGCCCAGGGCCTTCCAAAAAATACAAGTACCCATTAAAAATGAATGTTGTAATTGAGCACCACCCCCTCATTTTATGTGAGGTAGCTTAGACCAGAGAAGGAGTATCTTGCTGAAGTTTACAGAGCCAGCATCCAGATAGCTTGGTGCCTTAGAATTATGGTTCTTCTCTGGAGCTTGCTTTTCTCCCACTGGGTATTCGAGGCTTTCATCATCTAGGGAAAGCGGCTTCCATTGTCCAGTGGGTGACTTTTAGAGAGGGAGCTGGAGTGAATGTAGCGTTGCTGACAAGCCTTGTATGCAAGCTGGCAAGCTCTGGAGGGATGACCACCAGGCCCCAGGCCCAAGCATGCCTCACGCTGGGGCTACAAGGAGGCTGAGACTCATTCAGCCAATGCAGACTGCCTCCATTGTGTGCAGGTTCTGGGTGACATGTGAGCAGGGCCTGCCCCCCTCCGGAGCTCACAACCTGGACAGGGTCAGGAGGGATCATGTTGAAAGATGACTATGAGAGATAGGCTAGACAAAGGGGAAGCAAAGGTTGCATCTCACAGAAGAACCTGGGAGAACAAGTAAGTGATATTGACCTCGGGGGTAGTGATGAAACTGAGCAGGAAGCACTTCAAGCAAGAGACAGTATGGTCTCATGTAAAGAGGCTGGGGGTAGTTCAAGAGACTGGAGAACAGGAAGAGGCAGCGTTGCTGGTACACAGAAAGCAAGGTGAGGTAGGTTAGATAGGCACGGGAGAAAAGAGACCATATGGCAGCTGGAAGCCGATGCCACCACAGAGCTGTGCTGCCATCCTGTGACTACTCAAACAGAAATAAGACAAGCCCACTGCGACCAGCTCAGCCCTCTGAGACAACCCACTGGCTCTCCTTTGTTTCATTAGAATGGCTTTTCCACGTCACTTGCCTTCAGAACTGACATTCTCATCATGCATCTGACAACATGAAACTCTCAAGCCTCATAAGACACAAATGAGGAGTAAACCCAATTCCAGGAAAATCTTAACCTGTTCCTAGATTCCCCCAATTTTTCATGCCTTGTGAAATAACCTTGTGAAGTAACTTGTGAATAAAATTCACTTCCATTAAAAATGGTCAGTAAGGGTACCCCGAATCTGCCAACAGTATGACTCTAGAGTGTGTGGCTCTATCCCAGTTGCTCACTGAGAATTAAGTCCTTCTTCCGATAGTGGGAAGAATCTAGATACACTAGGTAGAGAGGTCTCAGTTTGATGTCTCTGTCCCTGAGACTTCCACAGGTTTCACCATCACGAATTCAGGAAGCCAACAGGACAGCTGGGACCAGTCTTAGAACACTTCATGTCATTCTACAGGGATGATGAGCCTGTACAGGGTTGAAGACTGGGCGACAAAACAAAGAAGCTTTCCTTCTAGAAAATTCTGGGACCTGAGTGTCACCCCTCCGAAAGCCACTTAGTGTACGGTGTAGTAGGCTCCTAAGCCTTGCATGTTCCCAGGACCGGAGGAGCAGGGCCTGTATATCTGAAGGAATGCATTTTCATCTTCCAGATCAGAACACTGAGGATGTAAGAGAAAGAGAGGCTTGGCCAATGCCACCAGAGGCAGAGAGGTCTGGTCTCCAAGACGCCAGGCTGCGCATGCCCTTGTACCCTGTGCTGCATGACCGTCTCGCCAGCTTGTGGAACAGCCTTTCCACCCTGGCTGGGCTGCTGGGCTCTCAGCAGGTCTGTGTAAGATGGGGGGACTCAGGACCCTCATGGGAATGTTCTCCTCTCATCTGCTTGTCCTTTCACCTCTTTCCTGGCATTAACCTGGGGCGTGCTGGCCTTGCCTCCCTGCCTGGATCACCCTGCCGTTCGGTTCAAGGAGCTCAAGGAAGGCTGTGGCCACAGTCCAGATTCTAGCAGGGGCTGCCTGGACCTGTCTATCCCCACTCCCCTTCTGGGGTCTGGAATTCCCTAGGCTTGCTCAGCTGGTCCCAAATTAGAGTTGACCTTACCAGTGAAGGTGACTTTAAGGAAGGCAGAGCCCTGCCGAGGAGAAGTGTATCTATGTATCAGCTGAGGCCTCTAGGATGAAGATGCTACAGATGTTCTGACGGCAGACGCAGGATGGTCATTGGGCCTAACGCTTTCAGTGGGGGTCATGACGAGGTCACCATTTGGATCTTTTTTACACTCCACCCCTCCCCCTCAATAACTCCAGAAATAACCTGCACAGATCCGGAGTCTGGCCTGAGTCTGTGCTCTGAGGGAGTGGCAGCCCAGGACGGAAAGGGGTACCCTAGGCTGCAGTGACACAGCTTTTGTTGCTGTATCACCCAGGAGCCCTTGGGCCATAAGGTCATTTATTTTGGAGCATGAAGTAGGGCTGCTTCCTTGAAGGGAATAGATGTCTCCATTGCTGGCTGTCTTGGAAAGGTTCTGAAGTGTGGCAAGCATCAGGACGGGATGGGAGAGAAATGTCCCCCTCATCATGTACTACTGTGAGGAGTTATCATGACATTCAGTGGGCCAAGGTGCTGAGCTGCCCTAGGTCTTGTGGAAGCCACTTGGTGTCCTCAGTTTCACTGTTCTTTGTGGCCAGTGTAGGTGCTGGAAGGCAGCAAGGACAATGACAAGTGGGATGGAGATAGTGCCCAGGCACTCACAGATACAGGAGCCATGCCTATGAAGCTGCTCCATTCCCAGCAGCTGTGACACCTGTGCAGCAGAGTGTAAGTCAAGGCCCTGGGAATCCCCAGAAATGATGGAGGACATTTTTACAAAGTTAATGTCCAGTAGTTGGAATGGAAAGGAAATCTACATTCTATCCTTTGGATCAATATTTTCTACATCGGGAAATTGATGGGGCGGGGAGGAAAAGACTCTGAGTCAGGTGGGGAGAAAGCCATCTCTGCCTTTCCTAGTTGGATGGCTGAGGGTCCGACAGTCCTAGCCTCTGCTCCACATAATAGCGTAAGTTCAAGGGCAGGTTCCATCATTAACAGAGAAGGGAGAAAGAGAAGGCTTCTCAGCTAGAATCTCAACATCACAGCATGGAATGGGAAAGACTGGCCTTTATTCTGATCAAACAGTCGGCTCTACTTTTGACATTAAAGTAATGTCATGTAATGTAATGAACACGGACAAATTTTTTTCCTCTTGTATGTGGATTCTGAACCATATGATTCAGCAACTGTATAGGAACAGTGGCTGTGTTGTAGCTCATAGTATAAATGATCTGGGTTAAGGCTACAGGGGAGGCACTGAGGTTATATGGGAGTGTTCTGCTATTTTGCACATGATACTGCAGCAGCTGTAGAATTTCATAATTTGGAGGGTTTGAGCCAACCCCATTGATACTGAAGACTCACTACCATATTTTAAATTAAGTTCAGAGACAAACAGAATATATATGACATCTCTCTGTATCGCCATACTTTTCCTAGAAGAATGATATCACCATCAGTCTACTTCATAGAGGAAAGGCCTGTGTTCAGGGATGCTGTCAGTGGTTTCTAAGTTTTGTTCTGTCTCATGTAGCCTAGGTTGGCCTCAGACTTTCTATGCGGCTGAGGATGACCTGATACTTCTATCTTTGCCTCCCAGATGCTATGATTCAGGTGTGTGCTGCCACGCCCCAACTAAGGTATTTAATGTTTGAGTAGTATAAATGAGTAAAAAACAAAAACAAAAAACCAAAAACCTAAGAGAATATACAGGTCCCTAATTTGTATCCAATTTCTCTAAGTAAAAACTTTAAATTTTTTAAAATATTGCATCTAAGATGGCCATGGTAGCACATACATGTCTTTAATCCCAGCACTTGGGAAGCAGAGGCAGATGAGTTTCTCTGAGTTCTACGCCATCCTGGTCTACATAGTGAGACCCTGTCTCAAACTAACCAACTGAATAAATAATTACAGCTACAATCACCATCATATTCTTAGGATACTTTCATATCAAATATAGAGCCGACTGTTTGATCAGAAAAAAGGCCAGTCTTTTCCATTCAATGCTGTGATGTTGAGATTCTAGCCCAAAAGCCTTCTTTTTCTCCCTTCTCTGTTAATGGATGGAACCTTCCCTTGAACTTATGTTATTAGGTGGAGCAGAGGCTAGGATCCTTGGCCATCCAACTAGGAAAGGCAGAGATGGCTTTCCCCCCACCTGACTCATGGTCTAGCCCTTTGGGATGTCCTGCATGGCTGTTCCACTGGGGCCACAGCAGGAGAGACCCCCAGAGCCACCACAATGTTCTGTAGATACTCTGGGAGCATCAGGGCCTTGCTCGATTGTCTTTGAAGATTTGGCCAAGAGATTTGCCAGCATATCAGCACAGGAAGCTGGCTGAGCTTAGGACTGTTATGGTCCATAAATAGTCAGCCCTAGCTGGAGTTGGGGTACCACAGGTGATTGACAGATTAACCTAACTCCTCATTCCATCTGGTTGACTATTGGTAAACCAGCACTTCTCTGAAAGAGCTCAGTTCTTATCTTCTCAGTGGGGACAAAAAACAAATTATATAAGACAATGAATGCATGAGCAGTTTAACCTGGTACTCAGCTGTGGCAAATTCAGGGAAGCAACTGTTATTAGCATATTTTCACCAACAACTCTTTCCTCCTAGTCCCCTTTCTCCCTTACAAGATTCCCAACACTCAGTCTAGATGAGTGGGCCTGCTCTGAGCTATGTGTGATGCTGTGGTTCTGCCAGTAGTCAATAAGGCCAGGTCTATCCCCCAGCATGCTCCTTGTGAGATGAGCTATCAGGATCACTCACATGCACACAAGCTATCCCAGCAATCCAGACCATCAGGAAGGGACATGCCCTCATGTGCAAGCACCTGTCGGACCCCTGACACAGACTGCTCCCACAGAAGACACAGTTGGCGAACCTGCTGATCTCTGCAGAAACATTTCCCAGAGCCCAAACTCTGGTATTATGGAGGTTGGACAGAAGATTTGAGAATGGAGCCCACTGGCATGAAGGAGCAAGGGCTTTATCACAACGTGGTTATCCCATTGTTAGTTCCAGTTAGAGACTGGTAGCAGGGCAGGGCAGAAGGTTGAAGCAGGCCAGAAGCCATGGATACAAAACAATTAAGCCAATGAGCTTCCAGGAGGCCAAGTCAGTCCATCCAGTTCCCACCATTGCACACACAGTGGTGGAACCACATTGGACCTGAAGATTCTTGGGTTCACATGTCAGCTCCACTACTCACACTGAGTGTGTGGAACAACAGAACTGAATAACTGCTGCGAAAATTCAGCTGGACACGAATGACGCTTGAGTTCCTAGCCTGGTACCATGGTTCCTAGCCATGGAACATCCCAAAAGAACCTTGTCTCCGTGTATGACACTACCCCATGTGTTCATGTCCTGGCTCTATTTTTCACTAGGAAGTTAGCTAACTGCTATGAGTCACACTAACTTTAATGCATTTAATAATTTAATGTAACGTGCTTTGCATGGTACCTGGCTCATAGTAAGTGCTCAATAAACGTTGGAAGTTGCTGATGGAACTAAGTTTTTAGCAACACTCCCAACATGTGGCTTTGAGAAGTCTACCATTGCCTTTTTGGGGTGACAGGTGGATGGGGGGCCTGGGACGCACATTTTGGATCTAATGAGCCGCACTTATTTGTATTTATTAATTCCCTGAACTGGAAAGCTGCCCTAGCCAGTTGCTTCATAGATGCAACGATTATCTGAAGTAGACATTATTACCCCCATTTTATAGAAGAAAAATTGAAATTCAGAGAGGTGAGGTGAGCAGCCAAGGGAACAAATCAGCGAGAAAACCCGACAGGATTCTAACTCAGGGCAGCTTTGTTCCCTTCAGGCCAGGGGGGCTCTGTGGCTCTCTCCTGTGTAAAGGCTGTGGGGAGGCTGTCTGGCAGTTCACTAGCATTTCTTTAGCTCTGTTAGCCTGTCTAGGACAGTTGATCTTCAAAAAATAAAAAAAAACTGAAAGCTGGGGGAAATATACAAAAAAAGCTCAAAACAATAAAGAGTGATTCAGAGTGAGTCCTCCCTTGGCGGTTACGGGAAATGGAGAGGTGACAGCTTAGTCATTGTGGAATGGCCCAGTCGTTACTCATGGGCAGCAGCAGGTCACAATGCTCGGGACAGAAGCCAGCAGAGCTTCTGGTGCCAAGAAGGCAGGAAGAGGCTCCAGCAAGGAGGGGGAAGAGGGAGAGGGAGGGGAGACAAGGAGCTGAGCAGGAGCCATTCTGGAAGAGGTTCAGGCCTGCAGAACATCTAAGCTCCCCAGACCCTCTCCACATTCCCCCATTCTCCAGACTAACTTCTTTCTGCTTCCAGACCCAGCCAAGTGGGAAGACCTTCCTGCCCCTTCCTGACAGGAATGTCATGCCCTTATTCCAGGGGACCCTTCCGGCTCCACATTGTCTCAGCCCCTGGTGGGGAGAGATCTCTGGCCTCTCACTCTGTTGTCCCATTCTTCAGGTAAGTGTGTGTAGCTCGCTGTATGTGCTATGCACTATGCTCCATGTGAAAAGCACCAGTCCTTGCAAAGCTCAAAGAAGGCTCTGTGTCATGGGCGAAGCACAGGTGTTGAGAACATTTGAAATAGAAGGGCTGTGCCACAGGTAGTACAGGGCACTGAAACAACCAGACGGATGCCCTGGGGCACCTGACGTTTCAGTTGAGCTTTAAAACACTTTTTTTTTAAATTTACTTTTGAGAGGGCTGAAGATATGACTCAGTGATTAAGAGCAAGCACTCTTGCAGAAAACCTAAGTTTATTTTCCAGCACCCATATCAGATGGCTCACAGCCACCAGTAACTGTGGGATCCAATGCTTCCTTCTGAACTTCATGGACATCTGCACTCATACACATCATATTTATGTACACACACACACAGAATTTTTAAAGATCTTCAAACATGTTATGACTATTTTGTTTTACATACAGCAGTTCATTATAGACTCTTTCCATGTCAGTCAACACTAGCCCACACAATGCACAGGCTACTTTATAGTTGGCTTCCTATTGGCGGAGGGAGGACTGGTTCACTGCGTACACACACCAGTGCTCTAGACTACGTCAGGCACCTCTCCACAGGCCCGCTTTGCATCTTAGGCAAATGAGACGTGCTTCCCTGGGCATCTGGGCCTTGCATTTCAGCTCTAATCTTAGTGTTTTAATCTGGAACAGGATGCTCATTGATCTGTCACACATCCCAGCCAGGCTTCCTGCTCCACCACTGCCAATTTCCTTCATGGACCATGAGTGGTCCTGCAGCCACTGCCTTCTGTCTGTATGACAGCTTCTCACATACAGACTCCGTGTCTCTTTTTGTCTCTCCTTCATTTCTGTCCATCTCAGACCCACGCACAGCTCCACAGTGACCAGGACACAAGAGAACTCAGTGCACATTGATGGAGGATGAAGGAGAAAAGCCTTAGGCTCATAACTTAGCCCTCTTAGGTGGGTGGGATGCCCTCTTTCATGCAGGTTCTGTGCCAAGACCTGGGGAACAGACTCAAGAGTGGGCCTGCCTGAGGTCAGACCCACTGTCAACATGTGTTATGCGCTATGGTTTGGATTCTAGTCTCCCAGAGACCTCTGAGGTATAGCTTGGTCCTACATTGGTGCCTCTGAGATGTGGGAACTTGAAGAGGCTGGGTCTCAGGGCAGCTGTGGTCATGGGGGCTGAGCCCCTGAAGAGTTTGTGGGACCTTCATCTTTTCTCCTCTTCTTTTGCTTCTCTGCCACATTAGCTGCTTTTCTCATTGCTGTGAGCAAACACCTGAAAAGGAGCAACTTAAGGGAGGGAGGCTTTATCTTGGTTCATAGTTCAAAGGGAGACAGACCATCGTGGTGGGGAGACAGTGGCCAGACAGTGCTCAGGAAGCGGGCTGGGTGAAAGAACTACAAGACCATCCCCAAGGGACCTACCTCCTTCAGCAAGTGTCTACCTACTGAAGATTCTCTAGCCTCCTGAATGGAGCCATAACTGAGAAACAAGCATGAAACACAAGAGCCTATGGGGGAACTTTTCACATTCGAAGCACAACAGAACACGAGGGAAACAGCCTGCTCTATCATGTGCCTTCCCAAG
Organism: Meriones unguiculatus; assembly: GCF_030254825.1. NCBI lineage: Eukaryota > Metazoa > Chordata > Mammalia > Rodentia > Muridae > Meriones > Meriones unguiculatus. Next base: position 38,158,496 of record NC_083361.1, on the reverse strand, counting down.
CCTGTGATACAATTTCCAAGGCCTCAAAGCAAAGGACCAATTAACCACAGAATAACATCTGAAAAACCAAGAGTCAAATAACCTCCTTATATCAGCTATCTTAGGTCTTTGCAGTGGAAAGTTGGTGAACACACTAGGCTTGAAGCGGTCCTTAGCCTTTTTAAGCTATAACTTCTTACACCCCAAATTAGACTGCTAACCGCACCCAGATCACCAGGCTATCACAAAGGTCCAGCCCTCCATTCAACAACCTTGTAACAGAAGAGGTGCACAATCATGCATGCAAGCCATCGTTTCTCTTCCAGTCACCTTCTCGTCCTGTGTTTTCTCTAAAGATGAGCTGGGGCTCCCGACTTCCCTCAGAAGAAAGCTTCCTTTGCTGCCTTTTCTCCTTCCCATTACCAATGCAGAGATTCCCTGATGAAGGTTCTCTAGTCAGGCCCCAGCCTGACTGTGCAGACTGAGTCTCCTCTCAGAGAGGAAGGATGCTGGGGGCGTTGTCAGCAGTTTTCATGCCTTTGGAAAAACTTCAGAGGTTAGACCAAGGGTCAGAAACCTTTTCTATAAAGAGCCTCATAGTGAATATTTTGGGCTTTGTAGGTCACATGCTTTCTGCCGCAGCCACTCAGGTCTGCTGTCACAGTGAGAAGGCAGCTATACATAATGTGCAAAGGAGTGGTCATGGCTCGGATCTGCTAGAGCTTTAGTTACAAAACATAGCCAGCCAGGTTTGGCGCGACATAAGGCCTCTCTACACCTCATTTTCCTTCTTTGTGAAATAAAGCACTGCATTTATCACTGGTCACTGGCCATGGGTGGGGCGGCCCCTTCATTTGCACTAGGGATCATTTCACAAACTTAGGTATAACAATCCTGGGCACATTTTGCCTTTCCCAACCATGGCCCTGCTCCCTATAGCCTCAGATCTCTACAACCAGTCCATCTGGGCTGGGCCAGTATTTAGTCATGCCTTTGGATGCCCTGGCTGAATGACTCCCCTGAGAGTCACACGCAGTCAGATCCACAGGAACCAGCTTTGCTTAGACCAGGCCCTGATCTGAATCAGAATGCAGCATGTTTCTGAGGCCAGTGTGGATGGGAAGGTTGCCATTGCCCAGGGCCAGCTGGCCACCCTCTGTGGCTGGCATCCTTCAGTCAGAGGCATCGCCCTGTTCTAGTGCTGCTGACAAGCACACACGCGCTTACAAACACATAATCACAGGGCACTCTGTGGCCTTTGCCTCCTAGAAAACGTCTTCAAGATCTAAAGAGATTCAGGAAGCTCTTTGGGTCCAACAGAATGCTGCTTTCTTTTATCTCCATAAAAAGAGGCCAGCTTCTTGGGAATGACCACAGCGAGACTTCCTTAGAAGATGAGTCGAGTCGCCAGTGGGAGGCCACAGCAACTCTGTGGCCTGACCACAGAAGGACATGCCTGGACAACTCAGGCAATTCTGCCGGGCAATGCTTCCACCCCATGGAGCTTGTGACGTTCCAATATTCCCCAGGGTATTGGGACAACAAAGGCTGTGTCCTAGAGCCATTGTACAACAGGGGAAGGCCGGAAACCAAACTACAGGAAGCTGGTTGTTATGGTTTCCTTCAGTGCAGTGCCCTAGAAATTGCTTTCTAAATTTTGTTAAGAAAAAAAAATTTTCTGTTTTATTTCTCTTACTCTGCCAGAAGAGAAAGGGGAAAGACACTTATTTGAATGTGTGCTATAACCTGGGCACCCAGCTAGACTTAGCTCCTCACAGTAAAGTTGTAGGCTTTGATGGTACCATCTCCCATTAGCAAAGGAGAGTATTGAAGCAAAGAAGTGCTAAGATATCTGTCTGTAGAAACATAGCTAAGGCAGAAGAGCCAATTTTGACCCAAGATGGCTGCAATTCACTGTCTCTTCTTTCCCAGCCAGGAAGTCCTGAGCCATAGAGTTCCCATTGTTCCTGTTGTGGAAAGGGAGTGGGCTGGAGGAAGAGCAAGGGATGTAGGTAGCCCAGACCACCAATGAGTGAGGCCTCTGGTGATTTCTGGGGTGCTGGAGTGAGAGGGCCTAAGAATCAGGACAACCTTCTCCCATGCACTGTGAAACATCTGTTTTTATACTGGTGAAGAGGGTTCAATAGGCATGGCTACCTAGTAAGGTTATATGATGGCTACCAAATAAGGTTATAAAAAGGTCAAATATATGGCACCGCACCCAGGAAAGGCAGACAAGCTCTGCACACCTCACTCCCAGAAGTCTCTAGCTGTCATCTTATGTTCGCTTTCTGAGCCTTCCCCACCCTTGTTGGAAGAGATGAGGCTGGCTCAGGGAAAGACACTGGAAATGAGATCACCCTCATTACATTATTGTGAAAAGTAACTTGTAAATTGTGAATTGTGCAGATACCAGTTACACCAAAGAAGCCTTGGACATCAGTGGCCTAACCCAGTGCAGGGAGGGCCGATGTACCCCTAGGGCTCCAGGAATGGCCATATAGGTGGTCCATCCTCCAACTCATTTGTTGTGCATGATAGTCCTGAATGTTGGGAATAGGTTAAAAAATTCCTGCCACCCATTGCTCAGTTGGAGCAGTGATGCATTTTCTTCTATCCCATAGGTGATTACTGAACACCAAATCTATGCCACTTTCTATGACAGGAGGAAAGTATAATGCCTCCTGCCTTCCAGACCAGACTAGAAAGATAAAGAACCCTCACATGCACAAGCCACTCACAGAGTGATGCCTCAAACTGCAGGTGTATGCCGTGGATGAAGTGTGCGCACACGTGCATGTCTAAGTGTGCAGTGTGCACTAGGAAGAGTCTTTGAGAGAGGTACTCATAGAAAGGCCTAACAGGCAGCCAGCACTTTACCAAGTGAGAAATGGTATGAGAACAGATCAGGAAGAAAATATATATAAAGACAGCATTTCTGAGAACTGTAATCGGTGATATGTGCCCACGGCAAGGTGTCACGGCATGGCAGCGGACGATAAGAGAGTGCATGAACGGGAGAGCTGTGACACTCTGCTAAGGTTCTGAGAGGAAGTACCCACTGTGCCACACTGTGCTGCATGGCCTGAAGGCGTGGAGAGGCCCTGTGGGCTTCGGAAGAGCTGCTGTTCTCTCTAGGCTCTCACTGCCCTGGGGGTACCTGCACAGCTCTGGCAGCGTTTCTTACTTCACCCTCACAAACATTCCCCATAAGGCGGTTCCACTGTTCCCTGCTTTGCACATGTAGAAACAGAGGCTCACAAAGTCTTCTTCCAGCCCTATCCCAGGCAGCTGGTTCTTGCCCTCATAGGCATAAGAGTTGGAAGAGGGGCCCAGGCATGGTGGTGCATGGCTATAATCTCAGCACTTAGGAGACAAAGGCAGGTGGATCTCTGTGAATTTGAGACTAGCTTGGTCTACAAAGCAAGATCAGAACAGCCAGGTCTATACAGAGAAACCCTGTCTCAAAAAAAAAAAAAAAAAAAAAAAAAACAACAACAAAAACAAGATGAAGAAGAAGAACAAGAATGAGAAAGAAGAGAGGAAGTGGAAGTTGGGAGTTGGGACAGGGAACTCCGGAGAAAAGGCTGCTCTGGATGACATCACTCACCAAAACTTTCAGCTGGCCCTGCATGTCTACAGAGAGTCCTTTCCTGGCTAGAGCTTGCCTTGTTTGGAGGAGTTAAGCCTAGTCCAGGCAAAGTTGAAGAAAAGAGCTTGAGGAATTTACTTTCTCTACATCGGGGGACTGTAGCCTTTCACTGACAAAAACTGCTGTTTCTGGCTGCTGAGGTGGCCTTGCCCCCTGAGGCTGCTATCTTCCAGAGCCCATCATCGTGTTCCTCTCATGCAGAAAGCACCCCCAATAGAAATGAACCCAGCATTTCAGCACAACCACATTAGGCCAGAACTCAAGTGTTCCTGATGCAGAGGTGACAAGAGGGTGGGGTAGCAGAACAGAGGTAAAGGACAAGCCTGATGCTCAGCTCCATGATCCTTCCCCATCCTGGGGAAGTTGCTTGGCTGTATGGCCAGGCCTAATGCCCAGAACTGCCTCCCAAGCACCCCTGCACTGCTGTTACTTTACTAGCCCGAACACCATAAAAGGCTGTCTAGCTTGGAGGAGGTGCCTGGCTCCAAGCAACAGCAAACTGAAGTGTCAGGAAAAAAAAAAAAAAAAAAAAACCAGGGAAGAAGGGACAAGGAAGGAGGGCAAATTCAAATTCATATCCTGGGTGTGTTTTGTTCCTAACAGCCTTTGGCCACCCAAGCCTTCCAGGATCCTGGGACACTGCCCATCCTGGTCCCTCACAACCACTGTCATGCTCAGGTTTAATTCCTCATAAAGAGATTATTTTAGTCCCAGGAGGAAAAATATGCAAGCCAAAGATTTTGGAGTACATGTTGTTTGATGGGGAGATGGCTTAATCAGTGAAGTGAGCCCCAAGAAAGCATGAGGACCTGAGTTCAGAGCCATCTTTTGTCATGTGAGTATGATAATGAGGTTCACTTCTAGGATGGACAGAACCATTTAAAGTCTGTGTATAGCTCTATGTATGTAACACTGTGCTACTTTATGTGGGGTTCCTTAAAGCTTACACCTGTCTTCTAACACCCCCAACCCCAGGTAGGGGAAAAAGAAGGTTGTAAGGGAAGGAGGATGTAGCCCTCTTTACTTCTTCCTGCTGGGTTAGGGTGGTAAGATTCTTTTGGAGGCAATACCAATATCTGTTGTCAGGAAATACAGAAGTCCAAGTAACCAGCAAGCCAGCAAGCCAGCAAGCCAGCAAGCCAGCAAGCCAGCAAGCCAGCAAGAGCCGCAAGCAGGCCTGCTCTGCCTCCTCCAAGCTTCTACACATTCTTCTTCTGGGCTATCATATTTATACCCTTCAAAGTCCTCAGAATTCAACTAATCCCAGGTGGCAACGAGCCCCCTCTCAGAGCCCACAGAAGGCAAATAGCCTGCTGTCATGGGCAATCTGAATCAGTCCCATATCCCACACCTGGGTTTAAAACAAAAACATGTTTACTTCCACAACACCGTGCCTGCCATAAGTAAGTGGTCAGTAAGCAGGAATGTGTAGCTCTAGCGATAAGGCACAGTGCAAATGGAGACTCTAATGCCACTGCTACAGAGTGCCTTCTGGCAAAGTCCCTCTGTGATGGTGGTGTTCTTTATTCTTTCCTTCCATAGCCTCTACCACTTACAGAGCCACATCCACTATTTCTATATTTCTTGCTTGCTTTCTTCTTCTTTTTTCTTTTTATTTTAGACAGGTTTTCTCTGTGTATTAGTGATGTTCTGGAGCTCACTCTGTAGACCAGGGTGGCCTGGAACTCAGAGATCTGCCTGTCTCTGCCTCCCGAGTGCTAGGATTAAAGGTGTGTACCACCACTGCCACCCAACTCCACTCACTGTTTCATGCAGCTCTTGGCTACACTTCTGTCTGATTTCTCTTTCCATGTATTAAGCATGTTGTGTGCATGAGATCTCATATTATATTTGAAGAAAGTCCAGGATACACACATGAGTGTTCTGCTCTGTGGGAAGCTATCTGTCCCTCTGTGTTCCCCGGGTTTGGAAATAGTGCAAGCTTTCATCTGGAAGCTTCATGATCCCTGGCCCCCTCTGTTCCTGGACAGCAGGCACTATGTGACTCCAGCCCATCCTGAATCCTAGCTGGCTGACATGGGAAGTAGCTCTCAGTTTCTCCCTAGATCCCTCCCCACAATCTCATTCTGTCCCCACTTCAAGCCTTTGGCAACTCCCCTCAGCAAAGCTTTCCTATTTTTCATGCTTTGTACCAAGCAGGTGAAGGAGAACCTCACTGGTCGTTACCACTTGCTGGTCACTTGCCAAGTGTCCATGACCTCCTGAAAACACCTTATAGAGCAGGTCCTATCATTACAGCTTCTTTAGGAAGAAAATTAACATGTGGGGAAGTAGAATAACATGCTCCACCAAGACCAGGAGGCGGCAGAGCCAGCATTAGAACAAAGGTGAAGGCAAATGTGCCAGCTGTGACATTTGGACCAACCACCGCAGATGCTGAAGTAGACCTGGTGACTGCTGGGAGCTGGAGATAGCTTGTTTTTGTTTGTTTGTTTTTGTATTTTTTTTCCATCAGAACAAGTTGCTAAGGTAATCATCCAACAAGCTGAAATGCTGATGTGTGCTCAGAGACTCAGGAATCTTAGTCCCTCTCCAGTTGGCCCACTGGTTTGGGGCATGTAGTAAGTCAGCATGTCATGGAGGGAGAGTGTGCTAGTCCAAAAGCACTCATGTAATGGTCAGGGAGCACAAGTGAAGGAGGACAGAGGGCTGGGATGCCTCCAGTGACCCAGAGACCTCTCTCCCTAGGCCTCCCTCTTAAAGGCATCTCCACCTTCTGACAGCACCATCCTTAACACTTAGACCTTTGGAGGACATGTAGGGCCCAGACTACAGCATGGCTGTGCTCAGATGGAAGCCTTCCATGTGGCCTTATGAGGATAAAATATAGAGGTGGAACGAAATGACACAAATTGCAAATATTTCTTAAGCCCTGACTTGAGATCTGACCCCAGGCAGGGGCCTGGCAGGGTGCTCGTAACGTGGTTATTGAGCACTATGTGCCAGGTACCGAGCTCCGTACCCTGCACCCAGAGCTCCCTCCTTGTCCTCACTTGTTAGCCCCACTGCTGGTTCTAGTTCTTTCTCGTCCATGCCTCATTCCAAACTGCCCAGATGCAGCTCCAAGATCAGTCCCAGCAAGCCTGCTCTTCCACTGTGCTCCCCACCAGTCACAGTGGCCTGGTGGGAGTGTGTGCCTCTGGTCTGGGCATTCTTTACAGACATGGAACCTCACTCAGTTTCAGTTACATGAAGACAGAGCTAAGCGGGCATTGAGAGCTTCTGCGCTAGGAATAAGCTGTTTGTGTTCCATGATCAAGTCCAGTCTGCATTTTCATGGCCTCTGAGCTAAAAAATTTTACCTTGTGAAAGGGTCATAAACAAACACTATGAACATGTAAATATGCAATGGAAGTAGCCCATGGCCTTCAGGAGCCTGAAATGTTGCAATCCGGCCCTTTGTGAAGAGACTAAGGGAGCCATTGAGGCTTAGGGCCTGAGGCTAATGCCAACAAGGCTCATTAGCTCAGGAGGAAGACATCTGAGTGATAGGGAGCAGGGAAAAGGTCACAACCACCTATGGCTTAAGCACAGGACTCAGGGAGTTTATGGTAGGAGCTTCTTCCCAAAGACAAACAATATTTCCAAAGCCATCCTACAGAAAGGTGACCCCAACAGAGGGGCAGGACCTGAAAGCTCAATGATATGAGGGGCGCTGTAAGAAGATGTCATTATCTGATAAGTCACACCACACAAGATGGAAGGATGCACATGCCAAATGCGCCAGGACCACCGTGTATAAGGATTTGGAAAGCATCAACCAACCATTAGTGCAACACAAACAAGAGAACCCAAACAGATCGGGTTCCAGGACACAAAGGAGAGAGACACAGTCAACAGCACAAATGACCAATATCCTTTTGAAGGACTGGCTCACCACAGCTTCAAAAGAATCTCAGCCCAAACCCCATCTCACTATTTTGGGGTGCCCATGTTGTAGGAGAGGTATCTGAATAGCCATCTTTAGAGAACCCGGAGGCCCCAGCATTCCGGTACAGCACAGACTTTCAGGAGAGGGGGTCCTGGCAAAGGCCTGGCCTCCCTGGGAGAAAAGATCTAGAGAGGCCTTTGAGACTTTTCCCTGAGCTATGTTAGCATTCCAAGGAAGCCGTGGAACCACAGTGTGGCTGGAAACTGCTTAGGCTGCTGGAAGGCAGGGTGTCATTATTTATCCACACAAAGTGCTCTCTGGTTATATCTTTATTAACAGTTTCCTGTGGGCTCAGCCGTGCCCACAAGCCATGGCCTCACCTCGTTGGCCACTCCTGCTTCCTCTGTGGCTGAGCTACAGCTTCAAAGGTTGAGCCTTTCTGTGGTTGCTGAGAACCAGGTAATTAGCACCTGCCTCATCCCTCCCTCACCTGCCCAGTGAGTCAGAAATGCTGGGTCAGCAGGACCTGCTGGCCTGCCTCCAAGGAGCTTCAGACATTCTTGGGGACAGGCTTGTAGGCAGCTGCAGGTGGAGAGCTGCAGCATTGCTGTCCATTTCTGGCATGTGACGGAAGTGCAGGCACTGTGCCCTCTCTCCACTGCTCCCTGTGCAGGCACCACAAAGGTAGGCACAACAACCATGCCTGCACTCAGGGATACGTAGTCAGTACTACACGAAGTCTACTCTCTTCCACGTGCACCACCTCACAGAATCACCCCAGACTCTGTGAGAGTGGGCTAGTCTTTCACCTGCACACTGCTGACATTAAGACTGAGGCCCGGAGGGAGAGGTGACTTCCCTGAGGCCCCATAGCTAGGCTGCAGCAGAGAAGGGAGAAATGAATGAGTGAAGGGAGGAAAGAATGAGGAAGAAATGGGCCTCAGGAATAGGGAATAATTAATGTAAGTGGAGTTGAGATTGAGGGAGGGCCGTAAGGTGTGCTCCACTCTATACCTGGTGAGGGGCAGGCAGTGGAAGACATCTTATATAGGGAAATGGTCTTTGCTCACGAATTACTTTTGCTAAGAAGGAAAGCACAGGGTCTTTTGCGAAGCTGGCAGCACCTTTTCTTTTTGTAGCTGATGTACCACTAAGGTTTTCCACATCTCTGACTAACAGATGTGCCAGTCACTTGTCCATCATCTGTCTGCTAGTCTTTCATTTCACAAGCATCCTAAGTGGATGGACAAAAGATTGAAGTTCAGGACAACTTCCTAGTTGTCCCCTGAAGGCATGTCACATAGAGGGAATGACTCCTATAGGGTTAACCATGAAAGTACAGCCAGTGCCATGCATCCTGCCTCCATAGAGGCCTTTTTAAGATCCCATGAAAAGGGTGGGGAGCCAACAGGGTCACCTCTGGCTTCATGAGCAGATGATGGGGGAGAGCCAAGATGTTGAGTGGCCAAGCTTGGTCACTGGGACAAAGTGGCTTCACCTCCCTCTTCAACTTCAAAACAGGATGAGTCAAGGGCCCAAAAGAGGATGGACAGGAAGATGGATAGCAACTGATCTACAAACACATCTCAGATCACCACGGCAGGTCCCAGGTTGCTCTCCAAAGCCACTGATAGAAATGTTTCCTAAGAAATAGACAGATTTTATGTTATATCACAAAAATATTCTCTTACATACTAAAAACTTTGATTTTGCTGTCATCCCCTTTAATAGAGCTGTTTTGCCAATGTTGTCTCTTTGGCCTCACAGGAGAAGAAAAGATGCTAGGACTCCAGGCTTGGTAACTGCAGCGCTTTGGCTGAGGCTCACTCCAGGTGAATCTAAGAGCTACAAGGAGGGAGTCTTTGAGTCTCCTTCTTGGAGACTAAAAATTCAAATGAAGGACTTAAGTTACATTGAAATTTCTGTTGGCTTCTGAACTGTTTTGAATCAGAAACTGTCCGAAGCCCATGGACCACGCTTCACCAGCCCATGCTTTAAGCTAGTAGCAAGGCAAAGAAATCTCAAACATGTACACTTGTGGATACTTGCTGAGTCAGTTCTCCTTTTCCCCCAGAGGTTAAGCATTAGCTTGCTAGTTTATCATCCATCCGTTGCCCAACAAGTTTCCAATAAGGGTCTATTGTGTTCTAGGCCCAGTGCCAGGAGGGAGCCAGTCCTTCTAGTCCCTGAACTCTATAGCCCTCCTCATCTGCTCTTTCTCCATCTCCTGGTACCCACAGGAGGCCGTTCTTTCTGGTATCCTCATGCCTACAGACCCTGTCACCTGTTATATGTACGCATGGTCAAATGTCACTGTCTATCTTCCTGGCGTGAATCAAGTATCGCAACGTTAAGGGGCACATCTGCTTGAGTTTTCTGTGGGGAGTACAGAAAGCCCAGCACAAGCTCTGGCTCACAGCATGTGGCAGTGAATAACTTCAGCTTGGTCTTGCTGAATTGGCCAAAGAGCAGAAACAAGCCTTCCAGTAAAGGACTAGTTCTGAGCACCTGGCTGTGGCAAGGTGGACCTCCCCTTTCTGCCTGTGGGGCTGGCATCTTCATGAGAGTTAGTGACAATGTGAACAAGCAGGGGGTCTGAGTGTTTATGGGGGAGGGGAGTTGCAGTGGGAGGGAAAGAGGGAGGGAGGCTGGGGAATGGTTTCTAAATTCACTAGAATCAGCAGATTTTCCCACTGGTTATATGTAAAAATAACCTGCAGCATGATGTAAAAATACTAGTGTTGGCCTCAGCCCTCCCCATACCCCTCCTCAGCAAATTCTGATTGTGCTGGAGTGAGGCCCAAGCATCATCATGTTGAAGCTGTTCGGCTGGCCACAATCAAAGGTCAGGTGCGGGCTCAGTAGATGAAAGTGCAGGTGGAGGGAAGGGCTGTGGGGTAGGTAAGCAGCAGTATCTCAGCATGCATAAGGTTTCTCAGTATCATCTAGATTATAAAACAAAAACAAAAAGCAAACAGTCAGGGTGGAAGGCCATTATCTCAGCTCAGCCACCAACACCCATAGAATCTGTTATGATACCTCGCACTGTATAATCTTACTGGAGCCTACTCAGCTCCACCTGCACTGGAGGCCATTCCCTCCATTCTCTGTGGATTATGGCAGGAAAGTGATGGATTATCTCCAGTGCACACAAAGTTTGCTGGGGGAGGGGGCTAAGCAGAGTGTCCATGATGGCCCCAGAAAACATGGCTGTCGACAACAAATGCTAAATGTGACCTTGCTCCATGGTTCTCAGTATTGGTGGATGTGTGCCAGGCCTCCATGCTGTGTGCTGTGTAAAGCATTAGAAGCTCGAGGACAGTAGAGGGAGGGAGGATGGAGGATGTGATTTTAAGGTCAAAAGTTAACTGCTCTTGTGCCAGCTGAACCTGCACAGCTACTTAACCTCTTAGAAACACAGTTTGACTTTATTCAAAGAAGACATTGCTCAAGCAAGTAGGGGACTTGAGCCTTACAGAGTAGAGAGGCTCTGGGATGAAGGTTCTCAAGGTGAGGACTAGATAGTGAGGAGGATGCCAGGGATGCTTCATTCTTTGAAATGTTGTGATTCCTAACCCTGGTGTGAGATCATCTTCAATTATGCTTGTAAAGAATAATAAGTACTTACTCATTTCTGAGAGTTTGATTTAAAGAGTTATTTGTAAAATAAGAACACTTAGTCAAATATTTACCTATTAAATTGATCCAATCATACATTTTTACTCTTCAGAGAGATGATGACAAATCTAAGGATGGGGGAAGTTCTTGTGCTGGTCCTTGAATCTTTATCTTATGAATCGGGAATCAAGGCGGCAATGACAGTGATGAGCAGCTCAATCCTCTCAGGACTTTCCCAGGCGTGGTACTGAATGCCAGCGACACCCCCTTCAGCTGAAGATTAATGCCCACACTTTGCAGGAGAGCCCAGGCTTTCCTGGGTTGAATTTCCTAAAGGGTTGGAGCGGGAGAGGAGCAGGGTTGCTGTGACGAGTGAGTGAGGAGGGATGTCAGGCACGCACCCCCTCAGGGCCATCTGCTTCTCAGCACGGCTGCCTGGGAAACAGCATCAGCTCTGAGATCCGGGAGGAATGCTAGAAACGGGGAGTGGGGGTGGGAAGAAGAGGGTCCCAGAGAGCCAGAGGAGCAGAGCTATCGTCCTCTGAATGGATGTGACCTGCCTCTGTGTGCTCATTTAATCTGGCCTGGTTTCCACCAATGCACCCTTTTGTTCAGCCTTGCAGGTCTGTGGGCTAACCTTCCATGACCAACTCCCATAGCAAATGTAGCCAGGTGGTAAGCTCCTGGCATCCCTAGTACCACAGATACTAGGTCTGAATGCTAGTTCTGGCATTTACTAGCTGTGTGCTTTGAGTATACTCCTTGATTTCTCTGAGTTCTAGGTTTTTCTTCTCTGGGGTGGTTCTGTAAAGTAATTATTCTGAGTATAGAATGTGAGGGTGGCTACAAATTGCAAGCACATATTATATTTTGTTCAAGACCTCCGCCCCGCTTCTTTTTTCTGGCAAGCAGACCTGATGCTCCACAGTAGGCCCCTGGGAACCTCACGCTTTTAGAATGTGGCAAATGGTCCAGATTCAGGGAGGATGAGGCCCCCAAATTGGGTGGTACCTACTGTTTATTTTCTGTGGCAAGTCAGAATCCTGTTACCAGCTCCCTTTGGGTATCCCTGGAAGCTTTATAGCTGGCAGAGTGACTCGTCAAAGAGGTAGGACAATGTGTTGTTCTGGGATATATGCTTCTCTGGCAGGGCCTGTTGTCATCATTTTGGCTTGGAAAGTGACTTTCCCATAAATGGCTCTGAGTTAAGCTGTGACCTCTCCATGAATGTGCAATGGACCAGTCATAACCAAGTCAAGATAGGAGCCATAATGATTGGCAGCTCACAGCACAGCAAAATAGGCAGTCCCACAAAACTCCTGAAACTTGTGGGTCTTCAGTTTTGGGGTCCCTGATGGTTCCCCCATGCCCACCTATGGGATTTATATCCATGCCATGAGGCTTACTTCTTTCATTCAAAAGAACCCTCTGCCCTCAAAGCCTAGTCTACGAGCAGTGGAAGGCCAGCAAAGGGAAATGGTTCTAGTTTTAGGTTCCTTACCAAGTTCTGGTCTCCTCCAGTGACTGAGATTTGGTTTTGCCCCTGACTTCAAGGGTGGGTGGGCCTTCTATATGTAAAGTTAAGAGAACCCTGGAAAAGGAGTGGAGGCAGCATTTTGTACAGAAGACCAGGTGGGTGGGAAGCAGCTTCATGGGGCTCTGCACTGTTGACTCTGGACCAGTCTGCTTCAGCAAAAGGAGTGCTGCCATTAATTAGTAATGTCTGCCTTGGGGTTTGGGAGTGGGGAGTGGCAGCCACATGCCACACAGCTGTCATCTCCACCCTCTATCAGAAAATGTGAATTAGAGTATGAGTCTATGTGCCTCACATCAAAAGAGTGCAAATATTCCTGTATGGAAGGGCTTTTTGTTCTGCTGAGCATTTTCATGATGCCCAAGATGGAAGAGGAAGTAGCAGATAAATGGTCGAGTTGTTATGAATAAGGAGGGGTAAAAATAGGAGCTTCCATGCTCATCTGACAGAGAAGGATAAGAAATATAGAAGCAGGTAATGGTGGTTCCCAGCTCATGGGAGACTGAGACAGAAGGTTCACCACAAGGACAACCCAGGCTTTACAGTGACTTCCAAGACAGTCTAGGCTACAGAGCGAGACTGTATCTCGAAGGAAAGGGGAAGGGGGTTGGGAGCATTCCACAAATGTTACTTTTGTTATATTCTTTTAGAGACCACTGTCCACACTTGACCCTCACTTCTCAACATATTATGGACTCTGGGACATGAAACATTCAAGGGTCTTCTCCCAGAGCACACAGTTAATTGGGAGACAAGGCTTGCACTACAACCTAGGTCTTTTTATTTTGTCTTCCAACTTCTATTTTACCTCTAAGTCTTATTTGCAAAAGCCCTTTGACACATGAAAATACAGGATAAAGGGAAGACAGTTATACCTTTACTGTCATGGAATTTTCTTGCTTTGAACCATCTTATCAAACCTAGACTAAAAGAGGAATCACAACAATGATGATGATAACAATTAAAACAGCAGCAAAACAGTTGCCATTGCTACCTGAGTCAATGAGTAAAACATTGTGTGCCCATAGAAAAGATGTTTTTAGCTTTAATGAAGAAGGACAGTCTGACATATGCTACAATATGGATGAACCTCAAAGACATGATGCAAAGTGGAATAAGCCAGACCTGAAGGGAGAAACCATATTTGACTCCCTACGGGCACCTAAAGCAGTCAGAGTACAAAGACGTAGGTAGAAGTGTGTTATCAGAGGATGGGGTGGAGACATGGCAAAGCGTTTAGTGGATACAGTCTCAGTTCCGGAAATGCAGGCGTTCCGGAGATGGACAGTTGATGGCACTACACAACAACATGAATGTAACTAACACCAGTGAACAATTAGCCCCCAAACGGTAAGATGGAAAATGTTATGTTGTATGGATTTTACCACAACTAAAAGATCGTCACTATACAAGACTGACATGTTTCTCCAATGTTAAGAACATTTGCATGAGACAGCAAGATGGCTTAATGGGTAAAGGTGCTTGCCACCAGTCCTGGCAACCTGAGTTCAGTGCCTGAAACCCAGGAGGAGAAAAGAACCTGATCCTAGAGTTGACTTCTGACCTCCACATGTGTACCTCAGTACCTGCAAACACACACACACATACACGCACACACACACACACACACACACTACAGACACCTCCCCTATTACCATTATTCCTTTAGTTAGAAGGACAACTCCTCCATGTTCTATTGGCCACTCTCATGCTCCAGGGAACTCTTAACAGAGTAACACATGCAGGACACTCAGCAACTGTATTCAAGATTGTGATGGTTAATAATGACTGTCAACCTGACAGGGTCTAGAGTCACCTAGGAGACAAGTTTCTGGGTGTGTCTGTGAGCAATTATCTAGATTAAGAGAGACGGGAAGATCCATGGGCTAGAGTGGTCCAGGACTGAACACAGAGGGAATTGTGTACCGGCATTCATGGCTTCCTGCTTCCTGACTGAACATGTAGTCTGACCAGCCCGCCTGCCACTCCTGCCTCCATGCCTTCCCCACCATGGGGGGTTGTATACCCTCAAACTATAAGCTAGAACAAACCTCAAATTGGTTCTTGTCAAGAATTTTGTAGCAGGGATGAGAAAAATAACCAATACAAACAGTCTAAGTTTACAGTAGAAAGCAGCTTAGCCTTTCACCTCTGTAATTAATTTTGTGTCAGCTTCTAGGTGGTGGGTCCTGGAGCCAGAAGACAAGGAGTTGAGGCGGAAGCTGGAGGACACTGAATTAGAGCTGGCTTCTGTTAACATCTGCAGCCCTATCTCCTTCTCGCCCCTCATCCTTACCTTCCCCAGCTCCCAGTGCCCCACAGGCCTCCAATCTCCCATGACTTTATGACACTGTGGGGTACTGCTGTCCCTTCATGCTGACTCGCTCCCTCCTGGACGCCACCTCTCATTGCCACCTGGTGTTTGGGAGTCTGTGATTCACAAAGCCCAGCCTAGGAAGCAGTGGGTGATAGTGGTGATTCATCTCTAGCCATTCCAGTAAAAAGAGCAGACAGCACAGGTGGTCAGGCCCTGCCTTCAGGGAAGGCCAGTCCTGCCGGGTAGCCCTGGGATGCTGGGAGTCCCGGACCTGGTGAGGTCAGCGCAAAGCCAGCCTGTTTCCTCTGCTGGCCCTGGGGCTTGTGTGGCCGCCTCTGTGCTGCCCAACCTGGTATTTGCTGTAGCTCGGAACCTGTGTTTACTTTGAACAGCTTTGCCTGCCAAGTTCATGCTGGGGAAGGGAATGCAAACACTTTGAAAGAAGGATCCTCCCCAGGGTCCTGCTCTGCAGAACATTTTCTTTCCAAACAAGGGCCATTGGGCTTGAAAGTCTTTGCCTTTTAATGGTGGGGTGTAAACCTACCAATAGACTCCTGTTAACAGCACACGCTTCCTCTGTATAATACCTACTATACTCAGATGTGACTCTAAACACTTTACACAGAGTCCCTTGTGAAAACCCCACAAACAACCCTATGAATGCATTATGATCTCCTTTTTAATGGTGGGGAAACTGAGGCCTTCAAGGACTGAGTCACTTGCTCACGGCTAGAGTGGTAGTATATAAAGGAACAGGGTCTGAACTAAAGAAATATAGTTTGGGCCTTTCTCTTGTCTCCAACATCTCATATCCTAGCTAGCAACTACCTCATCCTTGTCATGTCCACCTTCTCTCTCTTGAAGGCCCTAATTCTATATATCCATCAGCTTACTCCAGCATTTCTACTTCCTACATCCATCTCCAGTGGGCCTTGGTACAGCCCAGGTTACTATTATTTTTCATTCTTACCTGAGCCATGGACATGCCCTAACCACTCTTGTTCCAACCTGCTTTCCCTCCACAAGCCAAAATCACCTTTGCTATCAGAAGTGAGAGCACTCAGCCACCCACCATGCTGTAAACTCCCAGGGCTTTCCCACCACAGCTATTCCCCTCTCATAGCTAGCTGGGCCTCACATCTTCTGGCCATGGCCCCTGTTCTATTTCTCCCTTGACTACTGCACACTTTGCTCTAGCCTCCAGCACCTGCTCTCTTTCTTGCCAGCACCTTGTCTTTACACACATTCTTCCCTCAGGGAGAAACTTGCTTCCTTCTTAGAGAGCTCTGGCTTAAACACTCAGCTCTGAAGCTGGTTCTTGTGGTATGTGGCTGTAATTTCAGCTCTCGGGAGGCTGAGGCAGGGGGGTCTTGAGTTTGAGGCCAGCCTGGGTTGCACAGTGAGTTCTACACTATGTTAGGCTACATAGTAAGACCCTGTCTCAGAAGCAAAACAACCCAGGTCTACTACTAGTCACAGACACTTTCTCTGATGCATCGTGCCATTTGATGCTCCTATATCCTCCACAGCATCATAGTTTGAGATTGTGTGTGATCACATACATATACATATATATATACACACATTAATATACATATATACCTTTATATATACATACACATACATTTATATACATCTATATACATATACACACATACATAGAGATATATATGTACATTTATACACAATATATACACATTTATATACTACACATACACACACATATGGAAGCAGAGAGAGAGAGAGAGAGAGAGAGAGAAAAGGTCTCATTACATAATCGTGAATATCCTGAAACTAACTGTGTAGATTAGGCTGGCTTTGCCTCAACCTCAGGAAGATCTGCCTGTCTCTGCCTCCTGAGTGCTAGGATTAAAGGCACATCCCACCATGGCTGGCACATATTTCTTTAGTTTCATTCCTCATCATCCATCTCCCCCACTGGACTAGGAGAGTCACAAATTCAGAAGAATGTCCATTTAACTCACTAAAGCCTAAAGTTGAGGGCAGTGCATAGCTGACCTAGAAATAGCCCATCTAGCTGCGTCTGGTCACTGAGCACAGCCGTGTGCTTTGTTCCCGGGTCTACCACCTTCCTCTCATTCCAGTCAACACCCCTGATCCTAATGTCAGCTCAGATCTGATCACTGGTGACTGATACATTGCCTCTCTATAGATTCCCATGCTACCATGAGCCCCAAGGCAGAGCCTGACTGCAGAGCTGGGAAGAGATGCACAAGGCTGCTCCAGGCCCTGTATAGCCTGTTCCAATACGTGGCAGTCGCTGCCTCAATACAAAGCAAACTTATGTGTACTGTGTCTGTGTGTGTGTGTGGTGGAGGGCTCCAGGAGTCGGAGGCTCACTAGGTTGTTCCCTGTTTGGAAGTTCTTGCTTGGCCAGGTGGTATGGCTTTGTTGTCATATATGGCTGCTAGTTAGATGTTTGGACATTTGTGTCAACAATCTGGTTCCTCTTTTCCCAGCTCTGTGATCATGAGCAATTACTGCTGAAAACTCATTTTTCTCCTCAATCAAATTTAGACAATAATGGTCTTTTGTGGCTGTTCGGTTGGCTGCATGTATTTAAATGCAGACAATACTTCCTTGAGAGGTGAGGGATGTTAGTAGGGTCTTTCTCTTGAGGCCCTGCCCATAGGACCTACATTGGCTGCCATCACTGACTTCCCTGATGGATTTGGTTCTATCTGTATTAGGAGGCATGGATGGAATGCTTCCAGAGGGCCCAAGGAAGGGGCAGTCAGAGGACAGTAGACAATGAGACACGAAGCAGACAGAGGTATGCTCCCAGGTACATGCAACCTTACAGACAACCAGCTGAAATGGTGTAATCAGAGGAATATATGGACTTTGAAAATTGAGTTGAGTTCAGATCTGTAACACACATCCACTCACCTTCTCTGGACCACTGCTGATGGTTGGTTTGCTTGGTTTTTGTGAAATAGAAGCCTGAAATGACTCCTAGCTGCTCCAATGTGTACACATGGGAACAAAGCACACACTCACCACAAAAAGCACACTCACAGAGAAGCAATCCTGGCAGTTTAATTCTGCACTCCTGCCTTTTCAGCTCCACTAGAAGGCCACAGTGAGCCCTGACTCTGCTCTGCTCCATGGATTCATGAATTTTCTCTCAACTTGTACCTAAGCCTAGACCTCTGAATCTGTCAAGCTAAATTCCCCTTCCGTGGTACCACTTGGACTTCTAGAAGTCCCAGCAACTGCATCACAGCCAAGAGAATTCTTGATTCTTCCTTCTTCCTCAGGGCCTTCACCGCTGCCATTTTCCAACCACCCAAGGAGCTTGGGTGGAACTGGACAGTATATCTCATTCTTCCTTCTCTCATGCCTCACATCCAAATCACAGCACAGTGGATTCTACCTGCTCATACACGCTGCTCATGTCCCAGACCTTCCACAGCTGTCACATGCGACATCACATGTCCAGGGGATATCACACATCTCCCTTGGAGCAGACCTCCAACAGAAGAGACAGGTGAGCTCATGGGTTGGGCTGGAGCCCCAGGCTCCCTAAGTCGTCCTTCCACTGTCACCTTTTATTCACCTGTCAGCAGCCAGGGAGGTCACACGAGCACATCCCACTCACACTCCCAGCAGCCCCCAGAGCGCACTTGCAGCCCTTGTTTGCCCTGGCCAGGCTCTCCCACAACCATGTTGTGGTTTCCCTTCCTCTCAGCACACGGCCACAGTGACCTCCTATTTGCTTTTACAGCATGCCCAGCTACAGCCAGGAGTGTTGGTTTCACGTTTGGTTTGCTGGCTGCTCTGCTGATAAAAGCTGTGTGAGAGTTCTTCACTCCAGCCAGCCTGAGGCACCCATGGGGATAGGTCATCTCCATTACAGACTCTGGCCTCAAAATGCCTGAAGTCTTCTTTCTCCCCAGACTGGGATGTCCCCAAAACCCCTGTCAGGGTTCTGCATTTTGTCATTTCTATTTGCTATTTAGAGAGACACCTGGCCTGAAGCTGTGGAGTGAGATAAGCACAGTGTGGGAAGTCCAGCTGACGCTGCCCAGTCTCTGCACAGGGAAAGCCACCCTGCACCAGGTCTCTCAGAATGACCCCTGTCAGCTCCATCAGATGCATCAAGAAGCAGCTGCTCTCCCCCTTCTCCACCAGGGGCCTAAAGGAGAGCATGGCTGCTGATCCATGTCTTTAGTCACCCTCGACTTGTCTTTAGGCGAGATGTGCGGTGGTGGAGAGGCTCTGCCCAGGAAAAGCCTCCTCAGGCCCAGCTCCCTGCTCTGCCTTGCCACAGGAGTGGCTTAAGCTCTCAGCCTCTCTTCCTGGTCTGTGAAATGGGGATCATTGTGGTCAACTCCCTCACACACATACAAGTATACTCACACACACAAGAAGCGCAAGACAGTGCCTGGCACACAGGAAACAGACATAACCATTAGCTGTTGGTGTCATTCAAACGCGCAGCCCCAAGAAGAGTACAGTCAGATGGAAATATTGTGAGGTTTTGCTCCCGGCTCTGTCTGTGTGTGTGTCGTCAGGCAAGTACCTTCCCCTCTGTTTTCTCCTATTCCAGATGAGATGTTTACAGCAGCCTGGCAGGTGGATGCTCAGGGCATGGCAAGAGATTGTAGCAGAGACTTAATAAACGCTGGTCCTGTCCCTCCTATCCCCCACTCCTTCTGAAGCTCGTCTCTATGCTCACAGCACTTCTTTCTCTCTGCTGTCACACTGAATAAATGAATACGTTAAGTTAGTGCACGCAGGTACTTTAAGCATCCAGGCTGGTACATTTCCCAGATTTCTCCGCCATCCATCACGAAACATTAACAAGAGCACTTAAAGAAACGCACCGAGGGTAGAACTAAGCTCCTCTGTGGCTTGGCAGTTCTTGTGTCAAGTGTCATACGCTATTAAGGATGAGGGCAGGAGAGGCTGAGCTGAGAGGGGAGTCACAAGGGGCTGGGGGTGTGGAGGGAGGATGGTGCCTGAGAGGCTGTGAAGGGCTGGGGGGTCTCTGCTAGATGGCCCTCAGCCATCCCTGAAGCTTTCACCAAGAAAAAAAATGCTCTGTAGACTGAAGAGAGACAGCAACACCCTAAACGCTCAATGGGCTGAGCAAATTGTAGTCGGTGCAGATCACCAGGCATGACGCATCCATGAGGGAGAAAGGAATGAATTTACATGTGCCACCATGAAGCCACCTGGTGAAAGGGAAAGAGAATGCTGGGTACAGTCTGGCTCTCTTTGTGCTGGAAAGTTCTATGGTTATACATGGACACAGACATACACAGACCACAAACAGGACCACAAACAGCAAGGGGCACCTGGAATAGGGAGAACAGACCTAAAGCAGTCACTCAGTGGGAGTAGGGGCTGAAACTCTACTCTCCCTTTTTTGTTACATACAGGTCTCTGCTAGTAATTGTTTTGTATGTGTATTAGTTTGTAGACTGAGAAAAAGAAACAAAATTTGAAAGAGAAAATTAATAGTTTTCTGTCTATGCATGTATGCTCAATGTAGGCAAGGACATTGGTACAGAAGCACAGTTTTCACAGACCCCGTATGCTTTTTAAGAACCTCTGCAAGGGGCCTGGGATTGAAGCTGCCTTGCCAAGACCCTCTAGGCACTCTGGCAGAGCTCCAGAGCCTGTTGAGGATGCTGAAGGAAGGCTTCCGTTAGCTGAGGGCAGAAGGGCATGGGCAGTATATCTTGCAATTGGCTTCTTTTAACAGGCTAACATGTTAGATACAACTCAGACATTGGGTTAGTATGAGGTAAGAGCCTTCTCTGACCCAGGATGCTTGGTGGCTTGCCATCCAGAATATAGTTCAGCCTCTTCACTGAGATCCCCGAAGACCCACCCAATTAGAGCTCCATCCTTCTAAGGTTGGGAAAAGGCATGTTTGGTTCTGCTTTGTGACACACCCTGCCAGAAACGATGTTTAGAAACAGATGGTGCCTGCCACGACTCCCGTCTGCCCTGTCTTTCCCAGAAGGATGAAGGTGGATGATATGTTCATCTCCCCATCTTCCGTTTCCAGAAGGACCCTCTCTGGGCTTTTCAAAAAGCCTTGTTACCAAAAAGCTCCTTGTACTGGGCTTTCATCTCTGCTGGAGGCACTGTTTGACACACTTTACCTAAGTAATTTTTTACAGTGACAGTTCACAACCAATGTCAGACATTTCTTTGATAGGTGTGGAAACTGAGGCCCGAGAACGCTAGGGTAAAAGGAGGCTTTTGAATTCGAGGCAAAATGCCCACCCCCAGCAGCCCAAGGTCACTCTCTCCAGCAGGTGCTGACTATACACAAGGCATACAATAAGCCCTGCCAAAAATACTGGCATCCTGTTCGCTTTCCCCCTAGGGGCCTGGTAACCTTAAAATGCCTGAATTTAACTCTCACTTAAATTTCCACCTAACAGGGAGCCCTGAGAAAACCCATCCTCCCTAGAGAGTAGCCATGGAGAACACCTTCCAGAAAAAGCTCTTCAAGGTGTTCAGCAGGTCCATACAGTGTGCCCGGCTCAGTAGAATGGAGAGGAATTCTCCAAAGGTCCCCCTAACTCAGACTTAGATGACAACGCTTCAGCCCCTTGTGCCCTGAGAAGGCAGCTCTTCCTCTTCAGGGTGACTGTGCTGAGCACCGATTTACACGGAATAAAATGCAGCCATTCAAAGTGTTTCTATAAATGTGCGGCTTCTGTCGCTACTGCTGCCACAATCCGGATATAGGTGTTCCCGTTACCCCAAAAGCTCTCTGAGCTTTCATTCCTAGAGCTCAAGTTTCCCTTTTATAGAATCTTGCACAGATGGAATTATTCTACATGCAGATTTTCTTCTTGGCTTCTATCTCCAGGGATAATGTCTTTGATATTCACTTATGTTACTCATGTACCTGCAGGTTGGTTTTCTTCATTGCTGGATAGTATTCCATTGTAGAATACACAACAAGTGTATTTATGCCTATTTATTTACTGTTGGGCACTTGGCTTATTTCAAGTTTGACCCTGTAGCAACTGAATCGGACATAATCACATGTAAATAAGTCTTTGTGTAACTGCCTGTATTTTTTTTTCTTACCTAATACCTTAGTTTGGAGGGGTTCAGTCATATGGAGGTCTGTTCCCTTGCTAAAGACCATTGAGAGCATGAGCGACCAGAAGTATAGAGTCAAGACCAGCAGTGTCAAGCTCCCTTTAGGGCCTCTACAGGAGGATTCTCCTGCCCTCCTTTTCACAGCTCCTGCCCCAGCCCTCATCCTGGGCAGCATAACTTTGTGTCTGCTGTGTAACAGGTCCTGGGGGATCACTGTCTCTCTGTCCACTGAAGGACCCAGCGAACTACCCAGACACATGTTCCTGGGTCCAGTGCTGGTACAGGGCAGGTTTGAAGCCTCCCAGGAAGGGCAGACTACAAAGTACACACCTATATACTGCCCAGGACACACAAAGCAGCTGCGATCTGTAGCGGGTGAAAAATCCACCCACTGTGGCTGCTTTCATGGCCCTGTGTGACTGAGTGGAGGACAGTGAAAGAGAAGTGAATAGCAAAGCAGTGTGTGCTGTTTCACCTGCGTGCCTAGCATGGGCTGTAGCAGAGCTGACTCCAGCAGCACAGACAGCAACAAAACTTTTGAGAGTGATAAGTCTGGTAGATTTACAAACTTCACTTTTTAATGCAAAAGCATTGAACTGTCAGGCAATAAAATTTAATTTTTAATAATCACTGTCTTTAAAAAGTAGTTTCACAGAGTTCTTGGAAAGTGAGCAGTTGGCTTTTGCACTGGAGTAAAAGCCCATCCCTAATCCCTACATACTACCCCACACCAGCCACAGTGCCTTGCAGAGAGGCCCCATGCACACTCACAGTGAAGCTCACAAACCTTCTGAGCCTCAGGGCTGTCATTCTATGTAAGAAAAAACAGCTACTATCTCACTCAGGGGCAGCCAAATGTCAAAGTTCTAACACCATATCTGGCCCTTAACAGTTGCTCTGTGAGCATTTCCAAACTTCTGGAGCAAGTGTTGGAAAAGAGAGGGATGAATGCCATGTGAGAGAGGTCTTTCATCCTCTCTCTCCCTTTCAATAATTGAAAGGGGTGGGTCAGAAAGCTGGACTCGCTCCACCCATTCTATGTGCATCAGTGGCTATTGTCCCCACCGAAAAGTGGCTGGCTGCAGACAGTAAGAGGTGAGATACAAGCCCAGGTTCAAAGCTGGAAGATCCAGGTACAAGTCTGATTCTTGCACTCGTCTCTTGCTGCAGAAACCATCCAAGCCTCTGAGCCGTTCTCAGACAGATGAGGCTTATATTGCCTGCTTCTTGGGGTTATAAGGATGAGGGGTGATGCTGATGCTGGAGGAGAGGGTCTCAGATGCCAGGGATTCACTTTGTACTGCAATTAGGGTTTTAGATTTGCAGGCTTTGGGGGATGGAGGAGGTGGGACCATATGGGAAGGGAAGGGGAGATTTAATCCTAGGTATGATCTGAAGGCTGCTCCACAGCCTGCTATGCTCTACTTGATGCAGAAGTAGCTAGCATATCCAGGAGTCTCTGCCACCTGTCTCTAGCCAATCATTCATTCAGGTAGTCTGCAGGTTGGGGTGTGGATGTCTTTCTGCAGGGTCTGAGGACAGGTGAGCCACAAAGTAAGTCAGAATTGAGTTCAAGTCCTGGTTCCACCACGTTCAAGCTGTGTGATTATTGCTTTTTTAAAGTCACTCCACATCTCAGGATGTGATTAAAGGCATGTGCTTGGAACACAGCTGCTATTTGAGGATTATGCTGATTCTTTCTCAAGCCTTTTGTCTTAGCTACTGTCCTCACCCTGAAAACATTATCAGCCATAACCCATCCTGGGAAGCTCCCCCCAGCCCTGCTCTCTAATTCTGCTGAACCTAAGTGTGCTCCTGCCCTCTGACATCTAGTGGTTTGAGAGACATGGCAGCCAGCACCGCAGAGCCTCAGTTCAGACAGTCATTACCTTACTTCATTGCCTGCCATTTGTGGTTGCCCCAATGCCCATCTGCACAAAACTCCAGGCAGCCAGGTTCCCCCCACCCCATGACAAAAGGGGCCTATTGTAATGATAAAAAACAGAATTTCCACCTCATACCTCCAGTTTTTCCTCATAGCCCCTCAAGGTCAATTGCAGACCATTGGAACACAAGCCACGTCCAAGTCCTGTGACCCTCAGAGATGCTGGGTGTGCATTTTCTGGCCTCTGACAGGTAAGCCATTAGCATTTTTGCTGACAGGACTGAATCTCTGAGTCCGGGCTTCTCACTCAACCCAATTTACAAAACTAGGGATAATCATCTGGGTGGGTTCAGATCCAAAGAAGAGCTTGGGGTCATGTGCTGCCCCCAATATAATTCTGTATCACTGTCCAGGCAGCCATCAAGGATACCATGGTACACAGAAAAAGCTACCCATGTGCTCTACCCCAGCCTCAGTGGATCTTTGGAGTCAGGTTTGGTTTTATATTTCTGTTCTGCTGTTTATAAGCTGTGTGACCCTACAAACTACTTGACCTCGCTCTGATTCCACTTTCTTAGCTGTAAGATACGAGTTCCCCCCTCACCCACTAAGAGTTGTAGTCATGATCACATGAGACTTGCTTCTGAGTCCAGGAGAAAGTACGGACACGTGGTAAAGGCTCAATAAATGTTAGTTTCCCTTATTACTACACCAGCCATCCGTATTCCTTGCAAGATTCTATTGGCCTTTAGTTACTAGAGATAATGAGTCTATCCTATTCTTATCACCTCGCACCCCTGTCAGGCTCTGATGCTTAACAATAATTGTCAACCTGACTTGACTGAGAGATACCTAGGAGATCAATAAAGCAAACCCTGGGTGTGTCTATGAGGGCATTTCCAGGGATAACTGACATGTGGGAGAGCTACTGAGGAGAAAGGACCTTCCCTGAATGTGGGAGGCACCATTCTATAAGCTTGGGGTGGGATGGGGGCTGGATGTAACTGAAGGGGAGGAAGGTAGAAATCTACTTGTGCAGGCACTCTTTTCCCACCTTGCTTCTTGGTCACCAGGAGGTGGACAGTTTTGCTCTTCCACACTTTTCCAGTAAGATGTTCTGCCTTAGTGTGCCAGAAACAGCTGTCCAGGCAGTCATGCATAGAAACCCCCAAAGCTGTTGACCAAATAGATCCAGTCTTCCCTATGTTGTTTCTGTCAGGTGTCTCAGTGATGGAAGTCTAATACAGGTCACTGTGGTAGACATCACTAATCTATCCCTTCTGTGGCAAGCAGAATTATAGTCCCCAAAGATAGCCAGATCTTATCTTCTGAAGCTTATGGCTGTGTGGTGTGGTGAAGGGGATCCAGTTTGTGGATGTGATTAATTTGGGGATCTTGAGATAGAGTGCTTATCTTGTATTATCTAGGTGATACCAGTAAGACCATAGGGGTCTTTCGTGTGAGGAGGGAGACAGGAGAGTCAGTCTCCATGACACAGCGTGGGGAAGACTCACTGTCTATAGTCTCTAAATGATGGCCTACATCAGCCTTTAGACTCTGCAGCTAGCAAGGGAATGGGCTGGAAGAGACTGGATTTTAGACTAGGAGATCTGCCCTGGCTTCCGATTTCAGGAACTTTAAGAGGGTATATTTGTGTTACCTTTAGCCACCATCAGTGACAGAAGATGGTCCCTCTACTCTCTTTCCCTTGAGAATGAAGTGAGCCTGAGATTCTTGTCATTATGGTACTGCAGGCAGCCAAGCCCACTCAGCTACTGCAAAACACCAGGTGCAGCTTCAATCACGACTAACCATGGTCAGGGATGGCATGTCTGCCTGTTTAGATCATAGGGCTCTGGAGACAGTCCACTTGTCCTGAACTCCGACCTTGTCGAGTCCTGCCTCTGCTACCAACAAGATGGTGCCTATACTGAAGCCTTCCTTGAGTCTCCTGCTACAGGTCCAGACCCTCCCCTGGTCCAATTAACAGCTGCTTCTTCCTAGGGCTTTCCTTTCTCCGTTTCAGCAAAGACCTGGCTTTGGCAGGGGTCCTGTGACCCGGAGCTGAGGTGTTCTCTGAGCAAAGGAACCCACATGAATGGCTGGATCAGATGCAGTGCTGGACCAAAGCTTCTTTCCATCACCCATCCTTCAGCTTCTGTAAAAACTAGGTCTTCCTCACAGGGGGTAAGAATAGACACATGAATTTATAACCACCAGGCTGGGGCCACTGGTAGGAACAAAGGCAGCTTCAGCAACAAGGAACAAAGGGTCGCAAATAGAGACATTTTCTTTTACTTGTGCACACAGAGAAGCTGCATGGAGGACAGGGCTCCTGGGGTAGACACCAAAGAGGAGCAAATAATGACTTCCAGTTCAGAACGTTCTGACATCAAACACCTTTCCTCCAGCGTCTGCTTTTGACTTCACCCCATGCAAATGTAAACACATGCATTTCTCTGCTATGTGCATATAGGCTCTTCCTCCAGCCACAGAAAGGCTGCCAAGAATATGTGACTGTGCGTGCGCGAAGGCTCCAGTACTGTGTGTACACATGTGGCACCTCAGCAAGCCAAAGCATTGCGAGACGCTCGAAAACCCAGTCTTGAGGGAGATGACACTCAGAAGAGAAGGCATCACACATTGTACACACAGACCTTCTTCATTCTCAGCCCGAGGTGCTATAGACCTGTTTGCATAGGGACTGCTAAAAACCCGTGTCATGGGATGCATGTGACCGGACCCAACATGGTTATTCAGAACCAGAAGCTTCCATCTGTGGTACATATAGGATTGTAGAGAGGATCATCATCTTAAAAGCAAGGTGAGTCCCTTCCATACAGCACAGGGACAGCCATGCAGAAGGCATGCATGCTGATACACAATCTTTAGGCAACTCACCGAAAACCGGCAGAAGCCACAGACATAGAAGCCAGGGCCTTCTAAGCTTTCCTCACTCCAGCAGTTCTGCCACCTGACTCAGGGACTTGACTGCCAGGAGCTGCCCACTCCACACAGCAGGCGGCCATGTTGAATACAGGGTTGGTGCACACTGACAGCATGGTGATCATTTCCCAGGGGCCGTGGTTGCCTCCTTGATATGTATACACAGGCACGATCACACAGCTTCACACATACCCCTGACCGTTTGCAGCTGCCTTTTCTTTTAAACCTCTCATAGAACACACTCGCAATCCAGGCCCCCTCTGGCTCAGCTATTTCGGGAACTGGCAAGGATGCTGAGAGCAAAGATATTATTCTGAGGTGCTCGACAGAGATCAAAGCTGCCCAATCAAAGCTGCTGACTGGGGCCACAGCACCTTGGCATATCCAGGGAGTCCATGTGGGGGAAGGAGTACAGAACTAATTTTTATGGATGGGGATCCAGCCTTTGAATCTAAGGTCTCACAGTGATCAGTGGCCAGGAGCAGGGGAGCTAAAAGAAAGGAGGCCATGGGTGTCCTTGGCTCTTCTCATTCTCCATGGCCAGACCCAAGTCAGCTTGGAAAGTCCCAGAAAGAGAGGCTCTGCTAAAATGCCCTCCAGGTAGGAAAATTTCCAACACTTCATGGAACAATTCTTATACTTAGGAAATGGCTTTTTCTTCAGGTAGAAGTCTAAACTCTAGAACTATGTTGGAGTGTGACTGGCCAGGGCATGTAGAGACCTGAAGTGTAGGTGGTGGAGAAGTTCTGACTACTGTCCTATATGGAAAGTGAAGACAGGGCTTAGGGGCCACCCAGGAGAAGGTATGGAAAACTGTGGGCTTTTGCTTGTTCATCTGCTTGTTTTAGAAGCAGTGTCTTATGAAGCTCAGGATGGGCTCTGGTCTTCCTGCTTGCACCTTCTAAGTATTGGGACTGCAGGTGTGACTACCTGCCTGGCTTTATGTGACTGATGCTGCGTGTTAAACCCAGGGGTTCATGGATGGTATGCACTGAGCTGGATCTCCAGCCCCTCCCACAGGATCACGCACATTCTCCAGCTAAGGTTTTCAAGTGAGAGACTCCTTCCGTCCCTCAACAAATATGAAGCAGTGATTAGTTAATTAACTCACCAATCTTTTACCATATGCCATGCCAGGTTTTAAGTCATGACAAAATGGAATCTGCTTCTAGGCAACTCATTTTTTCAAAGAAAATGGCAGGGATGGGAGAAGACAGGCTAAATTATGAATAAATATTCTGATTGCTGTAAGTTACGGGAAGAAATAGAGTTCTAGAAAAACAAAGGCAGAGTAAAGGGAGGCTGTGAGCACAGACAGCTCAGAAGCCTCTTTAGGGAATGACTCTTAAGCCCTAGAAAAGCCTGAAGGTAGAGAGGAGCCAGTGTGTGGAGATCAAAAGGACTAAGTATCAAACAGGTCAGCAAGTGCTGGCCAAGTGAGGGTAGGAGGAGGCAACACTGGACAGATAGGTTCTGGATGATTCCTGTGGCTCCTGGTAAGCTGGCTACCATTGTTCCACAGGCTTTAGCTGACTGGGTTACAGGAGGGCAGGAGGGAAGCAAAGAGATCTGCTAACTCCTGGCTCTGCAGGCTGAAGATGATGGGCACTTGAATCAGGGCAGTCACAGTGGTGGTAGAGAGTAGGAATAGTCAGACAGATGTTCCACTTGGTACCGAGATGTAGAGGGTAAGGGGGGGGGGGCAGGAGAATGCTGCAAGTAGCGTTATGACGTCAAGGTACCTAAAATCAAGGACCCCAGGCCTGAGAGGGTCCTTGAGATCCTCCCCCACCCTAAATCTGGCTTCAGCCCTGGCTTCCAGGAGTCCTCATGAACTGGCCAGCCCCTAGCACCTGGCTGCTGTGTGTACTGCAACAACCCCTGCAGGCCTCCTCCTCTGAGAGACAAGCCTCTACCTCTTCAAAATGCTTACCCATGCTACTGGGATGGTCCTGCCCAGAGGCTGTGAGGCCAAGGCAAGCCCTTTCCTGGTTGGAGACTTAGAGAAGGGCAGACATGTCCATGTCATCCAGGCCAGCTGCAGTCTAGGCTAAACATCCTTGACTCCTACAGTGGCTGGGGGCCAGCATGAGCTTGACACCAGCATCATGACATCCCTGCACAGGATGGTGTCTGCTGTGAGTCTTAGACATCCAGCTCCAGAGGCTCACTGGAGAATCAGAATGAAGTTGTCACCTCTCCTGAGGTGGGTGTTTATATCCCTTAGCTCTCAGCCTAGCCATGCAACCCAGAAAACTGGCTGCAGGCTCAGCCTTCACCCAGAACTACCATTGCATTCTAAAGGTTTCTGTTAAGGTTGGAGATGGGTAAACAACATACAGGGCTATATCCCAAGTAGGCCCTGAAGCAGTCAGGGCCTTTACGGGTCCCAGGTTTTGGGTTCATTATCCATTCTTCCTGCACCTCTCTCTTCACTTCCTTGCCACACACAGGACCCGTTCTTTGTAACTGTCAGCTGCACAGGGCAGGTATGGGAGGGTGTAATAGGAAGACACCTCAGCCAAACCCTAGTCCTGGCTCTCACTAAGTAGGCTACTGCTGAGACATCCAAGAGATCAAGCTTGCGAGTATCTCCCTGCCCCGTATCCAACATGGAGTCAGGTAACCCTGGACGACCCTGTCAGCAATGATTATTGTTGTTCTCTCTGATCAGGGGGTTGGTGCAGTTAGCTCCCCAGAGACTCAACCTAAAAATACATCAGCAGAAAGCATCTCTCCCACATACCATCTTATTCAAAAGCGGGACAATTCCTGGGAATAACCATGCCCTTTGTTGTTAAAATACCTAGAAATATTGTACCATCTACATGTGGTGTCAGCCCTACAGCTCAGTCATTAGAAGTGTAAAAATAACAATGGCCTTGGAAAGAGGACTCCAGGGTTGTGAGTCCAAATGGACTTTTAAGTAATACTCTCTAAGCAGGTTCCTTCCAGAGGGTCTGCCTCTGTTATGAGCGTTCTGTGGCCAACACACCTCTTCCAAGCTGTAAGTGAACTTCACTTACTAAGTCAAACAATGAAGCTGAGAGAAGTTGTGCCCTCAGAGTCTTCAAATACAAGCCATACTGTTTGAGCAAAGGTTTCAGCATCATGAGTGAGCCATCCAAGGACAATCTTAAGTCTTGAGTCTGCCATGCTTGTTCTTTCCTATAAAAGAGCAAGTATTCTGTCCATATCTAGATCAGTAAGTTGACCTCAACAGATGTGCCCAAGCACCGGCATAGATGTAGGTCCATGTGTACCTCACTGGGCCTTGGTTTCTTTATGCTCCAAAATAGAAACCACTTTCTGCTGTTATGATGATGTGAAAATGAGTCAGCGTATATAACCTCCTGTATTTGAAGCATTTGGAAGAGTATCTAGAACATTGTATGTATTTAATAAGTATTAGCTACTACTAATAATTAGTATTGTTGTTCCAAATCACATGACTAGTTGTAAGCAATGTGTTAAACCCCAATCTTCTTAACTTCACAACGTTATTGTTTCCAGAAAGTTCTCCTTTCTCAGCCACAGAGCTTGCTGTCTCATGGCAGAAAGCATGGTATGTAGGCCCTTCGGTTTTCTTTACTACTTCTGTGACACTGAGCAAAGCCGCTCTGCTTTCAGACTCAGTACTGAGCTATTCATGAAGAGAAAGATAGGCTCAGCCCTTGTCTGTGTGCTCACCCTCACATCAGCCACGTGATCTCAAAGAGTGGACTCACATAGCTCATGTTGATTCCAGATGTGTTTGTAGGGGGACTCTAAGAAAGAGGGGTTCAAGGCAGACAACCCCATGAAGTGTTCATCACAAGTGGTACAGTGGCACATATCTCCCGGAGTATGTAAGAGGGCAACGCACATAGAGTGTTTGGCACAGTAAGTGTGCAGTAGTTGAAAGGTGTACGGATCCGTAAGACATCTATCTGTACTGGCCTTCTGCTTTGCATTTAGTCTGGGTAGTTAGCCTGTGGACTAATGACACCTTTGTTCAAGATGGGTCTTCCCATCTCAGTTAACCTTTTCTCTTGAAACCCCTTCATAGACAAGTCCAGAGATGTGATTCTAAATGACAGTCAAAATTAACCACCAACACCTCATCTGGGCCATATGGATATTTTCAGCTTCTAGTATTGAAACTCCCTCTTTTTAGAGCAAATATATCATCACATTTCCAGGGTGCGTATCTACCTCGGGTGGGTTCTGAGTCCACTTATGCATCAGCCTAATATCTCTGGGGCGGCCTGGGTCCCAGACCCTTCAGAGAAATGGAAGGAGACGAGGCTTGCGTGGCTTCCTTCTTATCGTTTAAGAGAACTGCTCCCAGGAGTTGAACCATTTCTTCCAGGATGGAGCAAGCATGCAGCATGCAGTCTGCAGCCTATGCCCAGCACAGCCCCTTTCTGGATAATATATCCCCTGTCAGATGAACTTCTGAACTATGTTGAACAAAGGGAGTCACATACCCAAGCCTCCCTTTAAAAACATGTAGCTTTCTTTTAAACTTATTTATGTATTCCTTAGTGTGTTTGTGTGTGTCCATGATGGGGGTGAGCATGTGTGCCACAGAACATGTGTGGAGATCCAAAGACAACTGTGTGGAATTGGTTCTTTCTTTTTCCACCTTTAAGTGAATTCTAGGGATGGAACTCAGGTCACCAGGCTTCTGAGCACATTTATCTACTGAGCTATCTTGTCGTCCCCCCCCGCCCAGTTCTTTTTAAGGATAAGGTAAGCTTCCCCTAGTGCCCAGGGGCAAGCCTTTGCATGTCCAGGAAGTGACAAGGGCATGAGATATGGGGAACACAGCACACAGCCAGAGACTGGGTATTAAGAGAACAATACAAATGTCTGTGATTTTGCCAAAAAGTCCTAAAGCAACTAGATTTGTCAGCCAGGCCCCTAACAGATAAGATTCCAACTTGTTTCCAGAAGTTTTGCTTCCTCTAGTAAAAGTTTGCCTTTTGATTCCTTTGGACCCCAGCTGACAAGATTCAGACTTGTACAGAGCTCTCAAGCACTCAAACCTATTGTGTTTTCACAAATATGAGATTCAGTTATACAGCGAATAGACCTGGGCCAAGTCCTGTCTGAGGTTTTGCTGCAGCACGGACCCCATCCCTGGCCATTAGTGCCTACAAGGACAATTGTCCATCTCTCCTCTCCTCTCTAATATTGCTTGCTGACTTGTTCCTAAAGGAAGCTGGCCTGGGGCACTGGGGTGCTTTGCTGCCTGATTCTACAGCCTCCAGCCTCTCTCCCTCCAATCACTCCTCAAAACCGGAGGAGCAGTCAGACTCTAAGGAAAATCTGATCATGTCACTACACTGTCTAAGCACATCTGATGATTCTGCACTATTTTCATGATAAGACAGGAACTGCCTAGCCTGGCTTACATGGCCAGTGCTCTGCTCTGCCTTTAGGCACAGTCATATCTGTTGTCACTTCCTGTCACATAACTCTTGCTTCAACTTCCCAAATTCTTAGAAAAGCCTCCCAGAGATGATGGAGAGATTGTTATGCATGCATCCAAAGCCATTTCCTATTCCTCCTGGGGCATGGCTGTGAATGATGGATTCTGCGGCTCTGAAGCACCTGATTGCCCGAATCACTGTCAGAGACAGAGCCACCCAGAGCTTTGTGACAAAGACTGCCAATGCAGGACCACAATGAGCAGGAAACCACCCTTTTGTGTTCTTGTTGTTACTTTGTGTTTTGAGATATGATTTTACTCTGTAGCTCTTGAATGGATTGGGGGCTAGAGGGAGGTGTCCTTCTGTCTTGCCCTTTTGAATACCTGGGTTACAATGAATTCCACAAATGCTGACTAATTTTTAGAAACCTAGTTTTAGAAACAAGCTTTAGAAAGCATCAGATTGATTTCTAAAGTGGTTGTATAAGTTTACATTCCCCTTTCTCTACATCCTCTCCAGCATGTGCTGTCACTTGAGTTTTTGATCTTAGCCATTCTGATGGATGTAAGGTAAAATCTCAGGGTAATTTTGATTTGCATTTCCCTGATCACTAAGAACATTGAGCATCTCTTTAAGTGTTTCTCTGCCATTCAATATTCCTCTATTGAGAATTCTCTGTTTAGCTCTGTACCCCATTTTTTAATTGGATTACTTGATTTGTTGCTGTTTAACTTCTTGAGTTCTTTATATATTCTGGACATTAGCTCTCTGTCAGACATAGGGTTGGTGAAGATCCTTTCCCAATCTGTAGGTTGTCATTTTGTTCTGATGACAGTGTCCTTTGCTTTACAGAAGTTTTTCAGTTTCATGAGGTCCCATTTATTGATTGTTGATCTTTTTTTTTATATTTTATAACATTTTATTCCTAGAAATATTATTTCTTTTCAACAGCAAGTTCAGAATGATTTGTTTATGTTAATTTTAAAATGATTATATTTTTAAAATAGAAAGTTTTCTTTTTTCTTTTTTTAAATTTTTATTATTTGTTATTTATTATTATTTTATTTTTTAATATTAGTTACAGTTTGTTAACTTTGTATTCCAGCTGTATCCCACTCCCTCTTTCCCTCCCAATCCCACCCTCCCACCCTCATCTCCTCCCTGCCCCTTTCCAAGTCCACTGATAAGGGAGAACTTCCTCCCCTTACATCTGATACTAGTTTATCAGGTGTCTTCAGGACTGGCTGCACAGTCCTCCTCTGTGGCCTAGCAAGACTGCTTCTCCCTGGGGGGGGGGGGTGTCAAAGAGCCCGCTATTGAGTTCATGTCAGAAACAGTCCCTGTTCCCCTTATTAGGGTACCCACTTGGATACTAAGCTACCAAGGACTACGTCTGAGCAGGGGCTCTAGGTTGCATCCATACATGGTCCTTGTTTGGAGAAACAGTCTCATAAAAGACCCCTGTGCCCAGATATATTTGGTCCTTGTGGAACTCCTGTCCTCTCCAGGTCCTATCAACTCCCCCCCCCCCCTTTTTTGGTTTCCTGTATTCTGCTGGAGGTTTGGTTATGAGTCTTAAAATCTGTTTTGATACACTGCTAGGTAGAGTCTTTCAGAGGCCCTCTGTGGTAGGCTCCTGTAGCGCCTGGACCCTAGTGCTGCCAGCTGCTCCTAGCAAACAAACTTGATTGTTGATCTTATAGCCTGTGCTGTTGGTGTTCTGTTCAGGAAGTTGTCTCCTGTGCCAATGAGTTCAAGGCTCTTCCCAATTTTTCTTCTAACAGGTTTAGTGTGTCTGGTTTTATGTTGAGGTCTTTGATCCACTTGGACTTTAGTTTTGTACAGGGTGATAAATATGGAACTATTTGCATGTACCTCAAGATCCAGCTATACCACTCATATATCCAAAAGGTGCTCAAGTATACAACAAGGACATTTGCTCAACTATGTTCATAGTATCTTTATTCGTAATAGCCACAGTCTGGAAACCACCTAGCTGTCCCTCAGCCAAGGAATGGATACAGAAATTGTGGTACATTGACACAATAGAATACTACTCAGCAATTAAAAACAAGCAAATCATGAAATTTGCAGGCAAATGGATGGAGCTAGAGAAGATCATCCTGAGTGAGGTAACCAAGAAGAAGAAAGACACACATGGTATATACTCACTTATAAGTGGATATTAGACATATAATACAAGATAAACATACTAAAATCTATAGTCCTAAAGAAGCTAAACAATAAGGAGGACCCCAGGGAAGAGGCTTAATCCTCATTCAGAAGGGCAAACAAGATAGACATCAGAAGACAGGGAACAGAATTGGAGCCTACCACAGAGGGCTTCTGAAAGACTTTACCCAGAAGGGTATCAAAGCAGATGCTGAGACTCTTAGCTAAACTTTGGGCAGAGTGCAGGAAATCTTAAGGAAGAAAGGAGAAATAAAAAGACCTCGAGGGGACATGAACTCCACAAGGAAGCCAACAGAGCTAAAAAATCTGGGTCCATGGGGGGCTGCAGAGACTGATGCTCCAACTAAGGGCCATGCATGGAGAGAACCTAGACCCCCTGCTCAGATGTAGCCCATAGGCAGCTCAGTTCAAAGTGGGTGCCCTAGTAAGGGGAGCAGGAGCTGTCTCTGACATGAACTCAGTGGCTGGCTCTCTGATCGCGTCCCCCTGGCAGGTGCAGCCTTGCCAGGCCACAAAGGAAGATGATGTAGTCAGTCCTGATGAGACCTGATAGGTTAGGGTCAGATAGTAGGGGAGGAGGACCTCCCCTATCAGTGGACTAGGGGAAGGGCATAGGGGGAGAAGAGGGAGGGAGGGTAAGACTGGGAGGAGATGTGGGAGGGGGCTTCAGTCGGGATACAAAGTGAATAAATTATAATAAATAATAAATAAATAAAAATTAAAAAAGAAACAAGTTTTATGGTATAAAATAACGGAAACAGGAGATGTTTGTTGAAGCACTTAGTTGATTCTAACACATGCATGGATAAGTTCCTGTAGCCAGAAGTGACTTACTCCTGGAAGAAAGAGTTTGGCTTGGCTTACATTTCCAGAGGGACAAGAGTTCCACCTGGACAGGCAGGCATGGTGTCAGGAACAGAAAAATCAAAGAAAGTAGGCCGGGACTATGACCTCTCAAAGCCCACCCTCGTGACACACACCTCTTCCAGTAAGGTGGCACCTCCTTGGGGTTCCTTACCCTCCTCAAGCAGCACCACCAATCTGGGACCAAGTGATCAAATACATGAGACCCTGGGGACACTTCTCATTCAAACCAACACAGCGTTAGACACAAAAGCTTCGCTGGGAATGTCCAGCACAATGGCAGCAATGTCTGCCACCTTTTATCTGATGAAGGTTTTAACATCAGAATGTTTAAGGAAATTAATAAATATCTCATTGACAACACAACCAGGTCGTCTAATTTAAAAATGGGCAAATTGTTGAATACATTTCTCAAAAAATGTAAATTGCAACTACATGAATGAATGCCCATTATTTTTAGTGATCAGAGACATGTAAACCAAAACTTGTGATAACATCTCATCCCAGTGACAGTGGCAATGATTAAAAACCACCAAAACAAAACAAAATAAATACTGGTAAAGAGTTGAGGAAAGCAAGTTCTCATTTACTGTGGCCAGAAAGTAAAATAGTTCTGCCTCTGTGGAAATCAGTGCAAAGGTTCTTCTTAGCACTACAACAGAACTTTCACATGGCCCAGCTACGTATCCCCTTCGTAAGCACCTGAAGGAAATGCCATAGCAGAAGCGGCACCTGCACGTACATGCTTATTGTGGGATGATTATCGGCCCCTGAGGTGTGGAGTTAGCTTGTGGAGTCAGAGGATGGATGGACAGAAGAATATGTCACATACACAGGGTAGGCATTGGTCAGCTACTATACAGCAAAATGGATGGGAGCAGAGGACACCGTATTGATCAAAGTGAGCCAGATATGGAGAGAGAAAGGATCGCATGCTCACCCTCTCATGCGGACGGCAGAAGGTAAAACATGAACCTGAATCTGGCACTGTGAATCCTTGGTCGGGGCGGGGGGAGGTTAGGGGAGAGAGGTAGAGTAAAGGGAGGCTGGGTTTGATCAGCACATATTGTGTGCACGTGTTCAGATACCACACTGAATCTCATCCCATTAGTATGTATAATTAATACATGCTAATGAGAAATGATATAAACAACCAAAAAAAGAACTATTTTTACAACAGCCCTGCTAAGTTTTCTGTGACTCTCTCCATCTGGCAGGTAAAGTTGTAGTTGAGAGAAGTAAAGTGAGACGCTAAAAGCCACACAACTAGGAACCAGCATTCCTGGGAATCCAGAGCAGCTCATCTGTCCCTTGGGCAGGAGTGCCCCCAAAGCAAGCGATTTTTTTCTCCTCCAGGAAATCTGGTGCCTACATCAAACAGACCCCGAAGCCTGTCCATGAATGCTCACCTAGGAGTGATCAGTGCTGTGGATGGTGAGGCATGAAGAAGCAGATGTTTGTTCTTCGTAGACTGAGCTCAGACAGGCCTGGTTTGCACAGCCCAGACACTGTGGAGACAAAGCCCAGACTGTTTGGTCAGGTTCCTCTGATTCCTGAGGTGAAGCCGAGCTGAGGCCAGAACATTTCTCAGCCCGCAGGCAACTGCTGACCAGGCCTTCTGGGCTCTGTCTCCACTGGTGGCTATGAGCAGCGGCCTCTTGGCTGGCTTAGCAGCTCACTGCCCTGCTGGCAGCTAAAGGCTGGGGGTCCTGGGTGCCAGGCCCCACTCTGTCTGCAAGGCAGGGCAAGGAGCTGGGCCAGTATTCCCAGGCCCAGGTCAAGCCTTTGCTTGCTTCAGCAGCCTGGCATCCAAGCAGAGGCTCCTGATGTGCTCCTGGCAGGAAGATGTGGAAGGAGAGGCCAAGTGAGAGAGACAGGAGGAGACCAGTATCTACAATGAACAGTGTTCCTGATCACAAGGAGCTTAATGGGGCCTTGCCAGGTACTGGAATAGTTGGATATGGCTCCACACTGCCCTTGTAAGGAGTTCACAGCTGGGGCAGGGGAAACAAGGCAGAGGAGCTTAGGATAATGTCAGAGGCTCTGAACCAGCTTCCTTATGTTCCATCCTTAATGTGTGATCTTAGACAAATGGCATGCCTTCAAAGCATCATTTTCCTTGTCTTTTCAGTTCTACTAATACTATCTACAGAAAGGGCTGAGAAGAAACATGAATGGTGGTGCTGAGTTGAGTCACATGCCTTGCTCATGAAAGCTGATATGAAATTCCATATGGGGCTCTACCTGCCATTAAATGGAGTCAATACAGGGGTAAGTTTTCCAGGGAATATATATAGTGTCTTACCTAGCACTGAGAGCTTGGCAGTTTTCTATGCAGGAGAGAAGCATGATGTGAACCCAGAGGGGAAAGAACAAGAGCCATCATAGTGGCTTCAGGGTGTCTTTCCAGGCTAGCTCCTTTGAACTGACACAAGTCAAATAGTGTAACAGAGCAAAAGAGTTTGCCCTGTCTAGTAATTCCCAGTAATGAGCCAAGGTAATCCAGACTTGAGAAAAGCTCCTTGAATAGCCAAGGGCAGCCTGCAATTGTGAAGACACCTATCTGAATGGCGCTTTGAATCTGCACAGACCTATAGTAAAAGCTATTTCATCTGAAGAACACCAGTTAGAGAAGGTTGAAGGGTATGCCTGTGCAAAGGGTCCTGGCCTCACTGCTGATGAGGATGGGGCTCAGAGAGGGAAATTAAATTGCATGCTTTTAATCCCAGCACTCTGGAGGCAGAAGCAGGTGGATCTCTGTAAGTTCAAGGCTAGCCTGGACTATAGAGTGAGACCCTGTCTTCAACTCTACTGCCGTTTGCTTCCTGTCATCCTCCCTGTAAAGGGATGATGATGGGAGCAGAGGGAAGGGGGGTCACCACTGAGCCCAGTGCCTCCCAGGAAATGTAACCATGTGCTCACAGTAGGTCTTCGAGCTAGGTCTCTGGGGCAATGTGGAAAGGCTTCTCTGCACCTTTCCCCCACCAGCCAGTGGAATGTTCCCTGGTGGGTGGGAACTGAGGAAAGATGAGAAGGGGGCACCTGGCATGGCTGGAATGCAAACAAACAAGGAGCCTGGCAAAAGATGGGCTCAGATCCCGCATGCTGATGAAGGGGGTGTAAAGTGTGGAAATAAAATTACACAACTGAGCTGTCTCCTGAGAAGATGGCGGCTAATTAGAGGTCTCACGGCATGCAGGGCAATCCTCTAATCACAGGCAATCTTCACCCTTGGATTGTGAACCTCAGCCACAAGCCAGGCTTGATGACCAGTAACACAGTCATCTTCTAGAACCCTGGTGGTCACCAGGGTCACTGCTCATAGGACACCTCCCAGGGACCACATTTGACTCATAGCTGATAAGCACAACCTGGTATAGACATTGAGTTTCAGTTCAGCCAAGGCTGCATAGTAAGACCCTGTCTTACAACAACAAACAGAACAGAGCTGGAGAGATGGACAGTGGCCCCAAGGTTGCCCCTCAAGAAGGTGAAGCGTTAAATGGAGATGCTCCTGACAGCCTACAAAGACTAAGAATGGGAGAACCTTGCTGTGGACAACAGGGTCTATGGCTGTAGGAAGGAGGACATGGGTGGCTGAAGATAAGGAAAAAGAAAAGGCCATGGAGCCATACCAGGGGAGATGTTGAGGGTCAGGCTGAGCCACAGAACAGCAGACATGATTTAGGGGTACATAGGTGCCTTCTAAACACATCCAGCCCCTTCTCTGCCCCTTTTCTGGCAGGACTATCTGGTTGCCCTACCCCTGCCCCAGTTGAAAGCTCAGACCCCATTGTCAACAGCTTTCCTTAAGGCGGGAGGGAGAGGGTAAGAGGGCACATAATGAATTCTCTGAGGCTGAGTGTGTGTTTATGCATATATGTGCATGTGTAAGCATGCCAGAAAAAAAAATCACTGGCATCAAATACTGTCTAAAGCTACTTATGCCTTCTATAAGACACAGTTCAGTTCCAAGGACTCTTTCTTTCACACTTTCTTGATAGTTATTATTCTTTGTCTATGAAAAGGTCTTCAAGCGCCTCCTGGGGCCCCATTCTGGAAGCAGAGGGGAACTGAGAGCTAAGTTGCTCTACTTGAAAGGAGAGTTGGGCTTGATTCCCTGAGGCCTGATAAGGGAAGGCTGTGAGTGGAGCTGAGGTCAAGATAGGAGGTAGAGTAAGGAGGTTTGATGAGGGGTGAGGGTAGGACCCCTAAAGAAGAAAGGGGAACTTCAGACCAAGTGTGGCTACTATAGATTAGCAAGACATGGCAGTTCTGCCATCTTATATTTCAGCAAAGGTTGGTAGTTCAAGATCTTGTAAATCGCTTCCCACTCCTGGGGAGGAACTTTATGTCCGTTAGCTCTGCCCCTGTCCTGGGGGGCCAGCTCTCCTGCTACCTGGCTGTGAAGCCCTTCCTTATTATGACAGAGAACACCAAAGACCCAGAGCTGGGACAGAGTAAGAAGGCAGGTGGGGTCAACACAGGAAGATCTCCCAGGGATTGGGGCAAGTGCTGTCTCTGCATGCCATATGCTGTCCCCGCAGTCACCACACACATACACCTCCATTTAGCCTCTCATGGCCCTCCCTCCCAGGAGTGACCATCACTGTTTTTGGCTCAGGATAAAAACTGGTCCCACCCCAACATCTCAGTGGTAAGCAGCATCCAAGGGCCCTTTATTAGAATGGGAGTTCTCCCCAAAGGACAGGCTAACCCCTCCCAATCACTCTCAGTTCACACAGACCAAGGCTCAGGATGAACTATACTCTAGCCCACCTGAGTTGTCCCCTAGGAAGCCATGGAGCTGGGTGCATGTGGTTGTGGCAAGGGGGCTGGAGCTATAACCAGCATCCAAAGAGCAGCATCCAAAGGTTCAGTCCTAGCACCTCCGTACCAACAAGCAAACAAAAGCAACAGTGGTGACGGGACCAGGCAACACTTGTGACCCACCTTCTTGCTTTGGAAATGGCCCCATTTAAATGTCCAGTGCCTTTGTGCAAGTTGTTTTCTGCACAGAACTGCAGCTTCTGTGGCCAGTGGCTAGTGAGTTATCTTCACTCTGGGAAAAAACCTTTCTCTTTCATGGTTTGCACAGCTCCAAAGCCAACAGGCACACAGATCATCATTACCACCACCACCATTATCATCATTACCACCACCACCATCATCACCATCATTGTCATTATCACCATCACTATGATCATCATCATCACCATCACTATCATCATCACCATCATTGTTATTATCACCATCACTATCATCATCATCATCATGATCACCAACATCACTATCATCATCATAATGATCATCATTTTATTTGTATGGATGTTTTGCTTACATGTATGTTTGGGTCCCAAATGGTGCTAACAGAGGCCAGAAGAAAGTGTTGGAATCCCTGAAACCAACATTACAGACAGTTGTGAGCTACCATGTGGGTGCTGAGAACTGAACCCAGGCCCTCTGGAAGAGTAGCCAGTGCTCTTAACCACTGAGCCACCTCTCCAGTCCCACACAGATCTTTTGACATCCAATGAATCCTACATGCCTTGCTCACCACACGTTCTTTAAGTGCTCTATTCCCACCCAGGGCCTGCTACATACCTGGCCATGTAGCCAGTCACATGACACCATGTGTGGTGTACCTCACATGCTCTAGCTATCATCTCATTTAACCTCCATAACGTTTATGAGGTTAACATCATTCCCATCTTACAGTTCATGGAACAGAACCAAATGTCTTAAGTTACTTTCCCAGGGACACAGAGCCCATACTTGGTGTTGGGTCTAAGTTCTTAATCATTACACAATCACTTCTGAGCCTCAGTAATCCTCCTGGGAAGAAACAGAGCATTGAGTATTTGAAAGCAAAGACTAAAAGACAGAGGCAGGAAGTAAAATTGTCAGCTGCACACGAGTGTCACTGTGGGTGTGTGTGTGGACACCCAAGACGGCATGGTGGCAGGGGTGTGTGCGGGTGTGCATGAGTGTGTGTGTATGTCTTTTTGCTTCCTTTCCTGCTGTGCTGACCCCTCATCTTTAGATAAAGCAGCCACCTCTCCTGGCCCAGAGGATCATTCTCCTCATTGTCCCTTTCCACACAGAGATGTCCCTGTCTCAGACATCCAATAGTCTCTAGAGGCTACTTATATGCTTCCTTCAAGAGTGCTGATGTCCCAACCTGTTCTGGTTCTGTCTCTATGCCAGATCGAAGACAAAGACTCCCCACTCCAGCCCAGCACACAGCAAGACAGGGGCTCTAACCACGGCTGCTCTTAGACACAAAGATGAGCTCATCCATGCAGCAAGCAAGCACTGGGGCATTTATGATGCACCCACTGTGTTCAAACCACTATTCCAGATACTCATTTACATAGAAAAAATGAAATCTGACAAAAATACCTCTTTTATAGGAGGAAATAATAATAAATAAATAATAACGCTGTGAGTGGAAAATAATGAAGAAAAGGAGAGAACCCTTAGTTCATCAAATAGGTGACTGTTCGGCAAGACTCAAAGGAGAGAATTAGCCAGAGGATACTGTGCAAAGTGTCCTGAGAACAAACAGCAGCTGCAAAGGCCCTGAGATAAGTCAATGGCAGTGACCTGGACAGGGGCAGGAGAGGATCCCAGGTCCTCCAGAGGCCAAAAGTCATCCTGAGAGCTTGGTTTGTCATCCTGCAGGGAGCAGGTATGGGGTGGGGTGGAAGATCCCTGTTACGGTTAATGTTGTCAGCTTGAATGGATCTAGAATCGCAGGGGTCAAGCCTCTGGGCACATTTCTGAGAATTATCTAGATTAGGTTGGCTGAGCTGGGAAGACACCCTGGGGTGCTGAATGGAACGAAAAGAAGAAAGTGAGCTGAGAACTAGCATTTTTGCATCTCTGCATCCTGCTACAGACACCTTGAGACCAGCTGCCACTTGGACCTCTCCATCCGTGATGGGGTATCCCTCAAACTGCAAGCCAAAGTCAATGTTTTATTTTTTAAGGTGCTTCCACTCAGGGTATTTTATCAGAGCAACAGGAGTTACCATGGTCTCCCTTCCAGAGGTTTGTCCTGCAGCTTTGTGTTTCGGTCTCAGTCACAGCGGGCTCTGAAGGGGCTTCTGCCTTATGTCCTCTTCTCCTAAGTGCCTCCTAGCCACTCCCCCTGGGCTTCCTGTTGCTGCAGCCACACCTCCTCTTCTGCAGCACCCACTGTCTGGAACCAGATAGAGCTGGGCTTCT
The DNA here is from genome assembly GCF_030254825.1 of Meriones unguiculatus. Taxonomy (NCBI): domain Eukaryota; kingdom Metazoa; phylum Chordata; class Mammalia; order Rodentia; family Muridae; genus Meriones; species Meriones unguiculatus. The sequence continues at coordinate 38,115,871 of NC_083361.1, read as the reverse complement.
CGGTTTCTGTGTCTCCTGCCTCTACACTGGGCAGGAAGTGTTTTGACAATAGCCTGTGTCTACCTTGTTTAATATGGAGTCTGCACAGCTTAGAGCCATGAGTGATGTGAGGCAGAATGCAGTGAGGCCAAGCTTCAAGCAGCAGGTCCCCCCAACTCTCAGCCAGTGCCCACCCTGCCAGTGTGCTGAGCTCCAGGGAGTGAACCTGGAGCCCTTAGGAAAGCAGGCAGATGAATTCTCTCCCCTGTGCAGCTGTCTCCACCAGCACCCAGGAAAGCAGAATCTGAACATCAAACTCAGGTTAGGGGAAACAGAAGAGCATGTGGAAAGCTGAGTCCTCCTCTCCACACCCTACCTCCCAGCCACAGGAAGTTATCTTGCTAGTGCTCTGTGGGCCCCTTGAGAAAGTGATGCTGCTCAGGACCATAGTGAAACAGGACAGGGAATGACACCAGGTCTGCAGGCACTCACATAGCGTCAGCATTCATGTCTCACAGGAGCCTTCTTTGGAAAGCTAGACCCGATTTACAGATGAGGGCCAGGCTTGAGCCCCTGACTGAGGAGTGCAGGATTAGCGTGTGGCAGATCAGAGCTCACCTCAGATTGGCCTGGTACAGACAGCCAGGCTCTTTTTCCGTTTCTGTTCTAACCATTTGTCCCTAGCTCAGCATAGAAACCTGTTCCAAGAACGGAGATGAGCTAAGAACAGAAAATAAGGACAATAAGGAGCCAGTCCTCACAGGGTGAGATTGGCCTAGGGCCCTCCCACACTCAGCCCAGGGGAGCTGGCCAAGGCCAGCACTGCCCAACAGGAGCAGCCTGAACTTAGGTCCGGGGCCATGTGGGGACAGGCTTGTGCTTCCTTCCATGCAGCGCACTTGGTGCCAGCCTGGAGTCCAGCTCTCTGGGCACTTCCCAGGGAGCCTCTACCTGTTTGCCTGCCAGACTGAAGATCCCTTCCCCAGCTCACATTCCACCAGGACCAAGTGTCCTCCTGGGAGTCCCAATGACTCCCAGAGCGAGAAACACTTTACAGGTATCTCTGTGACCCTTGGGAGGGGTGGGCTGGCAGCCAGGCCTGCAAACATACACAGTGTGTCCACAGGAAAAAGCAAGCTCCTGAATACTAGTAGGCAGAGTAGCTCAGAGACACATACATATTCAAACACATACTCTCATACACACATAGACTTACACATGCTTACACACATGCTCACAGACACATATAAACATACATATACATACATACTCTTACACACTCACATACATCCACATATACATAGTCAGATATACAGACAGTCACACACTCACACACATACACCCACAGATACACATCCACTCACACACACCTGTACTCACAGCAACACACACACCACATGCATATATACATACGCTCACACAGACATATCCAGACTCACACAGCGGAAAGGTTCTCTTTGAACAGTAATAGCAGGCGGGCCCACATTCAAATGAAAACATGAATACAACACCATGCACCCCAGGCTTCTGGACTCTGCTGGGACATTTGCCTGATTGTGGCTATTCAATCCACAGGGCTGTATTTTGGGGGATAATGTAAAAAAAACAAAAACAAAAACAAACAAACAAAACAAAAAAAAATCATGCCGATGTTTCCACCTCGGGCGCTAGTGAAGGTGCTTTGGCCTGATGGTTGGGCTGAGCAGCCGTAAGGACATGTCAGGCGGAATGGTAATCAGAGCACACACAGCGAGGGATGGGGGAAACAGGACCTTGCTTCTTCCAGGGTTGGGCTGGGGCAGGGCAAGGTCTGCAACAGCAAGGGAGCAGAGGCAGGTAGCTGGCTTGAGTGGCTGAGGGTCTTACAGCTTTCACATGCTCAAAACCTAAAGTTTGACTCCTAGCTAACTGCAGGGCCAGCACACACACCACAGGCCCTCCACGGGCCAGAGGCTACCACCAAGCTTGTAGCACCACTGATCCGAAGAGGACTCATGCCACTCCCCTGCCGACATGGCTGCCCCTTTGGGGCTGATTCATTGTAGCTGAGAAATATTTTATAAAGTGCAATCATACGAAATGTGTGGATGATGCCGCTGTTCCCCAGCACAGTAGTACTGTGGCATGTGAGGGTTTCACAGATCTGACTTCCACAGCAATCACATATCAGGTGATAGTATACTCATTACACAGGTGAGGACCCAAAAGCCAGGTGGACCTAAGGTTCCCCAAGTCAGCCAGTGCATGATTAGTCAGAGATGGAGCTTGAATATGAATGCAAGGCCACTTATTATATAATAATTATACAATTATTACATAAGTTATATACTACATACAATGGACATATTACATGTTTATCTTTATTTTTCTTTCGTGTGTGTGTGTGTGTGTGTGTGTGTGTGTGTGTGACTATATGCATCCATGTGCCCGGCATGCAGAAACCTGAAGAAGCTGTGTTCTACTGGAGCCACTCTCCAACTTACTGGTTTGAGACAACTGTCTTTCCCCAAACCTGGTATCCAGCAAGCCCCAGCGATCCTCCTGTCTCTGCACCTACACCCCCAGTACTATAGCCACAGCTGGCTTATTATGTGGGTGCTGGGTCTAACTCAGGTCCTAATGCTTGCATAGAAAGCTCTTACCCACCAAGCCACGTCCCCAGTTTCCATGTTTACAGCTCTCATGGTATTTGTTGTTGAGTGATGACGGATGGGCTTGAGCAAGGCTGGTTCCCTGGCAGTGTGTAGAGGCTCCTGTGTTAGCCTGTTTTCTCGTTGCTCTGACAAAAGGCGAGCTAAGAGGGGAAGGCTGACTTTGGTGCAAGGTCTGACGGTGTGATATGGTCCCTCTCAGTGAAAAGGCACAGTAGCAGAGCTGTGAGGTGGGTGGTCATGTTGTGTCTGTGGGTCAGAAGACAGAGAGAAATGCTGGCGTGAAGCTTATTTCCCACTTTTTGTTTTGTTTTTGGTTTTTTGAGACTGTTTCTCTGTGTAGCCTTGGCTGCCTTGGCTGCACTTTGTAGACCAGGCTGGCCACAAACTCACAGACATCCCCCTGCCTTAGCCTCCCCAAGTGCTGGGATTACAGGCATGCACCACTGTGCCTGGATGTTTTCCACTTTTTATTTCAGTCCAGGACCCCAGCCTGTGAAACAGTGCTGTCCAGATTCAGGATGTGTCTTCCCTGAGCAATTAAACCTCTGAAAACTAAGACAAGGCCATGGATATGTCTCCTAGATGACTAAATCCTGTCAAGTTGTCTTTCTCTTGCTTTGATCCTTTGCTATTCAACTTTCCTTCTCCACACACACCAAACATCTCATATTAACTTAAACATTTTAAGTTTCCTTAAATCATTTTTGGAATAAAATCATCACAGAGAGAGAAAAAAGAAAATACTGAGTTGATCTAATGCATGTAAAAGAAAATGTATTTCAGGAACCCACTCTAGCCTTCAAACCCAAATCCAACATGCCCAGGAGTTCCCAGGCACATCCCCGTGGGCAGGACAGATGTCAGAGGAAGGGCCACCACCGCTTCCTGCCACAACTCTGACTCTGGGTGACAAAGCTTCAGGCAGCAGCTCTAGGGTCTGGTTTGGCCCCACTGATAGACAACCACCGACCTTGGTGCCTTAGCACTCTTCCAACCCCCCCCCCCCGAAACTGAGACTTGACTCGTCCCTGACCTGCAGCACCACGGGGACAGCTCGGGGTGGGACTCGTGACTGCAGTAAGAGCTCACTAAGCCACCTCTCCTGGCTCCATTCAGTCTCAGTGTTTACTCTCATCTCTGCTGGCTCAATATTTATATCTTGGTACCTGAACCCTAGTAGATAGACAGGGCACACCTTCTCCTTCCCCCTGGAGCTTGGGGGAGGGCCAAATCCAGCAGACTCACTGAGAGCAGAGTCTCACGTGGCAGCCAAGAATTGATTGTCCGATTGGTCCTAGACAATGAAAGGCAACACCACCGTGGGGAGGGCTGCATGAGACTGGCAGTGCTTAGATTCTGCAAAGCACTGGAGTGCTTGGAACTAAAGACATGGCTCTGTCCTCACCAGTCAATGATGTCAACAAGGATGTCACCAGCAGCAGCACAGGACAGATGACTGTATGGCAAAACCTCCTTCACGTTAAGCGCTTATGCTGTCCTGCTCTGGCCACCCCTATCCCTTTCCTCTCTCTCTCCTTCTTGACCTGTGTTTCTACAGATTTCTTCCTCTCCTGGTTTGTTCTTAATTCACACTCAAGTGTCAGCTTCAACTTTGGTTTGAGTCTTTGTTTCTTAGTGTGTGTGTGTGTGTGTGTGTGTGTGTGTGTGTGTGTACATGTATGCATGCATGTGCCCATGTGATCTTTTGGTATTAAGGCAAACAGATAAAATATGTCTGTGTCTAACCTTTAACTAATGTGCAATGGTGTCCTCTACTATAAGAAGCCTGTGATGGTGTGGGTAGGAAAAATAATGCACTCCCTAGAAGTGCATGTAACCTCATTTCTTAAACCCATTGAACAGGACAATTTTAAAGACAAAGGTAATTTTACTAATAAAATTAAAAACTTTAAGAGGAGGAGGGGTTCTGGATTATCTGGTGGGATGATGGAATCACAGTGGCCTTAAAGATGGAAGAGGGAATCCAAGAGTAAGAGAAGTCTCTGTGATGGGGCTGAGAGCCCAGTGGTGGTAGGAAGGGCCAGGGTGTTGGAGGCTCCAGACCATGACGGGAGATGAGATTCCCCCAGAGCTGCTTGCTGGCTGGTCTGGGTTTTCAACTTGACTCAGATGTCCAGAGCTGGTGAAGTGTACCTGTGTGTCTGGCATTTGTCCAGGCAGGACTGATGTGGAGCAGTGACTGGAGAGGGATGAACTACTCTCCATGGACATGGTGGCAACATCCAATCAATGGGCTGCTGGGCTGAAGGAAGGAAGATAGAGGAAGGGGTAGGAACATCCTTACGCAAGTTGGCTGCTCTTCCTCATTGACTGTGCCACTGGGGATATCATTATCCCCTGATATTAGACTTCTTCCACATTTAACATGAGCCCAACACGACTGATTCTCCAGGGATACAGTTCTCCAGCATGGAGAACTGTATCCCTGGAGAGATGGCAAGTAGCCATTGTTGTATAAGGCAGGCTGGTAAATCTCCTGCTCTTGTGAGGTGTGTGTATGTGTGTGTGTGTGTGTGTGTGTGTGAGAGAGAGAGAGAGTCAGAGACAGAGAGAGGTGAGAAAGAGAGGCAATGACAAGAGACAGAGGCAGAGACAGTCAGAAAGATTGAGAGAGAGACAGACAGAAACAGAGACAGACAGGCAGGCAGGCAGCAAAGAGACACACACAGAGAGAGACAGACAGACACAGACACAGAGATACAGACAGAGTCAGAGAGACAGAGACAGACAGAAAAAGAGAGACAAACACACAAAGACATAGTAAGGGAGACTGAGAGAGAGATAGGCAGATAGAAAGGCAGGCAGACAGCAGAGAATGAGAGAGAAAGAGAGGCAGATAGACAGACCACAGAGACACAGAGACAGAGTCAGAGAGACTGAGGGATAGACAGACAGGACAGACAGACAGAGACAGAGACTAACAGACAGGTAGGCAGACAGACAGAGAGACAGACTGAGAAAAAGGGAGACAGAATCAGAGACTGAGAGACAGATAAACAGAAATAGACAGACAGATACTGAGAGAACAAGTGAGCAAGTAAGTGAGAGAGAGGGAGAGATAGGGAAGCAGACAGGCAAGCAGACAGACAGACTAAGAGAGACACAATTTTCTTTTGATTCTGTCCCTCTACCCAACACAAGCCTTTAGGGGGAATATAGCTGGCTAGCACCTTGACCATGGACTCTGACCCCCGGAAGAGAATACATTTGCATGGTTTTCAGCCACAGGGTTGGTGGTAATCTGTTACTATAGCAATAGGAAAATTGATACAGCAGGCTTTGGTGGAAAGGGAACTTTGCTTCTTACAGAAGACATTTTTTTCAAAGGATAATACTGTGCTTCCTGGTAGTGAATATGCATATGAGTACATGTATGTTTCTGAGCCTGTGTGTGTGTGTGTGTGTGTGTGTGTGTGAGAGAGAGAGAGAGAGAAAGAGAGAGAGAGAGAGAAAGAGAAGTGGGGTGAGGAAGAGTGATGAGACTTGCTCATATAAAACATTCTTAAACATTTTTAAAGATTTATGTTATTTTATATGTTTCGTCTACGTGTATAACTGTGCACCACTTGCATGGCTGCTGCCTGTGGAGGTCAGAAGAGGGCAATGGATCCCTGGAACTGGAGCTACAGATGGTTGTAAGGCACTATATAGGTGCTGGAACTGAACCTGGGTCCTCACCAGAGCCAGTGAACATCTTTTGTCCTCCAGAGTAGTGCTGACTTGGGACGCATTTGCTCTAAGCAAGTGGACACTTGCACTTCTCGTGAACCCCTGCAGGGCAGACTTGGCCTCTGAGCCCCTCCTTTGGAAACATGGGAGCAGCACTGTGGCCATGTGCTCCCAAGCACTGCATAGCAGTGGGTGCTGCATATCTGTTTGCAGTGTTGCCTGCTGCTCTTTGCCTGGCACCTAGCACCCTGTGCAGGAGGTAGGAGAGGCAGGCCGAAGCAATGGTCCTAAAGCATCAAGTCACACATAAATACTCATGTGGGGAACAGATGAAATGTGAGTCCATCTTAAAAGACTGGAGGCTTTGATGAAACAGCTCTGGGGTATCCCAAACAGCCTGTTTAGGTAAAACCGGGGCTTGGGAGTGGAGGGGAATTTATTTCCAGGGAGGACTGACATGTGGCATGGAACCTAGGGAAGAAGGCCACGCCTTGAGTGGAGGTGACAGCATTCAACAAACAGTCTGGTGTATAGGTGGGGGAAGATAAAAAGGCAGCGTCTACAGTTGTGGTGTGCAAGGCTTGGTACTGGCTGAGCAACTGTACTTGTGACCGTTTTCTTCCTCACCTCTCCGATGGGAGAGTGTACAGGTCTGGTATAGGAGGTGTGCGTGTTGGGGGGTGGTGGTGGCTGAAAAGGAGACTAACGGAGAAGCTGGGCCAGCATGCTTGGTCAGTTGTCTTTTTGGAGCATTCTCCTGAATGGTTTACAAAGGCAGGAAACATCTCCTTGGCTGTCATTGTGACCAAAGCCTCTTCCAACAGTGATTAGATACCTGGAATAGAATTTGCTTCTTAAAACCTGTTGCACGGTGCTGCTTTTCTTTCCCCCCAACAGCAGCTCTGAGGCCAGCTCTACCCATTTCATAGCCATTTAGGCTGAAAAGGAAGAGCTGAGCTCAAAGTGGAGTCATCCTGTAAGAGGTACCTATACCATGCTTCCTCTGGGGGCAGGAACACGGCAAGCAGGTGGACAGGAAGCCCTGTGGCCTGTTCATCTTCCCGCTGCCACCTCAGATGACACTGGGAGCCAGGGTGCCTCCCTGCATGGGCACAGTGTGGGAGATCCTCTCCAGAGCTCAGGATGGTCAGAGAACAGAATTGTTTCCAGGCCTGGCTGAGTAAGCTTGGAGAGCCTAAGGGACAGCCACAATGTCTTTATTCTGAGCTGGAAGGGCTCCCAGGTCCCAGGTTAGATGAGGAAGTCATCTGGGAGGTTAGGACTTGGTGTCACAGCTATACCCCAGCTCCTGTCTGAGTAGGAGCTGAGGGATGAATGAATGGTGGGAAGAATGGTGGGGTCTATCTGTTGAAGCTCCTGGGGAGACCAGTGTGGCTGGAGAAGGCTGACCACACAGCAGGCTGCACATGTCTCTCCTGCCCTGCCTCAGCATGTGTAGCTGCTGCTGTGCTTCTCGTCGCTGCATATGATGCTCTTATTAGGATGGACACAGAATTGACAGACGGAGGTGGGGCCCGAGATTCTGCACACATGACAAGACTTCCAGTAAGAAGGTCACACTGCCAGCCTTGGGACTGCATTTAGCCTGATAAAGCATGAAAAGAAAGGAATGAAGCAGAAACAAGTCCCGGCTCTGGCTGGAGACCTTTCCACTTCCATGATATTCTGGGATCTGTATCTCTTAGCAGAGACAGTTTTACTTTTGTTAGTGCTGGGGATTGGATTCAGGATCTTGATCAGGCTAGGAAACAACTACCCCTGCAGCTTTTCACAGTAAGTTAGAGTGCTATCACCCCCTTGTGACCTTTGAGGTTCTCCTCTGGGGACACCTCTAGGAAAGCTGCGGCTGGGACAGGGGTTGGAAATTTGGGTAAGATTAACACCAAGAGTGCCCTGGGAGCATGGGCTGGGGCTTGGGATAAACAGAGTTTAGTGGAAGCAGCTGAGAGCAAGTGAGAAAAGCGGAAAGGAGAGATGCAGCAAGGCATCATGGGTCAGATAGGAGCACAGACACCATGCTGGAGAGCCCACCCTTGGGGCCAGTTGACCTTTCGGGGCCTATTCGTTTATTCAAGAACGAGTTGGCACTGATAGACAGCCTGGAATAAAAGATGCTACAACCTTAGACACGAACACTTTACAGTATTATTCAAAATGTTTCAGGTTCGGATCATTTCTGACTTTTGATCTTTGGATTAAGGATGCCTAACCAATATCATTTATGGAAGTATCCTAAATCACCAAACTCCAAAACTGAAAACACTTTGGGAGCCACGTGTTTCAGACAGTGGCTACCCAACCTGTGTGAGTCCTGGGCCGAAGGATCCAAGTGAGGGTTAAATGCAGCAACATGTGAGGGATATTGTGGCAAGCTTCTGGCACACAGTAATACGCACTATCCAATATGTTTTCAAATGAAGAAAAAAATAAATAAGCTCCATTTACACAGGGGCTTGACAGCCAAACAAAGGAGTCTGGGTTGGGCTGCCAAGAAGCCCAGTCACAAATTGTTTCTAACTCTGCAATCAAGCAAGCTCCTCCCAGGGATCACTGCATTACTGCCTTGGGGCAATTCTGAGTTCTTCAATGGAGCTCAGATAAAATTATAGCATTTAAAACCAGCTCCGGATACAGGCAATTCGCCTGAATCTTTTGCGTCAGTCCACAGTGGTCTGACTCCACAGGCCTCCGCATTTTCAGAACACTCTGTCAGCTCTCACAACTGCTGGACTCCAAGAGGAGGGGCCCTGGGTTGCACATTAAGAGACCATTCGTGAGGCCCCTGGATCAATAAACCCACACATAGGTCTTTCCTATGCTTCTAATACCCAGAATTGGATGACACCAAGAAAAGACTCCTATCTGCAGAGGTAGCCTCTGGGATGGATCCTCTCTAGGAGAGTGAATGAAGCAGCAGAGGAAGCTGGGTATCTGGACTAACAACCAGGACACCCACCTTTTCCCTATTCCTGCTCCCTCCCTCAGCCGAGAAGACTTCTATCAGGCTCTGCTCAGGACCTCCCCACCCCCATGGCGCCCCATCTCTCCTGCAGCTACAAACTGGGGACAATATCTGTCCTATGCTTCTGCTCCATTAGCATAAGGTAACAGCATGCTGCTGGCTGAACTCCCAGCAGGTGACAGCTACTGCCTGTTGGACACCCAGAACCAACCCATAATAATGTGACCCATTTAGCAGAATGGAAACTGAAGCTCTGAGGGCCTAGGGAGTATGGCCAGGCCACAGAGTCATTTGGGAATCCAGTGCTTCTGGCTGCAGAGTTCACACATAGCTATAGTCTAGATGATGACAGCAGCTTCCTGCAAAGCCTTTGGGGGACAAGGAGGTTGGTCCCCACAGAGCTTCAGAGAGGTGTGAGTTAATGTGGCCGATGATCATCTGGTCCATTGCTAACAATGTTAGAGAAGTTAGTTACTCTAGCAGAAGAAGTGACACCTGATGTCTCCAGCTGGCCTTGCCTAGATATTGTACACTGGCAGTGACAGTGTCCTTTTGCTTGGGGACATAGTCGCCGACATCCTCTTAGAGAGGACATGCTTACAGATCAAGCAGACACACCAACACTGGGCTTTCTCCTGTCCAGCCTCACTCTCCATTCATTAGTGCTTCCTATTGGCCCTTTCCATCAAGCCTCTCATACCCACATCCCTATGCTACATAGTATGACCAGTAATCTTCATTATGGACAATTTAGGATCGCCTAGGAAGCACGCATCTGGGTATTTCTGTGAGGTGTTTCTAGAGAGGTTTGACTGAACAGGGAAAAGCCACCCTGCATGTGGACACTGCTACCCCATGAGCTAGAGGGAAAGGGGGCAAACAGAGCCCTGGTATCCACCTCTGCCTTCTGACTACAGACACAATGGAAGCACTGTACTGCGTGGCTTCACACCAAAATGGGCTCCTTAAACCCAAGTCAAGATAACCCTTCCTCAATTTGTTTTGTCTGGTATTCTGTTACAGCAATGAGGAAGGTAATTACACTCAGGGTCTGAGTGGGAGAGCTCCAAACAGGCAGCAGACATTCACTCTGGAGAACATGAAAGGAAGGACAGCCCAGAGGCCTGAGATGGTACTCGCTAGGCTCTGCCAATGAAGAGCTAAAGCAAGACAGAGTGTGCATCGACCTCAGACGAAGGGAAGGGAAATGTTTTAGCAACTGAAGAGCTGGGCCAGATCTCCACACACTGTTCTCAGACAGCCCACATTTCACCTGACACTTCAAAAAGATTGGCCAACAAGGGATGCTGGCCAGCACCCACCCTCTGTGCCGCATCACACAAGTGCACTGCAGCTCTGGGCCTGAGCTGTGAGCCCAGAATAAACACAAATGTGAACCCTGTCTAAATAAACCCAGGGACAGTGTTATTAGGCCCTAGGTAGGTTTCTTTTTCTGTCCGTCAGCTCCCATCTGCAAAACCATGCTTGTTTGCTTTCTTTCTTAATATCAAGTCCTCTGTACCTTCAAAGGAGCCCTTGTGTGGGGATGAGGTCAAACATTTCTGCCTTGCGGATGCAATTTTCCAAATGAACTTCGAAACGCAGAAGAGCCCAACTTGAGAACAACAAGACAACATTGTAGTCTGGCCCATGGAGAGAATGAACGGGAGAAAAGAAGGATTTTTTTTTTTTTTTTTAAGCAGGGTCCTCCAGCCAAATGGTTTGAATTTTACTAGAAAGAAATCTCAGGGGAGAGAGACCAAAGACTAAAGTGAGGGGAAAATAAAATTCTTGGCTTAGTAGTGAGGGTTTCTTCCTTTAACATGTAGGTCATGAGGGAAAGGGAACAGGGTACTGTGGGAGGAGCAGGAGATTCCTGGGATGGAGAAGGGGAACAGGGCACTGTGAGAGGACCAGGAGCTGGCTGGGATGACGGCAGAGAGGCCTTTGCTACCTCCAAACCAGGATAGCCGGAGTTACAGCCTCTAAACTGACTCAAATGTTTTCCTGCCCCCCCCCCCCTTTTAATGCAGAACAGCGAAGAACAGAGGCCACCAGCTAGGGCCATGCAGATGGTTCAAACAGGAGGAGCTTTGTAAGAATTCCATTGAGAGAAATAAAAACTGGCCATAAATAAAGTAAAAAAAGATGTCGTCAGGCGGTGGTGGTGCACGCCTTTAGTCTCTGCACTCTGGAGGCAGAGGTAAGAGAATCTCTGTTAGTTCATGGTCAGCCTGGTCTACAGAGTGAGCTCGAGGGCAGCTACACAAAGAAACCCTATAAACAAACACAAAGAAACTCTATAAACCAATCAAACAAACAAGCAACCAAACAAATAAATGATGTCATTCAGAAGCCACCGATGAAGAGTCAGGACACCTGGTCAGATCAGCTATGCTCAGCCCCAGAAATCACATTCCTGGGGAGGAATGTGATGAGCTCCCCACATACAGGCCTTGACCTTGGTAAATTACTTTACTCCTCTGCATTCTTTAGTAATATGTAAATAAGCATTTTGAATGTTGTCTGTTATGATAAAAAAATTAATAAGTGTAAACCACCATAAAGGGCACCTGATGTACAGTTGACAACCAATGCCTGTCAGCTCTAATAGTGGACAGCTAGTCAAACCCACACTAGTTCCCACCAAGAACAGAATAAAGCAAGCAAAGCTTCATAAAAGTAGGTCAGACCAAAGAGAAACTCCCTGGAGCTAGGACACCAATGCTACTTCCAATAAAACCATGCACCTGCCTTACTTGTGGGCAGCTTCTGAGGAACACGGGCTACAGGCTCAGTGTGAGCTCCAAGGTCCTTGTGGCATTCTAAAGCTACTTCTTGAAGAAAATCCTCGTGGGACTGCCAGCTAGAAGTGCAGCTGAGATTGGGCTCTGCCTAGGCACCGGAAACAACACTCGTTCTCCCCTCCCTCCAAAGCAGTCCTTACATCCGGCTGTGCCTGGCATTGTCAGGGGGTGGTGACTCTGCCTTTGCAGAGGTCAGTAGCTGGTGCCTGGCCCAGTTTGTAGCTGGAGACCAGCATCCCTGCAGCATGCACTGATGCTCCACTCAGGACAGAGACCAGGGATCTTCCCTGAAGAAATGTCTTTATGCATAAGAATGGCTACTGCCACCTTCAACTAATCTCAGGCTGACACATGTCCCAGCTGAACCCACAGTTCCTTCAAACACTGCTCTGTGTCCTGGAGCCCCCAATTCCTTCCGTTAAAGATGACTGCTTAGGTAGACTCTGGAGCTTGGGAATGAAGCCGGAAATAACACCGAGACAAAGGGCCACTATCAGTAATTATTTCTGAAGTAACAAGCGACTAATTGGGACTTACTGTTATTAAAAACCTCAAAATGCAGGCAGTAATTAAACTGCAGTTAATGAGAAGTTCCACACAGTAGACACAGGACTGTTCTCTCATCTCCTTCAGAGGTCTCTGTGGCTGGAGAAGGCAGAGAGTATCTTTCTGGCCTCATATTTGTCATGATGGAGATTTCTGTGGGGAAGCCAGTGTGATTAGTGGTAGTCGGGCAACACAATGAGATAATTCCAGGGTACGTGGGGCCTCTGAATGAGAATCCCAGGGGTACACAGGGCCTCTGGATGAGAAAGGGGGGCATGGGCCTCTGGACTGGCTGTCATTCCTCCTGGGATCCTGACATCACACCTGAGGGACACTACCAAGTCCACAGGGAAAGAGCCCAGCTGACTCTTACAAAATGTATCCACCACATACCTTATTTCATCCTTTTTTCTTAGCTCTCCAGATGTGAGGGTTATGGCATCACCCACAGAGACTCACCTGATTGCTGAACCTAGTGAAGGAAGGCTTGGAAAGTGTTCCTGTAAGCAGTAATGACAGGTGAGGTGAGCATTGGGTCCAGGAGGCACATTGGGGTGGCACTTCCAACACCCTTGTGCTACTGTGTCAGTAGTGAGAGAATGGAGTAGCCAGCAATGTCTAGTGAGTGTTGTTAAAGACTATTTAACAGGCTGCCTGGGAAGCCTTCTGCATGATGTGTTGTATATAGTAAGAGCCTGGTAAAGGTCACCTCTGGTTCTAGGTGCTGTTCAGCTCTGCTCAGCAGTCCTGACACTTGGATCTCACTGTATGGTCATGGTCGAGTTTCTGCAATAGTGAAAACTACAGAGGTCTTAGCAAACAGTGTCTGTCAGCTTGTGTCCCTGGGGAAGGGGCAGACAAACCCAGCAGGCTGGCTCCACACAGAGGCCGCTGCCCTGGTGTCCGGGGCAGTGGGAGGCTGGCCAAGCTCCCAGACAGCCTGTCTCGGCTTGGAGCACAGAGCCGTTGCCTCACCAGCTTGTAATGAGCCGAGTCTCCATCCTGATTAGGGGAACAATCCCCACACAGAATGACTCTGGGGAAGGAAGTGACAGCATCGTGGGGACAGGGCATAACCTCACCTCCCAAAGAGGCACTGGCTTCTGAGGAGCTGGTGATGTGAAGGACATAGTCCAAGATGGTGCCTGTCCCCAGGAAGGAGGCAGAGGAGATCTCACTGGGGCAAATCTAGGTCACAGTGGGAGGCACAAGAGCCAGCCCAAAGGTCTGTGGGAGTCTAGGAGGCAGTACTGGGGACTGCCAGCTTGCCAAAGAGTCCAAGCGAAGGAGAGCAGCTTCTCTGGGCACCGGCCAGGTATTAGCCCCATTGCCAGCCCAGGAGAGCAGCCCTACCGTCAACACTGTCCGGTAAATAGAGCTCTGCCTCTGCCTGCACCATGCCTTGTGTCCATTACTGTGCTAGGGGAACAGCTGATGGGGTGAGTAACACAACTTTTAGAATAGCACAACTTCAAAATGAGGAAATGTCAGGGAGCATGGCATATGGAGAGGTTGAGTATTATTTTGTGGAAGCGTTAATTCTTTAATGTGTGTATTCAGGAGATGGGATCCACTATCAGATGTATTTTTAGAAGGGATTATTTTTTAAAGTCTTAGAAGCTCTGACTTAGGAGCACAGACTATGAAATCAGAATGACTATGAAGCCTTTATTCTGTGGTCAGGTCTCTCTGAGCCTCAGTCTTCCCATCTGGAAGTTGGGAATAACAGAGTCCGTTTGTGTGTGTGGAGTAAACAACATTGTGAAGTACAGTGATGCTCTCACTCATGTCCTCACTTGAGTCCTGTGCCACCAAGGTCTACTGAAGTCTATCCTAAGCATGCTCTCTGGCCATGCAAATACTCTCGGCTTAGGAGCAAGGTGAGGTCCAGGGGCAGTCAAATACTACTTACCACTTCCTCAACTTCCTCATCTGACAAATCCTAATTCAAACCATCTTCATGGGTTGTAGTATAAATGCGTGAACTGGGCAAGGACTTCTAGCTAGCATATATAGAGGACTTTCAAGCAGTGCATGCGAAGACTCACGAATAATCCACTTAGAAGATAAGCAAAGACACAGAGAAGCATTTTACCGCAGAGGATGTACAGATGGCCAATAAGCAGAAAAAATATGTTCACCAGCACAGCTACTACAGAAATGAGACCACAGTGAGTGCCGGCGCACAGACATTCTATACTGTTGGCAAGACTGCAAAATGGTATTACCATGCTGAGAGACAGGTTGCCTTATTCTTCAACAACTAAACACACAGTTAGCCTGTAACCCAGCAGTGGCCCTCCTGAGCATTTATCCTAGTGAACTGAAGACTTTATAGTCATATAAAGAATATACACAAACGTTGATACCAGCTTTACATATTATAGTAAAATGCAGAGACAAGCCAGATGACCTATGGTGAAAGCATGACATGTGGGTGGTCCAGAAGCCTTCCATACCTGCAGGTCCCACACCCCCAAATTCAGCCAACTAACTGTTTGCTAAAAATGCTCAGGGAAGAAAGGTTTATACTGTATGGATTTTTTTCCTGTTGTTATTCCTTAAACAGTGCAGTATAGCACTTTGTGTAGCAATCACATTAGATTAATAAGGTATTATAAGTCATGCAAAGATTATTTAAAGTATAAAGGAAATGGCAACAGGATATAGGCAGTTACCCCACCATTTTATATAAGGGATTTGTCCTTATCCCATTTCTGTTGCTGTGATAAAATGTTCTGACAGAAAGCAACTTAAAGGAGAATGTTTTTATTCATCGGACAATCCCAAATCAATCATTTCTAGGACTCAAGATGTTAGTCCTAACACACCCTTGGTCAAAAACAAGGAGAAACAAATGCATGTGGGCCTGCTTGGCAGATGGCTTGATTCTGTTCAAGCTAGCTTTGTCTTTTCTTTTACAATTCAGGACTGCCTGCCTAGGGAATGGTGCCACCCACAGTGGGCTGAGTCTTCCTATACCTATACAGTAAACACTCAGGACAATCTCATAGACATGCCCACAGCCAAACTGATCTACAGAAATCCTTATTAAAACTCTTTCAGTGTGATTCTAATTTGTATCAAGTTAACAGTAAAAACTGATCAACACAGAACTTGAACTTCTGCAGTGATTGATACCTGGGGGTGAGCATGCACCAAACCCTTCAGCTTTGATATCCTTGGGGGTGACTATATGTCTATGGACTAATATTGAGCAGTAACAGAAGAATGGATTATTGATCTTCAACTTTAATGAAGCTTGGGTATTCTGCTGAGTGGAAAAGGTCAGTATTAGGAGGTTATACGATGGCATTGTACTTAGCTATGTGGAAGTGACAAAAATGTTCAGATGGCACAAAGAGGCCACACTGGCTTCCAGAACTAGGCTCAGGTACTGTGTTATAGTAGTAGAACACAGGCCAGAACGAGCTTGCCTGCTGTAGTCTCCGTTGCCTGCCTTGGAAGCTGAGCAGCTAGTATCTGAATGAAGATGCAGTGAAGTTGATAGACTGCAGTGAGAGGGCGGCCTTCATGCTGAAGAGCCGAGCAGTCTCCAGTGGGTCCTGGGTTTCAGGATCTTTAAGAAAAGTTTGCCAAGGCTCCCCTAAGGTTCTGCCTAAGCATATTCTGAAGGCAGACATGGAGTTTTGTGGGTTTTAGGACATTGGGCAACCACCTTTCAACCATAGGTTGCCATCTGTTAGACTTTATTTTTTTGATTGCATGGTCAGGTCCAGGGTCTGTCTGGGTCACTACTGAATACAACTTGGAGTTGGATACATAGAGGGTTCAGATTCCACTCTGTCTTAAGGGTTGGGGCCAAAACAATAAGCACAGCCCTTCCGTGCAGGGGAAGAGGCATCCATGGTGGACAGCACACAGCACAGTGGTGGAGCCTGACCATATAGACATAAAAGGAGAAGCAGCAGCCAATCGACACACCTGCGCAGCCTTTCTGAAAAATGGCAGAGATGGAGCCTCATTCTAAGGGAGTCTAGGCTCCAGGGACTGTGGCATCCAGAAATTAATCATGGGTTGAACTGGAACCCAGGCAACACTTTGCCATAACAAATGCATTGCAACTTTGAGACCCATAGGTTTGTTTCTTCTGAGTGAAAATTCAACAATGGTATGGCTTCATGACCACCCTTTTCTATGATTCGGCTTCTGAGGCCTTAAAGTGAATTATTTGAAGAAACCAGAACCCAAGGATTCCAGCTGGGTACTTCTGAAGTACATACCAGCATCTTCATGCTCAGGTGGAGATGTTAGAGGGCAGCTAAGCCAAACCTAAAATCTGGCAGGGGGATTCAGACACAGAATGGCTTCTTTTTGGAAAGGGCAGCAGTGCAGGTCAATTGTGATTCAAACTTTGGAGAAACCACACAACTAAAACTGGCTCTGGGAGTAAATTGCAACATGGAAAATTATTCACTGACCTGACGGAATGCAGGGGTGGCACCTGGAGGGTGGTGGCTCTTTGCGGTAGGTACTTGAGCAGCTTTCTCGGTATGGCCACTTTGGATTGCTTCTGACTGACTGCCCCTCAGGGCCTGGCTCAGCTGATGCTAGGAAAATGGATTTGGCCTTGAAAAAGAGCTTTTCCAGATATGCACTCAAGCTTTGTAGAGGAAGAATCGGATTAGAAAGAGCAACCGTCAGGGGATATTGAAGACACTCGGAGACAGCTGCTTGAAGACTGAGCTTTCCAAACTCTGAAGGTTCCTGGATACCTTGGAGAAGGGACGCCCACTAAGCTTGTTCCACACTGTTCCGGTTTTGGTGTGAGATGCCCACCATTCTTGTGAACTCTCGGTTCCGGTTCCTAGCCGGTGGTGCTGTTTCAGAAGTCTGTAGAACCTTCTTGTGGCAGAGCCTTACTTGAGGAAGTAGCCTGCTTGGGACGGGGGATGGGGGGGATCCTTGAGGTGTACTGCTGGCTTCTAGTCCTTTTTTCTGTTTCCCGTTCTGCTGAGATGTGAGAAGTGGGAAGCCCTTCCTGGAAGCTCCCACTGCCAGAGCGTCCCCCCGTGCTGTGATTCTCATGCCATGACAGACTGTACACCTTCACACAGTAGGGCAAGATAAACCCTTCCTTCCTCAGGTTGCTTTGTAAGCAAGAAGAAGAGTAATTGACACTCATCCGGCACTACTGATACTGGTGATAGAAGACACGAGAAGCTTGTTGTCAAGTCTTTGTGATGGGCCGGGTGGGTTAAATGTGTTTCCTACCCTTTGCCTCATCAACTCTGACAGGGAGTACTGCAATCATCTCCAGTCTGCAGAGTGGAAGCAGCCGGGGAAGAATGCAGATCCTCTGCATGGATGGTTAGTGATGGCCCATGGCCTTGAGCCGGCCAGCCCTTAGGCTTCGTGGTTTACTGTACAGAACTAAGAAACTTAGAGAAAGGCAGACTTGCCCAGCTCCCACCGTGGGATCAACGCAGGGTCCAGACTGGCATCCCAGCCTCTCTGTTCCCTCCCAGCTGCCTCTTCCTCCTGATCTACTCCTCCCATCCCTCCTCCATCCTTCAGCGTGCCTTCTGGAAACTAATCACAAGTGTCTTTAAATAGACAATTCACGGTTACCGAGCATCTGTGCCCCCACACTGAGAGCAGCAGGAGGCTGTGCTGTGCTGCGCTCAGGACTCTTGGTCTCTATAGAGCTAGGACACTCTAGTCCTGGAGCCTCACTTCCAAGCCCAGCTGTGGAAGCTGAAGCTCTTTGATCTGTCCTTCCTGTCTATCCAGCCCCACCTGTATATACACTGCTGTTGCAGATAGTGTGAAGCAGCTTGTGCTGTTCCCTGGACAAGGAATTCATGCTTTATGGGCCTGGCACACTCCTCAGCGCCCCATCTCCAGGGCCCCAACATCCTTAACATCCTTTCTAAGGCAGAATCAATGCCACTTTCCAAGCACCCTTCATAGAACAGCATGCACGGCTAACCACTGACCGACTCTGCCGCTTTGATTGGCATGCAGGTGGTGGCAATTTTGCTTTACAATAATCAAGTAAACTCTCTAAGTCAGGCTTCTGACTAATTGGGAAGTATTTTTTGCTTCCAAAAATACTGCTATTGAACTGATTGGGTGTTTTAAGTCAGTTTCCTCTCAGGGCCCAGGAAGCACAGGACCTTCCTCTCCCTTCCAACTGTGAGCCCACCTGGGTTGGGAGCCATGATCTGTGTATCTTTGGACCCCAAGCAACCAGCACTGAGGATGTTCAGAATTGGAACCAGTTAAGACATGAATGAGTACTGGTACCTAGGGCCTGAGGGTACTCTTTGTGCCCAGGTCTCCATTAGGAGATGCTGTAGAGGGAAGAAAGCCGCCAGCCACCTGCCATTTGCCCTCTGAGTTCCTGCTTATACCATAACTATAGGCTTTTTAATCCTGTTGTGCCTGGCACAACTGAAAGGAAGTAGACCAGCCTGGGAGGACTCCAATTTACATTACCCTGTGCTCTGCATCCACTTCTGTTGGTTTTCCATCTGAAAAGTTCCTACAGCTGCTACAGCCTAGCTAGGCCCTGTCCTCAACAATTCTTTAACTCCAAGAGCGTTTGCCATCCCCCAAGCTTTCTCATTCTGACTCTGGCTAGTGCCAAGGACCGTCCAATTTCAGCCTATACTGGCTGTCACTCACTAGGTTTCTTCCTTGACTCTCATCTGTGGCTCAGCCTATGTTCTGTGTGACTTAGCTCCTCAGTTCCTGTCTCATCCATGGCAAACCCTGCTAATCCCAGCCCCGCTCCCTTAGTAACTCAGCTCCGCACTGCCATGCCCAAGCGCTTGCCTCATGGACTGGGTTGCTTTTGCTATTGTAGATCTAGATGTTCTCTCAGGAGGCTTGTATCCTAAATCCATATATCAGAATGGCTTAGATAGTCTCAAATTTCATTCATTCTTCATCATTCATTCATTCATTCATTCATTCATCAAATTTCATTCATTCTTCATCATTCATTCATTCATTCATTCAGTTTCCTGAGAAAGACTCTTGGTAGCCTTAGGCTGTCTTCGAACTTGCCAAGCAGCTGACTCTAGTCTTTAATTCCTTAACCTCGTGCTTGTACTTCCCAAGTGCTGCTATATCCCCTGTGTAGCTTTTAAATCCTCTTTGGTAAAAAGCAACCTATACAGTGGATATGTGACTAAAAGTGCCTAGATATGAGAGGAAACTGGGGCTCTGAGTTCAACAGGCACACCTTGGAAATGGCGCCGTGTTTCTACACACACATATCTATTGAGTACCTACTGTGTGCTTGGCACTGCTCTGTGGGCTAGAGGTTCACAGACAAGGTATTGGCAGCCTCTATGACCGACTGGGTGCTATGCTCATTCTCTACCTACCATGATTTTAACCTCTATGACATCAGTTTGAGTCCATTTACTGTTCTCCAGATAACAGCCCTTCAAAACCCATGCTATTCTCTCCTTCCTTAGTGTGTTGGAGCCCTAGACTGAAGGAGCATGGATTCCTAAATCGGTGGGTAGGGAAGACAATCCCCCAGGAAAGGTCAACCTTGGACTGTGATGGGAATGAGAACTACATTAATTGCATTGGAATCTGGCTACGCCCCAGTCTTTCTGTGCTATGAAATCGACTGTTAACCTGACTGACACACTTGCTATATGACATCAGGCTCCTCGACTCACCCATTTGGCACATCTTCATGGCTCTATTGCCTGCCTTTAGAAAGAGTTCTTGTCACCAGCAGCACAGGCTCTAAGAGCAACAATCAATAAATGGGGCCTCATGAATCTGAAAAGCTTCTCTAAAGCAAAGGATACTGTTTTCAGAACAAAACGACAGCCTACAGATTGGGAAAGGATCTTCACCAACCCTATATCTGACAGAGGGCTAATATACAGAATATATAAAGAACTCAAGAAATTAAACAGCAACAAATCAAGTAATCCAATTTTAAAAATGAGGTACAGAGCTAAACAGAGAAATCTCAATAGAAGAACACTGAATGGCAGAGAAACACTTAAAGAAATGCTCAACATCCTTAGTCATCAGGAAAATGCAAATCAAAACAACCCTGAGATTTTACCTTACACCTATCAGAATGGCTAAGATAAAAAACTCAAGTGACAACATATGCTGGAGAGGATGTGGAGAAAAAGGAACCCTCCTCTATTGCTGGTGGGAATGTAAACTTGTACAACCACTTTGGAAATCAATCTGACGCTTTCTCAGATAAATAGGAATAGTGCTACATCAAGACCCAGCTATACCACTCCTAGGCATATATCCAAAATATGCTCAAGTACACAACAAGGACATTTGCTCAACCATGTTTGTAGCAGCTTTATTTTTAATATCCAGAAGCTGGAAACACCCCAGATGTCCCTCAGTTGAGGAATGGATATAGAAATTGTGGTACATTTATACAATGGAATACTGCTCAGCAATTAAAAACAAAGAAATCATGAAATTTGCAGGTAAATGGTGGGATCTAGAAAAGATCATCCTGAGTGAGGTATCCCAGAAGCAGAAAGACACACATGGTATATACTCACTTATAAGTGGATATTAGACATATAACATAAGATAATCATACTAAAATCTGAACGCCTAAGGAAGCTAAGCAAGAAGGAGGACCCTGGGTAAGATGCTCAGTCTTCATTTAGAAAGGCAAATGAGATGGACAATGGAAGAGGGAGAAAAAAGGGAACAGGACAGGAGCCTATCATAGACCGCCTCTGAAAGACTCCACCCAGCAGGCTGAGATGCATAGCCAAACTTTGGGCAGAGTGCAGGGAATCTTATGAAAGAAGGGAGAGATAGAAAGACCTGGAGGGGACAGGAGCTCCACAAGGGGAGCAACAGAACCAAAAAATTTGGGCAGAGGGATCTTTTCTGAGACTAATACTCCAAACAAGGACCATGCATGGAGATAACTGCACAGAAGTAGCCCAAGGCAGCTCAGTATCCAAGTGGGTTCCCCAATAATAGGAACAGCGACTGTCTCTGACATGAACTCAGTGGATGGCTCTTGGATCACCTCCACCTGAGGAGGGAGCGGCCTTACCAGTTCACAGAGGAAGACAAAGAAGCCAGTCCTTTTGAGACTGATAGACTATGGTCACATGGAAGGGGAGGAGGACCTCCCCTATCATTGGACTGGGGGAGGGGCATGGGAGAAGAAGAGGGAGGGTGGGATTGGGAGGGGATGGGGGATGGGGGAAAGGAGCTACAGCTGAGATACAAAGTGAATAAACTGTAATTAATAAGAAAAAGAAAAGAAAGAGTTCTTGTGCTGGGGTGGGAGTGCTCCGTGCTTGCGGTATAAACATGAGGACCTGTGCCCTGCTCTTCAGCAGTCATATCAAAAGCTGGGTGTGGAAGCATGTCCCTGGAGTCCCAGTGCTGAAGAAACAGAGGCAGGAGGATCCCAGGAGCTCCCACTACATCAGTCAGACTGTCTCCACAATAAAGGCGGAACATGGTGCAATGGAGGAAGAAACTTGACATTAACTCTGGCCTCCATACATGCACATACATGAACATGCACACATACATACAAACACACACACACACACACACACACACACACGTACAATCCATTCTTTAATTCGAGCCCCTAAGGGGACCTTCCACCAGCTGGGATCCAGTCCCACCTCCGCGCCAGATGCTTCCAACTTCCTTTCATAAATTTTGAAACAGGACCTCACCTGACTTAGGCTCATCTTGAACTCAGTGCATAGCTAAGAATGGCCATGAACTCCTGATCTTTCTCATCCTACCTCCCACATGCATGAGTTTCCTGAGAGGAATTAAAATGCTGCACTAAAACCAAATTTCCGAATAAAGTGTAATTAATAAAAAAAAGAAAAAAAGAATAAAATATCTTAAAAGGAACAAACAAACCAATCAAATTTCCATGTTTGATAGAAAGCCAATACCTCCTTCATGAAACCCCAAGCATCGTCTCCTTCCCTAAAGATCAGTCTAGGTACAGCACAGTCCTCTTAGCAGCCAGAAGCTCTTTATGGAGGTTTCAGTGTGACTCAGCCATAGCTTTCTGTGCACAGGTGGAGTAACACTCACTTAACAATGAGAAATTAGCAAGTAACAGAAACCCAGCTCCAGCTGAGTTGAGTGCGCAAGTCAGCATGACAAGGAAATAAACAAGGCCCATTGAGAAATTCCCTAGCTTAAGAGCTTTCCAAGTCAGACCATCTACACAAGAACAGTAGACCCACAATTGCCCAATGAGAGCCAGAGGCAGGAAGTGTCGGTTTCTGAAGGCCACAGGTAGCTCCTCAAGCCAGAAACACAGCCGGGCTGGGCTCCTGGGCTTCATTAGTGAAACAGAGTAGAGCCCACTGAGGGCTTCCTGGTCTCAAGCTGGAGTACACCAAGGGCCTGCAGTCAGCCAAAATGAACTATTCCCATGCAGACTCAGAAAGCTGTACCTAAAACAGGCTGGCTGGAGGGAACAGCAACTTACACTGCCCTTCCTGTTATTAAGTGGGGTCTGGTCCTAAATACACAGTATACATTGTTGCATTTATTTATTTGTTTGTTTGTTTGTTATTTTACCATCTACTAGGAAGGCTGTGTTTCCCTTCCATCTTCCAGATAAGGAAAGTGAAGTGTGGAGAGGGGAACTCATGCTCCCGGAAACCTGCTTTCAGTGAGTAGCATGGTCAAGGGTCACGATTTAAACTCAGGTCTGCTAATCTAAAATACCCTAACCTGTGTACAGCAAGTTTCAAGGACCCTCACTGTGCAGCCACATGAGCTAATCTGTGTAGGGCAAAGAGCTGGAGGTCCCAGAAGATATGTCATCGTCAGTAGGGAGCAATGAGGGAATCCAGGTCTGGGAAAGAATCATGGTGTTTTCAAGGAATCAAGGCTTTTAGACACAACAGGGTTGGCACACACAGGAACTCAGATAGACTGAGGCAGCACACACAGGCCATGCACAGGTCTGCCTCTGGTGGGGTCCTGGAGCTGAAAGGAGAAGTGAACACATGACCCCATCTCTAACCTGAAGCTATCGCCAACAAAGTCACTTGCAAATGAAAATTTAGTTTTCTCCAAGGGCATATCACTGGGGAAACTACTCCTAAGAGTAGGCTGCATAAAATGAACTCCATGGCATCTTGGGAGATTCTTTGTCTCATAATGTTAGGCTAAGTTATTTTTATAGGTCCTGAGCATATATATTATGACTTCCACTTTTGTGTTTTTATGGGATTCCTATGTGTGCAGATGTGTGTCTTTGTGTCTGTATCTGTTACTTATGATTTTTCTCTGGCTCCTTTTCTTGTTTAGTTGTACTTGTCTTACTCCAAATTGTTTGGTTTAAGTTTTACCTTTTTTGTTTTATTTCATTATTTTTCCTTACATTCTTGTTTTCTAAGGAGAGACAGAAAGGTAGTGTATCTGGATGGGAGGGGAGGTGGGAAGGAACTGGGAGAGTAGGGGGAGGGGAAACCATAATCAGAATATATTATATGAAAGAAATCTATATTTAATAAAAGAAAAAAATCACATGGGTATTTTACTTAAATTATTCCAAGTCCTATAACTGGCCCACTCAGTTGCCATACCCATTCGACAGAGGTGAGTGTGGTTTACAGAGAGAAGGTGGTGAATCTGCCTCCACAGTCCTTGTACAGGAACATACTGGATAGATTGCATACCTGCATGCACATTGTGAGGCTTTTCTTCTTGGGATACATTTATATATTGTTGAAATCTTCCTTTCTGTGTACTCATGCCATTGTCTTGGATGTCTGAGCTACTGGCTGAATGATGTTGAGCATGTCCCTGGCCTCTCAGAGGGAACTCTGTTTCTGCTCTTACAGGATTTACTAGGGTGGGGGCTTAGCAATCTTGTTCCATAAAGAGCCAGCTAGTAGAGATTTCACATTTGGCAGCCATACAGTCTCTGCTGGGTAACTACTCACCTCCCAAGAAACCAATA
This sequence comes from Meriones unguiculatus, assembly GCF_030254825.1. Taxonomy (NCBI): domain Eukaryota; kingdom Metazoa; phylum Chordata; class Mammalia; order Rodentia; family Muridae; genus Meriones; species Meriones unguiculatus. The sequence continues at coordinate 38,091,259 of NC_083361.1, read as the reverse complement.
TACCCACAGAGAACTCGAAAAACAACCCATTTGACCAGATGTGACCCTCCAGCCCCAGAGCTACATGGCCAAATAGTCCACAAATGTTATATGCTGTGTGTAAGTGCCACAAAGAGAGCAGTGTCAGGGGACTCCAGGGCTGTAAACCCAGTGGTTTGGATTCGGACCTGAGTTCAGTCCTAATCTCTGGATTCACACACACACACACACACACACACACACACACACATACACACACACACACACACACACACACACACGCACACACGCACACACACACTCCACTTCTTGGGAAGTTCATGTCCTTTTAGAAGTCCAGTGACAAGCAGCCACACTCTGAGAGCAGTCCTGGATCTCTGAAGTGGCCTGGTGCAGCCTCTGGGGCCGACAAGCTTCTACCAGCATCTTGCTAGCTCTTTCTCTCCAGCAACGCTGGCGACAGCAGCATCTTCTGAAACTGGGCTGTTAAAAACAGCAGCCTGCACACTGTTAGCTGATGAAAATCCTAGCTTTGTGAGAGCTAATTGTGCTGCAGCTGGGGGAGAGTACGCTGCTGAGATGAGAACACTGCTGTTAGCATCTCTCGCAGCCACAAAAGGAAATGCTGGCTGAGGACTCGGGAACAGGGCTGGCTGGCAGGGAAGGGCATGGGGCTGGATTTAACAGCAGGGATATGAAGCATTTGTCTTATTGTAAAATAGATGTGTATTTGGGAGCAGAAACGCTCTCCCTCTGCGGGCATGAAAAGCCTTGAGCTAAACAGAAGGCTGCTGATTTTGAGTCTATTTTAGGTGCCTGTCGCTAATTGTGTGTTTCCCAGGCCTGTGCACACGCTGCCTGCTCAAAGAATAGTCCCAACAATGGAAATGGAATGAATGAGCATCCCCCCCACTGCCATCATCAGAGCACAAGCAGTCCCCAAGGCCAGCCAGGCCCAAGGCTGCTCCACTCTTCTCTTCCTCCCTAGGTGCCCACACCCTCCCTGTCTCCAGGGTACTTGCTGGAACCGAGTAAGGCTGCCTACTCTGTGCCAGGAAGCTATTTACAAAGGAAATAACTCTGATAAAAGGGATAAAAATAGCTGGCCACGATGGAAAACATTTCGTTGAGCGATCCGTTGACACAAGGGGAAATGGAACTGTGAACAAGATAGGTGGTGACAGACACAAAGGGAGAAGTAGCCAGGCCATGACAGTGCAGGAGTAGCTGGGACAGGCAGGTAGTGGGAATGGCTCACGTGAATGTTGAGCCACAGTCTCTACCTCCAGCTTCTGCTTTTTCTCTAACCTTAGAAACATGAAGGAGGGCCAGCTGCAAGCCCCTTCGGCTAAGATGGATGTCTTAGCAGATGGGAAGCATGTGGCCTGTAGGAGGACACCAGGCAGGAGCCAGGCTTCTGGAGTTCAAGGCTGACAGTGTGTCAGCACCATTACTTTGTAACCCCGTGACCTTGGACTAGTGCTTGAGCTTTTCTGAGTCTCAGCTCTAGCAGGTGATAAAGGGCAGCATCAGACCTGCATCGTGGGCTATGGAGATAACACATGCACACTGTTTGTCAGTGTGATGTCATTCAGGCCACGTGGTATGTTACAAATATGAATGGAACACTTCCAGGGTGCATGGCCCCACTGTGACGGAGGGCACAGTCTGTTCCAAGATGCTGTCATTTCTTAGGGAGAAGCAGAGAAGGAAAGACATCCATTCTTAAATGTGTAACCATCACTGCTCACACAATGACATCCAGCTAGAAGTAACTCCAGGACACCTGTTCTGAGCCATGGAGACATTGGGTCTGTCCAGTTCTGTGGACCTGCTACATGCTGTGGTGGAGAGAACATTCTGAGAAAGTCACAGGCTAGTGAAGAAGACGGACAGTTCAAGCAGTAGGTCCAGGGTTTCCAGGCCTTACAGTGGGAAAACCTTTACAACAAGTTAAATACATGCAAGCTAATCATATTTAGATATTTCCTAAAAATTAATCAGTAGCAACTATATATCATAGCAATTTAAAAACAACATCCCAAAGTGACTATGTCAATACATGGAAATGTGAACAACAGCTATTTCTGGAGAGTGGAATTGTGAGAAATTTGTGTCCCCCCCCAAATTTCCCCCAAATGCATACAATTAGTATGCATTATTTATTTAACTGGAAAAACAGCAGATAAAGCGAATAAGAAGGAGAATTGCCTCAAAATATCACAGAAAAGAGAATATGCTGACCTCAAATGCTGCTGACTCTAAGGACTGCGACTCTAAGCACCTGACAGTCTCCAAGTTTGATGCCTACTTCAGAATACTCTCAGGAAAAGAAAGAGAAACAGAAGGGAGGAGAGTGGGACAGGGAAAGGGAGAGTGGGAGGGAGAAAAAGGCAGGTGTATGTGTGTGTGTTTACTCGCTGGGTCCAAAATGGTCACTCCAGCTCCAGCCTCGCAGCCTCGCTGCTTTGGAAGAGCAATCATTATGGAATCCATGGAAAACTTCCAAGGCTAGGCTAAGACTGTTGGACCTCGGAGGCAAACCTGGGTTTGCAACCTGCTGCATGGTTGAAAGGTGGTGAGGCAGGGATGCGCCTTTATTGAGCACATGGCCTGTTGACTCTGCATAGAGCTTCTTCCAGCAGAGGACAGTGAAGAGTGAACTTTCTCAGCACAAAGCAGTGTTGATTTTGCACCCAGACTGTGCTTTGCCTATTTCACCTACTTCTGCAGGGGGTAGGTGGGGCTGCCGCTGACATCCAGTAGGGCTCAGAAACATTCTCAATTTCCCAATTAGTGGCCAGGCCAAGAATGAAGGGTGTTCCAATTCCTGTCCCACATCCTCCTCTGATGGAAACTACCTCACACACTCTCCCCAGGATAACCTGGTTTTCCCTCCCACCCCAGGGAGCTGGTGGACTGAGCTCCCCTCCCCCACTGCCTGCTGTGAACCTCCTCAAGTCTTTCAGACAGCCCAGGCACATCCACCAACCGCTTGGCCGTTAATTAGCCTGCCACCCCCGGGTGCTGAAAACAGAGCAAACGCCTGACTCAGGCCCTTGCCAAGAGCGTCTCCCACACGCAGGCAGGTGAGGAGCGATGGGCCTTCCGGCCCTGTACCATGCCAGCTCAGAAACCACCCAGGGTGGCTCCCTGACAAGCTGGAGAAGGGAAGGACAAAGATCACTTTCTGCCACCTGAAAGCTGGTGAGTAGGTGAGCCTCTTCACCCCGCAGAGCTCTGGATGCTAAAGCTGATGAAATGAAACAACAAAGCCAGAACCGAGGCTGGCTGAAGGGACAGCTCTGCACAGGTCATTTGCTCCTACTGAGGTCACCAGCAGCAGGCAAATTCTAAAACCAAGAGCCATCAGCAAATTCCCCTCTCACATCACAGTACATAGTCATTGAGAGCTACTGTGTGCCTGGGTGTGTCTGAAGAAGAGGAATGAAATCAAGTGTCCAAAACCCCTGAGAGATTCTAGTAAACAATGGATAGCCAACCAATTAAGTAGGTGAATAATATGAGTGTCAGATGAGGCGCTAAGAAGATCCAAATGGAGGGTAGGGTGAGGTGGGGTGAGGTGGGGTCTTAAAGAAGCTTAAATGGTTCCCAAAGGCTGGAATTCTAAATGCTTGATTTTCCTCCAGTGAATGTCAAGAGTTCCTTGGAAAGTAAAACAGGCGGCTCTGAGACATTTATTCTGAGAAAACACCATGGCTCCCGGGACAGAGCAGGGCAGTGCAGAGGGCAGAGGGCAGCCTTCTTACTGATGATGGCGTTCACACCGATATTGGAGGGAGCAGCAGGAGGCCAGGTGTGCTGTATATCTGGCTAAAGGCTTAGCTTCCCTCTGCTTTATTTTCTTTACGTTATACTTGTATACAAAAGTCTTTATAAATGATTAGAATTCTTATTGCTGGTGTTAATTGGCCTAATTATCTGAGGAAATTGTGCAGCTGGGCTTAGAACCAGCAAACCATAAAGCCAACAGGGAACCACTGCCCACAGACCCATCTGGATTGGGGGTAATCTCCTCATGGCCTTCTTTAGGGCATGTTTTGTCTCTGAGATTTCATGAGGAGCATCCTCGTGTCCTGCTCTTGGATTCTATATGACAACGTGTTCTTTCCTTTGCCTAGAGGTAGCCCTCACCACCCGAGGCATCTGCTCAGTATGGCTGCCACCCTCACTTCATCTTCTCTCAGGAGTCACCTTGCTGAGTCCATCCCTGGGCACCCGTGTCACTTGCTGTGGCATTGCTGAGACCAGATTCCCTATGAAAACAACTGAAAGCCAAAAGACTCCTTCAGGCTCACAGTTTCAAGACTGCTCGGCCCATGGTCACTTGACTTCATGTGTTTGGGCAACAGGAGAGTGTGGTGGAGGCTGCTCTTCTCATTGGGAGGTGGATCACGTACCTCAGGGATCCCCCAGCGAGGCCCCAGCTCCTAAGGCTTCTAAGTCACACTGGGAGCCTGTCACAGTGTGAGAAGAGCAGGCTGCAGCACCAGGGAATGGCTCAAAACAGCCTCTGCCCCATCTGTCTGTCAGCCCCCAGTGTCTGTCATCACCGTTGCCGGCTAAGCATGCATGGAAGACCCCTGCAGCTGTGTGGCCGCTCCCCCACCGGGAGTGCTTGCAGAGTGAGGGAGCCCGAGCTGAAGCTCTAGTCCCTCTCCTCAAGCCTTTCCACAGCCAGCCTTTATAGAAGCCAATTTCCACACAACACTGCAGATGATGGAAAAGCCACACCACTGTAGTTTGAATGTGAAATGATTCCTGCAGGCCCCTGTATTTGGACATTTGGTTTGCACCTGTTTGGGGAGCTGTTTGGGGATCCTTGGGAAGCTGAGCCTCACTGGTGGAAGTGAGTCTCCAGGGGAAGATTCTGAAGGCTCACTGCATGTTCATTCTGTGCCTCCTGAATACAGGTGCATTGTGCCCAAGCCAGCCTCCTGCACCTGCCACCAGCTCTTCCTTGCCATAATCGAAACTGCAAACCTAAATAAGCCCTTTCTCTCTTAAGTTGCTTTTGTCAGAGTCTTTGTCATCATAGAAAAGAAACTAAGGAACACACCTTCCCAGACGTCTCAGAATTCTGTGTTACATACCCTGAGATGAAGTCCACAGTGCATAAAATGAGGCATTGTAGGCGATCCGGAGCACTCACAGTGCTGTCTAATGACCACTCTAATCCCAGCCTTGTACATGGTGGAGAGGTGCTCTGTGGCAGAGCTACATGCCAGCCTTCTAAAGATTTCTATCATTCTAAACGGAACCCAGCTATACTGTTGTAGAAATCAGTTCCCATCTTTGCTTCTGTCATCTTCTAACCCTCTGTCTTAACTTACTTGCCCATCCTAGACATTTCCTAGAAACAGGCCTGCACACTGTGCTTTCTTCTGTGTCTGCTTCTTCCCCCAGCACAGTGTTTCTAAGATTCATGCTTCTGGTAGCATTCGTCAGCACTTCCCTTCCCTTATGCCTGGATATTATTCCTTTGAACGGATGTACCACTTTCGCTTCTCTCCTCATTTATTGGTGGGCATTTGGGTAGTCTCAGCTTTAAGTTACCATGAGTGGTACTTCCATGAACATTTGTACTCAGTTTTTAAACATTCAGATATTCCGAGTGTACTGCCCAGATGTTGACCTTTTGGAGGTCCCCTTAGACTTTTCCACGGCAGCTGCATCCCTTCTCCCTCCTACCAGCATTGTATAAAGGCTCACATTTCTCTGAATCCTCACCGACACTTGTTATTTAGAAAACTAAATAACTACCCCCATGCATGTAAAATAGCTTTCACCATGGTTTGGATTTGCTTTTCTCAACTGACTGATAGTATCATTCCCTTTGCACATACTTCTTGGCAATTTGTATTTCTACTTCAAAAATACAATTTATTCTATGAACATGTCTCTCTCCTCCCCCGTGTAGTGTCTGTGTGTCTGTGTGTATCTGTGCCAGCATGTCAGCATGCCAGCATGCTAGCATTGCTGTTCTCTCTCTCTTTTTTTTCAATTGATATTGCCTATCCTTACTGGGGCTAGACCATGTCTCCTGCAGTTTTGATTTGCATTTGATAAGTAATTTGAGCATTAGAGAATTGTCTAATACAAATCCTTTGCCCACCTTCTAATTGATTGATTTAACTTGGTCCCTTTGTCATTGAGCTTTTTATATGCTAACGCTCTTTATATATTGTAGATACTAGATCCTTATCATATATAGGATTTGCAAATACCTTCTTTGGTGAGCAGCCTTTTGGGGGGGGTCAAATATGTTAATTGTTGATGAAACCCAATGTATCTATTTTAAATTTTTTTGTCACACCTGCTTTTATGTCACATTTCATAATCCACTACTGAATTCTGGGTCATGACTTTGCCTCCATGCTTGATCTTAAGAGGTTGTACACTGTGTTTTACACTGAATCTATATGTGGTATTCTGAAGACGGGACCACATGACCACCATCCCCACCTAGAAACTGGGGGTTGGAACTTTTAAAACATTAGTTTCCATCTTCAATGAATACATGGTTTTATTAATCTTTAAAATAGTTATATTTTTATTATTTGTGTGTGTGCAGACTTGTGTGCATGCTACATCATGTGTGTGGAGGTCAGAGGACTGCTTAGAGCCCTCTCCTTCCACTGTGAGGGTTCTGGATACTAAACTCAGCTCATAGGGCTTGGCCAAGGTCATCTTACCTCCTAAGCCATCTTTCTGGCTCCAGTTAATACACACTCCTCAAAAGGCAAAGCTAAGAAGCAGCATGGTGGCAGAGTGCTCGCCTGCCATCCATGAGCTCAGGTTCAACCCCCAGCACTACCCAAATAAAGAACTAAAGGAAGCACAGGATGATTTGCACACACATGAGGTGCAGTGAGAATCAACACACACACACACACACACACACACACACACACACAATGTGCAGCGATCCCCAAGGATACCTGTCACTTCAGATATATGCCACTTATCTAAAAGAGAACATTAAAATTCACCTCTTATGCAGCCGTATCCTGTATGCTCAGTTTTCCCACCATCCCTTCCCAGCAGCCTTTCAGATCCAGCAACTGTCACTCCATTGTCTGCTTCTCTGATGGTTTCATTTCCGAATATGGTGCTTGGCTTCCTGGACCTGTCTTATTTTACTTTATACATTGTTGTCCAGGTTCACCTGTGTTACTGGAAATGATTGCATTTCAGTCATCTTTCTGCCTGAATACAATTTCATGTTGATGGATACCACTTTCTTATCCATCCCAAAGAAACTGAGGTTGAGTTACACAAGGGGAAGTAAGACAAGCCGCAGTCAGCCCTCAAGTTTAGCTGTCTGCTCCGCACACAGGTTCCTTTTTTCGGCTATACCCAGCAGCAGGATGGGTTGGGCATACAGCTGCCATGTTTCAGGCTTCTTGTGGCTGCTGTGATCTTTTCCATAGTGACTATTCTCATTTACACCCCAGTCCAATATGAGCATGTCTCGCACTCTCTCTATACCCATGCCAGCCTGCCAGCATGCCAGCAATGCCAGCCTGCCAGGATTGCTGTTCTCTTACTTTTTGAAATTGTCCATCCTTGCTGGAGCTAAACCATTTCTCTTGCGGTTTTGATTTGCATTTGGTGAGTGATTTTGAGCATGATTTTTTTTTTCTTTCTGCTGACCACTTATATAACCTCTTTTGAAAAATATCTATTTAGGTCATTCTCTCATTTTTAATCAGATTGCTTTTTGGTTGTTGAGTTCTTTAAGAGCCACATAAACCCTGAGTATTAACCTCTTACCAGTCACATAGTTCACAATTGCTTCCTCCTTGTCCCTCTCCAGCCTGTTGATTGGTTCCTTTGCTGTGGAGAAGTCTAGTTTGACAGAATCCATCCACCTGCTTTTGCTTTTGTTACCTGCTCTGAGAGTACCATATCCCCAAGATATGCCAACATCAGTGTCCTAAAACATTTTCCCTCTATCTCTGCCTAGTAGTTTCATAGCTTGGGATATTGTATTTAAACCTTTGATTATTTTGAGTTGATTTGTATATGGTTGGGGACTGTGGTCTTGATTCTTTCTCTATGAAAAATCCATTTTTCCGGCATCACTTACTGAGATGGCTTCCCTTCAGAAGCAGGGACCCTTGCTGCCTCTGTTGAGGTCCAGACTTCAAGAGAACACACAACCAGTGTCACACAGTGTCAGGGCTTACTCCTGTGCCTCTAGCCCTGGGGCCTGAGATGTTTGTCCATTGGCTGCCCAATACGTCCATCCTGTTTCTGTGTCCTGTCCCCACATTGTCTACAGCATGGCTATTTGTCAAAGGGCCAGCCCATTGCAGAGTGTGGGTTCTCGGTAATATCTGCATGGGGTTATTCTGGGGTACAGGATGGGGAGTGGGGGCAGCCTATCAGAACAGCTGCCAGGCTCATTCCAAAGGAAAGCTCCCGTTGCCTTCTATGTAGCCTGCTGTTACAGTGCATTCTTGCAACTTCTACCTTAGAAAGCAGTGACAGTGGGGAAAGCTCTTCATTTCTCAGCTTTCCATTCAGTGGAACTTGCGGACACCCCATACATAGACACAAATCCTGGCATTAAAATCAGTTTCTGTCCTGCAAGCTCACATCCCAGAGAAGTAGTGAGATGCAGTGCTGTGTACTCTGAGGTAAACTGAGCCTTTGCCCTCAAGCCCATGACAGATGCTTACAGCCTGTAGCCTGTTATGGGCTGGCTCTGTGCTGCGGGCTATAGAAATAAGCCTTATGAACATCTCCTAAGCCACTAGAGACCAAAGGGAGAGAGACAGTTACCACAGTGTGAGCTAGAAAGGACTATGGGCCAAGAGGGACACTAGGAAGTAAAAAAGGAAATACCCATGGAATTACAAAAAAGTACCTGGAGCAACTGATGTATGACTCAGCCTGGTGATCAGATGAGAAATGCCTTCCATAGAATTTTATATTTGAACAGCTGGTCCCTAGTTGGCTATACTGTTTAGGGAAGTTATGAAACCTTTAGGAGGTGGAGCCTTCCTAAGGGCATCACCGGAAGTGGGGTTTGCAGGATTAAGCCTCTCTCTACCTCCTGTTCTCTCTCTCTGCTTCATATGTATAGATGGAAATGTGATCAGCCAGCTTCAGGCTTCATACCACCAAAACTCTATCCCTCTGGGACCATGGCCTAAACCCGTTCATTAAGTTGCCTTTTGGCCATGGTATTTTATCACAGCAACAGAAACAGTAGCCAATATATCTAGTCAGTAAAATACTTGCCTTGCAAGCCTAAGAACCTAACGGATTCCCAGAACCCATGTTAAAAAAGCCAGACGTGGACCATGCACCTGTAATACCCTGGTTTGGGAGGCAGAGATGGGAGGATTTCTGAGACTCAGGGACCAGTTTAGCTGAACAGGCAGTTCTGGGTTCCACAAGAGACCTTATCTCAAAAATCAAAATGGAGAACAACTGAGGAAGACACCAACAGCAATGGCTTCCATCCCTAGCCACTCCCATCACCTCTTTGAGTCTTAAAGTGAAGGTAGTGATCAGATAGCAAGACCCTTCCTCTCCTTGGGTTCTCATTTGGGACACAATGGACCAGGAATCCATTGAGATCAAAGAGTTGGCACCAGGACTTCGATTGCACAGTAGGGAAGACGTCAGTGCATAGAGAAGGAAGAGACGCACATTCCAGAATAAGAGCCAAGAGAAGGGATGATAATCTGACAGGATACTGCCTTCCTTCTTGCCCCTCTCAGTTTTTTAAACATATACTTCATCCTTGAAGATTTTTCTCTCTTATTTTATTTATTTATTTTTCTTCACAGTTTATTCATTATATATCCCGATTAAAGCCCTCTCCCTCGACTCCCCCAGTCCCATCCTCCATCCTTCTTTTCCCTCCCCCTTCCCCTAGTCCACTGAAAGGGGGAGTGCTCCACTATTGCCATCTGCCCATAGCTTGTTAAGTCCCATCAGAACTGCCTGGATCCTCTTCCTCGGTGGCCTGGCAAGGCCGCATCATTGGGATGAGCAATCAGAGAACAGTCAACTGAGTTCATGACAGAGGCAGCCCCGATCCCCTCACTCAGAGATCCACATGGAGACTGATCTCAAGCTGTACTGCAGAGCAACAGTAATAAAAACTGCATGGTACTGGCGTAGAAAGAGACTGGTGGATCAATGGAACCGAACAAAAGACCCAGAAATAAATCCACACACCTATGGACACCTGATTTTTGACAAAGATGCCAAAACCATACAATGGAAAAAAGATAGCATGTTCACCAAATGGTGCTGGTCTAACTGGATGCCTACACATAGAAAAATGCAAATAGACCCGTATCCATCACCCTGCACAAAATTAAAGTCCAAGTGGATCAAAGATCGCAACATAAAACCAGACACACTAAATCTGTTGAAAGAAAAAGTGGGAAAGAGCCTTGAACTCATTGACACAGAGACAATTTCCTAAACAGAACACCAACAGCACAGGCTCTAAGAGCTATAATTAATAAATGGGATCTTGTGAAACTGAAAAGCTTCTGTAAGCAAAGGACACTGTCATCAAAACAAAACTACAGATAGCCTATAGACTGAGAAAAGATCTTCACCAATCCTTGAAGATTCTTAAAGTGCAAAACAAGAGAGATCACCCCTTAGCTTCACGAGTGGGTGGAAGCTGAATCATTTGACTTCTCTGCGTCACTGGCTTCACTGTGCCCCACACAGCATGTGCCAGAAGGCAGAGCCTCGGTCTCCTCCACCACTGCAGCTCAGGGGACCCACAGCTGTCCAAAATGAAAATTGATGAAGTCCAGCTTAGCTCCTCCTCCCTCAGACTGCAAGGAATAGGGCTGTTGCTTTGAGTGTGGCTGGACTTCGGAAACCCAGGTCTCACCACGGATTTGGGATCCAAACCCTTGGTGGGTCTGGTACTACCTGTGACCCTTGGTAAGCTCCCCCACCCTCTTTGATCTTTCATTCTTTCACTGGGTGACTTGGGGACAGGAATTGGGTTCTGCTAAGAGGTGTTTACTTTCACAAGAGGTCAAGGAGATCATGCCTGTGAGGTGCTCAGCTCACAGGTAGACAGTATTCCACGAAAGGTCCTACTGAAAGGACCAGGATGTAGAGAGCACGGAGATGCCCTCTTGGTGCTTAGTAGTCTCAACCCAGGCCCGAGACCCACCCATCTGAGTGGCACTGATGGGGAGAAGGGAACCGCTGTGGAAATGCAATGCAGGGATGGAACTGCAGGATGACTCTAGGGAACAAGTTACACTGCTCCAAATACATGTGTGTAGAGCCCTAGTTTGGCTCTCTGGGATTGGGTCTTCCTCCAGGATCACACTCTCCCTTTCCAGCCCTGGCTCCACCCTCCCTCGGCAGGTCAATCAACTGGGTCATTTGGCAGCCTCTTCTCCAGCCACAAGAAACCCAATGAGAATTAAAGAAAAAAAAATTCCCTTGCAGGGTCACTCCCTGTGGCTGGAGTGACTGGATGTTCAGGGGACTGACCTGGGAAGCTGTCAGTGGGGACAGTCTGGACCTGGATGGAAGGGGAAATATTTATTTTTGCAGGGATAAATATTACAGAAAAAAGTTTCCATCCTCCAGGCTCTGGTCTGACACAGATTTTTCTTACTAGGAAGCCATTGTCACTGCCTGAAAAAAGGGCAGTAAAAGAGCTCTTAGATATTTATTCACAAAATAAGTAAATCCACAAAATACATCAACGCACCTTGTTATAGCTTGAATGTACAGTGTCTCCCACAGGCTCACGTTTGAACACTTGATCCCCCAGCTGTGGTCCTCTTTTGGAAGTTGGTGGAACCTTGCTGGAGGAAGTACTTTACTAGGGGAGAGCCTAAAGGTTTTGAAGCCTGGCCCCACTTCCTGTCCATTCTGCTTCTTGTCTGTGGATGCAATGTGAACAAGCTCATGCTGCCATGCGTCCCCTGCTGTGATAGACTGTGTCTGTTTATACTGTGAGCCACAGCAAGTCCCTCCTTCCCTCAAGCTGCTTCTTGTCAGGTGTTGTCACCAAACAAGAAAAGTGACTAAGCTACTACCTGTGCAAGATATGGGGATTCCTGTCCCATATGGAGTGAAAGCACTTGGACTTGAGCCGAGGCTTCGGGATTATCCCTTAGGTAACCATGGCCAGTTATCCATTTTCAGGCCTTTCCCTGGGTCCATGAAGGAGCTTAGGAATGCTGCCCAGGATAATGCCTCCATGGTTCATCCAAGTGGATTTTCTTTCCCTTGTCATTCCTCCCTTCCACCAGCTAAACCCTTACATGGCCAAGAGTTCTCAATCACTTCACTCTGCCAGCCATGCCCAGGTGGTGACTGCCAAGAGGACAGGCAGAATGTCAGCAGCGGAGTCCTCATAGAACTTATGACAGCTTGTGGACAAAGCTGAAGATGGAATCTAGACAAGCCACATTTTATCTCAGGAAGATCTTTATTGGCCAGAGTCCCCTTTCCTGCCTAAAACAGGTGTCAGTTCAAATGTCCGCCTTGGTTAGCCTGCATGAGAGCCGCCAAGCCTCGTCTACAGGCTACTTATAAGAGAACTCTGCAGTGCAAGCGAACACGCCCAGCACTGGGCGAGGGGGAGCCACAGGTATTCCTCCTTGGCTACCACTGGACACCAGGCCACCTGTAGTGTTTCTTCAGGAGAGGAAGAGAGAGGCAGAAGGAAAGTGATGTGTCTGCACAACACCACATGTCCTGCATGGCAAGGCGGAGTGAGCATTTGCACACAGCCAGGGCTTATTACAGTGGTATCTCCAGCGCAAGGAGTGGGTGACGGCCGTCATTGTGTTGGCACTGCTTTCTGTGGAAAGGAGAGAAGGAAGTCACCTCAGCACTTTTGAACAATATGCTTTTTTTGCATTCCAGATAACCAGGTGAGATGGGTGGCAGGGTGCCCCCTCCTCTCTGTCCCACTGCTGGGACTCAGGGCAGGGCCTAACCAGGCATCCAGGTCTAAGGACAAGCAATTACCAGCAGGAATGTATGCAAGCCACTGCCACGGCTCTTACCAGGGTGCTTCTGAGTGAAGAGGGAGATTCTTAAGTGTGGAATAAACGGGAATTTTAATATTTGGGGGGTGAGGTAAGTGGAGAACAGCACTTCTCGGTTTGAGGCAGAGTGGAGCAGAAGGAAGGCATAGACTTCAGGACAGACAGGAGGACTTACAGAACTCACAGATAGGATCAATCAAACATGGAATGATCGCCTTTGAGCTCTTAAACATGCTAGGCTCCCGATGGGTGGCTAAATGTTGTCATCATTATCTTGGTTGTTCACGAGCTGTGTGGCTCTGGGCAAGTCACCTGGCCTCTCTAGGGCTCAGGTTTCACATCTATAGAAGGTCGATGGAGGGAGTCCTGGGTGTCTGGTGCCGAGGAGCACGTAGCAGGTACCCCAGCCACGGGCTTCCTTATGCCCTGCTTCAGAACATCGACTGGGGAGTGAAGGGCAGGCACGTCCACCCTAATACCCCACCCATCCTCATCCTTCCAAGTTTTCGGGGAAGAAGTTTTGCTGAGAGTTCTAGGTGAAGTGCCTACCACAGCTCTCCTTCAAACAGAACAGGAGGCCCCGCTCTGGAGCTCTGCCAACAGTCTCCTCAGAAAGGCATGGCAGCCAGCTCTCTGCCCACGGCCTGCCAGGGCCAGACTGGGTGGTGAAAATAAAATCAACAACTAACGAGGTGTCTTTTGAGCCTTCAGGGAAGAGATTGGGCATGCAGCCCACTTGGGCTAGCTTCTGGGCAATCCGAGAAAAACGCTTTCTGCCTGGTGAGCATCCCCAGATATTACTATCTCATGTGTGTGTGTGTGTGTGTGGTGTGTGTGTGTGTGTGTGTGTGTGTGTGTGTGTGTTCTAGAACAAATGCTGATTCCAGCCTAACCCGCTCCCCCAGGGAGCCTCCCACCGTCAGGATTCCCAACAAGCTCTGCTCTGAAACCTGTGTTTGTGCTGCCCTCTGCTGGTGAACTCGTTACTGCAGCCACCCAACGCTCCTGCAGCAGTGGGTGAGCCTGACTTGAAATGTCATTCATGCCTGCTCATCTCCAGTGGAGGCTCCCCAACTCTGCCCTGTAGTGACCTCAATGATCTCCATGTAGACAGTCAGGACCATGAAATGCCTCCAAATAATGTAGTTCCAGCTAATATTTATTTACTTACTATGTCGGGATAGGTGACTCTATACGCTCAGTTTGTTTGCTTCTCTTAACTTAATCTTCACAGGCAAGGTTTGGTTCCCCCACTCAATGAGGCTTCTTGATTTGTATTCCTCAACTGTCTCATAACTCTGAGGAGGTTTTACTTTCCTCAAAGCACTATGGAATGCAGAGCTGAAGCCACACACTGGCAATGATCAGGGTTGGGGTTTGAGCTCAGATAAGCCTGACTCTAGGGCCTGTGTGCTATTTCAGTGGTGGCTCTGTGATTTCAGAGGACATGAGGATTGCCAATGATGCTTGTTAAAATACAGGTTCCAGGGCTCAGGTGATCCAGGTATCCAATAATCCCTGGAGGTGATGTCACCCTTGGGTTCCACAGATGTTTCTTCACGAACTCTGGGAATCTGGCTCGATCCAGGGCTCAAGCACCAATGGGTACAGAATATATAGAGAGGGACAGGCTGGTTATTGATTCTGGCCTAGGAAGGTCCCGCTGGAATGTGGCATACACAGCGAAATGGGTGGGTAATTGACTCTGGCCTAGGAGGGTCCCTCGGAGCCTAAACTCTGCCAGACTGTGCTGGCCCTCTGGCCACTCAGAGCTGTAGCAGGTAAAAGGAGAAACCCTGACCAGACTACAGGATCCCTGTTCTTGTGCACACTGTGATCCATGCACTCTTCCCCATCTTCTTTTCTCTCCCTGCCCCACTCCTCTCACCCCCTCTTCTCTCCTTCCTGCTTCCTAAAAGTTCTCATATCGTCTTGGCTGTCTAGCACCACACTTTCTGCGTTCTGGTGTACCCGGATGGCAGTTAGTGTCCCCTCTGTGTAGGTAGAACCCCTTAGCATGACGTGTGCTCTTAACTGCCGAGGCATCGCCAGCCCACAGGCTGTGGAACCATTAAGAGGACCCTGTGGAGATTAAACTAGGGCCATGCTGCCGATCACACTCTGCTTGAAGTTACGCTCTGACGTGAGCAGCCTCTGTCTCGGCGCCCACTGCCACTGCTGAGAACTGACTTTCCCTCGTGGCCTGAGACCACGAGTCAGAGTAGTTTCTTCCTCCTAGAGCTGATTTTGCCAAGTATTTTGGTCACAGGAATGAGAAAGGAACTGAAATACTGGGTTAAATAAAACAATAGAATCCTTCAGTCTGGATTCCTCGGAACCTTTAAAATGTGCAGCTGTGTGGGGTGCATCAGCAGGCAGGAGAGGCCGTCTGCATGGGCTTCTGAAGACTTCTCTGAACACAGGCACTTTCCACTGGATGTAACTGGCAAAGTCCCATCCACCTCCCCAGCCTGACCTTCAGCATAAGGTCATTTGGGGGTGGCTGAGGGGAGGGGTCACTGCAGATGAATGAAGCAGAGTGCTCAGGCCTCTCCCTTCATTGATCACCTTCACCACAGTTATGTCTGATTCTACTTGTGTGATCTCCAGCACGGCCTGGTCAGATGCCCTGTGGGGGATGCCCTGTGGATGATGCCCTGTGGAGGACGCCCTGTGGAGGACGCCCTGTGGAGGACGCCCTGTGGAGGACACACTGTGGAGGACGCCCTGTGGAGGACACACTGTGGAGGACGCCCTGTGGAGGACACACTGTGGAGGACACACTGTGGAGGACGCCCTGTGGAGGACACACTGTGGAGGACACACTGTGGAGGACGCCCTGTGGAGGACGCCCTGTGGAGGACGCCCTGTGGAGGACACACTGTGGAGGACGCCCTGTGGAGGACACCCTGTGGAGGACGCCCTGTGGAGGACACACTGTGGAGAACGCCACGTGGAGGATGTGCTGTGGAAGATGCCCTGTGGAGGACACACTGTGGAGGACGCCCTGTGGAGGACACACTGTGGAGGACGCCACGTGGAGGACACACTGTGGAGAACGCCACGTGGAGGATGTGCTGTGGAAGATGCCCTGTGGAGGACACACTGTGGAGGACACACTGTGGAGGACACACTGTGGAGGACACACTGTGGAGGACGCCCTGTGGAGGACACACTGTGGAGGACGCCCTGTGGAGGACACACTGTGGAGAACGCCACGTGGAGGACACACTGTGGAGAACGCCACGTGGAGGACACACTGTGGAGAATGCCACGTGGAGGATGTGCTGTGGAAGATGCCCTGTGGAGGACACACTGGAGGACCTGAGGTCAGTTCCCAGTAGCCATATTGTATGGCTCACAACTGTAACTCAAGCACCAGAGGATCTGACATCTTTTTCTGGCTTCTGGCGGCATGGGAACACTGGTGGGGCACACTCGCATGCATGCACATACGGACACACATCTAAACAACAATAGTGCCGCCAAATTTACTGAAACATTAGTCTGATAGGACATTTCTACATCACAGATCAAATGGAAACATTCAGTGTCCCAAAATCATTTAATATGGGACACTCCTCCTTTAGTGAGGGTCCTTCTATAGCAAGGAGAAGTGTGACATACCTCTGTCTGGCCTTCTCTCATCTCCAGGCAGTTCCTGCTTCCTGGTGTTGTCTGAATGTGCAAGTCACATAGTGACGGACCCCAAGGCCACATTCTCAGTATTAACAGAACAAAACTGGTATTTTTGTGGTAGCAGGTTCTCTCCACACATATGTGCTTCCTCAGCATGTCATCTGCTGACCGTGGCCATTAGCACTGTGGAGGACACCCTGTGGAGGACGCCCTGTGGATGATGCCCTGTGGAGGACACACTGTGGAGGATGCCCTGTGGATGATGCCCTGTGGAAGATGTGCTGTGGAGGATGTGCTGAGGAGGATGCCCTGTGGAGGATGCCCTGTGGAGGATGTGCTATGGAGGATGCATGGGGCACCTGGGTATTGACAGCTATTCCGTATCAGCTGAGCTATGCAGTTCACCTTCCAGGCAAATACTTGTGTTGCTCATCATAAAGATGGAGATGTTGAGGCTCAGAAAACCTTTTATTTGGACCCAGGAAGTTGCCTTCAGAACCCAGTGTCAGCCACAGTAGCTCATAAGTCACAGTTTCCTGAAGCTGGGAGCAGGCGACTGTGGCTGTGGGGATGGTACCATGGGGCCTCTGAGGTGGTTCTGCAGCAGTCAGTTCTCAGATTTCTTCAGAAGCACATCCTTGCTCCTTTTTATTTCATTTTTCTCCACCTGACTTGAAGGTTGGGAGTTTGAAGGAGGCAAATACAATAAGAACACAGGTGATTTTACCACTGCCAAATCTGAGCAAAGCCACAAATCCAACTTAACAAAGAGCTAACTAGGAAGTCAGAACCTGGGAAATCACCAGATGCAGTTCTGATGAGGAACCTATTTAATAAGCACACAAATTCTATTAGTGTTGGGACAGGGCAGGAGTACAGATGGATGAGGAAAAGCTTGCTAGAAAACAGAGATTCCAGGTAACCCCCAGTGACCTGGCCACCTGCCCTCCAGTGACAGAAGGATGCCAGGCACCACAAGGTTTAGCGGGAAGGGGCCCTAAGCCCTAAGGATGTGCTAGGAAGATGGCCCGGGAGAGATGGCATCTGAGTCTCTATGCTACCAGGCCCCAGGGAGCTGCCTTAATGCTTGCTGGTGGATGAGGAGTCATGGTCCCTCCCACTGCTCCCTTCAGTTACCCTAGCTGGCTCACCAGAGCCAAGAGAGGTAAACACAAATGCAGATCCTTGCAGCAAGAGACAGATTTGGAATGAAACAAGACTCAAATTATACCATAGAGCCCGTGTTTTTATAATGCACCTTTCTCAGTGTTTTCTCCAGAGTTGCTGGAGCCTCTAGGAGGGAATGCAGTTACTTGTATATCATTAAGTAAAGAGCCATCCCATCTTTGTCAGGAAGCCTTTCTTCCTCCCCAGCCGGTAGCTTCAGGATGGATGCGTGTGCGAAAATAGGGGAGGGAGAGGACACCTGCCTAGCCAGATCAGGTGACTGTCCTGGTGGTGGCAGGGTGATAGTGCAGACAGCTCTCACACCCGCCCATGGGCGGTTTTCCACTGGTGTCTGCACTACATTTTCATGCTGTCTTCAGGATGCCTGCTTCTGTCACAGAAGGCCTGTGAGGCTCAGAGAGGTTCAGTGCCTCGGCAAAGCGCTCACAGATGTGAGCCTGTGGTCAGTGAATGCCCTTTGGCTTTTGAGAGATTCAGGGCTTAAATAACAGCCCACTCCTTTCTATTTGTGTGACCTTGGGAGCACCCCTGAAGCAGAGAGTTCTTGGCCTCTTCGGCTACAATGCTGGATACACTGATGGGCCCCTGGGCGCCAGGCCCAGCTCCCATTTGCTGCAGGAGCCTGTTGACTGCACCACTCCCAACAATGCCTGCCATCGCTATTAAACTGGAGCCCAGCCCTTCCTGGCCCTGAAATCGAGCTGGCGGTGTAGCTTGTTTTGACTTGGAGAATGCGGTAGGGTGAAAGCCTCGCCAGCCTCCAACACCACAGTTAAAACCTGACTTATCCTTTTAGAGTTAGAGCCACAGGGAAGGCACCCTGCAACCCTGCTGGAGAGACCAACACTGAGGCCCTGAGTGAGGACTCGAACCTGAGGCTGACACCTGGGTCGCCCACGCCATCAGGCCTCCCAGCTAGCACTCCACTACAGACCAACTTGTCACACCCCTGCTCCCTGTCCAAGGGCAGAATCATGAGCTGAAGGCCATTCATTGTACAGCACGTATTAGTCACTAGAGAGCTCAACTTCCACAGCAAATGCAGTGTAGTTTTAAACAGTAGCCGATTCTGGAATGCACACTTACCAGCTTGTTACAAGGCTCCTTTGCCAAGAACCAGCCACTCTCAGAGTCCCTTCCAATGTCCTTCAGGCCTCGCTCCTCAGTCACACAGACTCATGCTGCCCCCACATGGACAGTGCCCTTTCACATTGGCTCATTCTGGGCTGCAGGACTTGTTTGAGAACCTGTCATCTTCCCTTCAGGAACTCTCTCAGCCCCAACAGGAGCTGCAGTCTTGACTTTGGGCTCTATGAACCAAAGCTTGGCTTGACCAGTGCTGGAGGAAAGCATCCCACCCAAGGCTCAAGCTGAGGTGCCTCCAGATTCCTAGAGATGTCCGAGTACCTGCAGAGGCAAAAACGTCACCCCCAAAGCTGCCAGCAGACCCATGCAACCAGAGAGCCCAGCTCTCATCTGGGGTCCAGACTACCACCAATCTCCTGAGATGTGCACAGGCCACATCTTATCCAGCAAAAGACACTTGTGCTGAGACCACATCAGGGAGGCTAACAGCATCAAGCACGAAGACAGGGCATTCAGCTTCCTCTCTTTACTTAAGGCACGAAGAAGAAGCACACACACACACACACTGGTTTTAATATCTTGATACTTAACATTTCATTACGGTTGCTGTCTTTGAAAAACCATCCTGTTACTTATTTCATGCCTTAAGAATGAATTGTCCCTTTCCCATGATCCCAGGAAGAGGTAGAGGTGTGAGCATCGGTAGCTCAAGTTCACCTTCATTACATAGCAAGTTTGAGAGCAACCTTTGACACTGTGTATCCAACCAAGGGGGCTGGAGTGATGGCTTAGCAGTTGACAGAACTTCCTGCTCTTGCAGAAGAACCTGAGTCTGGGTCCCATCACTCATCTGCAGTGGCTTACAACACCTATAACCCTAGCTCTAATGGATCTATACCCTCTTCTAGCCTCTGTGAACACTTGCATGAGCACAGAAACACAGACACACATGCATACATGCACAAATACATACACAGACAGACATGTATGCTGGATACAGACACACATGCATGTACACACTAATAAACATAAAATAAATTCTTTACAAAAAAGAAGACAACCCAAATCCAAACAAAAAAAAAAAAGAAAGAAAAGGAGGTTAGTAGCATAAAATAGCATAAAATATTGTCAAGAACCACCTGACAATCGTGTGGCTCCAACTAAGCCCCACTGTAGGTTTTGCTGCTATTCCCAGCTCACTTCCTTTTCTCCATGCTGCTGCAAATAGGTTGTGTGATATTTTGTAGGATGTATTGTCAAGCCACTATAACCACGCCTAAGTGCTGTTTCTTACACATCTCACTGTTAACGGTAGCAGCAGTCCACTTGGTCCATGCTCCACAATTCTCAATGCCTCCTCTGATTTGCCATGGAGAACAGTCTGAATCTGTTGCTTCTATACATGATGTTGGCAGTTACCTTGTATCAGATGGTTTTCTACAGCTCTGTCGCAGCTTTCATAGGGAACACACTGCCCTGACTCTGTCTGATGTCTCTTCTGGCTCACAGTAAGCTAGATACATGAACACTTGGGAGGGCAGGTGAGAGAGGAGCATTTGAAAGAGGGACAGGAAAGATGCAGAGGAGGAAGGCAATGGGAGAACAGGGTCCTGTGGACAGGTGTGGGGGCTATGCACTGCTCAAGGGGGACTAGCTGGGTGCTGAGTATGGGGTGAACTCATTCTGCTTCTGCTTCTTGGGCTTGGGGGCAAGCCAGAGGAAAGCTCCTGGGAAAAGAGGCAAACAGCAGAGAAGCCACCTGTGTTCCTTGATGATGGAATCTCTCTTAAATTCGTAGGCTATGCCATACCAACTCCTGAGAGCATGTTAGATAGAAGAAACCACGCTTCCACCACGAGTTTCTTCAGTTTGGAAGCCATCTTGAGCTCTGCAATATCCAATGAAGATGGATCATTTGCTTCAAGAGGATTTAAGCGTGAATTCCTACACACTGAGGAGTGTGGCTGTCTATCCCTGCATAAGCACACGACATCACCAGAACATATACTATACCGGCTCCCCAGACCCCAGAAGGACAAGGGCTTCTCTTATCACCGGTGTCTCCTGTGGCTAGTCTCTCCCCATAACTGGCCTGGCTAAAGGGAGTTTCTCACCTCAGGTAATGGCCCAGCTGATTGATGTGGGATATGCCAGCCTCATCTCCCTGTTAAGCAGAGAACACTGGGATTCTCCATCCAGCTCTTCACTGCCCAGCGACAAATTACACAAAGATCACAGCCCTGCCTCTCTGTGTCATAAGTGGTAACAATTTCCTGTGTTCTATTTTTCTATCACAGAAGCCAATGCTCAGGAAATTTGATCTAAACAGTCGTGTTTCTTTCTTTCTTCAAAACCCAGAGAAGGACACAATAAGGAAAATACTCCAAGATGCATGCACAGGCTAGGGCTATCCAAACAGGACTCTAGTTACTTGGGACATAATGCCAGCAACTGACAGTGGGATGTCCTGAAGTCAGAAGGCAGAAGCACAGGAAACAGCTAATGGGCCATGGAGACAGCTTTCAGAATACCTTTACAAGCTGCACATTCAACAGAGGAGAATTACATTCAACAGAGGAGAATTACCTACAATTTAAAGGAAAAAAAAACAAAAAACAAAAAACTCAAGAAACTAAACAAGGACCAAACAAGCTACCAATAAAGGGGCTAGTGAATAGAGTTCTTGAAAGATGAAGTGCAAATTTCCACTAGACATATGAAAGAATGTTCAACCTCACTCACCATCAGAGAAATGAAATTAAAATTACACTGAGAACCCATTAGGGTGACAGTCAATAAAAAATAAGGGAAAGGGGATTCGGGAGGGAGGGTGGGACTGGGAGGAGAGGAGGGAGAGGCCTATGATCAAGATGTAAATTAATTAATTTTCTTAAAAAAGCAAACGCTAGTGACAACACATGCTGATGAGGATGTGGCTAAAAGGGAAGCCTTACACGCTGTTGTTGCCACACTGTTGCTGGGAATGTAAACCAGCCTCTTCCAGAACTCAAATTAGGGGCTAGGGAGAAGGCTCCATGGTTTGTGGTGTGTATTCCTTGTGTACAGGGCCCAGGTTCTGTTCCAGGCATCCACACTGGGCAGCTCACAACTTCGGGTAACTCCAGCTTTAGGGGATCTGATGCCCTCTCTGGACTCTGCAGGTGCCTGCTCGCATGCATGCACAACCCATACAGACACATAATTTTAAAAAGTAAAAATCTTTAAAACTAAAAACAGATCTAGCACATGATACAGCCACAGGATTCCTGTATTTATCCAAAGGATCCAAACTGACATGTCCCAGAGAAACATCAGTGTTTACTGCAGCTCCATGCAGAATCATGACCTTCTAGAACCAACCCCAGGGGAATGGATAAGGGAAGTACAGTTTATATAGCCAACGGAAGTTATTTCAGGCACAGAGAAGGACAGCATTTTATCATTTATAGGACAATGGATGCAGCTGGCGATCATTATAATAAATGAGTTAAGCCAGTCTCAGAAAGACAATGTTTTCTTACGTGATTCCTAGATTTAATATAGATATGCAAAGCCATGAATGTATATAATGAAAGTAGAAGTGAAACTATTTAGAGAACAAAGGGACATAACTTGGAGGAGCAATAAAGGTGAAGGTGGGGTTATGGAAGGGATATACTCAATGTATATTTTATATGTACGTGAAGAATGTCCTCACCTAACCAGGTGCAAGGAACAGACCCAATGAAAACATTAAGTAAGAATAAAATAAACTCAACAGGAAAAAAATCAGTTGTGATGCTCTGGGGAAAAAAACCAATCAAATTAGAATTTAAGATAAATCAATACATGTCTCTACAGGCACAGAAAGGCCCCTCCATACAGACTACACAGACAGCACTTAGAAGGCATGTGGCCAGTGTCTCTTACTGGTGCCCTGGCCATGATCTACACTTATCCTGACCTTGGAGGACAACGCTTTAAGACGAGAAAGAACTCTCAGAGGTTTTCCGTATGAAATTCTCCATCTTCCTTTCTCATGCCTGGAAAAACAGAAACTGGACTCCTTTTGGATTCCATCCGTTTTATCAGCTGGCTTTGGAGTCTGCCCCGTACACCCACAGGCTCAGCCTGCAACGGCCAGCAGGGGGCAGCACCACTCTGCGGAATCCCCTCAGGGCTTTGCGGCTCGGGCCAGCCCCTCTGGTTTTCCCGCTGGCCGGCACCACACAGTCAGGCTGGCATGGCTTTCAACCTCCCGCCTTGGAGCGCTGGGAGAAGTGTGTACCCTCAGAAGGGCATGTCAAGACCAGCAGGCTAGAGTCAATTTGCAGTGCCCGAGTGCACCTGAAATGCTTTTCGCTGGAATACTCACTTTTTACAAATAAAACTGTCAGGATGGAGATTGAGGCCATCGCGGCTCCAGCTCAGTGGAGCATTTGCTGGACTCTTCACACTCTGCTGAAAGACATCTTCCTCCTTCTCTCATCCTTGAGAACTGTGTGTGTGTGTGTGTGTGTGTGTGTGTGTGTGTAGTCTGTGTACTGTGTGTAGTCTGTTCACACCTGGGTAAGGGATTCAGCTGATCAGGGTGCATCCTCCACTATTTCCGCTTGTGCAAGGATTGAGACAAATTCCAGGAGCTGACTATTCATGTCTTCCCAGACAGCTAAGTTCTTCCCGAGCAGTGAAATTAACAAGTGAAGTCAGTCCCTCAGTGGGGTGCATGCGGGCCTCTTGTACTCAGATCCAAGGTGCCCTGGCTGCTTTGAGCTTTCTGGGGGGACTTTTAGGGGAAAGCCACGTCCTGAGTAGGAGCTGGCCATGCATTGGACAGGTGGTCCCTTCAGTAGGCAGGGACAGCCTTTTTTTTTTTTTTTTACACCAAGGGTCCCTGCATAAATGTGTCCATCAAGAGCAAGTAATGCTGGATATACAGGCAGTACAGCTGCAAAATCTGTGTCTCTTTTCTTCTTTTCTCTCCTCTCCCCTCCTAGCTTTTTCTTTTCTCCCCTCTCCTGTTTTATTCTCTCCTTTCTTTTCTTGCCTGCGACATGAAAGACAACAGAAAGAATCCCCTTCCCCACGTTCATTTCACTGCCATGGACAGGACAGTCTCAACACCAATAACCCCCTTTACTCCCTTCCCCCTCCCCCGTGTGTGTGTCACGTACACCCATGCTGCAGTGTTCACATTCCTCTGTGGGCAGAACTGTGGCCCAGGAAACAGTCCTTCAGACACAGCAGTTTTCAGAGGGAAATGCATCACAGCAGGCCACTGGCCAGCGAATGCATTTCAGCTCTTTCAAACACAGTGCTGAAATCGGCTTTTTATTTATTTTTCCCATTTTCCCTCCCAAACACCAATAATATCTGTGCACTTGAAAAATATGTTGTTCTGCTTATCCTTCATGGTACAAAGTAGTTCCTTCTCAGCCTTGTGATGAACAGATCCTTGGTTCAAATGGGATCCAGGCTAGGCAGCTCTGCTCTGCCAGGGTGGCCTGGGAGATGCTGAGGGGGAGGAGGGAGGCTGATCAAAAGCCTCAGCCCAGGGGCCACTGAGGCAGAGGCTGGTCCCTCAACACCCCCAGCCAGAATGACAATGCCCCCATTTTCTGGAGATTGTGTTCAAAGAGAGACAAAGGGAGGGCCTGAGCACTGGGTGACTTGAAGCTGTGAATTCCCAGGGAACACTTTGCACCCTGTGGTGGCTCCATCTGCCCCTGCATTTCTGTCACTCTGGCTCTTGCCCTTATCAACACCAGGAGTGGCAAATGGCCACCCACTCTTTCTCTGACCACTTCCTGCCACCTGTTCCCCACAGGGTTCTGCCCTGTGCCCTATCCTGCAAGACCTACTGCCTTTATCAAAATATGGGCCACTCTAGCTCAGCCACAGGAGCACAGCCCCTCATCCTCCACAGACAGAAAGTAGGGGACCCAAAAACTCAGAAGCTTCCAGAGTGTGGGGCAGCAGTGTCCTGGATCACAATCCTCAGCAGAGGAGATGAGGGGAGGGCAGGAGAGGGCAGAGGAAAGGAGAGGAGATGAGGGGAGGGCAGGAGAGGGGAAAGGAAAGGAAAGGAGATGAGGGGGGAGGGAAGAAAAGGAGAGGGAGAAAGCAGAGAGAGAGAGAGAGAGAGAGAGAGAGAGAGAGAGAGAGAGAGAGAGAGGAAAAGTAAGGAAGGCAATGATGCCAACCCAGAACAATTCTGGAAGTTCAGTGGGCTTCAAGAAAAGCACTATTCTAAAGGATGGGTGTTTCCCCACCACTGCCTTTCTGCAGAAACAGAGGAAGTGCGACGTGACTGGCTTCACAGACTACATCACAGCTTCTCATTCTGTTTTGACATGACATCTGCTAAAGCTGCTATTCTTAAACCCTGTGTGCAACCTCTGACTTCCAGTAGACAACATGCAGAAAGCTGAGAAAGTGGTGGGCCACGAGGCCAGGCAGAAGGTGGCTGAGGAGAGGGGGGAAGTGTGAGTGTACCCAGCTGGGTCCTAGCCAGAGACAGCCAGCTGAGGCCACAGCACAGCAATGGGGACTTGCATGACAAGGGAATGTCCCTTTATAGTAAAGCCAGCCTGGCCTATAATCACCCCTCTCTGGGGCATGTTGGGGGAACTCTAAGGCAGTCGCCATGGCCCTTTCTCCTGTGGGACTCAGAGTGTGGCTTACATGAACGGAGAAGTTGATGGCAGTTCCAAATAAGCCTGTTAACACACCCTCCCATGTTTTTATAGGAACTGCAGCAAGAACAGTGGTAGGAAGGGGTGGTGATGATCTCTGAGAAGCCATAGAGCTATATGGCAAGAAGGAAGTTTTCTACCAAGTGCCTGATGATGGGGTGCCTGCATACAGGGTGCCTGAAGACGGATCAGCCCCTGAGCGGCCAGAGCTGTGCATTCAAATCTCTGTTCCAGAATTTACTACACATCTACCCTCTTGGCCCATTCAGGTGACCTCTGTGGCATGGCTCTTACTGCTCTCTTCATCGGGGAGGAAATGACCAAGCCCACATTTGTTAACCAGGAGGAATGGGTGAAGTATGAATATTAGCGTTCTAGCCTAGCCTGCACACAGCAAGTGTGTGAGAAATGTGTGCCCATTTCCCTTCTCATTCCACATTTTCAGGGAGCCCAGAGAGAACTGGGGAGTTCTTGGCCACTGCTTTCCTCCATGAGGCCAGTTTTATTAAATGCATCCGGGAAACAGCAGGCTTCTTCTTTTAGGAGTTGTGTGACATTCCTCTTCTTTGTTTCTAGGCAGGATCTCTGGCAAGGCCTGGGTTTTCCTGGCTGGATTCAGGCCTGAGAACAATCTCATTTTGAGGCATGAGGTAAAAGTCCAGTTCAATCTACCCTAAACTCAGTGCTCCTGTCCAACCCTGTGAGCATCTTTGTCACTAGCAGAGCTGCTGTCTGGGTGGCTGTGAGCTGCCATGTGCAGCAACCAGAAGGCTGGCCTGATGTCACACTGTGTCTCCTTCTTTTGTTGTGCTACTTTCAGCTTCTCCAGAGCAGAAGGCAGGGGATGGTGGGTACCAGAGAAGGGTAGATTTTATAGGCATACTATTATTACCTCCGGTTCTGATGCCCCCACAGGGCAGTTGGCTTGTGGAGTAGTTTGGGTATCTATAGTGTATCTTTCATAAATAAGCAAGGATCATGGGACAGCCTCTCGCTCCTCTGGGATGCTGCCAGCTCAGCTTGCATGCATTTCTGTGCCTCGAGAGCCCTCAACTTGTTAGGAAGTTGGGTTATATCTTATCTCCAAGATGGGTTATATCTTAGCTATGTCTTAGCCTAGTCGCCAGCCACTGTCCACTTTCCATGTTTTGGTAGATTACTTTCATGGTGCCTGCCTACTTTGCTCTTCAGTTAGGAGTATCCCCTTCTGGCAAGGATCTTCATTAGGTGACTGTTGTAGTAAGTAAAACTGAGTGTGTTGGGCTTTATAATGTTTATTATTATTATTATCCCTATAATTAGTGTGGTGGTATTATATAACATGGTATCACAAATAATAAGACACAGATCCTGCTTAGATTTTATAATTGTCTTTTTTATGTTGGGCCAGACAGATATTTCACCTACACTGTCTCAGTATCCTCACCAGCCATCTCCCAGCCCCCTTCCAATGCTGTCCTCAACCATCCTCATCTGAACTATCTTCTATCCATGATCTTATCAATCCTTGCTTTTATTCATCATCTGGCCTTTTCACGCCATTATTGGAGTCCTTCTTCCCAGCCCATGTGGTTTCTCCTCCATGCTAACCCATCATGGCGTCCTTCTTCCTCTCTTCCCACCCATCTGTCTGTTTGCTTCTTGTGATTCTCCTGTCCTCTAAATCCCAGGAACCTTAGCCACACCTACCCCACTCTGCCCTGTCCAGGTATAGGCCATTTAATCAGCCAGTCAGGTATGTCTGAGGCAGGTTTACACAACAAGGATAGGTGTACCCAGATCTTGAGGGCCACTGACATGCATTCAGACCAACCTCCAACAGGTGATCCCAAACTCTATCAATTTCAAGGAATAGCTCAAGCTGGGGGAGGAATATTACATGTTTCCAAAGGCCTTGTAAGTACCCCTCCAGGAGTATGAGGAGGCATAGTCCAGCCAATATACAAAGCATGTAACCGATATGTCCTCAGACCCAAGATCCTGGTGCAGAAGCCTCCAGAACAGCTGGGATTTCAGCTGCATGACACCACTCCTGGTTTAAACTCATGTACTCCTCAAACACAGCATAATGCCCCTCCCTGAAGTCTCCCATGTCTCTCTCAGCTGTTCTAGAAGCTTCTGCATATCTCCATTTTCACAATGCCATCTCCTTGCAGGTGGGAGCCATGAGTGGCCTTGGCCACTTTGTAGCCAGTCTGATAAGGGTGGCCTAGCCCATGTCTTTAGAAGGTAGATATTCATCCTCAGCTTTGGAACTGCTTCCCCTCAACTTCCAGAGGATAAAAAATCTCCTCTTGATATCATTCAGAAACAAGAGGGTAACTCTTGATAGTAAAGGTTGACACAATTGAAAGAGATGTCGATTATCTTTCTTATCCGAGACCCCAGCTCACATGCAAATCCAAAACATTGTCTTTGAGGAGTGTACACAAAAGAGAATGTTTAGCTTGGAGTGGTCACACATACTCATCATCCAGAAATCAGAGGCCGAGGTCATCAAGTTGAGGTCACCTTGGGCAAAACATGTAAAACTCTGGCACCTGTCTTAAAACGACTGACAACCCAGCCAGCAACAGCAAACCCACAAGCAAAGAGGCGAGTGGCATCTAAAATGTTTAAACTTGATTGTCTGAGGAGAGTGTTGTAGTAAGAGTACACTCTGGTCACAAAAGGAAACTGAGGGCTAGAATGATGGGATTCCTTGCTCTTGTTTGTTTGAAAAGGGATCTTGACATAGAGCCTCAGCTGGCCTTGAACTTGCCCTGTAACTCAGGATGGCCTTAAACTTGCAGTGATCCTCCTGCTCTTGCCTCTGAAGTGCTGAGCTTACAGGCATGAGCCACTCTGCCTGGCCTTACATGGCTCATAAAGCCCCATTCCTACAATGGTTTTCACCATGAGCTACAGATTTGCTGTCTCAACCACACGGATGATACTTATAGAACGGAAACGAACTGTTCTCTCTCCAGGATACAGGCTGGCCTCTTGTAAGAAGGCCAAGCACAGAGTTGGGATCATAGGAGGACTTGTTGTTGAAGGTGAAGGGTGGTGACTGAATTCTCCAGCCATCTGATTTCCCTTGGATAATGGATGTGGTGATGTCAAGTAGCATACATCATTGTTAAATGCACTCTGTGACGAGGTACATAGAACAAAACCCGAAGTCAAAGAGCCAGGTCCTGAGTTTGGGTCCCAGCCTGCTCTGCCACAGCTGGGCCATTTGTAGCCAGTTAGTAGGCTCTTGAAGACTGAGTGCTCTGTCAATCAGAGATGGCTGACACCATGCTGACTCTCCTTCCTTTATCCCTTACAATTTTCTTATATACCCACCAAGTTCCAGGCACTGAAGATTGTAGCATCCATAATACTATTGCCTTTCTTAAAATGGCATGGAACTGGAGCTCGGGAACATCTTAAAAGCCATCCCTTTTCTTGTAGAAAAGTACATCTTCAGCCTAACACCATCATAACACTATAACCATCACCACCACCATCATCACCACTGCTGCCATTACCACCATGATCACCACTATTACCACCACCATTATCATTGCCACCACCATTATCACCACCACTTTCACCATTACCATAACCGTCACCACCATCACTACCACCACCACCATTGTTACCATCATTTAAGGACATTTTATCTTTCTCTGAAAGTTCGAACAAATACATAAAACAATAAAAATGCACAGGATCTAGGGGTATGACTCAGTGCTAAAGCACTTGTCTAATATCCCCAAATCTCTGGATTTGATCTCATAGTACTGCACAAATCGAATAAAAAGAAAAAGAAAAAGAATGGGTGGAGTTCTACTTCTTTCCTGACTTTCAGCTCCCACAACTTCCTTAGTAAATGATACCATGGACAGGGAACATGAAACAAAAACTCTGGGAGGCTGAGCAAGCAGCCAAGACAGAAAGCAATTGGAGGCCAATGGCTTCCCCTCGGTGCCTGAGCACCCAGCATGTAATGTGAGAACTGTTTTAGATATCTGCAACCAAAAGAGGCCTACAACAGTAGCACAAGAGCAGGAAAAGGAAAGGTTGGCTTCAAGGGCAAATCCAGAGTTTGCAGGTAGAAAAACTAGAAAGGAATTGTTTTGTGTCAGCATCGCTGTATGTCATGGTCAAGCCTGGCTTTGGTGTGACAGCCACAAACATCCGTTTGGAGGTGAACATAAAAGGATGGCAAATATCCTAGCATCCTCCAAGTTGTCATGGATCTGCTTCTGGCTTCCACGGGCCTCTGCAGTTGCTTTGTAACTTTGTCTACTTTGGGTAGCCATGACTCTCAGTTAACCTGGAGAGGTGGCACCTGGACTGATGGTGAGATCTTCAACAGTCCTTGCTGAATGCAGGGCAAGCTGTTGTTGGAAGCTAGAGCTAATGAAAGGCAGTAGGATGTCTTCTCCATATACTTGCCTCTGATTCTATGCATCCCACTCCAAACACTGAGCTTTTGGAATCCAAACGTCCATTATGGCTTGACTCAGTCTCCCACATCCTGAGCTAAAGGTGAGACAGAAGTTCTCCTGAGAGAAGGGCCCAGAGAGTCTTCAGTTACGTATGTGGAAAGGATTTCACCTCAGAAAGCAAGGTATTTTTAAGTTGCAGCTTTTTGTGATAGGCAGAGAGGGATGGAGGACAAAAGAGAAAATGGAGACTAAAACAACAGAAATGGTTAAAGTAACTTTTAGGAGAAATAGAGAGGAGAAAGAGATACAGAAAGTATCCACCCTCAGCTGGGAAATAAAATCTTCCACACAGGCACTTTAAATAATAGAACCCCCTCCCAAATGCCTAGGGTGATTAGCACTGGAGTTTAGCAGCAGAGCTGGTTTCCAGGGCAACCAGCCCCTCCCTCCGCTTCCATGAAGTCACTACCCTCCAGGTGGCTGTGGAGAGCTGGGCTAGTGCAGAATGGCTGCGTTGCCCAGCAGCCAGCACAGCTCCTGTCTGGTGGATCACGCTCTGCCATTGCACTCCACACCTGGGGTTCCCGGACAGACTTCCTGGGGACCTCCATTATGCAAGCAGCTGGACCCCAGTAGCCAGTTTTGCCCTCTGTAGGGTCTCAGTGACCCCAACTCTTTGACTGAGAGTTGAGAAGTCTTTCATGGCAGGTTGGAGGATCAGTCTCTCTCTCCTCCAGCTCTATCCATCTCCATCTCTGCCTTCCATCACCATCTCCAAGTGGGCAAGGAGGCAGGGAAACAGCCAGGGGTAAGGGAGGGGATGAGGATTTACAGGAGATCCATTTTTTCCAAAAAGTGGGTTCTCCAAATGACCAGGACTCAACAGAGCCTACTCAAGCCTGGCCTGGCCTTTACTTCCCTGTCTGGGAAGACAGAATGCAGTTCAGGTCTTGGTGCCTGCTTGCAACACTAGCGTGGAAGCAGTAAGTCTTGAGGGCTTGAGATTTGAACCTGGCCTGCATGGGCACCTCTGTCTACACTGTTACCCCTGAACTCTATGCCCTGTTGCAGGTACATGAGCACACACACACACACACACACACACACACACACACTGAATGATGAATAAAAATGTAATGACATTTTTTAAAAGTGGAGAGTATCTGAGGAAGATGCCAGATGTCAACCTCTGGCCTCTACACGCATATACAGGGCCATATACAACAACTAGCAGCATATTAGCAGAGACAGTAGTGATCACATATGTTGGCTGACAGCAGCAGCTCCAGGCATGCTTCCTGGTCCCTGACACCGCAGGGACCAGGGGAGAGAGCATCTAGGGGGAAGCACTAGCTTCTGGGAAGGCACCCTGTCTTTCTCTAACAAGGTAGTGCTCACAAATGGTTAGAAATGCACGCTTGGGCAGTGACAGGCAGCACTAAAGACGGGTGGCCTCCCCCATGTTGGAGAGGCTGTCCCAGGTGTTGGGGAGCCACAGAGTGAACAGGAGGGCAGAGAAGAGCTTGGGGTCTGAGCGAGGCATGCCTGCAGGCATAGCCACGTTCTAACTCACGTTCTAATTCAAAGCCTTGAATTCCTGAGTCCCAGTCTCCTTACTCATAGAACCTCCAGCCCTGAAGGTTTTAACCTCCATGAGATGACTCCCAGCTCTGGGTCTTTGCAAAATGTATAAGAACTGGGCTCCAGAGTAACCTTTATTGCAATAGTGTATTGCCTATGGAGCCATGGATGCATTTCTTTACTCTCTGTGACTTGTTTTACTCCATCTATGGAATGGGTATAATCACAATTCATTCCTTGGAGGGTACACATATGGTAAAATGCTAAGAATGGTGTGTGGCAGATGGACCGTATCCCTTAACATGCATCTAACTGGTAATTCTATGTGGGGATGGGATTGTAAGGAGCTGGGTAGCAGCACATTAGCTACAAAGGGTGACAGAGACAGACCACACGTCAAGGCTGGGCAGTAAAGATTCCCACACTAAGCCCACATTGGGCCTTGTTGGCCTCTGAGGCTCTGCCTGTCTTTTCCATGCTGTGTCTGTCTGAATTAATGGGAGGCATGCTGACCCATCACTACAGCAAATCCAAAGTGGAGAAATTACTTCCTAGCTTCATTTTAAAAATCAAAGCTCCTTTCCAGCCAGAGGCAATTATAGAGTGACTCACAGGACAGCGGAGTATATTTCAATTGGAAGATGGCATTTTCCTAGCCCTTGCCATATGGAGCCTGGACACCAGCTGGTCCAGGGATGAGACCAATCACAGGGTCCAATTCGAACTAAATAAAATGACCCCCTGGAGGAAACAGCTCCAGGGAGGCCCACAAATCCCCACGACATGTCATTTTAGCATGTCCCATGTCAGAATGGGACTTGCATTCAGCCTGGTGCCTGAGGCCCTAGTACTCTCTCTACTGGGACAAGGAGATGGGGCGTCAGCTGTGAGGGCACAGCTGAAGAGTCCTGGCCGCAGCCTGCTGCTATATAGCCCCAAGGACATCCAGCTCGCCTAGAAGATCCTGACATCAGCTCCCCGTATTCCCAAAAGATGGGCTATGTGACTGACACCCAAGTCTATATTCACACTCCTGTCCCTGCATTTCAGCCCCACCCCGGGCGGTAGCACACACACAGCCTTCCCCATCTTCTGGGAAAGTTTGGCTTTGTCCATGCTATGGAAACTCAGCCACTTTTGGGTACAGAACGTGTACAGGAGATGACAGAAGGTGGCATTTGTGCTGCTGTCGAGCCCTGAGGAAGGCTTAGCTCCGATACCCTATCAGTCACCCTAAGCCCAAAGCCACAACCAATATGTCTGCCTCCCAGTGTCCAGATTCTGCAGCTCTGTGTTATCCACTGTTTGACCAGTTTTTGCCTTATTTCACAGGGTGACTAGTGTGGCCTCGAAGAACTACTTGGAGACTTTGCGGCTGAACGTACAAGCGTACTAAAAACGCTCAGTTCCCAGAAGCAGCAAGCACACAGAAAATTATTATAATTTCCTATTGCTGGTACCGCTGAGAGTTCTTAGTGAAGAATGGAGGATCTGGCTTCTCCCCTGCCATGGAAACTCAGGTCACAGTTCTGGCACATGGGTCCTTGGGCTGATCTCTAGAAGAAACAAAGGATTAAGAGGCCAGTCTTGGTGGGGCATTGGGAGAATTCTGCCCAGGGAAGGTGGGTGGCAGCCCTGGAGTAGAGGAAGATAGACTGAGTCCCCAAATCTGCTATCTGACAATGAAAGGGCTTGAGGGGCTCATCAAGGCCTGCTATAGATGGTGGCTGGGAACAGTCAATCGTGTTTACCCCCTCAGTTGCTGGGAACAAGTGCCCCTTTCTGTTGGCCTATTGTCTCTACTGAAGCAGGCACATACCTCCCATTGGCACTGATGGGATTATGCACTCCTATCAGGAGGACAACAGTGGGTCTCCCTTGGAGGCGGCTGCTTCAATATGGCCAGTGGGTTGATTATCAGCTGAACACAGGGAGACCTCTTTCGAGAAAACCATTCAGGCCTGAGCGTTTGTAGCCTGTCTGCTTGCTGATAACTTTTCAGAGAGGACACTGATTGCGTCACGTTCAGAAGCAGTGAAAAGGCTTAAAATGGCCATGACATTTGATCTTGAATCAAAATGGCAGCAGATAATGGCTTTCCACATGGCTGCGTGCCTCCATGGGCTTCAATCCCTTTGCTCCCTTCCCCCCAAAGAAGAATGCTGGAAATGTTTTGAACTCTAAGCGCCTTTTAAACTGGGTAGCTAAAAGTTGTCGCCAGACAGGTGCAGAAGTTTATGCCAGTGGACTGTAGAAAAAAAAAAGCACCCAGTTTATAAAAGGAAATAAAATTAAGATTAAATATAATTAAATTTTATGATAATGACTGGAGAGATGAAAGTCTAAACTAACTTGAATAAAGCACAATAAACTGAAAAAAAGACTTAAGAAACGTTGATTCATAGATTTTTGTCCAGTGTGGCTTGAAAACTAAACTAAACTAAACCCGACTCAACCAAACCAATCCAAACCAAACCAAACCAAACCAAACCAAACCAAACCAAACCAAACCAAACCAAACCAAACTAAACTAAACTAAACTAAACTAAACTAAACCAACCCCAAAAGAATAGTACTGAAAAATATTTCACACACCTTGAGGGGAATCAGCATGCTCTACCCATACTGGTTCCTCTGGGCTAGTCTACCAGCCCCTGACACAAACCACAGGACTCTAATGTCTTGCATGGAATTGACTGGAATTGACACCAGGTAAAACTTGGAAGCTCAGTGTCTGAGGTTTAGGGACAATGCTCACTCCAAAGCAATGTTTCTTTTTGGCCCTTTGGCACCATGACAGTTTGAAACTCCTGAGAAAATCATCTAGGATGGAGGAGGGGTCTCTGTCAATAGTGTACTTTATTTCTTGGGTAGGTCTTGGTCAGATCAATTTTGGAAAAGAGTAGAATATTCAGTTGAGTATCTGGAAACTGTTTTATTTTTTCACACACACATCTGCCCATAACTGTTTATTGATTGCCGACCACTGCTCTAACTTGACCTTAAGGTGACTCAGGTCACAGGAATAGACATTCTGTGACTTTGCAGAGTAAAGGCTACCTGAACGTTGCAGAGTCAATGAGACACAGGGAAAGGGATGAAAGTGACACAGGGCTCTTGATTTATGTATTTATTCATGTTTAGGTAGTCATTTATTTGATTCTTTATTAATTTTAGCCTTTTTTATGCCAGTCAGGGCCTCCCTACATACCCCAGCAAGCATTTATTATTAAACACCACAGTGTGCCAAGCTTTGTGCTTTGTGTTGGGATAAACTCATTGAGTCTAGAGACCTTCAGCACTGATGGACTTTAACATAAAAAATAAAAATAAGAAATGCATATGCACAAAGCTGCCTTGGTAGTACACACTTGTAATCCCAGAGTTGGGGGAGCCAGACAGGTAGACCCAGGGCTTATTGGTCAGCCTGCTCACACACACACACACCCACACACACATATACACACACACACACACACAAACACACACACACACACACACACATGCACGTGTTGGCTCTACCTGTGATCTGTGCTCAGCACTAAAAAGAGCCAGCCTAGGTACAGAAGCTAAGGTAGCTCCCTCTCAAACTCACCAAACAGCAAGAAGAGACAAAGTCCTCCTGGTGGCTGCTGAGAGTTAGCTGGTCCTGAAGCCTGTCACTGAGGTGGCTCAGCCAAATGGACAGGCAGCTTCAGCAGGCTTGCTTTTGGGGCTGTGCTTGAGCAGCATGGCTGGGAATCCAATAGGAAGCTTAGGATAAAGCTTTTCATTTCTCCTCAGTTGTTAAAGGATGATAGCAACAGGTCATCTTTGGGAGGTGGCACAGGTAAGCTTAGACCATACAGACTGGGCAGTTTATCCTGCTGGCTACTGTCACCAGCTTCATCCTTGTCAGCTGATGCTGTTGTAGCCACAGGACTGATGGGGACAGCAGGAAATACCACATGGGGCAACAGCTGCTTCTTATGGTCTTCAGACTTCTTTTCCTTCATTTTCCCTTCCTCCTTTCTTTCCTTTCTAACTAAAGATAAGGAGTCATTTCAGATCATCAGGGGCCCTTTAACTTTTTTTTAATTTTTATTTTTATAATATTAATCATAGGTTATTTACTTTATATCCCAGCCATAGCCCCCTCTCTCATTCCCTCCCAATCCCACCCTCCCTCCCTCATCTCCTCCCTGTCCCTTTCCAAGTCCACTGCTAGGGGAAGTCTTTCTCATCTTCCATCTGACCCTAGCTTATCAGGTATCTTCAGGACTGGCTGCAATGTCCTCCTCTGTGGCCTAGCTAGGCTGCTCCTACCTTGGCGGGGGTGGTGGTGGTGGTGGTGGTGGTGGTGGTGGTGGTGGTGGTGGTAAAGGAGCCAGTCCTTGAGTTCATGTCAGAAATAGTTCCTGTTCCCCTTACTAGGGAAACCCACTTGGATACTCCCTTTAACTTTTTTTTAAATTTCATTTTTATTTATGTGTTTGCATCTCTGTGTGTGTGCACATGTGTATTCAGGAACAAGAGAGACAATGGTGTCAGGACCCTTTCAGAATCCTGGGGCTGGAGTTACAGATATTTGTGTGTCACTTGACATGGCTTCTGAGAACTGAACTGGGATCCTTTCTAAGAGTATTCCTAACTGCTGGGCCATCTCACACACACACACACACATGCACACACACACACACACACACACACACACACACACACAGACCTGTTTTATAATCTCCTTTATCCCATGGGCCTCACAATTTGGAAGGCATTGTCCTAAATAAGTCCAATGCCTGAACGGTAATTAATGCATAGCTCTGTTTTGTTTTTATTAATCAAAGGTGTATGTGATTGTTAAGCCAACCCTCTGCTGCTCTAAATAACCAGGTGCACTTGAAAAAGACATCTGTATGCTCAAGGCCATGTCCTACTGTGTGCTTATGATAAAGCTGAAGACATTTGCTGGGCATCTAGGGATTCTAAGAATAGCTCCTGGCTCACTTATCATCTTCCCAAAGCCC
The DNA here is from genome assembly GCF_030254825.1 of Meriones unguiculatus. Lineage (NCBI taxonomy): Eukaryota > Metazoa > Chordata > Mammalia > Rodentia > Muridae > Meriones > Meriones unguiculatus. The sequence goes on along the minus strand of NC_083361.1, from coordinate 38,054,654 downwards.
AAGAACCCAACCTAGGAATAAAGCCTAATCTTTGCCTTCAGCTTCTAGAATCGGGCTCATCGCCAAGGTCATAGGCCACATCTGCACACTGAGCTCTGCTGAGACATATGCCAGCAGGTTCTGACCCAAAGTCAGATCTCCAGTGTGTTTTGTAAGCTTTAGTAAGTGTTGGCACATTCTGGGACCTTGTCCAAGTGTAGGGTCTGATTCATGAATTGGTACTGGGGTCTAGATTCTGAATTTTAACATGAACCCATGGGATGGTGCTGCTGGTCCTCAGAGCACACACTCTGAACAAAAAGTTTTAGCATTTTAGAGTTATGGCAGTGGGGTTCAAACTGGAAGAGTGTTGTTCAAATATAGTTAACAAATGGAACCGAAGGTTTTGAAGTCCAGTCTCAGATGTAACTGCCAGATGGGTCTCTTTATAACAGCTGTAAGAAGGCTGATGAATTTTACCACAGCTAAGAAGACTATTTCTACCTTATTAGCTGGCTTAGAACATTGCTCAGGACAATGAACATAAGCCCCCAAAGTAATATGTGGAACATGACAGGTGCCATGGCATGTCAACTTTCCATGGTTCTCCAGAACTTACTGCCTGGCTTTGTGTCTCTGAGTTCCTGCGTTTTCTTGACTTTGGGTAAAATACTAGCTGGTACTCATGTAGCTCCTGGAGCTGGGTCATAATCTGGGGTCACTGTCTTGGGTCTATCTGTCCAGTTTAGCAGCTTCATCAAAAAGGTGTTTTTTTTTTTAAGGTGCCACCCTCAATCTCAGAGGCTGTTGGACCTGGATAGCAAGAAAATGGTCCCATGTTGCTAGGAGTTTATTAAGAACCCCAATTCTCAAACCTCGAATCAGATCTTCTTGGGCTTGCTGATTACTGACTGCAACAAGGAACAGAGTTTGGCTCATGAATGATGAGACCCTGAGATCAAAGGAGACAGAAGAAACTGCTTGAATATCATTTATTAATAAGGGATAAATAGAATGCTAATTAAGGCAGAGCCTGCAAGAAGGCAAATTCCCCAAGTAAAACTTTACAGAATGCTCCAATGATTACCATTTTAATTAAAAATGCATCACTCAGTACAAATGACAGGACACTCCTTCCCAGCATGAGCGCTGCCTGAGATGCAGAGCTGGCTCTGCCTTCCAAGAGTGCAGAAGCAATGAGCTGGCAAGAAAACCCTTTAGTCTTTGGGGTAAAGTACAGCTGTGCCTCTCCTAATCTGGTTTCTACCACAGAGGCTCTGAGTCTGGGCTTTTCTGACTGTTTCAGTTTCCTAACTGTTCTCCTTGTCCATGTCTGACCTGCTTACCTCACAGCCATTGCCAAGCCATGGTCCACAGCATGACCAAGGGATCTAGCTTAAATCAAGCCTCTATCCCTTCCCCCAAGTCCTCTGCTGGCTCCTTGCAAACCACACCAGTGACAGAAGCCACAATTATTCAGCATTCATTAGCAAATATTTACCTATTTCCAAAATGAAGAAACTGAGGCTCAGGATGCAGAATTTCTGAGCCAATTGTGTGATGCAAAAGAAGCAGAGTGACAGGGCTGGAGAGATGACTCAGTGGTTAAGAGCACCAGCTGCTCTTCCAAAGGACCCGGGTTTAGTTCCCAGCATCCACGTGGCAGCTCATAATCATCTGTGCCTCCGGTTCTAGGAAACACAACCCCTTCTGCCCTCCAGGGGGACTGCAGCACATGATACACAGACATACATGCAGGCAAACGCTCGGGCACATAAAATAAATAAACAAAATTTTTTTTTTAAAGCAGCAGAGTGAGCATTTGGTCCAATGCATTTGGCCTGAGAGTCACTTCAGAGCCTACTTCCTCCACCATCAGCCTGGACAGCCCCCATGGCTTCGTTTCTGTAAGGGATGAGGCCTAGGTTCCTGTGTGGGGCAGTACCCTCAGCTGGCCTCCTCTGCTCCACCCTCACTTCCCAGGCTCCAGAGCTCCTGCAGCTCTGAGCTTTGTGCACTTGTGCCTTCCCCATGGCCTGTCACCATCCATATCCCCATTTTTTCCCATGCTTCCCTTCTGTGCATTCGTTCCTCACCTCCCACCCCATGCCCAGCTTTCTCCTCATACTTCCTTTCTTCCATCTCTCAACTCGTTTGCTTCTCTGCCCTATATCCTACTTTGCCTTCACTCGTATGAGGCATCAAGTTCCTAGGTTGCGTGGGCTGGGCCCTTTGCCTTGACATGGTTTTTTCGTCACGTAGTGTCTGACCTGAAGTGGGGCCTTAAAACATACTCACCTAAGTCACTTGAACAATTGGCCGTATGCTGAGGTCTGCACTCTTGGTTACAGCAAGGCTTGGCTGGACTGAGTCGCTTACTAAGCCATGTCTGCTCTCAGGGAGCATGTATTTCAGTTGTGGAGTCAGGTGAGAATCAGGCAAACAAGCTAGATGATGCCAGAAGGGGGCCAAGACATAGGGCTGCAATGAGGAGTCACTGGACATGCAACAACAACAGCAACAAAACCCATCGCTGATATGAGAATAGGAGTCCTAGCTGGGATGAGGACAGCCACACAGGACCTGGCAACTAAAGAGTCCCGAAATGGGAATGTACTTGGTATGACTAAGGAGAAAAAGCAGCTGCCCAGAAGGGACAGAGTGGTGACAGAGTAAACATGTGTCTCTCAGAGAGTTTAGTGGGGGACAGTCACAGGAAGGTCCTATCTCCAGTGGGGCTCAGCTCTCCCCTAACCGTTTACCTCAGTACAGAAGGAGCATCATCTCACTGACCAGATGAGAACAGCCAATCAAATGATTCTGGCCTGGGTCTCACCCTTGACCCCTCTGGATTTGGAGACTAGGAGGCACAGTGCTATGGATGTGGGCCCTGAAGACATCTGAGGTCACCCTCTGCCTCTTCACTAGCTTGCTAAGGCACATGGAATTACTAATCTGTAAAAGGACACAGTGGTGTTCTGAAGATCAGCAGGAGGACTGGAAGGCATTATCACATCTGAAGGTCTGAGAACACTGTCTGGTTCATAGTAATAATACTCACTACTAAGAGTACTAATGACAGCAACAGTGCCACAGTGTGAGCGTGAAGGCCAGAGGAATGAATCAGCTCTTTCCTTCCATCATGTGGATCCCAGGGACCTTACTCAGGCCATCAGACCTGATGGCAAGCACCTTCGCTCACTAAGCCATCTCTTTACTCCAGGTTGCTTGGTTTTGCTTGCCAACTTAATAGAATTAGGAAATGCCCAGGGCATCAGTGAGTCACTCCTTTGGCTGTATTGATGGTGTCATTTCCAGAGTCAGTTAACTGAGAGGGGATGACCCTCTTCCCCTCAACTCCTGAGTGTGTGTGTGTTACTAACTCATGGGCTGGGGCCCCAGCCTGAATGAAGAGAGAGAAGGGAGAAAGCCATCTGCGCACCAGCATTCACCTTCCTCTGTTTCCTGGACAACCACCATGTGAGCAAGCGGCCTTATACTCCTGCTGCCGACTCACACTCCTGCTGGCGCTGGCATGCTTTCTTCCCTGTGACAGACCCCATCAAACCATGAGCTCAAACTTGCCCTAAGTTGCTTCATGTCAGGTAATTAGTCACAGTCGTAATAAAAGTAGCTGATACCCCTCACAGGAATAAAATTAGGAAAACAGGTTGACCATTCTCAGTCCCAAACTGAAATCTGAATTGCTCCCAGGTCTGAGCTGTTCTGAACATCTACAGGACACAGTGAAAAATTCCACACTATGAAACTTTGTTTCATACACAAATTATTAGAAATACTGTATAAAATTACCTTCAAACTATGTATATATTTTTTTGAAGTATAAATTAATTTTGGATCCTACTTAGCAACTATCTCAATGAACACATGCAAATATTCCAAAATTTGATTTAAAAAAAAAATAAAACCCTTCTCAACCATCTTGGTGAGGTTACTGAATCTATAACATGAATTCTAGAAATAAAAACATCTCTGAACTCAGGCAAGGAAACAAACTTTTCTTATTTGAAAAAAGATTTAGTCTATGCCTGAACAGATCATATTAGTAGAACATTCTTGAGTTTTACAAATAAAAAACAGGACTCTATATTTATAGTAAGTGTTAGAAGGATGTAAGATGTGCTTGCAAGTACTAGGCAGGGGAGTCACAGTCAGGTGATGGTCTCCCAAGGGGATATCTCCCACAGAAGACCCTGTCATCTGTGATAGCTGTCTTGGAAGAGAGATGAGCAGCCATGCCTGAGTTTTCATGAAGATTGATCATATTTTTATCTCCCAAAAGGAGACTGGATGCCTGAACTCTCCTTCTGCTATTATGGCCATGGGTAATTAAAGACAGACAGACATTCTGTGGGGACAGTGTGGGAATGGGTCATTCATGGACACTTCATCACAATGCTGTAAGAGAATTGATGCTTTTTTCAGATCATGTATGGCAATGCCCATTGCTCCCTCTATACACCTGTTGGCAAGGCAGGGGCATGGACAGCAGAAAACTGGTCTTAGCACTCAAGTATTCACCTAGCACGTCCTTAATGCCCTATAGTGTCCAACTGCCCACAAAGTTCAAGAATGTACTTTATGGACCAAGGTCCTCTCAACAGCAGCCTCAGAAGGTCTTCAGATGCACACTAGGGCTTGTGTCAGGGAGGGAGAAGAAGAAACAGGACATCTCCGGGCAAGGACAGGGCACAGCAGGGATTATCCCAAGGAGGCCTTCCCTGTCTATTGCTGGATGAGAAGAGCAGGTGAGGGCAGGCTGCTTCCTGATGGCATGAAGATCTCCAAAGCCACTCGTTCCAAGGGACCAAGACCCTCCTCCTAGTCTGCCTGTAGCCCCAGAAGTGCCACTGATGTGGTGGTCCTCACTGAGGCTGCCTCCCCCTCGAGGAACTTCTCAGCTTCAACATGGTTCCCTGTGCACATGGGCTTGTCAGTACCTCCTCAAACAAGATGTATGGTTTCCACATCACTAACAACAGACAGCAGGATTCGCCTCCCTGGTATGCACCTCTGTCTTCCGTTTCACTTGGATGGAGATGGCAGATAGCTGAGAAGGAATCAGCCCCAACTCTGCCTGGAGAATGTATGCTAGACCGGCTGGGGTAGGAACCAGTCAGAAACTGCACATTTCTGCTGATCTGAAACATTCAGAGGAGAGCAGACCACTAGAGACCAGCATGTGGCTTCAGTTTGGCTGCTTCCCGCTGTCCCAGGGCATTCCACTGTCCCTCTGGGGATCCCCATGCTGCCAGAGTAGGATCTAGCACTGATGGACCCAATGTTGTGGCATCTATGCTGGTGCTGGGCATTGTACTTAACCTTAAATTTATGGCATGAATGTGGAATCTAATTTGGTATTTCTTTAATGGAGAAGCCAATACCATTCACAGAGTAATAATCAGACAGCCAGTTCAGACCAGGGGCTAACTGAAAGTGGGGAGAAATAACAGAAATTGGGAGGGGCTAACAGGAAGTGGGAAAGGCATCACTATAGTCTTACATAGAATCGTGTCAACCAACATTGCTCTTATATAACTCCAGACACTAAACCCTAAGTGTCTGCTAAATGAGGACCAAGGGTCTGGACACCATATTTCTAAGTAATAACTATGGAAAACCCAGAAATGTGTATGAAACTGTCAGGACGCCATAAAACAAAAAACAAAACAAAATCCCATATTAGAATAGCGACGGACTACTTTGCCCAGTCATCCTAGGAGACTATGACATGGCCTGGCCCTTTTAGGCCCAGCCCCCACTGCTGGCACTGATATCATCTGGCTGGCTTCACAGCAGCAGCCTTAGAGCTGGACTCTAGACCAGTGAAAGCATCCACCATGCCAGACAGGTCTGTCTTACTCCAGGCCTGCTGCAGAGCCAGGGTTCAGGCTCAGTGCCGGGCCATCTGTCATTTGGCGCTGCTGTTAATTGCTGTGCTGATGAACAAGGTCTGAACCTGATGCAGAAAATGCACATTCAAATGGAGACACAGCCCTTCAGTACTGTCTCCTGTCCTCTCATGACCTAACACAGCCTCTAGAACACAGAAGTCACCGTGGCCAAGTCACACCCAGGCCACAGAAGGTGCTTGTCCCAATGGGCAGAGGCTCCAGGGAGCCAATGCCAAGAATGTCTCCATCCAGAGGTGGCCGAACCCATGGGGTCATGGCAAAACAGGGGGCGCAGACAGGAGGACAAGTACAGCACGTACTGTGTGACAGAGTCTGGGCAGTGTTGAGATGATGAAAACATGGAGGTGGGGATCTGGCCAGCCTGGGGTCTCTACAAACCTTCCTAGGGGCACAGGAGGCCCAAGTTAAATGTTAAACAGTATATGAAGTACAGAAGCTCTCCAGGGAGAGAGCAGGATCCAGATGGAGAACACTGACTGCTGCAGGGCCCGGGGAGGTGAGTGTGGCAGGCAGAGAAGGAAGCAGGAAGACACGGGTACAGAAGTGAAGATGCTATGGACGGAGGCAGGTGAGGCTGGGAGCCCTGAAGAGAAATGGTTCCATAAACCATGGCCAAGCACTGCTAAGCATAAGATATAGCATTATGTTAGTATGGGGCCCTTGCCCTTAAGGGTCTTGAGAGCAAGGAATGTGGGAGGTGGCCCTGAGAATGGCAGATACCATTAACCACAAAGTTAGAGAAGACCAGCTTTAGACGGAGCCAGAGTAGGGCCTCCAGCGTCAGGCAGGGCAGGGCTGGTGCTTGGACTCATCAAGCACCAAGGTCCTGGCATCACTTTGTTTTCTGGGGAAGGGAACTTGAGCAGTTTGAGAGGTGAGAAAGGGAAGAGATCAGATGTAGACCCCCCCCATGAACCCAACTCTGAGCCCATGGCTCACATGGGAGGCTGCTTTCCTCCTGGAAGAGGGAACAGACTGAACATGTGTGAGGAAGGAGGATGTCTACAAGCACCGGACGGCAGGCATGAAGTGGTTTCAGCTGGACAGGAGTGTGTGTGGGCTCCCAGAGGACTGGACTCGCACAGGGTGACAGTACACAGAAGGACACAGGTTCAACAAGCCTTGGAGCCCAATGGTCTGTGGACAAGTGTCTGACCCTCCCGCATTTCAGATTTTTTTCATGAAGACTATTATAGTCTAACATCTTTCTGTTAATGTTAATGTTACGTTTATAAAGATAATATGAATCAATGCTTAGGAGCTCAGCTGTACCTCCTGAGTCCCATACCCAGATGGTAAACAGCGAGACCCCAGAGGTAGGTTGGTTGAATTAATTTACATGGTGATGGTTAAGCAGCTGGAAGACACGTAGTCTTTATTTTCACTTTGGCTGACCTGGTACTCAGTATGTGTCCCAGGCTGGCCTTAAACTCATGGCAGTTCTCTCGTCTCGTCCTGCTAGTGCTGCACTGTAATGCACCACCGTGGTCAGCTGTAACCTTGATCTTATCACTATCTGAGGATAACACTCTGACAATCATTCTCACTTCTTCAAAAAACACAAGTCCCTCATCAGATGTTTTGTGATTTTTTTCTGCTATTCAAGGAAATTGCCTTGAAGAAATGGAAGATATTTTCAGTGTCTAAAATATATGGCTGTGGATGCCAATGGGATGACAGTGGCTGTCAGAGGCTGGGTAGGTACCACAGGAAGCTGGGGGCCTCAGGGCCTCCTGCCTGGGCCAGGGCATCTAGGAATAACCCCAGCTGTGAGGAAAGCAAGAAGCTAGAGTCACCTCTGTAGCTGGTCCCTTCCTGATGAATCCTGTCAATTCCCTGGGGGTGGAAGCTGCATCCTCTCCATCATTCATCAGCCAATTAGAAGCCTCTGGAGGCTGTGGTCTTTTAACCATAGAAACAGTAGCACTCTGGGCCAGTTCTGTTTTTATTGCAAGGATGAGGTGTGGGCTTGGAGACTGCATGGGGAGAGGTAGGCCTTTGTAAGGGTCTGCTATGGCTCTGCCTGTGGCCTCAGTACCTCTTGCCATCCTTAAGCTGGTCTGTGGCTGTACCTGAATTACATTGTCCATTTGAACTGGGCAGAGGGTCCTGCATGTCCCAAGTCCCACGGCACTCTCAGATGACTCTGTGAAGGCAGCTTCTCACACCAGAGCAGGGAACTGGGGGTTCAAGAGGGCTACACAAGCCACTCAGCAACGAGGCTACCGTACATACTGGAGCTCCAGCTTTATCCCTGCCTCATTCTGTTTCACATAACAGGGGTGAGAGAGGTGAAAGTTGGCTAGAGTTCTTTGCAAAAATGACCAGATGGTGGTGGACCAAGAGAAATGAAGGCTTGAGCTGAACCCAGAGGCACAAAGCTGAGCAGAACAGCCCCAGGTTTGCATCTTGGCTAGAGCACCTTGGGAGAGGGGCCTCCTGTCCCTGGTCTCCCTGCTCCTACTCAATTTTGCAGGGCCTGCCTTCAAGGTGTGGTAGAGAGCTGAGATAAAGCATGGAGGCCAGCCATCATCAAGTTCCCATTGTTCTAAGTACTGGTCATTACTGTAGAGCTATGCCCACTAGTCCATGAAAAGCAAAGATGAGCACTAGACAGGTGAGGTCACCCTTAGGAACAGGTGCTAAGAAGCATCCTCTACCAGAAGCCCTTAGATGTAGGTTAATTTTATTATTCTATTCCCCAGAGAGATGACTATTAGTCTCAAACATCGAAGGTGAGAAAGTAGAGACCCTGAGACCACATGGCCATAGCTAGCAATCCAGCTTCTTTTCAGCAGATGCGGGGCCTTGCCCTATGGAGCTTGGTGACCTGGGATGGGACCTGGACACCCAATATCCGGAAGGAATTATATGCCATCCAGAGAGTCAGTCATCCTGTTGGCCCATGGGCTCCTTGACAGCCAGGTGATTGACTCACACTGAGGGTGTCACTAGGGCATGGAGAAAGAAAGGCAACACTCTCTGGAGTCCACCCCTCCTTCCCAGAGTCACATAGAGGGCATTACTGCACAGGCCAGGCGAGTTTGAAGGGATTCTGTGGCCAGCCTGCAGCCCCCTCCGTGGAGGTGCAGCCATAGCTCACGGTAAGGGCCTGGGGAACTGTAAAATCCCATTTGCCACAATTAGCAGATGATTAATGAGACAGCAGCAGCGGTAGTCTCTGCTCCCTAGAGGCCCACACCTCTGTCTCCTGACAGCTCCAGCTTGGGACATGAACCAGCCAAGCACCTGGTACTCAGAACACCTGGAGACATGCCGCTGGGCCCACTTGGGGAGGAGGCATTTTCCTGCTCTGCTTTCCTGAGATCCCTTTATACTTGATATTACTGGCCAGCTCATGCCCTCTCCAAGGAACACTACATGGTCTATAAAGAGGAGTGAACTAGGGGAGGGGCCCCTCTTGATGGGGAAGGAGAGGAGGAGACGCTGAAGATCTGGGAGCAGCATGGAGTAGGCAACACAGGAAGCAGGTAGTGTGGCTAGCACAAGGTGCAGGATCAGGCCAGGCTGGACAGTTGAGGCAGACAGTCAGGTGGGCCTTGTAGAATGGCCATAGTGTGGGTTTCGCCATGGTCTTGGCGTGACTCCTTCTCTTCTGTACTGGAGGTCTTTTAACACTTTCTTAGATTTTAGCAGAGCTTTAAAAACCATAGTTAGCCAGACAAGACAAGCTGAACATGAACTAGGAGTACTCTCAGCTATACTCTGCTAAAATGCCAATACCTGCTGCGTAAGGACACATCACACAGAAGCAGACTGGTCCTTGAGGTGCTCCCTAAAGCCTGGAGGATCACAGAGAGCAGCCAAGCTCCTGGTGCCCTCTGGTGCAGCAGAAATAAAAGGCAGTCAGGGTCCTCAGGCCCAAAGAGAAGACTAGAAAAGCTCTCAGCCGGTTCCCTCCTGCTCAGTTAACCAAACTAGTTTTATGTAGCTCAGAATAAATACGGCCCTCGTCAGCAGGCTTGTGCTTCAGCTGCATGAGCCAATGTGTACCCCAGTGTCAGCATTCCTGCAGGGGGCCCAGTGTCTCCCTGGGAGGTCCCCTGGGTGTCTGTGGACTCATCAGTTCTTTGGTGCTCATGCAGCTTGTTCCTCCAGAGGTCAGGCCATCTGCTTCAGAACATTCTTTTCTGGACCTGCTCATTCCTGAGTTAACAAATGGCAGGACCAGGATCAGGTCTGCTGATACAAGATAGGTGGGCTCTGCCATAACCACACTGACAGACACACATTACTCTGAGACGAACCAGGGGTTGAGGGGCAAGCTGGTGTGCTCGAGTGCAGACCAGAGTCATGGGGTTCAATCAGAAAGAGACCGGTCAGGGGACTGTCTCCAGACTGGCCCTGAGGCACAGAGGTGAACACATTCACCTGGGGTGACAGCTTGGAGGGTGGCGGGAGTGTGAGGCGCAGTCGGGCAGGGGGTGTGGAAGGTGAGCACTAGCACATGAGGAGTAGGCGCAGCAGGTATGGGCAGTGTTGGTGTAGCGGAGCCCGGTGTCTCTCCCTGCAGCTCCCCACGGAGCCTTGCAGATCTTGGGGAGAGGCTGTTCTTTCTCCTGGCCTCAGTCATGTGGGGGTGAGAGAGGTCTCCTTCCCAAGGCCTAGAGTGAGCCAGTGTGCAGTGCCTCCTGGCATGTGTGTGAGCTTGTATTCTGCCAGCTTGCCCAGAGCTCCTGACCACTGTCTGCCTCCTCTAAGAGCACTTCCTGCTCTCCTTGTTACTCTTTGCCTGCTTCCCCGGCAGCCTGGCAACCCGCAGCCTGGCAATCCAGCAGCCTGAGTGAGTTCTCTAAGCTCTTAGAGAGCAGGGGGGTCTGCTTTTTGCTCCCAGTGCATTCTCGATATCCACAGTGGGTTGCAAAATTATGGAACACTAACTACATCTAAGGAACAGAACTGCAACGGCTGAATGAATGAAGTGCTTGCTATCAGAGCTGTTCTCTCACAGAGGCATAGCTTTAGAGGCAAGAGGTTTCCCTAAGACCTGGATCCGGTTTATGCAGAGAAGCAGCCTGGGAGAGGTGAGTTTGCCTGGTAGCTCATCCTGTTACTCAGAACCCTACTGCTCTTCAATCCCCTGTGAGGGTGGGACATGCAGACCTGAGGAGCATGTCCTGGGGCAATGTGGCAAACGCAAGGTCACAAAGACTAAGGAGAATGAGTGGTGTCCCTCAGCCACTTGGAAGGTCCCCCCTGGCCATGCCGCCATCTTCTTGGTGAGATGACAGAGCTTAGGGCCTCTTGAAGCTGGTACATGAGAGACCCATGAGGGAAGTTGATCAGTATGTCTATAAAAACAAGTCCAGAGGAAAGGGGCTTCAAAGAACTGCCAAGTGTTGAGTGTGTAAAGAGAAAAGGTGAAGAGCGTGTTGGCCTATTGATGAGGTCCCTGCACACTTAGAAATAGAGAAAGCAGGGTTGTCTTGCTCCAGGCACTCAGTGCAGACTAGTGCAGGGCCAGGCCTGACCGCCTCTAGACCCCTGGGCTATGCTGTGTGAAGGTCCCAGTCTTTTTTCTGAAAAAATATAGGCCAGAGGAGATTGGGGAATGACTTGTGTTAGTTTCTGAGAAGTGTCCCAATGAAGTGCCACAAGCGAGGTAGCTGTAAGCAGCGCTTTCTGGCAAGAAGTTCTAGAGGCCAGCAGTACAAAGCTGAGGCGGTCATGCAGAGGTACTGGGAGGATCCTTCTTTGCCTTGTCCTAACTTCAGCCATTCTTGGGACTACTTGGCTTACAGAGCATCATGCCAGTCTCTACCTCCTTGTCACACAGACTCCTATGATAGTTGGTAAGGGGCTGGCTCTAGCGCAATGTGGCCTGGTTTTAAGTGATTGCAGTTGCAATAATACCCCTGTTTCCAAGTTGAGATCAAGTCTGAAGCAACAGGAAGTAGGATCTCAACTTATCTCTTGGAACTGACAACTAGCCTGAATTAGTTGGTGAACCCCAAACAAAATAAAATAAAACAACAATAACAAAACAACAATAACAAACAGCCCTCCCAAATAATGTACAAATCAGAGAAGAGGTATCTAGGTAATATATCTACTTGTATCCAGTGTCACTATGCACTGACTGGCCCATGGGTGACCATTTTCTTTTTAAATTTAATTTAATTTAATGTGAATTAGTATGAAGGTGTTGGTCCTTTGGAACTGGAGTTATGGATAGTTGTGAGCTGCCATGTGGGTGCTGGGAATATGAACCCGGGTCCTTTGGAAGCACAGACAGTGCTCTTAACCTCCAAGCCATCTCTCCAGCCCGGGTGAGCGTTCTCATTCACGGGGCTCCCACGCTGCTCCCCAGAGCTGGAGCATCAGCTTGTCTCCCCCGTGGAGACAAGAATGCCAGCAGCACGGCTGCCACCTGGGGTGCCAGCCCTCTGGATTTGACATAGCAAGCAGGAGGCCTTCCCTAGGGGCATAAGCTCTCCACACAGATAACCACCCTGACGTGACTCCAGGTGTCACACCCTTAACTGGCTCTAAGACCCTCTTTGGTCTCAGCATCTTCTGTGAGAATAACACTCCTTTCCATGTAGCACTATGGATGACACCATAGAATGGAAAGAGGTGTGAAAGCCATGAAGCAAGTCAGTGATAATGACAACGGTGTCGTTGTCACGGCAGAACCTTTCCTATGAAAGTCTCACCTTTCCTACGAAAGTGTCTGATTAGCACACTTGTCATGCACTGTCTATAAAACACCCTCAGCAATCACACGGCCTGGTCCCCCACCTCTTTGGCTCCTGCTTAGGTGGCAGTGTGAGTGAAGCTATTTATGGCTCTTTCTGCACTCTGGGTTTTCAAGCAAAGCTGTCACCTATTACAAGGCAACTGAAGGGATTCTTGCATTTTTCATGGGCCCCAGGCTGTCTCCACTTACTTTAGGTGGCACAGTTCTGGGGTCATGGCACCTGTATCTAGTTAACTGAGCTCCTTGGTGTGGCAGAAGTTTGGTGGTATCTAATGAAGGACTGTGAGGACTGTGGTCCCAAGGCATACACTAGATAATTGCCTTCACCATAGACAAACGGGAGGCCCAGGTGTGTCCAGCAGGCTTTGTATTTTGATTCCTGGTAAAGTTCTGAGAGTGCTTCCACCTGATTTAGGGCTGTCTATCAATTCAAATGAGCTGTACTGCCCCATCTGAACTAGCCAGACTTCTGAGGTAAAATGTGAGTGCAGGTACTCAAGTACCTGCCTCCTGCAGGCCTGGGTGATTCCCTTTCTCTTCCCTCCCCTCTCCCTGCTGTCTATACCCAGCCACTGAGCTGCTCAAAGTAGGCACCTCTGTAGCTCCAACCGTACCCCCTTCCCAATGTCTTTCCTGGACACCACATCCCAGCCTCAGACTCTTGTCTCCCCCGTTTGGGAGGAAGCTGTCAGCTGCGGTTCCACTAACAATGAGCAGCAGAATGGGCTGTTTTCCCTGGAGCCCAAAGCCGCCTTTCAGAAGACTAGGCACCCCTCCCTCTCCATCCTCTGGGAAGGGAACTTCAGGCTTCCAATAGAACTTTGTGGGGGCAGAGCTCTCCAGGGAGCAGAGTGGCTTGGTGGTGGAGAGAAAAACAGTTTGTCTATTTCCCTTGGATTCTGCCCAGGTGATACAATGTCATTGACTGGGCTGGGGTACAAAGGCGCTAGGCAGAGACCCAGGAGGCCGGTGTGCAAACTCTGGCCACAGACTCCAAAATATGTTGTTACTGGCTACGTCCACTCCTACTTGGCAAGTGGACTTTGGACCAGATTTTGTTTTTCAGTCTGGGCTTAATGTGTAAAGCACCCTGGGTCCAGAATCAAAGGCTGGTATCTGGCCAGATGGCAGGGCTTGAGGTTGGGAAGGGACGTCACAGCTCTAGGGGATCCATAGTGGTGAGGAAGACCATTGGAGTCACCACCGAGGAACCCAGACCTGAGTGACAGAGGGCAGTGGTTCCCTAGTGATGGTTTCCCTCCAGTGCCATGTGGCAGGCCTGCACAGAAGGGAGGGGGTGGAACTTTACAAAGAACAGCAAAACCCCTTGTTGAGAAAGAAGCAGTGCCTACTTCCTGAGGCTTTGTGGACTAGAACGCTGCGAGGCCAGGTGCTCACCGCTCAGCTAGCGGTCCTCCTAGAGCCACCTTGCATCAAAAGGTATATGATTCAATGTTATTTTTATTTTCAGCGTCTGCAGCTGTTGCCACATCAATTTTAGATTTACTTATTACTCTCTCTTCCCCAAATCTGTACCCTGAGTACTCACAAGCCTTTACTCCTCTCTGCTACTCAATTCTAGGCACCCTGGCAAATCTCCTTTCTGTTTCAACAGGCTGGCTGAGCTTTCACAACACTCCCAGAATCTGGTTTCAGCATCCTAGCACCTGCCCATGAGGGCCGTGGTGCAGCAGGGTGGCCTGGGAAGTTGGATGAAGACATAGGTCTATTGTTTCAACCCTAGTCCAGCTGAACCCACAGACAGGGAGGAGAGCCTGGCTTTGCTCACTCCTTGCTGTGGGACCTTGTCAAGTCTCTAAACCCTTGTGGATATGCTCCTTAGGTACAAACTAATATCCTTCCAGGAAGTCCTCCTTGCCTTGCATGGGCTCAGCTAAGATGGATGTGGGAACCCACTGCCAACCCAGAGCCATGTGCAGCTAACTTCTTAGAACCCCGTATCGGACAGAAAAAAGCTCACCTTCCTATCATGCCTACCTGAAGGCCTCCCTCTGCTCAGCTCTGGCCTCGATGCCTTGCCATGGGTACCTGCTCCTCCAGAGCTGAAGAGAAACCTTCCTAAATTTCCAGAGAAGAGCTGTACCTCCCCCACAGTTCCCAACAAAAGGGTAAACCAGTCAGTTGGCCCTGAGCTGGGTGTGAAGTCATCTAGAGTGTAGCACTGCCATGTGATGTACTCAGGTGCCTGAGCTCACTAGTGATAACCAGTGAGAGGGGATGATCCTCAGTGAAGGTCATGTGCCCTGCCATACTCAACCCTCATGCTCACCAGTTTCTTCCCTTGTACAATTTATAATGAAAAAAAAAAAATGACAGGACTGTGAGTCATGTACCGAAACTACCTGAGACAAGGCTTGGGATAAACAGCAATGCTTCAGCTACTTTGAGTAATCTTACTGATATCATCATTAGTACTTTGAGATGGGGGTCACATGGGTTCTTGGCTGGTTTCAAATTCTTTGTGTGGTTAAGTACGACCTTGAACTTCTGATTTTCCTAGTACCATCTCCCAAGTGCTAGAATTTCAGGTGTGTGCCACTGTGTCTCTAAAATTATTATTAGCTATTGTTAGAGAGGGGCACTAAGCCTCTATGAAGAACACCGTTGTCTGCCAGGCTCTGCCACCTCTCTGTGCCTCAGTTTCCTAGTGCTTAAAATAGATACAAAATAACGTCAACTTCACGGTGTAGCTGAGGAGTAATGAATTCATGCTCTGAGCACTGCCTGGGGGAAACAGAAGCATAGAGCCATTCCTGCCATGCCTGAGCAGCTTTCCAGGAACCTTCACCATCACCATCCACTGCTGCAGATCTTGCTTTCACTTTCTCCCCTTGTCTGCTTCCCATTCTGTTATTTCTCTGACTTACAAAGTAGCCTCCTGTTTTCTGCTTCTCACCAACAGATTGCAACTGCAGAAGTTAAAGATTTGAGAGCTGGGCCATAACTCAGAGGTAGGATGCTTGCCTAATGCACACAAAGCCATGGGCTCCATTCCCAGCACAGCATACCCACCAAATTTTTTTTTCTCTCTTTGAAAAAGTAAAATTATTCCTCCTCCAGTAGCATGCAAATGTTCGGGAGAAGGGTGAGACTGGGGATGAGAAAAGAGCGGAGACCCGTTCCCCTGGGTGATTCTCTGCCTGCAAGACCCAGCTTACCACATTTCTTTCTTGTTGGATGTTTCAGGCAAGATGAAAGCAATCCCAGCAAATGTCAGTGACCCCATTGCCTGGTGCCTGGAATAGAATTCCATTTCTGCCTTTGAGTTTTAGAAGCAGTGATTCCAAGGCTTTAGGGGAATCTCATACGAAATATAAAGAGCCAGAGCCAGCAAAGAGAGGTGAGGCTGCTGATTATCTCCCATCTTGCCTGTGGCTGCTGATTGTGTTATCATTTATCACAGACCCTGCCTTCGCCTTCGGAAAGCATCTGGTGATAGTGAGTTGAATAAACATCCCAACCAGCCCTGAGAACAGCCTGGCTCAGCCACCTAGAAAGCGCATTTGCATCCAGCTCCTTCCTTTTCTGTGGAGTGACAGGGAGGCTGAGCAAGATGGTGCCGCCTCCCCCAGGTGCACGAAATGGGGACAACTGAGCCCAAACCCCTCAACATTTACATTCCCCCAGGGCAGGCACTCCCTCTAGGAGCTTGAAGCTGTAACCGCAGCTAGTGACACAGTCCCTCTCTCAGGGAATTCTGAGCACAAGCAGACAGGCACGCACCTGCACACATGAACAGCAGGAGTCCTAATCGCAGGAACAGGATGAATAAGTTGGAAGAGAGTTTAAGTCTAACCCACTTGCCTCTATCCTGATTTGACAGAAAAAGGACACCCAAGGTAAGGAGCAATTCTGCACTAATATCTACTCTGAACTTTGTTTTTCTCGCTTGTCAAATGCATACAGTGGCCCTTCATTGAAACTTCATGTAAGATCCTGGCCCTGAGACACAGCAGCTATTTCCTGGCATCCTTCCCACACTGTCATGTAATCTTTTTGCTTTATAGGTGTTTTCTTGAACACTTAGTGGGACCACAGTTCCCTACCAAACACGGAAGAAGCTGGGGTGGTCATAGGGGGCCTGGATTTCCCAGTGCACAGGGTAGGGCTGTGTAGGTCCTTAATCACTATTCATTTATTTAACAAATTTGGCCAGCCATTGTTTGAGGCACTTGGTGATTCCAGAGCGAATAAAACATTCATGAAAAGAGTCTGATCTGAGCCAATCACTATGTTCACAGTTGGTTAATTTAAATCCCAGCAAGTGATTGGACCAGCAGATAAGTAGGAGTTGATAACAGGCAGGCTTAATTCCTAGGATGGGGTGGTCAGAATAAATAAACAAAACCCATTTAGCACCCAGACAGAAGGATGGAGAATTTGGTCAGTGATACATGGAGCTGCTTTGTGGATTTGTTCTTCTTTCTTTCACCCTTCTCCACTCCCTTCCTTCTTCCCTTTCAACCCCCTAACACTAAATTAAGAGAGAAAAAAGGAAAGAAAGGAAAGGACAGATATCTCTAAATAAAGTTGGGTCTGAAAAGAGGTGATGTTATCAGTAGACTACGTCCCGCTGACTAGGGTCTACAAGTTCCTTGGGGGAAGTTTGATCTACAGCTTCAGGATATCTAAGTTCTTCTTGCTTCTTCTTTGTGTACAACTACTTAACAAACTATGACCAACAGCAACCAACAACCAACCAACAACCCACCCTGCCTCTTGGGGCCCTACCTCTTATACACCCTCTAAAAAGTCCCCAGAATTCCAAACATCACACAACTGCAGAAACTATCTGCAGTTGGCAAGATCATGCCTCTGCTAGTGCACAAGGCAAATCATAGTCAGCTGCTGTGAAACAGCCCCATACCCCCATTCCTGGGATTAAAATAGAAACATAGTCTTTTAATATTTCTGTGTTTTAAAAAAATCCAAAATTCTCACCACAGAGTAGCTTTTATAAAGGCCCCAAGAAGAGACTTTTGCCATATTCAAGAAATGAAACAGGATTAGTGATAAGTCAAAGGGATTGGTTTTGTGCTTATGTGCTTATTTCTTGTAGTTTTTTTAGTTCACAGGAAGACAAGGTGAGTGGCCTCAGAGCCCTGGGAACAAGGAACACTGGAGTGAGTAGCACATGAGTCAAGCTATGCATACAGAGCCTGATCCCTAATTATGTATACAGATCCAGCCTACAGAACGGACAAAGGTCGAAGTTATTGCAACTCCAGAGGCGTCAGTGGGATGGGCTTTAATAAGATGTATGGCCATTGAACAGCCCCACCAGGCTGCCCCTCTAGCCTGCCCAGATTCAGGGGGGAACTGCTGGTTGTTTCATCATGGATGGAGTTTCCAGAGCCAATGGGGTGTCCAGGGAACTCTTAGGCTCCATGTCACCATTAATCTTCCTCCCAGGAGTTCTAGCCTTGACAGTTAAGAGCTCTAGAGACAGACTACCTGACTCAGAATCCAAACACTGTCTCCCAGCTGGGTGACCTTCAATGAGTCTCTCAAACTCACTGTGTCCTGTTTATAAAATGAGGACAATAGTTTTCTCACTGGTAGGTTGGTCTAAGGACTAGATGAGCCCTGGGTGAAGGTATGAGCTTAATGGAGTTCATTTCTTTAATATTTGCAGTATTATGACATTGTTATACCCACATGCTGGTCTAGACACCAAATCAAGCCTTCTACACACTTCATACCTAAGCTCCCACGAATCTGAGGTACCAATTCCCATTTTCTAAATGAGGAAACAGGCTCTCAGGAACCAGCAACAAAACTATTCAGGGACTGAATGAGGGTTCAACCTTGCTTTCTCGAAGCAGCTTGTCTCCAGATTCCTATCCCCCAATTAGCTACTTCTCAGCAAACTCCCCTAAAACCATGTTATTAATGACAAACACAAGCTTGGCATCCACTTACCTGTGGCTGGTTTGCAGATTTCTCAATAGCTTGTCTTACCCCTGGAAAACTCTCCAGGGGACCTTCATTAGCATACAATTCTTTTGGGAAAATGAGACAACAGCTGGCCCTGACAATCTCCATGGCAACACTCCAGTAACTACAGACTCCAGTCAACAGGAAACATTTACATAGACACACAAGCTCAATAGGTACACTTAACTGCAATATTATACATCCATAGACTTCCTGATGATGAGTTGCTGGGGATCAAAAATCCCTGTTTCTCATTGGATGTGTCAGAACCTCAGTAAAGCTGGGTCCAAGAAGGGAGAACACATTCCAGAAAGAATATCCCAGTGTCCCCCTGTGCTTCTTTTCTCTGGCAGCACGCCAGCAAGGAGCCAGGCAGGCCTTGCAGACACATGACCTGTACCAATGGTCACCAGCTATGAAAGGCTGGGGTTTAGTTCTCACTGGTGCTGTCTTGAAATTCTTAATGATGTTTGAACAAGGGGCTTTGCACGGCCACCTTGCAGTGCGCCCCACAACTCATGCCAGTCCTGCTTGAGAAGAGGGCAATGGAGGGATATGTATGCCTCTGCTCCTATGTCGCTTTTCTCTTCTCCCTCTGAGCTGCCGAGTCACCCACTATTCCAGCTCAAGAGTTGCACCTTGTCAAAAGGCACTGCTCTTTCCCTGTTGTGGTCTTCCACAGGCTCATGTTTCAACACTCGGTCCCTAGCTGGTGGCATAGTTTTGGAAGATTGTGCAACCTCTAGGACATAGAGCCTTGTTGGAGGAAATGGGTCACTGGGGGATGGACTTGAGGATATACAACCCAGTTCAACTTCCTGACTGCTGATTATGGATACAATGTGATCAGCCTTCTTGTGTCTGCCATTGTGCCTCCTCTGTCATGGTGGACTGTATCCCTTCTTATACTCTGAGCCCAAATTAACTCTTTCTTCCTTAAGTTTCTTTTGTCAATTGTTTTGTTGGAGCCATGAGAAAAGTTCCTAAGACATTCCCTAAGGAATGTGGTTATGCCAATGTCACCAGAATCAAGGGTGAGTTCTCCCTGTATACTGTGCTTGCTCTTTATCGGAACTGGTGTTGTTTCAAATATGGATGACAATGGACAAGTACAATCAGCCTTGTTTCACAGCTAGAAACAACAAGGCATAGAAAGATTCAGTGACTTGTCTAAGATCACACAGCACATCAGATACAAATCTGAAGAACCTCTAACTATTTAAAGGCTTTGGACCCGCTCCCAACCCTCTGCTCATCAACCCAGCCTGTTGCTGTGCTTGGCTCAAGCCCAGCACATTCTATGGCAGCCAGTCCATTGTTCACAAACTCCTGAAGAGGGCAATGGATTCCCTGGAGATGGGGTTTCTATTGTACACTGCTCAGTGTGGGTACTGAGAATGGAACTCAGGTCCTCTGCAAGAGCAGCACACACTGTTAAGCCACCTCTCCAGCCCCAAATGGTGGTCATTTTAAGCTACAATATTTTGGGGGTGCCTCCTTCTTATCATAAAGTGGCTATGTAACAAATGGGACCATTTGCAACAGACAAGGAAATCATTAAAACAAGGGAAAGGACTTGTTTTAAGTCCTTTCCCTTGTTTTAATGATTAATGATTAATGAATTAATGTTTTAATGTTTTAATGAAGGCTCGGAAGTGGGTCAGGGACCAAAGACTTAGTTTTAGTCTTCTTTCCCCACCATTTCAACACTATGAGAACTAATAACCACCAGCAAAGAGAGCTAACTACTAGTCTTAATTATTTTCAGGGGGTGGAGTGGGGTCTCATGTAGCCCAGGCTGCTTTGAATTTACTATGTAGCTGAGGATGACCTTGAATTTCTGAACCTCCTGTCTCCATCTCAGGAGTACTGGAATAACTGACACACACCACCACACCCAGCTTGTGCAGTATTGAGAATGGAACCCAGGGCTTTGTGCATGCTAAACATATACTGTAGCAGCTGAGCCAGCTTCCCGGCTCTATTTGAATTTTAACCACAGTGATATGATCTGGCCCTCCCAGTAGTAGCCTGGCCATATTCAATTCTTACAACAACTTAACAAGGTAGGTGTTATAATGGTATCTAATTTATAAGTAGGGAAAATGAGGCAGGGATTGAGTAAGAATATGCCCAAGGTCACATAGCTAAAGTAGAGAAACACAGGGATTTGTAGCCAGGCATTTTGGATTTTGAGGCTATGGCCTTAATGTGAGGCTCAGTGTTACATGTGGCTTCTGCCATGAACTCTTAAGTCTGAAAAGGCCCAGAAGCTCCTGGGAGAATGGAGAGCCACCATGGGTCACTTACAACACACAGCAAGGCTGAAAAGGGCATAAATGCCTCCTATCCAATTTGGTGAAGGAAAGCATCTTTTTTGTCTGCTGAATCCCTACACAGACTGTACAGAGCATCCAGGGCCACCCAAAGCATGCCACAATTAATTTCCCAGAGTGTGACATTGCCTGTGGGGGGAAGAGGCGTCAGCTCATTTCTTATTCATGAAGTCACACTGCCTAGCTTCATTTGCATGAAGCAATTTCTGTGGCTGAGAATCCACCATAAAATAAATCCATTTCTGCTCTTTACCAAGAGAGATGAGTAAGCAGTGTGTGCTGGGGGACACACCCTCTGGACCATTTCAATCAGAAACTTGTCTGCAGCTAACAAGAACTTGATTTCATAGGAGCCTAAAATGTCTTAGTTTCAACATATTCAAATGCAGCTCTGCTACAAGATCTGTTTGGGGAGTATGTAGGACTACTTTCTGCTGTGCTAAACACTGGCATTTTACCCACAGGAGAGTTTTGGGGCAGTAGCCATTTTACTAGGGTGGATGGAGGCAGGGGGATCCTAAGAAGAAAGGATTTGTTGGAAATTGCACGATGATGCTTCGGGACAAAATGGTGTTCTCATGAAGATGTCTCACCTTACTCAACAGAACTGTGAACAAGCAAAAGAGATTTTTCGTGCAATGTAATTGAGATTAACGACCCTGAGATAGTTATGGTATGATGGTTTAACCCAGTGAACCAGCTCTAATCACATGATGCCTTATAAGTGAAGAAACTTGCTGACTGCAGGGCTAGGAGGATGGCTCAGTCAGTAAAGTGCTTTGCCATGCAAGGCCAAGGACCCGAGCTTGATCTCCACAACCCATATATAAAAATGCTGGGTAAGGTGTGCACCTGTTTCCAGCAGAGGGGCGGGGAGGCCAACACAAGCAGATCTCTGGAGCCCACTGGCTAGCCAATCTAGCCTACCTGGTAAGTTACAGGCCAGTCACAAAAAGAACAAAGCAATGGCTTACGAGGAACCACACACAAGGTTGAGCCCTGGCCTCCATGCACATGGTGAAACATATACATGTGCAACACACAAGAACATACACATATATGTGTCCACACACATGTGTGCACACACATACATACACACCACTCATATACACACATACTTACACATATACATGCATATGTGTATATGTATGTACATATACATATACATACACATACATACGTATGTATATGTATGTATGTGTATATGTATATGTGTATACGCATACACATATATGCACACTCATAACACATATATACAAACACATACACACACTTACATACACACTTGCACACATGCACACACATACACACAGAAAATTTGCAGACTACAGTTGGCAGAGAGCTGTGAGAATGTTCAGAGAGATG
The DNA here is from genome assembly GCF_030254825.1 of Meriones unguiculatus. NCBI lineage: Eukaryota > Metazoa > Chordata > Mammalia > Rodentia > Muridae > Meriones > Meriones unguiculatus. The sequence goes on along the minus strand of NC_083361.1, from coordinate 38,032,359 downwards.
CCACTTTGCTGGCTTTGAAGATGAAAGAAGGAAGCTCTTTTGTCTGTGTGAACAAGATCCCTTAGATCAGGAATCTGTGGACAATAGAAATTCGTTGCTTACTATTCTGGGTGCTGGGGAGTCCAAAGGGCTTATAACCCCTTCAGAGATGGTACCTTTGTGTCTCATTTACATCAGTGGAAGGGACAGGCCAGTCCTCATGAGACTCTTTACAAGGTTGCTAGTCTCAGTCATGATAGGGAGCCTGAGTGCGTGGCGGAAACATAACCTGTTAAATCCACCACATTGGGTATTAGGCTTCTCTATAAGAATTGGAGGAGGGGGCACAAATATTAAGACCACAGCAGGGTCATGACCTTGAGGCAGGTGGGCAGCCCTTGAACACTAAAAATGTACAAGAAATAGATTGGTCCCATAGCCCCTGGAAGGAGATGCCTCTCACCTTACCCCGGACTTCAGCCCATGATCCTATCAGACCTCTGATCTATGCGTCCCCACAGCGCCACTTATGTCAGTTTAAGCTCCGAGTCTGTGGCAATTTCATGCAGCAGGACAGGAAATGAGTGTGTCTTGTCTGCCCTTATCAGCTTCGAGCCACCTCACCAGGAGGACCAGAGTGGGTCAAACTGTCAGCAGCTTTCAGGAAATCCCAACATGCAATGTGGGTAGAACTGCTACAGAGCCAAACTCAGCGCAGGAGACACAGCCCATCAGGTGTAACTGGGATTTTTCAGGCCACAGTCACAAACTGTGTGTGTGTGTGTGTGTGTGTGTAAAGAGTGCACACATGTGTGCACGTGGAGGCCAGAGATCAGATACCCCATCTTATTTTTTGAGACAGAGTTTCTTACTGAACTTAGAGGTCACTTTTTCAGCAAAACTAGCTAGTCAGAGAGTCCCAGGGTTCTGCCTGCCCCTGCTCCCTCAGCATTAGGAAGACATGTGCATGCCACCTGTTCCTGGCTTTTGACATGGGTGCTGGGAATCATGCTTATGTAGCAACCACTTTTTTTTGATTGAGCTCTCTCTCCAATCCCAGGTCATGATTCTGTTTTAATATTTACTTTATTTTCTTTTACAATTTATTCATTTTATATCCTAATTGTAGTCCCCTCCCTCAACTCATCCCAGTCCCACCCTCTCTCCCTCTTCCCCTATCTCCTTCTCCTAGTCCACTGAAAGGGGGAGTTCTCCTCTGCCATCTGTCCATAGCTTATCACTTCTCATCAGGACTGCCTGTATCCTCTTCCTCTGTGGCCTGTCAAGGCTGCATCACCAGGAGCAAGTGTTCAAAGAGCAGGCAACTGAGTTAATAACAGAAGCAGCTCCTACTCCCCTGAGCTGTCTATGGGCTACATCTGATCAGGGGGTCTAGGTCCTCTCCATGCATGGTTCTTGGTTGGTGCTCAGTCTGACCCCCTGGGCTCATAATTTTTTTAGCTTTGTCTCCTTGTGGGTTCTTAACCATCATTTAAGCAATTAATGTCTGCTTGATACCAACACACACATACACCCTTCACATATACTTTATGTAATCAAAAGAAAGAAGAAAAGCAGAAATGATGAAAAGTGTTTTGTCACATCTCAGGCCACTTTCAAGCTTCATCCCAAGCAGTAATTGCAGCTGTGGTATCAGCAGTTTGTTGTCATAATAATCCCATGGAACAAACTGCCGTGAACCCTGCAGCGGAAAGCAACAAGCATTTATTTTGCCCAGGCACCTGTAAGTGTGCAATTAGGATAGGCTTGGCTGGGTGAAGCTTGCAGGGTTTCTGGTCTCTCATGACCACTGGGAAGATGACAGGCAGGTGACTGAGTCTTCTTTGCTGGCCTCTCTCACCACGCTAGCTTGGCATTTTCTTGTGGCCATGACAGCAGCAGTAAAATGAGCAGGAATATGCAAGAGTGTGAGTCATGTCTCCTAAAACACCACTGGCTAAAACATGTCATTTTGCCAGACTTAGGACCAAGTGACTCTTTAGTGGAAGTAAATGCAAAGCAGTGACTGAAGGTACAGACGGTAAGAATGAGTATGTGAGAGTGTGAGTGCATGTGAGCGAGCACACAAATATATGTGAGTTTATTTGTGAATGTAGGTGCTGTGTGAGTGCACGTGTGTGTGCGTGTGTGTGTGTGCGTGCGTGTGTGTGTGTGTGTGTGTGTGTGTGTGTGTGTGTGTGTGTGTGTAGAATGAGGTTATCAAGACAGCTAATCTAATACTGAAAAGCAAAGCAGAAGAAACCAGGGCATCTTCTTTGGAGATTGGAAGGCGCCTATTGAACACTCATCCAGGGGACGTGGAGCTAAGCATGCCCCAGCTGACGCAGGAACTGCCTCTAATACGATGTCTGCAATGAGTGCTCAAGGGCCATTCCCCTCTAGCGGCGGCCAGAATTGGGTCGAGCGCTGAGGAGACACCAGGAAGTCATCGTGGGCATTCCCTCCATACTGTAACCATCTGTGCAGTGGTGAGCCAGCACTCAGCCCTATCAAGGATATGGCAAAGCCAAGACTTGGCAGGGCTTGGCTGTGTGCATGCCTGGTCTCAGGGCGCCAAACTCCATCTGTCTAACGCTAGAACCCTGTGCATTCTGCAGCACCAGATTGCATTTATTCTTTGATTCCCCTGGTGCTTACATGTCGCCTGTGCGCCAGGCAGAGCTCACATCTTAGAAATGATTCATGGAACCTCTGTGTCAGCATCCATCATACACACCGACTCTCCATGCCTTCTGACCTTTGCTCTGGCATGAGGTCATTTCAGTTGATGACACTAATTAGCTCCTTTAGACAATGCCGGCAACGACAGCCTGGAACCTCTTCATCTTCATTACTGAAGCCTCTGCTTTGCTTCAGCCGTGGGTCCCCAGCATTTACTTACCTTCGCAGAGGTTCCATGTCATTAGCTGCTCACTCTTCTGGCCAATTACATGAGGTTAGCACTCCTGCCTGCAGCACCCTCCCCAGATGCCGAGACAGCCGAGGCTGCCGAAGGTGCTGCCTCTGCCCACTCAGAAGTGAAGCGATCCAGAGGAGGCAAGCACCAGGCCAGCTGTGCGGCTCACATGAAAGGAATGAGCCGTAGACAGGTGTTGACTGTGGATTTATTTCAACAAATCATACTTGAACATGATGAGAGATTAAACCAATGGTTTAACAATGGAACCTTGCTGTGAGGGAGGGCAAACCTAAAGAAAAGTGGTTTTAATAACACAGATAGCACCTAAGGGATGAAATGCAGAGCAGCCATGCTGGCACATTTGCTGGACCTGGAGTCTGAGTTTGCTGAGAGAAGATACCTGGGCATGTTCCAGCAACATCCGAGTGAGGCAATGCACAGGCAGGAAGATGGAGAGGTGAAGGAAGTAACCAGATGAACATGGGATGAACTGGTTGAATAAATGAAGGAATCACCATTGTTTTGTTTGCTCACCAGGCAGGTGGGGACAGGAAGGAGGGAGTTATCAGGCTCCTTTTGACATGTCTGCTGTCTGTGTGTATTTTCTTTCTGGATCTAATTGCACTTTCCTCGACTTGGCCTAATCACCCTCTATGTAGAAAAAGGCACCACAACACTGAGAACTTGCTTAAGGAATCCAGCCAAAAATCAGGGTTCAAACCATTCCAATGTCCTAAGGCCTGTGAGCTCCCACTTTTAGAGAAAACTTTTTTGTTCTCACAGAGAAGAAATGAATGTGCAAAGAAGGGTGATTTAATGGGACAGTAATGGGACTGTGCGGACAGAACAAGGGAGCTGGGCACAAATGTCCTTTGCTCTGAAGGACCTACCAGGTGAATGGAGGTGTGTGTGTGGCTGTGAGAGGCTGGAGCAGTGTCTGAGCCTAGCTCTGAAGTATGACTTGGGATTCCATGGCCTCTGGTGAGCTCTGATCATGTCTAGTTTAGAATACACAACTCAGAACTGTCTCCTTCCCTTTTGGGGTCTGCTGGCCCTGGCCTCGTGCTGCTCAAAGCTTCAAACATGTGGACCTCAGATTCAGTGTCTCACTGAGCAGAAGCTAACCTGGGAGGACTTTCCCCCAAATGCTGCTTAGTGTTCTAGAACACAGCTGAGGCTAGCCAAGGTATTCCAAAAGGAAATCAGGTCACAAGTGCAGGTGACAAGGCACACCTTTTGGTTTTAAAAAGGCATTCAACTCCTCCTCGTGATTAACGATGGCTGAAAGCTCAGCTCTGTGTGAACCCTGGGGCAAACCGTTCTAATGAAAAACTCAAGACAAACCATCAAAGCAGAAAGCTTTCTTGGGGAGTCAGAGGCTTGTGAAGATGCATGTGTTAGAACACTCATCAGAACATCCCTGGGAAGGTCCCATGCACCAGGGAAGGAGGCCACTTTCTCCACCAGCTTCTGATGCCTTCTGCAGGGAGACAGAAGCTTGGACGCAGGGAGGGAGCATAAGCATCTTGAATACCTCCTATATGCAGATAATGCATGAAGCACTTATGTAGCACTCGCTGGGTGCTGACCCAGGGCTGTATCATATAGCATAGAAGTCAACTCACTTAGTCTTCATAGCACTGTGCTTGTACATTGGCAGGAAAAGAACAGAGAGGCATAAAAACTCACTCAATGATAAACAGAGGCTCCCCTCTATGCTTGGGCTGGGTAAATGTGTTTCCCAGCAATGGGGAAAGTGGTTGTTACTCCTCTCTGCTTTACAGGTGGGTAATATGAGACACAAAAAGATTAAGTACAAATACAAGTGGGGAAGTCTTGAGTGAATCCCAGTTTAGATTAACTGTCTCCATGAGACAAGGAAAACACAAGCACAGATGAAGACAGCCTTGTCTGGTGATTGGCTGACGGCTAAGGTTACAGAGACCTCCATGGAAAGATTCAAGGAGGAGAGCAGGATGTACTTCAGCAAGGGCGTTGAGGCTCAACCCACAGAGGACTGTAGCGCTGTGGAGGGATTGAAAGGCCTTGGTGTCTACTCTGGCTGGACAACACCTTCATGGGCTTTGCCTTTGCTTCTGATAACCGAGCTCTCTCTTGGCATTCTCTCCCCTGTGATCTTGCATTGAGATTCCCACTGATCAAGAGCTGGCTTGTGGACTTTGCATAATGTCTGGCAAGCTTGGTACAAAATACAAGCTGATGCTTGATTTAGGGAAGGAGTGAGAGGCCAGACACTGAGCAGATAGATGCTAGCTTCCCCAGCTTCCCTCCACAGTGGCCCTACATGCACTCCCATACACATGCACAATGTACATACATGCTCCCCTGCCGAGTCCTTGATCACCCCAGCTTGCTATAATGGGGTATGGGAAAGAATACCTGCTCATGCCTGTGACAATACCAAGGTGTGCCAGCATTGTTCTGGTGGACCTCACATAGCTTTGCCTCCCTATCACTGCACACTTCGCCAGATCAGGCTGACCTCTTGCCCTCTGGAGACTCTGCACAGTCCACTCATATCTCCCTAATTTGCAGTGACTTCAAGGGAGGGCAAGGCTGGGTGGAGGCTAAGCTCTTGCATCCATCACCATCAACATGCTGCTTCCATGTCCATGTGTCCCCAACTATTGCTCTGGCTCTGGTTCTTCTGTAGGAAAACTGCAGCTTCCCAGTCCATGGCAAACAATGATCCGGCATGGCAAAGATGCTCATTATAGACCAGGGCTGGTGAGATTTTGGGGGAGGACTCAACACTGGTGATGATTCAGCAGGTGTTCTCAGTTTAGAACAGGAGGAGTTAGCAGCTGAACACAGGTGGGGCAAGGACCCAGGGAGTTCTTGATCTTAGAATTGACCCTGAAGCCAAGAACTGTGCTTCCCAAGCTCCATGGAGCTGGGCTTCAGTTTTCTCTCTGTGAAATGAAAAGAACAGTGAAGCTTGTCTTCCCAGACTATTGGAAAAGTATAATTTGATTACAACAAAGGTAACATTCTGGGCAAAGTACTTATGCAGAACAGAGTTTCCATACATGGATAATACACTTAAAATCACAGATATGCATAGTGTCCAGTCCCATGGAAACCCATCAAGGACCTACTCAAGCCAGCCCTCCTACATATTTTCCAGATGTTGTTGACACTATCACTGAGGGACATGCTAAGGGTGATGTATGAAAGCTGCATGTAACTGACCACGTTCTGAGTCTGCTCTAGAGATCTCCCCTGGATGACTGCGCTCAGTCTTCATGCTAACCTCCTTCGTGTGGCTGTAACCCCATCTCACAGCAGGGAAGGGAGTTTCTGGGAGATGAGGTAATGAACCAAGTTCCGGTTAGGACTGGGTCCCATCTTTCTGTTTCCAGAATGTCCTACATTTGGTAGGAAACAGTTACATGGCAGCTGTGCCATTTGAGGGCTTTTACAAAGCAGTGATCCCATGGCCATACCTGGCCTCACTGACTGGCAATCATGTGTCAGGGATGGCTCTCCTGAGAATTTGCTCCTCCCTGCAGAGCCTTTGGGCTGGTCAGTTCAGAGGGCCCCTCCTCTACAGAAGCAGGTAGTCCCCTGGTCCTTGGCTCTTCTAGCAGCCCATGGTTACCTCTTCCTGTCCATCTAGTACAGATGCCTGGAGCTAGAGATTCCCCAGGGCACCATGGGGGAATACCAGGGTGGTGGTGATCTGATTGGCCAGCACTGAGATCTATCCCCTGTGAGCTTGTCAATAGTCATCTGTCCAGGCTGCAGCTGCTGCCTGTCCCATGGTTGAGTCCCACGATGGCCATCTGCTCTGCCCCCTCTCATCCCTCACCCACCTGCAGAAGGCACAATCGCATAGTGAGCAGCCCAAGGAAGAGATCCAGAGAGGGAAAGACAGACAGACAAAGCCCAGAGCAGCTGCAGGTCTGGGCTGCTGGAGTCTCTCCTCTAATCTGAGCTCCTGCAGCCAGTAGGGGAGAAATGCCATGATTTACATGACAAGGGCCAAAGGAGGGAATTATGGCTAGTCAATTCTGCAGGAAGAGATAAAGCCTCCTGTTTAATGTATTCGGTGAAAGGTGGAAATTCAATTCTCATAATGTTGGAGGATGCTGATGAAGACTGACATTCGTTATTAGTGTCATGATTTTCCCTTCTCTTCTTGGACCTGAGGAACACACAGCGCATAAGGACAGGGTTGTTGAACACCATTGTAAACAGGCGGCTGAATAAAGCCAGGGTTGTGGGAGCTGCCCAGGGTGTGCCTGCTGGCAACCCTGGCTGGGATAGCAAAGGCACACTGCTCAGTGCTACCCTGCACAGCTCCATGATTCTTCTCTTTACACCAAAGCTTTACATCCTTTGGCCCACCACCTTTCCTCTATACAGTTATCTCTTTGAGCAATGTCCCACTTGTCTTGAAGAGGTCTTAAGAAAAAGAGAAGCCTTCGTTTAGTGTATCAGAAGATATATCTATGCAGTTACTTTTTTCTAGATCTTAACAATTCATGTTGATGAGTTAAAGGGTCTGAGAGATCATCCAGGGAAGATACCTGATTATGTGCTTAACCTTAGATTTCTTAGGCCAGGATTAGCAACATTTCCTTGTTTTTGCTTGTTTGTTTGTTTGTTTGAGACACAGTCTTGCTATGTAACTCAAGCTGGACCCAAACTCTTAATATTTCTGTCTTGGCCTCCCAAATGCTAAGATTACAGGCATATGCCACCATATCAGACAGGCCACCTTGTCTTGTCTAGGGCCAAAGAGGATAGACTTTTGACTTCATGGGCTGATTTTTGCATGCTCTATTGCAGCACAAAGGCAGCCAAGGATGTTATGTAAATTGCCTTCCAATAAAGTTTTATTTGAGGAATAGTGAGTCAGCCATACTTTGACAGTCTTTGCCCTAGACCACACCTACCCTGGCCACAGCCTTCCTGTCTATGGGAGACCAGCACACAGACAATTCAGCAGAACAGGCAGGAAAGAGTACAGGCCCATACTCCAGTCCTGCCAGGCATTGAGTCAATCCTTGGGTGGACAATGTAATCTGTGTCATGCTTCCCAGCGTAGAGCCGTCACTTTCTTGAGTGGTAAGAGCCAAATGTAAGTTTATTGAAAGAATACACAAAGCACAGGCCTATGGCCTATCATACTCAATAACTACTCATGCCTACTGGGAGCAGTCCAGTTTTTTATTAACATTATCACCCAGCAGTTGTGTATCCCTTAAACACTTAGTAGGAGAAATTCCCCAAAAAGTTGTTCAGTGCTTGAGTCTGAAGAGCAGAAAGGCCTAGCTACTGATACCATAGGAGAGCTCCTGGCAGAACCTCTATGGGACTTTCTACACTCTCATCATTAACTTCATTAGAGTTTATTCTCCTAACCTCTCTGTCAGAGAAGTTTCTTTAACCTTCTTTCAGTTTGGGTAATGATGCCCGACACAATGACCGGGCCATCAAATGAACTGTGGCTCAACTCTCAGTCAGCCCTCCAGACGCAGCCCTGCCAGCCAGCTGGGTGACCTGGAGGAAAATGTCCACCTCAGCTCCAAGGGTTCAGCACTGAGACCTTGGAAGCATTCTGAGAATGCGCACCTGTTCTGCATAATGCAAAATTATCTCTGAGAGGCCCAGCAAGCCTCCTTCTTAATTACCTCATTACAGGAAAGCTTTGTTTCTAAAGGAGACATTGTGTTTGCCTCTGAACTTATGACCTGACAAGGAAAGGGGACTAGTCTTGAGACATGGGGGTGGGGGAGGGAGGGGACAGACACTACCTCTCCGAAGGTTGCAGGAGTTAGAGTGTGAGAGACGTGTCCATGCACACACAGGAATAGGGGTTAGGATCAAGGGCAAATTCAAGGCTCTTTGTCTTGATTGGCCCAGGCTTACACCAGGCAGTGCTTCCTTGTACTGATCTTTGTGCCACACTTGAGACAGCACAGTCACTCAGTGAGTATCCACAGACTGGTCGTAATATTCAATAATATTCTGCTTTGTTCTCCTAGTCTCTCATTGTTTTCCTGATCAGATTCTGGACTGGTGTGCTCTGATATTGCTTTGACACTGTCCCAGTCTGGCCCCTCCCCCTACTGTCATTCACATGAAAAACCCTCCACCTGGGCAGGGGTGATGGCTCCGTGGGTGAAGTGCTCACCACACATGCAGAAGAACTTAGTCAGAGTTCTCAGGCCCAGGAAGAGCTAGGAATGGTAGCATGCATTTGCAATCTCAGTGCTCCTGCAGAAGGCAGAGACTGGAAAATCCTCACAAGTTCCTGGGCCAACTGGGCTGGTGTATGCTATAACAGCACCAAAAACAACCAAAGTGACCCTGCCTCAGACAAGGTAGCAGGCGAGGACTGACACATGAGGGTACCTTAGGCCCTATTAATGTACACCATGGCGCGCGCGCGCGCGCGCGCGCGCGCGCACACACACACACACACACACACACAACCATTCCAGCTATAGGTTTGCTCCTTACCTGGAGCTGCCTCTGGCCTTGCTGATATGAAGTACGCTTGCTCAGTTTCCTCCACCCATCTCTGCTCCTCACCATCTCTAAACAACCCTAGACATCATCTGCCTGATTCTGATCCACACAGAAGACTGGCCTTGGGACTCTCGGAGAATAAGGGGTGGTGTAGATCAGCTTTTTAGGAAGGCTCCTTGCTTAGAGCAATCAGTTCTGAATTAGTCCTGATACTTGATGGTTGGTGTTTTTACTGACTGCTGATTGCAGCTTGGCAAAACCCTGGACAGGCACTTCACCAATGTGTTAAAGGCTGAACATGGCATAGAACCACAGGCTTAAAATCTCAATTTCAGTTTTCTTCTTAATTAGAAAATGCCAGGCAAGACCTTTGGCCTCGCTGAGCTATTGGGTTCTCATACGTGGGATGCAGGTATATAATCCTAGCATTGGACTGTGCATTCCTTTGCCCGGGAAATGGCCACAAGAGTGCTGTGAGGTGATGGGCTCAAAGAGAAGCCCAGACAAACCTTCAGTGACCACAAGACAATGATTTTTTCTGTAGCTATCAAGTGTCAGAACCTATACTGGGAATTTCCAAGACAAGAATTTTAAAGTATGCTGTTGATATTGCAGATAAGGAAACAGACTCAGAGTGAAATGACTTGGCCAAGGCCATGTTGGCCTGTAAACCTAGTTCTTGACCTTCTGCTCAGCCATGAGATGTGCATTTTATTATTTATATGCCTTAAAGGTGGGCACCATTTCCCAGGGGACAGCAACCCCACTCAACAAATTCTTATTGATCAACTATTTGAATGTATAAGATCTAATAAATAATGTAGGGGAAATGGATGCAGCCCCAGGCCCTCTAGAAGGCTTTGATGCACAGCCAGCAAGAAGCATTGCAGGAGACAGAAAACAGAAGAACAGCCATGAACATGACAAACCTCACAGTAATGCCCTCATTGGTGCTACCTGGACAGCCTGGCTAGGGGACTATCTGAGCACCTGTAATCACCTTAGGATGTCATTTGATGTTTTTCTCAAAGTTGACCATTTCACTGTAACCTAAGACTGGCCATACTGATCTCCTTATTGACCTGGTTTGAAGACAAAAGATGACCAAGAATACAGCATGATGGAAGGACATGGCTCTCCCCATCAAGCACCCCTGAATATCATAGAGGGGCTTGGAGAGGTAAAGCCAGACAGGGTAGGGAAGAAAGAAATAATATGGAAAGGTAGCAGGCCCTGGTACTCCTGGGGCTTACAAGTTGTCCTGAGCCAGCGTTGAGGACTGGGAGGGTAATCCTGGCCACTGGTCCTTCATGCTAGACAGGAACCTGACTATGACACCAGATTGCTTATATCTAAGCCATATCACCCCTCAAAGAGCTCTCCTATCAAGTTCACTGTAGCTAACATGTCCTGTAGAACTATGGTCACTTGAGACATACCTTGGGGAAAATGGTTTATTTCCTTTTTACAAATAAGGACACTGGGTAGTGGGACCCAAAGTAGGTAGATGGGAAGGATGAAGCAATGAGACCTGTATCCAGGCCAGCAGAAGCTCAGCCCCTGGAAACATGGATAGCAATAAAGCAGGCTGACAGGAAGAGAAGACAAGGGAACTGGAGGGGAGGGAAGAAGAAAGGGAAGTAAAAGACTATGTAAGGGAGAGGGGAGAGGAGAAGAAGGGAAGGAAGGAAACTCTAGGGAAAAGGGAAAGGTGGAGGGAAGGACAGGGCTATAGATGGCCCAGCTTATAGCTTGCATTCTAAGTGCTATGTGCGCAGCGGTACTTTCTGACCATAAGGTAAACAACAGCCTAAGAGGCTGCAACTGGCACTCAGCCTCAGGCAGCAATGCGGAGTGCCCAGACCGGACCCAGGCTAACTGGCATGACGCGGAAGAGGCAGCCTCCCCTTGGCTCACTCCATGTGAGCACACTCATTGAATGCAGCTAGCATTTTTATTTCTCAAGAGAAGCAGACCAGACAGATGTGACAGCCAGCCTCTTGAAGAGCCGTTCTGTTTTAGGGCTGAATTTCATCCATGTGCCGTTCATCATTTCGGGACTGCAAACTTCTGTCCTTCTTCTTCCAACCCTTTGGGCCTTTCTTCTCCATGGCTGGTCAGCAGGGGCAGAGGTTTCCCCGGCCCAGTCTGCTTTGCTTTGAGGGATTCCCCACAGGGATAAATTGGGACAACAGGGTTTCACAAACAGCAGTTCTTGACATAAATATTGCCAGGCTCGGGCTAATGTGATATCATGGGCCTGTAATCCAAACAAAATAGACCTTTGTCCTGTGATTATTTCTGCTCTGGACAAAAGCCTGTGAACACTTGGCTTCCCTTTTTTTTAACCTCTGTATTTATGGGCCATGTTAATTTAATTCAGCAGGCCCGCCTTCAGCGCCTTCAAAAGCAGGCTTTATTTGCATTGCATGATTGCCTGCCTTGCTGGTCTGCTGCCTTTCACTAAGAAGAGAAGCTTTGTCCTCTCAGTTCTAGGAAAGAAGAGGAGAGAAAACCACCCCAGACCCTTTGACTTGTCACAAAACCTCCCGGCAGTCTCACAGGCTCGCTGCTCATGTCTCAGAGCCACACAGCAAACCCCAGAGTACCTGGAGTGGTCCAGGACAGATCTCCGCCCTCATCTTGGAAGATGCAGGTGTAACCAGACATCCCCTCTCTGTGCCAACCCAGGGCCCAGCTCACTGTTGCCAGAGCTGCTAGCCTGGCCTGCCGAAGCAGGTGTTCGTTTGACTGGCAAGTCTCCATGAAGGCTAGCCAGGCTGTGTCTTCTGGAAGCAGCGGCACTCTAAGACACGTCCTTCCCCAACTCATCAGTGGTCCTGGGCTAGCAATTTTGTCAGATTTCCTTCCTTTCTACCTTATAACATGTGGGATGGGATCTGGATCTATCTTTTCAAGGATGGAGAAACAGAGTCTTGGAAAGGCAGAGAATTTAGCTGAGGCTCGAGCTCTCTGGAAATGGAAACAAGGGTTCTCTTTGGAGATCAAAGCTTAGGACATAACTTTGATGTTTAGTCAAAGAGTGACAGCAGATTTCTAGCTGAACTGTACAAATAACCTATGAATATGTTATTTTTAAAACATTAGGATAGGGGCTAGGGATATAGCTTGCTTAGCACCAGTGATGCCTGGTCTCATACCCAGCACCACAAACAATGGCAGAAACTCAACACAATGGAGGCTGACAGTACTCTGGCTCACATCCTAGCTTCCACCATTCTGCCAAGAACTTACCAGCTGTGTGTTTCCCCCTGCTAGCACACTCGCACCCACACCTAGTCTGCACACACACACACACACACACACACACACACACACACACATGGAATCTGTACACACACAGCTGCACATATCCACGCATGGACACAGAGTCTGCACACACACACACACACACACACACACACACACACACACACACACACAGAGTCTGGGGTTTTTAGTAAAATGTTATCGGAGTGCACACACCCCTCACAATTTACATTTTACACTAATGTCCTCTAGTGGGATTCAGAACTTAGCCAATCTAGCCTGGTGTCACCTTAGGTCAGCTGGCACTCCATTTTCACCCAGCCGGGCTTCAGTGTGGGACTGTGATCTTGCTCAACATATCTACAAGCCTTTCCTCAGAGCAGATAGCAGACGTGGGCAAATGACCGGGACTGCCTGGATCTACACCTTCTTACCTTTGCAATTCCGTGCAGCCTCCCCTTCTCACTTAGGGTTCTTGGCAATGCTCTGGCACAGACTGATATGGGCAGCTTGCTGGGGTGCGCTCCAGGGACTGGTGTATAAAAAAATGGGGAGAGAGAAGTGTCTGTCTCTAGGAATGGTAAGTTTTCTCTGTTGGGGGAGAAAAAGAGAAAAACATGGTCCTCTGGAGGCTGGAGGCCAAGCCTCTAAGTCCTGTGCTAGCCGTATCCCTCATCCTGCTCCATCCACCCTCAGGATGGAGGGTGGCTGCTCCATCACTCCCTGTCACCCTGAGTCTTGTCTCAGCTTCTTTTTGACTCACATCTTCACATGGGCATCCATGGGATTAAAATTGGAGCTAAGAACACAGCGAACAATTTGGGGAAGGTGGAAAGGATTTGGGTGTCACAGTTACCTGAAGATCACTCTTAGCCACTTGAGGAAGATGACTTCAAGTTTCTAAGTAGTTTTTCCATGATATGTCACATAGCAGGAGTATTTTGCAATGTTATTCATCTAAGTCTCCTGAGGACTTAGGACAACTCTATTTATCAAGGCTGGTCATCTCCCATTTGACAGATCCATTGTTTAGCAGGTCCAATGCCTAATATGTGGGGACTCAAACCTCAACTCCTTGTCTCTGAAATCTCTACATTTATGTCATGTGTGATCAGTCTTTTATGTGCCCCATTTGCACTGCAATTTCATCTTTTAAAATATAGAGGATAAAACACTGCCTACAATAAGATAACATCAGCAAAAGCCAGGACACACAGCACCAACAGCCAGAGCTTTGAGAACCTGAGAGTTGCAAAGCCTGGCACAGGACGGGGCTTTTCATTTACCCTTCCTAACCCTTAAAGGTTTAACTGTGAACTTGAAAAGATATGTTGAAGCATAATCCCCACTAGCTCAGAATGTGACCTTATTTGGAAATGAGGGCATTACAGGTGTGATTGTCACAAAGGTCATATCAGAGCAGACCCATTAGGAACAGTGTCGTTATATGAGGAGAAAAAGAGAAGAATGTCACCTGAGCCCACACAAGATGAAGGTTGAGACAGGAGGGAGCTGCAGAAGCCCAGGAATGCTCAGGATGACCGGCCAGGTGCTAGAAGAATTCCCTAGAATTTTCAGAAGGAACCTGGTCCTCCTGATGCTTAGGTTTTAGATGTCTAGCCCATGCCCATAACTATGAGGTAATATTTTTGTTTTTGTTTTAAGCAACCCAATTTGTATACTCAATTACACAGCCCTAGGATATGAATTCACAACTTGAGATAGTTCTCTTTTCCTTCCAATCTTCCTAAGTGGGAAGACTCAAGTTCAGAGGCATTAGCTGATCTTCCCAAGATCCGTCAGCAATGGCACCATGGAGAAAAGTAGACCTTGAGCCTGAAGAACTGGAGGTCTTCTACAACAGCTCAAGCCACACAACAGCTGTCCATACCTGGCCCCTCATCTGTTCAGGGGAAGCCTCAGCCAGGACCAAGGAAAAGACAAGGACAGAGTGGTTAGGGCCCAGCCAAGATGCTCTAGGTAGCTTTATCTGACACAGGAAGCAGATCCCAGCCAGGTGACCAGAGCTGCTTCTGCTCTTGTAGCTTTGAGGGAGCTACAGGCACTTTGGGGGAGCATGTTGCTTCTGGATGTCTTGTGCTCACTGGGCAACAGTCACCTTCTCTTGGTCTAAATTCTGTGCTCATGGAACAAATCTGTATCTGACCAGAAAACAAGACCTTTCACAAGCCTTAGAAAGGTACAGCAGAAGAAACTTCTGGAAAGCAAGTCAGTCACAAGCATCACAAGCAGCTTTTTATTTTTTTTAAGTTTGTGGATTTTAACCCACATCTAGACATCTTCTCTAAAGAAATTACCAGAAATTTCACCTGAGATGTTCATATAAATCCATTAAAATATGACTATGGAAAAAATTAGAAACAACTTGGCCTATCAGTTAAGTTACAGTACTCCCATAGAAGAAACATGCCTTACTGACTGGCTACATAATGGTTCTATTGATTTGAATATTATTATATTGGCATTATAATATGATATGATATAAATATTATAATATACTATAATATAATAAATACTATACTTGGCATAGTAAAAATGTTCATTCAAAGGGAAATGCTCCAATAACAAGTTATTTAAATACAGATCAAATATGTGTACTCTATTTGCCTCATTCCTCCTCTCCTCGCTCCAATCCCTTTGATATCATTCATCGTCAAGACTCCTTCTCCCTCTCAATTATATGGCTTCCTTTTAAGAAATTAATGTTGATACATACATACCAATATAGTGATTCACATATATGAATAAATATTTAAAAAGAAAGAAACTGCAATGGGGGAATGTATGAAGCTGTAAAGGTGAAGATCCAGGGAAGATGGAGATACCAGGATGATGGGACATCCATCAGCAGAAGCTACAGACACGAAGCAGACTTGGTCCAAGAGAGAGCCTGTGTGCGCTGCAGCTAGGCAAGCCGGAGGATACAGCTTGCCAAAGCTCCTGCAGCCTGGATGATTTCATCACAAGCCCTCATTGTCAGTGAGAGGCCTCCAAAGTTGGTGTGTGTCCTGCACACAGGGGTCTCTTGCTCTGGTTCCTCTCTCCTTAATATCTGCCACTTTCCCCTTTAACTATGGCTGGGATGTAATATATAAGAGAAAATATTTTTAAATTTAAAAAATGACCTGCTTTTTATTGTACAAGGGCTCATAGGTAAGAGACTGCCCTCCATCTCGAAGAGACTCAGGAGTTTTGGACAGTACTAAGACAGTTGAAGCCTATGGGGACTTTCCAGACATGAACAGAATGCATTTTGCCTTATGAGATGAAAATGAGATGTTATAGGTCAGAGGCTGGAATGTTAGGATTTGAGGTGATATATTGGAGTATGAAGTTGATACAGGGTAGAGCTGCGATGATTGATTTTGATTGTCAGCCTGGCTAGATTAGAATCACAAGGAAACTCCGCAAGAGTTTCCAAAAAGGCTCAACAGAGGCGGCTCCTCACTCCAGGTGTGGGTGTTGCCACGCCTCTGCCTGGGTCCTAGACTGAGTAACACAGGGAAAGCATGAGCGCCGACATTCATCTCTTTGCCTCCTGACTGTGATGCAGAATGGCCGCCTGCCTCCTGTTCCTGCTTCCACACCCTCCCCACTGAGACAGGCTATATTATTTCTCAAACCCCAAGTCAATGTGAGCCCATCCTTCTCATGGATGTGTTTGTCACAGTCATGAGACAAACAACTGGCACAGTGACCTTCTCTATTTTCTCTGTTCTTTTTTAAGTTTCAAAGTAACCCTTTCATTACTGGAGAAAAGCATGGCTGAGGAGCTGTGTCTGCCCTGTTAGACATCCGTGGACACTCTGTACCCTCCCGATCCATGTTCATCACCAACACCTATCCTCAGACCCCACCAGTCTCTGCTCCTGGCTCATCCTGGGCCCTGATGAAGGGTTCCCTCCAGGGCTCTGTGTAGTTATAGGCTACACAGCATGAGTATGCTGCATCCAGAAAGTCAAAGCGTGGTCATGGGGAAATGGACAGTTTTCTGGAACATCTCTGCATTCTGTAAGCAGTTCACATTCTGGGACTAGTTCCAAGAGAGGCCCGTCCAGTCCGAGCAACAGCTGGCTCCTGCACCTATGAGCTTCTTACCCCTTCCTGGCCTTTCAGAGACAAAGACGAGGGAAGACCACAGTCTGCCCGTGGCTCTACCTTGGAGATGGTCCTTTCCGGGTGTGTTTCCACTAACCATAACCCAGAGATGAGCACAGTTGAGGTTTTGGTAGGAAAAATGAGGGACTGTGGACAGATGCACATTTCTGCAATGAGGTCCCAGGAGGGGAAAACTCACAAGGGCAGACAAAATGAAATCTCTGAACCTGGCATGCTGGTCCATCATCCAGTGATGAGTGGTTACAAGATGTGTAAAATACTAAGGACGGCACTGACTTGCCATGAAGACAGTGCCAACATTGCCACCATCCTCCCTTCCCTCATGGAAGAAGAAATTCAGCCAAATAACTCTGTATTGTTGAACTCTTTGACAAAATACATCCACACGTGTTTGCAGGCTTCTCTTCAGAATGTGGCACATACTGCAGGAACTAGCAGGACACTGCCCTCCAGACCTGTTGACTTCCTCTCTACTTTTACCCTTCCAGGTTCATCCAATAAAGTAAGATCATTTCTAATTTGAAGGTATTGAAAAAAAAATAAAGAAATTGGACTACTAGGTTTAAATTGAGGCTTTCCCACTGATTAGTCAAACCCCAGCTTTTCTTACTGTACAATGGAGATGAAAAGTACCAACATCGCAAGGCAAATCTGATGACAACTGGGGACAGCAGGTTTAAATGGCATGGGTCCAAAGCAGCCTCTCTGGTGAGTATGCCTTATGTGACACAAGCAACTATTCTTGGGCTTCAACTAGAAGTTTGGTTTGGGCACCTTCTCTCCTAATCACAGCCTGTCATTCAAGTCTCCACTCCTTCCAGCTTTCCAGAACACGAAAGTCTAGTATCATTTCTTAAGCTTTATAATAATTCTGTGAGTACAGAGAGGTTTTTTTTTCCCTTAAAGCTGGTTAATTAAAATATACTTATTTAATAACGATTGGGATGATTAAAATCTGGTGGGGAGATAATGGTTACTTAATCCACAGATATTCTTCTATAAAAAATTTTAAAACCTTTGATTCTACTGGCGTTGGGTATATCTTGAAATAGAAACACTGATAGGCTCATAGCTGCCACAGCAGGCCAGACCTCCCTTCCATCAGAGGACTCCCTTTTCTTTGGGCAATAAGAAGCACATTAACCTTACCACCGAGGCAGACACAATGAGGAGAAAACACACAGAAGATTCTCTGAGCTTAGGTCATTGCAAATTGGTCCTTCAAAATGCAGGAGTCTCCTAGAACAATTCAACAAATCAGGACTATTCCAGGCTGTGGCTATCTGAGCAAGGACTATTACAGACAGTTTCCACTTCCTCTGATGACAACTGGGGACAGCAGGTTTAAATGGCATGGGTCCAAATTGAGGAAAGGCCTTTCCATGTTCCAGGGTGTACTGCAGCTCACTGCAGCTGGTTCTCTGCTGGTTCAGCCCGTGTGCTACATTCTGCGCTGTCTCAGGGGCACGCTTCTTTATCTACATTCATTTCCTTCATTCGCCCTTTGCTCTAAAGCTGATTTCCACAACAGAAATTCAAAGCCAATCACTCCCTAGAGCATAGCCTTAAATATTGGCTGGGGCCCCAATCTCTCATGGTAGCCGCAGAGCCCAGTCTCAGAGAAAGGAATGTTCTTTGAAAGCAGGGATGACATTTTTCTCCCACAAACAATCCCATTAGGATGTAGCCTGAAGCCAGCCTGGGATGGAAAAGGGTGTTCTGGGCCACTTTGGCCCAGTGTTAATCAGGTTCTGGGCTTGGATCCTGGGGTCAGACAGTACACCTGAAATGGAGAAAGGCCTCCTGCCAGATTCAGGCATTTCACTCAGAGGAGGAGCACAGCTTGCCTGCTGGCCTCTTTTCTCCAGGTGAACCCTCATTGGTTTGGTTTCTCTGTGGTGCTGGACAGTCGCTGCCTGTTCTCACAGATACATTCACGGGAGGGCACCCCAATCTTGCTTCCCCTTCTTCCCACAGCCTCAGCTCTTGCAGTATCCTTTCTCTAGTCTTCCTTACAGTACTCAGCATTTCCTCCCCCCTTCTGCCTCCAGAATCTCCTATATATGTGCTCATTCCTAATCCGGAATGTTCTCCTGGTCTCCTCTCCTCCTTTGAACCGTGTGAACTCTTGTTTCTTCAGCTCTTTCTGGAAGCTTTACTTATCAGTGTTTCTGCAGGGGACTCTGCAATCATCCTTCAGCTCCCAGGGGCCTCTGCCGTCCTGTGTTGTGGCATTTACCACACACTAAAGAAATTGTCCAACCTCTAAGCAAGTGGAAACAAAGTGGGCTAAGCCTCCTCTACCTGCAGGGCAGTACTACCTGCACGGCTGTACAGGAAGGATGCTAACATAGGATAATAAGCTTGGTGCAAAACAACAGAGTGGTCAACTTTCTGTGTCTCTCACAGGCCTAGGATGTGAGCTGCACAAGGCATACCAGCAAATCAGTCAGCTGGTGCACATCGTGTGCCTCCAAAACATGATAGCACTCAGTAAAGACGGCGGGCGAATGGATGCACAGCACGATTTCTATGGCTACGGAGAGCTCACTGGGTACTGAGTACCACGCTAACGTGGTTTTACATGTATTACTCAGTCCTCAGAAAACTCCTGAGATTATAGGTCAAAGGCCAGTTCTGACAATGTGTTCAGTGATCCACGGAGGGGATGTGGTGTCAGCGAAAATGTAAAGAAGGCACACACTCACACACTCACACACGCACACGCACACGCACACATACATGCACGTACACACATGCACGCACACACACAGCAAGGCTCCAGCAGCAATGCTTGAAAAAGATGAGTATCTGTTATTGTAGGTGCCAATGATACTGCCCAGTGAACGGCTGGAAGCCCCATAGATTGGGAGGGATGTGATGACTGTGAAGACGACGGCAGAGTAAACCTCCACAGCAGCATGACGTCCTCACGACACACAGTTCTCGGGGCTCTGCCTCTGTTAAGCACAGCCATCGTGGTGTGCTAACCAGTGGGCTGCATGACTTCTTTTAAAAAAATCTTTTAGTTTTTGTTAATTTATTCTTTATATCCCGATTGTAGGCCCCTCCCTTGTCTGCTCACCATCCCACCCTCCCTCCCTCTTCTCCATCCCCTCTCCTAGTCTTCAGAAAGTGGAAGCCCTCTTCTGCTACCAACTGACCCCAGCCTACAAGTCTCATCAGGACGGCCTGTATCACCTTCCTCTGTGGCCTGGCAATGCTGCCCCGCTAGGGGTGAGTGGTCAAAGAGCAGGCAACAGAGTTCATGTCAGAGACAGCTTCCGTTCTCTTACTTGGGAACCCACACAGAGATTGGGCTGCCTATAAGCTACATCTGGGCAGGGGGCCTGTGTCCTCTCCATGCACTGTCCTTGGCTGATGCATCAGTCTGTGCAGGTCCCCCCTCGGCCCTTAACGCTCCCCGAGCTCCGCCCAAAGTTTGGCTGTGAGTCTTGGTATATGTTTCAATCCCCTGCTGGGTGGACTCTTTCAGAGGACATCTATGGTAGACTCCTGTCCTGTTCTCTCTTAATGAGTTCTAAAACTGTGCTGCTGTTCCTCTCGTGTGGCCCCCAGCATTAGGTATTTCAAGTCCTCTATGAAAGACAACGTTCAGGCCAGTGAGATGGCTCAGTGAGTAAAGGTACCTGTTGACCAGCCTAAAGACCTGAGTTCAATACCTGGAAACCATATGGTGAAAGGAGAAGAAAACCACTCTTGTGAGTTGTATTTATACATACACACATAAATAACCAAATAAATAATTGAAACCAAAAGCAAACGGAGACATACATGACCTGAGAAAGTTGGATAAGGCTTTGATAACACAACAGTGGACCTGGACCCAGGGCGTGTCCCAGGTCTGTCTGTCCTGAAGCACTGTTCTGCTGTCCTCAGTGTCCCAGCTTAGCAAGCCTCTTCTGTCACTCATCTAGGGACAGAACAGATGCATTCCTAGATACTGGGGCTCTCTCCCAGCCCTAGTGTTCTCCAGAAACCAAGTCACGCATGTAACAAGAATCTGGCTGAAACTGAAGCATGGAGGTATCTGTAGAGAGAATGAAGGAATGGTGGGATGGAGATGGCCTCTGTCTGGTCCCACCTCTAGCCTGTGCAGCTCATATATGGTCTGATTTTCATCTCACTTGGCATCCTGAGTGTTAGTGTATTATCAAAATAAGAGGCTTTGCCTGTTAGTACAAATTGTTCTTATCTCAGTCTCTATGTGACTTTAAGACAAACTGCAGAAAAACATTACATAAAATACACAGCAAGGAATGGATGCCAGATGTACTCATTAGAGACAGATTATTCCAGACACCAAAGAAAGCGCAGCGAGGTTTGGAGTTCTGGAGCCAGACAGATTGAGCCTGCTTTCTAGCTCTCAGCTGAAGCAGCTGTAGCTTGAGGTGATCAGTGTCTCCCTCTCTGAGTCTGTTGTGAGGCAGGGAATCGAAGCCTGGTGTTCTGCCATGTGGTCTGGGACTGGCAGCATCAGGATCACATAAACGCTTGCGGCCCTTATGCAGACTGACTACTGTGGTTTGAGTACTGTGTCCCCCACAGCCTCCTGTGTGGCACGCTTGGTCTCTAGCTGGTGACACTGTGTTGGGAGGCTGTGAAAACTTTAGGAGATTATCTGGAAGAAGTAGGTCCCTGGGGGTATGCCTTTGAAGGTTATAACTTCTGTCCCTGTCTCTGAAACTACCTGCCCCTACTCTCTCTCTCTCTGTCTTTTTCTTCCTTCTCCTACTCTTCCTCCTCCTCCTCCTCCTCCTCCTCCTCCTCCTCCTCCTCCTCCTCCTCCTCCTCTTCTTCTTCTTCTTCTTCTTCTTCTTCTTCTTCTTCTTCTTCTTCCTTCTCCTTCTTCTTTTTCTTCTTCCTCTTCTTCTCTTTCAGAGCTCTGGGTTTTATTCCATAGCACTACAAATGTTGGTGTGATAGCACATACCTGTAGCCCCAGCACTTGTGAGATGAAGGCAGGACCATCAAGCGTTCAAGGTCATCCTTAACTGTACAGTTCATACTAGCCTGTCTAAAAGTATTATTTTGCTCAGTCATACAAATTAAAAGCCATCCACTTTTAAAAGCTAGGATTCTAGCCCACATCTCATTGAACCCCAATGCTGTCTGCTCCCAGCCACAGCTGTCTTGTTGTCTTGCCTACACCAGGCCAACTAAAATCTTGGAATGGATTTTCCTTGTTCTCCATTTCCATCTGGCCCTATTGTTAATGCAGTATTAATTTCCATAATCAAATTCAGTCTATGGTGTTCTCTTGCTCAAAAATATTCTATGGCTCCCAAGAGGAGGAGAGGTGTTGAAAGACTGAAGCTTAAACTCTTTAGCCTGGCTTCTAAGCAGCCTTTCCAGTGATCACACTTAATATTGCCTGTTGAGCACCAACAAGCACCTCCCACAGCCCCCTGGCTCAGCTTCCACATCTCACTGAAGCATCCTTTACAAGACAGTGGTCAATTAAGCCACTCCCTGCCTTGAACATCCTAGATGGCTCTGTGGAGATGAGATTGTGCGTCATACTGGCTGCATCCATTGGCCCTTCTGATAATAGTCGACTGCCTCCATTCAAGTCAATGTTGGGGTAAGTTTACTTCAAGCTTGGCTAAGTAGATCATCACCTTGGCAACTGGTTCAGGAATGAGCAAGTGAACTTTGTCAAGCCAGTCTGGGGCTCAGGCTCAGATACAAGAGTTCTCTGCTCTGTGGGAATGGGGAACACAGGCACTGGGCCACTTTGGTACCACAGGGAGGTGCACAGACAAGCTCTTAAGGACATGGCATGACATCCTGAGCTAGCATAGTTGATATGAAGGGAGATGTATCCCTAGGCTTTCCATGTCAAAAGCCAATTTTAGGCTTCAGTCAGTTTGGTTTGGCTTCTGTGGCTTAAACTAGAAGTCTCTTTAGCACTGGAAGCTGCAGGTGAGACAGCTCTGACCTGCTTTTAATATGAAACTGCTATTCTGAGGGTCCTGAAGGCTTGGATCTTCTTGTCTTTACTGACTTGTCTCTTGGTCACTTCTTTACCTGTGTTGTGCATGCCACTGTGTCATACACAGTCACATAACTGGTAGGTCAGTAGTAGGTCACGTGTGGCTCCCCAACCCATGTGCCCATCTCAGGATTATGGCTGAGCTCACTGCCCACCCAGCCTCCACAACAGCCTGCTGTAGAAAGGGGCAGGTCTAGAAAGCACAGGGACACCTCTGGGCAGAGACCTATCAGGCTTCGTGCTAGTTTGTGGGTACAAAGACAGCTCCCTTGGACCTATGGTCAGGAACTCTGCTCAAATCCTGACCCCACCTTCCACTGCTGTGGGACTGGACATGCTGACCTCTCAATGCCTTGGCCTCCTGACCTATAAAATAGAGGTCACAGTAAAGTCAGTCCTCTGAAGGCTTTATTAAGTAATTTATAGATAAGACTCTTACATCTTTGGGACTTGGTGCAGTCTGAATTTATGCTCTTATGACCATTATCTGCAGGAGCCAGGGAGCCATGCCATGTTCCTGAGTGAGCTTCCAAGTCTTTTGTGGATGATCACCACCTAATATGTTCAGACATGAGCGGCATGGGTCCTGGGGACAGTGTCAGCTGGTCGGTACCCAGCTTACGTGCTGCTTATGCTATGTCACTTGAATGTGATGTCACTTGGAAGGTGACAGAACAGGGCATGAGCCACTCTGGTTGTCAGCTCTGGGCACCTATCCAAAAGTCCACTGCAGGTCCTTCTGCCAAGGAAGCTGCCACCTCCCAGATGCTTTCGTCTGGCTGGACTTGGGGACCCATGGGAGCAGAATGCCTAGAACACAAGTGCAGGCACACAAAAGCTTGCTGCTGGTCTGCCATAGGGAAGAGGGGCCAGTGGGGGCTGAGAGGCTGGAGAAGGGATAGACAACAGACAGTGCGCCTGGAAGGGACGACTCCCAGTATGGGAAGGGGGACTAGGTAGCGGTACGGCACCAGAGAAGGGACAAACAACATCAAGAGAGCCTAGAAAGGGAGATTCCTTATCTTCTGTAACATGTGCATCCGAGAAGCATGTCATGCTAAAGCCTTTCCCTGAGTCCCATTCTCTTCAAGCCTTCACGATTGCTTCTTGGGGTTGTTATAATTAAAGTAGGAAGAATTCCCAAGGGCTGCTGTATTGAAAATTTGGTCCCAGATGGTGGCTCAATCTGAGAGGTTTAAGAGACTTTAGGGGGTGGGGTCTCATCGAAGGAAGGAAGGAACTAGAGTTGGGGTCTTAGGGACATAGTATCCTTGGCCCTTTCCTGTTGCTTCTCTCTACTTCCTGGCTGCCAAGGTGTGCAGTGCTCTGTTCCATCACACTCTTACGCCTTAATGAACTGATACCTCTGACACCATGAGCCCAAATAAATCCTCCCTCTTTTAAGCTGCTTCTGCCAAATATTTGCTCACAGAGATCATGAAACTGACTAATACAAGTGTGAACAATGCTCCACAGGTGGCCTGTGAAATTCCTGCTGACACACAGCTCTGTCCTTCCCAGGACTGGGGACAGATTCTGCTTCTCTTCATGTAACTGTTGCAACCCAGGCTAACACCTTCTGCAGCAGTGGGTGGGAGCTAAGAGGACCACAGTGCATAGGGGCAGAATTCCATCCTCTCTCCCCACCCTCTGCAGTTCATCCTTCAGGTGATCTTTAAAAAAAAAAACAACACAAAGCAACTGGTCCTGTTCCCAGCTTGAAGGGTGCTCTCAGCTTGAACTCATCACAGCTAGTAAGGGCCTCTCTGATGCTATTTGCCTTTTCTCTGTCACTTTCCCCAGCCATTCTGGCCTCCCATCTTTTACCCTCACTAGGCTGGCTTCTTCTGATTCCCAGCACCTCTACTTGATGTTCCCTCTACTTGACATGCTGTCCCTAGGCCTTCATTGTGGGCTCCTTCTCACCTCCAAGTCCCTCTTTAGTGGAAGGCTCCTGAGCATCTAGCTGGAAGTTGCCTGCCACACTTGCATTTTCTATTGGTTTCTTAGCTGTGTTTGCTATCACCGCACACAACATCGCCATTCTCTTCCTTCTCTTACTTCAGCTCTGCTTATGGCTTCTGTTGCTGTTAGCACTGAGAGGAGATAACAGTTTGTCTCATTTGCTGTTTAACCTCAGCGCCTTGGACAGGGCATGGTACACAGTGGAAACTCAATAAGTAAACGTTTTTAGATAAATGAAAGGTGCTGATATGTCAGTTGGCATCTCCCCTACTTTAAGAACATACCAGAGAAGATTCTTTTAGGGGAGGGGAAGGAAAGGGGCTATTTACGGAATGGCTTCACTATGGGACTTCAGAACTTTTTTATCTGTCTCCCCAGTCCTGGTTAAGGTAAAGTAGGTGTAGCCTGGGAAGCCTCTAAGCTGTAGCCAGCCTAGAAGACTGAGCCAAGGGAAGAATACGGAGTGGGGCAGAGCCAGTGAATTATGGGGACAGAGAAACCCAGGCTCCAGTCACATCAGTGACACTACACCTGGGAAGTTGAGTGTGGTATTTGTTTGCTCGCAAGCCTTGGCAATTCCTTCCATCAGGACTGCTTTGCTGCTGTTCTTCACAATGGCTGTTTCAGGTGAACAGGCATTATCCTGGTCTTACAGGCTGCTCAGGGAGTATGGAATTGGTGTGTAGATCTACCATGTGGCCTGGATCACAGTAGTGTTCTTTAGATGCCTGCTATAGCTGAAGATGACATGAGTACCAGGATCCAGGAGTACCCAGTGGAACCCACGTGCCCTTTTAGTGCATGCTTTTTTTCTCTTACCAGCTGCAAACTCCAACTCTTTGATGGTTTTTCTCAGAGCTGGATCTTCACCTGAGTGGGGGAGGAGATGAAAGCAATGTGGCTACCCACAAGACAGCATGCTGTGAGGGTCAGACCCCAGGTGCAGAGAAACAGCCAGCAGCCTGGTTCTGCCTGGCTTGGCTTCCATCCCTCCCCCTTCTGCAGAGCTGACCCACCATGAATATGCACACTCAGGCTTCAGTCAGCCTGGAAGGATGGCTATGCCTTCCATAGGTCAAATGCCATGGCAACTGAGCAGGCCAGACTCTCCTGTCCTTCCGATATAATAGCCTCTGGTGCGATGCACAAAGGGGTTGTCTCCTGATACAGACATTACCCTGGAGGCCTACTGACAGTTTTTCTTAAAATAGCACAAAGATAACAGGACACAAAAGAGGAGCAATGAGTTCTAGGAAGAAGAGGTTAGGACTCCAGCTTAGAGGTACCAAGGCAACTTTCTTACTCTTGTCCTGGTGCATCTTCTGTAAGAGGCAGTGGTAACAGAGCCCACTAGAGCAGATTCTGGGGTTGAACTCTGCTGTGCATTTACCTGAGCAGACTCACTGAGGCCCATGTGCTGGGCATTGCACCTGGTGTCTGTTCTTGCCTTGGAGAAGTTAGAGAAGAGCAGGAGAGACATCAATTATTATGCACAATTCATTTACAATTCTAGGGTAGAGTACATCATATTGCTAAATTATAGGGTGCTAGTTATACTTGATAAAGTAGACTCTGGGAGTGAGGAAGGTTTTTCTTGCCTCCAACATTCCCCATCCTAGAGCAAGCTGGTACCCTTTATTAAAAAGAAAAACAAAATAATAATAATAATAATAATAATAATAATAATAACTCAACTCAGAGTATTAAAAATATCATGGTACATCCTCCAGAACAGCAAGAAGGTAAATGATCTCTAGCTGAGGTTACTATTGTTTATTCTGTAATTTAAAAAACAATGTTGCTAGTGGGAACAGGAAGCCAGAAGCTTATCTACAGGGAAAACCTCTGCCCAGAATTAATAGGAATTCCAGTGACGACTCAGCTTCCCTAGTTAGTTTCTGCTGGATGTTTTAAGCACTAGTTTGATGATAATTGATATCTCTCCTTGCTGTTATTTGATCTTAAACTTGGATGCCTCACCCAATGCTCTGTTCTGCTCAGGACTCTTGAGCAAGAACTCCAGCTGTCTGCCTAAAATGGACTTCCCCACTCAATTTTTGATTTTTGTTTCCTCTCTCAACTGTGATACTCCAATCATCTCTTCTGAATGTTTTGGGCCTCTGGTTTGATGATGTTTGATATCTGCCCTGTTTTGCTTTCTTTGGCTATGATAAACATCACGACCCAAAGAAACTTATGGTGGAAAATATTATTTCATCTAACAGGTCCATCATCAAGGGATACCAAGACAGGAACTCAAGGAGAAAACTTGAGGTAGAAATCACTACTAAGTGATGCTGCTTCACAGTCTTTCTTCCATAGCCCAAGCTCTCCTGCCTCAGGATGGTACCTTCTGCAGTGGGCTAGACCCTTATATATCAATTGACAATCAAGAAACCACCTCACAGACATGCCCACAGGCCCATATGATGGAGGCAATTCCTCAATTAAGGTTCTCTCTTCTTAGGAGTGTTAAAGTTGACAAGCAAAATTAGCCATCTCAGTATCTCCCTACTGCCTCTCTCTATGGTCTACTCCCTATTGATCGTTTTACCTGTACTTGCTGCATGCATGATAATCACTCCCATTGAAAGCATGGAGATCACAGATCATTCTCAGGTCTCTACAGAATGCTGACAGTTGCTATGAATGAAATTCACATGAGGCAGGGGAACCCCAGATGCTCCAAAACGTGGTGCAATCACTATTGACCCAGACTGGAGGTGCAGTTCAGTGGCAAAGTGCTTGTCTCACGCGTGTAAGAGTCTGAGTTGGATCCCAAGCATTACAGAAAAAAAAACCATGCAAAAATAAAAAAATGAATATTTGCAAAAAAACAATGCAATACAAATGACCAATAAACAAACATGTGAAAAGAAGTTCTACCTCAATTGCCATCAGATAAACCTGAAGGAAAACTGAGATTTCTTGTCATCCCAGTCAGAATGCCAGCCACTGAAAGAACAACCACAGACATAGGCAGTTATAAAGGAACCCTTACACAGTGCTGGCAGGAATATAAACTACTCCAACCACCTCGAAAATCAGTATGGAGGCTTTTAAAAATTCGTAGTTCTGCCATATGACCCAGCTGGACCATTCCTGGACATTTACCCAAAGGATCCAGGCCAACACGTCACAGAGATCCTTGCACATCAGCATTTACTGCAGCTCTGTGCACAACACTCTCATTATAGAATCAGCCGACAGTCCATCAACAGGAGACTGCATAAGGACAACGAGGCACCTATACACAACGTGGTATGTATGCACAACTGAATATTTTCATCCTAAAGAAACAATTACGTTGTTTGTAGGAAAATGGAAGCAGCTGAAGATAATCTTTTGGTTTTTTTTTTATAACTTTTTAAAAAAAGATTTATTTATTTATTATGTATACATTGCTCTTCCTGTATGTATGCCTGCAGGTCAGAAGAAGGCATCAGATCTCACTATAGATGGTTGTGAGCCACCATGTGGTGGCTGGGAATTGAACTCAGGACCTTGGGAAGAGCAGCCAGTGCTCTTAACCTCTGAGCCATCTCTCCAGGCCCCTGAAGACAATTTTATTAAGCAAAATAAGCCAGTGTAGTAAGACAGATAGCATGTTTTCTCTCGTTTGTGCTTCTAATATTTTACAGAGTTACAAAGAAATCATGTGTGGTATACAAAATGAAAGTGTTTGGGGGAACAAACGGGACAGAAAGGAGAAAAGTGACAGTATAGGGAAAAGGGGTGTGCTCCTACTATAAGATACACCCGTTTAAAAGACTTTAAATTTACTGCACACCTACATATAGCACTGAGGGTCAAGGGAGCTTTGGAGGTGGCGGATGTCCTAGTTGGTCTTCTCCCTTCTGTGACACACTCTATCTTCATTACAGGTAACAATTATACATATTTTAACAGCAGAAACCATGTCATACTATATAACTGCTTTTCAATTGAACCAAACTGTTAACTGGGCAGGGCTAAGGAGGTGTATGTCAGCAGAGTGGCTGGCATACAAACTTAGCACCTGAGCTTGGGTCCCAGCCCCAAATAAGAAGCTTGGCATGGTGACACACGCCTGTAATCTCAGCACTGGGAAGGCAGAGACAGGAGGATCCCTGGGCTTTCACACACACACACACACACACACACACACACACACACACAAACACACAGCAATCTGAACGGCTTATTGCTGCTTTGCTGGATTTACTCAGGCAAATCAGAAGAAGTGCAGTGGTCTTCAGTCTCTGATCCTACACCAAGAGTCTGATTCAGGAAGCCAAGAGTGGACCTAACTAAGCAGGCACATTTCTAGGCTGTTCTGTGGCTCCAATGATGCTGCTGCCTAGAAACCCACTTTGGAGACCACTTTGGAGCCACGGGTCTTTCTTTTTGTTCTTTGAAGGCCCTAAGGTTTTTCCTGCCTCAGGACCCTTGTACAGGCTACTCTCTGATGGAATTTCTCCTGCCTTCTATCTTGCCTCTGTTTGGCTTCTCTTCAAACTAATTTTCCTTTCCTTCAAAATGTCACTCTCAGATAGTCGCCTGTTTTGCTGTTGGTTAAGGGTCCCGTAAACTCAGGATCATTGTCCATTGCCCATCACCACCCGGCTTGAGATCAAATGTGGACGTCTACTTTCACCACCAACTCCACGTGGTGCTGGACACAGTGAGCAAGGAAGCACGCTCAGAGTGGGGAGGGCCACAGAGGAATGGGGTGCCTGACATTAAGGGCCCTCCAGTCTAGGCTGCCAAGCTCAGTGCCAGACCAAGACGACTACCGTTAACATCCACTCCTCAGGTGTAGCCTCCACACACAGCCCGCCTCCTTCAACAGCAGCTCTCAGCTTAGGTCCTCAGAGCTCACCTGTGACCTGCTCCGTCTGGTCTGCCAGCATCCTGGCAGCTGTCTGCAGCTGGCTCTGCCTCTCATCCCTGAGGCCAGAAGGATTGCTTTCCTTCTGCAGGAGTCCACTGCCGCAGGTCATAGCATTATCTCCAAGCTGTTGAAGTATGACGGGAAAGGTAAACCTTCCTTCTGTCTTCATTTTGGGTCCTGCAGTAGTATGATCTTAGCCTCTTTGGGCTCTGAATGGTAATGCTTAGGGAGCAAGCAAATCCATTTCCAGATGCTCAACCAGAGTCCAGCATCCCTATTTTTCTACTCTGCATATTCAATGGAAAGAATATGTGTTCCAGGCGGTAGCAGATAATCACATCCAAAATTGCCTAAGAAGGCCATTCAGAAGCTTAAGTGGATGAGCAATTAATAACACAAACTAATGGCAGTGGCCTCACCCCACATAAAGGAGTTCAATTAAGGCACAATGGTGATGTGAAGTCAACCAATGACTGCAGATGGTCTCCCTCCTGCCTTCTCTGAATGGCTGGCTCTGGCTTTGACCAGGAGACACAATGTAAAACAATTGCTTAAAAGGCTAAAGCATTTCTTAGTAAAGGGTTCAGGTTGGTGGCTCAAAGGATTGCTGGAGGAGAGAGATCTGCAGGGATCTGAGGATATATGAAGCGCCAGCTTCTGCTCCCTGACTAGTCAGATGGCTTTATGAGTCCATGGCGTCTCGACACACTTTTGGGGTCTCATATCACTTTGTGAGTGCCTCACACCAATATGAGGGAGTGGTGTGAACATGGCAGACAGGGAATGAAAACCAGGCATTCAGGCTAGGTCCTCCTGGTAGGTCTGGGAACATGTGTCTCTAGGAGCCCTGGGGGAAGAGAGCAGGAGTAGAAGGATTTCTGGATTGAGTGGCAGTGCACCGCAAACTTGGGTGGGTTCAGCACAGCTGGTTGGTTCTCAGTAGAGACAAGGTCCCAGGTTTCTCATAGATCACACACATTTCAGGCTGATGTATGCCTCTCCTGGGGCTGTCCAGTGATCGTCGGGTTGACATCCACACTCCAAAGGCATTAGCATGGATATGGTGTCGGCAATGTTTGTTTCCTTGAGTTAATTTAAAATCTTAGGGCACACCAGAACCTTACTAGAGACTCACCCATAGCCCTCTTTGAGTTTTTTTTTTCAGCCTTCTCATGCCTCTAGTCCCAAAGGCTTTCTTGTGCCCCAGCCCCACATCTATTGCCTGACATCTTACTTTGCCTTTTTCACCAGCCAGCCTCCATCTTTTATGTTGAACACCTGTGATTACCACTTACATAAACATGAGGAATCTAGAAGTATGAGGATATACCTGGTGGTTGTTCTCTGAACCAGACTGCTTTAACACATTAAGCCTCTGGGCATGGACAGTGTGATGCAGCAGCTACAAACCATCTCTGGACTCAGGTTCAAACCCTGGCTATGAGCAGGGCATTATGGTGTACCCTGATAATCCCAGTGCTTGGGAGGTTGAGCCAGGAGGATCTGGAGATTGGGGTCAGCTTACAGAGTTAAACCCATGTTGCCTGTTCCTTCCAGGAAAGAGGGAAACAGAGGGTTAGGATGGAAAAAAGGGTAGACAGAGCACGGTCTCTTTGTCCTGTGAGCTCCT
The DNA here is from genome assembly GCF_030254825.1 of Meriones unguiculatus. Taxonomy (NCBI): domain Eukaryota; kingdom Metazoa; phylum Chordata; class Mammalia; order Rodentia; family Muridae; genus Meriones; species Meriones unguiculatus. The sequence goes on along the minus strand of NC_083361.1, from coordinate 38,001,065 downwards.
GGCATGTTTTATACTTCAGGACTGAGTTAACCTGGGGAGAACTGAAGCTCTCTGTTCACAGGATGGTGGCTAGAGAAGATCTTACAAAGTGACGACTGCTCGCTCGTGTTGGAAACTTTCAAGTTGTTTGACTGTGACTCCAAACCTCCACAGCACTGAGCATGCCTATCACAGCCAATACCGCCTAGATGAGGTGTGGTTGCCAGTCACCCAGGGCTTTGTGCTTGAGAAAGCAGAATCCATGTCACTTGTTGAGGTTGGCCAATGGCCACGCCCCTGCCTGCCACCACTCTGAAGAAGCTAAACCGTGCTTGATTGAGTTGTGAGGAATAGAGCTGCATAGTGTATGCAGAGAAATCTTGTTAACTCAAAACTCAAGAGGCTAGCCATTAATTCTGAAGTCAAAACAAGAGTGGGAATGGGCTGTTTCAGATGTTTTATTAACAGGGAGCTTTGTCAGCTGCAAAATAGCAAAGGTTCTGTATTATGCACTGTTTGAGGAAGCCATTAGTGGATTAGGAGAGGTTTTTTTTTTTTTTTTTTTTTTTTGCCATTTATGCTTCAGGACATAACAAATGACTTTAGGGCTTAACACCCGTGAGTTGCCTGAGCCACTCTGGCTGGAGAAGGATGGATGGAACTTCCAAATGGTTTCCTTCAGCCCATGACTTTGAGGGTCTGGTCTTAGATGCTGAGAAGGAGTACTGAGAAGGGAGGGGTAGGTGCCAGCTGTGTGGGGTGCTGCTGACTGAACACCACTGAGGACTCCAGCTGACCTTCTAGATGGAAAGTCATGTCCTGGGTGATGCTCCAAAGAGACTCTGCAAAAACCTCATGTCCTATTACTGCTGGCCCCACAGCTCCAACAAAGCAGGCCTGTGGTCTTCCCAGCTCCCTGTCCCAACCATTTCTGTCAGCCCAGAATGCCCCCTTTCTCCCTTCCCAACACATTGGCAGCTATGCTTGTTTTTGTGAGATCCCGGTGGGTAACTGGGAATTATACCATTTTCAGGTCTGTATGTCCTCCTTTCATGCCTTTCCTTGGAGAAGTGAACAGAGGCTCTCTGGTGCCTTTTGCTATGCTTTCTGGGTAGTTCACTGAAGAAAGCACAACTCTTCAAGGTTCAGGGCAGAAGTCTGCAGAAACAAGGAGGGTATGATTTTCACTCTTCAGTCCTATTTCAGCCATGACCGTGTTGCAGGCCAGGAGAGGGGACATGGAAGGTGCATGCCCAGGCCAGGCATAGGGACAGGAAGATATATGCCCAGGCCAGGCATGGAGACAGGAAGGCATATGCCCAGGCCAGGCACGGGGACATGGAAGGGACATGCCTAGACCTTGCCTCAGAGGTGTGCAGAGCCTCCCATCAGGCCCAGCAAAGACCGTGACAGTAGAAATTTACAGGAGCACCCACTAATCCATTGAGAGTGACCTCCCCTACACACATACCTTCTTTCAGCCTGTTCTTCCTTATTTATAAGTCAGCACTGGGCACTGGGAAGCAGCTCTCCCTTCTTGGGGAGGGGAGGCAGTTTTGGGGGAGGTCTGCCCTGAGCTCACAACCCTCTCTGAGTGGCATTCTGCACATAGTTATTGTTTCCTGGCTCCCACTTTTCAAACAAGTTCTCCATAGACCCCAGAAGACCTCCCTCAGAAGATGTCTCAAGACCCTGCCCCTCCACTTACAAATCCTGGACAAGGCTGTATGCCTTTCTCAGCCCAGAGCCCAGCTGGGACCAAGCTGGAGACAAAGTCTCCAATGACTTATTAGGTTCAGAGCTGGAGGACAGAGGCAGGAGAACCAAAAGCAATCACTCAATTTCAGGCCTGCTCAGAGCTAAGTGAATTTAATAATCCATAGATCATGTTATACAAATCACATTTCACAGTTTTACAAACTTACCCCACACTGTGCACAGTCCTAGGTGGCTTATTTCACAAATAAATAGCCGGAATCTAAACAGCTCTATTTCCTTAGCAATCACTCTCAGAGAGCAGAATGACTCTGGTGCCCCTCTCTCCCTCCTTTGTAGACCAGGAGTTTATTGCCAAAGAGGCTTTACTTATAAAACTAATTTTTATGTGAACAAAGGAAAAATGATGTCATTTATTGAGTACTGGGTGTTTGGCAGGCCACAGGCAACATGTTCTATATACATTATACATTTGTCACTGACAGTATGAGGTAAAGGGCATTACGCCATTTTACAGATGGAGACCCTGAGGATCCCTGGGATTCTGGGCTGAGTCAAGTTATATAGCTGATACCCATAGCCCAGACTCTGTACATCAAAGTGCCAATTAAGTAAAAAGTGTCCTCTACAAGGAGATCCATGTACCAGCATCCTTGACAAAGTGGATTTGGGTTGGGGACAGAGCCTCCTGTATGTCCTGGCACTAGGACCCCTGTGGTAACTTTTTGTCTTTGTGTATCACCTCTGAGGATGCTGCATATATTCTGTTGAGGGCAATGAGACAGCCAGGCCTAATGGGGGCACTTGAGTCACACCCGATTATATCATCTGTCTTTAACCCTTCACCCACTGCTGAATCTGGGTGCTAGGGTGTTTGGTCGGCTTAAAGGAAGGGTGGCAGGGTACTGTGGAAATCTGTGTTCTGAACGGCTCATCTGAGTTGAGGTGGGTGGGGCCCGTATGCCTGGTTCCCCTGTCTCATTGCAAGAACCCAGTGGAACATCAAGGGCAATGGAGGCAGAAGAAACAATCTCATTTTGGGTGCTTTTTCAGATCAGCCCAGAAAGAGAGAGCCCTTCCAATCTCCCTCTCATAGCAAGGGAGAGTGGTGGTTGATGTTTGCCCAAGAGGTAAGCTCCCATTCTAAGTCAGGGCTGCCTGATGTCTACCCTTGCTATTTCACAAGGCCCCGAGAACCAATGCTAATGATGGTGGGGCTGCAGAAACACTGATGCCTGAGAACAGGATTTCAGTGTGTCCTCTTGCTTCCTCTGTACCCCTAGGTAGTGAAATTACTCTCCCCACCTGCTGGAGTGGGCAGCCGAGGTTAGCTGCCTTTGCTTTGGTGTCTCAGCCAGAGAGTAGCAGAGCTGGAATTGAAAGCCACTCTATTAGACTCCAAAGCTTAGACTTAGCTTACCCTTGGAACTCTCATCTCACACACCCATTCACAGCCACGAGAGAGGAGTGGAAACATGAAGCAGAACAGGATGCATCTTAGCATCCTAAGAGGCATAGTGGGTGGTGCCCAACCCTTCTGGATTTAGGGAAAGGAAAGCCAGGACTCCATCAGGCCAGCCTACAGCAGTCCCACTGCCTGCCTCGCTGGTGCTACATTCTCCGCTCACCTTTAACATCCCCTCCTTGGATAGAAGTTGGCTCACAGGTCCTTGGAGAGAGGTCTCCTAGTTCTCAGGAGGCCAAGATGATGAGGGTTCTACCTTATCAGTCCCAGGCTGCAGGGACATCTGTTCTGTCAGGTGTCCATACAGACCATGTCAAGGAACACCATGGACAAAAGGACACTGGCCCTTGCAGTGACCTAGTTTTCTCTCCCTCCAGAACCTGGCTCCTAGAGCCCTGAGATGCCCAGCAATTCAGCTTTCCGTAGTGATGACAACCTGGTGGGCAGGACGGCAATGTCTGTGATACAGTCCTTGTTCTCATCTTCAAAGCCCCAAGGCACTTACCAACCCCATGCTATCACCTGGCAGGCTGGAAATGGTTCATTATGAGGCATAAGATGTTCCAAACTCTTTACTCCGGAGAGCTGCTCACTGGAGCAGACAAATCCAGACTTGTCAACTTTCGTTTAAACCAAACACCCTGGCCCTGCTTTCTGGGCTGTCTGGGCCCTGACTAACAGAGACCACATGGCAGAAGACCTGGTGGGATGCAGGGAAGGAGGCAAAAGTGGCATTGATATTGTGTTACCTTCCTCTTTCAAAAACTGGAGGAAGCAGAGAGCCAGAGCTGTGATTCTATGCTGGGGTGGGATGGGGGGATAGGGGCAGAGAGGGGTCTTAGGCAGGAAAGCTCAGATCCCTGGTCCTTCCCTGGGGCCTTTTCAACCCATTTCCACATCTCCCCTAAGAAGAGGAGAGATGGACAGAGAAATAACCAAATTGTCATTTTCTTGGCACTAACCCCTGAAGAGATTCCACCAAGGGGACTGAATAGGTTAAGATGGGAAAAAGTCTTAAAGATGCTCTGTGGTGAAGCACAGTGACCTAGCTTTACATTACAGGACACTGTTGTCACATACAGGCAGGAGAGGTCCCGTGGCCAGGGACCAAATCCCCCTTGTGTTTCAGTACTCCTCATCTGTAAGATGGGCTAACAGCCTCACGTAGCTTGTAGGTCACTGGGCAGGTTGCACGCTGTAGTAGTTCTCTTTAAACAGCCCACAGGGCACTTGTCTCAGGCGGTCTTCCTCCATCATCTTGTCTCTCTTCTTTTGTAAGAGAAAAAGTTTCCTAAATCCAGTGATCTGTGCAGCTTACACAGTGCTGTGGGGCTAGCATCTACTGACACTTCCTGCCTTCTCCCACTCGATACAGAAACTCTGTCATCCTCCATAGAGGCAGTGGTGTGTGGGTCTGCTCAGTTTAGATGAAAATCCTAGTGTACAACTTTCTGTAAGACTCTGTATATGTTCCACCAAGAGCCTTCTGTTGGCTTCTTGATTTGTGAGCTCGATTTGTGGACTTGGTGTGTGTGGTGATGTGCAGGAAGTCCCTAGTCCAGTGCTTGCCCCCCGCCCCCACTGCTTTCCTCCTTCTCCCCACTGGCTCTTCTACAGGGCCCAGCATAGGGGCTTTCAGAAGATATGTGTTAGCCATATGGCCAGTCAGGTTGAAACATCTTCATATGCACAGTCATCTTCTAGAAGAATGCAGCCTACTCTTTACCATAGAATAAGGTAGGCCGTTGGTGTCCTCACGAGCACATAATTCCCTCTTCCTGGTGCTCAATTGCCTTTGTCAAAACATATATGTCATACTTTGAATCTTTCCATCTCTTTCATCCTAAAAGCCAATGTACTTCCTGTTCAGTCAGTATTGGTTCTCTGTAGCCAAATGATGGTGTTGAAGAAGATAATGAAGATGATAAAGAGGATGGTGGTGATGGAGGAAGTGAAGATGAGGGAGGATTGTGGTGATAGAGATAATAAAGATGATGGAAAATGTGATAGTGGTAGAGAAATGAAGATTAGGAGGATGTTGGAGAAAACAAAGATGACGGAGAGGCTGGTGATGATGATGAAATTGTTGTCATAACAGTTGACTCTGATTGGTACTTATTCTGTAAGTACCAATAAGTACTACATAAGAATATTCCTTATGTAGATTATGCCATGTGACCCATTTTATGACTACAGTGACTTAGTATGGAGGCTACAAAGACCCTAACAGGATGGGGTTAAAACTCAAATTTACATGCATGGACACTAGATAAGCCATAAAAGGGCATCCTGGAGAAACTGAATGGTTAATGGTGACAATATCAGTAACTTAAAACAACAATGGCAACAAGAGCGTAACCGCTAACATGATACCAACTGCTATATTGCCAAATCCAAATTCTTCGTGTTAGACAAGGTGAATTTCTTGTTCATCTAGAGTTTCCTGGTGTAGAGAGGAGAATCTGGTGACTAGAGACTGCTCATGTACAGCCATTCTCTGATTCAGGCTGGTTGGGGCTGTGGACTTTTCCAGATAAGTTACACTGCACTTTATAACTAGTGTGTGTGTGTGTGTGTGTGTGTGTGTGTGTGTGTGTGTAGGAGGAGGAACAGGAGGAGGAAGAAGAAGAGTAAGAAGAAGTATTAACCTCACTTCTCTCCATATTCCATTGGCCAGAACTTAGTTACATGGTTTTTTTTTTTTTTGTTTTCCTTAGCTGCAAGGAAGGTTGAAGAATGAAGTTCCTGATTGGACAGATCTTCTGAGCGGTAACTTCATCTTGGAGACAGATCATGGAGCCAGCTGGCCTTTGCTGTTTTTACAGACAATACCAGTAGATACTAGCTGCAACTGTGAAGGCCATCACCAAGGAACCATGCTGCCCAGCAGCTATTATGCATGATCATCAGGTCATGCACTAAGTATTTTCTACAAATTAGTTCTCAATTTTCCACATCTAAAGTAGAGCATGATGCCTACTTTACAGAGAACATTGACTTCTTCAGAGAAGATGTGTGGAATTTACAGTCTCATTTATCTACCAAGTGGCAGGTCCAAACTTAAACTCAGAAGTCTTAGCCAGAACCCAAAAGAAAGCAGAGCTTTGGCAGGATTAAAGACCAGACAGTGGGAACTGCACATAAGGAGTAAAGGACACTGCGGTGAGGGAAGACACAAAGGGTTATACAGGATGCCTGGATGTTCTGGTCACTCTTGAGCACATACTGGGCATTTGCTACTGGCTCTTTGGCAGGTGTGTTTGCTCAGCATGTAGGGATCTTCAGGAAACACTTGCAAAGCCAACTGGCAACAGGAGAAAGAGTAAGTGTGGACTTGCCTGTCTCTTTCCTCCAATGGTCAAACTGTACTTCTGGTATTAGGTAAGTTAGTGCCACCCCTCCTCCCACCTGAGTAGGCTGGAATCCACATCTCAATGTGGCTTTCTGGCATGTTTCACAGGAGAGGTGCAAGTCAACAAGAGTAAGGCCCAGCTTCCAGGACAAGAAGGCAGATATAGCCTGGTGCTTCACATTGGGACATCTAACAAGGGCAGTGATGTAGGGAGAAGCATGCTGGGATACAGACCCTGGTGTCTTCAACAAGTAGAAGGTGGCATGTATAATATGATGCCTGTGGTTCATGCCTTGTTTCCAAAATTCCTCATTTCTGTTGCTTATTTAACCAAGGGAACTGAAATGACACAGAAATGAAGCTGGTTACCAAGAGGAAAGGTGACATGTTTCATACAGTCCATGGTTGTGCCCATTGGAAAGATATGACCGTCATGCCTAAGAATGAAAAGGAGACCTATCTAAGATCTTACAGCCAGCTGGTAGAGGGGTGGCCCCAGAGTCCTTGGCCCTTTCTATGAGGCCATCTCCTAATGGCCCTCTAGGTTTCTCCAGAATACCCCCTGGCCTTCATTCTGGCCAGCACTACAATGCTTACGTTTGCTGGGCAGTAGCAGATTCAAGTGGCCTTGGCATAGCTGAGGCTCACACCTCCTTTTCAGCCATTCCTGTCCACTTTCTTGGGGGAACGTCTTCCTGATGCGCATTACTTTGCCTCTGGCTCTGAGCGACTTCAAACCCACAGATAAAATCATCCTGGCTATTAGTGGGCACAGAAGGCAGCAGCTTGCCCAGACTGCCCACAGATAAGAGCCAGGGGCCAGCTTGAAAAGCTCAGACAATGAACAGGGGCAAAAGGACTGGAGCCCACCCTCCCCATCAGCCAGCATTAGCCCATTAGCATTAACATTTCTGAGGGGCCTCTTGGGAGATGAGGAGGGGAAAAGCACAGATGCCATGGCAATAGCTCCCCCTCCAGGTGTCCTCTTACCCTCAAAAGCCACTGTTCCAGCCAGGAAAGCTCTGTTTCTGAAACTGGAGACCCCCTAAGAAGAGGAAATAGCAGCCTTGGGGGTATTTCCCAAGTGGCACTGCTTCCTTTCTAAGCCATTAGGGGAGGGTGAGATGGCAGGCATCAGGGACTCCACCAGCACGTCACTCTCTCCGCGGATAGCACGAACAATGTAATTTAACAGCTCATCATTAATGAGGGATATGAGATAAGAACTAGCTTCATTGTCCAAGGGAGAGCTCCCAGGCCAGACTGAGTATGTGGTAATGTTTGCTTTTGAGCCAAAGTCTGACAGAGGGTGGATTCCATTCTTGCTCCCACTGTGCACCCCACGTCCTCTTAAAGAATAGGATCTACTAAATTATTTGCTGACCCGCATCCTGTCTAGAAACACCGGCCTTGAGAGAAGCACTGTGCCTGTTATTTCACAGAATTGGGTAAACAAATCATGAGGCACGTTCCTAGTTCCCATCTTAATGGAGGAGGAGGAACGGGGTCATTTCAGAAAGACTGGAAGAGATAATCAGTAGGCATATGCCATTTTGTAATTATATCTGTTTCCTGTTGACATGGCTGCTTATGCACAGGGTATTGACAGCCGTGGGAGGACGTGTGTGTGTGTATACATATGTGTACATGTGTTTATTTATGTATGTTTATATGTGTATGTATGCGAATGTGTGTGCACATGCACAAATGTACATACATGTGTAAGTATGCATGTGTATGTTATTTATGTCTGTGTGTGCTTGCATGTGCACATATGTATATTCATGTGCGTGTGTATTTATGTGTATGTACATGTATTTATATTTACATGTACATATGTATGCATACATGGATGTGTATATCTGTATACATGTGTGTGCATGAATGTATGGATATATGTATGAATGAATGAATGTGTGCATTATGCGTATCTGTCTCTTCCTGTTGTCTTGCTTTTCTCCCAAGATTCTCCTCACAGAAGCCAGTGTAATCAATCACATTTCTCCCCTATCTAAAAACCTTTGGATGACTCCCAATTTCTCTTTGCCGTGAGATAAACATCTCTAAAGTGACAGAGACAATCTAAGGAGTTTGGACTCCCTTCAGCCTTCTCAGCTAATCTCTGTGGCCCAGACATGCTTGAACATACTGTGCTCCATGCTGATCTCAGAACCTGTGTAGTCTGTGTAGCTAACCTTTCCCTTTGAATAGCTGAGACAGTCTTCTCTGTGCACCAACCCTCCCACTCCCGCTTTGCTCCTCACTACCTAGTTCAAATATCAATTTCCCAAGAAAGTCTTCCCGGGTGCCTTCATGTCCCCTGACATCATCTCACACATCTTGCATTACATGCCATCATTTTAAATTACCACACATAATTATTTGTGTGGCTAGTTATTTAATGCCTGTCGCCCACATTATGCTGCAAACTCTGTGACAGCAAGGTCAAATTACATCTGTCCCATACCAGTTTCCAGAGCACTCTTTATGATTCACTTGCTTTGTGATGAAACATAGATGTTCTGAAATAGGTCTATAATACAGACCAAGGGGAAGGGCATGAATAGCTGGTGAGTGGGGAAGTGAGGCACATTGTCTTCACTCAGCTATCACTAACCAGGTCTTCATTGGCTGTCTGCTTCCTGCCACCGGGAGCATACGGGCTGGCCACTCAGGGTGCGGCCATTAACAGACAGGCCCTCTCTGTGGTCTCCTCTCTCATCCCTGCTATGCTTGAATACTCTTCTAGGGATGTCTCCTCCATCTGACTGTGTGAATATCAAGGCCCAGGCCATAACCCATTGATTGTACAAACGAGGTACCTAATAGTTGGTACTTCCAACATTCCTGGTGCCAAACAAATGTCCACTGAACGAATGAATGACTGGAGTTACACAGTTCTCCCTAGGCAATTAGCCAGAGCTATGAGTTGGACCTCTCTTCCCCTTTTCCTAGCACCTCATCCTCTACTCTCTGTCCCAATCGCACTGGTCTCAGAACTTTGCACAACACTAGGTATGCTCACCTAGAACCATCCCTACACAAATCTTTGCCTGATTCTGACCTATCCTGAATTTGTGGCTTGTGCCTTTTCCTCTAGAATGACTTCCCTACCTAAGTCCCTAGATTCAGGCCAGCCCTAGAGTTTTGCCATGGCTTCCTATAATTCTAAGATTTCCCAGTAATTCTTTTTTTCTAGACTAGACAGCAGTTTTATGTGGAAGGCAATCATGTTATCATGGCATGCCAGGTCCTTGCCTGGCATGTATCAGGCCTTGAGTAAATAATTTTCAAGTAAATGATCAAGTGGATATTGGAGGGGAAATTGCTTATAAGGAAAGAATGCCTTTATCTGTCTGGCTTTCAATTTCATACCTTCAAACACATGAGTTTTTTGCTGAAAACGCAAGCAAAAAGGTAAATTACTTTTAAAAAATTTTGCATTTCAAATTAATTTTTGAAGTGAGTCTGCATGCTGCCCCACACCCTTCCTGGCACCACTTGCAGCCCCGGTAACAAGAAGTGGTAGTCGGAGCAAGCAGAAGATTAAATCATCCTCACTGCATATAAGAAAAATGAATTCTGACATTTCCTAAGGATTTTTTAAACAAGGGTTCGAACAAAAGAGATTTGTAATTAACCCCCAGTTACTTAGGAAATTGCATCTAACACAGCGGCATCCATTCATACAAAGATATTTCTTGATTAAGTAGTCCATGAATGGCCACTTTAGGGGAGGAGGTTTAAATATGGGTACCATGCTAGTCCCGTTGTACAGGTCATGCTGTCCAAAGCTCACAGCCCTTCTGTGAGCTCAACGGCACCACTACACTTTTACAATGCACTTTTTGCCCTGGGCCCGGACACATGACTTCAGGAACCCTTAAGGTTTTTTGAGTAATAAGGGTAGAAGAATATATTATGGGGTCCATAACAGGCCAGTTCAGCTGTACACTAACCTTCACCAAGGAGGGCACATCTGAGGGCTCCTGGACAGGAACTATTTGACGAAGGATTCAGTCATGTGATTACAAGGCTGACACTTACATCCTGACCTTGTGACCCCAGGGACGGAAGACAGCTTGGAAAGCAAGTCAATGGGATAACGGATAATTATTTAATCAATAATGTCTGCTTAATGAGGCCCCTGTAAGACACCCTAAGCTAAAAAGACACCCCCCAAAATTATGGGGTTTGAAGAGGCTACCAGTTGGTGACAGGAGAATGGCACTTTCTAAATCTAGGGCAGAAGTTCCTGCACCAAGGATATTTCTAGACCAGAAGTTCTCAACGTGTGGGTCATGACCCCCTTAGAATTTTAATGACCCTTTCACAGGAGTCACCTAACACCTTCAGAAAGCACAGATATTGACATTCTGATTCAGAACAGTAGCAAAAATACAGTTATGAAGTAGCAACAACTAGTTTTATGGTTGGAGTGACCACAACATTAAAGGGTCACAGAATTAGGAAAGCTGGGAGCCATTGCTCTGGGCTTTGTCCTGGGTACCCCTGCATCAGGCTAGTTATCTAAATCCTTTGCTATACGCCACTAAATGCAAGGGAAATGTCTTCCCTGTTCGTAAAGCCATTACCATGGCAGATTATTGAACCTGGGGAAGCAGTTGTGGGAAGCACTAATTTATAGCCGGTTGGTGTGTGACACTAACCCCAGGCAGTTAGTGTCAGAATCCAATTGAATGACTGGACACCTACTTGGTATCTGAAGAGCTGGAGGATTGATTTTTGGTGTGGAAGACTCACACATTTGGTTTCAGAAGTGTTTGGATAAAATCAAATCACAGTGGTTGGGAAAATAGCATGATGTCTCAAGGATGGTACTGCTGCTAAGATCTAAGGCAGGATTTGAGTTCAGGTCTGTAGAAATAGGAACCTATGCTTCCTGCAGAGGGTGGCTATTATTCTGGGATGGATGTTCAGTGATGTCCATATTGGAACACATTGAAGGCCTAAGCAGACAAGAAAGCAGAGTTCAGACTCTGATCCCACCACTGTGTCCTAGACTCTGCTTCACTTTGAAAATTCCTATTTTTCTCCTCTGTAAAGTGGGTTCCTATCTCACAGGGTTACTATAGTATCGGTCATCTAATGATGAGGCCACAGTGACATGTCCCAAGAACCAAATGAGTCCTCTGTAGTTGTTAAGGGATGGAGGATGGTGAATCAAAAGTCAAGTAATGGACTGGAGAGATGACTCCACAGTTCAGAGCATTTGCTGGTCAATCAAGAGGACCAGAGTTCAGATCCTAGTACCTATCAGGTGGCTCACAAACACCTGTAATTCTAGTTCCAAGGGTTCAGACCCCTCTCCTGGCTTCTGTTGGCACCTGTACACATATGTGGATGTACTCACATTGGCACATACACACAGACATATGCATACACACATAAATAAAATAAAGGAAGAAAACTCAAGTGACACAGGAGTAAAAGTGAATTCCAAGACTGGCAATGCCACTCCACAGAGATCTTATCTAGCTTGCTTTAGATCCCTCTGGGTTCTTCTATTCCCAATACACAGAAAAAAAAATAATTGAAAGCTATCTTTCCTTTATACAATTGCCAAGGAGGCCTCTTGGAACCAAGTACCCAGTGAAGACTTCTTGTTAGGTTTTTTTGTTTGATTTGTTCATTGTTTGTTTGGTTAATTTTAGAGATACTAAATGACCAATGCTTATCTGGGTGCTGAGAATGATATCATGTGGGGAAGCACACATATCAATGGCTTAGAGAGAGAGAGAGAGAGAGAGAGAGAGAGAGAGAGAGATTCTGAGACCTAGTCTCTCTGTGGGCATTTCAGAATCCTTATTCTAGTCACTGTGCCTAGACCTTCTATCTGCAACACAGAAAGACATACCTCATTTAATGTAAGAGCAATAAGTAAAAATCCCCAGCAATGAGCAGGCACTATGTCATAACTTAATTGCCAGCAATTCTTTTCCCTGAGTGGTACACAGTGATTCCACAGCCAAATGGCACTGGAGATGAAATGCAGCAAGTCCCTCACAAACACACTTTGATGAATGACCATTTGCTAAGCCCAGCAAAGGGAATCCCTATGGGTTGCCCACAACATTCCCCAAGAAGAGAGAAGGAAAGGGATGGAAAAAGCAAAACAAAACGACAGAGGACCCGGGGACAAGAAGCAAGCATGTAATGAACCCAATGGGGATGAATATTTAAAGAATGGCCTCCTAAACACCTTGAAGCCTTCAGTCCCCCAGCCAAGATTCTACTGCGTTCACTCTATCCATCTGGAAACACAGACTGCACATGTGGATTTTGAGTTTTACTGAGTGTTTCAAGGACAGAGACAAAAGATTTGTCTGTCACCCAAAGAACCAGAAATAACTGAACGCTCCACAGTCTGACTAAGTGTAAAATGAGGATGGCGATACCTCACCAGTGGTCATGTCTGTGACTGTTCAGCTCACATGAATCACTCAGTCACCTGCTCCATTCTACTGCCTACATCACATTACCATCAAGATACAGAACTAGGGACCCACATGAGAAATCAAGCAGATTTTAGGGGTGTAAAGAGTCTTTGCATCTTTGCAGAAAGAACATTAGCAAACATCTGCCATGTCTTTCAGCCTATTTCCCAGGCTGCTTGCCACTTTAGAAGTGTGAGGGTTTTGAACACCAACCAATATTTCTATGGAGAGGGTTAATGGATATTTGTTTGCTATTCGAAGGTTCAATAAGAGCAAAGTCTTGGATCTAACTTTACAATCCAATTTGATTTAGCAGCAAAATGCCTTGGGACCTGATAAAATAGCTCTTAACTCCTAAAGGAGGTAAATAAATGGGCCCGTGGTGGTTTGCAGCAGAAATGTCCTCTATAGTCTCAGGCATACAACCGCTTGGTCCCCAGTTGGTGGTGCTGTTTGGGGAGGTTTGGTGGTGCAGCCTTGCTGGAGGAAGTACTTGAGCCGGCATAGGTCCCAAGAGTTTAAAAGCCTTTCCTACTTCTACTTCATTTTCTGTTTGCCATTGAAGATGTGCTCTCTTGGCTTCTTTTTCATGCCCACTTGCTGCTTACTGCCATGCCTTCCAGCCATGATGGACTTTTAACCCTCTGAAGCAATAATCCAAAATAAGTTACATAAGTTGCCTTGGCTCATGGTGCTTGGCTCATAGTAATCAAATTGGGCCTAAGCAGGGGGTTAAACTACCAGGATGTACCCATTCTTGGTAACTTTACCAGGCACACAGGAAAGCAACTGCTCACTTGGCTCCCAACCCTGTGCTTCCAGGAGGAACCCAGAAGCTTTCTCTTCCCAAGGATATCTGCAAGCTCCCCACTTTTCTTTTTTCCAAGCTTTCAATTAGTTTTTTTTCTAACTATCAGGAAAAGACTGTTAATTATCCTCACATCAACTTTTCTCTGTAAAGCATTTCACCCACGCATTACCAAGTAACCCCAAAATGGCCCCCCACAAAGCTGCACTCTCCCTTCAGAGACCAAGGTGCTATAATGTCTTCAAAGACCATACCACCCACAGCTTCTGAACAAGGACCATGTACCAGCCTGACCTCTTGCTTAAAGTTCATAAGAGACTTGTAGAAGCCATCTCTTGAGACAGGTGAAAAGTCCTACCTTCTAGGACTTGGGCTTTCTGTGTCTGCCAATATATGAGTCTCCTTTTTGGGCGGCTCATCCTCCAGGTTCCTGTCACCTCGTGGAACCTTTCAGAATAGTTTGCACTGACAGAGTATGGGCAACTTGACCAATATTGTGTCCAAGCCTAGTATCATAATTTGGATCCTCTCTTCCTTCGCGATGCTAAGGACCCCGTAAAAAGAACTTTGAGACTTTATGTGATGTACTTGATAGGACGGTTATGGGATAGAAGAAGCCTAGGTCCCTGAATGTTCACATGGAGTAGGGTGTCTGCTGACCCATTTTAAGCCGTGGAATCAGTAGTCAACCTACCCTGTTGTACTGACCCATGGAAGTCTGAAGACTCCTCTCTCACAAAAGATTACCCTATGATTGCTAACTACAATGCCTTTGTCTTTTGATACCTTTTGCTAGTGCAGATTCTATTTGTACATGTGGTATTTTGCACACCTCAATTGTGAACAACTTTTTGTGCAATTGTGAAAGACTTTTTTAAATGCAGCACTCTGTAAGTTGAGGTTCAGAGGGCAGTTGTGATTTGATCATGGTGACCACACTGCTAGGACTTCACCTAAAGATCCTGATTAGACTCAGGAATCTAATTGGGCGTCCCTTTGGAGTACACATTCTTCAACAAGTAAGCCTGTTGCTGGCTCACCAAATGCTTGGTCCACACCATTGCCTTTCAGAGGAGCAGATGGGAGTTTTGATATAAATTGTGCTGGCATGTGCTGCTCTGAAAATAGATTTGCGTTTTGCCAGTTTCTAAATTCAGTTTTAAAAAGCAACAGTCAACAAACTCCATTTTCCCTTTGGGCAGGTCAGCAGCTGGACGAGACTCTACTTCCTAGCAGAAAGCACAGGACAAGTGCATCAGGTCAGGCCAGAGGAGGGGGCCCGGGGCCTCAGTGATCCCAGAGACGACTTCTGCAGCATTTCATGTGGAGCACCAGGCTTGTGCGTGCTTTCTATATCTGACGAGGGACTCAGCACTTTTCAAAGAGATGCATTCTAGTGTGGAGCACCGCCACTTAGAAAGCTCAGACTGATCTCACAAAGATCCCACTCTTCAGTCACACGTCTGCCCCGCAGAAGCAGAGCCCAGTTCTCTACACACTTCTCTACACACGGACTCTCCCAGCGTGCAAAATGCAGGAGCAGCTCCCCAAGTCTTTCTTTTCCGTATCTCTGCTCGATGAAGTCCTCTCTTCTCCACATGACATAGTCCTGGCCCTTTCTTAGACATTCGCCAGCCTGTCACTGCCTAGCAGACGCTGAAGTGGCAGAGACCAGCCACATGTGAACAGTATGGAGAGGAAAGGGCAACACCCTTGTCATTATGACACCACAGACACTTGTATGAACAGATGCCTCAGAGGACAACATGCCTTTCCTCAGCTCCAGGGGGTTTTGTGGAGAAGTCTCCACAAGAACTTGGGCCTCTCCACAGAGCCCTGCAACAGATTAGAATAGTGATGTTCTTGGAAAACTTCAGGGTGATTTGGGATCCAAAGAACTTCTAAGAAGATCTTTAACTGTTCTTCAGGGGCCCCAGATCCATCTATTCCAGTTTCTGACTCCATTCATCCATCCCCCATCCTTCAACTCTTCTTAGAAGCTGTTTAATCCAGGCTTACCCTCCTTACTCACTCAATGACTCTTGGCACACTTGTGAGGCTTCATTTTTCCAAAATATTCATTATTTGAATTTAAAACATGTACAGGTAAGAGTCTGCCATCTACATTTAATCACCATCAGCCCACTCAAACAGCATTCGGCAACAGCTTGTCCTAGCTGGTGCTGGCTAGCCAACAGCTTCATTCTCAGCTCCTCTCCTGTTTAGTCCACAGCAGTGAGGGGATGTCACAGGACAGGGCCCTAGATGTTCCTACAGGGTCACTCTGGACTTCAGCAAAGTAGACCTGACCTTTCCTTCCTGAGAGGCCTGACTGTAGTCATTTATAGATCCAGGCTTTCATGCTATGCCAGCCACATATAGTATGCTATAAGCCCCTAGTTACGATGCTACCTCCAACTTGTGCTTTTCCTCACTACTCATAACCTGTTTCGACACTGCAAATGTGTGCAATTCTTTGCCTGCTGTGACTCTTCTTGGTGGGCCATGGAAGAGCCTTCAGATCTGTTCTTATTCCTATCTCTATCCACGACACCGAGCATTGCTTTCTTCACTTCTGTTTTATGAATCCCTAAGGCTTCTCAGCTCTGTCAGAACCAGGAAGACAGGAAACCAACCATGAAAGCAGAAGTCTGGTCCTAGACTTGCTTTGGCCAGAAAAACTGAATAACACAATGTAATTCCAGATAAGAACTTCTGGAGCAAAAATAATATTAGGAAACTGTGGAGAACACCTGGCCTTTATTCTACTCCTATGCTTAGCATTTGATCTCATTTCCCAGTACACCAAAATCTTGCATAGTCCCTTCGTTGGGCCTCCTCCTAGGCAGGTTGAATGTTCACCTCCATCTCCTCCTATTGCAGTTCCAGCAGTCAACCACATTACTTGTGACACAGAACTGGAGAAACTGGCTGCTGACGTGCCTGCTCCAGGGAACAACAGCCTACCTCGCTGTTTCCCACCCCAGGCTTCAGTGGCTCCGTGCAGCATGGCTCCAGGGAGGAAGCTGTAATATCTTACACAGTGAGACCTGGCTGAGAGATGGCAGCAGATACTGGCTGCTGGCAACTTCTGGGCAGAAGGTGAGATACTCATGTGCATCTGTGCTGCTTTTAATAAAACTCAACTGAGCAGAAACACCTTGTAAAACTTTAACAGGCCATGAAGAGGTGTTTCCTGTTCTATTTTAAATCCTGGCTTGAGCCGCAAGCTAGAGATAATGGGAGCAGGGATGGTTTATGTAGCAATGCAAGCCCAACAGCACATTCTAGAAGGCAGCCAAGTTCATCCTCAGACTCCATTAGAGGAGGCTGCACAAGGAGTAGGTCCTTCTGAGGACATCTGTAGAGAAATGGGACAAAGAGAAGGAGGCAATGGCACACCCCATCCCTATTGGCCATAGGACACACTTTGAGAAATAGAGTTGGAGAGCCAGGAAGGAGTGGATCCTTACATGCAAGGACATGCATGAGCTTCAGAGACTTACAGAGACAATTCCTTCTGTTCATGAAGTAGACGAAGTCGGAAGTGTGAGAACTTGAGGTGTCTCCAGGATTTGAGAGTATATGTAAATAAACAGGACTGCCCAAGCAAGTGATGGTGGGGTAAGAGGATGTGGCCAGGGCTAGGCTAGCTGCAGGGCAAGCACACAACCATACCATGGACCAGGAATGCCTTGTCAAAGAACTCAGCCCATGGAGGCCATGTGGGAGGGGACAGCAAAGTATCTGGTGGTAGGAGGTGGGGACCCACAGTAGGGAAGAAGCAGAGTGGAGGGTCTCAAAGAATGCTCCAGATGTCTCATTTGGGACCTTGGGATGACCTTGGGATACTGCCCTGACAGCAGTAATCCACAGAGAATGAGCCAGGTGCAGAGGATTCTGTCTCTTCCCTTGCTCCTTGTCAGTCCCAATGAGCCAAGACTTAGGGACTCGGGGAACAGGCATGTAGGGAGGAAGAGGGGAGTGAAAGGATGGGCAGGCCAGCTGGATCTCTCCTTGGAGGTGATATGCTTGGAGAGGTAAAGCTGTGAGATCAATGTGAAATCCAAGTTTCAGTTTGGATGCCCTAGCCCCTCCAGGAACTCAAGATGAAGCTGGTGTTGCTGCTTTTTTTTTTTTTTTTCCTGAAAGGGCCTGGAAATGACACACATGATAGAGAAGAGAGGTGGGCAAATGCAGTGTGTGCCTTCCTGATGGACCCTGATAACTTCGGGCTACTCCACACAAGCTCAGAACCTACTCTTCCCAAACCTCAGATGTGTTAAATAGTTCCACCTCCTGGAGGAGTTTTTGAAAACATGGTGTCAGTGTCTAAAGCATGTCGTGTGGGGCTAGCTCAGCCAGTGGTATTCCTACTGCCTCCGTGAGCCCTCACTGTGCAAGGCCAACTCTTGTAACCTCTGAGCTGAGAGACCGCTACAAGAGCAGAGCTGAAGAGATTGGAGGATCATGACCCAGAATCCTCATAAGATACTATGAGACCAGAACCACAGAGTTCAGAAAGACTGGAGTCCAGCTGTTTGAGCTAACAGTAGGGTCACAACTGGAACCCAGATCTTCTGGCCTCTAGTCTGTGGGAGCTGCTGTCATTGTCAATAGGTTGGCTGAAGAGTGACCTGGGACTGTTACACAAGGATCTGACACCCATGGTGATGCAATCAGCTGCCAGATTAAACAAAACAACCCCCCTCCAAAAAAAAACCACATTAGTATTTGTACCCATTTTCACTCACCCAGTAGGAGCCCTGTGCCAGGAACTTGGAATAGAGTGGGAATCTGACCTAGAGCCCCCTCCGCTTTGTTCTTATCTAGCGTGTGAAGTGAAAAAAGGAATGCACCAGGAAGAATCTAGAAAGGTTTCACAGGTGGCTGGCAAGAGGTGGAAAAGGATGGAGGTCTTAACAACATCTTCTTCCTTCCCCTTTCATCCTAGGTGGCTTCTCCCCTGCAGAAATGCCAGCTTTGGGTCCTTGCTCCTTAGTCTGAATAGCAGGAGGCATTCTAGCCCAGCTGCTGCCCCCAGGCACCTTGCAGCCCTCTCTTCCTGTCAAGGTTCTGAGATGAGGACAGGACCTTGCAGGGGAGGCCTCCATGAGTAGTTTGTTCTTTGTATGCCTTCACAGTCCTGCGCACCAGCCCTTCTCCTCTCCTTCTGATGAGAAAACATTTCAAAATTCATTTTAGTCTTACTTGTGTGCATGTTCATACAAGTACCTGCAAGTGCCTGCCAGAAGATGCATCAGCTCTCCAGGAGTTGGAGTTACCAGCGGTTCTGAATGCTGTCACTCAAACTCCAGTCCTCTGCAAGAGCAGCATATGTTCTTAAGCACTGAGCCATCTTTCCAGCCCCTCTGCTCATAAATTCTCACAAATGGAAGATGACTGGCAGAAAGGAAGTCAGTCTGCTAAGGCTGAGGGCTTTGCTGAAGGGATGGGTGGGGGCTACAGTTCAAGGTTTAGTTCCTGCTTCATCTTCAAGTCCCACCATTTATATGAACTGCACTTATTTCTCTTTCTAATAATATTTTTTATTTTTATGTGTATGAGTACCTAGTGCTCTCAGGAGTTAGATGAGTTAGATCCCTTGGAACTAGAGTTACAGGTGGTTGTGAACTGGCATGTGAGTGCTAGGACTCCAAACCCAGGATCTTTGCAAGAGCAGCAAGTGCTATTAACCACTTAGTCATCTCTCCAGGCATCAAACTGTGTTTCTTAACTTCAGTCATCAAAATCTGATTTCAGTATCTATGGAAGTACAAGGGCTAAACACTTGCCAAACAGATGCAGCCAAGAGTCTAAGAGGTTACCCTGGTGAGGACATCAGCCCCCATCTTACAGAGGGCAAAACTTTCAGGGCTAGCTCTGAAAATTCAGCACTGAGTCCAATTAGCCAGACTGCCCCTGCCAACCAAAGGCACTGAGAGATGGGAGAATGGAGCTTCTGAAACAAAATGGGAAAAGTAAGTGAATGTAAGTAAGTGTGAGAGAGAGAGAAAAAAAAGGAGACAGAGAGTGAGAAAGACTGTTAATTTAATTAGTTGTCAATATAAACATATTTCAAAACCAACTACATAAAACTAACTTTTGGGGCTCAGTAGCTAGAATGCTTGCTTACCATGCATGACGTCCCGGGTTTGGTCCTCAGGGACCACATAAACCAGATGTGGAAGCACAGGCTTGCTGTAATCCTAGCACTTAAGAGGCAGAAGCAGCTGGGTCAGAATCCCAGGGTCATCCTCAGCTACATATAGAGTTTGAGGACAGCCTTGAACACATGATACTCTGTCCCAAAAGAAAAATTGAGTGAACTTGGGGATTTTCTTTAAAACTTGGAAGGGCCCAAGGGTGAATTAAAGAAGAAAGCTTATATTAAAAGGAAAATCACGGAAGAATAATTTATATCCTCAAAGAAGGCCATTTTACCTTGGACTCAGGATCTAGACATTATAAAGGAAATTATTAATAAACTTGACTACACAAAAGGAATCAAAATTACCCCAGACACAGTGAGGAAAGGCGAAGAACAACCTTGGAGGAGCCCACAACTTGTGCTAGGAAGGGGTAATCCCACTAATAGAGAAGGAGTTCAGAAAGCCAGCAAGAAGCCAAAGAGAAATATGCAACTGATGCAGCTGGCAGATCCCAGCTAGGGAAGTGGAAGAGGCATTTAAGAACAGAGCAGTGCTCAGCTTCACCTGCAATTTAAAAATAAAACATTACGTTTCACTAAGGCGTCATTTGCCACACATCGCCGTGGCAAGTACCCAAGCCTGGACCAGTAAGTACTATTGCCAAGTTGATGGGGAATTTGATCTCTCTTCCAGGAAATTAAAACACAGCTACGCACAGACCAGAGACCCTTTGGCTTTTAATCACGTGCCTCAAAGACTGGATTTCTCTCGGGTGAACACATGGAATTTTTAAGAAGACGTAGCAGAGGCGCAGCTTGTTCATGTTGATTCCACAACGACTAGAGCGAGGGCCCTCTCTGACTCTGTTGACTCCCTTTGGATCCTGCTCCCCTAACCGTGCTGCCTTGTCTGGCCTCAGTGGGAGAGGATGTTCCTAGTACTGCAGCAATTTAATGTGCCAGGGTGGGTTGGTGCCCATGGAAGACCTCCCCATTCTCTGAGGAGAAGAAGAGGGGAGGCTGTGAGGAGGAGCGTGTGTGTGTGGGGGGAACTGAGAGGAGAGAAGGAAGGATGCAATCAGGATGTAAAGTGAATAAATAAATAAATTTTAAAATACAAAAAAACATTAATTTTACGTGTATTAGTATTTTGCTTACATGTATACTTATGGAGCATACATGTACCTGGTCCTCACAGAGACCAGAAAAAGGTATTGGATCCCCTGAAATTGGAGATATAGATGGTTGTGAGCCACCAGGAGAGTTCTGGGGACCAAACCCAAGCCTTCTGTGAGAGCAGCCAGTGCTCTTAACCACCGGGCTCCAGCCACGTGAACACCTACATTCTAAAGAAGCAGAGCTTCTGTCCAGATCTAAGTCGCCATCCAACCTGAACACATCACTGTTCTATAATTAGGAAAGTGCCAGTTTCCAGTTTCCACAGTAATCCTAGTTGCATGTACTCCCCCTTTTTTTTTTTCATAAAGGAGAAAGGACTTGGGAGAAACTGCAGAGAGAAGGGGCAGCCAGCTCCACTGCAGGCTTTTCTTTTCTTTTCTTTTCTTTTCTTTTCTTTTCTTTTCTTTTCTTTTCTTTTCTTTTCTTTTCTTTTCTTTTCTTTTCTTTTCTTCTTTTTCTTTTCTTTTCTTTTCTTTCTTCTTTCTTCCTTCTTTCCTTCTTTCTTTCTTTCTTTCTTTCTTTCTTTCTTTCTTTCTTTCTTTCTTTCTTTCTTTCTCTATATGCATAGCCTGGGCTGGCCTTGAGTTAGTAAACTTGCTGTTGCGATCCCAGCTCTGATATAGGCACACCCCGTCATGCCTAGTTGCCGCTCCCTTTTTATGGGAGAAGAATCAGAGTGTCCTCCTGACTTCTTCCACAGAAGGAGGGAAAAGACCTAGACATTGGACCCCCAACTTGGGTCCCCTTAGACCAGTGGTTCTCAACCTCTGGGTCACAACCCCTTTGGGGCAGGGAGTCACATATCAGATCTCCTGCATATCAGATATTTACATTACGATTCATAACAGTAGCAAAATTATAGCTATGAATCAGAAATTAATTTTAATAAATGAACCATAAGACAATTTTACCGTTGGGGGTCACCACAAGATGAGAAACTGCATTAAGGGATCGCAGCATTAGGAAGGTTGAGAACCGCTACCTTAGCCGGTCCTGTCACGGATTGTGTTGAATGCATCAAAGGAAGCTTAGAAGCTGGGGCGTCCGGCCAGCTGTAGGCTGTCTCAGTAACACTGTGGCAGGCTCTTGCCAGGGGTTTGTGTTGTTCTCTAATCCTCAGATCCAGTAAGATTGATGGTTAAAACAGCCGTGCATTGTTTCCATTTTTAGATTTTTTTTAAAAGACAGTTTCACATAGCCCAGCCTGGCCTTGAACCCCTGCTCCTCTTGCCCCCACTTCCCAAAGCGTGGGTTACTGGCATGTGCCTCCACGCTGAGCTCTAAACCAGTCTCAACCAGCTGCTCTGTGTGAAGCAGCAGTTAGCTCACCAAGTGCGGCTGCCTCCTCTGATTAGAGGAGAAGTATGACTGGCCCTTCGCAGTGAGTCAATCATCAGCGTTCTGAATAAGGGGGGAGGTGCACGGCCCTCAGGAGGGACATGGATGTCCTGCTGATAGCACAGCTGGAAGAAGACTGAACAAATTAATGAGAAAACAAAAAGCAATTAGACCATCCATGCTGAGGCTGCAAAGAGCTTCTTGCTGCTCGGGCCTCTCTGTTTCCCCTCTCCTCTTCCCGCATCACTGTCCTTTCGTGGGCAGTTTATTGAGAGATGCTACAATCCAGCTGACTGGTACCCATTTGTCAGCAGAACCACTTGTGGGTAAATGCTGTTGTCCTTGGCACAGAATGCTGTTGAAAGTCAGGGATTAGAACAGAGAGGTCAATTTTCCTTTTATCGAGGTGTATTCTGATTGATTTATTCAGCTTCCTTTCAGACACAACTAGCCATGGGTCAGAATCCCAGATCCTCCTTTAAGAATCTTGTGGGTTCTTTTTTGGGGGGGGAGAACAACCTCTAAATCTAGATAAGGGTCCAGTCAACTCGGTTTCATGGGAAGGATGCAATGAGGAAGGGTGATGCCAAACAGGAAGCTGCGAATTCTGCCGAAAACCACCTTGCTGGAGCGATCCAAACCAAATCTATGCTTCCTCTCACCATTTACTCAGAGCCTCTGAGCCAGTTAGCAAAATAGCTTTATTTCAATAAAGCTACTTTAGTTCATTAAACCTAGCTAAGTCCAAGTCCTCAGTGACTTCATGGGGAAGCTATCTACCTCCTTTGTTCTCTCTTGAGAGACCAAAAGGCAGAAGGTAAGAAACCATTCTCACCCAGGACTCTGGGTAGTAACTTCCCAAAGATTTCACGAGCCTGACATTGACCAGACTGTCATGGGAACTAAAGTTTGAGCTTATAGGCCTGGGGTGCCTTAATATCATCAGTCACCAAAAGGGGATTTGGTAGGAGTCTTACACCATATCCACCAAATACCTCAGACTCGTGAAAGGTGGAACCAAAGAGATTTCCTACATAAACTTGCATTATCCAGATTCGTCCCTGTTGCCAACTTCAGCACTTCATGCTAGCTGCACCTCTACTCCCCACTGTTGAGTCACAGTTTTTAGCAGTGATTGTGAGACTTAATGGAGCCTTGATACATAAGATACACACAAGACCGAACCCCAGGTGGCCTGGCTGCAATGAAGACTCTTCTGGGTCCCGGCCTTGCCACTGTCAGGCATGCTGGCTGAATTGTCATAGGACACCTGCATGGAAGGCAGGGAGGTAACAGATAACAAGACACCCATCTGCTGGAAGAAAGAAAAGCATGTTGGTGACATTCCTTGGACCTGGTGACCCTGTCTGTACTCTTCTGGAGTATTGCTTGGGTTTTCCTATCTCCAGAAATGACTGCCATTTCCTTTATATCTAAATTCCATTTATCCATAAAGATCCAATACAAAAGTATCCTCTTTGTAACTCTGCGGTGAATGACATCTTCCCTGATGAGTCTTGTGTGGATTTGTACCCCTACTCAAGATTTGCCAGTGTCCCAAATAGCAGCATCCCAGACCCGAGGGGTACAGTATATCTGTGCATCAGAAGTACCCAAATGGCAGAAGCATCCTTGCCTGAAGAAAAGATGGGCCAGGATCTTGGTATCTAGGCAGAGCAAAATTATGCCACATAAATATTTTAAATATCTTCATTTGGAATTCCTCTTCAGATCTTCTTGCAAGAATATTGAACTGATCATGTTCCAGATTCTGTTGCTCCTTTG
Source organism: Meriones unguiculatus (assembly GCF_030254825.1). Taxonomy (NCBI): domain Eukaryota; kingdom Metazoa; phylum Chordata; class Mammalia; order Rodentia; family Muridae; genus Meriones; species Meriones unguiculatus. The sequence continues at coordinate 37,976,834 of NC_083361.1, read as the reverse complement.
GTTAGAGTGTGCATTTGTCCACTTCTTAGACCTGGAAGTAAATTTTACCTTCTGGCAGGTCAATCTTGGATGAGTCCTGCATACAAGATGAGTTTTCTCAGTGCTCCCAAATAAATGTCTGTGACATTTCAACCTAATTGTGCTGGGAAAATTTAATTCCTCTCTTCTAGCCCCACCTCCAAAGAAGCCAGAAAATTATACTTACAAGATCAGTAATCTTTATTCAATCCAAATGATGGGAAAAAACAATACCCCTGGCACCTGAAGCCCATATGCTAGTCACACTGCAGGAAGTAGCTCATTGATATTAATGTGCTTACAGCTTATTACACAAAAATTAATTAAAAATTGAATAAGACCAGAGCTCAAGATTCTGCTGCCAAAGCACCTCAGAATGAATAGCTGAGATCCTAAGAGCATTAGCCTCCCACACTGAGGGATGTAACCCCCTTTCGGGTCATTCCTCTTCAAAAGAACAGACTTTCCATGGCTTTAGAAGCCCTTCATCAAGATAGTGTCTTTGGAGGAGGCACCAGGACACAGTAAAAATGGCTCTATTCAGTCAGTGTCAGCTTAAGCCTCAGTCCCTAGAGAAACACCCAGCTATTTACAGACCATAAACGGTCTATCAGAGGCAAGAAAGTTAACAGTAGCAAAACTCAGCTCTAGCCCCAAATGTCTCTACAGAGATTCATGGATGACCCAGGGCAGAGTTTGGCCAGCTTACCCTTAGCTATCTACTCCTGGTTGCTTCTGCTCCCTGGAGCAGCTGGAGACAGCAGGAAGATAAGAAAGTCTGCAGCTAAGCAGATGTTGCCAACAACTTTCCACCTTTGAGCTCCTCTCCTAAGACCTGGCTTCCAGGGATGTGCCTAAGAGCTAAGTGAGCCAGCACGCTGTGCCTGGTACTGAACAGACTCCTGATAAGCGTTCTTGCCAGTTACGACCAGGTCAAAAGTTCCAACCCAAAACCTTAGCAGCTCAACTCATTTCCCCTTACAACACAAAACATTCTCAAGACTCTTTCCCAACAATCCGCTGCTGGCTAGTAAATACCTCAAAGTAGGGGTGGAGCTTCCTCCAACTCTATTCCTAGGGCCTACTGTGTTCAGCACAGGCCATGACTAGCTACAAAGCAAACGGGTGGAAAGAATGGAAAAGTATCACAGCCACCTCAAGCATGATCACACATGATTGCAGCACTTGGGATGCAGAGACAGGAACATCACGAGTTTGAGGCCACAGTGGGCTACAGAGAGCATTCCAGGCAAGCCTGAGCTATCCAAGGGAACAAACATCTCCATATCCTGTCAGCACTTGGCTTTTTCTTTTTAAACTTTCAGTCATTCTGGTGTGTCTGTCTGACCCTCTGGCAGATGGAGAAAGGTACTCATTCCTGAGCAGAAGTTGTTGGAATACACAAACTCTGGGGTCTCTTCCGTTTGAAGTATACTAGACTGATCAGTTTCAAAACTAAGTTTGTCAACAAATGGAAAATCTTGCCTAATCTGGTAGAAGAGGTAACTGAGCCAAGATCACCCAGTAACTCAAATACAAAGTAGGATCTTTGTGAAGACTCAGCTGTTGGAAGCCTGAGTCTCAGTGGGACTCAGGGTGAACCGAGGACATCAGCTTGACTGTGGCAAATGTGCTTTACAGATATGTTTAACTATTCAGGATTCCCTGCACCTAGGCATGCCAGTCATCTGTTTGTCCATGCATCAGACTCATGAACCACTCATCTGTCGACCTATTTATCAAACACTTATTGCAAGTCCCCCACAAACTTTGGAGATGGCAGAAATGAGTCAGAATCAATCCCTGCCCTCCAGAAAATTGCAACCAGGGCAAGCACTGCTGTAATACACCACTTTAATTTTCAGTTACTAGGCCAGCCTTATCTCATGTCCCACACCATCTACAACTAAGTTTGGAACAGAATATTGCTAATAGAAGTTGGAAAAGTAGCAATGCAAGCATGAAGACTTTAAAAGAATTCCCAGAATCCTTATAAAAAGTGAGGTCTCTTGGGTTCCTTGGACCCCCAGTCAGTACTGGGGAGCTACAAACAGGAGGGTCCCTGCAGTTCCATGGCTAGCCAGCCTAGCCTACTCAGTGGGACTTAGGCCAACTAGAGACTCCGTTTCAACAACAAATCAAGGTGGATGGTTCCTGATAAAGGACACCAGAGGTTGACCTTATGCACCCATATACGTATGAACACCCATATGACCACATACCCACATGTGTACATGCATACACAGGCATAAACATTGCTAAGATATATTTGGCAAATGTTCAGACTCTGAATCCCCAAATTTTAAAAGATTCACATTCTGTCTTTCTTGCATCTTTTTTTTATTCTTTTCCTTCCCTGTTGGATTGAGCATAAAGGCCTAGAGTTTTGCCTGCTGTGGCTTCTTCCTCTTGCCAACTAGAGTGCAAAGGGTAGAGCAGGTGATTACTAGGCTGACCTCCTTTCTCAGTGGTCCTGATGTGTGCCCACAGCTGGGAAACAAGCACTGCCCACACTACAGGGAGAGCCGTATTGGAGACTCCTCTGTATTTGGCACATTTCTCCATTTACCAATTGTTGGTTCTCTGCAGAGAGCTTCTGATGAGGCTCACCTATGGTGCCTGGCTTCCAAAGATAATGCTAAAATTGCAAGTGACTGCCAACACATTATGTCAACAAAAATGGCAAGTTCTGCAGAAGAAGCAGGGCAGCTTACAAACAGGGCCATGAAGAAGGGGAAGGGGTACCCAAATGCCAGCACAGTGTAACCTAGGGCCACTGACCCCAAACCATCAGGATGCAGCTCCCTAACACATCAGCTGCCTTAGGCTAAATTTCTAGTATGTGTAGACCCCAGTGGCTGAGTCATTTCTTCTCTCCCTTGCTGCTCACTGGGTCACTATTCACCACGCCTTCAACAACACAGCTGTCACTACCTATTGCTACTGCTAGTAGCCAGGTCACCGTCCTCCTCCTTTCTTTCAGCCACCACAGTGGTCACACCTCAGCCCAGCAGAAATGAATCCTCAGATGTCTTTGAGTGACCCTTCAAAACTGCCCAGCATCTCTCAATGGTCTGCCAGGCCCACAGGGAATCAGCTGCTGCCTCCCTTTCTAGCCTCACCGCTGTCCATTTCTCCAATGTTTTTTTATACCAGCCAACACATTTTCAGCAAAGCCTCATGGAAGCTGGGGGAAAAATGCAAAACCACGTGGTATACGCATCACAGCACTTGCATGTGGTGTGCTCATCCTATCAGTGATTCCTCTGGTGGCAAGTCCCAGGGACTGTAAGTGCCTTGAAAACAGGCACAGTGGGCACCTCCTCTGTTGCTCATCTTCAGTTCCTGCCAGTAAGAGGCTCATAAGAAACACCTAGAGACTGAAGGCAGGTGAGCAATATGACAACATCTCAGTTTCCATCACTGAACTAGGTGCCAGGAAGTTAAAAGCTTTGGAGCAGACACAGGTCCTTTCCAAGCTTAGGAAAGAGCCGTAACTTAGCAACCTTGGGCACATGACTCCTCCCTGCCCTTAGTTTCTCCACCTTTATGAGCATAGTAGCAGTAATTGCCCTTTGACCTCATAGATGCCTCTCAAGTAATGGGATCTCAATCATAAGCATGCTTGGTGAAGAGAAGATGACCTTAGCAGGTAGGTCCAAACACATGCTCATGAATAAACCCCACCTCAGATCTCTCTCCATTCCAAAGGAAGGTAAGTCTCTACCGAACATTTCCCCAGTCTCTATCCCTTAGGACAACCTCAGAGCACCCTGCTGTTGGCCTAAGGGCCTTTCAATACATCATAAATGTACAAGCAGGAAGAGACAGAAAGACACCCCAGCCACAAAAATTAAATGAACTCCTGGTCCCCTTGTCTCTGGGGTTTGTTAATGAGGGAGGCAGGAAGGCTGAATCCCAGCAACAAGGCAGTGGAAGTGTTCTTGATGGCATTTTGGTGAAGAATATACTCTGGGAACCTAGAAAGCCCTCTAACTCCCTGGATCCCAGGAGCTTCAATGGCTTACAGGGCTCAGTTTTGCTGTCAGGTTCTATGGAGATAGTCACAGTGCAGCAGCCATTGTGGCATCACTTAGTATGGTCTTACTGGCCTTCGTGAGCCAGAAGCTTTGGGCTGAGCAGTCTGGGTTTCTATGAGCCTGACAGTGATGTCCACAAGCCACATATGAAAAGCCCTCTTCCCTGTAAGCACAGGGAAGGGGAGACAGGTCAGATCTTCCCTATCTAACCTAGGCCTGCCAATGCCCTGCATATTGCCAATGTCAGGTTCAGGGTTTGATCTCAAGTTGCTCTGTACACCAGGCCTTTGGGGATCTCTTCATTGCTAAAAAGCATGTATCCTGGAGCCTAAGTAGAGCACAGAGATCAAGGGCTCAGTGAGTAAATAAGATTTACACCTGCAGAACCTCTTCCTCCTCTATCATTCACCTATAGAGACCAATCTTTCCACATCCATACCTTCGCTGGGAGACCCGTGACAGGCTGGACACCCCTGCACCACCCAGCAGAGAGGGAGGAGGATGAGTGAAGGACAGATGCCTATTGACATGTGTATCAGTGTTCATATCCCCCTACTAGCACAAGCTCCATGTTCACATTCATTGTGGCCTCCCTCCCTTTGAAAGAGAAATGAGTCTCATTTGCCAGGAGAGAGATCGTTGTCATACATATAAATTAAAGGAACAGAGAAAATAAGAAAGGAAAGAGACAAATTGAGGGACACAAGAAAACTAGAGAAGAGACCAAAGAGTTTGTGCTGGTTAGTTTTAATCAAATTGACACATTCTAGAGTCACCTGGGAGGTGAACCTTTGAGGTGACTTTTAGAGATTGTCTTAATTATGCTAAGAGTTGTGGATGCACCCACATCAGGCAACACCATTCCCTGGTCTTGAGAGCCTTGACTATATAAAAGCAGAGAAACTGAGCTGAGCACGAGCATGCTTGCATTCATTCATTGCTCTCTATTCTTGACCCTGGATGTAAAGTGACTAGCTTTTCAGTTTCCTGTTGCCTTGACTTCCCCTCAATGAATGACTAACCTGAAATTGTGAACCAAATATAACCTTTCCATACCTAAGTTGCTACTCATAGGGTATTTTAGCAAAGTTATGGGAAAAGGAACTAACACGGGGTCTTTTCCTAAGGATGATGGGGGAACCAACTTCTCAAATGTCTTCAGGAAGTAGACATAAATGAGTTTAGTTGCTTCTTAATTTAAGTTGATCACTTTTGAATTTTAATGGTGACAGCTCCTCCTTGGACACAATGATACCTGTTTCATCAATCTCATTATCAATTAGAAATACAGTCTGATAACCAGTGTGAGCACAGGCCTATGTAGACAATGTGCTGGGCACATTGCTTTGCTCAAGCCAGGCAGGGAGGGTGTCTCCACAGAAAGACTCCATGTGGAACTGGGAAAGGGGATGGAGATGGTGTGGTGGCTAGGCCATTGATGAACGACCTGAGCTTTCAAACAGTAATCTGGAACAAAAGAACTTGCAGCATGGCTGGGTCAGAATGTTGTGGGCCACAAGAAGCCCAACCAAGCCTCAATTGTGGACAGAGTTCCTGATTAGCGGAATGAGAATGGAGCTTGCCTGAATGAGGCACCCCCACTTTCATCCTATAACACCGCTTGTTAAGGACCAGCCAACCTGTCTGCATCTTTGGAAAATCAGAATTATTCATTGCTGACCCTGTCTAATGGAGGCAGCAGCAGCATTTCAGTGCTGGACCAGGTTAAAAAGAGAACAGAGAACTAGATCTTGAGGTGAGATGAGCCCACTTTACAGATGAGGAGTCTGAGGCTGGGACGGTAAGTGGCAGAGCCAGATTGAATCCAGGTAAGTATGGAGTGGAAGCCTGATCTGTTATTCACTAGGTTCTACTGCCCCCCAAATTCTATCACACGGTGACCCCCCCTTTTGTTCCCCTACTCTCTGTTGTGGCATTCTTCAAATGTGTCTCCACTGAAGTTCCCACCTAGGAAAAGGTGTGCTTTGTCCTGTGTGCCCAGGATGACATATCCTATGAGTAGTTAATGGACAAGGCCCTCCTGTGTTGGTAATCTGCCAAGCAGATCCCATCCTGCAGTTTTCAGATGAAGGGAGGAAGGGTCCAGGGTCCTCCTCCCAACAGCAGCCCTATTCCCTGTTGCTCTACCTGTTAACTGCCTTTAAGCATCTCTTCATTGTCTCTCTCTCTCTTTTTTTTTTTTACCAAAAGAAAAATTAAAAATCACCTTCCTAGGGATGACTGGAAGCGTTGGCATGTAGTTGTGGCCAGGGTAGAAGTTTTTGGATATTTATCCTGGGTTTACATGCCAGCTTAGCCAGGGTTTAGCTGTCCTTGCATAGATTGGTCAGCTTCTGGGACTGTTTTCTTACTGCTACGATAAAGATAATACCTCCCTGAAGGAGTTGGTACGAGGAGAAAGTGTGCTTGGCACACAAGGTGTTTGGCACACTTGAAACTGGTCAAATGTGTTGCACATGCAATCAGGGTCCGGTCAAGGTTCTAAGGATCCCCAATGAAAAGGAAGATGAAAGAGAAAAGGGGCCCAGATGAGGGGTACAAGACCAGCCACCTTTATAGGCATCCATGCCTGTCCCCAACTGTTTTGTAGCTCTGTAAACTTCCCCAGGACTGAGGAAGAGTACACCCGTGTCTACTTCCTCTGAACCAAAGCAAGACAGTGAGGGGGAGTGGGTGCTGGGGGAGCTCTCTGCAGAGGGTTCTGGGGCAGGCAATTCCATCCTGGGGCCTTTCTCTGTAGGTTCTTGTTTACTGTGCAGCTAAATAGGAGAGCATCCTGGTGGAGCCCAGCCCCCTCCTCCCATCTCCCTAGGGCTCTCATCACTCTCAGTTGAGTTCTGAGCACTCCATCATTTCCTCCTCCCCAGTCCAGTAAAAATACCAAGTTGATTTGAGATCTGACCTGTGGCAGCTGCTGTACGTGCTCTTTAGTGAGTGACCCCTCTTGGCTTCTTCTTCCCAGGGTTTGAAGAGAAGTAAATTAAGTGGTAAAGGTCAGTGCTGGGACAGGAGCCCAGGGTACCAGAAGGACTCTGGATGTGAACTCGTGGATGAGAAAGGGTGGGTGGAAGGAAAGGCGGATAGGAGGGATGGCAGGAGGGAAACCTACCTGGGCCCAAGAAGAGTCAGATGCTCTATGAGCCGTGCTATTCACAGCTCCCACTATACCATTTAGTCAGGGGGAGCCATGCATGTCATCTCTACTTCTCTGAACCCTTCCCAGATCCTCGAGGCAAATCCATGTGACACAAGTAGAGGCTTCCAGACTTAAGCTACCACAGTGAGCCAGGGGAAGAGGAGAGACCAAAGAAAAGCCAGTCCCTGTTCCTGAACTGTCAGGGTAATAAGGCCTGCATAACTCCCACTGCTTTGTCGAACTCGGAAGCTGTGGGATTGCCAAGGAGTATTGCTCACCCCCCCCCTTTTTTTTTCTTAACCTCTTCAGCCCCATTGGGCCTGGTGTGTTTGCAGAATGAACCCATCTTCAGGGCTTCCCAGAGGCCCAGCTGGTGCAGGCTGGGCCAAGGATTTGCTCACCAAGGGAAGCAGTGTCCCAGAGGAGAAAAGAAAGATATGTGATTTACATGGCTTAATACACTCATTAAGGGTTTAATTGGAGTCACTTTGCCACTGATCCTCCAAGAACCCCTTATTTTCTCCTTATAATTAACGAAGTAACCTTTAGCTTCACAGTGCATAAATAGAGACCATCAGGGATCTTTGGTCCCAGCCACATCATCCCTGACCAGATGCAGGCAGAAGGCCTAAACCCCAGGGCCACTGGAGCTTTGGGAGTGCTCACTTTCAGTTCGGGGTATTTAATGTTCTCAGAGAAGAGGCTGTTTGGTCAGCCCCAGGCAAGGCCTGGCCTCAATTCCCAGCTCTGTTTCCCCTTCTTTGGGAAGGAGCACCAATGTCGTTTAGTGTCAGTTTTTCCTCTTGTGAAATGGAGAAACAGTTGGTATTTCTCAGGGTTCTGGAATTCATGGGCAGGTACCATTTGCCCTGTGGCATCCAGAAAGGTGTGTGATTTACTAGAGTTGAAAGAATGAAGGGTCAATGAGTTTTAGGTAGTAGCAAGGAACTACCAAAAGTGTCCAAAGGGCTACCCAAACAGGGGAAGAGTGTTATTTTTATCTTGTAGAATGATTTATAGGAAACCCCATGGAATATTCTAGCAAGGCACTTCAGAGCAAGGATGCACACTTCTCCATACCTAATCAAGGTTCAGAATATTTTAGTTGCTTGCCACAGTCTGGATCGGTCTACCAGCTTTTTCAGCCTCCCTTCCTCCTGCCCTTTTTCTGCCTGCTTGCAACATGAAACATAAATAATTAATACTATCCAATTACCCAAGCCAAAAATAAACAAAGCTTCAAGGGTGAGTTGGCTTTCCCCTGAACTTACCATCAGGAAGAGATTGTGTCCCTAGTGCAGATGTCTGGCTCTCGAAAGCCATTTGTATGTGGCTGCTCAGTGGGTACCAGGGTTAGTTAAAGCTTGCTTCATTATGGTGGCACTGGGGCAGATGGGAGCTGATGGCACTGGGCTGTTTTCATAGGGAAATGTGCACAGAGTCCCAGGTCAGTGCAGTGATAAATGGGCTTGCTGACAATTTGCTGGGAGCGCACATCTTGGGGGACTCCTGAGGTCATGAGATGTCTGCTGTGAGCTTACACAATTTTCTTTACTTATCAGTCCCCACCACATCACAGACACATATTTGAACAATGAAACAAAGAACTGCATGCATTATCATGTCCCAGCCGGAGACCAGGAGCTTCAATAAGCCAGACTATGCTGATTGGACAAAGCTGGAGCATACAAGTGGAAGGAGGCGAGCTAAAGCAGTGAATTGGAAGACGCACCGGGACTGCATGTGGATGGAACACTGGCTCATGGGTACGAGTTCCAGCACCTGTGTGGCTGGCTCTGCACACAGCAGTGGAGGGGTCTCTCTGAAAGGCGGGCCTCTGTGTCCACAGGAGAGAGTTAAACTCCTCATCATGCTTTTGTGTTTCGGAACGATCTGACACCACTTCACTCCTCCCCAACAGTCTTCCAGCCTATCCCAAAACCAATCTGATACTGGCTGCTCTTTGTCCCTGTCGCGCTCTCCACTTTTCTCGACTCCTTCATCTAAGCCCCAGACACACCCATGTCTCAGATGAAATGGGCTTTCTCGAGGGAGTCTTCCTGAAGCACTTGGGTTTCTGGTATGTCTCCCAGCTTCTCCTGGTATATCCCTGTTTGTCCAGACTATTAATGTTTTGTTACCTGTCCAGACTATAACTCTGGAGAAATTATAGAGGCAGAAAACCCTTGGTGGTTTTCCAACACCTCCATCGTGCCTGGTACAGAGTAGATGCTCAAAGCTGCTTATGAAATAACCTGATAAATATGAAGAAGTAGTACTTTGTACCTGCAGGAAATAGCAGTCCCAACAGGAAACACACACACATGCATACATACACATACACACACACACACACACACATACACACACACACATACACACAAGCTCATGCCCTACCAAGCAGGATCAGGACCTCCATCTCCTCCCCCGCCTTCATCCAAATGAGCCTCCATCTGGCACCAGAAAACTGAGATTGAGTTATCGGAGCTAAAACATACAACCTTAAAAACAAAATCCCTGCAAGGGAATTTGGAAGTTAACCCTAAGTGCAAGGAGAAGATGAGGGTAAAAGTTTTGTCATGTGCTTTAGATATTTGGGGCAGGACAAGGCATGAGAGAGAGAATGAATACAAGGAGTGATTGGGGAAAGTGATTCCAAGGAGTGTCCTTGTCCATCCAGGATGTGAGATGACACTTCCCTGGGTGGGTGTTGGGGCAGGAACAAGGCAGCCTGCCTGATAAGAGGGAACTTGGGAGGCAAGGAGGCTGCTCCTTCACAGATGCTCAAAACTGCTTATGAAGAGTAAAACTCCATAAAAACAAAAAGCTGGCTGGTGGGGAAAGGATTAATAGGTGGAGGGAAGAAGATCTACAATGATGTGAGCCAATAGTAAGTTGGTGAAGGGAAAATCCTGGGAGGTATCAGGAAGCATGTGGGCAGGCCAGCCTGGACAGCAGAGCGGCTGCTGCTCCATCTGCCCCATGACTCTTGGGCTGTCTGCCAGCTCTCTTCCCTTTCCTTTTCTGCAAAACCTTCCTCCAAGGTGTGTTAGCATCTTGCTGTTTTTAAGGCACTTCCCTATTCATATCTCTGTTGGATAGGAGGCTCATTTCACACAGTGTGAACCAGCAAGGAGAGGGTCCAATCTGAGCCCGCTTGGCTAGTTGGTGGCCATGCTCCTTCAAACCCAGGTCAAGACAAAGCCTGCAGGCTTCCTCAGTCTCAGCAGAGCTCCCTCCTCCCCACTCCCCAAACATCAGGCTGGGCCTAGACAGATGTCGGACCAGATTGCCTGACCTCAGAAGTTAGTAAAATATGTTCCACCTCTCTCTGCACACAACATCAAGCTGCATACCCCTCCCATCAGGCCAGGCTCCTCCCACTCCAACCCCATGACCTTGACTTTGTTTATCTAGTCAGCCATCTCTGGATTCTGGATAGGTAATAACATGCATGTGACATTGCTCCTCCATATCACTTAGGCACATTTATGGATTCTCCTTGGCAGCCCAATATCTTCCTTTGAAGCCTAATAAAAGCAGGGGCATGAGAAGAGGCACTGCTCCCCAGAACCCATACTCTGCACTAAGCATTTGCACAGGCATTGTGAGTATAAAAATAGAATCTGTCATTTTCAGAGGCAGAGGGAACTGAGACTCAGGAAGAGTCTATAAGTCTTCCAGTGCTACAGCCAGAAAGTGGCAAAACAAAGCTGTCACCCTAAGCTATTTGTCCCATGGACACTGCATTTTGTGGTCTTTCCACACAGGAGTCAGTGGAGTCAGGGTGCTCCGGTGACGAGCAGAGGAAGGGACTGCCAGGACAGATGGGCTGTATAGCATCCTTCAATATCATTCCTTCAAATGTAAAGCATGCCATGACAGTGGAGGGAACTCAGTGGAAGGGAGAAATATCAGAAGGGAGGAGCAGGAGAGCCAGGTGGGAATGGAGCAGGGGAGGGAGCCAGTCCAATGTCAGGATTTGTGAGAAAAGTCATCAATATGCTGGCAGGCTCCTCCCATGCATCTGCTTGGGGTAAAGGGCTGGGGGGAGGGGGAGGGACTTCAGGGACAGGGAAGGCTGGTGATCTAAATCAAGCAGCCTTCAGAGGACAAATCTGCTTGTTTGTAAGTATTCAGAGGCACCAGGTTTTCAATGCAATGAACACCCCTTTTATATCCTGGAGACAAAGTGCAACATTTTTATGATGACAGTTACCCAGGATGACCCCTATCCTGGTCCATACTCTGCACTCTGTGCTTCCTGAATCTTCAAAAGTTCCCTGAAATAGATGGGGAGCAGAGGAAGAAGGAGCCAGCTCAGATTCTCTGCCTGGAGTTCTGAAGACCAGACAGACAGCACTTCTGAACTCAACTTACAAATTAAGGGGGGGGGGAAGAAAAAGCATTTTAAACTTCGTTCTCAGATTGCCTACTGAATAGGAGCGTGGGTTTAAAATGTAATCATGAATCCATTGGAAAAAATAAATCATGGAGTAATGTTTTAAGTGCAAAATCTCCAAGTTCTTGGGTTATGATCGCTCAAGTTAGCATAAAAATTAAGTGTTAGTATTTTCTAAAAGTAGAGACAGGCACTTTTAAAAATTTGCCCAAGTGACAGATGCCATTAATTTTTTAACAAATAATCTGATTAGCAATGCAGTCTGAACCATAAAAATGTCTCTGCCTGAACCTGGGCTGGAGCTGCAGCAGTGGTGTCTGTGGAGGACAGATTCCAGCTTTCATCCTCCTGGGCTTAGCTGGCCTACAGCAGAAGAGCCTCAGCTTCCACTGCAGCACAAGGCCCCAGTACTCACCAAGAAGGGGTGGCTGACTTTTCCTATAGATTTTAAGCAGTCTTCAGAGACCTGGCTCAGTAGATATGTAGTAAGTATTTGCTGAATGGCAAATAAATGGCTATTGTAGTGATATTGTGTATGTGTGTGTGCATGTGTGTGTGTGCTCATGGGGGGGTCACAGGTTGATACAGTATATTCTCTTATATCTCTCTCTCTCTCTCTCTCTCTCTCTCTCTCTCTCTTCTTTTTTTTGAGACAAGGGCTCTTATGAAACCTGGAGCTCACTGACTTGGCTAGAATGTCTGCCTCTTGAGCCTCTGTCTCTGCCTCCCTAATGATAGGATTACCAGTATGAACTGCCATGCCTGGCATTTTTCATGGGTGTTGGGGATATGAACTGGGGGTCCTCATGAGGGTCTATGTAGCAAGCAGTTACAGCCTGAGTCTTGGCACTTACCTGCCTGTCATTACTGCAGAGATTAACCCATCATCACTTTAATGCCTTATAAGGTGCTGATAAGACCCCATATTGCAGGTGTGGAACATGCACAGATATTGGAGAAAAGTTGCCACTAGCCACCACCCCATCACCTTAGTAAGGATGCATGAAGACTGAAGGATGTGTGTTAGACCTTACTGTTCTGCTTCCTTGGACTCCTCTGTGTCCTCTCTATTGCTGTCCTTCATTCTTGCTCTATATGGACTACTCTCATACATTCATTCAGTAAGAACTTGAGGACCTCTGCTCTGCTGGAGCCTGTGTCTAAGGGCAGAGCTGGCAACAGGGCTGATTACAGCGGCAAGGACATAGTATTCCAGTTCATGGGTACACATGGATAAACCATCACACAGGCCACTCACTCTTATCTAACACCAATGAAGCAAGTGCCTGTGCGTGACGGGAGGCCCCCTGGGTAAAGGAATAAAGCAGCCACAGTTTATTCTCAAATGTACCAAAAATAAAAGAGTAAACAGTCAAGATGGTTTTAAGTTCTATAAATTACATAGTAAAAGTAATGAGGGAAAGAAAGAGTCAGTGGATGAAACATACAAGGCATAGCAGAGGCCTCAGTCTCCACATCCAATGGGGGGACTCATTTGTTGTGTTTCAAAGCACCCAGCTCTCCTTGGATCAGCCCACTCCTCACACAAGCCAGGCGTATGAAGGAGGAACTACTGTTACCCTCATTTTACATATGAGACAATTTCAGCCCAGAAAGGTGAATAGCTTGCTCAAGGTACAGTACATAACAAATATTTTGAGCCAATGCCCTGTGCTAACGACACACTGCTGTAGATCTGAGCAAAACATCGATGCGTTCTCTCACAGTGTCTTTCTACCACCTAGAGAGGTAGCCTTGGGGTGATGTCTTAGGAGCTTAGCGACCCTGAGAGGACCAACACTCCTTTGGAATTCTGAATCTGAAGATGAGTGTACAGGATTGGAGTCCAAAAGTCTTCCATTGGAAATAAAGGCTCCTCTGACATCCCAGGACGAATTCTGTCCATGAATGACTATGCTCACATTTCCTCACTGTGACACCACAATTTAAATCACATTTCTCTAAGAGTCTTGTAGCCTCCCCAAAATGCAGTAAATTATTCCTTCTAGAAGTTAGTGTTCCATGAAAGGCACCAAGAAACAAATTGTGTGTGCTTCTCTATGGGGCACACTGTGCTTGCTCGCAGAATACAAATGTATGCACCATGCTCCCGGAATAGAGGGCACATCCTGAGTTGATCTTAAATGGTTTTCCCTGCATCTTCCGGATTTTCCCTTTGATTTGTGAGCTCTGCTCCCTACACGGCTTCCTTCTGAATGTTGAAGATTCAGGCAGCTCTCCCTGGCCCTTGAGTCATTAAGGACAAATAAAGCTGAGCCTCACAGTGTGATTTCATAAACGTGCTCAGTAAACCTGACAGTAAAACATTTTATTAGGTGGGGAATGACATACATAAGTTATTTATTTGCACACTGGAACATGAATAGAAAACTTCTTTTTACAAGCAGACAGTAGGATTCCATGACTGTTGACTCCTAGCTGCTGACATGGTCAGTGGAACTGAGTCTTTGTCTTTACGTATTACATTGCAATTCCAAGGTAAATAAGCATGCCTGCCTGTTCAAGGCATGGGTCTTAAGCCACTTAACATTATATGTATCTTTCAATGGTACATTAGCATATAAAATATATCCTTAAAGAACAGGAAGAATTAATATTTCATGGGCTACAGCCCACAAATGCCATCAGCAACACTGATAGCATTGATTGTTTTCTTGACCCATTAGGCTCTATTTTGACATCTTGTGGCTGGAGGCAGGCTGCAGTATGGTAGGAGATGTTTTGGCAGCAGAATATTTTAGGGCCAACTTTCCATGACCTTCACCTTCTGACAGGAAAGGCAAAAGAAGCTCTAATAAGACCTAGCCCTGACACAGCCCTGCCTGTCACCATGATTACCTGCTAGCTGGTGGATTACACACCCTCCTGTGATGAACTGAGTCAATCAGACTCACACTGGTTCAGCCAGGCCACCCAAGAGTCAGGCCAGAGCCATTTGCATGCAGGTGATCATCATGATTACATTAGCAACTGCTCTCATCTGCAAAATGGAGAATGTGTGTCCTATACCATCCCAGAGAACTGTTCACACCACAAACTGGAAGTTGTAAAGCATCCTGAGGGAGGAATGCCGTTTCCTGACTCTAGTGCCCACAGAAGAATCGCCACTCTGTATTCAAAGAAATACATCTACAACCACACCATAAGTCAGGATAATGGTGAGACCCACCTTGGCTTCAGATCCACAATATCCCCTGATCTAGGCTGGCAGCACCAGCTGGCCAGTCAGGGGAACTGACAGGACTCCAGGAGAGAGTGTTTACTCTCCAGGCAGACTGAACCTTATTTGCCAGCAAATCCCACCTCCAAAGGCTCCATCTGGAACAGGACATAGCAACAGGCATTTATTGCATGGGTGAAGATAATTGAGCTGCCTCTTTCTCATGACTCCCTCTGCACATTGGCCCATCCCATTCTCCAACCTCCTTACTCAATCCTCACATGTATGAGCTGTTTTCCTCCAAGAGGGCCTCTGCTTGAAGCCTTTAGCTTTTTTTTAGTTTTAGGTTTTTTGTTTGTTTGTTTGTTTGTTTAGTGGTGGTAAGGACACATAAAATAAGATCAGTCCTCTTAGCGAACATTGTGTAACATTGTTAACCTATAGATACAGTGTTCACCAGCTCTCCAAAAGAGAATGAAATGCTGCAATAGAGGATGGCATGGACAAGCCCTGGACATTGCGTAGGCAAGTGAAGCTGGTCACAGACGCAAATGCTGCCTGGTTCCACTCCATGACTCTGATTTTATCTGATTCATGTAAGCCAAGACTAGAATGGTAGATAGAGTGTTCTTGAAGCCTCTCAGATTGCATTCTCCAGCAGAGCTGTCAAGGAGTGTCTCTTGGAATAAACTCTAGGTTGGTTGGTCTTCCATTCATCTTCCTCATCCCACAAGTCAACAAGCAGGTGAGGCCTGTTCACCTGCTGCCTATGTGTGTAGTCAGGTTCTCAACCTGTGGGTTTCGACCCTTGGGGCGGGGGTTACTTATCAGATATCCTGCATGTCAGATATTTATGTTGTGATTTATCACAGTAGCAAAATTATAGTTATGACATATCAATGAAATAATTTTATAGTTGGGCATCAATACAACATGAAGAACTGTATTAAAGGGTTGCAGCATTAGGAAGGATGAGAACCACTGCTCTAGAGGGACAGAACTGATAGACTGAAAAGTGCACCTACACATGCATACATACATACATACTATACATATATAGACATAGATATACACACATGTGGAATTTATTGGAGAAGCTTACAAGCTATAGTCCAACAATGACTGTCTAGCAACAAAAAGCCCAAGAATCCAGGAGCTGTTCAGTCCATGAGGCTGGATATCTCAGCTGGTCTTCAGTATACCCTGGAATCCTAAAGAAGGAGGCTCTAATGCCAGTGAAGGGATAAACATGCCAGCAAAAGCAAGCAGGCAAAGGGCAAAGAGCTTTCTTCTTCTATGTCCTTTATATAGGCTGCCAGAAGGAGTGGCCCAAATTAAAGGTGGATCTTCCACCTTAAAGGATCTGGATTAAAGGAATTCTTCCTACTCAAAATGATTTAATTAAGAAAAATCCCTCATGGTGTTCCAGAGGCTTGGGTTTTAGTTAATTTCAGATGTAACACTAACAGCCATTGTCCTGCCCTTTTAGGCTTGGTAGAAACCCCTCTTCTATGTGCAGCCTGGGTCTCCTTGTTGGAGAGGAACACTTTCAGAGTTGCTCTGTGATGAACATTCTAAACGGTTCCAGTTTTCCTCATAGACACTCTACCTCCAGCCCCACAGACTGAACATACAGGACACTAGAAGAACCTCACTAAGCATGGGGCTGGGTGTGTACAAAATTTGCACTCACAAACACAGGGAATTTATACCCATTTGAGAGATGAGTAACTGAGGCCCAGGGCTCTTGAGTGATTGGCATATGGTCAGACAAGTAACTACAATCCAATATGGAACCTCGATCCAGACCAAGTGTTTTTTTTTTCCTCCTTCCAGGACCCCAGGCTGCATCTTAGGCTAACAAGTTATGACCTCTTCATACTAATATTTTCAATTGACATCAAGGCAAATGCTATTACCAGCAGCCACCAGCCACCAAGTAGCTGCTTCTATAACTGTTCCCCAAACATCGGCAGACTTCACATATGTCTCTGCTGAGAGCAGACTTTAGCTCAGATTCAAAGCCGAAAGATGCCCATATGTTCTTGCTTTGCTGTTCATGAGGTAGACGCGCTCAGCCTTTCCTCCCATTCATGAGAAAACTCTGTTATCTTAACTATTAAGAATGCCCCGCAGTGGCTTCTTGCAACCTGAATTCTAGTTCTGACATTCCCTGGCTTTCAGGGGGGCCCCAGGGGACTCACTCAGGACGTTGAGTAGGGCCTGCATTCTACATCTCTGGATGTGCCGGGATGTGATTTTAGGTGAGCCCCAGAGAAGATCCATCTTTGTGAGAGATGTCTGAAGTGGGAATCCTGAAATGAATAGAAGGGGCAGAGAGACAGCAAGCAAGTCAAGTGTGTCTAATATCCGTCTCTCCACCTGCTGGACATTTCATCTATATCCTTCCTGGCCGCCTTACATCCTCCTGCCATCTTGACCCTCAGCCTCAGGCATCCACATGCCTGCTCACTGTCCCCAGATGGAGGTTGGACAGTCCTCACTCCCTGTCAGCATCCTGACCTCACCTCCACATGTTGCCCCCACAGTTGCCACTTCACTGCCAAAATTATCAACTCCACTCTCAAGCTTGTTCAGGTTGGAACCTCAAGACTCCTCAGGACTTGTTTCCACATAACCCAGGACTAATGCATCAGCAAGTCCCACACATCCTTCTTGGCATGCTCAACACGGTTCCAGAGTGAAGTCCTCTTTCCACCATCATGGCTTCAACAATTCCAGTCACCCACATCCATGGCAGGGACCTGCTCCATTGCTTCTGCCCCTTCTCCCTGCCTCATAGCCCCCCAAGTGCATTCTTCCTGGTGCGAGTCAGAGCCTGTCTTCCTCCACCAATACCTTTTGTTATCTGTGTTGTCTGCAATTATTCTCTCCTGTCCCAGCTCTGCTCTGGACATGTGAGCATCTGGTTAATATTGAAAAACACTAAAGAATGCAGTGAAGCCATTGTATTTGTTGCTCCCTTTGCTCTAGAACCTCATATTTTTCTCCCACCTCGGGACCCTACAGAGATCTGACCTGACCTGTGGGCCAATCCTTTCCCATCTGGAATGTGCCATCACCAACCCATTGCCACAGATTCTTGTGGCATGTCTATCAGATTTATTTGTCTCCACAGTGAAGATAACCATCTGTCATGCTGCATGTTTTCCTTATTCTTGTCTTAGTTTTGATGGATGCTTTTTGTTTTTTTCCTAGAGCACCAGCTCCATCAGGGCAGGGCTTGCTCTCTGTTCTCTCTAGAGTGTATCACCACCACCTAGAACAGTGTGTGGTCCACAGGAGACAAAAGGAAATTTGTTTTCCACTGAGTGAGTGTGTGAATAGAATGACAGCAGTAGAAATGCTGAGACCTAAGCCACCAAGCAATGACACTTCCTAAACTGAACAAGTCGTGCCTCACACACAGCCTGTCAATCCTGTCTTCTGTCAGTGATAGTGAGAGGGACCAGGTACTGTCCCTGGAGCTGGTGATGTGTAGGCATACAGTATGTACCCTGAGGCATGTCCAGCTTTATCAGGAAGTTATCTTCTGTCTGTGAGGAGGTAAATGGCTACAATGGTGGATCAACATTGGGGCACTCACAGTATAGAGGGAAAACCCTAGAGGCTCAAGGCTTATGCTGCTGGCCAATGAGAAAGAAGTAACCCTTCTCTACGTGGGTCTGCTATTTCCCTGCAAGAAAGTTCAACCTACTACGCAAGCAAGGCAGCCTGTGGCCCCTTCTTCAGGTGGGCAGGAGGCTCTGTGTTTAACAGAGTAGTGAGTGGGAAGAATAACAAGGAAAGGGGGAGTGAGGCTAATGTGGAGAAACAGGGACAGGTGGTCTTTGGGACACTCCACACACCAGTCTCCAGAGTTCTGACGTTGCCTGCATTTATTACTACTACCAAACTCATCCTTACGGCATGCACACACCTTTATTCAAATAAACCTGTGGAGAAACAGGTATGTAACCAGCCTGCCTCAGCCTCCACAACTTGTAAATCTAGATGCAAGAGCTTAGGAAATGTCCCACTAGCTGTGCTTCCTGCCAGTGATGAGTGGGAAGGACCTTCCCTGGCTCTGGTCCAGTTTTAGTATTGATTTGGATCTTCAGTTTATGAAGAACCATTCATAGGATCATCTCCTGAC
The DNA here is from genome assembly GCF_030254825.1 of Meriones unguiculatus. Lineage (NCBI taxonomy): Eukaryota > Metazoa > Chordata > Mammalia > Rodentia > Muridae > Meriones > Meriones unguiculatus. The sequence goes on along the minus strand of NC_083361.1, from coordinate 37,957,880 downwards.
TCCTGGGCCTGAACCTTCTCTAGGTGCGCCGTAATGCAGGATAGGCTGAGCTAACTGTGGAGTCAGGCAGACCATGTTCTGGGCTCTGCAGCAACACACACACACACACCCGCACACACGGGCCTGTGTTCATACACATACACCACCACACACACACACACACACACACACACACACACACACACATGTTCATGTGTGCACGCACATATACACACCACACACACACACAGGCTCTAGGTATTTTAACAATTCTAAGCCTCTGTTTCCCTATCATACATGGCATGATCATGATGCCGCCACTTAGAATCAGTGAAATGCACACATAAAATATTTGACCGGGTCTCAGTATCTCAGCAGCAGCCCAAGGGGGCATCTCTTTGCTTCCTTCACACTGGAGTCTTGGGGCTCTGAAGGTAGGAGTCTAGTTTTGTTCCCCTTTGTCCTCTGGCCATTTTTACTTGGCCTGCACGTGGAGAGTCCATTATTGAGGGTTTTCTGAGCCCTGAGAACCTTCTATCGAGAGGAAAGGCACCCCTGTTGTTGCCAGGGAGATTGCCAGTCTAAGGAAGTCAGAGCTGAAATGAAGGGATACAGACTATCAGAACCCACTTCTGAAGATGGCACACATACATCACAGGGGAGGGAGTTCTGATAGGCTTTTTTCCCCCTTACAAAATTCATCACAGACACTCAGCCTAAGACACAGGGGAAACAGAACTGTGTTTTGACTTCTAATTTATCTTTCTAATATCCACTTCCCCGTGCCCTGGAATAGAGCCAACAAGTCTCAGAGATCACATTTCACCAGTGACCTTGAAAGTGTGATTCAACATCTCTTTTTGCAGTAATAAGATCTTTTAACCCAAAGTGACCATTTTATGAGGCCAATACAGGACAGGGAACCAATAGGCAAGCTGAAACTCAGGGTTATTAAAGCCCTGGGAAAAATCAGCATGCTCTGAAGCCAGCACACAGCTGAGACTTAAGCAATGGTGACCTGGAGTTCAGAAGGGGTGTTTGTGAGGGATTACGGCTGCATACGAGACACCCACCCACTAGGATTCTGTCATGGAAGGACAGCCAGCACAGATCCTCAGGGAATGTGGCTGCCTCTCAAGAGAGGGGCAGAGCCCCTGTCAATCCGGAAGTGTGGGTTTCTCTAGAGCTCAGAGTAGCAGGGAAAGGGAGTGTAGGTAAGCTACGAGGGGCAGCCAGGGTGGAAAACAGCAGCAGGGATCAGAAGTTCAGGAGCAAGAATGTAGAGGAGCTGGGTGGAGCCCAGAGTGGCTGTGTGCAGTGACAAGACACTGTAAGCACCTCTGTCGGCCATCACCAGCTCTCAGGGTAGAAGGAATGTAGCACTGTGGAAACCAGTGGGGTGCTAGGGAAATGACCCTTTCACTGAGTCATCTAAGACCATCAGAAAACACATGTTTACATTACAATTCATAGCACATGCACACACTCACACACAAATCTATTCTTCTCTACAGCAGCACTGCCATTCTGTCTTATGTGATCCTGCAGGGCTGAGGGAACTTGTTCCCCTGGAGCCTGTTAGCCACATCCAGCCCACTTTGTGGGGTGGCCACAAAGTCAGGGTTCCTTACTTACTTCACTGACACTCGTCTATCCCTATCCCAGTTTTAACCCTTATGTCATCCGAGCTTATCTGTTCCCTATTGTTTATAGCGGCCTTTGAGTACTAGTACCCAGATACACACTCCTACATACACTCTCGGTGAATACAAACACACACACACACTCCACACACACACACACACACACACACACACACACACACACACACACTCACTGAGACACTGAGTCTTTTCACCAGGCCACCAGGCCTATTCTAAAGAATGCTGTTGGGCTCTCCTGGCATTCACAAGCTGCACTAAGGTCCCAAGTCAGAGGTCCCTTAAGGGAGAAACAAACGTTACTTTGTACCCCTCAATTCCTTCTGTAAATCGACCCAGAAGCCACTCACTGTGACTGCATGTGAGCCCCACTCTAAGAAAACCCAGAGCCCCCAAGTCACATTGGAACTGCCCAACTTAGTGAAGGATGGCCTGCTGCATGCTTTGAATTCCTTTGCAGAGTGAAGGTTTTGCCTTGACAGAAAGCCTGGAGTTTAAATAAGCATTAAGTTGTACAACATTCTCAGGCAAAGTACCTGACAGTGTATTAACCCAGTTCTTTGTATGGTCTGGAAAATGATCATAGTACTCATACTTTCAACTTTGAATAAGTGAGTTGAATGTGTATATAAGCAAGCTAAACCTAAAGAATAAATAACAAGAGACAGACACACAGGAAAACATCTTCAAATCAGCCGTTCACAACATTCAACAGAAATTGACTAGTGAAGCTGAGGCTGTGGGCTAAAGTTCACAGCTGAGTTTTCTGCCCATGGCTGAATTTCCTCCTCCTCTCTCCACTGAGGCACGTTTATATCATGGCATAAATACCAGTAGCCAATACAATGAACAGATTTCCTTAGCTATTCTCAGGGATGCAGTGCTTTTGCTGCCAGGCTGTTTCGCCCTTCCCCTTCTCATGGGGCTGATGGAGGAGCAGGTGGCTGTCCTCAGACAAGCCATTTTGAAGCACACTCTAAGACAAAATACACATGAATTTGAAATGAGGTGGTGACAACCTTATTTCCAGACACAGCCTCTCAGTGGACTCAACCAGCACATGACCAGAAGGAAATGCCTCTCAGTTTTGGACCCAAAGTGCCCAGAGCAGAAGAGGGCAAGAGCAAAGGACGGGGAGAATGAGGAAGAGGGCCCACAAGGTAGACAGGAGCAGGGGACAGCACAAAGGACCAAGGCTTCAGCCTTGTACAACATATATAGGTAACTGGTGTATGGTGTACAAATACAGGGGTAATTGGTGCACTGGGATTCTCTCTAAATGACAACAGGAAGTGAGCACTGGGCTCAAGGGATTAAAGCCTTTCCTCCCCAAGGACTACTCTGCCTGGAGCATGAGGAAGCAGGTATGAGGGTGTCCCTCTGCTGTGCAGCAAATGCCTGTTCCCTTTGCAGAACTTTATATAATGATGGTGTTTGAATGATGGACCTTTGGGAGTAATGACGGTTAAGTGGTACCATCATGATGGGGCCTTAACCCAAGGAAGGACCTGAGCTAGGATATTCTGTTGTACCACTCTGAACATTATAGAGCCTCACTAGCCTACCCACCATGCGCAACCTCATAGGTTGCAACTCTCATAGGTGCTGGATTTAGGAGAGATGTGTTTATTTTCTTAGAACTTTCTGTAGCATGGAGCTACAGCAATGGGAAGTAGACCAAGACAACCCCATCTGGGTGGTCATCATAGACCTCACTCTGTTATGGATGAAGACCCCTTTGCAAGCCCAGTCCCTACACAGAGGAGGCCCTCCATCAGTGCATTCTGAGCCACACTGAGCCAATGAAGGGGAAAGAGTGATGTGGAGTCAGCAGAAACGTGGACCTGTGGCTTGCTTCCCTTCTCTCAAAAGTCTGCTGACCAATAAGTAGGCTTGTACCTACATGCAAGTACTGGATCGAGGACAGACCTGGGCTCTCATATGCACAGGTATGCATACAGGCGCATGTTAAGGGGCATGCGTACGAAACATAGCTTCACTCTTCTTAACTGACCCAAAGTACAGCACCCAATTTCAAGTCACCATAAGTGGTAAGTGGTGGTTTGAACAGGTATGGCCCCCATAGACTGACGTGTTAGAATGCTTGGTCCATAGGGAATTGCACTATTAGGAGGTGTGGCCTTGTTGGAGGAAGTGTGTCATTGTGGGGCTTTGAGGTCTTCTATGCTCAAGCTCTGCCCAGAATGGCACACAGTCTCTTTCTGTTGCCTGCAGATCAAGATGTAGAACTCTCAGCTCTCTCAGCACCATGTCTGCATGCTGCCATGCTTCCTACCATGTTGATAATTGGACTAAGCCTCTGAGACTGTAAGCTAGGCCACAACTAAATGTCTTTATAAGAGTTGCCTTGGTCATGATGTCTCTTCACAGCAATAGAACACTGACTAAGACACCACACAACTCCCAAACCCAAGACCTCATTGGAATCTCCGTCTTTTCCCACTTCCAGAGTGAGAAAGTCCTGCCGCTGCACGAGTGCTTTCTGCCTTTGGGTCTTTGCAGGGTTAAGGAAAGCCAGCCCACAGTACTGCAGCTTTGTCTAAACAGCTTTCCTGAAGCCATCTAAGTCCTATGCACAGTGGTCTCCCTGCCCGTCCCACCTCTGAGTAGGAGCCCCTTCCCAGTTCACCAAGCTTCCCAGTCCCTCTGAGTCTAGGCCTCCCAGGGCCAGGCTTTCATCAGTTCTGTTACAACTTCCTGGGATACTCCTCCATACTTCCCCTGAGTGACCCTGCCTCTGCCTGCAGGTCACAAAGGGACATAGCAGCCTTATTTCTGGACTCCCTCCTAGGTCATCTCCTCTCCAGTGTGTCTGTGTTTGAGTTTGTCACTCCATGTCTGTGCGCCTCTATGATTACTGTTGCGACTGGCACCAAACTTTAAGCTCTGAGATGATGGGATCCATGTGCACATAGGGTCACTGTATGTGCCTAGAGTCTACCATAACACCTGAGACAGAGAGGGTGCCCTAAAGGAAACCAATTTAAGGAATGAATGAATACCCACCAATCCTGGAAAAGAACAATCACTCCAAATAGTAATTTGAGAGAGATGATCTTCTTTTTAAATCAATAGTTTTATTTCCCATTATAATAAAATCACCATGAACACCTTACAGAAAAGCAATGGTGGAGACAATCCTCTTTCTCAGCAAGAAAACTTCTCCCTCAATATTCAGATCATGAGTCCCTGCAGCCTGAGCATCTGGAAGGCAAAGGGGTTCAAGCCTTTTCCACAGCTGCCTTGTGGTTCGTAGGCCGAGAACTCATTTGCAGTTCAGCTTCCAGAAAGGATCCAGGACACATTCTGCCAGAAAGTGTTCCAGGTTCACAGTCTACCTTTAAAAAATGTTTTAATTATAAATTCTTTAAAAAAAAAACCAAAAAACAAAACAAACAACTAATAATTTGGAGCCAAAGGGCCTGAGATCCTGAATGCCTTGTATTTAAAGCAAATAAATTGCTACTGGGAAAAGAAATAACCAGGCAGAGGAGGCAGCAAAAAGAGAAAGAGAATCCAGATTAAACAGCCTGGGGGTGCGGCCCAATTACACCGTCTTCTTCCCCAGCGTTTTGTCTGAAGTAGGTGCTTTTTTTTTTTCCCTTTCAAGGAGGAGGAATAAATTTTAATATGACAGCTGCTATGATCTCCACTGCAAAATTAAAACACATTTTGTCAGATTTTTTATATTTTATTGACACATATATAATTTCATACTGCAGATACAGCTCATATTTTACAAGCCCTGTAAACAGACAAAGAGATCCACACCTTCCCGCTAAATCAATGGGGCACAGCACAGGGAGTGGGGAGGGTTTTAAAGCTACAGATGAGCCCGATATAGACAAAAGCTAAAGTGCAGGACAGAAGCAAGCCAGGGCACTGTAGGGGCCTCCTAAGCAGTCAGCTGGACATGACACAGGGGACTGCCACCCTCTGGCTGGAAAATACCTTTATTCAAGACCTCTGGACAATGACCCCAGAAGAATGAAGGTCCTAGTTCTACTGTGTGGTCCCTGAAGCTAGGTGTCCAAAACACAGCAAAAGGTCATATTCTGTGAGAAGAATGGGAAGAGAGCAATTACTGGCACTGAGTGAGAGCTAAATACAGCAAGAAGGCCAGGTGTGCTCCAGCACAGCAGGGTGTGTGGCTGATGTGTGGCCAGAGCACTTCCGGAAGCCAGAAAGAAGAGTTTAGAAAGCTTTCACCATGAAGAAATGAGAAGCCTTGGAGAGCATATGTATGGTTTTTTGTTTTTGTCTTTTACTTTTTAAGTTTTATTTGTTTAGCATTTCAGTAATTTATTCCAATAATTGGATTTTTCTTTTTATTATCATTTATTACAATTTATTTAATTTGTATCCCAGCTCTTGTTTGGACCCCTCTCTTGTCTCCTCCCAATCTCACCCTCCCTCTTCTCCTCCCATGCCCCTTCCCTAGTTCACTGATAGGGGAGGTCTTCCTGCCTTTCTATTTGACCCTAGCCTAACAGGTCTCATCAGGACTGCCTGCATTGTCTTCCTCTGTGGCCTCGCAAGGCTGCACTCCCCAGGGGAAGGTAATTAGAGAGCCTGGCACTGAGTTCATGCCAGAAAAAGCCCCTGCTCCCCTTACCAGGGACCCCACTTGGAGACTGAGTCTATGGACTACATCTGAGCAGGGGTATTAGGTCCTCTCCATGCACAGTCTTTGGTTTGGGTATCAATCTCTACATGGCTCCCAGGGCTCAGTTTTTTGTTTGTTTGGTTTTTTTTTTGTTTGTTTCTGGCTCTGTTATTCTTCTTATGGAGCTCCTGACCCTTTCAGGTCTTTCTATCTCCTCCTTATTTCATAAAATTCCATGCCCTCTGTCCAAAGTTTGGCTATGAGTCTCAGCCTCTGTTTCAATACCTCAATCAGTAGAGTCTTTCAGAGGCCCTCTGTGGTAGGCTCCTGTCCTGTTCCCTCTCTTCTCCTGCTTCCAATGTCTGTCACATTTGTCCTTCTGCATGAGGATTGAGCATCTTCCCTAGGGTCTTCCCTGTTGTTTAGCTTCTTTAGGAGTATAGATTTTAGTATGTTTATCCTATATGATATGGCTAATATCCACTTACAAGTGAGTATATACCATGAGTGTCTTTCTGTTTCTGGGATACCTCACTCAAAATGATCTTTTCTAGTTCCCACCATTTGCCTGAATATATAAAGAACCTAAGAAGTTAAATACCAAAAACCAAGTAATTCAATTTAAAAATGGGGTACAGAGCTAAACAGAGAATTCTCAATAAAGGAACATCGAATGGCAAAGAAATACTTAAAGAAATGCTCAACGTCCTTAGTCATCAGCGAAATGCAAATAAATCAAAATGACCCTGAGATTTCTTCTTACACCCATCAGAATGGCTAAGATCAAAAACTCAAGTGACAACACATGCTGGAGAGGTTGTGGAGAAAGGGGAACTCTCCTCCATTGCTGTTGGGAATGTAAACTTGTACAATCACTTGGGAAATCAATCTGGTGCTTTCTCAGACAATTAGGAATAGCGCTTCCTCAAGATCCAACTATACCACTCCTAGGCATATATCCAAACGAAGCTCAAGTATACAACAAGGACATTTGCTCAACCATGTTTGTAGCAGCTTTATTTGTAATAGCCAGAAGCTGGAATCAACCCAGATGCCCCTCAACTGAGGAATGGTACAAAAATTGTGGTACATCTACACAATGGAATACTACTCAGCAATTAAAAACAAGGAAATCATGAAATTTGCAAGCATACGTATGTTTTAACCTCATTTAAATATTACATGGCATACACATGTATCAAAACACCATCACATGTTGCCCAGTATCAGTTCAAAATCAGTTTAAGTGAAAAGTGAACAAACTATCCCAGCCCCCATATAAAGAGCCTGAACTCACCCTTCCAAGAGAAAGCGAGATGCTCTACGCTGTACAAACCAGATCATTGTCCAGCCTCTTGTTGCTCTTGTTCCCAGTGCCTGTTGGATCTCACATACAGCAGTGTTCAGGTGACACTTGCTAGGATCTTGGAGCATCATGTTCAAGTCCCCACAGCACACAGAGGACTGTGCAGGTCAAGCAACCTTTCAGAGAGTCTGTCTCCTCAACTGCAGAATGGAAGTCTAACCTAAACTAGCTCCAAAGGCGGCTGGTTTACCTGTGCCGGTCACGGTAGCTGGCTCTAACCACAGGATCGCACTGGACTACGGGCTGGCTTAAGTGTGGCAGCTGATTATGCACACTGCTCCTTCGTACAAGCACAGACCAGGCTGTGGGGGGTCTCAGTGGTGTGACACTCGCCTTGCATGTGCGAAAGGCTGTGGACTCAACTGCCAGCATGAAAAGGTAGAAAAGGAAAGAAAGAGAAAAGGTAGCTATTAACCTCCCTCACTTTCACATGGGCCAGGTTTTTATGTTCACTTCTAAGAAGATAGCGATCATGGGCGTGAATCCTCATGTCCCCCACGTGAGAAGGAAGGGTCCTCTTGGGTGACCTCATCCAGCCTGAAGCTTACCCCCACAGGACCCTGTAAGTTTGGATATTCTGCATCTCAAAGGAGGCTGGGTAGTTTTGGACCTCATGACTGACATGAAGAATGAACCCTGGCATTTGAGGGGGACGTTAAGGAGGGCAGAGTATTCAGAGTATTAGCAGGACTGGGGAACTCAAATCTGAACTGAGGTGCTGCCAATGCCATCACAGTAAGCTTTGACAAAATCAACTTCCAGAAGTGGGAGGAGCGAGTGAACGCCAGGAAGAGCCACACTTTAAGCTGTCTCATTGGTGCCAGGTGGACAAAGAAACACACCCTGAACTGCACAGAATATGGGGCCCCAAGCGGGACAGTGTTGCTGCCTGAAGTCTGTGCTGGTTCACTACACAGGTTACCTCTTTGCAGACAAGAACATCGGGCCTTAGATGTTCTCTAAGAGGACCAGCTCACTTTTCTCCAGCTTGCAGAAAGTACCACCGAGACTCAAAACTATCTGGCAAAGTTGTGCCCGTGACCACCACCCCACACTACCTTCCCAGCCTCCCTCAGCATCTGAGAAGCAGAGACTTACGCACAGACCATCTGTCTAACCATCAGTTAGGAGACGCTAAAGCAAACTCCATCCCCTGGCATTCCGATCAAGAGTTTAATATATTCCTGCCTTCATGATAATTTGTGCCCATTACTTATTTTTAGCTTCATTTAAATGTCATTTTCTCAAGGAGAGCAACGTTAAAATAAACTCATAGCAGGGGACCTTCTTGGGATAGAGGTGGAGACACCAGAAGGAACAAACAGCAGCATCTACCTACACAGAACTGGGCTCCAGATTTGTCATTTGTTATTCTAGAAGCAATGAGGGGGAAAAATGAAAAAAAAAAAAAAAAAAAAAAAAAAAAAAACAAAAAACAAAACTCATGGTTGGTTGAGATTTACCTCTAAAACCTGTTACAAAACACAGACTAGAATTCCCCACTAGCTCCTGTCCTGCGTCCCTTTGCCCCATCACCCACAGATAGGTGTTAAAGTGCCCATTACTTTCTTACTGAGATGCCATTTACAACACCCAAATTCATCCTCACACCCCACTGTTTCTGCTTCTGTTGCTTTACATGAACAGTGAATGTCTTGCCTGTCACCAGGGCTCTAGTATAAGGTTCATTCTTTTTACACAGCCCACAGAAAGAGAGGAAATCCTTGCTAGCTATACTTTAGGCAAGAGGTTAATATGTAGGATATAAAAGGAGCCAAAAACAAAACAAAAACAAAACAAAACAAAACAAAACAAACAAACGAAACCCCTCTGGTTTTTTTGAGACAGGATCTCCCTATGTAGTTCAGGCTGGCCTCTGACTCATGATCCTCCTGCCTCAGCCTGAAGAGCACTGAGGAGTTATTTCTTAAAACACACACACACATTCATTTACTGTATATGTGTGGACACACAAGTGTGAAAGTCAAAGAACAACTTGGGGTAGTCAGTTCTCTTTTTCCACTATGTGGGTTCCTGGGGTTGAATTCTGATTGTGCAGGTTGGAAGCAAGCATTTTATTCACTGAGCCATCTCGTTAGCCCCCGAGAGATCTGCTTCTGAGGTCAGCAACAAGGTTTCAAATAGTTGACTCCTTTTCGACAAAGAGTATCTGAATTCATAGGATACACTCAAGGATGGGGATGGGGGCATCTATGAAGATGACAGAGGACAAACTAGAGGAAAGCCAAGCAGTGCTGCAGGACAAACTGGAGGCAGCCGGCTGGAGCTCTAGCATGTGAGACATGGGAGGTGTGTTTTCTGAGGGGGCGGTTACAGTGGAGATCTGAGACCAGAGTCTGGGGCAAGGTTTGCTCAGAATGGCAGAGGGGCCTGAAAGGCGGCAGAGGCAAGTGAGGCCTGGAGAACAGAGGCCTTGGTCACTGCAAATCCTGCGAAATGCAGGGACTGTTACAATGGCCTCAAAATCATTTAAATATCTTAGGATAAATCTAGCAAAGGAAATGAGAGACTTGAACAATGAAAACTTTAAGCTCTTAAAGAAAGAAACTGAAAGATACCAGAAAATGGTGTAAAAATGGCCACCCTATCAAAAGCCATCTACAGATTCAATGCAATCCTCACCAAAATTGCAACAGAATTCTTCACATAAATTGGAAAAATGATCTGAAATTTCATATGGAAACACAAAAGACACAGAATAGCCCAAATAGTCTTGAGCAGTCACTGTGTCCTGCATTGGCTCTTTTGCACAGCATGTGATTCACATGCCCACTCTAAGAGATACATCCTTGATACAAGAACACTGGGACTCAGAGAGTATGCTCACTTAGTCTTGTAAATTTGGAGAGTACACTGTGCTGTTTCCCAGCTCCCTGGACCTCCAGGTCCTACCATAGCAACCTCTACCTCCCAGGGCTCAGAGTCCTGCCTTGGGCACCGAAGCCAGTTAGCAAATGTTGCTCTAATTGACTGTCTGGCAGGTTGACTGCTTCCAAACTACATGGAGAGTGGGCCAGTCTCTGCTCACCCTCTGTTTGCTTACACAGGCTCCCAGAATAATGGCCCGGATTACAGTGTTAGCCTTTATGGCCTAGGGCTTGGGTTGGAGAGCTTCAGTGTCCTCACCTGAAAGTGGGGAAATAGTATTGCCGGCCTCATCAGGTTCCTGTAGGAATTGTAAAAGATGTGTAAGATGTCTTTGGCACATAGTAGGCATTTCATAAACAGTAAGGATTGTGATTTTCAGAGTGCTCTCTAGGATGGAATATAATTTCATATTTTCCTGCCAATTTTATTTCTCATAAGCACCAGACAAGCCACATCCTGTAGTTAAACATAATCCTCCAACTCGACCCCTCAGATCCATCACTGACACCCTGTGCCCTCCCAGACTTCCTTTCCACCCCCCAATCTCCATTCATCTCCTACTATAATCTTTCTGTTCCATTTTCTTATAAGAAGTTTAGAAAAATGGGACCCTGCATCTCTACAAAGCTTCCGGGCCATGCACACCCAAGCTGGAGAATCACAAGGAAGCCAGCGGCTAGAAACCCAGACACCCAGAGTTCATGGAAAGGAACCGAGTGCAGAGATTTCCTCTCCACTGAGCTATTTTTCTATAAATAGAACTCTTAAATTAGGCTTGAAAATTAAGGAATGCCATTTAAATCAAATTACAGCAAAGGGGAAGATTTAGAGAAAAATCAGTCACTTTGCCGTTATTATACTGAACTGGGCTTGCGGACATGAGAAAAGCCTCTGTCTTCTTATTGTACTCTGGGCCATGTGCCCACGGCTTGACCCTGCTGCTCCTTCCAGGCTGACCAGACATCTTCAATCCTGGACAGCTCTCTCAAAGCTCACAAACTACCCTCATGTAGCCTGTGCTTAAGTAGAAGATACATTTCTGTTCTGCTAGGTAGGAAAACTAAGGAGGGGAAAAAAGTGCTTCATGGAGGGAAAAGTTTTGTGGACACCCCAGCTTCTCCACGGTCCACCCTCAGCGCAGGCTGCAAAAGCTGGAGCCACAGGCTCTTCTCTTACACCACGCTCTGGGACTTCATGTTCCCTAGTCCTGCTGTCCATCTGCCCTAGCTACCTCTCTGTGCAGTGTGCTGCTCTCACATGCCAGTCTTGACCTAAAAGAATTTAGGGTGAAGGGGTGAACTCTGAGGAGTCATGGATCAGGCAGTGTCTACCTGCAGTGTCCTGGGAGCGCTCTCCCATCACCCCAGTGAGCTTTTGTCTACATTCCTCCTCAATGGAAGCCCTAGCCACTGGCATTCCCCAGGCTAAAGGGTCTCTACTTACCTCCTCTCTAGGTTTCCCCAGCCTCTCTCTCTGGCTTTAACCTTTCCCCACATGGGATTTCTGAGAAGCACCTATCTGTCCTCACTTTAAAAAAAAAAAAAAAAAAACTGTACCTACTCTCATGAAAATAACAACGTCGGGCTTGTTTCCAGGGCTCATTTTGGTTTTGCTAGCTCAAACTTTTTGTCCATCAAACCTAGGTCAAAGCTGTCAGTGTGCTTCCTGCTGCACCATGGCTCAATGAAGATTGTTGGAAACCCTAGACTAGAAGTGACAGATTCCCTGGCTGGCCTGTGACTCACCAGAGTAGAATAGCCACACTGTGAGCCCTGGGGCTATGCCTTTCCAGTGCTGGGATTACAAGTTCAAGTCATCACACCCAGAATTCCCTGGGTTCTGGGGAATCAAACTCAGGTCCTCACACTCACTTTATCGACTGAACTATGTTTCCAGCCCTGTTTGTTTGGTCGGTTTGGTTTGACTTTGTTTGTTTGCTTTTGAGAGAGCTTTATATATATTATACGTATATAATTGTTGGGTAAATATATCAACAATCATATTTACACAGAAATGGTTTCTCATACAAGTCAGATCATTAAAAAAATTTCTCATGAGCAGAAACTTAAACAGATTTCAAAACGGCCCTGGACTGAGACCTGGCTGCTCCCACCCTTGCCTAACATTGGGAATTGTTGACTTTCTTTTGTCATGTGGTTGGGAATGACAGATTCGTCCTGTGGCTGGGAGCTGTGCTTTCCTGGCCACTGAGATGTGAAAGCGCTTTTCATGTGCTTAGTGGTCATTCTGCATCCTTGTCCTAGAAATCCTTGCGGGGGCCTTCTGCTTTCTTTTTAATGAGCTGTCCTTTTCCGGCGACTTCGTGGGAAGTATTGTCGTCTTATGGATTTGAATGCTTTGTCATATGTGTGCACTGTAAATATCCTCTCCTACACTGTGGCTCACCGGTTCTTGCAAACATTTGTTTGGCATGCTTGAAGACAAACTCAAACCCTGCAAACTCCAGCCCAGCGTAAAAGAGCCCATGGCCCCTGTATCTGATATGTTTCTACCCAACACTTCAGCATGCGATTCTCCTTAGACCAAGGCTGAGAATTTTCAGGTTTTTTTTTTCTCATGGTTCACAGCCTGTCTAGAGTAGCTCACATTCATGAGGCATCTGGACAATGGCCATCAAGGAGGAATTTGCATTAGAAATAGGACCTAATGGGGAGAAAAGTAAAGTCCCTGTGTACACAAGTCCATGCAAGTTACACCCACAACACTGTATAAGCACCAGGCACTAACTCAAGCATCCAACACCCATCATCCTAAACACCCAACAAGCAGCACTCAGTGGAAACACAGATGACCACAGCCAGCCTTTTGCTAGAGAGCACCACAGATGCCCTGTGTTAATGCATATTTGTCTTTGTCTCTCATCCTGCCTGAATTAACAGTCACACAACAAAGGTGATGGAAGATGTGCAATGCCATATCTAAGGCAGGAAAGGCCAAAACATAAATTTCTATGAACTAGGTTATTCTTTTTTCTAAAGTAATGCTTGCATACTGTAAATCTAGAAAATACAGATATGGAAGAAGCCTATTCCTTAAATATAAATACTAATGTTATGTTTTTATTTTTCAAAGATGGATTCATGGGAATTCATAATTTTGTAACATCCTCCTTCCCTTCCGCCTTTCTTACTTCGTTCCCTCCCTCCTCTCTCTGTGACTGCCTTTTTTATATTGTTGCATAGTATTCTGTTATCTAATGTTAGACGGCTGACTGCTTCTCAGTTGGATAGCTGCACCACGGTGTAGTTAATCAATTTGCTGCTGCTGAACTTTTAGCCTGTTTTCCATTTTTCACTGAAATGCATTCGTAGGGTAAACATATTAACATCTGGCTCTCCTGGTGTCCACAAAAAAAAGTTTTTCCAGTAAACTGAAAGTGGAGTTGCTGGGTCACAGGCATACAGTCATTAGGGATGACACAGCCGCAGAACTACTTTCTCATTAAAAGCTGACAGTGAGCTGAGGTGTAGCTCCTTTGTGGAGCATGTGCCTCCCATGCACGAGGAGGCCCAGGGTTACGCTCTTAGCACCTCTAAAAGCAACCTGAAGTCTTTCACATTGTAGAGCATTTACTCACAAGTGCTACATTGTTACTTTTCAATTAAAAAAGCAACAGCAAGGATTTGGTTTGGGTTCACAGGGAGAGGGCACAGTCCACCCCAGCTGGAAAGCATAGCAGCAGGAGTTTGAGACAACTGGCCTTGTTTCACCCACAGCTGGAGGCAGAGGACACAGGGATGCTGGGTTTTGGCTCACCTTCTTTTTACTCAGTCTGGGACTCGCCTGCCCATCTCAATCAAGCCAATCTAGAAACTCCCTTAGATATGCTAAAGGATTTGTTTCCTAGGTGATTCTAGGTTGGGTGATGTTGCCGACCAGTATTAATCAACATCGGTGCTGTGTGAGGGACTCTAGCTGCACTGGCTTACTCCCTAACAACCCAGCCTTGTTGGTGTTACATGGATCTCACAGAAGAGGTCTTGGGTTTGGCAGGATCCAGACAAATTAGAGTCTGCTTAGTAGGAACAGGGTAGGGTACTGGTTTCTGTTACATCTTTTGCTCACATCACGGTACAAGGCTGGAGTGGGGCAGAAGACTTTGCTCACATCATGGAATGATGCTGGGGTGAAGCAGAAGGCTTAGTTCCATGAGGTCACCCAGGTACGCAGGCTCTTCGTTTTATGGCTCTCCTTGAAGCGCATAGAATCATAGTTGGAAGAGTTATTTTGGTATTGGTTAAAGGGTTTTCCTTTAGCTCAAAGTACGTTGGCTGAACTCATTGCTGCCACTGAACCGGATGTAAAGGAGACAGGGATGTGCAAGGCACTACGAGCCTGAGAAACAGCACAGGCGGCCAGTGTAGCAGCACCTATCACAGAGTGGAAGACAAATTGGCTTTCTAACACTTGGGTAACTGGAAAGTTCCATAAAGCATCTCTGAGCTCAATGTAAAGGCCCAACACAGGTACCTCAGGGCCGGCATCCTATACTCAGTCCCAGCATTGGCATCACAAGCTGTGTGTGTTTGGCAATAGTAAGAGTAAAAGCCACTTACCGCTTCTGAGTTTTCACCATTCATGAGGTGGCATGGTGAACAGTTAAACACTCATATGCAATTGTCAGACTACTTAAATGCAGTGCTGGCACTGCCATTTGCCAGCTTGTGACTTTGGGTAAGCGCTTTAACATCTCTGCTTTAATTTCCTGTTCTGTAAAATGAAGCTGATCTTGGAAGCCATTTTACAGAAGGCTTTCTACCTGGTCTGCTTCAGCTGCTGTTCTTGGGATGCTGGGCCAGGCATTGTGCTCACTGCTTTGAAGCCATTTGGCTTCCTGAGGCCAGTTTCTGCCCTCATGAAAAGGGAGAGATCATTCTATCCAAAGGGCTGTTGTTAAAGAAAGCCAAGCATCTGGCTGGAGGGGGGCTGCTTGGAGCAGCTGAGCTGCTAGCTTCCCCCAGTGTTCAATTCATCAAGGTCAGCCTCACCCTGGGCTACTGCCACCGAAGGTCACTGCGACAATCCCAGCCTCTCATTTGGTGTGGACCAAGAGAGAAGGAATTCTGTGAGCAGCGAGGTCTCCCGTGCACACCCGCCCCTACCCATTGTGCACAGGACATGGAGTCGCACACACATTACTCACTCCGAGGTCACAGCGCCCTTCCCCCTCAGGCTCCATTCAGAACAGATTAAAAGGCATTGGCTTTCCCAGCTGCCTTTCTGGAGAGTGCATCTGCAGAGAACCCAGCACAGAAGGTGGGCCCTGCGAAGATGGCCCAGGTACTTCTCTTTACAGCTATGGCCCGGGCAGTTCTGGTCACCCCAAGCAGGTACCACGTGCATTGCTCACAGTGACCTTGCGTCTCTAGGTCTTACTGCTGTTCCATCCTGTCCTGCCCTGAGCAGCCCAGGAAGGGCCTGTCTGAAACGTGCTCCTGAATTATGGGTCCTGGTCACCTTCTTGCATGCCCTGCCTTTCTTCCCCCAGCCCCACCCCCACTTGAATGACTATCTGAGTTCCAAGTGTCTCCTGGCACCAAAGCCAATGGGATACATTGGCTTCAAGTTATATTTGGTTCGCTCACTCACAGTGTGATTAATGTGGCCCATTCTTCTCCCTGTCCCACATCCCCAGACTCCAACATCTACCAAGCCTGGACCTACCAATACCTCTCCCTTTGTTTCCTCCTTACTTCCAGGCCCTACTTTCCCAGGACAGGGCATTTCATAGCATCCAGATGTGACAGTCCATTCCTTGTTTCAGGGAAGACCCCTAGTTTCTCAATCTCTCAAGAACTACACTCTATTCTTCCCTTGCAACCACAGGCATACACACAAGTTTCCGAGTCACCGACATCTACATTTCCATCTACATTGCTCACTAACTGAAATATTGATATAATTAAATTTTTAAATGTGTACTGCATGGTATGTCCAGCTACTATGCCAGGAAAGCAAAGTATGATAAAACACATCCTGCCTTCACAAAGCTTCTAGTCCAGTGGGAGAGAGAAACAAGACAGACCCAGAAACAGGCGTGTGTATGTGTGTGTGTGTGTGTGTGTGTGTGTGTGCGCGCGGGCACGCAGTGGGGAGGGGTGTTACAGTAATCACTGTCTAAGAGAGGTAAAGTAAGCATAAAGGAAAGGTGCAGTCCTACCCAGGGAGCAAGCAAGGGCTTCCCAGAAGGGGTGATACTTTGCTGAGTCTTAAGGAATGCAGGACTCCTCAGCCATAACAACCAGGAGTAGGGTAGGTCTTTACACCACAGAAAGCAGAGGGGCAAACAACATCAGGGACCTTCTGCCACCGCTGTGGGCCACTGGAGCTGCTGTTCAAGGTGGGGAGCAGGAGGTGAGCTGCAGAGGGCTGGGCTATGTCACTGGAGCCTGGCTGGACAGTTGAGACCAGTATACTCAGATCTTCCCAATCTCAGCACTGAGAGTCCCACGTCCCAGGAGCCCTCTTGGTCCTGGGCAAGGTGGGGTGAATGACCAGCCTATATGAATTAGCATTTGTCATGCAAAGGAGCCCTGACATTGCGCAAATATGCTGAGGATCGGCAGAAGACTGCATTTGTATGTATAATGTATGCAGAGTACCTACTACAGGGCTCAGAATGCCTCAGAATGCCCTAGACACCAGTGCTTTGCCAGGTAATTGAATGTCTTACTGTACCCCGCTCTCCCACTAAAGGCTCCCCAGAAATGGGAGCTTTTCCTTTCTGCACATCCTTTTTCATGGTAAGCTACCCAGAAGCACCTCACTCTCTGGCAGCCATGAAATTACAGGACATAGGGTTTAGAGCTAGTTCTGGCATTCTATGACTTTCCTAGAGTAGTGAATTTTCCTAGCCAGTGCCTTCTGGATCTTCAGGACCCCAAAGATGACATGTCTACAAGGAACAGGTGCAGCCTACAGAAATCCAATATGAATAGAAACCCATCTCACGAGCTTGATAGATATCAATCTTGCCATGCTATGTTCAAATCTCAATGTTGCCAGATGAAGTGAGGAGGCACGCCATTATTTAATGTTTTATTTGTTCCCATGAAAGATTCTATTTACATGGCTAACTGCAAGCAGCATAGCAACAATAGTGTAAGGCTGCTTAGACAAATGGATATATTTTTTTAAGGAACCTGGGAAGTAATACACAATGTTATTTATATAACTTTATTATATGTCCATAAATATAGACATGAAAACTACGACCTTTGTTCAATCTACTTTGGGGATAACTTGTTAGTGACTTGGCAGGGTGTGGGAGGAGAGCGTATTAGATGCTCAGTGCTGATGTATGAGCAAATAGTGTGGAAATGCAGCCAGCAAGTGTGTAGGTGTGGCATGGCTAGGCTCCGCATGCAGCCAGGGAAGCCTTAAGCAGGATGTCAGCTAGGTTACCTGTGGCTCTCAGAGGAGCACTGGGAAAAGCAGGAAGACTGAGAAAACCCTTGAGAGAGGTATTCACAGGGTTGTCCAGCTCCTCAGATACAGAGCAGCCCCAAGCAGTGCCCTAAAGGAGAGTTAGGGCAACTGAGGTGGTCAGCCTGGAGAGTGCCAGGGACCTGGGACGGCATCCCTCACCTCCCTGCCCTTCTCCTGTCTCAAAGAGGCAACTGAGGAGGCTGCTTCAGAACCCAGCTAGGAAGTGGGAAAAAGGATAGAGAAAATGGACCCTTTCCAGTAGGTGGGTGTGGAGGATTAACCTGACTTCTAAATTTCACTTGGGAGTTTTTTCTTACTGACATTATTTCACGGCACACTCCCAGAAGAATCTTCCCTATACTTGTTCTCTAAAAATCTCAGAGGACAGGTGTCACGGCATACTCCTGAGGCAGGAGGATCATAAATTCATAGTCATCATCAACTACTAGTAAATTCAAGGCTAGCCTGGGCTATACAAGACCTTAGTTAAAAAGAAAAAAATCTATCCCAGTGTCCTTGGCTTTTCCACAGAATCTGTTCCCTCCCTGGTGGCTCCACACTAGGGCCAGTGTTCTTGCTTTCCGACCTGCTCTGTTACATATCTACAGAGATGACTTGGCACAGCTGCTTCCATTCTCCCACTCCTCTCAGGTACTGGTGCACAGCAGCACCTCCTGGGCCTTTGCCCTGTCCTACAGGGAGGGAGCAAAGAGAGGCTGATTGATTTCCCCAAGACCACACAACGAATAGGGAGCAAGGCTATGGCTAGAAGTGAGGGCTGTGGAAAAGTACACACTCAGCCTCTCCCCAGAGGCTTGCCACTGAGCCTGGGGCCAGAAAAAAGAAAACTGAACCTCTGCCCTCCAGAAGCCCAGTGTCTTGGACTGGCAGGCATCTGGCTTTGACATGGGTATCTGAGAAGCCAGGCTCCTTTAGCAGTGCCTGGGGCAGGTACATCCATCACCCATTTTTCAGATTTGTACCAGTCCTCTGTTGAACACTCGAGGCATTCATCAGGAGAGAGCGGGTTCTGTAGAAGGGGCATGCATCTCTGCATCTCTACCCCACCCCTAAACTGAGCTCCCCAACCTGCCATCTTAAAGCCATGGCAATAAGAACTTGATCACCAGTCCTATGATCGTGAATGTGGAGGCTCTGGGCTTCATTAAAGAGCAGTTATTCTGCCAGCGTGCCTATCAGTGATTTAGGTTGTGCACAGGGCGCAGCCACCTTGAGTCTGCTAGGGAACTGATAAGATGCCTCACATAGGCTTTGACAAGCAGCAGCATGGGAGAATGCATTGGGGGTCCCACTAAGCTTGGGGCACATTGCCAAGGAATAGACTCAGAGTGAAAAAACAAAGAGCCCAAAATGGTTTCTGGAAGCCAGAGAAGACTGGAAATGAGGTAGGCACCCCACTCCCCAAAGCTCACCTCTGTTTTCTGCTGCCCAGAAAGAGTTCGCTGCAACTTGGAAATCAAAAGAGAAATGGCATGTGGAGGAGGGGCTGTGCTGCTGAGCCAAGGGGGAGAAATGTGTTTGCAGTCCGCCTCACTTCCCCGCACATGGAGCTTGTCTCATACATGCTCAGTGAAGCCTGGATCCTCTCTCCAGAGAGGAGCTGTTTGCTCAGGCCCCTGACAGCTCCACCTTGTCAAATGCTGCCCACTCTGATCTTCCACCTGCCAGGGTCTCCCAGCCTTGCCTCCTTAATCCATTCAAAAGCCTAAAGCCCAAATAAACTGTCACATACTCCACATCACTCCCATGTGGAGTGGGCCAGTTCACCTCAGCTCCCATTTCTCTACCTGACATCAGCACAGCCTCTTCTGCTTGTCAAAAACCAAAAACAAACAAAACAAAAAAGAAAGAAGAAAGGAAAGAAAGAAAGAAAGAAAGAGAGAGAGAGAGAAAGGAAGAGGGAGGGAAGGAAGGAAGGAAGGAAGGAAGGAAGGAAGGAAGGAAGGAAGGAAGGAAGGAAGGAAATTCTGGGAACTTTGGTGAGATGGCAGAACGGTTGATATGAGAAGCAATGGGCCTGGCCTGGCCTTTTAGCATCCTTTTTTTTTTTAACCTTTCCAGGCAAAATCTGCATAATGGACAAGAAAGCAATTTATTCTGAATACTCTAGATCAAGTCAAGTCCAGACTTCACCCATTCACCTGCATTATGGCATGCAAGGTACTATGCACTGCAGTGCCTCTCCCAGGTAGCCCACAGCTCTGAGACGAATTAGGTTTGCAAATACCCAAGCCCAGTTAGCAGAGACAACATGCTATAGACCGAGGCTCTGAGGAAGCTGCTCAGAACTCTGAATCAGCCTGAGAGACAAAGAACAGAAACGGAATCAGTCACAGGCAAAAGCAGAGGGAAAGAGAAACGGGTGCAAAGGCAGGGGAGGGGAGAGGAATAAAGTTGATTAGAACACATTATGCATATATATGTATATAAATGTATCTATGTATATATATATATATGTGTGTGTGTATATATACATACATAAATGTGTATCTGTGCACATATATACATGTTTATATATACATTTATATGCACATATATACATATGCATGAAAGTCTCAACCAAAAGGGCCTTCATATTCTCAAAAATTTTTAAGAAAATTTCTGAGCAGGAAATAGTTAAATAGAAAGCAAATTTGTATTAAACACAACGTTTTTCTTAAAAATAGTCTCATTGGCTAAGAGTAATGACAAATTCCTACAGGAGGCTAAGGTAGGAGTCACAAATTCAAGGCTAGCCTGGGCTACACAGAATACCCTAACAGTTTTTCTACCCTGTCTTTTCCCTGTGACACATCTCAGTTTAAACCAGCATGCACTGGGCTGCTGCTGCCCGTCTGAAGGTGAGCAGATGAATCTGCCTTGAAGAAAAAAGGCTCTTACAGTATTGTAGTCATTTGTCTGAGCAGCAGTCTACATCTCTAGACAGCTTATCATTTTGCCTAGTCACTTCCAAAACCCCCTTCAACTGCCCTCCCGAGATATTTATAGTGATATTTGTGTTTTTTAATAAAAGAGGATCTTGTGAGGCAAGCTAATAAAATGATTACACACATGAGCACGCACACACATCCGCACCAGAAGATACAAAAATGCAAAAGTTATCAGAGTACCAAGTGACAACAGCATGGAGTTCTTTGGCTGAGACCGTTGGAGGTGGCTTAGTGTCTGGTTAGCAATGTTACAGGACCTGGAGACCTGTGCAGGTGAAGGCACGAGGCTCTCGTGTGCTTCTCTACACTGAGATCCAAGCCACAGCATCCAGCAGTTGATGCAGAGACCTCAATCAGTGCTCTGAGCAGTGCTGGCTGATGGATAGGCAAGAGAGGCTGAGAGAGCAGCACATCCAGGCTGACAGAGGCACGAGCAAGATGAGGACAGATTTGAAACTCAAATTGAATGGCTGTTTCTGGAAGGAAGGTTTTGCAGGAACAGAGAAAGGAAAACCACCAGCACGTTATACCCACATGTTACCAGTTCTCTTGCTATGACTTGCCTGTTTCCCAGTCTTTGCCACAGGGGAGGAGAATCATTGTATGTATGTTCCTGAGCCTACAATGTAATCTCGTGTAGGACAAGTGATGTGTCCAAAAGCAAGAAAAGGCAAATTGGGAGGCGGGGTCCCGCATGCAGGCTGGCTTGAGTGATGCAGTTGGCAGAGGTCTTTCCAAGGAGGAGGCATGGATGAAAAAGAGACTGTCATGAAAACCCTTCCCAAGTGAAAACAGTGGCAGAGGCAAAGACCATGAGGAGGGAGCAGGAGGCAACCTCAGGGAGCCACAAGAATGTTGGTTGGCCTTTTAAAAAACCAGGGAGTATATGAGTCTGCAGTCCAGGTGAATGGCAGCACCCACAATCTCCCATTTGGGGTTCATCAGCAGAGGTAGAACGGAAAAATCAGAGGAATACAGCTTAGACAGCCATCAGTGATAGAGTGAGCCATCCTCAGAGACTGCAAGGGGGAAGCCATCACTACAGGAGACAGTGAGAGCATGTGAGCGTGCACAGAAAGAGGTCTGTTTCTATGCAAGTGACATGATATGTCTGTGGAAAGCTGAGCCTTCTACAGAGAGGAACAGTATTTGTCTATCCGATACCTCAGGGAACAGTAAATCCTGAAGGATTTGAAGTAAGGAGAAGCCAGGGAAGGCTGGAGAAAGAAGCAACATTCCCCAATTAAACTGGTTAAGGTCAACATTAACTTTCTGAATTCCTGGCAGCCCTGAGAGCCATATGCTTTGGAAGAACCTGTATGTTGTATTGATGGGAACTGGACCCTTGGGAACCTGATCCCTATGGCCATTGCCTCTGTATGTGGTGTGTGTGTGTGTGTGTGTGTGTGTGTGTGTGTGTGTGTGTGTTGTGTATGTTCTCATGTGTGGGTCCATTTTTGTGTATGAGAAGTTGACATCAGGTGTCTTTCTTGACCTCTGTTATTTTACTGAGGCTTGGCCACTTCCTGAGCCCAGAACTAGCCACTTCTGGATAGACGAGTTGGCCAGCTGACTTCAGGATTCTGTCTCTGCCTGCCTGTGTGATGATTGGCTTTTAGGTAGGTTCTAGTTCTCACACTTATGTGACAAGTACTTTTCCCTGATCTGTCTCCTCAGCCTACATGGCTGTTTTTCACTCTAGCCTCTCTGAGCCTGTTCTCTCCTGTCTTTTGCACATGGGGCAGGCTTTTAGAGCCAGAGTTAGCCTGTCTGTATAGAGCCAGTGTTCTCTATGTGTGCCCCTCAAGCAGGGAGGACTGAGGACTTGGTGTGGGGGCCCCAGTGCTCCTCTCCACAGGCATCTGGAGAGAGCACCCCCAGCCTGGCTCTGTTGTCCTCCTGAGCTAGCCAGAAAAGAGCCCTTGCTGACAAACACTTAATAACCAGGCTATGCTCCATCTAAAGAAAATGCAAACCCAGCTGTCATCTAACTCACAGCAAATGTGGATCGTCAGTGCCAAGCCAAGTAGAGGGAGCAATGGAGTAAAGCTCTCAGACCTGAAGGATAAAGGGGACTAATTGAAGGAACCAGAAGAATTCCCACTCGGCAGTTTTCTGCCGGGGAGGCATGCATATACTCACTACTTTCCAAGATGCTGGGGCAGAAACAGAGGTGCCAACAATGAAATCAAGCACATAGGATTGATGGGAGTGCAGGAAACACCTAATAGAAAGCCAGAATTGTACCTAGATCGCCTGCTTTTGTACCTGCAGGGTTAGTGTGGTGTAAAGATTAAAGACATAAAAACACCGGTGACCTGCTGAGCAAAATAGGCATATCAAATTTTAGAACTGGGTAGCTCCTGCTCAAATCATAACTTCCAAGCAATTAGAGAAAGGAGAAGGAGGAGGAGAAGAAGAAGAAAGAAGAAGTTGTTATTCATCCCCTGCCCAGACCTCCGCTGTCTCTTCTAGCAGTGCCTGCCTTCACTTGGAATCATGGTACATATGTACCAGGGGGCTGTTAAGCATGCAGCCCACACCCTTGCTATGTCATTCATGCTTACAAAGGCTAGTAGCTTTCAGTAGTAACAATAATATTGTACTAAGACTGATTGCAGTGGCCTTGGGCAAGTTGCTCTTCTTTGGGTACTGCAGATGTCCTCACCTGTAAAATGGGGGCGGGGTGAAGGTGAGCTAGCATCAGCCTAGAACTGGAGATCATGGAGACTCCAAATATAGGTTCTGACACCAGACAGCAGGGTTTCAAAGGCTAGATCCTCTGGTTTTTCTCTTAGAACTGTATTATCCCCTGAGGAAATGGAGATAAAAACCAATGCTAACAGCTGGATTTTCTGGAAATTACTTTGAATAACCTATGTCACATAGGTCCCAGTACACGGTAAATACTTGAATAAGTTTGTTACTGTAATTCTGTCTTCCTGAAATTATTTCCCAACAATGGCTAAGATGACAGAGGCCAACTTGCTCTGTGAGGTGCAACACACACCTTGATATCTACAATTCCTAGTTTCCCTATCTGTGAAGTAGGAGACTGGACTAGAGGTCTTAGAGGATCCTCAGCCTCTCATGCACTAAGTATGAGGTGAAGGGAAGCTCAAAGAAACCAGCCAAGAAAACACATATTTCCTAGGGCATTATAGGATCTTTCCAAGACTCCAAAGAGAGCCTAGCTGGTAACTGTTACACAAACTTGGAAGCTATATATCCTGGCGTGTTCCTCCTTAACATGGACTGCCAACAAAGCTGGCCTTTAAAGAACCTGCAAACAATAAATCTGTGCACAATGAGGAGCCAACAAGCAGAGTGCCATGTTCTCTGTGGTTAGGCAACTCCAGGCTTTTCTGTCCAGGTCTGGTTTTGCACATGACCAGACCATTTTAGGACATAAAGAGAAAAGAGACAACCAACCCCTTCCCTCCTTGCCCTCCTTCCTTTTTCTTCCTTCATTCCTTCCTTCTTTTCCTCCATTTTCCCTCCTCTATTATTTCCTAAATATCTCAACCTAACACAATTATGATCCAAAATACTTAGCATAAACCTTTGTATGGGCAAACACCTGCCAGAAAGCCGCACACGGTGGGGTCCTACCTCTTAGTCTCAAGGCATCAGATAACACTCACCTTGCTCAGCTGAATATAGATAATCAGAATCAGACTCTGATGTGGAGCTGAATTATGGCCAGTGTTTACTCCCATCTCCATCTCCCAGGGCCAGCCAATAAAAAGGCTTATCCAAAATGACGATCTAACCACATCCTCATTAGCTATTCTTTCACCCATTCTGGCCAAATTGGTTTTTGATGCAACAAGGAAATATGCCCGGTGTGTTATTAATCAGGCTCAGCAAGGGAAAGGTCAAAGGGTGACTGGTGCAATTATGGGTTGTGGGCAGCAGGGCCAATCAGAGAGCAAGGTGGAGAGAGGGGAGATCGATGGATATGAAATCATGGAGGGCTATGAAACACTGGAGGTAACCGAAAGGCTGTTGATCTTCCCAAATCCAACATGTCTGAGTTTCCATCTTTTGCTCTCCTCAACTGTTTGTTAGTGTGAGGGAAACCCCTCGGCTCAAATGCACCCTGTGCAGTGACACAAACAAAGAAGCCTCATTGGCGCTCCAGCAAGGAGAGATGTATGGTTGTCTGCCAAAGAAAATTAGATTTGTTATTTTTGACTTCCTGGAATTTCAATACCCTGAAGAGACCTGGATTTTCAGATACTGTTCCAGAACAAAGGATGCTGAGTAAGGACAAGGCCCCAAACTGCCTTAACTGGTCATTGATTCTCCACAGCAGTATTAGATGGCAGTGGAACTTCTGGAAGCTATCTCTACACTAGACAGAAAATCTCCAGGGAAATCCTAAAGTTTGCAAAGAATATTGTGGCACAAACAAACCACACAGACCTGCAATTCCTGTGATGGGGCCTGGTCAAGAGTTTCTTTCTAAAGAGAACTACATTAAGCCCTAAATACAAAGAGAACAATCTATCTTGTTTATCTAATAGTGTAGACCAGGCAGAGATGAAGTTGTGGTCATTTTATAGAGGATTTTAGATTAATAATCTGGATCATCGATGAAAGTTTCATTAAATTGCACCCTAGGAATTGATTTGAAATGAGTTGTTCCAATGTGCTACAAAAAGATGCTGTAGACAAATCAGTTGGCCCACATTCCCTGAAAAATGCAGACATGACATCCAGGCATCTGTTAAGTTTGCCCAAAACATATGCAAGCTCTTTGTTTTTCTTTCTTTCAAGAACCATAGTCGCACCCTGCTGAACCCACCAACGATTCCGTTAACTGCCTTTGTGTTACAGCATCCACTTCCCACTTACAAGGCTCAGCTCTGTCGCTGAGGCCCGTGTTTCAATCTGCTTGCCTCTCCAGCACACTTTCTTAGCTTCAGTCTGCAAATGGCCCCCAAGAACTTTCAAGCTGGAGGAAGTGAGTTCTGTGACGCGCTGTGGATCCATGGTTAAAACGGGACCAGCAACTTGGAGGCAAAGGGGATGTTAGCAAAGCTCCAGGCCACATTTCTCATTTTCAGATGGTCCCACTAAACACCAGAGAGGAAGGTGGTCTGTCTGATGCCACACAGCTAAACTCCAAAATTACATGAGGGAAAATGAAAAGCTTGGCCTCTCCGGCTAGACAACCAATCAGTGCACTTCATTAGCTTGTGACTTTGTGTAAAGTGCTTCATTCCTTTGCAGCACAGCCTGTGTTTATACAATGTGAAGTGTAACATCAGCTGGTGTAGAGTAGATACACGACCCTATCCAATTCTCTTAACAGTCTTACCAGGAGGAAAGGACTAAAACCACAGCCTTGGGTGGTAAATGGGTGAAAAAAAATGGGCTCTCAGTTTCAAGGGAATCCTTGGAGCATTTAGCCCCAGATCCAGCTTCTCACAGTCCTGCGGAAGTAGATCAGAGCTTGGATCCCCTTGCTGTTCCACCATCTTTATTTTATCCATCATTGAATGCCCAACATTGAACAGGAAGGCTGGAGAAAGCTTGCTTTTTTTTTTAACATGGGAACAAATTAGTATGACTGCCATGTTTTGGACTGTCACTTCCTGCAGAGCCTTTTGGTTTAGCCAGCTGTTCTCTGCCTAAGGGGGAAGAAAGTAAGCAGCATTATCACCAAACCTGCCACCGGATATTGGGGACCCATGTGTGCATGGAGTGGTGGTCTATTACTTTAGGATTCTGCTGTGTATTTTGAAGCCAGCATCACAATACTTGTCGATGCTCCATCAGCCTGCCCTCCTGACCCCCAAATATGGCCTTTGGGAAAATCTAATTGCCTGCTCTGAGTGACACTGGAGCCACGAGAGTGATAAAGTTGTAGACAGTCACTTTGTGATTATGGGCCCTAATGGAAGGGAAACATATTGAATGAATGCATGAGTGAATGAATGAACACACACTGGGGTTATTTATTCAGGGCTCTGGGGGAGATCCAGTGATGTCTTCATTAAAGCATCTCTGGGGTCTTAGACTCTGTAAGGACATCCGACAAGGACAGACACATAAAAAAGCTGCAAAAGTTGTCTACATACAGACCCCCAATCTCAGACTCTGGGAAGCCACTGAGAATTCCTAGTCTTTGTGCCCTCAAGGATGGACATATAGTTGGCTGCTGTGTGGACTTCTGAGAGACTATAGCAATGGAGGGCAAACATTTCCAAGAACCACGGGTGGGCTCTGCTGTCCTCTTGGAGAGCTGGTCTTGGCCTCTCTAGAAAGGCACCACCATAAACATCTCATGCCCTTTATGTTTGCTCCTGTATTCTTTTATTCCCTGGTGAATACTTCTTGGAAAACTCAACAATGTGCCAGACGTGACCATAGAAACACAAAAATGATTAAGACTTAGCCTGAAACCTCGACAAGCTCATTGTCACAGTACTGTGTGACAAGTGCCACCACAGAGGTCAACTAGAGCAGGTGAACAGGTCAGCAGATGGCAGATGGAATTTCTGGCAGACGGAACAGCAGTTCAGATGAGAGAGAGCATCCAGAGGGGCCAAGAGAATAACAAAGGTCCTTTGGGCCTTAGATGGAGCGTCGGGTCCTGGTTCAATGACTCTAGAAACAATAGTGCTTTGTTTGTAGGATGATGACTATGAATTTAAAGATCTTTCGATCAAAGGGAAGATGCCCTGGATAGTCCCCAGGCAAAGTGAAGAGCAGTCATAAGCACAGGAGCGACATCCCAGCTGCTGCTGGACTGTACCTAGCAGCCATGGCTATTTGTCTAGTTACACTGAGGAGAAAAAGAGAGAAAATGTCTCTTCACCCCAGCTCTACTCTCTGCAGACCATTCCCAGGGTTCTCTCAGAGCTCTCAGAGGGCCCCAGGGACTTCCCTAGAAAAAGACCGATAAGTCCCTGAAAAGTACTATTGCCCCTTACTTTACAGATGAGCTACCTGAGCTGAGCAGTGTGTGGGCCTGGTTGCATTGTAAGGAGATGTCTGTGTTTCAACTGGAGTTCAATTTCATTTACCTTTTGCAGGACTTTCCTCTGCCTCATTCCTCTGACACACTTAAGTCTGTTAGCCTCCTAGCCCCATGGTTTCCTCCCACCAGGGGCTTATGGCACACCCAAGCTGCAAACTGTTTTCCTGGGCAAGCTGAAAAACTGGGCAGGAAAGAAGCAGTCTGGGGAAGCCATCTCTAGCCCCTCTCCTATCTACCTGGATTCAGGACCAGAGAGGGTTCTGCAGGAGGGCATGGGACCTCCTTAGGCACAGTTCTTGGTGCTTCTCAGCATCGTGGGGCTCTTATGAACCACCCTGATGTCAGGCTGACTAGTCTGGTAACCTGACCCTTGATGACAGCTTCCTCTATTCCCAGCTGAGTCCATCATGCTGTCTCAGGTCAAAGGCCATCCCTCGGGGGAAGGGGCAGCTGGAGCTCTTTCAAGTGGCTATGAAGGGAGAGATAATTTTGATGACTGATGTCTCCCATCCTCAGCTGCCCCAAGCTCTTGCATACTGGCTGCTTCTAGAACCAGGGCAACTCTTACCTCCTACTGATCTGTGATGACGATACCTCCTTTAGACTTAGGTTCATCCTAGGTTATTAGCTGACCAAGTATGGGGGTTGAAAGTACACAGGCCTTGTATAGAAGCTGAGTTCTCCAGGAAGAAAAACAGAATAAGCCTTTTGCTAGTCACTTACTATTACCTCTCTAAAATGAGGTTAAGTACCAGTCAAAAGCTAAAAGTCCTTTGGATAAAGCAGGCAGGGAATGGAAGCATACTTCAGGATCCTGCTTAAACCCATGGAATAGCTACAAGGTACTGCATAAGATCAGCTCTTGGGGGAGAAACCAGCCTCAGCAGGTGCTGCCTGACAGCACCTTATGGACTTCCCAGGAGCACAGACACTATGTCTGCTGAGGTCACCATCCCTGGTCATCCTCTCTACAACATGGTCACTGTCTCCTGACCCTCATTCAGTTTGGCATCACAATGACCCTCCAATTAAGGCAAGAACAAAACAGGTATGGTTATTCCCATACAACAAGGAGGGAAGCCAAGTCACACAGAGGAAGGGTGACCTTCTGAAGATTGCTGAGCTATCGCTGAGCTGGGATTTCTGTCATTTGCACTCCATTGCTGACAGGCTTAGCTGGTGAGTGATTCAGTAAAACTCTGCTGCAGGTAGAAAGAAAAATACAGTGCAAAGGAGAGACTGAAGAGAATCAGAAAAGAAAGGACTAGAGGGGAAAAAAAGAGCTTCAAGTAAACGTGTGAGCTGCATCTTGAAGAGTGGCTAGGGGCATTTGGCTGGAGGAGAGGGGGCTGGGTGGAAGATGAGCCACACTGCTTGTTTCACAGATACCTAAGCACAGTCATAGTCATCCCATCAGGGTCCTGAACACACCTCACCAAACCTCAGTTTTGTCCCTTGTTCTCCCCCAAAGAGAAATAGATGTGGTTTTTTGCCCTAAGAAGGAAGCTCCAGGACCACAAATGATAGCATGTTGCCCAAATATCTTCCTAGGAAGGTGGTGAACAAAAGCCAGACTGTCATCATGTAGGGAAGCCTAACTTCCCACAGAGAACAACTTCATGAAAAGTAACATGCAATGCTAGTTCTTTGTGAAGCTTTTTAAAAGGATCCCAGGGTGACATCACCTATGACATAAACCACATATGGTTGAAAACAGGCTCTTAGTTCCTGAGACTTGTACACTGGGGATCCATGACTGAGCCTGGTTCTCTTATTCTGTCTGCTTGAGGTCAGGTGGATTCCTTGTGGTTCTCTGCCCCAGTAAATATTGACCTCCCTCTGTGTGCAGAAGCTCCTGTGCTCTGGGAAGACAATGTGGGGAACACAAATATTATGACAAGCTACAGGAGCTGAACACCCACTCACACATGACTAGAATCAAATAAGGCTTATAGGGACAGGTAGAGTGACACTAGCTGCTCTATGTTAGCTGGGCAAGGCACAGTTGGCCCAAGAGGATGATTAAGCCTGGGCCACAAACCTGAGAGATAAGTCACAGTGCAACTCTGTCAGAAAGTAGCCTTCCTTCCATGAGGAGGCAGTAAGGGTACCAGCTGTGGCTTCTGTGGTATGCTCTGTCCCTGGTTCCGAGCAAAGAGGACCTAAAAACACTGGCAACTTCGTAGGTGGTGGGGTGACAAGAGCGCCTACTGTCATTATTTTTGGTAACTGTTGCTTGTACCTTGTTATTTCTTTATATTTTGTTATTTAATAAGGAAATGACTGCCAGTTCACCCCTAGACACCCCTGGGACAGAGCCTGGCTGCCAGAGGGACTAATCACATGATTGTTTTCCAACCTCTAAGGAGTGGAGAATGAATGACTAGAGATGGAGTGACTGAAGAATGGCCAAAGATCTAACCAGCCATGATTTTAACATAGGACTTCCATCAGAACCATTAACAGTGGGGAAGAGAGCCCAGGATAATGACCATTTAGAGGTGCTGACAGGCATGTCTGCTGAGGGATGTGCTCCCTCCCATCTCCTTCATCCTCTGTACTTCTTCCAGAGTTCTGTAAGCCATTCTAGGATGTGATAAAAACCCAAAGAGGTTGTGGTCATGGAAATGCTTGACTGATACCAGTTAGGTGGAAAAAAATGGACCTGCAATTGACACCACCTGTCGTACAGGAAGTCTTGTGGAACTGAGTCATCATCTTGTGGGATCTAATGAAAGTTCTTGGTAGAAAAATGCCAGAACTAAATTCTGAAGAAAGCTGGCACTAGAGGACTGGCCAGGGTGGGAGGTGAGGCAGTCTGGATGATGGGTGTTCAAAGGGCTCTATGAGTAGAAAACTGATTATAGTAGCAAAGCTGTAGGTCACCTGGGTTTGATTTATCAGTTTTATCTTGTGTCCACTCGGCAGCTTCAGGGGACACTGTACCTAGGTGTTCTAAATGAAGACAACCACATCATAAGACTGTTGCAGTGATAAAACAGGAGCTGTCATGCTGTGTGTTCAGTATTAATTGTCAGATAACAGAACTATATAGATAAATGAATGCATGGATGGACAGGGGATAAATGCCAGTGCTTTCTGTCCGGTAGAAGGAAAATGTATATCTGTAGAAAAATAACATGAGATGAAATTCACCTTCAGAATATAAGCTCATGGCCATACCTATGACACAGCCCGGAGGGGGAGCATTAGGAGAGAAGCAACATGGCTGTAGGTAGCCATGATGAGGTCCTAACTAGACTAGACCTTTCAGCTCCATCATTTCCCCTCAGACTCTGAGAGCAAAGGAAACAAAGGGGATGTCTGACTTGGTTAGATTTTCTCAAGGCAGGGGCAAGTGCCACAGCACAACCCAGCCTAGGATGTTGAAAAGTCAGAAGGCCGCGAATAAAGACTAACTGTAAGTCAAGGTTGTTTGGGATCTGGGCAGTAGGAAAGGGATCTGAGTTGCAGTTCTGAGAGGAATGGAGAGAGTCCAAGGCCACAGCACACTTTATCAGAAGTCTTTCCCACAGAGAGAGCTGCAGGATTGTGGAGAGTGCAGCCTGACTTCTGAGAGAGTACAGCAGCTCCAGGCTCTGTCTCCTCACACTCACATTGTGCTTACATGTTCCAGGCTCATTTCTGAGGGTGGTTGGC
This sequence comes from Meriones unguiculatus, assembly GCF_030254825.1. Taxonomy (NCBI): domain Eukaryota; kingdom Metazoa; phylum Chordata; class Mammalia; order Rodentia; family Muridae; genus Meriones; species Meriones unguiculatus. The sequence goes on along the minus strand of NC_083361.1, from coordinate 37,926,307 downwards.
ATATCTCAAGCTCAAAACAACCCTAGAAGAGAGATTTACCAGTATTTATTCTACCAATTAGGAAACTAAGGCACAGAGGAACTAGCCAAGCTGTTCCAGACCACACATCAGAAAAATAGCATATTTGAATCTCAGGCTTGAGCACCTGTGGTCTGTGCACAATGAGGCTTCCCACAGTGCTGGTCACATAGTAGGGCTCACTAATAAAAGCTACCAGGGCCTGTGGTCCGTTTTCCTCACAGCACCACCAGGCACCTCCCTTTCACCTCCACAGATGTGTTGATAAGATTCGGAGACACCACAGGAATCCAACGGGGAAGATGCTCCAGGGACGCAGCAGAGAGAGAGATTAGATATTTTTCAATTATCACTGGCATGGGGCTTCACATGGTTCCAGTAATGCAAACTGCTTATTTGCTGTTTCCTCCTCCCTGCCCTACCTGCTCCCTGCCAATGATTGATGGCCACAGGAGGGGAGAAAGCACGCATCCACCACTCGCCTTGTCAAGCCCCCTCAATTTCTATCTGCAGAATGAGTTGGCTCATTCAGCTTGCTGCAATAACTCAAGATCATGGAAGGCATCCAGGACACAAGACACTTGGGCTGTAATCTACCCTGTCTCTCATGCAGAAGGTTCACCCTAAAACGGACCCACATCCCAAATTGCAGCAAAGAGCTACACAATGTCAGAGCAGAATCAGAAGGACCAAAGGCAAGAAGTGACTAGCAATTCACAACTGTATCTCTGGGAGGTCGCAGGCTGAGAGGAGAGCCATTTACTCTTTCAGACTCCTGAAGACAAGGGACTCACAGGAACCTCAGTAGCAAAGTGCAGTTTCTCGGAGCTCGCTGTGAGCTAAAACATATAGAAGCGAACTCACCAGGTGCCAAACTGACTACGTAAATGAGTTCTTCATAATATAAACTGTCAGGATTTCCATTTTATAGGTCAGGCAGTGAGCTTCAGAGAAGTCAAGAAACTTCCCTAAAAAGTAAGCTGCTAAGACAAGATCTAAATCCAGACTGCCAAAGTTCTTCCTGACCCTGTTCTCCACTATGGAAAGTTCTGCCTTGTCTGATATGTTCTCCTTGTTAATTTGTGAAACCTAATTAGATGCTGGGTTTATCATTCATCCGTGTGATATCAGGCATGTGATGTGGAACCTAAGTAGATGTTGAGTTGATGTTCATTCATGTAATGTCATTCATTCAGGTGATGTCACACTGTGAACTGTGTGAGGTCAGAGGTGGTCCAGCAAGGAATACATTCACAATACAACTTCTGGACCACTCACTGCTGACCATGTCTCCTTCCTCTCAGACTCTTCTGCCCCTCTAGTATCAAATCTTACCCAATTAAATAGTGACAGACTATCAAAGCAGACGCTGAGACTCATGGCCAACTGTTGGTATGGTTCTCTTAAATGCCCATTCTTATTTTCTCAGAATTTCTGAGATGAAAAGCACCACAAACCCAGCTTCGCAAACTTCTCCTTCTAGGAGAACTTAGGTGTTTCTCTACCAGCAGCTACATCATCTGTCTGTGTCTCTGACCCTCTGTGGGCTTTGGTGGGATGGTCTCTCCAAGGCACCGAGAGCCCTCACTATCAGGCCTCTCAGTGTGCCCCACTGTGCTGCGACATGGAAAGGGGCATTCTGAACCGATTCCTTCACTGCTTCCCTGAGCCTCTAAATAGCCAGCCCATACATATATCCATAGAATGACCTTCTAGGCCATCATCATCATCACAGACACGTGGAAGCTCAAGAATAGAGGGACATCTGGGGCAGGAGCCGAGGAATATCACATTCACAATCAAGTCAGTTCAGAATTCTTGTGTGTGCAAGGATTCATGAATGCAAGACAGCCATGCCTAAGCAGTGCCCAAGACCATCACCTCTCTCCAGTCATACACTCAGACAAATAAAACCTTTTCCATTCTAACCTGCTATTGTTTTGACACCAACTTGAGATCGTAATCGAAGTAGAGCCCTAACGCCTCTTTTTACCCATCGCCGTTCAGGGTGTCTACTGTCACTCATTCATTCAGCAATCATTTTCTGATTCTGTGCTAGGAGCAAACACTGTGCTCTGTGTCCTGATATAGAATGCACCATGAAAATGAATGACTCAGGCAAGGGTGAGCCTAAGCAACCCGTGGCAGGCAGGCTTCATGTGTTAAGAGGCAGAGCGGCTGGGAGCTACAGTGCTTTGTTCTACTTTGTAGCTTCCCATGAGGACTGTTCATGTCATTGGGGGCTTTTGCTTATTGAAATTTTAAATTATAACCACATATGGAAGAAAGAGAAATATTTTGACATGCATTTAGAATCTCCCAGGAAGCCTCTCATCTCACCCAATCCACCCTTTAAGGAGCCCAGAAGGAGCCTCCCACTCCTGCTTGTGAAGGCAACAGGAGCCTGGACACTGGCATTCCCAGATGGCCAGGTTGTCATCTCTGTGATGGCATTACAAGGGATGTAGTCAGAAGATCAAACTAGCTAGAACTAAGGTGAATACTATCACCTCACAAGACCCTCTGCCCAGTCCTCCTGGGAGTGTGGATCCTGGGAACAAGCAAAGCTTTGAGAAACCTAGCCTTTGCTCACTCAGCTTAGCTAAGGCAAAAGTCCCATGATCACCCCAGAGGATTTCTCAGTCTCCCTCTCTAGCACATAGGCACAGCTCTGGTCCCAGGTCTCTGTTAGGATCCCCCCTAGCCTGGCCTCTTTGCCACCTGTCCTGGGCCCAGTTCTTTGTCCCTGTAAATGGATGCATCATGCAGCCATCAGGATCCCTGACTTTGGAAGAAGCTGCCTTGCAAAAATCTCTGCTTGGCCTCTGCCATCCACATCTCATCCCAGTCCTCCCAGCCCCCACATCTTCCCCTTCACTCTCTTTCTAATTATCCCAAAGAGAAGGAAGATTAAAATTTAATGCCCTGAGGATGGGAGTCAGAGATGTCATTATTTTGATTCAAACCCCAGGCATGCAAGAATCTGATGTAAGCTGCAGGAGAAAGTAACCTGGGTGGCTCTGGAGAACCTTGATGAATTGGCATGCACCCCCCAGGTGACCAGACTTTCCCTCTGGTGCTTGGCTTTTAAGGAATGCCACAAAACAAATCAGACGATTCTCACAAAGTATACTGTAGCAAAAATTTGAATTGCAAGGGGCATCTCAGACCCATACAGAGGCCTATAGTCCTTTCATGTAAGTCTCCCACGCAAGAAGCATGCAGAATGCTGGGGTCAAGAATGTTCCTACAGGAGAGCCCTAAGGAGAGCTTAGCCACAAACTTGCCTTCAGAAAGATGTACAGGAGCAGAAGTTTAAGCCAGAGGGAATTTTGTGTGGCCAAACTTAACCAAAAGTGAACCCCAGTACCAGAAGTCACCCCACTTATACCCCAATTAGTACATTCATAGGGTTTCTGCCAAGTTCAAGGAAGTTCAAGCCTGAGAATTCTGACAGCTTTCATTCAGTACTAAAGTGCTGTGCTATGTACGGCCACTGCAGTGTCTCGGGGTCCTCTCCAGAGTGCCAATACTAGATTCCTAAATCTCACCTTGAAGATGGATGCTGGAAAGGTTAGATAAATTATCAAACATTAAAAACTCTCACAGCTATGTAGGGTACAATACCAAAAACCTGAGATGGCCAGAAGAAGTGGACAAAGAGAGGGAACTGGGCAGGAGATGGAATGGGGAGGGAAACATGGGTGGGGATGAGATGTGGGGAGAATGGAGGTAGGAGGTGAGAGGGCTGGGAACAAGAAGGGAAACTGTAGAGGGACATCTCCTGGTCAAGCTGGAGGCCTGCTATAGGGTAGACTCCTGGGAGGATATGGCTGTGACTCTACTGAGAACCCTAACAGGGGGGTGCACATGAAAACTGAAGTGACCACGTCCTAGCCAGGCAGGACTAGTGGAAGAGAGGGATAAACAACCACCGACAAAACCTGGGATGACGAGGGAACAAAAAGAGAGGGAAAGTCCAAACAATAATTGGCCTAACCAGAGACTCACCCTACAGTAGAGAGCCAGCCCCTGACACTAGTAATGATACTTTGCTATGCTTTCAGACAGAAGCCTAACTTGCCTGCTATCTGGGAGGCTCCAGCCAACAGCAGATTGAGACAGATGCTGGGACTTGCAGCCAAGCGTGGAGCAGAACTCTGGGGGTCATGCGGAAGTGTTGGGCGAAAGAAGGAAGGACCTGGAGGGGACAGGAACCTCCTAAGAAGATCCACAGAGGCAACTAACCCAATCACACGGGGGCTTACAGAGACTGAGACATAAACCAAGGAACATGCATGATCTGGACCTAGGCCCCCTGCACACACGTAGCTGATGGGCAGCTTGGTCTTCAAATGGGGCACCTGGTGAGTGTGTGTGTGGGGGGGGTCTGTTTCTAACATGGACTATTGTCTGCTTTTGGATCACTTCTCCCTGGCAAGGCTGTCTTGCCTGACTTCGGGGACTGAAGATATGCACAGTCCTGATGTGACTCTATGTGCTGGGGAAGGTTAATATGGGAGAGGAGGAGCTCCCCTTTACTGGAGGAAAAGGAAGAGGGCAAAGGAGAGGGAGGGGAAGTGGGAGGTCTTGGAGGAGGGGAGGGAGAGAGTACCTACGAGATGTAAAGTAAATAAACTAATATAAAATATAAGAAAATAACTGAGGTGGCTTTGCCATGTGTTCCCTTCTCATTTAAAACACCTTTGAAGTTAGCTTAAAGAAGGAACAATGGCACCAGCCATGAGCAGCAGGGGGAAGCAAGTTCTAAGAGGTCAGTGACCAAAGGCTTTGATGAGTGTGCCAGTCCTGGATGCCAGCTGAAGATGCAAGAGATGTGGCTCTGCTTGCTACATCTTATCACTGGTCCCTGCCCTCGTCCATTCTGAGAACTCTGTAACTTGGTTTCTGGAAGTCCATGTAGGCAGACCAGGAAGGCAAAAGGAAACTTGTACTGGTGTACCATGGGATATCAGACATGATGAGTGTCCTCAGGAAACTTCCAGACCAGGCAGCTGTGGGCAGATTACCTTTAACTTGCCCTCTTACTGGCAAGCTGGCATTAGCTGCCGTGCCAAACCTCCACAGACTGGAAAGCTTAAATAGGCACAGTGCTGCAGGCTGGAAGGCAAGATAAAGATACAAGAGTTCGCATTCTTCAGCCTCTTGTCCTTTTGGTATGCAGACAGCAGCCTCCTCATCCTCCCTCCATGGCCTTGCTTTGTTCTTGCATCCCCGGGGGAGTCTGCCTCAAGTCCTTTTGGAGTAAGCCTGTGACCTTAGGAGCAGACCTTGCTAAACCTTAATTGTCTTCTTAAAGGTCTTATCTCCAATGAGTGTCACATTGGGTGGAGTGGGGGATTAGGGTTTTGACACATGAATTCTGGAAGGATAGACTCAATCTATAATGGTAGCCCCAGCTGCAGCCCCACCAGAGAGCAACCACTTTCCTGGGAGCTTCTAGCTCTACTCTCCCCCCACCCCCACCCCCACCCCCACCCCACACACTATGCTTTTTATTCAGTCCCTTCCACATAGATTTTGGTTTACTTATCCCCCAAGGAGACTTCCTTAGTTTCTCTAAACCAGGACACCTGGCTAAAACCTCTGACACTACTGGTTGAACTGATACAACCTCCATGACATGCGAACCTAAGCCAATCATTCTCTCCTATATTAGCTGGCTGGCAGACACCAGGTACTCAATAAAGAAATGTTGAGTGGATGGATTGTGATGACTAGGGATGAGGGCAGGTTTCAAACCTGGCCCCTCTTCAGCCCTCTCCCCCACCCTGAACCTGAGTGACAGCTAACCGTCCACTGATCAAATCACACATATCTCTGATCTCTTTCCAGCTCCCTCTTCATTGTTGTGTGAAATGTGCTGTTGTATAGCTTCAGCATCCAAATCCCAGTCATCTGGTTGCCACATCTTCCATTCATGCCAGCGACACAGGTGAACCGGCTAGAAGACAGATCAAGCTGCAACAGCTATATTCCCAGCTACAAAAGAGATCAACACAGTGGCTCGACAAAAAAGCCAGGACCCCATGTCATGAGCAGAGAGCTGGGAAGTGGGCTGTGGCCTCATCCTCACCATACACATTAGCGCCGATCTGTCCAGACCCAAACCTCACCAACGGCAGCTCAGAGCTCAGTCCATTGGATGGAGAAAGATTCCTCCATAGCTCTGTGTTGCCACCAGCTTGCATCTCACCTTGGGAAGTCTGGTGGCTAGTGAGCCTGACTTACAGACTGCCGTAGGGTGAGTGATACCTGATACTGTCACGTGGGCCAGTCCCACTACAATGTGTGTGTATGCATGTATGACACACATGTACACGTGCACACGGGCACATGCACACATACCACATCTGTGCACATATGTGCATTCATATACAACAAAAACATTTAAAGGATCATTTTAAAAGTTTAGACATAGAAATTTAACATAGTGGTAAAATTTCAGTGAAGTCTTAGGGCTTATCAGACATTATAAGCCATTTAACCCGTAACCTAGTTTTTTTCCTTCATCAAAACTTCTATAAAGGGGACTGGGCAGATAGCTCAGTGCTAGAAAATCTGTCATGCACAATACTTGGTGTTTGCTCCATAGCACTAGAAAAACAAACAAATAATAACAATAATAATTTTTAAAAACCACTACACTATACAAAGGGTCTGAGGAAGAACTAAGTGAGGAAAATAAACTCCTGGTAGCTCCCAGGCAGAGTGGGTGCCAGACACATGTTAATTATTTTCATTTTGCTTAGCCTAGTGATACAATTTTTCAGTACTTTCAGCAGAGTTTCACTAAATGTGGCCACCTACTCCCAGGAAGATTGGAGCATTTGCAGGTCTTGTTTTTCCTCTGTGACCAGAAGCAATAACCACCTCCCTTCTTCCAAGGCTGCAAAACAAGCTTACTAGCACTTGCACTTTGAGAACTGTGAGAAGGCACCACTGTTTTAAGATGCTTCGTCCACAGCTCATCTGTTCCATCCTGTGCCACTGCTCCTCCATCCACAGAAGCAGTAACGATGCTTGTCTGTGCCTAAGATTCATCCCACCCACCCTGTCACCAAGCCCTCACTAATAGATCTGCCTGGAGTCCAGTCTCTCTTTAAATCCTGTCTGGTCCTAGTATATCAAATGTCTCAAGTCCTCTATAGAACTCATGAATGTCTGCTTGAATCCTATTTTTTCTTCCTCTATCCATGAGTGGAAACATATTATGTCTAAAAGGACCAAACTCAACCTCATAATCAAAGAGAAAGAGGATCCAAAACAGCATATACCCTTCATTCTTTTAAGTAGGTGGTATTAGGAGCCTCCTGTGCTCCAGGAGGTGAAGTGGTGGACAAGATCAGCAACCCCCTTAAAGAGTCAACTGTCTGGTTCAGAGGATGTGACATGAGAAAGTATCCTGGACATAGAAGTGTGCAGTAAACAGCTTCCTCAATGCTCCTGAGCCGGGTGTAGAAACATGAGGATGATCAAGTTCCTGAGACACAGAGAGTGGCCTGGGAATAAAGTCTTTTGGATGGGGGCTATAACATATAAATATAGAATCAAAACTGGGGGTCAACCATGAGGGCTATTGAGAAAAGTCATCAGAGTTTAGCAAGGAGAGACATGGGGTAGAGAGAATGGGAGAGCTCAGCCATAGCCATCCCCACAAACTAAGGACTTACTTGGTACCTCGTGTGGTGCTGACATTAAGCGATTAACTATTAAGCGATTAACCACTAGGAACACATCTGCAGAGTGTCACCAAGGACTTCTAGGTTTAGACTGAAGTAAAAAAGACTCTCTTGGGGCTTCACTCATGGGCCCCTAAAAGCTGGACATGGCATAAAGTGGTCAGAGCTTCTGTGGAGGAACAAGTAGGAAATTAATAATTAGGATGATGACAACTACACTCTGCATAGAGTAATCTGGTCAGGAGTGGGTGGTGAAGTAAAGGAGAGAACTAGCTGGAATGACATCAGAGGAGACACAGATGCCATGGCCAACTGTGGCTTAGAAGGCATGACTGGGGAAAAAAGAAAGAGGAGTGGCCTTGTTGGATCAAATGATTGTAAGCTTGTAAGCTGCAGCGTGGGTGACAGGACAGTCGGGGATGTGATTGTATCAGTGAGAAGGCAGAGCTGGGAGGTGAGTGTGGTGATCTGCACATGCCCCTTACTGGGGCACTGCTGGGCAGCCTAGAGTTCAGCCAACCCTACAGATTTTAACTACATGAAGCTCGAGACTACCATCTTCAAAGTCATTTTAAAAACTGGCTCTAGGAAACTTCCATGCTGAGAAGGTGACAGCCCAGAGGATATTCAAACTAAACTAGCCTTGTCACCACTCATCAAGCATCTTTGAAGCATCCGAAACAACACTTATTTTCCAGCACTCACCATCCATGGGAAAGCTTGCTGTGAAGGACACAGTTCTGTGAAGAAGTAGATGGGGGAAAGAATCAATCCAAAAATCCTTCCTTTGACAGATCAATAGTGGTCTGTCAGGAAGTCTGTGCTGGGTGAGCGGACTCCTCAGCAGCAGCTGTACTCACACAGCCTAGATTTCCGTCTGTGGTGATTTGCAGCCCCAGGGGTCTCTCTGCCTTGTTCCTGACTCAGCACAGGATTTCAATTTGACTGAGAGGTGGGGGTATCTGCTATTCATAGGTGGTATCAAGAGATGTCACCAAGCTTTGTGAGCTCTGAAAGACAAAGTACAGAACCCAGTACAGGTCCCAGACCTGCAACTCTGACTGCAAGTACCTCCATATCTTCTCCTGGCCAGCTGCTGCTCACCACTACATCTCCACCCCAAAGAGCCTGCCTGGGAGTGGCATCCCCTCATGTCATTATCACTCACTATCAGAGCAAGAGGTGCTACACGTCTTGGGCTGAAGAGACGGCTCCGCGGTTCAGAGCACTTGTTGCCCTTACAGAGGACCTGAGTTCAGTGCCCAGACTCACATGCTGCCTCACCTTCATCAATTACCCCAGATCCAAGACATCCAACGCCTCTCCTGAGATCCATGGGCACCAGGCATGCACACGGCACACAGAAGCCCACGCAGGCAAGACGCACATTAAAACATTAATTGATTTTTAAAAAGAGACATTACACATCTTGATTTGTGAGGTGTCTATACAGATATATGACACATAAAAATCCATCAGTGAAAAGAAAGCTTTGAAATGATCACAAAAATGATATCTATTGCTCTCACATCACCCCTTTGCCTGCTCTCCCCTCTCTCTCTCTCTTAAATTTTCAGCACAGACCACAATATACAAATAGACAATGTTATTTGCCTATTGTTTGCTGCTCAGAAAGCCACTTCCTGACATGGCAGCCACTAACGCCATGTGGCTGTTTAGATCTATGTTGACTGAAACAAACAAAGTTGAAAACCCAGGTCTTCAGCTTCACCAGTCACATTTCCAGCATTCCCCAGTTGGCTGTGGCTACTGGACACTGATACACACAGTGGACAGAAGGACACGCCTATCATGGCAGGAGTGGCACCAGAGAGTATACAGTGCACACGCAATGTTCAGAGAGGAGGAGGTCATGGCTGTCTAGCTTATCCTGGGCCCAGAATCATGCTTGCCATGTGGAGACCCATCTTTGATCCTTGGGGAATACTTGAATGATGGAATGATGGAACTTTGGAATACCAAACAAAACCCAGAGATGGAGACACTCTATAGGCATAGATGCATGGGAATAGCCACAAAATGCTGGCATGCACATAGCCATCAGTAAAAGACGGGGCATACGTGTGTGTGTGTGTGTGCAGTGTCCCAAATACACACACCATGCTAAGTAAAAAAGGGGGAGGGGCACGGATGGAGATGAGGGATGGAGGGTAGGACTAGGAGGGGAAGAGGGAGGAAGCTACAAGTGGGATACAAAGTGAATAAACTGTAATTAATAAAAATAAAATGTATTTAAAAACCAAGCTTTCTAAAATGTTATATAATTTCATCTTACTGAGGAATGCAAACCCCCTCCAACAGTTTTAAAAGAAATGTTTTTAAACTCCAGGAATGACCCAGGGGTGTCCAGCATTGTGACATTGTGATACGGCATTAAAGTCTACAGGTGTACCGGCTACATCATTGCTACCTTGGAACACATGCGATCCTTAGGCTACTGGCAGAACACTTGAACAAAGCAAACTGTTGCCGGTCATTGCCACTGGCTAAAATTGGGGAAAAGTAATCTCTACTCTAATGTTTCTATAATATTTGAATTTGAATATGAAAATATAACTTGAATATTAGAATTCAATCTCATGCAGACCTCTAAAACAAAAAGAGAGTAATGCAACATTTCAACCAATCCCAAAGATATAGAGCACACTTTTCAAATGTCTAACAAGTATAAATTTCTCACCAGTTTGCTTTATTTAATCGCAACCTTACTCTATAATTAGTTATTGCTGTACTCTTAGATCAGAGAGGGTCACACATAGCAAAGGCATAACGGCATTGGTACGTGAGCCCAGCCTCTCCTTCTGCTGTCCATGGCATGCTTCACCTACAGAATGTGGCTCTCCAAAGACCAAATCTCAGATGGGCTCTAACTAGCCACTTCACCCATAAGGGAACCACAAGCAGAATGGAGCTACCACAAAGCACACTGAGAAGCATCTTTTGCTGCTCAAGATAGTAGGAAATACAGAAAAAATTAAGCTTGCTAGCCCCCTGCTGTGCCTGTCATTCATCCCACAAGGCCCACTAGTAACCCACACATGCTAGTGGAGGATCTGCAGCTCCCCAGCTCCCCAGCAGTTGCCTAGCCTTTGTGGGATGTTCAGCCAGTCCCTTCAAAAGAGGAGTTCTCAGCTCACTTGAGGTAGGAGCCAAAACATTGCAGAGTCGCCTTTCAGCTCTGTGGACAAGACATTCCAGGTTGCATGCTGGGAGGCTTGTTTAGCTTCACACTTGACGCAAATGGGGCGTGTGTTTACCCACAAACACACACATGCACACAACAGAAGCTGCGCTGCCAACAGAAGCGGCTGCAGTGGCAGGATTCTGGAAGCCCAGACTTATTCTTAAGCAGTAGAGAACTCGATCACAGTGACTATCACAGAAAACAATCTAATTCCTCCTAAGCCAAGTTTCAACCTCTGCCCAGAAAATTCAGTAGAAAATGAAATGTAATACTCTATTAAGCTTTATTTTCCCAGCACAAGTGAGGGCTCACCCGAGCATGGAGAGCCATTAAAATGGATCTTACATATATCATTATAAATTTAATAATCACCATGACGGCTAGAGTTCAAGTTAAAATGAATGTCAGCTGAGCATGACCAATTGATGTTACCCCAGCTGCCACCAAGCCTCACTTGAGGGTGTATTCTCCTTCCAAAGGCTCAGTGGTACATGTGGACCTAACCAAGCCCAAGCCAAGAACAGATGGGAAATGCAAACAGCTACACCTAGCCAAGGAGGAGCCACCATAATTGCACACTGTCTTACTGTACCAGCCCAATTAAAATTTGTATGGTGTCAGAGGTCTCAACTGTTCCTCTGCTACATGTCTGGATCCCCAAGTTGGCTGACATTCAGTCGAACACAGGCGTTCCTGAGGCTGCTCACTGCAATCCATTTTATTTCTGGGAAAGCTCCTACAGAAACTGACTAAGACAGTCGAGCAGGCTCAAATCAAATGCCACAAAACAAGTCCGATTTCTTCAGGTGCCTGAGATGGGGGCATTCTTCCTGGATCACAGGAGGCCCAGTCTCAGGAGTGGCTTTCTTGTTTTGTTTTGTTTGTTTCTGTGTTTGAGGAATGGAGTCAGTGTGTATGTTTTTACAATGTATGTCAATTTATTTTTATCCTTTGAAAGACAGAGTAGAACCCAGTACAAAAGCCTTCCCACATGCACTACACTACACACACAGCTAAAATATAACAGGAGAAGTTAAAAGCCATGCATATTACAAACTGGGAGTATTGTAATACCGAAACTCACAAGGGGACATGATAGACATTTTATCCTCTGGATAGAACACCACAAATTGACCATCCCAAAATTTCAATAGAAACACAGATAACATTTGCAAACAAATACCAATTCTGGTCCTACATCAACAAGTTTAACCCTTGATCATCCCTTGTCACAGCATTGCTGGTGGATGAAGACCCAGCCTCAGCTTCCTGAACAATCAGCTACAGGGTGCCACTCCCCAGTATGTCTGGCTTTTGAAGAAAAGTTGAAGTTTAACTGGTAGACACAAACCCTGGGTGATGGTGGCCTTCAGACCAATCACAGGCAGTGACCTACACTCAGTGGGCCTCTCTAAATGACCAGAGAGTCCACAGGTGCGTTTTTGATTCATACACACAGAGGCATCAGGCAACACAGAAAATTCCTTAAACAAAACCAGCTCAGTCAGGAGCTCCATACCCAGAAAGAAGTGCACACACAGCCCTGAGAGACTTTAGTGCACAGGAGCCCAGTTTGGCTTTGAGAACACCAATACTTCTGGCTAACTTCTGTAGAGTGTACAAGAGTCTTATCGTAAGCCTTAACCAACAACAACCCAAAGCAGAAAACATAGTGCAAGCACACAGAAATCAGGAGCAACCACACCATCTCCTAAGCACAGAAAGACAGACAGGTCTGATCAATGACCACAATTCTGGTGACCACCTGGCTCAAGCTACGCCCATCGACTCCAGCTCCAGGCAGCAAACAATAAACAAAGTTCTACCTCTTACCCTCTTTTGATCTTCCAGCCCATGAGTGACTGGCTTTCTCTTATGCTGTTGGCTTGACTCAGAAATCGATTCCATTTCCCAGGCATAAAATCTCCTTCAACGATATTTTAAATCCACAGAAGAACCAAGCGACCCATATAACAGTGACCCGTGAACAGCACCAGACAAGGTTCCGCCCGACGGGAGATCGCGCTATCTCTTCAAAAGTCTCGCCATCTTCTTGAAAGCCACTTGGGAACCTGGCTGGCCACCGATGCCTTGGGTATGAAGGAGGCTGTCACTGACATCTTGAGGATGAGGACCAGGGTTTTACGTCAGGTCTGCAATTCACTTTACAAGAGCCCAAAGGACAGATTTGTGCAAACAAGAGTCCATATCCTGGGGCACGTGCCACATTCCGGCCCCAGGAATCTTCTTCCTCACTGTCTGCTTGGCACGGATAATTTATATGTCAATAACAATGTAAATGGGCATTTAATCCACCGAGCTGATAACATCCACATCCCTCTCGGCAGCCCTTGGCTCCTATAAATCACCACAAATGCCTCTCTGCCAGCCGCTCCTCACAGATCCTGTGTTTGTCTCCGTAGTGGCTCCCTTCCCGGCTGTCATCTTCCTTCACGCAGAGAGACCCAGACCTGGGGAGAAAATGTTCAATGGTCAGATTTGTTTGTGGTAAAGTGCGTTGCTCAAGCTGTCTTGCTGGCCATCTGGAGCCACACAGCAAGGCCTGGGTCCAGCAGCAGCCAGTCTTTCTCTGAACCCAACACTGATCGTATCCATGGGTAAGCAACCTAAGGGAAGGCTCATGGACTCCCCACTTTTCCTGTTCTTGATAGAGCAGGGTAGTGCTGGAAAGGAGCTATCTTTCAAAGCAACATGGGGCTTACTGTCACAGCAACAATAAGGCATCATGGGATGGCAAGAAAGAGGGAAAATCATCAGTGAGGCCAGAAGCACCAGCTTACTGCTCTAACCCCCAGTCACTGCTGCAGGAGGTGTTGTGTGGACGGTGACATTCCCCTGCCACAGAGCGGGGAAAAGTACAGCATCGATCCGCCAGACAGCTGGAAAGCAACTCTGCCCCAGAGCTGCATTCCCTGCTGGAACCTGCAGGCAGAGCATCCACCAGTCACCTCCTGCCTGACGTCAGAGAAGCGCTGAGAGCCACGAAGCGGAGCAGCGGGGAGCGAGGAAAGCACTTGTGCTCAGAGCAAGATTCTCACTGAGTGCACCCTTCCTCAGATTGTGTGCGAGGTGGGGACAGGTGGAGACATAATGATGCATCAAATCAGCAGTATCAAATGTCTCGCCTCTCAACAGCAATACCTCAGGAGACAAAGGCTGTGGGGGGCAGCAGGGAGTGGTACTAAGGAGCGCTAGTTTCTTGCCAACATTTTCAACCAAATACTAGCTTCCCTGCAATTCAGTCAGTGCCAGCCTCCGGAGAGCTGTGGCAAGATCCAGCCAGAGTGAGCATAAGACAGGAGCCCCCTTCCTTGCAGCTGTCCTGACCAGCAGCCTCTTTGAAATGAGGCTGAAGTCACCCTCTGTGGCCACTCCTTGCCAGGCTTCCACACAGCTCAGTGTCAAAGCAGGTTGAAAGACAGACGTGAGAGTTGGCAACAGAGGTCTCACAAGAAGAGAAAGACAGGAGCGGGGTGATTCTTTGGAGAGATGCTGTAGAAGGGAGTGTGGCTCTCCAGGTGCACCCCTGAGAAGGATGGCCTGTCCTGTGCCACACACTTGGCCAGGACAGAGTTCAGCCAGTCACACCCAGGAAAGAGCTACGGACCCTTGGGCTGCCCAACAGTGCCCTGGATGTTACTCCTCCAGAGATCTATAGCAAAGGCAAGCCTCAGAGCTTTCGTTCTGGAGCTCAAAGCAAGGAAACTAACAAACCACTTCAAGTACTGCCCTTCCCAGATGCTCAGCTGAGATCTGAATAGAAGACTCAGGAAGGTGCAGCTGGGTTTGAGTCTCTGCAACTGCCTCACTGTGTGACTTCTGTCAAGTGTCTTAACTTCTCCGAGTACTAGCTTTCTCATCTAGAAAGTGCAGATGGTGCTAATAGTTAAGGATAACATTCATTTAATATGTGACCTGCTGAAGTCTTTGAATGCCTGATGTGTCTCTGGTGCTATCTTCTGATACACATTCATTTAATCAACAAATTCCTTTGTCATGTGCCAGTCTAGTTAATGATTGGACAAGAGCAGTCAACCTCAGTAAAACAAAAGGCAGTTAAGAAGCCATGTGTATGGAATTTGAACTCAGGTCTGGCTTGAAAATTCTCACCTATATCTAAACTTCTCTGGAAAGATCAGTGCCATTTGTCTAGTTCAGAGACTATACTTCTTATAGCTCCTGGTGTGCTCATGAATAATAATAGAAAAAAACAAAAACAAAACAAAACAAAAACCCAGTGCCCAGAAGGAAGGATCGCCTCCTGGGAGGACTTCTCCAACCCTTGGCTCTGCCTGTGTCTGAGAATAGCTCTGGCCCCTCTACCAGTCTTGAGCCAGCCCTCTCCTGGGTGAGACCCTGTCACATCCCATCACACCAACAGACCCACACACCCTGAAAGCACATGAGGACAGACGCTGTCGCCACAGCAGTATCTTCCCCGCCAGCCGGGAGTGGCAAGATGTACCACACCTCCTGCAAGCCTTTTGTTTTCTCTAACAGGCAGTCTGCGCCAGTTCTGGGGTCCTCTGCCATCCTGTGCCAGGGCGCAGAACACTTGGATGCCGGTCTCAGTGTCATGTCCAATGTGGGTTCTGACAGAGGATCTCCACAAGTGTAAGTGTGCTTAGAGGTGGAGGCAGGGAGATTACAAGAACATTAATTGGATCAGAGAAAGTGAACGCGCCTGTTGGATTGATACCAAAATGCACCTCTGTGCCTCTGCAATGGGGTGGGGGTGGGGAGCAGACACACAGGAGGACAGGGGGAAGAGGTTAGACCAAGTGGTACCACCAGGTGAGCTGGAGAGCCGTGTGGCAAGCTCCATGATCTAGAAGTGCAGAAGCCAAGCCTGGCCATATTTTGGATATTCAAATACACTGCCATAGGTTCTGGACCAAACACAGATTCCACGGGGCTTCATCCCCATTTCACGCCTGTTCCCACCTCTTCCTTCCGGACCATCAAAACAGGGGACCGGAGGACCATTTTACAGCTTCAGCCCACAGGGTACCAGGACAGCCTAGTCTTCAAGGCAGAGATTTCCTTCAGAGTGCTGCTGAGGTCCTTTACTGTAGGAAGCCCCAAATTCTCCTGAATGACTAGTGGGATTCCAGAACTAAACAGCAGCAGGTTAGGACTTCCGAGCTGGGCCCTCTCCTGCTGAGATGTTAAAGCCTGAGCTTGCTTTCTGAAGTTTGCCTAATTCTCCTAGGTTTTCAAATTTGGGCACTTTTTCACTTGACCCTCTCCCACCTCTCTGCAGCAGCTCCCACTCCTGGTTTCCAGCCTGCATTGACGGTGGAGGGTTATGAAAGTGAATCCTGACTCCTATCATTTTATAAGTGGAGTGCATCCCCAGGTCACTATCTGCTTCCTCGTGCCAATAGGAGAACCACGGGCTGCTTCTTGAAGACCCAGCCTTTCATCAGTGGAGCGATATACAAGTTGCACAAGGTTTGTGAAGGAGTACCAAGGAGGGGTGGTACCCAGGAGGTATGGTGGGCTTGCGACTTAGGGTGCAGAGCAGGATGCTCCAAACAAGTCTGTGGGCTAGGCGCTTCTGCCAGGAACACTGACCCAGCACCAACCCCAGTGTCTTTATCTGAGCATGAGCAAGCCAGCGAGAAGAGCATGCTCCCCCCGCCCTTCCTCAAGAAAAGAAAGGATCACACAAAAATAAGTCACTAGGGCCCCAGCTGGGCGGTGCAGGCTGCTATTGCTGGGTGGGGGGAGATGGCTAGGTTCGATGTACCCCTGCCAGCCGGGCCTGGGCGCTAGTGCTCCTGTGCCTCCTTCCCCCGACCCCCCTTCACTGCCTGGCTGCCTTTGCCTGTGGCCGGCAGCTGCCGCCAGGAGTGGAGTGTGAGAAAAGAACCAGGAACCGGCCTGGCCTAGTGTCCCAGCTCAGTCTCAGTCACTAGCCCCATCCTCTTGCCGACATGGGAAGACCCAGTAAGAAAGCAGATGGAAAGACAAGACATACACAGGAGTAAAACACAGAGGCACACACACACACACACACACACACACACACGCACGCACACACACACAGAGGGACACGCACAGATGAGTGCCAGACCTATATTCAGAGACAAATGTGGCCAGAAACAGAGGCAACGACATTTAAAACCACACATAAACATACCCAAAAATCAGCGCACAGAAAGACACACACAGAGAAAACACAGACCCTGGCAGAAAAAGACAAGAACGGTGATACTCAGCCCCCAGTACCCCAGAGAGTGGTCGCAGACGCCCACAGGACAACGAATACACAGGGACCCAGATGCCTGCACACACCCATAGACACAATCACAGAGTAAGGCCAGAGACACGCAAACAGATCACTCAGAAACACGAGAACACGCACAAGGAGATGGGCAGCCTTGGACGCTTACACTGAGAGGGGCACACGCCCACTCCGGATGGGGGCGTGCACAATTTCACGCGAGGCCTGAGAAAGTGCACCGCGGAGCTCATAGCGACGGTCTCAGGGCACAGCGCAGCTAGCCCAGCATATGCTGGGGAAGTTTCTCGGATCATCTTTGAACAAGGGTGGGTGGACTGGCCGGCCTCCTTGTGCGGGTCCCTGAGCGTCCGCCTACGAGATCTCCGTGATGCAACCCGATGGCTTCACACGCTGGGAGCGCTACTTCAAGGTCCCGGAGTGAGGGTGCGGTCTCCCAGCCTAGTCCCGTCCCCTCCGCAACCCCACCCTGGCTAGACCTTCAAGCCCACCCAGAGCATCCTTAAGTGCTCTTCTTTTTGCCAGTCTTACCTAGGGTGGCAAACTTTCCCCAGGCCAGTCCTAGCGGGCAGCCAGGCCAGGCTTGACCCCAGGAAGGCGCACAGGGTCCTACCTGCGCTCACGCGGGCTTCTGGAACCACAGCCTCCAGTCAGTCTTGCTCTGTACTCGGACAGGCGCTCCTCAGCCGCTGCGCTGCCACTACAGCCGCTCCTTGCCCTCCCGTTGCCCGGGAAACCGCCTCCTCCTCCCTTCCCCCAGCCAACCAGTGCAGTTCACATGGTGCTTCCCAGCCAATGGGCAGCCTCGCCATTCTGGTCCCCTCTCAGGGTCCGGAGTCTCTCCCCCCGCCCCGGGACTGGAAAGATAGACAAGGCCCCTCCGGAGCTGGGGTGGTGGGTGGGTGGCGTCTTCTGCTAGCACCTCTACATGAGCAGCTATCCCTGACAGTTTCAAGAGAGAGCAACTAGAGAACGGAGGAGGGAACAGCCTCTCAGAGCTCCTAGTCAGCTCCCTCCAAATTTGAAAATTCCCCAGCCATGGAGCTGTCCAGACTGTGTAAAGTCTCCCTCAAGGCGGAGCTCCTCAGTCGCCACAGAGAGTTTACTGCCTTCCTGCAACAAATCCGAGGTCTAGAGTGCAAACTCCAAGCCAAGACCTAGGTCTGCTTTCTTGGACCCGCACAAAAGGGGTGCCTCAGCCAGGCCTTCAGAAACCAGAAGAGGATGTCCTTCCCCAGGTTACCCATCTAGGGATGATTCTATTGTCACGTTTTCCCCCAGGATCATCTTGAAAGCGGAGTGGCTTTGCCCAGCTGTCTCCCTTTCACTGAGTGGTTTGGTACCTAACTGCCAAGTAGGAGGATGAAACTCGAACTGATAGAAACAAAAACCCTCTCATCTCCTCACCTAAATCAGATCCTAAGACATGAAGGGAAAGACCAGACATGTCCAGATAGCAGGAGTGCAAGAGGGTATGTTCATTCATTCATTCATTCATTCATGCATTCATGCATTACCCTTTCATTTCTCATCTCTCCCTCTCCCCCTTCCTCCTTACCTCCCCCACTCTAACACACACATTGTAATCTCAAAGGGAAAGCTGAAGACACAAAAGTCTTAATGCCCACTGACCCACTGCCTACCAAATGACCGTTTTGGTTCCCACCAGGAAAATTTACTAGCATTTGCTAAAATGTTACATCCAACTATCTATTTGAATCTTAACCCTCAATCTACCCATGTCAGCGAAGATGAAATGCTGAAATTCCTCAGATATGGAAAATTTGGAGCAGGGATTTCCCAAGTCTCCTGAGTTCTAAGACTGACAGCTAGGAGACTGCAGCAGCACCTCAAATGCTACTTCATCTTCAGTCTGCCCATAGTGGTCTCAATACAAACATCCCATACAGACTTCTGAGTGTCTCTGGAACTAGGTTCCAATTCTCAAAAGAGAATATGATGAGTTATTGACCTTGGAATCAAGTCAGATGCCAGTCAAGGGTAGTAATTAAGAGACGAACCTTTGAATGGGCAGTTAACAGCACAGTGGAAAGGAGACAAACACAGACATCTGGTTGAGCTTCTAACCCCTGAACCTAAGGCTCTCACACCTCCATGTTGTCTTCAAAACCAATAGATGAATGGGTATAATGGCTCAGAGTACATTGCATACATGCATGGAAATGTCAGTGGATCCCAGCACTGTGTATAATTAATACAAGCTAGCCATAAGATGGGGACCCTTTTATTATCCTTGGGAACCCCAACTCGAGGTCCCAAAGATCCACAAGGAAAGATAGACAAGGCCCCTCCACAAGGTTGTTCAGTCCACAAGGCTAGATGTCTCAGCTGGTCTTCAGTATACACATAAATCCTGAAGAAGTGGGCTCTAGGGCCAGAAAAGGAACAGACTTGCTATTGAGGGAGAGAGAAAATCAGGAAAAGAGAAAGTAGCCTTTCTCCTTCCATGTTTTTATATGGGCTGCCAGCAGAAGGTGTGGCCCAGATTAAAGGTGGATTTTCCAAACTCAAAAGATCTGGATTAAAGGTGTATCTTTCCCTCCTCAAAGATCCAGACTAGAAGTAGGTCTTCCCACTTCAAATGACCTAATTAAGAAAAAAAAATCTTTCACAGGCATGGCCAGCCATTTGGGTTTTAGTTCATTTCTGATGCAGTCAAGTTGACAATCATAAATAGACATCACAGACTTTCATAGCATCTTATATTTTCTCACATCTCCCATCCCATAACCATCTATCTTCCTGACTATGTCTTCTGTTCTTAAATTGTACTCTGAGCCTCACTCAACTAACCTAGGAACTGTGTGGCTTAGTAGCCATTCTGATATAGAGCATGGGACTAGGAGAAGAAAATAAGCAAATGGGAAATAAACATATATCTCCTGTTCATAAGCTATGTGTAAAATAGTGGGATGGTGAACACTCTATGGCTTTCTTTAACACCAAGTTCAAGGTGAGGTCATGTGCTCATCAGCAAGAGGGAGGCCAACACAACCGCACGTGGCAGACCATGAGAGCAGTGGGCTTTTGCGTCCACAGAGGGAGACTAGATCTTACTGCAAGTGCAACTGGAATCATTTGGAAACAAGTTTATATGATGCAATGGACCGGGTTAGCTGCTTCATTGAGAATCATCAAGAAAGAAAGCAGGGAGCAAAGTTTAAATAGGACAGGGGCAATTATGATCAAGATAAATTGGATGGAATTAAGGAAGACTTTGGAGTTCGAAGCAACAAGACTTTCTTAAGGTTTGTGCAAAAAAAAAAAAATTTTTTTTTTTTTACCTGAGTTACAAGGGGCATTTCTTTGCTATAAGGATTTTCTCATGTTCTTCTTCCCTTGGCTCTGTACTTGGAAAAGAATGGAATACATGAATGCTCATGAACATTTGGATAGGCAGGCAGGTGGATGGTTTGATGGAATGGGGTGGGATGGGATGGCATGCTTGGCTGGGTGGGTGGGTTGATGGAGAGGTAGATGGATAGATGGATGAGTTTATGGATGGATAGGTGAGTGGGTGGATGATTAGATGGAGGGGCAGGTTGTGGGTGTATGGATAGGTGAGTCTTTTAGAATTGTCTCACTCAGTGGTTGAGTATAGACCGCTCTTGCAGAAGACCCGAGCTCTGTTCCTAACAACCACGTCAGGTGGATCACAAATGCCGGAAACTCCAGACCAGAGGGTCCCACTGGCTTCCAAAGGCACCAACACTCACGTCCATACATGCTTCCTCACAAAGACAGATACATACACAGAATTAAGAATCAAATAAGTCTTTTCTTTAATGAAACAAAAAACAAAACCGCCTTGTTTACACCAGCCTGGGGAAATAAGCATGGGGGATAACAGGATTCCTCTTTTCATGCCCCTACATAATACCAACTTTAACATGCCAAACCTTTCTTTATTTTCCTTTCTTCTCCCCTCTCCTATGCAACCTCCTCTTTCTTTTCCCTTCCAACTGGCAGCCTAGCTTCACTCAGTACTCCTTTACCCTTTCCGTTTTTGAGATTTTAGACCCACATGATTCTTCTTTCTTGTGCCACAGTCATTTTCCGATAAACTTTAGGAGTGCCCTCATTTGTGGAGGCCTGTTCACAATGATCTGGCTGGTAAAAATTTCAGAAGAATTAGAATTCTTGAGAAGTCAAAAGAGATGGCTAAGAGATTGGGCTCTCGCCGGTTTCATTCTCAGCCTGGATGCCCACGCCTTACACCACTGCAGAGCTGGTTCTTGAGTTTACAAACCTATGAAAAATCAAAAGTGCACACTCACTCCACTAATTGAACTGACAGATATCAGGACAGAAGACTACACTCTGGCAGCTAGACTGGACACAGCAAACCCATGAGAAGCAGCACAGAGGGTCTGAGCCCAGGCAGAACACTATATGGTGTTTCTCACTGGCTCACTGGGAAAAAGCCACAGGAGAGAGAAAATGTTTCCTGGGTTGAGGAAGAGCTCCTTAATGAGTGGGCAATCCATTTTGCACACCCAATCCACTCATTAAATGCTATGCTTTGGCTTGTCAGAATGTTGACTTGGAACTCAATGATGGTCTTACAGAGTTGGGGAGAGTTTAGGATGCTAGGTATTCCTGTGAATTGGCTAAATAGTTTCAAATGGACTGGCCCAAGGCTACCAAAAAGATCGACTGTCTAAAATATCTCAAATTCTAGACAGCGAATGTTTTATGCTAACAGAGTTCTCCATTTGAATTTATCAGGAGACTGTAAGCATGTCAGTCAATCTAAACACTTAGCCCCATTTAAACCCTCAATAACTACAAATAGGCTCCCTTTATAATCATGCTGTGAAGGAGCAAAGTGGAGACTCAGAGGGGCTGAGTAACCAGTCTTTGGTCATAACATTTGTTGGTGGTAGATCATTTACAACCCAATAAACACTGAGTAGGGAGCAGACGGTATTTGTATGTTTTATTCCTCAGAATGTTTAGCAGAGACCTGGGCATCAAGGAAGTCTTCAAAGGAGATCTGGAGGGTCACTACCTCAAACCCTTGCCTGGGCACCCATGCAGGCACCAGAGATGCATATTAGAGGAAGCTTGGCAGAATTGTCCTCTGCGGAGCAACATGAAGAAGCAGTGGATCTGCTCCAAGCTTTCACAGTACCAGTTCACAGTGATGACATTAAATTACAATGGATCTTTCAGAATCTGCTGGAGTCTCATTCTTAAATGGAAAAAATGCTAGATAACAGTGAGATCAGAGACTGGCTATGAGGGAAAAGTCAACCTCCCACCTCCATTTTCACCAGGAAGCCTACAGTGTCTGTGCTTAGATGCCATCCTTTTACAGTTTGGCTGAAGGTGGCTAAGGACGTGTCACCAGGAGTTTCCCTCTGGGCTCCGACATCTTCATCAATGGAGAGTACAGGCAGGGTGACGGGAAGAGAGGTAGCTGTGACACTCTGGGTCTCTCTGCCCTCCCCCAGGTGAGTTCTGCTCAATCATGCATCTCATGGTCTTTCCTTTGCACTATTGCATCCAGGTGGTTAAGGCAGGCATTAGGAGCTGTTTACCCAGCTAACTCTGGGTTGAGATACCATAGCAGTGTCTGAAACAGACAGTGCTGTGGGTGTTTTCTGTCAGCTTTGGGGGTGGGAGCAGAGGGGGGATAGTTACATGGCCTTGACTCTGGAAATTCTTGTGAGCATGGGAGGACGCTGTAAACACAGCCTGCCAAGAAACACCCACATCTGCCGGCTGCAGAGGACTCAGATCACAGGAAAGATGCTCCTCAGAGCAAAGCATTCAGTGGAGGCTGGAATGAGTACCGACATCATCTCTGCACATACTTCAGTGGGTGCTTTGGTCTTCGATATATTGTAAGAAAGAGTGGGTGTGTGGCAGATCAATCCATCCTCCCAGGATTTTGAATTCAGGACAGAGAAACAAGTGCGTACCCTGGATCATCCACAATGGCGATAGAAGGACACAGGGTAAGATATGGGGAGTGCAGGTAAAGAGATTGACACCTGGTGAAATCATAAGGAGACACTGCTCTGAAGAGGTAACAATTCAAATTAGACCTGAAGGAGCTGGCCATGCCAGAATCTTTGGGGAGAAAGTTGCAGAGCAACAGCATTTGTGAAGACCCCAGGGCCACAGTGAGTTAGAAGCAGTCAGGAAACAAGTGGAGACAGAGTGTGGCGAAATGACAAGAGTGTGAGCCACCTCAGCCAGGGAGGTTCCTTCTAAGAGCCATGGAGGGTATTTCTAGAAGGTTCCTTTGGTTACATTGTTGAAAAGAAGTAGGGACACCAGTTAGAGTCCCAGACATCAACAGACTTAGAGAGGAGATAAAGATGGGAAGGTAAACTCAGTCTCTTTGGAATGCGGCTCCAGCAAAGGTGAGAGGGAATTCAGGGGGGCCTGTGTAGCAGTAGGAACTATGTGCCTTGGCTGAAGCTTGACCTTTGTCTGAACACCCTGCCCTCCCTGTCCAGGCCATTCACACACTGAGCTACCCAGGGGCTTCTTGTCTCCCATACAGGGCCCCTTTGGCCACAGTACATACTGCTAACTGGGTCCATCTCATCCAGGCACTAAAAGGGACCATATTATCTTTCATCTTTGCTCACCTATAGGGCAGGTAGGAGAGGAGTCTGATGCGTTTTTAGAGGCAGGACCTCACAGGCCATGTGTGCTTTATGTATGTGCATTTTTCAGAAGGGGCTTTCCCTGAAAATGACAACAGGTGGGCCGACAGGTAATTTGAGCTCACACCTCTCCATCAATGTTTGCCAATGTTTAGCATTATGTGTAATGACCAACTTGCTCCTCACAGTTTTCCCAGGACACAGATATTAACCTTATTTTGCCACAAAGGAATCAGAGACCAAGAGGTTAAAGGATTTTTTTTTTTCTTTTAAGTCAATGAGTTAGGCATGAAGTTGGGATTCAAATTCAAGTAGTATAGGTATATAGCTCACTGGTACAACATTTGACCACTGAGAACCTTTCTAAGCACCACCTTAGACATTTCTGCAAAGGAGCTTTGTGTGTGGGTGTTGGAGAATTGAAATAGGAATTCCCACAAGCCACTGCTGCTCCATAAAAAGCAGGGAGGAGCTGCTCCCACTTACAGGGCTAAGCTCCAGTCCTACCTCTACTGCTCCCACTTGTGTGACCTGGGGAAGCAAGTGCAACACCACAGAACCCAGGGTTTCTCTTCTGGTAGGCCATACTGTGTAGTCTTGCTGTTGGTGTAAATCAATGATTAGGAAGCCAGAGTTTGTGGGGGAAGGAGAGCCCAGCAATCAGAAAGGAGATTCTGCTGCAGTAAATAACTGAATGGGCCAGAGGGAGGATTGGAACACTGTAACAAAGACCTGGGGCCAGGAGAAAACTCCTCTTTCCATGCTTCTGTGAGTTCTTAGCTTCATCCATCCCAGAATTTTGTGACTGCTGCATACATGCACACACATGCACACACTCAGGGTACCAGGCACCTTGCATGTGTTCCTGGGAGACATCTTTGTAGTCCAGAGATGCCACCACTCCGTGTTGCTGCCCTCTCCCCTGGAGGCTGACTGTTAGAAACCTACACAGCCTAAGTCTTCAAAGAACATTTCAAAACACTGTCTTCCTTCCAGGTCACTGGGTTAGCTTAGTGTAAAGTAACCAAAGATGTGTCAGTAGGGGAGCGAGATTTTTGCAATTGATAGCTCTCGGGGAAAGTAGGCTTTCTCCTGGGCATATAAAGCACACACAGGGCAGTCCCCATGCTCAGGAGTAGTTGACTAACACCAACCACACTCCAAGGGTTTTTTGTGTTTTGTTTTGGCTTTATTTTGTTTGTTTGTTTGTTTTTGTTTAGAGAGAAAGAATGTGAGGTTGGATTAGGTGGAGAGATCTGAGAGAAGTTAGGGGAAGAGGAAGAATATAATCAAAATATATTGTATGACATTCTCAAAAAATAAAAATCAACATAACAAGTTTTAAGTTTAAACCACGAAAAGAGGAGGAGGACAAGGAGATGGAGCCTGTTGTGGAGCTGGAGTGAGGGCTCTGAGATCAGAACCATGTGCTGTTCTTACCCAGGAGCCAACTTTCATTCCCAGCATACACATTAAATAGCTTAAACTACCTGTAACTCAGCCTCCAGGGAATCCAAGGCCTTTGGCCTTCAGGGGCATCCATGATGACAGGCACAGACTGCACAGACACATACCCATAATGTAAAAAATAAAAACAAACCTCTAAAAGGGAGACTCTGTTCTAGCCAAATGAAGTGGCACACACCTATCATCCCAGCCCTGGGAGGCAGAGGCCAGGGAATAAAGGCAGGATTTTTTAAGGCAGTCTGAGCTACAAAAGCCATACACTATCACAACAACAAAACGAAATGAAAGGTAAAGACAGGGAACTGAGGAGATGGCTCAGTGATAAGGGTGAGCATGTATAAGCACCATGTAAGCATGAGTTCAAATATCCAGAGGCCACATTAACAGGCCAGACATGGTCATACATATGCCTATAACCCCAGAACTGTGGTATCAGAAACAGGAGGATTGCTTGGACTTGCTGACTGACAGAAGTAGCTCAATATCCTCTGCCCTTAGAAGAAGTGATTTCTATGACCCAAGTGGTGCCCGTCAGCAAGAGCTGGGAATGTTAGCTCTGGATTGAAGAGCAGATACCACCTATCCAGGAGGGCCTGAGAGTGAAGCAGCCAAGAAACCCAGGGAAGAGACAGGAAGGGAAGAGGGAAATGGCTACCAAGGTGAGACTCAGCTTTATAGCGAGGAGCTAAAAGTCTGTGAATCCTTCCCAGAGTCTCCAAAGGAATGGAGCCAGCAGGGATCAAAGACACAGGGTCATAAGAACTTCTTTTTTTTTTAATTTTTTTTATTTATTTTATTTTATTAATTACACTTTATTCATTTTGTATCCCCCCATAAGCCCCTCCCACCTCCCCTCCCAATCCAACCCCCCTCCCCTTTCTGCATGCATGCCACTCCCCAAGTCCACTGATAGGGGAGGTTCTCCTCTCCTTTCTGATCTTAGTCTATCAGTTCACATCAAAAGAGGCTGCATTGTCCTCTACTGTGGCCTGGTAAGGCTGCTCCCCCCTCAGGGGGAGGTGATCAAAGAGCAGGCCAATCAGATTATGTCAGAGGCAGTTCCTCTTCCCATTAGTATGTAACCCACTTGGACACTGAACTGCCATGGGCTACATCTGTGCAGGGGTTCTAGGTTATCTCCATGAATAGTCCTTGTTGGAGTATGAGTCTCTGGGAAGTTCCCTGTGTTCAAATTTTCTTGTTCTGTTGCCCTCCTTGTGGAGACCCTGTCCTCTCCAGCTCTTACTATTTCCCACTTCTTACATAAAATTCCATTCACTCTGCCCAACAGTTGACCATCAGGCTCAGCATCTGCTTTGATAGTCTGTAGGGCAGAGGCTTTCAGAGGCCCTTTGTGGTAGGTTCCTAGTTTGTTTCTTGTTTTCTTCTTCTGGCTTTCAGAAGCCCTTTGTAGAAGGTTCCTAGGTTGTTCATAAGAACTTCTTTTCACCTTCATAAACCCACCAGCCCCTGATGAGTAATGAAAAGCTAAAGTCCTGTCAACATACAGTATAGTGGTGGGTGAGTCAGCCCACCGGCTCTTCCTGTTTATCTGTAGATGTTAATAAGATGAAACCTCAAGATGTTAGCTTATGCTTCGTTATCTTTCTGATCAGACACTTGGAAGTAAATACAGAGAAGGTGACCCAGGTCCTAGCATCTACCTCCATGGCCGTACCCTGGAGTGGGTGAAAATGAGCTTCCACAACAGGGTGAAGGGAAGCTGAAGAGACCCAGTCCTCACTCCTTGTTAGAACATTAAATGACCTGTTACCACTGTCTGCACCCCACCATGGCTGTACAGATCAGGGCTCCTGAGGGGCTCCTTGAGTCTCATCACCCAACCCACACAGAATTATGGATCTACGGAGATCTCTGAGAGAAGTATATGAGGGAGAAGAGAGGTTCCAATCTGAAAAGAAAGTGTGGTGAGGGTGAAAACATAGCATGTAGAGCAATGGCCAGACTCTCCAGATGGCCCAGGGATGTGTGAGAGACCCATGTGAATCTGCTCAACCCCACGGGTAGACCTGGCTCTTCTTGTCACATGCCCGCACACCTAGAAAACACCATTGGCCAGTTAGATGTTTATTCTCAGATCTGTTCACAACCTAGAGAACCCTGCCTCTGCTGTCCACACAGGGAACCCCATTATCTCCCAGAATCCTTTGTACACTTGTGTCTAGGTAGTGCTGACCAGGGACAGAGCACTGAGCAATGTGTGTGAGAGAGATGGCCAGTTCCCATTCTTCCTCTCAGGCAATGTCTCCTTTGTGATTTTGGTCTTGTAGCACCAGCTCTGTGGTCTCTGCTTCAGTCACACTAGGGTTCTAGAGGGGCTTTTTATGACCTCCATCTCCCTATGCACCTGCAGCACTCATGGTAGTGAAGAATTCTCAGGCCTTCTGTGGATAGATCCAATCCCCATACGGGGCTTCTGGTTCTTTCACTAGACTGTGACTAGGCAGGCTCAGAAGACTCCAGCCACAGCGTGAGATCTGCCCGGTGAGAGTCTATCAAGGGGGTGGGAGGTTAGATCACCCGAAATTAGCTGAATGTACTCCTCCAAAGGCCTGGAAAACTCAGCTGATTGTGAGTTTGTAAAGTTTATTGAAGTAGGTTGGATATTTCTTTTCGTTTGTTTTCAATGGTATTGTTTGTTCTGGCCATCAGATTCAGGAAGTTCAAACTAGAGTCAGGGTTAAAGAAAACTAAGATGGTTATCGTGTGCTTTGATACACTGTTGTGAAGTACACTAAGCCTGAATGTTACCTCATTATAGCAGTCTGAATGTGGGCAAAGAGAAGGATTGAAAAGCAAATGCCTGAGATGAGATAGGATGAGGGTCTTAGGTAGCTCAGGATGGCCCCAAATTCCATGTCACTGAGGATGACCTTCAACTTCCTATCCTCCTGCCTCTACCTCCTGAGTGCTGAAATCACATCCAGATGGTGTGGACCTGGGGATCAAACCCAGGGCTTTATGAATGCAAGGCAACCACTCTACCTACACACACACCTGTACCTACCCGCTGCCCTTTTAAAAATACATTTTCATGATAGATTAACTCCTAAGGATCATCTGGGCTTTAGTGGAGCAGCTATCTCCTCTGCTTCAGTGTCAAAGAGGGAGGAAAGATCAGATACCGTTCCTCTGTGCAGCCGCCGCCTAACATTTTAACGATATGTTAGAGTTCACAGAACCCAAGGTGTAAAGCTAAAAATCTGGGGAAGCGGGGAAGACTAGCAGAAGGTGTTGACACACTGCATGTGAAGCAAGCGCTGAACTTTCCTGAAGCCGCAGCATAACCCAACTAGGTCAGACGCAGACTGACTGCACTGGGGTGTGCAGCAGTGCAGAGCCCAGGGGCACTGAGAAATGAGCAGGGCTTTTGCAACTGGGGTCACCTATGGGGAATAAATATCATGGCCCTGATTCCTCATAAAACAGTTCTTGGAATCCCCTGGAGCAAATAATCTTGGACCAGAAGGGCCAACACATGCCTCATCTCCTCATACCAAGGGAAGAAGTGTGTGGTTTTTACAGAGAAGATTGCAAAGGAGACATTTAGGAAATGATGGAGTTTCCCAAGTGCAGGGCTTTTATCTGGAATCCTGCATGAGGTGGGAGAATCACCAGTTCCATGTCAGTGCGGGCTACACAGGGGACTCTGTTGTACATACACAGAAAGAGCAAGAAAAGGAACCCACAGGAGATAACTAGGTGCCTTGCTTCCGAGCCTTCACTTGGAGTCTGACTGACATAGGTTTTATCTTCACTAATCACACAGAAGCTATGTGACCCCAGTGATTTGGGGCCTCTGCCTCCCCACCTATAGACTAGCGGTGATATGAGGTTCTCTGGAGAACCTATGAGGACAGTGAACAAGATGGTGCTGGTAGCCTACAGGTGCACTCTCAGTATTATTTACTGCCATTTTACAGAATTCAATTCCTAAGTTTTGTATTGTTTTTGTTTTGTTTTGTTTTGTTTTTCAGAATAAACTAAAGATGTCAGAGGCAACACACTTAGTTGCAGAGCCTACTAATGATCACAAAGGGAGATGTGCAATGAATATGCCCATTTTAAAGCTCCTATAGTCTCACTGTTGCTTGGAGAGAGGAGCTGCAGAGCCTGGGTGCCGCAGGGCTAAGGAGGATGTTGGGGCACAGCTGCCGTGCTGTGTTCAGAAGACCTCGATGTCGCGGGTTTCCAGGGCTTTCTGGTTGGGCCTCTCTTCGGTTAGAAACTGATTTCCATGACATGAAGGCAAATAGGACTCTCCACCGGCTTAGGAAAGAGACCCTGTGCTCTTGCTCGTACTGGCGAGGAAGTGTGCCACCTGACTCCACTTATTCCCAAGGCCATCTGCCTTCAGGCTTCACCCAGAGATTTGGATAGGCCAAAAGGAAGCTCTAAACATCTAGACCCAGTAAATAAAAGGACAGACCCAAACCTCATGTCTCTATCCCACGCCTCATCCTATAATTTCTGTGTTTTTGTTTTTGTTTTGTTTTGTTTTGTTTTGTTTTGTTTAACACTGCCAAGGCCAGTCCTGAAACGTTGAGTGTTTTCCCCGGAGGGCGGGGGAAGTCCCTATGCAGATGCATCTTCTAGTTTGTATCTCATCTCTGGGCATTTATGAACCAGCATAAACCTTCTAATCTAAGGTCTGGAGGTATTTTGCCTCATGACAAGACTTTTGAGCCCTTGAATGGAAAAGTTCAAGTTACCACAAGGAATAAATGATCATTTGAAACAAACAAAAAAGCCTCATGCTTTTTGTAGCAAAGCCAGCTACCTCCTCCCTTGCTGCTTTAGCATGACCCTCACAAATTCTAGGGGCTCATGTGCTGGAGCCTCACTCACCTTCCCCAATCCAATCCCTTCCTCATGGGATTTCTACCAAATATTTACAGCCTGTGACATCCCTAAGGCACACCCCAGTTGTCCCTCATAACCAGCTGGGCAGTCAAGGCAAGCCTCATTGCAGAGCTGTCAAGACAAAGGCAAGAGGTTACATAATTCCAATTAGCAGAAGCCCCACCGACTCCAAACAGCCCTCACCGCTTCATCATCTCTCCTCTCCGAGGGAATCATCACAATTGCCACCAACATCCTAGAAACAAAAGGTGACAGGACAAACACGCGGCTTTCAGGCAGACCTCAGGATTAAAATGTAATCTCAAAATAAAGTCTAATAACTTTCCCCCTTTTGAACACACTTGGAATAAAATTAGCATATAAATCAAAGCTTAATTAGGACATTGTAACAAGAATCAGTACCGGCTGCTACGAGGGGTTTCAGGCCCGCTATAATGCACCAAATAAACACCATAATTAGAGAACAAAATCAAGGCGGTCTCTTGGCAATCAATCACCCGGCCAGGCTCGGGCCTCTCAGCTGAGGGTCACCTCTGTTTGCTATCTTGTTCGTCTTGCCTCCCAGCCAGTCTCTCTTGAGACGCCACACACTTTGCATTCTGAGTTGGTGGCACATGTTTCTGGGTCCTGGTACTCGTAGGAGTCCTGGCACCCAAAAGAGGTTGGGAAAACTTACAAGTAACTCAGGACATGAGCTTAAGAGCTTCTAGTAAAAGCAGTACTTCTTTAGTCTAGCTGTATTAGGTCCAACACTGGCTGGTTTCACCTAATCCAGAAAACCTGCCTGGGACTCCCCAAAAAAAAGTCTCAATGTGCTGTGGCCATGTGGCTAGCTTGTTCTCTCTCTCTCTCATCTCTCTGTTTCTCTCTGTGTCTCTCTCTGTCTCTGTCTCTGCTACAGGAGTCACGGATACTTCCTCTGGGTCTGTCTCTTGTCTTTTAACTCTCGATAGCTGGTTTTTGTTCCACAGACATGCAGAATTTATACCTGCTCAAATCTGCCAGCCTCAGGCTTTGTTATACACTAAGGAAGAACTCCTCTATTCTAAGATTACAAAACAACATGCTCTAATATTTCTTTCGTGTTCTTTTCTATTTCTTCTAAGTAGATCATTAATTGTCACAATATTTCAATTGTGTGTTGTTGGTGGTGTAAAGGGCTCCTTCCTGTTGTGTCTCTACGCATTCTCTACTCTATACACTGAGATAGCTTTCAGCTGCCTCACGGTCAGATTTTGGTTGGTTGGGGGGAGGGCCTCTGGAGCTTTACTGTTTGTACTAATAATATAACTGTCCTTGTGCTATGTTTTATTTCTCAGTTTTTGCCTGTTCACATGTATTCTTCAAGATTAATTCTAGAACAAATTATGTTTTCACCAAAAATTCCCAGTGCTTTGTTTACTAAATTATACTTATTGCTATAATGAGAAATGCTGCCTTTACAATAAAAAATCTAGAAGAAGCAGAAGAAGAAGAGGTTTGTTTAGGTCACAGTTTTGGAGAGTAAAAACCTAAGACTGGGCATCGTCAACCTGCTTGGACTGTCAAGTTTTATCAGTGGCAGGGACAGGTAGGAGAAAGATCAGATGGTGAAATAGGAAAGCAGTTGAAAGAGCTGGAACAACTTTATATATCGACCTGCTCTCTAGATAAGCAAGCTCATTCCTAAGAGAGAAAATGACCCTTCCCTAAGGCACAGCTTCCAACACCACTACACTGAGTTTTGGCTGAGAGAAACCACAGCCAAAATGGGTCCTGAAACTTCCCATCTGCCATTATTCCCCGGTGTGTTCTGGGGATGGCTGTTAGTTGCTACTGCACTAGATCTAGGTCTCTCAAAAGCCCTCTGTGTTAAAGGGAGCATGTGGGAGCAGGTGGGCCCTTTAGGAGAGGGAGTCGGGAGGGTGGTCTTCTGGTGGGTGTGCCATGCTTGAGTGAGATGTTTAGAGGAAAGGCTTAGGAGTAACAAAAGTTTAACACTGTTGCTCAAGAAGTGGTGAGTGGGGAACAGGTATTGTTCTGCATATTTCTCTGCATCTAGAGCCTTAATTAAAACAAATCTTAATAGGTAATCTTGTTATTTAGTCCATTCACACAATTCTACTATCCTCAAGCAACATGCTTGTCTCCTTCCCTCCACTATTTGAATCTTTTATTTCTTTATCTTGTCACTTCAGCTAGGAATCTAGTCTCATCCTGGTCAACCACAGGGACAGTGTCAATCTTCTGTTATCTTTACCAGAAATGCCCTATGGTTATACCATTAAACTCTGTGTTGGCCTTCATTTCTCATACTCTGTGCTTTACAGCTTTCAGAGCTCATTAATTATGTTTTAATTAGGAGATGATATTTAGTTTTGTGAGAATGTGCATTCAGCATTCACAGAGACCTATTAGCAACCTATTAGTAGGGTGGAATCATTTACAGATCTCCTCATGTTCAGCCACACTTGCTTTCATGGGACAAAGCCTTACTTCCTCGTGGTACACTGCACTTTCAATGTTTTTCTGGAGCATATTTACTAAAGTTTTGCACAGAATTTCTTTTCAGCTACATTCATTATCATATGGTTGTTGTTTGAGGCCAATTCCCTTGGAATACCCTGAAAACATGACCTGGAAAGTTACGGATCTTCATGAATTAAGTGGCTAGTTGAAAAGATAAATGGAATAAAGAGACATCTGAGGTATAGCTAGAGCTAGTAGCTCAGCACCTGAAGCCAATGTATTTGCTAATTTTATAGGCATCACTGCATCTCAACTTGTAGGTCATGACCCTTTAGTGTATCAGATATCCTGCTATCAGATATTTACATCAAAATTCATAACAGTAACAAAATTACAGTTACGAAGTAGCAACAAAACAATTGTATGCCTGGAGATCACTACAACATGAGGAGCTGTACAAGGGTCACAGCATTAGGAAGGTTAAGAATCACTGCTCTGGAGTCAAAACTAAAAACTGGGGCATAAGCCCAGTTCAGGCTCATCCTAGTGATGACAGCAACACCAGGAAGATGACATTCATGAAGTGCCACTTCTTGACAGGCAACTTTGAAAAGAAGTATGTAGCTGCCCTGGTGTGGAGGTGAACCCTAGTGCTCCACACCTAGCCCAGTGTGAGAGACACAGCTGGCCAGGAGAAGTTC
Source organism: Meriones unguiculatus (assembly GCF_030254825.1). Classification (NCBI taxonomy): domain Eukaryota; kingdom Metazoa; phylum Chordata; class Mammalia; order Rodentia; family Muridae; genus Meriones; species Meriones unguiculatus. Next base: position 37,892,969 of record NC_083361.1, on the reverse strand, counting down.
GGGAAACTGCATGATGGCTACTATCTCCAAGCCCAGTGTGCTATTACAATGTTTAATGCAGCATCAAGAGCTACTTACAAGAATATACCTAACTGGCATAGTGACCTGATACATAGGTGTGAAAACATCTCTACGGTGTTGTGTGGGAACAAAGTGGATGTTAAAGACAGGAAAGTAAAGGCAAAAGTCAATGGTCTTCCACCGAAAGAACAATCTTCAACCCTATGGCACTTCTGCCCAAAGTAATGGCAACTGTGAAATGCCTTGCCTCTGACTTGCCAGAAAGTTCACTGGACGTCCTAACTTGGTTGCCAAGCCTGTTCTTGCCCCATGTGAGATGGTCATGGTCCCAGCTTTGGTAGCATGGTATGCGCATGACTTAGAGGTTGCTCAAATGAATGCCCTCCCAGATGAGGATGAGCAGTGAGAAAATGAAGCTACCACCCTGTGTCAGAAGTTCAGCTTTCCAGGCCACTGTCCGTGCTGTCAGTGTCCCATGCTGCCTCGTTTAGAGAATGTGTGCTTTCAAGGGGTGCTGAAGGAGATAGTGGGCTTTGGAGTGAATGTGGCAGTTAAAAGATACCTTTTTTTTGAGGTGGGGGAAGGTTTGCATATTAAGCTGTTTGGAACACAGTTGTTTCATTCCTGAATTTCAAAGATAAGACTGTAGTGCTTTGCAATGTTCTGTGGTGAGATCTTGTTTGCTACTGTAATTCCCATTTATCTTGTTCAAGTCAGGATGAGGTTGTATTTAAAATATTCTGAAAAAACAAATTTTAATGGGGTCTGGTATGGTGGAACACACCTTTAATCCCAGCACTCAGAAGGCAAAGACTGGCAGATATCCATAAGTTCAAGGCCAAGCCTGGTCTGTGAGTTCCACAGTAGCCAGAGCAAATGGTGAGACCCTCCCTTTCCCTCTCTCTCTCTCTCTCTCTCTCTGTGTGTGTGTGTGTGTGTGTGTGTGTGTGTGTATGTATGTATGTATGTAAGATCTGAGCTTTGTTGAATTGAATTTAAAAGTTTCTAAAAAAAGTTTCAACCATTTTAATAAAAGATTGTAGAAGTTGAAGGCACAACGGCAGAAACTCAGACTGCGCCTAAGTGGCCGGGTGAGAACTCGCTGGCTCTGAATAGGCAGAAACAGAAACCAAGAGGAAGATACCATGAATCTTTTTACTCAGCATTTTACAAGCAAAGGGAAACAATCCCAAACTTAGAATTTTCAGTAGCATCTTCATAAAGGTGCGAGGTGAATGTTGTGCTCACATGTTTGGACACTTGGTCACCAGCTGGGGGTGCTGTTTAGGAAGTTGTGGAACCTCTGGAGACTTACTGCAGGAAGTGGGTCCCTGGGTCAGCCTGGAGGCTTGCTAGCCCTGCCCCGCCTCCTGTCTGCTCTCTGCTTTGTGAGTGCAGTTGTCCTGTGACCAGCTGACTAGCATTTCCACGGGCATGCCTTCCCTGCCAAAGTCTAGGCCGAAGTTAAGCCTTCCTCTCTTAAGTCCCTCTTACCAGGGATTTGGTCATGTAACATGAAGAGTAATTTACTGTATTTTTACCATGAGAATAGCCACTTTTGCAGGATATCCCTTGAAATGGAAACTACAAAAAAGTAGGTTGAATGCTATGCAGTTTCCTAGCATGTTATTAAGACAGAGGAGTGGTTCTCAACCTGTTGGTCGTGATGCCTTTGAGGGTTGACAGATCCTTTCACTGGGATTGTCTAAGACCATTGAAAAACACAGATATTTAGACTATGATTCACAACAGTAGCAAAATTACAGTTATTAAGTAGCAACGAGAATAATTTTATGGCAGTGGGGGTGTGAGACAGGTCACAGCATGAGGAAATGCACTAAAGGGCCACAGCTTTAGGAAGCTTGAGAACCCCTGAGATACAGTGGCCTCTAATGGAAACCTGCCTTCTGACAGCACGGTTCTCCTGAGACAGTGGAGAGTTCCAGGTGAGCAGCCCCTCAGCCGTGAGGTCAGAGCCTCTCTAACGGCCTGGGCTTGCTGCACAGACCACAGGAAGGCAATGAGGGCCAGGGAACACTTAGCCCTTGTACTCACTAACCTAGCTTCTCTCCTAGACTGTCTTCAAAGGTCAGTGGCTACTTACACAATACTGCTTGATGGCCTCTCACCTCCAAATGCAAATCCTAGCCTTCACAAAAATGTCTCTGGCTTACTTTCATTCCACCAACTCTGTACTTACAGGGGGCAGGAAGGGAGCAGACAGGTCGTGAATTCATGATCTGTTCTGCATCTCTTAATACTGAGAGACCCTTGAGAGACTCTATACCTCCAACTCAAATGAGCTTGCTCTTCTCAAGATTTAGATTTCATCAGGAAAGAAAAGCAGAAAAGGAGCACTTCAGAACCCAAGCCAGATGCTACCTGCAGCTGTTGTGGGGCCCCCTCTCATGCAGAGCGCCTGCACAAGTGCTGACGGGGTGTGTGCGAGCCTCATGTGTCCGCTTCTGAACAGCACACGTGTCCCCAGGTGCATGAGAATTGTTCACGCTCCAGCTGAGGAACCCAGCATTTCTAACGACAACAGAACAGAGGCAAGACTGATGCACAGGCATGCATCACCCCCAGCCCACATCAGCCCACATCAGCCCACATCAGCCCACATCAGCCCCTGGGAGTGCTTTGTGGGTATCATCCTTTGAAGGCTTCAGGACGTTTAGCTTCCTCTTGGTGGGATGTCTTCTGCTATCTTTTCTGCTAGCTGAAGAAGTTCCTTATGGAGTTATTTTCTGAAGGTAATCTCTGTCTTTGCTCCTCTAAGTGCATAAATAAATCTCTGTCACATTCTAGAATTGGCATTGCAGTTAAGTTTGATGCCAAAGAAAGCCTTTTTTTTCTCTCTCTCTTTGTGACAAGTTTATTTTTCTTGTTAAAGATGGTGTTGATTTTTCTACTTACTTAAAGTCTAAAAATATATAATATACAGGTATACTATATATGCATTATAATACACATATATTACATATCAATTAATATATACATATATAAATATAAACATTAAATAGCTTTTAACAAAACAAATATTTGAATGTGAAAGTCTCGATTTTGTATATGTGGAATTATAATATGTATACTTATATAGCTTGGTAAAACTGATAAAAGTAATACATAGCAATTTGATAAATTGAGACTTTCACATTCACATATTTCATTTATTAAAGGTTATTTAACATTTTCCCTTAGCTGCTATTTTTTTAAATTCATTCTGGTTTCTGCTTGTCTTCCTTCTGATGATCTTGGGCTGGCTAGCTTTGTTTTAGAGGGTTTTTTAAATTATTATTCTCATAATTTCTACTTCTTTTGCTTTTTTGTTGAGTTTTATTCTAATTACAGAGAATTCTTACAATTCATTGATCCTATATTCATCTATATGCTCTTTCTAAGAGTTACTGTATCTTGATTTTTTTCTTACTTTCCTTCTTCAAATTGGTTCCTGTTCCCTGGCTGCCCCCTATCTTTCTTGCTTTATTAGCTTGGCATCTGTAGATTATCTCAGACTATTTGTTAGGCATTTAATTATCTTCTTCTGTTCCATGCATTAGCTCCACTGTGGTCAGATGTACTTGCTCTGCATTGTTGCTTCCCCTGGCAGTGAGCTGCTGGCTCTCCTCACAGCCGTACATGCCCTGGCCTCTCCGTGGCTTTAGGCCTGTGCTGCTGTGCACTGATTCCATCAGCTTTCATGAAGAGATCAGTCCGCTAGTTGTGTTGCTAAAAGGGGTGGATCTACATGCTTCATGCAAGATAGGGAACACATGGCCCCCTTCAGGTCCATGCGTGGCATCAGCATGGACAAGCTAGTCTGTCATTCATGCCTCCTGCATCCTGGGGGCAAAGTTAGGATCAGATTTTCGAGATGAGGTTGCAAAACCTCCAGGGTCCTTTCACCGGACTGCTCTTACTACATTGCCGCACCTTCACTCCCCACCTCCCATACCTGATGCCACTCCGAATTTTATGGGTATCCCCGTATATTACCTTTGGTGAGTGGACCACATGTGCTGACTGACATCTTGGGAAGGGAGGGGAGAGATGATAGGCAGATGCTCTGATTTCTGGCCAGGACACCTGGGTGTGGCTTTCACCAGCCTGTGTACCTCTGAAGAACAGAGGTTTGAACTGGTGCCCTTTCTGCGTGCTTCCAAGCATCCAGGTCACTATTCAGATGCGCTGTTGCTCAGCAGGCCCTTCCTGTCTGTCTCCACTGCTGCTCACTCCCGTGTCTTACACATGGAGTTGGCTCCAGTGTCACTCAAAAGGAATGTCCTTGTCACTCAAAAGGAATGTCTCTGTCCTTGTCCTGTGTCTTTAGACCCCATTGGCACCAACTGCACATTGTAACTTTTTTGCTGTGGATTCTAAGAAATGTGTGTATAAACAAATATGCAAGTAAATTAACCCTTCAACTTAATTGTGAGGTTGAAGTGGAAATCAAGTCCTTATTCAAGCTCATGTTGTTGGTGCCTGTGGCATGTGACACAAAACAGCCAAACACCGCACAGTTGAACTGAGTGGCATGCAGGGAGGCTTGTCCCCACGTCGGGCATATTATTGTAACAGTTGAAGCTTGTGTGTTATAACAGTTCTGGAAAAAGGAAGAATAAGGAAAGAAAATTTATCACCAACTTCCCTAAGGCAAGGCGCTGGACCAGAATCGACCTCTAGCATCAAAGAGGAGTGTTTCCATGCTGGTAAGTTACATAGGAAGTTGTACCTTGCAGTAACGAGGTCAATACTGATGTTTACTTTTCACAAAATGTGAATTAGCTCGTTCACTTTTTAAGCTGCAGTGCTTACACATGGCACAGAAAGTTTTGAACCCAGGCACTTTGAGCCTGGAGACAGGGCTCCCAGTGTTAGGACATGCCAGCTCTGTTAGACTGTGTCCATACCAGGCCAACTAGAAGAGACTGAGGCTCCCCCAAAGCACATGATTAGAACCAAGCCATTAAGTGCCAATTTCTTTGTTCTTAGAAATAATTTGAGTGTTTTGTTTTGTTTTGTTTTGCTTTGCTTTGCTTTGCTTTGTTTTGTTTTTGCACATAAAGTCATCCCTGCAGTCTGGCCTCAAGAGATCATAATGGTCCAGAGAGACAAAAGTCCTCATGAACAGAACCTGAGGAATGAAAAAGGACCTCTCCAATCTGGAATAAAGGTGAGGGAAGCCATCAACAGTTTGAGGACATAGCAGAACTAGTCACAAGTCTCACCTGACCCAGACTGCTGGGTACAGAACGCTTCAGCAAGATACCCTGTTAAAACCACTCATGTGCTGCCCTTTACCCTAGGCCACTTGCAGTGCTCTGTGCTAGTCAGACAGACATATGTGAGTGCACCTCCTGTTACCTTCTCAGCTGCCCTGCCATAAAGCTCATCCTTTTTGCATAAACTGGTGCTCTAGTACCACCATCCATGTTCCCAGGAAGCAAGCCTTTCCGAATATTTACCTTTCCTCTCAGACAGTGGCTGTGACGCAGGCATGAGGTTAAATCTTAGCACACGGACTTAGAATCAGAAGCCAGCTCTACATTGCATCTATAGCCATTCTACCTCTTCACACACATGGCCTCCTTTAATGGCTTCCCTTGAAATGGGATTGCAGAGAGCAGCTTTCTGGTCAGGTGTCACACCATAGTTCCCAGGTGCATCTATGAGACAATGTGAGGAAGAGGAAAGTGGGGATGTCTATGACACCCCTACATCTCTGGATGTCATGAGCAGATGAGAGGCCTGGACATGCAGTCTTGAACTCCAGCCGGTAAAGTTTGTGCTCAAGTGGCCATCTGTGGATGGAGATGTTAATTTATACTTGTTATCTTTTTAGTTTTCCACAACCATGTGAGAGAGCTGTAAGCTTCATTCTGCAAAAAAGATGAAACCCCCATCTTCTGAGCAGTGAGCAACAGGGCTGAAATTTCTGATCTCAGGTGCATGGGTGCCTGACATCCCCATCCAAAATCTCTGCTGAGAGGTTTGGCTCCAATTTCACCTGGGTCTCATATGCATGTCTCTACAGACTTTGGTCACTTCTGCCAAGCTTGTGGACAAGATGATGAAAAGAACTGGAGGAGGGGGAGTGTGGGCACCTCAGGCCAGGAATAAGGAGAAGTGGAAGGAGGAGGAGCACAGTATTGGAAGGGATGTGGTTCCATGAGAGGTCACCTAGTGCCCCCACACCTGAGAGAGAAAGATGAGAACCCAGAATCTAAGAAAACTGTGTCAGGAGGCCTTAAATGCATGGCCAAAGACACTGGGCCTGGAATGAGGACTCAGTATCTCTAAGTCACCTTTGCTCTGTTTCAGCAGCAGCCATAGATCAAAAGATCCTAGATGTCCAAGTTTCCAGCCCCAGCCTGAATATATGCCACAAATGCAGGGTTTGTTTCTGTTCAAAGGTACCATCTGGGGATGATGGTAGAGGCAGATTGGGGGTGTCACTGGTCAGAGGGCATGCCCTGACTAGGACTTTGGCTCCTCCCCTCCTCAGATCACAGAGTCACAGCTGTGCAGTGTGCCCTTGAGAAAGCTACATCCACTTTTGCCTCTGGGGCCAAGAAGAAAATAAGCTTTGTTCTTTCCAAAGAAGGCTGTTCACCAAAGTCCAGTCCACTCTTGGAGCAGGCCTGCTCTGACCAGCTTGGGAGCTCCCCCTTAAACATTTTCCACAAGAGATTCTTCCCCCAGTCATTGTCTGGTGAAAACCTGTTTAAGATCTGCACAGGGTGATGGGTGAAGCAGGTTGGAAGTACCCAGTGCAGGGACACTTATCATCCAATTCTTGCCTGGGAAAAATTTACAAATCTCGACAAGAACAAAAACCGTAGGAGCCCTTACCCCCCAGAAAAAGTCTCCTGAAGCTGGGGAGAGAGCTCAGTCAGTAAAGTGCTTGCCACATAAGCAAAAGGACCTGAGTTTAATCCCCCAAACCATGGAAAAGACAGGCATGGTAGCCTGTGCCTGTAAGCCCAGCACTGGGCAGGCAGAGAGAGGCTCTCGAGGGCTCATTGGCCAGCCAGGCGAAGGGGTGAGCCACATGTGAGTGAGATACCGTAGCTCAACAAGCAAAGCAGGTGGGTCCTAAGGAAAACACCCAAGGTTGCCCCCGTCCTCCAACGTGTGCACACACACATGCACCCATACATCCATGCAGTCAAACACAAACATTCACACACACACACACACACACACACACACACACACACGAATGACTCTTCTATTAGTGCCCATCTGTCATCATTCTTCCACATTGCATCACCTGTCATTAAAACAAGACAGCACAGACAGTCACTGGGAGGTAATGGCTCAGGTTTTTGTCTTGAAACATAATTGGCATAATACTGACAAGTTCACCTGCCATGAGAGCTGCGAACAGAATTAAGCTTCATGTTGCTAAGTGTTGATCAAGAGATGGTAAGCTATATTCAAAACCCTTAAAACTTGGGATTTTAAAATAAAATACTTGAAAGCTGATCTGACCTTCCAAATTAGGGTGAATTGCATACAATGGGATGAAGTGGCTAACAGGGTTTGAAGAGAATGTGCCTGTGACAGCTATATCCAGGTAGGACCAGAATGTGTTGGTAGTGGGGAAACTCTTCCAGTCTGGACAAACCAGAGCATAAACACATACATAGGAACTCCCAAAAGCCCCAGCTAAGAGCTGACTCCAGAATAATAGGTGTCTACAAGTATTGGCCACAGAAGCCAGGATCTGGAGGCCTGCAGAGGCTGCAGAGCTCTCTGGGCCACAAACTGCTCTAATCAGTACACACAGATCTCAGAGGGAGAACAGAGGCAGACCCAGCAGGTCCTTGAGACGGCCTCAGCTGCACTTCAGACAAATCACTGCCTCTCTGCACTTCAGTTTACCAGTGTTTTACCCCTCCCAAGGGTACCCCTTTGATAACATGAAGGCTATGAATTTCCTTAGGAGAAAAATGTATCCACGTGTATCCTGAAACAGGCTATTTCCATTACCCCCCACTACCAGAGGCCCTCCAGAGAATAACCCTCAGGTTAAAATATTTCTATGTATCATTTTCAATCTAGACAGGTAGGGAAAGTTCTGTCTATAGGAAAGCTTCGATGTCAGGCTCCAGTGGGCTGCAGGCAGCCACAGAAGTCTGTGACATATGATTATGTGTTGGAGATACTAGCTCTTCAAGTTCTGTCTTCTTCATTGAAAGCCTGGGAACAAATAAACCTCATTGACACCTAGAACACACACAAAAGCCAGATCTTCTGGAAACGACTCCATGGCCCAATTTTCTGGGATTAGGATCCAAACAGGCCGGCAGCACAGGCTGATAACTGCTGTCTCACTGGACACGTAGCAAATGAGGGCTCCACGCTCTTTAGACATGAGATGCTTTTTCACTCTCTGGAATACAGACCCATATGCTCACCTGTACATCCCACCTAGGAGACATCTGTCACCAGCTCCAGTGCAAGCTGCCAGGTGGCCTCAAGGGTTGGAACAAAAATACAGACACTGCTGACATTTGAATTAGGGTGGCCATGTTTTGCTTACCACATCAAGACAGAGCTAAGAGAGCCCTCATCTTAGAGAGTACTTACTTCTCCTTTGGGCTTGGCAGCAAGGAATGGACTGCGAGAGAGTCCAAGTGAAAGGGGAGGTGGTCTCACACAGTTCTATCACGGGTTGCAATGTATACACCAGGAGAGATTCATCTATATTGCTTTCCACTGGGGGCCTACACTCCCCAGCTCAGGCTGAGAAAACACACTCCTACACACCACATCCTGAGCATTGACTTAACCAACTCAGGACCCTTAAGAAGGAAAGTAGACTACGCAAAATAGTCAGTGTTGAATATGCATGAACAATGCCCCCCCCCCAAAAAAAAGGATACTTCTGACTTGGGGAGGGTTCCAGCAAAGCTCTTGGAAGTTGGGTCCTGAAAGCAGCAGATGTTGTACAGGCAGCGTGGAGAGGGAGGGTGTGCCCAGAGAGCCGCTTCAGCAGGGCTTAAGTAGGGGTCTCAGGACTTGTGCTTTCCAGATCTCCAAATGAGTGCTAAAACAGCCCAAGCTGCAAGCAGCAGAGGGCCTCCTGCATGCTATGGGGCTGCTTAACAATGGTCCTGACCTTGCTGTTAATTCTTTGTTCTGGTAAAGGATCACCCTGTTCTGTTATAGGACCTGGAGGTAAGAGGGGATGGGGAGATGGGTAGAGGGGGATGGGGAAAGGGTATCTAAAACCTGTAACAGACTTTCCACACAGTACTTTAAAATACTTCCCAGGGAATCACCTTTGAAAGGAGAATGAAAGAAAAAAGCCATTTTTTTTAAAGGACAGAGACAAAGGCTCCTGCCCCCCCCCCCACATACACGCACACCACACAGGTGGGCACCATCAAAGCAATCTCTTACCAATTTTGTGGACTCTGGGCAACCTGCCCTTCAGGACAGAGATGGCCAGCTGGCTCACTCAGCAATTTGGATCAAGGAATCCCACCACTATGCACAGACCAGGGAGGGCAATGACATATTCTCCACGGGCCACTAGGCATTCAAATCTGTTCATTTGACCAGGAGCAAAGAACTAAGAAACCAAACAAAGCAGATCTGGGCCCTGTCATAGCTTGATAAATGGAAAATCAATTTAGTCTTTATAATCCTCCAGTGTCCCAAATTGCAGGAACAGTCGTCACATACTTTGTTGCCCTACAGAGTTTATTATCTGGCATTTAAAGCGAAGCTTTCAAAGAATTTTCACTACATTTATGTTAGTTGGCTAGACTTTTTATTACTGTGACAGAAATCCCCACAAAAACAACTTAAAGAGGCACGATTAATTTTGACTCATAGCTTTGGGGATTCCTGTCTGCAATAAGATGGACCCATGTTCCTAGTCCTGTAAGGAGGCAATTTATCTTGGCGGAAGTTTGCAGTAAAATAGAACTGAGCAACTCACCACAGCTAGACAGCAAAGAGAAAAAGAGAGGGAGGGGCCCAGGACAAGATACAGCCACCAAGGCCATTCCCCTAAAGATCTAATTCCTCTAGGTAGCCTCTGCTTTCTAAAGGTTCCAGAACCTCCCGAAATAGCAGCACCAGCTGACACGGCCTTCTCAGCAGACACTTCATATCCAAACCATGACAGCTCCTTCTATAATGTTACATAAGATTATAAATGCACTCATAACATTACAAATTAATATGCTCACTCTGAATTCACAGCATGAATTAATGTCAGGTCGACACTACCCTAGGCACTAACGAATCATCAGAGGGTGTCTAGGGATGTACCTTAGTGGGCAGGGTGCTGGCCTAGCATGCACAAGGCTCTGGGTTCTGTTCCCAGCACCATATAAGCCGGGTATGATGCTGCATACCTGTGATGCCAGCACAAAGGAGGTGTGGTCAGGAGAATCAGTAGCTCAAGGTCATTTTTAGTTATAAACTGGAGACCATTGTGGGCCACATGAGACCCTGTCTTTAAAAAATAAAAAATACCAGGTGACAATTCACAAACACATTTAAGGAGAAGACCCTATGTGAAGCTGTAACAAGTACAGATGGGAGAAATGAATTGAGAGGAAGTTCAGAGGGTATGTCTCTCCTCTATACTTTCTTGTATATTTCCAGCATCATTGGCCAGATCCTGGTATGACTTTCCACGGTGACAACTTCTGCCTCGGTGAGCAGTGACTTCAGTGAGAATTGGGACTCGACATTCACTTGAGCTTCTTTTTAGCCTTGTCTGAGGGCTGTTTTCTGCCACAACCTCGTTCTTCACCTGATGGATGGTTTTGAAAATTGAGAATAGAAGAAATGAATGTGTGAGGTGAAGGATATGAGAGCTAATAAGAGCTTCATGGGGCCTAGGAAGAAATAGGAAGCTAAGAAAGGATGGGCCAGAGCTAGGCATGGTGGTGTACACCTTTGATCCCAGCACTCAGGGAGGCAGGAGCAGGTGGATCTCTATGAGGCCAGTCTGATCTACAAAGTGAGTCCAGGAAAGCCAGGGCTACACAGAGAAACCCTGTCTCAAAAAAAAAAAAAAAAAAAAAAAAAAAGGAAAGAAGGAAGGAAGGAAGGAAGGAAGGACGGAAGGATGGGCCAGGGCCGGGCAGGTACTTTGCTGTACTCCTCACCCACCTAGCTGGAGTTTGGTCAGCACATCATGGCTTCTGTACCAGGAGGCTGATGACCTTCTCCCTCACCCACAGAACTCCCCCTGCCCCATTAATAGCCTAAAGCCAGGTCCACCTTCCTACTCCTTCCTGAAATGGCTCCATAGTCTAAGCCCAGAAAGACAGAAGTCTGAAGCTCTACCACTCCTCAGTTCTATGATCTTGGGCAAGGCATTTAAACACTCTGGGACCTATTTCTGCATCGGCTCCTTTGAAAAGATGGGCAAAGAGAACATCTACAAAACCTGGGAATCTATAGTCTTCCTGCTATCATCAGGCGCTCTCTCCCCCTTTCTTCTCTTAGAGCAGTGAACTACCCAACAAAGGCCTTTCTTTCCATGACCCCCAACAAAAGTCTTTCTTTGTCAGTCGTTTTTGTGTTGTTGTTTTGTTTTGTTTGTTGCTTGTGCCCTGAGATCACACCCTGCTGTGAGGACAGTAGAGTCAAGAATGTGAGCCTGCAGGTGTCACGGGGAACCCAGCCATGGTGGTGGCCCAGAGAAAGTGGAGAGACACACAGTGATGAAATCTGTTTGCTTTCATCAGCAGTGCGGCCACTGCCCAAGCTGGCCTGGCTTGTCCCTGCTCTCTGCCGCCCCCTGTTGGTTCAGAGCCTGAAGAACTACTTTGTTGTTCATTATGCCTGCAGCGGAAGTGAGATCATAGAGGTAGCTAAAGTGCAATCTGTAGATGTACCCAAGCCAGTCCTACCCTGCCATGATGTCTGCTTTGGGATGCTAACAGAGCAAATGGCCCTGTGATCTACGGTTCCATCCAAGCAGGAAAATCAGGCTCTCAAATCCAGCTTTGGGAGGCAGCAACAGGGGGATTGAAGAAGCCCAAGTCCCATCCATATTAGCAAAACTGCAGCAGGGATAGGCACACCCACCAGCAAGAAGGAGGCGGGCACTGCTTTTCTCTCAGGTGCCTTCACGTTAGACACCTGTTAGAAAGTGGTGTCCACGCCAAAGCAGGCTCTTTCCTCAGTTACTCTTCCCTGGAAATACTCCTATCGACCTGCCCAGAGGTCTCTGGGTTGACTGCAGACCTCTTTACGATGACTATTGAAATTAGCCGTTACGGGAACTTGCTGCACTTTAGATGGATTTGAAGACACTCTGTGGGAACCTGGCAAGGAACACCTCCCTTTCCTCACCACTGGGCCCCTGATAGGCGCTGCTGTCCATTGTTTCTTCCCAGTGAGCACTGACCACCCTCAGAATCCTCCACAAAGGGCATCCTGCTCCACTAAGAGAGTCCTGGTCACCGTAAGCCTTGCCGCCCAAGATAGTCTGTCTCTTTTTCAGGGTTTGAAGCACCTGCCTGGAGCCTGCAGCCAGGGAGGGGGCGTGGACATCCATAGCCTGCTCTACACCTGAACCGGGGTCAGATCTCTCCAGAAAGTCTGAGTGTGTGGTGGTTTGAATGAAAATGGCCCCCAAAGGCTCAGATAATTGAGTACTTGGTCCCTAGCTGGTAGAACTATTTGGGAAGGATTAGGAGGTGAGGCCTTGTTGGAGGGATATGTCACTGGAGCCAAGCTTTGAGGCTTTGAAAGCCCCCCTGACATCCCCAGTGCACTCTCTGCTTCCTGCTTGGGGTTTTGAGATAAGAGCTCTCTGTTGTTCCATGCCTTCACCCCGCCATCACAGACTCATCCTTCGAAACCATAGCCCCAAATAAATTTTTCTTCTCTAAGTTGCCTCAGTTGTGGTAAGTTATCACACTATTAGAAAAGTAACTAAGGCAGGGTGTGTCCTAGTTGCAATGGGCAGGTCAAGGCAGTGGGTTTCCCTCTTTGAAATATATGAGCTAGCCTAATTATGGCATTTCATAAAGAACAGGAGTCATTACTCAGAAGCATCCCTAAGCCACCAGCGCCTGAGGGTTTTTTTTAAGACATCAAAGTTGTTCATACAAAGAATTCCTGCCAGGCCAGTTAGCCAGGGGACAGCAGGCACGGGTAACAGGGATGACATTAGCAGGTGTCTTACCTAGGGTTTCTATTGCTGTGATATAAAACACATACACAAACACACACACACACACACACACACACACACACACACACACGACCAAAAAGCAACTTAGAAAGAGAAGAATTTATTTCTACACACACACACACAGACATGACCAAAAAGCAACTTAGAAAGAGAAGAATTTATTTCTTCTTACAGTTCCACATCACAGTCATCACAAAGAAGAATCAGAGTAGAAATTCAACCAAGGCAGGGACCTGGGGGCAGGAACTGAGGCAGAGGTCATGAAGGAGTTCTGCTTACTGGTTTGCTCCTTATGTCTTGTTCTGCCCACTTTCTCATAGCACCCAGGACCACCAGCCCAGGTATGGCATCCTTCATCCACAGTGAGCTGCATCTTCCCACATCAATCACCAACCAAGAAAACATACCATAGGCCATAGGTCATTTCTCAACTGAAGTTTTCCCTTCCAAAATGACTCTAGCTGGTGTCAAGTTGAGAAAAAAGTAGCCAGAAAAACTGATGTCCTTTCCTCCAGTGTTTCCTGAGGCCACATCAGAGCAACTGAATCCTGAGATTCCAGCGATGACAACAGAGCAGAGAAGAAACAGAGCCAAACCCTTAAGCTATAGGTGTAGAATCTCTTAAGGTTCTTCTTGACAGGCCTGGACCCGGGAGCTTCAGACCCTGCAGCTGTCTGCACAGAGTTTATGCTGTCAATGGCAGGCCTGAAAGAAACTGGGACCAGTCTGAACCACTCCTCACCTCTCTGCTAACCAACTCAAATGCCACATGTTGTGGTGAGCAGAGGAGGCACAGGCATGGTGGAAATCTCCAATATGGGGAGGTCCCTGGGGAGGGACCCTGTACCTGGTCCCAATGCACCCAGCTCCAGGCAGGTGATCTGGGCATCCCAGAAGGAGATGACTTCAGAGTGATTTCTGGGAAAAGCCTGGGCAAGTGAAAATCTGGCTAATTCCCTCCCTGGAACCTAGCAGGCAAATGAAGACCAGTAAATGCTATAGCAAGAAAGGCTATGACCTGTATGTTTTTAATATGAGAAAGGCAAAAACCTAACCTCCATCAGCTCAGTGAGCTTTTGAGCCTGGAATATTGTCACTCTCCTCTGCGGTATTGGTCCTGTTTAATCTGCTTGGGGGCACCTAGGCAGGCAGACAGTCTGTTTTCAATTATCACTTGTCCTGTTGTCATCTCCTGAGCTGTTCCTCATCTAGTCCCTGGGTCCAGTCTACAGATATCTGCTACAGTAACTGTGGATTAAGAATTCTGAATCTCCATCTTCTTGGATATAGAAATTTCTATTAATTTCCATAGTATGTGTGTGTGCGTGTATGCACATGCACACAAATACACCTGTGAGATTCCCACCTAGAGCAAGCTCACAGGCAATGTAAGCCCAGGAAAATCTCTATATGCTCTCTCCTTGATTCAACTGCCTCAGTATAATACATCTGTATTTTACAATTATTTATCATAATTTATACAAATACAATAATGCAATTATTGTATACAATAAATGTATACAATTGTATATATTATACCACTGTATAATGTGTAACACACCCAAAAATACTTGCCTCACAGGTTTGCTTTGGGAGCTGAGTGAGCTAATGCAGCACCCAGAACACTACAGAACACTATCCAGAACACTCCAGAAGTACCTATCATTTCCATTCTTCACTATTGTAATGGGTGGGTGTGAGAATGGCTCTGCAGAAAGATTCCAGGAGTTTCCTATTTAGCACAAGTCTTCTGATCAGGAGAGAAAGAGAAGGTTTATATCCAGGGCACTGGGGTCAGGACACGACACTGGGGTGCGCTGATATCAAGCCCCACAAATGTGGAGGCCATATCTACACCAGCCATGGCCTCACCAGTTGAATGGTGCATACAACATGCTTAGCCAGGTGAAAGAATGCTGGGTGCTGGTAGGAACCATACCCTGCTCCATTTCAGTCTTTTAACAGCCAGTGTTGCCTCTCCTCCCTGGTCCTGGAGAATGTCCACAGGAGGGTCCTGGCAAGAAAGCATCTCTACCAAGCGGGTTTCTCCCGTCATGGAGAGAAGAAAGAGCAATTGGCTGTGAGAGGGGTCTGCTGAGCTGTCCCTTAGCTGGTTGCTCAGCCATGTCACTAGGTAGAGAGGCTGCAGGCTTGAATACCAATAGAACCAGACAGACTTTGTTAGAGTTCCTACTGCTTTGATGAAACACCATGATCAAAATCAAGTAGGGAGGAAAGGGTTTATTTGGCTTACACTTCATCAACTGTTCATCAACAAAGCGACGGAGCCTGGTCAATCATGTACATGTACTATGAGAGAGGGAATGAGGATTAAGAAAGAAAGCAAGGTGAGACAAAGTTAGCTGGGCTTCAGCAAAGGCTGAAGCCGAGTGTATTTCTCCCAAACCAACTTTTATATGCTCCAAGTGTATACAGAGCTAACATGACAACCGTATCTTAGGAAATTCATGAGGCAAGTTTGTTCCTTGCACAGGGAACAAAAGGTCAAAGAACAGTCAACTATAAACCAACAAAATAATGTCTTACTTCCTTAGAAACTGAAACAAAAGTCCTTTAAGTGCAAGTGCAAGCTTAGATAAAAATGGAGTCAGCATTGTCATGGCTCTTCACAACATAGGAAGTTAGGACAGGAACTCAAACAGAGCAAGAACCTGGGTGCAGGAGCCGATGCAGAGATCATGAAGGGTACTGCTGACTGGCCTGCTCCCAATGCTTTCTTATAAAATCCAGGACCACCATTCCTGGGATGGCACCACCCACAATGGACTGAGGCCTTCCCTTTCAATCACTAATTAATTAAGAAAATACCCTATAGCCAGGTCTTATGGAGGCATTGTCTCAATTGAGGTTCCCTCCTTTCAGATGAATGTAGCTTATGTTGAGTTGGCATAAAATCACCAAGCACACAAAGCTGCTTTGTCTGTCCCCTGTCAGTTTACCTATAAAGTAAACTCTGGAAACCAGGCTTTGCCCTAGCCCCAGCTAGGCTTGGAGCAGATATTTGTGAACTGGACCCAGAGACTAGATGAGGAATAGCTCAGCAGATGACAACAGGACAAGTGACAATGAAAACAGACTCTCTGCCTGCCAGGGTGCCCCCAAGCAGATTAAACAGAACCAATACCACAGAGGAGAACGACAATATTTGAAACTCAAAATCTCACTGAAATGAAAGAGATTAGGTTTCTGCTTTCTGGTGTTAAAAACAGGCCACAGGTCACACTTCCTGCCACAGCATCTACTGGTCTTCATTTGCCAGAGAGGGGATGTCCATCTGGAGCTGATGATTTTAGCTACCTCTACAGCTCCTTCGTTCTATAGCTCTCGGGCCTGTTTGTCTGGTGTGTGAGGTGTGTCACTGGTTAAGCCTCACCTTCGGTACCTCGGCTCTGTCTATAACTATCCCTTCAGGGACATCTGCTTCCCTAGCAGCCTACTATCTTCCTCAAGCTGTATTCTTAATGCTCAAGGAAGGAAAATAGGCCTTAGACAACTTAGACCTATTGGCAATATCTGACTAGAATGTAGTGTCTGCAGGGTGGTCCATGTAGAGAGAGCCAAGGGTCGTTCAGCATTGACTACTGCAAGGTCAGGGAGAGGAAGTTAACAAGCTTATGATATAAACATTGAGTGACACCACTCTGTCAGCCCAAATATGGAGTCTTCAGCCTCTGTGGAAGAGAAGGGACAGATATGACCTCTGAGGGTGTCCAAGAACTTGTCAGAGGTAGGTTTCCCAAAATTAGAAAGCAATCACCACAGACTCCTGTGGTGATTAAAAATTTACTAGGTGGTGGCCAAGGCCTGCCTGCCGAGCCCCCACAGGCCTTAAAGGCAGGTAATAAATTGTTCCAATGGCCTGAAATGGTTCAGTTTTAGCACTCAAATTTCCACATCCCACAAACCCCAGTCCCACACTGACTGTGATGTAATCAGCCTCCCCTGGTGCCACAGCTTGGTCACCAGGAGCACAGATTCCCCTTAAGAAGGAAGCACACCTGATACCCCCTCACTGACACTGCAGTCAGCAGTTCCTCTGTGGGAACCATCTGACCCCCAAGGACTTGCCATTCCAGGGTGCATCCGTGTGGTTGAGGCAGAAGCAGGAGGGTGGTAGACAGAGCCATCTGCGGCCAGGGTACTTGGCAGCTCTTACTTACTGCAGGACATGAGATCCATGGGACTTTCCACATGGCACATCTGCTAGTTACTCGCTAGTCACAAGGACACACTTGGAATAAGGCAAGTCTCCGTTATCCAGAACCTTCCTTTCTCTGCAGTTAACCGTCAGCCATCCCCTAACATCCCAGTCAACTGTTCTTATCTAATATTCAAGGAGCACTCTGTTTCCATGTCTTTCATGTCCTGTTTCCACACCCTTCTCTAACACCCAGAGAAGAATAAAACGTCCTTCCTTTCATGTTTTTGCAGCATTACCTGCCATGGCTACAGAAAGGAAAGAAAGAAAGAAAAAAGAAAGGAAGGAAGAAAGGAAGGAAGGAAGGAAGGAAGGAGGAAAGAAAGAAGAAAGAATAACCAAAGAAAAGCTTTTAAAAAAATCATTTGCCTCAGTCAAACCTCCATGGACAGCCATCCAAATGGAAGCAGGAAAATGAAATTAACTGTGGTGCTCCTTGTTGTATGCGTCCTTCCATCTGGGCTTGAAAAAAACAAAAAACCTCCTCGTGCCTTTAGCCTTGTCTGCTACCGGTGACATCTGTCAGCCAGAGAGTTTAATTGTTGGTAAAGGCACGGCCCTGATATTTGAGCACCACACAAATAGCGTAAATACAATTTAACCGCCATTTCCAGAAACCACAAACCTGTGTGTCGTGCACACCAAATGCTAAGGCTGATTAGCACAAAATTTAATTTTCGTTAATATCAGCCCAAGACAAGTAGAGCATGAAATTACCCTGATATGTCGATATTATGCTCCCTAGTTCCAACTGTGTCCCGTAGACTCCTGTGGCGGGAGACAGGTGCCTCCCTGTGTGGCGAAGAACCCCAGCAATCAGCATGAGCTGGACGAGGAGGCAAGATGATTGGGTACGCTGGCACAGGACAGCATTCCTACAGCCATAGCTCAAGGGCTGTGGGGTAACACTGCCGAAGGACACCTGGAGCCTGGGGGTCTGGGATTTTAAATCTTATGGCCAACTTGCACAGGTCATATGCTATTGCCTAAATAAATCACAGGCCCATTCAAAGCCAGTTTTGGCTACTGCTTACCCTTGAAGTTAAGAATCATCTGTCCACTTAATGTGGTGGTGGGGGTAGGGGTCAAAAGAAGATTTTATTATGTGAAAATTACATGAAAGTCAAATTCAGTGTCCATAAAAGTTTGACTGGAGCCCAGCCATTACTCTCATCTAGTTTTGTCTGCAGCTGCCCTGTGCTACCGGAGACCTGGGGTCTTGCAGGAGCATACACACAAACTGACAAGTCCTAAACATTTACTTTCTGTCCCCTTCCTAGGAATGTTTGCCAGCTTCTGAGCTAAGATAATACTAGTTTTCAAATGAGCTCTCTGGAGGAGGGACCAGGAGTCAAAGGGAGCAGAGGAGGATTTTGAGTGAAGCAGCCATCTTTGTGTCGGTTATACACAATGCACTTTTGTTTGAGAAGCCAAACTTGTCCAGGATCTGCACAATGGTTTAAAAAGTGCTTTCTCTTTGGTGCTTCCCATTTGGTTTTGGAATGGTGAGCTATAGAGTGGCTGCAGGAAAGCCAGCACTAGCCCCAAATGCAGCTCAGACAATAGCAGGTATGTGTATGTGAACACAGGCATTTATCCAACCAGAGAGTCAAACACGCAGGGAATTATGTTACAATCCCCAAAGGAGCCCAGTGCAAGACTCTCTTCCCCATGTGTCTGTCAAACCCCAACTCATTTGTTTTAAGACAAGTTTGTGTACGTTATTGATTACAACATTTGTGCTACACTAATATTTTCTATTAATCCCTAGAATGATATCCTTGCCTGGAGAAAGGGTTTTTGTAGACAGAAGTCAAGGCTCTTCAAATGACTATCCTGATTTTTTGAGTAGTTTTTTAGGCCATCCCAAGTATCCTATTAAGATGAACACACAGAATGGAAGGCCCACAAAAGGGGTACAATGCACAGGCCAAGATGGAAGACATATGGCCACAAATTTAAGAATTCTGGGACAATCACTATAAGCAGATGGAAGTAAATGCATTCTCCTCAGTTTTGTACTTCTGGACCCCAGAACTGTGAATCGATTCTTGCTGCATTATACCTCAGAATCTATGTTAATTTTCTTTCTGAGTTTTTAGGAATTAATACACAGCTACAAAGAGTTTTATCATAAAAAATATTCCAGTCCCAATGATTCTCATTGCTCTGTATTGAATACTCATGTGTCACTTAAAAACCCTATTTGTGGTGTAAATACTACCAGGGCCAGCTTCAAACTTCTAATACAGCATCCGTTAAACCTGAACATACCATTACATTGTGTCTTTACTCAATAGTTGATTATCTATATTCAGTTTGGGCACAGTTAAGTAAGTATTGACTTTTATCTTTGTCCCCCTACCCCGTGTGTGTGTGTGTGTGTGTGTGTGTGTACAGACATGCAGGTCAGAGGATAATCTCAGGAACAGTACTACAATGGTAGCTTCTGCTCAGTTTTCTAAGCATTTCAGTTAATGATATTCTAAACCATGGAAACAGACTTGTCATGACAATATTTTCCCAAAAACATTGTGGCTTTTTGTATGGAGACTTTTCCTGGTTTGTTTTTATTTTGTCTAACAGCCTAGCCAGCATAAGCAAGAATGCACTATGGTAAGTGTTCATGGAAACTTTTGAGTTGCTGAGGGCCCCTGGATCAAAACTCTTACAAGTATCTGGGCTCCTTTCACATGCCCAGCATGCTAGATAACAGAGCTACAGGACTACCAGGATGGCTATAACTTTTGCCCTTTAAAGCTTCTTCAACAATAACTATGCTGATGAAGGTGGATGGCATTTACAAAGCACTTACTATGAGGAAAAGAAAGACTCAGAAAATAGAAATCTAGATTAACTTTATCAACTCTAGCATCCAACCCAAGAAGTAATACTGTGAACCACTGAGTGGGTCAACATAGTCAGGCAGAGGCAATGCCACACAACTAAGTAGGGAAGACAGGGAGAGTGTTCATGTAATCTCACTAGCGTCAGAGAAGAAAGTGGAGTTTGCCAGAGCCGTGGCTTCCAGGCTGTTTCCATCCCTAACCCAACCCCCTTCATAGTGTTCTTCCTGATGGCAATCCACAGTCTTAGGAGGATCCTTAGAGCTGGACCCTAAGCTCTGTATACAGAAGCACTGATAAGCTGGACTAATAGTGTCTGCATATGTCTTACAGCTGTGCTAAGGTGCCTCGGGAATCTTCCGCCCAGATCCACACCCCACAGTCTGACAAACACCAGCAGACTCAAATTAAGGGTTGCTTGGGAATCCGTGGCCAGTATCTCTCAAGATAGCACAGCCAAGGAAAGACAGAGACCAAGACTGCACCCCGAGTGCAGGATGCATCCAGGACAGGATCCAGAAGAGGAGTTTAATGGAGGGTATGGAAAAAAAGGAAAGTCAGCGGAGGTTTAGAAACTTCAAGGAGCATGTTAAAATTTGTTCCTTCAAGTTGCTGACAGTGCCTGATGACATTGGTGTTAATGTAGGAGAAAGTGAGGGCCTGACTATGAGTATGGCTTCCTTGTAACACTGACATTATGACACAGTTGTCTACTTAAAGAATCTTGGAGGCAGTAGATGCTCCCGGTCTCCTAAGAAGCAAAGATGTTTTCTTTTCAACCAGGATTTTCAAATTTCGGGTCTTGGACTCACAGATGCCCATGCAAGGCATCCTGATGGTGACTCCCAAGCTCCTCTCACCAGAGTCCCTGCTTTCTCCCAGGCTAGCAGCATCACCTGGCTCCTTGAATCAATAAAGCCAACTGGTCACATCAGAAGCTCCCCTCACTGACGGTCAGAGGGCTGCTCTTTAAGCATGACTGGCTAAATCTGCTTGAACCACTGCTTAAAGATAGATTACAAAGAAGTGTCAGTCTCATCAGAGGGCAAGTGTGCCTTGTGCATAAACTATGGGGTGGGGAGGGAAGAGAGGGGAAGATGAAAAGGAGAGAGGAAAGAGGGAAGAAAATGGAAAGAGAAAAAAAGGAAGAGGCAAACAGACAGAAGGTAGGAGTCCGAGGGGGTGGGATCCTGAATCTGAATGAGGAAGTCATGGTGAGTGGTCTCAAACAGGCTTCTGGAAATACCCCAGCAAGGAGGCAGTGAGCCCTTTTGGAAATCACTGGAGCAGGAAAGTGGTGTTGACCTAACTATTGTGCCTGCCCTTTTATTATCAGCAGGTAAGGGAGAGACTAAAACTATCCCTCCGTACCCAGACTAATAGTCTCTGTGACTTCTGTCTTCCCTCTTCCCTGCTCCATGCTGCCAGTTTTGGTAACCAGCTTTCTATCTTCATTCTGTCAGAGACATCTGCATACAAGCTTCTTGGTTTTCACTTCAACAGTCTCCGCGACTCCCCGTCTTTCTCCACCGGGCTTTCACCCTTTCCTCACTCTTCTCTCATTCTTTCAGGACTGACTATTCTGTTTCCAAATGCAATCAATCGCTTGAGGATTTAGCTCTGCCTGTGTCCTTGGGGACAGCCACAGTCCCAAAGCACAGCCTCTAGGTGCCAGGCTTCCAGGGCATCTTCTGGGCCGGGTCAAGTGCAGCACTGAGTCAGTCCAGAGCCAGGGGACGGGCAAAGCACCCACATCCTTCCTTTGAAGCAAAGTTAGCCTGTAAAATTAACATTTCTATTTAAAGACAGTGAAGTTTGGACAGGATATCAAAGAAAGTCCAGTCAGGAAATGGAAACTGCACCAGGAATTTAGAGATTATTTGATGTGAATGGTCTTTCACCAGGAATCAGAGAACTGTAAGACAAAGAAGATGCTGAAGCTGCATGGAGACGGGTGGCAGGGAGCACTGTCACCCACAGCTGGAGGAGCAAGGAAGCCAGGAATAGAACAGAGACCCTCAGAGATGGAGACACAGGTGAGGAAAGGAGCTCACAGCCTGGGTGGATTAATGAGAATGCTGTGAGAGTGTGGGGAAAAAAATAAAACTAGGGCCAACTGCTCCACTGAAATGAGTGGTCACTGCCAAGGTAAAGCAGCACACCTTGAATTGCAGGTAGCTGGAGCGTCGGAGGGCCAGGGTGACGGAGGGACAGGGTGATGGGTGGCTGGGACAATGGTGGTGGTGACCAGAAACTGACAGGAAGAAGCATAGACCCTTTCCCTCCTCCTACTTCCACAGTAAGTAGAACCCTCTCTAGCTCCAGCTAGCAAAGGAGGGATAAAAACGCAGAGTGAGAAAGGGTGTGTAGGACTCACAATGATGGTATGTGCCCGCAATGCCAGTTCTCAGGAAATGGAGGCAGAAGTGCTTGTGGGCCTGCCTGAGCTGCATAGAAAGCCTGTGGCTTAACTAGGCTATAGAATGAGCCTTGTCTCAAAGAAGAATAAGATTAAAAATAAAAATAAAACAACTTGTTAATCAGAAGCTTGTTACCACTTATTTCCACTGCAAGGGGGCAATGGAAATCAAAAGCGAAAAGATATGAACTTAAAATTTACCAAGTGGTTATTGCAGCCATAAGCTACGAACATGTATAGCCATGTATAAATAGCATACATGTGCACACGTGTGTGTGTGTGTGTGTGTGTGTGTGTGTGTGTAAAATGCTAGCTCCCAATTTCTAAAAACATCTAATATTTATTAAGACAAATGACCTAATGCATTCCTTTTGAGGACCCAAGGAGGTAGACACCAGGAGATTCCTCATCTCATAGATCTGAGCTGAAACTCTACAAATGTTAAGAGACTGCTTATGCTGCTCAGAGGAGGAGACCCGAGATCAGCCCCACGGAGCCGTACATGGGCCCAGCCTCCCCTCCTGTCTGCTAAGCACCACAGCTACAGAGTCTGCTCTCCTTCCCACACTCCTGTGATCCCTTCCCCTGAGACCACTGGGTTTCTCTTGCCGTCTGCCCTTATGCAGTGAATAGCTCAAGGTCTGTGTTTCATCAAAACACAGGACAGAGCTGCACCACATTAAACACCACAGCAGCAAAGGGAGAGCAGAGAAGAGGGCTTACAAACCAGCACAGTAGCCCAATGCACAGCCAATAGGTCTGTGCTGTAGATAGACGCACTAACCTGGAAAGTCACCAACAATGAATGTCTAATTACAGGTACTGGGCACCACGCTATTGTGTCTGTAGCGTATTTTGCTGTCATAATAACCTGACATCGTGGGTCTCATCACCGACAGCTGCACTTCACAGAGGGGGATTTGAAGGCATTTGGGAAGCTATGTAAGTCCACATCATAGAGCTGCTCACCGACAGGATCGCATCTAGCACAGAATCACTGAGCCCCGAGCACATGCCACCCACTACACTACCTCGCTCCAGGACAGTAAGAAACCCTCATGGCAGCCTATGCAGTCACCAAGAAAGCAGTTATAAAAGAGTGTATGTGCTGGGCCTTGTACACCCAGTGTGAGTATATATGTATTTATTCGTATGTATGTTGTGCATCCAGTGTGAATATATATGTACTTACACATATATTACTGTGTACATGCATGCATGTGCATGTGTGTGTGTGCGTACATGCATGTGTGTGTGTGTGTGTGTGTGTTTAATTTCAGTCCATGGGGCAAAGTCTGGGAGGGTTTAAAATACTAATAAAGGTTAGTTCAGTGAGGTGACTGATATTTTTAAATAACTATATGGCTTTCTGCACTAAAGTCTTCACAATGACATTTTAAAGATTTTTAGAGAAAAGGGTGTCTTCTTGAGAAAACAGCCTGGCACTTGGGGAAACTTTGTAATATTTGGGATGAAAAACAGAGGGAACTTGTGTCGCTGCTAGGCACGCCCCACAAAAATGAGGCTCCAAAGTGTGTGCTCGCCTGAGCTGCAGTGGCAGTCACCCCACACATGGATAAACCAGGAGCCACGGCCCAGCTCTGCTTTCAGCCTGTTCTTTCTCCGCATGCGAAGAAGCTTTTCAGACATGCCGAATGGGAAGGTGACCACTGCGCTTTGAAACCCCAGCCTCCCCAATCCTAATCAAGACAGCTGGGTCCCTCTGCGCACCGACATCTATGCATGGATAGCATTGTCTGCTGGCTGGGTGTCATCCTCTGCGTCGGGAATATTCTCCTATTTCCCCCCAAGCCATGTGTTGCCTTGGAAACATCATGATTCTTACAGAGATCTAAGCAAAGAGAAATAATAAAAAATAATAAAACCTCACACTTAAAAGTCCAGTTTTCGTGCCGCCAAGGTATTTCGCTCACGCCTTCCTCTGGATAAAAGGACCGGCAGACAGAATGGCTCATACTGTGAATCACTCAGATAATTACTAATTAGAGAAAACACACTCTTCTCTGTTCTCTGGGTAATTCAGGTCAAAGTGCAATGAGGCAGACTGCAAAGGCCAGTGCTTCTGTGAACAAATTCAGCCCCATACCTAATACTGAGACCAAAGAGACAGTACTTCACGAGAGGCCATGAAACAGCTTGCCATCACCACATCAATTCACACAGAAGGAAGGAAGCCCAGGGACCTTCTCTCTGAGTGACAGTCCACAAACGTGTTTTGTAAAAGTTAGATATGAAATGGCCTAGCTTTGCAGGACGTGTGGGCTTTGGCAGAACCACTCAGCCCTGCTACAGATAATATGTAAGAAGGAGTGACCTGATAAAACTTTATTTTTAAAAACAGACATTGCCGTGGGCAGTCACTTGTTGAACTTTCTCTAGAGTGTAGAGTCCTAGGATGTGTCTGTGGTACTCAGGGATAACCTTGAGGAAAACAGGCAGGTTGGTAGAGCTGTCCTCATTGGCTTCTTCAGTGAAAGCATTGTATCCTATAAGCCTGGCTCTCACCTGAGCACTAAGTGAAGTCCCTGGAGTTTATACTTCAGGGAGGAGGCATAGTAAGCAAGCAAGAATATTACTAACAAAGATATGTGACGTAAATATGATAGGCTAATGCAACAGGGGAGGGAAGACAATTTGTCTAGCATGGTCGGGCCACTCCTATACAAACTACCCACTCATGTCAGGTTAAAGAAAAGTTGCCGAAAATGTGGATATTTAGGCAAAGGGTGGGTTATAAAGTGTAAAGAAGCCAAATGCAGAGCCTCATGCAGGGGCAGATTGAGTACCTCCACAGAACAGAAAAACCAGTCCCGTTGTAATGAAGACTATAGCAAACAAGGCGTAGCCGATGCCATCAAGGGTTACTGCTGGTGAGACCTTGCAAGTCCTAGGACATCTCTTGGACTTCACTTGGCTCCAACAAGAAGCACTCAGGGGCTCCAGCTCTTGCTTGGTGGTTCCTGTGTCAGGTACAGTTAGTTCTGGGGGTGGGCGATTAGTAGGACTCATTCTGGCAAGTAAACACAAGAGCTTTCTCACCAGGCAATTGAAGATGGATTTAAATAAAATAAATAGATTCCGGGGTAAGATCTGAGGTTCCTACCAAGTGTTATCTTGTTTTTCTCTTGATGAAAATGAACTGGGAAACCCAGAAGGAAACCAGCAGCCTGGTTCAGAGTCATGTTCATGGAATGAGCAAAAGGCAAAAGCTGCTGTCTCCCAAGTTTCTATTTTCACTGCCAAAGCAATGATCTTCAAAGTAGAACTCACAAAACATACAGGTTAAGGAGACATTGAAACTTAGGTAAGATGGTTGTAGACTATGTAAAGGAGAATACCAGGTCAGGTCTACACAGGCATCACCAACATCCATGTCAGACCTGTGAGAAGAGAACAGGGGCCCAAACAGGAAATGCTGTTTTCAAAAAGGATAACAAGGCAGATGCCAAAACTACCTCCTATAAGCTGAGTGTCATTCTCCAGGCACATAAGAAAATGCTGAATGATTTTTAAAACTCAGCATATAACAAGCAATAGGGAAGAGGCCCTCACAGTAAGCAGTGTAGCTCATGAACACAAAACTCACAGGGTCACCCCATCATCCTTCTGAGAAGTTGGCCACCCCAGTGTTGAGTATGAACACCAGGTTACCCACTGCATGAGGCAGACACCATGTCTGCCTTCATTAGTTCAGGGAGAAGCCTTAGTAACATGCTCCAGCGGTCCCCTTGATCCTACTCAATCCTATCTTTTTCCCACTCTTTATCAGTGAGTTGGATAAAGATTTGGGGTTCCTATCCAATTACACATTGTGTGATGAGGACCTAATTTGGCTGAAACTAATAGATAAATAAATATTTACTGTTTCACAAATACTCTGAAAGTATAAGTGCTTAAAAAATAGTTAAATGAGCTGGTACATGCTTTTAATCCTAACATTCCTGAGAGGCAGAAGCAGAGGCACCAAATCTCTGTGGATCAAGGATAGCCTGGTTTACATAGTAAATTCCAAGCTGGCTAGGGGCACATAGTGAAACCCTGTCTCAAAAGCAGATAGAGAGACAGACAGATAGACAGACAGACAGACAGATAGATAGACAGACAGTCAACTGGCCACAAGTGTTGATCTTGTTTTTTTGTTTTGTTTTGTTTTGTTTTTCCCTTCTCAGGAAAAGAGAACTGGAGAGAGGATGTCAGTAGATGTGAAATTTTAATAAGTTTTGCCTATCCAGCCTCAGAATCTTGGCAAAATTTAACATTTGATCAAAGTAGCCATACAGAAGGTCAGACAAAGCCAACACAGGAGGCCTGACCTGTCTTTCTTATGGGACATGCAGAATGCAGCAGCTAAATACCTCCACTACCCCATCCATCACCACCCTTGCCCAGGGGAAATTCTTTTCTGAAGAAATTGAACAATTCTAAACAAAAGACTCATAGTGAAAGCTGGGTTTCCCCCAGTACCAGCCTCCTTACCAAGACCAAGGCCTGCCACAAGACAAACCATGGTGATACACAAAACCATCCATCTGAATGTAACACCTTATTATTAGATATGGAAGGACAAGCTGGAAACTCTTTTCAGTGTGAAAAAGAGGTGATGTTCAACCAACAGAAAGAAGGAAGGTGAAAGTAACAGATACAACAAAGGAGGCAAAGACTTGGGCGAAAAAGCACATCTAGAAATTTTCCTTAAAAAAAGAATAACATTGCAGCTAGGCACACATGTTTAATCCCAGCCCTGGAGGTAGAGGCAGGCAGACATCTGTGAGTTCAATGCCAGCCTTGTGTACATAGTGAGCTCCTGTCTCAATTAGCCAATCAATCAAACAAACAAATAATAAAATAGTGATTGCATGACCAAAGGAACAGAACACTATGAAAAAGGATAAGAGAGAGATGTTGAAGTTAAAAATAGGACATAAACAAAGAGTTGATGGATAAAGTTGAAGAAGTCTAAGAAGAGAAGTAAATAAAAATATGAGGCTAGAGCATAAGACTCCACCAGGAATGAGAAGGACCAATGGCTAGAGAGAATTCCTAAAGAAGAGACCAGACACCAAAAAGGGATGAGAGGAGGACAAACAGTGACTGAATGCACAAACCACCTGGATGAAGGTGTCCCATGGGTCCACCACTGAGATCACAAAAGATCCCACCACAGCTTTGAAGACCTTGTGTTCAAAACCATCCCCTAAAAACCTTGAAAGAAAACCCAAGAAACAACTGATAAGAGCCAAGCTCAGTCAGGCAAAGACTCTCAAGAAAAAACTTATATCTTGGGACAGTATTTCTCAAGCACCATCCTAAGATATGGCCAAGGACCAAACTTTGTTCTCAGTCTGCCAGAGAATGCTACAAAACAGAGTCCAGACTAAAGACCAATGCCAAAGAATTACTAGCAAAAATAAATTCAAAAAAAAGGACTCAATCAAATTATCATAAACATTTCAAATGTTTCTGCTTCTGTGCTTCTCACAGCAGATGGATGGCTTACAGCTTACAGACTGAGCCTGAGCCAAGGGCCACACTGAGTAGCATGTGAGAGCAGAAACATCTGCAAAGATGATTTCAAGACTGTAGTTCTCAAACCAGAATTCTGGACTCAGGTTATGGTTTGAATTGACCAGAATAGAAAGCAAGCATGCTGAGTTTCAAAATAATATAAGCCATTTATCTGCTTTAATCTTTTCTCAGGAAGCTAAGAGACAGTCTAGCACAGTAAAGGGGAAAATCAAAAGTCCATGACCAGCACAGGTTAGAGGCAGGTGAATGGAGGAGTCCACATGCCCAGCTCTGCAGGCCTAAGCTGGTGCGAGGCCAGTCTTGCCTGCGCACTTCTGCTTTTCATCCTTGCAGCCTCCCTCCAAAGCCATGGTATAAACATGTGCTGAGGCTTAGAGAAGTTAACATGGCCCTGTGAGCAAGGTATCAGAAAGGACTATCTGCCTCCACCTTTGAGGAGTTCTTCCTAATACATGAGGCTCAGCTATCTCAGGTTCAGTCTAAAGGCTGTCCCTCTCAGACATCCAGAGGATAAAGGCAGAAGTGGCCACGAGCGGCCAGCTTGGTGTCTGCTCTCTTTCCACACACTGGTGGTCCTAAGAACAATGAAAACTCTAAAATATTGGTATTCCATTCAAGTGGATGCCATATTTTCTCTAATTATTCCCACTGCTAAAATCATTTTGTTGTGTGCTTTTTGAGCAGGAGGATGGGGTGGAGAACCAAATTAATTCCTTGGCAACAAAAAAAAACTAATTAATCAAAACCATTTCTCAGTCATTTGAAGCCTCTTTAGCTTGTGGAAGCAGCAGCCAAAAGGGAACAGGAACATTTAGCTTGACAGAAAAAGAAGACGAGTCAGGTATGCCCTAGAATACCAGTTTCCCACAATGCTCGATGGAGACAGGGCAGTTTACAGAGAAAACAGTATCCTGTGAAAACCGGAACTTCAGGTCAGCGGTGCCTGGTTGCATGCCTTTGAGCAAGTGTGGTTCCCCATCTTTGGTGGTTAGTCTTCTTGGTCAATTGACAGGGTTTAGAATCACCATGGAAACACATGACTGAGTACAGGCAACACCATCCCACCGGCTGGAGCTCCAGGACTAAATTAAAAGAAGAACGTGAACTGAGTGCCAGCTTCCATCTTGCTGCTTCCTAACTGCAGAAGCAACACGACCTTCAGCGCCTGTAGCCATCTTCTCCACCATGAAGGGCTTATATGCCCTTCAGCTGTGAGTGGAAACAAATCCTTCTCTAGGTTGTTTCCTGTTTAGTATTTGGTCCCAGCAATGAGAAGAGCAACTAGCACATCCCTCCCCCACCCCAGCCCTCTGCCCATTTATACAACAGGAATAGCAGCACCCTCTCACAGAATCAGTCTGTGGAGAGACGGGGTGCTGTCGGCAGCACCTTCTCAGCATGCGACACATTGCAAACCCCACACGGGTGACTGTTATTTGTCTGCAAACCTGGCTGCAGTTATAGAAATTGGATATTTTGAGAACATTTTAAAGTTTTTCCAGAAGTTTTTTTTTTAAAGTCCTTATGTTTTTAGAAACATACTCTGAAGAAACAAAAACAGATGCATGAAGAGATCAAGCCACAGGGATGTTTACCAGGCTGCTGACTCTAACTGAAGCGAGGAAACCATCCAAGTGTCATAAACAGGACCAGGCAAGACACGTGGTGGTGCACCCATCCACCGAGCAACCACTCCTCACACCCCTGCCAAGCTGGGATGTTTATTGATGAAATGTGTCCTTTGTGGCTTAACAGGAGAGTACAGCCAGCCGGCTACCAGCTTCTAAAGCACAGCTCACATTTATTTCGTCAAATATTTTCTACCTGTATCCATATAGAGAGAAAACTTCCTGGAAGGCCAGTGCTTTGTTTTCTTCTATAATGCTTGTGTGGTTTTCCTTTCACTCAGTTCCTTTACATTTCCTTGCAATGAGCATCTTCTTGTGGTTTGAGAACTAACGTATGTGTTTCAACATATTGGTGTTTCCAAAAGAGGCCTGAGCACTTCTCAAACAGGCAGGCATTTGCTGTCTTCACTGGACCTGCCTTATATGGATGCTCCCTGCCTGGCCTCTAGAAAATTTAATTTTCAACCTCTGTCTTCAGAATTCTGCCAGCCAGTCAAGAAGACTTCCTCAGGCATGAGGAAGCTTGAGGAACTTCCCATAGCATCCTTCCAACAACTGTCTTCTCCACCTGTGTGGGAATCTGGTCCTGATGCTGACTACCATCTGTTACCATCAGTGTGCAGTACTACCTGATATACTTTCTCTTTCCTTCCTCTCTTCTTCATTCTGTCACTCTTCCCTCTCTCCCTTCCCTTCCTCTTCTTCATTCTCAAGGTCAGTTAGGCAATGTATCAAGGTGAAAGTTACCTGGCTGCCTATCTTTACCCTCTACTTACCTGACCTCCAGCAGCACCACACAGCCACTAGGAGCCGCAGAAATCCTCTCCTATCTAGGACCTCATTCTGTCTTCAAAGCATCCCTCAGAGAGAGGGAGGCAGATATTCGCCTACATTCTATCGTGTGAGTGATGTGAAATGAGGCTCAGAGAGATGATGAGCAGTTCTCAGCACAGGCTCTTTCCTCAAGCTGGAACACAGGTTAGAATTCCTGAGGCAGCAACCTGAGCAGGAAGTAAGGTCCAAACTGCAGCTGTTCTCTCACAGCTGAGAACGAGCTGGAAATGATCAGCTGCAAAGAAGATCAGAACCGGGGCTGGAGAGATAGCTCAGAGGTTAAGAGCACTGGTTGCTCTTCCAGAGGTCCTGAGTTCAAATCCCAGCAACCACGTGGTGGCTCATAACCATCTATAATGAGATCTGGTGTCCTCTGATGGTGCAAAGGCACACGTGCTGAATGTTATATAAATAATAAATAAATCCTAAAAAAACAAAAAAGAAGATCCAAACTATGGGGACAGGGAGAAAGAAAAGGAGAGAAAGAAGGAAACAGAAAATTCATATATAAACAAAAGGTCACTACCGAGGATCTGCCTGTGATTTCCTATATGATTGGAGTTCAAATTAATCCTGTAATTAGGGCTGAGACACTATGGTGGTGCAGGTCTTTAATCCTAGCACTTGGAAAAAGAGGCAGGCAGATCTCTGTGAGTTTAAAGCCAGCCAGGGCTACATCATAAGACTTTGTTTCAATCTTCCTCCTCCTCTTCCTCCTCCTCCTCCTCCTCCTCATCATCATCATTCAGTTTCAGGATCCCCCAAATCTCCATGAACAGCCCTTGGAAAGTTCAAACAAAAATTTAAAAACTAAGAATTGAGCATAGCTAAACAAACAGAAAGAAGGAAAGATATTCTGGATCTTTTGGAGGTTGTAAAACACTTCTGAGAACCTTTCTAGCATGTTTCCATAGACTAGTGTCATGTAAGAAGCAGATGTTGATGGTGGAATGCCATTCCTGTTTGGCAAAGTAAAGAACCAAACCACCTTCTACACAAGATGGGATGCTAAGTGTAAAAGAGAAACCAGTAAGAAATCAAAAGAATAATCACAGAGCCCTCAAATCATCTAGACTTGAGTATTCTACATTTATTCATTTGACTCAACTGCTTGGGTTTCAGTGGGCTGAGTGCTAAATCAGGTGAAGACAAGGATGGCACCCTCCAGTCATCAGGTTCCTTCATGTGGTGCATCTGAGTTCCCAGAAGTAGCCATCCATAGTAATAGTTCTGGCCATAGAGCTTCTTTCAAAGCTTTGCTAATCTTCTGTCTAAATGTGGAGTCTGGTTCCCTCATGTTGGCTCCAAGTAAGCAGATGACAAGTAGAGCCCCACAGAACTAATGCTTTCTATCTTCTGGAGCTAAGCAATAGTAGAGGACAGGCCTCTTTCCACCTGCCTTTCTTTGGGGATCCTGATGCTATTTTTAACAAAATTTCAAACATTCAATTTTACCAAAAAAGACTCGGGAGCCAGGTGCTGGGGTGAAAGCATGCTAGCTCAAGAGAGGCAGAAAAAGCACTCAGCTGACCTTCCTCATCAGCCAACATTCCAAAAAAAGACAAGCAAACCCCCTTCCCCATGCCTTCTCAAAACAAACAAACAAACAAACAAAAACAACAACAACAACAAACCTGAATGTCCCTCCCTTCTGCTTCCTGTGAGTCTCTGTTCTGACTTCCTCTTACTCTCTATGGTCTTTTTCTTTTTCTTTCTTTCTTTCTTCTTCTTCTTTTCTTCTTCTTTGTTTCTGTTTTGTTTTTGTTTTTGTTTTATTCACTCCCTGTCATCTGGTCGCTTGTTCAGACTCTTGACCTATGTTTGACTTTATTTAATCCTGTCTTGGAATAAAGGTGTGTGCTAGGGCTGAGCCACACTACAACTAATAACAGGTTTTTCCAGTAAACAACATAATCTTGAGGTTCACAGTGTGATCCAATATCTGTAACACCCCTCACTTACAAGTGGGGAAGAAACACAAATGAGTCCAGGCAGAGAGACTCCATGGAAAAGCCTGTATAGAGAGAAACTGGGGCTCCCAGTCCCAAGCCAGCTTCAGTGCAGGACATGAATGAATTGTCAGGTGTCACAGATACATGAGTGAAAGAATTGTCAGGTGTCACAGTAGAGACTTTGGACACTGAGGATTGTACATAGGTCATTCCTCCTGTACCCTATCTGTCACCCACAGAGTCTGTGAGCCTGATCAGTGAATTTTCCTATGCCCTATTGTGGGGAGCAATGGGAGCTGGGACATCTTGGTTCTTGAACAGAATGTGGCATTTTAGAGTTCAAAAACCATATTTTAAATCCCAGCCCTGCCATTTCCCAGCTATAAGGTGCTAGCAAAGTTACAGAACCTGCATAAATCTCATTTTTCCTTTCTCTAGAACAAGGATAACACAAACCTCACATGGCTGATTTAGGAAAAATCACCACACTGTACATTAGGCAGCAAGGCCAGAGCTGGGGAAACAGAAGTTGCTATGGGTATCCTGGGGACACTCTAGTCATTCATGGGCACTCAAGTTGTCAAATAAGCATTCTAGAAACAATGATGTAGACCAGCCTATCTTCGCCCGGCCTGGACCAGAAAGAGGAAGTGCTGAATGCCAGTGGGCCTGCAGGGTTTTTACCCTGTGAGCTCCTCATGCCAAGGGTCAGTCAGCATGGGGTTTCCTTCTCTCTGCCTCACATACTGGCAGCTACCATCTGGGGGCTACTGAGTTATCTGGAGTTTCTTTGCTCTGGAAACCATCCTGGCCCAGTGACCCAATTTCGGCCCACTCCAACCTCCTAGAAGATAACACACCAAGACAGTTGCTGAGAGTCCAGGAAAATTCCAGGCCACAGCCTAGGGACTCTACCCACACCTCAGATCTCACACCTCACTGGCAGAAAAATTGCCTCACAGCCATTCCCATATCTGCCCTTTGTAGCTTCTAGGTTGCCTCAGCCTGTGCTGCAGTGTTCTCTGAGGCTCACTCTAGTTTGCCATCTGGTGGTTCCTTACACATGACCTCAACTCTAGCAGCAATAAGCAGCTACCACATATCAATCACCCATGACAACACATTCTACATTATCTTATGTAAACCCCTCAAATCTCTGAAGTTGGAATCACTGGTCCTGCTCAAAACGAAGACAAGATGCTACTTAGAGAAAGGAGATCCTTAGATTCTTACATCAACTGAAAGGGTTAGACTAACTTTGTAACCTGTATGTCTTCTAAAGCCCATAGTTTTGAGTTTTAGGTTCAGGTTAAGCTAAAGCCTCTTAGTACCTTTCCAGAGAATGGAAAAATGTGACCCTATCTGTGAGGACAGGAAAAAAAAAAAAAAAAAAAAAAAAGACAAGCAAGCAATGACCTTCACTCAGCAAAAAGAACCAGACCCTTGTTTTTGAGATAATGTTTCTTAGCAACGAACCTAGACTTCTTCTGAGTAGCTTTTGACCTCCAGCCAAAAGTCCGAAGCCCCTAATCTTCAAGGATGAGCTAACCACCCCCACCTTAACTTGCAGCTGCATCCACACTTGGCAGGACTGGTCAAGCTTGAGCACCTAAGACTAACCAATTATCTTACTTTATAGCTTCCTCATCCAATCCTAAATTGCCAAAACTGCAACTTCAAATTTCTCACAATTTTTCTTTTAAAAACCTAAAGGCCTTTGTCTCCCGGTGCCACTCTTTGCTGACCGGCAGGGGTGACCCCATTGCGCAATGGCTAATAAACCTCTTGCTTTTGCAACGAGTCTTGGTCTGGGGGAGTTTCTGGGAAGGGCGCGATCTTAAACTCCTGAGCTGTGAGACCCCAGGTCTTACACAACAAGCTAATGGAAAAAACACTAAAATCAGCACATTCTTTGTGTGTATGTGTTTTTCTTTGTTCTTTCTTTTTTTCTGTTTTCTTTTTTTTTTGAAACAGGGTCTTATGTAGCTCAGGCTGTCCTTGAACTCTGTATAGCCAAGGTTGACCTTGAACTCCTGGTCCTCCCAAGTGCTGTGATTACAGGCATACACTACACTCAGCTTGCTCAGGACATTCTTAACTCTTCTTTGTAACAAACATTTCCTAACGAGCGTGTGCACCCCACCCCACCCCAATCTCTACCAGCAGTTGTCTCAATCATCATCATGGTCACTCTACTTCTCTCTGGTCTAGGGTCTTTCTCAAGAACTGCCTGGCCACAGACCTCTCCCGCAATGCCTACATGACCTCAGCGCCCTGCACAGACTCAGCCAGGACATCCCCACACCCAAAGGCTAGGCTCCCTACCATGATGCAGATACTTGAATCGGATCAGCTACAGGTAACAAGAATAAGAGGGGCTATGATGAAAGAACATACACCATCCAAAAAAAAGAACAGAGGTAAGCCTTGGAATGCCTTCCCCAGCTGTGGTCATGAATTAGAGTCATAGATAAGGCCCCTGCCCAGAAGCTCTAGTTCCTAAGGTAGATTGTGTGAGAAAAGGTATTATTTCTTAGACAGGCTTCTCATTTACTGCTGCTAATTATCAAGGCAATTGCCAAGCTCTCCCTTCAGTTTCTCTGGGAAGAACTTATCTCCACCTGTCATGGATCTAACCTAACCAGCAAGGTAACACTGTAGGTGCTAAATAAGCACAAGTCCATGAGTGCAGACATGCACTCTCCAGCTCACTATGCATTCCATGAGGAAGGACCAGGTCTGAGTTACCTGTCACTATACTCTTGAAGCCTATCATTATTCCTTGTATAAACCTCCTCTTCCACTTCTTACTTGGGCCCTCTCCATAGTCTCTGCTTGGTCTTGTATTGCTAATGTCCCTAGTGCATCATGCCACATCATTCACTCCCACAACAAACCTCTCTGTTGGCTGACAGTCACCACAAGATGCCAGCTAAGCATCTTCATCTCCAAGGTAAACACGCCCGCCTCCCCAGCATCCCAGCCTGCTCTAGGGATTTCCTCTCCTTTCTCCACTGGCCTCAATTATCACTTTGTAGAAGGGTCCCAAGAGTATGGTTCCCTGTCTAGCTACCTCTAGGCATTGTCTTGTAGTGCTGCCAGTCCCCCAGGATGGGGATTATTATGGTCTAGGGATGATCTGATGGGAGCATGGTGCTGGAACATGACAGAAGGAAAGATACCCTAAGAAGAAAACCTTGGAAGATTAGCAGGTTTGTTTAGAAAGTAGAGAAGAGAGAATGGTTTCATATGGGCCTGAGTTTAGGCCCACAGTCGAATCTAACCTATCATATAAAGAATAGGAGAAGATGGTGTCCGGGGAAAAAACCCAGACCTAGTCAGTCAGCATGAGTGGATGGCTTTTAGGCAGGATGGAGGGCAAAGGAAGAAAATCAGATGAAAGGCAGAAAAATGGAAAGGCATGCTGTACTCAGGGGATTAACAGTCTCATCAAAGGGCAGCGTCTAGCAGGAGCTACTGGAGCCATTCTCTGGGAACCCTTCTCCAAAGGTGATAATTGAGGCCAGTGGAGAGAGGAGGGGAAACCCCCAGAGTTGGTTAGGGT
The DNA here is from genome assembly GCF_030254825.1 of Meriones unguiculatus. Taxonomy (NCBI): domain Eukaryota; kingdom Metazoa; phylum Chordata; class Mammalia; order Rodentia; family Muridae; genus Meriones; species Meriones unguiculatus. Next base: position 37,856,758 of record NC_083361.1, on the reverse strand, counting down.
GCTAGGAAGGTAGGAATGTTTAGCCTGTGTGTGAGGAGGCTTGGATGGCATCTGACTGCCACTTTCAGTCAACAGAGGGGCTTGCCATGTGTGGGAAGGATGCGGTATGAGGCAGTGGGGACAGCAGCATGGCGAGGAGTTGGGTGCGACATCTGGCTAGACTATAGACGCTTAACAACCCAGACGTAGGAACCAGGGCCAATGATACATAGGGTGAAGCAGCGAACATTTTCTTCTAAATATGGGAGAGAGATACAGTTTTGTCATCACCAAAGAATCGTCCCTCTTCGACAGAAATGCTGATCTCAACAAAACTTCATCCACCTCAACTCTTCAGTTATCTATCACCCTCCATTAACAGCAGCACCACCTTGTCATCAACTGATGATATCATCCTTTCTTTGTGTACTGACTCACAATCTTTCCCTTCTTCCGCTGTCCCTATGTGACTATCTACTGCCACAAAAACAGACTCTATGCACACTGTACTGTGTCCTCCCCAAATTCACATGTGGAGGTTCAAATTCCTATGTGAGGGCATGTGGAGGTAGGGCCTGTCTGATCCTCGGTAGACCACCAATGACGAGACTGGTGTCCTGAGGGAAGAAACTCGGGCTCATGCTTTTCCCTTATATGAGGAAGCCAGAAGGCAACACCGGGTCTGGCACAGTGGCCTTCCACCTTGAAGCCTCTAGAACATGAGAAATGAATGTCTTGGTTGAGCCACCTACAGAGTTCTGGCTATTGAGCACACTGTAGTTCACAGTGTCTGGAGCAAGAATTCAGGAGAAGCTACATGGGTCTCTCAGCCTGGGGTCTCAGGCTGTGCTGGGATTCTGGCTGGGGCCACCATCCCAAGGGCTAACTAGCCTTCTTCATGGTCTGTCCCAGTGGTTGTTGCAGGGAGCCTCTGCTTTGCCACAGTCTGCTAGACAGAGACACCATTGACTGCTTGTGGATCAGTTTTCCCCAGAGTGTTCTCCAGCATGCCAGCTGCTTCAGCAGAGCGAGAGTCAAAGAAAGCTAAGCAGAAGAAAAGCTATGCCCCCATGTCAATCCAAGTGGCATCTTTTTACTCTGTCTAGTGAGTTACCAGGTCTGGGCTACACACAGGAGCAGAGAATTATATAAAGTCATGGCCATAACACACCCATGGCTCTCCACTCTTGCACTTTCAAGCAAAAGGGGTGCCTGCAAACAAGGGCTGTGGGTAGTTCATGATGTCTCCCTTACTTTTTGACTCTAGTGCCTGGCCCAGTATATGTCAAATATGTCAAATATATATATATATATATTTAAAGGAAACAAAGTAAACTATAACATCCTCATATTGCACCCTAAAATATATGTTTGGCTTCTTTGTTTTTACTTTTAGCTGAGGAATAATCAAATATACTTCTGGGGTAAATGTTATACTTTAATATATGCATATATCATGGAATTATTAAATCAAGATAATTAACAGATCCCATAACCTCACATGCTCAACACTTTTGGGAAAGAGAAAACATTTAAAATGTTTCTTATATTTTAAAAAAGTTTCATATTTGTTTTTAATAATGTATATATGTGGGGGGGTAAATCCATGTAAATGCAGTACCCACAGATGCCAGAAGAGGGTGCTGGAACCCCCAGAGCTGGAGTTATAGGGTGTTGTGAATCACTGTATGTTAGTGCTGTGAACTGAACTAGGACCTCCGCAAGACCAGAACATACTCTCATCAGTTGAGCCATTTATTTTTCCCAGCCTCTTTCTTTGAGGTTTTAAAGTATATGCATTATCACATGCTTGTCAAATGAATGAATGCCACTTGGAGAACATTGATGCAGTACCTAAGGCACTATAAAAGAATTTAGATGGCTGAGTGGTTTTGTGACTGCCACAAAAACAAAACAGAACAATAACAAAACAAAACAAAGAGTGTTCAAGCAACTTACCCTCAAGTTCTGTTTCCCAACCATGTGTCCAGAAGCCACTTTGCAGAAGCTTGGATAACTTAGAAATTCCCTCTGGAAGGTCTGTGACAAGACAGATTACTGTCCCTGGAGAAAGAGATGGAAAGCAGACCTTTATTCTTTTCCAGGCTGTGGCAGGGGCTCCAGAGAGTTTAAATTTTAAATTTGCATAATTGTTTCCCCTTGACTGGCTCCCCCGACCCTGCTAAGGCTGATGTCCTAGAAATGCACTTCCCAGTGACAAGTATATTGTCAATGTAGATCAGATCTGTGCTCTGCAGCATACTGATTGGCAGGCCTATTAAAAAAACAAAAAGTACCCAAAATGAGCAACTTTGGGGACCAAAAAGGGGAAACTATAAGAACATATTGTTCTCCCACCCCACCCAGGCTGTTAATTGTGAAGCAGAGCCTTTGGATAAATTATACAGAACAGATAAAGAACTTGAGCTGTGCTTATTAAAATAGCAAGTGGCTCGGGCTTTCATGGATAAGCCTCACTGTGATCACTGTATTTACTTCTCCCTCCAAAAGCCTGTCTGGGTTTCTTTTAAATGTGATAAACTCATTATGTTAAGTTTCAGCCTCCATAGAGTGAAAGCTTTTCTATATGTTAATTTATTTTAGTAAATAATTATTCTGTTTGGGTGAGGGAATACGTGTCTCTATAATTTAATAATTGGGAGGCTATTAATGTGTGATTAATAGGAGTCATAAACAAACACTGATAGTTTAAAATTACTTTTTTCACTCTGAATCAATGTGATAAAGAGGGCTGGGAGGGCAGAAGGGAACTTTCCCCCCTCCACCTCTCACTCCTCGGAATAGAGCACATTCTTTCTTCTAGGTGAGAGAGCTGGCAATGACACCTACTGTGCTTCTCTTCAGGGGTGTGTGTGTGTGTATATATACTGAGAAACAGAAGAATTAAAGAAAAACAAAGAGGTGGCATAGCAGAGTGGCCTGCCAGAGAGTTCCCCACCCTGTGCCCATCAGAATTGGTCTCCACAGTGTTGTCCTAGACATCCTTTTCCCAGGGCAGCTAGACTGGCTCTGAGGAAAACTGACAAGAAAACGGCCAATACTGAGAAGGGTATGGAAAGCCCTGAACTCTGATGTGCTCTTGGTGGAAGATGAGCAGTATGGACATGCCTCAGAAACCTAAGAGATAAGCTGGTCATAAGACTCATTACCCAACCACTGTGTAGCCAAAGGAAATGAAAGCAGTGTATCAGCAAAACCTACACACACCACCTGCTCATGCTCGTCACAGCTCTAGTCAGAGAAGCTACTGTATGAAATCAGGGGCAGAGAGATGGCTCGATGAGTACATTGCTGGCATGAGAACCTGAGTTCAGGTCCTCAACATCCACTTAAAGATGCTCCTTTTGATGTCCCAGAGCTGGGACACGTTGGTGAGGAAAAGGTTTGCTTGGCTTACACTTCTAGGTCACTGAGGAAAGCCAGGACAGGAACTCAGCAGGAAATGAAGCAGAAACCTGGGGAGGCCTGCTTACTGGTGTTCATGTGTAGCCTGCTACCTTATACACCCCAGTGGATAAGTGTGACAGCACCCACCGTGCGCTGAGCCCTTCCACATCACTCAGCAACCAAGAAAATGCCTCACAGATGTGACAGAGGTCAAGCTGATGGAGGCAGCTTTTCAGCAGAAGCCCATGCTTCACAGATGACTCTATTTTGTGTTGAGCTGACATTGAAAAACTAGCCAGTATAGTATCTCAGAAAGCCCATGGTCGGGTGAGAACCAAGCCAGCAGAGAACTGCGTCACAGTACCAAGAGTGGCAGTCCTCCTGTATGAGAAACAGGAGGACAGAGCCTGGATGCTGGGGACAGGTCCCCACAGGTGGAATCTTCATGGGGACTCTTACTGCATTCTCAGTGGTTTTTCTTTTTTCTTCCTTTCTCTTTCTTTCTCCTTCTTCTTCTTCTTCTTTTTTTTTTTTGTTTGTTTGTTTACTAGTAGATGTATTTATTTCTGCACTTGGATGTGGGTGTCCTCACACACAGAGACTCACACACTATTATTAACCATGTCTGGTTCACTTCTAAACTAAACTGAAAAACAGGGTACAAAGGCAGCATTAATCTTTCACATAATCCTTTCTCCCCAAATAGGCCAAGGGCCCGAAACTGGCTCCACTGACAGTAAGGACCTGGGAACACCATTTTTACTAGACAATTAGTACATTTTAGTAGTGACATGAGTAAATGAAGTTCATTTCAGACTCTGAAAGGATAGGACCAGGAGCTTCAACAGCCACATGGGCAGGACTGAGGGAAAACGGAAACCCAAACCCTTAATAAGACTGCACCGGAAAGGCAATGGGGCATTCAGTCTCTATGTACCAAATAGCCAAGAGCCATGCTGGAAAACAATGATCACAGTGAGGTTGTTCAGAATGGGAGGCACAAAGGAGGGGACTTAGAACTTTTGTCCCAGCCTGGCCTGTTGGGGAAGGGGAGGGGTGGAGGGGATTCACCAGCCAGTTGCCTAGGTGGCTGTGAATAAAATCTCAGCCCTGCCAGGCACAGTGGCACACAACTACACAACTGTTATCCCAGCACTCTGGGAGGCAGAGGCAGGCGGATCTCTGTGAGTTTGAGGCTAGCCTGGTCTACAAAGAAAGTGCCTGACAGTCGTGGCTACACAGAGAAACCCTGTCTCATAAAAAGCCAAACCAAAACAAAACAACAACAAAAACAAGCCAAAACCCTCAGACGTGAACAACTGTGCAAAGAGCAGAACACTCCCAAGGAGTGTGGCTTCGGAAAAAGGGGCAGAAATAGGAGAAGACAGGTGTGGATTCTGTTCACATAGCCCCGAGAAGCCTCCTTGGAAACATGATGGTAAAGTGACTCACCCATTCACTCTGTGAAAAACTAAGGGAGAGGTGACTTTCAGCAGGGGCAAAAGATAGCTGAGCCTGGCTGTGTATGCTTGCAGTCTCATCTACTTAGGAGGCTGAGGAAGGAAGATGACAAATTCAAGGCCCACCTGGGCTAGAGAGTATGTTCAGGAACAGCCTGAGAAACTCAGCAAAATCGCGTCTTTAAAAACAAGACCTAAAAATAATGGGAATGGAAGCAGAGAAGATACATTCAACCCTAAAAATAATGGGAATGGAAGCAGAGAAGATACATTCAACCGCAAGGCAATTGTGTAGCATACCTTGAGGTCCCAGCTCAACAAATAGTACTTTAAAAAAAAAAAAAAAAAAAAAAAAAAAGGAAAGTGCTAAGGTACAATGTTGCAATTTAGGAAGACCCATTGGAGCATTGTAGTAGCCGTCAGCAACACAACATGACGAATCATAGTTGCACCTACCGAGTAAGTTGGATTCCCACTCTCCCTACAATGATCACACAATTCATGTAGACAGGAAGTGGAGAATCCAAATCAACCCCCCATCACAGGAAGGACACCGATCTAACCAAAAGATCATCCTCTCAGAAGCCTCTCAGAAGGACTTCAGAAAACTGTCCTTGGGCTCCAAGTTGCTGTTTTTTTCTCTGAACTTCTGGGCAATCCCAAATAGCTTCAACCTAGGTTTTGTTCTTTAAGCCATTGCTGCGAATTTCAGTATTTCTTGGGTACAGATCTTGCTGGCACGTAGTAGCATCAGTCCATGGGATGTTGCAGGATCCCAGAAAGGCTAATAAGAGATGTGAGAATGCAGTGGAGGATGTCGAGGTTGCTTCTATTTTTAACAGGTGAAGATGAGGTCCCAAGAGCCCAAGTTATCAGCAAACAGGAAACAGAACTAAAACTCCTGATTCCTCATTCTGAGTTTTGTTTGCTAAGCCATGCCATCCACACGGGAAGAGCATGGAGCATTTCTTGGGTAAAAGTCTTACTGGCGTTCAGGAAGCGCATCCAGAAGGGATGTTATATGGATGCTGGGAAGATGTACAAAGTTAGTACACTCTGCCAAGCTTTGTTCTCAGTTTTCTTCATGTACTAACTTGTCGTTCCCGTGTGGAAAGTCAGTGAGACAAGGAAATGAGGCTGCTATCCTGATCGATACAAAGGAGGAAAGTGAGGCAAGGGTTATGAAAGCTGGCTGAGCCCACACATCCAGTGAGGAGCTGCTGTCTTTTGGTGGAAGCTGTCTGGTCGAGAACTGTACTTCAACTCCTCCGAGACAATGGCATTCGACAGAGCTAGCTAGAAGTCACTTTCATGTGTGTAGAGGAAGCTTGGCCTCTGTTTCCGCTAATTTGAAGCAAATCCTGTGATGTATTGTGTGGTCCAACATCACTTTGATTCTTTCTTCCTCTCCAAAAGCTTCACCAAAATTTGCCCTGGAAACAAGAAAACACATTGTACTCACTGTGACAAGACAACTTATGGCAGGAGGGGTTTATTTTTGGCTCACTGTTCCAGAGGGATAGAGATGCATCATGGTGGGGCAGAGGCAAGCGCAGGATGGCAGCAGCAGCAAGAAACTGAGAGCTCACAGCTTCCGCCACAAGCACGAAGCAGAGAGAGCGAAGCGGGAAGTGGGGCAAGCCTTTTTAATCTCAGAGTCTATCCCTGTGATGTCCCAGTACGGCTGCGTCTCCTAAACCTCCCCAAATGGTACTGCCAACTGGAAGCAAGTGTCTAAACGCCTGAGTCTAAGGAGGGCATTCCATTCAAACCGCCACACACATTGACCCTTACCTGGAGTCCAGAAACACTTGACAGCAGCGCTAGAGAGTCCTTTTGTCTACCAAAGGACTATCAGGACTCTTTCAAATACGGACATCTAATGCTGACAAGTGTGGAGTAAAACTAACATCTTAATACAGCCATTCCCAGTGTCCTTCTGTGGAGAAGCATTTGGACGTATGTAGTCAATCTTCATAATTTCGGGCACCTGTTTTCTCTTAAGCCACTAACCATGATTCAGAACCACTGCTGAAGTACATGGTTAGAATCTTGACATATTCTAAAAACTCTGGTCATATTTTCACCTGTCAATCAATACATAACCCTGTTTGATGTGTTTCTGTTGAGGACACCTTATTCCATATATCTATTCATTAGCATTGATTCCCACCAAAACAGCACTGTAGCTCAGAGCTGAACAAAACCAGTCAAACACAAAACTCCTCAGTAAGGCATGACACAACTTGTTGCACTTAAGAACACTGGAGAGCATGTAGCCTGCTAGGGAGCATTTCAACCAGCAGAATCGTGAATGTTCAAGTATGAAAAAAAAAAAATCCCAAAAGCATTGCACTAAGCACATCACACAAAAGGCACTTGTTTGCGACAACTGAAGCACAAAGGAAGCCATCGCCTGCCTTCACTCCCCCCCTGGGAACGCTCCTGAAGAGTGACTCAAGTCTTTCTGCTGCTGTGTAGATGTCTAAGATTGACCGGAAAGCACAATTAACATTGATTTATGGGTTACAAATGCACTTGAGCAAGTGAGTAAACTCAGATTCAGAAGCCACGGAAGGCGAGAGTCCCCTGCACACATACAGGGCCCTTAACAGTCACTCATGTGGAAAGGCAGAGGTTGGTCTCCTGAGACTGAATAGATTCTGTTTTCACTGAAATGACACATCCGAGACCCAGAGTGGGGCCTGACTCCCAGAGCCACTGTGTATTTCATGCCAAGCACTGTGGGAAAGAGAGTTAAAGGTCTTATACTTGCACATGGGTAGAAATCATCCCTGATCCTCAAGCTCCAATGTCCTAGCAGCCACCTGGGAGGAAGTGCCACCAAGTTCAAGCTCTTCTCAAGTGTGTGCTGGGCCCCTGGCTCTGGAGTTGGCTGGGTAGCCAAACCCCTCTTTTTACCCCATCTCTGCCGCTGTTCCTGTTCTGACCTGCCTCTAACATGCTGGCCTCCTTGCTGTTCCCTGAACCCCACAGGCATGTACGATGTCACCTTTTGGCCTTTGCACCTGCTATGTGCTCTACCAGGAGCACTTACTAGACTGTTTGCTCCTTTCCTCTCTGTCCCACCCACTCACGTCTCCCCTTCCTATTTTGTCTCCATAGCAATTATTACCACCTGTTATATTACCACTTTGTTTACTTATTATCTTCCACATAAAAACAGGGGAAGGAGTCCTAGAAGAAAAGCTAGCACTCTGTAGTCTCAAATTACATATTTATCAATCAAATGAATGAAACCTAAAACTAGAAGTAATAAATGAAAATTGGCTTTTTTTCCCCAACAGTTCCTGTGTTGGACGATTTGACTTCAGTACTTTCTCAAAGCCCTAACAGGAAGTACTACCATGACCATTGCAGGCCAGACCAGGACACAGGGCACATTGTACAACTTAGCTAAGTGTCAGCCATGTCGAAGGAGGTTGGACTTCTGCTCTCCAGTTCTTTATTGTGATAAACCTGTGGTGTCTTCTCTCCTTCTCCTCTTCCTCCTCCTCCTTCTCCTCCTCTTTGTTTTCCTCTCCTCCTCCTCTGGCAATTGAGACTGGTGAGAGAAAAATAGAGGAGCATTCCAGGACAAGATGCAGCCGTTACAGCAACATCAAAGTGTTTGAACAGGAGTCTGTACTGACTGCTCCAAACAGGTAGGAGCCACTGTGGGTGCAGGCTTTCTTGAGCAGCTCCACCCTAAACTAAAGCATCAAATTGTCTCTGGTCATGTGGGGTTGAAGTTGACGAGCCGTGAGAAAAGGTTTCGAGAACTTGAACTTGAAATTCCCTCTCCTGACTCACCAGTGTAGGAGGTAGATCTCCCTTCTTCCCTTTCAGGTAAGAAACTGTGTTTTTCTTCTGTCTAGAATGGGACTTCCTGGGCAACTCGTGGAGTGAGTCCTGGTCAGCTGTGGGGTCTTCTCCTTAGAGGGACCCTCCCCAGCACCCTATCAAATAAGAACGCCAACCTGTTACCACCATGTCACCCATCAATGCCAAAAAGGGAAACTCACATGAGTGTACACATGTGCACATGTGTACCTGGGGGTGTGTGCATGTTCACACTTGAGCTAGATGGCAATTGCAGGGCCTCTCATGTGCTAGGCAAGCTCTGTGCTGCTGAGCTGCATTCCACGTAAGGATACTTGTATTGGTTTTTAGTTGCTAAATTTCTTCCACCACTCATTGTGTCTCATCTTCCGACATCTGGGACCACGGTGAGTCTCTGCAGGCCTGAATGGAAGAACGTGGTGAGGAAGCTGAAGAGTAAGGGGCACAGCTTGCCTGAGATCAGCACAGGAAAGGGTTCATGCTGGACACCAAATCCACTCAGTGCTTCAGCAGATGCAGTGAGCATCTCTTTTTCCACTCAGCTACCAAGCTGGGTGGTGGGTGGATGGGGAAAGCTCCTCCCCACCTGTGGGGCCCGGGGCTCAGGGGCAGACACTCTCGGTCCTCCCTGCCTTCCAGCCCTCTCTCATCACCAGCATCTTTCCCACCCACAAGCACTCTCATATGGCCGTGTTCCCATGTGAATAGGATGACACCTGCTCCCACTGTTGCCAGGAAAATGCGGGAGTAGAACTCAGAAGGAAGGGACCAAACAGAGTTCTGAGTTTTGCAGAGCAATCAATCCAACTCTTGCCTGAAATCCAAAGGGAACCGAGTCTTGTGCTTTTTCACCTCTTCCCTGTTTCTCCCAATTCGGACAACTCCAGTTTTAAAATGAGAAAACTGGATCAATGAGAACAAAAGCAAACAAAAACCAAACCCAATAATCTGCCCCAAAGCACAGCCAGAGAGTGAGATTCCCAAAATGTAGCCAAAGAGTGTGGACAAGCCCAGCCCACTATTGCGCAATGGCCTGGAAGTCTGCACATCATCCTCTGCTGCTCTCTCTATTCCTTTCTCAAAGGCCCCATGCTGCTGAGCCCAAGCCAGTCCCACCATCATCCCATATCTGGAGCACTGTCTGGTGCTGGAGTGCCTCCTGCCTCCAGCAAGAAATAATTTTCCACATATTTAGTCATTTCAGCACTTCTGTTTATAAAAATACTATCTTGCAAGGCTGGGGCACTGGTTCAAGAGGACTGGGTGCTCTTTCAGAGGACCCAAATGTGATTGATTCCCAGCTCTCTCCCACATGGCAGCTCACAACAGTAAAACTCCAGTTCCAGGGGAGCTGATACCCTTTTCTACCCTCTGTGGGCACCAGACATGCATACAATGCATAAGCATACATGCACACAAACACACAGGCAAAGCAAAGTGCATTTTCCCCGGCTAAAGTAAATGAGCATAAAAAAATAAATTAAAACCATCCAGAGTTCCACCCTGAGAGATATCTAACATTTTATGCGGGTCCTTCCAGATCTTTCTCTGACAGTGTTAGCTCTCCACCAGCATTTGCTAATACCATTCACTGGAGGTGCTAACGTAGTTAGGAGGCTAATTTCCCTGGCCATGCCTTTCACTTACCGGAAAGCCACAACACAACCAGATTTAATTTGACCATTTTTTAGAAAAGCATGGAGCAATTAACAGCAAATAAATAGAATTAAAATCAAATTGAATGCAGCCTTTCAATAAGTCTTAGAATTTGATTTTAAGCACAGTAATGGATATGAAACAAAAGCTTTTGGACCATGTAGACTGTTGAAGCTCCTGGAAACCTGAGTGCCACCTACCGGCCACAGCCTGCTGTGACACGCCAGCTTCCCACTCCGAAGGAAGCCCCCTTTCCTATGGGGATTTGTATACTCACCCAGAAGTTTTCCAAACCCTCCTGTTTCCCCTGAATTTCACAGTTCCTAGGACACAGGAGTGCATTAATAAAGGTTAGCTGAGTGAAAGCAAGGTGGATGGATGGATAGATAGACGGACACCCTGTACCTTATGAAAAATTCCTGCCTTCCCTCTCATACAGGTTTTTCCGGAGGAATGAGTGTTTGCCGCCAGTAGAGACCTTATGTTGTGACCTAATACAATGACAAAGCACTTTGAGAATGTACCAGTGTCAAGTGGCCAGGTCAAGCATGCAGCTACCAAGAGAGTTACTATGTTAAACATAAGAAACACAGACAAATGGACAAAGTCTCCAGCCATGTTTTCCCCCTTTAGCCCTGCTCACAGTCCTTCCTCAGGTCTAGAGCACAGAGATGTGCCTCTCCTGGGCTCACTCAGAGGGAAAGCAATGTGCAGCGCCTGCTGTCAGCTCTGAAATAAAGGACCACTGTGCTCTGGGGCAGGAGCCGGCCCATCACATGCCCTGCCCCCGAGTTAGCAGAGGTGGTTTTTGAACCATGACTGTCAGCCAAGCTGATGGTGAGGTGCCCATCTGAGCGTGTCCGCCATTGACGGTGCTTGACGAGTGTCACGTGGCTTAGCTTTTATATTCTGCCAGCAGGAGCTGTGGTCTGCATAAAGGCAACTCAATGTGGCAGGGGAGTGCTGTCATGGGGTCAGAAGGCTGGGCTCTGCCACTTACTGCCCAGGTGACCTTGGACATGTCGACCTGCCCTTGACCATACACAAACCCTCCCAGTAGGATGATGTAACAAGAAAGAGACCATGAAAATCCTTTGTAAAATAAATCTAGCAGTTCCCCAAACAAATGTCATGCTGGGTGTGGCTGACCCATGCAAAGGCTACAGAAAGATCCCTATATGGCCACACACCTGCTTCCTCATGGAATCCAAACCAATTCTACAGCTGCATGAAGAATTCAGACAAGGCCCACTATGCCCTCCCCTAATGGCTTTTCAATGGCTAACCCCTTCACATTTTAGCCATCCTTTGATTTATTTTTAACTTAAATGTAGACTTGAGGAAGCATTTCCACTAGATTTTGTTTTGCTTTGTATATATTATACAAATATATATTTTTACATAAATATTTATATATGTATACATTTGTATATATATTTATATATATGTATATATTTGTATATATATTTTTTCCTTTTTGTTTTTATGAGGCAGTTTCATTCCGTAACGCTGTAGACCAGGCAGGCCTTGAACTTTTGTCCATCTTCCTGCCTCTGTCTCCCAAGTATTAGGATTACAGGTGTGATTCCCACCTATTCCCAGCTATTAAAGTATCTCGAAGTTTCTTTGTCTGGTCCTTCTGTCATCTTGCCCTGCAGACATGGTGAGGACAATGGCATCCAGCCCACTGAAGAGGTATTCCTATTTCTAGAATTGACCACACTCTGGCCTGGATACTGTGGTGGGAGTCAGGAGATGCTGAAGGCTGTTGATCTGGCCGAAGGCGGCGGGTGCCTTGGCAGAGGCATGCCCTGGCTGCCAGTAGGAGTATTGTGCACACACAGTGGCAAGCACGCGTTTCCCAGCTCGGGGGATGTGGCAGAGGCTACAATCATTGTGTTTGCGTTGTATACTTGTGTACATGTATGCATGTGTTTGTGAGCACACAACTTCATCTGCACACGAAGCCGGAGGTTCCGTGAGTGTCATTCCTCAGCTCCACCGTGTGTTTGTTTAGACAAGGCCTCTCTTTGGCCTAGAACTAGACGAGTAAGCTAAGCAGGCTGGGCAGCAGGCGCTGTGCCTCTCTCCATCTGCACCCACCCAGCACTGGGACTGTACTGTGCCTAGCTTTTTTACAGGAGTTCTAGGGAGCAAACCAGGGTCCTTACTGACTAGCTGAGCTGTTGCCCCAGCTCCTGCACCCTTTCTTATGGAGCACACCTCTGGATTACATTTTCTGGACACTGTGGTTCTTTTCTCTTTTTAAATTTTTATTTATTTACTAAGTATAATACTGTGTTCTGCCTGCATGTTCGCCTGCACACCAGAAGAGGGCGCAAGACTCATTATAGATGTTTCGGAGCAACCTATGGTTGCTGGGAATTGAACTCAGACTTCTGCAAGAGCAGACAGTGCTCTTAAGCCATCTTGACACAATGTTTCTCTTGCTGACTAGGTCTTTCTTGGCAGACTCCCCCCAAAAAAGAGGAGGATCCATAGCAGAAGTGTCACATATCTTCCCCGGTGCAGGAACTTCAGGTGTCAGCAGCTACTGCCTGAATGTCAAAAAACAAAAAAACAAAAACAAAACAAACAAAAAACAAACAAAAACCCTGAAAGGTCTAATAACTCCAAAGCCTGCGAGAGACCCCAATCTGTTTGGCTAATCTAAAACCTGCAGTTCTCAGGCAGTCCATCAGGTTAAAGGTTAACACATGGGCTTGAGCCGAATACAATGATTTAGCAAACCCAAGGAAAAGCCTTTAGCAACTCTGGAAAGTTCCCAAATGTTTAGCCAATCCTAAATCCCCCATACTTCCTGAGTGAACCAATCAAATGAAAGGCTACCACATTCCTGAAACTCTCCCTAATTGCCTTTACATTGAAGCCGTGTGCTCACTTCTGAGCCCCTTTCTAAGGAATGGTGGCCCCAGCCTGCTGGTAAATTTCTGCAGAATAAACGCTCCTTACTTTTGCATACTACTTGAGTCTGGAGTCTATTTTCAGTGATTGTTAGACCCTAACAAAACAAACAAAACCCCCAAATCTTTAATTAAAATATTTTATCATTCTGCGGCCATGATACCCGGGCTAGTGCATGTTTACCCAGAAGTAGTGTCCATACAATAGTCCAGCTACTATAGCAGGCTCCACAGCATTTCCTAAATCCTGAGTTCAGAATCTCCTCCCTAGAGAGTGGTGCCTTCTCTGTTTTGGTGGATCTCTCTTCCCTGACCCTTGTATCTCTGTCAAGATCAAGGTTTGATCCTCTGACATCTCTCCACTCTGAGTTCAGTCCAGAGTACTCCAAAACACCGGCAAGATGCCCAGTAACAGGAGTCAGGGAAAACCTGGGCCAGGGGACTGTCCATTAGGTCACTATGGTGGCCCAAGCTTGGAGTCAAGAGGTATGGACCACAGTCCAGGGGCTATAGCTCAGCAACTCTGCAACTTTGGATAAGCCCTTCTGAGCCTATTGTACACAGTCCCAACAAACAAACAAGCTGAGAAGGCCGGATCTTAGGTTCCCTTCAGGACAATATTCTAATTCTTTCCTTGCAGATCCCCGACTTGCAAGTGCAGCTTCTATTTTCTTCTAACCTTCCTTCATGGAACAACAAGGAGGCAGGAAAGAAGGGGAAAGAATGCAGCCGGCCTTACAATGACACATCTGCTGGCAATGAGCAGCCTGGAGCCTTAAATGGTTACTAAAGGATACAATTTCAGAGTATCCTGGGACCCTTCCTGGCCTGTCACCTGATTTCTTTTAGACCCAGACTAATTTTGTCCAGACTCAAGCTCGGCACTAATTGTCAGGCCCCATTTGAATTATTCATGACTCCCCATACTGGGACAGAGAGAGTGCTATTCTCTACAGATGCGCTCATCCCTCCACATCTTCCGGGAGCTGCTAATGATGAGCCCTTTGGAGAGGTGAATCCCTTTGACATCCTTGTTTCAATTTCTTCACTACACAGGAAGACAGTTCCTCCCTTATCTTTGACACTAGAAGACCTTTTAGTTGTGTGACTGCAGACGCCTCAAGCCGAGATCCTACATACAGCTCACAACCAACAGCAAACCACATAGACAGTTTAAAAAAAAAAAAAATGATGGCTCCCATGTGATGATTAAGCTCAAAAAGAATTATGCAATTAGCAAAGGACATCGATCATAGAACATGTGAGCCTAATTGCAGTGCAGGCAAATCTTGCTAAATTAGATAAAGACAGGGTTGCAGCCACTCTAGTTCACAGACTGAGTTGTAAAGTTAAGGCTAACTATAAGTTAATTATAAGACGAGAGCGATAAACACAGGCTGTGCACATGCACTGGGCAGATTAGGATTATTAACCAAGTAGCCATCTCATGCCAAAGGTGAATTACACAAGTCCCAGCCTGGCAAGCTGACCACCAAATAATGAAGACACCACATTTAATATGGAAGTGAAAAACATGCTTCATTTTCACATGGTGCCTGCCGCCCTGGAGCGTCAGCACGTGCAAGCTGGCTATGCTGGGTCACCAATTTGCACACAGATGAAGCACATCTCGTGTTGATCGGCACACTTCCTTTCTTCCCTCCTTACCCAAGGTCAATTCTGCAGACATCCCATGGTTGTTATCCCTGTTCGGTGCGCGCCCCTGATGTCGTGCATTTGTTGCAATGCCCCAAGTTGATGAGCGCATGTTGGTTACCGGGTCTATGAAGTAGCTGTTCAACCTGCCAGGCCTTCTATGCAGAGGCAAAGAGCCCCATGAAAGGTAGTGAGATGCTTAATCTTCACAGTCAACTTCACTAGACTTGGAATCACATAGAAGACACAGGTTTGTGAAGGGGAAGACGCTGTGAATGTGGCCAGCACATTCATGGACTGAGGCCCATGCTGAAGAAGAGAGAAAGCAAGTGCTCATGCCTCTCTGCGAACGGTGCACACCATGTGACTAGCTGCCCACACTACCACTGCCATGCCTTTCTTGACTGTTCCCTCACTCAAGCTGTGAGTCAAAATAATGTCTTCCTCCCCTAACTTTTCTCTGGTCAGGTACCTGGATGCAGTAACGAGAAGAGTAACAGGGGTAGCTGCAGTGGTACCCAGGCTCTGGAGGTAGAAGACCTGGACTGTCAAGGATGTTCCAAGGCCACAGAAGCGATGCCTGCTACTAGGGCTAAGGGTACTGTCCACCACAGTAATCACTCATGGTACTGTGACTGTTCCTCACTACTGTTTTCTCCAGACATACTTCAACCACTTCAAAAGAGCCCACCATGTTCTTTGCATGACAATGATTGAACTGGTACACACACATGGAGCACACAAACCAGAAATACACAAAAACTGGGACACACACACTTTGGGAAACACACTCATATTCACTGTCAGATAAACCCTGGCATACAAATAATTACACTGAAACAGCATGGTTTTACTGATTAAATGTTACAAAATGTTGGAAGATCATTCCGCCAAGGCAGCTACAGGAAGCTTCTCTAGAACTGATCTTCCTAATGCTGCAACTCTTTAATAGTTTCACATGTTGTGGTGATCCCCCAACTGTACAATTATTTCATGGCCACTTTGTAACTATAATTTTGCTACTGTTATAAATCATATTGTAAATATTTGATATGCAGGATATCTGATATATGACTCTGTGGAAGGGTCTTTTTGACCTCAAAGGGATCTCTACCCACAGGTTGAGAATTGCTACTCTAAAGCCTGGCCAGGAGATTCTGAACAGAGAAGAAAGAATGTAAGGTAGGAGGGTGTGTAACACTTTAAGAAAGGATACAGCATAATCAAGAATCCAAAGTAAAAACAATAGGAATAAAACAACGATAACAAAACCAAGACAACTTTGAAAGATAGGGATGGGTAAACCTCAAAAAGAGCTCAGAGAACATGAGGACAGGGAAGAGAGAGTCCATGCCAAGACCTTGTCCTGTTCATAGTGTGCCTGGCCCATGCAGTGGTATGGGAAGATGGACCTGGCCAGGGTGGGCAGACAGGATGGAGAGCCTGGTGACAAAGGGAGCAGGCTGCTGCACTGTTCCAAAAGTGTGCTATGGAGGGAGAAGAGTGAAATGAAAACAGGATACAAGGACACTGAGACAAACGGATGTGACTCAGTAACCAGATGGCCATACAGAGCAAGGAAAAGATAGCGTAAGCCTGGTGGTACATACCTATGATTCCAGTATTCAGGAGTGAGGAAGGAGGATTGCTGTGAGTTTGAGGACAGTCTGAGCTATAGAGAAGTAAAACACTGGGCCTATAAGAAATTCTGTAGCCACTCCCTGGAGGTGGGGGCCGGCAAAACCCTGTCTAAAAAGAAGGGGGGGGAGAGAGATGACTGCGTGGTTTTGAACTTAGCCCTCTTTTCTTCTTAGAGGAGGAGGCTAGCTGCTCCCTCCCCAAGTTCTAACCTCACTCCACTCCCAGCACTTCTATTCATTCCCTTTGAAAAAGGATTGAACCACCACCTTCTCTAGGACAAATGAATACAAATGACTGAGGCAGTTGGCAACGACATGACAGGCCTGTGGTGAGGCCAGTCACGTAAAAGACTGCTTAGGAAGGCTTTAAGAGAATGTCTTAAAATCTAGAATACCAAAAAGTATAACTGCTAAAATCCCCCTCCCCACTCCTGTCCATGTTTTGATGACTCAGAACCTCTTCCTAGATCCGGCCACCCCTTAGCACTGTCGCCCTGCTCACGCCTTATAGTGGCGCTTCTTTGGGTCAGAATGAAATAAGCCAGATCACTATGCAGACCTGCAGGCAGAGCTCGGGAAGCTGGCTGCAACCCCTGTGGAATGAATCTGCGAGTCTGGGTAGGTTTCTCCTGTGTTCTCTCTGACTGTCGTTTCTCTTTCCCAACTACTCCGGCACAGCTTCCTCCCACAGGCCTATGATTTCTTGTAACTGAGTTTGCAGTGATGGTCCTAGGGCCTGCTGACCAGTCATCCGGTGTGTGTGGACTTCAAAGGCCCTGTTGACACAGCTGCACACCCAACCCTGGGGCCAGAACAGCCTGAAGGATGGCTGCTGCCACTCCCTGAGAGCAGCAGAGCCCACCCAAGGGGACCAGTGCTCACGTACAGCTCTTAGAGCACTATCGTTTAATCACCAGGAATTCCACACAAGCGACCTACCTCACAGGACAACTGAATTTGGAAATTATAGACTATAGACAAGAATCTTGAACCATTCCTTTCTTTCTCTTTCCTTTGTTGATGGAGATTTCTGCCCCCAGCTGATGTTTCATTGCAGGCAATTACCCACTTGAGCCAAACAGCTGCTAGTCAAAAAAAAAAAAAAAAGTCATGACACCAATGGACATGCCGAACTGCATAAGGAAAAGCCCAGGAGGCCTCAATCCTATACAAAGAAGTACAAGCAGCTGAGTAAAGACAGGAGCGGAGAGGGGGCCCTCCTTAGGTAAGAACACACCAACTTGTTGTCTGGCAAAAAGTCAGCCCTGAAATGTACATACAAGTAACATTAGTTGGACTCAACAGGTTATGGAACTATATGTGTATACATAAACACAAATATGCATGTAATAACAATTGATGACAAAAGAGACCATGAATTTGAAGGAGAGTAGGGAGGGGTTTATGAGAGGGCTTAGAGGGAGGAAATCAAATTATAATCTCAAAAATAAACAAAAACATCATGAACACTCTGAGACAGTCCTCTACAGGCCAGAAAGGTGTCCATCTGTAAAGCAGAGATGGGTCCCGGTTGTTAGGCTTCAAAGCCTGGTGGGTTCTGGTTGCCCAAAGGAGCCTGACACCAGTCCTGAACTGAACAAGGTCCAGGGATTTAAGTCATCAGTCCCCCTCATGTCACAGGCAGAAAACCACAGCTCAGAGTAGTCTAAGATCACAGGAACCGCTAGAGCCCCTTCTGTGGAACTAATGAGCTAGGAAGGGACTTGATCAGATTGCAAAGATTATTTCCTTATCATCAAATAGCAACTAAGACTTCCAAAGAGCCATTTTCCCCACATGTCGGCTTGATTCCCACACTGCAGATGAAGCGGCTTTCACAGAGGATGACACTGAGGCTCAGTTATCAGGGGCTTTACTGAGGTCATAGACCTAATAGGTACTGAAGCAAGGGTGAGAATGGGGGCGTGGTGGGGGGAGCTTTACATTCTAAGCCCTGCTGAGTAGTCACTGACTACTCAGGGAATGAGCAGAAGATGCAGAGGCAACTGAGCAAAAGGACCCATTTCCTGGCCAAAGGTCCATGGACTCCATCTATCTGACTCCACCAAATCTCACTTCAGTGATTACAGCATACACAAAATAAAAAAAAAAAAACCAAAAACAAATCCAGATATGCATGTGTACAGATTGTTTTGGATTAGATTACATAAGGCAATATAAAAGCTTCCTTTGAGTACTTAGCACACGCTAAACAGTACACTGTTTTCCATGCATCAACTCATCTGTTCTTCATGAAGCCCCTCCAGGGGCATATTTTAATTCCCCTCTTAGTGTATGTGTGTGTGGAGGTTGCTGAGAAAGCATTTAAGTAATAGAGTTGCAATAACAACTTGGGGCTTTAAAGGCAGTGTCTGTTTTACTCCAAATCCTACACTTTGTTTTTTAATCCTCTATATGTGTGTGGTTGGGGCTATGTCCATGCTAGTGCCCATGGAAGCCAGAAGCATCTGATCCCCCAGAGCTGGGATTGTTGGGAGTTGAACCAGGCAAACATCTTCCTCTATCAATAAAATTATCATTATTTTGGTTCTGGTGATTGAGCCCAAATATAGCCTGATGCCTAAGGCAAGCACTCTGCCCCTGATCTATCCTAGCCCAGCAATATTGCTGTACACACTACAACTGACGTTAAAATGGTGGCAGTTTATTACAAACAGGAAGTGTGGCCTAGTCCAAAAGCACATGGAAAACCCAGATGCAGTTCATCCCTAACTGTGGCCATCAGACCATCATAAATGGATGAGTAAATCTCCGACCAGTTTCCACGTTCACACGTGCTTTGAGCTTTCACTGAACACTT
This sequence comes from Meriones unguiculatus, assembly GCF_030254825.1. NCBI lineage: Eukaryota > Metazoa > Chordata > Mammalia > Rodentia > Muridae > Meriones > Meriones unguiculatus. The sequence goes on along the minus strand of NC_083361.1, from coordinate 37,837,371 downwards.
TTAGCTAGGATGGAGAGAATGACCTTGAGTATTCTGTCTACAGAGGAAGGGTAAACCCTGTTCTGTTTACTATATGACAAAGTGATACAGTGAAGAGTAAAACTCTATGATGGTCAAATTAGATCTTCAAAGTCATACGGAAAGAGGTGTTCAGAAGGGCTGGGAGTGAGCAAGAGACCTGCTCAGGGCTCAGAATGAGCTGTTAAAGCTCTTGGTGACTGTCTATGACCTCATTTGGGAAGCGCCATGATCCTCAGAACCGGCTCTACTTCTGCAGCAGCCAGCTCCAAGGCCAGAGAGAACATGCTCAGGTTTGACAGCCCCATTTAAGTCAATGTCCGCAACCAATTCAGGAGGGGTAGGAGCAGAGCCGCCTGCAATGACTCAGAAGCCACAGTCAATTTGCATAAAACAGGTTCACACGCCTGGAAGAGAGAAAGAGAAGGCCATGAGTAAGTGGAGCTCGCTTTAGTGTTGGGACTCCAGGGAAGCCAGTTCATCCCGAAGCTGATGCTGACCACATCCCAACTTCAGAACAAGAGACAGACATTCAGATAGGCAATTTTAGTGAGTGAATGAGAAGCGTCTGGCTAAAGTGTTTGCATGCATGAACAGATGTGCTCCCTACCATTTTGAATCAGGTCATTATGAGAGTCACTTTTCTCACATTACAGAACATTAGGTGTGTGTTCACAATTAGACTTGACATTGCAGGTAATAAGATGGGGAGAAATGGTTCCGTCCCTACTTGGTGGGATAAAGTAGAACCAAGTCACTTTCTTAGGCACAGCTCCTGGCTAGACACTAGAGAGACCATATGAGGACAAAGTCCTTTTTTCTGCTCCCTGGGAGCACACAGTGGGATCAGAGGGAGGAGTAAATAGAAGGGCAACTGTAGAGTTAGGGATTCTCACTCAACAGGATGTGAGGCATCTGGCTGGAGGGGATTCGCACAGATGTTCCTCCCACAGTGCTTTAAGCAAAAGCAGCTATGGCTCATCAGGGAGGTTACAGGGATTGTGGTCTGATTGGGACATTTTTGTGTGTGGCTGTCCCCACCCCTACTCCACAGAACCTGTACACATACTTCTGCAGTGTCCTAGAACTGGGAAAACTCTGTCCTTCCAACCTACTGACAAGCACAAGAGGACGTGACCTCAGTTCTTTAAGTTTTAGACAGATTTCCAGTTCTGTAAAGGGCCCTTTAGTGTTTTATGTTGTTTCCTCAAGGCATTTTTAAAAACGTAGGGGCGGTAATTAGTTGCTCAATAAACAGCAGCAGTGGCTGCAATGCAACTGCGTCCCTAGCTGCAGATATGTGCCCTGACCTCTGGAGGAGCTGCCTACAGCAAACAGGCAGAATGTTAACCTTAACTAGGATAAGCTCTGACCAAGCTCTGCTACACAGCCGGCAAGGCCAGGGCAGAGCCAGCTCCTGTCCATTCTCTTGAAACAATCCCCATTTGGGTCTGACACCATTTACTCACAAACCACCTTGTTCAAGGGACAGGGGAGAGGGCTGAAGTCTGGTGAACAGCAGTGGTTTGTGTACTTTAATGTTCCCAATAGCAGGTTTGGGGTGGATATACCAACAGATATGGCAAAGCCTAAAACCCAAACTCTATGCTGAGCTGGCAAGTACATAAGGCCAGTCACAGAAGAACCTGGGAGGCAGGAGCTGTGAGAAGGAGCACGGTCTCGGGACCCACCAGTAGAAAAACATTTACTAGCCCCTCATCCTATCCTGGTCATGGGGGAAAGGCTTGCCTGCCCCTTCCCATGGTGATGGGAAGGAAGGTGATTCAGAAATCCCAAAGGTTCCCTCAGATGACACCACATCCCCCTACCTTTGATATCTTTTTTCATAATACCTCATTTATTGTTGGATATGTCACAGAACTGCTGAGTTGTGCAACCAAGAAGGATGACAGTAGAGCGGAAAAACTGGCCCAGCTCAGTGAGATATGGGCTATTTATTATGCCACACAGATGACCAGACAGAGAAGCATGAGAATCTTCTTGGGTTATATAATCAATAACTTTAAAAACATATTTGAAGGGAAAGTAAGAAAAATGACTTCAGGCGTATCCTCTGACCTTTCCTTTAGGTTTGCACAGCAAGCATGAAGGTTTTCTGGAGTTATCTTTCATTTATGGTCACATTAGCTTCAGATTGACGCACTAGACTTGTACGGATGATGGTGGAGACATGTGCCATGAGCTAACCCCCCAGATTCTTGCTTCCTTATCAACGTCTCATGACTGACAGGATCATCAAGACCTTCGAAGCATCATTTTTCATCCTGTTCCATGAGTTTCATTGCAACTGACACGACAGCCACCATTAAGGAAAAATTCCATTATCTCACTAACCCCCCGACTCCCCTTGTTGACGGAGAGCTTGAAATGGTTGTGATCTGACTTCTGAGGCAGTGCACTAGGAACGGGATGGGGTGGGTCTGAATTCTAATTCTGACTCTAAATATAAGCTGGACATCACTTAATCCTTTGGAGCTTTGAGCACTGATGGAGGAGAGGTTTAGAGGTAACCTGGCAGACAGCGACTTAGGCAGAAGGCCACAGACTACTTCTTGGGGATATATTTAAAATTCGTTTCTGCTCTGAAAAGGAATACATGGGCTCAGTAAGACTCATCTGTCCTGTGAGCATCCTTTTCTGTTCCATGATGGGGTTTTTATTTTACATCCTGAGGCTGCATCCAGTCTCTTCTGCACAGCATCTGAACTCAGGTTCAATCCTGCTCTTTTAGGGTACTTGAGTGACCCCAAACACCCACGCTTCTGAAGGCTATTAGAATTGAACATAGGCCCGAAGACATAAGTGCATTTTGAAGGCCACTCTGTATATACCTTCCTCAGGAAGAAAAACCTTAGCTCATCACCTAGACCACCACCCAGTGTGCATTCCCTTCGCACCGGGACCCAGAGGCCGTATTTCAGCATCCCCCACTCCAAGTGCCCCTAGGAAAACACAGTATCTGGAGCCAGCAGTAGATGGTTCACGAATGGCCAAGCTCAATGATGGAGCTTAGACAGTGTGCCCCACCGGAGGGGTGGGGAGTGCCGTTTGGAGGCTGAAGACACAAAATTAAAAGTGGGAAGAGCCCAAACCACAATCTTAGATGGAAGTGGGTTAGGCAACATGCGATCAAGGGAGCCCAGGGGTGATCAAAAAGGGGAAACGTTGTAAGGCAAGAGGGGGGGCAAAAAAGAAAAAACAAACAAACAAACAAACACACCTAGGGGACGCAAAGGCAGTGCTGGGGCGCCGGGCTTAGGTTTCCACTTTCTCAAAATGAGAGGTTTGGGTGAGAGGGTCTCCTAACTCTGAGGTCCCTTAGATTTTTATGATATACCAGGCCGATGCCCGGGACTTGTAAAGGGAAAAAGAGGAAAAATTTGAGGAAAAGCAAAGAGAAGGAAGGGAAAGTAAGACGCGGGACGCTGGGGACAGGCTTGGCAGGTTTTCCGAGTTTCTCCGCCTCTTCCCACACCTGCGTGTCCAGAGATCCGCCAACACCCCGCGTCCATCGGCTTCGGACACCGAAGCTCCTTCCTCTTCGCACGTTTCTGGAAGCCTTGGGGCAGAAGATGAGCACAGTCATGCAGAGGGTGGCAGCGCGCAGGGTGCCGCTGGGGTCCAGAGGGCAGGTGAGCAGAGCCCGGACTGCGCACCGGTTGACGTGGCCCTCGGCTGGGCATGGCAGTGAGCCCTGGCATCCCAGCCAGCCACTCCTGGACAAGCCAAATTTCATCCCCCAGCTTCGACCTCGGAAAACGGTGTTTGCAAAAAGAGGGAGAATGGGGGGGGTAGTTTTTGAGGACTTTTCCCCAAGTCTAGCTGGAGGCGGGGTCGCAGGGCGGTGCCTACAGCCTGATTCGTCGCGGAGGCGGCGAGGAGGCGCGGATTGGCGCGCGGGGCCCCGGGCCGGGAGAGGGCGTGGGGGAGGGGAGGCTCCGCGCCCGCGGGAGCGGCTCGCGCCGGGAGCGGGTTAATTTCAAATCGGGGGCTGGACTGCTCCGGGACGGCCACGCTCCCGCGACCCACCCGCCGCCCCCCCAACCCCGGCCCCGGCGCCGCCCCCCGGCACCCACCTCTGCGCGGCGGTGCTGAGCTAGTCTCCCCGAGACGCGCGGGCTCCCTGAGACGCGCAGCTAGGCGCCCAGGCGGCCCAGGACCGCCAGCCCCGGAGGAGGATTGACAGGTGAGCGGGGAGCAGACTAGCGCGGTGGGGCTGCGAGATCCGGGGCAGGCCGGGGTGAAGGCGGCCGTTTCCCGCCTCCCGCCCCGCCGGGGCCCCGTGGGGAGGAGCCGAGCTCCCGCGCAGAAGGCGGGGGAGGGGCTCGCCCGCGCTCCAGCCCCGCGCACTCGGGGGCGGCGCCAGCTGCGATCCCGCTTTCCGCGCCAAATTTTTAAATCGAAGGCGGAAGGTCCGGCCCCACCCCGGGAACCCCTAGCCAATTGCAGGCCTGCAGGGGGCTTTCTGATTGGCTGGGAGCCGTCGCCCTGGAAACCGTGAGATGCTGTCTGGCGGCCCCCGGGGGCGGTGCAGTTGGCGGGGAGGAGGAGCCAGTGCGTGCGCCCGGCGGGAAGCGGACAATTTCAGGGGACCGTACCTGTCCCGGAGCGCTGCTTGTCGTACGCTGAGCGTCGCGGTGAACTCGGCACCTAGAGATCACCCCCACAAATACACCGCGTATTTAGAGAAGCCTAAAAGAGGGGGTCCAAATCCCAAAGCGCTCTGTAAATGCTCCGTCGTGCGCTTATAGCGCAGAGGCTGAATTGGAGGGTTGCTCCCAGGCTGCTTCCCAAACCCTTCCTTCTGAGCCTGTGCACGTGTGTGTCAGGCGAGAAACTTGAGCATCTCACCCGATGCAGGCTTGGTGTGTGCTCAGCCGAGACCCGGGCTCGTGCGCTCCGTCCGCAGCCCGGATCAGTGCACAGGTGGGTGCTTGCTACAGCCGTCTCAGAACGTGCGAGAGGACTGTCACTGCAGATTGGGTTTGCTTCAAGTCTCGTGACAGGAGATGGGTTTGATGGAGGAATTTACTGCTGTCTGTTGGCGCGGTCTGCCCAGAGGCGCTGTCTCTCTTCGAGGGGGCAAATATAAACTGGTTTGTCATTTTTCGTTTCTTTGTTCCGGGAGCTCTTGTGTCGATTAATGCATTTTCAGCAGATCTTATTTCTCTCTTTCCTTCCCCCCCCCTTTAAGGATATTAAAAAACTTTAATAGGATCGATCGATTGGACTATTTGAACTACTGGAATTTGGGGAGAAACTTAAGATTTTTCGTTTTTAAAGACACACTAAATGTATGAGGAATTGACAAAATGGAGAACCAAAAGGTATTTTTAAAGTTCGGTCTACAGTGTTGCAGTATCAAATGCCGTATCATCCTGAGTTAACGCCTTAAGTTTTTCGTTTGGTAGTCACGAATACTGTATTCCTTTGGTTGACTTTTACAGAAATCCAGAGGGAAATTTTAATTTTTGAAGAGGAATAGGGCTGCCCAGGATTAAAGTAATCTTTCTGTTTCAAAAGTTTAGTGTAAATTTCATAAATGTGGGGGAAGATGTTTTCTAATACTTAAAAAAAATAACATTTATATGTTGTATCACAATCTTTACATGAACCACTGGGATTCAGAAAAGACATAATTTTGATATTGGCTTTCTTTATAAGATGACAATTCTAAATTGTCAGCCTTTTAAACTATGGGGCCTCAGAATGCTGTGTATGACGAGTCTCCCGGAAGCTTTTAGAAGTTAAACACAGTCGCTGGCAGTTTTCACTGAAACCCCACCCTTGGGTCAGTGCCTCCTGAGGGTACTTTACTGAACTGAGAAAATTCAGGGGCCAGCCCTGTGTGGCCTCCCTCCACCTGTCTTCTGCTGAATAGCAGATTTGGCAGAAATACACACCGGAGAGCCCTTGGTGAGCCCTTAGCTACAGTCACGTCATAGAGGATTGTTAACCCGTGTTCCTAAAGTTACTGAGGAGAGGTAGATAGCTCTGTTCTCGGGAGTTGTTGCCTTCCAAGTACATTCTCTAGTAATGGTGAAATCACTGGTGTCCAAAAGTGAAAGGGGCCCATTCTCCACCGCCCTGTGAACAGCAGTTAAGTTACCAGTGTGTCCCCATAGCAGGAACTAGCTCTGAGGCCTTAACCGGCTGAGGTTACTACCCTTGGCCTCATTTTCTGCATTTGCCTCAAGAGTCCATGTTGAAAGCAGATTTTTTTTATGGTCAGATGTCCTGCTGGTAGGTATGAGGCCCTGACCATGAGGGTACCCTCACCTTGGTGCTCTGACCTGTTCCTGGTCAGTGGGGTGTCAGTGGGCACCCATGCGTACAGCTCTGCTGTGTGCAGCGTGGTTCAGGTCCTGGACACCTTTCCTTGAAGTGTCATTAGTAGAGGCTGCTTCTAGGAATCTAAAAGCATTCAGTTCTAGCGAGGAAAGAGTGAGCTCTGAGCTATCTTTGCAACTCTCCTATTTCAAAATAGAATCCAAAAACAAAGTCCGTAGTTAAAGTTATTTTTTAATTTTATTTAGAGTCATGGTTCCTGCCAAGTTAAAAGCAGGAAGTTTAATTATTAGAATGGACAGTAGTGGCAAGGTATAGAGGTACATACCTGTAATCTAAGCACTCATAAGGCTGAGGCAGGAGGATTATAAAGTCAAGGTCAGTTTATTGCTATATAGTAAGTTCCAGGTTGTTTAGAATGTATAGTGAGTCCTTGTTGCAAATAAAAAAGGAAATTACTGTCAAACACTCACTGGAATGTTTATTTAATGTTGTTTTATTATATTAATATTTATATTTTATATTATATTCATATAAATAATATTAATAAATTAATACTTGAGTCAATTTTAAAATCAAAAAGCTTTCTGATAGATTCTATTTCACAGTGAACTCAACTGTTAATTCCTTCTAAACCAGGAAAACCTCTTTTCTGAACCACATAAAAGAGGACTGATGAGAAGCCCACTGCAAGAGTCCTCGAAGGCCAACGTGGTGTTGGCTGAGATCCAGCCTGACTTGGGCCCTTTAACCACACCAACTAAGCCCAAGGAAGTCTCCCAAGGAGAGCCATGGACACCCACAGCCAACCTGAAAATGCTTTTCAGTGCAGTGAGCCCAGAGATCCGAAGTCGAGATCAAAAAAGGGGGCTGTCTGAGAACCGAAGCAGATTACCTGAAGCTAGAGACTGTTTGCATGTAGGTTTCCAGGAGATTGAGTTGGCAGCTGGGGCTTGTGGGGAGAGGGAGGTGAATATGGGCAAGCAGTCAGGAGCCACTGGAAGGCAGCTGTTGACGTGCTGAGCATGGAAAGAGTTTGTACCCTTGGAGCCCAACACTGGGAATGCTGGACCCTAAGAGTGGTCTTCATCCCAGGCTTTCTTTAAGACCATTCTGAGTCCCTCCCCAACTTTGCAGCTGTCCTAGCTGTGTATGTGTGGGGCTGAGAGGAGTTAGCCATCTAGCACAGATGTCCCCAATAAATCTGTCAAACTTTATTTCAGAATGAGACACTATTTACCTTTTCTTTTGCAGGAACACTTATCTGGAGACGAATTTGAGAAGTCCCAGCCAAGTAGAAAAGAGAAAAGCTTGGGGTTGTTATGCCACAAATTCTTAGCGCGGTACCCTAAGTACCCCAACCCTGCTGTGAATAATGACATCTGCCTGGACGAGGTGGCCGAAGAGCTCAGTATGTATGCCAGTTGCCAGGATGGTTAATAATTAGAGCGACTCTGTGAACTTAACTCTTTTGGATCTGAGTTCACATAACCACATTGTCACAGATTCAAATAAGGCCATGTGGGAATTAGAAGGCTCAGAGGTCCTGTTAATTTACGAATAACTCAATCTTAAAAGCAAACAAATGGTGGTGGAGAGTGTTTCTGGGTTCAGGTTGTCTCTGAAGCTGTGCAGGAAGGAAATAGTCTTTTATGACTTGTTTCACAAATAGCCAGGACTCTGACTTGTCCTTGACCATGTCCCTGAGGGGACAATGTGTCCATAGTTGCATAGAGGAATGGCTTCTGTGACTCTGCCTCTTGGCCATTTGAGACTGTGGGTGGGATGGATTTGCAGTTATTTGTCTTTGATTAAAGACACTGATTCCCACTGTGAAGACCTGATTCTAAGGCTAAAAAGTATTTCTGGCAGATACAAGGTATCTTTGAAGTCATTAAAATATGTTTTTGTGTGCATGTGTTACTTTGGGTGTATATGTGTGTTCCTGTGTACCTAGGGCCAGAGGTGTCTTTCCTCAGGAAACACCCACCTTAGTTTCTGGGAACTGTGTTCTCACTGGGACCTGGGACTTTCCAATTAAGGGAGGTTGGCTTTTTAATTGGGTGCTGGGGATCAAACTCAGGCTAGCACTTTCCCAGAGGAGCCATCTCCCCAGCCTGAGAATATGTTAGTCTAAAATTTGAAGTGTATGCAAGATAGTGTTTTAATGTGTAGCTATCACTCCATATAGAAGATGATTACTTTTTTAAGCAGGGGCATTAGTTCATGATTTGCGACTTTGCTGGTTGGATCCATCTCCTCTTCACATACACTCCATCTGGCTAGGCGGCGTGTGTATGCTGTTTAACTCCGCAGTAGGAGCTTGTATAGGTCCTTGAACAAAATGTACAAAATTCCCTTAGTGGAACCCACTTCAGTGGAACGAACAATGGTTACCAGTCAAAGGATGTGGTAGACACTGACCATGTGTGTCAATGCGTGCTACAGAACAGGAGGGTGGGGTATCTAGAACAGAAAACAGGACAGGTGTGTGGGAGTGCCACTTTCTGGCCATAAACCAAAGGCTCAGATTAGGCCTTGCTGGGAAGCTATCCAATCCAGGCCTTCAAAGAGAAGGGGAGGGGTCTGTGGTGAGACCATCAGGGAGAAGGGCTCTTGGGGTAAGGAACTGTGGCTGGAGTGGGGACTAGAGCCCTTTCTCACTTGGCAGTCGCCAGGAACAGCAAGAGGCCACTAGGGGGTGCTCTATTAAGCACATTTCTAGAAAGCATGGAGTCTGTCCAGTGTTGAAATTGAACCAACAGTGAAGGTACATTTCTGAAATAAGGAGAATCCCACTGAAGTCCTCTCTGAATTTGCAAGAGCCACAGAATTGCTAATTTTGCCATCACTGGTGGTAGGCTGAACATGGGGCAAATTAGACCCCAAAGAGATGTACCTTTCTGCTTTTTAATGTAGGCTTTTAAGGAATGGCATCATGAATGTTATATTTTGCTGAAATCTTAACACTTTTAAAAGGAGTGTGTGTGTGTTTGTGTTTGGTCTTAAACACAAAACATTCAAAAAAGAATGTTGAATCCCTTGTAGCTGGAGCTGCAGATGGTTGTAAGCCACCCAATATGGTTGATGGGAACTGAACTCTGGTCCTCTGGTAGAGCAGCGAGTGCACGATTAACCACTGAACCATCTCTCCAGCCCCAGATCTCAGCACTCTGTGCCTGTAAATATGATTATGGCAGGCAGGGCTGAGTACTAGGGGGCAATAAAGGAATGGGTTTGGAAGTGTAGCAGCGAGACCATTAGAGACTTAGTCTTGCCACTTCCTAGCTACCACTGAGGCACCTCTGAGTTTCTGTGTCCTCAGTGAAGTGCAGGTGACAGTAGCCACCACACAGGTTAGAATTCAGTTGTCCCGAATGATACAATTTATGTCTCTCAGATGGTGACTACACGTTAAATGAGCTAATTTCTGCGAGAGAGCCATGTCTTTCTTGCCTCCACAGTGTTTGCTGTGCGTGTTATATTACTGTACTATTCAGAGGCACATGCTGACCAGCAGGTAAAGAACACACAATGAAAGTCTGGTCCTGCTAACACATCATGCATTTTTCGCAGATGTTGAACGTCGACGGATTTATGACATTGTGAACGTGCTAGAGAGCCTGCATATGGTGAGCCGCCTTGCCAAGAACAGGTACACTTGGCATGGCCGACACAACCTCACCAGAACCCTTGGGACTCTGAAGAGCGTCGGGGAAGAGAACAAGTATGCCGAGCAGATCATGATGATCAAAAGGAAAGAATACGAACAAGAGTTTGACTTCATTAAGAGTTGTGGCATAGAGGACCACGTGATCAAGTCCAACCCTGGCCAGAATGGGCATTCAGACATGTGTTTCGTAGAACTCCCTGGAGTGGAATTCCGGGCAGGTGAGAGGTGATATCCTGTGCTTCTCTCAGGCTGCAAAAGAAGAGGCGGTCTTAGTGGTCCTCCGCCTCCGTACGGCTGGGGATTTAGGCATACACCACCATGCCCAGCTGCCACTGGCCACTGCAGCTGTCAGCCGCACAGTCCTGCAGTGCTATTTTTAAGGCTTCCTACTTTCTTTTCTTGAATGTTAATTCTCTAATCCCCGTCCTTTTCTGAAGCTTCTGTAAACAGCCGCAAAGACAAGTCCTTACGAGTGATGAGCCAGAAGTTTGTGATGCTGTTCTTGGTGTCGACGCCTCAGATTGTAAGCCTAGAAATCGCTGCCAAGATTTTAATTGGGGAGGACCATGTGGAAGATCTGGATAAAAGCAAGTTTAAAAGTAAGTGTCATGACTGCCCAGGAAGTTTGGGAACCATTCATGAACAACAGAGCCTCTGACTGGGCACTGAGCAGATTTTTGGGTACACGCCTGTGTTTACCCACCCCACACAGTTGCTGCTAACCAGTGGAATTCATCAAGACATATAACACGAACAGTCAGCTGTAAAGTCGAGCCATTTCCTACATCTCATCTCTCCACTATTGCTGATGCATGAGGGTATAAGTAATTCCCACTAAATTGCCCACCGATGGCCCTGCAGAACAGATGGCTTGCCACTCTGAGAGAGTTTTAATCAGATAGCTGCTGTGAATGTAGCTGGTTCCTAACCAGCTCTGTTTTCATGGTTATCCTGGACATTGCAGGGACCGCCACAGGAAAAGGTGTGGAGGGAAGAGCAAAGCAGACAAGAGCAACCTGCAACACTCTTGTACCCACTGGGGGAATGCAGAAGTGAGCTACTGGGGGTATCAGTAAGGCAGAGCTGCCCTGAGAGGGCAGGGCAGCATTTGTAGATTTTCTGGGCCCTTGCCCTGAGGTGCCATGTTCTGTGAAGCTGTACCAGTCTGTAGAAGTGAGTCCAGACAGTGCATCTACCAGACAGAGCTAAGTAGAGACTGAAGGAGTACAGTAGTGGCGGTGCTTGGGAAAAGTGCGCTTTGGGAGAACACATTCTGCTACTGCCAACGGGTCACCTGCTTTTCTGAGTCACCGAGTGCCTTTCAGCTTGACACTGCCATTGGTTGGTTAGTCACATCCATGGAAGCTATTCCGGGAACTGCACATGTGTCACTTGCCGAATCCTTGCAGAATACAGAACCTTCTGGCAGGACTGTGAGATAGGAGACTCGATTTGTAACTCTGTGCCGTGAACATTGACCGTAAAGGCAGACTTGCTAATGGCAAAGGCAACATTTTTCAAGATAAGTGAGATGTGTGGAGTGAATAGATCTATGCTTTGCATATTTTTCAAAGACAGTATATATGTGGTATAAAATTTTGCAAGTTTATGATACTATTTAAATATCAGTATAAACTATCACAGGTAGAAAAGGCCCACATTTCCAATGCTGCTCTGTTTCTTCCTATTCTGATGTCCTATTCTGATTCATTAGAAGAGACCTAATAGGAACATGGAATTTTATAAAAAGGATCATCTCATTGAGTCATTTCCACCTGAAACCTGTACCTTTGCTGTTTCAAAACTCAGGACAAGTGGTCACTCCTGAAATATTTAAAACTTTTTTTTTTTTTTCCAATTCAAGCAGCAGTGTTAACTTAAAAGGAGTCAGAAGTTTCTGCCCAATGCTGGCAGAATAGCTCTTGAATGTACCTGACTTTCTTAGGAGGCAAAAATCCTATGATCTTTCATCATTTTATTTAATGCTGTGCTTGCCTTTTTTCTCCCCAGCAAAAATTAGGAGGTTGTATGATATTGCTAATGTTCTGAGTAGCCTGGATCTTATCAAGAAAGTCCATGTTACAGAAGAAAGAGGTCGAAAACCAGCTTTTAAATGGACAGGACCAGAAATAAGCCCAAATAACAGCGGTATGTATGACTTTTTTTTTCCCATTTGTTGTTTCTTTTTTTAGTCTAGGAGGATTCTCTCCCCTCCTTCCTACTTAGCCCCACACAAGGGAAGACCACACGTAGACGATAGGAAAAGCAGTTCAGGATGAATGCTCGTATAGAAAGGAGGCTTCTGTGACTTTGGACACACTCTGGGAGAGGCTCTTTGTTGGAGGAATTTAGAGCAAAGGCTCTGGAGCCATAATGGCAGCTGCTAACCCAGGCCCACGATATTCATGAGGGTATATCCTTGGCCATATGGCGTCTTCTGTGGCTGTGCTCTCAGGTCTGTCAAGGAATGCACTTCTTAAGGGGGACTTCACAAGTGGGGAAGGCGTGAGGGTCACCACCATCTACCAGCTCTGACATTCTCCTGACGAGAAAATGAACACGATTTTGTACATCACCCAGAGAGGCATTCCTCTGGTTGTGAGATGCAGCCCACTTTGCGTATCTACTGGTTTCATATCGAAGGATTCAACTACGGAATGGAAATATTTTCTAGTCTGTACCAAACATGTGCAGATATTGTTTGGTCACTGTTTCCTAAACAATATCATGTGACAACTATTTATAAACCATGGGCATTATATTAGATATTTCAAGTAACCAAGGGATGATTTTTGCATAGACAGGAAGGTGTGCTTAACTTCTGCACCATTGTATGTAAGGGGCTTGCGTTTCTGCAGCTTTTGGCATGTAAGAGGGATTCTGGTACATATCTTCCTCAGGTGTGGAGGGCCAAGTGTGCAATGTAGTGTCAGATGCAGCACAAAATGCTATCTCTAAAGTCACTGAAAGGTTTGAGAGGGGTTCCAGATCCAGAGCTTTTAGAGCAGGTACACACAGTGGGGACTGCATGCTGTCACCCTTTGCCTCTGACATGGTTTTAGAGCTGCATTTTTATTTCCTCTGTTAGAAGGAAGCAGGGTCAGCTGGGCTTTAACACACTGACCTTTTCCATTTCAGGCTCCAGCCCCGTCATGCCTCTTGCCTCCTCCTTCTTAGAGGTGGAGCAGTCTGCAAAAGAGAACTGTGCAAAAAACCTCTTTTCTACACGGGGAAAACCCAGCTTTACACGTCACCCATCCCTTATCAAATTGGTAAAGAGCATAGAAAGCGATCGAAGAAAGATCAGCTCTGCTCCCAGCAGCCCTGTCAAGAGCAGCAAAGGTATATTCTCCTGCAAAGTCAGGGCTCTGTTCAGGATTACTTTTGATCTGCTTTCTTTTAGCCTATGTGATCCCTCATAAGTCTAACTTATATATGAATTAAGGATAAAAAGCTGTTTGTGGGGTTTACTGTATAATCACTGTGTAGCTTGGTAGTAGATGCATGCTTTCTGTCCCTTTGACACCTGAGTTTTCTTCCATCTGACAACTTAATTTTTAGTTTTGACTTTAGTATCCTCCCCCTTCTTTCTATTTTGCCAGCTGAGAGTTCTCAAAATTCTCCACCCTTCCCAAACAAAATGGCTCAGCTCGCTGCTATTTGCAAGATGCAGTTGGAAGAACAGTCAAGGTAGGCTGGCAGTGCAGCCAGAAAGAGGATGAATTGCCGTCTCAGTGTGCCTTAGAACTGATTGCTTTATGCATGGGTAGGCATCTTTGGAAACTGGAGAGATAGTCTTTACACTCTCTGTCCTCAGTCAAGAAAAAAGTGTGGCTTTAACCTGAGGGCACAAAGTGGTGCCATGCAGTGATTGGGAGATGGTTTGTTAGGGAGGGTGTCTGCTGCTCAAACATGAGGATCCCAGTTTGGATCCCTAATACCAACATAAAAGGCCAGGTATGGAAGCACCCATCTTTAATCCTAAAGAGAAGGTGTGACCACTGGAGGCTCCCGGAACTCTTTGACTGGCCACCTCTGCTAAATTGATAGCAGCACCTATCTTTAATCCTGTTGTGGAGTTATGGCCACTGAAGGATCCCTGGAGCTCATTGGCCAGGCCAGCTAAATTGATGAACTCCAGGCTCTCTGAAAAGGTGAAAATCACAGAGGAAGATATCTCATGTCAGCCTCTGGCCTCCGCATACATTCATGTTCACACACACATAGACAGAATGCTTACGAGCAATGTAGTTCCATGATGTTTCATAAATCTTCTTTTTTAGTGAACCAAGGAAGAAAGTAAAAGTAAAGCTTGCAAGATCCGGGCACTACAAACCACTGGCCCCTCTGGACCCTGCAGTGAACACTGAACTGGAGCTTCTTGCACCGTCCCTCATCCAGCCCCTGGGGGTGGTCCCCCTGATCCCTAGCCCTTTGTCATCTGCAGTGCCTGTGGTCCTACCTCAGGCCCCTTCGGGCCCATCCTATGCCATCTACTTGCAACCTGCCCAAGCCCAAATGCTGACGCCACCTCATGGCCTGAGCCCAACAGTCTGCCCCACCCACTCCTCTAATGCTACTGGATCCAAAGACCCCACAGATGCCCCCACTGAGACCACCACCACAGATGCCACAAAGCCCAGTGCCTCCTGCAGACCAGGAAACGTGCAGCCAGCACCAGAAAAACAGGGTGGTAAGAATCAAAGCAAGGAGACAACTGGAGAACGAGGCACAAAGAGGACAAGCACCTCTGAGGACAGTGGTCCCGTAAAGAAACCTAAAGAGGACCTGAAAGCGCTTGAGAATGTCCCTGCGGTGAGTGCAGCCTCAGATGGTGCGTTAAAGTTAGGTGTGGCCTTGTTGGAGGAAGTGTGTCACCGAGGGCAGGCTTTGAGGTCTCAGAAGCTCAAGCCAGGCCTCGTGGCTCACTTGCTCCTCATGTCAACAATCCCGAGGGTGACTCCATGAGCATTGGGTGGCTTGTGAAGTTCACCAGAGCAAAGAGAAGTCTCTCAGAAGACAAAGACTTGTCCCTTAACATCCCATATCCAAATGAGGTCTCAGCTAATCCTCACAAGGGATGACGGCAGGGACATTTTTAAACCTTCAGAGGAGAAACTGACTTGCTCGCTTTTTAAAGCGTTCACAAGACAGGTGGCTGTCCCCTAAGTCCGTTTCTACGTCCCATACTGGAACACAAACAGCTGTCATGAGAGTCATAAATAGTTTATAAGCAGTTGTCACCCCAACTGGAGGGCTACAGGCCTCAGTCACTCATGCCTTCTGAGTCACTCCTCAGCGTTTGCTTGATGTCATGTACCTGGCATCTTTCGGCTAGAAGAGAATTTGCCCACCACACCCCTCCTTTTTCCTTTCTACCTCAGACTTACCACAGTCCTTTTTTGTGTGTGTAATTGGGAAAGTCAGGCTGATCTTGTCAACTCGAAGATACAATTGGCCCTCTAGGTGATTTTCTTCTTCTTAGTTAAGATGAGATCAAGAAGGAATGAGTATTTATTGAACACCCACCCACACATCTGGTGCCACAGACTTGAGGGTCTCACAACAGAACTTTCACTTGAGTCCCAGGACAATGGTGCATGAAAGGCAGTATCACTAACAGAACTCTTTTGCCCGTGCTGTTAACTATTTTACTTGTGCACATCTTGTCTTTCTTTATCTGTCATGAATTTATCCCTCTAGACAACCCCCCACCCTGCCCTGCCATCTATTAAGTTAGAAAAAGTTGCCCCAGACCAGGTCTAACCCAGCACCCACCTTTGATGGCAGTTGCTTCTGTGTGCTCACCCCAGTTTTTGTGAGGTTAAATTAATTTATTACGTGAGGAGATACATAAAGGGCTTTGTGATCCCTCTAGGACACTGTATTGGCGGAACGGCATTATCTGCCACTGGGCTTGTTAAGGCAGTTTAAGTCTTCGGAACCTTCCCTGAGAATGGGCTCATAGAACCATTCAAATCATCAGCTATCTTGAGTGGCATTCCTTTGCACTGTACACGCTGGGATGAAATCTCAAGGCTCTGGCTTGACTCAGTATTCTGGAAGGCCGTAATCTCTCTGCGCCAGTGTGTGATTTTGCAATGGATTCCTGGTGTTCTGGTTATCCCAGATTAAAGGTTTTAGATTTCCCATGTCCTTGGTCCCCATCTCTGCTGAGTTCATTTAGACTCTTTAGTTTGGACTGAATGGAAAAAGGAAATTATTCTTGTGCTAAACTCATTCAATGAACATGTTCTGAAACCAAGACCTGTAGGTCTGAGAGAAGGCAGTGTGCAAATGAATGCAAGTGTAGCTGATAGTAGGTCACAGGGCAGAGAAAACAAAATGGGGTGAATGATCAGAAAAGAGGGGAACAGAAGGCAAGAAGAGATGGCATTCAAGAAGGAAAACAAAATTTATGTATTTTGCTAACTTCAACATAATTACTAGAGGTTAAAAAATTGTAGTAAATATAATTTGATAAAATTGAGGTTTAATAATTTCAGGGGTAATGCAAGCTTTACGGAAGAACAATTGAATAAGTCAAGCCAGTAATCACAGTAACTTGTCCCATCAGAGAGATGACTATCGGTGACGTTGGCAGGCCCGTGTAAAACTCCACACCCAGCCCTTAAGAGTTCTCTACCCCTGCAGCTTTCAAGGCAGCAACTCCCAATAACTTTGAAGAGTGCCGAGAACCTGAGAAACAGTTTAAAACTTTCAGCTCTGCAGATTCTGAGTTCACTGGTTTCCAAGGAAAAGACCGATCAAGAGCTAGGGATCAAAGTGTGGGCTGTTGTTTTGACATCAGAGAGAAGAGCCATCTGAAGGAGGATGAAAGGAGGCCCCTGCTTCTAAGAACTGCTTTTAGAGCCCCCAGTCCCAGAACACGGTGGGGGAATGCAGACTTCAGGGCCCATGCAGCCACCCACACACCCTTTGTGTTTTGGAAAGCGCAGTGATCTAACAGGGTGGGAACTACATCAACACAGCCACAGTGGAAGCTTGTGCCTGTTGGCACCTGGGTCTCTGGTGTGTACCTACTGGTACTTCTTTTCGGCCTGTCAGTTTGGCCTCTGGTGTAATTTGTCTTTCACATGAGGAGCCTGCTGGCTTACCTCAGAACAGAAAGTATAAGGAAACATTCTGCTTGTGCAATTCCTCAGCTCTAAATCAGGAGTCGGAAAGCCTGGAAGGCTAGCTGTCAAATGTGTTTGATTCCCTAGGACATAGGTTCTCTGTTGCACCTACTCAACTTTGTCCCTGTTGAGGTACAGACAGTCTCTATACAAAGGGTGTGGCTACCTTCCAATGAAGCCTTTGCAAGGAAAAAAAAAAAGTTGGACATGATCTTGGGCTGTAGCTCAGCCACTGCTTTACTAAATGGAGTACCTGGATATGTGTGAAATAAATGCTTTCTCCTTATTTTCTAGACCCTGTTCCCATCAGGATACCTAATCCCTCTTACCCAGTGCTCATCCCTGGGGGCAGAATCTGTGTTGTCTAACACAGAAAACTCAGGCACACTTTCCCCAAACCACAGGATCTATGGCTCCCCAATTGCAGGTGAGTGTACGCCAAAACACCATTCAGACATGAGCTGGCCTGCAGTTCAATTATACAAGTTCACTCCTCAACAGATGCCTGCTTTTAAGACTTCCCCCCACCGCCCCCTTTCTTTTCCAGGTGTTATCCCAGTGGCATCATCCGAACTCACAGCTGTGAATTTTCCCTCATTTCATGTGACACCTTTGAAACTTATGGTCTCCCCAACGTCTGTGGCAGCTGTACCTGTTGGGAACAGCCCAGCTCTCAACTCAAGCCACCCTGTTCCCACCCAGAACCCGAGCTCAGCCATTGTAAACTTTACACTGCAACATTTGGGACTCATCTCCCCCAGTGTGCAGATGTCTGCCAGCACCGGGCCCGGAGCTGGTACGGTCCCTGTGTCCCCACATGTAGAATCAGCTAGTGTCATACCAGATAACTTGAGCTCTCGGCAAGGGAGGCCAACCAACCATGATTCACTCTTCCTGGGTCAGAGCCAACTAAATGGACAATCAGTTGCGGGGACAGGAGCACAACAGGTAAGAATATTTGCATGCAATTTAAAGTTAGGCCTAAAACTTGAAGATGACCTTGAATTTTTTGTCTTACTGCTTCTGCCCCCCAAGTGCTGAGATTGCTACTTAATTTCATTATCTGTATCATAGGAGGCTCATGTCTGCCTTCTTTGGAGAGGGCAGTATGACGGGGTGAATGACTGAAATCAAGTCTTCCCTCCAGACCTACGAAGCTACCCAAAGAGTCCATATTACTGGGTTGTCATGAGGTTTTGTCTCTTAGCAATAATAATTGAGAGTCAACGAACTTCACTGAGGCTCACCTTGCTGATAGCAGGATATACTAGTCTCCCAGCATGCCAGGTATAATCCAGCCCAGCCTTGAGTCTGCTGGGGAACATGGCTCCCCATGGACCTGACACCTTATTTCCTTCATTCTCTCCAATCAGCCTGTACCTGTGACACCCAAAGGCTCCCAGTTGGTGGCTGAAAGCTTCTTCCGTACTCCAGGTGGACCAACCAAGCCTGCCAGCTCATCCTACATGGATTTCGATGGTGCTAACAAAACCTCCTTTGGAACTCTCTTTGTCCCACAGCGCAAACTGGAAGTCTCAACTGAGGATGCCCACTGATTGAGAGATAGTGGTTTAATTAAATTTTCTAAAGGGCTATTTAATGAGAAAATGTACACATAGAGATTGAGAGAACACCACCTTGAAAATACTGTAAATACTGTGAGGTTTTCCTCAATATCATAGCAGATATTTGTCATCCTTACACATGCACGCATGTGCACACACACGCACACATACATACAAGACCAAAATGAGCCTTCAGTACTATAAAATGTTGAACTAAGGTACATTAACTTCTGGGGGGGAGATTCATTTTTTTCACCTGTGCCTGTATTATTATGCAAAATAACTTTATTAAAGTTTACTTCCCTTTCAGTAAATGTTTGACTTAACTAACACAGCACCTGCTCAAACTTTTTGCACAAAGGAAATGCTGTGTGATGTATAATGTATTTTTACATAGGGAGGATATAGCTATATTTTTTGTAATTTCTTTAATCCTTTGCTGTTGCAGTATGTCTTTTTGTAGAGTTTACAACCCTCCTCAATCAAGTCTATGGAAAAAATTATTTATAAATGTATTTTTAATCATAAGTTGTTGAAATTAAAATGCTTCTAAAATGTAGTTCACATTTTCATTTGGCCACGTAGGGTACTCACTGTTGGGAAAAACCGACAATTTACCTAATCTCAAAGGCAGATTCTTGGGAAGGCTTCCTTGGAAACTTGGAGATCATAGGAAGTTTCCACGTCTCCCAGCCTCTTCTGCCATAGCTGTGAGCATTGCTAGAATAGTGAACAACATGAGGAGAGGCTGAGAGAGCAGATGAAAGGCAGGAGGAGCTAAGGAAGTCCTGACTGTCCAGCACCATCCCAGGCCTGCTCTGCAGAGAGGAGGGCCAGCCATCATCCTACGCCTTCTTTACAGTCCAGCTCTAGGGAAGGAACAGCAAGAAGGATTCTACTTTCCCCTTTGTAAGGAATCACCCCAGTGAGCTCCAGGAGAAAAAATTAGCTACGATGTATTCAATGTGCATCTTCTTGACCCCATAGGGGAGAAGCTGCATGTTGAAAAGATAAGAGCCTCCTGTGGCCAGGGTCTTTCAGGAACATGTCTGTTTCCTATGTGCTGATGTTGGAAACTACAGTACACTTGAATGCGCGTTATGAATGAGCCAGGATCACAAGGCCACTGAGACAGAATTTAAGGCAAGAAGTCCAGAGTCACTGCTAGGACTCAGTCTTCTCATCTACCACAGAGTGAAACCAAATAGCTGTGGGAGGCTCTGAGCATTCATAAGATCACCTCTCTTTAAATATTCATTCTGTTTGTATAGCCAACCACAGGTAAGATGGCAGATTTTCCCGTTAACCTAGAGTGCCTGTTTCTGCACTAGGGAACCAGTCTAAGAAATTTTTTCCAAGGAACTTCACTTTTGTTTTTCTATCAGCAAAGCCTGCAAATGATCCTGTTAAAAAACAAACAAAAACAAAAAAACTCCTGCTTTTGAAGCTCTTGAGTGCATACTTGAAAAAGATATGTCTATAAAGCATTTCCATGCACTAGAGCTTCCACTGGCAGATATGAAGGAAATAATAGCACAAAGGCCACTAGACTTAGCTGCATACACAGCTCAGACACTTGAGCTCTTAGGAGGCGGGACACCCTGCATTACCTTCCTTGGCAGCCTGTGTGGACAGGTGGAAACAATTGTTCTGTTCTGATTTGGTTTCCCTATTACTGGCCCTCTTCGTAGCTCTCTTCAGTTCCTAGACCTCCTCAGCTTCTCAGAATGGCTGATCTATGTCCACTGGCTTCAGTGATCAAGCTACCTGCCATCTCAGACCTCCACTTCCCTCTCTCCTCCCCACCACTAAAGTCTACTTTCTTTAAGCTACTCTTAATGCACACTAGATCTGCGTCCCTTACCAAACCCCATTTATATCATGTCGGACTTAGGAAAGGAGGAAGACAGCCAGAGGCTGCCCACTTCCCATAGCCCAGAGAATAGGATGAATCAAATCACAACTTGGCAAGCTGTGGGCCATTTTACTGGCCAATACTTTAAAAGCTGCAAATCCTAGAGCTGAAGCATTCTGAGATCAAAGTGCCCTTCACAAAAACATCACATGCAGTTCAACCACCACACAGCAACCCTCTGTCCCAGCTGGTAAAAACACCTGGAGCTACCTTGCCCGGGCACTCCGTTCACTGAGGTAGAAAACACCATGGCCTAGGAGCTGAAGTCAGTTTCTAGAGCCGCCCAGGTACCCTATATAAGCTACTTAACCTCTCAGAACAGCTTTTCCCCTCTGTAAGCAACCTCAGTGAAACTCACTGCACCCTACAAAAGACAAGAAAGTAGAAGGGTGGCAATTAAGAGGAAGGGCATCTAGAGTAGAACAAGAGAGTGTAATTGGGATGTTTAAAAAGGTTAAAAACACATTGCATGTATGAAGATCACATAATGAAACTTATGCATGATTAATATACTAATAAAAGTTTTGGAAAATAAAATTATATTGACTTAAAAATTATCTTGAGGGGTCATTTTTGAGGTCCCTTAGGAAAAGCAAACTTATCCAAACTCACCAATGATTCAGGATGCATAAGCAAAAAGGGCATTCAGCCAATGTAGTCAAGTATATGGGGAAGGGCTGGTCCCTAGGAGGAAAGGGGACTCCAGGGAAACCACTAATCCTCAGACTTCAACACAATGTGACTAATGCCGCATAAAGCAGATTTAGAACTGGCTGCTGCTACTATTGCGGGAAGTGGCTGCTTCCATGAAAGGAATCTGACACCCCGAGATCCCTTTCATTCTCCTGTTGAGTGTATGCCTTAGTTTTGCTTCTCAGCCCTAGAACGGTTCGGTCCTCTTTAGAATATCTTCTGTGCTGTGACCCTGTAATCTAGAGCTTTAGATGAGATTGGAGGGGGTCAGCAGACTGGTACCTTGATAACAAGGTGTGAGTCATCCTGGAGCATAGTCTTGAAGGACCTTGAAGAGTTTACAGGCTTCCTATTTCAACCTTAACTTTGGGCCCCCAATGCAGTGCTAGGTTGGCTGTATGAGAAATACCCAGAAAGCATCAGCAAGACGTGGCCTATACATTTTTTGGGTTTCTATTTCCCAAGACTGGTATAAGGTAGGGCTCTTGAGCCTATATTTTTAAAAGATTTCTATATAATTGCGTTATGTTGCTATCTATGAAAATTAATAATCTAGAAAAATCTTCGAATGTCTAAATTGTCATTGAAGACTTCCAACATTAGTCAAGACAGAGAGAAACCCCATCACAGGCTCTCTGCACTGACAGAGTACAACTCAGATGAGCAGTATGGCAATGAGCTAGATGGCTGCCCAGTGCTCTTCTTTATCTCTCACTTGGGACACTGTAACGTCCACCCTCAGAAGGTGAGACATCAGGTTGATTGCTGCCAAGACAAACAACAAACAAGACAATGTCCAAACACCATATTCAAAACTGTAGGGTATATTTGGAAGTTACTTGGGCAGTGTAAAGGTAAAAAGAAAACAAAAGGAAAGGTAAGGCTGGCCCGTTCTGAAGGGAAGATAATCAATTAGGCACCAAACTGAATTACACATTTTAAAGTGGCTACAAGATGATGACTTCACAAATAAAGATGAATTCTTAGACTAATTGAAACCCTAATTAAAGAAACAGTGGAAATTTAGAACTTAAAATACACATGCAAATAGAGTATTTATATGTATAAATAAATAAATCTGTAAAAAAAGAAAATAATACCAATAGGCAACATATTTGAAGAGTTGATTAGTTACAGAAGAAACACGAAAATGGAAAACAGAAAAGAGGGCCACATCACTACTTGTTAAGTAAAGGCAGACTAAACTTGTGCTAAAACCCTATTACAATTACTATTACAATGATTAACGCTTAGGAACCAAACAAACTGCCCTACCAAGTGCTGTTGGGGATGCCCACAGCTGGACCACTCACACTCACACAGTTCTGATGAGGATGCCCACAGCTGGACCACTCACACACAGTTCAAATGAGGACACCCACAGCTGGATCACTCACACAGTGCTGGTGGGGATGCCCACAGCTGGACCACTCACACTCACACAGTTCTGATGAGGATGCCCACAGCTGGACCACTCACACACAGTTCTGATGAGGACACCCACAGCTGGACCACTCACACAGAGTGATGGTAGGAATGCCTACAGCTGGATCAATTGATTATACAGACTGGAAAGTATCTTGGCTGCGTCTTGTGAAGCTCAACACAGATTTACCCAAATGCTCAGAATTTCTACTCAGACTTTACCTTTAAAAACAAAGTGTTAAGCATTTTAGAAGATGTTTTTTAAAACTCCCATGATCACGGTGTATTTATTCATTACTGCCCCCAACTCAAAAAGAGCAAATGAAGTTGCTCTACACTTACTATGCTTGGTGTCCTCTGGTGTCTGGCATTAATTTGGAGAGATTTTCAGTCATCAGCGCTCCCAACATTTCTCCCTCTCTTCTTCCTGGGGTTCTCATTTGTAGATTAACATCTCTCCAGGGTGACCCACAGTGTTCAATTGTTCTACCCCACTGATTCCCAGGTTTTTTTCTTCTTTGCTTTGGGTTTGGGGAGTCCATAAACATATGCCAAAGCTCATTGACTCTTATACATCTTGTATACTAATGCTCCCATCAAAGGTAATCTTCATTTCTTCAGGGCTGTTTCCCTTTCTGCTTCTTAGACTTTCCATCTCACTGATCACAGTACCTACCCAACCCTGCATGTCTATGCTCCCCTCCCATGTGAATCACAATTATTTAAAATTCCTAGTCTGATCTCTTCAACACACATGCTGTATTCCAGCTGGAGTCTGATGCATGCCTGCTCTGTCTTTCTAAGCCTGTTTTGCTATGAATATAATATGCCTTGCTTTTGTTGTTATTGTTGTTACAAGCCAACTTTGATGTGTTCTGGTTAAAATAATTCCATTCTGATTTCCATGGAAGTTTCTACTCATGGGATTTTTGCTCCGCTGAATAGTGGTGCTGTTTTAATCTACCTGCCTGTCTCTCCAATTTGAGGGCAGCAACTGTGATCTCAGTTCCCTGGTGAATGCAAAGTGAAATGTTTAACTCAAGTTGTCCAGCTTTTTATATGTTGTTAAGATGGAGTGTTAGATATCAGGGTAGAAGACCAATGGACATGCAGTATGGCACGGTGTAGCCACACAATCAAATCTACTCAGTAGTAAAAAGTAACACACCATGGATTCAGCAGCACGGGTAAGTCTCAAATGCACTATGTGCAGAGGAAGAAATCTGACATGAAAGATTGGCCTGTTGTATAATTTGATTTATATGACAATCTGGAAAGGTCAAAAGTTTGGGATGAAGAACAAATTAGTAGTTACAAGTGATTAGGAGCAAAAGTAGATGTGACTATAAACGAAAGCACAGGACAGTCTAGGTTCATTAGAGGAACAGAACTGATATAATAAATATGAATATTCAAGGAAGGTTTGTTAGGATGGCCTAATGATATGGTCCAGCATTCCAACAATGGCTGTCTCACACTGGAGAAATGGAGAATACAGTAGTTTCTCAGTCCACAGGCTCATTGCCTCAGTACTTCCAATCTGGTGCTGCTATCAGTACAGGAATGCAATATTGGCAGCCAACAGGATGGAAGAACTTGCCAGCAAAGACAGAAGGAAGAAAAGCAAGTTTTCTAGTTCCATCTCCCTCTTATCTGGCAGAAGGGACCATCCACAACAAGGGTGGTTCTCACCCCAAACCATCCGATCTAGAAAATTCCTCACAGATGTTTCCAACAGCTTCTGTTTTAGTTGATTCCAGATCTAGTCAAGTTGACAACCGAAGTTAACCATCACATGAGTGGTGGTGGTCATTTGAGTCTATGCATTCATTTAAACTCATAAAACAATACATCAAAAGGCACATGCGGTTAGATATATATTTTAGATTGCTGTTTCATACTCTATCTGCGTTGTTGCCAGACCTTACCTGGAGGTTTCCTCTGATGAAGAATTCACTGCTTTTGAAGATTGTGGATCCCACTAAAGTAGGTCTCCCGAATTTCACTGCTGGAAATGGGTTATAGGTGGCCAAGCTGTCCATCTTTTCAGCCTCAGGCAGGGGAGCGCCTGCTGCTCTTTCACAGTAGGCTCTCCCACAGTAGGCTTTAAAAAAATGTTCCATTTTTCTATCACTGTTACACAGTGGAAAATGAATCATTTCCCTGTACAATAGCTTAAAATTTTTCTTTTATGTTAAAATATAATCAACTCATCTCCTACTTACTGGTTTTAGTTTTGTTTTGTTTCTCCCTGGAAAGAGAGTTTCTCTGTGTAGGCCAGGCTGTCCTGGAACTCACTCTGTAGACCAGGCTGGCCTTGAACTCAGAAATATGCCTGCCTCTGCCTTCAAGTGTTGGGATTGAAGGTGTGTGCCACCACCACTTGCCAGTTTAATTTCTTTTCTTTTCTAGGTTTATTTGTCTATGTATTTCATAGATGAGTGATTGGTCCGCATATGCACCTGCACACCAGAAGAGGGCATCAATTCCCGTTTATAGATGGCTGTGAGCCACCATGTGGTTGCTGGGAATTGAACTTAGGACATCTGGGAGAGCAGTCAGTGCTCTTTATCACTCATCTATTTTCTTTTAGTCAATTCTCTACAGTTCCATTTTCTTCCTTGAAAGAAATTTATTCCTTCCTTACATATGATGGTTCATTAAATATTTAAAAATTTCCTGTAGATTTCATCTCCAGGTCTTCTCTGAGTATACAAGTCTGGTTCTTTTTCTTCCATGGTAAGTGTCTAAGATTATCACTCCCCAGAGTATGGCCTTCATTTTCAACATTTCTTCTCAGTCACCATAACAGACTATGATACTTTTATTTCCAATTAGCTTAATCTTTACAAAGATAGGTTTTGTTATTGAAATGGAGCTACGGTTTCTGATTTACATGTCCAGCAAAGAATGCATAGTGAAATTTTTCTTTGCAGAAAGCCGACATTACTGTCAGCTTTTGTGGTCAGCCTCTACTGGCACCATAGGCTCTGGGCATTCTTAGAGAGCTTGGAAAGTCTAGGATTGGAAGACAATCCACAACCCAAAGGAATTCATAGACCTGAAACATTACCAAGTAAATCAACAATAACTACCACTCAGCTCCTACCACTGTATCTCAGCAGCTATAAAAGAATCCACAGCTATAAAAAGATCCGCAGTTGTCACACAGCCTGCTCAGCCTCTTTACCGAGTGATCCTGTGATTGCCATGACCACTTTCTCTCAAATAGGTGGAGGCAAACTCCTCTCCTTTTCCAGGAATCAATATGTCTTTCTCCCATCTCAGCTAATCTCAGAACAGCATTCCTCACTCATATAGCTTCTCACTGTCTTGGCAGTCACACCCCAACTGTAGACATTGTACAGTCTACACACTCATTAAGAAATACACTTGCCCTTCTTGGTTTACGGACCATCTGTTGAAATCCTTTGGCCTGTGACATAATATATAATACAGTAGATTATATATTATAGAAATAGGTTTAAAGTTTGCCAGCCCCAAGATATCTAATCTCAACAAACTTTTGAAACATATTCTAAATAATTGAATTTGATCACAAGTAATTTATGCCTTCTGCTTCCTAAGTCAAAGGAAACAAAGTCTAATTTTACTGGGAGTGGTAGCTTACACCTTAGTCCTAGTATCCAGGAGACCAAAGTAGGAGGATTACAATAAAGTCAAGGCCAGCCTGAGTAATGTTTAAAGCAAACCTGAGCTACAAGATCAAGATTCTATCTCTAAAACAAAACAAAAAAAGCAGTAAAACAATGGCTATATATGTGGTTCAGTTGGAAGAGCATACAAGGAGTCCTGGGTTTGACCCCTCGCACTGCATAAATTAAGAAATGGTGGCACATGTTGATGACCTAATTTTGAGGTCTTTTGAGGCAGAGGCAAGTGAATTAGCCATTCCAGGTTATCTTCAGCTACATAGTGGATTCCAGGATATCCTGGTCTACATGAGACCCTGTCTCCAAAGGAAAACCAACAAAACAAAAGAAAACAAAACTTATTTTAATAGGTTATGAGGATATTCCTGGGTGAGGTTTTGTGAAAGGGGTAAAAGGGAAATTTTGCTTCGGCATGGCTACTAAAGATAAACAACTTTGTAGTGTTCTGCAGCAGATACTCGAGAAAATATGAAGACAACACAGCCTGGGCGAAAATGCTTCCAAGCACACCTGTGGTAAGTTCAAAATGTACAAACAAGTCTCAAAATTCAACAATAGGAAAATGAACAGCCCAGTTTAAGGAGAACAGACAAAAGGCTAGAACAGACACTTCGAGAGAGAGATGAGACAAGAGCAAATGAGCACACAAGCAGAGGCCCAGTATCCCATGTCCTTAGAAAAGTACAAAGAAAACAACGTGAGATCCACTGCATAACTGTCAGAATGGATGAAAACGAAAATGCCAGCAATGCCAAATGCTAGTGAGGATATGGCAGCAGCATATTTTATTGATGGTGGTAATGCAAAATGGTACAGCCATTCTGAAGACAGTTTAACAGTTTCTTACAAAGCTAAATACAATATATTCTTACTATGTGATCCAGTGGGACTCTTTTGTATTTACCCAAATGAGTTAAAACTTATGTCCACACAAAAACTTACATTTGTACCAAATGAGTTGAAACTCATGTCCACACCAAAAAATATGATCAGTGTTTCTAGAAACCTTTTGCACGATTGCCAAAACTTAGAATCAACCAAGATGACCTGCAGTAGTTTAATTGATCCATTATTTGCAGCACATGATTCAGCCTTTCAAGAAATGGGCTATGACCACCTAAGAAGACTCAAGGAGCATTCAAAGTGCAGTGCCAAGTAGAAGAGGCCAAGATGGCTGGGCTGCATGCCACGTGGCCAACCACAAGACACTCAGGAGTAGGAAACACTGTGAAAACAGTAGAAAAATCAGTGTTTTTCATGGGCTAGTGGGGTAGGCTTGGGTGGGATTAATGGAGAGAGCACAACAAATTTTAGAGTCAGAAAATTCTAACAATGAGGCTCACAGCAGAATTGAGTTGAAGTCATAGGATTTGTGTATGTCTCCTGTCTCTTCACTCATTCTCTCACATGGGGAAAAAGGCATGAGTGTGTATCCACTCCTAGCAGGGACATATGGAAACCCTGAGACTTTACCCAGTTCTGCAGTGAACCTCAATGTTTACTAAAACACAAGGACTACTTTGCAGAAAGGGAAACACCAGGCATCTTCTTTCATGGGAAGGCTGTCACAGTGTCCATTAGGAGCCAGAGGCACAGTGACACACACTGCTCTGAAGGTTTTAGCTTTAACTGGGCCCGTGTCATTTTTGTACAGCTTTTTAGAAGGATCTGAGTTTTAAACTCAGCATCTCATAATCTGTTTCATCATCAAGGGCTTGTCAGGTGTGACAAGTGTAGTCTATCCTCCATTTTGGACCTCATGGATCACCATATATGTACATATGTGTATATGTGTGTGTGTGCATCTATGAGAAAATACAGAAACACACACACATACATACAAGTTTTACTAGGAAGTCCTGGCTGGCCTGGAACTCTCCTTGCTGGCATTAGGCTGGTATTGAACTTATGGCAATCCTCCTGCCTCTGCCCTCTACCCTCCCCACCCCAAAAGCTGGTATAAGCCACACCCTCAGCTTAGCAGAGCTATTTCTGAAGACTTCCTTTTCCTTGGATTGTTACCATCCAGTTCTAAAGCAGAAGCTGCTGCTCTAGCAATACAGGAAATGGCTGTTTGCTGGGGGCTCTTGCTTTTCCTGCCATCCATATGAAGAGCTCTCACTCCATAAACTACTCTGTGCCTTTCCTAACACCGCATCTTATTAATGGGGCCACCAAAGACACGGGTGTTTTTAATAACCATGTAGTCTGATTACCCCTGTTGAGAAAGGTCATTTACACTCGAAGGGGGGATAAAGGATTAGTTTATATCACTGAAAAATAAGGTTGATCAAATCATAGACTTACAAGAAGCCTTGGACTTCTCAGTGAGTGTGAACACCCCACAGGTAGTGAAACTGGAAAGGTGCGAGGTTAATAGTAGCAAAACTTGGAAACCCATAGCTGAGGAGCTAGGAGTGTGGCTTAGTGGCAGAGTACTGACCTAATCAATCCAAAGCTCTAGGTTCTGTTTCTAGCATGGAAAAAATACACAAAATAGCTGTCCATTCTAGTTGAGAGTTTTTGCACCAGCAGCACAGCACGCACTTAAGTAAAGCCAATAAAAGACCTCCAGCTGTTGTGAAAGCTCGCCGTTTTGGTGTTTTAAGTGAGGTGACTATACCCATAGGCAAGGTTCTTGACTGAATTTCTACTTTATTGGTCACTGATTATCTTAGATATGGTAGGAATTTCGCTCCTTCAGATCACTAAAAATCTGGCCCAGTGAGATGGCTCAGCACGTGAGGTGCTTGCTGTATAAGCTTTTTGAGCTGAGTTCCATCCCCAAACCCTGTGTAATGGTGGAAGGCGAGAACTGACTCCACAAAAGTCCTCTGACCTTCATATGTACACATGTGTACCCCTATATATACCTCACACATAAAATAATAATAAATTAAATTTATCAAAATCATTCAGTTATATACATACACTTATTGTGCCTTTTTGCAAGGGAGGTACAAAGTGTTTCTATGTAATAGCTCAGGGTGGCCTCAAGTTCCCGATCTTTCTTCTTTGACTTCCTGAATGCTGAGATTATAACAACAACAACAATTCAAATAAAAATTTCTAAATTCATGCTAGGTATCAAAACCAAGGACTCTAAGATGACTAAGCCCCTTCTAGCCCTTAACAACCTCAGCAAAAAGTTCCTCATACTGAAAACCATACCCAAAGAGCGCGTCCCACCTGGAAAGGGGCTGTGAAGGCCCTGGGCAGAAGCACTACGTGAGTTACTTTCTGAAGGATGAGGAAGATTCCACTGGGGAGGACGTGAAGGTGCAGGACATTCCAGGCAGAGCACAGAACATGAGCAAAGCAGAGAGGCATGAAAGCCCTGGCTATTTTTGGAGAACTGCGATTAGACTGGAGAGGCTGGAAGATAGGGTAAAGGAACGATTGAGGAGAAGCTGGAAAGCTGGTTTGGAGTAAGGTGAAGAAACTCAAATGCCATGTTAAATTTTTGAACATGATCTCACAGCAGCAGGGCACTAGCAGAGGCCTTCCAGTTCAAGGCTGCCTTCGTCAGATCTGCTTCAAAGGACTCTGGTAGATGTGCCAGATGAGAGGGAGGTGGGAAAGCTCTGTGAGGGCTTCTAGAAAAGTCTAGCAAGACATCTGAATGATGGCGAGAAGAGGAGCTACAGAAAGAGAAAGAAGGGATGGATTCAAAAGACACTGAACATCTCTTGTTGACCTAGGTGACTAGAAAGTGTCTATTCAATCCACTAAAATATCTTCTAAGACAGTTTCATAGACTTAATGGTATTCTCTTGGTTTACCCCGGTCATTTGGCTAGCCTGTGGTAGACACATCAGGGACTGTATTGCTCGAAGATACTCTTAAGGATATCAATACAGGAGTATCCTCTCCTGACCCGGAAAGACTAAGCAACTGAGAGTTGCTAACCTCTCAGTTTAAGGTGAAGTTGAATTTTTACTTTCTTTGTGCAGGCATAACCCCTAGAGTCCTCTCTGACACCTGGATGATACCACTTAGTGAATATTTCCACCAAGCCATGGCCTTTGGAATGGAAGAGCTGCGTTCAAGCCTTGATTTTGTCATTGATTCGCAGTATGCTTGAACTTCTCAAGCCAGCTTCCTCATCTGCAGAAAGGGGGTAATTGCATCTACATTCTCCCTTTGTTTCAGAGAAAGAAAACCAGAGATAAAAGGACAGAGAGACAGAGATGAATCCCAGAAAACCACATGCAACAGAGAACCCTTGAGCTGAAGAGCATTATGTAAGAACACTGTTATCACAGATTTAAAAATGTCCAGATAATGTGAACAGTTGAGCTATTTGCTTTATCCAGTCTCAGGGCCTTTCAGTAAAAATGACAGCTTAGGTAGAAACAACCATAGTGACACATTCAGGTGTCCATCTGCCTACCTCTGTGCCTTCCACAGACAAGGCACAGGACCAGGATCAACCTCTGAATGAGAGGTTAGAGTTAATTCTCTTTTGGAAATAAGGGCCAAAGATAAATGTCAGACCACTGGGCATAGAAATAGCAAAAACCCTTAGTTACTTAAAAAATGTGGCTGACACTTAATACATCAGTCCAATTACGTTTCTTTTCAGAGGAGTTTGAATGAGAAGATGGAAGCAGTTTCCTAGGCTGAAGATTCTTATTTAAAATATTCCGTCTTTGGTGCGTGACAGTTCAGAGCATTGATTTCTAAAGCCGGGAATGGTGAGCGGCAACCGGAGAAATGTGTGAGATAATTGAGTATGAGAAAAAGAATTAGAGATTTTAACTTATGTTTTTCCATTTCAGCGCATAGTTTTAATGTGCCTCACAATATGCATATTATGGGAGTGTGTTAATAACTTAGATATACATAATATATATATGTAAATGTGAGAGTGCATACATGCACATGTGGTATGTTGCTCAAAAATGTTCTCTGAACAGACCATGATCAATCTAACCTAAGGAACACTGCATAAAGGGGTTTGGAGTTAGATCAGCATTTAAATGCCTTTGTCCCTTTGTGACTTGTGTGTTCCAATGACTTGCTAGGCATTAGCTGCTCTAGGAGGGGAAGGTATGGATTCTCAGCCCAAGGCTGCCAGACTCACATGTATGTTGGAGGACTGACTTAAGGAGCTGTATATTCACTGCTCACTAATGCAGTGCGAGGAATGCTATTTCTTTCTTGGCATAATTATTGCGAGGACTAAATAAAGACGTTATAACAGTGCTCCTTCTTCGCTGATTTCAAGTAAGATGGTATTATTTAAGATATATGTCCTAGACTGTTCATTGTATCGTCCCCTCTCTGACTGACTCTCCATCATAGCTTGTCTCCCTTGTGGTGGCTTACTCTTACAGCTTACTCTCTTATGGTGGCTCTGGCATATCAATGCAGCAGCAGCAGCGGGCTCATGTCTGAGCCTTGCCATTCATTCACTACTGAGCGAACTTTCAGTTCCTGTTATGCAGGTGTCCTGCTGTACATCCCAATATGCATGCTGCATATTTTTCCCCACAGCACCCCAAACAGGACGTGGGTCCTTCTGCAGTTTTTACATGGGAAAACTCTACAGCAGAACAGCCAGTAGAACTTTCTGTAGTGATGGGCCTCTCCCCATCTCTGATACCCTCTGTCCGTAGGCCTGGACCCATGACCACTGAACACCTGCAATGACCAAGAAATCACATCTTATTTTATTTTAAACTATTTTGATCTGAATGTGGCTATCTGTTACTGGATGAATGAATATAATTTAAAGATTACCAGCAGGTTCCAGAATTCCAGAAGGAGATTTAGTAGGAAAAAAACCAAACAAACATAAATAATAGTGAAAAACAGAGAGTTTCCATGAGAAGGTAAGAAATAAAGTAGAAGTTGTGGATTCCTGAAAAAGGAGGGCCTGAGCATGTGGCAGAGCCCTGCACTGAGATGGTGGATGCTTTAAGATGGAAATCAGTAAAAACATGTGAGAGAGACTCCGAGGATCACCATTATAATGAGCAAAGAAACAGATCCAGGGCCAGTGGTCCAGGTCTACGGGTGTCAGGAAGAGTGAGAGAAGTTCGAAATGCCTACTCCATCCCTAGGTGACACAGCACAACACTGTTCAGCACGATCCACCCCTACTCGACAATTGCAGGGAAATTTCATCCATTGTAAATCCATTGTACAAGGAGGTGAACAAACAGGAATTCTCAGAATTGTAAACAGACATCCAAGAACCCTGAATACATTAGAAAACCAGCACTACAAGGAACCCTAAAGTCAATACACATGAGAACCAATAACCAATAACCAATAAGAAAATAGAATAGAGAAAATAGACTGGTCCTCACTAATATCTGTAGAGATTCAGGATGATATGCCAACCATAAAGCGAGACTGGGCTGGGCAAACAAAAAGGTAGATGTGCTAAAAATTATATGGAGCCAAGTGTGGTGGTCCTCACCTGCAATCCCAGAAATCCCAGAGCTTAGGGCAGGAAAAATTTGAGTTCAAGATCAGTCTGGGCTATAGAGTGAGACAAAACTTTGAAAAACTTAGTGAATGAGTAAGTGGCTGAACATACTTGGATGAAATGCAAATCCATTCTAGGCCAGAGGCTCTCAAGCTTCCTAACGATGCTGTAACCCTTTAGTACCTCCTGTGGCGGTGAACCTAAGCATAACATTAATCATTCTTATTTTGTAACTGTGATTTTGTTACTGTTATAAATTATAATGTAAATATCTTTGTTTTTTGATATTCTAAGGTGACCCCTTGGGTCACAACCCACAGGTAGAGAACCACTATTCTACCCAATGTTGAGCTAAGAAAATTTTGAATAAATAAAAAAAGAGAACATTCTAATTTCTAATTGTTATTAGAGGAAAAAATAATTTAAAACATGAAAAATAATTTAAATACATTATTTAAAAATAATTTAAAACATTGAAATTTCCTAAAGCTAAAAAAATCAAAATCAAACCAACCAACCAACCAAGCAAACAAAAAACAAAATAAAACATGAGTTTTTCAGGCTGAAATGACCCACTAAATGTCAAGTGATATAAATTTGAAGACAAAAAAAATTTTCTAGCACTCAGGAGGCAGAGGCAGGCAGATCTTTGTGATTTCTAGGCCAGTCTGGTCTACAGACTGAGTTCCAAGACAGCCACGGTGGTTGTACAGAGAAACCCTGGGGTGGGGGTGGGGACAACAACAAAAATCATAAAATTTAAGAGATCATAAAAGTTTCTAGAGGGGATCGAATTAAGTTAATAAAGGAACAAGAATAAACTGACACCATCACTTTCACCCACTACAACACTCCTGGGTGATTAGAGACAGTTCCCTCCAAGTTCTGACTAAAGATGATTTGCATATGTAAGTATGATAATCACCCAAACAGAATGTAAAGTGAAAATTGAACCCAGTCCCTCTAAAGTTCACATTTGCATCCTAACCAACCCCCAAACCAGAATGTGGTACTGTCTTTGAAGAGAGGGGCTTCAAAGAAGAAACCGGATCATATTTGTCGACCCTAATCCAGTAGAACTAACTGGTATCCTTATAAGAAAACATGAGACCACACATACACAGAAGGAAGATCATGGGAAGACATAAGAGAAGACTTGCCTACATGCCCAGGGGTGTGGCTTCAGAGAAACCAATCCCATGGAGTCATCACCTGGGACACTTAGCTTTGTCATAGCTGACACCCCTTCAGTTATGTAAGACTTTAGAATGAATTCATCAGGGATATATTCTACTGCCTAGAGTTTTAAATGTAACATTAAAAATTACACAAGCAGTGTGGAGCTCCTGTTTTATTGACTTTATGTGCTGACATCCCATTTAACATTAAGTATGATTAAAAAATGTTTTTAATTTTGTGTCAAAGAACACAAAAGTTTAAAGGGTTTTATTTAATTTAATTTTTTTTGGTATGTTTGTTTTTTGAGACAGTCTTATGTAGCCCAGGATGACCTTGAACATGTTATATGGCTGAGAATAGTAACTTCTGATCCTTTAGCTGCCACCTTGTGGACTGAACACACACACACACACACACACACACACAACTTTAAAAGCTGCCATCCTGCAAGTATTCTTAAGAGCCATTAACCCTGCAGGGCAGTCATCATTGCCTTGCGCCTTGGATGAACGAGCTATGCTGTTTTCTGTGATAACACAGATGGAGCATATTTCATTTAAAGCAATGCTACGTCCATCTTTGTGAAATTACCACAAGCCTTGGTCTAAGCCACAGAATATTCCATTAATCAATAAAGTGACTCAAACCTTGAGAGAAAACGTTTCTCCACTAGATAAACAGGCCTCTGATGATCAGCTGATCAACCCCACCTCTTTGCAAGCCTCCTTGAGGAGATTAGCTAAGTGTGTGCCAGACCCCCGTCACTCTAATTTTAGCTCTGAGTTCCTCTCACAAGTGCGGTGACCTGGGTCTCAGAATTCCAGAGGGCTCCAAGGCATGGCTCATGATTCATTTGCAGGTACCCTGCTCTGGTCTTCAGAACAGGCAGGGTTGGGGGAGGGGACGGGGTGTTCAGAAATGCTTTAAAATACAAAACTCTTCTTCCAAATGTAAGTCTTTGGTCAGAAACTGTACGCTTCACAAATGCATCCCTTGGTGCCTTAGGCAAATGGCAATTAAAATAGAACCCAACTGATATTGTTCTCCAAGAGGCTCCCGGCTGGCGTAGGGGGGAACACAACTAAAGCCTTTGGTCATGGGCTATTTTTGGCAATTGTGTTACTCATGTCTTATTCACCCCCCCCCCCCTTCTCTCAGTAAGCCAAGGCTGGTGACAGCCTCTATATATTTAAAGAGGGCAAGAGTCCCCTTACTCAGTTGAGCAGACAGAGACCACACAGGCAGGTAAGCGGATGGAAACAGACCTTTGGGCTGGGGTGGCTGACTGATTGGGGGGCCAGACGGCACTATATGGAGTCCTACCGAGTAGTGGTATATTTTACAACTGAGTCTCAGCACCCACTCTGGCTATATATGAGGAGGGTCAAGTTATCTACTTGATCCACACATGGATCTAGCAGTTGTTTTAAACTTCCTGAAAGCATGATTAGTATTGGGGGTTAGGGGGAGCATTATGAAAGTCTGGATTTGATTTTCTGGCATCATGAAAACAAACAAAAAAAAAATTGGGAACCTCTCAGAAAGAGCAAAGAGTAGGGATTAATCTGAGTCCAAAGTCATTGTCTTAACGTCATGGCCCAGTCCTTTGAGTCAGATGGCAGAAAAGAGGAAGACGGAGTTCAACACAGTGGAACTGCTGTCTCAGAACTGTCACTTAAGATCCAGAGGAGTGGCTCTAAGGAAGTCCCTGCCCTTGGGGGTCTTGGTCTCTCATGCTTTGAGGGTTTGATACAAATATAGTGCCGTTTCCCCAAAGCACTACACAGTTACAAAGCAGGCATCACAGACACAATAGGACAGAGGAGAACCTTTCCCACCTCAGATATTTGTTGCTTTCAAGGTGTGGGTTGGATGAATGAGATTTCAGGATTGTGGCTTTAAAGTAGGTGTTCAGTCACAGGCATGCTTTTACTCATTTAAAATTAATCAAAACTGGTCCAAAAAATATAAAAAGACTGATGCTGAAAATCCATTAACCGCTCGCATTTGATGAGAAGATTAATCCCTTGCTTGTGGTGAGGGTGATTCCGCCAGCATTTCCTTCAGGTCTTAGTCAAGGATTTCCTTTCAATATCCAGTGAATGAGAATGAGAAGTGGTTTTAAGCAATGGCCTGGGTGAAAATGCTGTGTAGATCAAAGCTGCCACCTCTAATTTCTGTTCTGGCCCTCATCCAGGGTGATGACCCCTCCATGGCAGAGCTGGGTGCCATTGGAGGGCTTGTCTAATTGCAGGGTGACGTGATGCCAGTTAATAATGCTATGGCATGCCTCCTACCTCAGGGCTAGGGCAGATGGAGACATAAGCCATGAAAAAGAGTAGGGAAATGTGGGTAGTCTGTGTCCTCAGCTTACTTTGGGAACTAAATGTTAAGAGAAAGGATATAAGATGAGCATGCTATGCTGTTTGTTTGTTTTATAAAACAAGGACCAGGGGTATCTCATAGTCGCCTGTATGAAATTACCACACCCATATCAACTATTAAACGCTCCATCACTCAACCAGTTTATTACAATGTGTGCAAAGCTGTTTTATTTTCCAGAAAATGTGGAGATTTTCCTGATTTGGCTTTGGCTCCCTTCCGACTTCTCTCATTTGTGCTCAGTGTCAGCAGCCCCACAGTTGGGAGGAGGTATAGCTGAGCCAGGGCCTGGTGCCTGCCTGGACATATAAAATATCTCTCAGAGGCAAGAGAGCATACAAGGTGAGAAGCTGGGCAGGGTGCGAGGCAGCGTGGGGCAGGGTAAGAGGAGCAAGTAGCAGCACCCAAGAGCCTCACCCAGGAAGTGGAGACAGAACCGTGGTAGATGCAAATCCCTAACTCTGGGGAATCATGAAAAGTAAAACAAAGTCAACAGAATCATAGGTTCAAATCATAGCTCTGAATATCCTTTAGCTTGCCAGTTTTCAGTTTTGGAACTGTAAAATGCAGTGGTGCCCACTTGCCTCTAGGAGATTTGTGTGGACTGCATAAGATTCAGGGAAGCACTTTATAGGTTTAATACAATTGCATGCATAGATGAAGCCTTTCAGAAAGGGCACAGGGCCTTCTCTGGGTTAGAAAGGATGCCTGGTGATGTACAAGATGATGACAGCAGTCCAGTGCTCAGAGTGGCTAACACACTGGCCAGTAGTGAAAGGTGATTGATGTGTTTGTCAAGAGGAAGGATACAGGCCTAGGAGTATAGTACACAGGAAATACAACTCCAGGAGGCAGCCTTCCAAGCACAAGTTTGCTGCCCAGGTGTCTGTGAGTACTTACTGCATGGAGGGTTGGTAGTCATCTCCAAAGAGAAACCTGATAGGTGAAAACGGAGCATCTGTCCCAGGGAAGGAAGCAGCGAGGGATGCAGGGCTTATTTAGGAGCCGTAAAGCACAGGGCTCATGCAGAGCTCCACTGGGGATATTGCTGAGCACAATGATCAGTATCTAATGCTGCTTACACACTCGCTTGCCATCTCAGAGCAAGTGTGGGCTTATTTAGAGTCTCAGAACATCCTGGAAAAGTCATTCTTTAGGAGAAGAGATTAAAGTTTAAGGGACTGCAGCCATCACACAGGGCCACATGGCCAGAAGGCAGCAGAGCCAGGGTGTGATCAGGGTACAATGTGGTCTTTAAAGCACAAAGGTCAAAGCAGAGCCAATAACGGCTTCCAAGAGCGGAAGTCAGCGATACTACAGAAATAAATTCAGAGCAGGGTACTGCAACTGTGTGCTTCAGTCTCTCTAATCACATGTCCACTGTGCCTGAGAGCCAACATTCATAGTTATTTCTAAGGACTGAGTGCTTTCAAGGTTTTGTGAAAGGTGGTGGTGGAGGGATTTCATGTATACCTGGTTCATGAGATCAGGAGGAAAAAAAAAAGCTCAGGAGGAAGCCACATGCTGCCCATGACTCCTACTCTCAGAGCGAAATCCATGTGCCTCCCATCAGCCTCAGGGACTCTGTGGGTATGCTTCCCTTCAGAGCCACAGTGATTGGCAAGGCAAGCTCAGTGAGGCCTTCAGAGAGGCAGGGCAGGCCTGAGGGCAACCCAGCCAATGTACAGGCTGCCTGAGATGGGTGCCGACCCTGCCTGTGCTGGCCACAAATGGGTGGCCATGATTCTAAAGACTGAGGAACAATTGAGTTGTGGTCTGAAATGAAGATCCATGGAGAGGAAAAAAAGAGAGCTTTGCTTGTTTTGAAAAAATAGATTTAAAAACTGTACAGCAAATCCTGCCATCATAATAACATAAAGGCAACAAAACATCATTCCTCTGTGCACCAAGAATGTATACGCAGTGCATGAACTAGTATTACCTTCAGCCTTCTGGGACAAACCTGCTCGTTTTGACATGCACTGGGCTCTACTCAGGAGTCTAAGCCATGTCCGCCAGATCAGACTGTTAGTGTTCTGAATGTGGCTTTGGTTCTTTCCAAAGCCTGGGCCTTTTCACACTTTGTTGTCAGCTTTGCTGAATTAAGAGAAGAGATGGCACTTGAGAGGGAGCCACAGATGAGCAACATTTTCATAGAGAGGCTTCGATTGTTCAGGTCCTTGAGTTGGTCTCGGGGCTTGAAGGACTTTAGAAGATGCATTGCTGCATTGCAGCCACTTAGGTGTTCATCCCCACAGGTGATGGAAGTCAACAGGTAAAGAGACTTCCAGCTCTAGAGGAGCCCATGTTTGAACACCATTGATTCCTGGGAGGACCCTTATGTTAACAAGCTGAAGTCCCCAGGACTCCTTTCATGAGTGCTCTCTGTGCTCCATGAAAAGGTGTTGGAGTTGTCAGATCTCATTTCCCACCAGATGAGACACATGGTCACTGGAAGTGCTCACTCATGTGTCTCCTGTAAGATATGTTTCTGTAGAAGCTTACTTAAGGGTCAAGTTAACTAGCCTCTGAAATGCAGTTGTCCCATTTGCTGGCTCTGTGATCTTGGTCAAACTCTATCTATCTAGCTTTCTGGATAGTTTTCTCATCACCAACTTAGAAACAACACAATTTACTGTGTTGGACTGTTGTAAATATATATCAAATATAATATATGAAATGTATTGCTGTAAACATGAACAGTGGCTGGCATTAGCACGGGAATGCAGCTCTGGAGTCAAGTGGAGTTCCAGCCTAACTATGTGATCTAGAACAGGGATGTAAATTTCTTAAGTGCGTGTTTTCCCCACCTAAAAAGTTGGTCTCAACAGCATTTGCCTGGAAGGGTTAGAACATTCAGTCCAGACATGACAGTTTAGAGTGGTGGCAGAATCACTGAAAACTTACATTCTGTAACTGAGTACCACACAGGTTACAGTGTAGCAGCTCCTGAATAGAAGCAATTCTCTGAACAGGTGCTAAAGGGCACTCATTTTGGAAAGGATACTGAAGGTCAAAGAGGTTAATGGTTTTCCTGGACCACACAGCTTTCAGGGGGTAGAGAGGACTAGATCGTAGGCCCAGATCACTGTCAAGATTTCCCACATAGTGGCAATTTTCTTTCATAGTACCATTATTAAGAAGCTCATCCAAGGCCATTTCTCAGTGGGCTCAGGATAGCCAAGACTGTCCAATATGGTCCCAGCTGGTATGGTAGGCCTCACCTTTAACCTCATCCTTATAAATTTTTGTCTTCCTTTTCAACCCTGACTATGATAACAGCAACTTCAGGGATTATCCCAGAAAGTAGTGCCAGGTGGTATGATGGTGACCCAGATGATAAATAGCACTGACTGACAGTCAAGCCTATATTTGGTGTCCCACCTCCAATGACCCTTGACAGTCCCAAGCAACACTGATAAACAAATGGCCCATCTCTTGGTACTGTGCCAAAGCAAATACTCATCCTGAGCCCAGCTCTGGGTGTTGAAACACAGCTATTCCAAAGCAATGCAGAAGCCAAAAAGGCTATTTGCAAGCCAGGACCGAAATGTACTTTCAAATTTCAGTGACTTACTTAGCACAGTGGTAGTGTTTGACTAACCTGCAATAAAGAAAACAAACAGCTCGATACTGCTATAAATTTCCACCACATTTCCATGACCTTCACAATGGTCCTGTGCACAAGACAATGTTCACGCTTATTTTCTGCGAGTTCAAATGATAAATGACAGTCAGAACCCACACTTTCTGGCCTGTGAGCACTGGAAGAGGAAACCAAAGACTTTCCTTGCAGAGTTTCCACTGCTGTGTTCCCTGCCTCAGGAAGGAATGCACAGATATTAGGCAAATTTTTGTGTGTTTTTTTGGCAAATTTTTGGGTTTTGAATCCTGATATATGTAAGGCATAGAGTTATGATCACTTTCAAATGAGGTTGTTGAGATGCATTAGGTGATAAGGAGATATTATATGTAATCTTATCCTCATTTTGAAAAGTATGCTTAGGATATACATACATGCATACACACATGCATGCACACACATGCACACACATACAAACACACACACACACACCTATGCTCTCCCATTAAACTTTCTGGGCATGCCGATGAAATTACTGACAATATGAAATGAGAAATCTGACCCAAGGTTGTTTTCACTAGAAGTTTCCACATCATTAATTCCACAAGAGTCACTGTCGTGTTCTCAGATGGAAATATATTATGTTTCTCCTGTTTATATTATGTTGAAACTCAAGATCAAAATGACCATAAACAAAATTATGGGATTCCACTCTTTTCTGAAAATTGTATTATCTTTTATAAGGGAAGGACAAAACTGGGAATAAGAAATTAGCTAAGAATTAACCTTAGATGTTTGCTTTTAATGTAGCCATAAAATGAATATGCTAAACAATTTGCAAAATTCATTCTAACGCAAATTTATAGTTTGAATGGAATCCAGTAGAACTATTTAGGCTGTTTTCTTGAGATATGAAGTTATTACGCCCTTTTGTTTACTTCTTTAATCTTCCTGAAATGTTCCCCCACATTTTTTTTTTTTTGGTATATGTTAGACTCCTGGACTCCTGCTCTCCTTTAAAAACTGTCTGAATATGGTCTCTTCTGTGACCTGCAGCTCACTGCTGTTCTCTTGTCTTAGTTACCAGAGCACTCTGGTCCATGGTGTTCTGGTTCCTGTCTGCTTTCCTCACTGGAATATAGGCTTCTCAGTGCCGGGGACACAAGTCACTCATTCTTCTATGTTCTTGCCTTGATCCACTATTTGGTACTCAGTACAGTGTACCAGACAGGCAGGTAGTAAGCACTTGGTGAGTGAGTGAGTGAGTGAGTGAGTGAGTGAGTGAATGAATGAATGCAGAACTGATTTTACATTTTCATTCCACTCAATAAAATGAATGACAGAAGAGAAAGTTCTACAAAATGTTTCTTTGTTTTGAAGTTGTTTCCCAACATTTTTCTAAATAAACAGAGAAGACCGAGAGGAAGCATGGGCTGTTCAAGATGACCTCTGAAGGGAAAGGCATTTCAGGGGATGCTCAGATAGGGACAGTCCCTTCAGCCCAGTGTCAGGTTCAGTGGTATGTTTTCTGTTTACTTTTTGTTTCTAAGGAAAAACCATCCTTGTTATGAGACTGTGAGACTCAACCGGGAGAGCTGACCCAAGAGGGCTTAGTGCTAATCGCGACTGAGGGAAGGCCAGGACAGCTCTTAGAGTGACCTGATAGTGCTTACTGTCCGTGATATCATGATGCATCAAGCTTCCAAAAAGCCAAAGGATCCTGGGTTCATGAAAACTGTGGCTTGCTCTTTATTAGCAGTTCTTAAACATCATCCTCCAGTGAAAAGCTGGGGGAAGAGAGATGTGGCTGTAGGCAGAATGTGTCTCAAAGGTGCATGGGAACAGGCCAGCACCGTCTCTCATGAGCCCCCTGAGTTCTTAAGTCCCTTCCCACACACTGAATCATCTGGTGCCCTAAACGACACTGTGACACCCTGAGAAAAATGTGGGGGATGAGATGAGGTAGGAAAAAATTCTGCAGCTCCTTTACATGCTCATAGCATGCTGAGGGCAGCTGAGAGCACAGTCTATCTTCCCGGATTGCTGAACTGCTACAGTGCCGAACTATAAGGCCAGCAATGGCATTCCTCAGTGACAGACATGAGGAGCAACACTCAGCAAGAGAATGTACATATTTTTGCCAGCTGGATAAGCTAAAACTGTAAACCACTATTTACAGCATCAATACTGCCTGCTCTGAGGTATTCCAAACCAGAACCTCAGTGTATCCAGATCTGAGATGGGCTGGGGAGATCTGAGTCAGACAAGAACACAACATGTTCAGAAGCTAAGCCTACTTCCAATGAGATAACTTTCAAGCTTTAGATAACAAAAAATAGTATTGGCATACAATTTTATGTACATGAGACTATTGATCTGTTCCATCCAGGAACCCTGGGAGATACATAGGGACAGATATTGCTGAAATTTAACTAAGCTGACTCAACAAATGGATTTCTCAAGACCTCCAGTGTCAGAGCTATTTGTAGAAGGTAGCCATTTGCTGAGTGAGTGAATGAATGAGTGAACGAATGAATCAGGCTGTCCCTTGGTCCTCAGATCACCATACTTCTAGGTCAGTTTACCCTTAATGTCACCTAAACCTGACGTATTTGCTTGATACCTTCTTAGATTGACCTTGGCCAGAGTCTTCACCATGCCGAACTGGGGTGGAGGTGCAAAATGCGGAGCCTGTGAAAAGACGGTTTACCATGCAGAAGAAATCCAGTGCAATGGGAGGAGTTTCCACAAGACCTGTTTCCACTGCAGTGAGTTGGACATACCCCTAGGAGGGGACACTGGTGCCTCAGGGGTGGCGGCGGGGTCTGAGTTCTCACGTAATCCTAATACTGCCTGTCAGTGTTTCTCACAGTGTGGCAGCATGAAGGAGCTTGATCAGGAAGCTGTGAGAAGCACTGCCTGTGGACTCTACTCGAAGAACAGTGCTCCCTTGAGCACTTTCTCAGCCATGCACCAACTTAGAGGTGCTTTCATCAAGCTCAAAGTGTGGACAAGTGGGCCTGGCCCTGATCTCTGAGATATTCGCAAAGTATGACTTGGCAGAGAAAGGAAACTAGCAGTTGTCTGGAGCCAAACTAGATTTGGCTTTGTGTGGCCCTGGTCTGCTGTCACTTATGCCAGCCGTGGCTGGTCTTCCTAAGGACTGAGGTCAGGCCTTGGGCAGCACATGACATTTCTGTACGTTTCAGGCTTAGGCATCAGAACTTCATAAAGGAACTTTTTTACCATCAGGTGCCAGGCAGATCTGCAAATGCCCAAACTGAGGGAGCTCTGCGCTAATGTGATCTTCCTGAGGGTCTGTTGCATGGCTTTGGTGAAGTCATTTCTCATCTCTAACTCCATGTGGCATGTACCTGCATCAGAGTGAGGGCTACATCCTGCACTTTGAGAATCCTACTCCAGTGCTCCTTGACATCACTTTCTGCAGTTTCCTAGCACGTAGTCCTTTTCTGGGAGAAATGGGCCATGGCTTTGAGATGGCTACTCACCTTCTCTGCTTCTAGGCTAAAGCAATGGCTCATAGGTTAGCTTTTATCGGCTACCTAGCTCTATCAGTTCTCACCCTCACGCCCCACCCTAGTGGTTGCAAACAGAATTTCAGTGCTCAAGTTTCAAATGTGAGGGCTGAGTTGTAACTCCAATTGTATCTGTAGAAACAGTGACATGTTATTTTCTCAGTTGCGGTTTCTTGGTTCCTCCCCTCCTCAGCAAACATATTTATAGGGGAAAAAGTGGGCTCTTCTGGGTGATTAAGTTGACAAAATCACTGATGCTTTTGGTTTTAATGATGGTCAATATTTTTAAAGTCATCTTCTACATCCCTCATAGTCACCATTGTTCATTTATGATTATCTAGAACTTACTCTCCATTCCACAGCCTTTGGTGTTTCTCTAAAAATAGTCAGTGTTCTTTAAAGTGAATAGAATTTAGAAAGAATATTGGACTTAGACAAGAAGTAAGCTTTGAGTCTAGGCTTTTCCATTGACTGTGTAACTTGGGAAGTTGTTTTACCATGGTGGGTTTCAGTTTCTCTATCCACAAGATGAGCATGGTTGGTTATAGGAGAAAACTGGGGTCCCACACCTGGAAATCCAGTCTTCCAGGCTTTGTCTTTCTTTTATTATTTAATGTTGATGTCTGTGTAGGACAGA
The DNA here is from genome assembly GCF_030254825.1 of Meriones unguiculatus. NCBI lineage: Eukaryota > Metazoa > Chordata > Mammalia > Rodentia > Muridae > Meriones > Meriones unguiculatus. Next base: position 37,793,204 of record NC_083361.1, on the reverse strand, counting down.
CATGGAAGTTTCCCACTGGGGGTTGTTTTGCCTTCCCAGTGGAAGACTCTGGCTGTGCTCAGTAGGGCCACAGAAGAGTTTTCCTGAGCACTTGGTAGCATATCCCATTTGACCCAGCTCATGAGTTGGATGAGAGCTCAGAGAACGGGCTTCAATTGTGTGGACAGGGGCCTCTGGAGAGAGGAACGCCTCTATATATTTTCTCCATGAAATTTGCTAGACTCCAGCCAAACTTCTGCTGGCAGGAAAGAGGGCCAAGCGGGCAGCTCGACCCCAGTTTACCCTACCGGTGTTGTTCTGACTTCTAGATAAATTCCAGAGCTGATTGAGCCTTCCATTTTAGTCTATCCAGAAGAAATGCATGTAAAGCATACATGTAGCATTCCACGGAACTCTTCATCACACAAACCATACATGTAACATTCCACAGAACTCTTCATCACACAAACCAGATTGTAACATTCCACAGAACTCTTCATCATGTAAAGCATACATGTAACATTCCACAGAACTCTTCATCACACAAACCAGAGTGTAACATTCCACAGAACTCTTCATCATGTAAAGTATACCAATAAGAGACTAGGTAAAATCATTTTTGAAATATCTCATTGAACACAATATGTATGAGACACAGGTCCAATCGGTACGTCTCATTACTCATGAGATATTTTACATTTTCTTAGTGTTTGCACTGTTTGAAGTTGGGTATGATTTTGTGAACCTATAAGCATATCACACATGGCCGGCTGGCATGGTACTGGATAGCACAGTTCTCTACTGCTGTGTACAAAAGCTCTTCGGGGCCAGCAAGATGACCTGAGTTCAATTCCTGGGACTCCTACGGAAGAGGGAAAGAAACATTTCCTGCAGGTTATCCTCTGACTTCCACTCACATGCTATCACACACACACACACACACACACACACACACACACACACACACTGAATAAAGTATAATAACTTTTTTAATAAAAAGCTCTTTGGAAGCCAGAATTGGCCAGGACTTGTGAGGTATTCTTCACAAGGTGTCATGGTGAGCTGAGAGTGAGAACTAAGTCATAGGAACTGAGATCAGCGACAGCTCTGGAGCTCACAGCTGAGCAACAGAGGAAGTCACTGCTATTTAACAAATAGTAAATCCACTCAGCCAGTCATTCACCAGACTTTTGCAGCACCGGGCCCTCTGTTATGGTCTGGAGATATTAAGGTAGACTGTCTTAATATCTGGAACTCAGCACGTAACCCATCAGCAGATGTGTGAGCAACTCTGGAGGGTGCTAACTGAGGCCAACACGGGTGTCTGCCTCCTATGCCCAGGGTAAGGCGTTTCCCCTAAATTATTCTTCAAATAAAATTTTGTTCTTTTTCCTTCCCCCCAAAGATTTATTTATTATTTATATAGTATTCTACCTGTATGTGAGCCAGAAGGCCAGAAGAGGGCACCGGATCTCACTATAGATGGTTATCAGCCACCATGTGGTTGCTGGGAATTGAGTTCAGGACCTTCGGAAGAGCAGCCAGTGCTCTTTACTTCTGAGCCATCACTACAGCTCCCAAAATTGTGTTCTTTCTTCAAAGCGTTTTAAGGTTTCTTGTGCTATTGGACACTCTCTCAATTACTTAATTTGTTTTTGTTTTGTTTTTAGCCAAGAGTTAAAAAATTTTATTTATTCACTTTATATCCTGATTGTAGCCCCCATCCTCGCCTTGCAGTCTCCCCCTCGCAGACCCCTTACTCTACTCTCCCCTCTTTTTATCCTCAGAGATCGGGGAGGTCCTCCATGGCTACCACCCTTCCTGGCACATTAAGTCTCTGCAGGACTAGGTGCATCCTCTCCCATTGAGGAGCAAATGATTTTTAACCTTAGACACTTGAATAAATTCTCTCCCATACTCCTGTCTTCTAAGCTCCACAGCCATTAGCCTCTGGCCCATTCTACTTCATTCATAACCTCAGCTTCTTCTTTTATGCCTGTTCCAATTACCTTCTTTTTTAACAACAAAACACCACTCCAGAAAGGCATGTTAACCTTCATTTACGTCAGATCGCTTATACAGATTACTGGGTGCAACTGCTTTTCTTCTTCTTCTTTTTTTTTTTTTTTTTAAGAAACACATAAATTGAATGGGCATGTCTTATTATTTCTGAGGTTATGCTCTCATTTAAAGATTACCAGTATAAACACGCAATTATGGTGATTGTAAAGCACTACAATGTTTTGTTAAGTTGTGGAAACTACACTCTACACTGCCTTAGCATTATGGTAGTTAATAGACTCTGTTCTGAGACTGTTTTCATGCTGTAGTCTCCTTGTCAGGGACCAAACAAGAGCTTCCTGCTAAGGGCCCAGAACAGACCTAAGTGAGCATGATCTGTTCGGGGAAGCTAGCTACAATCAGCTGTCCCAAAAGGGAGTGGTTGTGGGTAGGATGCAAAGGAAGAATGGGATCCCTGAGTTTGTGTTAGATTATGAATAAATAGCATCTCCAAATTTTTGGTGTGTATTATTAAATATTATAAGATGATTTGACAGTTTAATTTACATCTTTTAAAGTTCCACCCTCAGGATTGCTTGTGCAACTCAGCAATAAGTAGCTTGGTTGGTATGACTAAGGCCCTGGTTTAAATCCCCATCCCCATCCCCATACACATGCAGGTACGCAGGTATGCATGCACAGAGCTTTTTCAAGTTTGAAAAACAAAACTTTTTGTAAACTTTGTCTTTTGATTAAGTTACCTTATTTTTGGAGACAAATGACATGAGGTGAGTAGTATATAGTAGCAAGGCAGCTCGAGCCAATGGGAGACTAAGGGAAGCAGTGAGCCACCGTGTCCCTTCTGTCCCATCCGTGATTCCAGAACCAGACACAATATTGAAGTGCTCGTCCACAACTTTGATGAAGGGCAGTGATGGCACATGCCTTTAATCCCAGCACTTGGTGGGTAGAAGCAGAGGCAGGAGTATCTCTGAGTTTGAAGCCAGTCTGGTCTACCGAGCTAGTTCTAGGACACCAAGGCTACACAAAGAAACCCTGTCTCACAAAACCACAAACCAATAAACAGACACCTTGGCCACCAGCCCAGACTTCCCTGATGCCATTCAGCATGATTCATTAGTTGGTCAGGAACACTGTTGCTAATCAGCCCAAGACTGGGTACTTGGTTGCAGTGCTGACTGCAAGAGGTATATCCTCTTCCAGCTGGGTATACCAAACATACCACTTCTCTTCTCTGAGCCCCTTTCCCTATCTGCAAAATCAGGACTCTCTTGGGAGTGACTCGGGACAGATGCTCTACGTATGCCAGTAATCATAGCCATGTCCTTGGCCGGGGGCATCAGGTGCAGAACAGAGAGATGGAGAGAGGTTGAGCCTGACTCTTTCTTTCTTCTGCAGTGGCCTGCAGGAAGGCTCTGGACAGCACCACTGTGGCAGCTCATGAGTCAGAGATCTACTGCAAGGTTTGCTACGGGCGCAGGTACGGCCCCAAGGGGATCGGGTTTGGACAAGGCGCCGGCTGCCTCAGCACCGACACTGGCGAGCACCTCGGCCTGCAGTTCCAACAGTAAGTTACTGCTGTGCTTCTTTCTTCTCTGCTCATCTCCAATTATTGAGACAGTTCATTCTGTTCCCATAGCAACATTTTCTGGAAGTGGGAGAATGGACTCCATTGTTGACTTGCCAACAATAGGAATATTCACACCGACCAAGGTCCTAACAATGCATTGTCTCTGAAGACTTTCTTTAAATTATCCACCTTTCTAAAGGGCAATTACTTTTACATGATGGTCCTCGGTTTGCACGTCAAGAGAAAACCAAGAATGTGCAGATGTTACATTATTTGACCTTTGTGAACTGTGTGAACTCTCTTTTCTTCCCCTTCCAGAGCTTCTGTGTAAATCATATAAATGTGGCAGGAAAGCAATGGTCATTCTCTGCGTGCTTGTCATTAAAGATTTCTTTCCTAGGTTGTAAAAAGAGCAACATCTGCAATGCTCCGGGGAGGGTGTGAGGATGATGGTTCCGTGGGTTTCCCTGGCTGCCTGCTGCCCACACAGTGCCCATCACAATCCTAAAAGTGTGGGAAATCACAGCGGCCACTGCCATCTCAGTCTGCTCCCCTGGTTTCACTGTTGATCACCACTGACCCTGAGCCAGAACTGAAAGCAGTCTGATGGTGGCTTGTCCGCAGCTGCTGTCTGGCCATCTGGTATCTGTCTGGACTCAGCCCTGTGGTGATTGGCCAGAAAGACTAGCTGAACTGAGCAAGTCCATCAGAGAGCAGTTTGTCATTTGGTCCCCTAAGAAGAAAGTCATCCACCACAGAGCCTGGACAGTTGAGGGATGTGCGCTCACATGTTAACTAGGGGCCTTTCTTGTTATTCTCCATCCCAGCAGAAGACCTTTTGTTACAGACAAGGAGGTGCTGCCAACTGCACACTCTGACTTGCCTTATTTAAGGCCTGCTTTCTGCCATTGGGAAAAGAGTGAAAAGCCCTCTCAAAGAAACCTGGGTTTCTTCCCAGCTCCACCAGCAGGAGATGCCTAGTCTTATTACTGTTTGGTTCTGTCTCTTTTCCCACTATACATATCCACTTCAAACACTGGTAAGGTCTAGGAGATACCAAGTGTAAAGGAGCATCAAAGCCTAAAAATGCAAGGAGCTGAGTCTTGGCCTCTAGTTTGGATATTGCTCTTGAGAGGACAGGCGACTTTGGGAAGAATGACAAGGGGTAAATTGTAATAACAAGGCGTGGATGAATCTCCTACAGTTTTTATCACTCAGAAAATCATCTGGCTTCATAACAGTACAGAAAAATCTGAAAGAAAAAAGAAAAACAAATCAATAATAGCACAACCATAATGATACATGAATGTGCATAGAACTCTCACTTAGTTGTGACAGCAAAGGCATAAAACCTTTAGAGTTAACATGCTTTTGCCAGTCCACACTAACAGGTGCTGGATAAAGTGGTTTAACACAATCATCATACTTAACCCTCTCAACAACTGAGCCAGGCCCTGTGATTACCCCCATTTTCCCAATGAAGAGAAAGAGGCACAGTGGAGTGAGGTAAGTCATGTGAGAGACAATGTTCACAGTGTGTGCCAAGGTAAGTCTTCATATATGTGTCTACCAGATCCCCAAAGCCGGCACGCGCAGCCACCACGAGCAACCCTTCCAAGTTCTCTGCAAAGTTTGGAGAATCAGAGAAGTGCCCACGGTGCGGGAAGTCGGTCTACGCTGCTGAGAAGGTTATGGGAGGTGGCAAGGTGAGGACGTCCGGTGAGCCAGATAGCAGATTCCCATCTCCACTGGGAGAAAGGAACACGGGGACTGTGGGTGGAGGTCAGACCCTTCATCCTCCTCAGCTCCCATGTGGTTAGAAACCACACTTGACCTCCATTTCCCAATTTTGTGACTGTTACCTTTGACTACAAAGTGCCCTTTGACTACAACTAGTGCAGTTTGTTACAATAAGAATTAATGTATTGGGGGGGGGGAGGCATGCAGGATTCAAAAGTGCATAAGTGCCTCTTCTGCCTTCCATAATTGTGTGTGAAATCCCTCTAGAGGTGTCAGCTCTGGAAACCCATCACCCTTGAATAACTCAATCTGATTCTGCAACCACACAATTTTACTTGTATGTGTCCTGGCTCATGGGAAAGTCATCAAGTGTACACAGAAATGTGCAATGTGCTGATAATTCTGTTTTAAAAGTTCACCAAAGGGAACTGGACCCAGGCAAAGCAAAAATGTTTTAAATATGGAGAGGAGGAGCCTTGAAGGAATCTAACTTGAAACTTAGGGCTGTGCCCACACATAGATCAGCCATTTGTAGGAATACCAAAACCAACAGGCTGTGCTTGGAAGACAATGATGTGCAAAAGAGAGGTGGCTTTTTGAAAGCTAAGCCTGGCACCTCTGTGGCATCATAGTTTCAGAGAGTGGAAACAAGGCTGGTTTGCCTGGATAATTGCCTACTTCCTCATCTTTTACCTTCTTGAACTTTGTATGCAGTATAACCACCACCACTAGCCTTTCTTGAGTAGTTTGTCCCCTGGATATTGTCACTCTGGGGAAGCCCTTTTCTGCTGAGTTTATTCTGAAGATAAACATACGTGCAAATCATTATAAATCTATTAGAGTTCTAAGAAGTGCCATTGCATCTTATTTTCTTGAAACCCTGCCATTATTAGTTGAGGGCTCTCTTACATAAGAGAAAGGCCAAGGTAATGGCATTGCTTTATGTGCTGCTAGTCAGTGGACTTGAAGTGGAACTACAAGGTGATGTTTGCCCCCCTGATAAATAACCCTCTTGTGACTCCCAGCCTTGGCATAAGACCTGCTTCCGCTGTGCCATCTGTGGGAAGAGTCTGGAGTCCACAAACGTCACTGACAAGGATGGGGAGCTTTATTGCAAAGGTAAGTGGTTGCACAGACTTACTTGAAGCTTGTTTTCCCAAGGATCCAAGGGACAGTGAAGCTGTGCTTAGAGGCCTGCCTGTGTCTGCCAGGAGCCAGGGTCCTCAGCTTGGCAGACTGAGCTCTTGGAAGGAAGCGAAACTGCCCAAGGGAAATGGTGCAGCCACTGGCCTCAGCTCTGGGCTTCCCCATTGGAAGTTTGCAGATGCTCAGGAGGTTCAGGAGCACAGCTAACTTGAAGAGAGATGAGGAAGAATGGTGTCCTGTCTTAGGCCTAGACAAAGCATTATAGTCCTTTCTGAAAACGCAAACATCTCTCTTGTGGGAGGCGGATACCAGTGCCTGGCTGAGGGGAAGATCACCCTAGCCTCATCTGTATGCCTCCCTCTATTCCTGATGTTGGCTTCTGATGTTGCAAGTCACTTGGCAACCACGGGACAGAACTGTCTTGTGTCCTGCCCTGCAGCTCTGCCCCTCAGCTGCTTCCATAATCCTGGTCCTGTGTAGCTGTCGAAGCCCAGTTCCCTCCTGACACCAAGAAAAGAAAGGACACACTAGGGAGCAGTAGGTCCTCCACCCTGCAGCATCCCATCCCTATTCTGCAGCTCAGAGCAATGTCATCATCTGATGATGGTGTTCAAAAAGCTTTAGATGCTTGTAGTGGAGAGGGAGAAGAAGGGAGTATGTGGAGGGGGAATGAAAAAGGGATTGCTAATGTGGAAGCACACACCTGCAATCCCCACCCCTGAAAGGCAGAAGCAAATAAACAGCAAGTTCAAGGCAGGTTTGTAAAACTAACAGATTGCCAAAGCTTTCCCCATGGTGACACAGGACACGAATTCACTTGCTGTCTGATAGGCATAAGAGATATAGGCTTTCCATAGAGGAAAGGAACCAGTGGGGAGGATTTCTAGAAGACATAGTCTTCTAGGCTTAAGGAGTGATGAAGGCTTGGGAAGGGTCATTCCAGGAACAACCTGGAGCAACCTCCTAGGAGGGACATTACAGGAACTGCAAGCACTTCTGAGTGCCTGGCAGGTATGGCAGGACTGAAGACTGGGCAGCAGCAGGGTGGAAGGCTGGGCAGGCAATTCCAGCTGGCTTATGTGTACTATTTTACGAGAAAGTGTCAGTAAAACTGTGAAGTGCAAAGATATAAACAAAGATTATTAGCAAATCTAAGTACAGCTTTGTTTCTTTAAAAGTTAAATTTATCAAAAGGCTACCACTGGCAAGTAAAAGGATGATATTCAGGCAGGACCTAAAATAGCAATGCTAATCAATATATTTTATTTCATCTTCTGTTTCACAGTTTGCTATGCCAAAAATTTTGGCCCCACAGGCATTGGGTTTGGAGGCCTCACACAGCAAGTAGAGAAGAAAGAGTGAAAAGGTGTGCTTTCTCACAACCCTGCCAGCCAACACCAGTGCCAAGTAATCCCACAGATGTAGAGTTTGTCCCAAACAGCCTCCTTTGTAGCTGGGCAGCATTTCTCTTCTGCAGTAGTCATAGGCTGCACTGAAGTAACAAGAGACCTCTGGAAGAAAACATTGGAAATGTAACAGGCAACAGATGCTTCATTATTTACTGTCCTTGGGGTGGGGCAGGCAATAAATGTTGTAGTGGTGCTGTCTATCTTTGTCTTCTTTGCAGAGAGGGGAAGGGGAGAGAGAGAGAGAGAGAGAGAGAGAGAATTTCAGTATCAGCCATGAAAAGAGGTAAAGGAAGTGTGTCTGGTATAGAAACATCTTCCTCATAACTGAGGATAGAGAAAAACAAACAAATAAAAAACCTACAAAAACAAAAACAGGAGGTCTGAGAAAAGAGAGCATGTAAGCAGATTCTAAGAGGAAAATCAAAATTAATAAGTGACTGAGCAGTTGATCCTTTTGCCCCGTCATGGGCTTTGCAAAATTGTGGAAACTGAGAAATAACAAAAAGCTTGGCATATGGTTCTGTGTTATAGATGACAGGATGGTTTTCTCTTATTCTGCAATTCCTTGGGGCTTAGTGATTTTTCTTAAAACTTTTCTTATATCAAATTGCTGGCCTCGCTAATGAAACACAGTCAACTAGACACACTTTTCTTTACCTCTTTGGTGGCTTGAAAATATTTATCTTTAGAAGATAAATATTTTCAAGCAACCACACCATTTTTTCCACCTCTCTGCAATTCCTTAATTACTTGGAAAGCAAATAGAAATCTCTTGATTAAAGCAATGAACAAGTTCCAAGTTCCAAGAATGGCTACCTTTAAAACAAGCAGTCATGCCGTGGTGATGGTGGTGCATGCCTTTAATTCCAGCCCTTGGGAGGCAGAGGCGGGCAAATCTTTGAGTTCAAGGCCAGCCTGGTCTACAGATTGAGTTCCAGGACAGGCAAGGCTACACAAAGAAATGTTGTCTCAAGAAACACAACAAAGGCTCTTGCACTCTCTCTGCTTTTTCTCCTGGGGGGACCACCACCATGCTATTCTTCTCTCTCTTCCTACTCTCTCTGTTTATCTCTGTCTTTTTCTCTCTCTATCCTCATGACCTACTCAGGCCCTAACTCCTCTTCCCTTTCCTTCCCCCAAATAAATCTCTTGATATATATGTATATCTAAAATCCCCCGAAGTAAAACAACAATAAAAACCAAGCAGTCATTTACCTTGTGTGCTGCTTGTAGATTTTAAGAGTAAAACACTATTTTAGCTTTTTATAGACTCCAGGCTTGCCCAGGAGTCAGTCACATGTATGCCATAACCACAGGACAACACAACCTCCTCTTTTTCTGCTGTGTTTCAGATGCCAGCCCCACCAAGTATGCATCCAGGAGTCAGAAGCTAAAACTCAGTCACCCATTAGTTTTGCCCTGTCCCTCATCTTCTTTCCCTACTCCTTAAGCCTCTTTGCTTCTGACTCAAGGGGACTTCTGGAACACATCACTCCATTTCCTTTTGGTCTATGTATTAGTTCACGAGGGCTGCTGTCATACAATCAAATAGACCAGGTGGCTCAAACAGAAATTTTCTCCTATGTTGGAGGCTGAAAGTCCATGATAAAGGGGTCAATATGCAAGGCTTGTTTTGGCTTACATCTCATTCCTTAGCTTATCCAGGCAACCTCATGTTTTTCCACAGTCTTTCCATCCAGCGCGTCCTATAGCTAGCTTTTAATTCTTAGGATAGTAGAGTAAATCAAGACCTATCCATATGATCTGCTCCAACCCTAGTTACTTCTTTAAAGGCTTTTTCTCCAAGTATAGTCATATTCTCAGGGACTAGACGAGAGGACATGTGAACTCTGGGGTGGCAAGTCCATCCATTAAAAACCTATTACATGAGGACTGTTAAAAGCTGGCCTTGCTCTGGTCCTCCAGCTTGCTCTGGTCCTCCACATGCCTAGTACGCTATGTGCCCACTATGTCTTTGCTGATGCTCTTCTTTCTGCTTCACACTCCTGGAAAATGGAAAACCCTTCCATCTTTATTCCTTAACCTAACTCCTTAACTTGGTAAATGCCTATCCATTAAGGCCCAGGTCAAATGCTTTACAAAGTACTTTTTCCAAGTACTGGAGCAGATGAACCCACCTCTGTACTCCTGCAGCAGGCATACAATCTTCTTGCACCTAATTTTGAATTTCCATTTACATCCTTGTTACAGTGTAATGCCCTTCCATTTATAACACACAACAAACAAAATGCATTCCAAAAACACTTGTAGAATACAGTGGAAGAGAACAGAAACCAGACAAAATATAGGGTGTTCTAGAAGTGAAAAGACATGGAATTAAGGAAACTTAAAAAGAAAATAAAAGAACCTCATGGTGGATTGCAGTTTGCTACTTCCTGCGTACCCAAATCTACATTTCCCAGACTCCTCTGTTACTGTCTGGGACAGATGACAAGGTTCAGCCAATGGAGTCCTATCTGCCAAAGTTTCTTGGAGCCTTCATGCTCTCTCCACATCTTTAGACACAAAGTCCATTAGATATGAAAACACTCAGTAATGGCTAGTCTCTGAATGGACCCGCTGAGAGCTAGGTGGTGATACAAGAAATGAGCCTTATGCTGCATTTAGACACCAGTACTGAGGATATTTAAAGCCATTGAAGAGATAGTTATCATCACATTCTCTTGACTAAGGCACACTTAAAGCACCAAATTTACTACAACCAAATTACCTTCCTTCCTGCTTGTCGCTTGGGTGCCCGCTCTGTCCTTTGTAATTAGTATCACTCACAATCCCTTGATAGTATCCACTGAGCCTCATCTTGACCTCTGAACTCTAATGTCCTATTTGTATTCCTCTGAATGGCTTTTAATGTTTGCTACCTTATTCTATAATTTCATTCATATTAGCTTTCTGTCTTTTACAAAGCTCATGATTATAATAGCTCAATAAATCACTGTGGAATAACCTAAAAATACATGAAATGCACTTTCCATCTGTAAGGATCTGGAACACGGTGGTGCCAAAGGTCTCAAGTGGAGAATTTGAATTTGGGTCCTGGCCTCTTACCTTTATTTATTACCCTTTATTCTGATCTAAACAGACTGTGGACAATCTGGAAAAACTTATTCAGTAGATGTGTGGCGGCTTGAATGACAATAGCCCCCATAGGCCCATAGGGAGCGGTACTATTAGGAGGTGTGGCCTTATTGTAGTAGGTGTAGCTTTGTTGGAGAAAGTGTGTCACTGGGGGTGGGCTTTAAGTCTCAGAAGCTCAAGCCAGGCCCAGTGGCTCAGTCTCTTTTTGCTGCCTGAGGATACAGATATAGAACTCTTTGCTACCTCTTCAACAGCATGTCTGCTTGCATGCTGGCATGCTTCCAGCCATGACACATAATGGACTAAACCTCCAAACGCCAGCACCAATTAAATGCTCTCCTTTATAAGAATTGCCATGATCATGGCATCTCTTCATAGAAATACAACCCTAAGACAGTAGAGGCTAGTTAGAAAGACAGAGAATATAGCTTGGAGAGTCTGTTCTACCATCTGAAGATCTGAGTCTTCAAATGTGACTCTGATCATATCATGACTTGATTAAAAACTCCTTATTTCATTCAACAACTTAACTCATTGCATGAACACTGTATTAGGCAATATTCTAGGTTATTTGCACTCTACAGGGCAACCACACTAAACATCCATGACTCACTTCATTTGCATTTAGTTCCTTCTTGGAGGAAGGAACAAAGGTCCTTGAGGAACTGAACCATAGCCCAGAGCAACACTGGTACAACAAAACAGCATTGTTCAGGGGTTTATAGGCCATGATGAGAAATTTAGCTTTCACCCCATGACAAGAACCTGAAGAAGGATTTAGTGAGAAAAGTAACTGGGAGAGCTGTGCAAACTATGCCAAGACTTATAAAGAATCGGCATTCCCTACAGAACAGATAAAATCAGTAGCTACAATCACTAAACAACTAACATTTTAATGGTACTGGGTTAAAAATCTAGATGAATATTTAAGACTTCATGTATTCAAATTCTAAGAAGAAAATTAAGTAAAATACTGCTTACTGGCATTAACAGTAACTCATTCCTAATTATGAATTAGCTTCACTGTATCTGTCAATCTATTTTCTCAAGACTCTAAAGATGTTAAGCAGCAGAAAGTAAGTCTCAAGTATAAAAAATGTTTTTATTAAGTGTGAAAGCAAAACAGGTACTATTTTATCTATTTAAATATTCTTTACATATTTATAGATACAACAAAGACAAATAACTTATCAAAAATTACAAGTTTAAGAGTCCTATTTTTAAAAAGCCAATACAGTATCTGAAAATACTCTATTTGATCCATAATTAGTTACTATTATGTTTTTTTTTTTTTAAAAGTAACTCATGTTCTTGGGGAAAATATGAAAGGTTTTTAAAGATGTCTGCCAGATTGCTTAGTAATTGGCCTTTGTTTACTTTGTTAAAGTCTGACAGAAGGTCCTCTTGCTGAAGACTGTGTTCCCATTGGGCTTTTGACTGTGAAGAGCTCAACGTGTCACTTCATTTTCAGATCTGAGAGCACCAGCATAAACAAAACCAAGTCAGGGTGTGTTGTGAGGTGCTCTTCTTCATACGGAGCGCAGAACCTTCTCTTTTGCCGGGTGGAAAACCATGGTGTACTGGGTTGTCCAATCTATGATGCAGGGCTTCACTAAGCCAAAGCAGCCACACTGAAAGAAATCTGCCAGGTTCTGTGTAAATCCAAGGCTGTCAAGAAAAGAAGAGAAGACAGCTCACCATACCTCCTGTGCTGCTTGCTCCATGGAGACTTTTCCAGATCTCAGGCTGCTCTTTTTCCCTGACATCTCCTCCACATCTTTATCACAAGACCTCTGTACTTTAAGGGTCCCCTCCCCCACTTTTGAGGCAGGATCTTATAAGCAAGCTGGCCTGGAATTCTCTAGGTGACCAGACTGGCCTCAAACTCAAGAAAGAGATTCATCTACCTCTGCCTCCTAAGTACTGGGATTAAAGGTGTGTGCCACCACCTCTGGCCTGCCTGTACCCTTCAATAAAGTAAATATAAATATTAATTCCCCTAGCTAAGCCATCAAGATATGGTCTTATGACTGCCAGGTGAAATGAGCATCACCAGCTTTGTACTACTCTCTAGACCTGGCTTACAGCTATCTCTCCTTTCCTCCATAAATCCACACTGTGATCTCAAACCAATCTTTGGTTCCCTTGTCTAACAGCCTAACACCAAGAGCGGGCTTTGAAACAGACTGCTCATGAGATACACAGTGAGTGCTTAGATCCCTCAAGGGCTCTGGGTCATCTCTGCCATATGACCAGCCTCCAAGACACTTCATGTAGGTGACAGAGAGATAAGCTTCAAAGCCTGGTCTTTCACATCACAAGATCAGAGTTCTTACAAAGCACTCTAATTTTCAAATTGGGGAGACTGGTTTTACAGGGTTGATGTTCTAAGGACACATATCCCAAATCTAAAACTCCAGCTTCTGCCCAACACAGGTGGGCAAGTTACAAAGAGAAATACAAGAATTCGTGGGTCTAGAAGACCATGCTGAAGTTTAAGCAAAGCACACCACCTAATGCTTTCTACAAAGAACCGTGTGGCTGGCTTGTCAGCCACACGCTAATCTATCTCATGCTGACTCCTTGCCAGCAACACACAGCCTTGTGATCACTTGGTTCAACAGGAGAGTCCCCACCTTGGCAAAACTTCAAAGTAACTTATATTTACACTGAGTCTAGTAGACTGAATTCCTTACGCCAATGGGCATATGATCTTATCACTTAAAACCTAACACTGAGACTTCCAAGAAAGATGGGCTCAGCTCCACCAGACAGTAGGTTACAAAATGGAACTAGGTCAAGAAATCAGTTGCTGGGAATCTTCCAAAGACTTGGTGACCAGACCAGAACTCACTTGTATGGTGTCTTCCTGAGGGACAATGTCTGTTTCATATGCCTGCTCTGCTTTAATAGGCTGATTCTCTCATGGGAAGTTAGGCCCAGAAATGCAATCTGAAAAAGATGAAGGAACATTAAGAACAAACACATCATCGCTCTACCTCTCTAAAAAGCGCACTCTAGGATGGTGGCAAACATTTAGAAGTCTACAAAGACAACATTCCCCCAGACTTCTAGCTAAAGATCACATTGAAGACAAAGATTCACAACTTTAAACTCTTTTCGCCAAGTAAATAAAAAGTAGCTAGACTTATTGTCTGAAGTTTATCAATACTCAAGAAAGCACTGCACATTGACTCAGAATTATAAAATAACTTTTCATTAATTCCAGCCATATCTTGTGGCCATATTTAGATTTCAACACAGGAACAAACATTTGTAGAACAACTGAAGCAGGACAAGGCAGTATCAGTACAATTCTGATACTGAGTTCCGAGCTTTTCTTTAAAAAGGTGCCAAATAAAAAGGTTAATAAACCAAAGGGAAGAACATCCAAACTCATAAATTTGAAGACTAAAGACTACGGTGATTAAGAAACTCTTAAATCAATACAGACCACAGCAGTTCATGAGGTTAGCTAATCTAAACCTCAAAACACACCAAGTATCAATTTTTAGTCTGTAAAACGGAGCTATCTATCACACCACCCTCATCATACCATGTTAAGGACCTGAGATAACATACCTGAGATCCCTGCTAAGGATTAGAGAGGTGAGGTAAGTGGTCCACGGCCACAGAGCTGAGAGGCAGAGTTGGGACTGGCAGGTCGATGTGAGGCACACAGCTGCTGCTCCCAACCAGCAGCTTGTGTGCTCAGTTTGACATAACGCAGTTAAAACTATTTATAACGCAGTTAAAACTATTTTAAATCAGATCATCCAGGAAATCAAAGGTTTCAAATAACTGAATTGTTTTGTTCCTTAACTAAACAATTGCGCAATTCTTGTTGGCAAAAATTACCTGAATCCTTTAGTCACTTTTCTTCCTTAGTACAATGTATCAATCTTTAAGTACTAATGCTATCATCTATTTGTTTTGGAGACAGTTTTGCTGTGCAGCCCACCTGGCATTGAACTTCTAATTTTCATGTTTCAAGCTCTTGGGAGCTTGCATTACAGGTGTTAGGACTCGACACATACCTTAGCTATTAAAGATGTCTGAACCTCATACAGCACCTATCACTAGAGCAGAAGCAAGGCACTATACCTTTGTTAGATGATGTTTCCTAATCCATAAAATACAGCTACTATTCTGGTGTGTTCCCAGTTTCAAGTATTCATAATGTGTAAATGCTTTAGAAATGTACTTATATGTTAGCATTAAATATGTGATTACTCCCTGATAATATTGTTTCTTACTACCCGAGTTGGGATGTCAGGAGAAAAAGGAACTCAGTTTTGTCAATAAACTCCTTTCCTCATCATTTTCCTAACCATTATTTCCCCCATAAAAGTGGAATCTGCTCTCCTTTTGCCAAGTGGTATTCTAGAAACTTAGGAGTTTATTTTTATTTATTTTTTTCTTTTTTTGTGAAACAGGGTTTCTCTCTATAGACTTGGCTGTCTTGGACTTGCTTTATAGACCAGGCTGGCCTTGAACTCACAGAGATCCATTTCCCTCTGCCTCCCTGAGTGCTGGGATAATAAGCATGTGCCGCCACGCCCAGCCTGCCAGTCTTATTAACTGGCTAAAAATGATCACTGTTGCCCATTCCACGCAGAAAGGCCATAGCAATGGGACATAGGACAGGGTAGAAATCTCTGCAGAAAACAGAAGCTGTTACTGCCCTGGTGTGTGAACTTTCTCAACACATGGTCACCCCAGCCACTACACCTATCTAAGCATTGTATAAGGTAATAGAATTGGAAGAACCAAAGGTAAATAACTATTTTGCATCTGTATAATAATTTTATACTTTGTAACATGTTTTCACACACTATATACCTTAAATATAAGATGAGAAGAAACTTGAACGGGACTGTTAGAAGAATAGAGTCTCCAGTTCTGATTTTGCTGCTTGCTGGGTAACTTTGAAGAATTCAATTCATTTCTCAGTATTATAAAATTAGAAGGCCAGATTATACCATTCCTGAGTGGATATGGATAAAGCCTGAGCAAGCAATTTATTATTCTACCCTTTAAGCTGCCTGTGTGAACAGATGACATTATTATCCTCATCTTACAGACAAGGAAACTGAAGCTGAAGAGTGGGAGATAATATGCTAGACTAGTAGAGTGTGCTCTCTAGTCTTCTGATTTTAAAGTCAAGTCTTTCTATCCAACTATGAATCACTGAAAATTTTATTCAGATCCATAATGAGAAATACCTGAAAGAGTTGATTTATTAATAAAAATGTTGACCATGAGAAATGGAAAGCTGCTAGCATGAAGATGTACAAAACCCAGGGTGAACAGGCCACTATCTGATTGAGGTAGGTCCATAGTCCATCTTCCTTGAATGTTGTTGTACAATGATTTGACCAGTCTGTAAATACAAAGGGGGGAAAAGCATTATTAACAAAAGCAAAAAATTATTTATCCTCCAAGAAAATAAAAATTATATAGTTCTATTTAGGGAGAAATGATAGACGACAGCATAGATCAGAATTCAATTTTAGGGATGGGGAGAGTAGCTCAGAGTGGAGAGTATCCTTAGTTTGTGTGTGGTCCTCAGTTCAAGATCAAGCATCAAAAGTAAAGCAAAACAACAAAAGCAAAGCAGAAATCCCACTCAGGAGTTTACTTTCTAAATGCCAGCTCAGCTATTGGAAGTGAGAACAGGGGCCGTGGGCAGTGAGGATGTGATGGCATCACACTAGCAGTCCACAGTGAAAGGAATATAAATGAACAGGGTCCAAAAAAACTTTACAAAGAACAGCTCACTTAGCATAAAATATACCGGTCAGAATTTTCCTGGGCTTGACAATTGAGGCTAATGACATCTAAGGTATCTCCTTCAATTTAAGGGGTTTTATGGATCACATACAGGATTGACTATCAACAATGAAGGTTCAGATGGCCAGGAATTGCTGTGGGCACAATATGTAATACAAGCACCCCAAATACCTTTAGGACACAACCTGTGGCAGGGAGCCAGGCCTGGTGTACCTCTGCAATTGCCTGATTCATAATCCTCTCAGGAAAAAAGGCCAGGATAAAGGGCATCACAAGACAGACCAGCTCATCATAATACAGAGCAAGATTCAAATAGTCACTACCCACTTCCTCCGGGGAGTCTATATGCCACTTAAAAGGGAGGCCATGCTTTCGACCCCTAACCCATAAGCTGAGAGTAACGGCAAGGAGACAACAATAGGGAGCAGCAGATCTTCAAGGTCATGAGGCTCAAAGGCACCATGATGGTAGATAGGGGTATATTACTTCTGAGGTGAGAATTCTATAGACTTGCACCTTGATGTTTAACAAAATCCTCTGATAATCTGTAAGCAGTTGTAGACATTCCCTCAAATCCCAGTGAGCATCTCCTGAGACAGGAAGAAAGTGAGTCCAAGACTGCCCATTTTAGTCTTGAACATCTACTTTTCCTCTTCATTCCTAATCATCTTTCATGAATATATGCCTAAACCACCCTAAAAGTGAAAGAACAATCAAGGCAACACATTAAAGCAAATGATACGTTTTAGAGTTTCTCATTAGGATAGCAAAGGAAGAGACATCCTATGCACCTGATGGAAAAAGAAAAAAAAAATGAATATAATTTCCACAGCAGGTGGAACAAACAGCTGTTGAATGGGGAGAACATCTAACTTCTTTTAACTTATGTATTTCTATTTGATAACAGCATCACCTACAGGTGAAGCACTCACACTGACTTTAGACTTAATATCAAAGATATGGCTGCAACTGGCCATCTACATTATCTTATGCAAGGTAACAATTTAGTCTATATTAATGCAGCCTTCTCAAGTAGTCAATGGTTAATGACAAGATCTTCCCCCTTTACTGAAAAGGGATTTTTTGCCCCTCACTTAATATATCCTGATTATGGTTTCCCCTCCCTTTACTCTTCCCAATTTTTCCCTACTTCCTTTCTATCCAAACATGTTCCCATTCAAGAAAGGAAGCTCTTTGTTCCATGACAGTCATTCTCATCTTTAGGTAGTTTTGATATTCACACACCACTTCCTGATATGATATAATACCTTTCTCCCTGTAACTTGTAGAATGCTGACTTTCTGATTCCCTTCTTTCTACTCTTAAAATAGACCTCGTAAAAGATGAAAGCCAGATGCTGTGATGAGACAGCTGCCAGTGGGTCATAAGAGGAGGGTACATAGCACAAGTCTAGTGATAACAACGTGAGTGGAAAACAAAGGAGGTATGGCAATGAGGCCTTGTTAAGAGAAACAGAGCACAAACATGAGTTTACTGTCTGGAAAAAAAAATGATAAATGAAACAATATCTTTGCCAGTGACAAACTATGTTCAGCTGGTCTACAGAATTTTAATGCCTCACACACAAAATATATGAAAACTGGTCAAAGCCAGAAAAAGAAAACAAAGAAGGGAAATAATAACTGTGTCATAAAAATTCAACTTGGAAAGACTGTGATGGAAAATCACTGCTGTCCTTATCATTATGGTCTTATGCTAGACCTCTACACCAAATAACACAACTATTTTTAGTGAGGAGAGACAAGGGTGGTGCAAAGTTTGGCTCCTTTCTGCTAGGATCGAGCCCAAGAGACAAGCTGGTATGTGGGCCAATTTAGAAGGCTTCCAAGAACAGGCCTCATGGTCAAACCTAAGAGGCAGCTGTCAGAGAACCTCTGTTAAGATCTTTGCTGTACGACACAATCCAAGATGGTTTAAAATGCTCAGGGCTGCTGTAGATTTGGACAAGAACTGAGCTCCCTTCTGACTGTATCAGACCTGTGTGATCCGACCATGGTTGATTTATAAAGCACTCCCTAAATGTGTTAGGATGGAAAGGGTCTGAAGCCTACACTGTGCCATATCAGGGCACAAGGCAACCCAGTGCATGCACACACTAGCAACCTCCAGACACGAAAACTCAAATTAAATAGAACCTATAACCCTGGCTGCTTGTACAGAGGGAAGTGAGAGGCAGGGAATAAACACACAGAAAGCTGTCTTAGAGCTAGCGATTGGCTTAGTTGCTTAAGGCTGCTACTGCCAAGCCTGATGACCCGAGTCTGATCCCTGAAGCACACATGGTGGAAAGAGAGAACTGGTTCTTGTAAGCTGTCTCCTCATTACCCCCACACAAACAAAAAAAATAAATAAATGAACAAACAAATTAAAGACAAAAAAAACAAGCCCCCCTCATCTCCCAAAGAAACTCCTTACATTTACACAAGGAAGTGGGAATGATGCAAAGAGGAGACAGCAGGAAAGGACAAGAGTGTTAAGGTTTGGGATGTGGAGGCAAAAAGAAAATACTGTGTTTCTGAAGTCTTCAGCTCAGAGCAATAAGTTAGGACACTAGTGGCCACAAAACAGAGTGGGAGACCAGTAGGAGTGAAGACCATGTCTAAATTTTCTCAGGCCTCAAAATACATAAACTACAAATCGTTAAAGTCCAAAGTTCAAATAAATACATAGGTAAATAAATGCCAGCATCACTCCAGGTTCTTTCCCTAGGCCACCTATTTCAAGGTGTGAAGAGTGTAGTTCACAATTTTTAAGAGCTCACCACCATCCTTTAGGCTTCAGTTTAAACCGTGCCCTTCATCAGTTACCTCAGAACAGCCCTGCACAACACACTAGACTCCTGAAGGTTACTTTCTGCTCCTGGACTACAGAGCAAGAGAGCCAGTATTTTCTTCCTAACTTCTCCACTGTGACAGTTTTCCCCTTGTTTCTCAGTTTCAACTCTACTCTCAAATGGCCTGCACTCTCACAGCTTTGCTCTTCTACTTTACTGTGACCCACCACCAGCCTCTTCTTTTCTGGTCTTAACTCACTTCACTCAGCACCTCCGCCTTTGCCCTCAGGCTGTTGTTTTCTATTTACAGGAGGACAAGTCTACACTCAATACAATGAGTTTCTATCATACCACTCAACTTTACCCAGGAACTCTTCCCAAGTACTTCAGTTACCTCTTCTTGCTGCTTCCCAGTGTGAAGATTTTAAAGGGCTCCACTTCATTCTTTCACTAGGGGCATGGTTACACATTGGGCAGTGTGTGTAAGACAAGGGCTCACAAGGAAAAAACTGGGTACAGGTGTACAAGCTTGTAAAAAACATTTATACTTACAGACAAAAGATCCATATATGATCCAGTCACATACCATAGAAAGGGAAAGCAAGAAGAAGATGTAATGATGATGATTGCCAAAACCTGAGTCAGAAAGAAAGAAAACACACTTAATATTTTCTTTTCCTAATGATTCCCAAGACTACTTTACTGTAAAAAAAAACAAAACAAAACAAACAAAAAAACCCCTATGTAAAACAGATACAAGGTTTGCTTCATTTTTTTTTTTAAACTAATCAAGACAGCTCTGAGGAAGACAGAAGTACATATTTACTAACATTCCCTACTAGCCTAAAACAAGACATTTTGCATAGAGCAACTTTACCTAGGCAAAAACAGCTTTGGGCTTGTCTACATTACTAGTGGAAAGTAGCAGTCGAACTCACATGTGGTCTCTTTTTCATGGAATATGCTTAGGTAAGTACAATCTACAGACATTAAAGACTAACTTGAAAGGGAACAGAAACTGCAAATGTGAGGAATGGCCAATCTTGGTGGACATGCCAACCTTGGTGGATACTAGAAACAGCAGAGGGGAAACCACGGCCCACAAAAAGGTTGTATAAAGAAGT
Source organism: Meriones unguiculatus (assembly GCF_030254825.1). NCBI lineage: Eukaryota > Metazoa > Chordata > Mammalia > Rodentia > Muridae > Meriones > Meriones unguiculatus. The sequence goes on along the minus strand of NC_083361.1, from coordinate 37,772,528 downwards.
GGTGAGGGTTCCAGATAACCAAACCCCTTCCTACAATCTGTTAGCCGCCTGATGGTGGAGATGGAAGCATTTTGTTGCTAACAACATATATGCTGTTCAATGACCACTACATCAGTCTCATTTTCTTCTGAAGCAGAAATATTCAGTAGCATCAATACATACTGCAACAAGTGAGTCTTGTTTATGATTATTAGCTGTTATTACTGTAGCCAAAGTCACTGGATTTCTCTGATTCCATAGTCTCACTTATAATAGCAAGAGAAGATAAGACCTCTTTCACTTCATAGGCCTGTGGTAACCAAACAGGACTATGCAGTTGTGGAAACACTGTCAAAAACAATTTGATAAATGTAGATGATAGATGGGTCCCTTACAACTGTTTCCCTGATGTTCTTCAATCTGGCTAGCATGATGTCAATCATCTAATCTTTATGACAGAATGGTACCCAAGCATCATCCAGCCATCTTTCCCAGGAAGAAAAGAGAACACCAGAATGTATCCCTGGCCTGCATCCTTCAGTTTCTCAGGGGGATAAGAGCAAACCCCTACTGAAGATAGTTACAGCTCCTTCTGTTAACTTTGGTTCTGCCTCCCACTTGAGCATTAAAGGAGGCTGGTGAAGATAAGAAAGGTAAGTCACAATGTAAGGCAAGAGTGTGATATCTGGAGTGAAAACTAATACTGCAGAGATTATCTGAATTATTTACACTCTTTGCTCTGAAATGCAGATAGTAATAACAACCTCACAGATGTGTTCTGATCAAATCAGACACCACATATATTTCATAAACTCTAAAATACTATACAAATGACAATAAAGGGCATTAACAATCTATTAACTATCTCCCAAAAGTATTACTGTAAAGATTCTTGAAGAGGAGCTACATAGTGGAGACCTTGGATGGCCTTTCATTTCTTTCTAAGTCACACACATAACTAAACATATGCTTAACTTCACCACTGAGGTAAGTGAAAAATTAAGTCTCTCACCTATACAGCGTCCAGTCCAAAAGCAGTGCTGATCAAATCGAGCCACACAAGAGTTACACACATGGCAATGGAGTGACCTTAAAGGCTTCCTTATCTGAGGAGAATTAAAAGAGTCCTAAGCAAAAATGGTCTTTGGTAAAAATAGATCGTAAGCAAAACTTTAATCTTATGTCATAGAAGACTGGCACAAATAATCGTATCTAGATGACTCTCTCACACAGAAGCTCTGAATGTTTATTTCTGTACATGATAGGAACAAGCCTTCACTCAGAGAGAGCTGAATTCAGAGACTATTCACGCTGGCTAAGAGAAACACAGGCAGTGACACATTCGGCCTAAAAACTGGAATGAGAAAATGTAAATCTCAGCTCCATTTCAGGTTCATCCAAGCATATACTCCCTTCTCCTAAGCCTGAACCCAACTGCAAAACCAGAAGTTTCAGTATGTAGTTTTGATATAAGGTGTCTTAGATTTACAGTGAATTCTAACATACACATCATGACAGGAAACACAAATAAAAAGTACTACAGATGATTTACAGAGAGACTAACCACAGGGAGATATTCTTTCATACGCTCATGATGGAAAACTGTCTGACAGAAATACAAAATCAGAACCAGGTAAAAAGAAAAGTGCATACAAGTGCCATGAAGATCTGACAAATGCTTTCCTAAGCAATGCTACTAAGAATTTGCCCATACAATGGAAAACAAAGTACTGTCAGAAGAGACTCACAAGACACGATGTGCAAAATGTTCTGAAGTCCAGACATCCAGTCTCTGCAAGGGTGACAATATTCTGAAAGAGAAAGCATCTGGGTCCATTTAACTGGGCAATGTTACATGTGGTTGTATGCCGTTCTCACAGCTTTCACTCTACCTCCAGCTTCAGAAGTAGTCAGGACATTAATCTGGAATACTCCCAACCCAATCGTTCTATTTTTGAAATAATGTGACTTTTCAAGGTGTTGTTTCAGGCAGTGGCTAAGAAATCTGACTGCATAAACTTTCTACTCCCATACCCCTTACCATCTTTTTACAAATGGCATGCACTTCCCAGTTACGGCTTGCAGGACAAAAATATAAACACATGCATATAAATACACACCACTCATCAAAAAAGAAAAGATTTATGGATAAGCATCCAAACTGATTGCTGCAAGTACGAGGCTTGGTCTTTCAGGACAGACTGTAGGTAGTAGAAGAAAAGATTCTCCTTAACTTCTAAACCCCAGCAGCAACTGCAAATAGGCCATGTCTCTGGTAACTTTACATTTGAGGAAGGAAACGGTGTTATCTCCTCAGCTATTAGGAAGAAGGAACCCACTAAACTCTGGCATCATCACTCCTTCACAAAGGCAGCATTTAAGACTAAACTTGTAACAAAAAGGGAGATCAAACAACAATCGTCCAGTTGAACAAAGTTTGATGGGGTATCACTTTTACAGGAAACAGATGTTTCTAAAAACCCTGTATACAAATAAACAAGTGTAATGTGTAGAAACACGATTTTGATGATCTAATCAGCTCACATTTAAGTTGTACCTATTAAGTGGCAGACATTACATATGCAGCTATGCCAAAGATCAACATGACTGGAACTCTCAGGGGGAAAATAAAATAAAATAAAATACTCACCACTTTCCTCTCTTCCTCAGAAGCCTTAGTGAAGCCTGGATCTGTTGCCCAAGTCTTGTAGAAAAAATAGAGAAAGGCTAAGATGCTGAAAATAAAAGCAAAATAGAAAGGGCTACCTGATGCATGTTAAAACCTCGTTAAGGAATATACCAGACCTCTATTGAGAAAAGCATCATATGTGATGTAAGCAAATGTTATCATTGTCCCTATGAACCTTTCTTTCCTGCATTCTGGCCCCAACCTCCCTATGTACACATATCACCCATGGGATCAATTTTCTAATCCTACAGAAGTCTGCTCCTAGTTAGTCAATAACTACTGCTTCTTCATTATTAAAGCCCATTTGAAATACTAACAAAAGCAGCCATCATCCTGAAGACTGGAAAACTTTTCAGTGTAGCTTTGATTTTCCTCAGATCATCCAGAAAAATATTCTCTAATCAGTCTCACAAGACCATTCGTGGAAATGCAAGACTTGGGTCAGAGATTTCAATGTACTTTCCCTGTAAAGAAGATAAATATCTGCATAAGTTTAACTAGAGCTTAGCAACTTAACCTTGTAACTGTTCTGAATTAAAATTTGCCCTCCCTGCAAAATGAGTGTACATTACACACTACTTGAGAAAGGCAGGTAACTCAAGTAAGTTAATGCTGAAAAAGATTACAAGGATTAAAAATTCTGTACTTTAAAATGTTTTAAAGTACTTTTTAAAAATACAAGGTTCCATTTTGCTCCAGAATAGAAATGAGTATGCAGTAATAAGCCACAAAGACAGTAGTAAGCTAGGCCTTGCCTAATGTAAATATTATTGGCCTGACACAGTAACTATTAAAAGGTGTTACCAAGCTACTTTGCATTAACTTCAGAATTGAAAAGAAGGCCATAAAACAGATGCTCAATTCTTATTCAAAGCATGGTCCAATGACCTTCAACACCAGCTTGTTGGAAAAACTGAACTCTGAGCTGATGCCAACACTGGGAAGGCTGAGGCAGGAGGGTTCTGAGTTGAAAACAACCTGGGCTACAGAGGTAGTTCTATGTTAGTCTGAGCTACTTAGTAACACTGTCTCAAAAAAATGAAATGAAACTAAATGCAAAGAAAGTGGGGAGGGAGGGAAAGAAAGAAAAAGAGAAAAAGGATGGACAGGAAGTGAGGGAAGGAAGGCGGGAAGGCAGGCAGCTAAGTTCAATTTCTGATCTCACATTACACCTACAGTACTAGACTAAATTTAAGGAGCTCTCCATGGATCTCATCCCGCACCAAAGTTTGAGAAACACTGACCTAACCCAGAGACTAGAACAAACACATCTCGTTTAGAGAGGCAGAATGAAGCCTGCTGGCTAACTGTGCTAGCTAGTTTTATGTCAACTTGAGAAAAGTTACAATCATTTGGGAAGAGGGAACCTCAGTTAAGAAAATGGCCCACCAGACTACCTATGGTATATTTTATTTTCTTTACTATGATTGCTGTGGGAGGGCCCTGCCCTCTGTGGTGCTACCCGAGGCACGTGGTCCTGGTGCTGTAGAAAAGCAGGTTGAGCAAGCCAATAAACAACACCCCTTCAAGGCCTCTGGATCAGTTCCTGCCTCCAGGTTCCTGCCCTGACTTCCACGGAAGATGGATAACAAGCTAAAAGCTGAAATAAACCCTTTCCTCCCGAAGCTGCTTTTTTTTTTTTTCCTTTTTTGTGGTATTTTATCACAGTAACAGAAACTGTTTATCACAGCTAATATATAAAGGGGGCTAGTTTTAAGGAAGAGCTAGAGGCCAGATAAGTTACACAGAACTAAATTTCAACAAAGCTTACTTTGAATGAAGTAAGAGGAACACTTGTAAAGGATATACGAGAAGACTTTTTGTTAAAAATTAGATCCAGTTTTTCTCCACTGTGTCCTGATAACTTACACATTACACTATCAAAATTCATTTGGTTCAGTCACTGGGTAGTCCTATAGAGTAAAGCATCTAAACTTGGTGTCTCCACTGATTATCTTTAAGACAAACCCTAGGAGCATCAAGATTTCCTCTCCCAAGTAACAGGAATTGTACTCTCAGCCATCATATGAAAGGCAAACAGACTTCCTCATAACTACACTTTCAACGGCCTCTTCCAAAGCCAAACTTTTAGGATGCCTAAGTCCTAATGGCCTTCAAGACTCAATTTTTTTCTCTTTCTTATCTTTTCAGATTTGTAGAAAGACTTAATTGTTTCCCGAACCCAGGAATGCTCTCTTTATGGCACTTAGACTTTAGAATACAGGCATTTGTAGATGTGTTGGCTTCCCTTGTAAGTTGGTGACTCTACTGCAAATGCAGGGCTAAAACCTGCTCGTCTAGAACATGACCAACTGACTTCATTTTCTGGATACTGTAGTCTACACTACTGCTCTCCTCTAGATTTGCTCTATATAAGATTATTCCTGCACTTCTTCAATACATCTTATCTATCTCTCTATCTCGGGCTTTTCAAGACAGGGTTTCTCCGTATAGTGCTGGCTCTCTCTGTAGACCAGGCTGGCCTCAAATGCAGAGATGCACCTGTCTCTGCCTCCTGAGTACTAGCATTAAAGGCATGAGCCACCACAGCCTGGCTACATTTATTTTTGAATGGCTCTAGAGTGACAATGTCATTCCAAATGATCATTTTCCAGTATTTGAAATGGGGAAATAGTGATGCTATCTTCAGGGCAGCAGCAAAACCCTTCCCTACACAGTAGTTTACTAATCATGCTCCTTCGCTTGTATTATCTCCCATTTTCCCAAAAGAATAGAATTCAAGAGGGCAACATACTTTGGGTATATAGTGACAGGCTGCTGTCCTCTGCCTGGACACTCGAATTCTTGTTCTACAACTACATCAGAGTAGGACAGCTTTCTTGACGCCTCAGTCACCAGCCATACCCAACCTTCATTTAAAGCTCCCAAGTCTTTAGTTATTCTTTTCTCTCTGTATGGTGCTAAGTATCAAACCCAGGGTTTGTGCTGGACCCGAGCTCACTGTGTAGCCCAGGCTAGTCTCAAGTTTCCCATTCTCCTTTGTCACCTTCCAAGCACTGTGTTTATCAGCACAGCAAGCTCCTGATTCTCTACTACTTGATCTAAAAACTAAGCCATATCCACAGCTGACTCTGAAATCATATGGGCTTTATACATATCCAGCACTTAGACCTAAGTATTGCCAGTATCATGAAGGAAACATTCAGTGGTTCATTTCTTTCCCAAGTCTTAATTGTTGCTTGAGTCATTATTAAGGCCCTCTTTCCTTTCATCCAGTCCCTCTCATAAACTTGAAATACATTACTTACTGAACACATAAAAGAACCCAAAGAAAGAGATTACTGAGTTATCCCAAAGACATAAAGTATTATTTACAAATACCAATTATGCAATGGGAACTATGTACGGCCCTGTAGACAGTATAGTAATCCTTGCAGGCATGCCAAAAGCTTGGTACTATATATGTCCCCAACTGACAGAAAAAGAATTGGTCAAGTAACCTGCCCAATGGTACATTAACAACAACAACAACAACAACAACAAAAAGGTTACATTTGTGAGTGATTACCTCTGCCTATCTTGTGGGAGACTGGGGTTCAAATCCCTGACAGGGAGAAAAGCCAGCCTTTACACTGGCTACAGTAATGCATGCCTATAATAATTACAACACTCAGGAGACATGTCTCAGTGAGTCTGAGGCCAGACAAGTCAACACAGTGAATTCCAGGGCAGCCAGGACTACAAAGTGAGACCTCATGTGAAACAAACAAAAGAAATTTAGAACCGTGTTGCCTGATAATAGACACTATTTTTACAGTGTTCTTGACCCTTCTCCCATAACAGATCACAAGCCGTGGAACAGAAGGCCCAGGTCAATCCTAATTGGCAGCCCTAGCACAGCAAGTCTAAACATTTGGGCTAAACACAGGACAATCCCAGCAGCATGTAACACTCAGCCTGAAAAACACTAATCTTGAGTAAGGTATGCCACCTACTGGCACACATGCCTTCACAGCAGCTTGTTCAAACTGGTGCCTCCATGCTCAGCATGTGAGTGACATATTCCATAGCATTCATCTTGACATCTTAAGATTCTATCTAGCTATGAAAATCAAATCTCCTAATACACCTTCACAAGTATCAAGCAGTTCCTAGGTACAGTCAAGTGAGAATTTCTGCAAATGAAATTAATTAACTTAGATGGGATTATATGTCTTTTTATATTTTGATTCTGCAAAATAAAAATAATGTGATATGCAAAATCTGGAATAACTGGAGTTGCTTATACTTAAAAAAATTAATCAAAAACCACAATTAAAAATTGTTCACTGTTACAAAAGTATCAGTCATGCCTTTTCAGTATAATGTCCACTGTCCTAGCATCTGTGAACAGTGGGTCATCTGTAGATTATCTGGTAGGAGCTGTGCTGTGTGCTAAGAAAGCTCATATTAATTAAAATTCTCACCAAATCAGTAATTACAAGACAAAGGTAATTTTTTTTAAAGCCCAGTGACATGTATGGTACTTACATTTTCATTTAGGTTAAAGGAAAACAATCCATATTAGAAATAAAGCTTAGAAACAGTAAAACAGCATTAAAGCAAAAACATGGCAGAATGGCTGTAGAGTTCTGCACTCTGAAAACTCATCTGCCAATTCTATTTATTCCTAAGGGAAAGAGTCTTAAGTTTTCCTTATGTATTTCCTAAATAAGCACCCTCTTCTTTCTTTTCAGAAATAAAATTACCAGAAAGAGACAGCAAACACAGAATGTAAGGCACTAAGATAAGGCACACTTTTTCCCACCACACTCCCTCTTGCCCTGTCACATTAGCAAAGCAGTACTACAATGCCTTCACAGGAAGAAGAGAAAGAAGGAAGTCTGTAAAGAGATGGGAGCCTGCACATGTGTATGGGGTTACAAATGGATATAACCTAAACAGTATCCCCTCTTCAGCTTCCGGGTGACTGAATCTGACCATCAAGAGAACCTGGGATCCAATCCTCATATAATAAAAAAATTCGATATACATAAGATGTTTTTGCCATTTTAAACCACAGGCTGCCAGCCATGAGTAGAGCGTAAAAGAATAAAATGTTCATGACTTGAATTTTTAAGAGACAAGAACGCAATATGGTAAACCATACGTTAGGAGTAGTTTTCTGAAATGTTTCCCATCTACTCAAAGCATGTTTAATGTTGCTGAGAATCCTTGCCTGAGATAATAGCTCTGTATTGCTTACCATTACCTAGGAAGCCATACTTCCTCAGTCTCTCCCACACAGCTGATTTTGGTACCCAGAAGACATATCCATCAGTTGTAACTGCTGGCTAAGTTAAAAGAACTGCATGACCTTGAAATCTCTCATAACATCAACATATTTTCACGAGCCCAAGTAAAACCACAGTGCACTCTACTCTCACTCACCTATATAAGAAGGGATATTGGAAACTACTGTCTGCAGAGCACTAGCTAGATGTAACAGAATTAAGTATATTTAACAGTAAGTATTCAGCCAGAGTCAATAAATGAGTGTGCACACAAGTTGCATCGTTTTTTCAATAACGAATTCTGCTAACAATGGCATTACTGATTTTTTAAAGTAAAACAAGATATGCATTTCATTTAAGCTTAAAGGATATCAGGAAAGAATAAGAAGAACCAAGTCATAAATATCCAAAAAATGGAACTTAGCAGAAAGACCGTTGGTAAGTACACAAGGTTTTTATAGCCGACCAAAAACCTGGAAAAAAAAAAAAAGGGTAAACATGCTAGCAAAGTAAGGTAATAGTATGACTCTGCTAATCCAGCTCTAACTCCCCAATAACAACAACAGTCACAGCAGCAGCAGCTTTCTTCCCTTTTATGTTTCAGTTTAATCTTTCACATGAGAAAACTATACAAAAACCTTCCAAAAGTACACATTCTAGTTTTTCTAGGCTACTCATAACTACTTCATTCATAGCAACAATACATTTTCAATGAATACTTTGTACTTTTATTGGGATATATCATATTGTAGTTTTTTTCATATAATTTTTAAATACTCCAAAGTACAAAAATGTAAATACATGGAAATTCACCTTCATGTATAAGCAAGCTTTTGTTAAGAGGATAGCACTGTATATGAAATAGCAGGTGAACAAAACCTTTTTTTGTTTTTGAGTTTTTTTCAAGACAGGATTTCTCTGTGTATAGCCCTGGCTGTCCTGAATCTTGATTTGTAGATCAGGCTAGCCTTGAACTTACTGAAGCAGTTTGACTCTGAGCTGGCTTGAGAAGAGGTCACAACATGAAAATACTCAATGGCTAAAATGACAGTAGTCACCACAGCACTAACTCTCTCACTCCTATAACGGTCAACTTGATGTTCTTGTGTAATTTGTTCAAGAACTCAGCACTGTAGTTTCAAACGAAAAACATAAAAATGTCTTCCATATCAAACCCAATAGTCATAAACAAATATACTTTACCTAGATAGAACTTAAAATTTCTATCAGAAATGGCTAATGGTGGGCTACAAAAGGGGGTAGGGTGGGGAAGAAGCAAGGGCTGGCCACTGGTACTTATGACAGGAACATTTGAAATGTTTAGTTAAAAGAAAAAAAAATGCCCTAAGGACCATAGCTATAATTAAGGTAAAAGCATATCTGAGAAGGACCAAGGCCCTCAACCTCAGACTTCAGGTACATGCTGCTAGAATAGGTAAAAATGGAGTCTGCTGCAACCACCTCCACGTCTGAACTAAGATTTTACAAGGAAAAGGAGCATACTTGGTCTAACTAAATACTGCAATGAACTGTCAAATCTGCAAGAGTTTGTTTTTTCTGACAGGTGTCACATAGCAGTCTGGATTAGGAAGCAACCAACTCTGCAGCCAAATAACAACAGAAGTATGCAGCTGCTTATCTCCATAAAACTGAAACTCTAGAGGAATATGAGAAAAACAAGGCAGGGTACCAACCTGCCATATGCATTTGACTCCTATCTGAAATATATTTACATGGCAATCATTGCAACTGAAGACCTCATGCAGTTATTAAACCAAAGCTATTCATATTATTATTCTTCAATAATTTGGATTTCAATAAAAACATACAAATAACTAAACAAAATGTTCCTGTTGTGGGTGATTACAAATTGCTATCTAGCCTTTTACTGTGTCTTAAAAAACTAGAAAAACCTAATGACGGATTCCTGCTAATTAGGCTTAAAATGTACTCAAATATCCAATGGAAAAACCATTATTTTTAAATCACGTTTTCTTAATCAGACACTTTTAGGTATATTGCTATTTTTCAGAAATTTGGACTTTTAGTCCACATTTAAATTCTAATTTGTCTATACCTAGTCTTTGGGTTAATGACAAAAATTAGTGTGTGCTTATTCCAGAGAGTGCTGGTAGCAAAAGGCCTCTGGGATAAGCACTCACTGCCTCAGATGGCAGGCTGCTTCCTTCCAGATCTTCCCTAAGGACCATTATCATTGCACTGTGTCTCACTCCGTGAATGAGAATGTTCAGCAGCAGAAACAAGTCCTGCTTTTATGGGCTTTACATTATAGGAAGGTATGATGAAGAGAGTAAAATGGTCATGTAGCAGACCGGCATCAGGATGGCCTCAAAAACGGTGGTTTGTGTCTGAACCCAGGCATGGGCGCCTTCTCCAGTTCCAAAAGGATCCAGTGTCATAACACTTGAGGCCAGGGCACCAGCATGGTTAAGAGAATAAGGTTGTGTTTCCAAAGCACAAGAAGGTGGAGTGCAATGTTGGGATGGAGAAAGGATGAGGGGCAGGGAGAGAATCTGGTTTCTATTCTGAGCATAACAACAAGCTTTAAGGATATTTTGACAAGAAAATGAGGCAGAAATGGATCTGCTTTGACTGTTACATGGGGATACACTACAGGGTTGAAGGCAGGAGAGCAGCTAGGAGGCTTGGCAGGAAGTATTCATAAAGGGCTAAATGTTAGACGTGAAGGCAAACGGAGAATCAAGTATACAAGGAACTCAAGGATGACATCCACTTTCATGTGAGGACCTGATGCCCTGTCACTCACATGGGGAAGAGATTAGGATATGACATGACTGATTACAAGTACAGGTCATGTACCAGATACTGTTCTAAGCATTTACATGCATTAGCCATGAAGTGGGCATTATCATTATCATCCTCAGTTACAGATGAAGAAACTGAGGCACAGAGAAGGCGAATGGCTTGTTTGAGATCAGACTAAACCTGAATCCAGGCAATATGACTCATCAGTATAATCATGCATATTTCTCTGTGTGTTATTTTTAAAGAGAACTACAATGTATTTGCTACTTCATTACCTGTCCCATTATAATCAGGTTCCTTTAACTAAAAACCAGAAACAGAAAAATAATTAGTGTAAAATTAATTTGAGTTAAAAGAAAAAAAATGGTGAAAAAAGACATAAAATGGTTATAGAACTCTCTCCATCACTGACAAATTGAATGGTAATGTATGACCCTCAATATTTATTTTCCAACAGTTGGCAGTTCAATCATATTACTGGGTTGAACAATTTGCTTTCAGCCCAAAGCTATGCTATCAAACCCTTTTTCTTCCACCATCTTGAGAATATTGGCACATAGTTTAGTTATATTTATAGCTCAACATCAATCTGTGATACCAGCCGATCAAGAACAGAAATAAGCAGATACATTGGAAATGCAATAACCAACCTTGCAAAGATTAATATACACACCTTGGAAACAAAGATGTCAGAAAAAACAATGCTACTAGAAGACATCCTTTTAAAAGCCAAGAATCTGAGTTGAAGTCCAGGATGTATCCAACAGCCCACAGGGTAATCATAGAGAGTATCAGCAGCAGGAAGAGCTATTGAGAGATTAGAGTTTTAGAACTTCATGGATTATACCTCTTAATGATAATTAGTACAAGAACTACTTTGTAAGTACAGAACAACTTAACAGAACAGATTTTTTTCAAATTGCTGTCAAATTTAAAAATTATTGATTTATACACCTTAGAGACAACTTTATAAATTTGCTTAATGACATTTTGGTTTGCTTTTCTTTCCCTCAAAAATGACATTTTAAAAAGAAAACTGATAATTAAAAAATTCAAATTTTCAAAACTAATTGTTTATTTTTGAATAAAATAAATCAACTTAATAAACCAAGAATAAAGCAACTTAAGGGACTACCAAAATCAAAATAATCAAGAATAAACTGAAGGGCTATAGTCACTGCACGTTGAGCCCAACCCGGTATGATCCCTCACTAAGAATGCCAGAGAAACAGTTCTGAAAGGAGCAAGCTTGATTTGGAGGATGTGGACTTGTGAATGGCACCAGGGAAGATCCAGGAGGCAGTCTGTGCAGCAGGCTTACCATTTTTCAAGTCTTGAGAGTTATCTGCACATAGGTGGGAAAGCTGTAAATGAGCAACTTCCCCAAAACTGTGAGGGCAGAAGAATCTTAGCCAACACAAATAGTCAAGGTTAAAGAACAAAGCTGATTCCCCAAATGTAACCAAGAAAGACTGACTGGAAAGTCAGGCTGAAAACCTGGGAAAGAGGTTTCAGAGAAGCAGGAAAGAAAGAGGGGGTCATGGCACTTGCTGGGGTGTGTGTGTATGTCTCAAAGACTGAAATATTTCTTCAGGATGCTAACGATTGTGCTTACTCTGACAATTGAGCCAAGAGGGCACTGGTACTGGGCTCCACATTTGAGCAACTCAATGCGCTGAGTTCAAGACTTCACAAAGCAAGCTGGGCTTTTGAGCAAAAAGGAAAAATGCACTTTGCCTTATTTGCTTCCATTTTTACTCCTATATCTGGGAGTAGATAATTTTAAATGGCATCAAGTCTTCAAAGTGTTTCCAGTTCTAACTTACTGACATAAAAATAAATTTAAAATCTATAATATAATTATAATCACAAAATAATTTTAGAACATATTAATAATTAAATGTAAACATCACAACTGTAAATCCTGGGACATAATCTTCTATAAGAGCCACACTATTTATTCACTGGGGGACCTTGTAGCAAGGCTGTTCTACATATGGGAGACAATGAGGGCTTTCTTTCTTTCTTTCTTTTTTAAATATTATTTATTTATTTATTTATTTATTTATTATGTATACAGTGTTCTGCCTGCATGTACACCTGCACACAAGAAAGAGATACCAGATCTCATTATAGATGGCTGTGAGCCACCATGTGGTTACTGGGAATTGAACTCAGGACCTTTGGAAGAGCAGCACTGAGCTTTAACCCCTGAGCTTTCTTTCCAGCCCCTTTCTTTCATGAAGCTGAAATTCCAGCTGGGAAGACAAATATCAAAGTACATAAAAGATAGAATGTGTAGAGCTTAGCAGGTGTGCTAGCTGGTTCCAGGTCATCTTGACACAGGCTGGGTGATTTGGAAAGAGGGAACCTAAACTGAGAAAGTGCCCTCACTAGATGGCAGGTGGGAAGCCTGTGGAGCATTTTCATTCCCATGACTGACATGGGAGCACCTAGACCACTGTGGGTGGGGCCAAAGCTGGGCAGGGGGTCCTGTAGGCCATAAGAGAGTAGGCTGCTCAAGTGAGGGATAACAAGCAAAATAAGCAGTACTCCTGCTGAGTACTACCTTGATAGCCTCTGCATCAGTTCCTACCTCGTTTCCCACCCTGAGTACCTGTCTGGACTTCTTTTGACGAAGGACTGTGAAGTGTAAGTTAAGTGAATAAACTTCTCTGCACCAACCTGCTTTGGTCATGGTGTTTTATTACAGCAACAGAAACCCTAACTAAGACAGCAGGCGGCTGTCAGGAATTAGCACTCACTCTAGAATAACGGAGTCTGGGAGTCTGAGTCCATTTTCAAGAATTCATCTGATGGCCTAACATGGCATTGGTGACATGGTGAGAAGAGATCAAATTATATACATAAACGAAAGGTAGGACCAAGCAGAACCATAGCAATATGAATATGGGGTCAGATAGTCAGAGCAGAAATTTGGAGTGCTACCTCCTGAGATGTGGAAGATGAGTGAAGGTGGGGAGGAAGAGAACAGGAGTCCTGGTTTGAGTGTATTACACTACAGATGCTACTGTACACTTCCTGATGTGCTATACTGTGATGTCTACTGACAATGACTGCATGAGTCGAACAGGTGATTTAGTTTAGCAATCCAAATGGTCTATGCTGAAGAGAAGTTTGGGGGCTGTCAAGATGCAGATGCCATTTAGGGGACGGATGGGTAGGAAAGAAGTTCTAGGAAAGAATCTTGGCATTCCTACTACTACGAAGCTGGGGAGTAACCTCTCCCTCCTTCACCCCAACTGAAAACTATGCCTAGCACTCAGTGACTTTCTATGTAAAAATCTTGCATCTGCTAATCAAAATTATTCTGACAGTATAACTAGCATATTTGAGAATAAAAACATTATTTAACCCACTACCCATTTTATCAATGTGAATTACATTCATAACTATGGCTTAGTTTTCTTAGCCATTTGTAAGAGAAAGCTGAAGTTCCTAGATCTTTTTTTTTTAAAACTGTTTAGCTTTAAGTTTAAACTTTAAGTTCAGAACACTATAGAGAAGAATCGCTAAGTAAAAAAAAAAAAAAAAAGTTACTTTCAATAGGAAAATAAATCTACAAGAAGACCAACAGGGCTGGACAGTGGGATTAGTGAAATGATGAGGTCAGGTTCCAGAGACAATTTGACTTTAGGACCAGCTGGAAGGAAACCAAGATGGATTCAGGGTATGACTGACAGCATACACCATGACAAACAAGAAATATGCCACTACCTAAGGAGATTAGGAGGCTTAGTCACAGGTGGGCAGGACAAAAAGCCAGTTTTGATACCTCACATTGCAAATGTCTACTAGAGACTGAACTGGGCTCAAAAATCAAACCCATTTTGCATTTCAATTCATTCCTTAAGTAATTAGCAAATATCCACCAGCTAACACACATTGTGGTGCCTGAGAATTAATGTTGAACAACCAGTGAAATGTTGTATTTCTTACTTTGGGCTGTGGGATACATGGGAATGATGCCATTAGCAGATCTACTGCAGCACAAAGTTTAATCTCTAGTCTTCTCTGTTGCCCTAATTGACAAAAGCTAACAGCTTCTGTTACATAGAATACCTCGCATTTGTGTAGCCATCTCCAAAGCCGAAAGTTTTTGTTGGCTCTCATCTTGGCTTCTGTTTTTAGCATGTGAATAATGAGCTGATTTTTACTTTGTATAGCCATATCAAGAGGTGTTTCTCCCTAAAAAAAAAAATTATATTTACATTTTTTGATACATTATAGGTATTAAAACTTTTCACCAGAATCATAGATTTGACACATTTATTCTAGGAGTAGCTATTATATTGTTAATATTTATCTTGTGGCTTCTACAATTCAAATGAATAGCTACCAGTATATTAAATATCCATCTGTTTTTATTTTATTATTTTTTATTAATTACAATTTACTCACTTTGTATGCCAGCTGTAGCCCCCTCCTTTGCCCCTCCCAATCTCAACCTTCCTTCCTCTTCTCCTCCCTTGCCCCTCCCCCAGTCCACTGAAAAGGGTGGTCCTCCTCCCCTTCCATCTGACCCTAGCCTATCTTAAATATCCATCTTTTAAGTGAAGATATAATAAACTAGAGAAGAGATACCGAGTCATACCTTAGCATTTTGGATGTCCAGGCTAGAACCAGCTTCCAAGAGCTTATCAACTGCACTGACATTTCCTGCTGCAACTGCCCAGTGAAGTGGAGTGTTCTGATGTGTTTTATCAACAACATTGAGAGAGGGATTAAACTTTAAAAGAAATCCAGTTGGTTCTGGCCTGTCTCAAAACAGTAAAAATACCACAAGGCATGAGTAGAGGTGAAGATTTGAGGAGAAAATACAAATACAGAAATTTTAAGGTTTGGGTATCATTTAACCAGTAAGCATTCTGAAGAACTAAGGGATTTCTCTTTAGAGTTCTATTCTAGTTATTAACATGAAAGATCAAATAAACAAGAAAGATAGTCCTTAAATGGCAGCCTGCTGTACCAATGCCATAATTTAGACAGCAATACTGGGGATAAAAAAAAAAATTCTCTTCATGTTGTTGTTCTACTTAGTAATTAATATGTTTAAAAACTGTTAATTTAACCTTGGCCAAAAGTAAATGCTATACAACTAAACACTAATTTTATCTTAAGCAGATAAACAAAAAGTTACGTTCACACTCTCTTTCTATCAACTACTAGGTACAGGTGTAAAAAGACTGGATATTCCTTTCCCAAATACTTGGGACCAGAAATATTTGTGTTTCCTTTAGGGGGTGCAGGTAGAGGAGATATTTTATGATATCTGGTAGTCCTTAAGGACAAGTAGCAAATCTAAATTGAAATGTTTGCTTCATACATATAGCTAAATTTATATTTTTAATGATGCTGTGTATTGTGTATGATGTGAAATTTCTTTAAAGATTTCATGTTGTCTAAAAGATTCCAATTTTGAACATTCAGGACTTAGGATTCTGAGATTAGAAGTGCTCAATTTTATGCTTTCCTGAAAGTGATAAACTAAACTGTATATGGTGGTGCATGCCTTTAATCCCAGCACTCGGGAGGCAGAGGCAGGAAGACTTCTGAGTTTGAGGCCAGCCTGGTCTTCAGAGTGAATTTCAGGATAGCCAGGGCTACACAGAGAATCCCTGTCTCAAAACAAGAAACAAACAAAAGTGATAACCCAGAAAACAATGAAATATTTTTTCTTTACCATCAATACCTTCCCTTCCTTCAAGAAATCTACCCAATAAAAACAGTATCTGATTTTTAACTACTCTATTAAGCTGTAACAAAATTCTGCCTACAGGGGCCCCTTTACATAAAAAGAAAACTGGGTTTTTACAACAACCCCTACTCCAACCAGAGGACTGTCAAGGAGACGCAGACCTGGGGATGAATTCAGTACAGTGTTAGCAACAAATTGATAAAGAGAAAAGTGTAACATGCATGTGTGCACAAGGAATAATGACAGCTGGACCATATGGAGGGCATTAAGGACGTGTATTATGAGTATTATCAGATCACATCCTGTAACAGACTCTTGTTACACACCAGGTCTATCAGTGTCTTCAGAGCAGTCAGCAAGAGCATATATTAAGGAATAGCAACTTTCAAACTTTCCATCAAAGCTACCAAGAGAAAAAGAAACGTAGTGCAATGGCACAACTCTTCAGCATGCGCTAGCATCTCACAGGCCAAGATACTTGCAATTATATTTACAGAAAACTCATAGGAACCAAGAAGCATACTGAGAGGATCCATGACACTTACCCAATTACTTTGTAAGCTGATAGCATGAGAGGTGTCTGTCCATTGACATCTGTCATATTCACACTCTAGTAAAAAAGGAATCAATTAGCAAAATTGTGAACATAATAAAGTTGCATTTCATAGTAGATAAATATGTTAACATATCCAGCCCCATCACTCTCTACAAAAAATGGTTCAAATATTATTTGTGTTAAAAAAAAGTGTTTTGCTTTTACAGGATAAAAATCCATAGATTGCTACAAAATATTTTAAAGGAGAATCAGAATATATGATATAAAGTGTGTCTATGATGTGAAAGGAGAATGGAATATAGTTGATAATCACCATCAAAAATGTCAGAGATCTTGAAGTCATCTAGTTTAAATCATGGCACATGGATTCACGCTCCCATTTATCCAATAATAGTGCATTACCTATTTTCAAAGTCACTTCTCTTTTTTTTTGCACTTGCTTCAAATAGTTATTAAGCAAGAAAAAGTCAACTCTTTATATTTTATAGGAGAGGACAATAGAAATCATGTTTCAATAAGAATATAGTACTTTCACAAAATAAGGCTATGTGTTCGGTGCAACAGTGCTCTGAAGTCAAAGCGTTTAAAAGCTTTTGACTTTTAAGTCCTGACAATTCTTAAGGCCATGAAGAAACAGAACTTGGGAAAAAGCACAAAGCTCTCCTTTCTCAACTATCTTCCTAAATGAAGCCAGGGGGTCATAATTATTTTACTTCACTGAGCTGTCTGAGAGAAAGTGCTTTTAGAGGAAGAACAATCAATCCAATAGCATTTGTACAAATATGTTTCCACACCCATTCCAAAGAAGACTACTAATACACAAACCATCTTGCTGTCAGAACACACTCCAGCAAGCACAGCTGACAGCAAAACTTCCACTGCTGATGGCCTATAATTTAACCTGTGCTCTGAAGGACGCCATTTTCATGGAATTACTCAGACAACAATAAATGAGACCCATACATTCAAACTGGCCTCCCATTTGAGCCCAAATAATGAAAGCAAATGATGGCTTAATAGTGATCTGACTACCATTTCTACACTCAAGCAGAAGAAAAATACAGGCTTTGAGGTCATGTTTTTGAAAAAACTCTGAAAATTACTGGTTTTGTAAGAAAAACTATTATAGGCTTACATGTTTCAGATACATTAAATGATGCTGAGCTAAAATAACCTGTCTTTCTCCCTCTAATGAAACAAAACCACCAGTGCTCAACAGCTACATTGGCTTACTAAGGGTAATTCTGAGTATATGGATAGCCACTGACTTCCAGTTTAAAACTGAGGGTAAACTAGGGCCAATGACCTCCCTGATATCTTCAGATTACACTAACTGGAATATAAGGCACATTCAAACATACCTGTCCCTTTGAGATGAGATATGCTATGATGGGCATGTGCTGAAAGAGGACTGCCAGATGAATGCTGCTGAATCCCTCTCCATCAATCAGAGTGGGGTCTGCACCATGCTGGAGCAATAATATGACCATAGGCAAATGTCCTTGTCTATAAACAGAAAATTTCCCACAATGTTATATTTTGTGGAAGTAGAATTCATGCAGAAAAACAGAAACTACCTAGGAAGAAGTTATACGACTCTAAGACATGAAAGATTCTGGCTGGACAAAAGTACTTTTTTTTTTTTTTCAATAGGAAGGTCTTTTAAATACTGGCAGTTGTACAAGTGTTTTTTATTCTTTTTTTAAAAAGTTATTGTTATTTATGTATAGGAGTGTATATGCACACATATGTGTGCATGCCAGAGGAGGCCAGAAGAGGGTGTCTGATTCCCTGGAGCAGGAGTTAGAGGTGATTGTGAACTACCTCACAGTGGGTTCTAAGGTAGAGCTATGGTCTTCTGCAAGAACAGCAAGTGCTCTTTACCACTGGGCCATCTCACCAGCCCCAAATGTCTTCTACTTAAATATTCCAACTCAGAATTACAGGATCACGCTTGGGGCAAATGATCAACTTGATAACCTTGCAATCTAAATGAAACCTTAGGCTGCTATAGTATGTGCAAGCAGTAATAGCAAATGACTAATGCTAACAATGATGACTTTAAAACTCTGCAGACTTCACTGATGTTATTGAAACTAAAACATAATCATGAGCTACAAATATCATAGTATAATATTAAGACTATGGATACATCATGAAAATATTTAGAATCATATATAAATCCATATACCCAAACATAACTAATTTTCATGGAGAGTAACAACATCAGTAGCTTGAACCTAAATCCTCAGGTTCTTCAAAACTCTTGCAAATGGAGGAAAATTTAGCTCTCTGACTTTTAGTTATAATTAACTGTTTGCTTTAATTATAGCCTCACCAAGCAGAGTGAGTTAGGCAGAAAGATTTATTCCATTAGCTATTGAGGGTCAGTGCACCTCACTGCAAAGAAGAGGCTGATATCATAAGAGTTATGGTAAGCTGGCCTACTCAAGATTATCCTGCATCTACTTCAAAGGAATCTACCCATTTGATATTAAAAGATAGAGATATACTTTACTTTTGAGAGAAAAATCAATCTCCTTAAAAGAGCACTACACTGAATTTCCAAATGAGAAGCTAAGGTTGAAGATTTAGTTTACATTTGCACTACTGCTTCATTAATACAAACCAGAGAAATGTTCATCCCAGTTTCAAAACAGAAATTCCAATACATTTGAGTCTGATCATCATAATGGAGCTCAGCACCAAATGTTAAAAACGACTCTTCTGGAAACCCTACAGCAGGACTTTACTTTGGGTTCAGGGGTGAGGGCAGAGGGAACAAAAGAAAAGCAACCCATTCCTTGCCTGCAGCTGAGGTTATGGCTTGCTGCCAGCAGACACAAATGGCATAACTTCAGCTTTGAAAGACTTACCGGACAGCCCAGTGAAGAGGAGTTGAATTTAAGTCACCACCCAACTGATCTATCACAGCACCTTTGGAAATATAAAACCTGTTAAAAACAATGAAAATAAGACGTGAAATTTAAGATTCATATTGAGAAAGAAAAGGCTTTCTTATCCCTTCCCCTCCCCTGCAGGACAAGTCTCATGTATCCCAGGCTGACCTCGAACTTGCTAGGTAGCCAAAGATGAACTTGAACTACCTTCTGATCCTCTTGTCTCCATTTCCTGAATGCTGGGATTACCACACCTAATTTTTATGTGGGCCTGGGATCTAACCCAGGGCTCTGTGTCTGCTAGGCAACCAACCCAGTCCAACTTTTTCTTAGCACTATATGATAAAACAGAAATTACAGTAACTCTCCTGAAGGGCCCAAATGAATAAAAGCCTCAAACTATATATGCATGACCGCAGTAGTCTAATCTCTGGCGAAACACTTAACAATATATACATAATTATTTCTGCTATAATTAGCATTTCACTACCACCCACAAACCCAGAACATCCTAATGACTATAGCACTCTTAAACAGCTTCAAAGTAGAAAGAGAAAGGTGAGATTCTATCATTTTTAACAGTTCAAATTTAGAAGTAGTGTGTGGGAATGAATTCTTAAAGCAGTAGAAAGTGAATGTAAAATCATTTTAGACAAATTAAAAATTATAAATGTTCTATTTTGGGAACACAGGGTATGAGATACTATATACAGTGAACCTATAATGTAATGAGAACAATTTTCTTTTCTAGTTTAGAGAAGTATATCTTGCTTCAAAGGTGCTTTACATATTACACTCTCTAAAGAATATACCATGAATTTGCCTGTCAGCGTGATGTGTTAAAAAATTTTAAAGTAGTAATTTTTAATTTTTTAAGTCTCAAGGATTTTACACATGCAGTCCTCTGAGATGAAACATACATGCAAATCCTTACAGCCACTACCATTTTATACAGTAAAGTAGAAACTGTTATGCCAAACAACAATGGGTAGGTAGCAGGGCTTTCTCTATGGAAAACTATATAAATCATTACATGCTCATTCCAAACTATATTCCACATTTAACTTTTTTCAAAGTCTAAGTGTCTTTCTATTTCTCCTGATGTTATAACACAAAACATTTCAATGCTTCTTGTAGAATTAGCTGCAACTTTTATCCTGAGAAAGTTTGCAATGTTATTCTTTTCTTTTCAAAACACACCTCTTTCTACTTACTAGCCTTTATCTTTATGATGGGTTCCCTTTATGACTGGTCCTCTGCAACTCTCTGTTAACTGATGCTTGGCAAATTCTAGGTGCTCATTTACAATAGAAGACTACAGGTGGCCCAACACACACACACACACCAACACCAACACTAAAAAACCAAGACAAAAGAAAGTTCTAGAACCATAAAGACGAGTTCATGCACACATTCCACCTTACTTTACGAGCTCCAGCCTATTGTTAATAGCAGCCCAGTGAAGAAGAGACACATTTTCTCTGTCTGGTTGTCTAACATCATATCCTGCTTCTACCAGCTCTTTGCATCGTTCAAAAATTCCGTATCTTAAATAAGAAAAAGAGAAGCACAGTTAATACCATTACAATAATTTTGTATGTCAAAATTTTTTCCTTTTACCATGACCTTTTTTTTAAAAAAAAAAATATTTTAATACAAACAACCTTTTAGTTAACATGGAAATACAAAGCAGCTATCCCTCCATATCCCTGAAAAGTTGATTCCAGTATCCCTGCAGATGCCAACATCTGTGCATCTGTTCAAATACTTTACATGATACAGTGTCATATATAATTATGCTTATCTTACCTTAAATATACCTTATGTCGGTTATAGGTTACTTGTATAATATAGATGCCATGTAAACAACTGTCATACCATATTGTACAGGCAATCATAACAAAGTTTTAAAATTCTATGACTGTATAGTGCAAGTATAGGTGCAATCAGTATTTCTTGAAAACATTTTGAACACAAGACTGGTTGAAACTGTGGCTGCTGAATTCCATAGTGGAGAATTCTTAGCAAGGTCTAACTCTAATTTGTGACAAAGGAACCATACTGTAAAGCCAAACAAAAT
Organism: Meriones unguiculatus; assembly: GCF_030254825.1. Classification (NCBI taxonomy): domain Eukaryota; kingdom Metazoa; phylum Chordata; class Mammalia; order Rodentia; family Muridae; genus Meriones; species Meriones unguiculatus. The sequence continues at coordinate 37,750,584 of NC_083361.1, read as the reverse complement.
TAAGCTCAGTGTACTAACGGATGGATTAATCCAGGTGGAGCTGAAGCAGACTCTCTTAAGCTTAATATTCACACCTGCCCTCCTTCGATAATTTCATTTGTCTAAGAACATATGGTCTTGGCTCTTGACTACAATCTTATCTCTAAAAGCAAACTACACCTATGCAACTACCTTACAATGTAAGTGAAACCCTGAAAAAGCAAACTTGGAATGGGATAAATTCAACAAGAAATGGCCAGGATATAGACCTAGGCAAGGAGGAAATGATGAGTCCTTCCTGGAGAAACAAAAACATGACAAAAATGCTGCATTTTAAGGATGGAGGGCATTCTGGAAAGAAGCATGTACAAAAACGAGATGTGAAATACTACATGGATGTTGAAAGACAGAACCAACTTAGCAATGATGAGCATAATACAATAGAGAGGGAAGGGTAGGAGGCAAGAGCATACAAGGTAGGGGAGACTGTAAGTTTATGTACAGTTCAGTGGGAAACCAAGAAAGTACCTTGAAAAGAAAATGGCAACATGGAAGCAGCTATATCAGTGTAAGAAGAGAGTTCAGAAACCAACATGGGAGTAGTAACAGTGAAGACAGGTAAGAACCTAAAGTGTGAGGCAGACAACAGAAACAGAAAAGGTGAGTCTAGCAGATACTGAATCTGCTGAAGTATTTTTTCTAATGCTTCCATAACTTAAAAATCATTTATAAGCAACATTTGTTTTTAACAGAAACTAACCACAACACATATTTTTATCACTTTCTCTGAAATGCATTTCTATTTAGAAGAACCTGAAAATATCAGTTGGCCTCAGAGGTTAAAACTCAAATCAACTGGCAGTACTTTTCTACGGTGTTATATGAAAATGTTTCTTCTTGATAAAAATGTGCATGTGCCTCCATAGCTTTTTAAAGAGTAGAGGCACACACATGACACTGCTAAGTCAAAAGAATATGTGGAAGCTTCTGATGATGGCACAGCATCACAACTATATAATCCATCCTTCTAAGGTCACCTTGGACATTTTACTGGGAAAGAGCATTCCTTTTATTTGAGAAACATAAGCAAACACATTATTGGTTATATAGAACATTTGTCTCTCTGTTCCCTTCTCCTTCCCAAATATCTATCTAAAGCAGTGCTCTAAAGCAGTCATGACCCCTTTGGGGAGGGACTCTTTTACAGGGGTCACCTAAACCATTATAAATATCAGATATTTAAATTACAACTCACAACAGTTGAAAAATTACAGTTATGAAGTAGCAACAAAAATAATTTTATGGTTGGGGGTCACCATAACATGAAGAACTATATTAAACGGTCTCAGCATAGGAAGGTTGAGAACCACTGGCCTAAAGAGATCTATACAATGATTTGAGAAGGTCTAAGACCTAAGGGAAGATCAAAGATAAGTTCTTACTGGCTTCCCTGATATCTAGCATTTGGCATAACAGAGCTTTTCTGGTGACATAGACATTTTGATGTTTCTATTCTGATTAAAGCTAATGTTCCCATTAAGAACACTAATCTTCACAGCAATACAAACTATCAAATAATATTCACCCAAAGTAGTAGACCTGGGGTCTTTAAACTAACAATATATAAAGTGGTAATCAGAATACTCAGGTAATTGTCAATATATGAATAAATATTACTTAGTGTGAAGGCCAAATAGGGTTTTACAAAAAATGATTCAAAGATAGTTTGGTAATACCAGTTCTTTCATAGTGATTAGATAAGTGTGACTTAAAATTTTCAAATTCATTTTTATTTTCAGCACAAGAAACAGACCCATTATTTGTTTCAGGTGTAGAGTGAAAATTTTGGTTTCTTTAAAAACTGGGGTATGTTATGTGACTATGTTTTTGTTTTAATCTCAGGTGTGGGATATGGGGCCACCTCAGATTGTCTACAGCAGCTGACTATAATGTGTCTCATGCTCTGGTAGGGGATGCTTTGTGCCAGCTGCAGGTACAGAATTGATTCTGGGACCTCTTGAGAGGGTATAAATGGGAGAGCCCCAAGAGGGCCTGTAGTGGCTGCTACTCCCCCGGCTGTTGCCAGTCCCTGATATAATTGGTTCCTGTCACTGCACTGGCTATTGCTGGACTGCCAGATATTCTGACAAAGATTAGACTTGCCTCTAGGAAACAACAACCCTGATCAGCAAGAAGTAATTTAAAGAGGTCTACATTCCCTTTCCTCTCTAACCTTCTTTCTCGACTACCTAGTATTGGGGGGTTGGAAGGGAGTAGAGTGCAAAAGGTTGGTAGATACAACAACCCAAATAAAATAGCTGAAAAGTACATCTGTACAAGTGGTTAGAGAATATTCTTCTGACTACCTGTCCTCCAGTGCCAGCAAACAAAAATGTAGGAAATACATGATAATTAACAATTAATATCCACAAATCTGAGCTGGTATTTCCCATTTTATTTTTGTAATAGGTTATAGCACACTTTAAATTCAAACTAGTCTGGTTTTAATCTTGTTCCAAATCATTCATTTGTTCAGTAGACATTTTACCAGGCACCAAGAAAAGACAGAAACTATGCAAAAGGTCTAGGGTTATAAAGATAAAGGAGATAAGTTTTTACTAAAAAGCTGTTCACAATCTAATGGCAGTGCCTGATACAGAAATAGCCAAGGTATACTGCACTAAGTGCTGTGATGCTGGAATGGCAAAATACACTTGGTGCTGGTATGGAGCTGTTAGGATACAATAAGGAAGTGCCCATAAGGTACCATCAACGGTACACATTATCATAACTGAACAGGCTCTAAGGATAAAACAGAACATCTAGTAGACTCACTGTGTAGCTTTCACAATGTCACAGTTACTGGAGTCCTCTATAAGAGGAAGAATTTCTTTTGCTTTTGCAAGTTCTTTGTTTTCGTGTGCACAGATGCCATGTCGACCAAATCCTGGATAGTGGGAGCCATGGTTGTGATTCCTGCACTGAAGAGTAACAGCAATTGACAAAGCATGTAAAAGAATCAATATCATAATTCAATTATGTAATGCAGCATTCGATATCACCAACAATACCCATGCTAACACATTAAACTACTTTAATCTCTTACAGGAATATCCTAGAGAAGATTTTATCTTAAAAGATACTTATTAGAAACATCCAAATTATGTCAACATAAAACAGGTCATCTGAAAAGGCACAAATGTGCCTTGGTAGTTGTAGTACTAGACAGTCATGGCTACTGACATTGTAGGAACATGACCAGGTTCTTATTTTCAGAGTTGTGGTGGGCACACCCTAGAAAATAGTCTCACTTCCTAATGATCAAGCTCTTGCATTTTCCTTTCCCCGTGAAGATGGAAACACTCTGTGGCAAGGAATATGACAAAGTTTGTGGGATAATGTCTTCTCTGACAAGGTTAATAAGACTGTCTTAGCAAGAGGCTCCTACTGGTTTTGCAAAAGCAGGCTGCAGTGGAACAAAAAAAGACTGCAAAAAGCCCAGGTGGCAAGGACTGAGGGTAGCTTCTAGAAGTGAAAGTGCCTCTGGGTGACAGTCATCAAGAAAATGAAAATGTTTATCAAATATCCACAGAAAGCTGAATTGCACTACTAACCACACAAGCTTGAGAAAGAACTCTAGGTTCCACAAGAGTACACAGATCAGCCATAACACCAGCTTGTCAGACCCTGGGCAAAGGATCCAGCTAAGCTGTGTCTGGACCTCTGACAAGCAGAAACACAGAGCTAATAAACAGGCACTCCAAGCTACTACATGTATGGTTATCTGTGATGCAGCAACAGAAAACAAGTAGAGAAGTGACCAGAGTTCAGGAAGAGAATCTGGGTTCAGGCCAGTTACCAAGCAATCAGCAATAGTAACAACTGTTAACACCTTCATTAAAATATCAAGTTAACAAACATTAGGAAATGGGTTGAAAAGGATTAAAATCCTAAGGTCAAACAAAGCCCACTGAGTCACTTTAATGCCCCCCAAGCAAAGATTACAAAAAGATATTATTTGCTTATATTCTGAAATTTAAAAAATAAAAACATACTCTAAAGTTCAGCTCCAATGGTGGAAGACCTAACACTCATCATTGTATGAAAACCAATCAAAGCAATCTCTTAAACTGTTCAAATTCCCAAGCAGAAATAGTACTCAAAGTCAATAAATGCATTATTGATTTTGTTAAGAAATGGTACTGAGAGTGGACTAGAGGCTACATGTCAGTAATAGAGTGCTTACCTAGCATATATAAGGCCATAGGCAACACTGAAGTAGAGGATAATTTCCTAAATTATTTTTAAGAAAACTAAGATGTACTTATCTACAATTTAAAGTTGATTTAAAAACCAGTAGCACTTACACCTTCAAAATAGCTTCCTTGGATGATTACTAGTTATTGTAATTATATTACATTGAAATGTTTAGCATTTTCTTCCTCAAACTGTCCACAGAGCTATATGAAAAATCTAATGATGCATTTCCTGGTCCTTCTGTCTTCCCCACCTCCAAAGTGCTGGGACTACAGGAATGTATCCCCTATTTGGCCTTGACTGCTTCTTTTATACAATGTACAGAATAAATAATTAAATGAACCACCTAAAACTATCACCAAAGCTAAGAAACCACATTGCTGGCACCCTATTACACTGCCCCCAACACACAATTTCCACACGAGAGAAAGCTTCCTCATATTAGGAGTAACTGCTTTTGCTTTTCTTTACAGTATCATCCTTTATATATGCAATCCTAAAACTAGCTGTTTCGCTCCTTTAATCTGGTGAGGAATCATATTTGTAACCTTTGTTTTGCTTAACATTAGACTTACAAGTCAATGTAAGAAGCTACATTTAGTTTATTCCTACTGATGTAAAATGAGCCAACATTAACATGCCACCATCAATTTACTTGCTTGGCCACTTACTTGGACCTTCCCATTTTGTAGCTACTGCAAACAATACTGCTGTGCACGTTCTTGTATAAGCTTCTGGCTATCCATGCATAAATAATTTTTAACAATATGTACCCAGAAGTGTAACTGTCTGGCAATTAAGGTATGCTTAGCCCATCGTAAAATGGCTACGTCAATTAAGATTGCCAGACCAGGGCATGGGAACTTTCATGGCTCTCATCCTCACAAACTGTTGGTACCATCAGACTCAGCTGTTGCTTTATGGGACTTCTATCTTGTCTTAGATGGCAGCACTGATGCATCTGAGTACAAGTTCTTTTCTTAGACATTTATAAAATAAAGTAGAGCCTTCTACTTTTGTGCACAATGCAATAACCAGGATTAGAAATCAGCACTGGCAGCCTGCTCTTTTAGAGAAGGCCTGGAAAACTAGACAAAATGCCTGAAATAAACGATTTTAACTATGAACAATAGCTTAACAGAAGTCAGAATGTGAGAAAGACTGTTTGTAAAGAGAGAGTGAATGAAAGGGCATGGGTAGGTAGGGAGGTAGGGAGCATCTGGGGGGAGCTGAGACAAAGAAAACCATGATCAGAACATAGTGTGTTAAAAAGGCATTTTTTTCAATTAAAAAAAAAAAGTAAGGAAGGTGGGTAAACTTTATCATGGACCCAAAACTTTCAGAATTATGGATACTTTTAGAAAAATACTTGTGATATATCCAATCTGTGGCCCACTAGCCTCATGCACAGCAAGATACCTATGAATACCACTAAATGCAGACCAACAGGACACAGTAAACTTACTTAATACATTGAGATTAGGGGTGATTATTTTAGGCAACGCTGTAACAACATTGGGCTGCAATGTTAAAAGGCCTGCTAGAGCCTCAGGGATTCTTTATAAACCAGAAGCCAGAAATAATACATACAGTAAGCTGAGGTGGCTCAAGGTAAGAACAGATTTCAAGAGAGAAATAAGCTAAGTAGGTAAGAAAGTATGAATGTGTGTGTGTGGGGGGAGGATGCTGAAGCTTCAGCTTTGAGATACTTAAAGTTTCTCAATGCTCCCTAAAAACAGACATATTATTTGCATATATTCTAAACTTAAAAAAAAAATAAAAGAATGTACTCTACACAACCACGTACAGAGTGAATTCTACAGGGCTAGAAAAATGCTGACTGACTAAATACACAGACATATGTACAGAACATTAAGCATAAGGAATGCAGTGCTTATATGAAGATATGACAAAGCAAGTGTCAACAATATTTTGAGAGTAAAAGAGACTTCATAATATTATAGAGCTAATTATATAACAATACTGAATGTGTATAAAATTCAAATGTTTAAATTTATTAAATAATAACGGATAGAACAAAAAAGAGATCACAATTACAGAGATTACAACACTTCTTTTCTAACTGTAGTAGGAGTAAACACAAAATAACACAAGATAGAAAAAATAAACAAACAAACAAACAAACAAACAAAAAAACAACCTGGTAACCAGAAACAGACTTTAAGAGACCACCAACTTGGTTAACTGTTAGCACAACAGATGCAGAGTTTATTCCATATAGGTCTTAATTTGCATATCCCTAATGACTAATGAGATTGAGCATTATTTCATATGTTCATCTGTTTTCTGCATATCTTCTAGAAAGTTTCTGTTTGAGTCTTTTCCACTCTCCCTTTTTTGGTACAGGGTTTCACTACATACAGTTCAGCCTCCAACCTGTGATGATCCTCCTGCTTCAGCTTCCTAACAACAGGGATAACAGTCATGTGCTAACATGTCCACTTTTCATTTTTTGTGCGATTTATTTTCTTACTGTTAAGTTTTAAGAGTTCTTGATGTTAAACAATCTAGATTAGTACTAGCGATATGTGACCTGCAAATATTTTCTCCTGGGCTGTAGCTTTCCTTTCCTTAAAAGAATCATTCATAGGGTGTTAAAAATATTTATCAACTTGTTATTTCAGAGATAGATTTTGGTTTTACACTCAATTCAAGGAATTACTCTGAAATTACAATTATTCTGGCTACAGAGGAAAGTTCTAGTACTCACGCTGCCAGAAGATACCTTTCTCGCTTTTTAAGTGAACTAGATTGCTCATGGTGCTGTCTACAGAGATGCCCTTTTCATGGCTCAAGACTACAACATGGGCAAACCAGAGGTGAGAAAGGTAAAGTATCTGCTGGGCTCGCTGAATCTGATTTCTGTCATCTTCAATCTGACTTATCATTTACTTTTCCAGAGTCCTTAAGGAGATGTTATGTAGTCTTCCAGACTTTATATCTACATTCAATGGAAAAAGAGGTGTGCTTTTATCCTTTCATCCCAGAACCATAATGCTCTTTAGAATATATCTGCTAAATAATCAAACATAGAGTGATTCATAAGAAACAAACCAACCTGAAATTTCTGATGCACAGATCCGTGAGTTGACAATAGCTGAAAAATACCACTATGTTTTTGAGTGGTCTGTTAGACCACAACATATAACGAGAGCATCTTTAAGCTATAGGAGAATTATTATGCAGTCAAATTATTTTTTAAAATAGTAAGTACTCTTGAAGTTACAGTTTACTCTGAAAGAAAATCACAATCTGGAAAACTCTGATGAAGGTCATTAACTTGACTAGCAAATAAAATGGGGGTAGGGAGGTATGATAGAAAACCATTAAAATTTATCACAGTATTAACAGACATATCAGAATTAAGTTTCTAAATTTACTGTTGGTTGAACACCAGTATTAGACTCTCATTTTTAATGCATGACACAAAGCAATGAATGCATCCACTACAAATCACTTTCCTCACAGCACTTATATCCAGAGGAAAGAGCATCATCAGGATCAACAGCATATGACATAATTTAAATGCTGGGAGAATTAGGAAACTGGGAGGTCAGGGACTACTGTTGTTAGTAATAACAACAGGAAAGACCTGTAATTTTAAGTATAAGGGGACTTAAAATGCTACATGGAGGTGAGATCTGTCTGAAGGTATTATAGAAATAGAGGAATAAGCTACATTAATACACAACAGAGTGCATTCCAGACAGAGCAAATAAATATAAAGGCCTGGAGTGCAGTGTAGATGGGAGTTTCCTGAGAAAACAAAACTGTAAAAGATGAGGTCTTTAAACTTAACTGAGAACCAAATTGTGTAGGAAAATTCTGGCAAAAAACTATCAACACTAAGAACCAAATTCAACAAAAGGGATGGTTTTGTCTGTTTTGTTCATGAAAAATAGAGCCTAACTTCTCAGAGATACTCAAAACACATTTTCTAGATTAATGAATGGAATCTCAGCTGTGCCACTTAGCTGCTCTTGCAGCATGTGACTACACTTTCTTAAGTCTCAGTTCTCACTTTTAAAATTAGAAAGAATTATTTTTACTTAGCTCACAGGTGAGTAGTGAGAACCAAGAATGGGGTATTTCTAAGAATTGTAAATTCTTCACATTATAACCAAAGAAAGTAACAATACCAATTATAATTAACTACACTCCATCTTGTCTCCTCAACTTCAACCTCTAAAATCATCCTCTCCCTTCTGATGTCATGGAAACTTGAGTAGGGTTAATTTTCCTTCAGCATGAAGGAGTAAACTTAAGCGTTACAGGCTTTTATTAATGAGTGACAGTAATTAAGAAATGATGGCTACTCTTACCAACTTTGGAGCCTGAGAAAAACAATGAGACATAGTTTCATGTAAAGAGCCTACACCCTTTGGTAAAAACCCAGTCTCCCTACACATAATTTTATTTCTTTTAAAAATGCAAAAACTCCCAATAAAAACACCTCAGTATGTTATTTTCTACTTAAACGTTTCCACACCAAACTGGCTGAAAAATTAAAATAGAAATGTGAAGCAGACTCTTGAGATTGGGGGAAAAAAATTTAAAGGAGTCCAAGCAATGTGATTACCTCAAACTGCTTGAAAATTTACTTTTAGCTCAACTTGAATTACAGATGCTTCAGTTTTCTCACCTGTCAATGGGGGGGGGGGGGTGTTGCTTTTGATTAAGGACTTTGATGCTGGGAAAAAAATATGCACATAAAAGCATGTGGCACATGCTAAACATATTTGCTAGGATTGAAGAATCTATTACATGCCACTTACTAGACTTTAGAGGTCACACTCAAAAAGGATAAATTCTTAGCTGTCTTGGCTTGTATAGCCTTCTCTATGGCCTCCTTTGTCTTCTGGTACTAGCTAGCCCTTTTCAGAGTGGAATCCTTTGGTATTTTGCGGATGGTACCAAGGAGCTTCCTTCTTCCTGCCTCCACAGCCTCAATGCTTTTCAAGGAGTAGGAAGGATGTGGGAGGGAACAGGAGCTAGGGCAGCAAAGGATGGAGAGAAGGCGGCAGCCTAGGCGCCAGGGCTGAAAATTACTCAACAGGACCCTCAGCCTCCAGGCCAAGGTCTAAGGCTGGCTGGGCCACTTGAGGTGTGTCACCTGACACCCTCCAGGTCCCATCTGACTTAGGCGCCAGTGCGTGCTGCCCTGCCGCCGAAAGGAGGCTGTCGGAGCGCCCGCCCTTGCCTTGCGGCCGCCGCAGAAAACAAGCAGCATCTTTTTTAGTGTGGCCAAGGCCCAGGACCCGCCGTCCTCGCGGGGCCGCCTCACCTGGCCGCGGCTCGCGTCCCCACCGCCGTACCCGCCCCGCCGCGCTCACCTGCGAGGCCAGCCCGGGCCCCTCCATCACGACCGGCGCCCGCCCGGCCGCGGCTCCTGCGCAGAGTGGCGGCCGCCGCCCGCCGGCCAGCACGCCTCGGCCGCTTGTCCCACTTCCGGCTCGAGCCCCGCCCCCGTAGCTGCGCGCGTTCCGGCGCTGCCAATCCGCCACCTGGAGCCAATCCCCGCCCTCTCTGTCATGGGGGCGGGACCTTCTCACCGCTAGAGAACTGAGGGTTGTGTCCCGCCCTCTGCCCCGCCCCCGCTATCCTCTTTCCCTCATCCCCACCCTTGGCAACGCCTCAGGTTCCTAATCTGGCGGCTTTACAGGTGCTTGTTCAGGCTGTTATTCCAAAGGCCTGGAGTGGGTTACCCTAAAGTTAGATGTTCTTATGGAAATTTCTCCCTCACCTCAGTCTTCCTCCCCTGTGAAATAGAGTCAAGAACAACTTCATGTAAGCTATTGGAGATTGAGGGAAAGTATTCACAGTTCCTCAGCAGGGGTTTGGCAGATGAAGAACACCCTGTCTTGTGGACAACCTCCACAAGATGTTGACTGTTAAAATGTCTGCTGCTCTTCAGTCCTGAGCTATTGAGCAAGGCACTTCTACCATCACGGCCTGTTTCCTCACAGAAAGCAGAAGCTGTGAGCAGTTGAGATTGCTCAGTGGACAACGCCCTTGCCAACTAGTCTCATGACCTGAGTTTGTTCCCCAGGATCATGGCAGGAAGGGAAAAGTCTCAGTGTTGTTCACTGATCTCTCTCTCTCTTTCCCTCCCTCCCTCCCTTCTTCTCTCTGTCTCTCACACACACACTACACAGAAACTTGCTCAACGCCACCCAATAAATTAATAAATGCAACAAAGTAAGTTCTTTTAAAAATAAAACTGAAGATATGTTAGTTCCACAGGGAAGGTAGCGAAAAACTGGGCAAGCCTCACCCTGCCCCTTTTGGTGGGCTGCGTGGAAGTGCTGGCATGTAAGTCTTGTGCATATTGGTGGGCTATGAAACAAAGATTCATGGTTCTTGCCAGCTGGGAGCTCTCTCCTACCTCAGCATCCAGAAAACAACGGGCTTTCCTAGGCCAGCATTCAACACAGTGCTTTGTGGTAATTCCTTGATGTGTCTGTTACGAAGCCCAGCTGGGTTAGAGCCTTAGAAGCTAATTCAGATTGGAATTAAAAATATTATGACTCTACATCCTATAAACCATGAAATAAGTGTCTGGAAATAAAGTGCTGGGTTTACCCATGAAAAAAAATATTACTTTGAAACCATCAAATTCTAAGTGTATTGTTAATATTGTCAGCAGCCCTGTTGGGCACACCATAGGTTACCCACAAAGCCTATGCACTGAGGATGGCATACATGTTGTATTTGTCTCAGAACTCCCAGTGTTCAGAACAGCACTGAGACCTAGAAAGTACCTATTATAATTACAATGAGTAGATGGGTGGATGTACGAATGTGTCATCAACTTTTATGATGCTCCGCAGAGCAAACTGAATGACAAATAGAAGGAAGGGCAAGTAACTTCCTTGAGAGCCAGGGGAAAATGCAGTTAATTTGGATAGGGTAGGATGAAGCCTGGGGAGGGTTTCAAAGAGGAGAGAATCTTGTGGTGTGGTCACTTCCTAATCATTACCTAATCAGATGTCTGTTTATTGATCACTTAGCATGTTTTAGCAACTGTACCAGTGTTCTGTATATTATATTTAATCCATAGGATTGTGTTGACTGATTCCATAAACTCTAAACCAGCTAATGAGTGGTAGAGAGAGGATTTAATCCCATTTCTTTTATTAGTTAGGGCTTCGGCCAATGGAGTTTGATTCTTTTTGTCTTAAAGGACTTATGATGCTGTTAAGCTTGACAGAGACTTGAAAGCTATTCCATACCTTTGTTTTGATGACCTAGAATACTGGGAAAGCCTGCACTGAATAAATTTTAACACTCCACTTCTTAGCCAGGCTCCTGATTCCACTCTGCTCATTAGTTTTATCCCTCCAACAAGCTGCTCCAGTTTAAGACAAGCATACCTGTGTCTAATTCCTCTATGACACTGAGCCTAGTGATGCTGCTAAGTGCTGTCACTGACTCTCACCTTTGAAAATACCTTTGAAGACATGCCCCAGTCGAAAAACATGAATGTGTGTGCATGCTTCTGAAAGTGCCTGGGCTTGAATCATAGCTTCAGCCTTTAGTAGCTCTGTCATTTTCAAAATGTTGCTCTATCTTTGTCCTTCAGTTTTCTCATCTACTAATAGGGCACCAACTGATATTTACTTCATAGTACTGTTGAAAGAATTAAATGCACTGATGTGTGTGAAGTGCTTAGAGGACAGCTTGATACATTCTAGGCTTTGTAAATAGGTTAGTTATTATCATAGTTGCCATGTTCCTCACAGAAGTGGGATTGGGAATACACTGAATAGGACCAGCTGGGTGCTGTTGTGTAAAGGGGAAATAATAGAAATTCAGCAAGCCTGGTTTCAAGTTTACACTCACAGTGTGTACTAGATTCCCAGAGTTGCCATTTAAAAAGCTGCACTGACTGAGTGACCAAAGTGTGGTGGAATTATTGTCACATAGATCTGAATGCTGGAAGCCCGAGGTCTTAGCAGGCTTGGGTTTTTCTGAGGCTGGTCTCATTAGCTTGCAGATGGTCATGCTTTCCATGTGCCTTCACATGATCTCCTTTACATGTGTTTGTCTCCTAATTCCCTCTTCTTGTATGGTCAGGAGTTAAATTGTATTAGAGCCCACCCTGACCATATTTTACCATTATTACATCATATAAAAAAACCCTATGGGCAAATACACTTACATTCTGAAGTACTGGGGTCCAAGATTTTGGTGTATGAAGGGGCAGAGGCAGGGCATTCTTTCACCTACAACACTGCGTGGTTCTGAGCAAGCCGTTTCTCCTTTTTGTAAGGGTCCTCATAAAAAAATCTAATGATGCATTTCTTCTCCCCCTCCAAAGTGCTGCAACTACAGGAATGTACCCCCATGGACATTCACCCCATTTTTTGTCTCTGCACTGTTCTTCCCTTCTTGTATGGGTAGCAGTCACTGGTTTAGATCCCACCCTTACTCAAAGTAAACTTGTCTTTACTTGATGATTATCTCTACAAAACCTAATTTTCAAATATAGCCCCTCTCACAAGTACCAGGACTTAAAACCTGAACATCTGCTTTTGGAGGGCACAATTCAGCCCACAACAGAAAGGGAGGGGAGGAAGTAGGAGTTCTCCCAGTTCATATCTATCTGAGAGGTATGATGTTGGAATAGTGAGAAATGAGCTAAAAATAGATCTGAGATGAGAAGCATTTTCTAGAAAGAGAGGCCAAGGCAGAATGGGATAATGAGGGGCTTTGGATACCTGAGAGATAGTTAAGGCCACTGTGATATTGGAGGGTTAGGGAAAAACAAAAAACAAAAAAACAAAACAGGAAATTGAGATAAAAAGGATTCTACTATCTTGGCCAAGCATATACTATGTGATTCACAAGAATCCCGAGTAAACTTTCACATTATCTAGGAGAGTAGAAAATAATAAATATTTAGAGGGAAGAGAGCAAGAATGAATGAGAGGGATGGGAAATAGAGAGACTGAGAGGGAGCAAGAGAGAGATAACTGGGGCTGGATGACTATTGGCCTCTGCCCCACAGCACAGCACTGCAGCAATATGCTTCTCTCACTGTATTGTAACTGTCTGTCTCTGCCTCCAATCAGTGACTAGGAGAGCCTAGCTTTGAATAAATGTTTTCTGGGTGAAAGGGGAAACTTGTCAGAAACTCTACCCTGAAGACATGGTTGTGGAGGAATGGTAGAGGCAGATGTATAAGCTAGAAGTTAGCCTGGAGTTCCCAATTCAGCTGTTCATATGGCTCCTTTTCAAGTTCTGCATAGGTCCCTACCCCTCATATGACTGGTCGGCACCTGTACAATGGGCTTTCACCAGAGGCCCACAGGGCTGTACAGGTGCTAACCAGTCATATGAGGAACTCAAATGTCTGGGAGCTTCATATAACACAACCACGAAGAGCTCACAGGGCTAGTATGTCCCCAGGGTAGAGTAGTTCAGAACAGAGAAAGACACCTGTCACCGTGTCACCTGGTAGAAAACTTGAATGGAAGATGCTAGAGGCCAGACTTCCAATTGTGATCAGAGGTGGGCCAATTCACAGAGTCAGAGTGTCTTTCTCCCGGTCAGTTTCTTCCTCCGTTAGAGCTGCAGAAATTGAACCTGGTGATGAAGCTTTGTGGGACAGAGGAAGAAACACTGGGCATTATTCCCAATGTCCTTCAGGTCTACACAACCATGATCAGTACAGGGCCTTAGGAAAGACAGCCAGTCTCTGGCCTTAATTTCCTTTCTTGCAAAATGGCTCTGTGGATGCAGCACATCTGAGTTCACTTTGGAACGTGGTACCATGGGAAATCTTCCTGTGTTGTTCATCATCTGGAACAGACAAGAAAAAGAGAATTATCAGCTACAAGGCCAAGATGATTTGAGCCCAGCCCCAAACACCTGTGGGAGATTGTCCACCAATGAAGGACAAGGTGGAGTTCTGCCTCTGAAAGAGAGAAACACTTTCATGATGGTATTTTGTACAGAATCTCGGGCGAGGGACACATCAGCAAGACAGAGGAAGACAGAAGGAAGTGCCCATGGAATACCCACAGAAGTGAGCTTCTGCCCTCACTTCCTTTAGGTAACTCACTTATACTGTGAGGAAGAATATTAAAATTGGTGAAAATATTTCCAAATTAGCAGAATTATCCTAACTGTATAAAATGGAGTATTTTAAGTAAAAGCATGAAACTAAGAATTCTGGAACCTCTGGGGTGGATTAGAACAGTTACAGGCATGTAGATGTTTACAAAAGTAATCAGCACAAATGATATAATTTTCAACCAATGGGTAATTTTGATTTACAGGTTTATTTATTTATTATGTGTTTTATTTATTTTTGATCAATTTACCAGCTGGGATTGACTCTGAATTATAAACCAGACTTAGAAGGACTCTAACTTCAGGGAACTCAAGGCAGACAGAACTCAAGAAGTAATTTCAGGGTCAGTGTGATACCTAAGTGGTTAGTTCCTCCTGCCAAGCTTAAACACTTTAGTTCAATTTCTGGAAACCACGTAGTGAATGGAAAGAACTGATTCTTGCAAGTTGTTCTCTGGTTTCCAAATGTGTGCTGTGGCACAGGCCCCCACTCCTGCATTCAGTCAGTCAGTCAGTCAATATAAAACCTTGAAATCTTAAAAAAGAAATAATTTTGTAGCCATATACAAAATCCTGTACCCAGAGTTTGCCAGATGGTTTAGTAGGTAAAGGAGCTTATTGTACAAGGAGCATGTAAGTTCAATCTCCTGAGTTCATGTAAGTGCAGAAAAAAGCAAACAGCTCTACAAGATTGCACTCTGACCTCTATGTGCATGTGGGCATGAACTAACAAAAAATGTTTAAACTATGCTAAAAGTCCTCTACTTAATGTGTTCTCTGAGTCAGGGTTCTTTTTCTCCATCACATCCATTCATAGCTACCATCATCTCAGAACACCCACAGTGATGTGTGTACACTCTCTACCATCCACCATTTCAATTATGTCAGGCAGAGCTCTCTATCACTATGGGTTCTGTTTGTCGTCAATGGGCCACGTACATTTCAAGTGAAGTTTCTCTTTTGCAATGAAGCCCACTGATAATTGAATGAATGATGGCACCACCCTTTTCCAGTACTTTGTCTTCCTGGTTAAATATCTTCAGACATCTCAGTTGGTACGGAGACAAAGCTATGGGGGTTGCTGATCTGGGAGACAGATGGAGCTAGCTCTTTATCAGGGACTCTTGCCCAGTTGCTGGGTCCCCTTAGCTAAGTCACACAATCATTTGCAGGTTTGATCCCATTTTTGTGAGGGTTTTAGAAGCTTAAGTGAGAGACCCATATGGCATGGTATGGAACTTGGATTGAGGAATGAATGTTTTGGGTGATGGATAGTGCCAGATTCAGGATTGGATAAAAGATATGTTAGTTGAAATTATTTATTTTATAGGAGAATTCTACATGAAAATTAAAATCTGAGAATTAAAAAAAAAAGTTGAGGCTAGTGTGACCTGGGCAGGAAGACCAAGAGGAAGGATACTAGACTCACAGTGAGGAAATACAAGTCATGGAGACCAATGGAGTCTGTGAAGGGGGAACAAATTATGTGGTGTTTGTGATTTGCAGAATGAACACTGCTCCTGCTCCCAGCTAGCTAGGATTCCCCCATTCACGCTCACATTCTGCATTATAGACACATGAGTACCCCAGTTGATGGAGAGGAATCCACATGTACATGTGATCATTAACCTAGCACACACTGTTACCAGTTAGGTTGCTCTGAATTAACCTTCTCCCAGTTCACGTGCCCCAGGAGGGACACGGCGGTCTCCTTGCCGAGGAGCTACCTCTTCAATCCGATTTTCAAATTTTGATACTGAAAATGAAAAAAAAAAATCACAGGAGGGAGTACAAGGTCAACACCAGCAGGAACTAACTTCATTCAGGCTTTCCAGAATTGCCAGAGCCTAAACATTTACAGAATATGGAAAGAACAAGATGGTAACTTGAGAATCATAGATTTCACAAGTCCCAGAAACATGGCTGATCACCTCACCAGCTCTAGAATGACTGACTGCCTTAGCTCCCTGCCCCCAACATAACATGTCACCTACAGATTAGATGGAGACAGGTTTCCAGGATGTGAACCCACGTTCTCTTACAGTCCTGTCTCTGCTTGCTGGCGTGAGTGACAGGCCCAGTGAACTCTCCTAGTTACATGGTCACAATTTGTCAATGTGTCTGTTTCTTCTTTCTCTTTCCTCTCATTGTATTATTCTTATTTACAATTTATTCACTTTGTATCTCAGCTGTAGCCCCCTCCCTCATCTCTTCCTGGTCCCAATCTCCCTCCCTCCTTCCCTCCCCTGTTTCTCTTCCACTCCTCTCCTACTATCTGACCCGAGCCTATTAGGTCCTGTCAGGACTGTCTGGATCCTCTTCCCCTGTGGGCTGGCTAGGTCACCCCCCCAACTCCCCAGGGAGATGTGATCAAGAAGCAGGCAACAAGAGTTCACATCAGAGACGGTTTCTTCTTCTCTTAGTAGGGAACCCACATGGAGACTGAGCTGTCTATGGGATACATCTGGGCAGAGGGTCTGGGTCCTCTCTATATATGGTCTTTGGTTGATCATCAGTCTCTGCAGTCCTCCCTGGGTCCTGTTTCTTCCTTTCTTCCTTCCTTCCTTCCTTCCTTCCTTCCTTCCTTCCTTCCTTCTTTCTTTCTTTCTTTCTTCCTTCCTTCCTTCTTTTTGGCTTTGTTGGTCTCCTTGTGCGGAGCTATCTCTCCAATCCTATTTTCAAATTTTGATACTGAAAATGAAAAAAAAATCACAGTTATCACCTACATTTCAAAGATAACATAAATTGAATAAATCTCTAAGGTGATTATTATGATTTCATTCATTTTACTTCACTTGATCATATTATTTACTTAGAGTATTCAAAATTTTTTATTTATTATTTATTGCAATTTGTTCGCTTTGTATCTCAGCTGTGGCCCCCTCCCTCATCTCCTCCCAATCCTTCCCTCCCTCCTCTCCTCCTATGCCCCTCCCCCAGTCCTCCTTCCTTTTCATCTGACCCTAGCTTATCAGGTCTCATCCATCAGGACTGGCTGCTTTATCTTCCTCTGTGCCCTGGTAAGGCTGCCCCACCTCCTGGGGGAGGTGATCAGAGAGCCTGCCACTGAGTTCATGGCAGAGAAAGTCCTTGTTCCCCTTACTAGGGTCTCCACTGGATACTGAGTCAATGGGTTACATTTGAGCAGGGGTTTTAGGTCTTCTCCTTGCATGGTCCTTGGTTGGGTTATCAGTCTCTGCAAGGTCCCCAAGGCCCTCTGTTTCTTCTGTAAGTCACTGTGTTGGGGAAGTGTTGATTCTGTCTATCAGCTCTCCCTGTCCATGGACAAGGATCCTCACTTCATCCCCAGGGGTTTCAGTAGACTACAGTTCTCATTCAGTATATGCCTGTTGTGAGCCCTGGCCTGAGTCAATGAGCTAGGCCTGATCAGTGAGGGTTATCTATGCCTTTTTGGTCAAAGAAAACTCATCAGAGAGAGTCCTGCCACTTAACTAACTCTAAGACTCTTGAAAAGAGGTGTTTCTTTCTTTTAAATTAAAAATTTTGAGAATACAAGCTTGGAACAAGATTTATTTTGATAGTATGTTTTGAGAGTCTAAATATAATGGACTGGCAGAACTCGTCATGTCAGCATATGCCTCTTTAGATATTTTCAACCCAGTGAACTTAACACAGGTAAATGGCTTATGTGGTGTTAGAAGGTTTGAGAGGAACCCAATACTGGGTTGATCTCGAGCTTACTAACTGCTGGAGAAGCTGTCATCCTGAAGGCTGGGAGATGAAGGGCTGAAAGCCATGTTAGCAGATCCTGAACCCCAGGAAAGAAAGCTTGGGCTGGACCCTTAGATAGAGTTTTCCCAGAGGTAGCCAGTGCTGAGACTACAGTGGGCACTGTAAGCTGGTGGGAGACTTGCTTAGGCTCTGATTAAGTAGCTTCACATGAAGGTGCTAGAAAGGCCTGTTGCTCCTTGCATCTATAGGAGGGATGCTAAAAGAAGCCTAAGTGTTATTCCTGAAGGAAGCCTCTTCTCTCTTCCCTTCTTCCAATTCCACCAAAGCTGTATTGGCAGAGACTCTCTGAAGGCTATTTAATGAGAAAGTGTGGGGGTTGAGTGAAATTTGAGAGTCCGAGCCTCCTCTAAACCTGATAGCAATCAGGCAAAAGACCATGCCAGTGTGAGATGCACTAGGGCTTGATCTAGCCACTGGTAGAGCAGTAAGCATGATAGGTATAAACCTATTGTCTAACAACGGTGAGGATGGACATTAAAGGGTAAGCCTGCATGCAAAGAAATTAATGTGACATTATATAATGCAGCAGTTCCCAGTCTGAAGGTCGTGACCGTTTTGGGGTCTCCTAAGATCACCAGAAAACATGGATATTTACATTATGATTCAGAACAACAACAAAATTACAGTTATGAAGTAATAATGGAAATAATTTTATGGTTGGGTGTCACCACAATATGAAGAACTGAATTAAAGGGTCGCAGCATTAGGAAGGTTGAGAACCACTGATATAAGGTATCATTTGACTTTGGTTTCTAGAAACCTAGTGTGAAATGGAGGCTACCTGTAAAAGAGTGAAACTGATTGTTGATTTTATGTTCCCAGGGCTGGACTCCAGTATCAATTGCATAATCAGATACTAATCTAGATATTGCTATAAAGTTACTTTTAAGATGTAGGTAACATTTAAAACCAGCAGACTTTAAGCATTTTCTCATATGTGGTGTGGATAGGCGTCATTCAATCAGTTGAAGGACTTAAGAGCAAAGACTAAAGTTCCCGCATCCAAACAGAGTAGATTCCCCCCAGAAATATAGAAATCCTACCTTTTGGATTCAAGACTGTGTGACATCAGTTTTTACCCAGATCTCTTTCCAGTCTGCTGACTTATGCATGGCTTTCAGATTTGTCATTCCCAAACTGCATGAGCCAATCCCTTAAAAACCTCCAAGCTACTACACAGACACCCTGTCTCAGGAAGTGGAGGGTGAATACTTAAGTTTAGCTTTTCCTGTTCGCTCATCATCCTCATCAGTCTTCTGCTTCTTGATGTCAACATCATCATCCTCATCCTCTTCAGCTACCTGCTTGCCCGTAGGAGCCTCAGTTTCCTCATCTTCATCACCATCCTCTTCCTCACCCTCACCTTCTTCCTCCCCACCTTCATCTTCTTCATCTACCTCATTGCCAGCCTCCTACACCCCACTTTCCTCATTAGCCTTCCCATTGACAGGCGTGTCTCTTCCATTCTCTGTCTCCTCCACAACTTCCTTCTTTTCCTTGGTGGTGATCCCGGAGCTGGTGGCCATTGCTGCACCTGACATGGTGGGGCACGCTGGTGGTACAATGCAGCTGAGTGAGAGAGCTCCTGGAGTTGGAGTCTGCAGTGGAGGAAGAGGTGACTTGCAAAGTTGGCTGCAGTGAGCATGGAGCAGGACCTGGGAACAAAGCAAAGACGGCTTTTCAGAACAGCCAGTCTGCTCTCTATATTTTTAAGATGTGGTATTTTCGTTTCAGGATGTTACAAATACTTCAGGGAGAAAATAAAACAAAAATAATACAGAATGCCTTTATCATCTATAGACAAATTGGAGGGTTATTTCTTAGAAAACAGCTTCAGGACTTAAATTAAGAACATGGGGTCCATTTTAAGGTTCTGGGCTGGTAACTTATCAAGAGACTTTAAAAAAGTGTATGCCCACTTTGAACTTTACTTCCTGGATATTCTAGAGAACTAGTCAAGGAAGTAACTCACTCAGTTCCACACACTTTTACTTTTGCCTCTATCCCCTTGCCCTTGACTACTAGGTAAGGAGCACTTCCTCTCCAAGTTATCTGTTCTTCCCCGGAAGCACAGCTTTCTTTGTGTTCCCCTTTAGGATGTAGTGTGTCTCTTTTTTATTGCAATAATGCCGGAGAGCCTTCACTTTGAGATGAATAACCACCCAGTTTTCCCCAGGACTGAGAGTCTTCCTGGCAGGCTAATGTGAGTAGCTTAGTAGCTTGCTTTTCTGTTGGTATAATAAATACCATGAACATACAGAAACTTGGGGGAGGAAAACATTCATTTTATAGCTTTTGGTCAGTCATGAAGAATTCCATGGAGGACTTCTGCTTACTGGCTTGCTCTTTTTAAAACACAACCCAAGACCACCTGACCAGTAGTGACACCATCTACAGTGGCCTGGGATGCCACCATCCACAATGGGCTGGGTCCTTCCACCTCAATCATCAATAAAAAATGCTGCATAGATTTTAGATTTTGACTACAGACCAATCTGATTGAGGGATTTTTTTTCAACTGAGGTTCCTTCTTTCCAAATTACAAGTTCATGTCAAGTTGATAAAGTACATACCAGTACAACTGGACTTTTATTATTAAAACTAGGACAAATCATCTTTTTTTTTTCTTTGTCCTGTCCTGTGAATGAGCTGTTGGGGACAAATGTTATCATCCTACTCAGTCTGCTATTTGTACATGCTCAGTTCATAAATAGTTAAAAGATCAATTGTCATTGGAGTTGGGGAAGTCAGGAAACAGTGTCTGCTTTTCTACATACAGATTCAGAGCTTATTAAGATAGATGCTCAGAAAGGTCAGATAGACAGAGATAGACAGATGGTCTGGCTCTATTCATGATAAAAACTGATAATAGTAGAAAAGGAGCTTAGGTCTTCTGAGCAATGACTTAATACCTTACCTCCTCAATTATGAGTTTATAATGGAATTCAATTGCAATTCTCATTTCTCCATGACCACTGAGAGCATCTGGGATGCAGAGAAAAAGATGCTACATGGAATCAGGCAAATCCAAAAGGGAAGAACAAGACGCTGGGTGAAGTATGCAAAGCTTGTCTCTTAAACTCTTTTCTACTAGGTAAGTCAATTTTATCTTTGAGATGAGGTGAGAGAGGAGATGGAAGAGAGGGAGACCGAAATTAGAGAGCAGTGTTATTACATGCTTCCTCCACAGGAAAGGATGAAGCCGAGGAGAGGAAAAGTACCAGAGTTATTTGAGTAAATGAATGGATCAGCGGGTAACACAGATGGTGTCATCCTTCACTGCCCATTTGTTGGGAAGACTGGAGCCTGCCCACGGTAATCATCATCATTTGCATGTCTCCGAGTAGGACAGCTTAGCTAAATGCTCTGCACTGCCTGGCAAAGCCTTCCTTAGCTATTACAGCACCACACTGAGAAAGTCACTATTGTTTTAAGAATTTTGAAGCTACTGACTTCATTTAATTTAAAAAATGGAGCACTCATCTGTTTGCTGGATCATTTTTCTTTGCCCAGGCTGAAGGGGTTTGGTCTTCTGAGATAGTTAGTAAAGTTGCATAAAGTTTTGCCTCACATGAGTTTCTTGTATAGTTTACCAATGGAGACAACAGTGATTTGAGGTTATGTTAGGCCAGAGATTTGCCTTGACTGAGGACTGTAGTTGTCCTGCTTCCTTTCCTGTATTCAGGTGCCCCAACTCAAGAGGAACCTCATTTTCCAACAGTAATCAGTAGGACCAGGTGCACTGAGGCCAGGATCTCATAAATACAAGCTGTAGATGAATTTGATCCATCTAGGATCTTCCATTTAGGAAGGCTGGTACTGAGGCACGGCGTGGGTCTGATGAGCAGTGTGGCACATATTCACGGTGACCTGGGAGACAGTATGACAGATCAAAGGGTAGAGGCCAGGAGTAGGAGCCTACTTATGTATTTGTTATTTGACACAGGACTTTGCATAGCCTAGACTGGCCTTGGATGACCTTGTGACCTGCCTGAGTGCTAGTGTTAAAGGTGTGCAGCACTACACGGCTCAGTGTAAAAATTTTATCTCAGTTTAGTTCACTGTAGTTCATCTAATGTAGGTCTTCTGAGTCTTCAGCCATTCACCTGTGAAATAAGGTGAGAAGTTTAATTACCTACCTGAATCTTTTCCACAGCAAATCATCAGACACCAGGCACCTCTACCCTGGTGTAATCTTCATTGAGTGAAGAGGTTTTTATATGGCTTTATAGCCTACACATCTTCCTGAAGCAGATTTTGTATTCTGAGTGTGATATGTGAAGAATATTAATAAAACACAGTGGCACACTGACTTGAGATGTAATATTTGCACTGTGGTTATTGTGATGGACAGCTCCTAGACCCTGGATATTAGCATTCTAAATATGACTTGAAGTCACATTCCATGATGTCTCCAAACACATGCATCCAGGAGGAATTCATTGTGAAGAATTCCACTTCTCATAATGGCTTTCTATTCTAACTGGACTCTGAAGGGAAGGAGCTAATATCGGATGGCTTGTTGCCTCTGTTTTGCTGGCCTTGGGCTCTCTGCCTGCTTACTGATTTTATATCAGACCAAACTTCTGATTCCTAGCTAACTTCTTCCCAGAGGACAAACAAACCCTGTATCCCTAACATCTTCAGAAACCAAACCAACCAACCAACCAAACAAACAAACAAAAAAATCTGCTATGATGCAGAGACAATTGCTTTTAGGAAAGTGCCATTGGGTGAAATGATATCATTGTATCCATGATCTGAAAGAAATGCCAGACAAAACACTGTACTGACAGGAAGTAGACCAAGAGGATTAATTATTAATTAGCACAGTAATATATGGTGTAGTATTAATAAGCTCTACATTATGTTTAGCATATCTGCTCAAAATAGAGACCTTTTTGTTGGCAATGGAATGTACATGAAAAATCCATATTGTTGTTGTGTAATGTGTATGCATACATGTGTAGGTCTATGTATGTGTGTGTGTGTTTTGATTTCGAAGGAAAAGAAAGAAATTAACATTAGTTAATTAGTATTAGTTTTTGTGGTTTCTGTAACAGTTACCATGAACTTGATGTACTCTTCTCATTGCTGTGACAAAGTATCTGACAAAACACAACAAATATTTGTCTGGGCTCACAGATTGAGGGTACAGTCCTTCCTGGTGGGAAAGCATGGCCGCAGGAGCCAGAGGCAGCTGCTCATTGTATTCATAATGAGGCAACAGAGAGAGATGAATGCTACTGAGCACTTGGCTAGCTTGCTCCTTTTCAGACCTGGACCCCTGCCCGCAGGGATGGTGCACTCACATTCAGGTGGATAATCCTTTCTCAACTAAATGTCTCTGAAAACACCCTCACATACATGCCCAGGTATCTCCTAAGTGATTCAGATCCAGTCAAGTTGATGTGAAAATTCTTCATCATAGTTGATTAAGTACTTAAATAATTAAAATAACAGAATTTCCTTCTCTTAGTCCTAGAGGGCAGTCAGTGTCCACGTGTCAAAATCAAGGTGTCAGCAAGGCACAAGCCTTCTGAAGGCTCTAAAAATCAGCCTTTTCAACATTCCTTGTCTCTTCTTTGGCTCTTGGATGCAATGATCTTTGTTCCATCAACACACTACTTTCTCCTGTGTATGTAGAACCCCTTTGTCTGCCTTTTACAAGTATGCACATGACTGCATTTATGGAGCATTTTCTATAATTCAGAATAATAGTCCCATCTCAACAGCCCCAGTTTAAGCACAGCTGCAAAGACCCAGCTCCTTCCTTTACCATGGAAGGTAATGGTTGCAGATCCCAGGATTAGGAGTAGAATTTGTGTCAGAGTCACATTTTACTCCAGCATGTGCTCTGCTGGCCTGTAATTCCCCCAAGAGCTTTCTGTGAGGAATGTGTAGTAAGAAAAGACCTTGGGCTGGACATCAGGCCTGAATCTTTAGGTCAATCTTTAGCATAGGTGCCAGTGCCCTTCCTTTTCTGTGCCTCTCAAAGATACTGGTAATTGATCAAAGTGTGAATTTTTGCTCACCCTCTGGTTTTGAACTCAGAACTCTCAACAGGATCTTCTAGTAAGTCAGTATGGATTGAAGCCTGTCTGATACCTCTGTTTTGAGTTCTGTTTTCTCATCTATAAAATTCCATGCATACTACCTCTACATAGTATAGGGTGCAAAAATGTAATAAATTGGGAAACAGTTTATGAATGCTAAACATAAGCAAACACAGACTAAGCATTTAGTAATTTTCCATCAGGCCTGGAAAATGCGTGCTATTGTCTTGCCTGGCTTACAGCAGCCATGTGTAAGTGTTAATTTGAAGACAGTACTGTACACTTGCCAGGCTTCCAGCTGTCAGCAACTCTGTCAGGGGCTGACAGCTATGGATCGTACTACGCAGCCGTCCTGCATGTGACAGCAAGTGCTGCCTCACTCAGCTCCAGCATCGCTTTACATCTCACTGCAAAGTTCCACAGGACAGACCCAGGGACAAGTTCTTCTCTGTCTCTGCAGATGAATACTGTAACCGCTTCTTCAAGTTTCCAGGGGCCTCATTTTTTTTCTTTCCTTTCTATCCCTCAACATTTTGTAGTCTCAAAATGGCTTTGATAGGGCTTGTACTGAGATCCAGCTCATAGCTTGCTTCTATTGCTGACCAACTTGCTGTGTGATCCCCACATGCACTGACATTAAGCTTTCTTTGCTATAAAACAAGAGAGGTGTAGAACACCTGTGTTTTCTGGCTTCTAGGGATGTTGGCAAACACCAAGAACACAGCCTTGTAAACTGTTTCAAATGCTGGCTCATTCATGGTCTAGTTGAATGACCATGACAAAGTCGTTGAAACTTGCTGGTCCAGTTGTTGGTTTTTGTTCCCTGTAACACTAGGAGGTTAATACCCAGCTTCTAAAATGGCCAGTGGAGGCAGTACATATTGAACACATAATACATCTATTGAATGCATTAAATCTCTGTTGAATGCATAATATCTAATGAGGCTGAGGTCTGTAAGAGCTCATAGGTTAAAGGGATTACTTTAATCAAAAGAGATGATATGGTCAAGTAGGAGGCATAAGTGGGCAGGACAAGGAACTGGTATCATACAGAAAAGCCAGGAGCAATCACATGTAAAATCTTGGCAGTTGGCCCAGGAAGTTGAAAGCTTGCTGCATGAGGGTCAAGGCCAGGCGGATGGTATCATGATAATCCCAGTGACTACAGTTACCACATAGGACCGAATCATTCTGTGTGTTTGCATGCACAAATGTACATTATGACCCTGTTGGTCAAGTATTATTTCCCTTTAAAGACATGGAATAAGAAGCCCAGAGATGTTAAATGATGTCCCTTAGCCAGGATCATGTAGAAGACGGGGGCCTTGAAACCTGGCCTGACTGTTGTCCATGGCCTTTGCTCTTGACTGAAAGGGTAAGGTATGTGTGGAAGTCCCTGAGCTGTGCTGGCCACAATGTGTGCAATCCTGCAGGCTTCTCTGCTACAAGAGCTAGAAGATCCCTGGGTCCAGTGCTGGGTAGGGCCAAGCAGGAGATTGGAAACTGCTTCTCCAAGTTCCAGACTGTCAGTGCTCAAGCGTCCCTGGGTTAGGAACTAAAAAGGATGAAAGAGATTGGGAGTCTGGGCTTGTTGGAGAGGATCTCTGATGTAGTAGCCCCTAAAGACTGCAGTATGCTTTGGCCCTGCAGGCAAAGAAGCTGTCTGTCGAGGTAGCTTCATCTGGAAAGGGCTCTGCTCTCTCACCAATACCTTGTGTTCTATAGCCTTATCTTAAATGATTCCTTCCACCCTTACCACCATGGATTTAAACACCATCCTGTCATCACAACACCTCCATTATTGGGGAAGCAATTCTGTCTCAGTTCCCTGTATGCCTGATCTTGTCCACAAGCTGTGTTCATGGTGACAGCCTCATGCAAATTCAAAGTATGGGAAATGTGATTGTTAAATATAAGATGAGGCCAACTATTATGGGAAGGAGTCGTTCAGGGAAGCTAAGCAGGACCTGTCTTATGAGAGTAGAAACCCAAGGTCGGAGCCTTTCCTGTCGTAAGGCAACAGTTACTTGGTGAGAGTCAGGCTGGAACATGCCTAACTGCTGTGCAAAGCAAACAGATTAACAGCTACCAGAAGATGCTGCTATTTTATAAAGGAAGAACAGGCTCGGATACATTAAGAGACCTGCCTAAAGGGTGCATGTCTGTAAATGACAGAGCCATTCATCACATCCAGGCCATTAGAGTTGTCTTCTGTGGTCTTCTCTATCACATTGTGTTGGGCAGCAGTCTGACTCCACTTCTCGGGATTTTCTGTCTTTGATGGGTTTATCACCTTGCTATTACTGTTCAGCCCATTTGCTGTCTCTAAGGAGAAGCCTTGCCTTATACTCCAAGTTTTCCCTCCTGGAGTTCTCATGCCCCCCAGGAAGCTGGCTGAGGTGAGGCACAGGGTTCAACAGGGATGTATAAATTGTTACATATCTTCCAGGGAGTTGATAATATAGATCAAAAGACTTAATAGCATAGGTGCCCTGTAATGCAGAAATTCCAGGACTAGAATAATCACACAAGCATTGTAAGAATACAGACAACCCCAAAACAACAAAATCTGAGGGGTCTGGGAAGGGACAATGTAAAGACAATTTGCTCAAAATATGGGATACTGGGCTGTCATTCACAGAAATGATGTCGGTCTACATTTATTATGCAGAGATAAGTTACATGATAGAGAAATAGAATGTATCTAGTATGATCCTATCTTCTGTAAACAAACTATGCTGGGGTGTGAATGTGTTTATAGACAGTGAGCTCTCCTACTCAACTGCCAGCCACCCAGTTAACTGACAGATGAGTCAGTCCTTCCCTCCCTGCATGGGAAGCCTCAGGGCTGGTGCTCAGGTTGGCTGAGACTTCTGGGTGGAAGGCGCTGAGGCTTTGAACCCTACCACCCGCCTTTGCTCCTCGCAGACAGCTTGTGCACTTAGCAGGAGTCACTTGTGTAGATGTCTGTGTAGTTATCTGCATGCCAATTCACTTTTATTGCAATTTCATAATTCAATATTATGTAAATAGAAAGATACAAGAAGGTACTTAAAAAAATGAAGATGTATAATCAAGAGAACACAAAGACTATTTTGTTGTGGGTTGGTAAGGTAACTATGAATGGGACAGGGCAGTCCTGGAGAGCCCAGATCATCATTTAGGAATTCTTCACACACACTTTAGATTCCCTTTCTTTTTGCTTTGGTATATGATGACTAAAAGAAAGACAGCTGTAGTCCTTTCAGCAGTCACTCAAGCAGCAACACTGAAACATCAGCCTGCTAAGGTAACATTAAATATGCTAATATGTTTTTATTATTTTTATGTTTTATTTCAATTAAATGTTTACTTTGTTAATGTTTTCAACTAATTTGTTTGCTTAGCTAACTGATTACTGACTTCAGCATAGTTAGATTTTGTGTATTCCTAGGAAAGTCAAGAAATTGGCCTCTCTAGAAGAAAACAGATGACAGTTGAGTTTAACTTTTATATATCTCTCCATAATTTTTAAAAGAATTAGGTTTTCAGTTATTTTAAGGATCAGAAGATGCCACCACTGAGGACAGGGAAAGCAGAAAGAACTCCAGGGTTTAAGGAATGACATGTTTAGTTTCCAGGATGCTCTAAGGAGACTCTGCCCATCTTGGCGGGCCACTGGTATGGTTGGGATTATTTTGTGATGCATTCAAGCCGTGATTATAAGCTTGGCTCCTTGGTTCTGCCCTATCCTGAGGGCTAGGTGATGTCAACACTCAGACATCTCAGCACTCTTAATTATGGGAAGAGGGTACTGGAGTGATGGATATTCCAAGGTAACAATACACCAGAGGAGCCATGAGTCAGTGAGGCCACAACCAGTTGACAATGGAGGAGAACCATGTAAGTGACTCATATTATCCTCTTTTCTCATAGATTGGTGTAAGGTGTCAAAAGGTCATATTCATTAAAAAACACATATCTGTTTTTTTTTTAAACTTCCCTCAGGAAATTTAAAGTAATACATTCCCTTTTGACTTAAAAGTACTTACTGAAAACTAACTTTCAACTGTAATCAGTAGTGCTAAAATGTAATAAAACTGTTCAAACTGTTGGAAAAAAACAAACAAATTGGAGTTGGGAAATGATTTGATAAGTAAAGAATGAGGACCTGAGTTCAGATCCTGGCACCTATGAAAGTTGTGTTTGAAAGTAGAAGTGAGTGATCCTAGTGCTGGGAAAGTGGACCAGAGGGCCTCAGGAGCTTGCTGGACACATAGTTTAACAAACTGGTGAGCTCCCAGTTCAGTGTGGGACCCTACCTCAAAAATAAGGTAGAGAACAGTAGAGGAAGACAGCCAGTGTTAGCCTTGTCCACCACATGTGTACACACGCATGTGTGCACATACACATAGAAACACACACACACAAACACACAGGCATCCCCACTCCCACATAACTGAGGAAAGACTAAACCAACTATTCCAGTGCCTTCCCATGATACCCACTGCTTCAGGTCTGGAAAGACTGGGCAGCAAAACAAAACAGAGGCAGCCCCTTCTTCTCTCATTCAGAGATCCATATGGAGACTGAGCTGCCAACCAGCCATATCTGAACAGGGGGTCTAGGTCATCTCCATGCATTGGAGATCCTCCATTGGTGCATCAAGCTCTGCAGGACTCCTGGACTCAGATCTTTTAGTTTGTTGGTCTCCTTGTGGGGTTCCTGTCCCGCCCAGGTCCCTCTATCCCCACCCCCCTCTTCCTCCACAAGACTTCTTGCGCTCAGCTCAGAATTTGGCCCTGAGTCTCAGCATCTGCTTTGATGCCCTGTTGGATGAATCCTTTTGGGAGGACTCTCTATAGTAGACTCCCATCTTGTTTCCTCTCTTCCACTGCTTCTGGTGTCTATCCTGTTTGCCATTCTGAATGAGATTTAAGCATCCTCCCTAGGGTCCTCCTTAATGTTTAGCTTCTTTAGGTCTGTAGATGTCTGTCCTATATTATATGGTTAATATCTACTTATTAGTGAGAGTATAGCATGCCTGTGTTTCTGTTTCTGGGTTACCTCACTCAGGATGATCACTTCTAGTCCCATCCATTTGCCTGCAAATTTCATAATTTCCTTGTTTTCAATAGCTGAGTAACATTCCATTGTGTAGATGTACAACAATTTCTGAATCCATTTCTCTATGA
The DNA here is from genome assembly GCF_030254825.1 of Meriones unguiculatus. NCBI lineage: Eukaryota > Metazoa > Chordata > Mammalia > Rodentia > Muridae > Meriones > Meriones unguiculatus. The sequence continues at coordinate 37,721,267 of NC_083361.1, read as the reverse complement.
ACTCAGTTGTCTGCTCTCTGATCACTCGCCCCTGATGATGAAGCCTTGCCAGGCCATGGAGGAAGAGGATTCAAGCAGTCCTGATGAGCCTTAATAAGCTATGGGCAGATGGCAATAATGGAGAACTCCCCCATTCAGTGGACTAGGGGAAGGGAATGAAGGGAAGAGGGAAGGAGGGTGGGACTGGGGGAGTTGAGGAAAGGGACTTCAGTTGGGATACATAATAAAGAAATTTTGAAGAAAAAATAAAAATTAAAAAATTAAAAACATAATAAAAAACAACAAACAAAACAAAACCCTAATAAGGTTGAAGTCCTACCCTTGAAAGGATTGCTAATTATTTAATGACATTTTGGGGCTCTGGAATTGGGAGCAGCTAAAAGGGAAAAAGGAAAGGAGAGCTGTGGGGCTATACTGTATTTGAAAAGTTCTAGTTACCATTTCTTTCTGAGGGCAGGGCCACAGGATTGACTCCCATTTGCTTAACCTTTGTCAGCTAGGCTGTAAGAGAGAAAAGGCTGTAACCATTTGCTTGCTTTTGTATTCCCAGGCATAGTGCTTTGTATAGACAAGGCAGTAAATAAACTGAGTAAGTGAACAAGCTAAAAGCACTTAGTGCAAGTTAGATGTTTAATGAGTACAAGGCTACTTTACTTCTGCCTTCTCAGTCCATTTTGTTATGTACTATTTAACATATGATGCTGGGGTTGGAGATTTAGTGGTAGCTAGCAAGTGCAAGGCCCTGGGTTCGGTCCTCAGCTCTGGAAAAAAAAAAAGACAAAATAACAAAAAGACCAAAATAAAACAAAACAAAACAAAAAACAAGGTAACTAACACATGATGCTGAAATAACCGTGTACTCACGGGAAATTTTGAAAATAATACAGGGAAATTTCTTAGGCCTATTGCTCTGTCAACTGCAATAGTGACATCACTTGCATTTACTTGTTTATGCCTTTGCACGATCAACACAGAACTGTCTATCACCACAAAGGATCTCCCTGGTACTATCCTTTAACTCACACACCATCCCTGTTTCTCTCACCCCGAAGGCAATTCCCTATCCCTATATATCATCATTTTGTAAAAGGCTTCATATTGTTTCTCACTTTTTGAGACTGGCTTTTCCCAGTTGTTAAGGTGTTTTTGTGACCCATCCAAGTTGTTTGGTTTATCAATAATTCAATCCTTCTCATTGTTGGGTCATAATCATGGTGCAGCTCTGCCATGTTAACCTTCATTCCCTGAAACACATCTAGGTTGTTTGTAATGTTTCTCTGTTATAAACAATGCTGTTATGAATGTTGTTTATCAGATTTTATGTGAAGACTCAATTCTCTAAGATGAATATCCAAAATTGTGGTTGGCAAGTCATATGGTAAAAACATTATTAGCATTTTAAGAAACTGCTGCACATTTTCAGAGTGGATCTACCATGCTACGTGTTCACCAAGAATCTTCAAGGTCCAGGATCTCTTGTTGGCATTTGCTTCCTCAGTATTTTTGCAACTGCCATCCTAACAAGCATTAGAGTGTGGCATTTCTAATTTGCATTTCTCTGAGAGCTAGCAAAGCTGGTCAACCATATACCTTCTGTAGGGCAGTAGGGCAACATCCATGTCCTCTTATTTTCTAATTGCATTATCTTGGAAATGGGCCCATTGTCATATATACCACTTGCAAATAATTTTCTTCAGTTAGTATTTTTCATCCAATCTTCTTAATGTTGGTTTTTTGTTTTTTTTTTTTTCACAGAGCATATGAATCTAGTTTTAATGAAATGCAACTAATTTCCCCTTCTCTTTTCCTGACTAAAGATTACAAACATTCTTTTGTATGTTGTCATTTAAAAGCTTCATGGTGTTACCTTTCCATTTAGAAATGTGATCTTCCGAAGTCCATGTACAATGTGTGAGAGAAGGCCAAGCCTCATCATATTAACTGTTGACTTTCTGCCAAGGGAGGTGGTGACACCATTTTTACAAGAGTCATAGAAGAAAGATATGTGGAGAGACAAGTTATGTAAACTGCCCCTCACAAGAATTTAAGTGCCTTCCCATGTTCTAGAAGGAGCTGGATGCTATAGAAACCAAACAAATAGGTGAGTCTTTCTTCTGTCATCCCATTGTGTAACCAATGCTGTCAATCCTGGGTGCCCAGGAAACTCCTGCTTCCTGTTGCATCATGGTGCAGTCTAAGAAAAACTTCAGTTGGAAATAGAATCAACATTGGAAATTCCTGTTATACTTGATAGCATACCATTTAAGGTTAGGAAAGGGTCACTCTGCAGGTAATTACAGACACATGCATTATTGAAGCCCAAAACTTGTGCTCTATGATAGGATGCTGAGAGATGTGATAGGATGCCTCATCCAATGTTGGATCCAGGAATGCTTCCTGGAGAAGTGGCATAGAATCTGAAGCCTAGTAGATAAGTAGCAGAAAGGTCAGTTGACTGGAGGACGAGTTGGGACAGAAGTAAGAAGACCCCTCCAGGGTTGTGAAGGTGGCACAAACAAAAGCTCAGAGGTCAGAGGTCAGAGCAAGCATGGTGGGCATAGGATCTTAATTATCCAGAGTTGCTAGCTTATAAAGTGTAAGGGAGTTGGAGTCAAAACACAAAGACCCTTAAAGGTCACAATATCCCATTACTTGGGAAACCAACACTCCACTGGATGGTGTCTAGATTTTAAGCACGGACACAGACTAATGGAATTCTGCATAGCAGGCCTGGGTAATACTTAAGAGCCGGTTACCAGAGGCAATTGAACCCGCTGGGACACTGGGATGGAGCACAGCTAATAGATTTACAACAAAGTAGGATCCAGTTCACGAAGGGGGAACATTTAGTGAGTGTTTTGAGAAATGAAAAGCAGGGGTCACGCTGAGAACTAGAACCCAGATGCTGTGTTGGAGGACAGACTGAGGTTGGAGGTTCTGATTGGACATTCCCAGTGAGAAAAAGTCATCTCATCCTATATTGTTGTATGGTCCTACTGAGTAGATCTCTGCTTTCTGTAACTTCTCAGCCTGACCACACAGAGCAGTCCCCCTCCACCTGTCCATAGCAGCCCTTTAGACATAAGCCATATTCTCTAAGTTACCCTTCCCCTCATCCCTACAGCCTCTGTCCAGTTGGCATGACTTCCTGAGTCCTGCCCTTGCCAGTAGCCTTTTCATTTCCTTTGCTTGATTTAATCATGTCATAGCCAAACTCTAGATAAAGTCTAACTAGTTGCAGAAAGACCCCTTTCCATAGTCTAGAACTTGGTCTAAGTGTTCATACACAGTTTGGATGCTACCTCCTCTGCAAGCATCTGGGCCACCAACACAGTGTTATCCCTCCAGTGAGATCTCTGGTCACCCGGGACAGTGGGAACAAGCCTGGGCCAGGAGCCTCAGCTAGGGAAACAGGTTTAACAAGGCTCCCTCTGACTCATTCTCCAACACCAGCCAAGCTGGATTTGGGAACCTGTGACCCAGTCACATCAAGAAGGATTTTCTGCCTCTTCTCCTCCAGTGAGAATCAAGGCATCAGTAACTTATCACTGATCATTGCTAGGTGTGTGTTTTTGAGTGGGGTATGGAGAACACAAGGTGGGATACTAGTTGTCTTCAAGAAGTGGGCACCCTTGCGAGGGGTGGGGGAGGGGAAATACAGAAGGGCAATCAGAGAGGATGAGGCCACAAGCAGACCTCAAAGCTGAGGAAACATCAATTTATCAGTAGGGTAAGGACTTACTATTGGGGTAGGAAAGGGACACCAGCTAGCTCTATAGGCTGGATATGATGGTGGCTGGGAGAGCCATGCAGGGCTCATGAACCAGAGGGGAAAACGTACAGTGGTGAATGCTTTGGTGTCTGGGTCTGGTATCCTCTGTCATTTCCAGGAGAATGGTTCTCCATGATGTCTAGAAAGGTAAAAGCCTTCCAAGAAATGATTCAGGAAATCCAGAGAGGCCTTGCTTTGGCTCATTCCCAAGTCATCTTTTCCATAGCCTTTGTAGAGAGATATAGAGAAACTCAATCTAGTCAAATTTGTGAACTGGGACATTTTTAGTAGCACCAATAAAACCTTGAAACCTTGAATTTGGGAAACAGAACTGACTCCATAATTTGCAGGGCCACTTATTGACCATTAAGTATTTTAAATTGGCCCCGACTTTGAAAAGGATGAACACGGTTCCTATCTAAATGCTAATGATGGGTTCAGAGCAGGGTCTGGCATCAGTAGGTCACAGCAAAAGTTTTAGCTCTCTGTTCTGGGCAGGTGAGAGCTCAGAATTACAACTCCCAGGGTTCAAGAATAGAACAAGATACAGGACAGGGAACCTGCATTCTAATCCTGGCTTAGTGTCTACCTTTCTGAGACATTTAACTTTTGTGTCTTGGTTTTCCTACTCAGTGCAAGGGTTCAGGGGTTGTCCCCGATGTATTTTCCATAATGAAGGCTGGCTCTAGAAACCACAGCAGGGTGTGCTATTGTGCTATCTGCAGGAACACAGGAACACATTCAATTGCAGAATGGGCTGAGTGAAATGTATTTGTACTCCAGAGCAACTGCTCTCCTAAACCACCAAATATGTTTTTTCTTTTTCTTTTTAAAGTCACAAGAAAAGTCATCTTTGGCCATTCTCAGAAAAATGTATTTAAAGAGAGCTCATGCCCATTTTTAACTTTGCAGCTAACTCTCTGTAGACTATGGGTAACTAACTTTCTCTCTTTCTGTACAATGTTAGACCTAGACTTGGATATTGCCAAGGTTGTTTTGTCTCTCAGTTCTGTGTTTCCTTGCAACTATGGTCCAGCACTTAGCATCACATGGTATTGGGATGCACTTAACTGTCTATGTCAACCAATCATAAGCTCGCTGAGTTAAAAAATGACACGTGATCCCTCTCTACATCTTCACTTCCTGGCACAGAACCTATGCTTAATTAAGTGTTGAATGAACAGATCAAGGCATATACAGGGTCTCTGGGAGGAGAAACTAAAAGCAAATAAAACATGGAAACAAAAACAAATATAACACCTCAATATCAAAGAATAAAAAAGTTTCTGGCTAAGCAAAGACCCAAGGCTTCATTATTAATTCATTATGATCACTGGGAAAAGTTATCCTGCTAATGACCGAGGGTGGGTGTATCATAATGAAGGGTGGGTAGCTGGCACAAATGGAGCTTTCAAGTAATCTGTGTCAGGATGTAGTGTAAGAAGCTTGCTAGACATGTGGTAGAATAAAAGAAGACTATTTATTAGTATAATTGCTCTAAGGAGTTACTGTATTTACTAGCTTAGAAGAAGGGGAGCTGGCATGTATTTTTTAATCTACTTTATTGGAGTTTCTTATACCTCTACTTTCTTTCACACCAATCCCTTCCAATATCATAACGCTAGGTAGGAGAGAAAGAAGGTTAGTGGGGAGAAGGGTCATAGTTCTCTTTTGGCTCTTTAGGATCATTGGGTTCTTTGGGGAAAGTCCAGTCTTCATAGTCTTTACCTTCTTCTTCTCATCAAACCACAACAGCAGCAGCAGGAGCAGCAGGAGGAGCAGCAGCTGCCTTCTTCCTTTGAGCACCCCCAGCCCTCTCTGCATTTATACCTTCTCAGAGTCCCCAGAATGAAACTATCTGCAGCTGAAAAAGATCATGCCCCTCTCAGAGCCCACACCAGGCAAATAGTCTGCTACTCTGGACAATCTGAAGCAGTGCCATATCCCACACCTGAGATTAAAACAAAATATAAGGTAACTGAGTTTTATATAAGATAACTGAGTTTCTAAGAAATCAAAACTCCTACTACAAGGTGGCAGGGAGGAAAAGGCTGGAGATTTTATAGAGGGAGGGAGGAAGCAGCTGGTGTATTCATGTCCTATAGGAGTCAGGAAGGTGAGGGAACCAAGAACATAGCTCCTTGTCCCTGCCAGTCTCTTTCACCTGAAAATCTGATGAATGTGCTCTGTGATATACAGAGGGAACACAGGCATCAGACAGGGGTTGGACAAGATGGAGTTTAAGTTGCCTTCCCACAAATTCTGTGACCACCTTGTCAGCGAGGCACAGACTTCACAAGCAGACGATGGCAGACAACATAAACAGTGAGGCAGACCAGTAGCCTCAGTATATAGCAACCAGCTTCACTAGTAACTTGTCAGAGAAGAGGGACCGTTTGAGACCAGACTCCACTTGTTTTGTATGGCAGCCCTAGGAGGGAGTGACATATCCAGAGTGCCTCAGATGGGGAGATTCTCTTCTTGGAATTCTTATGTGATCTCAGGTATAACCCTTCTTCTCTGTGAGTTGTAAATTTCCTTGGAAGAGCAAGAATATGAAGAGGGTGACTGTGATAGCTCTACATACTCTGGTTCTTGGGTACCGCAGAACCATTCTGGAGGAATTAGCATTCAATTCACATCTGTACCTCCTGGGCAGCTCCATGCTTACTGTGATCACCCCAGTACAAGGAGAGAAACAGGTCCTTGGCAAGTCTCACCCATGTCACCAGGGAGTCACAGTATCAGCACCAGCTTCAACAGGAAGCCCCACATGCCTGCCAGTGGCATCTAGATCCTCCCATTTGGGCAATAGTATGACAGAGTCATGTTTGGTAAAGAAAGGCTTATGTCTGTCTGACTATATGTGCAGATGACATCAGTGAAACTTAGCTTTTCAGAGGAGAGTAGATCCTGACTCAGCTCCGAATTCTCAATTTATAATTTGCCTTGCAATTTATCAACTAATATCCATATTGGATTATAGGAGGTGAGTGAGCTTTGTCATTGAATCTGACATGGCAAAGTAGCCATCTATTTATCCATTTAACAGTGCACTTTTATACATATCAAATGTGTTATAGTAAATGGATGCATGGATGGATGGTGGATGAGGAAAATCATTAGGAGGGAGTCAGGCAATGCCCTACCAGACCCAAGTTACAAGTGTAAGAAATTTACATCAAAGTGATGTATGAGTGGATAAAAAAGAAATGTGTTGAATCAAATAACAGCTAAAAGTAACGAGTTTGCACAAAGTCTACTTTTATCCCGACGCTCTGCTTTCATTATCCTTAGTCTTTCCCATCCAATGGCAAAAAAGGGTCCCATATTTGTACTCTTTTAGCTTGGTAACCCCAAAGAAAAGGTCGTTCTCCTCGTAGGAGTTCTAAAAAAGCCAAGAAACTTTTTACTGGGCCATATGTAGACAAATCTTATGGCTAGGAGGGTTTGGGTGCTGACTGGTTGGTCTTGTCATGGATGCACACAAAGTCCGGAGATGACATCATGTACAGTGAAGCTCAGGGATTGAGCGTGAGTGCAAGGTGTAGAAAAGAAAGGGCTGCATGCTGGGTAGGAACAGCCTCTACATGTCCTTTCCTTGTGTGACTTTCCATCCGCTGTCCCTTTGTTTTCTGCCTGCACACAAGTCCCTCCCCTGTGTTCACTGTACAGCCCTCTGGCGATGTGAAGCTTTTCTGTGATGTGGAGGTTAGGCTATTTTGCTCACTTGTGGCTTTTGGGTTGCCCACCATAGGTCTCTCTGCTGTTGACCACCACAAAGCCCAGGTGAGGACTGAGGTGAGGTGAAACTGTTGAATGGAGCCAGGCTGAATCACTGCCTCCTAAGCAGCTGGCTAAAAAGGAGGCACACTTCCCTACCCAGAAACCCCTCCTGAAAGTCCCATGAGCTAGCAGTAGGGTCTCCATGCACAGGTCTGCTCTTCTCTTCTTTGAACACCAAGGTAAGATCACTCCAGTGGTTGAAGCCCTTCCCCTTCCCACCTCTTATTTCTGATATTAAAAATCAGACTCTGCCTTTCGCATCTACACGGAAGGGTGGGACTTGGGTAATGAATGTTTGAGAAGTCCTTTGAGATCTTGGATGAAAGGCACCTTGTAAAATACAATTAAAAATAATAGGGGTAATTATTAGTCAGTTTGGTCCCTGTAGGATAATTACAGAGCTTTTGCCTGCCAAATCTTGGATTCATGCAGAAAAACATGGGTTCAAGGAAGAAGATTGATTTGAGATTGGGGGTCTCTGGCTTCAAGGGTGGGATTCCCTGAGTCCTTTCTGAAATCTGAGAAGCATGGCAGCAGGTCAGAGCTGGGACAGGCCGTAGGGACTGTCTCACCATCATATGTGAGTGGCAGATGAAGCCACTGGGGCCCAGGGAAGAGATGTGATGCCTCGAAGCTGCACAATAACCATCAAAGAGCTCTATATCTGGAGGCTTAGGTCTAGGTCACCTCGGGTCAGGGTTTTTGTCACCATGTCCCATTCAGTCCTTGTAGACAGGTGACTTTCAGTGACACAGAAGAGTCTTACACAAGAGTCATCCACTGTTGCTATGTGTGGAATATGGTAGTTGGCAATCACCTCATGGCGACAACAATAGCAGCCTCACTAGGCTGCCATGGGGAGCTGAGGAGTGCTATACAGAAAAGACCCCCTGGGCTATGGCCAGTCCATGTTTAGTGAGCACCTCCCACGTCTCAAACATTTCACTAAGCTCTCCAGGGTTGTGATTTCATCCAACTATCATCAAATCTCCCCAAGGTCAACTGTTCAAAACTCAGGTTCAGGTTGATTAGTGAAGTTATCTAGGGCCATGTAGCTAAAAGGGAGGTGGGGCCTGGACCCGGGTCACATGACACCATGCTCTCTCTTGTGAAATGAGAACATTACAAGGATTATCTGCTGGGTAAAACTGGGGAACAAGGTACAGTATTGATCTATGATGACTTCATGATTCTTTGATTATTCTGGGGGTCTATTTTGACGAAATAAGTGAAAAGACTCCCTCAAGGAGGTCATTGAGTTTCTATCATTAGCTTTAGATTCAAGAATTCTAGATCAGGGCCTAGAGAAAGGGTTTAGTGATTAGGAATACTTGCTGGTTTTTCAGAGAACCTAGGTTCAATTGCCAGTTTCCACAACCGTCTCTAATTCTAAGCCCAGGGCATCTGATGCCCTCTTCTGGACTCTAGAGGTACTGAGAACACATAGCACTTAGGTCTAGGTCACCTCATACAAGCAAAACACTCATATAAGAAAATACAAGCCTTAAAGATGGAGCTGGTTTCCGCCTTCCACCTTCCCGATGGTGAGTGCTCTCTGTCACGAACAATTCCACATTTGGCTAAGGCTGAGGATCTGGCTTGCTTCCATGTATGTGGACCTATCTGCATTGCCCACGTGGCACGCCTGGGTTGGCTACCCAGAGGCTATTTAAGCTGTGGGCTGGCTTTCCCCAGGGTCAGATGATTGTTCAAGGTTCCTGAATAAACTGCATTGAAAAAAAAATACAAATAAAGAAATCTTTTAAAAAAAGAAATCTAGATCTGGGGTTGAGATAATTGCTAAAGTTTGTGCTATATAAGCCTAAGGAACTAAATCAAATTCCTGGTATCCTCATAGAAATTGAGGCATGGTGGCCTGCTTGTAATCACAGCAATGTGGAGGTGTGGAGAGGTGACTCTCTGAGGCTCACCAGCCTAAATGATTGGCAATTTCCAAGTGACTAGATGGATGGATTGTGAGGAATGATACCCTAGGTTGATCTCTGGCCTCCAAATGCACAGATGGGTATTTGCATATGAACACTTAAAAAAATCTGGAAGGGACTCTGGATGAGCTTCTTAGAAACCAGTAGCCTCTATGGTGTCAGGGCCTTGACCTTCCACCAGTATTTTAAAACATGATACCTGGGTGGTGGGTGAGGGGCCTCCATTGATACATGGGTAGTAGGTGAGGGGCCTTCAGATATGCCTCCATACGGGGCCCCCCAGGGTCAATGGGGCAACTCTGGAAGTATCTTGCCAACTGTGATTCTGTACAAGTATAAATCGTTACTCTTGATGTTCCAGCTTGAGAAGATTCTAGCATGAAAAGGAGATGGCTGCGCTTCAGGCTTGTGAATCTTGGCTCAACTCACCACATTTGGTAGAGGCCAAACATACTGTTTCCTTTCCAAGCACAGGCCAGAGCATCAATGACTCCAAGCTCAGATAGCTTGATGAGAAGATGGGATTTTAGGGGCACAGACCTTTGACATTCACTTGTAAACCTCAGTGGGTTCCATTTATTTCAGGGTGCCTTCTACAGATGAAAGTGAAGATCAGAACCTACTGGCTATACCACATTTATGTACCTCTTATACATGGAGGAGGCCAGGCCCTTCAACTGAGGCTGGCACAGGAGGAAAGCTGAGTGGAGAGTCACTAAGTGCTCCTTGCATGTCTCCTCTGCACCTCAGACTTTTCCCAGTACCCTCTAGGAACCTGGAGAGCAAACCTGTGCTTCTGAACCACTGAGCTTAGATGGATGGTTAAGCCATTCTTAGGACATGTCCAGAGTTCACCAAAAGAATGGCAGCATCTGACACAACCAATGCCGAAGGTGACACAGGGGTCACTGTGCCAGCTGCCCCAGGCAGGAATTTCTTTGGGGTTTCCTGCTGACATGACACCCTGGCTTCCTATCATCAGTCACTCGCCACAGAGAACTACCCCTTGTCTCCAGCTGTCATTCATCTCTGACTGAATCTCACCCTCTGCTAAAGGGTGCATCCCCTGGAACCGCAGGGACATATGTGCTTCTCCTCAGAGACACATACATGTCTCTGTAATGTGTCAGCTCCGAAGCAGCATATCCAAGAAGAAATCCTCTACATTAGATGGAGGGGGAGGACAGGAGGGAGTACACAGTTTTAGGCATTAGAAAGACTTAGCTTTAAACCTTACCTCAACAACTCATCCACTCTGTGACTGAGAAATTCAGCCTCTCTGAACTTTAGTATAGCTATCGGTAAAACAAATACAGACCTTTGTGGTATTATGAAACTATTAATACACAGAAAAACCTTTGCCTATCATAGGCACTCAAAACCAAAGCAAAAACCCATGTAATCTTCAGATGTCAAGATTCATCCATTTTCAGACATTTATTTAGTGCTTGTTTATTTGTTTTGCCAAGTACTCTGTTTTGTGCTGAGGACTGTCTGAGAGAATGAATCGGGTGTCGTGAACACCTGCATTATCACTCAACCTCTCCACTGACTAGCCACCTGAGTGAGACAGCAGACTCACCGTGCTTCCCCAGGATCCTGCCTCTCCAAGCCTTGCGCCTGATCGTCACCCCACCTCTCCTCATTACAGGGATGTTGTGGGACAGCATGAGTTGAGGTGCATGGGGGTGTTAGCCCAGTTCCTTCCTTGTGCAGCTTGAGCATGCTGGAAGAAGCTGCCACACTTCAGTGTCAGGGATGCTGAGTACAAAATGAACCTCATGTGAGGAGCATAAGGTGGGACATTTCACCAAGGGAATTGAAACAATCTTACCTAATTTTATAGTCCTAAATGCTGGACTCTGGATGGCTACATTCATTCACTTTCTTCCCAGAGAAGTAGACTTTGTATGTAGAGGGAGTCCTGTTCCTTGAGCTCTGTGGTGGATACTTATGAATGTCTTCCACACTGAGGATGAAGACAGTACCAGTCAGAAATTCTTATGCAGCCAAGGAATGTCTAGTCCTGACTTTGGCTCTAAGGACGTTTCTTTAGATCCATGTTTCTAGTAGCTGATAGCTCTGAGAGTGCAGGCACTCAGCTTGCAGTTGGGAGATAGGGAGTGTGTCTTACCTGCCTTGAGGTTAAAATGGACAGGACTAGTGCATCTTCTGTTCTCAGCATAAGTCTAAGGGAGTCACAGAGGCCAGGAGGGTGTAAAGGAAGCTGGTTGCAGGAGAAGGCTCAGGGCACCTTGAAAGCTCCAGGCAGAACAGCCCTAGGGCCTCTAAGCCCATTTCCTGATGGCCATGCCTGGCTCAGGAACTGCCCAGAACTGACTCTGGTTGTGTTCTCTGAAGGACTGAAAGGCAACAGCTGACAGAGATGTAAAAATGAATCCTTATGTTTCTCTGTGAGCAACTGGACCTGGAGAGAAGAAGGTTCCAGCCTCAAACATCACACAAACTCTTACCCCATCGCTGCTCTGGATCATATGGAAAGACAAAGCTATGCTTTGCTACATGGGTAAGTCCCAGAGCACTGGGAAGGCTGCAGAGTCTGATTCAGGGATGTGGGAAGGCAAGAAATGGAAATGCTGTATGAATTCCTGAGCAATGCTGAAGCTGTCTCTTTTTCATCTTTTTAAAATTAATTTACTTTTAGTTTATTCACTTTGTATCCCAGCTATAGCCCTGTCCCTCATCCCTTCCCAATCCCACCCTGCCTCCCTCATCTCCTCCCATGCCTTTCCCCAAGTCCACTGATAGGGGAGGTCCTCCTCCCCTTTCCTCTGACCCTAGCCTATCAGGTCTCATCAGGACCAGCTGCATTGTCTTCCTCTGTGGTCTGGTAAGGCTGCTCCCCCCTCAGGAGGAGGTGATCAAAGAGCAGGCCACTGAGTTCATGTCAGAGACAGTCCCTGTTCCCATTACTAGGGAACCCATTTGGAGACTGAGCTGTCATGGGCTACATCTGTGCAGGGGTTCTAGGTTATCTCCATGCATTGTCCTTGGTTGGAACATCAGTCTCAGAAAAGACCCCTTTGCTCAGATTTTTTAGTTCTGTAGCTCTCCTTGTGGAGCTCCTGTCCCCTCCAGTTCTTTTTACCTCCCCCTTCTTTCATAAGATTTTCTGCACTCTGCCCAATGTTTGGCTATGAGTATGAGCATGTGCTTTGATACCTTGCTTGGTAGAGTCTTTCAGAGCCCCTCTATTATAGGCTCCTGTCCTGTTTCCTCTTTTTTCTCTCGTCTGATGTCTGTCCCATTTGCCTCTCTGAGTGAGGATTGATCATCTTACCCAGGGTCCTCCTTCTTGCTTAGCTTCTTTAGATGTATAAATTTTAGTATGTTTATCCTATATTATATTTCTAATATCTGCTTATAAGTGAGTATATACCATGTGTGTCTTTCTGCCTCTAGGATACCTCACTCAGGATGATCTTTTCTAGTGCCTGCAGATTTCATGATTTTCTTGTTTTTAATTCCTGTTTCCTTGTTTTAATTCCATTGTGTAAATGTACCATGATTTTTTTATCCATTCCTCCATTGATGGACATCTGGGTTGTTTCCAGGTTCTGGCTATTATGAATAAAGCTGCTACGAACATGGTTGAGCAAATGTCCTTGTTGTATACTTGAGCATATTTTGGACATATGCCTCATAGTGGTATAGCTAGACTCGTAAAGGACCGTCACCAACCCTATATCTGACAGAGGGCTAATATCCAGAATATATAAAGAACTCAAGAAGTTAAAAAACAACATATCAAGTAATCCAATTAAAAATGGGGTACAGAGCTAAACAGAGAGTTCTCAATAGAGGAATATCGAATAGCAGAAAAATACTTAAAGAATTGCTCAATATCCTTAGTCAGCAGGGAAATGAAAATCAAAACAACCCTGAGATTTCACCTTACACCCATCAAAATGGCTAAGATGAAAAACTCAAGTGACAACACATGCTGGAGAGGATGTGGAGAAAGGAGAATCCTCCTCCATTGTTGGTGGGAATGAAAACTTGTACAACCACTTTGGAAATCAATCTGGTGCTTTCTCAGACAATTAGGAATAGTGCTTCCTGAAGATGTCTCTTAACTCTCAGCCCATGAAACACAGACACACAAGAAGAGCATCTTTAGAAACAACCTTTCCAATACACAGGACTAGGCAAACTACACTAGACTCTAAGGCAGAAGAGGTATGCCAGCATGAAGACATATACAAGTATACATGTTTGAAGAAACTAGCAAACACTGAGGAGTTTTATGACATTGCATGGCATAGAGATGTTAAGCCAAAGAATTTGCTAGGTGGAGAGGGAGGGCTGACACTGTCCATTGATTGCCTTACCCAGGCAGGGCATACACTTGCATTGATGATGCCCTTGGGAGTAGCTATGCCCTGAGAAAAAAGAGTGGCCAAGAAAAAAGAAAATAAAAATCCATGTCTGCCATGGTTTGGGGTAGACATGGTGGGGGAAAAAGGCTCTGTGAGGTAGTAGGTCAAACATTCATGGTTGGGGACTGTGAAATAGTACTCAGTTAAACATGGTGTTAAAGCCCCTAAGAAAGTTAGTTAAAAATAACAAGTGGGGTCTGGCTGTTGTTAGCATGTTCTGATGTCTGGCAAAGGCAATTTCAACCTTCTGTGTAGGAATGTGCCTTCAAGCTAGCCCTATAAATCCCCAACTATAGAGGCTCCCAGTAACAACCACAGCACACAAAGATACATCCTATGAGCCAGTAAGGACAGAAACAGCAAACCAGTGTGATGGGGAGATAGCTCAGTTGGATAAGGTGCCTACAGCAAAGTTGGGGAGCTCTGAACCAAGAGAGACACCTGCATCAAAAAGCAATGTGGAGGACAGCAAAGATAATACTGGAGATTGACTTCTGGCCTCTACACAGAGGCAGGGGCCATGAAGTTGGACTGGTAGGGACACGCACACACACAGATTGAGAGAGAGAGAGTGAGAACAAAGAACAAAGTTGGGTGGTTGGGAAGTGGGGGAGAGGCTGGGAGGAGTTGAGAGAGGGGAAAAGACGATCAAAATATATTCTGTCAAAAAAAAAAAAGGTTGGGGGTGGTAGTGCATGCCTTTATTCCCAGCACTCAGGCGGTAGAAGCAGGTGGATCTCTGAGTTCAAGGCCAGCTCCTTCTACAGAGTGAACTCTAGGCTAGCCAGGACTACAAAGAGAAACCAGGTCTCAACTCCCCACCCCCAATAAGAAAATGCAAAGCTGTCTACCTGAGGAGGGAGTAGTCATCACAGATGGATGATCCTTCAGAGACACCCCTCTGCCTAGCCCTCCCATCCAGTGTGCCCCATCTTGCTCACAGTTCCCTGGCTCCTTCCCCACTCCCAGTGCTGACTTCTGGTCCTCTTCATACAAGGGACACATACAGGCACTTCCCAGCTCCTCTCTCAACCTACATCACACAGGAGTACCATCAGTGCAAGGGTGACGTGGAGGTCTTAAGCCACCCACACCGGCAACAGTTAGAATCACACCCCATTTTACCACTGCTCTCTGCGTGCTCTGCCTGCCGCTGACAGTGAGCTCAGCAGAGACAAGCAGACACCATACTCAGCTACAAACTCCTGGAGCCAGGACTGAACACCCTGTTGTCTGAGGCTGCCCTCTCCTCACTATGCCACAGCTACCACTAATTAAAGCCAAGTTAATGACCAACCTGGCCTTCCTTTTATTGTTTTAAGCCCTGGCCAGCTGCTTTCAATCTTCCAACCTTAATCTTATTCAGTTGTCTGGGAAATTTCTGGGGACATTGCCAAGTGCAATCTTAGGATCAAGGAAATATTAATGTGTGTTTCCTTAGTTCAAAGGTCAGTGGAGACAAAAGTCAACTCAACACAGCTAGGTACAGGGTGCCAGGTAACCGGGAGAGACAGGTTCCCTGTGAGCATCCCCATATTCGAGCAATAGGAAAATACTCCTTTAAACTCGAAGTGCAAACACAAAAGGCCCTCGCAAACATGACCATAGGAATACACAGCTGGGCAGAGTGAAGTTTAAGGTAGATCCCCGTGGAAAAAGTCTGTTGGTGCCCTCTTGTGGGAAAGTGTAACACTGCAGGGGCACAGAGCCCATCCCTGCCCTTCAGAGCAGCAACACAAATGGGGCTGCCTGCTCAGGGACTCATCCTTAGGGACTTCAGTGGCTTTGCCCTTAGATAAGCCTAATCCTCAAGTCCTATGCCTTTCTTGCTCACTCTGGTCCAATTAGAACAGGGTGCTGAAGTCCTGAGGCAGGAATGAGCTGAGGGCATCTGGGTACAGAGAAGTCCACATGGTAGGTGACAGGAGAAGTAGGGGTGTTCCAGTAAGAGGTGGATCAAGGAGTCATCCCTAGAAACGCCCACATTATACTAGTGGGAAGCAGGCCTAGCTTACACTGTCTGCACCTTTGTTTCATACCCTTTGTTTTTTACTTTCACATCTATTTCTTCAGTAAATGCATTCAGATCTGAGGCCATCCATGTCCCTCAGAGCCATGTCCTCCTGCCGTAGCTTCATAATGCTAAAACCCTTACAAGGCGTTTTCTCCTCAGCCTAAAGATGACCCAATCCTTGTGGAGCAGGTTGGGTCTCATCCTTAGAGCTCTTCACTGCCTTTGCCCTTAGAAACCTGCAAGCCCTTCATCTCCCTCGCTCACCCTGGTTCGGCCTCAGAGCCTCTGAACCTGTGGTTCCCTATATCAGGATGTTCTTCCTTGGTTCTTGACAAGGCTCTTCCTTTTCATCCTCCAGGAATTGGCTTCAGTTGCTCAGCTGTTGGGGTCAGAGACCCTTATAACCAATAGATCCTGGCACCCTCCCCATTTATAGGCCAGCCTCTAACTGCCTGTGAGCTGGAGGAGCAAGCTAGCCCCAAACTGTTTTACTAAACTCAGGGTAAAGTCTAAAGCCACTCAGCCTCTTCTATCCAACAAGAAAATACGCAGAGTGGCTGTCATTCACTTCCTGAGCAGTGAGCCTAAGCGGAACCCAGATCTGTGCCTGAACCTGAACCTTGGTTGTCCCCCCTGCCCTCCCAACCCTTGAGTCACCCATCCCTGTGCCAAAGAGTCAGACACACCCTGCCCTACCCTGGCAGCCACCCGAACCTCTCTCTGACCCACCCAGGGGCCACTAACACTCTCCAAGCTCCACCCTGGCCACACACTGGCTCATGAAAACTAGGCTGGCAGGCCTCAGTGGGTGGAGTCACTTCTGAAGGCTTCTGGGAAGAAGAGAGTGACATGGAAGTCCCCAAGGCTCCCTGAAATTCAGAGATATCGTATGGTGAGCCATCTGCTCAGACCTATGCGGCAGCTAGTCTCCTTATTTTCATTCCCATGAGGAGACAATTATTAAGGCTGTGATGATCCTGATTGGATAGGTTTCCAGCAGCGGCACTGTTCACAAGAGGCACCTGTCCTAACAGAAAAGTGCTGGCAGGGGTGCAGCCTGGTGCGCCCCTCAGTTTTAGGCCAGCTAGCGAGCCATGCCTCACTTTGTCTCTGACGTCAGCCCTCTCCCCTGCTTCACCCTCCTCTGTAGTGTCAGCTGTGTGCACAAGATTTTTAGCACCATTGACTGCCATCTAGCGTTCAAATATGCTAGTGTCACATTTCTTTTACATGCCTGAGTTTGATGTGATTCCTTTTGAGAATCTGAAGCCAACATGTTAAAGAGCTTGCTCTTTGTTCTCCTAGTGTCAGGACCCTGAAAGTAATAATCAAGTTAATAAGTCAATCAACCAATCAACCAATCAATTCTTATTCAAATAAAACAGACAGAAACACAAACAACACATGGTCTCATGAGCATAGACGGACTTTACAAAAGCTAATCTTTTATACATTGAGAGTCAAATGGTAGTTTGGCTGGGAACACAGCAAGGATGGGAAACTATGGCCCTTGCATACCAAGTTTCAGTTAGATAGAGTGAGTGTGGGTGTGTCAGCACACAGTAGGGTGGTTATAGAGAATGGTAATGTATTTTCCAAAAACCTAAAGGAAATTTTTTTTTTCATGAAGAAATTGTGTGTTAGAAAATGTGTTATCCTAATTTGGGTATGATAAAACATATCCATATATTGGGGTGTCATATGGTACCATATAAATATGTACAATTTTTATATGTCAATTAAAAATATAATAAAAATGAGTTTCTCAGTCAGCTCTATACATGTTGGTGAAACTTTTGATGAGGGCACTAAATTTAGCCTGAAACTTGGCAATGAAGTTTGAGGCAAAATAACAATACTTATTGAGCATCTGAGAATCAACTGTTGTACCTGTTTTATTGTATCACTTACATTTTAATTTGACAATTCTGAAAGGCACATATAGTGTTTAATACAGTTCACAGTCAGGGCTTACTCAGATAACTAATACACAGGACTTATGGAAAGCCTATATTGTGAAGCATAAGACTTTACTAAATGTCACAGTTTACATATGTCATAGTAGGGGAACTAGAGGGAAACATTAGCCCTATTTTCTGAGGGAGAAAATGGGGAGTAAGGGAACCGAGTCCCGGGAGGACACCCAGTGCACTGAGAGCTGTGCAGTGCTGGGCTTTCTGTTTTGGTCCTGAGTTTTGTTGTGCTGAAAGCATGGCCACGGGAAAAACCTCTTTGCAATTTGTTTCTAGCTGAATATCTTCTCAGAATATTATTTTTTTCTTGGCTTTAAAAAAGTCTCTCCTTTTTGCTTCGTCATGCAGGCTGGCTGTCTCACACGCTGAAGCTTGGTGCATGAGTGGCCTGTTTGTTTCCCCTTCCAATGTGCTGCTTAACATGTCTTAGCCTGGATCTCTACCACAAATTCATCTTAAACTTTAAATTAAGTTTATTTTACTTTTTAGGTGTGTCGCTCTGGCTGGCCTGGAGCTCTCCCTGTGGAGCAGACTGGCTTTGAACTCATAAAGATCTGCTTGCCTCTGCCTCTGGTGGATTTAAGGCATGCATCACCATGCGTGGCCTTGTTCTTAAAATTACAGTTTCAAGAGAGAGTGTGGGCCTTTCTTTCCAGGATTCTCTTGAATCATTTTTTTTTTCTCTATCTGAGGATTCTTTTTAATTCTAAAATCAGCTTGTCAAACTTGTGCAAAAAACCCCTGGAGTAACACTGATTATACAATGAAAAAAAATTGGAGAAATTTTAATTTTCAGAATGCTTTTCTCTGAATGAACATATGCTATTTATTTAGATATTCCTATAATTCATTATTTTCATTATTGATTGATTGATTTGTGTGTGTGCAGGTGTATATGCTGTGTATACATGTAGAGACCTTACACTTTTAATTATTATCTTAAGTGGATGAGGGTTTTACCTGCATGTACATCTTTTCTTCATGTGTGTGTACGGTGTCTGCAGAGACCAGCAGAGGGTATCAGATCCCCTAGAATAGGGGTTACAAATGGTTGTGAGCTGCCATGTAGATGCTGGGAATTGAACCCAGGTCCTCTGGAAGAGCAGCTAGCACACTTAGCCACTGAGCCAGCTCTCCCATCTTTAAGTAGGTTTGGGGTGTTGAACTCAGTAGGCTACCAGCCTTTGCCTAATAAGAAATTATGTGGGTTCACTTTCATTTTTTTAAAATTTTTTATTTAACTTCTATTAATTACACTTTATTCATTTTGTATCCCCCCATAAGCCCCTCCCTCCTCCCCTCACGGTCCCCCCCTCCCCCCCTTTCTGCATGCATGCCACTCCCCAAGTCCACTGATAGGGGAGGTCCTCCTCTCCTTCTTTCTGATCTTAGTCTATCAGTTCTCATCAAAAGTGGCTGCATTGTCAGGGTTCTAGGTTATCTCCATGAATAGTCCTTGGTTGGAGTATGAGTCTCTGCAAAGTTCCCTGTGTTCAAATTTTCTTGTTCTGTTGCTCTCCTTGTGGAGTTCCTGTCCTCTCCAGCTCTTACTATTTCCCACTTCTTACATAAAATTCCATTCACTCTGCCCGACAGTTGGCCATCAGGCTCAGCATCTGCTTTGACAGTCTGAACGGCAGAGGCTTTCAGAGGCCCTCTGTAGCAGGTTCCTAGGTTGTTTCCTGTTTTCTTTTTCTTCTGATGTCCATCCTCTTTGCCTTTCAGGGTGGGGATTGAACATTTTAGTTAGGGTCCTCTCTTTTGCTTAGTTTGTTTAGATGTACAGATTTTAGTGGGTTTATTTTATGTTGTATGTTTATATGAGTGAGTATATACCATGTGTGTCTTTTTGCTTCTGGGACAACTCACTCAGGATGATCCTTTCCAGGTCCCACCAATTACCTGCAAATTTCATGATTTCCTTATTTTTCATTGCTGAGTAATACTCCATTGTATAGATGTACCACAATTTCTGCATCCATTCTTCAGTTGAGGGGCATCTGGGCTGTTTCCAGCTTCTGGCTATTACAAATAAAGCTGCTACAAACATGGTTGAGCAAAGCTCCTTTTTGTGTACTTGAGCCTCTTTTGGATATATACCTAAGAGTGGTATGGCTGGATCTTGAGGAAGCGCCAGATTGATTTCCAGAGTGGTTGTACAAGTTTACATTTCCACCAGCAGTGGAGGAGGGTTCCCCTTTCTCCACAACCTCTCCAGCATGTGTTGTCACTTGAGTTTTTGATCTTGGCCATTCTGATGGGTGTAAGGTGAAATTTCAGGGTTGTTTTGATTTGCATTTCCCTAATGGCTAATGACTTTGAGCATTTCTTTAAGTGCTTCTATGCCATTCGATATTCCTCTACAGAGAATTCTCTGTTTAGCTCTGTTCCCCATTTTTTAGTGGATTACTTGGTTTGCTGCTGTTCAGCTTCTTTAGTTCTTTATATATACTGGATATGAGTCCTCTGTCAGATGAAGGGTTGGTGAAGATTCTTTCCCAATCTGTAGGTGGTCGCTTTGTTTTGATGACGGTGTCCTTTGCTTTACAAAAGCTTTTCAGTTTCATGAGGTCCCATTTATTGATTGTTGCTCTTAGAGACTGTGCTGTTGGTGTTCTCTTCAGGAAGTTTTCTCCTGTACCAATGCGTTCTAGGGTATTTCCCACTTTTTTTTTTCTAGCTGATTTAATGTGTCTGGTTTTATGTTGAGGTCTTTGATCCACTTGGACTTCACTTTTGTTCAGGGTGATAAGTATGGATCTATTTTCATTTTCTACATGTAGACATCCAGTTGGACCAGCACCATTTGTTGAAGATGCTATCTTTTTTCCATTGTATGGTTTTGGCATCTTTGTCAAAGATCAGGTGTCCATAAGTGTGTGGGTTTATTTCTGGGTCTTCTATTCAGTTCCATTGATCCACCATTCTGTTTCTATGCCAGTACCATACAGTTTTTAAGACTACTGCTCTATAGTACAACTTAAGATCAGGGATGGAGATACCCCCAGAAGATCTTTTATTGTAGATCTTCTGTTTTAGCAATTCTGTTTTAGCAAAGATCTTTTGTTTTAGCAATTCTGGGTTTCTTGTTATTCCATATGAAGTTGAGAATTTTTCTTTCCAGGTCTGTAAAGAATTATGTTGGAGCGTTAGCAGGCCATCTGGTGTTGGTCTCCTTGGTTTGCCTGTGGTATATATGCAAGATTAGAGTCTCACAACAGTGTGATGCAGCCATGATCATTCAGGCCTTTACAGCCATTGAAGCAGGACATTCGCCCCAAGCATGGTTGGGTACCATAAAAAGCTAAAATGTTACGCTCAGGATGCGAGGCTAAGCACTGCACTCAGGGTCAGCCGCTTTGGACCCAGAGAAGAGCATGTCTGATTGCATGCGGGTTGATACCCCAGGTCCCGCCTCTGAGAAAAAGGTATCGGATGGGTCTGATGCTCTTTGGGTGGATGACACCTAAATGAACATCGGTACAAAGTCCCAATTTATTTCTAATATCAGAGATCAGACCTCTACTCTTGCCTGATGCATCTAAAACAAAATGGGGGAACTGTAGAGAGCTGCGGAATGCTGTGCCTTAAAGATGGAGCTGGTTTTCGCCTTCCACCTTCCCGATAGTGAGTGCTCTCTGTCACGAACAATTCCACATTTGGCTAAGGCTGAGGATCTGGCTTGCTTCCATGTATGTGGACCTATCTGCATTGACCACGTGGCACGCCTGGGTTGGCTACCCAGAGGCTATTTAAGCTGTGGGCTGGCTTTCCCCAGGGTCAGATGATTGTTCAAGGTTCCTGAATAAACTGCATTGAAAAAAAAAAAAGAATTATGTTGGGAATCTCATTGAATCTGTAGAATGCTTTTGGTAAGATGGCCATTTTTACTATGTTAATCCTGCCAAGCCATGAGCATGGGAGATCTTTCCATCTTCTCATATCTTCTTCTAATTCTTTCTTCAGAGACTTGAAATTTTTTTCATACAAGTCTTTGACTTGTTGGTTAGGGTTACACCAAGGTACTTTATGTCATTTGTGGCTATTGTGAAGGGTGTTGTTTCTCTAATTTCTTTCTCAGCCCTTTTGTCCTTTGTATACAGGAGTGCTACTGATTTTTTTGAGTTAATTTTGTATCCGGCCACTTTGCTGAAGGTGTTTACCAGTTGTAGGAGTTCCCTGGTAGAGTTTTTGGGGTCACTCATGTATACAATCATATCATCTGCAAATAGTGATAATTTGACTTCTTCCTTTCCAATTTGTATCCCCTTGATCTCCTTCAACTGTCTTATTGCTCTAACAAGGACTTCCAGCACTATGTTGAAGAGAGATGGAGAGAATGGGCAGCTTTGTCTTGTCCCTGATTTCAGTGGGATTGCTTTAAGTTTCTCTCCGTTCTGTTTGATGTTGGCTATAGGCTTGCTGTATATCGCCTTTACTATGTTGAGATAGGTGCCTTGTATCCCTGATCTCTCCAATACTTTAAACATGAATAGATGTTGGATTTTGTCAAATGCTTTTTCAGCATCTAGGGAGATTATCATGTGGTTTTTTTCTTTCAGTTTGTTAATATGGTGGATCACATTGCTGGATTTCCGTATATTGAACCACCCCTGCATACCTGGGATGAAGCCTCCTTGGTCAGAGTGGATAATATCTTTGATGTGTTCTTGTATTCGGTTTGCCAGTATGTTGTTAAGTATTTTTGCATCAATATTCATAAGGGAGATTGGCCTGAAATTCTCTTTCTTTATTGAGTCTTTGTGAGGTTTAGGTACCAAGGTGACTGTGGCTTCATAGAATGAGTTTGGTAATGTTCCTTCTGTTTCTATTTTGTGGAATAGTTTGAAGAGAATTGGAGTCAGCTCTTCTATGAAGGTCTGGTAGAATTCTGTGCTGAAGCCATCTGGTCCTGTCCTTTTTTTGGATGGGAGACTTTTGATGACTGCTTTTATTTCTTTGGGGGATATAGGACTATTTAATTGATTTACCTGGTCCTTATTCAGCTTTGGTAAGTCAAATCGTTCAAGAAAATTGTCCATTTCATTTAGATTTTTAAATTTTGTGGCATATAGAGTTTTGAAGTAAGTCCTAATGATTGTTTGGATTTCCTTAGTGTCTGTAGTTATGTCTCCCTTTTCATTTCTGATTTTGTTGATTTGGGTGGTGTCTCTCTGCCTTTTAGTTATCTTGGCTAAGGGTTTGTCGATCTTGTTGATTTTCTCAAAGAACCAGCTCTTGGTTTCATTGATTCTTTGAATTGTTTTATTTGTTTCTAATTGATTGATTTCATCCCTGAGTTTGATTTATTTCCAGCCATCTACTCCTTTTTGGTGTGTCTGCTTCTTCTTTTTCTAGGGCTTTTAAGTGGGCCATTAAGTTGATTGAATGAGCTGTCTCAAATTTCTTCTTGAAGGCACTTAGTGCTATGAACTTTCATCTTAGCACTGCTTTCATTGTGTCCCACAAGTTTTGGTATGTTGTGACTTCATTTTCATTGATTTCTAGGAAGACTTTAATTTCTTTCTTTATTTCTTCCCTGACCCAGCTGTCATTTAGTAACAAGTTGTTCAGTTTCCATGTGTGTGTAGGCTTTTTGCTCTTTCTGTTGTTGAGGTCCAGCTTTATTCCATGGTGATCAGACAAGATATAAGGGATTATTTCAATCTTCTTGTATCTGTTGAGGCTTGCTTTGTGACCAACTATATGGTCTATTTTGGAGCAAGTTCCATGAGGTGCTGAGAAGAAGGTAAATTCTTTTGTGTTTGGGTGTAAAGTTCTGTAAATGTCTGTGAGGTCCATTTGATTCATGACCTCTGTCTGAGTTATTGTTTCTTGGTTTAATTTCTGTTTTATTGACCTGTCCTTTGTTGAGAGTGGGGTGTTGAAGTCTCCCACTATTAATGTGTGGGAATCTATATGTGGTTAAATTTTATCAATGTTTCTTTTACAAATGTGGGTGCTCTTGTAATTGGGGCATAGATGTTCAGGATTGTGATGTCTTCCTGGTGGAATTTTCCCTTGATGAGTATGAAGTGTCCTTCCCCATCTCTTTTGATTACTTTTGGTTGAAAGTCTATTTTATCAGATATTAGAATGGCTACTCCTGCTTGTTTCTTGGGTCCATATGCTTGGAAAGCTGTCTTCCAACCTATTACCCTCAGGTAATGTCTATCTTTGTGCCTTAGGTGTGTTTCTTGTATGCAACAGATTGCTGGGTTTTGTTTACACATCCATTCTGTTAATCTGTGTCTTTTTACTGGAGAGTTGAGTCCATTGATGTTGAGTGAGATTAATGACCAGTGGCTGTTAGATCCTTTGATTTTGATGTTGGCTGTGGTCATAAGGTTGTGTGCTTGGTTGCTTTTTGTTTTACTGTAGTAAGGTTAATTATTTCCTGTGTTTTCTTGACAGAAGCTAATTTTCTTGGGTTGTATTTTCCCTTCCAGTGTCTTCTGTAATGCTGGATTTGTTTGTAGGTATTGTTGAAATTTGTTTTTGTCATTGAATATCTTGTTTTCTCCATCTATGAGGACTGAGAGTTTTGCACGGTATAGTAGCCTTGGCTGACATCTGTGTTCTCTTAGGGTCTGCATGATATCTGACAGGCCCTTCTGGTTTTCATAGTCTCTGTTGAAAAGTCAGGTGTGACTCTAATGGGTTTGCCATTATATGTTACTTGGCCTTTTCCCCTTGCAGCTTTTAGTATTTTTTCTTTGTTCTGTATACTTACTGTTTTGATTATTATGTGGCGGGAGGATTTTCTTTTCTGGTCAAATTTGTTGGGTGTTATGTAGGCCTCATGTATTGTTATTGGCCTCTCCTTTAACTTGAGGAAATTTTCTTCAATGATTTTTGTTGAAAATATTTTCTGGTCCTTGGAGCAGGGAATCTTCTTTTTCCTCTATACCTATTATTCTTAGGTTTTGTCTTTTCATATTGTCTTGCATTTCTTGGACGGTTTGTGTCAGGAATTTTTGGATTTAACATTTTCTTTGACAGATACATCGATTTCTTCCATTGTATCTTCTACACCTGAGGTTCTTTCTTCCATCTCGTGTAGTCTGTTGGTTATGCTTACCTCTGTAGTTCCTGTTTTCTTCCCTAAATTCTTCCTCTCCATTATTTCCTCCATTTGTGTTTTCTTCAATTTTTCCAGTTCTATCTTCAGGTCTTGAGTTGTTTTGTTTACTTCCTTTACCTGTCTGATTGTATTTTCCTGTTTTTCTTTTAGTTCGTTCAACTCTGTTTCTTTTACTTCTTTCAGTGATTTAATTATTTCTTCTCTGAAGGCCGCAAACTTTTTGGCTGCATCTTCTTGTATTTCTTCACAGATGACCATAATCTGCTTGTCTTTAACTTCTTCCATTTCTTTACGGATAGCCATGATCTGATTAGTTTTATGTTCCTCTAATTCTTTACATATTTTATTTGTTTCCTCTATTATCCTCTTCATTAGCATAGATATAAGGTCATCTTCTTGATTTTCTATTATGTTGCGTTGTCCAGGACTGTTCGCCCCTGGATGGCTGGGTTCTGGAGATGCCATATTGCTCTGTCTTTTGTTGGTTGAGCTTTTATGCTGACTTCTACCCATTGGGCTGTTTTAGGTGTTGGCTATTAGTTTCTCTGCTTCCTGGAGTCCTGAGGTAGGGAGAATCCCCTTGGCTGGAAGATGATTTTTCCTGAAGGAGTCCTCCTCTGCTTTTTTGTATGGTCACTGTATGGCCAGTGTTTCTCAGGAATTGCCACTGCTCACTTCAGGTGTATGTACCTAAGTAGTAGCTGTGGTCTTTGTTAGGCAGGGGGGCTCTCCTCTTACCCATAGAAGTTCTCAAGACAGCTGCCCCACTGCTGGGTTTCTCATTATAAATTTAGTCAGCTGCTGCTGTTGTTACAATTTTCCAGGTACAGTCCTCTTGATGAACCTGTTGATTCCCTAGCTGTGGGGTTTTCTCCCAACAGGGAAGCTCAGTCTGTTATCCTGGGGCACACAGTTCTGTCCAGGAATGTGAGAGGAGCACCCAGCAAGTCTCTGGGCCAGAGGCTGAGTGCTCTGCTCTGGGCCTGGAGAATGTGCACCTAGGTTGAGTTGGCGCCTGGGGGTGCCGCTCTGGACTGGAGGATGGTAACTGAGGGCTCCACTCTGGTCTGAAGGCTGAGTGCCTCACTCTGGACCAGAAGCTGTGTGTTCCTGTCTGGGATGTCGGCTGCGGGCACTGCTCTGGTCCGGTCGCTGTGGGTGCAGCCCTCTTGAAGGACCAGGGATTCCCAGTTTTGTCAATCTAGCTAGGAATAACTGGTTGATCCTTGGCACAGTATCTGAGGGCTGCTGTAATGGCTCTCTGGCTTTTGTAGGTCCGAGGATGCAGCTGTGTGCCCCAGTGCCCTAGGGGTACTCAGTAATGGCAGGTGAGCACAGCGCTCCTGCCTGCAGTAGAAGGCTAGAGCCTAGAGTCTGCGTGAATCCAGAAAGTCTTTTGGTGCTTGGTGTCCTGAGCGTTAGACCTGATGATCTCCCCCCACTGTGGGGTTTCCTCCTGTCAGGGACACCCAGTCTTTGCTTTGGGGACCACCTTCTGTCTGGGGTTGGGAGTAGAACCCACAGGCACAGACGCCCACCCGTGGTTCCACCTAACTGGCTGTTGGGAGCCTGGGCATCTGCCTAAACTGGGTAATTTTCCTGAGACCTTTTCGGGGTGGTGGTATCAGCTGAGTGCTCTGAGAGCAGACCAGCCATTTCCCTCCCTGTGGGTTTGCACCCGACAGTAAAACTCAGCAGTCTCTGGTGCCCTGGGGCCCACAAGTTCTATCTGAGGCAGCGAATCAGGCGCGCAGGCAGGCAGGGCTCTGCGCAGGCGCCTGGGTCCCCGGCTCTGGCTCTGGGCTGGCTCCTGGGGCGCCCATGGAACCCGAGTCTTTTCTAGGGGATGTCTGGGTGACCTAAGGTCGGTCCCAATCGTTTCCTGCTCCGTGGGGTTATCTCTCGACTGGAAAATCCATTCTTTGATGTTGTGGGCCCACAGTTCAATCTGGGACAGTGACCAGATCACGCTGGCGTATGGCTCTGGGCTGGTGACCAAGCGCCTGGTGGAACCGGGATCTCTTCCTCGGTTTAGCCGAGTGAGTTAGCTGATTGAATCCCCCACTGTGGGGTATCCTCTCACCTGGGAAACACAATCACTTGTGTTTTATGGCCAAGAGTTCTGATTGCTGGTCACTGTGCTGATCCTGCTGTACTGCTGCTCAGAATGAGAGTCCTCCCAGCGCCGCCATCTTGCCCCGCCTCTCACTTTCATTTTTTAAAAGATGGGTCCTCTATATCCAAGGTTCGTCTAAAACTTTCTATGTAATCCAGATTTGCTTTAAACTCATGGTAATTCAGATTCATTTTTAATACTTTTATATTGTCTTCTTAAATTATAGTTTTGATAGTTTTCTTATATAGAAAATGAAATTAATTTTTAAAATAAGAATAACTGTGTATCCATCTTACAGCTTCATATTATCAATACAACTTAATAATCTCCATTTAACATTTACCTCATGTAGTTACATGACAAGTGGTTTCACTTCTGATCTTTCCATTTTAAATCAATGTCTCATACACAGCATATAATTAAATTTAAAAAAACTATTTATTTGCTTACTTTACATCCTTTCCAGCCTCCCTCCTCTCCTCTCAGCCCCCCTCTTTACACACACCTCCTCCCATTCTCCCCTCTCCTTCTCCTCAGAGAAGGAGCAGGTTTCTGATGCTTACCAACTCACCCTGGCATAACAAGTCATTGCAGGACTAGGCACATCCTCTCCCACTGATGCCAGACAAGGCAGCCCAGTTAAGGGAATGGGGTCCAACAGCAGGCCCTCAGAGTCAGAGAGGGGCTCTGCTTGTTTGGGGGACCCAAATTGAAGACCAAGCTGAGCATCTCCTACCTATGTGCTGGGGCCTAGGACCAGCCCATGAGTGCTCTTTGGTCTGTAGTGCAGTCTCTGTGAGCCCCCATAGGCCTAGTTATCTGACTCAGTAGGTCTTCTTGTGAAGTCCTTGGCCCATCTAGCTGCCCAACCATTCCCCCAGCTCTTGCATAGGACTCTGCCTAATATTTGGTTCTGTCTAATATTTGGCTGTAGGTCTCTGCATCTGTTTCCATCAGCTGCTGGATGAAGGCTCTCAGGGGAGTTATGCTAGGCTCCTGTCTACAAGTATAGCAAAGTAACATTAATAATGTTGGGGAATGGTTCTCTCCCATGGCATGGGTCTCAAGTAGGGTCAGTCTTTGGTTGGCCATGCCCTCCATCTTTGTCCCCACACATCTTGTAGTCAGGACAGATTTTGGGTTGAAGGGCTTGTGGGAGGGTTGATGTTCCTATCCCTCCACTAGAAGACCTGCCTGGCTACTGGCTGCTCTTCCACATGTCCTGAGTTCAGTCCCCAGCAACCACATGGTAACTCATGACCATCTATAAAAAAGGGATCTGGTGACCTCTTCTGGCATACAGGTGTACATGCAGACGGGACTATCATATAATTAAACTTTAACCCAAGATTGGTGGGGCTTTCTTCTTCTTCTTTTTTTTCCATACATTTTTATTCTTGTTTTTTTTTTTTTTTTTTTTTGAGAGCATTTTTTATTTTTTTATTTTTGAGTGCAGGTTTTAAATGGTGAATTTAATTAATTTAATCTTGAACTTTTTCTATACTTAAATAATTTCAAACATTTCACTTATTTTAATTTCTTAGTTTTTTCTTTTTGGCTCATTTTCTTCCTTTCTTTTTTCCCCTGGGATAGTGCTGGGAGTAAAGGCTACATCTCTAAACTCAGCAACATCAGCACACTCTAATACAACCTTTCCCTCTCTACTTAATGTTGTTACTGTCCAGAATTTGCTCAGTTCAGGCAACATGAGGTGTGGGCCTGGAGGAATTCAAGACTGGAAAAGCAGGGGAGACAATGCTATCTTTGTCCTAGGTGGACTATTTTTTTAAAAAAGCATCACATATATCCATTTACACATTCTTATTGTGCACACTTAATATCAGTGTGTGCCAGGCTCTTTCCTAAGCCATGGGCATTAAAAGTGAATTCGTCAGCTATCTTCTTTGCACTTAACCTCCCCTCTTCATGCTGTGATTTTTGTTCTCCTGGAGCTTGCAGAGGTCGAGTGTGTGCTGTCACAGCTGCTATGAGTTTATAAAAACAACTGTCCTGCTGTGTCTGGAAAACATCGTTTCCCTGTAGTCACCCACTGCCTCTGCCTCCTAAAATCTTTCTGCCTCCTCCCTCCAATGACCCTCAGACTTCTCTTTAAGAGTGTAGTCCTGATTTCCTTGTTTTAAATTGCTGAGTAATTGTGTAAATGTACCACAGTTTCTGTATCCATTTCTCCGTTGAGGGACATCTGGGTTTTTTCCAGGTTCTGGCTATTGAAAATAAAGCTGCTACAAACATAGTTGAACAAATATCTTTGTTGTGTACTTAAGCATATTTTGGATACATGCCTAGGAGGGAAAGTGATTCTCCAACCAAGGATCATGCATGGATGGTCAGACGTAGCCCATGGCAGTTCAGCATCCAAGTGGTTTTCCCTAGTAAGGGGAACAGGGACTGTCTCTGACATGAACTCAGTGGTGGGTTCTTTGACCTCCCCCCACCCCATGAGAGAGGAGCAGCCTTGCTAGGCTACAGAGGAAGACACTGTAGCCAGTCCTGATGAGACCTGATAAACTAGGGTCAGATGGAAGGGGAGGAGGACCTCCCTATCAGTGGACTTAGAGAGGGGCAGGGAGGAAATGAGAGCAGGAGGGTGGAATGGAATGAAGGAGGGGGCTACGGCTGGGATACAAAGTAAATAACCTGTAATTAATATAGAAAAATAAAAATTATATAAAAAAAGAGTGCAATCCCTGGAAGCTTGTCCAGATACTCAAGCACAAATTAGACTCAATGGGTTGAAGAGAATAGAGGACACAAAATTGTGTGGGTAGGGAAGGGGAGTAAAGCTATGAGGAGTTGAGGGGCATGGGTATGGTCGAAATGCATTGTATGAAATTTTAAAAATTAAATAAACAAATAAATACAAACAGAAACAACAAAAAATAAGCGTGACAGATTAAAAATCAAGGGCCTGTCATACTGACATCTACTAAACACAGATCTGCACATACACTTAGGAGACAGGGCTTGGTTTAGGTGAGTGAAATTCCAGTTGATTTTTCTGCTTAGTAGGTTTATATTAAATTCAAATGCCTCCATTTTCAACACAGTCAGCACTGCTTCTCTCTGCTTCCAGATTACTGATGACCTAGAGAAGTCCAAGCACCTATTTCATTCCTGTGCATGTGTAATCTGGGTCTTAACCATCTCATAATCATTTGTCTACAGTGCAGGCTGTAACATGCTCAATGCCAACGCCTCTGGGCACTGCATACCCATCTAGTGACACACATGCTTCTTCCTCTTCCTTCTTTTTTTTTCCTCTTCCTTCTCCTCTTTCCTTTCCTTCTCCTTCTTTCTTTTCCTCTCTCTCTCCCTCTTTCTCTCCTTTTGACTTTGTATATTGAGATAGGGTGTCTCTATGTAGTTCTGTCTGTCCTGGAACTCACTATATAGATGGGCAAACCTTGAATTCAGAGATTCTCCTGCTTCTGTCTTCTAAGGGCTGGGATTAGGTGGGTATGCATCACCACACCTGGCCCACATAGTTCTTCTGATACAGCCCAAGAGTTATGTCAGAAATTGTGTGGGCCTTAGTCTACTTGCTGTTGCCTAGCACCTCAGAATGAGACAGTCATGGCTTCCTGTTTAAGGGTGGTAATCAGGATTGGTTTTAGGCATTTAATTTCATCACTACCTCATGGCTGATTGTTCCGTGTATGATTCTCTGCAGGTGTGTTCCAGCCCCACTGCTCAGGACCCCACTGATCTAGTTGCAGACCATTGTGCTCTGGTGTTAGTGTTCCTCCTCTTTGGTGTGCCAGGATCATGGGATGTCAGCTGACGAAAGCTACAGGCATGGGGCATATCTGGTTTTCTTGTATCTCTCACTTCCTCATTGGATGTTATCATGCAGTATTTCTTGTCATCTTTATCTAGTGACAGTTTTCCTGTCCTTTGATAACAGCTGTGTCCACCCCATTACTCCCTTCTCTGTTGGTTCTTTAGGCAGAGGAAGTTGATGTGGCGAAACCTTTCAATGCTTCTCCATATGCCATGCAGGACCTTCTGGGGAGCAGGCTTTCAGAGTCACAGACATTCTGCTGAGCAGTTGACAGCCTCTGTTTTAGACACACAGATATGGCGTCAGTGTTTCCTCAATCAGTTTGGAGGATTATGTCTCAGCCTTGTTCAGTTTACCTGAAAGCAGTTAAAATAATAATTGTCCTCATGAATTATGAGGTTGGACCTGCCAAAGAAACACCCACTTCCGTGTGCCTGCAAGTGCTTGTCTCAGAACAACACCTCAGCAATACTGGGGTGCAGATCACTTCCACTTTCGGAAATTCCTTCCTTTGGCAGAAAGCTAAATCACTGTAGAAAAAGTCTCAGTTTATTTCCCTACAGCACTGGGTAACACTAACAGATGTCACGGTGTGTGTGCATAAGGCATGTGTGTTTGTGGATTCAAGTCCTCATGTGTGTGCACTTGTGTGGCCAGAGACTGATTCTAGGCATCTTACCCTACTGCTACCCATCTAATGCTTAAAGACAGAGTTTCCCACTGAACACAGAAATGACTTATTTGGAAAGACTAGCTGGCTAGCAAGCCCAGAAATTTCTGTCTCCACCTCCCTGCACTACTATTTCAGAGCTTCTCTGCTGTGCCCAATTTTTTTTTTTTTTTTAAACATGGCTTCTGGGGAGGGGGCTCACCATACCTTCATGCTCGCATAGCAAGCCTTTTAGCAACTGAACCATCTCTGTAACCCCAACATTTCTGATATGGTTCTCTTTCCATTTCTTGTACTTTCTCTTGATTATTTTAAAAGAATTAATTAGCTACATAATCCTAGGTTCCTTTTATTTTGGTAGACCTATTGAATAAATAATTTTTTTAAAATTTAATTTTATTTTATTAATTACACTTTATTCACTTTGTATCCTCCCATAAGTCCCTCCCTCCTCCCCTTCCAGTCCCACCCTCCTCTCCCTCTTCTTCACTCATGCCCGCCCCAAGTCCACTGATAAGGGAGGTCCTCCTCTCCTTCCTTCTGATCTTAGTCTATCAGATCAAATCAGGAATGGATGCATTGTCATCTTCTGTGGCCTGGTAAGGCTGCTCCCCCCTCAGGGGGAGGTGATCAAAGAGCAGGCCAATCAGATTATGTCAGAGGCAGTCCCTCTTCCCATTACTATGGAACCCACTTGGACACTAAACTGCCATGGGCTACATCTGGGCAGGGGTTCTAGGTTATTTCCATGCCTGGTACTTGGTTGGAGTATGAGTCTCTGGGAAGACTCCTTTGTTCAAATTTTCTGGTTCTGTTGCTCTGCTTGTGGGATTCCTGTCCTCCACAGCTCTTACTATTTCCCACTTCTTACATAAGATTCCATGCACTCTGCCCAACAATTGGCCATAAGTCTCAGCATCTGCTTTAATAATCTGCAGGGCAGAGCCTTTCAAAGGCCCTCTGTGGCAGGTTTCTAGGTTGTTTCCTGTTTTCTTCTTCTTCTGATGTCCATTCCCTTTGCCTTTCGGGATGGGGATTAAGCATTTTAGTCAGGGTCCTATCTCTTGATTAGTTTCTTTAGATGTACAGATTTTAGTAGGTTTATCCTATGTTATATGTCTATATAAGTGAGTATATACCGTGTGTGTCTTTCTGCTTCTGAGACAGCTCAATCAGGAAGATCCTTTCCAGGTCCCACCATTTACCTGCAAATTTCATGATTTCCTTATTTTTCATTGCTGAGTAATACTCCATTGTGTAGATGTACCAAAATTTCTGCATCCATTCTTTAGTTGAGGAGTGTCTGGGCTGTTTCCAGCTTCTGACTATTACAAATAAAGCTGCTACAAACATGGTTGAGCAAATGTCCTTATTATGTAGTTGAGCCTCTTTTGGATATATGACTAGGAATGGTATGGCTGGATCTTGAGGAGGTGCTATTCCTAGTTGTCTGAGAAAGCGCCAGATTGATTTCCAGAGTGGCTGTACAAGTTTACATTTCCACCAGCAGTGGAGGAGAGTTCCCCTTTCTCCACAGCCACTCCAGCATGTGTTGTCACTTGAGTTTTTTATCTTGGCCATTCTAATGGGTGTAGGGTGAAATCTCAGGGTCGTTTTGATTTGCATTTCCCTAATGGCTAATGACTTTGAGCATTTCTTAAAGTGTTTCTCTGCCATTCGATATTCCTCTACAGAGAATTCTCTGTTTAGGTCTGTTCCCCACTTTTTAATTAGATTACTTGGTTTGCTGCGTTTCAGCTTTTTTAGTTCTTTATATATACTGAATATTAGCCCTCTGTCAGATAAAGGGTTGGTGAAGATTCTTTCCCAATCTGTAGGCAGTCGCTTTGTTTTGATCACAGTGTCCTTTGCTTTACAGAAGCTTTTCAGTTTCATGAAGTCCCACTTATTGATTGTTGCTCTTAGAGCCTGTGCTGTTGGAGTTCTGTTCAGGAAGTTTTCTCCTGTACCAATGAGTTCTAGGGTTTCCCCCACTTTTTATCTAACCTATTTAATGTGTCTGGTTTTATGTTGAGGTCTTTGATCCACTTGGACTTTAGTTTTGTGCAGGGTGATAAGTATGGATCTATTTGAATTTTTCTCCATGTAGACATCTAGTTGGACCAGCACCATTTGTTGAAGATGCTATCTTTTTTCCATTGTATGGTTTTGGCATCTTTGTCAAAGATCAGGTGTCCATAAGTGTGTGGGTTTATTTCTGGGTCTTCTATTCAGTTCCATTGATTCACCATTCTGTTTCTATGCCAGTACCATGCAGTTGTTAAGACTATTGCTCTATAGTACAACTTAAGATCAGGGATGGAGATACCCCCAGAAGATCTTTTATTGTAGATCTTCTGTTTTAGCAAAGATCTTTTGTTTTAGCAATTCTGGGTTTCTTGTTATTCCATATGAAGTTGAGAATTTTTCTTTCCAGGTCTGTAAAGAATTGTGTTGGGAATCTCATTGAATCTGTAGATTGCTTTTGGTAAGATGGCCATTTTTACTATGTTAATCCTGCCAAGCCATGAGCATGGGAGATCTTTCCATTTTCTCATATCTTCTTCTAATTCTTTCTTCAGAGACTTGAAATTTTTTTCATACAAGTCTTTGACTTGCTTGGTTAGGGTTACACCAAGGTACTTTATGTCATTTGTGGCTATTGTGAAGGGTGTTGTTTCTCTAATTTCTTTCTCAGCCCTTTTGTCCTTTGTATACAGAAGTGCTACTGATTTTTTTGAGTTAATTTTGTATCCGGCCACTTTGCTGAAGGTGTTTACCAGTTGTAGGAGTTCCCTGGTAGAGTTTTTGGGGTCACTCATGTATACTATCATATCATCTGCAACGAGTGATAATTTGACTTCTTCCTTTCCAATCTGTATCCCCTTGATTTCTCCTTCAACTGTCTTATTGCTCTAGCAAGGACTTCCAGAACTATGTTGAAGAGAGATGGAGAGACTGGGCAGCCTTGTCTTGTCCCTGATTTCAGTGGGATTGCTTTAAGTTTCTCTCCGTTTAGTTTGATGTTGGCTATAGGCTTGCTGTATATCGCCTTTACTATGTTGAGATAGGTGCCTTGTATCCCTGATCTCTCCAATACTTTAAACATGAATGGATGTTGGATTTTGTCAAATGCATTTTCAGCATCTAGGGAGATTATCATGTGTTTTTTTTCTTTCAGTTTGTTAATATGGTGGATCACATTGATGGATTTCCGTATATTGAACCACCCCTGCATACCTCGGATGAAGCCTACTTGGTCATAGTGGATGATATCTTTGATATCTTTGATGTGTTCTTGTATTCGATTTGCCAGTATGTTGTTAAGTATTTTTGCATCAACATTCATGAGGGAGAATGGCCTGAAATTCTCTTTCTTTGTTGGGTCTTTGTGAGGTTTAGGCACCAAGGTGACTGTGGCTTCATAGAATGAGTTTGGTAATGTTCCTTCTGTTTCTATTTTGTGGAATAGTTTGAAGAGAATTGGAGTTAGCTCTTCTTTGAACGTCTGGTAGAATTCTGTGCTGAAGCCATCTGGTCCTGGGCTTTTTTGGATGGGAGACTTTTGATGACTGCTTTTATTTCTTTGGGGGATATAGGACTATTTAATTGATTTACCTGGTCCTGATTCAGCTTTGATAAGTCAAATCGATCAAGAAAATTGTCCATTTCATTTAGATTTTTAAATTTTGTGGCATATAGAGTTTTGAAGTAAGTCCTAATGATTGTTTGGATTTCCTTAGTGTCTGTAGTTATGTCTCCCTTTTCATTTCTGATTTTGTTGATTTGGGTGGTGTCTCTCTGCCTTTTAGTTATCTTGGCTAAGGGTTTGTCAATCTTGTTGATTTTCTCAAAGATGAGTATGAAGTTAGGTCATCTTCTTGAATTTCAATTATGCCGGGGTGTCTAGGGCTACTTTCCCCTGGATAACTGGGTTCTGGATATGCCATATTGCTCTTTCTTTTGTTGGTTGAGCTTTTATGCTGGTCTCTACCCATTGGGCTATCTTAGGTGTTTGGAGTTAGTTTCTGGTGGTTCCTGGAATCCTGTGGTGGGGAGAATCCCCTTGGCAGGAAGACGGGTTTTCCTGAAGGAAGCCTTCTCAGCTTTTTGGGTATAGTCACTGGATGGCCGGTGTTTTTCAGGAGTTGCTGCTGCTCACCTCAGGCATAGAGACCTGAGTGGTAACTGTGGTTCTTGTTAGTCGAGAGGGCTCCCCTCTTACTTGGAGGAGTCCTGAAGACAGCTGCCCTGCTTCTGTGTTTCTTGCCGTAAATTTAGTGAGCTGCTGTAACCTGTGTGTCCTGTGGTTTGGTCAGTTTTGTGAGGGATATCTGGTTGCCCCTTGGAGCAGTATCTGGGGGTTGATCTCGGGGATTCCAGGCTTCTGTAGGTCTGAGGTTGGGGCTCTGTGTCCCAGTACCCAAGTGGTAATCTGTGGTGTGTGGGTACCGCTCTCCTGGTAACAGCAGGCTATCTGGCCCACAGCAGGTCCCTGGGTTGGACCAGTCTGTGTGACCTATTCTAGGGATATACTGGGTGGCCTAAGTCCATCCCCTTTGCTCTGTTCCCTGTGAGGATTTCTCCCAACCGTGATGCCCAGTCTCTGGTGCCCTGAGGTGCACAGCTCAGTCTGTGCCGGAGAGGTGGGCGCGCAGCAGCTGTCCGTGCTTTCGGCTGGAGCTCAGTTCAGTGATGGCAGCTCGTACCTGCTGGTCTGCGAGACTTTTTCCAGGGAAAGACTGGGTGACCCAAGTCAGTGCCATTTCCTTCCTTCCCTGTGGGGTTTTCTCCCTACAGGGACTCCCATTCTCTGTTGCCATGGGGTGCACAGGCGGCTGGAGCCCAGTTCAGTGATGGGGCTAGTACCCACTGGTCTGCGAGACTTTTTCCAGGTAAAGACTGAGTGACCCAAATCAGTACCATTTCCTTCCCCGTGGGTTTTTCTCGTGACTGGGACTCCCAGTCTCTGGTGTTTTTGTGCCCACTGATCAGCCTGGGAAGGTGATCAGGACACGCAGGCGTGTGGCTCTGGCAACCTAGTGCCTGCACGACCTGGGATCTCTTCCGGGTTCTGGCTGAGTGACCTGAGCATGGACCCGACTGATTCCCATGATGTGGGGGTTTCCTCTCACCTGGGAAACACGATCATTGTTGATTTAGGGCCCCGAGTTCAGTCTCTTGGTCGCTGTGTGAGAAATGTTGTCCTGCTCCTCAGATGCAGTTCTCTTGGCACTGCCATTTTGTCCCCCTGAGTAAATGATTTAATGAGTGTATATAACTCCTGTTTTCCTAGAAAAGATTTATTTTTATTTTTTATGCGGGTGTTTGTCTTAATGTATGCATGTGCACCACATGCAAGCATGGTACCTGAAGAGTACAGAAGAGCGTATCAGATCCCCTAGAATTGAGGTTACAGATGGTTGTGAATAACATTACTGCTTGGAACTGAATTCAGATCCTTTGCAAGAGCAAATACCCATAACTTCTGAGACATCTCTCCAGCCTTCATGCTCCTGACTTTTTAAGAGAAGTCTACATAAAATCTCTATTCAGACATTTGAGCCACCATCTTTACATCTATCTACAAGTTTGTCAAGTATGGATTTTTGAACCAGATAAAGTAATATGCCTATCTATAGTTTGAGGTAGATTATCTTCCCACAGTTTCTCACACACCTTCTATTAATTCCCAGGAGCACTTTCCCTAGGCCTTCCCAAATGCCCTAGATCTTCTTCTACCTCTAGTTCCTTGTGACAATTTCCATGCTTCTTAACATTAGACAGATATATTTTCATTTTTCTTTAATTCTTAAGAGCTCACAGACTTTATTTAATATTATAAAATTTCTCATGAATATTTTACAGAATTGAATCATAATTATAATTTAGTGATTATGCAAATACAATAAGCATAGAGTTGATATGTTTGGGTATACCCATGTGGTTATATCTCAGTGGAAACAGAATATTTTTGCTCCTCTGAAAACACCTCCAAACTTCCTACTGTTCTTACTACCCTGGGAGCCAGACACTGTAGATAATTCTATAAGCAAAGTTTTGCTTGGACTTTTACTTTGCTTGCTTAGATAAGTTTGATGCATATTTTTGGATTTGTCCAAATCCAAATTGCATTGCCTTATGAGCATATATGAGGCTGGCACATGTATTTCATTGTCTTTATTTACCACACTTAACTATTTTCATTTGGGTGGGTACATGTAAGACATGTATTATTTTCAACTTTTGGCTGTTACAAATAAATTTGCTTGTGAACATACATTCTTTAAGACTTTTTAAAAAAATAAGCATATGATTTTGTTTTGTGGAATAAGCAATATGAAGAAATTTCTGGAGCATGATAAGAAGAGTACATAATCCTATAGGAAATACCCAACTTTATGAAACTGAAAAAACAAACAAACAAGAAATCAAGGAAGGAAGCAAATGATGGAAAGACTTTCCATACTAATGGATTGGAAGAGTTAATTTTGTAAAAATGGTAATTCTATAAAAAGTTATCTATAGGTTCAGAACAACCTTAAAACTTATGTAGAAGCAGGGTAGACCAGAATAACCAAAGCAATTCGAAACAAGAAGAATATGGCTAGAGTTATCACTATACTGGATTTCCAGTTACATTACAGAATCACAGTAACAGAAGAGCACAGTACCCTCACAATATAGACACAGGGATCAAAGGAATAGAAGACAAGACTAGGTGAATGATTTCCATCTCCAGTATAATTTATATCATACATTCTGGGGTGGGGCTAATTGCCCACCCCTAGTTTAAGCTTAGCCTCTCTCTCTCAGAATATTTATGTATTGTGTGAATTACATTCAAGCTTTAACACATCCCAGAGGCTGACTAGCACAGCATCTGGTTTTCTGTTGATTTTTCCTAGTAACTCTGGTTCAACTCAAATCTTGCCACGCTTGCCTTTGAGTATTCCAGATGCAACCCTTTGTCCGTTTTTCCTTCTCTAATTCTTATATCCACTCACTCCTGCCCATTGACCCATTGCTTTTGGGGGTTACTATGAATTAAAGTAAACTCTGCTCTAGTGTTTACTAAGGCTCAAGGAATTTGCACATTAATAGGCAACCAATAAATCTGTGATTTGACATGTGGCCCCAGAGCATAGTTTATGGCCCTAACTTGTAAGAAGCCTTGGCTACTCCATCAGAGGAAGGCTTTGGTCATTTCCACCCAGGAAGGACTTCTTCCGTAGCAGAGTACAG
Source organism: Meriones unguiculatus (assembly GCF_030254825.1). Classification (NCBI taxonomy): domain Eukaryota; kingdom Metazoa; phylum Chordata; class Mammalia; order Rodentia; family Muridae; genus Meriones; species Meriones unguiculatus. The sequence goes on along the minus strand of NC_083361.1, from coordinate 37,682,459 downwards.
TGAAGGCCATCTGTGTCTTCATATATTCCACTGCCTTAAACTTTTTGATGAACCACTGGATTGCTCATGTCCACCAAGGCCTCTCTGACCTTGTAAAGATCAGTCCACTATAAAACTCAGCAAAACCACTAAAGCCCTGTACCAGTCTCATAGTTTTTGAGGGATCAGCTTTTTTCCTAACCATTCCTCTGTGTACACAGGGCATCAGACACCATCTACCTTACCCTTAGTTTCTTCAGTAATTCCAGTCCTCTTTTCATTGTCTCCCCCTTAATAGCCATGAGAACCTTGGCCATCAAGTGTTCCCAATGCTCTGTTGAGCCAACCCTTCAGTGACTGCTTTCTTTCATATTATTTTGGGTTATACAGCCATTTTCTTATGGAGAGGTAGGTAGTTATATTATTCAGTGTTTTTACTTTACAGCACTCAGAATGATCCAACCCCCTCACCCCCATGTTCTGTGAGAGGATCTTTTGGTGATTGTTTTAACATTTTTTCCAAGATAAGCAGCATACATGCTAAAGATTACCTGGTGCCATATTTTGCTCCAAATCTTCAACTATTCTTAGGTGTATCTTTACTTACATGGGGATTCCTATTCATGAAGAAGCATGCCACTCTGTACCACAAAGAAGACTAACACCCTGGATTTCCACACAGACACTTTACCTTAAAATGTTTCACCTAAGTTACACATCTCACATCTAAAGCTCATGCAACCATCAAAACCAAAACAAAACAAAACAAAAAAACATCAAGACTGCATACCACCACACATTACATTGTCATCTACATGATGATTCCTGTCCTATCTGACTCTTAAATGTACCAGCATTTTGGATTGAGGGATTGAGGGAAGATGAATTTGTTATCCTCATACCCTCACCCCGACCCAGGGGGATATTACAAAAACCTCTGTCTACTCTCTATTCATCAGCATCAAGTCACACCCTGTAATCTAGTATCAAGAGAGGCTGAGGATTGTCACCATTCTTTAGAGCTTAAACTCTAAGAATCACTATGTTGCAGAAAAAGACAGATAAGGGAAAATTTCAAGGTCCATTAGCTTCTGTTAACAGTCACGTTCTACACGAATGTCAAGGTTTTTTTTTTTTTTTTTTTTTTTTATCAGGAACGTCACATTGTGGCTCATCGTTTTTCATAGCTGTGTAAGTGGTAAATTTAGAACACGATCCAGATGACTGAAGCTGTTATTGAACCCACTATGGACCTAGTGATCTCAGCAACATCGCTGTGTGCTGAGCCTCAGGTTATTTTATACACATGTGCTGGAGGCTGCAGATACAACCACAAACACCAGACAAGTCTAGACTTTATAGGGCTTTGAGTTTAATGCAGGAAGAAACCACATTCATAAATAGAGCTTCAGTGTGTGTTCACTGCAAGGAATAAAAAGACAAATTTGGCCTGAGAGAGGATAAGAGACCTTGTGGTTTCTCTACAACTCACTAATCAGCCATTATGCAAGACTGGAGGATCATGTGACGGATGTTTTGTAGCAGTGCTGATGCTCATCTCTAATAGAGAATGCAACTTCTTTCCTCTCAGATTCTTCTAGCCCAGGCGAGTCCTCATCTGTGGATGACTGACAGTTGTCTCCTCTGAAGCAAAAAAGAACTTATGCGTACAGCTGTCTATAACAGCTGGCTCTATTTGCATTTCATTTTTTAATTTAATTACTTCATTTTTGATTTCAGACATTCGTTGAAATTCATCACGTGTGATGGTCCCTTTTGGATTTGATTTAGTCATATTTTGTTGGTGTTCCTTCCTGCATGTAGAGTTTGCCATGAATCCTGGAAATTGATTTGCAGAAATAATAATAGTAAAAAAGAACTCTGGTATTGCTCCTTGAATTCAAGTTTATGTCTTTGGAATATGTCTTCAACCTCTCTGTGCTTTTATCTCTTTACCAGTAAAATGAAAATACTAGCAGCAGCTACATCAATGGACTCGAAAAGAACTTAGTCCATTTCTCATATATACACTTAAATGACTCATTACTCTTTCCCAGGCTGAAATTCACATAAGCATCTATCTTATCACCCCCAATCTTGCTCATCATACTAAGTCCATTTTCTCTTTCCACTCACTTCTTTAACAAATTCTTTTTCTCTAATATTTAAATTGGGAGCAAAATACCACTCTTTACCCGGGGAATGTAATGGGTCATTTAATAATGAGACCACAGAGATAATCAGTTAAGAACTACCTCCAACATTGCCTTGCCTCACTTTCCTTCATCAGCTGCATTGTCTTCTTTACGCTTGCTCCAAGCTTCACAATAGTGCCAGAATTACAGGATTACTGAACACATACATAAAATATTACCTTAGGTTTTCAGTAGCACCATCTACTGCACCCCCATGTTTGGGAGCCATGTTCATGAATGATATTAGCAATGATATTGGCAAGCACAGGGAGCTCTTCACAACTAACTAGAATTTTCTACTAATAGAATCAGAAAGAGTGCTTTCTTATTCTGCTTTGCACTCTACGACTAACACTCCCAAAGTGTCAGGCTCGATGTGCTTGCACATGCAATATTGGCATGACCTTTATGAGAGTAACCTGCTCCCTGATTGGATTTTGGACTTTAACCACAAGAACAAATCCATGCATAGTACTGTAAATTCAATCAAGAACCTGTGATTGGTGAGGTCTTAAACCACAGGTAAGACCTACTAGTGTTTCTTAACTCTCTTGACATAGTATCAAATCACCTTCAAATTTTATTTTTACAAACTTGGACAAAGGTTTAACCTGGAATGTGTCTTTTTGCAGTGAATGCAGGACAATTCAGAGATGCATGGTTATACAAGGTATTCAGAATAAAGGAGTGTAGGGCTCTGCCCTAAACAAGGCATTTATTCCATCACCCTTAATGCTCAGGAAATATTACCAAAGAGGGGGCTGAAATAATTTAAGAGCAGAAGATAGCAGAGTTGTGAAATGCTATCTTCTAAGCATGACATGGTCAAAGCAATTATGAACTCACAGCTTTTTTGTCTACTTGCATCGGGCCTATACAAGTTGGGCCCATGAGACACTCAGCTAGGTACAGAGAAGGGGATCAGAGGACTCTGTTACTTGCTGCTCGTAAATTGGCAGATAACAAATTCTGGAAGAAGGGAAAACATTATATTTCACCAGAAAGTGATGGAGAGTTCCAAACCCATTGTCATACAGATGACCCAGATTTAACTCTGGGACACACACACACACACACACACACACACACACACACACAGAGAGAGAGAGAGAGAGAGAGAGAGAGAGAGAATATTATGAATATGGAAAAGTTAGTTGTAAGAAAAAAACTGAGTCTGACAAGTATGTGAGGAAAAGAAGAGAAGGTGGGAGAAAAGCATAACCAGAGGCATTGTAAATATGTATGAACTTGTTAAAGAACTAAATTTATTAACAAAATATTTGTGTAATTAAATTAAAAATTTAACTATAATAATGCCTTCTATTATTTCTTTCCTTCCCTTTTTTTCTTCCTGCCCTTTTCTACCTTTCTTTCATTATTCATTTGTTGATCATTTGTTGATCTCATGACTACTCACTATAACCTACATGTAGAAACAGACTTCTGCAATACAGAAAATAAATGAAGGTATTCTTGTCCTTGTTGCCATTTCATAGTTAGGAAATATGGTCATCCTCATATCTGTCTTAGCAAGTGGCTGTGGGGATGGGCAGCTGTGGACTGAGGGGGAGGAAATGGTCTGGAGCAAGAGTGGGGCCAAGGCATGTCCAAACCCCAGAAATCTTGTCCTGAGATCAGCAACATTAGGGCCACTTTTCACCTTCTGCGTGTCCAAAGCACATGCCCTGCTCCCCTCCTTTTCCTACACTGTAGCCAGCAGCCAGATTAAACTAGCCCTCTCCATACAAGGTCATATCTGGCAAGCACCTGGAATTCCTCCTGAGGCAGATGGAATATCCTCTGCACCTTGGCCCTGGCCAATTAGGTTCACCTGCCCCAATAGCCCGCACTCACCACAAAGGTTTAAAAAGCCTTTGCCCCCTCACTTAAATGAGCTGTCTTATTGAAGCCTTTCTTCCTAGAGTTTGTTCTCATAGCACTCACCCACTAATGCCTGAGGTCTTATCACCCCTGGCCATTCTCACCTAGCTTTCTCACGGGGGAGGGGGGGCACCAGTCATGATTATGGGTGATGACATCATTAACTGTTTGGGGATCAGAGTGGGAATGACAAGAGGTGACATTATCTTCATAAGTCTCCATCATAATATCTTTCTACCTCTTGGATGTACTTAACCAGTTACTAGCATTGGCCATGTATTATGACTGAAATTTCTTGTTTTCTGCTCTGTTCCAGGACAGTAGCAGTAATCAGCCCGAAGTCCCAGCAAACTGCCCCATACAACCTGTTCAGACTATTTTCCTGCTTTCAGGTCATAATATGGTTTAGGACATGGGTTAGAGTGTTGGGACTGCTGAGATCCCAATATCATTAAAGAACTTTTGTCAAAATACAGAAAGCTCAAGATAAGGAGATTCTGGACATGGTCTTCCTGCACCTGAATGCCTTGGTGGAGAAGGAAGGAAATGGACTGTTCTCTGCCATTAGGCTTCTTTATAGGCAAGGATGTCATTTTTGTCTAACAATGTCAAGCTATTCTGTGCTGATTTCCACCTCCCCTGATGTCATGATATGACTCACCTTCTCTACCATAATGTCTTCATCTCTAGATCCCTCACAATTGTGTCCCCCTTTCCTTATACTACAGTTTTCAGCATGATCAGTGTCATTATCACTGAGGATTGCTTATCTGTCTCTTGAACCCCATATAGCACTCACTAATTCCATCTAAAACATTTGCCAGCTTGCATTTATCATGCTCTGGATTCTCTCTTTGCTGCTTGCTATCCTGTAAAATCCTAATGTTGCTGGCTACTTAAAACAGTTGACTATAAATTGCATTTATCAAATTATTTTATTGTTAGTTCTCTGGGCTTTGCCTGCCTTTGTCATGCTACTCATGACAAGGCTTTAGGTAATGCTTGTGCTCATTTTGCTGTTCTTCCTCATTCATCGCTTGCCTTCATGCATCCATTTTGTCATATTCTTCTAGGTTTAGGCTGATTTGGGTACATTCTTGGTTGTTGTTTCGGTCTACCTATCTTTCCTTCTGATGATGCAACAACAGCAGCTATTTCTGTGTTAGTTCTCAACTTTATGTCCTCACATCATCAGTGATAGACCTTCAAACTGATTCTCCAGAGGTTCTTGTAGGACATTTCCATGAAGAGTGAATGTCGAGCTTGGCTTCTGCAGGGAATCCTGCAGTGATATAGTCTCTGCTTTGGCTAAACAGATAAATTTTAAGAGACAATGCCAGTTTATCAGTTTATCAGTTTGGAGGATTTCCTTAACTTTTCTCCTCCTTGGTCCCTGACCTCATAATGGTTAAGAAAACAAACATCCTTTTGAGCATGAAAGAAGACAGGGGCTTTTAAGTAAAAGTGACATCAGTGTCCTTAGAACCACCTTACCAGAATCATCTCATTCCTGTATGAGCTTCACTAACTCTTGAGTCTGTAACTGTCCTCACTGTTGACCAATATTCTCTCCTGCAGAATGCTGAAAGCAGTGCAGGAAAGGCCCAAGATCCTTAGGTCACAGCTTCAAATAGACACAGAATGAATGTTCCATTTCCAGTGACTTTCTTTCAACTTACTCCAATTTCTGTCTCATTAAAATGAAAGACTCATTTCAATCTGTCCACACTGTTAGCACCAGCAAAGGCATTGCAAAGATCACACCTTTGAGAGGACCAAGATCAAGGAGCAACTTTTTGTAGAAAAAAATCTGCTAAAATGTCATATAAGAAGAGAAACAATTTAAAATATTTTAGATGCCACTTAGTATGCACAGTACTCTATTACAGAACGAGAGCTGGGAGCCAGGCCAAATATTGAGAAAAGTCTCATGAAGAGCATGACTCAAAGGAGTGACACTCAGTACAGATCCAAGGACGGGAAACCACAGGTCTTTCTTCCCCTTTTTATTATGCTGCTTCAAGCACCAGTTTCTCTGCAGTCCCTGTACTATGATGTGTTTCATATCGACAACTGACTCAGGGGACTCTTCTTTCCCACAGAGCAGCTTCCCACTTCCTATAAGAAGAATGGAGGAAAGGTAAGATGCTTTTTGAGACATTCTCTGCAAATCTATCATCTATTTTTCTTAGTCCATAACCTTATAAATACATCTTGAGATGGAGAACCCCAGGAGTCTCATGTGTTTTTTGTGGAAACAGGAGTCATCAAAGTTCCCTTCATGACAGCACTGTAGGCTGGCAGACAGGGCTGCTGGAAGCCAGTGAACAAAGGTGGTGTCCTCTCTTGTACCTTCCCCCACACTCCTCTCCCCCAAAGTATTCAAATGTGCTGCTGTTGTTAGAATTCTGCCACTCTCCTTAACTTGACAAGCGTATGGGTAAAGGCACCATCTCTAAAAGCACAGTTTTGTCAGTACATCGGTTACCTGTATCTCCTGTAATGGAAAGTTTCAATTTCTTTGTCCATTTCTGCCTCAGTAGGCAACATATGGTCTAAAAATGAGTGACTGTGAGGAACAAAATTAAGTCAATTTATCAATAATGCACATATTTAGGGAAAGTTACATGAAATTTTGAACCCATCTCCAACCTCCGAAAAGAACATGGAGTGTGGAGTTTTAACAACTATTGTAAAGTAGAAGATATCTGAACCCAAGAACGATTGTTGCTGTGATTGCAAAGTACACCCGTGTTCTGCCCCAGGCACTCAATATTAATTTTGTTCTTTGATAATTTCATTTATGACATAATGTACTCTGATTATTCTTCCAAAATCTCTCAACTATTGCTTCCATCTCTGTCAATCACTTTCTGCACCAGTTCATTTTTGAGATTAGCACTTTTAGTTTTGTTTTGTAAAATATATTTTGTATGCCAACTGGGTGATTTAAACCAGCTATTGGCACCTAGTTTTGTTACTAGCGTGCACCTGATGGAAGCCAATGGTCTATCCTATCCTTGAATCTTTCTTTAGTTAATTATTTAGCTGGGAAAAATAGCCCTCCTAGTATACATCCTTCATCGATGCCTGGATGTTCATAGGAATATTTTTGTCCATTATCTGTGTGGGTATTCCCAAATGCTCTGAGTCTGTGACTGGAATGACTGTGTCTTGGTGAGGAGACATTATTTTGAAGCTCTTCTCCTTATTTTTCTTTCTCTTTCTTTCTTTCTTTCTTTCTTTCTTTCTTTCTTTCTTTCTTTCTTTCTTTCTTTCTTTCTTTCTGTTGCTTCTTTTCTTGCTGCTTTACTCTTTGAGTTTTTTATGTTCTCTAGACACCAGTCTTCTGCTGTATGTAGAGCTGGCCAATCGTATTGTTTTTACTTTAGTTGGGTATTTATTCCTGTCTTCTTAAAGTCCATTCTTTAAGTTTATTCAAGTCCTCTCTGAATTATTTGAACCCCTGAACACGTTTGTAATTGTTCTTTTGAACTCTTGTCTTGAGCTTCATCTAAATTATACTCAGTGGGGATACATACTATAGGACTAATGATCTTTAGGAAAGACATACCGTTTTTATTTTTCATATTGTTTACAATTTTTGATAGGATCTTAGCATCTGGAATTTGGTTCTTGGTTATGTCTTTTTGTACAAATATTTGGTCACCATTTTGAAGTCCCCAGGTGCATCAGAGACTACATAATTTGGAGAAATCTGAAAGGAACAAAGTTTTGGGGAGGAAGCCTCTTACCAGGGGCTTGCCAGTCCTACAGAGAAGGCCAAGGTGGCATAGCTAGCTTGAGAGCCAGAATAGTTCCAAGAGGGTGTAAACAAGGAAAGTGGTTTCTATCAAGATGTGTGTGACTCTTGATTGGTAGTTGTATTTTTCGGGGTGTGGAACATTATTTTTCTATGCTCTTCCAGCTCTATGATGTTTATTTTACATGTAACTGTTATTTTGCTGATAGGTTTTCCTTTGCAAGTAAACAGTCACATGTTCCTGCCACATTTAACATCAGTGTTATTTATGTGTCATCTTCTTCTGGCATGTTATTTTTTATTTTAATTTTTTAAAATTTATTTATTCCCCTTACATCCAGATTGCAGTTTCCCTCTCATTTTGGCTCCTCCCTGTCACCCTTTTCCTGTTCTCCTTCAAAAAGGTAGCCCTCCACCACCAACTCACTTCAGCACATCAAGTCACAGCAAAGCTGAGGTCATTCTTATCCACCTAGGCTTGCATCCAAGCAAACCAGTTAAGTTAGGAGGAATTGATCAAAAGCAGGCAACTGAGTCCATGTCATAGACAGTACCTGCTCAACTTACTAGGGAACCTACATGCAGATCAAACTGTTCATTGGTTACATATGTGTAGGGGGCTTAGGCCCAGCCCATGCATGCTTTTTTATTGGTGCTTTCATCTCTGTAGGACCCCATGGGTCTAAGTTATTGACTCTATTGGTCTTCTTATGGTATTCTTGTACCCCTTGGATACTTCTGTCTTTCACTCTCACCCTTCCAATATTGTTGGAATGGTCCTATATTTTTGTAGTTTAAGGAAAATTCTTAATCATGGAATTAGTTTTCTCTGCTTTAGTCTGCATCTCAGATCTATCTTTTGCACAAAGGGTACCTATGATCTCCAAAGTTGAGATTTTTTTCTATTTCCCTTCCCTTCCCTTCCCTTCCCTTCCCTTCCCTTCCCTTCCTTTCCTTTCCCTTCCCTTCCCTTCCCTTCCCTTCCCTTCCCTTCCCTTCCCTTCCCTTCCCTTCCCTTCCCTTCCCTTCCCTTCCCTTCCCTTCCCTTCCCTTCCCTTCCCTTTCTTTCTTCCTTTCCCTTCCCTTCCTTTCCTTATTCTTCTGTCTTTGATGTTTTCCCTTCCTTCAGTCCAGGCTTTTCAAGAATTCACTAAGTAGCTCAGACTGTGCTTGGATTCATTGAAATCTTCCTGGCCCAGCCTGTTGAGTCTTTCTTCTCTGTAAACATTGCTGTAAATGTTTCTGTGTCACAATGTCCTCTATTTAGCACAGTGGTCACTTTCCCCCTTCCTTTTATTTTTTCCCCAATTTGTAATTTATTCTTCAAGAATGTTAGAATTTTATTTAATCTCAGAATCAATGCCTAAATTCCAGCTGAAACTCTTCTAGGGCATCAAAAATAGCCATTTATTGGACACTCCTCCATTAGAAAATGACAAAGTTCATCATTAGCTATCTTGCAGCATAAGCCATTCTTTCAAAAACACTAGAACTTTCTGTTTACAGAGTCATCAGGAATTATATTTTTTTTTCTTTTTCTGTGTGTTTGGAACTAAACTTCCTCTAAAATACTTGCAAAAACATTTAATCTAAATTTGTATCTACAGTTGAAGTTATCATTAATATATTCATTTGTGAATAATTATCACATACATAATTTATATATGGTATATACATATGTAATATTTGTGAATAATAATAAATCAGTGAGAATTCTCAGTTACTCACTGTGTCTCAATAGAGAGATGCACACTTGTGATAGAACAATAGACAACAGAAAAGTGCTTACTGTCCTTGAAGGCTTTCCTGATTTCTAGTTTCAATCTGAAATGGAGACTGAGTCACAGTAGCCTAAGGTTTGGTTCTTTTCACACTGGTCTTAGTATGAAGTGGCATTACCTTCATGACTGTCATTTCTTATTTTCATATTTTCCTGTTTGAAAGCCTTCTACCATCCCAGCATTACTGAGAACTGCTCTTGGTCATGCTTCTGGCTTCTAAGTTCCTGTATCAGAGATGAACCAGCCTTTGGACTGAAAGAAAGTTGGGTTCAGAGATCTATTTCCTCTGACACATCCTGAGACACTGAGTGTCTATACTGCAGCCATCAACTACTGTCAAATCAGCACAGGACATAGTATGTAAATAGCCCAAATAAATATAAGCTGGATTTAAATTAAAGCTTCAGAAATACTGGTTTTGATAAATTACTTAATATCTATAGTCCTGTTTCTTCTCCTAATAAACCAGGTCAGTCATTATCACATAGTAGGGTGGTCCTGAGAATCAGAGTACACAGCAGGTGCTCATGTCTTTTTTTTTTTTTTTTTTTTTTTGTTGTTGTTGTTCTAGGAACACTAATGGAGATCTCCTAAGCAAGGATCTAAGCAACTCAACCTGGGAAACCAACAGCATATCACTGAATGGAAGTTACTACAATGACACTACACCTTGTGATGTCAAGGACCAAGCCATGATTTTGCTTTCCCTCATCATTTCTGCGGTTGGGATGGTACTAAATTCCATAGTGCTGTGGTTCCTGGGCTTCCGGATACACAGGAATGCCTTCTCTGTCTACATCCTCAACCTGGCTATGGCTGACTTACTCTTCCTGTGCTTTCAGTTTGTGTTTTGCCTTCTGGCTATCATTTACATCTTTTACTCCATTTATGTAGACATCCCCTTGTTTTTTTATGTTGTGCCAAATTTTGCTTACCTTTCGGGCCTGAGCATTCTCAGTGCCATTAGCACTGAACGCTGCCTGTCTGTCCTGTGGCCCATCTGGTATCACTGTAGACGTCCTAGACACACATCAGCTGTCACCTGTATCTTCCTTTGGGCACTGTCCCTAATGTTGGGTCTCCTGAAAGGAAATGCATGTGGCTTACTGTATGATAATTTTGACTTCGACTTCTTTTGGTGTTTTAGATTTTATGTCATCAATACTGTATGGTCAATTGTTTTATTTGTGGTTCTCTGTGGGTTCAGCCTCATCCTGCTTGTCAGGATCTTCTGTGGCTCACACAGAATTCCTATGACCAGGCTGTATGTAATCATTGCACTCACAGTGCTGCTCTTCCTGATCTTTGGTCTTCCCTTTGGGATCTACTGGCTCCTCTACGAAGGGCTTCAACATTTGTATTATATTAAAAATTGTGATTTTTATCATGATACACTATTCCTATCCTGCATTAACAGCTGTGCCAACCCCATCATTTACTTCCTTGCTGGCTCCATTAGGCACCGCAGGTTCCAGCAGAAAAGCCTGAAGTTATTGCTGCAGAGAGCCATGCAGGACACTCCAGAGGAGGAAGAAGGTGGAGAGAGGGGTACTTCAGGAAAAGTGGAAACAGTCTAGTGTACCAGCTGAGATCTGCTTCTATCAGAAATGGTTTTGAGAGAGAAATATGTTTCTTATTTGTGTGGGCTATTTTCACAACATTTTTCAGTTTGTTGCCTGGTCTTCAATAAGTTAAAAAAACAACAATCATTTTTGTGATAGTTGAGAGATACAGATCTTGTGTCTGGAACATTTTTGGAGCTGTGTTACTCAGAGCTTCACAATCTCCTTCTGATGGCGCTCCTTAAAAGCGTCTGGGGACAAAGACTGATACTGTTGACAAGTCCCTCTTTCATCAGAAGGCTAAAGAAAGTGCAAGAAAGGGTTGCATTTCTTTAGTTACTGAAATTTATAGTGCTTAAACAAATGCTATATCTTGAAAAACATTTCTTTCTCAATGTTTCAAGAGTTAAATAGATAAACTTTATGATCCTAGTAGTTAATTTCTGTAGGTCATAAAGAATGTGATCGTCTTTCACATATATAGGAGCTGTTTGGGAGTGATAAGGAGGTGAGGGCTTATTGGAAGAAATGTGTCACTGGGAGGGCACTTTGAAGTTTCAAAAGCACACATTATTTCCATCTTCCCTTTTCTCTCTCTGTGTATGTGTGTATTTGTCTTTCTATCTGTCTTATGCATATCAGATGTTTGCAATGAGCTATTGCTACAGTACCATGTGTCCCTGTTTGCTGGCCTCCTGCCATGCTCTCTGCCATGATGATGATGGATACAAACCCTCTGGAACCTGGAGCTTCCAAATTAATTTTTTTAGAAGTTTTCTTGATCAGAATAAGTAGAAAAGTAACCAGGACATAAGATTGTGCCAAGGACTGGGATATTGCTGTCGTAAGCCTGACTGTGATGCTCTTCGAAATTATGTGGAAGACTTGGGGACATTGGAATAGGAAAAGAGTTGATTGCTGTAAGTGGGCCTTAAGTGGAAGCTTGGAAGACAGTGATGCTGCAAATATGATAAAGATCATTTCAAGAGGTTTCAGAGGGGATCAAGATAGCAACAGGTCCCAGAGACTATTACTGTGGAATTTTGCAAAGAATGTGACTGCTTTTTGGTTGCATGCGGGTTGATGCCCCAGGTCCCGCCTCTGAGAAAAAGGTATCAGACCGGTCTGATGCTCTTTGGGTGGATGACACCTAAACGAACATCGGTACAAAGTCCCAATTTATTTCTAATATCAGAGATCAGACCTCTACTCTTGCCTGATGCATCTAAAACAAAAAGGGGGAACTGTAGAGAGATGCGGAATGCTATGCCTTAAAGATGGAGTTGGTTTCCGCCTTCCACCTTCCCGATGGTGAGTGCTCTCTGTCACGAACAATTCCACATTTGGCTAAGGCTGAGGATCTGGCTTGCTTCCATGTATGTGGACCTATCTGCATTGCCCACGTGGCACGCCTGGGTTGGCTACCCAGAGGCTATTTAAGCTGTGGGCTGGCTTTCCCCAGGGTCTGAGGATTGTTCAAGGTTCCTGAATAAACTGCATTGAAAAAAATAAAATAAAATAAAATAAAAAAGATCAGTTAAAAAAAAAAAAAGAATGTGCCCGAAGCAAAATTGAAAGGTTTTGGACTAGTTTGGTTTGCAGAGCAGATTACATCAACATGAGGAAGAACAAGCAGGGCAAAAAGAATAACAAATGTCCAATTTGAGGACTGAAAATGCCCCAGAAAATTTAATGTTGGAGCTAAGTGTTTTGCTCAAAGAGAGCAACTGTTTAAAGAGAGACCTGTTGTGAAACAGAATAAGGGGAGTGCCACTAAATAGGAAGACCTCACCCAGCTAAACTTCCAACTTTCAAAAGGGAAATGCCTAAACACTCTTCTAAAACAAAGGAAATAAATGAAAGAAATAAGTCAAAGCATAAGTAAATGTAATTTCAGGAAGGGGTGAGGTTCCATACAAAGCTAGGAGTAAAAATTGGCAGCATCAATCATGTGCTTCTGGCCTTCCAGTCAAGAAGAATGCAGAAGTAAAGGGGTTGTGAGATGTTCCTCCAAGGTTGCCAAAAGCCACTGAGCCAGCCCTGTGGCAGGGCAGTCCTTGTGTGGAGGCCCAGAGAGGCTACTGTGAAAATCAAGCCTAGATTATTATTATTATTATTGTTGTTGTTGTTGTTGTTGTTATTATTATTATTATTATTTTTTCTGGAGACCTAAAATGTTGGAGACACTAGAACTGTGGGATACCTACTAAGGAAAGATGCAAAGAGTATGTGAAATCAGCCCAAGAGATAGGAGTGAAATGTGTTACAGTTGTAAATCTGAAAATGCAGACCTATCTCAGCCTTTTGACATCAAGACATGGAACTATCAGATTTGGAGTTTCTCTGGATTTTAATTTTGGCTTGGCCCAGTATTTCCTCATTCTTCTCTTTCTCCCATTCCTCTCTTTTTGATTGGTAATGTATGTTCTGTGCCTTTGTATATTGGAAATATGTACTTTGGTTTTTCATTTGAAAAAGGGTTACAATTACGAGATTGTCTTGAGTCTCAGTAGAGACTTTGGAATTTTTTTTTTAATTACACTTTATTCACTTTGTATCCCCCCATAAGGCCCTCCTTCCTCTCCTTCCAGTTCCACCCTCCTCTCCCTCTTCTTCATACATGCCTCTCCCCAAGTCCACTGATAGTGGAGGTCCTCCTCTCCGTCCTTCTGATCTTAGTCTATCAGATCACATCAGGAATGGATGCATTGTCATCTTCTGTGGCCTGGTAAGGCTGCTCCCCCCTCAGGGGGAGGTGATCAAAGAGCAGGCCAATCAGATTATGTCAGAGGCAGTCCCTCTTCCCATTACAATGGAACCCACTTGGACACTAAACTGCCATGGGCTACATCTGGGCAGGGGTTCTAGGTTATTTCTATGCCTGGTACTTGGTTGGAGTATGAGTTTCTGGGAAGACCCCTGTGTTCAAATTTTCTGGTTCTGTAGCTCTGCTTGTGGGATTCCTGTCCTCTGCAGCTCTTACTATTTCCCACTTCTTACATAAGATTCCATGCACTCTGCCCAACAATTGGCCATAAGTTTCAGCATCTGCTTTGATAGTCTGCAGGGCAGAGCCTTTCAGAGGCCCTCTGTGGCAGGTTTCTAGGTTGTTTCCTGTTTTCTTCTTCTTCTGATGTCCATTCCCTTTGCCTTTCGGGATGGGGATTAAGCATTTTAGTCAGGGTCCTCTCTCTTGTTTAGTTTCTTTAGATGTACAGATTTTAGTAGGTTTATCCTATGTTATATGTCTATATGAGTGAGTATATACCGTGTGTGTCTTTCTGCTTCTGGGACAGCTCACTCAAGATGATCCTTTCCAGGTCCCACCATTTACCTGCAAATTTCATGATTTCCTTATTTTTCATTGCTGAGTAATACTCCATTGTGTAGATGTACCACAATTTCTGCATCCATCTTTTAGTTGAGGGGCATCTGGGCTGTTTCCAGCTTTTGGCTGTTGTAAATAAAGCTGCTACAAACATGGTTGAGCAAATGTCCTTATTATGTAGTTGAGCCTCTTTTGGATATATGCCTAGGAGTCTGAGAAAGCGCCAGATTGCTTTCCAGAGTGGTTGTACAAGTTTACATTCCCACCAGCAGTGGAGGAGGGTTCCCCTTTCTCCACAGCCTCTCCAGCATGTGTTGTCACTTGAGTTTTTCATCTTGGCCATTCTGATGGGTGTAAGGTGAAATCTCAGGGTCATTTTGATTTGCATTTCCCTGATGGCTAATGAGATTGAGCATTTCTTTAAGTGTTTCTGTGCCATTCAATATTCCTCTACAGAGAATTCTCTGTTTAGCTCTGTTCCCCATTTTTTAATTGGATTACTTGGTTTGCTGCTTTTCAACTTCTTTAGTTCTTTATCCTTATTTTATGTCTAATATCCACTTATAAGTGAGTGTATTCCATGTGTGTCGTTCTGCTTCTAGGATACCTCACTCAGGATGATCTTTTCTAGTTCCCCCCATTTGCCTGCAATTTTCATGATTTCCTTGTTTTTAATTGCTATGTAGTATTCCATTGTGTAAATGTACCACGATTTTTGTACCCATTCCTCAGCTGAGGGACATCTGAGTTATTTCCCAGGGGGAGGTGATCAAAGAGCAGGCCATGAGTTCATGTCAGAGACAGTCCCTGTTCCTATTACTGGGGAACCGTCTTGGACACTGAGCTACCATGGGCTACAAGATGATGATTTTAATTCATCTTACTTTTATATTCCTCAATTTTATTGATTTATTCTTTTTATTTTCTGTCTCTCACTCACCAAAAGATGTGTCAACCATATCATATTATTGTTCTGTGTATATTGACTCTTTAAAATACATTCTAGTTGTAAGTGAAATTATGTGAGTTTTTTCTCTTTACATTAATCTTATAAAAATAGCATCATGAACATTAAATCACCCACATTACACCAAATAACCAGGATTCCATGCTGTCAACAGTTGAGTAACCATGTTCTGTATGTGACTGCCACAGTTTCATGATCAATTCCTCCATTGTTCCCTGCCTGGGTGACTCCCTTGCCTTGTTTAATGGGAATAATTATTAAGTAAACATGAAAGACATACTTTTTGTAGAGTGATATACCTTTGTCCATTCCTTAATTTTTAGCTAAAATGGCTTTATTTTCAAATAGAAATCTGGTATGATTTTTAAGTCTTTGTAATTATTTTGTGTTTTCTTTTGTTTTTGAGATTATTATATAGTAATATAATTTCCTTTCCCTTTCTCCATCCTTATCTACCTCCTTGCTTTGTTTCACATTAATCACCATTTTCATCACTACTTGTTTTTACACACACACACACACACACACACACACACACACACACACACACATTCTTAAGTATAATAATGTTCTCAGTCTACATGTTACTTTTTTTTTAAAGCTGACACATTTATATTGTATAATCAGTTTGTGTGGTTTTTTTAAGGGGAAGACTAGTTCTCCTAGTTTCAGCATTTCTTAGTTGCTTGCTATCTCTTGTGTAGTTTTGAGGTCTTCTGGTGTTATTCCCATCCAGTTTGCTGTGTCTATTGTTGCTGTTCAGCTCATTTTTGGAGATTCATGTTGGTGAGAGTTTATGTATGTAGCTTCTGATATTACTTGAAGACACAATCTCACAGCAAACTTGTAGATCATCCTGATCTCAAAATCTGTAATCCCAACCTCCCCACTCTTTCTGCAATGATACCAAAGCCTTAGGTGCAGGTGCATTACAGATGCACTCATTGGAACTGGGCTCCACAACTGCATTTTGATTGGTTGTGGTTTTCCATATTAGTCTATATCTGTTGCAAAAAGAAATTAATTTGATGAGGGGTGTGGACTATATTCATTATTGGCTGTAAGAATTATCCTGGAGTTTAATAAAGTTGTGGTTGTAAGTTCTCTTTGAAGATCGAAGATCTCACTGTTCCTTGGTAGATGGCTACATTTTCAGTGACAGGCATAACTTCATTCTTGTTGGGCTCATCTTAAATACAATTACAGACTATTGGTTACCACTAAATTATTTACCCTTATGGTTATCATGACATGCTGGTCATTGTTGAGGTTTATAGCTGGGTAAGATTGTTCATTGTTTTCTTCCTTACAAAGTTTGTATAATTCCTTTTCATCCAGTAAGGTTAGTTCTCAGGGAGGAGGCAATGAAGTCATTTCAATCTCATACCTCTGGGCTTTGTGTCTAAATTGAATTGACCTCTCAGAAAAAGGGCTTTACAGTCCACCTCTGGGAGACAAATTCAGAGAAATATCCCATATGTTTTAGGAGTCTCTTAAAAATCCATGCTGTTCTTTATATTTAAATGTACTACAAGTCTCTATATTTAGTTTCTGTATTAGACAATGCACATTAAGTGAATATTCATATAGACGTATTATTACTGAATACTCAGCTTTTCTCTTTTTGGGGCTTTCTCTCATTTATGTTTGTACTTCTCGGTATTGAGCACCAGTTCTTGTGCAAAATGAACTCCATTCTCATCCCTATTCAATTCTTTTCTTTTCTTTTTCTTTTTGCATTCTTATATCTTTTGGTCTTCTTTGGCTCAACTGAATATTTTTTTCACTCCATTTTTATTTTCTATCATGGCATGGCATTCTTTTTACAATAATCATGTATAAACTGGCTCAGCAGCAGAGACTCTCTCTTCCTGCCTGATGACCTAGGCTCTCAGGATTCCACGAGGTGGCAATGGAGAATTAACTCCTGAGAGTTTTCTTCTGATCTTGACACTCTATCCACATCATCTATGAAGTTGTATAATGCAAACACACAAGCACACATGACATAAAAAATAAAAACCTTAAATATTCGTTTATTTACCATCCTAAAAATTTACAGGGTGTATTTGAAGTTAAAAATGAAATGTAGAGCAGTTTTTTTTTTTTGGCTCAGTATGAGTGTGATTCTCTATAGTCATATGAAGATGTACATCCTTTAACAACAGCTAAGAAAATGAGTGAAAAAGAACAGTTTCTCACTGTAGTATGATTCAAATGTAGGCCTATTTTGGAGATGGAAATGAAAGAGTGGCTTGTGATACTTGTAACTGTGAGCAGCACTGTGTGGACAGGGATGTAATTACATGCTTGGGAAATGAACAGGAAATTAAGTCCAGGTTTTGATTTGGAGCCGAGTACCAGGCCCTCATTGTGAAGTTCAGTGTTGGAGTTCTTCTTGACTACCTCCAAGTCAGTGTTCACAGGTGAGCCACGAAAATAGAATCAGCAAAAAGAAAACATCTTCATCTAATACCCATCCTGCAGTAGTGATTGGCAGAGTGAGGGAGGAGCAAAAATTGATGTGCTGTGCAGAAGGCAAGAAGAATATCAGAGGGTTTGGTTAAGAGCTCAGTGCTAATCTTCATAAAATGATCTGGCACTATTTTTAAAATAATATTGAAAATAGTCTTTTATTAATTTTTAAAAATTTACTTACTTTAAGTCCCCATCATAGCACCCTCGATCATTTCCTCCTGGTTCTACCCTCCCTCTCTCCCTCCCTCTGCCCCCCATCCCTCTTCCCTAGTCCTCAGAAAGGGGGAGCTCTCCTCCTCTACCAACTGACCCCACCCTATCCAGTCTCAGCCTGGATCTTCTTTCTGAAAATAGATTTTTTAAATATAATATATTCCAATTATGGTTTCCCCTACCCTATACCCTCTCCACTCCCCCATCTACCCAAAACTACATCCTTTCTTTCTCTCTCTCTCATTAGGATTCAAAGAGGAATTTTATTATTAAATAATAATAAAATGAAATAAACAAACAAGAAATAAAAGAAAATGAGTCAAAGAAAAAGCTCAAAAATATACATAGACACAGAGACACATGTTTTCTCCTACACATAAATCCCATAAAAATGCTGTTTTAGGGTTTCTATTGCTGTGAAAAGATACCATGATCATGGCAACTCTCATAAAGAAAAACATTTAATTGACGCTGGCTTACAGTTTCAGAGGTTCAGTCCATTATCATCATGGTGGGAAGCATGGCAGCATGCAGGCAGACGTGGTCCTGGAGAAGGAGCTGAGAGTTCTACATCTGGACTATTAATAAAACAAGCTCTGAACACAGGCCAGGACTGAAGACAGAGCTGCCTGCAGAGGTATCTAACAGAGACCTAGGCTCTCATTGGACAGACCTGAGTATCTGCCTATATTATTGCCAATCAGAGGCTCCCTTGTAATGAATGTGCCTATGGTTGTAGTTATAGGACTCAAGTACACATCAGTTTGTTATTAGTCTTGGTGGCCCAGGGACTGTCTCTATCACTTGCCCTCCATCACCAAGTAACACAACTATGACCAAGCCAATGTCATATACTCATATACCAAACAATAAAAGTGCTTAGGACCAGGCAGGAAACTCTGCTCCAGTGACACAGATCAATGTGACACACATCATCACCAGGTTTCCTTTGAGCTTTGGGGCAAAGCCAAGAGCTGAAAACTTTTAAAGCTTTGTCACTCAGTAACCCCTAGCACAAAATCAGCCTGGGCATCCAAGGGGACTGCCTTCCTTAAAAGGACTTCAATCTTGAAATGTAGTGTACGGCAATGCTTGCTTTATTCAAGTTAAGACATAAAAATAAGCAGAGCTCTTTTTCATGGAATTTTTTACTGAATAGGTAAGACCTTATGCTGAGAATATATGTAGCCCACAGGTCTACGCAAGGGTCCAGTCCATATAATAACTACTTAGCCAGGGCTGAACATAATACGCTGGGTACATGGCCATCTTAACAGTAGACTTTACATAGTGTGGGCTTTCATCCTGTTTCTGCACTGTGCTTGTTTTGATGGGCTGTGAGTTCAGAGTATGACAAGCTTGGTGTCATGCTGGGGATTCAGTATAATATGGAAACCTGGGATAATCTATGTTCAGGGATTAGCCTATATCCTGTACCAATGCTAAAGTCAGTGACTAAGCCACATATGTGAGACTACCCTGGCACCAGAGAGATGCTTCTATGTGTAGGAAACCTCACAACATACCAACACCTCCTTAATATTGTAAAAGGCATATTAGAGAATTTCAAACAAATACCTAAAGAAAACTTCAAGAAGATGTCAAAGAAAAAATATAGCAGCAGTAGAAAAAAAGAGCTTGATAATGGGAAAGATTTTGAAAATTTGCTGGCCATAGTCCATGGCAGAGGTGTTAAACACATGAACCTGTAGTAGCTGTGGCTACCTGCACAAGAGCAAATGTGGGGCATGTGGACTGTGCAACTGGGGAAATCAGCATGGAGCTTTAGTGGGGTTGAGACCTCCTCAAACCCTGAGAATCTCAGTCTTGGGTCCAGCAGGTGTAATAATTATGCTTACATGCTCCAATGCAAATAGTCTAAACAGCCCCTACCTCCACGATTCTTGGGTAGTCATACCGCCTGGCACCTGGAATTCTTCTCCATGTAAATAAAACATCACCAGCATTGTTCTAACCAATGAAATGCACTCACCCTAAAAAACCCTCCCCACTCACCAATGTTTATGTAGTTCCTGCTCACTTCGAATAAACTTGAATAAACTTGAACAAGCTGGAAGGTCTCTTTAAGCTATAAGAGCTTAAAGAACTGTTTTGGAGACACCCGATGCTGGAATCCTTGGACCTGCCCAGCTAGCCACTCAGGTCTGGTATCAGCACACTCCAATGCCTGAATGCTCCAAAGAGAAGAAGCAGAACCCTGGCCTACTATCATCCACAAGAGCTGTAACACTGAAATCCTTGGAGAAGGCCTTTCTCGCTCTCTGACCTCCTAGCTGGACTGGGATCCTGCAGACTCAGCTGTTCCAGGATCCATCCCATCCTTTCCAGTCAAGTGTGCCGTGGTGCCTGAACACTCCTGCGGGAGGCAGTGCAGCAAAGAACCACCATCAAGCCCGTTAAAAATTCCAGAGAGTTCCAAGTTCCTGTTGTAGAATTGGAAACAGGAATCAGGAAATCAGGTTGGATAATTATAAAAAAATCCAAAATTGATCAGTAGTATGGCCCAGCTATACTACTCCTTGGCACATATCTACAGGGCTTGACATCCTACTCCGAAGATACTTTCTCCGCCATGTTTATTTACACTCTCTTCACAATAGTGAGGAAATGGAAACAACCCAAATCTCTTTCAACTGATGAATGGATAAGGCATAGTGGATAGTGTTCAGGTATAAAGAAAATGAAATTGTTAAATTTGGAGGTAAATGGATGGAACTAAGAGAAACAACACAGATCGAGAAAGTTTAACACTGCATGTTGTACCTTATGTGTGGATCCTAACTTCAAATCTTTATATTTGCGCTTATAATCTGAAGTATCCACAGAAACCAAATGCCCTACTTTTGTTTCTATTGTTGTGTTAACCAACATGTGAAGGAAAGTGATTATTTGGCTTATATATTGTGGGTCTACTCTACTGGGGAAAGCCAAGGCAGGAAACCCAGGACAGGAACCCACAGTTTGGAACTAGAACAGAAGGCATGAAAGAATTCTGTCTACTGGCTTGTTCTCTATGGCTTGCTCAGTCTGCTTTCTTTTTCAATGCTGTTTATTCAGGAACATTGAACAATCCTCGGACCCCGGGGAAAGCCAGCCCACAGCTTAAATAGCCTCTGGGTAGCCAACCCAGGCGTGCCACGGGGGCAATGCAGATAGGTCCACATACATGGAAGCAAGCCAGATCCTCGGCCTTAGCCAAATGTGGAGTTGTTCGTGACAGAGAGCACTCACCATCGGGAAGGTGGAAGGCGGAAACCAGCTCCATCTTTAAGGCATAGCATTCCGCAGCTCTCTACAGTTCCCCCTTTTTGTTTTAGACGCATCAGGCAAGAGTAGAGGTCTGATCTCTGATATTAGAAATAAATTGGGACTTTGTATAGATGTTCATTTAGGTGTCATCCACCCAAAGAGCATCAGACCCGTCTGATACCTTTTTCTCAGAGGCGGGACCTGGGGCATCAACCCGCATGCAATCAGACATGCTCTTCTCTGGGTCCAAAGCTGCTGACCCTGAGTGCAGTGCTTAGCCTCGCATCCTGAGCGTATCAGTCTGCTTTCTTATATTACTCAAGACCACCTGAGCAGGGGTGGCAATGTTTACCATAGTATCCTCTTCCTACATCAAGAATTAATCAAGAGAATTTTCACAGAGACTGACTACAGGACATTTGATGAAAGCAATTTCTCATTTGGGAGTCCTTCTTTTAAGATCTGTCTAGGTTTGTGTTACACTGACAAATACCAATCCACATACCAGGATAGTAGAAAGTAATCTTAAGAGTAGGGCAGAGAAGAGGGTCAAGAAAGTTGGAGAGTAGAACACAGGGCCTATAAAGAGGAAATGAAAAAGTGGGAGAAGACTTAACTGTAGTAGGGGAACAACTGCAATGTAAAGGGAAAGAGATAAGAAACACTGTGAATACCTGAAAAGGCAAATGGGATAGATATTACTTTATAAGCTTTCTTTCTCTTCCCTCATTTCTTCCTTCCTTCCTTCCTTCCTTCCTTCCTTCCTTCCTTCCTTCTCTCTCTCTCTCTCTTTATTCTCTCTCTCTCCTTCTCTCTCTCCTTTTTTCCTGCCTTCCTTCCTTTCTTCTTTCTTTCTCGTTTTTTTAAGACAGTGTTTCTCGGTATAGCAGTGGCTGTCCTGGAACTACCTATGTAGACCAGTGTGGTGCCTGGGAGTCATGTGACCAGGGGAAGCCTGCCTGGAGCAAGGGTGATGTTGAGCCATGTCCAAACCCAAAAATATTACCTTGAGACAGGTGGGAGTAGAAACGTTTCCTCCATGCCCCGGGGCCTGCATGTCCTGGCACAGGTAGCCTTATAGCCCTCACTTTTGCCACCCTTGAGGTTGTCACATACCCTGGAGGCCAGGTTACAGATTAAACTTTCTCTGACCTTAGAAGGTCATGTCCTATAATTCCTCTTCATGCAAATAAGGCATTCCAAGCACCTTGGTCCTGGCCAATGATGTATCCTCACCCTAAAGCCTCTACCCATTCCTCAAAGGTTTAAGCAGCCTTTGTTTCCACCAATTAAATGAGCTGTCTCACTGAAGCCTGTCTCCCAGGGGGTCTGTGTCTCCTGCACTCACTGCTACCTGAAGCCTCCATCTGCCAGCTGTTCCTGCCTTGCTCCCTCTCCCAGGATCCACTGGTCGCAATTGCAGGTGGTTATGCTGCTATAGGTGCAGAAGTTGGGCTAGGAACCCCAGCTGGCACTGCAATGCGGAGCTTGAAGACGCTGCCAGGACATACAGGAGGATGGGGAGCGATCCTCCCAGAGGACCACGAATCGGCCCCACCTGATCTTGCCTCTCCATATGAGAGCTCGAAGTCTGTCTTTCCCTTTTATTTATTACTTCCGGGTTTACGCTATCTCACAGGATTGACTAAGGTGAATGGAAAATTAAAATCTCTGGCCAAGGATACTTTTTGGGATTAGTAGAAGGTCTCTAACCCTCTAACCCTCTTTCCAGACCTTGACAGTTCACCTGGGCGTCAGCAAAAAACCCTATTTTTTTTCTCTTAAAAACAAAACAAAACAGAACAACAACAACAAAAAAAAAAAAAGACAAAAAAAAAAAAAACAAGAAGAAGAAAAACAAGAAGAAGAAGAAAACAGGAAGCAACCTAGGAACCTACCACAGAGGGCCTCTGAAAGCCTCTGCCCTACAGACTATCAAAGCAGATGTTGAGCCTGATGGGCAACTGTTGGGCAGAGTGAATGGAATTTTATGTAAGAACTGGGAAATAGTAAGAGCTGGAGAGGACAGGGTCTCCACAAGGAGAGCAACAGAACAGGAAAATTTGAACACAGGGAACTTCCCAGAGACTCATACTCCAACCAAGGACTATTCATGGAGATAACCCAGAACCCCTGCACAGATGTAGCCCAGGGCAGTTCAGAGTCCAATTGGGTTACATAGTAATGTGAAGAGGGACTGCCTCTGACATAATCTGATTGGCCTGCTCTTTGATCACCTCCCTCTGGGGAGGAGCAGCCTTACCAGGCCATAGTAGAGGACAATGCAGCCACTTTTGATGTGAACTGACAGACTAAGATCAGAAAGGAGAGGAGAACCTCCCCTATTAGTGGACTTGGGGAGTGGCATGCAAGCAGAGGAAGGAGGGAGGGTGGGATTGGGAGGGGAGGAGGGAGGGGCTTATGGGGGGATGCAGAATGAATAAAGTGTAATTGATGAAAAATTTTAAAAAAAGGGAAAAAATAATTTAAGAACCTTAAATGACTTTCAAAAGTGGAGGAAAACATGGAGTTAGTCAATTGGCATGGAGCACGTCTCGCCCCTGGGGGCAATGGTCTCCTGAACCTACTCAGACCTCTGACACCACCACTGCTAGTTCTAGAACTGACTCAGGATGTTCCAACGAGGGGGTTAAGGCTTCTCATAATATTTCTTATAAACCCACACCTGTTTGTCTATATCCCCCATTTTTATTCATTATTAGCCAGTAATTGTGGTAATGATACTTGCTTTTTTGCCCAATGCTGGAATGCTAGTAAATTTAGGTATGCCCTGGTTACTCGCATGCCTCACTGCGTGCCTGTGCCTGTTGATGCCCCTCACGCTATGACTCTCTTCAGACAGAAAAGGGATCTTGGAACTACAGCCACCATTGTTACTACCATCTCATTGGCGGCTGTTGGAGCTACCACCGGGGCATTAGCCATGAGTCATACTGGGCAGACTGCTCAGACCCTGAACAATCATTTAGCCAATGTAGCTCATGCCTTAGTTGTACATAAAGGAATTAATGCTCAACTAAAAGGAAGCTTGATGGTGTTCAATCAGAGGATTGACCTCATGCAGGAGCAAATTGATACCCTATGGCAAATCGCTCAACTTGGCTGTAAATGAAATTATGCTGGACTTTGAGTCACTAGCATATAACATGAGAATTTTTCCTGTGCTGCAAATCTGTCTAAACAATTGTTGAGCTATATTTTAGGTAATTGGACTGGAGAATTCGATACTACGATGGAGCAGCTGAGAGTGGCCATTGTCACAGTAAATTCTACCAGAGTGGACGCAGGACTAGCCACAGGATTATCATCATGGATTGCTGCAGCCATGAATCATCTGAAGGAATGGGCGGGCATGGGAGCGTTAGCAGGCTTTCTGGTGTTGGTCTCCTTGGTTTGCCTGTGGTATATATGCAAGATTAGAGTCTCACAACAGTGTGATGCAGCCTTGATCATTCAGGCCTTTACAGCCATTGAAGCAGGACATTCTCCCCAAGCATGGTTGGATACCATAAAAAGCTAAAATGTTACGCTCAGGATGCGAGGCTAAGCACTGCACTCAGGGTCAGCCGCTTTGGACCCAGAGAAGAGCATGTCTGGTTGCATGCGGGTTGATGCCCCAGGTCCCGCCTCTGAGAAAAAGGTATCAGACGGGTCTGATGCTCTTTGGGTGGATGACACCTAAACGAACATCGGTACAAAGTCCCAATTTATTTCTAATATCAGAGATCAGACCCCTACTCTTGCCTGATGCGTCTAAAACAAAATGGGGGAACTGTAGAGAGCTGCGGAATGCTATGCCTTAAAGATGGAGCTGGTTTCTGCCTTCCACCTTCCCGATGGTGAGTGCTGTCTGTCACGAACAATTCCACATTTGGCTAAGGCCGAGGATCTGGCTTGCTTCCATGTATGTGGACCTATCTGCATTGCCCACGTGGCACACCTGGGTTGGCTACCCAGAGGCTATTTAAGCTGTGGGCTGGCTTTCCCCAGGGTCCGAGGATTGTTCAAGGTTTCTGAATAAACTGCATTGAAAAAAAAAAACAAAAAAAACCCCAAAACAAAACACAACAACAACAACAACAACAACAAAAAACACACACACACACACAAAAAAAACAACAAAAAAAATCTGATTATGCATAGACCAGTTAAAAGCCATTTAGGACGGTAGCTGGTATTTCTGATATTTGCAGTCAGTTTTACATTTGGGGACTTTGGGAAATCCCCTGTGTGGAAGCTGCGTAGCCTGTCAGGAAAGTTCCTTTCTGACCTAGGTGTTTCAAAAGTTTCTTACCACAAACAAAACAAAACAACCATGAACACAAGAACAACAAAGACAAAAAACGGCCTAAAAACGACCATAGAGGCAATCCACAGAAGAATGGCTTCTGCAGTCTCTGTGGTACCCTCCAGATCCCTCAGCCCCAGGATTCAGTAAGTTCCTGTCTGCACTCTCTGATCCCACTTATTATTAAAATAGACCCACTGGCAGCCAGTTGCCAGCCAGGCAGTCAGTCCTCCATGACCCCACCCCTACTCATGCCCTACTCGTGCCTCTGCCAAGCCTTAGCATGCTGCGTGCCAGGGCAGCAGGGAGTCTTACCAGCAAAGTCAAGTGCTACACTAGAGAGGTGCCCACTTCCTCCAGCTCTTCCTGCTAAGGTCTGCCAAGGCAAAACAATAGTACCTGAATTCCAAAGTATGGCAGGCAGGGCTCTGCGCCTGCAGCCTGAGTTAACACAGCTAGCCCAGAATTTAGGATTTTCTTGTTAATTGGATATATCTGAGCAGGGGATCTAGGTCTTCTCCATGCATGGTTTTTGGTTGGTGCATCAGTCTCTGCAGGAACCCCTAGGCTCAGATTTTTGGTCTCCTCGTGGGGCTCCTGTCTCCTCCCTGTCCTTCTATACCGCTCCTCTCCCCTTTTACCATAAGACTCTCTGAACTCTGCTTCCATCCCCTGTTGGGTGGAGCCCTTCAGAGGACCCTCTATAGTAGGCTCCCATGCTGTTTCTCTCTTCCACCACTTCTGGTGTCTATCCTGTTTGCCATTCTGAATGGGATTTAAGCATCTTCCCTAGGGTCCTTCTTAGTGTTTAGCTTCTTTATGTCTGTAGAATTTAGTATGGCTATCCTATATTATACAGCTAATATCTGCTGATAAGTGATTGTATACCATGCCTATCTTTCTGTTTCTGGGTTACCTCACTCAGGGTGATCTTTTCTAGTTTCATCCATTTGCCTACAAATTTCATGATTTCCTTGTTTTTAATAGCTGGGTATTCCATTGTGTAAATGTGCCACAATTTCTACATCCACTTCTCTGTTAAGGGACATCTAGGTTGTTTTCAGATTCTGGCTATTATAAATAAAGCTGCTATGAATATAGTTGAGAAAATGTCCTTGCTGAATGGTGAGGCATCTTTTGGGTATATACCCAAGAGTGGTATAGCTGGATCTTGAGGTACTGCTCTTCCCATTTTTTTTCTTTTTGAGAATGTGCCAGATTGATTTTCAAAGTGGCTGTACAAGTTTGCACGACCACCATCAATGAAGGAGGGTTCCCCTTTCTCCACATTCTCTCCAGCATGTGCTGTCACTTGAGTTTTTGATCTTAGCCATTCTGATGGGTGTAAGGTGGAATCTCAAGTCGTTTTGATTTGCATTTCTCTGATGACTAAGGACTGGCAGCTCAGTCTCCATGTGGGTGCCAGAGTAAGGGGAGCAGCGGCTGCCTCTGTCATGAACTCATTTGCCTCCTCTTTGATCACTGCCGCTGGTGATGCTGTCCTTCCAGGCCACAGAGGAAGAGGATCCAGGCAGTCCTGATGAGACTTGATAAGTAATGGGCAGATGGAAGAAGAGGAGAACTCCCCCTCTCAGTGGACTAGGGGAAGGCGATAGGGGGAAAGAGGGAGGGGGGGAGACTGGGAGCAGTTGAAGGAGGGAGCTTCAATTGGGACATATAATGAACAAATTGTGAAAAAAAATAAAATTAAAAAAAGAAAAAAGAATTTTCTTGTTTGCTTTATTTTGTTTGAATATTTTTTGTTTTTCCCTTATAATGGGATAATGAGAATAACTCAATAATAAAGGTCCCGCCATAGGAAATGTTTTCCCCCAACACTGGGAACAACTCATTGTAAATGATCCTTTCATGAGAGAAAAAATATCTAGGATGAGCTAAACTTCTAAAACAAAAGCAATCAGAACTAAGACATAAAGCACTAAGCCAATGTTATTTAAAATTTCAGAGGTACTAGTCATGCATTATATAGATGATTTTCTCTTGATCATCCAATTAATGTTTAAATGCTCAATTTTCATGTTAAATAAACAAAAGCAAAACAAAATCACAATTTTAAACTAAACCATCAGGTACATTCTTATCCGTTTTGGCTCTGTTCATTAAGCTGTTTTCTGAAAACTCCCAGTTAAATTCTAGAAAATATAACACTTAAAATCAGAACTATCAGAACTTAAAATCAGAATTATTACCTTCTTAAATAATGTGGCCTAAGTAAGGGTTAATTGAGTCTTCAGATTTTGAGATTGAATAGAAAAAATAAGCCCTTGACAGCTCATCAAGCTCCTTTAGAGGAATGGTGGTTATAAATCATGAAATATAAGTAGTTCAAAGTCCATATACTTCAGTCCAAAAATCAGAGTTATGTGCCATTCTAATGGTTTTGTGACCCAGAGAAGAGCATGTCTGATTGCATGCGGGTTGATGCCCCAGGTCCCGCCTCTGAGAAAAAGGTATCAGACGGGTCTGATGCTCTTTGGATGGATGACACCTAAATGAA
This sequence comes from Meriones unguiculatus, assembly GCF_030254825.1. Lineage (NCBI taxonomy): Eukaryota > Metazoa > Chordata > Mammalia > Rodentia > Muridae > Meriones > Meriones unguiculatus. Next base: position 37,654,215 of record NC_083361.1, on the reverse strand, counting down.
CATCTGTACAAAGTCCCAATTTATTTCTAATATCAGAGATCAGACTTCTACTCTTGCCTGATGCGTCTAAAACAAAAAGGGGGAACTGTAGAGAGCTGCGGAATGCTATGCCTTAAAGATGGAGCTGGTTTCCGCCTTCCACCTTCCCGATGGTGAGTGCTCTCTGTCACGAACAACTCCACATTTGGCTAAGGCCGAGGATCTGGCTTGCTTCCATGTATGTGGACCTATCTGCATTGCCCACGTGGCACACCTGGGTTGGCTACCCAGAGGTTATTTAATGTGGGCTGGCTTTCCCCAGGGTCCGAGGATTGTTCAATGTTCCTGAATAAACTGCATTGAAAAAAAAAATCTCAATATAACTACTGATTGTCAATATGCAGAAGATATGTTGTACCTAAAAACTGCTGAACGTATTCCTGATAATTCAGGATTAACCTTGCTAATCATGTAACTACAATAAACAATTGTTAAAAGATCTGATTGCACTCTAAAAGAGAGGATTTTTAAACAACAGAAAGATATGAGGATTCCTAGGGTTAGATTGCATAATGCTTTACTAACTTAAAAAAAAATGTTATGCTCAGGATGCGAGGCTAAGCACTGCACTCAGGGTCAGCTGCTTTCGACCCAGAGAAGAGCAAGTCTGATTGCATGAGGGTTGATGCCCCAGGTCCCGCCTCTGAGAAAAAGGTATCAGACAGGTCTGATGCTCTTTGGATGGATGACACCTACATGAACATCGGTACAAAGTCCCAATTTATTTCTAATATCAGAGACCAGACCTCTACTCTTGCCTGACGCGTCTAAAACAAAAAGGGGGAACTGTAGAGAGCTGCGTAATGCCGCGCCTTAAAGATGGAGCTGGTTTCCACCTTCCATCTTCCCGATGGTGAGTGCTCCCTGTCACAAACAACTCCATAATTGGCTAAGGCTGAGGATCTGGCTTGCTTCTATGTATGTTGACCTATCTGCATTGTCCACGTGGCACGCCTGGGTTGGCTACCCAGAGGCTATTTAAGCTGTGGGCTGGCTTTCCCCAGGGTCTGATGATTGTTCAAGGTTCCTGAATAAACTGCATTGAAAAAAAAAAAAACAAAAAAAACAAAAAACAAAACAAACAAAAAAAATTAATGCTAACGAAGCAGGGACAACAGCTGCTAAAAGGCATTGGATTGCAGGAAAACAGCTAAATTTAGTCAGCCTGCATACTACAAGGATGTTCTTACATCAGAGTGTAAACCAGGAAAGGTGTTAAAATGGGGCCGAGGAAGTTATGCTAATGTTTCTACTGGAGACCAAAACTTATTGATACCCTCAAGAATGCTACACATTTGTTCCTTGCTGTGCTGTCTGTGCTAACTGCACAGGTAGCAGGGATCAACAATACATATGGAGCATTTACTCTCAATCTCACAATTTACACGGGAGTAAGCTGTGGAGACAAAAATATTCCTATGGTGTTTAATGAGGGTTTTTTTGTTTTGTTTTGTTTTGTTTTGGCTACCCAGTCCTTATCATCACCAAGGACCTGCTAAAGCCTATGGGGAATGGTGAGGAAATTATAAACTGTACTTTGGAAAAAAAATCCTATTTATATGGGTAATAAAACTCAGTGTCTAAATATAACTTTTCAAATGTTGTTATCTATAATTAATACCACCGAAGATTTCCATAATAAAATTTATATGCTTCATGCACCTGGTTTCAAGGACAGAAAGTTAATGGTACTAGGTCCTTTAATCTGCTGCATTGTAAGAATCTGACTGGATATATTGTCAACAGTGTAGAAGTAAATAACTCTTGAGAGCTTGTTAAAATCTTTCATGAAGATGTCATTGATTGGACCTCTTATGGCTTTCCTAGAGGAAATTATTCTCACTCAGAATTGGGATGGCAAAGGTATTTTGAGTGAAACTGAAAATTAGTTCTACTGCTTTTAAACCTATTCAATGATATAAAAATGGTATGTCAAGCCTTCTCTTAAAATTTGTTGATTCAGTTCAAGCTAATTTGTAACAGTTAACAAATGCCTTCTGTCTTCTTAAAGTATAAAAAGAAAGGTGAAACAGCAATGATAGTAGCTATATTTTGTTTTTAGATTAAATCAGAGTCAACCCTTTGTAGCATGTGCACCATCATCTTACTCCTGAGAGTGCTCCATGCCCATCTCCTCCATGTTCCTCCAGCTCAGGTTCAGAGGATAATAAAAGTGTGCTTTTTGTATACATCCCTTATGACGACCTCAGCTTTACAAACTATGAACACTAACCTCCGGGGTCTCAAATCAAATGGCATCTCAATAATTGAAGTCACTCACATTTCCCAATTAGGCTGCCAAAAATATGTCTGTCACTGTTGACACATACTCTCATTTCATATGGGTTTCAGCCCAAACAAGAGGAAACTCAAAAATAAAAAAAGAAAAGAAATTAATTTACCGTATGCTCTTTACCTTTGTCATCACAGACATTCCAACAAGGAAAAACTGATAATAGCCCTGAGTTTACTAACTCCCAATTCAAACTATTCTGCTCACAATGGAAAACTGCCCACTACATGGGAATTCATTACAATCTCCAGAGCAAAGGAATCATAGAAAGAACACATCAAACTCTAACAGCCCAACTGAAAAACAAACAAACAAACCCAATAGCCTACCCCAACATGCAATGGCCATAGCCACCCTTAATATATTTAATATTTCAAAAATTTCAAAAATCCTCCAATCTCCTTCCACTGGCACACATCAGGAGTAATTACTCCCATCCTGATACACTGGCATGATACCTTAGATGGAATATGGAATGAACCCATATTTTTCCAAGAGGAATCTCCTGAAAGAACATCCATGACCCTATGGTCACTGTCCAGGCCTTTTTTCTCCATGGGCCTCTCTGTCTCCTCCATATTCTCTGTCTCCTCCATTTTTATGGCTGTCTATCATTCTCTGTTCTAATTCTGCTACCATCCAGCTCTCAACCTCCATCCTCCCAATACCGAGTGCTGGATTTTTTTCTTACAGAAACCTATTACAGATACAACAAAGTTTTAGGTTATAGGAGATTTCCCTCCAAAAGTGTTTCAAGAACCTTTGAGAACCCTAATCTGTACTGCTTCTTATGATCTTCCTCCCCATGACCCCCTGTTTGATACAGTTTCTAAAACAGCAAGTAAACAACATTGCCAGAGTCATTACCAAGCAGGATCTGATTCAATACTAAACATTCCCAACCTGATGACTATGATGAACCTTCCCCTTTATGAAACAAAAAGGAGGAATGTGGGGCTTATGAGCTGTGGAACAGGTCTAGTGCAAGAGTTAAGCCAAGGTGTGTTCAACCCACCAAATTTTATCTTGAAACAGCCAGAAGGAGGACTGATCCATTCCTGCTCTGAGCCTGCAAATCCCTCCCCATGTGGCCTTAGAGCTCCAACCTCTGTAACTCTTGAGGTGGTCATATAGCCTGGTGGCCAGGTTACAAGTTAAACTTCTCACCATATGAGGTCTTGCCCAGAAAGCACCTGGAATTTCTGTTCATTAAAATTAGGTATTTTCAGCAGCTTGGTCTCAGCCAATGATGTACTCTAACCTCTACCTACTACCCAAAGATTTAAACAGCCATTGTTCCCAGGTCCAAATGAGCCATCTCCTAACTCCCTGAAGCCTGCCTCCCTGGAAGCCTGAGGTTTTCATCCCCCTGTCCCTGTCTGACATCCTCTCCCAGGATCTACTAGTTGTGATCATGGGATTTCATGCCTTTGTGGATGGGGAAGCGGGGCCAGGATCAATATACCTGACTGGCCTCGAACTCAGATATCCACCTACCTCTGCATCTTAAGCATTGGCATTAAAGGCTTGCGCCACCACTACCTGGCTTGTATAAGCTTTTAAAAACAATATAATTTAAATGGTGTTCCACTCTATAGGATGATATTGTTCCTGTCAAGAATCATAGGCCATCTATCAAAATTTCAAGTTCCAGGCATTTGATACCTCCCTTTAAATTATTGGGCATAGGAGTCCAACAGTCTCCCAAAGCAATACAGGCTATTGACATTCCCTTCGGTTGCTCCTTGAAGCATGAAGGTAAGACATTCTGATCAAACTCCACATATTTCAGACAAATGATGTGTAAGAATCGAGCTGGACCTGCTTTGGAAGATCCTCCCTAATGAGAAGGTCTCATAGTATCAAACATTTGGATGCAAACTTATAAAAAAGAAAAATCAATAATCCTACCCAGTTGTAAAGCCCAATAAAACAAGAAGATACACACTGGCAAGATGTCCTCCTGGCACAAGAATATCACATTTATCTTGTGGTAACCAGCAGCTGTCCAATTGGATACAAGCTTGCCTAATAGGAGGAACTCATGCCTTCATTCTAAATGAATATTTTTTTAATAATCTGCAACATGTATTTATTGTCTTCTTTTTTAATCTTGCAATTTTCTTCTTTTTATTTATTCTTCTCTAATATATTACATGCTTACTGCTGTTTCCTTTCCCTCCCTATCTCCCAGGATCTCTTCCCCACTTCACTTTTCCCCATATGCATCCCACTTTACCTCCCCTCAGAAAAGAACAGGCCTTCCATCAAGCAAATATAGCATAACAAGCTACAATAAGAGCAGACACATATTCTCACATCAGGCTAGACAAGGCAACCCAGTAAAAAGAAAAGGGTCCCTAAGACAGGCAAAAGAGCCAGAAACAACCCCCACTCCCAATGTTAGTAATCCCAGAACAACACTGAGCTACGCAATTATGACATAATGGGGAGGAGCTTGGTCAGACCCATACAGTCTCTCTGATCTCTGTGAGCCCACTTGAGTCCCAGTCAGTTGATTGTGTGGACCATATTCTTGTGATGTACTTGATCCTACTGTCTCCTCCAACCATTTCTTTCCTCCCTCCACAAGATTTCTCAAGATACACCCGGTCTTTTGCTGTGGAACTCTGTATCTGCTCCCATCAGTTGCTAGATTTAGTCTCTCTGATAATGATTATACTAGGCTCTGGTCCCAGCACATACTGTAAGCATGACAAACTGCAGGTCAGAAGATTTGCGGCTGGATTGGTGTCCCAATCCGAGGCCTCGACTGGTTACAGAGGGTGCAAGTTCAGGGTCTGTGCTCATTACTAGAAGTCTTTTCTAGTATCGCCCTCCTAGATTCCATGGAGTTTCCATTGCACAAGATTTCTACCTTGTTCCCAAAATGCACCCCCCAAATCTAAATGTCTACTTGATTGCAGTATCTCACTTCTTAAAGAAATTTCCTTTTGGAGAAGACTGGGCCTACTATTAAAATATACAACTTGTCAAGGTGTAACAAATAAGTGACCATGAAAGTGCCCACGCCCATGAGTTGTATCTACAACATAACTTCTACACATACGATTCAGGGAATATTAGGTAAAACAGGGCAGAAAGATTGTAAGATCCACAAGACCACGGTAATTGTGGCTAGGCAGTGTCTTCTATACATGTCAGGAACATTTAATAATTAAATAATACTATCAAAACAAAAATGGTTGCCTTAATGACCTGCCTAATGATAACACCAGGAGACATGCCAATGAGGATAAGATTTTTTTTACACAGATACATGCCTAGATGAAGTGCTACAAGTAAGGGAGAATCATTCTTTTTCAGGGTCAAATCCCCTAACAGATTTCTCAATACAGTGTGATCAGCCTTAAACACATATATTTAGAAACAGCAACTAAATAGAAAATAGACCAGTGGAATTTATACATACACATAGATACACATATCCAGGTGTGTGTATGTGTGTGTGTGTGTATAAGACAATAATAAAAAGAAAAGTTCTTACATGTGAAAAGGAATAGAGGACACACTACACTAGAGAAGGGGTGAACATATGTAAGTACAATACTTATATATGACACTTTAAAAAAAAAGCATTCCATCATGAAGTTAAGAGGGGCTCCCAAGGACCCAACTCTACTCAAGGTACTTTTGGAAGTGAATGGTTGCTGAGGAAGGAAATACATTTTTCACTGGGATGGAAGTTGTCTATGTACCCAAAAAAACTCAAAACCTGAGAACGTGTCAGCAGCATCAGTGAGACTCAGTGGGAATCTCTTGCTCATGATCCGGAACATGTGATTTCCATTTCTGAGACTCACACAGTGTAAGGACAGAATCAACTCCCCAAATTTGTTCTCTGACTTCCACAGGTGCACCATTGATGTGTACAGCATCGCCTCACATACACAAATATGGCAAAAAATATATGTGCAATTTAAGAAGCTAGAGAACAAGATAGAAAACCAAAATCAAAATTGGTATAAGAGAGTAAGTGATAAAGATCAGAGAAAACATAAATGAAGTAAAGATTCAAACATAACAACAATGAACAAAACAAAGAACTGCTTCATAGAAAAGAAGAACTAAGTTGAAAACCCTCCATCCAAACTAACTCAGAAAAAGAGATACAGTACTCAAATAAACAATATTTTGGTATAAAAGACTTTAGCACTGGTGTCATGGAAATGAAAAATGATCATTAGAAATTGTTATGAGAGTAGAGATGCACAAAGGTTGGTAGCTTACTAGAAATGGATGTATTTTTGGACTTATATATCACTCCTCACATTCTCAAAAACACAAAAAATTATGCGGATAAAGCTATGATTCAGCAGTTAAAAGCACACACCGGTCTTGCAGAGGACTGAGTTTGGTTCCAGCATCCACACCAAGTACCCCATAGCCACCTGTAACTACAGCTACAGAGATCTAATGCCTCAGGCCTCTAGAAGTACATGTTCTATCAACATACAGACAGAGATACACACAGAAGCAGAACAGGCACAAACACACACACACACACACACACACACACACACACACACACACACTTATACATGAAATGAAATCTTTAAAAAAAATCAGTGATTCTGGGTCCACAATAAAAATTTCAGTTTAAGGAAAACTCTGAACCACACAGCTCACTGTCGAACTATATCTAATAGTTCTGGAGGACTAGACACAAGTCCCAAAAATTATAGACTAATATCTTAAAAAGAAAAACACTTGCAAAAACAGTGAAAAATAACAGTAAAGCAATCTAACACTGCCACAGAAAGATTATTCACCACAATATCTACAGCTGATTGCAGTGCAAAGGTCTTTCACTATATGCTGAACAGTAAATGTGCTGGATTAGTTTTTTGAACACTGTGATAAAATATTTTACAGAATAATGAGACAGGAACAGGTCACTTATGTATGATTTTGAGGTTTGACCCATGCTTGTTTAGTACCATGCACCTGAGCAGAATATAATGGAAATCAAAGAACATGGAAGATTTCACTGTAGAGGACAGGACACGGAGGGTGACAGGAAGACATTACTCTCACTGGCTTACTTCTGTAAATTCTAGGTTCTAAAGTTATTATAATCTCTCCAACCAGCTTCAACATCTGGTGAGGAAGCATTTAAGGCAGTTAAACTTATAGACTGTTTTCCACACTCAACCCCTAACATTCTGCTCTTGACCTTATAGGCTCATGTGCATTTTAGAACACCAGATGCATTTAGTTATTTTCATTTTAGGGCCCACACACCTCCTCTCAAACTCTTTTATTCTGTTGTCTATGTTTGAACACCAAGTGGTGGTATGACTTTTCAGGGGAGATATGAAAAAACATCTACTTACCCAGGAAACATATGAAGAACAAAGTAACAATTCTACCAGAGTTTTACTTGGTGAACTAGCTTGGAATGTCTTACAGGACTAAGAGTGAGGGATTTCTAGCGGAGTGTGGATAAGGGGTTACTTACAGGAGCAAAGATATCTCAGAGACAACTGCACCTAAAAAGGCCACCTGAGTGTGGATGACAACTTATGAAAGCTGCAACCTTGGAGACCCCTGCAGGACCTGAAGGCAGTGGATACATTAATCACAAGAGTCTTCTCAGGGCAGCCTCAGCTGCTCAGAGAGCCTCAGGATCCTCCTGCCTTCATCTAGAAGAGAATGTTTCAGTTAGAAGGAACTTGCTTCAAGAGAGCAGCTCCAAGCTGCCTGGAACCAGGAGGTCATTACTTGACCCTAAAGTAGACTTCAGGTCCTCAGATTGGGGACAGCCCAGCCCTAGAGAAGAGGCTATTTTATCTGGTTTCCTCAGGCCCCACAGAAGCCCATGTGATGTCCTGTGGTAGGAAACAGTCAGTAAGAATCTGATGCCCATGTGATATCCTGGGCCCCTTAATTCAGTGCTAGTGGACTCTGTGTGACAAGGTTTCATTTTTATCTCCTCACCTCCTCTAGTCTTCATATCTGCCTCTTTTCTTTTTATGTGAAGGTTATGTCTGTTCTTCACTCTCAGCTAGCAAACTTAAATGAGTTGCTCCATTCCCTTCAGCTGCACATGTTACTGCACAGTGTTAATCCAAAGAGGATTGGTTTTCTGGTCCTGGTTTTTGGCAAAGATGTATTTAGTAAACTCAAATTTCCAAACTGTTGTAATATTCTCAGGCTTCATTAATTTTCACATTATTCAAAGCTATTTTCCACAACATCCTTAGTATCTGTTATTCCCCCTTAGAAACAGAAGACAGAAAATAAAACGGTAACTGAGCTATCTTGAATGTGGACTCTTTATCAAGATGTAGAAAGGGCTGAAAGAAACATGCAAAGTGAATATATAAATTAAATATAATTTAAATACTCTATTAATTAGTTAGCTAATGAAATGCAATATAGAAGACCAAAATTAGACTTGCACATTTTATTTAAAAAAGATGTAGAGAGGAATGAAAGAAACATGCAGCATATTTCAGTAGAAAAGCAATCCAATTATCAGAAGTGAAGGGATGGAGAGAAGTTATAAGAATTCAGAATTGGCTATTATCTTTGGTTGGTGGCATGGGCCAGAGGGAAGTTCGAATTTTTATGGCACTGTTAATTCACAGACTAACACACACACGCACACACACAGAGAGAGAGAGAGAGAGAGAGAGAGAGAGACAGACAGACAGACAGAGAGACAGAGAGGCAAACAGACAGACAGACACAGAGAGACAAAGACACAGAGGCAGAGACAGAGAAACATACAAAGATAGCGAGAGAGTGGGAGAAAAAGATAGAGAATTATAATTAAAGCAAAGTAGACAATAAACACACCACTAACTTGCTCTCCTCCTGACTAATGTCAGTGTGTAGCTTTACCTAGTAAACTAGGAATCAGCCTGTCTTAGTATCCATTGATGAGACACTGAGATGTCTTTTCCCTGGGTGCAGAAGAGTGTCTAGAGGAAATATATGATCCTAAAATATCCTGGAAGTATTGTATGTTTTTTCTGGAGCCTCCACCCAGTTTTTATTTCTAAAAACCTCCTCTATTTCAGTGTGACAAATTCTTTTTCCTATTACTTCTACTAGTTTGTTTGTGTCTTCTCATGTAGTGTCACTGGTGTGGCATGGCTGCCACCACAGCTACCATAAGAATGAAAGCCATTAAGCACTGCACTCAGGGTCAGCCGCTTTGGACCCAGAGAAGAGCATGTCTGATTGCATGCGGGTTGATGCCCCAGGTCCCGCCTCTGAGAAAAAGGTATCGGATGGGTCTGATGCTCTTTGGGTGGATGACACCTAAATGAACATCTGTACAAAGTCCCAATTTATTTCTAATATCAGAGATCAGACCTCTACTCTTGCCTGATGCGTCTAAAACAAAAAGGGGGAACTGTAGAGAGCTGCGGAATGCTATGCCTTAAAGATGGAGCTGGTTTCTGCCTTCCACCTTCCCGATGGTGAGTGCTCTCTGTCACGAACAACTCCACATTTGGCTAAGGCCGAGGATCTGGCTTGCTTCCATGTATGTGGACCTATCTGCATTGCCCCCGTGGCACGCCTGGGTTGGCTACCCAGAGGCTATTTAAGCTGTGGGCTGGCTTTCCCCGGGGTCCGAGGATTGTTCAATGTTCCTGAATAAACTGCATTGAAAAAAAAAATAAAAAAAAAAAAAAAGAATGAAAGCCATTGACTAAAAAGGGAATATGCCAGTATTTGTGTTTTAAATTAAATTTAAATCAATTAAATGATGTTTCTATATATATGAAGAATGATGTAAGTAATAGAGAAAGTTTACATAGACCTTGACACACCTGGGAAAAACTTTTCTCATTGTACTGGTCCCAACTAACTCTGAAATGCATCAGCATTCTGGTTTAAGGTAGAGAAATTGGTGTTCCTCCTAGAGTCACCAGGAACCCAGGGATGTTTCAAAAACCTCTATACACCTCTATTTGTCAGCATCAAGTCATACACTGTCATCCAGTACGAAGAATTTGTGATACGTAGGTGGTGCATACCTTTAACCCATCACTTGGAAAGCAGAGGCAGACTATGTAAAGTTGAGGTCAGACTGATCTAGGGTGAAGACATCCAGGGTCACACAGAGAAACCCAGTAATTTAAAAACAAGAGGCTGGCAATTGGGATATATTTTTCTGAGCTCAAATTCTAATACTATGTTGAGAGGAAGACAGATATTGAGGGGAAACAGGCTTCTATAAGTTTCTGGCTGACAGTCACATTCTATATGCATATGAAGGTTTTTCTCAGGAACAGGACACAGGTATCATTTCCCATATCATAGCTGTGTAATAGGTAAAACTAGGACATGAATCCGGGTGACTGAAGCAGTTCCTGAACCAGCACTGGACCTTATGATCTCAGCAACGTCACTGTGTGCTGAGCCTCAGATTCTCTGATGCACATGTGCTGGGGGCTGCAGGTACAACCACAAACACCAGAGTCTAGACTTTATAGGGCTTTGGGTTTAAAGGACCAAGGACATTCATAAATAGAGCTGGAAAGTGTGTTCACTGCAATCAATAAAGAAAAAAGAAAAAGTTGGCCTAAAAGAAGATAAGAGACTTGTGATTTTCCTACAAATTATTAACCATCCATGATGCAGGACTGGAGGAGCATGTGACAAATGCTTCATCCCAGTGCTGACACTCATCTATAATAGAAAGAACAACTTCTTTTGACTTAGATTTTGCCTGCCTGGCAAGTACGAAGCTGTGGATGCAAATGGCAGTTGTCTTTTCTAAAGCAAGAACTCATGCATTTGGCTGCCTACATCAGTTGGCTCATTTTGCACATCCTCAACCCATCTGAATTCATCATTTTCATGGATTTCAGAAATTTGCCTAAAGGGTCTCACATTTTAGATTTGACTTGTTCATTTCTCAGTGATGTCCCTCCCTCCATATGTAGTTGGCCAAGATACCTAAATATTGGTTCTGTGGCCCTGCATGAATTGATTGGACACAACCAATACAATTCATGGACACAGTGGACACAATCCATTGGACACAAATTTATGTCCTTTGTACATGTCTTCAACCATTTTTTCCTTATCAGCAAAAGAGAATATAATCAGTAGTCCCCTCATGTGTTCTTGGAAAAACTTATTTACCTTCTCGTATGCATATTTTAATGACTCACTACACTTACCATGTTGAAACTCATAGGAATGCTTATCTTGTCACTAACAATCTTGCTGAGCATACTAACAGGCCCATTTTCCATTTTCACTAATTTTCTTAATGTATTCTCCTTCCCAATGTTTAAATTTGAATAAAAACTCAATTCTGGGGGAGGAGGGGAAAGATGGCAGCTCCAGGAGAACTCTTATTCTGAGCAGCAGCAGCAGGATCAGCACAGTGACCAGTAATCAGAACTTGCAGCCATAAAACAAGTCATTGTGTTTCCCAGGTGAGAGGATACCCCACGGTGGGGGATTCAATCAGCTTTTAACTCACCCGGCTAAACTGCGGAAGAGATCCCAGTTCCACCAGACGCTTGGCTGCCGGTCGACAGCCCCAGCCCCAGCCCAGAGCCACAAGCCAGTGTCTCTGGTCACGGTCCCAGACTGAACCGTGCACACCACACTATCAGAGACTGGAATTTTCAGTCGAGAGATAACCCCAGGGTACAAGAAACGACTGGAACCGGCCTTAGGTCACGCAGACATCCCCTGGAAAAGACTCTGGGTCCACGGGCACCCCAGGAGCCAGCCCGGAGCCAGAGCCGGGGACCCAAGTTCTGGCACTGAGCCCTGCCTGCCTGCGCGCTTGACTCGCAGCCTGAGATAGAACTGTGGGCACCACGGCACCAGCGAATGAGTTTCACTGTCTGGTGCAAACACACAGGGAGGGAAACGGCTGGTCTGATCTCAGAGCACTCAGCCGACACCCCCAACCTGAAAAGGTCCCCGGAAAATTACTCAGCTTAGGGAGGCACCCAGGTTCCCAAAGGCCGCAAAGGCAGACACAGGCAGTTTCTGCGCACCAGACAGCTGGCAGAGACTGAGCAGCCATCACACAGCTGTGCTCCAGGCACAGGCAGTTTCTGCGGCCAGCCAGCTGGCAGACACTGAGCAGTGTGCACCAGGGCAAAAAAAGACACTGGGAGTCCATGTCTCCAGAGAATCCACAGGGAAAGAAGGAAACTGTACTGACCTAAATCACCCAATCCTTCCCTAGAAAAAGTCTAGCAGACTAGTGGGGCTGAGGCGCCAGCACTCAGCTGTGCTCCAGACATAGGCACAAACAGTTGCTGCTCGCCTGATGTCCAACTGGGTCACAGCAGCTGATCATTAAATTTACAACAAGAAACCCAGAAACAGGGCAGCTGCCCTCAGGACTTCCCTGGGTGAGAGGAGAACCCTCTCAACTAACAAAGACCACAGTTACCACTCAGGTCTATATCCCTGAGGTGAGCAACTCCTGAAAAAACACCAGCCATCCAGGGACTATACCCAAAAAGCTGAGAAGACATCCTTCAGAAAAAAACCAGCTTTCTGCAAAGGGGATTCTCTCCACTACAGGATCCCCAGGAACCACCAGAAAATAACCCCAAACACCTAAAATAGCACAATGGGTAGAGGCCAGCGTAAAAGCTCAAGCAACAAAAGACAGAGCAATATGGCATCTCCAGAACCCAGTTACCCAGGGGCAAGTAGCCCTGGACACCCCACCATAACTGAAATCCAAGAAGATGACCTAACAAGTATGCTCATGAAGATGATAACAGAGGAAACAAATAAGATTCGTAAAGACATAGAGAAAGATAAACTCAAACAGAATATTGCCATCTGTAAAGAAATAGAGGAAGCTGCAGCCAAACAGTTTATGGCCTTTAGAAAGGAAATGCTTAAAACACTGAATGAAATGAAAGAAACAGAGTTGAAGGAACTAAAAGAAAAACAGGAAAGTACAATCAGACAGGTGAAGGAAGTAAACAAAACAACTCAAGACCTGAAGATAGAATTGGAAAAATTAAAGAAAACACAAATGGAGGAAATAATGGAGAGGAAGAACCTAGGGAAGAAAACAGGAACTACAGAGGTAAGCATAACCAACAGACTACAAGAGATGGAAGAAAGAATCTCAGGTATAGAAGATACAATGGAAGAAATCGATGTATCTGTCAAAGAAAATGTTAAATCCAAAAAATTCCTGACACAGACTGTCCAAGAAATCCAAAACAATATGAAAAGACAAAACCTAAGAATAATAGGTATAGAGGAAAAAGAAGACTCCTTCTCCAAGGCCCAGAAAATATTTTCAAAAAAATCATTGAAGAAAATTTCCCCAAGTTAAAGGAGAAGCCAATAAGAATACATGAGGCCTACATAACACCCAACAAATTTGACCAGAAAAGAAAATCCTCCTGCCACATAATAATCAAAACAGTAAGTATACAGAACAAAGAAAAAATACTAAAAGCTGCAAGGGAAAAAGGCCAAGTAACATATAATGGCAAACCCATTAGAATCACACCTGACTTTTCAACAGAGACTATGAAAGCCAGAAGGGCCTGGACGGATATCATGCAGACCCTAAGAGAACACAGATGTCAGCCCAGGCTATTATACCCTGCAAAGCTATCATTCCTCATAGACAGAGAAAACAAGATATTCAATGACAAAAACAAATTTCAACAATATCTACAAACAAATCCAGCATTACAGAAGACACTGGAAGGGAAAATACAACCCATGAAAGCTAGCTACATTCAAGAAAACACAGGAAATAAATAACCTCACTTCAGTAAACAAAAAGCAACCAAGCACACAACCTGATGACCACAGCCAACCTGAAAAATCAAGAGATCTAACAGCCACTGGTCATTAATCTCTCTCAACATCAATGGACTCAACTCTCCAATAAAAAGACACAGATTAACAGAATGGATACGTAAACAAAAACCAGCAATCTGTTGCGTACAAGAAACACACCTAAGACACAAAGATAGACATTATCTGAGGGTAAAGGGTTGGAAGACGACTTTCCAAGCAAACGGACCCAAGAAGCAAGCAGGAGTAGCCATTCTAATATCTGATAAAATAGACTTTCAGCCAAAAGTAATCGAAAGAGATGGGGAAGGACACTTCATACTCAACAAGGGAAAATTCCACCAGGAAGACATCACAATCCTGAACATCTATGCCCCAAATACAAGGGCACCCATATTTGTGAAAGAAACATTGATAAAATTTAAAGCACATATAGATCCCCACACATTAATAGTGAGAGACTTCAACACCCCACTCTCAACGAAGGACAGGTCAACAAAACAGAAATTAAACAAAGAAACAATGTCTCTGACAGAGGTCATGAATCAAATGGACCTAACAGACATTTACAGAACTTTACATCCAAACACAAAAGAATTTACCTTCTTCTCAGCGCCTCATGGAACCTTCTCCAAAATAGACCATATAGTGGGTCACAAAGCAAGCCTCAACAGATACAAGAATATTGAAATAATCCCATGTATCTTGTCTGATCACCATGGAATAAAGCTGGACCTCAACAATAACAGAAATAACAAAAAGCCTACACACACATGGAAACTGAACAACTTGTTACTAAATGACAGCTGGGTCAGGGAAGAAATAAAGAAAGAAATTAAAGTCTTTCTAGAAATCAATGAAAATGAAGACACAACATACCCAAACTTGTGGGACACAATGAAAGCAGTGCTAAGAGGAAAGTTCATAGCACTAAGTGCCTTCAAGAAGAAATCTGAGACAGCTCATTCAAGCACCCTAATGGCTCACTTAAAAACCCTAGAAAAAGAAGAAGCAGACACACCAAGAAGGAGTAGACGGCTGGAAATAATCAAATTCAGGGCTGAAATCAATCAATTAGAAACAAATAAAACAATTCAAAGAATCAATGAAACCAAGAGCTGGTTCTTTGAGAAAATCAACAAGATCGACAAACCCTTAGCCAGGCTAACTAAAAGGCAGAGAGACACCACCCAAATCAACAAAATCAGAAATGAAAAGGGGGATATAACTACAGACACTGAGGAAATCCAAACAATCATTAAGACTTACTTCAAAAGTCTATATATCACAAAATTTGAAAATCTAAATGAAATGGACAATTTTCTTGACCAATTTGACTTACCAAAGCTGAATCAGGACCAGGTAAATCAACTAAATAGTCATATATCCCCCAAAGAAATAGAAGCGGTCATCAAAAGTCTCCCTTCCAAAAAAAGCCCAGGACCAGATGGCTTCAGCGCAGAATTCTACCAGACCTTCAAAGAAGAGCTAACACCAATTCTCTTCAAACTATTCCACAAAATAGAAACAGAAGGAATATTACCAAATTCATTCTATGAAGCCACAGTCACCTTGGTACCTAAACCTCACAAAGACTCAACAAAGAAAGAGAATTTCAGGCCAATCTCCCTTATGAACATTCATGCAAAAATACTTAATAAAATACTTGCAAACTGAATCCAAGAACACATCAAAGATATTATCCACTATGACCAAGTAGGCTTCATCCCATGTATGCAGGGGTGGTTCAATATACGGAAATCCATCAATGTGATCCACCATATTAACAAATCGAAAGAAAAAAAACCACATGATAATCTCCCTAGAGGCTGAAAAAGCATTTGATAAAATCCAACATCCATTCATGTTCAAAGTATTGGAGAGATCAGGGATACAAGGCACATATCTAAACATAGTAAAGGCAATATACAGCAAGCCTATAGCCAACATCAAACTGAACGGAGAGAAACTTAAAGCAATCCCACTGAAATCAGGGACAAGACAAGGCTGCCCACTCTCTCCATATCTCTTCAACATAGTTCTGGAAGTCCTTGCTAGAGCAATAAGACAGTTGAAGGAGATCAAGGGGATACAGATTGGAAAGAAAGAGGTCAAATTATCACTATTTGCAGATGATATGATAGTATACGTGAGTGACCCCAAAAACTCTACCAGGGTACTCCTACAGCTGATAAACACCTTCAGCAAAGTGGCCGGATACAAAATTAACTCAAAAAAATCAGTAGCACTCCTGTATACAAAGGACAAAAAGGCTGAGAAAGAAATTAGGGAAACAACATCCTTCACAATAGCCACAAATGACATAAGGTACCTCGGAGTAACCCTAACCAAGGAAGTCAAAGACTGGTATGAAAAAAATTTCAAATCTCTGAAGAAAGAATTAGAAGAAGATATGAGAAGATGGAAAGATCTCCCATGCTCATGGCTTGGCAAGATTAACATAGTAAAAATTGCCATCTTACCAAAAGAAATCTACAGATTCAATGCAATGCCCATCAAATTACCAACACTATTCTTTACAAACCTGGAAAGAAAAATTCTCAACTTCATATGGAATAACAAGAAACCTGGAATTGCTAAAACAATCCTCTACAAAAAAAGATCTTCCGGAGGTATCTCCATCCATGATCTTAAGTTGTACTATAGAGCAACAGTTTTAAAAACTGCATGGTACTGGCATAGAAACAGAATGGTGGATCAATGGAACCGAACAGAGGACCCAGAAATAAACCCACACACTTATGGACACCTGGTCTTTGACAAAGACGCCAAAACCATACAATGGAAAAAAGATAGCATCTTCAACAAATGGTGCTGGTCTAACTGGATGTCTACATGTAGAAAAATGAAAATAGATCCGTATTTGTCACCCTGCACAAAACTGAAGTCTAAGTGGATCAAAGACCTCAACATAAAACCAGACACATTAAATCGGCTTGAAAAAAAAAGTGGGAAATATTCTAGAACTCATTGGTACAGGGGAAAACTTCCTGAACAGAACACCAACAGCACAGGCTCTAAGAGCAACAATCAATAAATGGGACCTCATGAAACTGAAAAGCTTCTGTAAAGCAAAGGACACCATCATCAAAACAAAGCGACCACCTACAGATTGGGAAAGAATCTTCACCAACCCTTCATCTGACAGAGGACTCATATCCAGTATATATAAAGAACTAAAGAAGCTGAAAAGCAGCAAACCAAGTAATCCACTAAAAAATGGGGAACAGAGCTAAACAGAGAATTCTCTGTAGAGGAATATCGAATGGCAGAGAAGCACTTAAAGAAATGCTCAACCTCACTAGCCATTAGGGAAATGTAAATCAAAATAACCCTGAGATTTCACCTTACACCCATGAGAATGGCCAAGATCAAAAACTCAAGTGACAACACATGCTGGAGAGGTTGTGGAGAAAGGGGAACCCTTCTCCACTGCTGGTGGGAATGTAAACTTGTACAACCACTCTGGAAATCAATCTGGTGCTTTCTCAGACAACTAGGAATAGCGCTTCCTCAAGATCCACCATACCGCTTCTAGGCATATATCCAAAAGAGGCTCAAGTACACAAAAAGGACATTTGCTCAACCATGTTTGTAGCAGCTTTATTTGTAATAGCCAGAAGCTGGAAACAACCCAGATGCCCCTCAACTGAAGAATGGATGCAGAAATTGTGGTACATCTACACAATGGAATATTGCTCGGCAATGAAAAATAAGGAAATCATGAAATTTGCAGGTAAATGGTGGGATCTTGAAAGGATCATCCTGACTGAGTTGTCCCAGAAGCAAAAAGACACACATGGTATATACTCACCCATATAGACATACAACATAGGACAAACCCACTAAAACCTGTGCATCTAAAGAAACTAAGCAAGAGAGAGGACCCTAACAAAAATGTCCAATCCCCATCCGGAAAGGCAAAGAGGATGGACATCAGAAGAAGAAGAAAACAGGAAACAACCTAGGAACCTACCACAGAGGGCCTCTGAAAGCCTCTGCCCTTCAGACTATCAAAGCAGATGCTGAGCCTGATGGGCAACTGTTGGGCAGAATGAATGGAATTCTAGGTAAGAACTGGGAAATAGTAAGAGCTGGAGAGGACAGGGTCTCCACAAGGAGAGCAACAGAACAAGAAAATTTGAACACAGGGAACTTCCCAGAGACTCATACTCCAACCAAGGACTATTCATAGAGATAACCCAGAACCCCTGCACAGATGTAGCCCAGGGCAGTTCAGAGTCCAATTGGATTACATAGTAATGTGAAGAGGGACTGCCTCTGACATAATCTGATTGACCTTCTCTTTGATCACCTCCCCCTGGGGGGGAGCAGCCTTACCAGGCCTTAGTAGAGGACAATGCAGCCACTTTTGATGTGAACTGACAGACTAAGATCAGAAAGGAGAGGAGAACCTCCCCTATTAGTGGACTTGGGGAGTGGCATGCAAGCAGAGGGAGGAGGGAGGGTGGGATTGGGAGGGGAGGAGGAAGTGGCTGATGGGGGGATGCAGAATGAAAAAAGTGTAATTGATGAAAAATTTTAAAAAATAGGGAAAAAATAATTTAAGAACCTTAAATGACTTTCAAAAGTGGAGGAAAACATGGATTTAGTCAATTGGCATGGAGCACGTCTCACCCCTGGGGGCAATGGTCTCCTGAACCTACTCAGACCTCGGACACCACCACTGCTAGTTCTAGAACTGATGCAGGATGTTCCAACGAGGGGGTTAAGGCTACTCATAATATTTCCTATAAGCCCACACCTGTTTGTTTATATCCCCCATTTTTATTCATTATTAGCCAGACAGAGCCAAGTAATTGTGGTAATGATACTTGCTTTTTTGCCGAATGCTGGAATGCTAGTAAATTTAGATATGCCCTGGTTACTCGCATGCCTCGCTGGGTGCCTGTGCCCGTTGATGCCCCTCACGCTATGACTCTCTTCAGACAGAAAAGGGATCTTGGAACTACAGCCACCATTGTTACTGCCATCTCATTGGTGGTTGTTGGAGCTACCACCGGGGCATTAGCCATGAGTCATACTGGGCAGACTGCTCAGACCCTGAATAATCATTTAGCCAATGTAGCTCATGCCTTAGTTGTACATAAAGGAATTAATGCTCAACTAAAAGGAAGCTTGATGGTATTCAATCAGAGGATTGACCTCGTGCAGGAGCAAATTGATACCCTATGGCAAATCGCTCAACTTGGCTGTAAATGAAATTATGCTGGACTTTGAGTCACTAGCATATAACATGAGAATTTTTCCTGTGCTGCAAATCTGTCTAAACAATTGTCGAGCTATATTTTAGGTAATTGAACTGGAGAATTCGATACTACGATGGAGCAGCTGAGAGTGGCCATTGTCACAGTAAATTCTACCAGAGTGGACGCAGGACTAGCCACAGGATTATCATCATGGATTGCTGCAGCCATGAATCATCTGAAGGAATGGGCGGGCATGGGAGCGTTAGCAGGCCTTCTGGTGTTGGTCTCCTTGGTTTGCCTGTGGTATATATGCAAGATTAGAGTCTCACAACAGTGTAATGCAGCCATGACCATTCAGGCCTTTACAGCCATTGAAGCAGGACAGTTTCCCCAAGCATGCTTGGCTACCATAAAAAGCTAAAATGTTATGCTCAGGATGCGAGGCTAAGCACTGCACTCAGGGTCAGCCACTTTGGACCCAGAGAAGAGCATGTCTGATTGCATGCGGGTTGATGCCCCAGGTCCCGCCTCTGAGAAAAAGGTATCAGACCGGTCTGATGCTCTTTGGGTGGATGACACCTAAATGAACATCAGTACAAAGTCCCAATTTATTTCTAATATCAGAGATCAGACCTCTATTCTTGCCTGATGCATCTAAAACAAAAAGGGGGAACTGTAGAGAGCTGCGGAATGCTATGCCTTAAAGATGGAGCTGGTTTCTGCCTTCCACCTTCCCGATGGTGAGTGCTGTCTGTCACGAACAATTCCACATTTGGCTAAGGCTGAGGATCTGGCTTGCTTCCATGTATGTGTACCTATCTGCATTGCCCACGTGGCACGCTGGGGTTGGCTACCCAGAGGCTATTTAAGCAGTGGCCTGGCTTTCCCAATTGTCAGATGATTGTTCAAGGTTCCTGAATAAACTGCATTGAAAAAAAAAAAAAAACTCAATTCTGTTCCTCTGGGGAAAGTAATGGGCTGGCTTATAACCAGACTTTGTGGGAAAATCACTTAATAATTGTCCCTGACATTGCCCTGCCTCACCTTCATAGATCAGGACATTGCT
Organism: Meriones unguiculatus; assembly: GCF_030254825.1. Classification (NCBI taxonomy): domain Eukaryota; kingdom Metazoa; phylum Chordata; class Mammalia; order Rodentia; family Muridae; genus Meriones; species Meriones unguiculatus. The sequence goes on along the minus strand of NC_083361.1, from coordinate 37,633,793 downwards.
TTCCCCATTTGCTTTAAGCTACTCAGGAATACAGTTCATTGCTGAAATTATTTATAAAATATGGCCTTGGACTCTCTGTAGCACTATCTAATGCATCTCCTGGCTTAGGAGACATGTTCTGGATGAACATTAGCCATATCTGCAAGCACAAGGAACTTATTCACACATAATGAGACCTTTGTAGTGGCAGAATCATGAGGGGTGATTTTCTTAGACAGCAATGAATTCTATGAAATATATACCAAACTTTCAGGCAAGACGTGCCTGATGGTGCAATGGTGACATAGCTGTTATGTGATTAACCAACTGCTCCCTGGTTAGATTTGAGGACCTTCTACAGTCCTGATAATCAGGTCAAGAATCCACAACTGAGGAGCTCTTAGGCTGTAGGTAAAAAACATAACACTGTTTCTTTTCTCTTTTGACATAATATCAAAACACCTTCAAATATTGATGGTTATGAACTGAGACAAAGGCTAGTCCCAGACACAGTCCCAGACTATGAAGTGAATGGAGGGGAATTCAGCGACCCCTGGCTGCACTTGATCATAATAAAGAACAGTAGAGGGCTCAGTCAAAAACAAGGCTCTTGTACCACTTCCTGGCAGCTCAGGAAATGTTACCAAACAAGAGGCTAAATTGATGTAAGAGCTCAGGAAACGTTACCAAAGAAGAGGCTAAGTTGATGTAAGAGCTCAGGAAATGTTACCAAAGAAGAGGCTAAATTGATGTAAGAGCTTAATATAGGGAGAAGGGCTGTGAAATACCATCCTATAAGCATGGTGGCATAAATATAAACTCAGAGCAATTCTGTCTATTGACACTAGACCTATACAGTTTGGGCCCAAGGGATTCACACAGTCCTGCCACTTGCTGCTGAACTATTGGCAGCTATCTGATTCTGGAAGAAGAAAAATCAGTGTATCAATTTTTAATAATTTTTAGCTTCTTTGAGCCTACCAGGCTGTGATAGGTAGTTCAATCCCACAGTTTATATCATATATAATATATATTCATATTTTCTTTTATATCTCCTTAACAAAAATTAGGACAATGTAATACCACACCCAAAGGCATTCCAAAGTTCAAATAGTTCTGTCAGTGCAAAGATCAAATACCAGCTGTACTTAGGAAACAAATCTACTAAAATGTCAACAAGAATAGAAGTAATTTAAAATATTTCAGCATAGTAAATGCAGTACTTGAATTTACAAGTTGTCATTTAGTATGAATTGAATTGTAGAATGAGAAGCTAACCCCTCTGCCCTATGAAGTGGGTAAGCCAGAGACAACCATACCTTACTGTAATTAATACTCTGTTTTCTGGATATGAAGAAAAAAAATAACCAACCAATAAACCCAGCATACAAACCAGTAAACCCAGTGAATAATCCCATCACTTAAAAAACAGGGGCTGTCTCTGACATGAACTCAGTGGCTGGCTCTTTAATCACCCCCCCACACACACACCAGGCTACAGAGGAAGACAATGCAGCCAGTCCTGATGAGACCTGATAGGCTAGGGTCAGATGGAAGGGGAGGAGGACCTCCCCTATCAGTGGACTGGGGGAGGGGCATGGGAGGAGAAGAGAGAGGGAGAGTATAATTGGGAGGTGATAAAAGAGGATGTTACTGCTGGGATACAAAGTGAATAAATAGAAAGAGAGAGAGAGAGAGAGAGAGAGAGAGAGAGAGAGAGAGAGAGAGAGAGAGAGAGAAAGGAAAAAGAAAAAATAAAAGAAAAGAAAAAAGTCATTTATATTAAAAAATATTGGGAAGGTCAAGTGGGATTTCTCCTTTATAAAATGTCCCTCAGTAGTCCTGAGAGATGGCTCAGTAGTTAAAGCATTTATCCTGCAATTGTGAAGATCTGGGTTCAAATTCCCATTACACTGATGCTGGTTTGTGGCTTGCCTGCAATCCCAGTACTTGGGAGTCTCTGAGGAAAGATGGTTACCCAGACTAGCTTAATAAGTAGGATCTTGTTTCAACTGCAACTAACAGAGAAGGAAAGGCAGAGTAGTTATCATAGCCAGAGGGTGAGAGAGAAAAAAACATGCCGGCTGTCAAGGATAGTCTTGTGAAGAGCATGACTCAAAGCGGTGACACTCATGCCAGCAGATCCAAGTACAGGAAACCGCAGGTCTTTATGCCATTCTGATGAGCCTTCACCAGTGACAAATCAGTCTTCACACTACAGATGTGTTTCATATGGACAGCGGATTCAGAGGAGTCTTCACTTTGCCACAGACCAGTCTCCCACAAGAAAAATGGAGGAAAGGTAAGATGCTTTTGAGACCCTTTTCCCAGAGTTGTTATCTCTTTTTCTTAGTCTGTGGCCATATAACTACACCTGGAGGTAGAAATTCCAAGAAGTCTTGCATAATCTGGAAGAAACAGGAGAAGCAAAAGTCATTCCTTAGCTGTGTGGGAAGGCAGACCTAACTATGGAAGATTAGATGCATATTAATCAAGGCACTGGCCACTTCTTGTAATTTCTCTCCATTCTGCTTTCAGCTCAACTATCCAAATGTTCTGCTAGTGTGAGAATTCTGCCCCTTTTCTTGACTTGGCAAGCATATGGGTACAAGTAGCCTCTATAAAAGCACAACTCTGCCGATAACAGAGTCACCTGTGTCTCCTATGGTGGAAGGTTTCCATTCCATTGTATTTCTTTCTCAGAAGGAAACAGATGGTGAAAGATGACTGACCTAGAAGAGCATAGTTAAGTATAATTTGTCAGTAATGTACATATTTAGGGAAAGTTACACAGCATGTTAAAACCAACTCCAGCCAAGAAAAGTACGTGGAGCGTGGAGCTTTGTGCCAGTAGTGAAGCAGCAGTCATCTGAACAAGGGGCTGGGTGTTACTGTGGATGTAGGCGTGCTTGCACTGCCCCAGGCACACAACCACTTTTATTGATTAATTGATTTATTGATTAATTCTCTTATTTGATAATTTGATTTCTTATACAATATACTCTGATTATTCTCCCCTCTCTTACCAACATCTCATCCCTTTCAACTTCCTCCTCCATTCATCCTAGACCCTTTCCCATATTCATCACTTTTGGTTTTGCTTGTGATATAACAACAAAGAGAAAAAGTGCTTAATGCTTCATACCAGGAAGGGCGTGCCGCTTGACTGGCAGCTGTTTGTTCTTAGGAGGTGGAACATATTTTCCATGTCTCCCAGCTTTATATGTTTGCATAGCAATCTGTTGTTTTTCTTACAGGTTTTATTTTGCAAGTAAAGTGGCACATGCCGCTGCCTCCTTTAGCATTATTTATATGTCATCTACACCTGACACTTGTCACTAAAGTTTTATGTGTATGGGTTCTTTTCTTGTCATGTACATTTGGAACATCCCTTCTGCTGGGATGTCCATATCCTCCTGTAGATCAAGGAAAATCCATGTTTTATTTCATGGAATTAGTTGTCTGTGCCTTAGTCTACATAGCAGACCACCAGTCCTTTGCACAAACGACTCAGTTTTACTCTCTAAATTGAGTCTCTCAGACTTCTCATATTTTACTCCTTGTTCTGGCTGCTTGTTTTCACTCATAGCCCAGGCTTTTCTAGAACTCACTATGTAGCTCAGACTGTCATTACCCTCTTGTTAGAGACCGTCTCTGTCTTTAAGCCCTGAAGGTGTTTCTGTGTCACAATAACCTTTAGCACTGTTGCCTCTTCTTTTTTTTTCTTTCTGTTTCCAAAAAGTAACTTTTTAACTCCTGAAGAGTGTTAGAAATTCAATTCATCTCATAATCCTATGTCTATTCTTCAATCTTAGTGGTCCCCAACCTGCCTAATGCTGTGACACTTTAACATGGTTCCTCATGTTGTGACACACTAGCATAAAATTATTTTCATTGCTTTGTCATGAATGTAATTTTGCTACTATTATGAATCAATGTAAACTTCTGATATACAGGATATCTTAGATATGACTTGACATTCCCTTCATGAATGCCATTCATGATTTTTTTAGTTTTCCATTTGTTAGCATCCTGCCCCTGTGAGGACCGAGAGCCACTGTTGGTCATGCTTCTGCCTTCCAAGTTCCTGTATCGGAGAAGAAGTGATGTTAGGACAGAATTAAAGTTGGGTTTAGAGCTTTTTTCTTTCTGATACAGTCGGAGACATTGAGTGTCTATACTGTGGCCATCAAGTACTTTCATATCAGCACAGGACATGGGTTTTAGGTAGCCCAAATAAATACAAACTGGGTTTAAATTAAGACTTCATAGATAATGTTTTTAAAATTTTACTCTGTCTCTATAATCCCACTGCTTCTCCTATGAACCAGGTCAGTCATTCACACATAGCAAGAATAAGACAGTTTGGCTAGTGCTCATTCATGTCTTATTTTTCTTTCCAGGGACACTAGTGGAGAGCTCCTAAGGGTGGATTCAAATGTCTCAGACTGGAGGACTAACATCATAGCAGTGAATGGAAGCAACCACACTGGAATTTCATTTTCTGAGATCACATATTGTACCATGATTTTTCTTTCCCTCGTCTGTTCCCTATTTGGGCTGGTTGGAAATGCCGTAGTGCTATGGCTCCTGGGTTTCCACGTGCGCAAGAATGTCTTTTCTGTCTACATCCTCAACCTGGCTGCTGCTGACTTTCTCTTCATGTGTTTTCAGACTGTATGTTGTCTTCAGTTTATTTTGGAAATATTCTACCCCAGCCACAACACTTATGTTTTTCTTGTAGGGTTAAACTTTGCTTATCTTTGTAGCCTGAGTATTCTCAGCGTCATTAGCATTGAACGTTGCCTATCTGTCCTGTGGCCTATCTGGTATCGCTGCCAACGTCCAAGACACACATCAGCTGTCATCTGTACCCTGCTTTGGGTGTTGTCTCTGCTGTTGAGCCTCCTAGAAGGAAAGGAATGTGGACTCCTATTTAATATTGTTAGCGCTGGTTGGTGTCATATACTTGATTTCATTGCTACTGCATGGTTAATTGCTTTATTTGTGGTTTTCTTGGGGTCTAGTCTGACCTTAGTGGTTACTGTATTTTGGGGCTCACACAGGATTCCTGTGACTAGGCTATATGTGGTCATTGTGTCCACAGTGCTGGTCTTCCTACTATTTGGGCTGCCCTATGGAATCTACTGGTTCCTTTTAACATGGCTTGACACTTGTGATAATGGTGAGACTTGTAAGTTTTTTGCAGTGACAATATTTCTGTCCTGTGTTAACAGCTGTGCCAACCCCATCATTTACTTCCTCATTGGCTCTATTAGGTACCGCATGCACCAGCGCAAGTCCCTCAAGCTGCTTCTGCAGAGGGCCATGCAGGACACTCCTGAGGAGGAAGAAGGTGGAGAGAGGGGTCCTTCAGGAAGATCTAGAGAAATGACAATGGTCTGGCAGGGACTGAGGGCTGCTTTGATCAAGCAGAAATAGCTTTGAGAAACAGCTTTGTCCTTATCAGTTTGTGGCATTTTCATAATCCTGTTTAGTTGATGACCCAGCATTTATTCAATTTGGAAAATAATTATTCTTGCAGAGGTTGATTGATAGCGGACCTGTTACATTGATTGTAGCATTTCTGGGGGCTGTTTTGCTCCGGGCTTCACCATTTACTTTTGATGGGACTCCTTGTAAACTCTCTGGGGTCCAGGAGAGATGTTGAACACCATTGACAAATCCCTCCTTCAGTGGAGGGCTCAAGGAAGTTCAGGGAAGAGATGCATTTTTTGGTCATTTGATAGTGGTTAAATAAATCCATGTTATATTTTGCAAAAAAAACCAATTATTTTTAAAAACAACCTTTTTCTCAATATTTGAAGGTTTAAATAAATACATTTTATAATCCCAGCCCTTATTAATTTCTGTAGGTTTTAAAGAATTTATGGAGCAATAGTCTTTCTTATATAAATTGCTTTGTAAGAAAAGAAACATTCTGAAGAGAAGTCTGTTAAATCTCTGTTTGCCTGGTATAGTTCTCAACTTGAACTTCACTGTGTCTTCCATTTTCGCGTTAAAAGGGGTGGTCAGGTTTTGTAATAAGAAAAATCAACATGCATAGGCACCTGAAGGTGGAGGCGGACTGATCTCTGTGGGTCCTTCCAGAATTCCTTGTTTAGAATTTTATACTCAAGGCTTCTTTTTTTCTCTAGTCTCTGTCATGATTCCTATCTCTTAACTGTCAAACCCTTATGATAAGTTTAGAATGAGATCCTCTAGACAAGGCTCCTTGAACTCAAACTTGTTTCCAATGCACACCATGCCCAGAATCTCAAAGAATTTACTTGAATTATGCATATTTTAGTAACATTTTTATAAAATAGTGTTTCAACTTTAAAGCTGTAGTGTATAATTTCAATTGCAGTACAATTAAAAGAGCACAATATGAACAGATTAAAGGAAACAAATAAAAAATTTATTTTCTCAAGTAATGTGGCTACATGACTTAGAACCAAATCAAGGCACAAACACTCTCTTACATCTTTTAATTTGCATTTCCTCTCTAGTCAAACATGTTACTTCAGAGGTAAATATGCTGTCCATATTTTTGTTTGAAACTAAATTTTAGAGTGAAAATTGAAAGCGTGTAACATAATGCTTGATGCACATTTGATAAATGTTTGTTATAGTTGAACAAACTAACCTATAAATCCTTCATTGTTCTGCTTGTGGCAAAAACTCCTGTGTGCAATGTACTGCTAATACAAAGAGATCTCACACTGTATATTACTCTTGTGAGTTGAATGAGTAGGCTCATATATTTGAATGCCTACCCATAATTGGTGAAATTGTTTGAGCAGGGTTAGGAGGTGAGGTCTTGTGGCCTTGAGGAGGTGTGGCACTAGGGATTGTCTTTGAACTTTCAAATGCCAAGGCCATTCCCAGTGTCCCATCCATACCCATGACTATGAAATAGACATAATCTCTCAACTACTGCTCCAGCACCCTGCCTGCCTGCCTGCTGCCACAGTTCCTGTATGGTGCTCATGCTCTCTAACTCTCTGCAACTGTGATCTTCCCAATTGAATACTTTCTTTTATACATTGACTTCCTCATGGTTTCTCATCACAGCAATAGAAATGTAACTGAAACAGAAGCTGGTACCAGTGGGGGCACTGTTGCTGTAACAGGCCTGACCATGCTGCTTTTCTGGGGAATGTGGAAGACTACAAGAATTTGGTCTAGGGAAGCAGTTGAATATTGTAAGTTGGGCTTAACAGGCCATTGTAGTAGGGACTTGGGTGACAGTAATGCCGAGAGCACTGTAGCCTGTGGACACCCAGCTCAAAAGGTTTCAGAGGAGAATGATCATAGCAACTGGCCTAGAGACTGGTATTTTGCAGAGTGTAGCTGTGTTTTGCCTTGGTCCTAAGAATATGCCTGAGGTTAACTGAAAAGTTTCTGACAATTTTATTGGCAAAAAAAATATTAGGTTTACAACAAAAAACAGTAAGCAGGGCAAAAAGAAATTCAAAATGTACAATTTAAGAGAAAAAGATGAACAGGAAATTTAATTTTGGAGGTAAGTCTTGTGCTCAAAAAGAGGATGTGAAATGGAATAAAGGGTATGCATCTTCAAAGTAAGATCTTACCCAGCTAAACTTCCAATTTGTAAAAAGGAATGCATAAAGACTCTCTTTAAACAAATGAAAATTTACTCGACAAATGAAAGCAGTAAGTCAGAGCTTAATTTAATTCAAGGAAGAGGCCAGGTTCTGTACTGAGCAGATAGCAGAACTTAGCAGCATCAGTCATGTGGTTCTGGCCTTTGAGTCAAGAAGGATGCAGGAGCAAAGTGGTTTTGAAGTCTTCCTCTGAGGTTAAGGAATGCCACTGAAGTCAGGCACGTGGCAGAAGAGTCCTGCATAGAAGCTTGTAGAGCTGAATGTGTGAAGCTATGAAAATGAAGATTAGATTTCTCTGGAGGCCCCAAAATGTTGGAAATGCCAGAACTGTGGGGTACCTGCCAAGGAAAACTGCATAAAAGGGATAAAACCAACCCAATAGAGATACGCGTGTTGCAGCAACAAAGCTGAAAGTGCAGAGACATTCACCTTTCGACACCAAGACATGGAGCTGCCAGATTTGGAATTTGCCCTGCTGAATTTTGATTTTGGTTTGGCCCAGTATTTCGTTACTATGACTCAATGTCTCCCTTTTAGAATGGTAATATACACTCTGTGACTTTGTGAGTTGAAAATATGTACTTAGCTTTTTGATTTGACAAGGGGTTTCAATTAAGAGATTGTCTTGAGTCTCAGAAGAGACTTTGAACTTTTAAATGTTGTTGGTACTGTGAAAGACTATGAGGACTTCTCAATTTGGGCTTAATGCATTTTTCATTGTGATATATCTATAAACTTATGGGGTCCCAGGACTGGAAAGTTGTAGTTTAAATGAGAAATGTTCCCTTCAGTCTCATCTTTTGAATGCTTGGCTCCAAGTTGGTGGAACTGTTTGGGAAGAACTTAAATGTGTGCCCTTCTTGGAGCATGAATCTCACTTGAGGTGGTCTTTGAGGTTTTAAATCCAGTGCTCTTCCTAGTTAGCTCTTTGTGTGCCTCATGCTTGAGGATTACATGTAAACTCTCAGATGCTGCTCTAGTGGCATGCCAACCTGCCTGCCTGTTGTCAGGCTTCTTATCATGATGGCCATAAATTCTAACCCTCGGAAACTATGAGGTCTCAAAATAAATACTTTCCTATATGAGTTGACATCATGACAACAGAAAAATAACTATAACAATTACTGTTACTCCATATTTTTGCTACTTAATATCTTTATGGGGTTTTTTTTTGCCTTCTGTCTGTTTAAAATAAAGACTTGTTAAGCACTACAATATTATCTTATTATATATTTAAGTGTGTGTGTATATAACCACATATTCTTAGTAAATAGATACGGACTCATTGAAATACATTTTAGTTCTAAATGAGATGATGTAGTACTTTTTTTACATTTATCTTCAATAATATAGCATAATGTACATTGAGTCATCTATATGTGTGGTCCCATGCTCTACTTCTTCCCTAGGGGTTAAGGGTACCCAGGCACCACTGCACACCAGGATTGGAAGGAAGAAACAGAACTGGAACTGCTGAGTCTGCAGGATTCCTGTCCTCTGGGAGTGCCTTTGGGGAGAAGGCCATTCATTAGAACTTTAGTGTTACAGCCCTCTTCGATGACATTCGGTGAAAAAGCCCTCTTAGTCAATATTCAGTGAAACAGCTTGTACACTTTATTTAGAGTAAGCAGGGCCATATGAACCTTGGGAACTGGGAAGGGGGTTTTGGGGCGAGGGCACATTACTGGCTGGGACTGAGATTCTGTGGGTGCTTTGTTTGCACGGGGAGGAATTTTAAGTGGTATGCTACCTGACAACATCAAGAATTACGAGGTTGGGGTCTCAGAGCTCTGTGGGCCCGGGCATGCAGGCAGAGAACAGGGAGGAAGCGGCCTTACTCCTGGAGGTCTCAAGATTAACATTTTCTGGATTTGGACACCTTTCAACCTTGCTCTAGCTCCATGCTGGTTTCCCTGCTTGCACAGTCTATGTGTCCCACAACTTCTTGTTTTTTTTCTAAAGGAGAGTTGTCATCATAGTTATCACCTTCTATATTGTGAATAGTTTGGTGCTGAACCAGAACCTAACTGGGAGTGATTTTTGCAATGCTGCTTATCTGCCATTTAAAAATTGGAAGAGTCAGGGTGCCAGCATCAAAATAAAACAGCATAATCCGAGGGCTGATAAGGAATGGGGGCAGAAAAACAAGGAACCAACTTAACTGCTCAATGGGTTGAAATTTTGGGAGTGAGCCTTGAGAGTGTTTTTGAGGGTATTAACATTGGTCTCAAACAGCACTTAATTTATGGACACATTCCCCAATGCTATGCGAGTTCCTCCGTGTTTAGCAGTTATTAGGTCTAGTGTACTCCTATTATAGAGCATGATCCCAGCCAGAGAGGTTATTTGTCACTGGAGGGATTCAAGGTTGCCAGCTGTAGATTCTATCACCTGATTAAGCTTGTCTGGGAAGTCTCCATCCAAGTGGTGTATTTGGACAATGGCAGCTGTCAAGTCCCCAGCAGACCCAAGGGAGATGCAGTTCTAGTTCTGGCAGTTCTAGTTTTTCTAGAGAAGGAAGTAAATCTTTTATTTCTGTCTGGTTTGTAGTAGCACTGTTGTTTTCTCTTCCTTGTAGACATAAGCCTGGGGTGTCTGTGCAGGATGTTATTTTCCCTTTACACCATAGGAGAGTGCCAACCACTGACACTATGAACAATGCTCTGCTAAACATGCAGATAGGAGCTTGACAGAGTTGTCCTCTGAGAGGCACTAAACAACAGTGCCTCAAAATAGATGTCAAGACTCACAGACAAACATTGGGTGATACATAGGGAATCTTGTGGAAAAGTGGAAGGAAAGAGAACAGGACCTGGAGGTGACAGGAACTCCACAAGAAGAACAGAGACAACTAACCAGGACCCAGAGGGTTTTATTGAGACTGAAGCACCAGCCAAAGACCATGTATGAACTGGATGTAGGTCCCTATACAGATGTAGCAGATTGGCAGCTAAGGCCACATGTGGGTCCTCTAGTAAGAGAAGTGGGGACTGCATCAGACACAGACTCACTTGCTAGGTTTTTTTATCACTTCCCCCTGGCAAGACTAACTTGCCAGGTCACAGGGGAAGAGGACAAGCTCAGTACTGATGAAACTTGATGAGCTGGGCTTGACAAAAAATGGACCTACCCTTTTTCTTAGAAAAGGGAAGGAGAAGGAAAGGTAGGACTGGGAGGGGAAGAGTGATGGGGCTACAATAAGGATGTAAAGTGAATAAAAACTAATAAAGAAGAAAGAAAGAAAGAAAGAAAGAAAGAAAGAAAGTGAAAATGCTGCATACCTGAACTTATAGAACATAATGAAAGCAGTTTTAAGAAGCAAGTTCATAGCACTACAAAAACAAAAAAACAAAAACCCCCAAAAAACAGACAAACAAAATAAAACAAAACAAAACAACAACAACAAAACCCTGAAGCAATCTTATATTTAACTGAATAAAAACGTGAACATTCTGGGGGAGTCCAAAATGGCTGCGACCAGCATGCATCATATCTGAGGAGCACAGGGTGTGAAACTCCAAAATTGGTGAGTAGAGGGGCAGCTGAGGCCAGAACATTGACATTGAGGTTTCCTGGGGAGACAACCCATGAGTTGGGACAGTTTGAATTCAGGTCACCCTTGGCCATCTCCAGGGACTGAGAGTAACGAATATTCAACCCCTCCTATACTTCCTCTTGCCCCAAGCATGGGCCTCCCTGCTTGGCTGAGGCAGCAGTGGTTGCCCCAAGCACAGGCCTCCATGCTCAGTGACTGAGACAGCAGGAGGTGGCAGTATGGGGCTCCCAGATTGGTGGCTGTGGCAGTCAGCTGTACTGGCTTTCCAGGTTTGTGGCTGCAGCTAGCCCAAGCAGGAGCCTCCATGCTCAGTGACTGAGATGGCAGAGGCTGATGCCACAATTACAAGTCTCCCTGCCTGGCAGGCAAAGGGTGGGCACCACTGAGCTGACAGATCTCCTACACTCTCATTTGCCATTGTGGGCCCAAATCTGAGAGGAGAGAACAGGGTGAACCCTTGTTATTTCTGATTAGGCCTGCAAATAAGTGAGGGTACCTTCAAGTGAGTGTCTGCAGAGCCCCAGATCCAGGATCCCTCTATGCTAGCCACACATAGGAACCCTCCCACTCACATCCACCACTGTGGCAACATAGGGATCCTTGGGACAGCATTCTCAACATTGAAGCCCCTGTTCTGCGAGCCTATCAGTGGAGTCCAGGCAAACAATTCCTGGAGCCCAGACAGGTCTGAATACCAGGAAGATGGTAGGACAGGCCTGTAGGCCACTGAGGTATTCAGGGCAACTGCACATGCACATTGCTTCCTGGAACAGTGCCAGCACCCCCTCCTGAACTTAAGCTCCACCCTTCTACACACTCTAGCACCCTGTCCCTCAAGGCACACTTCCATGCACACACCTGGACTTGCCCACATGCACATGCTTCCTCTCTTAGCTACAGCTGAAACACCAACATCCACCCTGGAATGGGTGGACCTCTCTCATCTTCCTGAATAATACTCCAGACACCAAACACAGATAGACCCAGTCTGAAGTACAGACACCAGGAACAAACAGCCAAGGTTACAGACAAGCAGATGGCTAGAGGTCAGCATAAGAACACATCCAACAAAAATCATCATGGCTTCAGTAGCAACCCCCCAAAATAAATGGATATGCTAATTCATTAGAAACACAGGAAAATTATCTCAAATCTATGCTTATCCAGTTATTAGAGGCACATAAAAAGGAAACAAAACTCTCAAAGAAATGGACACAAAAATAGAGGCAAATAAAGAGGAAATGAACAAATTTCTTAAAGAAATACAGGTAAATATAGCCACACAAATAGACACACATAATGAGGAAACAAATAAAAAAGTAGAGGCCATCATGGAAAGACAGGAATCCACATTCAAACAGATGAAGGAAATGTTCCAAGACATGAAAACAGAATCAATAAAGAAAACACAAATATAGAAAACCCTGCAACTGGAGAACTTAGAGAAAAGATCAGAAACCAAAAAGGTAAGCATCACCAACAGAATACAAAAGATGGAACAGAGAGTCTCAGGTGGTGAAGATACAGTTGCAGAAACTGATACATCTCTCAAAGAAAAAGTAAAATCAGAAAAGTCCCAAACCTGAAACATCCAAGAAATCAGACACCATGAAAACAAAGAATGACAGAAATAGAGGAAAAAGAAAATTCCAAGCTCCAAGAACCAGAAAATATTTTCAAGAAAATCGTAGGAGATAAATTTCCCAACTTAAAGAAAGAGATGTCTATTAACGTACAAGAGGCCTACAGAACACCAAATAGACTAGACCAGAAAAGAAACTCCTCACATCACATCATAGCCAAAACACTAAATCTACAAAACAAAGAAAAACTATTAAAAGCAGCAAGGGGAAAAGGCCAAGTAACAGATAAAGGCAGACCTAGAAGAATCACACCAGAATTCTCAACAGAAACTATGAAAGCCAGAAGGACCTGGGCAGAGGTCATTCAGACTCTAAGAGACCACAGATGCCAACCCAGACTACTATACCCAGCAAAGCTTTCAATCAACTAAGACAGAGAAAACAAAATATTCCATGACAAAACTAAACTTAAACAATATCTACACAGCAACCGAGGCCTACAGAAGAGACTAGAAGGAAAACTGCAATCCAACAAAATCAGCTACACCCAAGAAAACACAGGATATAAATGACTCCACAACAAAAAAATTAAGAGAAAACAATCAATGAATCACAGTAAGACCACCAACTGCACAATAAAAGGAACTAACATTCGTTTGTCACTATTATCTATCAACATCAGCAGACTCAACTCTCCCATAAAAAGACACAGACTAACAGAATGGTTGCAGAAACAGGATCAAACATTCTGCTGCATCCAAGAAACACACCTCTGCAACAAAGATAAACACTATCTCAGAGTAAAGGGCTGGAAAATATTTTTCAAGTAAACAGATCCAGAAAACCAGCTGGGTTAGCTATCCTAATATCTAAAAAAATAGACTTTCAATCAAAATTAATAAAAAAAAATGAGAAGAGGCATGTCATTCTCATCAAAGGGAAAATCCACCAGGAGGACACCACAGTCCTATTCCCCAAATACAAGAGCACTTGCATATGTAAATGAAACATTATTAAAGCTGAAATCACACATTGATCCCAACACCTTAATAGTGGGAGACTTCAACACTCCATTCTCACTAAGGGACAGATCATCTAGAAAGAAGCTAAATAGGGAAATAATGGCTCTTACAGAGGTCCTAAATTAAACGGACCTAATAGATGTCTACAGAACTTTTCACCCAAACTCAAAAGAGTATACCTTCCTTTCAGCACCCCACAGAACCTTCTTAAAAATTGACCATATAGTTGGGCTCAAAGCAAGCCTCAACAGATACGAGAAGATCAAAATAATCCCTTGTATCCTATCAGACCACCATGGTCTAAAACTATACCACAACAATAACAGAAATAATATAGAAAAAAAACTATTCTCAACTCAATGATAGCTTGGTCAGGGAAGAAATGAAAAAAGAAATTAGAGACTTCTGAAGACACAACTTACCCACATTTATGGGACACAATGAAAGCAGTGCTAAGAGGAAAGTTCATAGCACCAAGTGCCATCAGAAAGAAGTGTGAGACATCTGATACAAGCAACTTAATGGCACACCTAAAAGCACTGGGGGGGGGGAAAGAGAAGCAGATGCACCCAAGAGGAGTAGATGATTGGACATAATCAAACTCAGAGATGAAATCAATGAATTAGAAACAAAGAAAACAATTCAAAGAATCAATGAGACCAAGAGCTGGTTGTTTGAGAAAAGCAGCAAAATAGACAAACCCTTAGCCAAACTAACTAAAAGGCAAAGAGAAACTATCCAAATCAGCTAATTCAGAAACAAAAAGGGAGAAATAACGACAGATACTGAGGAAATCCAAACAATCATTAGGTCTTACTACAAAAGGCTATATGCCACAAAATTTGAAAATCTAAATGAAATGGACAATTTTCTTCATAAATTCCATTTACCAGAATTAAATCAAGATAAGTAAATAGATTAAATAGTTCTATATACCTCAAGGAAATAGAAGTTGTCATCAAAAGTCTCCCTTCCAGAAAAAGCACAGTGCCAGATGGTTTCAGTACAGAATTCTATGAGACCTTCACTGAAGAGTTAACCCCAATTCTCTTCAAACTATTCCCCAAAATAGAAACAGAAGGAATATTCCCAAACTCATTCCATGAAGCCACAGTCACCTTGATACCTAAACCACATAAAGGCCCAATAAAAAAGAGAACTTCAGACCTATCTCTCTTATGATCATTGATGCAAAAATACTCAGTAAAATACTTGCAAACTGAATCCAATAACTCATAAAAAAATCATCCACCATGACCTAGTAGGCTTCATCCCAGGGATGCAAAGGTGGTTCAACATATGGAAATACATCAATGTAATCCACCATACAAACAAACTGAAGGAGCAAAATCACATAATCCTCTCCTTAGATGTTAAAAAAGCTTTTTATAAAATCCAACACCTATTCATGTTTAAAGTCTTGGAGAGATCAGGGATACAAGGCACATACCTAAACATAGTAAAGACAACATACAGCAAGCCTATAGCCAACATCAAACTAAATGGAGAGAAACTTAAATCAATCCCACTGAAATTAGGAACAATTAGCAAGGCTGCCCACTCTCTCCATATCTCTTCAACATAGTACTTGAAATCCAAGCTAGTGCCATAAGACAACTAAAAGAAACCAAGAGGATATGAATAGGAAAGGAAGAGGTCAAAGTATCACTATGTGCAGATGATATGATAGTATAAATGAGTGACCCCCAAAATTCAACCAGAGAACTCCTTCAGCTGATAAACACCTTCAGCAAAGTGGCTAGATACAAAATTAACTAAAAAAAAAAAAAATCAGCAGTCCTCCTGTATAAGAAAAACAAAAGTTCTGGGAAAGAAATTATGGAAACTACACCCTTCACAATAGCCACTAACCACATAAAGTACCTTGGTGTGACTCTAACCAAGGAAGTGAAAGACTTGCATGAAAAAAACTTCAAGTCTCTGAAGAAAGAAATTGAAGAAGATATCAGAAGATGGAAAGATCTCCCATGCTCATGGATCGGTAGGATTAACATAGTGAAAATGGCCACCCTGCCAAAAGTAATCTACAGGTTCAGTGCAATTCCCATTAAATTACCAACACCAATCTTTACAGACCTTGAAAGAACAATTCTCAATTTCATACAGAAAAACAAAAACTCCAGAATTGCTAAAAAAAATATCCTGTAGAACAACAGATTGTCTGGAGGCATCTCCATCCCTGATCTCAAGCTGTACTACAGAGCAATAGTAATAAAAACTGTATGGTACTGGCATAGCAAAAGAATGGTGGGTCAAAAGAATGGTGTGACAAAGATGCCATAACCACACAATGGAAAAAAAATCATCTTCAACAAATGGTGATGGTCTAACTGGATGTCTACATGTAGAAAAATGCAAAGAGATCCATATTTACCACCCTGCACAAAACTAAAGTCCAAGGGGATCAAAGATCTCAACATAAAACCAAACACATGACCAAACTCATGACATGAACTTAATGGCTGGCTCTTTGATCACTTCCCCCTGAGGGAAACAGCCTTTCCAGTTCACAGAGGAAGATAATGCAGCCAGAATGGCAGAGAAACACTTAAAGAAATGCTCAACCTCATTAGCCATTAGGGAAATACAAATAAAAACTACCCTAAGATTTCACCTTACACCCATGAGAATGGCCAAGATCAAAAACTCAAGTGACAACACATGCTGGAGAGGTTGTGGAGAAAGGGGAACCCTCCTCCATTGCTAATGTGAATGTAAACTTGTACAACCACTTTGGAAATCAATCTGGCACTTTCTCATAACATTAGGAATAGTGCTACCTCAAGATCCAGCTATAGCACTCCTAGGCATATATCCAAAATATGCTCAAGTATACAACAAGGACATTCGCTCAACCATGTTCAACAGCAGCTTTATTCATAATAGCCAGAATCTGGAAACAACCTAGATATCCCTCAATTGAGGAATGGATACAGAAATTGTAGTACATTTACACAATGGAATACTACTCAGCAATTTAAAAAAATCATAAAATTTGCAGGCAAATGGTGGGATCTAGAAAAGATTATCCTGAGAGAGCTATCCTAGAAGTAGAATGACACTCATGGTATTTACTCACCTATAAGTGGATATTAGACATATAATATAGGATAAACATACTAAAATTTATACATCTAAAGAAGCTAAGCAAGAAGGAGAACCCTGGGTAAGATGATCAATCCTCATTCAGAAAGGCAAATGGGACAGACATAGGAAGAGGGAGAGAACAGGGAACAGGACATGTGCTTACCACAGAGAGCGTCTGAAATACTCTACCCACCGGAATATCAAAGCAGATGCTGAGACTCATAGCCAAACTTTGGGCAGAATGCAGGGAATTATATGAAAGAAGGGGGAGATAGCAAGACCTGGAGGGGACAGGATCTCCACAAGGAGAGCAACAGAACCAAAAAATCTGGGCAAATGGGTCTTTTCTGAGCCTGATACGCCAACCAAGGACCATGCATGGAGATAACTTAGAACCCCTGAACAGATATAGCCCATAGACGGCTCAGTATCCATGTGGATTCCCTGGTAATAGGTGCAGAGGTTGTCTCTGACATGAACTCGGTTGCCTGCCCTTTCATCATTCTGTCCTGGCCAACTCATGGAGGAAGAGGATCCAGGAAGTCTTGATGAGAGTTGATAGGCTAGGGTTAGATAGTTGGGGAGGAGGACTACCCCTTTCAATGGAGTAGGGTAGGGACATAGGGGGGCAAGAAAGAGGGAGGGTGGGACGTGGAGGAGATGAGGGAAGGGGCTACAATTGAAATATAAATTGAATAAATTATAAAAATAGATGATAGGTAGATAGATAGATAGATAGATAGATAGATAGATAGATAGATAGATATTCAAAAATCCGTATTCTATTGAGCTTGGTGACATATGCCTTTAATTCCATAACTCAGGAGGCAGAGGCAATTGGATCTCTGTGCATTCAAGGCCTGTTATTTTTCAAAAAGTTTTTTTTCTGAATTTGTTATTTGAATACCAGCAACTGATTTGTTTGAGTGTTGTTCTCTCTCTCTCTCTCTCTCTCTCTCTCTCTCTCTCTCTCTCTCTTATAGCCACCTTTCTTCTTCCAGCAGAATTATTAATGTCTGCAACATTAATATAGGAACTAATCCATGGCATGGTTAAGAGGTGATATCCTCTTTTTGTTGGTATTTAGTGCTGTAACCTATATCCCAAGTATTCTGTTTGTTGGCTACAAACTGGTGGCTGCAGCGCCCTGGTCAAGGAGTTTGGAATGTATTTCTCCTGGAATTTAGAGCTCTTTTGCTTCTCAAGGCTTGATTGCACAGCTGGAAGGTCCTGTCATAGTACTGGCTTTGCTCTAGTGAGTCCCACAAGGAACGAGGAGTCTAGACCTCCTGCCTAGTCACTTGTGGTCTCTGGTAGGGAGATTGTTAGGATCTCCGAAGTCTCACAGTGAGAGAGTGTGAGTGAGCAGGTGGCAGTTCCTGGCAAGCAGGCACAGAGTCTGACTATCTGGAATGCACTGCAGTAGATTTTGACAAAAGCAGAATGGCATTCTTTATAATCTCTTGTTCTATAATATCATGTAGAAGAGTTTTGATGCTCTAAAATCATTTTGTATCTTCTCACTTCCTGCAACTGCTCATTGTAATCACTATTTTCTGTCACTGTAGATTTATGCCTGACAGTACTTCATTTCATTGCTTTGATTTAGCACATGGGTCTATTAGACTAACTGCATTCAGCTTTCATTTAGGCTTCTTCCATGTCTTCTCATAGTGGGCCCATTTATTATTAATCATCATTAATATTGATGATTCACTTTATATGGCTATCTTACTCTTTCTTCTTTCACTTACCTATATAGAACATTTGTGCACATCTAGGTGTGACAACAGTCAGTGTTGTGGGCTTTTGTTTCTAATGCTCCTGAGGTGCTAATGATTGATTCCAAGACCTTGCACATGCTAGGTAAGTGTTCTGCGAATGAGCTTCAGCCAAGAAGCTTTTGTTAAGTTATATATGACATGTGGACTTTTTATTAATTTTATGAATTTTAAATAATGTAGGTACTGTGGTTTATAAGCCTCTGTCCTATGCTTTTACAAACTATCACTTGCTTTTGGATGTACCTAAGTATTTTTTTTATCCCATTCACAGTATGTGAGTAATCTTTATCACAGAAGTAGGCGCCATCGGTGTTTTAATATTCCAGTGAACATATTCTGCCATCTCATTGTGTTACTTTTAATTTTCACTTTTAATAGGTATCATGACTATTTTCCTATACATATTTTATATTTGTATGTCTTCTTTTTAAAAAGACTAATTAAAAATTGTGTGTACCTTTGTGTGTGTAGGTGTATGTGACAGTGAGTGCAGGTGCCTGAGAAAAGAAAATAGGACATTAGATCCCTTCAAGATGGAGTTACAGGTTGTTGTGAGTTGCTTCACATTCTTGGAATTGCACTGAGGTCCTTTGCCAGAACAGTACGCACTTTAAACAATGAGCCACGTCTCCAACTTGACATATGAGACCATAGCACCAATCTCTTGAGGACCTTTTCCTGTTAAAACCGACACAAAATTTCCAAATCCACCATTCTGAAGAGCAAGCACCAACCACAGGAACCATGGAGGTGGAGACACTTTCACCACATTCAAGTTATGGCATTCTACCTACTGTCCCAATTTGATACTCACCCCAAGGGAAAAGCCAACCCTTGACACTACTAATGATACTCTGCTATGCTTGTAGACAGGAGCTTAGCATAACTGTGTTTTGAGAGGTTTCACTCAGCAGCTGATGGAAACAGATGCAGAGATCCACAGTCAAACAATAGGCCAAGATTAATACAGGAATAAAGAGGTGATCAAGGAGAGGTGATGTTTGAGGCATGAGGCCAGGAGGCAGGACCAGACACCCATGCATGAGCTCAAAAGAGGAGATAGAGAGGTTTCTTTGGGAGCGCTCTCAGTCTCAGGAGAGCCAAAAGCAGAAGTTTTGTCTAGTTGGCATAAAGATCTTGGAAGAGTTTGATAAGAATGTTCTTAAGAGAGTGATCAGCTTATTCAACCTTGCCTGAGGACTGGGGATATGGAAATGCAATGGAATGTAAAGGGCTTTGGCTAAGATTTGGGAGATTTGAAAGATAAACTCAGGGCTATTGTCTGATTGAAGGGATCTTTGAACTCGAAAATGGGGAATGATTTCTCTGAAAAGGAGACAGGAAAGTGTCTGTGATCTTTTATTAGTAGTGGAGAATGCCTCACCCATGAGAGAAAGCCCAGGCCCATCACTTCTCAGATGGCCAAGACCTTGAGATGAGATAGGCCATGGACCTAGGGAAAAACCATATACTGCTGTTCTGTAAAAGAATCTAGTAAAAAAAAAAAAAAGACTGCTAATGATATTCCAACAAGCTAATAGATCAGTGCCCTGCTCAGTGATCATCAGTGAAGCTTCCTTCTGCAGTAGATGAGAACAAATACATATATCCACATAAAACAATGTTCAGAGAGTGAGAGAACTTGGAACAACCAGTCCTAAATGGGATGTCTCCAACAAATGCCTCTCCTCAGCAAATGCTGCAGAAGAAGAGTCAGAACTAATGGAGGACATTGACTTGGATTTCTAGATACAACAGGATTGATGTACATATAAACTCACAGAGACAGTGGCAGCCTGAACAGGGCCTACATAGGTCTGCAACAGATGAGGTACTAGAACTGACAAAAGTAGACAAAAACCGTCATCTTTTTTATTTATTTATTTATTTATTTATTTATTTATTTATTTATTTATTTATTTATTTGTTATTATTAGTTACATTTTATTAACTCTGTATCCCAGCTGTATCCCGCTCCTTCATTTTCTCCCAATCCCACCCTCCCTCCCTCAGCTTCTCCCTGCCCCTTTCCAAGTCCACGGATTGGACCTCCTTCCCTTTCCTCTGGCCCTGTTTTATCAGGTATCTTCAGGGATGGCTGTGAAGTCCTCCTCTGTGGCCCAGCAGAACTGCTCCTCCCTTGGGGGGTGGGGAGTCAAAGAGCCTGCCATTGAGTTCCTGTCAGAGATAGTCCCTGTTCCCCTTACTATGGGAAACCAATTGGTTATTGAGCTACCACAAGCTTCGTCCGAGTAAAGGTTCTAGGTTATATCCATACATGGTCCTTGGTTGGAGAAACAGTTTCAGAAAAAAACCCTGTGCCCAGATATATTTGGTCCTTGTGGGGCCCCTATCCTTTCCCTGTCAAACTAACTCCCCTTCTGCTGAAGGTTTGGTTATGAGTCTTAGTATCTGTTTTGAAACACTGCCTGGTAGGGTGTTTCAGATGCCTTCTGTGGTAGACTCCTGTCATATGTCCAATGGACATCTCATTTGTCTTTCTAAGTGAGGATTGATCATCTTTTTTTTAATTTTTTATTAATTACACTTTATTCATATGTATTCCCCCATAAGTCCCTCCCTCCCTCCCCTTTCTGCATGTATGCCACTCCCCAAGAGGATTGATCATCTTATCTCATGTCTGCTTTCTTGTTTATCTCCTTTAGGTGTATAGACTTCATTATGTTTATTATATCTTGTAGGTCTATATAAGTGAGTATATGCCACGTTTGTCTTTCTCCTTCTGGGATACTTCACTCAGAATGATCTTTTCTAGATCCCACCATTTGCCTGCAATTTTCAGGATTTCCTCTTTTTTGATTGCTGAGTAATATTCCATTGTGTAAAAATACCACAATTTCTGTATCCATTCCTCTGTTGATGGACATATGGGTTGTTTCCAGGTTCTGGCTATTACAAATAAAGCTGCTACAAACATGGTTGAGCAAATGTCCTTGTTGTGTACTTGAGCAAATTTTGTGTATATACCTAGCAGTGGTATAGCTGGGTCTTGAGGAAGCATTATTCCTAATTGTCTGAGTAAGCACCAAATTGACTTCCAAAGTGGTTGAACAAGTTTACATTCCCACCAGCAATGGGGGAGGGTTCCCCTTTCTCCACAACCTCTCCAGCATGTGTTGTCACTTGAGTTTTTCATCTTGGCCGTTCTGATGGGTGTGAGGTGAAATCTCAGGGTCCTTTTGATTTGCATTTCCCTAATGGCTAATGAGGTTGAGCATTTCTTTAAGTGTTTCTCTGCCATTCGATATTCCTCTGCAGAGAATTCTCTGTTTAGCTCTGTTCTCCATTTTTTAATTGGATTACTTGGTTTGTTGCTTTTCAGCTTCTTTAGTTCTTTATATATACTGGATATGAGTCCTCTGTCAGATAAAGGGTTGGTGAAGATTCTTTCCCAATCTGTAGGCAGTCGCTTTGTTTTGATGACAGTGTCCTTTGCTTTACAGAAGCTTTTCAGCTACATGAGGTCCCATTTATTGATTGTTGCTCTTAGAGCCTGTGCTGTTGGTGTTCTGTTCAGGAAGTTGTCTCCTGTGTCAATGAGTTCTAGGCTGTTCCCCACTTTTTTTCTAACCAATTTAGAGTATCTGGTTTAATGTTGATCCACTTGGACTTTAGTTTTGTGCAGGGTGATAAATATAGATCTATTTTCATTTTCCTGCACGTAGACATCCATTTAGACCAGCACCATTTGTTGAACATGCTGTCTTTTTTCCATTGAATGGATTTGGCTGCTTTGTCAAAAATCAAGTATTCATAGGTGTGTGGGTTTATTTCTGGATCTTCTATTCAGTTCCATTGATCCTCCTTTCTGTTTCTATGCCAATACCATGCAGTTTTTATTACTATTGCTCTGTAGTACAGCTTGAGATCGGGGATGGAGATACCTCCAGATGATCTGTTGTTATACGGGGTTGTTTGGAGTCTGGGTTTTTTGTTTCTCCATATGAAGCTGAGAAACTTTTTTTTCAAGGTCTGTAAAGAATTGAGTT
Source organism: Meriones unguiculatus (assembly GCF_030254825.1). NCBI lineage: Eukaryota > Metazoa > Chordata > Mammalia > Rodentia > Muridae > Meriones > Meriones unguiculatus. The sequence continues at coordinate 37,611,120 of NC_083361.1, read as the reverse complement.
GGTATTTTGATGGGAATTGCATTGAATCTGTAGATTGCTTTTGGCAGGATGGCCATTTTCACAATGTTAATCCTACCAATCCATGAGCACGGGAGATCTTTCCATCTTCTGATATCTTCTTCAATTTCTTTCTTCAGAGACTTGAAGTTTTTCTCAAACAGGTCTTTCACTTGCTTGGTTAGTGTCACCCAAGGTACTTTATGTGGTTAGTGGCTATTGTGAAGGGTGTTGTTTCCCTTATTTCTTTCTCAGCCCTTTTGTCTTTGGTATATAGGGGGGCTTCTGAGTTTTTTGAGTTGATTTTGTATCCTGACACTTTGCTGAAGGTGTTTATCAGCTGGAGGAGTTCTCTGGTTGAATTTTTGGGGTCACTCATATATACTATCATATCATCTTGAATAGTGACACTTTGACCTCTTCCTTTCCGATTTGTATCCCCTTGATCTTTTTTAATTTTCTTATTGCTCTGGCTAGGACTTCAAGTACTATGTTGACGAGGTATAGAGAGAGTAGGCAGCCTTGTCTTGTCCCTGATTTCAGTGGGATTGATTTAAGTTTCTCTCCATTGAGTTTGATGTTGGCTATAGGTTTGCTGTATATTGCCTTTAGTATGTTTAGACATGTGCCTTGTATCCCTGATCTCTCCAAGACTTTACACATGAATGGGTGTTGGATTTTGTCAAATGCTTTTTCGGCATCTAAGGAGATGATCATGTGGTTTTTCTCCTTCAGTTTGTTTATGTGGTGGATTACGTTGATGGATTTCCATATGTTGAACCACCCTTGTATGCCTGGGATGAAGCCTACTTGGTCATGGTGGATGATATCTTTGATGTGTTCTTGGATTCAGTTTGCAAGTATTTTATTGAGTATTTTTGCATCAATGTTCATTAAAGAGATAGGTCTGAAGTTCTCTTTTTTTTGTTGGGTCTTTTTGTGGCTTAGGTATTAAGGTGACTGTGGCTTCATAGAATGAGTTTGATAATGTTCCTTCTGTTTCTATTTTGTGGAATAGTTTGGAGAGAATTAGAGTTAGCACATCTTTGAAGGTCTGGTAGAATTCTGCACTGAATCCATCTGGCCCAGAACTTTTTTTTGGAAGGGAGACTGTTGATGACTGCTTCTATTTCTTTGGAGGAAATAGGACTATTCAATCTTTCTACCTGATCTTGACTTAATTTTGATAAATGGATTCTATCAAGAAAATTGTCCATTTCTTTTAGATTTTCTAATTTTGTGGCATATAGGCTTTTGTAGTACGATCTAGTGATTGTTTGGATTTCCTCAGTGTCTAATTATGTCCCCCTTTTCATTTCTGATTTTGCTTATTTGGATAGTTTTTCTCTGCCTTTTGTTTAGTTTGGCTAAAGGTTTGTCTATCTTGTTGATTTTTTCAAAGAACCAGCTCTTGGTTTCATTGATTCTTTGAATAGTTTTATTTGTTTCTAGTTGATTGATTTCTGCCCTAAGTTTGATTATTTCCAGCTGTCTGCTCCTCTTGGGTGCATTCGCTTCTTTTTTCTTTAGGGCTTTAAGTTGGGCCATTAAGTTGCTTATATGAAATGTCACAATTTTTTTCTTGAAGGCGTTTAGTGCTATGAATTTTCCTCTGAGCACTGCTTTCATTGTGTCCCATAAATTAGGGTATGTTGTACCTTCATTTTCATTGAATTCTAGGAAGTCTTTAATTTCTTTCTTTATTTCTTCATTAACCTAGCTATCATTGAGCAGCAAGTTGTTCAGTTTCCATGTGCTTGTAGGCTTTTTGCTAATTACATTGTTGTTAAGGTGCAGCTTTAGTCCATGGTGGTCAGATAGAGTACAGGTCATTATTTCAATCTTCTTGTATCTGTTGAGACTTCCTTTGTGACCAACTATATGGTCTATTTTGGAGAAGGTTCCATGAGGTGCTGAAAAGAAGGTATCAAGAAAGTATCCTCTTTTGAATTTGGGTGAAAAGTTCTGTAGACATCTATTAGGTCCATTCGATTTAGGACCCCTGTAAGTGCCTTTATTTCTTTATTAGGCTTCTTTCTAGTTGATCGGTCCCTTGGTGAAAGTGGGGTGTTGAAGTCTCCCACTATTAAGATGTTGGGATCGATGTGTGATTTGAGTTTTAATAATGTTTCATTTATAAATGTGGGCGCTCTTGTGTTTGGGGCATAGATGTTCAGAATTGTGATGTCCTCATGGTGGATTTTCCCTTTGATGAGAATGTAGTGTCCCTCCTCATCTTTTTTGATTAATTTTGGTTGAAAGTCTATTTTATTAGATATTAGGATAGCTACCCCAGCTTGTTTTCTGGGTCTGTTTGCTTGAAAGACATTTTCCAGCCTTTTACTCTGAGGTAGTGTTTATCTTTGTTGCAGAGGTGCGTTTCTTGGATGCAGCAGAATGTTGGATCCTGTTTACGCACCCATTCTGTTAGTCTGTGTCTTTTTATTGGCAAGTTGAATCCATTGGTGTTGATAGATAATATTGACCAATAAATGTTAGTTTCTTTTGTATTTGAGTCTGTGATCTTACTGTGTTTCATTGCTTGTTTTCTTTTCATTTTTGTTGGGATATTATCTGTATGCCATGTTTTCTTGGGTGAAGTTGTTTTCATTGGGTTGGAGTTTTCCTTCTAGTATCTTCTGTAGGGCTGGTTTGCTGTGTAGATATTGCATAAATTTAGTTTTTTCATGGAATATTTTGTTTTCTCCATCTATGTTGATTGAAAGCTTTGCAGGGTATAATAGTCTGGGTTGGCATTTGTGATCTCTTAGAGTCTCCATGACACTTGCCCAGTCCCTTCTAGCTTTCATAGTTTCTGATGAGAAGTCTGGTGTGATTGTGATAGGTCTACCTTCATATGTTACTTGGGCTTTTTCCTTTGCTGCTTTTAATATCTTTTCTTTGTTCTGTAGATTTAGTGTTTTGACTATGATGTGACGTGATGTGTTTCCTTTCTGGTCTCGTCTATTTGGTGTTCTCCTGTATATTTATGGACATCTCGTTTTTAAGTTGGGAAAATTTTCTTCCATGATTTTCTTGAAAATGTTTTCTGGACCTTGGAGCCTGGAGTCTTGTTTTTCATCAATTCCTATTATTCTTAGATTTCATCTTTTCATGTAGTCCTTGATTTCTTGGATATTTTGTGTTTGGGACTTTTCTGATTTTACTTTCTTTCTGAGAGATGTATCAATTTCTGCGAGTATATCTTCAGCTCCAGAGATTCTCTCTTCCATCTCTTGTATTCTATTGGTGATGCTTATCATTGTGGTTTCTGATCTTTTCTTTAAGTTCTCCAGCTCAAGGGTTTTCTCAGTTTGTGTTTTCTTTATTGAGTCTAATTCTGTTTTCATGCCTTGCACCATTTCCTTCATCTGTTTGAATGTGGATTCCTGTCTCTTTATGGTGGTCTCTATTTTTTTTTTTTTGTTCATTTCCTTTCTATATGGCACTAATTTTATCTCTACATGTGCCTCTATTTGTTTGGCTATGTTTGCCTGTGTTTCTTTAAGAATTTTGTCTATTTCTTTTTTCTTTACCTCCAATTGACTGGCCAAGTCTTTGAAAGATTTGTTCATTTCCTCTTTAACTGACTGAATTTGCATGGTTATTGTTCTGAGAGAGCTGTTTGTTTCCTCTTTATGAGCCTCAAATAGTTGGGTAAGCATAGCTTTAAAGTCATTTTCCTGTGCTTCTGTTGAATTGGAGTATCCATCAATTTTGGAGGTTGCTGGTGAGGTCATGATGTCCTGATTTATGTTGGAAGTGTTCTTTCGCCTACCCCTGGCTATTGGCTTATCTGAAACCTTCTCTGTTTGTTTTTGTGTTCTGCAGTTCTGACTGGTACTGTCTCTCTCTGGCAAGAGAGTTCTTCAGGAAGCTGAGAGAGGTCCTGTGTCCTCAGTGTGTGCTGAGGACTAGCTGTACCTGTGGGCGAAAAGTACACAGGTGCAAACAGGGCAAATGCAGGCATGCATGTGTGTGTGTGTGTGTGAGTGTGTGTGTTTGTGTATGTTTTTGTGTGTGTGTGTGTGGAAGTGTGCGTGGAAGTGTGTCTCAGGGGACCGAGTGATAGATAATGTTGAACCCTTGAGTGAGTGGAAGGGGCTCTGCACTGTATATGTAGCAGGCGCTAGTGATGGTCGAGGCACAATTTCTGGATTTAACTGCCTTAACAGGACCCACAGAGCAGAGGCTTCAATGTCCCAGGTGACCCTCTGTTTCCCAAAGTGGGTATGTGGGTGGGAGGGGGTTTGATGCCTGGCTTCTGTTTTAGAAGGACCCAGGATCTGGGGAACTGCAGATTCTCAAGGGTACACTCACTTACAGGCATGTCACTTGGCAGAGATGGGGGTATCTGAGCTCTCTGCTCTTTGTTTTGGCCCTACTTCTTTGATGTGCTCTGTCAGCTCCGTGCTGCTGTCACTGCCAGGTTATGAGGTCCTGCTGCAGCTGGCATTTCAAGGTGGTCACATCAGTAGGAATCGGGGTAACCAGGCTCTCTGTTCTCTGGTTTTGCCCTGGTTAGTCTTAAACTGGAGGGCTGATGTGCCCCACCAGCTCAGTGCTGCTCCGCCGCCAGGTTAGAAAGTCCCACTGTAACTGGAGACTGGGTTGCTAGTCCAGATGCCTTCTGGGAAGTCCTGGAGTCTCTCCACTGTGCTTTCCAAGCTTGGGAGGCCCAGCGCCTGGTGTGCCTAGCTTGTATGGCATTTCTGCCTGGTTTTGGTGAGTATATAGCGTATTCTCTGTCACTGTGGGATTGGGTGGGCTGTACCATCAGTGATAGCGATCCTGTGGAGCCAGTATGGCGTCTAGCAGAATTGGGCCCTGGGAGGATGCTGCAGCTGCCACGCGGATATGGAACTCCGAGACGGGCACTGCTGGCATTTGCTGCTAAAGGGCTAGGAGCTCCGCCTCAGCGGCTGCAGACCCTAGACAGTTAGGTCTACACTGAGAAAGATGAGTCCGCTGTGTCGAGGAGGAGGGAGGTCTGGGGGAAGGGAGTGCCAGGAGATCAAAGGGTCATTTCTCTCCTCCAAACAAGTCCCTGGGTGCCCGGAGACCAAAGTTTTCACCTCCTGTGATGTTCCCTGTTGTTTAGAAAGCCTCACCGTTGTTTTCCTGGGTTCTGAGGTCCTTCCACTCACCAACTCAGACGTTTAGCTCTTCCACAGCTCAGAAACTGTGTGTGCTAGTCACCATCTTGGCTCTGCCCCCCAAAACCATCATCCTTAACCCAGAAGCTATCTCCAATTGATCAACTCTAGCAAATGTAAAATTACTTTTCTCCAATGAAGTATCACTGAGTAAACAAAAACCATACCTAAGTACAGGCCTCATGCTCAGTAGTACATGGCCAACAAAAACCAAACTCAATGGTATTTGCAGGTTGATTTGTCTCATGATGTCATATGCTTTTTCTGGGATCCTCCTCCTCCTCCTCCTCATTCATCTTGTCCTTTTAGTTCTTGTTCTTGTACTTCTTGCTCTTGTTCTTTGTCTTCATCTTTCTTAACCTTACAGGTCTTTTGCTTACATATTACAATGTCAGGTTTAGAGTTTAATAGCAGGTTTATAAGAAAGAATATGTGTTTCTCAGTGTCTAGTGTCTATTTTTGTTTCATGTGCTTTTTCTTTAGCTCAATTTTTTTTCCTGTTTTAACTTCTTTTTATTTTATTTTATTTTTTTAGATGTCTGTTTGTTTTCTAATGAAAGGAAGAAAAAAGAGCACGGGTTTGGATTGGTCAGGAGTGAGGGAGTATGTAGGAGGAATTGGGGTAGAGGAAACCATAGTCAGAAATTTCTATGAAAAAATAATTTTTAATTAAAAATGTTGTATTCATCATAGAAATGTCATTGTCCTATTCCTCTGGTAGCAATTACTATTCATACTTCATGTCTTGGACCTTCTCACTGTCTCTTCAGACAATCTGTATAGAAAGCTTTCATCCTCAGAGAAAACGCCCCATCTTCTAGAAGAAACAAAGAGAAGGCACATTTTCTCTTAGGTTTGGCTTTCTCATTTACTGCAGTCCACTTAGCACTCTTCCATTAGACATACCCATGTTCCAGTTCCCTCTTCACAACAGCACTCCTTCTTCCTCCTTCCTCTGCTGAGCAATCTTCTCTGACCCACCCTTACCTCCAGGCTCTGCAGCTAAGTGTTTCCTGCTTCTCAGCAAAGCTGTGTGTGGTCTTTATCTCAATTAACATCAGTAGTTATTTGCGCATTCATAAATAATTCTGAATATACTCAGGGCTCTCCACTAAAGAGATTTAGGAATATTGAGAATTTCTCTATCACTTGTCTGTGCCTATTCTAATGCCTTCTGCTGTGTTTGCATTTTTATTTTCTACATCACACAAATAACCCAACTCTATAATATGCATTCATTCATTCCTTTAAAAAGAGAGTACCAAGGGTCTAACTTAAACTTAGTATGAAGTAGTAAAGTTGTTCCTGACCTCAATTTCTGAAGCTCTGTGAGATGTTTCTATGCTTTTTGTGTTTTTTAAGTACAGAATTCTTCTAACTTCAAAAAGAGAAAATGTAGACCCACAGCCAAACATTGAGTGAGCACAGGGAGTTTTGTGGAAGAGTAGAGCGAGGGATAGAAGGACTCAGGGGGACCGAAGCTCCACAAGAAGACCAACAGACCCAACCAACCAGGGCCCAGGTGAGGTGGGCTGAGGAGACTGCACCAACCAATGACCATATATCTAAACTGGACCTAGGATCCCTACACAGATGTAGCTAATGGGAAGGTCAGTCCTCATATGGGTGTCCTATTGAGGGGAATGGAGACCAATTCCGACATGAACTCTGTTTCCTGCTTTTAAATCACTTTCCCCTGGCGCGTCTACCTTGCCAGACCACAGGGAAACAGGATTCGCACAATCCTAATGTGACTTGATGTGCCTGGATGGGTGGGTAGGGGAGAGTCCTCTTCTCTGAGGAGTAGGGGAGGGGGAACAGGAAAGGATGGTAGGACTGTAAGAAAAGAAGGGAGGGGGCTATATAGAATTTAAAGTGAATAAACAAATAAAAATTAAAAATTATAAAAAAGAAAATGTGGATGGTTCTTTTTCTTTCTCTTCATTTATTACTTTCAATAAGATTTCAAGCACCATGGTTAATAAAGGGATGAAAAGGGATGAGTTGACGTGCTTGTCTCATCCTTGATTTTACAAGATGATGTTATTTTTCCACATTAGTAAGATTCTGGCTATTTGTCATATATCATTTTTGCCATATTAGGGTATCATATTTCCATTCCAAGTTTCTTCAAAGTTTTCCTAAATTTTGTCAATGTTTTTTTTTTGAAATTATAAAAGGTTTCTTCATTTTATTTACATGTTGTGCTATATTTATTAGCTTTTTTTGAATGTTGAAGAATCATTGCATTTTTGGAAAAAACAATTCATCTGCTGTATACACTTTTATCTATTTTTAAATTATCATTGCTGTTGTATATGTTTTAATTTCATATGTGCAATTCATTGTGATTATATTCACCCTCCATTACTCTGTCATTCCCCTTCCCCTACTCTTACTGATCTCTTTCTTTAAACAGTCTCTCTTTCTTTTCTTTTTTAAGATTTATTTATTTTATTATCTATACAATGTTCTGCCTTCATGTATGCCTGAACACCAGGAGAGGGCACCAGATCTCATTATAGATGGTTGTAAGCCACCATGTGGTTGCTTGGAATTGAACTCAGGACCTCTGGAGGAAAACACAGTGCTCTTAACCTCTGAGCCATCTCTCCAGCCCAGTCTCTCTCTTACATTAGTCTTTTTAATTTTTTTATTCTTTGTGAATTTCACATCATGCACCCCAATCCACAACTCATCTTCCCATGCCTCCATATCAGCTCTTTGCCCTTGCAACCTCCTAAAAAATAGCAAAATAAAAAATAATAATGATTACAAAAAAACATTTTACCATGGAAGCTGCAGTGTGTATCCCACAGTATACCCTTTTGCCCGAACAGCTTTACTTGAAAATGTTCACTGCAATGAGTAGTCATTAGTATGATTGTAGGCCTCTGACTTCTGCTACATTATCAATACTGTGTCATCAATTCCTTTTAGATATCTTGCTGTTGCCTTGTATCATGGAGATCCTTCAGCTTTTGTTCTGCAGGACCTGGCCCTTTATGTGCTCCAGCAGCTCATAGGTGAGATAGATGTTTGGGTAGGCCAACTCAAAGCCTTGGCTCTGGGCCTGGGTAGTAGCTGAGTTGGTTAGACCACCAGCTCTCCTGCACTCACACTACCAGGGCCAGCTCTCCAGATCTCACATCTCAGGGGCCACCTTTACTACACCCATACTGCCCAGCCTAGGTGAGGGACCTGTTCTCTCTAGTGCGAAAGGTGGTGAGGGATGTGGTGAGCTCTGCACAGCCCTTGGGCATCAATATGGTCTCAGGTGGAGGCATAGGACTGCTCACATCAGGCTTTTCCCTGCTGAGCTCCAACTTCTCAGTTCCTCATATCTTCATTGTACACAATTCCTTTTCATCTCCCATCAGTCCACTACATGCTTGCCCATAGTAGTGGCCCCTGCTTACCAGCATTACATGGAAGCAGGCAGGTCTCCATGTGTCTTATTTTTATATTTCACTGGTTATACAATTTTTATATCTTTGCATGTTTTCTGTTGTTTTCTTTGTTGTTCATTTCTAACTGTACTTACTATTATAATACAGGAATAATTTAAATGTGGAAAGACTATCTTGTGAGCTAAAATATTTTAAGGAAACTTTTGTGTTGCTAAGAAGGGTATGAGCTCTAGACTTGTTGGATGAAGTACCACGAATTTTATATTATATCTCTTTTAGCTAAAGTGTTTTACCTCTGAATCTTCATGCTATTTTATGTTCTGAATGATATGCGTTGATAAGAGCTGGAATCAGGTATAGTGGCACTTGTCCAGAAGTTTAGAGGCAGAGACAGGTAGGTGTCTATGAGTTCAAGGTCAGCGTGGCCTACATAGTAAGTTTCAGACCAGTGAGGACTACAAAGTGAGATTTTGCTTCAATAAAACAAAGCAAAACTAGACAAAAAAAGAAAGAAAAACAAGTTGTATATTAAGCCATCGTTGTGTAACTGAATTTATTGACATATGTATATACACACATTACTTTTGATGAATTACCCATTTATCAGTATGCATCACTATTACTCCTGTTTTTTGAAGTCTGTTGTGTTAAGTAGGAGTACAGATACTCTGTCTTTCTTTCATATTTCATTCGTTTGGAGTATTATTTTCATTTCTTCGATTTCATTCTGTGCATGAATCTGTCAGTGGAAATGTGTTTCTTGCGCACATCCAACAGTTGGAGGATGCTTTGTCACCCCATCAAGTGGAATTAAGACAGTTTATATTTAAGGTTACTATGAGAGATATGTACTAATCTTATAATTTAGTGGGTTTCCCAGTTGATTTGAGTGGAGACTCTTCTTTATTCATCTAAAAGTGTACTGGGTCATTGAGTTGGAAATGTTTGAGTCTTTCTTAATCCCATTTCTCCATTCTTCTCATTAGATTTAGTCTTTCCTAAAGCCTCACGATTTCAATTTTTTTTTCACACATACTTGGTGGCATCTTTTTTTCCACTGGCATCTGAATGATACAAACATATGTTAGAAAGATCACATTCACCAAGGCACTTCAGCTCATTATCAAACTAACAGAGTATATGTGCTGAAGGCAGTTCTAGACCAGCTTCCTCAAAGGGCTTGAGGTCTAAGCTCACACTCAGACATGAGCTCTGGAAAAGGAAGAGCAGAACAATTCAGTGCATACTGGCATGCAGGAATAAGCAATCCAGTCCCAGGAGGGTCTGCATCTGATTTTACTTTTTCTTCCTGCTGCAGAAGATGAAGCTAAGCATTCCATTGGTTGAAGAATCATGGATTTCATTGCAATGTGGCCCCAAACTTCAAGTTTGAATTTTTTAGCTAGCTTCTTTAACTCCCCTTAACATTTATTTATCCATTTGCTATACTTCTTAATTTACTGTTGTACACCCTTGTAGTGAGCTGGGCATTTGTTACATAACAGGAAAAATGCTTTATGTCTTCTAAAGCCACTCTACTTTCCAGTTTTCAAATTTAAAATGGAGACCCAGCACTTCTATCCTGATAAATGAAGCTATTCTCACACAGGTCTTCATAAGAAGTGTCATTCCCTCATTATACTCAATGCTTTTCTGATACCATGATTCCCTCATGATACTCAATCAATTTCTGAATCCATTTTTCCCCATTTGATAGACTCATCCCATGACTATTGTTCACAGTGAGGGCTTCCATTGTCCTAAATCTGGAAAGAAATCTTAGCCCTAGGGCAGAAAAAAAGTTGAAAGCCACATCTTTTTCTGACATTGACTTAGATAGTGAGTATCTGTGCTGGGGCCACCAACTATTTCAGAGGCAGTAGAGAAACTCTTTTGGAGGCTAGCCAAGTAAATACATTCCTCACTCTGGGTGATTCTTTTTAGCTACATCTGTTTCCCTGCAAATTTCATGATGTCATTGTTTTTAACAGTGGAATAATACACTACTCTATAAATGTACTACATTTTCTTTATCCATTCTTTGGTTGAGGGAGATCTAGGTTGTTTGCATAGTCTGGTTACTGTGAGTAAAGCTGCTATGAACATAGCTGAGCAAGTATCTTTGTGGTAGAATGGCAAACTCTCCTTCTTAATTGTTGAGGAATCATGTCCTCTGTGTGACTGCCACAGTTTTGTCATCCCAGCCTTCATTGGTGCATGTCTAGGTTGGTTGCTCTCATGCCTTGAATGTTGTAAATAATGCTTTGTTAAACAAGCAAAAATGTGTCTTTATTAGAGTTAGAATGTGTGACCTCTGTCTACTATTTCATTTTTATCTCGTATCTTTTTCAAAGTTTACATCTTTAGTGATAGGACAAGAGATTTTTGTTAATTATGTTTTTCTAGTTTTGTAAGTATTTCTTTCAAAGTGAGCAACCAACAGCAATATAATTTAGTTCTTCTCACTAAAATGCACTGTGTATGTTTTGATTACCAGATGTTATAAAGAGAAGACAGATTATCTTATTATATGAGAGCTTGATCTATGATTCATGGGTGTTATGACATGAGTGGAATATAATGGAGATTAGAGTGGTAGAATGAGAGATTTTTTGCAATTTTATGGTTTTCTTTTTTCTGTAATTATTAGCTACAAACATTTTATATGTGTGATATAGAAGATGGATTAAGGTAACCGGTTATGAGATATCTCAGATTTTAATTCTGTGTGCTACCTGTACCTAGTTAGCATTTAACATTGGTACATTTTTGTGTGAGTTTATGGTGCATGTTTTTCACATTTTAGCCAAATTTTATACCAGAGAAAGACACCAGCTGTACACTATCCCAGTGTTCATAAGGAACACTTTAGCATCTTCCTGCATGAGGAAGAGAATAATTCCTATCCAGTTTATAAATTCTGGAGTGGGCTACTGAAAAAGAAATGCATGTATGACATTTATAAATTTTAGTTATCTTTTTCAAAGAACTATTAGAAAAAATATGACAAATTTAAAAATTTTGCTTAATTGTAGTCAAGTTTATAAATGCTTTTATTTTGTTTTTGGTGATGGGCCTAATAGACCTCCTGTACCATTCAAATGGTATTACACATAGTGATGTTGCCATTCATGGAGGTACTCAATCCCACACACTGACTTTTCAGTTGTTTTGTAACATTTTAATCTAAATTAATATTAGAGTAAAACAAAATTGTAGTAATATCACCCGCCACATGGACGTGAAACAAAATTACTTATACTATAGGACAGGAATTACATCAATTTGAACATTCCATGTATTTCAGAGTTCTGGGCTGGCTGTTGAAACATGGACAGAGGGAGGATCCTGCTTCCATACAGAAAGCAATGAGATCTGAGTTCACCCAAGTTTGTGCCGGGAGCCAAGGTTATTTACTGAAGACAAAGTCAATTAGTGAGCCAAAGCTAGTTAGTGGAGACAAAGCTATTTACTAAAGCCAAAGCCAAACAGTGAGCAAAGGTCATTTAGTGGAGACCTAAAGCTATTTAGTGAAAGAGTTATCTGAGACCCTAAATCATGGGTGATAGATTTGTGAGGACATCCGTCTGTTAGTTTTAGAGCATCTGTGAGATAGCTTAAGAAAACATCCTTACGGTATCTTGCAGGTGCAATATTTACCACATGGAAGCACTCTTCCTATCTCCTGCAGCAGTAAATTAACCTTCCCCCCTTTCCTGCCTTCTCCCTATATAAGTTGGGTAAAAATTTCTAATAAACGAGGCCTTGATCAGACAAACAGACTTGGCTCCATTCTTCCTGTCTCTTTTTCCCTCTCCCCCCCCCATTCTTTCCACCCTCCTTTCTTTAAGAACCCGTTGAAAGGAACTCAATGACTGGCTCTTTGGCCTCCCCACTCCCGAAGGGAGGAGCAGTCCTGTTAGGCCACAGAGGAGGGCTTTGCAGCCAGTCCTGAAGATACCTGATAAAACAGGATCAGATGAATGGGGAGGAGGTCCCCCCCTATCAGTGGACTTGGAAAGGGGCACGGTGGAGATGAGGGAGGGAGAGAGGGACTGGGAGGGAATGAGGGATCGGGACATGGCTGGGATACAGAGTTAATAAAATGTAATTGATAAAAAAAAAAAAGAACCCGTTGAAGTCCCGCAGGTCAGGGCAAGTTTGTTCCTTTCATAACAATGCTCACAAAGCCCTAGAGGTCACATGAGAACTACCTTAGAGCTTACCTACAATTCCCTAAGGACCTACCATTAACCTTCTTCTCTTAAAAGTGCCACAGAACCTCTCAAAGTTGTCATCCTGGGTGAACAAGTGCCTACCATGTGCTGGGCAGGACACAGTAAAGCCACATCCAAAGCATAGCATTCTTCCCACAGCCTCGCAGGGACATGTCCCTCATGTATTCAGAATAAAATCACATTTTTAAAAACTGGAAAGGAACTTAACATGATTTGAAGAACATGAAGATAAATTATAGAAGAAAAGACTTAAAATCTAAACATTTACACTCTAAGAATGTAAAAATTAGCAGATTTATGAAGTGGGGTAGAAGAACATGTATACCCATGCTGAACTCTGCATTTCATGAGGTGGGTGGGCCAACACACCTATTCATACTGATGAAATTAAACAAAAATAACATTTCTATTCATTTAGCTATTCGTTTCTATTCTATTAGCTAGTGCTAATCACAGTGATAGTAGGAGAAAGCCACTTACCCAACTTATGTCCAAATCTAAAGCAAGCCTTTTTACTTGTGTACCAGGCTGCCCCAGCTAAGGAGGTATTCAAGAAGTCAACATTAGATGTAAGAAAGACAAGGGTTTTACAGAGTTCTGGTGTAGAAGGGTTCCAAATGGGTTAAATGGGAGAGGTTACAGGAGCAGAACATAACAGGTGTTCAAAACAAGGTAATTACAACAGGTAGTCATAACTAGATCATCATTGGTGGTCATATAGCCTTATGAAATAAAGGTAGGTTATAAGATGGTTATGAACAACTTTTGAAACAAAGACATTAAAGGGAAACTAGCACATTTATGCCTCTGGCTCTGGCAGACATTGCCCTTCTTCCCAAATCCTCTTCCTTACCCAAAACCATTCAATTAAATTCCTAATGCTAGCCACCAAGGTCTATTTTCTTATTTGGCCATTTCCTCACCCTGAAGATGACTACCAAGGTCCCACTATCAAAGTATTGAAGTCCAGTAATCAAAAGCTTCCTTTGGTTTGCTTAATTAACATGCTCAATTAAAGTTAAACACCTCATCCAAACATGGGGTTTTGCCCTTTACCTTTATGATTCGCTCTCTCCCTATGTGTCACTTCTGTCTCTTCTTTATCCAGAGATAGTCCTTTGTTCCCTGGGACAAGTACCCAAAACATTCTCCCTTGCCCCTTTCCTCCCATCTCCTTTGTTTCCTTCCCCTTCTTACTCTTCCTGTATCTCCTGTCTTTGTCCCTAATCGCTGCCCTCTATCCCTCTGGAAGAAATAAATCTTTGTGCGAGAACATGGTCTTGGAGTGTCTTGAGCCAATGACAGTGTTTCCTACAGACATGATTACTATTCCTGGAACAGGAAGTACAGAACCCTTTGTAGTTAAGGTTACAGGTGGTGTACAGCTCAAACTTCGAAAAACAGCAATGAATCTAGTTTATCTTTACTATGAGTTGGCTTTTAGGCTTAAGGCTGAGGCAGGCTGGTTCTTCACTAGTAAGGAAAATGAAGATAGGTAAGAGTTGGAACTTAGAACACCTGCAGGGGATTCAAGGGGACTATTGGTTTGAATGCCATTTGGAAGAAAGGCATGCTGTGTACAGCACCTCTGTGAAAGTATCAACAGTGGCACCACCTTCATTCTGCAGAGCCCTGCCAGGCTGCCAGATATGAATGTGCTTCAGTTATACAATCCCACACCCCAAGCTGAAACTGCTCTAAGATGCCATGATGGAGACTGGCCCTTAATGGAGAGAATAATTACTTGTAGGGTGGGACCAGTAAGGATGGGATGAGAGAGGGGGATATGTGAGGCATGCATGTGTATGCCTCAGTTATACAGTCACACTCCCCAAGCTGACACTGCTCAGTGTTGCTACCTATGATGGGAGTTGGTCATTAAAGGAGGAAAAAGTAATTATTTGGAGATAGGTAGAGCTAAAAGGACGGGAAGAGAGAGCCAATATGTGAGTGGAAATAGGGAAGATGCCAAGAAACATCTTAGTGGGCATCTGGACTCAAAGGTCTCTGGTGTGTGACGTGTTCCCAGTATATATACTGGAAATCACAAGATGTGCTCAACATTTTTATAAGACTCATTTGGGTCAGAAACATTTACTTGGCTCCTAAACACAAATCCCAATTCCAGAACGAAGAAGCAGAGTCTAGAATCAATCTGTGGAAAGATCTTCTACCTTGGTCATCTCTCTACTTCTCAACCAGAAAATGGAAGAAAGGTAAGGATGTATCCCAAGAATGTTCACAGTTACTGTCATGTTGCTTTTCTGAGTTCACATCCCTGTGTTGCTGCCACAAAATGCAACACACAAGGTCTAGGAAGGCATGAGACAAAAGCTTCCTTTTGAAGTAGAGATGGCCTGGCTTAAACACTTTTTACTTTCTCTTAAATCATTCATAATCATGACTGTCATTCCTTTAAAAGGAAAGGTGATGTGCATATTTTGTTTCCCAGGGCAGAATCCATATAAAAGTTAATTGGTGGTTCTCAAAAGTGATCTGCCATGTGTGTGTGTTGCATTCAAGAAGAAACAGATAGTTAGAATTTGAATAACTGAGGATACCACAGGAAGTGTTTACTTACAAAGACCAAAGGTCTTAGGAACAGTGGAAATGTCTAGAGAATCATAAGAAAGCAAGAAAATGGAACAAGTTGACCAATCCTTGGTTCTAGTAACCAGCAGAAGGAATTGGTAGTGGAGGAGGAGAGAAGGGGGCATAGTCCCAGCTCAGTAGTAAGAGTATATAAGCATAAGCACAGGGCAGCAATGCTCTGGTCAACAGAGAGCTGACCAGGAGAGAGATAAGAAATAAAAATTCCTAACCTCTTCCCTCCTGCTCTCCAGGGTGCTTGCAATGTCATCAACTTCCTCAAGTAAAAAGAAAGTTAGAGAAAAGAAACACTGTAAGGGGTCAGATAAGGTACTTCTGTAAGAAGTCAGGTAGCAGAGAGAAGGATGGGTGGAAACACTTTTTCACTTGCAAGTTTTCTTCTACCATGTGGTTCAGATCATTTAACTGTCATCAGATCATCTTTTCTCTCATCTCCTTCAGATATTGTCTTGTTTGCATTTTACTCTTCTAATGCTGCTTTTATGAAGGTATAACCCAGAATAATCAAAATAACTTGATATTAGACTAAAACATATGCAGGTAAACATACTTCTTATTGGCTTTAGTAGAAGAGTGGTTTCTTAAATGCAGAATTATGGAATAGTACATTACCAAGAAAGCCGTCATGCATGGGATGGCAGCTGCACTATGTCAGACCTAAGAACTGCATGCAGCATTTCTGTTCCTCAGACCTGAAGGGGCAGCAACACGCTATGGTCAAGGACTCCCAGCCACATTTGAGTATCATTGTAGGGAAGATACACAAGGAATGGGGTAGAGAGAGCTGTTCCTATAAACTCCTGCCACAGCCTTGTTGCATTTCTCCAGTCATTGCTGAATCTTCAGTTTCTGCTAATGTTTTTTTGTTATTAGATTGAGAGAGAATGGAAGTTGGGATCCATTTTAAGTTAAAATTCAGATAATTTTATTATGGATAAATTAAGTGCCTTGAGCTCTCTGGCAATCTATAAAGGTCTAGAAGGTCTCTCAAGCATTCTATCACATAAAGATTTTTGGTACATTCTCAAAAACAGTAGACAACAGTGCAGAACAGAGAACCAACATCAGAAGAGATGTAGAAGACAAAAAATCAAGGATCTAATTTTTAATTTTTTATTTAATCACTTTACAGCCTGATCCCAGCCCCCATCCTCCCCTTCTCCCAGTCACAATCCCATGCCCCTCTCCCATTCCCCCTTCTTCTTCTCAGAGAATGAGAGTCTGTTTCACATGCTGCACCCTCTTGCCCTCCTTCCTCCTGCCTCTGCTGAGCAATCATCTCAGAAACACATCCACCCACAGGCTGTGCACCTAAGTGTGTCCTGCTGTTCAACAAAGCTGATTTGGGTCCTATGTCAATGTTCTGCCCAAGATCAACATTAATTGTTTATGCATGAGTAATTCTGAAAATACTCAGGACTGTCCACAAAGAATGTTAAGAATATTGAGAATTTCTTTATAGCTTTGTCTGTGCTACCCAATAACTTTTGTTGCATTTGCCTTTTTAATTTACACATGACCCACCATCTAATACTGTAAAGATTTGCATACATGTATCCATTCATGAATAAACAATATCAAGGTCTCACACAATCTGAGCATGGGGATATAAAAAAGTTCTATCTTCACTGTCTGACCTACTGAGACATTTCTAGGGTATATGTTTTTTAACTAAAGGATAAAATGAAAATTTATCCTTTAAATTTGGATTCTTTTCTTTCTCTTGACTTACTGATTTTATGAATATTTTAAGCACTACGTTGAGTATAATAGGTCAAGGAGATATATTTGTTAAACAATTCCCTGTTGTCCCAATTCAGAGAGCTGTTGTCTACCTATTCGTAACATATTGCTTTTACCATGTTAGGCTATATTATTTCTTTTACAGTTTCTTCACAGATTATCATCTTGGATGACATTCAGTCTTCTGACTTCACTTGCTACATCTTTTGAAATGATAAACTTTTCCTTGTCTTTTTCTTTTTTTCCTTTCTTTCTTTTTTCTTTTCTTTCTTTCTCTTTCTTTCTTTCCTTTCTTTCTCTCTCTCTTTCCTTCCTTCCTTCCTTTTTTCCTTCCTTCTTTCTTTTTTTCTTTTGTTCTTTCTTTCTTCATCTACAATGTTACCCAAGCCTCAAGGAAGATGATATAATTGATTTTCTTAGGGCTAAGCACTCAACCAGTACTTATCCTCAGTATCTTGTCCACTGATGGGGGGGTCCTCCTCCCCTTCCATCTGACCCTAGCTTATCAGGTCTCATCAGGACTGGCTTCATTGTCCTCCTCTGTGGCCTGGCAAGGCTGCTCCCTCCTCAGGGGGAGGTGATCAAAGAGCCAACCACTGAGTTCATGTCAGAGACAGCCCCTGTTCTCCTTACTAGGGAACCCACTTGGATACTGGGCTGCCATGGGTTATTCTGAGCAGGGGTTCTGGGTTATATCCATGAATGTGCCTTGGTTAGAGAATCAGTCTCAGAAAAGACCCCTGTGCCCACAGTTTTTGTTGCTCTCCTTGTGGAGATCCTGTCCTCTCCAGGTCTTAATATCTCCCCCTTCTTTCACAAGATTCCCTGAATTCTGTCCAAAGTTTGGTTATGAGTCTCAGCATCTGCTTTGATACAATGCTGAATAGAGTCTTTGAGAGACCCTCAGTGGTAAGCTCATGTCCTGTTCCCTGTTCTTTCCCTCTACCTATGTCTATCCTGTTTGCCATTCTGAATAAGGATTGAGGATCTTACATAGGGTCCTCCTTCTTGATTAGCTTCTTTGGGTGTACAGACTTTAGTGTGTTTATTCAATATTATATGTTTAATATCCACTTAAAAGTGAGTATATATTGTGTGTGTCTTTCTGCTCCTGAGATACCTCACTCAGGATGATCTTTTCTAGATCCCACAATTTGCCTGCAATTTTCATGATTTTCTTGTTTTTAATTGCTAAGTAGTATCCCATTGTGTAAATGTACCACAATTTCTGCATCCATTCCTCTGTTGAGGGACATCTGGGTTGTCTCCAGATTCTGGCTATTACGAATAAAGCTGCTATGAACATGGTTGAACAAATGTTCTTGTTGTGTATTTTGTTGAGCATATTTTGGATATATGCCTAGGAGTGGTATAGCTGGATCTTGAGGTACATGCAAATAGATCCATATTTATCACCCTGCACAAAACTAAAGTCTTCATAGAAAGTGTCATTCCCTTCATGATTCTCATTCTAATTCCATTCTCCCCATTTGATAGACCCCTTTCAGTGACTGAGGGAATATATGGCTTGTGTCATATTTCTATATGAGAAGAAACCCCAGCCCTCCTTATGAACCTGTTTCAGATATTTACACATAGTCACATGGTCCTGACAGAGAGTATGGTGTGCTCATATCTCTGTTTCATTTGCAGGAACACCAGTGGAAAATTCCAAAGCATTGGTCCAACCACCCCGGCCTGGAGCACTGCCAACACAGTCGTGAATGGAAGTGACTATATGGAAAACTTGTCTTGTGTCACCATGTTTAATACCCTGAATATTCTTACTGCCTTCATTTCCGTGGTTGGGCTGGCAGGAAATGCCATAGTGCTGTGGCTTCTAGGCTTCTGCATGCACAGGAATGCCTTCTCAGTCTATGTCCTTAACCTGGCTGGTGCTGATTTCTCCTACCTTTGTTTTCAGACTGTGTATTCCCTGGAGCGTATCTATTCTCACATCTATAAAAGCTACTTCTACATTCCCATCTTTCTTTTTAACGTATTAATTTTTACTTACCTTGCAGGTATGTGTATGGTCGTAGCCATCAGTGCTGAGCGCTGCCTGTCTGTTATGCAGCCTATCTGGTATCGCTGCCAACGACCAAGACACATATCAGCTGTCATGTGCACCCTATTCTGGGCTTTCTCTCTACTGCTGAGCCTTCTGTTAGGGGAGGGTTGTGGCTTACTGCTTAATGATTTTGATTATTCTTTCTGTAGGACTTCTAGTTTGGTCACTGCTGTATTTGTAATAGCATTATTTGTGGTTCTTTCTGGGTCCAGCCTCGCCTTGTTTGTCAGGATCTTCTGTGGCTCACAGAGGATTCCTGTGACCAGGCTCTATGTGACCATTACACTCACAGCACTGGTCTTCATACTTTTTGGTCTGCCCTTTGGTATTCACTGGTTCCTCTTAGATTGGATTGTGGAATTGCATAGTATTTTCCCTTGCAATACTTACGAAATGACAACATTCCTGTCCTGTGTTAATAGCTGTGCCAACCCCATCATTTACTTCCTCGTTGGCTCCATTAGGCACCGCAGGTTCCAGAGGAAGACTCTCAAACAGCTTCTGCAGAGAGCCATACAGGACACCCCTGAGGAGGAAGAAGGTGGAGGGAGGAGTTCTTCAGCAAAGTCTGGGGGCCTGGAAACAGTCTGGTGTAGCAGCTCTGTGAGTACTTGATCAGACACAGTTGCTTTCAGAGTCAACTTTGCCTTTACCTATGTGGGCCATTCTCACAACCTTGTTCAATTGGTAGAGAAAATAGACATTTTATAGAAATTGGGTGAAATGGGGCTTGTTAAACAGAAACTGACTGTAGCACCTTAAGGCTTCCTTATTTGGTCCTTACTGCATCTACTTGTGATGTAACCCTTGTAATCACTTGGTGCCAGGACAGCTCCCACTGTGAAAAAACACCTTCAGACAAAGCTCAAGGCAGTGCCAGAAAGGTCTGAATTTCTTTGGTAACTGAACTTGAAAAAGATTAAATGAATACTATATATTATAGAAATGTCCCTGTTTTTTACAAGGTATTTTCTAAATATTAAGAAAAATTAATTGAAACTCCCACAATTCCAGTTTCCTTCAATATATACATACTTTACAATATATGTATGATTTTAAAATGTTTCTCATATAAATTACTTAGTAAACAAATACACATCTTTAAAGTTGCCTATTCTAAATCTCCATCCACCCACTGGAGTCTTCAAGTATCTGCCATCTTCAGCATTGAAAGAGTAAAGATAGGTTTTATATACCAACATCCAAGCATACTCAAAGGTTGGAGACTGGCTCCAATTTCACTTTTTTTTTTCACTTTTTAATGCCTTGGTTAACATTCCATTGTCATGTCTTTTCTCTTCCTCCTGTGTCTTTGCCCTGATTCTCTTTCTCTATGACTGTGTAATCCCTCATGAAAACAATTTCCAATGAGTGTCATTGAATTTATTACCTCTTGGAATTGAATCTCTGTCAGATTTACATTATTCCCAGAAGTGCAAAGCATCCTTAACTTGAATTCTGCATGTTTAAATACATTTTATTTTTTAAATGTTTCAATTGAAATAGAATGACATCACTGTCTCCATTTCCTTTCCTCCCTCTAGCCCTTCCCAGCTATCCTCCTTTAAGCCCTTTCCATGTTTCCATTCTTAAAGAAATAGCTTCTTTATTTTTGATTATTACTGTTACACACAGACACACAATCACAGACACACATATAAACATACATACAAACACACACACACATATATAAATGCTGAGTCCATTTTTGTTGTTTCTGTGTATTTCAAGGTTGAGCATTCTGCATTTGACAACCATTAACGAAGCTTACCACTAGGGGAGGTTAATTCTCCTTTTCTTAGTAGTCATAAGTTGCTTGTAGTTTTTTGACTAGGAGTGGGACCCTGTAAAAATGCCCTCCTTCCACATTAATATATCGCTTGATATTGCCACTGTCCCTATCTTGTTTACACAGTAATTTCTAGGTCAGACAGTTTTGCAGCAGATTTCCTGCTGTTCTTGCTCTTACAATCTTTAAGCAACATGATGTTCCATGATGTTCCTGTTCATAGAAAAAGGAGCTGTGACAAAATGAATCCATTGGCTTGGGCTACCCATAATCTGTTGATCTTTGCATTGTGTCTAGCTGTGATTTTGTGTTATGGTATCCATTAGCTATAAAGAGAAGGTTCTTTGATGAAGGGTGGTAGCTACACATATCTGTGGGTATGAGAATAAGATTTCGAATGTAGTAAGGAATTATACTGGTCTAACAAAGTGAGAGTAATAGATTTTTTTCCTATTGTTCATGAACCCACTGTTTCCCTGGAAACTGGCTAGATTTCTAGTTCTAAACATTACTCTTGTTGACTGAACTTTGAGTCCAATTAGACAGCTGTTGGTTGTCACTGACATGTGACACTCTTTGTACCTTTATGCATATCTTGCCATTCTGGTAATTGTTATTCAGGGGTATTGTAGGGTTGTTTCATTGCTTCATTCCCTTGGCAGTCTGCACAGTATTTTCTAGAACCATGGAAGCCAGACTGTAGGATAGAGGTCACATCAAGCTCAAACCAACTGAATTCTTTGTCCTGAATGTGAAATGTCTTCAGCAATGGTATCCACCCTCAACCACTCAGAGACAACTGAGGGTTACACCTAGAATACAGATTGCTTTGGGAGTCACAGGGATACTCTGAACAACCATTGAAAAGAAGTTTCTTATGTCTGGAACTGGTTCTTATTGGGGTTATTTTCAGTCCAAGTGGCTTAACTTTTAAATATGTGTGTATGAACATATATAAATGTGTGTATATACATATATAACATATGTGTATATATATATCATGTAGTATATATAATTTTTGGGAAATAGAAAATAATACAATTTCTTATGGCCTTATCAAACAACCTTCCTATTATTGTACTTTGTCCCTCCTTTTCCATCTATATTGACTTACAATCCTCCTCCCAAGACAGGTCCCCTCCTCATTATTCCATTTCTTACTTCATATCATCTATAATCCTGATATTCTCTCCTAAGCCTCCAACATATGGTTCCTTATACTGTTGTGGTTTGTGGTTATTACACATTGTATGTGTACATCTGAGGACATGGAACTGGAAACTACAGATAAAGAAAACATGTGGCATTTGTGTTTCTGGACAATTTGCTAAGGAACTGAGACAAATAATTGATAAGTGGCACTTATAAAATCAAAAAGCTTCTGTGTGACTAAAGAAAGAATCAGCTAGGTAAAGACGAAACCCACAGAATGCGAGATAACCTTTGCCTGTTATACAACTGGCAGCATGCCTAAAATCAACAAAGCAACTGACAGCAAATTTTGTCAAGATGATGGAGAAAACAGGCCCTCCCACTGACTCTTGATAGGTAGACACTCTGAAAATCAAGATGGTGATTCTTCAAAAGACTGAAACTGCATCTACCATATGACTCAGTGATGGTGCTCGATGGCACATGACCAGAGAAAAGAACACTCTCTTCCATTGATACTTGTTCACTAATGCTCATTGCCACCTTATTCTGTGAATACAATAGCTGGGAAATGGAAACAATTCTAATGACTTCAACTGATGACTGGAGAATGAAACTGTGATACATGTATATAATGGGATACCATTCAGCTGCAAAGAAAAATGAAATCATGAGGTTTGCAGATAAAAACAACCTAGAAATGTCTTAAATGAGATAATATTTTCCATAAAATATTTCAATCTTAAATGTTTTTGCATTTGTTAATAAAAAAACAATATTCACAGATTCAACAAATTCAGAGTTCAACAAATTTGCTTGAATAATTGTAACTATTTGACTCCAAACCCAATCAACATTTAAAATACTCCCTTGCCTCAATGAGTTCTCACTGTTCCTCCAGTCATAGCTCTGCCTTGGAGGTCAGCAATATTCATATTTGTGTCTTAATGTAAAATTGAGAGTATAAACTATCATTTTTTTCTCCATATATCAATACCTACTTCTTTAGGGGAAACTCCTAAAGATAGTGCACTTTTACCACATAGGAAGCTTGTGTTGTAAATTACTTTCATCTCATTTACACATTTGTCATTTTTTATTTTTGACATGTTTTCCCATTTTCTTTTACCACAAAGATTTAGTAACCATCATATCAGGTAGTCTGACTGTACATATTGACTCTTTAAAATACGTTCTATATGTAAATGAGATTTTGGGTAGTCTTTCTGTACATATTGATGCTTTAAAATACATTCCATATGTAAATGAGGTTATGGAGTATTATTCTCTTTACACTGATCTTCCAATTGAGTTAAATGGTAACTCCATTTAAAGTATATATGTATCTGTTTTAGGAAGTAGTAGGTTTTTGGAAAGCTTTTCAAAAGGCCTATGTTGTTATAGGTCTTTTTTTCTATACATGTCCTTCCCTGAATTACATCCTCTACCCTGCTCTCCTATTGAACTTTTGGGCTTTGAAACAAGTTGAAATGTAAGTACTCTGTGACTGTGGAATATAGACTACATGAGTTTTACATTATGAAATGTGCATGACACTTTTGGGATAAAGGGCAGAATGTTAAGGTCTGAGTATCAAAATTCTTTATAGACTTTTGCTTTAAAATCTTATTATCCAGCCGGTGATTCTATTTTGAGATATTATACAAACATTAAAGCCTAACTAGTGGATCTAAGCCCACCCATATTGTAACAAAAGACAAGAACTACTCCCTTTAAACAGTTGAGAAATACCACACTGTGAATGACTGTCAGAAATTCACAATCCGTTTCTCCACTGCTGCGTGCCTAGGTCTCCCATGTACTGGTTGCTGTAACTAATGCTCCAATAAACATACAACACTTTCCTTTTATTAGTGGTAGAAAGGCTTTTGTTGATTATTTTATTTTAATCTGATATGTCTTTATTTCATAGTGAAATTCTGGTAACAATATAAATGTAATGTTGAGTTTTTTTTTTTCCTGAAATGCACTACAAGTAACTGTGTTTCAATTACCATACGATATTAACAGAAGAAAAATTATTTTGCCTTATGGTTTGAGAGCTTGACCCATGATTGGTCCTATGCATGTGTATAGAATGCAATGAAGATGGAAGTATATGGAAGAGGTGTTTCATATAATAGAAAACAGAAAACAAAACATAACAGGAAAAGGCCAGAAATATATATTAAAGGACACTTTCTCAGAGCCATCACTGAGAGAAGCCAAGATGGGAACTAAAAAACTATAAAGAGACATGTTTTGCTTTCTTTCTCATTTGCCTCTCAGGAGCCACCATTTAGATAAATTTCTTATAGAACCCAGGATAATTGCCCAGCAAATGGCAATGGTAACAGTAATCTGAGCCCTCCTACATCAATTAATAATTAAGAAGATCCCTCAAAGACATGTTCATATGGTAAAATAATAAAGAAATTTAGTTGTGATTTCTCTTGGGATCCTGTTCTGTCAAAATATGCCAGTTTGAGAGCTAGGACATTTCATCACTTGTCAGCTTGCCACACAAGCCTTTCATTACAATGCTTCTACTCCTTGTTCGTGAGATCTCATTTTAATATCACTACATAAAACACAATCAAAATTTCAAAGTCCCCATCTTGAAATTTTTAAATAATTAAAAATTTAAAGACTTTAAAAAATCTAAGGTTTCTTAACGCTGAGCTCTTACAAAATAAATAACAAGCAATATATGTCTTATTCTAAAATGAAAGATGTGAGGAATCATAAAACAAGCCAAAAATCCAGCACTGTAAATTCAAACCACATAGCTCCATGCTCAGCATCTGGAACTCCAAAACATTTGTGCAGGACCATTCTCCAGCTCTGCCTTTTACAGAAAACACAGTTTGTCACTTATGTTCAAGCTGTCGCCCTTACATACCTGTCTTTGTCCCTGGAAATCATCCCCAGCACTGCCATTTATGATATGCTGGGATACATGATGAAAGAGAAGGCAGAAGGAAACAGAACATTAAAACTATAAAACTATAGTTATAAATCTGTTATAACTGCTATAAAACTGTTTTTCTTAGAAATGGTTGTATAAATAATTCCAGAACAATGACAATATCACTGGACATGCTAATCTGGAAGGGGAAATTTTCACAGAGTTCCATCCCTAGACAAAGAGCTATAGGCAACTAATGACTTCTGGAAGAGGGAGGATTATCCTCTTCCAGGGATAATCCCAGAGTGGTGAGCCCTTGTCTCAGTTAGGGCCTCTATTGCTATAAAGAGACACCATGACCATGGCAATGCTTATAAAGAAAAACATTTAATTGGGGCTAGATTACAGGCCAGAGGTTTAGTCCATTATCATCATGGCAGGAAGCATGGCAGTATGCAGGCTGACATGGCTGAGAGTTCTACATATGAATCCGCAGGCAGCAGGAAGAAGGAGTAACACTGGGCCTGGTTTCTGAAGCCTAAAAGCCTGCTCCTTTCCACATGTACTCCAACAAGGCCACACATCCTAAATATCCCACTCTCCATGAGGCTATGAGGGACATTTTCAGCCAAATCATCACATGCCATGCCCTGGCCCCCAGCCAATTGTAGTCATAGCATAATGCAGAAATGCATACACTTCAACTTCCAAAGTCCCTTTAGTACATTAGCCTGAAAGCTGTTTAAAAGTCCAAAGTTCAAAGTTTCTTCTGAGACTCTTGCACAGAATATACATTATTGCTTCAAAAGGAAGGAAAGGGAAAATAGTGGGGAAATACTGGATAAAAGCATGACTGAAAACCAGTTGGGCAAACTCCAAACTCTGAATCTCTATGTCTAATGTCAATGTGCTCTTTAAATCCCCAACTCCTTTCAGCTTTGTTGACTGCAACTTCTCTTGGGCTGTTTCCATTCTCTGTTAGCAGTTTTCCTCAGGAGTTATCCCACAGCTCTGCATTGCCAACATTTTGGGGTCTCCAAGGCAGTCCAGACTTCATCTTTATAGCTTCTCATAATGGCCTCTCTAGATCTCCATGCCATGACACCTCTGACCCATGCCTGGTCTCAGCAGCTTTCCTCAGTGTAGTGGTCTGAAAAGAAATAGACCACGTAGACTCATGTGTTTCAGTGCATGTCCCATAGGGAGTGGCACCATTAGAAGGTGTGGGATTGTTGGAGTACGTGTGGCATTGTTGGAGGAAGTTTGTCAGAGTAGGGGCAGGCTTTGAGATTTCATATGCTCAAGCTATGCCCAGTGTGGCACAGTTTCTTTTACTGCTTGCAACTCAAGATATAGAGCTCTTAGCTCCTTCTCTAGCACTGTGTCTGCCTGCATACCACCATATCTTCCTCCATGAGAATAATGAACTAAACTTCTGAACAGCCCCAACTGAATGTTTTGCTGTAAGAGATGCCATGGTCATAGTGTCCCTTCACAGCAATAAAACCCTAAGAAACTTAGCCATGGAGGGAGATTCCATAACCTTTTTCTGGTATCCTTGACTCTAAATCCAAAACCACATGGCCAAAGCTGCCAGGTTCTGCTGCTTGTTGGATCTTGAATATGGTCCCTTCAGTCAATAACATCTTCATTAGCTTTCTGGTTTTATTATTATTATTATTATTATTATTATTATTAATTAAATTTTATTTATTTTATATCCCCCCATAAGCCCCTCCCTCCTCCCCTCCCGATCCCACCCTTTCTCTCCTTTCTGCATGCATGCCCCTCGCCAAGTCCACTGATAGGGGAGGTCCTCCTCTCCTTCCTCATTGCCTACGTTTGACAATTCTGAAACTTGCTCTATAGAGCAGGATGCCTTGAACTCGGAAATCTGCACTCTCTGCCTTGCAAGTGCTAGGATTAAAGGTATGCACCATTATTCCTGTCCCTCAGCTTTTCTGCAATTCCTTTCACTTTTCTTTAATTGCTCTTCACAACTTGGAAGCTTAGCTGTGTGGTGTCTTGCTCTGAGGTTACCACTCCCTTTATTTAAGTTAGCATCAGGCTTTTCTTTAATCTGTTTATGCATTTTAGTGCGCTTTATTTCCTCCAACTGTATATTTTGTATTTTTTCTTGTTCATCTTGCTCCTTTTCATTATCATATATTATAGATATGCACAAGAATGGCCACTAATAATGATGCAACTTAGTCACTGCTGAGTTGTCTTGCACTGTCCTCTGGTAAAGCCGCTTATCCATAATTTTCAGTTTAGACAAGGGAGAAAGCAGCCATGTCCTTTACAAAAATATCACAAAATGGACTTTAGGGCACATGCTAATATTATTTTCCTCTGAAACCTCTTGAGCCAGGCCCCCATAATTCAAATCACCCTTTGTACCGCTGTCTTCCATGTTATACTATTATGACCTATTTAAAGCTACTTTTTCAACCCAATGTCCCAGAGTCTACATTCCTCCAAACAAAAACAAGGTCCAGCCTATTACAACAGCACCCCAGTTGCCACTTCCAACCTCTGTCTTAGGGTTTCTATTGGAATGAAAAGATGCTATGAGTACAGAAATGCTGATAAACAAAATCATTTGATTGTGGCTAGATAATAGTTCAAAGGTTTAGTCCATAGTCATCATGGCAAGAAGCACGGCAGCATGTAGGCAGACATGGTGTGGAATAGGAACTGAGCCTTCTACATCTGGATTGGTAGACAGCTGAAAAATAGAGTGAGCCAGTGGGCCTGGATTGAGCTTCTGAAACCTTAAAGCCTACCCCCCCATGACAAATTTCCTCCAACAAGATGACATCTACTTATAAAGGCCATACCTCCTAATAGTGCCACTCCCTGTGAGCCTATGGAGGCTATTTTCATTCATACCACCACATACAGCCCTGAAACTACATAAAGACAAACAATAAAAACTAGGAAGGTGCTATATATGTGTGCATGTGTGTGTGTGTGGGGGGGAGACAGACACACACACACACACACACACACAGAGAGAGAGAGAGAGAGAGAGAGAGAGAGAGAAATTGTGTATGATGCTGGTGATTGAATCCAGGGCCTCATACATCCAGGTGTGTTCTCTAGACCAGAGATAAATTTGTAGACCATTTTACGAAGGTTTATATGTGAGCATAGTATATATTTTTGGATTGTTACAATCCAATCTTCGGCCTGTCAGATAGCTCAGTGGCTAAAAGCACTTGCTACCAAGTCTGATGACCTGATTTTAATACCCAGGACCTATATGGTAGATGACTGAGCCAACTCTTGCCAGCTGTCATTCAGAACACATGCACACACAGATAATTCACTAACACATGCGTCTCCCTGCACACACATGAGGGAAAAGACAAAATTAAAAACACACACACACACAATACAGTGGAGTGTGTATGAATGCTTATATTTTCTTCAGGCTACATATGTGGTTAAAAAAAATCTTTTCACTATGAAAGACAGTCCTGATGAGACCTGATAGGCTAGGGTCAGATGAAAGGGGAGGAATCCTCCCCTATCAGTGGACTGGGGAAGGGGCATGGGAGGAGATGAGGGAGGGAGGGAAAGCTGGAATGGAAGGGAATGAGGGAGGGAGGAAAGGCTGGAATGGAAGGGGATGAGGGAGGGAGCTACAGCTGGGATACAAAGTGAATAAATTGTAATAAAAATTATATTAAAATTCTTCTCTTGAATAACAGTGACTTCATGCTTATCTATATCCATATGCATCTAGTTAGTCCATAAAAGAAGCTTACTTTACAGTTGCTTCATTCTTATTCTCTTTTTACTCTATTATGTTTTATTTTCATTGAAAATAGATTTTGATTTATTTTGTTTTGTTTTTCTTCCTGCTTTATTTTTTTTCAGTTTATTTACTTTACATCCCAAGGGTGCTGCTCCTTCCTCCCAATTCATTCCCTCCCCCATCTGTCCCTCTTTCCCTCTCCCATTTTCCCTGGAACAGGGAAGCCACTGTCTCCCTATATCAACCCTACCCAGCACATTAAGTCACATTAGGACTGAGCATACCTTCATTCACTGAGACCAAGGAAGGTAGCCTGCCAGGGGGAAGTGATCCAAAAGGAGGAAATGGAGTCCATGTTAGAAATAATACCTCCATCTACTCACTAGAAGCCCCATATAAAGACCAAGCCACCATCAGCCACATATGTGCAGGGGGCCTAGATCCAGACCATGCATGCTCCTTAGTTGATGTCTCAGTCTTTGGAAGTACCCATGGGACTAGGTTGTCTCTATTGGTCTCTTGTGAGGTTCCTGCCCCCTCCAGGTTCTTCCATCTTTCCTCCAACACTTCCACAGGACCCCTGCTGCTTCACCCTTTGCTTGGCTTCAAGTCCCAGCATATGTCTCAATATGCTGCTGGGTGGAGCCTGGAGGACAGTCAAGTTAGGCTCCTGTCTGCAAGCATAGCAGAGTACCATTAATAGTATCAGGGACTAGCTCTCTACCATGGCGTGGGTCTCAGGTTGGGGCAATTATTGGTTGGACATTGCCTCAATCTTTGTTCCTTCTTCTTGCAGGCAGGGTAATTTTCAGATCAAAGGATTTGTTAGTGGGTTATTGTTTTCCTTCCACTAGTCCCACCTGGCTAGGAGGTGGTCACTTCAATCTTCATGTCTCCCCATGTTAGGAGTCTCAGCTAGAGTCACATCCATATCCTACCCTGACATCAGGGCTGACATCTGTGGTCTCTTAGGGTCTACAAGATATCTTCCCAAACCCTTCTTGCTTTTAGAGTTTCTGGTGAGAAGTCAGGTGTAATTCTGATAGGTCTGCCCCCTGTATCTTTCTTCCTACAGGACCTCACACCTATGCATCTTTTGAGGCTGGTGGCACCCAGGGACCACCAGAGTTCAGCCCCCATATTAGGCCAAATAGGGCAAACAACTGAGACCTCTATGTGCCAAACCACTACTTGTACCAGGCCCCAGGGCAAGCACAGCAGCAGTGAGTGACAGACTGCCCCCTGCCTGCTCTAACTCCATGATCACAGCCATATCTGTATCAGAGGCCTGGAGCCATAAGGAACCACCAGGTAAGTCTCACACCTCCAATCCTCCTAAAACACTCCCAAAAGAGGTAAACTCCACCTTCTCCCCAACATGCCATTTTCTGACTCACAACTTACTCTACCTGAGGCCTGCCACTACCAGAGACAACGAGATAACTAAAGGCCAGCATAAAAACACAAATAACAAGATCCTGAGTGATATGGAAACCTCAGAACACAACTATTATACTACAGCAACCCCAAGATATCTTAACACAGTGAGAAACAAATAGATGACCTTAAATCCATGCAGATGAGGGAGGCCTTTAAAAATGAAATGAATAAATACCTTAAAGAAATACAGGAAAACACAATTAAAGCAGTGAAGAAAATGAATAAAACTTAGCCATTCTAATGGGTGTGAGGTAGAATTTCAGGGTCATTTTGATCTGCATTTCTCCAGTGACTAAGGACTTTGAACATTTCTTTAAGCATTTCGCTGCCATTTGATATTCCTCTGTTAAGAAACTCAAGGAATGACACATGCTGGAGAGGTTGTGGAACCCTCCTCCATTGCTGGTGGGAATGTAACCTTGTACAACCACTTTGGAAATCAATCTGGCACCTTCTCAGTCAAGATCCAGCTATCCCACTTCTGGGCATATGCCCGAAAGATGCCCCACCATTCAATAAGAAAATTTGCTCAACTATGTAATAGCCAGATTCTGGAAACAACCTAGATGCCCCTCATTGGAGGAATGGATATAGAAAGTGTGGTACATTTACAGAATGTAATACCACTCAGCAATTAAAAACAAGGAAGTCACAAAATTTGCAGGCAAATGGTGGGAACTGGAAAAGATCACCCTGAGTGAGGTAACCCAAAAGCAGAAAGACTCATTAGGTATACTTTTCACTTATAAGTGGATATTAGCCATATAATATAGGATAAACATACTAAAATCTATAGTCCCAAAGACGCAAAACAACAAAGAGGACCCTAAGGAAGAGGCTGAAACCTTACTCAGAAGGGCAAACAGGATAGACTTTGGAAGTAGAAGACAAGGAACAGGACAGGAACCTTCCACAGGAGCTCTGAAAGACTCTACCTATCAGGGTATTGAACGAAATACTGAAATTCACAGCCAAACTTTGGACAGAGTTTGAGAAACCTTATGAAAGAAGAGGGAGATTGAAAGACCTGGAAGAGATAGCAACTCCACAAGGAAACCAACAGAGCCAAAAAACCTGGGTCCAAAGGGCCATGCAGAGACTGATACTCCAACCAAGGACATGCATAGAGAGGATCTATACCCCTGCTCAGTTTCCAAGTGGGTTCCCTAGTAAGGGGGGCAGAGACTGTCTCTGACATGAACTCAGTGGCTGTCTCTTTGATTACACCTCTCCCGTGGGATGCAGCCTTGCCAGGCCACAGAGGAAGACAACACAACCAGCCCTGATGAGATTTGATAGGCTTTGGTCAGTTAGAAGGGGAGGAGGTCCTCCCTTATCTGTGGATTAAAGAAGGGACACAGGGGGAGAAGAGGGAGGGTGGGTGGGACTGGGAGGAGATGTAGGGAGCTACAGCCAGGATACAAAGTGAATAAATTATAATAAACAAACAAACAAACAAATATTTAAAAAGAAAATGAATAAAACTGTTCAAGACCTGAAAATGGAAGTAGATGCAAGCATCACCAACAGAGTAGAAGATATGGGAAAGAGAATCTCAGAGGTAGAAGATACAATAGAAGAAATTGATATATTAGTCAAAGAAAATCCTAAATCTAAAAAATTTTTGACAGAAAACATCCAGGAAATCTGGGATACTATGAAAAGACCTAACCTACAAATAATAGGAATAGAAGAAGGGGAGGAGTTTCAGCTTTAAGGACCAGAAAATAATTTCAACAAAATCATAGAAGAAAATTTTCCCAACCTAAGGGGAAAAAAATATCTGTAAACATGCAAGAAGTATACAGAACACCAATTAGACTGGACCAGAAAAGAAATTCCTCTTGCCACATAATGATAAAACACTAAATCTAGAGAACAAAGAAAGAATATTAAAAGCCAAAAGAGAAAAGAATAAGTACCAAATGAAGGCAGACCTATCAGTATCAGACCTGATTTCCCCACTGAGATTCCAAAAGCTAGAAGAACCTGGGCAGATGATTTGCAAATCCTAAGAGACAACAGATGTCAGCCCAAGACCACTATACCCAGTAAAACTTACAATTACCATAAATAAAGAAAACAAAATATTCCAAGACAAAACCATATTAAAACAATATCTATCTACACACTCAGCCCTACAAAAAATGCTAGAAGGAAAACTGTGTCCCAAGGAGGGTAAGTACATATAAGAAAATAAAAGAAAGAAATAATTCCACACCACCAAAAACAAAAGTAGGAAAGCACACAAAAACACTAACACACTAACACTACCACCATCAAAATAATAGAAAGTAACAATCTTTGGTCATCAGTATTTCTCAACATCAATGGTCTCAATTCACCATTAAATAAACAATAAAATAAACCAATAAAAAGACACAGGATAACAAAAATTGTTGCAAAAACAGGCTCCATCATTCTGCCGCATACACAAAACACACTGAAAAGAAACTTCACTATTGCAAAACCCAAAGTAGACAAGCACACAAACACATTTCCACAACCAATATCAAAATAAAAGGAGCTAGTTATTAATCTCTCTCAACATCAATGGACTCAACTCTCAAAAAAAAAAAAAAAAGACACAGACTAGCAGAATGGATGTAGAAAAAGTACCCATCATTCTGCTGTATACAAGAAACACAGTTCAGCCACAAAGATAGACATTTCCTGAGAGTAAAGAGCTGGAAAAAGGTTTTCCAAGCAAATGGGTCCAAGAAGCAAGCTAAAGTAGGAATTCTAACATCTAATAAAATAAACTTTCATCCAAAATTAATCAAAAGGGATGGGAAAGGATACTTCATACTCAACAAAGGAAAAATCCACCAATTGATATCTCAGTTCTGAACATCTGTCCCCCAAATACTAGGGCACCCTCATTTGTATAGAAAACACTAATAAAGCTTAAACCACAATTGGTCCCCAAACATTAATACTGGGAGACTTCAATATCCCCCTCTCACTAAGAGACAGATCAACTAAACAGAAATTAAACAAAGAAATAATGACATTAGCAGATGCCATGAATCAAATGGACCTAACCGACATCTACAAAACTTTTACCCAAACACAAAAGAATATGCCTTCTTCTCAGCACTTCATGGAAACTTCTCCAAAACTGACCATATAGTCAGTCACAAAGAAACCCTCAACAGATACAAGAAGATTGAAATAATCCTTTGTATCCTATCTGACCACCATGGACTAAAGTCTGACATCACCAACAACAGAAATAGCAAAAACCCTACACACACATGGAAACTGAACAACTCTCTACTCAATGGCAACTAGGTCAAGGAAGAAAAAAAGAAAGAAATTAAAGACTTTCTAAAATTCAATGAAAATGAAGGCACAACATAACTGGACTTAAGGGACACAATAAAAGCAGTGCTAACAGGAAAGTTCATGGCACTAAGTGCCTTCATAAAGAGATTGGAGACATCTCATATAAGCAACTTAACAGCACACCTGGAAGCACTAGGAAAAAAAGAAGCAGGCTCACCCAAGAGAAGTAGACAGCTGCAAATAATAAAACCCCAGACTGGAATCAATATATTAGAAAAAAAGAGAATAATTCAAAGAATCAACAAAACCAAGAGAGAATCAACAAAATAGACAAACCCTTGACCAAACTAACTAAAAGTCAAAGAGAGAGAGTATCCACATTTACAAAATCAGAAATGAAAAAGGGGACATAACAACAGACACTGAGGAAATCCAAAGAATGTTTGGATCTTATTACAAAAACCTATCCCCCACAAAATTGGAGAATATAAACAAAAAGGAAAAATTCCTAGATAGATGTCATTTACTGAAGCTAAATCAAGATCAGGTAAACTATTTAAATAGACCTATAAACCGTAAGGAAATAGGAGACATCATTAAAAGTCTCCCATAAAAAAATAGAAAGAAACCCGAGGAACAGATAGCTTTAGCGCAGAATTCTACCAGACTTTCAAAGAAGAGCTAATACCAATATTCCTGAAACTATTCTATAAAATAGAAACAGAAGGAACCTTGCCAAATCCATTCTATGAGGCCACAGTCACCCTGCTAACTAAACCACATAAAGACCAACACAGAAATAGAACTTCAGAGCAGCTTTGCCAGGCCACAGAGGGGAACATTGCAGCCAGTCCTGATAAGCTAGGGTCAGGTGGAAAGGGAGGAGGACCTCCCCTATCAGTGGACTCGGAGAGGGGCATGGGAGGAGATGAGGGAGGGAGGGTGAGATTGGGAGGGAATGAAGGAGGGGGTTACAGCTGGGATACAAAGCAAATAAAATGTAATTAATGTAAAAAGTAAAAAAAAAAACAATTAAAAAAAGAAATAGAACTTCAGACCAATGTCTCTTATGAACATTGATGCAAAAATACTCAATAAAATACTCTCAAACTGAATCCAGGAACTCATGAAAAATATCATCATCCACCATGACCAAGTAGACTTCATTCAAGGCACACAGAAAAGGTTCAACATACAAAATCCATCAACGTTATCCATCATATAAACAAACTGAAAGAAAATAAAAACACATGATCATCTCATTATTTGCTGAAAAGGACTTAGAAAAATCCAAAATCCTTTCATGTTTATAGTCTAGAGAGATCAGAGATACAAGGTGCATACCTAAACACAATTAAGGTAATATAGAAGCAAGCCAACATCCAACATCAAGTTAAATGGAAAGAAACTTAGATCAATCCCAGTAAAATCAAGGACAAGACAAGACTGCCCACTCTCTCCATATCTATTCAGTGTAGTACTTGAAGTTCTAACTTAGAGCAATAAGACAACTAAAGGAGTTAGGTGGCACTAACTTCAGGAGATGGAAATTGGAAAGGAAGAAGTTGAAGTAATGCTTTTCACAGATGATATGGTAGTATACATAACTGACCCTCAAAATTCTACCAGGAAACTCCTACAGCAAAATGTTACAAAATTAACTTAAAAAAAATCAGTAGCCCTCCTGTATAAAAATGACAAATGGGCTGAGAAAAAAAATTAGGGAAACAATACCCTTTATAATAGCCACAAATAATATAAAATATCTTGTTGTAACTCTAATTAAGCAAGTGAAAGACCTGTATGCCAAAAACTTTAAGTCTTTGAAGAAAGAAATTGAAAAAGATTTTAGAAGATGGAAAGATCTTCCATGATCATGTCAGTAAGATTGACATAGTAAAAATGAGTATCTTACCAATAGTCACCTACAGATTCAATGCAATTCCCATCAAAATTCCAACACAATTCTTTACCATGCAAGATCAACCATCAACTTCATATCGAAAAATAAAGACCTATGATAGCTAAAACAACTGTACAAAAATGAACTGAATTTATCATCATCTGTGATTTCAAGCTGTACTACAGAGCAATAGTAATAAAAACTGCATGGTATTGGCATAGAAAAATACATATTAACCAACAGAATTGAATTGAAGGCCCAGAAATAAATCCACACACCTACAGACACTTGATTCTACAGATACTTAATAGAATTCTGCCCTAAAACAGCCTGGCTCTGCGCTTTTTTGGATGGGAGACTTTTGATGACAGCTTCTATTTCCTTAGGGCATATAGGACTATTTAATTTATTTACCTGATCTTGATTTAGCTTTGGTAAATGGAATCTATCAAGAAAATTGTCCATTTCATTTAGATTTTCAAATTTTGTTGCATAAAGGCTTTTTTTTTTCAATGCAGTTTATTCAGGAACCTTGAACACTCATCGGATCCTGGGGAAAGCCAGCCCACAGCTTAAATAGCCTCTGGGTAGCCAACTCCAGCGTGCCACGTGGGCAATGCAGATAGGTCCACATACATGGAAGCAATCCAGATCCTCAGCCTTAGCCAAATGTGGAGTTGTTTGTGACAGAGAGCACTCACCATCGGGAAGGTGGAAGGCGGAAACCAGCTCCATCTTTAAGGCGCGGCATTACGCAGCTCTCTACAGTTCCCCCTTTTTGTTTTAGACGCATCAGGCAAGAGTAGAGGTCTGATCTCTGATATTAGAAATAAATTGGGACTTTGTACCGATGTTCATGTAGATGTCATCCACCCAAAGAGCATCAGACCCGTCTGATACCTTTTTCTCAGAGGCAGGACCTGGGGCATCAACCCGCATGCAATCAGACATGCTCTTCTCTGGGTTGAAAGCAGCTGACCCTGAGTGAGAGTGGCCATTATCACAGTAAATTCTACCAGAGTGGACGCAGGACTAGCCACAGGATTATCACCATGGATTGCTGCAGCCATGAATCATCTGAAGGAATGGGCAGGCATGGGAGCGTTAGCAGGCCTTCTGGTGTTGGTCTCCTTGGTTTGCCTGTGGTGTATATGCAAGATTAGAGTCTCACAACAGCGTAATGCAGCCATGATCATTCAGGCCTTTACAGCCATTGAAGCAGGACAGTCTCCCCAAGCATGGTTGGCTACCATAAAAAGCTAAAATGTTATGCTCAGGATGCGAGGCTAAGCACTGCACTCAGGGTCAGCCGCATATAGGCTTTTAAAGTAAGACTTAATTATGCTTTGGATTTCCTCAGTGTCTGTTATGACCCCCTTTACATTTCTGACTTTGTTGATTTGGATAGGGTCCCTCTGCTTTTAGTTAGTTTGGCTAAGGGTTTGTCTATCTTGTTGATTTTTTTCAAAGTACGAGCTCTTGGTTTCATTGATTCTTTGAGAATTGTTCTCTTTGTTTCTAATTAATGATTTCAGCCCTGAGTTTGATTATTTCCAGCCATCTACTCTTCTTGGATGTGTCTGTTTTTTTTTGTTTGTTTGTTTTTCTAGTGCTCTCAAGTGTGCTGTTAAGCTGCTTTTATGAGGTGTCTCGAATTTCTTTCTGAAGGCACTTACAAGTCTTTGAAGACCCAAGTTTGTTTGCTTAGCTCCTAACCCCAAACCACGAATATACTGTAGGTACCTCAAGAGAGGTCTTTTTTCAGTGTCTTGGGGTTTTGAGTCCTTGGGCCTCCTCAAGCACAACCTACAATGCCTGTGTTTAAGATGTATTTCAGTTCTAACTCTTCCCAGGCTTGGTACTTTCTCTAATTCTAACCAATTTCCCCCCTCTGACTCCTGACCTGTCTCTCCCACTTTGTTTCATGTAGACTTGCCCACAGATGTCAGGCTGCCCTAGGACTTCTCTTCATATTCACAGCTACCTCACATGTTTGCTACCAGCTAGACCACAGCTGCCTGCATCTAGTAGGATCTGTACCCTGGTACCTCGTCCCAAATCTGAGATTCTCAAACCTTAAGCATAATATCTCACATTAAAATTCCAGGTTCCTGACCTAAAACCACACAGTAAAAGACAACTGACAATCTGGAACCAAGGCAATATGACAAACATTGATAGAATACCTCTATCCCAAATCACAAATGCAATACCAGTGCTCCCTACAAAATGAATTCAAGAGATAGAGCTCAAAATACAATTCCAAGTATATTTAACGAGGTCAAAGGACATAAAGAGGAAAGAAGCACCTGAATTCAAACAGGACAAGGTCAAACTGATTGAAGGGCAAGAGGACCATAAGCATGCTGGGAGTGTTACAGGCGTGTAGAAGTTGGGGTGTGAGCCAGGGTGCTGGTTCTTAGGCTAAGCTTCTGTGCTTTGCTCTCATGCCAAGACATGGCTTCCTCCCTCCAGGATGACAGCATGTTGGAGGATATCTGATCACATTGTGAACCCTGAGATTGTGTACTAGAAAATCCTCTTTCTAGTTGTGTGGCTCAGCTCTAGCACACACCTTTAATCCAAGAGCTCTTTGTAAACAGGATTAAATAAAGTCAACCATAAATCAAGAGGCAGAGCAAGCAACCAGTTGACGAGTGAACATAGAAAAAAAAAAAAAAAAACAAACCAAAACAAAAACCATGGAGAGTGAGAGGAAGTTCTAAAGACAGAGAGACCCATAGGAAGTAGAAAGGATGACATTAAGTTTGAGGGTTTTTTAAGGTAGCCTGGAGAAAGAGAATGGGCTTTTTTCCTTCTGGGAAGTCAAAGAAGTAAGAAGGTCAGGTCGGTGCTTTCTCTACTTCTCTGAGCTAGCAGGCTTTTTACCTCAGCATCTGGCTCCCGAGTCTTTTTTGGTAAAATTGAACGTTTGAGATTTTATTTTAAAATAACAGGGAAAGATATAGATGGCTTTTAAGTGTCACTCTATTTGCAGAATGATGGAAATGATTATCCAGGTTCTCAGCAAAGGTCTCCAAAATGAGTTGTCAAAAGTTTAGAATATTTCATATAAGTGTAGACTGTGCAGCTGTAATTTCCTTTTTGCTCTTAACTAATGCTACTTGCGTGGAACATTTTAATTAATCACTTGCTATCCAGCTCCTCTACTGTGTCTTCAAGCCTGATATTCTGTCACCCATCCTATCTCTTTGAGTTTTAGCAGGCCAATTGCACTTTTCATCTGTTTTCATTTCAGTTTGATTTCAGAAACATCTTATCGATGTTTCTAACTACTTACTGAATTCAGTATCACTAAGAAATTGTCCTCGTTTTACAAGTATTTTCTTTTCCAGGAATCATTTTGTTCCTATCCTTTTTGAGTTGATTCACATATTTAGATGTTTTGACCATCTTAAATACAACTTTTTTTCTATGTATTGGATATCATTTAAATTGTTCTCTTTAGGGGGTACAGATATAATTTATACTTTGAGACGTTTTTGTTAAGGACGTTTTTGTCTTAGCTTTAATT
Organism: Meriones unguiculatus; assembly: GCF_030254825.1. Classification (NCBI taxonomy): domain Eukaryota; kingdom Metazoa; phylum Chordata; class Mammalia; order Rodentia; family Muridae; genus Meriones; species Meriones unguiculatus. The sequence continues at coordinate 37,572,114 of NC_083361.1, read as the reverse complement.
TGTTTTGAGAATGGTATCTAAGCATCAGAATTAAGGGTGTTGGTTGTCTCTAGCTGTGTTTTTACCTGACATCCCACGGTGCGAAGTTAGGAGGGATAACTTTATCTGAAGGGTCCAGAAACCAGGGTGGGGGTCAGATCCCTCTGTGCAGAGTCCTGCTAGATCCAGTTTTGGTTTAGGCTGGTTGTAAGCATGTGGGAAGGCTGTGCAGAGCGGGTCCAGGGCGCCTGACAGCTAGGCTAAATGGAAGGAGACTCAGCTGAGGTGGAAAGGGAGGGGCGGTTCCAGATGAGGAGGGAAGGCACAGCTACTTGGTCTCAAGACTTTAAGAGACAAAAGCTGCAGTTGGGAAGCTAATTAAGTAAAAGAGCCTGTAGTAGGCCGGTTTAGAGGAAATGTGTTACCCTGTATATTTGGCGGGTCCGGGAGGTGTGGCTCCGGGGAACCAGGCCTAAGAGACAGGAAATTCCTCCTTTCTCTGTGGTTCCTGGGGTCCCCATGTTCCGGAAGTGGAGGGTGGGATGCCGCGGCCGTATATTTCCTGGGACACGAAAACTCCTGTTAGGTGCAGGCACCGCACAGGCCGCCTGGAGTCACCAGTCGCTCCTGCAGCGCCGCCAGTGCGGCGCCGGAAACCTCGGCCCGGATGCCCTGGGACCTCCAGGTCAGAGGAGCCGCGGGGTGGGACGGGCGGGAGCTGAGCCGGCTGTACTCTCTGAGGTGCTTAGGACACAGCTTTCAAAATTCTGTTGCGCATATCTGTCTTCTCGGTAAATGTGAGCTCCTACGAACCGAGTCTTATCGTGATTTTTTTTTTTTTCATGTTACAGTTGCTAGAATATTCAGTCATTAAATAATTAATAAAAAATCTGGCAGAACGTTTGTATTTTCTGGTGTTTGCAAACATGGTTCTTTGGTATTGTGTCAATTACAGAGCTCCTGTGGTTTAAATTTATTCATGCTTTCTAGCTCTGCTGTTTTAGCACTTGCTTTTTCGAGAGGCCTTTATCCCAGGAGACTAGACATTTTCTGAGAGATTTATAGATAAAAATCACACGAGGAACCAGTGCAGATTTGGTTAAATCAGAAAATATACCTTTTTGAGCGTCACAGATATGGCTGTTAACATTAACTTTTACTGTTCGCCGCCCTCTTGGAACCTCATCATTAACTTTTGATAAGCAAACTGTTTACTGTCAATTAATTTTCGGTCTGAGATGTATGCAGTTTAGGATGTAAATACAGCTTAATATTTACATATTTAGATGCTGAGTTCTAATGTTACACCTTTGGTCCAGGCAAGTCAGTGTTGTGAGAGTGTATCAGGCCACAGTATTTTTATTATTAAAAAATCCACCATAGATTAAATAAAATTAGAAAGCATCTTTTGAATAGTTATGATCACTCATCCATGTCAGAAAAATGTCTCCTTGGTTCAAGAAAAGCTCTTTGCCCGTGGACGTGCCTAACTTTTTTTTTTATTTCAAGGATTGTTGACATTCAGTGCTGTGACAGTGGGCTTCTTACAGGAGTGGGAACCCTAGATCCTTTGTTCAGGCCATCTCCTGTTGCAGAATTGCAGTAGTCACCTAGCTACTCCTCAGGGTTCCAGGGAATACTGTCATGCTGTGTGTGAATGAGCCTCACATCTCACAGAGTAAAGTGAAATCCTTAGAGGAGACAAGACCCCTTTTGTGATGTTGCATCTTTGCTTCATGTTTATTATTATGGTGGGTGTTAGCATCTTCCATTTTCATTCCATGAAAAGTTCCAGGTGCTTTCTGCACACTCTTTTTCTCTTATGCAGGTCTTATACTGCTAAGCCAGACCTGCTCACCTGTGAAGCAAAAACAAAACAAAACAAAACAAAACAAAAAAACAAAACAGCCTTGGATGGTGAAGAGTGAGGAGGCAGTATAAAGGATGCAGGAGTGTTAGGGGGATTGAGGAAGGGACAGGGAAGGGCTCAAGTGGCAGTAAAAACTGTTTTTGCTAGATTCTATTGCATTCAAAATGTTTGTAGAGAGTTCCACTGAAAACAGTATTAGGGCTATCCTATTGTAGGTGTTTGAAAAATCTGTGTGTAAGTATTAATACTCAGAGGAAAATTAATTTAATTTGGTTTTGCATATGAGTGATGCTGGTCCCTCTTCTAGTCACATCACTGGTTGTGTTTTTATACCAATGATAAGTGGTTTCATTACTCTAAGTTTACTATAATGTTTAGTTAGAACCACTGAAGCCTTTTGGTTTTGCTGCTCTTAGAATTTTGGAGCATTTTTTAGTTCCTTCACGTTACCTATCTTTTAGGGTTAATTTCTTTGTTTCCTAAAATAATGCCAGGAAGATTCTGATAAGATTTCTGTATTAACCTCCATCTACATTGTCTTCCCATTGATATTTCCTGTTGTCTATCTCCATGTCAACTCTCAATGTTTTGCATATCTGTAATTTTAATATATTTTGAAATCTCCCTGGCTTTGGTCTTTCTCTCACAATTTTTGAATTCTTTGTGATTTCTCATATTTTTATAAGTCTTTGGGAGATTTTTCTCTATGAAAAAATGCTTATGGTATTTGGAGTCTTTTTATATTTTTGAATTCTTCTTTTATATTCTTTCACATGTTTGAAGAAGAACATGCTAGCAGTGAGTCAGTATTCACATGATTTTTATGTATTCTTTTGTTTTCTGTCTACTGTTGATGTCAGCATTCCAGGTTCTTGAGAAGACACTTTTTAAACATTGATCTTTACTAGGATTGAAGACTTGGTTTTTTTTTTTTTTTTTTTTTTTTTTTTTTTTGTTCTTTTGAGATGCTTTCTCTATGTAGTCCTGACTGTTCTGACTGTTCTAGAACTCTCTGTGTAGACCAGGCTTGCCTTGATCTCAGAGATCCACCTGCCCTAGCCTCTCCAGTGCTGTTATAAAAGGCTTGCACCACTAGGCCAGGCTGATGTGTTTTGACTTGACCACATTGGATTCTGTTGGAGACTCTTGCATCTGTTATTCCTGTTTTCTTCCCTGGGTTTTCTATATCCAGATTCCTTAAGATTGTACTTTCTTTATTGCTTTTACTTTCATTTTCAGGTCTTGGACAGTTTTATTCATTTCCTTTACATGTTTAATTGTATTTTCCTGATATTTCTTTAAGGGATTTATTAATTTCTTCTTTAAAGGCCTGCATCATCTTCATGAGACAGGATTTAAGGTCATTTTCTTGTTACTTAACTGTGTTAAGATATCCTGGGCTTGCTGGTAGACTAATGCTTGGGTTCTGGTGTTGACATATTGCCCAGATGCTTGTTATTTGTGTTCTTATACTGGCCTTTAGCCATCTGGTTGCCTCTGGTATTAGCTGGTGGTCCCTGCATGCTACAGACTCCTTGGAATGCACATTGGTGGTCCCTGGGGACTACAGACTTCCTGGAATGTACGTAGGTGTGGGGTCCAGTAGATGGAGGGTAGAGGGGCCCAGGCATAGCTCACCTCTGCTATGTTTGCCCTGTAGCCTGTTTTCCCCAGGTGGTCACAGAGGGCATCCAGGGATCACGGCACTGGACCACAAATGGAGTGTGCCAGGGCAAGGCAGGTCTCTCTGCTGCTGGGTTTGCTGGGAAAATAGGACAATCTAGGGAATTGGGGTCTCACCTGGTAGTCCCTGGGGCCTACTGGCTTGTGGGAATGCAGGTAGGGGTGAGGTCCATTAGATGGAGGGTGCAGGGAGCCAGCCGTAGCTTACTGCTGGTTTGTTTGCCCAGTGGCCTGGTGCAAAATCTCACCTCTGTTTCCTAGGTGGCTGATGAGGGCTTCCAGGGGATGAGGCACAGGACCCAGAATGGGGTGTGCAGGAGACAGTGCAGATCTCTCCTCAGCTAGGTGTGCTGTCTTTCCTCAGGTTTCCCTTGAGGGCCTCAAGGGATGTGGCACTGGAACTGGAATCTAGTTTTGTGTTTTCAAAAATACTTAAAGCACTTAGGAAGTTTAAGATAGTCTCATAATTTCTGTGTGGTGGTTTGTGTATGACCATCATCATTAAAAGAGTTTGAAATCTTGCTTTTTACTGTTTCTCCTTTTTATCCTTTGTCTTACTCAGATTTCTCTAGCCCATTCTTTTTTAAATTAAATTTTTATTTTTTACATTAATTACATTTTATTCGCTTCTTAGGGCTCTGGATTCGGTAAGACTGGAAAACATGAGCATCTTCACCTCCATACACTGTTTTTACTAGTGCTGTTCATTTTTTCTCTGCCCTGTACTGTTGGCCTGTGACACAAATGCCTGTCACTGTGTTCAGCCATGTTTCATTTCTTCCTAGTTGTGTTAGAAGTTTATCTAAAGATCTTCCTGAACTTTGTCTCATGACATTTCCATGTCTTCTGAGATTTTCGTATTGCAGGACTTTTTGTTGTTGTTATATATGTTTTATTTGTTTTAATATTCTGGGAGGTTAATTACTGGTAGTATTTTTCCCCTCCAGATTAAAATAGTAGTTTGCTGTTTTTATGTGTTGGACATAGTCTGCTACTCCTCAGTTCTCCTTTAGCTATTTTTTAATGTAAAATGTCTTATTTTCTGTGTTCTTATTAATAGTTTCTCTCTGAATTTTGATGTATTATTTGCCTCTAATTATAGTCAGCAGTGGTGCTTGAGTGGCCGACCTTTGTTGTTTTATAACCCTATCTCTTCCAGGAATTTTAAGACCCCATGTTTTGGGGTGCAATGATAATGCTCAGTTATTTTCTTTTATCACTCAGAATGTATCCTTCCATGCTCTCCTATCTGTAGAAATGTTGACAAGATCTTTAGCATCATTTTGGGTTTGGGGTCTTTTTATATGGTTTGGCAATGTCTGTAACAGAGTTGTATTAATTTTAGCTTTGTAGTTTTGATACCTTGATGTGAAATGCCAAGAAGACTCTTGGTCTTTGGTCCTGAAACAGAAATTCAGAGAAAAGCAAAAGGAAGAATGGATGTTTCTATTGGAAATGCTCTCCAGGTCAGTGTTATGTCCACATTTCTTTAAAATCATTTTTAGTATTGAAACCATGTAAACCTTTATTTCTCTTCCTCTGGTAATGTCATCTTTCTTAGTTACGGTTTCTGTTGCTGTGAAGAACACTGTGACCATGGTAACTCTTATAAGGGAAAACGGGTTCAGAGGTTTAGTCCATTGCCATTATAGCAGGAAACATGCTGTTGTGCCAGCAGACATAATGCTAGAGAAGGAGATAAGAGTTTTGTATCTGGATTGGCAGAAAGAGACACTGGACTTGGATTACACTTCTGAAAACCTCATAGCCCACCTCTATCCATTGACACACTTTCTCCAACAAGGCCATACCTCCTAATAGTGCCACTCTCTGATGACCTAACATTCAAATCTATGAGCCTATAAATCAGATTTATCATTGGATTATCTAAGCTGTTTATTTCCTATGACTTTTTTTTTCTCTGATTATCAAGATTGGGTCTTTAAGTATATAGCACAGTCTTGTCCCTTTGTAGCATCCCTAGATTATTTCTATGAGTCCAGATATTTTTCATGGAGTTAAGACCTGCAATTCTGAAAGATCATCAATGAAATATATTGATGCCCAGTTCTTACACAGGATAGACTTGTGTCCTGGAAGGTAGGTCTGAAGTACCACATGGGTTGCATTATAGGGATGGTCAGTTTTCCAGAACCAGGCTTATGAAAGAGGACATGCCAAAGCTTTACACGTTGTCTTACATGACTGAGCACGTTATGAAAATGTAGAATTAGAAGAGACTCGCTGTCTTGAGTCCTGGTACTAGATTTTCAGCATCATAAAGTACGGATAATGGAAAGAATAGGTGGGATTCTCTTGCCATAAAGCTGGTGTTTCTGTGAGGAGATGCAAATTTCTATATATTGGATTCTCTTTTGCATTTGATATTACACAATGATAATGGGTGTGTTGACACCTGAAATCTGTTTGTCTCAAGAGAGGTCTTGCTCATGACGTTGCTTGATAACAATACTTGGTGTGAAGTTCTCAATAGACAGAGAAGTATTTTTTCTTTGTCTTTTATTTTTTGGAGAGGGTGTAAGCACGACTGGCTTCACCTCTGTATTGCATCATGTGGAATAGAGCAGTAAGATTTTTCTAGAGAGCATTGACTTGGTGCTGTGCACAAGCCATCAATTTTTAACCATAAGCAAATGTCCTTTCTAATGGCTTTGCTCTCTTTTCTTTTGGAGGAGGAAGACTTCCCCCGACTCTGGTCCTCCCACTCCCAGAAGCTATAAATTATGTATGTAGAGACTTTGAAGAATTGTTGCAATGGACAGGTTTCCATTTCTTCCTGTAAAAAACATTTTCATTTAAGTAAGTGTTCATCTGCATGTTTTTCTGAGCACTATATGACTACATGATGCCCGTAGAGTCCTAGTCTTTGTGTACCAAACCTTTGGTGCTGGAGTCAGGTACTGTATGGGGTGCCATGTGTGTAGAGAGAATGAGGCTGGTTTTCTCTGCAGGAACAGGAAATGCTTGTTGCAGGATATTTGATCACATTGTGAACCCCAAAATTGTGAACTATAAAACCCTGTTTCTTTCGTGTGGTTGAGCCCTGCCACACACTTTTAATCCAAGAACTTTCTGTTTATTGTAAACCCCTGATTATGGTGTAGTTCTCTCAGCCCTAGCACATCCGAGAGCTTTCTGTATACAGGATTTAATAAAGTTAATTAACCCTAGGTCAAGAGTTAAGCAGGAAACCAGCTGATAGGGATTAAAAAGTAGGAGGGACTTTGAGTTGAGGGGTATTTAAGACATCTGGAGAAGAAAGAGAATTAGCTCAAGCTCTGGCTTTAGGCTTTGGCTTCTCAGCTCCCTGGCTTTTTGGGCTTTGAGCTAGCAAGCCTTTGGCCTTGTGTGTTTGTTTGTTTGTTTGTTTGTTTGTTTTTGGCCTTTTGCTCCTAGGCGTCAGTTGAGCTAGTGAGCTTTGGGGTTTTTTCCATCCACACCTGAGCTGAGGGGGAAGGTTAGCTGGTTACTTTCTCTGCCTCTCCGAGCTGGCAGGTTTTCATCCCAGCATCTGGTCCCTGACTATTGGAAAGATAGAACGGTTGGGATTTTCCTTCTTTTAAACAACAAATGCACTTTACTTCTGAGCAACTTTTCTAGTTCTCACATTTGTGGTATACATTCATTATGGAACCAGTATATAACTTTATTCTTTCTGTTTTTTAAAAAAAATGAATCATAAAAAAAATCATAAATGTTTCTTATCTGTGCAACCCAACATCCTGTTAGACAATTAAGCTCAAATACTGAAGGAAAGAATAGAGTTGAATATTAATTCAAAATTTTAATTGAGTCAATCTCATAAGCCACAATAAATTCAAAATTAATAGTATCATTCTCATATACTTAATATTAACTTTGAACATAGAAAATCTTTCTACTTCATCTGAATTTATTGTCATGTAGGGCCTATATTTGTAAATATTTTCTGATCATGCTATAGTGAAACCCCATTTTGAATTTCTGAACATTTTTTTTTTATCTGTGTTGGTTGATTATATTTTTAGAAAAATGTAGATGATATTAATGCTGTTTAATGCTGACTTTTCTCTTTACTTTATAGTTGGCAAAATATTCTCATAAAATAGCTTCACTAAATATTTCTATTTATTTGGAACATGGGTTGTATACACTGAAGTTACACTTTTTACTGTTACTAACAAGAATAAAAACCTGTTTTGATTTTTGATTCACCCATGAGTTCTGTAGTATATATTCTAACTCTTTGTTCTAGAAAGGTTGCAGAATTGTACATAAGGCTTGACATCTCAACTGAGAGTGTTAGAATAGAGTCAGGTAAGGCCCGTCTGCAGACAGGATTGATATAGTGTCTATATTTGAGCAAGGTTGACAGAATTTGGAATTTGGAAGCATTATTCTGCTCATCATGACTTTTCCCTCTGAGATACAACTCTGTAATCCTGTTTGATTTCAATACAGCCTTCATAAAGGTACATTCCTGCATCTAGATGTCAAATGTATATCTTCTATTTTTACAACTTTGCTAATTGTGAAACTATTGTGTCATCCTGTTTTCACAAATGGGAAATATAATACAGACTATGATTATTCTAGAAAATATCCCTTATTAAAATTAACTTTCATTTTTATTTTATTTGTATGGCTATTTGGCTGAATGTATATGTGAGTGCTCTCTGGGCCTCCGGGCTATAGAGTTTAGAAGAGAGCATTAGAGTCCATGCAACTGGAATGGAGCCATCTGTGTGCTGGGAACCAAACTATGGTCCTCTGGAAGGGCAGCCAGTGCTCTTAACTGCTGTAGCACCTTTAGAAAACTTGTTTTCACCTGGTGTTCATAGGGCAGTGATGGGTGCACACCTCTAATTCCAGCACTTGGGAGGCAGCAACTGGTCTGTAGAATGAGTTCCAGGACAGCCAGTACTACACAGAGAAATCCTGTCTCAAAAGCTACATATAAAAACAAAACAAAAACTTGCTTTTGAATAGTATCCATCCCTCACCTATATCACAAAACTGTCTCTAATTTCTTAGGTCTCTTTGATGTAGGAAAGCATTTTATTCAGCAGCTCATGGTAAATTGGTAATTTCCCATTACAGGGTCTGTTGACATTCCAGGATGTGGCTTTGGACTTCTCCCATGAGGAGTGGGACTCTCTGGACTCTGCTCAGAGGACTTTGTACATAGATGTGTTGTTGGAGAATTACAGTAACCTAGTCGTTGTAGGTAAGAATGTTCTTTTTAAAGAAAAAAAAAAGATATTTATATTTTACTTTGCAATGTACTTTGTAATGTATTCTTTTTTATTAATTTATTCACCTTACATCTCATTCATAGCCCTCTCTCTTGTCCTCCTGATCCTACCTGCCCTCTCTCTTCCCCAGTATTCCATTCCCTAGTCCTCAGAAAGGGGGGGCCCTCCTTCCTTACCAGCTGATCCCAAATTATCAGGTATATTCAGAACTGCCTGCATCCTCTTCTCAGGCCTGGCAAAGCTGCTTCACCAGGAAGAAGTGATAGAAGAGTAGGCAACAGAGTTCATGTCAGAGACAGCTCTTGTTCTTCTTACTAGGGACCCCACATGGAGACTGAGCTGCCTATGGGCTAATCTGAGCAGAATGTCTAGATCATCACTCTGTATGGTCCTTCGCTGGTGCATCAGTCTCCTCAGGACTGTTTGGGCCCAGGATTTGTTGGCTCTGTTGGTGTTCTTGTGGGGCTTTTGTTCCCTCCCTGTCTTTCTATCCACCCCCAACCACCACCACTCTTCTGTAAGACTCCCAGTGCTCTGATCAAAGTTTGGCTGTGAATCTCAACAGTCTGCTTTGATCCCCTGCTGGGTGGATATCTGTGGTAAGCTCCCTTCCTGTTCCCTCCCTGTTCCTGTTCTCTCAACAGCTTCCAGTGTCTATTCTGTTTGTCCTTCTGAATGAGAATTAAATATTCTCCCTAGGGTCCTCTTTGTTTTTACCTGTAGTTGCCTGCGACCACCAATAGTAACTGCCTGCACAGGGGTCTAAGAATTAAAAGAGAAAGAGAACACGAAGAAGTGACACTAAGACAGTGCTTTGATCAAGGTGCCATCTTTATTACAGAGTATACCACTTATATAGGTAAACCACAAGGGACTTTCCAAGTAAACATAGCCAAGCAAAACAGGAGGCTTAACTAAGCAAAACAGGAGGTGTCTGCTGAAAACAACAAGAATAGTGAACCAGCATGACTTGCACACATGTGACCATCTCAGGTCTAATGGAATGGCTACCTCATTTAGTATCTTTAGATCTGTAGATTTTAATATGGTTATCCTATAGTAGATGGCTAATATCTGCTTATAAGTGATTATATACCATGTGTGTCTTTCTGGGTCTGGATTACCTTAATCAGGAAGATACATTTGCTTGTAAATTTCATAATGTCCTTGTTTCTAATAGCTGAATAGTATTCCATTGTGTAGATGTTCTACCACTTCTTTATCCATTCTTCAGTTGAGGAACATCTAGGTTGTTTCCAGTTTCTGGCTATTAGGAATAAGTTGAGCAAACATAGTTGAGCAAACGCCCTTGTTGTATGATAGAAAGTAAGAATGATCTTAAAGTCCTCTCTCATCCTTTGTGTTTACCTGCTTTGTATATATGTGAGTTTCTTGAACTCTCTAGAGAATTCCAGATAATGGGAATTCTGTAAATAAACATAACTTTAAAATTTTACTTTTTTCTTTTTTTTTACATTTTTTTCTTTATTAATTATACTTTATTCACTTTGTATCCCCCCTGTGGTTTCCTCCCTCCTCCTATCCCAATCCCTCCCTTCCTCCACCCTCTGTATGAATGCCACTCCCCAAGTCCACTGATAGGGGAGGTCTTCTTTTTCTTCCTTCTGATCCTAGTCAATTAGGTCTCATCAGGAGTGGCTGCATTGTCTTCTTCTGTGGCCTGGTAATGCTGCTTCCCCCTCAGGGGGAGGTAATTAAAGAGCAGGCCAATCAGTTTATGTCAGAGACAGTCCCTGTTCCTATTACAATGGAACCCACTTGGATACTGAACTACCATGGGCTACCTCTGTGCAGGAGTCTCAGGTTATCTCCATGCATAGTCCTTGGTTGGAGTATCAGTCTCAGGAAAGACCCCTGTACTCAGATTTTTTGGTTCTGTTGCTCTCCTTGTGGAATTCCTGTCCTCTCCAGATCTTACTGTTTCCCACTTCTTTCATAAGATTCACTAGTTTACTTTTCTTTTATTTATTCATTCTTTCTTTTTTTTTGTTTTTTTCCCTTACGGAAGCATCAGTTATTGAATATGTTACTCACATCAATCCTTACTGCCTTTAATTGTGCTATTTTTTTACAGAGCACTATTACATGTGTGTTAAACAGAAGAAAGTCCTGCATTACAGCTCAAAGAACATTGTCCGTCAGTGTGTGAATATCCATGAGGAATCTTACAAATGTAATGAGCTTGGCAAAATGATTCAAGAATCCTCCCAGTGTATACTTCATGACACATGTGATATAGAAACCTGCAACAATTGCAAATTTGGAAACCACAGAGATGCCTCTATTGAATCAGCAGACCTAACCATCCATAAAAGTGGAAACACTGGAGAAGAGCCTTTCAAATATGAAGACTGTGTGAACAGTTTAAATTTCTGTTCCATCATTAGTCAAAATCTACAAATCTGCACTGAAAAGGAAGAATGAAAAAATAGAAATAATAATAATAAGTATTTTGACTCTCAACACAAACTCACATTGAAAGAAATCCACACCGGAAAGAAACCACAGCAATGCTGGAAATGTGCAAAATGCTTCAAGACATACTCACACCTCAGTGGACATAAAGGAGTTCCAACAGAAGAGAAACCTGATAAATACACAGAATGTAGTAAATACTTTCTGCTTTTGTCACAACTCTACATACATAGCAATAGCCAATATGGAGAAAAACCCAACAAATGTACAGAATGTGGTAAATGCTTGTATGATACATCAGACTTTAAAGGACATTACCGAATACACATTGCAGGGAAAACTTACAGATTTACTGATTATGGCAAATCCTTCATTTGCTGCTCAGGTATCAGAAAATATCAGAAAATTTATAGAGGTGAGTCACCTTATGAATGTAAGCAATGTAGTAAGTTCTATACATTGTCACAACTTGAATACCATTATAGAAACCAAAGTGGAGAAAAACTGTACAGATGTAATGATTGTGGCAAATCCTTATCCACTATCTCGGGTGTTATATCACATCAGAGAAGTCACACAGGAGAAAAACCTTACAAATGTAGTGGATGTGAGAAGTCCTTTATCACTAGCTCTTATCTTAGATTGTATCAGGAAATTTGTAGAAGTGAAAAACCTTATAAATGTACTGCATGTGACAAATCCTTTCTTGAGAAACATCATCTTAGGAGACATGAGACAGTTCATACTGGAGAGAAGCCTTATAAATACAGTGAATGAGAGAAGTCCTTTACCAGCGGCTCATATCTTAGATTGCATCAGAAAATTCATAGAGGTGAGAAACCATACAAATGTGTTGCATGTGGTGAAGTGTTTTCTTACAGCTCTTGTCTAAGAAAACATCAGAAAACTCATACTATGGAGAAAAGTGTCCTTAGTATAAAATGTAGCACATGTTTTATCCTGTTATAATAAATTTAAAAGTGTCTGGTTTTTCTAACCCAGCTAGCTGCCAAATAAGTGAGATTTATTCAACAAGTTTTAAGCACAACTAAGGCACTCATCTTTCTAACTCTCTATGATACTTTAACTACTTCCTAGCCATATGCCCCAAGTTACTTGCCATTCTCAGTCTCATCTTGGCTCTGCTGTATCGGTCTGTCATCATGGAGAAACTCCCATAGCGACTTCTCTTACACCCTCTCCTTTCTCATGGCCAGCTCCTCTCTTAACCCCTGGCTGGCTACTCTTCTCAGTCATTGGCTCTTCAGCATTTTGTTAACCAATCAGATAATTGGGGAGAATTGTTTACACGACATTGATACAGGAGATGGTTCAATTCATTACAAAGCCCATGTTCAGACTGTAACCAGATCTTGGCACAAAAATCAGCATCTGAATATACAGCACAGGAGACCAACCCTCAACATTATCCAAGCTATGTCCTTGGGGAACACTGCAGACTACATACTAGAAAGTCAGTGTAAACATGAGAGAACCCTTTTAAGTAACATTCAAATCTTAGAAAATACTAAAAGCTGTGGAAAATTTCTGAAAATGCAACAATGTGGAAACATTTATTTAAATATTAATAGTTTTTTTAACTTTAAGTATTTTATAATGAATACAAAATTGAGAAGCCCAGTGAATGTGTTGCATTTCCTTGAGACTGGTACATTCCATTCTGAATGGCAGGTGTCTAAGACAGGAAATAAAACCACTCAAAATAGCTTCAAGAAAGTCCCTGAATATGACAGAATTCACTGCATTTAACTCTCATGAAGAAGGGTGGATTTCTGTGACTTTGAGGCCAGGCTGGTCTACAAAGTGAGTCCAGGACAGCAAACTACACAGAAAAACCCTGTCTTGAAAAAACCAAAAAGAAAGAAAAACTTTCATGAAGAAACACATCAATTATGCTGTTTAGATGGGGTTTTAACAAACTGAGCCACAAAGGTAGTTCACCTTTTAACCTTTTGGTATGCCCGCAGGTGGGCAGTGCATTCCAGCAGTCTGTGTACATAAGCTGTATCACATGCTATGCTGTAGTTTTTTGATAGCAATTATCTTTGAGTTTCTTTTTTTTCCCCTGTAATCAGCTCCTTCCCTGTAATCCTGTCAAGTAACCCTAATAAAGCTCATTGGTTAAACAAGATGAACTTCAGTGCATCCATGTTCTGTTTTTTTTTCTTTATTATTATTATTATTAATTATACTTTGTTCATTTTGTATCCCCCCCATAAGCCCCTCCCTCCACCCCTCCCGATCCCATCCTTCCCTTTCTGCATGCATGCTTCTCCCCACGTCCACTGATAGGGGAGGTCCTCCTCTCCTTCCTTCTGATCTTAGTCTATCAGATCACATCAGGAATGGCTGCATTGTCTTCTTCTGTGGCCTGGTAAGGCTGCTCTCCCCTCAGGGGGAGGTGATCAAAGAGCAGGCCAATCAGTTTATGTCAGAGGCAGTCCCTATTCCCATCACTATGTAACCCACTAGGACACTGAACTGTCATGGACTACATCTGTGCAGGAGTTCTAGGTTATCTCCATGAATAGTCCTTGGTTGGAGTATGAGTCTCTGCGAAGTTCCCTGTATTCAAATTTTCTTGTTTTGTTGCTCTCCTTGTGGAGTTCTTGTCCTCTCCAACTCTTGCTATTTCCCGCCTCTTACATAAAATTCCATTCACTCTGCCCATCATTTGGCCATCAGGCTCAGCATTTGCTTTGATAGTCTCCAGGGCAGAGGCTTTCAGAGGCCCTCTGTAGCAGGTTCCTTGGTTGTTTCCTGTTTTCTTCTTCTGGATTTCAGAGGCCCCCAGTAGCAGGGTCTCAAGTTGTTTCCTGTTTTCTTCTTTTTCTGATGTCCATCCTCTTTGCCTTTCAGGATGGGGATTGAGCGTTTTAGTTAGGGTCCTCTCTTTTGCTTAGTTTGTTTAGATGTACCGATTTTAGTGGGTTTATCCTATGTTGTATGTTTATATGAGTGAGTATATACCATGTGTGTCTTTTTGCTTCTGGGACAACTCACTCAGGATGATCCTTTCCAGGTCCCAACATTTACCTGCAAATTTCATGATTTCCTTATTTTTCATTGCTGAGTAATATTCCATTGTGTAGATGTACCACAATTTCTGCATCCATTCTTCAGTTAAGGGGCATCTGGGCTGTTTCCAGCTTCTGGCTATTACAAATAAAGCTGCTACAAACATGGTTGAGCAAATGTCCTTTTTGTGTACTTGCCTCTTTTGGATATATGCCTAGAAGCGGTATGGTGGATCTTGAGGAAGCGCTATTCCTAGTTGTCTGAGAAAGCACCAGATTGATTTCCAGAGTAGTTGTACAAGTTTACATTCCCACCAGCAGTGGAGAAGGGTTCCCCTTTCTCCACAACCTCTCCAGCATGTGTTGTCACTTGAGTTTTTTATCTTGGCCATTCTCATGGGTGTAAGGTGAAATCTCAGGGTTGTTTTGATTTGCATTTCCCTAATGGCTAATGATGTTTAGCATTTCTTTAAGTGCTTCTCTGCCATTCGATATTCCTCTACAGAGAGTTCTCTGTTTAGCTCTGTTTCCCATTTTTTAAGTGGATTACTTGGTTTGTTGCTTTTCAGCTTCTTTAGTTCTTTATATATACTGGATTTGAGTCCTCTGTCAGATAGAGGGTTGGTGAAGATTCTTTCCCAATCTGTAGGTGGTCCCTTTGTTTTGATGACAGTATCCTTTCCTTTACAGAAGCTTTTCACTTTCATGAGGTCCCATTTATTGACTGTTGCTCTTAGAGCCTCTGCTGTTGGTATCCTGTTCAGGAAGTTCTCTCCTGTAACAATGAGTTCTAGGGTATTTCTCACTTTTTTTTTCTAGCCGATTTAATGTGTCTGGTTTTATGTTGAGGTCTTTGATCCACTTGGACTTCAGTTTTGTGCAGGGTGATAAGTATGGATCTATTTTCATTTTCTACATGTAGACATCCAGTTGGAACAGCACCATTTGTTGAAGATGCTATCTTTTTTCCATTGTATGGTTTTGGCATCTTTGTCAAAAATCAGGTGTCCATAAGTGTGTGGGTTTATTTCTGGGTCTTCTGTTTGGTTCCATTGATCCACCATTCTGTTTCTATGCCGGTACCATGAAGTTTTTATAACTGTTGCTCTATAGTACAGCTTGAGATCAGGGATGGAGATACCTCCGGAAGATCTTTTATTGTAGAGGATTGTTTTAGCAATTCTGGGTTTCTTGTTATTCCATATGAAGTTGAGAATTTTTCTTTCCAGGTCTGTAAATAATTGTGTTGGTAATTTGTTGGGAATTGCATTAAATCTGTAGATTGCTTTTGGTAAGATGGCCATTTTTACTATGTTAATCCTGCCAAGCCATGAGCATGGGAGATCTTTCCATCTTCTGATATCTTCTTCTAATTCTTTCTTCAGAGACTTTACATTTTTTTCATACAAGTCTTTAACTTGCTTAGTTAGGGTTACATGAAGGTATTTTATGTCATTTGTGGCTATTGTGAAGGGTGTTGTTTCCCTAATTTCTTTCTCAGCCCTTTTGTCTTTTGTATACAGGAATGCTACTGATTTTTTTGAGTGAATTTTATATCCAGCCACTTTGCTGAAGGTGTTTATCAGCTGTAGGAGTTCCCTGGTAGTTTTTGGGGTCACTCATATATACTATCATATCATCTGCAAATAGTGATAATTTGACCTCTTTCTTTCCAATCTGTATCCCCTTGATCTCTTTCAACTGTCTTTTTGCCCTAGCAAGGACTTCCAGCACTATGTTGAAGAGATATGGAGAGAGTGGGCAGCCTTGTCTTGTCCCTAATTTTAGTGGGATTGCTTTAAGTTTCTCTCCGTTTAGTTTGATGTTGGCTATAGGCTTGCTGTATATTGCCTTTACTATGTTGAGATAGGTGCCTTGTATTCCTGATCTCTCCAATACTTTAAATATGAATGGATGTTGGATTTTATCAAATGCTTTTTCAGCATCTAGGGAGATTATCATGTGATTTTTTTTCTTTCAGTTTGTTAATATGGTGGATCACATTGATGGATTTCCGTATATTGAACCACCCCTGCATACCTGGGATGAAGCCTACTTGGTCATAGTGGATAATATCTTTGATGTGTTCTTGGATTCGGTTTGCAAGTATTTTATTAAGTATTTTTGCATCAATGTTCATAAGGGAGATTTGCCTGAAATTCTCTTTCTTTGTTGAGTCTTTGTGAGGTTTAGGTACCAAGGTGACTGTGGCTTCATAGAATGAGTTTGGTAATGTTCCTTCTGTTTCTATTTTGTGGAATAGTTTGAAGAGAATGGGTGTTAGCTCTTCTTTGAAGGTCTGGTAGAATTCTGCTCTGAAGCCATCTGGTCCTGTCCTTTTTTTGGATGGGAGACTTTTGATGACTGCTTCTATTTCTTTGGGGTATATAGGACTATTTAGTTGATATACCTGGTCCTGATTCAGCTTTGGTAAGTCAAATCGATCAAGAAAATTGTCCATTTCATTTAGATTTTCAAATTCTGTGGCATATAGACTTTTGGAGTAAGTCCTAATGATTGTTTAGATTTCCTCAGTGTCTGTAGTTATGTCCCCTTTTTCATTTCTGATTTTCTTGATTTGGGTGGTGTCTCTCTGCCTTTTAGTTAGCTTGGCTAAAGGTTTGTCGATCTTGTTGATTTTCTCAAAGAACCAGCTCTTGGTTTCATTGATTCTTTGAATTGTTTTATTTGTTTCCAATTGATTGATTTCAGCCCTGAGTTTGATTATTTCCAGCCGTCTACTCCTTCTTGGTGTGTCTACTTCTTCTTTTTCTAGGGTTTTTAAGTGAGCCATTAAGTTGCTGAATGCGCTGTGTCGAATTTCTTCTTGAAGGCACTTAGTGCTATGAACTTTCCTCTTAGCACTGCTTTCATTGTGTCCCACAAGTTTGGATATGTTGTGTCTTCATTTTCATTGATTTCTAGAAAGACTTTAATTTCTTTCTTTATTTCTTCCCTGACCCAGCTGTCATTTAGTAACAAGTTGTTCAGTTTCCATGTGTGTGTAGGCTTTTTGCTATTTCTGTTATTGTTGATGTCCAGCTTTATTCCATGGTGATCAGACAAGATACAAGGGATTATTTCAATCTTCTTGTATCTGTGGAGGCTTGCTTTGTGACCCACTATATGGTCTATTTTGGAGAAGGTTCTATGAGGTGCTGAGAAGAAGGTAAATTCTTTTGTGTTTGGGTGTAAGGTTCTATAAATGTCTGTTAGGTCCATTTGATTCATGACCTCTGTCAGAGACATTGTTTCTTTGTTTAATTTCTGTTTTGTTGACCTGTCCTTTGTTGAGAGTGGGGTGTTGAAGTCTCCCACTATTAATGTGTGGGGATCTAAATGTGATTTAAATTTTATCAATGTTTCTTTCACAAATGTGGGTGCCCTTGTATTTGGGGCATAGATGTTCAGGATTGTGATGTCTTCCTGGTGGAATTTTCCCTTGATGAGTATGAAGTGTCCTTCCCCATCTCTTTTGATTAATTTTGGTTGAAAGTTTATTTTAT
Organism: Meriones unguiculatus; assembly: GCF_030254825.1. NCBI lineage: Eukaryota > Metazoa > Chordata > Mammalia > Rodentia > Muridae > Meriones > Meriones unguiculatus. The sequence continues at coordinate 37,554,347 of NC_083361.1, read as the reverse complement.
CAGATATTAGAATGGCTACTCCTGCTTGCTTCTTGGGTCCGTTTGCTTGGAAAGTCGTCTTCCAACCCTTTACCCTCTGGTAATGTCCATCTTTGTTCCTTAGTTGTGTTTTTTGTATGCAGCAGATTGCTGGGTTTAGTTTACGGATCCATTCTGTTAATATGTGTCTTTTTATTTGAGAGTTGAGTCCATTGATGTTGAGAGATATTAATGACCAGTGGCCCTTAGATCCCTTGATTTTGATGTTGGCTGTGGTCATCAGGTTGTGTGCTTGGTTGCTTTTTGTTTTACTGTAGTAAGGTTAATTATTTCCTGTGTTTTCTTGAAAGAAGCTAATTTTCTTGGGTTGTATTTTCCCTTCCATTGTCTTCTGTAATGCTGGATTTGTTTCAACAATAGGTATTGTTGAAATTTGTTTTTGTCATTGAATATCTTGTTTTCTCTGTCTATGAGGAATGATAGCTTTGCAGGGTATAATAGCCTGGGCTGACATCTGTGTTCTCTTAGGGTCTGCATGATATCCGTCCAGGCCCTTCTGGCTTTCATAGTCTCTGTTGAAAAGTCAGGTGTGATTCTAATGGGTTTGCCATTATATGTTACTTGGCCTTTTTCCCTTGCAGCTTTTAGTATTTTTTCTTTGTTCTGTATGCTTACTGTTTTGATTATTATGTGGCAGGAGGATTTTCTTTTCTGGTCAAATTTGTTGGGTGTTATGTAGGCCTCATGTATTCTTATTGGCTTCTCCTTTAACTTGGGGAAATTTTCTTCAATGATTTTTTTGAAAATATTTTCTGGGCCTTGGAGAAGGAGTCTTCTTTTTCCTCTATACCTATTATTTTTAGGTTTTGTCTTTTCATATTGTTTTGGATTTCTTGGACAGTCTGTGTCAGGAATTTTTTGGATTTAACATTTTCTTTGACAGATACATCAATTTCTTCCATTGTATCTTCTATACCTGAGATTCTTTCTTCCATCTCTTGTAGTCTGTTGGTTATGCTTACCTCTGTAGTTCCTGTTTTCTTCCCTAGGTTCTTCCTCTCCATTATTTCCTCCATTTGTGTTTTCTTTAATTTTTCCAATTCTATCTTCAGGTCTTGAGTTGTTTTGTTTACCTCCTTCACCTGTCTGATTGTACTTTCCTGTTTTTCTTTTAGTTCCTTCAACTCTGTTTCTTTTATTTCATTCAGTGCTTTAAGCATTTCCTTTCTAAAGGCCATAAACTGTTTGGCTGCAGCTTCCTCTATTTCTTTACGGATGGCAATATTCTATTTGAGTTTATCTTCCTCTATGTCTTTACGAATCTTATTTGTTTCCTCTGTTATCATCTTCTTGAGCATAGTTGTTAGGTCATCTTCTTGGATTTCAGTTATGCTGGGCTGCCCAGGGCTACTTGCCCCTGAGTACCTGGGTTCTGGAGATGCCATATTGCTCTGTCTTTTGTTGCTTGAGCTTTTATGCTGGCCTCTACCCATTGTGTTATCTTAGGTGTTTGGGGTTATTTTCTGCTGGTTCCTGGGGATCCTGTGGTGGAGAGAATCCCCTTTGCAGAAAGCTGGTTTTTCCTGAAGGATGTCTTCTCAGCTTTTTGGGTATAGTCCCTGGATGGCTGGCATTTTTTTCAGGAGTTGCTGCTGCTCACCTCAGGGATAGAGACCTGAGTGGTAACTGTGGTCTTTGTTAGTCGAAAGGGTTCTCCTCTCATCCACGGAAGTCCTGAGGACAGCTGCCCTGTTTCTGGGTTTCTTGCTGTAAATTTAATGATCAGCTGCTGTGACCCAGTTGGACATCAGGCAGGCAGCAACTGTTTGTGCCTGTGTCTGGAGCACAGCTGAGTGATGGTGGCTCGGCCCCGCCAGTCTGCTAGGCTTTTTCCAGGGAAGGATTGGGTGATTTAAGTAAGTAAAGTTTCCTTCCTTCCCTGTGGATTCTCTGGAGACAGGGACTCCCAATCTCTTTTTTTGCCCTGGTGCTCCCTGCTCAGTCTCTGCCAGCTGGCTGGCCGCAGAAACTGCCTGTGTCTGGAGCACAGCTGAGTGATGGCAGCTCAGTCTCTGCCAGCTGCCTGGCATGCAGAAACTGCCTGTGTCTGCCTTTCTGGCCTTTGGGAGTCTGGGAGTCTGCCTAAACTGGGTAATTTTCCCGAGACCTTTTCGGGATGGGGGTGTCGGCTGAGTGCTCTGAGATCAGACCAGTCGTTTCCCTTCCTGTGTGTTTGCACCAGACAGTGAAACTCATTCGCTGGTGCCCACAGTTCTATCTCAGGCGGCAAATCAGGCACGCAGGCAGAGCTCTGTGCCGGAGCCTGGGTCTCTGGCTCTGGCTCCAGGCTGGCTGCTGGGGTGCCCATGGAACCCGAGTCTTTTCCAGGGGATGTCTGGGTGACCTAAGGTTGGTCCCAATTGTTTCCTGCACCGTGGGGTTATCTCTCGACTGAAAATTCCAGTCTCTGATAGTGTGGTGCGCACGGTTCAGTCTGAGAAGGTGACCAGAGACACTGGCTTGTGGCTCTGGGCTGGGGCTGGGGCTGGCGGCCGGCAGCCAAGTATCTGGCGGAACCAGGATCTCTTCTGCGGTTTAGCCGGGTGAGTTAAAAGCTGATTGAATCCCCCACCGTGGGGTATCCTCTCACCTGGGAAACACAATCACTGTGTTTTATGGCCGCGAGTTCTGATTGCTGGTCACTGTGCTGATCCTCCTGTACTGATGGTCAGAATGAGAGTCCTCCTGGCGATGCCATCTTGCCCCGCCTCCCATGTTCTGTTTTCAGTTCCCATTTTGGGTGAGTAGATGCATATGTATTTTGCGTCTCCACAGGAAACAACTGTCATGCAATGTGTGCTAACCCTGTTCTTCGTTCTTCCAAACTGCTGTACACCAGACAATTGATATTAGAGAAAACAGTTGAGTCAACTAAATTAAGGAAGATTGTGCTTATTTCTCCAAGCTTGTTGCCATAGAAGTACCTGGTCTTGTTAAAAGGGCTCAACACAGAATATGTGAGTGTAATTTTTATTCACCTGATTTAATTGTCTTGCATGCTTACTGCCTCTGGTACTTATTGCCTCTTGCTAAACTAGGCCTAGTGCTGGAAGCTTCTATGCTCCATACAATCTAATCTAGGTCTAGAATGTTTTCAGCCTCTTAGACTTACTGCTGAGCTCACCCTTTCTAGCTCTCTCTGAACTGTTGCTGATTAGTTTAACTCAGCTGTCCTGGCTCAAACTCCTTTTATTCTGGCGTCTCTTTTGGCCTCTGAATTGCTGTGCCTGACCTCAAACTAACTCTAGCAATTTGTTCTAATCTGCTGGTTCTTTCTCATACTCTGGCTTAATCTGTCTTCACATTAGTTTAATAAGCATCTTTTTAAAGCTTCTGTTGGCTCTTTCTACAAGTGCTTGACCTTTAGTATTATGTGGAATACCTGTAATGTGCTTTATATTGTAATATACAAAGAATTGTTTCATCTTATTGGATACATATGTGGGAACATTATCAGTGTTAATTTGTTCAGGTATCCCCATAATTGCCATTATTTCTAATAACTGTGTAATTACACAATCAGCCTTTTCAGAACTTAAAGCAGTCACCCATTGAAACCCTGATTATGTGTCAAATGATATGGTGCATATACCTTTGTTTTCCAAATTCTGCAAAAAGAAAACAACAACAACAACAACAACAAACATCTGCCAGATTTCAATTTGCTTGGTACCCCTAGGGTTACTACCAGCAGGTAACAGAATTTGGTTGTATAGAGAACATGTAGGACATTTTTTATTATTTCTTTGGCTTGTTGCCAAGTGATAGAAAATGTTTTCTTTAAACCTTTCCCATTAACATAATGTTTCTTACAAAATTTGGAGGCTTCTAACATATTCCCTACCTGTAATTGGTCAATTACCTTATTTTCTTGTGCCAATGGACATGACAAACCTGAATGAGACCAAATACAAGTAATATATAATAGACAGTTTCTACTTCTGACATCACGTTGTAATCACAAGAACAAATTCAGCAGTCTCTATAGGCAAAACAACTCTCTATGCATATAAAGAATCAGTAATGATATTAAGAGATTCAGGAAAGTCTAATGATACCATAAGCATTGCATACATTCTGATTTTTGAACCGAGGTGTGTGGACTTTTGATCACTCGCTTACTTTGACTGAAAACCTGCCACCCCCTCCTTATTTGCATCAGTATAGAATGTGGTGCCTCTGGAATTGCTGTTCTCTTTATGATACATGGAAGAATCCAATTAGTTCTTTTTATAAAAGGAATACATTTGCTTTTAGGATATTTATTATTAATTTCTTCCAAGTAGTTACAAGTTCTTTGCCAATCTTCACTGATCTCCCACAATGTCATGATGTCATGTCAGTATTAATAAGAGGTATAATAATTTCGGCTGGGTCTGTTCCTGACGATTGATGTAGTCTTATTCTACCTTTTACAATTAATTCAGAAATCTTTTCAATGTATATCTATAAACTGTGTATTCCTATAAAATATGTACAAACCTTCTGAAGTGGCCAATCTGGATTCCAAGACTTTTGGGAAAGTATACTGACATCAGCTCCTGTCCACCAAACATTCTCTTTCTTTTTTTATTTTTTTTATCACTTACATTTTATTAACTCTGTATCCCAGCCATGTCCCAATCCCTCATTCCCTCCCAGTCCCTCCCTCCCTCCCTCCCGCCCTCCCTCCCTCATCTCCATCGTGTCCCTTTCCAAGTCCACTGATGGGGGGACCTCCTCCCCATTCATCTGATGCTGTTTTATCAGGTATCTTCAGGACTGGCTGCAAAGCCCTCCTCTGTGGCCTAACAGGACTACTCCTCCCTTCGGGGGTGGGGAGACCAAAGAGCCAGTCATTGAGTTCCTGTTAGAAATAGTCCCTGTTCCCCTCACTTTGGGAAACCAATTGGTTACTGAGCTACCACAGGCTACATCTGAGTGGAGGTTCTAGGTTATATCCATACATGGTCCTTGGTTGAATGTCAGTCTCAGAAAAGACCCTGTGCCCAGATATATTTGGTCCTTGTGGAGCTCCTAACCAAACCTTCTCTTTCAACACCATTCATTTCTACCATTTATTTAGGTTCGGATTATTAACCACTGTTGGCCAGAACACACGTTTTCCAGTACTCCCAAAAGCCACTGTCTTTTCTACTGGAGAGGCCTTGTCCTTGATGTAAGGAAACAGTAACTGCTGAGCAGTTCTCTTCCCTGAATTATTTTACATCTCCTTTTTAACATTCACCATTATTTTATTTTTTTCTTGCAACCCCCACCTATGATACCTGGATATAAAATAAATCCTTGAGAAGTTAATCCACTTCTTCCCTGGATTATTCCTATTGTCCCTGAAGGTAAAGGATCATAAATACCAGTGATTATCTTGTTTCATTCAACCTTTGGGGACAGTGTAAGAGGCATACCTCTGGCCAGATCCAAAGCTCCACTACCTTCAGTAGTGTGCATTAGATCATCAGCACTTAGTATTGATTTTCCTGCCCACTTTGTACCTCCTGGCTGACTGAGGGAAGATTGTTGCATTGTTTGTTTTAGGGGCTCAAGCTGACAGCCCCTTTGTTCATTTCCTGATGGCAAGAGGTTACCTTGTATGTCTCTTTTGGACTTACAATCCCTAGACCATTGTTTTCCCTTGCCACATGGCTACAAAACCTGGAAGCTTTTGCATTCCGTTGCAGCCGGAGACTGCCTGTTCTCTTCTACAAACATCATTTTCTTCAGAATCAGTGTGCCTACTATTTTGACCTCTGAAGCTTCTAGTGTTACAGTTTCTATAGAAATGGCCAAATTCACCACAATTATAACTCCCGGCATTTTGATTTCTAAGATTTCTAGCTATAGCTTGTCCAATGATACTGGCATTATGCTCCTCAGAACCAATGTCAGTTGTCTCTTTTATCCATTCATCTATTGGGGTTCCTCAAGCTTTTAATGGTCTAAGTGATCTCTTACATTCCATATTTGAATTTTCAAATGCCAAAATCTCTATCAATGACTTTCTGATTTCAGGATCTCTACAGCTATTGACGGTAGAAGTCAATCTCTGTAATATTCAGCAAAGGCTTCTCTAGAGCTTTGTATTACCTTAGTATACGAAGTAGTGTTTTTTTTTTTTTTGTTTGTTTGTTTTGTTTTGTTTCAACCATGTCCCCCAAACTCTTAAACCTACAACATGACATTTTTCAAGTATGACATTATCAGACTAGATTTGCTCTTGCAAATCAGCCTTTCACCAAGCAATTGGTCCTTAACAACATTTATCCCCCTTGCTCTATTACATTGTTCCATTTTCATGGCTTTGTCCCTCTACCACAATAACCATTGCAATTGCTGACAAGCTTCTAGAGTAGCTGACACCAAACTCTTTCAATCTTGGGGAATAAATCTGTTTTGCATAGCCCAATTGTTTAATGCTGTTTAATGAATGGTGAGTGCATCCCATACCTTAAAATAGACTCTTTAAACTGTTTTAAATCTAGCATGTCTATTGGATGCCAGGTCAACTCATCATAAGCTTCACTACTATCCTTAGCAGGCATATGCTACACAAATACTGGAAAGGCTGATGGTGCCTGTATAGACCTAGACAACTCCTCTGGTAGTACACTTGGCGTGACAGGAACCCGATTACCCTGTACAGCCTCCTGCTCTTCCTGGTCCCTTGCCTCATTGAGGTGCTCTCTGCACCTTTTAGTGCAAGTGCATGGAGCAGGGCAGGATGGCAGCAGTCTTCCAGCCTAGTTTACTTCCCTCTTTCATTGTGAGGGAAATTCCCTGTGTCAGAGACTGAACCTGAACCCTGTTGTTCTCCCAGCGGCTCCTTTTGTTTCCAAGCACATCACCCTCTATTCACAAACTCCCTAGGTGCATAGCCAACTCTGCAATCCTTTCCAGCACCATAGAATTGAGTGCATCTTCTGAGTTTTCAGCACTCCCCAAACTTTTTTAAAAATGATATATATAAAGACCAAAAAGTAAAACCAGAGAACCCCCTCCGGAAGAGAGCAAGAAAAGAGACCATCCAGCAGCAAAAGGCACTGTTTTGCCAACCTCCTTAAACAACATTGCCAACCCATCAAAACATGATGATTCCTCCAATACATTAGAAGCTAAATTACCCTTTTGCCTAAGGCACATTGGGTGCCACCTGTAGGCTTAGATTTTTCACCAAACCTCCTTTATTTAAGGTTCTTAAGCACCTTTACCTCCCTTCCAACCGCCACCCCCTTAGGTAGGAGATTAGTAGAGAAAAAGCTGTATTACTCCTTTATATACTTCTTGCTGATTAGAGTCAATGGGTCTTTAGGGAATTATCAGACTCAGTTGTCAGGATAACAGCAGTCCAGTCCAAAGGCTAACACCAAGCAGAAACACAAGGTCAGCGAAAGCCACAAGACTCAGTTGGATCACCCAGAGAAGCTCTCTGGAATGTTTCTCTATAAAGTCAAGTGTCTAAGCCCAAAGATCTATACAGTGATGTCAGTCTAAACCGTGGTGTCTCACTATGCATGGGCATCTATATATGTCCTGTATTCAGAGTTTATCCATGGATGTTCTGAGTTAGCCAAAGTCATGCCCCTCAAATGAGAGCTTACAGCAAAACATCATGTGCCTTCTCACAAGCCAACCTACAGCAAAACATCTTGTGCCCACCTTTCAGCAAAACACCACATGATCAAACTGAGTCCAGAAACTTCCACTTCAGAAAGTGGATCAGGAGGGGCGGGGTAGAGAGCAACTAGCAGGGGCAGAGGAAAGGAAAACTGTAATCAAGATATATTATAGGAGAAATATTTTTCAAAAAAGGGGGAGAAGACTATAAAACAATAAATTTTTGTACGATAAATTACAAAAGGAAAACTTCTTGATAAAAATTATTCCTTTTAAAACACACTAAGAGGGAATCCAAGACAGCGGCCACCAGCGTGCACCATATCTGAGGGTCACAGGATCTGAAACTCTGAAATTAGTGAGTGGAGGGGCAGCCAAGCCAGAACATCCACATTGAGGCTTCTTGGACAAGAGGGGACAACCCGTGAGCTGGGACAGTTTGGATCCAGGTCACCCGTGGACATCTCCAGGGACTGAGAGTGGCGAATATTCAACACCCCTGCATATCCCCTTGCCCCAAGCAAGGGTCTCCCTACTCAGTGGAGGCGGCTAGCAGTGGCCTCTGCCCTAAGCACAGGCCTCCCTGCTTGGCTGAGGCGGCAGTGATTGCCCCATACACGAACTTCTGCACTCAGTGACTGAAATGGTACAGGCAGGCCTCCCAGGGCTGCAGCTGCTGTGGGGCTGCAGTGAGGCTGTGTGGGGATGTGGCTCACCCAAGCAGGAGCCTCCAAGCTGGGTGAGACTACAGAAGCAGCTACCCCAAGTACAGGCTGCTCTGCCCAGTGGCCAAACAGTGGTCACCACTGAGCTAACAGATCCTTTCCATTCTCATTTGCCCCTGTGGGTCCCAATCTGAGAATAGAGAACAGGGGGAAACCCTGGGCTTCCCAATTAGGCCTCCTAGCTAGTGAATGCATCTTGAAGTGAGTGCCTGCAGAACCCCAGATCTAGGGTCCCTCTAACCTAGCAGCCAGACAATGGATCCCTCCCACTCATACCCCCACTGTGGGCAACACAGGGATCCTTGAGACAGTATTCTCAACATTGAAACCCCTGTTCTGTGGGTCTACCAGTGGAGCCCAGGCAAACAATTCCTGGAGCCCAGACAAATCTGAATACCAGGAGGGCAGTATGACAGGACTGTAGGCCACTGAGATATTTAGGGCACCTGCGCATGCTCATTGTGTGCACAAACAGTGCCAGCAACCACACCCCGTCCCACTTGAGCTCCACCCTTCTAAGCATCTACACTCTTTAGCACCCTCTTGCTCCATGCACACTTCCACACACAAGTCCGTGCTTTGTGCACATACACCTGCAACCTTCCTCCCTTAGCTACTGGTAAAACCACCAACATCCACTCTCAAACCCATGGGCCTCTCTCATCTTCCTGAAGAATACTCCAGACACCAGAGACAGACAGATCCAGTCTGAAGTACAGACTCCAGGAATAAACAGCGAAGGTTATGGATAAGCAGATGGCTAGAGGTTGTCATAAGAGCACACTGAACAAAAACCAGGACATCATGGCTTCACCAGCAACCCCCAAATCAATGGATATGCTAATTTATCAGAAACACAGAAAAATAATCTCATGTCTAGGCTTATCTGGTTATTAGAGGCACATAAGAGGAAAGGAACAAAGCTCTCAAGAAATACAGGCAAATAGAGCCAAACAAATAGAGGTGCAAATAGTGGCATATAGAGAGGAAATGAACAACAACAACAAAAAAAATAGAGGCCATGATGGAAAGACAAAAATCCACATTCAAACAGATGAAGGAAATAGTGTAAGACATGAATACAGAGTTAGAATCAATAAAGAAAACAGAAACAGAGAAATCCCTGGAGCTGGAGAACTTAGAGAAAAAAAAAAAAAGATCAGAAATCAAAAAGGTAAGCTTCACCAATAGAATACAAGAAATGGAAGAAGGAATCTCAGATGATGAAGGAAAGTAAAATTGGGAAAGTCCCAAACAGAAAATAACCAAGAAATCAAGGCTGCCATAAAAACAACAGCAACAAAACAAAACAAAACAAACAAACAAACAAAAAAAAACAAAATGAAATCTGAGAATAAGAGGAATAGACAAAAAAGGAAGATTCCAGGCCCAAAGGTCCAGGAAATATTTTCAAGAAAATCATAGAAGAAAATTTTCCCAACTTAAAGGAGATGTCCATAAACATATCAGAGGCCTACAGAACACCAAATAGACTAGACCAGAAAAGAAACTCCTCACATCACATAAAAGTCAAAACACTAAATATACAGAACAAAGACTAAATATTAAAAGCAGCAAGGGAAAAAGGCCAAGTAACATATAAAGGCAGACCTAAAAGAATCACATCACACTTCTCAACAGAAACTATGAAAGCCAGAAGAGCCTGGGGAGAAGTCATGCAGACTTTAAGAGACCGCAGATGCCAAGATGCCCAGACTGCCCAGACTGCTATACCCAGCAAAGCTTTCAATCAACATAGATGGAGAAAACAAAACAATCCATGAGAAAACTAAACATAAACAATATCAGCCCAGCAACCCAGCCCTACAGAAGATACTAAAAGGAAAACTCCAATCCAACAAAAACAACCACACCCAAGAAAATACAGGATAACTTCACGACAAAAAAATAAAACAATCATTGAAACACAGTCACACCACCAACTCAACAATGTAAGGAACTCACTGGTCACTATTATCTAGAAACATCAATGGACTCAATTCTCCAATAAAAAGACACAGAATAAAAATATCCAATAAAAAGAATAACAGAATGGTTGTGGAAACAGGATCCAACATACCGCTGCATCCAAGAAACACCTCGGTAACAAAGATAAACACTACCTCAGAGTAAAGGGCTGGAAAAATGTTTTTCAAGCAAATGGACTCAAAAAACAAGCTGGGGTAGGTATTCTAATGTCTATAAAATAGACACTCAACCAAAATTAATCAGAAAAGATGAGGAGTGGCACTTCATTCTCATCAAAGGAAAAATCCTCCAGAGGACATCCCAATTCTGAATATTTATGCCCCAAATACAAGAGCACCTGCATTTATAAGTGAAACATTATTACAGTTGAAATCACACATCGATCCCAACACCTTAATAGTGGGAGACTTTCAATACTCCACTCTCACAAAGGGACAGATCATCCAGACAGAAGCTAAATAGGGAAATAATGACATGTACAGAGGTCCTACATCAAATGGACCTAAGAGATGTCTGCAGAACTTTTCATTCAAACTCAAAATGCTTTTTCAGGACCTCATGGAACCTTCTCAAAAACTGACCAAGCCTCTAGAGATACAAGAAGATTAAAATAATCCCTTGTGTCCTATCTGACCACCATTGTGTAAAACTAGACCTCAGCCCCAACAGAAATAACAAAACCCTACATACACATTGAAACTGAACAACTCTACTCAATGAAACCTTGGTCAGGGAAGTAATGAAAAAAGAAATTAGAGACTTCCTAAAATTCAATATAAATAAATAAATAAATGCACAACTTACCCAAACGTATGGGGACATAATGAAAGCAGTGCTAAGAGGAAAGTTCATAGCACTAAGTGCCTCCCAAAGAAGTTGGAGACATCTCATATAAGCAACTTAACCACATGCCAAAAAGCCCTAGGAACAAAAAGAAGCAGACACACCCAAGAGAAGTAGATGACCTTGAAAAAATCAAACCTCAAACTGAAATAAATGAATTAGAAACAAGAAAACAATTCAAAGAATCAATGAGACCAAGACCTCCTTTTTTGAGAAAATCAATAAGATAAACTAAATGACAGAGAGAAACTATCCAAATCAGCAAAATCAGAAATAAAAAGAGGGACATAACAACAGACACTGAGGAATTCCAAACAATCATTAGGTCTTACTACAAAAGCCTATATGCCATAAAATTTGAAAATCTAAATGAAATGGACAATTTTCTTCATAGATTCCATTTACCAAAATTAAATAAATATCAGGTACATAGATTAAAATAATCCCACATACCACAAGGAACTAAAAGCAGTCATCAAAAATCTCTCCCCCAAAGAAAGCTGTGGGCCAGATGGCTTCAGCACAGAGTTCTACCACACCCTCATAGAAGAGCTAACCCCAATTCTCTTCAAACTATTCCACAAAACAGAAACAGAGGGAACATTACCAAACTCATTCTATGAAGCCATAGTCAACTTGATACCTTCACCACACAAAGACCCAACAAAAAAAGAGAACTTCAGACCTATTTCTCTTATGAATATTGATGCAAAAATGCTCAATAAAATACTTGCAAACTGAATGCAAGAACACATCAAAGATGTCATCACTATGACCAAGTAGGCTTCATCCCAGGCATGCAGGGGTGGATTAACACACAGAAATGGATCAATGTAATCCACCATATAAAAAACTGTAGGAGAAAAACCACATGATCATCTCCATAGATGCCAAAAAAGCATTTGACAAAGTCCAACACCCATTCATGTTTTAAGTCTTGTAGAGATCAGGGATACAAGGCACATACCTAAACATAGTAAAGACAATATACAGCAAGCCCATAGCCAACATCAAACTAAATGGAGAGAAACTTAAATAAATCCCACTGAAATCAGGGACAAAGCAAGGTTGCCAACTCTCCAAATTTCTTCAACATAGTACTTGGAGTCCTAGATAGAGCAATAAGACAACTAAAGGAGGTCAAGCAGATACAAATCGGAAAGAAAGAAGTTAAAGTATCACTATTTGCAGATGATATGATAGTATACATGAGTCACCCCCAAAATTCAACCAGAGAACTCCTTCAGCTTATAAATACCTTCAGCAAAGTGGCTAGAATCAAAATTAACTAAAAAAAAAAAAAATCAGCAGTCCTCCTGTATAAGAAAAACAAAAGTTCTGGAAAAAAAAGTATGGAAACTACACCCTTTACAATAGCCACTAATAACATAAAGTACCTTGGTGTGACTATCACCAAACAATTGTTGGTGGGAACGTAAACTTGTACAACCACTTTGGAAATCAATCTGGTACTTTCGCAGACAAGTAGGAATAGTGCTTCCTCAAGTTTCAGCTATAACACTCCTAGGTATATACCCAAAATATACTCAAGTATACAACAAAGACATTTGCTCAATCATGTTCATAGTAGCTTTATTCATAATAGCCAGAATCGGAAAACAACCCAGATGTCCTTCAATTGAGGAATGGATACAGAAATTATAGTACATTTACACAATGGAATACTACTCAGCAATTAAAAAATCATAAAATTTGCAGTCAAATGGTGGGATCTAGAAAAGATCATCCTGAGTGAGGTATCCCAGAAGCAGAAAGGAAATGGGATGAGCATCAGAAGAGGGAGAAAACAGTGAACAGGACAGGAGCCTATCACAGTGGGCCTCTGAACAACTCTCCCTGGTAGGTATCAAAGCAGATGCTGATAATCATAGCCAAACTTATAGCAGAGTGCAGGAAATCTTATGATAGAAGGTGGAGATAGAAAGACCTGGAGGCGACAGGAGTTCCACAAAGAGAGCAACAGAACCATAAAATCTGGGCACAGGGGTCTTTTCTGAGACTGATACTCCAACTAAGGACCATGTATGAAGATAACCTAGAACCCCTGCACAGATGTAGCCCATAGCTGCTCACTGTCCAAGTTGGTTGCCTAGTAATGGGAACAGGGGAGCAGACCCGTATTGAAGTCAGAATGACCTATAAAGACAAACAAGGCATACGGAAAACTTAGACTCACAAATTCTCTTACCAACAAGATATACAGGGTAAAGATAGACCATAACCAATGGCCAGCCATTGACTGGCCCAGTTTGAGAACCATGCCATAAAAGAGAGCCACAAACAACGGAAAGTATGCCTTGTTTGTCTTTATAGGTCATTCTGACTTCAATATGGGTGAATGTTTCTAGCTCCATCCTCTTTTTTATTAATTAATTAATTTATTTCTTTTCCATCCTGATCACAGGTTCTCCTCCTTTTCATATCCCAGGCTACAGATGAAAACAATGCAGCCAGTCCTGATGAGATCTGATAGACTAGTGTCAGAGGGAAGGGGAGGAGGACCTCCCCTATGAGTGTACTTGGGGATGGTCATGGGAGGAGAAAAAGGAGGGAGAGTAGGATTGGAAGGGGACATGGGAATGGGCTACAGCTGGGATACAAATTGAATAAATTGTAATTAATAAAACAATAAACAATAAATAAATAAATAAACAAATAAATAATAAAACACACTAAGTCTCTTAAAATACAAACTTTTTAAACTGTGAACTCCTGTATAATCCAAAATTTCTCATATACTTATTACATGAGTGAAGAATCAGGGTACAGTCAAGAATCTGAATAAAGTTAAACAAAATTCCTAACAGTGTTAATTAAATATATATAGTAACACAATGTCTTTCATCAGGACCACAAAGCATTTCATTACCTTCATTCATTTTACTCCATAACCCACAGCATGCACAGTTGTCACTAGTTGCTCTTCTTTGTTATCATCACATAGTCTTGGGATCTGCAAATGCTGGGGACTCCACCAATTTTATTGGAAAATTTGGTAACCCTATAAAGTGATGCAAAGAAGAAAAATACCAGGTCCTTGTTAGTATGTCCATGGAGGACTTGTTTAGAATTTCAAACTTAGCCCATCTGTGAACTCCTTGCTACCAAGAGAAATGGATTTTTTTTCCCAATGGTTAATCAGGGCAACATGACAAGGATTGTGAATACCAATTTTGGAACATCAATGTTATAGATTTTCTAGAATAGGTTAGTTTGTGGAAGGAGATCCTAAGAGTGGACAGCACCAATTTATTGTGGAATGTATACAATTTACCCTTGTTCATGCAAATGTTGATTTCTCTAGCCCACTATTTGGTTTCAATCTGGACATTGCATTGTGATGTTTATTCTAAGCATCATCTGTCATAAGTTTGTGTAAACATGCCACCATTTGTTTTCTGCATTGTCAGTAAAACAACCAGCCCATGCTGAGCAATGGAGAAAATGGGGAGGGGGGACATCCTGGTCTGGAGAGGAGGAGAAAGAAGCAAGTGGGAGGAGTCGGAGAGAGAGATTGGAGGGGAAAGGACTTGGAACCACCAGGAGAGATGAACTGGACCTAAGATATGACTAAAAGCAAGCATAATGTGGAAAATCTGAATGGGAGGGAGCTATGCAGGCTTGGAGGTTTAGGATGAAGTAACTATTACGCAGCATTGTGCTCTCTTTAATTAAATGAATCCTCGTCTGTGTGTTGTGATTTGGGTATACAACTGGTTTAGGAATCACAGCTGCTTAACTAAAAGATAAATCAATAATATTAATAATCAGCAACAGAGTGGACACGACCAATTTGTTGGTCATTATCCCAAAGAGAATGAAAAAGGGAAAAGATGTGAATCGCAGCTACTAACATTCTCTGCTTCTTTGCCATGTGAATGTAATGTGACCCTTTATTCTTACTGAGCAGGGAAATAGAATAGACTTTGGAGAGAACAAATGGAGAGAACAATGTGGGGGAGTGGGTGAAGGGGGATGAGGAAGGATCAAGTTGGGGGGAGGATAGAGGGAAAGAATGTGGGTTGAGAAAAATGTAATTGGTGGCAGGGACATCTCTGGAATTAGCTAGCATCATAGGACAATGGAAACTCCCAGGAGTCTATGAGAGTGACCCTGGCTAAGACTTCTAGCAATGAGAGATATGATGCATGAAATGGCCATCTCCTGTAAAAGGAAAAAACTTCCAATGGGGGGACTAGGCCACTAACTCAGCCACAAAACCTTAGACTCACAAATTCTCTTACCAACAAGATATACAGGGTAAAGATAGACCATAACCAATGACCAGCCATTGACTGGCCCAGTTTGAGAACCATGCCATAAAAGACAGCCACAAACAACGGAAAGTATGTCTTGTTTGTCTTTATAGGTCATTCTGACTTCAATACGGGTGAATGTTTCTAGCTCCATCCTCTTTTTTATTAATTAATTAATTTATTTCTTTTGCATCCTGATCACAGGTTCTCCTCCTTTTCATATCACTTCCATGCCATACTTTCATACTCCCTTTCTTCTCAAAAGAGGATCAGGAAAATGGAGACTTCCCATGAATATCAACCCATCTTGACATATTAAGCTGTAGTCAGGCTAAGTGTATCTTCTCATATTGTGACTAGGCAAAGCAGCCCAGTTAGGGGAAAGGGATCCAAAAGTGGGCAACAAAGTCAGATACAGCTCCTGCTCCCATTGTTAGGATTCCCACATAAAGACCGAGCTGCACAGCTGTTACGTATTCTGTTTGGTGCTTCATCTCTGTGGGTCTCTATTGAGACCCTGTTTGTTGGTCCTGTATGCTTTCTTGTGATGTTCTTGACATTTCTGGCTCCTTCAATTCTTCATTCCTCTCTTCCATGGAATTCCCCAAGCTCCGCCTAATGTTTGCCTGTGGGTCTCAGCATCTGTTTCCATCTGAAGCATTTCAGAAAACACATATGCTAAGTGCCTGTCTTGGAATATAGCGGAATATCACTAATAGTGTCCAGGGGTGGGCTCAGGGTTTGGCTTTTTGGATAAAAAGGTTCTCAAAGTGACTACATTTATAAGTTTTTTCTCTTGAATGAATTCTCTGATGTATTCTAAGAGATGATCCAACAGTAAAGGATTTCCCACATTTGCTGTATTATATGTTTACTCTTCTGTACATATTCTCTGATGTATCCTAAAAGACGAGGCACTTACAAAGGATTTGTCACATTCACTACATTTGCAAGGTGTTATAGAGAGACTGTCTTGTGTATTGTATGGATGTAGCACCTGTCAATAATAAATCTGATGGCAAATAACTTAAGCAGGAAATAGGAGGTGGGGCATCTGTTAGGGAGAAAAGATTCTGGAATAGAACCAGCTGCAAGAGATTGGCCAGCAAGATGTGAGGAGAACAGATGCATGGTGCCTTACACACAGGTAACCATCCATGTGACAAAATGTAGCTTAATATAAATGGGTTATTTTAAGTTATAGCTAGTCAGAGAAGAGCCTAGATATATGGCCTAGGTATTTGTAAATATATTTTGAGCCTCATGAGTTGTTATTTTGGGAGCTTGGGGCCAGGTGGTAAAACTACACCCCAACAAGGTTTCTCTCCTGTACATATTCTCTGATGTACTCTAAGAAACAAGAAGCTTATAAAGGATTTGTCACATTTATTACATGTGTAATGCATGCTTTCTCTTATTTGTAAATGTTAGGCTTTAAATATTACATATGCTTATTTTATTTAGAAGTACCACAGATGTTATGTAGGTAGTGTAAAATCAGGAAGGCAGATGGGCTTGTCCAAGGAAAGGCAAGAAGAAAATAATGTTGTAAAGAGATAATAGAGTACTTGAATAAGAAAAGAAAGAGAGATGTAAGGTCAGGGTAACAAACAAACAAACAAACAAACTATAATATATAAATATATATATATATATAATTAACATGAAAGTCTTTTGAAAATCCAAATGGAAACATACTACTTTAGAAGCTTCCTAAAACATATACATATATAAAAATAATTTAAATGGAATCTCCATATAATGGAAGAGACAATGCCCCAACTAAATATCTTACAATATTAAATACAAGTTCCAGTTTTTTTTTTAAAGCAAGACTGAAAATCAGCTGTGCAAATTCCAGTTGTTGTGTTGTTGGCCAAAGCACTCCTCTAGACACCACTGAACATTACAGGCTGTTGCCAATGAATTTAGATACAATCCACAGACTGCTAGTAAAGCCTTTTGCTGATAAAACAGTTTGAAGACAGATATGTCTTAAAACATAGGTAGTGCACACTAGTTCCTAATTAGCATTAGTAGGGTCAGAAGTTAATATGCATACTACCAAAGGAGAAAAGTAATCATCAATACCATCAGCTACAAACTCTTTGATGTATAAAAGCAACCTACCTGCAAGATACACTGGTACATTTGTGGCAGGAGAGCTAAGGGAGTACCAAAGCACTTTCTGATTGTATTTAAAGCACACTTAATGAGATCCAGCCCATGAAAGCCATGGTTCTGGTAACCAAGAACCTGAGATGACAGGCCATTGTTCTAGGGGAGTGGTCCCCAATCTTCCTGATGCTGCAATCCTTTAATGTAACTCCTCATGTTGTGGTGACCCCAACCCTAAAATTATTTTTCTTGCTACTTCATAATATAATTTTACTATTGTTATGAATCAGACTATAGATATCTGTGTTTTCTGATGAACTTAGGCTATCCCTGTAAAAGTGTCATTTAACCCCCAAAAGGGTCATAACTCAAAGGTTGAGAGCCATCACCTTGGATAAAAACCCAACTCAATTATTTAACTAAAGGAACATACAACAAAATGAATTCTAATGCCTTATTGGGATACCCAAAGAACTGTGTATCACTCAACTCTCATCAGAGAAACTTCTTGCAGTGGATGGAAATATAGAGACTCATAACAGGACAATGCACAGTGAGACAACTTAAAGTTCTCAGCTCAATATACAATGTCTTTTTCAGACTCCTCCTATCTAGGCTGAGTGGTCCATGTGGAATAAGACACTGAAAGATTGTGGACGACTCTAAGGAAACTGAATCTTCTAGACACAATAAAGTGACAGATTTATTAATTTATAGAGACTATGACAATATGCACACCATGATTTCTCCATGTTCTATGACTCAAATTTGGGGTGTCTTCAGCAACAAAGTCTTACCATCAAGTTTTGGATGGTAACCAGGAGAATTGGCAACATCTGGGAGTCTTTTGGGATCTCACTATTCAATAGCTTAAGATAAAAAGAACATATCATACCTATCTCCCTTATGAACATTGATGAGAAAATACTTAATAAAATACTAGCAAACCTAAATCAAGAACACATCAAATACATCATCCACCATGATTGAATAGGCTTTATCTTAGGCATGCAGGGATGGTTCAACATATGAAAATCCATCAATGCAATCTGCCATATAAACAAACAAAGAAAAACAATCACATGATCATCCCATTAGATGCAGAAAAAGCCTTTGACAAAACCAACACCCCTGAATGATAAGAGTCTTGGAGTTATCAGGGACACAAGGCCTGTACCTAAACATAATAAAGGCTGATGGCCAACGCCAACCTAAATGGAGAGAAACTCAAAGCAATCCCACCAGAATCAGGGACAAGACAAGGTTGCTTACTCTTTCCATTTCTGTTCAATATAGTACTACAAGTTCTAACTAGAGCAATAACACAAATAAAGGAGATCAAAGGAATACAAATCATAAAGGAAGAACTTAAAGTATCACTATTCATAGATGATATGATAGTTTATATAAGCAACCCCAAAAATTCCACAAAAGAACTCCTATAGCTGATAAACAACTTCAGCAAAGTGGCTGGATACAAGATTAATTTAAAAGAATCAGTTGTCCTCCTGAATACAGATGAAAATTAGGCTGATAAAGAAATTAGGGAAACCAGACCCTTCATAATAGCCACAAATAATATAAATTATCTAAGGGTAACTCTAACCAGAGCTTGTGAAGAACTTGAAGACTCTGAAGAAAGAAACTGAAGAAGATATCAGAAGATGGAATTATATCCCATGCTCATGGTAGGATTAACACAGTGAAAACAGCCATCTTACCAAAGGCAATCTACAGATTCAATGGAATTTCTTTCAAAAGTTAAGTTTTATATGAAGAGTGGTTAAAAAGACTGTAAGAGCAGTGAATTAGTATCTCAGTTTTCAGTGAGATGTGTCTCCTAGTAATATCAGAAGCTATAACAGTTAATTCTCATCTACATTACTGCTGAACAAGTGCTGAACAAGGAAGACATGAATGAAAATGTCAAACTAAGTGGGGAAAACTCAATATTATACAAAGAACTACTGGCAAATAATTAAACTGGGAATGAGAGAGGTGGCCCTTTCCAGAAGAACACACCAATTGTTTGTCAAATGCCAAGTAGTCAGCACTGAAAACCATATACAAGCTACATTATATATATTCAACTGGTTTATACAAGTGCATATATGCATGCAAGAACAATAAAAAAAAAAGATGTTAGTGTTCTTTATCCTTCTCAGTTTCCATTATCTAAACTGTCATCACCTCAGTCCCAACTTTTTTTTCTGTTCCATTAGTCTCTTTTAATCATCTTGTTGATGATTAACAATAACATTCGTGCTTTGGATCTACTCTCCTTAAAACCCCCTTTTCTCTTTTTACTTTTTATTAATTTTATTTTTCTTATTAGTTGCATTTTGTTAATTCTGTATCCAAGCTGTATCCTGCTCCCTCATTCCCTCCCAAACCCACCCTCCCTCCCTCATTTCCTCCCTGCCCCTTTCCAAGTCCACTGATAGGGGAGGACCTCCTCCCCTTTCACATGACTCCATTTTGTCAGGTATTTTCAGGACTGGCTGCAAAGTCCTCCTCTGCAGCCTAACAGTACTGCTCCTCCCTTGTGGGGTGGGGAGGTCAAAGAGCCAGTCATTGAGTTCCTGTTAGAAACAGTCCTTGTTCCCCTTACTATGGGAAACCAATTGATTACTGAGCTATCACGTGTCACATCTGAGCAGAGGTTCTAGGTATTATCCACTCATGGTCTTTGGTTGAGTGTCCATCTCAGAAAAGACCCTGTGCCCAAATATGTTTGGTCCTTGTGGAGCTCCTATCCTTTCCACATCAAACTCCCCTTCTTTCATATGATTCCCTGAACTCTGCTGAAGGTTTGGTTATGAGTATTAGTATCTACTTTGGAACATGGCTAGGTAGAGTCATTCAGATGCCTTCTGCAGTAGACTCCTGTCATATATTCAATGCATATCCGATTTGTCTTTCTAAATGAGGATTGATCGTCATACCCCGTGTCTGCTTTCTTGATTATCTTCTTTAGGTGTATAGATTTTGTTATGTTTATCATATCTTTTATGTCTATATAAGCGAGTATATTCCATGTTTGTCTTTCTCCTTCTGGGATACTTCACTCAGAATGACCTTTTCTAGATCCCACCATTTCCCTGCAAATTTCATGATTTCCTCTTTTTTGATTGCTGAGTAGTATCCACTGTGTAAAAATACCACAATTTCTGTATCCATTCCTCTGTTGATGGACATCTGGGTTGTTTCCAGGTTCTGGCTATTACAAAAGAAGCCGCTACAAACATGGTTGAGCAAATGTCCTTATTGTGTACTTGAGCAAATTTTGGGTATATGCCTAGCAGTGGTATAGCTGGGTCTTGAGAAAGCACTATTCCTAATTGTCTGAGAAAGCGCCAGATTGACTTCCAAAGTGGTTGTACCAGTTTACATTCCCACCAGCAATGGAGGAGAGATCCCCTTTCTTCACAACCTCTCCAGCATGTGTTGTCACTTGAGGTTTTCATCTTGGCCATTCTGATGGGTGTAAGGTGAAATCTTAGGGTAGTTTTTATTTGTATTTCCCTAATGGCTAATGAGGTTGAGCATTTCTTTAAGTGTTTCTCTGCCATTCTGTATTCCTCTATCGAGAATTCTCTGTTTAGCTCTGTTCCCCATTTTTTAATTGGATTACTTGGTTTGCTGCTTTTCAGCTTTTTTAGTTCTTTATATATACTGGATATTAGCCCTCTGTCAGATAAAGGGTTGGTGAAGATTCTTTCCCATTCTGTACGCAGTCATTTTGTTTTGATGACGGTGTCCTTTGCTTTACAGAAGCTTTTCAGTTTCATGAGGTCCCATTTATTGATTGTTGCTCTTAGAGCGTGTGCTGTTGGAGTTCTGTTCAGGAAGTTGTCTCCTGTGCCAATGAGTTCTAGGCTGTTCCCCACTTTTTCGGATTTAGTGTATCTGGTTTTATGTTGAGGTCTTTGATCCACTTAGACTTTAGTTTTGTGCAGGGTGATAAATGTGGATCTATTTTCACTTTTCTGCATGTAGACATCCAATTAGACCAGCATCATCTGTTGAAGATGCTATCTTTTTTCCATTGAATGGTTTTGGCTGCTTTGTCAAAAATCAAGTATTCATAGGTATGTGGGTTTATTTCTGGGTATTCTATTTGGTTCCTTTGATTCTCCTTTCTATTTCTATGCCAATACCATGCAGTTTTTATTACTATTGCTCTGTAGTACAACTTAAGATTGGGGATGGAGATACCTCCAGATGATCTGTTGTTGTAGAGGGTTGTTTTGGAGATTCTGGGTTTTTTGTTTCTCCATATGAAGCTGAGAATCTTTTTTTCAAGGTCTGAAAAGAATTGAGTTGGTATTTTGATGGGAATTGCATTGAATCTGTAGATTGCTTTTGGCTGGATGGCCATTTTCACAATGTTAATCCTACCAATCCATGAGCACGGGAGATCTTTCCATCTTCTGAGATCTTCAATTTCTTTCTTCAGAGACTTGAAGTTTTTCTCAAACAGGTCTTTCACTTGTTTGGTTAATGTCACCCCAAGGAACTTTATATTATTAGTGGCTATTGTGAAGGGTGTTGTTTCTCTAATTTCTTTCTCGGACCTTTTGTCTTTTGTGTACAGGAGGGCTTCTGATTTTCTTGAGTTGATTTTGTATCCAGCCACTTTGCTGAAGGTGTTTATCAGCTGAAGGAGTTCTCTGGTTGAATTTTTGGGGTCATTCATGTATACTATCATATCATCTGCGAATAGTGACACTTTGACCTCTTCCTTTCCAATTTGTACCCCCTTGATCTCCTTTAGTTCTCTTATTGCTCTGGCTAGGACTTCAAGTACTATGTTGAAGAGATATGGAGAGAGTGGGCAGCCTTGTCTTATCCCTGATTTCAGTGGGATTGATTTAAGTTTCTCTCCATTGAGTTTGATGTTGGCTGTAGGCTTGCTGTATATCGCCTTTACTATGTTTAAGTACGTGCCTTGTATCCCTGATCTCTCCAATACTTTAAACATGAATGGGTGTTAGACTTTGTCAAATGTTTTTTTCGGCATCCAAGTCGATGATCATGTGGTTTTTCTCCTTCAGTTTGTTTATGTGGTGGATTATATTGATGGATTTCCATATGCTGAACCACCCTTGCATGCCTGGGGTGAAGCCTACTTGGTCATGGTGGAGGATATCTTTGATGTGTTCTTGGATTCAGTTTGCAAGTATTTTATTGAGTATTTTTGCATCAATATTCATAAGAGAGATAGGTCTGAAGTTCTCTTTTTTTGTTGGGTCTTTGTGTGGTTTGGGTATCAAGGTGACTGTCGCTTCATAGAATGAGTTTGGTCATGTTCCTTCTGTTTCTATTTTGTGGAATATAAAAACCCCTTTTCATGACTGTATTGTAACTTCTTTGCTTCTGTGAGTATTCCAGATAAAATGATATATCAATAGATTCTCAGCTAACACCCACAAACGAGGGGAAATATGTGGTGTTTGCCTTACCATATTCATTATGCTTGTTTTTAGTTCTGTCCATGCATATACAAATTTCGTAATTTAATTCTTCTTAATAGCTGATTAATATTCTATTGTGTATATATTCTACATTTTCTTTTCTTTTTTCAGTAATTGAAGAGCACCTCTTTTGTGTCCATTTTTGGCTATTATAAATAGAAAACCAACAAACATGGACATGAATGATCAAGTATCTCTGTATTAGGATATACGCCTATATACATATATTTTCTTTTTAAAATTTTATTTATTATGTACTCACTGCTCTGTCTACACATACATCTGCACACCAGAAGAGGGCACCAGATCTCATTATAGATGGTTGTGAGCCATCATGTGTTTGCTGGGACTTGAACTCAGGACCTCTGGAAGAGAAGCTAGCATTCTTAACCTCTGAGCCACCTCTCTACCCCTACAAATATGTTCTTAAGAGTAATGTAATGGTATCTTGGGGTACAACTTTTTACTAGAAGACTGTTTTATAGTGATGGAACCTGTTTTAATCCCCTTCAGAAGAAAATAAATGTTCCCTATTCCCCTCAGACAAAGGAGGTTTTATTATTATATTTTTTATATTTCATCATTCTGACTGGGATAAGATAAATTTCAGAGTAGTTTTAATTTGCATTTTCCTGACAGCTAAGGGTGTTGAATAGTTAAAAAATGTTTCTATGTGTATTTCATCTTTTGAGAAATCTGTTTATTTCTATTTAAAATGAAGTTTTTCTTGATTTTGAGCTTTTCTTTTGAGATAGATTTTTTTCTGTATAGCCTTAGCTGTCCTAGACTCATTTTGTAGACCTTGAACTCATGGAGATCCACCTGCTTCTGCCTGCCAGGGTTCTGGGATTATACTTGTGGGCCACCATACCTGGCCTGTTTTCTTGATGCTTAATATTTTTGAATTATTAATATTATTAAATTTTGGCATGCCTTAGATATTTGTACTCTTTAAAGAAGATATATACATTGGGACTGAATGCCATAGCTGTGTTTTGATGGGTTGTAGTTTTCTGTAGTGTTCTCCATCTGTTACAAAGAAAAGTTCCCTTGATGAAAGGTTAATACTATATTTATCTTTGGGTATAAGGACAAATGTTTATAGATTGTTGTTAAGATTATACTGGTTTAGTAAATTAATGTTTGTAGATGCCCCACGAATAAACACGGATTCACTAGCACTGAGAACTTACCTAGGTTTTCAGTACCATACATGGTTTTTCCCTTGCTGAGCTCTTAGTTCTAATTAGAGAGCAGTTATTTTCCATCAAGATATGTTGTCACTCTTGCGCCTATAAAGTTGTCATGGCATGATGTTCATTGATTGCTTCATATGCATCATAGCTGGGTAGACTGTTAGTTATCTCTCTCTTTTGGGAATTTGCGTGGCATTTTCTGGAACAATTAAATATTGACCTCAGGAGGGTTCATTCAGCTCATATTCTTCACAGGGGTATTTGCATCCTGTTTCTAAAGTATACTGTGCTGTCAACAATAGGGACTTACCTTCTACCTCTAAGGAATAACTAAGGGCAACAAATATAGACTGTGTCTTTGAGAATTTTCTCAGTCAGCCCTAGCCAACAACTCCAAAGAGAGATTCTACTGTTTGGCATTGGGGTTTTTGTTAGGTGGTCTTTGTCTTTTAGAGGAAGCCCAATTAGCCCAGAGGAGAAAAGGTCATTACAAAGATACATGTTTACTTATACACTGAATCACATATATTATACATTTTATTTTTCATTAAGATCACTTGGTTCATTAGTGTTTAATTTCTTAAGTACATTATATATTCTGAATATTAGCCCTTTCTTGGATGTAGGATTGGTGAAGAACCTTTCCCAGTCTGTAGGCTGTCGTTTTGTTCTGATGATAGTGTTCTTTGCTTTACAGAAGATTTTTACTTTCATGAGGTCCTATTTATTGATTGTTGATCTCAGCACCTGTGCTGTTGGTGTTCTGTTCAGGAAGTTGTCTCTTATGCCAATAAGTTCAAGGCTCTTCCCCACTTTTTCTTCTAATAGGTTTAGTGTGTCTAATTTTATGTGGAAGTCTTTGATCCACTTGGACTTTAGTTTTGTACAGGGTGATAAATATAGATTTATCTGCATTTTTCTACCTGTAGACATCCAGTTAGACCAGGCCCATTTGTTGAAGATGCTGTTTATTTTCCATTGTATGGTTTTGACTCCTTTGTCAAAATCGAATATGCATAGGTGTCTGGGGTTTATTTCTGAATCTTCAATTAGATTACATTGATCAAGCAGTCTATTTCTATGCCAGTACCATGAAGTTTTTATTACTATTGCATTGTAGTATAGTTTGACATCAGGGATGGAGATACCTCCAGAAGATCTTTTATTGTACTGATCCAGAGGAGATACTCCCATAAGCTTTTATCTTATTTATGCTTGTCTGTTGTTAATCACAGTTGATTTTTCAGATCCAGCTGACCATCACAGATTTTACTAGGAAAGTAATAATTTCAATTCCACGGAGTCTTTTATTAATTACAATTTATTCACTTTGTATCCCAGCTGTAGCCCCCTTCCTCAATCCTTCCCAAGGCTACCCTCCCCCTGACTTCTCCTCACTAGTCTCTCCCCCAGTCCAGTGATAGGAGAGGTCCTCCTTCCTTTCCTTCTGACCCTAGCCTGTCAGGTCTCATCAGGACTGGCTGCATTGTCTTCCTCTTTGGACTGGTAAGGCTGTTTCCTGCTTAGGGGGAGGTGAGCAAAGAGCCAGCCACTGAGTTCATGTCAGAGACAGCCCCTGTCCCCCTTACTAGGGAACCCATTTGAACACTGAGCTGCCATGGGCTACATTTGAACAGGAGTTCTAGGTATCTCCATGCATGGTCCTTGGTTGGAATATCACTTTCAGAAAAGAGCCCTTAACCCACATTTTTTTTTTTTGTTCTGTTGCTCTTCTTGTTGAACTCTTGTCCCCTCCAGGCCTTTCAGCTCCACCTTCTTTCATAAGATTCCCTGAACTCTGCCCAAAGTATGGCTGAGTCTCAGCATCTGCTTCAATACCCTGCTGGGTAGAGTCTTTCAGAGAGGCCCTCTGTGGTAGGCTTCTGTCCTGTTCCCTGTTTTCTACCTTTTCCAATGTCCATCCCATTTGCCTTTCTGAATGAGGATTGAACATCTTAC
Source organism: Meriones unguiculatus (assembly GCF_030254825.1). Classification (NCBI taxonomy): domain Eukaryota; kingdom Metazoa; phylum Chordata; class Mammalia; order Rodentia; family Muridae; genus Meriones; species Meriones unguiculatus. The sequence continues at coordinate 37,528,113 of NC_083361.1, read as the reverse complement.
CCAAGGGTCCTCCTTCCTGCTTAACTTCTTTAGGTGTACAGATTTTACTATGTTTATCCTACATTATATGTCTAATAGCCACTTATAAGTGAGTATAAACCATGTGTGTCTTTCTGATTCCGGGATACCTCAACCAGGACGATCTTTTCCAGTTCCTGTCATTTGCCTGGAAATTTCATGATTTCCTTGATTTAAATTGCTGTGTAGGATTCCATCATGTAAATGTGCCACATTTATCCATTCTTCAGTTGAGGGACATCTGGGTTGTTTCCAGATTCTGGCTATTACAAATAAAGCTGCTATGAACATGGTTGAGCAAATGTCCTTGTTGTATACTTGAGCATGTTTTGGATACATTCCTAGGAGTGGTATAGCTAGATCTTGAAGCACTATTCCTACTTGTCTGAGAAAGTGCCAGATTGATTTCCAAAGTGGTTGTACAAGTTTACATTCCCTTCAGCAATGGAGTAGGGTTCCCCTTTGTCCACATCCTTTCCTGCATGTATTATCACTTAAGTTTTTGATCTTAGCCATTTGATGGGTGTAAAGTGAAATCTAAGGTTTCTTTTAATTTGCATTTCCTTGATGAATAAGGACATTGAGCATTTCTTTATGTGTTTTTCTGCCATTAGATATTCCTCTACGGAGAATTGCCTGTTTATCTCTGAACCCCATTTTTTAATTGGATTACTTGATTTGTTGCTTTTTAACTTTTTGTGTTCTGTATATGTGCTGGATATTAGCCTTCTGTTAGATATAGGGTAGGTGAAAATCTTTTCCCAGTCTGTAGGCTGTCATTTTTGTTCTGACACCAGTGTCCTTTGCTTTACAGAAGATTTTCAGTTTTATGAGGTTCTATTTATTGATTGTTGATCTCAGCATCTGTGCTATTGGTGTTTTGTTCAGGAAGTTGTCTCCTGTGCCAGTGAGTTCAAGGCTCTTCCCCACGTTTTCTTCTAACATATTTAGTGTGTCTGGTTTTATGTTGAGGTCTTTGATCCACTTGGACTTCAGTTTTGTGCAGGGAGATAAATACAGAGCTACTTGCAGTTTTCTACATGTAGATATCCAGTTAGACTAGCACCATTTGTTTAAGATGCTTTTTTTTTTTCATGTATGGTTTTGGCTCCTTCAGCAAAATCAAGTATTCATAACTGTGTGGGCTTATTTCTGAGTCTTCTATTTGATTCCATTGATTCACCATTCTGTTTCTATGCCAATACCATGCAGTCTTTATTACTATTTCTCTGTAGTACAGCTTGAGATCAGGATGGAGATGCCTCTAGATCTGTTGTTGTACAGGATTGTTTCAGCAATTATGGGTTTTTAATATTTCCATATGAAATTGAGAATTGTTCTTTCAAGGTCTGTAAAGAATTGTGTTGATATTTTTATGAGAATTGCATTGAATCTGTAGATTGCTTTTGGCAGGATGGCCATTTTCATTATGTTAATCCTACTGATTCATGAGCATGGGAAATCTTTCCATCTTCTGATATCTTCTTCAATTTCTTTCTTCAGAGACTTGAAGTTTTCTTCATACAGGTCTTTCACTTGCTTGGTTAGCATCACATCAAGGAACTTTATGTTATTTGTGGCTATTGTGAAGAGTGTAGTTTCCATAATTTCTTTCTCAGCACTTTTGTCTTTCTTATACAGGAGGGCTACTGATTTTTTTAGTTAATTTTGTATCCAGCCACTTTGCTGAAGGAGTTCTTTGGTTGAATTTTTGGGGTCACTCATGCATACTATCATATCATCTGGAAATAGTGACACTTTCACTTCTTCCTTTCTGATTTGCATCCGCTTGACCTCCTTTAGTTGTCTTATTGCTCTATCTAGGACTTCAAGTACTATGTTGAAGAGATTTGGAGAGAGTGGGCCACAGAGGCCCCGTTTAGGGCTAGCTGCCACCCCACCACTGCTGCTGCTGCAGACCTGGGAGGCTGGTACAGTCACCTGCTGGGAGGCCCTGGGAAGCCTGTACAGCTGCCTGCAGACCTGGGAGGCCCACCTCTGCTCTCAGTTACTGAGCAGGAAGGCCCATGCTTAGGTCCAGTGGTACTACAGGGGTGTTGAATATTTGCCAGTTCCTGGAGACCTAAAGTGGTTGACCTGTATCCAAATGGTCTCAGCTCACAGGTTGTCCCCCCTCATCTAGGAAGCCTCAATGTAGATGCTCTGACTTCAGCTCCCCCTCCAATTTCAGAGTTTCAGATCCCATGTCCCTCAGATACAGTGCACACTAGTTGCCACCATCTTGTAAGATTTAAAGGTCCTAAATCTATAGGATTTTTAGACGTAATTTTGCACAATATCCACGTGGTAACTTTAAAAATCTTAAGAAGGGATCCTTTGGGTTATGATTTTCTATAGACCCTGTGTAAAGTGCTAATGTAACCTGCCAGTTATTAGTATAGAACAATCAACCTGCATTTTACTAGTGGCACAATAATTCCTATAGGATCTTTATCAGTAAGAGATTATTTTTATGAGCTACCACTTTAGCAGCAGCATTAATAACCTGCTCTGCTTTAGATGATATAACGGCACAGCCAAATCCTAGTAGTGACAAGTAGATAAGTGCACACAAAATTATATGAGCCCAATAATTTAAATTTTGCTTTTACTATGAAAGTTAAGCATAGAGTAGATGAGCAGGAAGAGAAGACATGCTCCATATAATAAATGAATAATACCTCTGGAAATTGAAGCAGCATTGGCTTAGTGCTTTATGCCTAGTTGTAATTGTTTCTGTACTAGAAGTTAGGCTTGTTTTGATTTTTTTCTTCTGCCACGAAGGGACCGTTGATATTGAGCTATTTGCACTACTAAGGAAAAACAAAAACAAAACAGTTTACATGAAGGAACCTTTAATATTGAGTTACTGCCGCTATGAGGGGAAAACAAAAACATTTATAAAAAAATCAAGCAAGCAAAACAAAAAACTAAGTTCTGAGGCAGCCAAGCTACCTCATGTCGCAATGGTGGAGGTCCACTGGTCAGTCCTTGAAACTCTGCTCTGCTAGACCCCAGTGGTCAAAAATGCTGCAGGGTTTGAGTTCCTGCCAGGTGACTCAGGAAGGCAAGAGCCCCAGTATGGTTCTATGACCAGTGGAAAGGCTGAACTGCTGGGGACTCCCTTGGCTCACTCTGCCAAGACCTACCAAGATGTATCACAGGAAAAAAAAAATTCTCTCTCTCTGTAATCCCACTAGCAAAAAAAAAAAAAAAAAAAATTAAAGATGTTACCTCAATAAATGTGAAATGCTTTGTTTCAAAGGATGGTGAAGAATAATGTCAATTTCCACTCTCACTTATGGCCCTTATCCTTGGGTGAGTAGACCAAGTTTCCTAAATACTTAATTTCTTTTTAAAGAAAACTTTTCTTACCTTTTTTTGAGGGCCATGTGCCCCAAGTTGCGGTGCCAGCTATGATGATCTCCCTGCAGGCTCTACAGCAGGCAGGGCAACAATGATCAGCTGAAGTAAGAATGAAACTTGACACAGCCCAATTTTATTGTATCCAACGCTGGACCAAAACTTCTAGAATCTGGCCCAGATCATTTTTCTTTAGCCATATTTAGGTTCAACAAGTATACAACAATTTAAGGCATAATTACATTGAGATTCTTCACAAAGTATATCTGTCTTCTTTTATAAGAATGGATGGGTACAGTTGACTCAGAGATAATGCCCAAGATTTAGGGTCTAGGAAGACTGACTGAGGTAAAAACAATGCCTGCTGGGTATCAGGATTGTCCTGGCTCTAAGATAACATAAAAAGTAGTTAGACTGTTGTAAGGATCAAGGTCTAAAAGCAATGCTGAAGATTTAAGGGGAAAGAGTCTGAGATAAGTAAATTTGGGGAGACAGAGATACAGTCTGTCTCCTCAGACAGCAATGGATCACCAGGTTGTAAAACTACATAATTCCTGACATTGCAGGAAGAACAGCTTGCACACCTCATTCCATTAAAGAGGTAAGCTGTGTGTTTAACTTTACTGGCTTCTCTGTGTACACAAGGCCTTCTTTGCCCTCAACCATAACTGTATACTATTTTGCATATTAAGGCAGTAACTAGCCTTCCTTAGGTTTATTTACCTAAATGGAATGTCCATCAGAACAGTTTATATACAGGTAATTTCAGGCAACCAGCTGTTTAAATCTGAACTCAGTGATATACTTCCCACAGCAGTCAAAACCACTTTATACTCACATCTGCCTTTGACTCTAAACATACAAATGACCTTTGCTCTAGTTGGTTCTTCACAATTCACCACCTCTAGTTAAATGGTCATGTGATCTTGTGATTCAAATCATGAACCAAGAATTTTCAACTTTTTTACCAAATTTTCCATAATTGCTCAGCATGTATAAAGACTAATGAAGTCTTCTCCCCCTGTCATTTCTTGTGAAGCACACATGTGTACAAAAGTGCAAGACCCTAACAGTGTATGCCTAATCCATGATAATATGGAACACATTAGTTCTTGTTTTCTGATATGGTACTCATATGGTTCTGCTATGGTACTAATCCATAGTAATATGGAACTCATTAGTTCTTTGTTTTCTGATATCTGATAAAGTATAGGAATAAAGTTTTATTATCTCACACAATTTAAAACAAAATAATGGAAACAAACACATTCTAATTTTGAGAATTCCTCCAGCAGGTGACTATATGCTTTTAGTGAATTTCTGTAGGAATTTGCATAAGAAATACTGAGGATAGAAGCTATCCTATATTTTATATTATTACTTTTTCTTTGTAGGTCAGCAAAAATGAAGACTCTGGGCTTGTGTTAGTTTGACATATACCTGGGAGTCAGGTGCTGGAACTGAGTGTTACTAGGACATAAAGAATATGACAAGCATAGTAAATTTGAGGCAGAGGCATGGAGGTACGTCTCAGGTTTGAAACTAACTAAAATAGACAAGAGTTCCCAAACATATAGAGACAGATTAATAGGATGCTACTGCTAACTAAAAGATATGGGAATTAGACAAAAATTGCTGTATCAGCTGTGGATATTCTAAATGAATGATTGTCAAGTTGTAACCAGAATTTCTCCAAATAATGTAATTCATGACATTGTTCTTGGTTGCCATCAGAACTAGTTGATAAAAAAGAGAAATCAAGATGAAACTCCCTCCCTGTTAGCTACTTTAAGAGTCCCACATGGTCTTTTCTTCTTTTAACTTAAAATGTGACATTTTCATTAATTCTTTAAGAACTTGAAAATGCATACAAATGTTTATTTGTAGCAGAACCTGTTTTTTAAAAAGAAAATAGAAAACTAGTTATGACCTCTGTTTAGTATTATTTCCAGTAAAGTAAGTAATACTATCTTCCTCACCCCCAACCCGAGACAGGGTTTCTGTATGTAGCCTTGGCTGTCCTGGACTCACTTTATAGAGCAGGCTGGCCTCGAACACACAGAGATCTGCCTGCCTCTACCTTCCTTAGTTCTGGGATTAAAGGTGTGCACCACCATGTCCGGCTGAGCAATATTATGTTGATGTCATTCTGATTACTGCACAGTGATTTTTCTCTCTTCTGCTAAACCTGATATAGATGAGGAAAACACCGAGGCTGCTTGTAAGACAGGAGTTGTAGTAATGAAAAGTATGCAAGTCAATAATTTATATTATAAAATATTGTTCAGGTTGTTTATACCAAGAGGTCCTAAATCATTTACATCTCTTCTCATGCATTAACATTTCCAAGGCCCATCTTAGATAATAAATAAAACATTGGTAGTTACTGCTCACTGGAAAAACCTTTCTTGGATCCCTTAATTCTTGCATAGTTCATTCAAACAAAGATTTATTTACTGTCCATTTCTGAGTGGGGAGGAAGCAGGAGCAATAAAAATGTGGCTTTTGGGAACGTAACAAATCAAATACTGCACTTATGAGATCGTGAGTTTATTACATATATGACTTCTTATGCAGGTGATTTAAAGTTATACAATCTTAAGTGTCCAACTGCAAAGTTGTGTGTTGAATTTATAATGTTGGAACATTATTAAATAAGTATGTCAGTTGGGGCAGGCTCCGAGGGGAAAAATCTTCAAGCTACCTTTGTTCTCTCTCCCTCCTTCAGAATTGTGGATGTGATCACATTCAGAGGATGTGATCTCTCAGTTTTCTATTCTATCAACATGGCTGCTTGCCATTGAGACTTCCTGCTATGGTGGACTCTTATCCATCTGGAACCATTAACCAAAGCAAGGTCTTTTTTTAATGCACTATGGGGAGTGGGGTTGTGCACCCTAAAAAGTCCTGATGGCAAAATTCTTTGAAAATACTGGCTTACATTGAAAGTAAAGGGCTCTATTCAGCCTTCATCAGTCAATCTTATTGCAGTGCACAGACATTAGTACAGAAAACAACAGTGGTCCAAACTGAGAATGTACATGATGCCAGAGTGCTCTAAGTAGAATGGTTATTTCACCTTCTCTAAGGCTCAATAAATTGGGATGGCTAGATCAATCAGAGGCTTTCTTGAGGTCCCAGTATATAGGGAAAGAATGCAGTTCCTCTTCTGAAACCAGGAATATGTTTGGCAGAGCCAAGAATGATCTGAGGCAAGGGACCTGGGAAGTTACATTTTCTGACTCTGAGAACACAACTCTTCCCAGCATAAGGGGTTTCGGGTGTTCAGTGCCTTGGCTCTTGTGTGCTTGGTCTCTGATGCCATTGAGACACCTGGTGCTTTTCTTGTACAAAAATTGATTAGATTCCCATACACTTTATTATATCACAGGCTTTTGCTGACACTGTCCCATTTTCACTTTCAGGAAAAACTAAGTATAATTCTTAAGAAACTTATGCTTGGCATAAGGCATAGATTGTGCAAGAAACTTCAGCCAATCTTTTTTATCTTCCTTAGTCTGATCCCCTGTGCCTTTCTCCTCAAAAGCCTGCCCAGGTCACTGGAACATCCTGGAAGAGATAGTTTAAAGAATGGAAGAGCCCAAGTATGGGGAATAATGTAGTGAAAAAGTCTGGACCTGGTCACACATTCTGGTCATTGGCACAATTACTCAGGAGATTGGGGCCATCAAGAATTTATCATGGCTATGGCTATAAGAGGAGTCCCTGAGGTTGACCATCCCTGAATGTCTACTGACAGTTCATAAAAGGTTGTTGAGGGGTGTCTCTTTTGCAGAGGTGGAACCATTTATGAGTTGCCCAGGATCCAGTAAGTAACCTCCAACCCCTGCTCAGATAACTCTAGTTAAAGAATCCTACTCAAAGAAAATAAATGAAAGAGGGCCTGATGTTTTCATTTATGCAGCTGCCTTTTAAGTGATCTCTATGGAGTCTCTTGAGTCGGGATGAGGTCTAGCACTATAGGGTCACAGTTCAGGCCTACCTGACACTGTTCCATATGGTGCACGTTCCACACATTCACCCTCCCCAACCACAAAGAAAAATTCTTTCATGTGTTTAATGCATGTTACCACACATTCACCCTCCCCAACCACAAAGAAAAATTCTTTCATGTGTTTAATGCATGTTACCATTTTTACTGAATAACAATCCCTGATTTCCTTTTCACAAGAAACAGAGTGAAATGAGAGATGCCTGGCATTCAGCTGGTCAGTGAGCAGCACACATCTTGTATGTCCCACTGATGCATCCTGAAAACCAATCTTCTGTCTAGAATCTCCATGCTACAGAGCATGAACAAAATTCTCACCTAATGTGTGCTGAGATTCATTCTCTGCCTAATCAGTGTCCATACTCATGGTCCTCAACAATAACAAATTCTGCAGAAAATATATCAAAAAGAACACAGAGATATTGTCAGTGGGAATCCAACTTACTATAGCCACAATGCAAGTCATTATGTAACTTCTTCAATAAATAGACAAGCAAAAAGCTCACATAAGATTCAACCACATCACACATTTGGTTTTAGGTGAAATAACTAATCATAGTACATTCTTAGTATAGCATACCAATAATGAATTAATCATTAATCAATATGCATAATGGACAGCAACAGAACATGGAGAACAGAAAAATAAATACATGACGTGAACACTGGCACACAACTACTCATGTCCTCATTCAATCATGCTAAGACAATAAGCAAAAGGTTTCTCTTCCCTAAAGATTCTACATAAGTTCTTTCAAAAGAAATAGGCAATTTCTGGAAAACAAATGAAGTAATGCTAAAAATATATGAAATAGAAAAAGTTCCAAGACTTTATAAATCCTCAGAAGATTAAACTGGTATTTCAAAATCTATTAAAAGTATTGCAACAAAAACTATCGTTTAATGCTGTGCAGACAGACAACAAGAGATGTCAGTGGGAAGAAAATATAGCCAGCCCTTGAAACTGTTAAGATATACTAAACAGTTATTAAAGTCCTGCTGGCATTATACTAGGAAACAAGAAAATTGACCACAAAGGAAATAGAATCTAAAAATATTACCAAAACCTCCAAAGTCAGGAAATTAGGAAACAAACTTAAAGGTAAGGCTTTTTCCATTTTATAATACATTAAAATTAGAGTAATGAAATAGTGATATAAACACACAAGTGATACAACTGGATTAGGAATGACATTGTTCACAAGCAAATAAGTCATATTTCCTAGCTTTAAGTTTTATGTAGAAAGCCAGTAATATACACAATAAGATAATTTGAGATTATTTACAGTAGAACATTCCACAATCATTCCTAGAGAAACAACATGGCAAAAAAACCCACCTCATTTCACATTTGCACATTTTTTTAAATGTAAGATTTTTTCTTTTTAAATTTAGCTTATGGGTATAGATGTCTTGCAGCACGTTTATATGTATGTCCCCAGTGTTTGTGTCTGATGCCCACTGAGGTTGGAAGAAGGCATCAAATCTCCAGACCTCAAGTTATGTGTGGTTGTCGGCCAGCATGTGGGTACTGAGCACTGCACCCTTGTCCTCTTCAAGAGCAGCAAGTGCTATTAACGACTGAGCTCTATCTTCAGCTGCCCTCCCTATTTCCTTTCCACTTTCACTTAAACTCCTCACCATGATGGACTTAACTCCTCCAAAATATATCTTACACTTCTCTCTACCCTCCAGGCCTTGTTCTACTTCACAGGTTTGCATATTTGGCTTATCAGTGAGCTCAGCCTGTGTGGAAAAAGCATCTGGATTTCTACACTACATGGTAGTGTACTCTGTAAATGAAGAGAAAGCAAAATAGAGGGTTCTACAAAGGAATCACAAACCGACATGCAGTGTCAGATATGGAAAATTCACAGGAGGCATTTTCAGTTAGTACACCCTGAGTGCCACCATTTCCAATCACATTATCAACTCAAGGGCTGGCATAGCACTGACTGAATGGCATGACAATATTTTCTACTACTTTTTTTTCTTTTCTGATTGTTTTATTTATTTTTTCTTTAATAATTACACTTTATTCACTTTGTATCTCCCCCCGACCGTGGTTCCCTCCCTCCTCCTGTCCCAATCCCTCCCTTCCACCACCCTCTGCATGCATGCCCCTCCCCAAGTCCACTGATAGAGGAAGTCTTCTTTTCCTTCCTTCTGATCCTAGTCAATTAGGTCTCATCAGGAGTGTCTGCCTTGTCTTCTCTGTGGCCTGCTAATGCTGCTTCCCCCTCAGGGGGAGGTAATTAAAGAGCAGGCCAGATCATCTTGAGTGAGCTATCCCAGAAGCAGAAAGATGCACATGGTATATACTCACTCCTATAGACATATAATATAGGATAAACCTACTAACATCTGTACACTTAAAGAAACTAATCAAGAGGGAGGACTCTTGTTAAAATGTTCAATTCCTATCCAGAATGGTAAAGAGCATGGACATCAGAAGAAGGAGAAAAGAGGGAACAAGTCAGGAGCCTGACACAGAGGAAAGGCCTTTCGAGAAAGGCTTTGCCCTGCAGACTTCAATGCAGATGCTGAGACTTATGGGCAACCTTTGGGCAGAGTGCAGGGAATCTTAAGAAAGAAGTGGGAAACAGTAAGATCTGGAGAGGACAGGAACTCCACAGGAGAGCAACAGAACCAAAAAATCTGAGCACAGGGGTCTTTCCTGAGACTGATATTCCAACCAAGGACTATACATGGAGATAACCTAAGACCCCTGCACAGATGTAGCCCATGGCAGTTCAGTGAACAAGTGGGTTCCATTGTAACAGGAACAGGGACTGTCTCTGACATGAACTGATTGGCCTGCTCTTTAATTATTTTCTACTACTGAGTTTCTGAATTTATCAAGGAACAAAAATAAAAGAAGCCTTATACCTACCAACAGAACACACATGAAGAGATAAAATATCATGCAATGTTCTTTTCCCCTGAGTTTCAGTCCTCTGTTAGATGTGAGACTCACTTAAACAAAGCTCTGTCACTTGCAGTTTCTCCTGAGGAGGAGCAAGCAAGACAGCAAAAAAACTATTCCTGCCCAAAGAAATCAGATTTTTGCAATAGTGAAACATAATCTCTGTACAAAGTTCACTGAGCAAGGTCTAGGCATTCCCCCTGAGAGAAGTGCAAAGCCATAACACTGAATGCCATCAAATTAAAAAATTGACAGTGTTTGAGCCAGCTGTGTTACACTGCTTCATTCCTAGCATAAAGAAGGCAGAGGCAGGTAGATCACATATAAGACCAGGGTGAGTTCTAAGCAAGATAGTGCAATAGAATGATATAATTATTCAATGAAACAAAGCAACAAACAAACAAAAATACAAAGCCACTTTGTCCATGCATTTATCGGAAGACTATTCTTTGTTAGACTAAAAGACAATTAGAGTCTATTTTTCGCATACAATTGAGTGATCAGAATTATTTAAAAGTTGCTTTCCAACTCTGTCCTAATCTATAGTGCATTTTATAACTGTAAAAAGTAGTGACCTGAAATTCACCCACAGCATATATACTGCATTTTCCATATTCTAAGGTGTAACATTAAGAATGCATCATATGAGTTCTTAATGAAAACACATTTCTGAATGCTGTATTTACATGCTAAAGTTCATACTATACCTCAGATGGAAAATAACAGTGAGTAAAAATTTGCTTTGTTTTCAACCATTACTGTAGAGCTCAGTAAAGTATATTCTTATATTTAATCAAATCTACACTGGTTCTTCTGGGACTAATTTATAAACATCTCTTGTGATACTAGTCATAGGAGCAAATTCCACTCTCTTCAATAGACAGGTGGTAGAAAAAGGAAGTTAGAAAGCACGGATGAATTCAAATTCTAAGAACTTTGCAATTGCTACAATAGCATGAGAACCCTGTTTGGAAATAAGAGCTAATGCAAACATTCTACCAGACTATTCTATTCTTCCGTAACTCTGAGTCCCAGGACATACAATCTAAGGTTTATGGACATGGGTAGATATCCACAACACAATTTTGAGAGTAGGTCTCCTCCTGCACAGCAGCTGAAAACCTGGTCAAAACCCTGGCTAGGTTCCTACTGCCTGTCTCCAAGTCGTGTTGCTTCCCTGGGCTGTAGTTTCCTACTCCACAGTTGACTGATAACTCCTTCAGGCTGCCACACAGGGCGCCCTGCAACTGAGGGGAGTTCTTCTGTCTGTACAAGATATAAAGATACCATCTCTGTCCTCTATTTGATTCTAAACAATGTAGTTCCTAAAGGTCCCTCTGGGCATGCTGGGTTTTCCCATCATGCCCTGATTCAGGTAACCTGGCTCCTATAATCTAGCTTTCACCATGCACTTGCACAAATGCTAAATTTTCTAAGCCCACACAACCTCTGCATAGTTTCCCCATCATTTCTCAGATGAGACAATTGCCCCAGGCCCACAGATACCCATCTGTCCTACTCTGCCTAGGCTACCTTTGACACAATTGACCTATCAGGCTGCCCTGGACCTGCTCTACACAGTTTTCCTACATGTTTGCTGCCATTCTACAGCAGAACTATGTTTATAAATGAGTACAGAATGAAGAAAACATTATTGTGTCCGGGTACAAGATGAGATCTCTTTCTTGTGCACAAGTTTACAAATTTACTCCTGGGAATCTGTAATGAATTAGGTATGACAATCATCTACTGTCATCAAACAGAGGGGCCTAAATTCATGGACACCTAATATTGGCACTGCAGGAATCTGTCTAGCTTGTTGCATTCTCCATATTGCTAAGGGCCAGTCCAGGAGCCTAAGTTTTTACTGACTCCTGTCTCAGATTAATCAGCCCTGATAGCTGCAATTGATACAAATTATTGCATGGTCATTTCCCAACAAGAACCTGAATTTACTCAAGATTGTACTAACCATCTTCAATACTACCTTCAATACCAAAATGTTCTTAAACAATATCTTCCCATTAGATGAATATGAGTATCCTACTGTACTGAAATCCAGGAAACAACTCCACCATGGTATGGTTTGGTTGACTGTAATACACTACCTTATCTAAGGTTTAAAATTTCTAAGTCTTGCTGTTTTTAGTATCAATATTCTAATATAGTACTTTGGAATTGAACTTTACCACCTTTTTTCAGTACTTCAAAGTGATCTTCCAGCGCTCTGTTGGGGGATTTCTAAACGGTATATGAGCATGTGCATCTTCTCTTGTTTATAGGTTAGCTACATATAGTTTCATAGTCTCTTGATATTTGTATAGATGGACTCACACACGGAATTAAGCTGAATATAAGTCTTTATTACAGCATTTTTTTGAGTTCTGTTTCATGCTGAATTTTCTGATTTGTCTACAATATTAGCATTGTGTAAAGGATTTAACAACAACAACAAAAAAATTCAATTCATTTCCTGAGGCTTTTCAAGTGGAATTTCTAAGGTACAACAGAGTGTGAGGATGGTACAATGGTGTTCAGTTTTTGCGCATGGAAACAATCCTCTGAGAGCCATTGGAATTGGATCATCGGGTCTAAGTAGAGTCCAGAGCCATGCACAAACACAGTCAAATTTGGATGTTGTCTGTCAATAATGGGTTTGTAGTCATATTTTCATTTGTCTCACTGCAGACTTCTCACTCTCCTCCATGAATGCAAGGAAGAGAGTAGCCTTTTTTCTTAGGCTCCCTAAGCCTCTACATGCTGTCTGTGTTGAGCCCTTTTAATGGCAGCATGTCCTACTCAACCTGCACAAAAGACTTCCCTACTTTATTTAATCAAATTTTTCTCTTTGAGATTTATTTTTCTAGTGTACAATTTTGGAGGAACAAGTAATGGCTTCAGCACATGTTGTATGAGAGACTTTTCCTGTGAAGCCAAAACATTCATATGTACCCACTCAGCTAAATGGAATTGACAACAGAAGCAAGTATGCTTGCCAATGAAATCCATCTCATTGAACCAACGGGCTTCATTGGCGTTACTTACCCAAACATAGAGATGGAGTTGCTTCTAGGGGCAAAATGGATTCAAAGACAGTTGCCATCATGAAACTCCAAACCAACTCTGGACACCCAGTACACACTAAACACCTGTAGGCATGTCTATAAGTTAAAGGGCAATAGCTCTTACTGGCTCAGTTCATCACACCTCTTCTAAGCAGCAAGACTGGTATGAGGTTTTTCAAATGGAATTAAGCTTAGTGAATCCTGTCAGTTTCAGGGACCTTTTGATGCTATTTTGAGTGATTTATTTCCTGTCATAATCAGCTTCCCTATAGGATGAAATGTTTCAGTCTCTGAAAAATGTTTGTCTCCAAAACAACAACAAAAAACCAAAAACCAAAAGAAAACCTGCTATACAACAGAACATTCTTCAGAATTCTCAATTTTGTCTTCACTATGAAGTATTTGAAGCTGAAGATAAAACATTTAACAAAACTTTTCCTACAATATTACATTTGCAGATTTTTTTTCACAATAAAAATTACTGATTTCCCCCCTCCCCAAAAGATTTGAACATTACTTAAAGGCATTCACAAGTTTCTTGTGTTCGTAATGATTCTAGTGTGGAGCCTGAAGCGGTTCATTAGAACAGAATTTGAATAAAGCATATGCCCTATTACTTACTGTTGAACCGTTTTCTCTTTTTTCCAGTATTAATTTTATGATGTTTTCTTAGACCTGAGAGGCAGGTAAAGACTGTGCCATACACACTGCATTTATAAGGCTTCTCTCCTGAATCAATTCTTTGATGAGATCTAAGGTGGGCTTCTTGGATAAAGGATTAGTTAAATTCACTGCATTGGTGAAACTGATACTTCTTCCAGTATGAATTTTCTGATGTTTTCTAAGAACTGAGCCACCAGTAAAAGATTTTTCACAGTCACTACATTTGTAAGGTTTCTCTCCTGTATGAAGTCTCTGATGTGTTCGAAGGTGATCTTTCTGGATAAAGCATTTGTCACAGTCACTACATTTGTAAGGTTTCTCTCCTGTATGGATTTTCTGATGTGTTCTAAGATTGGCTTTCTGGATAAAGCATTTGTCACAGTCACTACACTTGTAAGGCTTTTCCCCTGTATGAATTCTGTGATGTCTTCTAAGGTGGGCTTTCCGGATAAAGCATTTGTCACATTCACTGCATTTGTAAGGTTTTTCTCCAGTATGACATTTCTGATGCTTCCTAAGATCTGAGCCAACTGTAAAGGATTTCCCACATTCATTACATTTGTAAGGTTTCTCTCCTGTATGAATTCTCTCATGAGTTCTAAGATTGGCTTTCTGAATAAAGCATCTGTCACACTCACTACATCTGTAAGGCTTTTCTCCTGTATGAATTCTGTGATGTCGTCTAAGGTTGGCTTTCCGGATAAAGCATTTATCACATTCACTGCATTTGTAAGGTTTCTCTCCAGTATGAATTTTCTGATGGGTTCTAAGATCTGAGCCAACTGTAAAGGATTTCCCACATTCATTACATTTGTAAGGTTTCTCTCCTGTATGAAGTCTCTGGTGTTTTTTAAGCTTAGCTTTCTGGATAAAGCATTTGTCACAGTCACTACATTTGTAGGGTTTTTCTCCTGTATGAATTTTCTGATGCATTCGAAGATCTGAGCCAACAGTAAAACATTTGTCACATTCACTGCATTTGTAAGGTTTCTCTCCTGTATGAATTTTCTCATGTCTTCTAAGGTGGGCTTGCTGAATAAAGCACTTATGACATTCACTGCATTTGTAGGGTTTCTCTCCAGTATGAATTCTTTGATGTATTCTAAGAGATGAGCCAACGGTAAAGGATTTCTCACATTCATTACACTTGTAGGTTTTCTCTCCTGTATGAATTCTTTGATGTGTTTGAAGTTGGGACTTCTGGATAAAGCATTTGTCACATTCAGCACACACATAGGATTTCTCTCCTGTATGAATTCTTTGATGTCTTTGAAGGCCTGAAGAGGTGGAAAGGAACTTGCCACATTCATTACATCTGTAAAGTTTCTTTCTGCTGTGGGTCCTGTAATGGTACTGAAGGTTTGACAATGTATGGAAGGACTTATTACATTGTTTACATTCATAAGGTCTCTCTCCTTGATGAATTTTCTCATGTGTTCTAAGACCTAAGCAGTAGATAAAGGATTTTTTACCATCATTATATTTGTAAGTCTCTTCCCCAGTGTGGATTCTATAATGTCTTTTAAAGCCTGATGAATGATAAAAGCATTTACCACATTCTGTACATTTGTAGGGTTTTTCTCCATAATGGATGTTGTACTGTTCTTTGTGGTGTGACAAATACAGAAAGGACTTATCAAATTCAGGAAATTTATAGGGTTTCTCTCCAGGATGAGTCCTCTGATGTCTATAGAGGCTTGAATAGGTCCTGAAGCATTTTCCACATTTCCTGCATTGGTATGGTTTCTCTCCACTACAAATTTGTTTTATCTTAAGTTTATGCTTAGAGATAAAAAATGTATTATACTCTCTATTTTTGTCTTCTTTCTTTCCAGTGTGGATGTGTTGATACTGGCTAATTATGGAACACAAATTTAAACACTTTAAATCTTTATCTTCATATTGTTCTTTTCCAGTGTCCCCACTTTTATATGTCTTTAGGCTTGATGATTCAATGGAGGCATCCCTGTGGTTACTACTTGTGTACTTGCAGCTTTCTGTAGTATCACTTTTATTATAAGGCTTGCCTTGGTAGGTTTCATGAATTATTTTGCCAGGGTCACAACATTTGTAAGACTTCTTTTGGATACTTGCATGCTGATAGACAATATGCTTTGAACCTTGATCCAAGACCTCCTCATATTTACCACATATGCAATGGTTCTCTGGAAAATTAGCACAATTTGGGACAATAAGGATTGATGCTTGATTAAAAGAATTCAGTAACTGATGCCTTCTTAAGTTCTCAAAGACAAATAAACTAGCAATTCCTAAGAATAGAACTCTCAACAGAGGACTTTAGTGTTTCACTATCATTAAATGGATGCTCAGAAGAACCTCCACTCTGATCTCTAGCAAACTGAGATGAAATAATAGTCTTCTCTTTTTAATCTGCATATGTTAAAGAAGGCTGAATGAACAGGGGATCAAACAATAATGCAATTTGAGAAAGAAACTATCCAAACAATCATATGGAGAATGCTCTTTTTGTTGTTTGTGTTTTGGAGAGAGTCACACTGTATAGCCTTCATTGGCTAGGAATTCACTATGTAACCCTGGCTGGCCTGGAATTCACCAGATCCACTTGCTTCAGCCTTCCTAGTGATAGGATTAAAATCATGCTGTGCCAGGACAAGAGACTATATCTCAATTTTTTTTTAAATGAACAAAACAAAACAAACTCCAACAGGTACACCAACATCTCTTTCAATATTTTAACCCCCCTCTTTTGTTTTTGATTTATAGAGACAGGGTTTCTCTCCATTTTTTAAAATCAGAAATAGGTGACTAGCTTAAACCACGAGTAAAGTATCTAAGTATTCCAACAACCAAGTGCTGCACTACAATACATTGCTTTAGAGATTCAATTTACTTTGAACTCTGAAGTTAGGATTAAAAATGAGATGAGACGGTTAGAGAGACTGTACAGTATACAACTTTGGGTGTTCTTGCAGAGAACACTGAAAAAATGTAAAGTTACAGAATTGTTATCAAGAAATTTCCTTCTTTCTGGTAGTCTCTAGACAGGTCAGAGACTGTCTAGAGTCTACATTCATACCCACAAAGTAGGTAAATGCAAACGATAAGCGAGGAATTCTATAAGAAGAGGATTCTTACCTACAAAAACTAGATTGCTGTAATTCTCCCACATTACATCCATGTACAGAGCCCTTTGAGAAGAGTCTAGACATTCCCACTCCTCCTGGGAAAAGTCCACAGCCACATTCCTGAACGTCAACAGATCCTGTAAGGGAAAATTACCTATTTACCATGTGCTGCTGATATAATGTTTTCCAAGGTAAAAGAGACCCAAAGAAATTAGAGACAATTTTGTGATATAGATGAGGTATGACAATTATTCAAACACAAAAGACTTCCAACAACACTCGAGAGATGGTACATATGTTCTGGAAAACCCAAGTTTGGGTCCCAGTATCCACAAGGCACTACAAAATAGATTATAACTCCAGTTCCATTAGATTCAATAACTCTCTTCTGAACTTTACAAGAAAGATGCACACATATTACTCATGTACGCATTCAGGGAAATATACCCATTAAGTAAAAGTGAAAGTTAATTTTAATAAAAGACATATTCTAGAATATTCATATTCTATATTATACTTTCTATCTCTGTGAAAACAGTATGATATAACAAACTCACAATCAGCAAACTCTGAGGGCATATAAGCTATACATTTGAGGTCCAGATGAAGGAATATACCTTTATGAAGGCTGTGTTGAAATCAAACAGGATCACACTGTTGCAATTCAGTTATGAGTAAAACTGTGATTCCATTGTTGACTTTGTTCAAATATGGATACTGGATCAATCCTGCCTGCAGCTGGGACTCACCTGAATCAATTCTAACACACTCAGCTGAGATCCTGAGGTATAGGTACAATTGTACATCATTTATAAAACATAAGAGGTAGAATATGGAATGTGGAAATCATGGATGAATAAAAAGTCATGAATAAAAAGTTTGGGTTTCTTTATCAACAGTAAGTAGGGTAACATCATTGCATAATCCAACCTTCCAAACAACACAAAGAATCAAATACTTTGTGAAGTTACTATATGAGAATATTTTCAAAATCATCAAGAACAGAAGAATCACCATTAAACACCATCAATACAATCTATATTTTTCTGTAAGTCAACAAAACCCACACAGATGAACAATTTCAGAAACTGCTGAGGGCTAGCCATGCAGGGGGAACAGCAAAGCAGTTTTAGAACACCTGGAATGCGGCCCACCGATTAGCACAATCAAGATGGGTAAGCCTTGGGAGGCACAGTCCGAGAATAGTGTGTCCTGGGGATTTTACGTTGTTATTTTAAGCTCTGCTTACTGCCCTTGTGGTTACCACATCCCTCATAATACGTGAGTTGTATGAAAACTCATCAGGGCTTCCAGCCTCTCACTGGGCAGTATCATTGGCACTTCAGTAATAATGCTTGATCTTTTCCAGCCATTGCTGCTGGATCAGATTAATGATTCAACCACCATCCTCGGAAAGAATTTGGAAAAATAGATTGTTTAGTAAGGTTAGGTAAAGTTGATTTTGTCAGTGGCTTGGATATAGAAAACCTTCAGAAACAATTCAAAGTTCAGAAAAGTATAATCTTAATAGTTGAGCTAAGGACTTTTTGAGGTTAGGGAGCAAGAACAATACCCTAATTAGCACTGGCTGATGTGACTCTCTTATTGAAGCTTAGCTGGTGATTAGGTGATGAATAATTTCTTGTACCCATTTTGCCCTCATCTTCCTTATTATGATTTATAAAAATCATTAATGAGTAGATGTACACCTTGAGGATTTAAAGTAGAAAACACTGATTTTTTAATAAAAAGTTTAGATTTGTGATTTTTTTAAAGATTTTTTATAAGATTACTTTTTAAAATAAGTGATTCTTTCTTTATAACCTCAAATTGTAGCCTGCCAATAAAGAGAAACTGGCTAAAAAAACAAAACAAACAAACAACAACAACAACAAAAAACCAAAAAACTATCTTGCTTGCTTACACTTTGTTAATTTATAACAGGTTGCTTAGTTATGAATGTATATGGGTTCTTGTATTTCGTTTTCTTCATTGATAATATGCAAAACATTTGATCATGTGAGGGTATTGGGGAACATGTTTTTCTTTATGCATGTGTGTATATGTGTATTTATATAAAGTTGGTTAGAACTCACTTTTGGAATTTCTTCCATCCACCCAATGTGTGAATGTGTATGAATGTATGTATGAATGTATGTATGTATGTATGTATGTATGTATGTATGTGTATGAGTGAAATTGCTGAAGCTTGTTGGAACTTGCTCGTTGGAGCTTGATTATCCGCTAAGTATGTGGGTGTTAGCATAGATTCTTTCCCTCTTTTCCCTTTTCCTTTTTGTTCTTTGCTGGCTACAAATAGTTCCAGCCCAGAGAATCAAGCTTCGTATCCTAAGAAAAAAGTCTGTTGAGTGATCAGTCACTGACTCTACACACGCTGCCTCAGTCTACCCTGAAACAAGAAATTCCATATGGGGTTTGCTACAGCATAGTTAGAAAAATATGTGTAAATAAATGTCCCATGTGACAAGGCATTCAGATGAAGTAGAAAGATTTTCTGTGATCGAAGTGATTGTATTTAGTTGTGTGAGAAAGATCCTAAATCTTCATTAATTTTGAATACATTATTGCTCACATAATTGTCTCAACTGAAAATCTGAATTTTTAATTTCAATGCTATTCTTTTCTTTGGTATTTGAGCTCAATCATCTAAAATGTTTTTATATTTCATAGCTAAGTATCATTTATGATGCTTTCTTCATTTTAGAAATGATAGAAGATGAAAGGTTATACCCTGGCGCCATCATGAATGCACATCTGAGATGTAAACCTAAGGGATAAGAGATGCCTCAGAGCTATCTGTTCCTGTTACTGTCCCTGAAGAGAAATTATACTTTCATTTTCTCTACATACATGGTACCTGATGCTGCTGTTTTACTCCTGTACCAAGGGTTTGTTGCCAACTTTGGGGCTCCATGGGCATCAGTGGAAGTATGCAGTACAATAAAGATATTGTAGATAAAAACATGTAGATAAGCACTCATATACTAAATAAAAAACATTTTTTTTTAAATAAAAAATCTGTCCATTGCAAATTCTCTGCAGAATCTTTACTTATGTAAGACACAGTTTCAGGGAAAAGGAAATATACGGGCTGAGGGAAGACTTCCTACTTCAAAAGAAGAGAGCAGAGTTGTTAAAGGGCCATTGACTTACGCTTGAAAATAGATGGCTTATGCTCAGAACCAAGTCAATAACTCTAGAAAATGCTTACTAATATATTCCACATGATGCAATATAGAAGTGTGAACAGGACTGCTTACAGCTTGTCTGAAATTAAAACAAAAGACAAATAGAAAATACTGATCTATCTATTGTGAAATTATCACTGAGCATTGGAATCAAGAGAATGATGTGAGCAATACTTCTCCTGAGACAAATAGTTTTCAGATATCAACACACCCGTAGGTACATCATCCCTGTATAATATCAAATAGCAAAGAGAAAATCTACTATACTTCAATTTGCATCTCCTCATAAAAACATTAGTTTTATAGCAAGAGCAAGCCACATAGTCCTTCCATTATTTGGGTTCTCTAGGAAGCGAAAATATTTACTATTGATTCAAAACAGTGAGTCTCTCCTATTTCTACTTCTCCATAAATTGCTCAGTGACGTACACCAAAAATTCCATTGTTTCTGTGCTTATTTTCATAAGTTGGTTCTGAAAACCTTACCATCCCTGAAATGCAATGTATATAGCCCATGAGACCTGCCTTGCTCATTAATATATTAGGACAAGAGTCCATCCTCTGTAGGATATTTATTTGATCATCAATTACAATGGAAATGTAATTTCCATTCAGAATTACAGGTCTTAAGTACATGAAAAATATCTGACCTCATAATAATAATCCAGGGAGGATACAATGGGACCAGGCTATGCTATGTAGGTGACAAAAAGTAAAGGCTTAATTTTAATTATCAGAGAAAAAAAAAGAAGAACAAAAATCATAGGAAATAAACATTTCAGATAACTTTATCAGAGGCAGGGAATTAAAGGCTTGCATAATTTCAACAAAAAACAATTTTCAAAGTAACGTGGACACAACACTGACCTGGGGCACATTTATTGGAGAAACATCCATTCTTTCTATTGCTCTTCTCTGAGTTTCTGTCTCAGGAACAATGACTGGAACTCCTCTTGACATTTCACATCAATATGCCAAAAATTAAAGTTAAAATTAATACAATCCTGTTATAAACAATGCTAACCCATATAAGACAACCCCAAAACAAAAAAGATACCAGAAGTACTGTCAACATTCTTAGAGACAGAAAAGCTATTTAGAGTGATGAAAGAAAATAACTGTGGATCTTATCATTGAACACAGAAATATTGGCTCTTAAAATTCATGAAGAAAAAAGTACCTTGAAGAAAGTTATGGAATAGTACAGGTTATCCACTCAAACAATACTAAAGATAATAATTAAAGATAAACTATACACAAAAAAATTAGAGAGAAATTATCCATGATAATTTTACATAAAGAATAGATAAATAAAGGAGAGCTTGGAATAAGATAACATGTCCAACTCACAAAAACAACAAACTACTATTTCTAACTGGAGAAACAAAAAATACTTCTAATAATTTTTATAATTGGAAGTGTCTAAGACAAAGTTCAACAAGATTTTCTGATGAACTCTTAAAGCAACTAGGAAGAAACAGAGCACAGCTCAATAGTTATACCAAGGCCCATAGTCTAGTGCAGAGAAACAATGAACAGAATTAGCAGGAAAATTTTAAGAAGAGGAAGATGCATGCCTTTTCCAGTCTGCTTTACTCCAGAGGCTTAAGAGTAAGCTAGAGAAATCTGAATAGGACAAAGGAGAAGGAGACACTGGGAGGAAAGAAGGGTGCCAAACTTGTTTTTAATGATCATAATGTCACACAGAAAACTTTCCACAGATACCATGTGAAAAAAATCTTAAGAGTTCTGTCTTAACTATTATAGAAAAACACAAAACTAACACACAAAATGATTAGTTTTCCTTAAAATGTATAATGACAATTTGAGAAGTTAGAAACTTAAATCATTCAGGTAGCTTCAGAAAGAACTAAAAATAAGTCTAAATAGTATTGACTTCATTTCTATGAGGAAATATTAAGTCACTCAAGAAAAAATGAAAACAAGTATACACAAAGAAATGGACTACCATGCACTTTTGACAAATGACCTGGTGTAAATGTTTATATTACTAACAGCAATAAGCAGAGTTGATATAATTCCCATACACCAAATACTGACATTTTTCACAAAAGTAGATATGGAAACAGTCACATGGGCACAAGAAAATCACAAATATCAATGTGAAGAGCTCAACTCTAGAAGAAGGTAAGAAAAGTTTTCTTTTTAGGACTTAACTCAGCCTCTTAAAAAATATGCAATTTTAAGAGAGAGTGGAATTAACATGGGTTCTTCTTAGTCATTTTCAATAAAGAATTTTGTACAATTATTAAAATATTTTTAAGATCCCAAAACAAAATATTCAGAGCTACAGCTTTGCAACTTTATTTTCACAGAAACTAGTGTAAAGAGAGCCCATGAAAAAAAGATATAAAATCCCTTCCAATTATTAAAAAAATAAATTAATGAGAGGGCTCCTTCAGCTGAGTTTCTGGAGGGGAGAGGAGCCCCACAAAGAGACCAACAAAACCAAATGATCTGAGCCCAGGGGGTCCTGCAGAGACTGATGTACCAATGGAGGCAAAGCATGGAGAAGACCTAGACCCCCTGCTCAGATGTGGCATATTGGCAACTTGATCTCTATGTGGATCTCTGAGTGAGGGGAACAGGGGCTTCCTCTATCATGAACTTGGTTGTCTGCTCTTTGATCACTCACCCCTGGTGTTGCAGCCTTGCCTGGCCAAGGAGGAAGAGGATCCAGGCAGTCCTGACAAACTAAGGGCAGATGGCAATGGTGGAGAACTCCCATTTGCAGTGGACTAGGAGAAGGGGATGAGGGAAAGAGGGAAGGTGGGACTGGGGGAGTTGAGGGAGGGGGCTTACATCAGGATATATATTGAATAAATTGTGAAGAAAAAAATAAAAATTTAATAAAAAAAAAGGTAGAGAACACTGGTGGCAGCCTTACCTGACCTGTCCTTCCATCTCCTTGCATCTCACAGATTTTCTCCCTTTAACCTGCTTCTCCCATTCTTTGCTCTATCTCAACCACAAGCTATACCTCAGATATTGAGCTAGACAGCCTACAGATCCTCTTTTCTTCCAGATCCAACACCACAAGCTTACCCCAGCTCTTCAACTTAACATCTGTAGAAGCCTCCTGGCTCCCATTTCCTGTGGACCCCACAGAACTTCCTCTTCCAATCTCCTTCCCCACACTCTTTGCTTTGGCCCAGCCTCCAATCCCAGAGGACACTATTTGCTAACCCAAGGGCCACTCCTGTCAGGGAAACAAGTAGGCTGACAGTATATCCACACTTCTTCTTTTTTTCCTCCCAATATCCAATATCCCAATCTCATCCTCAGCTCTGTAGCTGAAAACCCTGCTGCAATCTCCCTTTCCTTTTAGACACCAGCCCCAAGAATCACAAAGATCTTCTCTTCCACCCTACCTTCCCCCAATTCATCCCAGTATTCAAACCTCCCAAACCAGCAGGCACCCACTGAAAAAAAAGGCAGTGTTCTGGTCAGAGAAACGGGGACACTAACTGGAGATCTTCATCAGCCCCTCCTTTCTGTATCCAAGAAAGGCACCTCAGCATCAAGATAGACATTACCTCAGGGAAAAAACTTAAAAACATATTTCAAGCAAATGGGCCTGTGAAGCAAGTTGGTATAGCCATTTTAATATGTAACTAACTAGATTTCAAACCAAAATTAATTAAAAAGGGATATAAAAAACTCACTAAAGGAAAAATCCATCAAGATGACATTTCAATTCTTGATATCTGTGCACCAAATAAAAGAACACCCAAGTTTATAAACGAAATACTACTGCAGCTTAAATCACATATTGAGCATCACACAGTAATAGTGGCAGATTTCAATACCCTACCCTAACCACAAAAACTAAACAAAGAGAAGCTGGACCTAGCAGACTTTATAAAACAAATGGTCCTAACAGATAGTTACAGAACATTTCAGCCAAACACAAAAGAATATACCTTCTTTGCACTTCATGGAAACTTTCTTCAAGGATGTGCACATTCTTCAATACAAAGCAAGTCTCAAAAAAATTCAAGAAAATTGAACTACCTCCCTGAATTCTATCAGACCACCACTGAATATCAACAACAAGATAAGCAACAGAACACTTACAAATATATGGAACCTGAACAACTCTCTACTAAACGAATAATGGATCAAGACAGAAATAAAGAAATTAAAGACTTTCTAGAAGTCAATAGAAATGAATGCACAGCATAACCAAACTTATGGGACAAAATGAAAGCAGCTCTATGGGGCAAGTTCATATTACTAAGTGCCTACAAAACAAAACAAACAAACAAACAAAGAAAAAAAACAAAAAACCTGTAAAGACTTCATCCTACCAACATAACAGCACATCTGAAATCTCTAGCACAAAAAGAATTGATCTTACCCAAGAGGAGTACACAAGAAAGTATCAGACTCAGCGCTAAAATTAAAATAGAAGCAAGAACACTACAAAAACCAAAAACAAAAAAACAAACAAACAAAAAAAATCAGAGTCGATTCGTTGGAAAAAAAATCAAGAAGACAGACAAACCTTATCCAAACTTAAGAAAAGGCAGAAAGAATATTCAAATTATCAAAATCAGAAATGAAAACATATAACAACAGGTACCCAGGGAATCCGGAGAATTATAAGAACATACTTAAAAAAAAAAAAAAAAAAAAAAAAAACTACTCCACCAAACGGGAAATCTAAAAGAAATGGATAATTTCTTGATTCATACCAGACCAGATAAGCAATTTAAACAGACCTAGTGAAAAAAAGTAGTCCTGGACCAGATGGTTTTAGAGCAGAATTTTAGAGTCAGTGCCAATACTCCATAAACTATTCCACAAAAATAAAAGAGAAGGAACAGGGCCCAATTCATATTATGAGGCCACAGTAACTCTGACACCAAAACTTCATATTGATGCAAAAGAGAATGACCAATTTCTCTTACGAACAAAGACAGAAAAATAGCCAATAAAATATTTGCAAACCAAATCTAAGAACACATCAAAAACAACACTGGCCATAAATAAGTTAGCTTCATCTCAGAGATGTAGGGATGGTTTAATATATGAAAATCAATAAATGTAATCCACCATATAAACAAACTGAAAGAAAAAAATCATGAGCCATTTTATTAGAAGCAGAAAAGGCCTGTGAAAAAATGTAACACCCTTCCATAGCAAAAGTCCTCTAGAGATTAGGCACACAAGGGACATACTTAAACAGATAAGAGATAAGAGATATCAACTTAA
The DNA here is from genome assembly GCF_030254825.1 of Meriones unguiculatus. Classification (NCBI taxonomy): domain Eukaryota; kingdom Metazoa; phylum Chordata; class Mammalia; order Rodentia; family Muridae; genus Meriones; species Meriones unguiculatus. The sequence goes on along the minus strand of NC_083361.1, from coordinate 37,502,512 downwards.
ATCAACTTGAATGGAGAGAAACTCAAAGCATTTCCAGTAAAATCAGGAACAAGGCAAGGTTTTCCACTCTCCATATATATTCAAAATAGTACTTGAAGTTTTAGCTAGAGCAATAATACAATTGAAGGTGATCAGGGAGATAAAAACTGAAAGAGAAGTCAGAGTATCTTTATTTGCAGATGATATGTTAGCACATATAAATTCAACTTCTACAGCTGATATAGACCATCAGTAAAGTAGTTGGATACAAGAGTAACTAAAAAAAAAAAAAAAAAAAAAAATTAGTAGCTCTCCTATCTACAAATGACAAACAGACTGAGAAATAAATTAGGGAAAATAGCCTCAAAAATATAAAATATCTTGGGTAACTCTAACCAAGCAAGTGAAAGACTTTTATGATAAAAACTTCAGCTCTTTGAAGAAAGAAATTGAAGAAGATATCAGAAGATGGATAGACCGCCTGTGCTCATGGATGGATAGGATTAGCATAGTAAAAATGGCCATTCTGCCAAAAGCAATCTACATATTCAATGGAATCCCTGACAAAGCTCCATTTTGTTTTGTTTTTGTTTTTTAAATAGAACTTGAAAGGACAAATCTTCCATACCTCATATGGAAAAACAAAAAACCCAGGAAAGAAAGCTAAAACAGTCCTGAACAATAAAAGACCTGATTGTCAGTCTCACCATTCCTAATTTCAAGTTATAACTACAGACCTATAGCCATGAAAACCACACAGCATTGGCAAAAAAAAAAAAAAAAAAAAAAAAAAAAAAAAAAAAAAAAAAAAAAAAAACAGACACATTTACCAATGGAACGGAATTGAACACCCAGACATAATTCCACACATCTTGTTTTCAGTAAAGAAGCTAGACTACACCCTGGGGGGAGGGGGGGAAGAAAGCATCTTCCAGAAATGGTGCTGATCAAATTGGATGTCCACATGTAGAAGAATGCAAATATATTCATATCTATCACTCTGCACAAAATTCAAGTCCAAATGGGTCAAAGCCTCAGCATAAAAACAGATATACTGAACCTTATACAAAAGAAAGTGAGGAAAAGCCTTGAACTCACTTGCACAAGGGAAGACTTCCTGAACAGAGTACCAGTAGCACAAGCAGTAAGATCAACAATTAATAAATGGACTGAGTGTGGGAGATTTGCGGTGGTGGTACTCGCCTTTAGTCCCAGCTCTCAGGAGGCAGAGGTAGGTGACCTCTGGGCTCAAGGCAACCTTGTCTACAAAAAAGCCAGGGCTACACAGAAAAACCCTTTGTACAATACCCAAAAACAAACAAACAAACAAATCGTGGGGCTGGAGAGATGGTTCAATATTAAGAGTACTAGCTGCTCTCCCAGAGGACCCAGGTTCAATTTCCAGTACCCACATTTCCTCAAAAATTCCTGTTTCATGCCCAGACAGCTAGGAGTGTATATTGTTAATAACCTGCTGACCTTTGTTATCTATAAAGCCAGAATTTGCCCAAATACTCCAGAATGTTCATCCCAGACTCACCTTCCCTAGACCTATATCTTTAGCTTTGTTTCTCAGTCAATAGAGCCATTCTTTGGAATAGATTTCACATATATTTTATGGCTTGCTGTGCTGTGCTGTATGCTGTATGTGAGACCTGGATGACCAACACCATGCCAGATCCTTCCCTAAGTCCTTAAACTAATGTATAGAGCCTATCTTTAGAATCTACCCTTTTGGAAGAAATATCAAGTATTTTGAGTGGAATTTCAATGTAATTATGCCTCCATGTGCACTGGGGTTTGAATTACACCAGGAAATGTATTTCTAAAGAGTACTGTGTTTAGACAGGCTTACAATAAACTGCCAGGTGTCAGATTCTCTAGAAGTCTGAGCCAGCACCAACTAGGGTCAGCCTGACCAGAGTGTTCCTTTTTGCTTCTTGCAGTTTGTTTCTCCAAGCCATGATGCTTACAGGGATTCCCACACTCTTAACCTCTGAGCCATGTCTCCAGTGTTCAGGAACTTCTTAATAATTCAAGTTGAAAATCAATAATTATGAATAAAGCTGCTACAAACATGGTTGAACAAATGTCCTTGTTGTGTACTTGAGCATCTTTTGGATATATGCCTAGGAGTGGTATAGCTGGATCTTGAGGAAGCACTATTCCTAATTGTCTAAAGCTAGGGTCAGATGGAAGGGGAGGAGGACCTTTCCTATCAGTGGACTTGGAAAGGGGCAGGGAGGAGAAGAGGGAGGGAGGGTGGGACTAGGAGGGAATGAGGGAGTGGGCTACAGGGGGATACAAAGTTAGTAAACTGTAACCAATATTAAAAAATAAAAATTTAATTAAAAAAAGAAATTCAATAATTACTATGTCAATTCTGATCTTTCAGTCCCTGGATGCTACCAATTTTCTTTGTGAAAATCAACTTTATAGTTCCAAGTGAAATTCAGTTTGTATGACATATGTCTAGATGCCTAGCTTATTTAACTATATGTTATATCTTATGTTAATCCTGTGTCACAAAGTAAGCCTTCATTCTGCATGTCTGGCAACATTTTTTTTTAGTTTACATAATTCTGCCACATATGCGTATATACACCCAAACACAGATATATCACATCTATATTGCATTTATGATTTATGTCATCTCCCATAATTTTCTTGATAGTTAATAGACATTTTCATGATTTTTTTTTAATTAAAGAATTTTAGGTTAAGTATGGGAGAGCAGATGCTACTCATCATTAACCTCATTCCCAAGGGATCATATCTACTATTTCCCCACGATTTCAGAGGAATTGCTCTACTTTTTTCCATAATTTTGGAATAATACATTCAAATTTTATAAATGATTAAATGTAAAAACCACAGTGAAGAGACTGTTCAAAGATCAAAGCAAATAAAAGAACTCAAATTTTTAGAAACAAACTGCAGATATTTATGAATTCCTTGAGAAATTTAAAAGATACTCAATGAGCTAAGCAAAAAGAGTAAGTGAGGTTAGTTAGGAAATGTACAATACAAAAAACAAAGCTAAAGCAATGCAAAGATTACAGACTGTAGGTCAGAAAGCAACAATATGAGGAAATAGAGAACTTCTTAACTTTGAGGAAGGAAAGGAACAGCACTCAACACCTCTACTCATCCAACCCAGCAGAAACCAGAGGACACAGGAATGGAGAACTCCTGGTCTTTAAAGCAACAAAAGGGAAAGGCCTAATGACTAGCAATAGAAATGGGATCTGTCCTCTCTCAACAGAAGGTGGTTCCATGAGACAATCAGTGGCACTCAAAGCAGCAACATGGAATTCAAGGGCAGTGTAGGGATAAAGGTGAATTGCAGCAAACGCAAAAGTTCCTGTGAATAGTACCACATGTAGCCAACTGTCCTCACAGAAGAATATGCAAGACCTACAAGGACTTTAAAAGCACTGCAGTTTGAGAGTGAAAATGTAAGTCAATGTATTTGGTTTTTCAATGCATTTCACACACGAGCATCATGGAAGAGTTATATGTGAGTTAGGAAACCTTAACTTGCAGCCCTTAATCCCAAGTCTTGGCAATCAGGAACTACTTATGTGTCCTTTCCATATCCTACTCAGTGAGGAGGTTCTGAGACCTGGGGTCTGTCATATAACAAAGTAAGAAAACTGTGGTACTTAATACAATTCACTTTCCTTCCACAGCAGATTTCTCTGTGTGGAATGCTGGGTAACAACATTGTCCTGTATTGTAAAGTCTTCCACAATTAGGGAGGATCCTCTCAAAAGTTTCTGCTGTATTTCTAACTAAATTGTCAGTATGATAAACCATCTTTTAACACATTCCGGTCGGCACGGAATGTTCTCTCGCTCTGGGCCCCATGAACACAACTTTAGTTCTCATCCATAAGGATGATCTCTAACTCCTCCAATGTTGGTATGAGCTGTCTGCTGTCCTGTCACATATCCAGACTCCATATTTACTCTCACACTAGGAGGGAGTCACTTCCAAGAGTTCTTTCCTGTATTGTTATCTTGAATCCTTATGCAATTCCTCTAGAACATTTCCAGTTTCCTCCCACGCCCCCCCCCCCCGTTTTTTTTTGTTTGTTTGTTTTTAATGTATATGAGTGTCTTTGCCTGTGTGTAAGTCTATGCACCTCTTACATGAAGTGCCTGCAGGGGCCAGAGGAGAACAATTGGTCTCCTGGAACCTGAGTTATAGAAGGGTGTTAAATATCCCTGCAGGTAAAGGAAACTGACCCTAGAATCTGCAAGAGTAACAGCTGCGTTTACTGCTGAGCCACCTCTGCAGCTCATTGTTCATCATGATGTATTTAGCTACTTACTGTGAAGACTTAAATCCCCAACAATGATACATAATTCATGGAGCACTGAAGATACTTTTCTTAGAGTTTCAGGGTGAGTACAATGTCAAAAAAGACAGTCCATAGAGGTGGGTGATAAAGACATGCTCAGAAATTTTGGCAGCAAGAGGTGCTGGTTGTGAAAGACATTTGTCAATACTTACATGGCTGAGGGCTTCCAAAAATAAGAAGTCAATATGAAATACAACATAAAAAGATACTAAAAACATTTTGTTGAAATTAATGAAAGAGACTCAAAGATAATACAATGAGTCAAGGCAAGACTTGTTTCTGTGAAGACATGAAAGTACTGAGGAAGCATTTTTCAACTAATCCTTAAGCACTGGAAGTAAGCTGAAAGGGGGCACTGTAAGGTGTGCCAATCACGCCAGTGTTACCTCACGGAATGCTGTAGAAGTCGTATGCAAATGACAAAGGAAGAAGGAAAGGATGAGTTCCTAGAGACAAGTGAACAAATCAACCTTTGTATCATAAAACTAGATCACACACGTGCAAGTGCTGAGACTGAAGCAGGAAGATTTTCCTCTTAAAGTCTGTGAGGACTGGAGAGATCCTGCACAAAACTCTTTCTTTTAGACAAACTAATGACAAAAGGAGAATATTGCACAAAACACAAAGAAAAAGAACATGAAACAGAATAAAAGCTGACTTCATGCCAACAATGCAGGACTGTTTTAACACCTACAAACTATTTAACGTAAGATACCAAATACATAGAATCAGTGAGAGAAAAAATTAGACATGTCAATAGACCCAGGAAAGGCCTGTGGCAAATATCACATTTGCTCAGTATAAAGGCTATGAAGAATGTGAAAATGAACATACAAAGATAAAGACAAGACACAACTAAAATTAACACTACAATTGAAGGACAACTGGAATCACTCGACTGGAGTAAGAACAGAGGAGTTCCCTTCCCTCCACACTACCTCAACACAGTGCATCAGTGGGTAAGCTGTTCAAGAAAAACAGAGAAATTTAAAGGGGAAACTATAAGAGAGTTAAGAAAGCAGGTCGACCTCCTACAAAGAAAATAGAACTGCCACCCAAAGACTATAAACACCTGTGAGAAAGCTCAGATCTGATGGCTCTCTTATCGACCTACAACATTACTTTTTTTTTTTAACATGCCAACAAGAAAATACTGAGAAGTCAGCAGACCACCCAAAGTGTCTAAAAATATCGTGGACTCCCTGGTGTCAAAAACTGCTATGTAGGCTGGGCAGGGGCAGAGTTATCAATGGGCATACCCAGATTTAGATCCTCTGTGACATAATCCTAACATGCCAGGCAAGGCATGACCACTGATATAGTGGCAAGACTATTTTCTGGGTTAGAGAAGGTTTCCTGGTTTGGTCAGAGGCCAGGTCCACAGCAGGAAATATATGGATGATACTGGAAACCAGGCTGAAAGCTGAAGATGAGAAAGGTCACAGGCCAGAGAAGAGAATCCACTATATTTTGCTACACGTACAAATATTTAAACTACTTTTAAATGACTCAGCTCACCCCCATAGCCTGCTGCTTCTTTTAGCATGGGTCAAAGAAACCTTGTTTTCAAAGAGCAACAGTTATTTCTGAGACTCACATACTGAGAACAGGTGACTGCTCACTGCACAGCCTATTATTGGGAATCCTTAGTCCCACATATAAACCATTGGGAACATGATAGAAAAGGAGCCAAAAAGAATGTAAGAGTTGGAGGATGGGGAGGTGATGTATGAAAAACTCTTGTGGTATGTATGGCATGGCAAGTAGAATTATGAACACACGATGACCTGGTAAACTGGCCCAAAATCGTACACGAAATAAGAAGGTGACTAATGAAACAAAAACATGGCTAACCAGGGATAGGAAAGAGAAGGGGTAAAGCGTGTATGTGTGTGGGTATGTGTATGGGAATGGAAAAAGGATAATGGTGAGTGATTAAACCTATGTATGATTACATATCAATATTTATTAATTACAAAAGATAAAACTTAAACTGATAGGATTTAAGAGAGATACCAATGCCTATTAGAGGCAGATTTTTTTAATTCTTTATTAATTACACTTTATTCACCTTGTATTGCCCCTGTGGTTCCTTCCCTCCTCCCATCCCAATCTCTCCCTTCCTCCACCCTCTGCATGCATGCCCCCCCCCCAAGTCCACTGATAGGGGTGGACTTCTTTTCCTTCCTTCTGATCCTAGTCAATTAGGTCTCATCAGGAGTGGCTGCCTTGTCTTCTTCTGTGGCCTGGTAATGCTGCTTCCCCCTCAGGGGGAGGTAATTAAAGAGCAGGCCAATCAGTTCATGTCAGAGACAGTCCCTGTCCCTATTACAATGGAACCCACTTGGACACTGAACTGCCATGGGCTACCTCTGTGCAGGGGTCTCAGGTTATCTCCATGCATAGTCCTTGGTTGGAGTATCAGTCTCAGGAAAGACCCCTGTACTCATATTTTTTGGTTCTGTTGCTCTCCTTGTGGAGTTCCTGTCTAGAGGCAGATTTTTTTTTTATCACCTATGTAATCAACCAATTAGAAAACTTTTATACTTACTGTTGTTGCTTCTATCTATTTGATTAAAACTGAACAGTAAACAAAAAGTAGTTTTTAAAAGAAGTAATAAAACAAAGGAAAAAACTAAGCACACGAGAGACCTCTTGAGTGAAAACTTGAATTCAGTGAAGAAATTGAGAATGATACAAGAAACTCTTGCATGATCATGGAACAGAACATATTATTGTGAAAATAACAATGTTAAAAGATTTATATGATTAACTCAAAATCTATGGCAATCAAGCTCCCCATGATTTGCTTCACTGATATAGTAAAAGAAATCCCTACAAACTTACATGGGAGTATGCAGACCCTAAAGTGCAGAACCACCCTAGACACATAGAGCAAAGCTTTATTCATCTCAGCGGTGATTTCAGATGACACTGTAGACACAAAGGGAAAACAGTACCACTCGAGTGACAGAAGAGTAGACATATATATGATGAACATATATAGAACCAGGCCAAGCAGCTGAACTTCACACACACACACAAATAGCAATAATAAAATAAAATTTAAAAAATAAAATTAAAAAAGGCAAACACATATGCTACAGAATAGAAAACTTCATCAACAAATGGTATTGGCAAAAGCAAATACCTAATTATAAAAGAATGAAACTGGATCCAATTCAACAAGTTGTGAAATCTGCAGAGTAACACCGGAGGAAATAAGTCCATATATAGACTTAGGTATATTTATTTTCTATATGGAACTGCAAACTGACAAGACACAAGAGCAAGAACGCAAAAACAGGAATGCATGCAATTAAAAACTTGCACGAAAGTGGTAGTAATTAACAGTATGAAGAAACAACCTACAGAATGAAGAAGTTATTATAATGAAATTAGCAAATTTTTTATAGTATAATACATAAACAGATTTGTATCAAGAATTTAAGAAACACAAAGCAAATAGATAATATTGTAATCAATAAATAAAAAAAACCCAGCATGTTCAAAAGCAATTAAAATACCCAAAATATACAAAGTACATGCTCCATAAGTTTAGTCATGAAGAAAACGCTTAACTAATGTACACTGTGATCTCCTTTCTGCCTAGTCAGTGTCCACACTCAAGGTCCTGAACAATAACAAATGCTGGAGAAAATGCAGGAAGAACAGAGAAACATGGTGTCCACAGAGATCCAATCACTGAAGCCACCAGGCAAGCCAGCATGTAGCTTCTGGAACAACCAAGCAAGTAGAAAGAGAAATGCTAGAGAAGATGCTTCTCAAGTTTATAAAAGATGCCACTAAAGTTTGCAAAGTATCAACAATATAGAAAGGAACTCAGAAAGAGGAAAAGAAACATAAGAAATAGAGGGAAATTAGCAAAATTAGTTTGTGTTTATATTTTCCTTCAGTGATTTCTTGAAATGTATGTGTATATTGTTACCCAAACCAAACATGAAAATGTTCAAAACACCCTCAAACACCCTAATATATATAGTATAGAAAAGTGTGTATATATATATATAAATTCATAGAATATATATTCTATGAATATTTACACACATATATACACATATATATTCTATAAAAGCATTTGCCTCAAGTATAAGAATAAAAAATGCTAAGAGCCAAGGAAAATTTTTAAAAAGATATGCTTGAAAACTGTTGGTCATAGCAACTTACAAAAAAAAAAAAAAAGAAAAGAATTTTAACAAATGATCAAATGGTCCCCTTGCCAGAAAGCTCTGTGATCAATATAAGTGTATTTCACAAAATAGTTTCCAAATGCATGAAGCAATCAATGATGAAATTGTAGGAAAAAAAAGACAGTGATGCAGAGAAACTTCAACATCTACCATTCAGGGATGCTGTAAATCAGAGAGGACATTAGTGAAAGACAACCATAAACAGCACAGAAAACTCATAATGCTTAGCAGGTCTCCACAGAATCATGACCACAGCAGCAGAAGATGCCCAGTCTTCTCAAACTTTAACCAGCATTTTCCAGTGTGGCCATGTCTTAGAAACAGAACAAGTCCTCAAACCTAATAAAGATTAATGTTTAAAAAATGTCTTCTCCAAGAATCAGTAATGCTGACACAAACAGTAAATAGAAAACAGAATACATAAAAGACATGTGAATACTGAATCACTGCTAGCATGTTCTCATTCAAACAAAGAAAGAAATGTAAAAGGATATTTCTGTTCTGTAAAGATTCTAAGTGATGTGAACCAAGATTGTATAGGCATCTTCATATGAATAGATAAAATCTTCCTAAAATTTACAAAATTGTGAGAAACCACAAAGACTTCAAAAGTTGTGAGAGAAGAATCAAACCAACAGATGATTTCAAAACATATAAAAACTGTAGCTAAAAACCATGGACTGATGGCAGGGGATATCAATGAGAAGACAAAGTAGGCAGAGTTTGATGCTCTGGACAGATATTAAGCAAAGCTTATCAAAATCCTACTGGCTTATTTTAGGAAATAAAACCTGAAGGAACTACAAGATATTCCAAAATACTCTGTTGAGAGCAAAAAAAAAAAAACAAAAAAAAAAACAAGAGGCATCAATGTTTCTAACTAAACACTATATTAAAATCAAGGTAATAAAGCCTGTTAATATTAGTATGAAGACATATGCAACAATGTGAATGGAAGGGGAAAAGCATCACTCATATGCAAAAACAAATAAAATTATATTTGCCTTTAAGTCTTACCTTGAGATTCTTCTAACACCTACAATAGTATAATCCTGAGATTATGCTCAGTGGAATTCGCTAGAATCATTTCTAATGAATTAGAATGTGGCATAACTGATTTCTTGTCCTCTTTCTATTGTCACTTGAGGCCATGGCCATCTAAATCCCTGTAACATACCTGGATTCTTTGCTACAGTCTCCTCTCTCTTCAACATCCAGGGCTCTATGTTCTTCACAGGTGAGCAGATCTGGCTGAGCACTGCAAGGCCTGAATATGAGAACAACATTCTTCAGAAAGTACTTGGAACTTTTCAGGGAACAAAAATGAAAGACGCTAACACCTGCCAAAAGGATAAACTTAAAGGAAAGAGAAAATATCAGGAAAAATGTCAAATTTTCTCTTAAGATTTCACTTTAAACATTTCACACACATGCTGAATAGTTTTCCCAGGAACCCTAAGGAGGAGCTAGGGAGACTGCAAGGAAACTATTCTCGCTCTCCTGCACTTCTCCAAAAGGAGATCTCTGCAAAAAGTGCCATCAGCAGGGTCTAGGAATTCACTCTTGTCCTACAAGAAGTCCACATTTACAGCACTGAATGTTAACAAACCCTGCAATAAAACAAACCAAACCAAACAGAAAAAACAGTTTAGCATGGGCTGAGTGCTTTTCCTAAACCAAGGAGTCATTTCTCTCATACAGGTGAGTGAACATAATTATTCAAAAGATGCTTTCTAATTTTGTTTTACTCTAAAGTGTATCTGCTAACTACAGAACAGTGTGGCCTGATATGCTCTCAAAGCATGCATACTGCGCTTCCCTGAACCTAAGAACTCAGCATATTAATACACATTTCTGAATTCTGTATTTAAAACATATTATCTCAGATGGAAAATTAGTGGGGAGCAAAACTTTGCAGAGTAAACGTTATAACTGTGTCCCTTGATAAAGTATTGCAATGGGTAGCCCATAAAGATGACCACTCAAACAGTTTATAGCCAACTGAAGGTCTTTATTCCGGAGAGCGGAGACCACGCCCAAGTGTTTAGGGACCGATGTGTGGCTGTGAGTATCCAGAACATGGGGTTTTTAAAGGCAGAGCCCTTGTCCAGGCATCTTGCTTAGCGAGCTGCAGGGGGAATTTTGCAGAGTAAGCAGTTTGAAGCAGTTTTTAACAGAAACTAAGACAGGAGGTTAACCAGCCTGAGGGGGCTTCCTGCACACGGGCAGCTAGGATAAAAGGTTAGCTGGAGGAGCTTCCCGCAAACAAGCAGTTTTAACAAAGGCCAAGTAAGATGGGTTAGCGAGGACATCCTGACCTTCGGTCTCTAGAGGAGCACTGGGTAGTAATTAATGGGATTCTCCATTAAGGAAATCATTTTCTAGTTAACCCTGGAAATGGTCTCAGCAAGAATCCAAGATGGAGGAACCGCTACACTGTACTCTGTCACATTGTATTTTGATACAATCAAATTCACACTGGTTTATTTCCTGACCAATATATACAAAGTTCTCTGCAGTGTCTGCTCCAAGCGGAAAAGGCCACTCTCTTGAATATGCAAGCAGTAGGACAGAGAAGTCAGAAAGCATGCACGACTTTAAATTCCAGCCGCTTTGTAACTGCTACAAAGCAGAGAATCACGCTTGCAGACAACAGATAATGCAAATGCTCTACCGGTTTATTTTATGAAAATATTCTGGCAACCATAGGAGACATTTTTAGAAATCACAATAAGCCCCAATTCATAGGATCTCAAACTTCACGACAACGGAAGGATATCCACGGTAAGACATTCAAACAGAAGTGCTACTGGCGCACTTTGGGAGCAGCCTCCATCCCTGCTCCGCTCGCAAGCTTCCCACCCCGCGGCTCCTCTGACCTGGGAGGTTCCAGGGCCGCCGGGCTGCGGTTCCCGCCCTGTACTACTGACTGCTGACTCTCCCAGGACGCCCCGCGGCACCTGTGGCTACCGGGAATTTTCCCGTCCTCCTGGAGGAGCCTGTGCTGTCCGCCACCGACTCCGGGCCGCGCTGCTCCTCCAGGTCCCACCGTGAATGGTAGCTTTTCCTGTCACTTTGGAGCCCTAACCCCGCCCACCACACACGAGTTCCGGTTACGTGACTTCTGCAAGCCCGCCCATGCCTAGCGCTTGCTTTTTCTGGCTTAGTTCTTCAAGACCACCCGGATTTTTTCTTTTCCGCGTCAGGTGCGTGTTCCCGCCCTGCGGAGACCCGTCCTCTCACTCTGTCTCAGGCTACCCGCCACACAACTCTAGCTGTCAGGCTGCCCTGGACCGCCTCTGAACAGCCTCCACACAAGTTGCTGCCAAGCTAAACCACAACTAGATCTAGTAGCACACTGCACCACGCTATCTGACCCTCACCCCGGGTTCTGAACCCTTCAAATAGGTTTTCATCTTGGGATACCAGCCTCCTGGTCCGTTCCTTTTAGCATGTTCAATGTAGTTGTGTAGAGGTTTTAAAGTGAGTAGGCAACCGAGGTGCTTTACGCTCATGTCTATTGATTAGGCTGTGCACTAAGCTTGGGCATTCCTCAAGTCATGTTGATAAAAAGTCCAATGTAAAAGGTTGCGGAGATGGAGACTAAGTCTCCTTTAAGATTCCATCCCACCTCAGTCAGAATGGCCATTACCGGGATAAATAAATTCTGACTCAAAGGAAAGGGACACTTTCATACACTGCTTGTAAACTAGAGCAGCCTCTTAGGAAAACAGCCTACGTTTTTCTAAAAAACCTAGAAATAGATAACACTATCATATATATACACTGATTAGTTATTTATCTATAGATGACTATTCTCTACAATTCTCTGCATATACCAATGCCCATCTGCATAGGCTGAGGAAAGTGGACTTCAGAATTATCCATTTCTTTAGAGATTCTAGCTAAAAACAGATTTCTCATAGTTATAATGAGGACCAGGTTCCTCTGAGGTGCAAACTGCGCTGTCCTGATCGTGACAGGTTAAAAGGCATTCACAAACCCAGAACTACATCGTCTGTCATTAAAGCTCAGGGATCTGAGCATCTTCACCTTTCAAATGACAGGTCTATGTGTTTCACATTGTCAGAAAATTGTCGTTTGTCTGTATATGGAAAAAAATATGCGACCTTGTAATATATTCTGCATCCATGCATGAATGAAACAATCCGTGTCACCAATAATACATCCCTGTTGAGTCAAGGAAAGAAACGAAAGCATTTTACCTTGGAATCATTTAACTAAGAGCAAGTCTGGATCTGAATTCTCTACTTCATGCTTTCTGTGTCCTCTTAGGGACAGACACACAAAGATTCACGAGACAGCCTTCAGGTAGCCAGATTGAGATGCTTGCCAACAGGACAGAGGACACAGGAAACATGAAATAGAGACTAAAGTCTGGTCTCCCTCCTGATTAACTGTACTCCATAGGGAAGTGCTTTTAATTTTTTTCTTGACACTGATGCATTATTGGTGATTTGGAACTAATCACTGATACTTGTAATCCATATGTGTATAAATTTATGTAACATTTAATGAAAAAGGAGGCCATGGTTTGAAAGAGAGCAAGAAGGAGTATATGGGAAGGTTTGGAAGGAAGAAAGGAAAGTGCATTCTCCTGTGACTGTTACTCTGGTTGGGGAGACATCATGTACACCAGCACCACTGAACTGATCTCTGGAGTGTGCATGCACACTCCTACACATATAAAAAAAATGTATGCACACATACATACACTCACACATACACACACAAATATAAACAGAAAAAGAGAAATGACTATAGGCAATTTTTGTTATATGTGTATGTATTTGTGCATACATGTTCATATGTATGGGGCTGTATATGTGTGTTCAGGTGAATGTACTCATGGTTACATATGAGTGCAAAGGCCTGAAATTAAGATGCCTCATCAATCATTCTCTGCTTTATCAAGGCATAGACTCTCAGTCATACCAAAGCTCATCAGTTCAGCTAGTCTAGCTGGCTAGCTTGCTTCAAGCAGCTCTGTTTTGCCCCAGGAGTTCTGTGACTACAAGTGGGATTTTGTATGGGTTCTTCAGATCAGAACTCTAGTTCTCATGTTTGGACAGCAAGGGATTTATTGACTCAGCTATTTCCTCATACCCAAAGAATTAATAATTTAGTATGGAAAGGATAAAAGAAGTAAAAATAATCTTAGCTCGCCACTTACTGGAGACACACACACACACACACACAGAGAGAGAGAGAGAATGCTCCCAGAAAAAAATTTAAATGTATATTTTGCTTGCAAATATGTTTATGCAACATGTGAGTGCAGTCTCTGTAGAGGCCAAAAAAGGGTTTGAATCCCTTGGAACTGGAGATACATATGGTTATGAGCAAGTATATAGGCACTGGGAATCAAATCCAGATTCTCTGCAAGAGCAACCAGTGCTCTTAATCTCTGAGCCATCTATCCAGCCCTCCTGGAAATTTTTCATTTTTAGTTTTAGAAAAAAAAAAATTATTTTTTCAAAAAGAGTAGCGAAGCATACAGCTGCCTGTCCAGACTTCAGAACAGAGGAGCAGGCAAACCCCTCTCTTATATCCTTAAATACATTTTGTGAAGTGCTAGGGATTGAACCCAGGAACTTGCATGTGTTCTATGAGAGATTTGTTTGCATCAATGCATGAGCTCAAGGCTTTGGTAAAGAATTTCTTTTGAGTGATGTCTGAGTCCTGGAATTACAGGTGTATACAACCAAGACTGGTTAGTAAAAATTTCAATAGTGACATGAATAGTTTCACCTTCTCATGTTATGTCTATAGAATATGCAAAATGCAACAGAAAATTGTGTTTGAAAACAATTCCAAGTGTTCTTAATCATTACATCCCTAATTGTTATGGTGTAAACCAACAAAAACTCAATAAAAAGTAAATAAACTTCAACCATGTTCATAGCAGCTTTATTTGTAGTAACCATAACCTGGAAAAAACCCAGATGTCCCTCAATGGAGGAATGGATACAGAAATTGTGGTACATTTACACAATGGAATGCTACTCGGCAATTAAAAACAAAGAAATCATGAAATTTGTAGGCAAATGGTGGGAACTAGAAAAGATCATTCTGAGTGAAGTATCCCAGAAACAGAAAGACACACACAGTACATACTCACTTATAAGTGGATACTAGACATATGATATAGGATAAACCTACAAAAATTTGTACACCTAAAGAAGGTGAGCTAGAAGGAGGACCCTGGGTAAGATGATCAATCTTCACTCAGAAAGGCAAATGGGACAGACATTGGAAGAAAGGGAAAACAGGAAACAGAACAGACTACCACGGAGGCCTCTGAAAGAGTCTACCCAGCAGTGTATAAAAGCAGATAATGAGACTCATAAACAAACTTTGGGAAGAGTGCAGGGAATCTTAGGAAAGAACGGGGAGATAGTAAGACCTGGAGAGGACAGGAGCTCCACAAGGAGAGCAACAGAATCAAAATATCTTGGCACAGGGGTCTTTTCTGAGATTGATATTCCAACCAAGGACCATTCATGGATATAATCTAGAACCCCTGCTCAGATGTAGCCCATGGCAGCTCAGTATCCAAGGGATACTAGGGAACTAGGTGTTCCCTAGTAAGGGGAACAGGGACTGTCTATGACCTGAACTCAATGGCTAGCTTTTCGACTGCCTCCCCTGGATGGGGGAGCAGCCTTGCCAAACCACAGAGGATAACAATGCAGCCAGTTCAGATGAGACTTGATAAGCAAGGATCAGATGGAAGCAGGAGGAAGACCTCCCCTATCTGTGGAGAGGCATAGGAGGAGGGTGGGACAATGAGATTTGGGGGGGATGAGGGAGGGGGCTAAAGCTGGGATACAAAGTGAATAAACTGTAATTAATATAAAAAAATAAAAATTAAAAAAGTAAATAAACATTTCCAAAGCTTGAATTAAACAGCATATAGCTAATCAATCAATGCAATAATTAATAAACTTAACACTCAAGCGAAGGAAGACATTAAAACAGAACTAGAAAATTAAGCTGTTTAGGGTGAGAAATGAATGGGTCTGAGTATCTTAAGAAAATGGCAAGGCAAAATTTTTACTTCTGTAGGAGAAAGTATAGCTGTGCCAAGTCCAGCAAGGATCCTACTAGGACTTCATTCATAAAGTAAAAGTGGCTAATGTTAGAGTGGTCAGAGCTCACCTCACATACATAAGACAATGGCTAGATTAAAACAATGCAAGTGAAAACCAGACACAAGTTTAAGTACCAAAATAAAACCTTTAAAACAAACGAACAAAAACAATTGACCATGGACAAATTTGAATTTCTACCAAGTGGCTTCTTTACAGTCTTTAATAGAAATTCTGTCATATTTAACCCTCTGACAGAAAGACAGTACATTTCATCTATGTTTCCACACTTTCTTATACATTTAGACATGTCTGTAAATACATGTGGTAGGTTTTTAATCCCAGCACTCTGGAGACAGAGGCAGATGGATCTCTGAGTTAAGACCAGCCTAGACGACATATTAGAGGATATTCGGTTAGGCCCTGTCTCAAAAACAAACAAACAAACAAACAAACAAAAACAAACAAACAAAAAACAATGCCCAAGGGCTGAAGAGGTGGTTCAGTGATTAGAGTACAGGGAGATCCACTGATAGGGGTGGTCCTCCTCCCCTACTCTGGTCCTAGCCTATCCGGTCTCAACAGCTTTGTCTGGACCCTCTTTCTCTGTGGCCTAGTAAGGCCACCTCACCAAAGGGAGTTGATCAAAGAGCAGGCAACCAAGCAGGGAGGCTGCAGCCTGGATACAAAGTGAATAAATTGTAATAAATAATAAACACAAAGAAAAAACGGAGATCCAGGATGGCAGCACCGACCATGCGGGGTATCTGAAGAGCAGCTGAGCAGTGAGATCAGCAGGCTGTACTGTGGACCCCAAAATACTGCCGCAGCCCTAGGCCACCGGCCCAACCCCACTATCTGTAGACACCTTTCTGGGACCAGCTGCTGGCAGCTCTGACCCGGCAGCCTTAGGTCATCTTCTCAAGCTTACCATCTGTGAATACCTTTCTGATACCAGCAGCTGGCAGCTCGGACCTTGGGTGCTCACTCTCACTGCCTGGGGAGAGAATACCTTCCTGTACTGGGGGTGAGGCTCTAAATCCGGGCGTCCTCTCTCACAGTCACCTTCTGGGTAATAGTTCTGAGCCCGAGAGACCACACTCAACATCCTGTGAACACTTTCCTGGTCTCAGCGGCTAGTGGTGCTCACCCTCACCGCCCTGTGGAGGGGTTACCTACTGGTACTGTGGGAGAGGCTCAGCTCCATTCTGCCTGCTCCCCATCTGCCTGGCGTACCTGGATCAAAATCAGCCAGAATTGCACAGACAGCGAGCACAGCAGAGCTGAGCTAGGTGTGGGACTTAAATCCCATTGTCTGCCATCTCAAGGAAGCTAGTGGGGCACCGAAGCAGCTTCTAAGCACAGAGAACTTTCTCTCACTATCCAAGCAGCCTGGATCACCGAGGATAGAAACAGGGAGCCCAGCACAGACATAGAACACAGCGGAGCTGAGCTAGGTACTGGACCCAAGTTCCATTGTCCCCCTCTGCAAGGAGGCCTGTGGGGCACTGGAGCAGCTCTAGACTCAGAGATCTTTCTGCCTGCTCCCCAGCAGCCTAGAACACCAGTGTCAGAAACAATGAGCTCAGAACAGCCAGTGAACCCAGCAGAGCTGAGCCAAGGGTAGGACCCAAATCCCATTCTCCACCATCTTCAGGAAGCCTGTGGGACACTGGAGCAGCTCTAGGCTCAGAGATCTTTCTGCCTGCTCCCCAGCAGCCTAGAACACCAGTGTCAGAAACAATGAGCTCAGAACAGCCAGTGAACCCAGCAGAGCTGAGCCAAGGGTAGGACCCAAATCCCATTCTCCACCATCTTCAGGAAGCCTGTGGGACACTGGAGCAGCTCTAGGCTCAGAGATCTTTCTGCAGAGCAATAGTAATAAAATCCACATGATATTGGCATAAAAGCAGACAGGTGGATCAATGGAATCACATTAAAGACCCAGAAATAACCTACATAAATTCTGACGCTTATTTTTTTGACAAAAAGCCAAAATCTTTTAGTGGCAAAAAGACAAGCAGCTTCAACCAATGGTGTTGGTCTAATTGGATGGCTGCATGTAGAAGAATGAAAATAGATCTGTATCTATCGCCCTGCAGAAAACTCAAGTTCAAGTGTATTAATGACTTCCAAATAAAACCAGATACTCTATATACAATAGAAGAGAAAGTGAGGAATAACCTTGAAATCATTGTCACAGGAGACAACTTGCTGAACAGAATATCAACAGCTCAGACTCCAAGATCAATAATTAATAAATTGGATCTTATGAAACTGAAAACCTTCTATAAATCAATAGGTCAAATGGCAGCCTGCACAATAAAAAATGATATTGACAACTGAAGTGAAAGTTTCTGGTTTCTTAGGAAACTCAGTTGTGTCATGTGAATATGTTTTTTGTTTGTTTTGGTCCCAAGTGTGGGATGTGGGAATGTTTCTCCCCTTTGGAAACCAGCTCCTGTGAGAGGGTGTGTGATGTTGGTCAGCTAAAGGCTACCTCGTGTGAGGGGCATAGTTTTTGTGAGCTGCAAGACATCTCACTTTGAGAAGGGACTTTGAGGAGGGTTAAATAGATGCCCACAGACAGTGAGAGATTGTTTCTGCATCTTTATGCTTTTATATTGCTATAGTTTGCATCTTTGGCTGGTCTTTGCAGGAAGAAATGTTCCAGAGAACTGCTCATGCTACTTTGGCATAGTTTTGCCTATTCAGCAGACAGGTGCCACTTGGGCAGAGTCTAGCCACTTCTATAGAATCATTCTGTTTCTGCTGATGCATGTTGCTGCTGCTGCTTTGCTAGACTGCTGATATCCTGACGATAGAGATTTGTAATTTCCAAAGAACCAATTTACCCTTATCAGCAAGTCTTTCCCTACTAATAACCTACCTAGGATTGGCAGGTTGTAAGGGAGGTAAAGGAGTTTAAGAAATTATTATTATTATCAATTTATTTGTATCTGGTGGTGGCTCCCTCCCTCATATCCTCCTGATCTCACCTTCTCTCCCTCTTCAACCCCTACCCTCTACTATCTGACCCTAGTATATCAGGTCCCATTAGAACTGCCCGGATCCTCTTCTGTGGTCTGGGTAGGCCGTCTCTCCAGGGAAAAGTGAGCCAAGACCAGGTAACTGAGTTCACGTTAGAGACTGCCCCAGTCCCCCTTAGTAGAGGACAGAACTGCCTATGGGGTACATCTGAGCAAAGGGTCTAGGTTCTCTGCATGCATGGTCTTTGGTTGATGCATAAGTCTCTGCAGAACCCCCTGGGCCCAGATTTTTTGGCTTTGTTACTCTCCTTGTGGAGCTCCTGTCCCCTCTGGGTCTTTCTATCTCCCTCTTCTTCCATAAGATTCCCTATGCTCTGCCCAAAGTTTCGCTGTAAGATTCTGAATATGCTTCAATCCCATGTTGAGTTGAGTCTTTCAGAGAATTTCTAGGGTATGCTCCAGTCCTGTTCCCTCTCTTTTACCACTTCTAGTGTCTATCCTGTTTTCCCTTCTAAATGAGAATTAAGCATCTTCCCTAGGATCCTCCTCATTGTTTAGGTCTCTTCTTTAGGTCTGCAGGTTTTAGTGTGTTTATCCTATATTATATGGCTAATATCCACTAATAAGTGAGTATATACTATGCCTGTATTTCTGCTTCTGGGTTACCTCACTCAGAATGATCATTTCTAGTTCCATCCATTTGCCTGCAAATTTCATGATTTCCTTGATTTTAATTGATGAGTAGTATGCCACTGTGTAAATGTACCATTTTCTGTATCCATTCCTTGGTTGAGGGACATCTAGGTTGTTTCCAGATTCTGCCTATTATGAGTAAAGCTGGTATGAACATTGTTGAGCAAATGTCCTTGTTGTATGGTTGAGCATCTTTCAGATATATACCCAAGAGGGGTATAGCTGGATCTTGAGGTAAAGCTATCTCCAATTGTCTGAGAAAGCACCAGATTAATTTCTAAATTGATTGCACAAGTTTACATTCCCACTGTGGAGGAGGGTCCCCTTTCTCCACTCCTCTCCAGCATTTGTTGTCACTTGGGTTTTTGATCTTAGTCATTCTGATGTATATAAGATGGAATATCAGGGTTGTTTTCATTTGCATTTCCCAGCTGACTGAGGACACTGAGCATTTCTTTAAGTGTATCTTCACCATTCAATATACCTCTGATGAGAATTCTCTTTTAGCCTCTATAACCTGTATTTAAATTGGATTATTTAGTTTCTTGAATTCTGTATATATTCTGGATCTTAGCCTTCTGTCAGGTGTAGGAATAGAGAAATAAGAAAAGAATGGAAGGAATAGACAAAAAGGAAGATTCTAGGCTCCACAGCCCATATTTTCAACAAAAATCATAGAAGAAAATTTTTCCAACCTTAAGAAAGAAATGCCCATAAGCATATGAGAGGCCTACAGAAAACCAAATTGACGAGAGCAGAAAAGGAACTCCTCCCACCATATAGTAATCAAAACACTAAATCTACAGAACAAAAAAATATATATATTAAAAGCGGCAAGAGAAAAAGGCCAAGTAACATATAAAGGTAGACCTATCAGAATCACACCAGACTAATCAACAGACTATGAAAGCCAGAAAGCCCTGGGCAGATATCATGCAGATGCTTAGAGATCACAGATACCAACCCAGAGTACTATACCCAGCAAAAATTTTAATTAACATAGATGGAGAAAACAAAATACTCCATGACATAATTAAATAAAAAAAATATATGCTTGCTGCAGAAGATACTAGAAGAAAAACTCCAACTCAACAAAATAACTACAGCCCCCCCAAAAAAGTATAAAGACATCTTCACAACAATAAAAGCAAAAGAAAACAAGCATACACACTCACAATCACCACCTACTCTACAATAAAAGGAACTAACAATCATTGGTCACTAATATATATTAACATCAATGGCCTCAACTCTCCAATAAAAAGCACAGACTAACAGAATAGTTGCAGAAAGAGGATCCAACATTCTGTTGTATCCAAGAAACACACCTCTATAACAAAGATAAACACTAACTCAGAGTAAAGGGCTGGAAAAAGGTTTTCCAAGCAAATGGACACCAGAAATGAAAGGGGGACATAATTGCAGATGACAAGGAAATCCAAAGAATCATTTGGTTATACTTCAAAAGCCTATATGCAACAAAATATGAAAATATAAATGAAATGGACAATATGCTTGATAGATTTCGTAAAGATCAGGTAAATAAATTAAATAGTCCTATAAACCTTAAGGAGATAGAAGAAGTTATCAAAATCTCCCATCCAAAAAAAGCCCAAAGCCAGATGGCTTCATCACAGAATTCTACCAGACCTTCGAAGAAGCGCTAACACCAATACTCTTCAAACTATTCCACAAAATAGAAACAGAAGGAACATTGCCAAACTCATTCTATGAGGCCACAGGCATGTTGATACCTAAAACACACAAAGACCCAAGAGAACTTCAGACTTATCTCTCTTTTGAACATTTACACAAAAATACAAAATAAAATACTTGCAAACCAAATTCAACAGCACATTAAAGATATCATCTATAGTGAACAAGTAGGCTTCATCCCAGGCATGCAGGAATGGTTCAACAAATGAAAATCCATAAATGTAATCCACCATATAAGCAAACTGAAATAGGAAAAACACATGATAATCTCTTTAGATGCCAAAAAAGCATTTGACAATATTCAGCACCCATTCAAGTTTAAAGAGATCAAGCATACAAGGCACATACCTAAACATAATAAAGGCAATATACACCAAGCCCATAACCAACATCAAACTAAATGGAGAGAAAATTAAATCAATGCTACTGAAATCAGGGATGAGGCAAGACTGTCCATTCTCTTCCCAGCTCTTCAACATAGGACTTGAAGTCCTAGCTAGAGCAATAAGGTAACTAAAGGAGATCAAGGGGATACGAATTGGAAAGAAAGAAGTCAAAGTATCACAATTCACAAATAATATAATAGTATACACGAGTGACCTCAAAATTTTACCAGTGAACTCCTTCAGCTGACAAACACCTTCAGCAAAGTGGCTGGATACAAAATTAACTCAAAAGAAAAAAAATCAATAGCCCTCCAGCATAGGAAAGACAAAAGGGCTGAGAAAGAAATTAGGGAAACTAAACCCTTCACAATGGCCACAAATAACATAAAGTACTTTGGAGTAATTCTAAGCAAGCAAGTGAAAGACCTGTATGAAAAAAATCAAGTCTCTAAAGAAAGAAATTGAAAAAAAAATCAGAAGATGGCAAAATCTCCCATGCTCATAGATCGGTAGGATTAACATAAAAAATGGTCATCCTACCAAAAGCAATCTACAGAATCAATGCAATTCCCATGAAAATACTATCACAATTCTTCACAGACCTGAGAGAACAATTCTCAATTTCAAATGGAAAAAACAAAACAAAATGAAACAAAATCAAACAGAATAGCTAAATCAATCCTGTACAATAAAAGATCTGGATTCAACTCCACCCCTGATCTCAAGCTGTATTAAAAACATCAAGGTAATGGAATAAAAACAAACTGCTAGATGAATGGAATGGAATCAAATAACCAGAGATAAATCCACACACCTACTGACACCTGATTTTTGACAAAGGAGCCAAAACCATACAATGAAAAACTGATAACATCTCCAACAGATAGTGCTGGTCTACCTGGATGTCTACATATAGAAAAATGCAAGTAGATCCTGCACAGATGTAACCCATGGCAGCTCAGTCTCCAAATGGGCTCCCTAGTAAGAAAAATGTGACCCGCGCGACCGTCTCGCCAGCAAGAACGCACGTGGACACCAGGATCCTTCTGCAGCAAGCTTTATTGCAGTCAAGCGATGAGGGGAGGAAGACCCCAAGCCCCAGAATGGTGCTGCTTAAATACACCCTATGGCGGCGTGTACTCCGCTGGTTGGCTGCTTGCCCATTGCCCCATATGACGCCCCGGGCTGGGCAATGACTTGGCGCGCTTTCGCAACTTGCACATGCACTTTATTACTTGTTCACTAGGGCCGAGGCCGGATGTCGGTGCCATCTCGTAATGGCGATTGCATTCTCTCGGCTCTCCACATTTCCCCCTTTTTGTTTTAATAAATGAAAACTGCCTCAAAGCCTTGTAAGCACGGCACAAGAAAGCCCTAAGCTCAATCAAGCGAACTCCTTCTTTGGGGAGTAAGCGATCAAGGGCTTTAGTTTACTCCCTTACCCCACCAGGTGCAATGGAGACAAGTCCTCTGGGTGCAGGGGCTAAGGGAGAAGATTAAAAATGGAGGTGACACCCATTCCCGTGCAATGGAATAAAATTCCAGGGAGTGCAAGGGCTGTCGTCCTCCTATCTAGGTACCATAGCCACTTAGGCAAAGGCAACATTGTGACTTGGATCACTCATCGACTCAGTGCAATGGGTAAAACCCCTGAGGTGCATCGACTGAGTGTCACAGTCTGTTTTAATTTTTTAACATGGATAACCAAATTTCGGGAGATGATCCTTGCTCCAAGGCCACAAGTGCTTGGGCGATCACGACCTTGTCACGTTGTTGTTGGGCTTTGAGCTTGCAGACCAACCAAAGTAAGAACACTAAGCCACAACATAATGCTGCACCAAACATTCCAACGCCCACCCATTCCTTAAAATAAGAAAAGGCGGAAGAAACCCAGGATAATAAGCCATCTGTGAGCGATAAATCCACTCGAGTAGAATTAATGGTCACCACTGCCACCCTTAGCTCTTCAAGCGTTTCTTTAAATCCTTCTGACCAGTTTTCTGCAAGATATAAGGACAATTTCCTGGACAAATTAGCGGCTTGGGTAAGATTTTCATATTGTACACTGGTAATACAGAGTGCTCCTATTTTTCTTTTACATCCTAATTGAGCCAATTGAAATAAAATATCTATTCTTTTTTCCACAAGATCCAGACGCTGGTTAAGAACCATCAATCCACCTTTTAATTGTGCGCTAGCAAATGCATGAAGGTTCATGGCTTCAG
Organism: Meriones unguiculatus; assembly: GCF_030254825.1. Taxonomy (NCBI): domain Eukaryota; kingdom Metazoa; phylum Chordata; class Mammalia; order Rodentia; family Muridae; genus Meriones; species Meriones unguiculatus. The sequence goes on along the minus strand of NC_083361.1, from coordinate 37,478,834 downwards.
CCACACCTGCTGACAATTGATTTACTGTTGTGCTTGTTTGGACTGAATTTGCCATTGCCAAGCCAGCTGCAGTGGCAGCAGCTGCACTGACAGCGATGGCAGTAACAATGGCTGCGGTGATGCCAAAATCTCTCTTCTGTCTAAACAGGGAGAGGGTGGATGGAGTCTCCACAGGGATTGGGATCCACTGCGGGACTCTAACTACCAGGGCACGAGCGTAACGCCTGGCATTCCAACATTGTGACATCCAGCATGTCTCATTGGAACAATTTCTAAAAGAATTATTGGACAAAACAAGTAAAAAAGGGGGATAAACACAGACAGGATGAGGCGGAAAAGCCGTCTGATTTGTAATGGTTCTATTCCAATTGGTAATTTGCCTTGTCGCATTTACCATTTCCATATCCTTTTTTAACACAGTACCATTTAGGGCACCCATGACTATCGATTTCCCTACAGTACCACCACTAATGAATCCCAGAGGATTGAGGTCCATACAACTACCATTTATCCCACAAAGTACCCATTTATGAAAAGGGGCCATATCTCGATGTTGTATAAAGAGCCCCTTTTTCATTACCCAGTCTTTTGTAGGATCCATCAACATATTTGGGGAAAAGGAAAAGGTTTTATTTTTGTCAGCCCATCGAGTAATGCGCAACTGGCAGTCGGACCATGGAGGGATGGTCTCATCATCCTCCCATGCATATGAAGGGGCCACCCTAGGTTGAAGAGGTCTATCTTTATCTAAAAAATTTGGTCCTAAAAAGGAACTGTTTATCCAGGTGACCTTTTGCCAAAAGGTATAATAGACATCGATGGTGTCGTTATTATCCCTTTTCTTTTGGGTCATAACTTCCCAATTCCAATCCTTATGGCTAAATGACCCAAGAATCCTTTTGGTAAGCTGAACACAATCTCCTACAGAATCCCCAATTTGAAAGCAAAGGGAGTCAGCTTCTGGAAAGTCATGGCTTTCCCCTAATGATGCCTCAGTCTCATCATAAGGCAAATAAGGCAGGCCTAAATCTTTATTGGACGAGAAGAATTTTGGAAAAGTCAATGAATTATGTCTGACCGGCATAGGCTTCGGGAATGCAGACAAAATGGCCCAACGTTGTACCCCCACAATACTAGGAACCTGATTTAGAAGGATCCAAGCAAGAACTGGAATTAGTTGCAGGTATATTCGTTGGAGGATCATCTTCAGCTGCCGCGAGCTTTCGCGTGAGGCGCTCCGGTACCCAGAATGGATTGTTTTCTTCCTGTGGGAAAACACAGACAGCTCCCCTGGATCTTATTAAAATAGGATCCGGGCCTTTCCACTGACCAGTCAAGACATCCTTCCATTTGACCATTTCCTTAGGCCTATCAGGCTCTAAGCAGTGGCGATCAGCCGCCGAGTGGCCCTGACTGTCCAAATTTAAAAAATTGAGAGTAAAGAGTGCCAAGGAAACAGTCACTCGTGGCACTGAGGGCAGAGCCTCCTCGACTCCCCCTTTTTGTTTTATTAAATAGGACTTTAGAGTGCGATGAGCACGTTCAATAATGCCCTGTCCCTGAGGGTTATATGGGAGACCTGTTAGGTGGGTCACTCCCATTTGATGACAAAACTGTCCAAATTTTTGAGAAGTATAGGCTGGCCCATTATCAGTTTTTAGAATTTTGGGCTTTCCCCAGGCACTCCATGCCTCTAAGCAATGTTGAATAACATGGGCTGCCTTTTCTCCAGTCAGGGGAGAAGCAAACATAACTCCAGAGCAAGTATCAATGGAAACATGTAAATATTGTAGTTTGCCAAAAGATGAAATGTGAGTAACATCCATTTGCCACATCTGTAGCGGACGGATTCCTCTGGGATTAATCCCAACATGAGGCACAGGTAAAAACTGACAGCAATTTTGACATTGGGTAACAATATCTCTAGCTTCCTTTCTAGTTATGTCAAATCGATGACACAATGTCTCAGCTGTAACATGAATTTTTTTATGAAACTCCTTAGCCAATTCTAAATTTGAAAGGAGGGCAAATGCAATCATCTTTGTGGCCAGGTCATTTCCATGGGACATGGGCCCTGGTAGACCGGAATGAGCCCTAATATGTGTAATAAAAACAGGGGATCTTCTGGTAATTAAGGCAAACTGTATCCTTTGAAAAATTTTTGCAAGCTTGCTAGATGCTTTAATCAATCCAGCAGCCTCTAAGATTTTGGTGGCATTTACCACATAACTAGAATCAGAAACAATATTTAAGGGACCTGGAAATTTTTCCAAAACTTTTAGCACTACTAAACATTCCACAATTTAAGGCGAGGTCTCATAATATTGCTTAGAAACAACTTTATTATTAACCACATAAGCTCCCACTCCTGTTTTTGACCCATCTGTATAAACTACCAGTCCATCCCGAAGTGGTTCCTGGGACGTTACATGTGGGAAGACTACCTCTTGAGTTAAAGCAAATTGCAAAACAGGGTGTCGAGGATAATAATTATCAATCAAATCACTAAAGGAGGTAACTAGCACCGCCCAAGTATCAGAGGTAGCAGTCAATACCTGAACCTGATGAGCTGTATAAGGCACTATTAAGAACTTTGGCTCCTTCCCAAAGTATGTAATGGCTGCTTTTAACCCACGAAGTGCAAGTTGAGCAACTGCATCTGGATACCATTCAATAATTTTTGCAGGAGAAGCATTGGGATGAACCCACAATAAGGGTCCATCTTGCCATAATACAGCAGTTGGTAAATGTTTAGTTTTAATGACACACAGGTCAAAGGTCTTAGTTTTATCTACACGTTTTAATTGGGCATTTTGTAAAGCGTCTTCTACCACTTGCAGGGCGCGGCTTGCAGCCAGTGTTAAGGCTCTGGGTGAAGAAATATGAGCATCCCCTTCCAAAATATCAAATAGGGGTTTTAATTCAGCAGAAGGAATCTTTAAAAACAGCCTAAGCCAATTTATATCACCTAATAATTTTTGAAAATCATTTAAGGTATGCAAATGGTCCCTTCGAATTTCTATTTTCTGAGGAACTATTCGTTCCGGATAAATAACAGTCCCTAGAAAGGAACCTACTTCTGAAATTTGGACCTTTTCAGTGGCAACATGCAATCCCCATTGTTGCAGGGTTTTTTTGCAACAAAGGATACACATCTTGTAAGATGGCTAACTCCTCATGGCACAAGAGAATATCATCCATATAGTGAATCAGTAACAAGGAAGGAAATTGCTGTCTAACTGGTTCAAGAGCCATCTGCACATACAAGTGACACATGCTGGGGCTATTAGCCATGCCTTGAGGTAAAACTCTCCATTGATATCTTTTGTGTAGCTCATGGTGATTAACAGTAGGTAGGGTAAAGGCAAATCTGTCTGTCTCGTGGGCACAGAGGAACGGAGAAGAAGCAATCCTTGATATCTATAACTATGACTCTCCATTGTTTAGGCAAAGCAGAAAGTAAAGGTAGGCCTCGCTGAACAGAGCCAAAGAGCCGCATCTGTGCATTAATGGCCCTTAAATCATGAAGAAGTCTCCATTTTCCAGACTTCTTTTTAATAACAAAAATACTTGTGTTCCAGGGGGAAGTAGATGGTTCCAAATGACCAAGCTGTACCTGTTCTTTAACCAGCCTTGTAGCGGCTTCCAGCTTTTTAGAGGAAAGGGGCCATTGAGGAACCCATACGGCCTCCTCTGTGAGCCAAGATATGGGCATGGAACCCTCAATGGCAGCTAATGAAAACCCAGGCCTTGTTTCCCTGTATTACTTTCCTGTGAAATCGGGTGTAATCTCCCTTGTTCCTGTTTACCAAGGCCTTTTCCTTCCTTATAACCCATCCTTTTCATTATATCAACCGCTTGTTGAAAATACTCATTGGTCAATGCTAATCCTAAATCCTGCAAAATATCTCTTCCCCAGAGATTGACAGGGAGAGGAAGAACATATGGTATGAAACTTCCTGTTTGACCTTCCGGTGCTTGCCACATCAAAGAACGTGAACTAACCGCAGGGCTGGCCTCATATCCCAACCCTTGTACGGAGTGGGATGATTGTGTAACAGGCCACGCCTTAGGCCACCAGGTGAAAGAGATAATGCTTTTATCAGCCCCTGTGTCCAAAATACCAATAAAACTTTTTCTTTCTATTTGTAGTTGTAGGGTAGGTCTAGTTTTAAGATCAACTACCAAATGAGCAAAATCTGTTCCTGTGGAACCAAGTCCTTTTGTGCACCTTGGTGTTCTGGTAGATGGAAAACAGTCATGAAGGCTTGGGAGGAGGACTAATTGAGCAATCCTATCTCCAGGAGAAATAGAAAATATGCCTTGGGGGCAGGAACAAAGCACCTGGAGCTGTCCCATAAAATCCTGATCTAATATTCCAGGATGGACCATAAGTCCTTTTAGAGTGAGAGAGGAGCGACCCAAAATAAGACCGAAACTTCCTTCAGGCAGGGGGCCTTCAAACTCCACTGGGACAGGTCGCACCCCCATGTGTGGCATTAATAAGAATTGGGAGGTGGAACGGAGGTCCAACCCTGCTGATCCTCTTGTTGCTCTACAGCTGGATAAACCCTCCTGTTGCCTGCCTGTGTCCCATATCATTTGGGGCCCTGAGACCTGGGGCCCTGAGACCCGTTTTTTGGAATATTTTCATTTCTCTCATTAGGGGGGGTTTCATGCTGAATAAGTTTTCCCTGAATATCTCTAACTGAACGGCATTCATTAGCCCAGTGATTGCCTTTTCTACACTTAGGGCAAAGTCCAGGAACTTTCTTTTGTGCAGACACACGACAGTCTCTTTTTAAATGACCCATTTTGCCACAATTAAAACAAACTTTATTGTTTCTAGAACTTGGGCGGTTCTTGTTCTGTAATATGGCTGCCACCAGGCCGGCGTTGGTAAGCAGGCCTCCGAGTCCTCGGCAAACTTTTATCCAATCTGTTAGCCCTTTGTTCCTTCTAGGAGTAATGACTGTTTTACATTCTGGGGAAGCATTTTCATATACCAGCTGTTCTATCATTGGCCTAACTCGCTCCGGATCTCCAAATATTCTACCTGCTGCTTCTGTCATTCTGGCCACAAAATCTGAGAATTGCTCCTGAGGGCCTTGTATAATCTTTGTCAGGTGTCCTCCGGCCTCACCCTTCTTTGAAAGGGCTTTCCATGCTTTAATAGCAGCAGCAGAGATCTGACCATATGCCCCCCAATCATAATTTGTCTGATTATGAACAAACTGGCCTTGCCCCATTAGCAAATCAAAGGTCCATTGCTGCTGATTGTCTTCTGCATGGGCATTGGCCCTTGCCTGAGTTTGGGAAGCATCATGCCACAAGGCTTTCCATTCTAAGTACTGTCCCATACTAGGGAGAGCAGCTTTTATGATATTTTGCCAATCATTTGGAGTCATGGCCATGCTAGCAAGTCTTTTAAGCTGCATGATTGTAAAGTTAGCATCTACCCCGTATTTGTAAACTGATCCAGCAAGTTCTTTAACAAGGGGATATTCTACCGGTGCATGAACACGGTCCCCTTCTGCAGCCTCAAATACAGGGAAGGCCTGCAAAAGCTTTCTTTTGTCCCTTTTTGAAAAGAAGGACTCTAAAACGTGCCTCTCATAATAAGGCGGAGGGGCACTAGGGGTTAATGAGAAAGCCCCGCGAGTTACAGCTCTTCCCCTCTGTTTCTCTCGATTTGGTGGTAACGGCTGCTCATTAGGGTGGTGCCTCTCTTCCTCATAGCGAGCCGCTTCCTCCTCTAAGTCCTCTTTCTCAGAGGGATTTAGCTGCTCAGATTCAGAACTATCAAGACCCAAAGCCTCCAATTCTTTTATTGGATAAAGAGGCTTTTTTGGGGGGTTTCTCCTTTCCTTTTCACCTTTCTCTCCCAGGGCATCCTTTCCCTTGTCTATCCTGTCTGTGGGCTTACCGTCCACAGAAAGGCCTTTTTTCTTAGAGACGTCTTTTTCTTTTTCTTTAAGGGCCCCTAACCTTTTATCCCATTCTGTTTCTGACATGCTGTCTTGTAGTTCCTCTAACACCCCTTGGCCAGCTGCCACAGATGAGCGGCATTTCTCATCTTCTAAGCAAGATTTTACTAAAATCCACAATGACCTAGTTCCAACTTTTAGCTTTTCATTTTCTTTCTCCCTCCGTAAATCACCTTTTAGCTTATCCCAGGAAGCAAGCGTCAGCGACCCTGAACATACAAACCAGGGAGCGATGCGATCAATTTTCGTAATAAATCCTTCCAACATTCTTTTTGAAAGCTTTAGTTTATGCTGTTTTAAAAGTGACTGAAGTGCCGTGATCACCGAATGTGAAGCTCCCATGTTGTTCCCTTATCTACGAGAGAAACTGACACAGGGAGGGGCACCGTGGCTTATTTAAATCTGGCTAACAGTACCCAACGGCACACCAAAAAAAAGGGGGGGGGACACTGCGGCTTATCTACGTCCGTCTAACGATGTCCTACGGAGACAAAGCACTTTAACACCAGCCTTTATGGAAACAAAATGAAACCAAAAGAAAAATCACTAAGGCCACCAAAACAAACGCAAGAGCAACTTGGACAATCAAATGGGGTGGTATCTCTTTAAGACCAAACATACCTCTCAGAACTTACCTTAGTGCTGCAGTTTTGAATCCTCCCCGCGAGCGGGGGAGTCTCCTCAGGGCCGGCGATAAAGGCTGCCCGGCGTCCCGGGTTTCAGCACCAGTTGTGACCCGCGCCACCGTCTTGCCAGCAAGAACGCACGCGGACACCAGGATCCTTCTGCAGCAAGCTTTATTGCAGTCAAGCAATGAGAGGAGGAAGACCCCAAGCCCCAGAATGGTGCTGCTTAAATACACCTTATGGCGGCGTGTACTCCGCTGGTTGGCTGCTTGCCCATTGCCCCATATGACGCCCTGGGCTGGGCAGTGACTTGGTGCGCTTTTGCAACTTGCACATGCGCTTTATTACTTGTTCACTAGGGCCGAGGCCAGATGTCGGTGCCATCTCATAATGGCAATTGCATTCTCTCGGCTCTCCACAGAAAAACAGGGGTTGTGTCTGACATGAACTCAGTGGCTGGCCTCTTTGATTATCTCCCCCTGAGGGGGAAGGAGCCTTACCAGACCACAGAGGAAGACAATGCATATTGTCCTGATGAGACCTGATAGTCTAGGGTCAGATGGAAGGGGAGGAGAACCTCCCCTATCAGTGGACTGGGGAATGGGCATGGGTGGAGAAGAGGGAGGGAGGGTGGGATTGGAAGGGGATGAGGCAGGGGGTTACACCTGAGATTCAAAGTGAATAAATTGTAATATGTAAAAAAAATTAAAAATGCAAATAGATTCATATTTATCAACCTGCACAAAACTAAAGTAAAAGTGGATCAAAGACCACAATATAAAACCAGAAACACTAAACCTGTTAAAAGAAAAAGTGGGAAAGAGCCTTGAACTCATTGGCACAGGAGACAACTTCCTGAACAGAACAACAACAGCACAGGTTCTAAGATCAACAATCAATAAATGGGACCACATGAAATTTAAAAACTTCTGTTAAGCAAAGGACACTGTCATCAGAACAAAACGACAGCCTACAGATTGGGAACCCTAGATCTGACAGAGGGCTAATAACCAGAATATATAAAGAATTAAAGAAGTTAAACAGCAACAAATCAAGTAACCTAATTAAAAAATGGGGTACAGAACTGACCAGAGAATTCTCAATAGAGGAACATTGAATGGCAGAGAAACATGCTTAACTTCCTTAGTCATCAGGGAAATGCAAATCAAAATGACGGAGATCTCACCTTACTCCTATCAGAATGACTAAGATCAAAAACTCAAGTGACAACACATGCTGGAGAAGATGTGGAGAAAGAGGAACCCTACTCCATTTCTGGTGGGTATGTAAACTTGTACAACCACTTTGAAAATCAATCTGGTGCTTTCTCAGACAATTAGGAATAGCACTTCCTCAAAATCCAGCTATACCACTACTAGGCATATATCCAAAAGATGCTCAAGTACACAAACTACAAGGGCATTTGCTCAACCATGTTCATAGCAGCTTTATTCGTAATAGCCAGAAGCTGGAAACAACCTAGATGTCCCTCAGTTGAGGAATGGATACAGAAATTGTGGTACATTTACACAATGGAATACTACTAAGAATTAAAAAAAAAAAAAAAAAAAAAACAGAAATCATGAAATGATTTCTTACTCAGGATGATCCTTTCCAGGTCCCACCATTTACCTGCAAATTTCATGATTTCCTTATTTTTCTTTGCTGAGTAATACTCCATTGTATAGATGTACCACAATTTCTGCATCCATTCTTCAGTTGAGGGGCATCTGGGCTGTTTCCAGTTTCTGGCTATTACAAATAAAGCTGCTACAAACATGGTTGAGCAAATGTCCTTTTTGTGTACTTGAGCCTCTTTTGGATATATGCCTAGGAGTGGTATGGTTGGATCTTGAGGAAGCGCTATTCCTAGTTGTCTGAGAAAGCGCCAGATTGATTTCCAGAGTGGTTGTACAAGTTTACATTCCAACCAGCAGTGGAGGAGGGTTCCCCTTTCTCCACAACCTCTCCAGCATGTGTTGTCACTTGAGTTTTTCATCTTGGCCATTCTGATGGGTGTAAGTTGAAATCTCAGGGTTGTTTTGATTTGCATTTCCCTAATGCCTAATGAGGTTGAGCATTTCTTTAAATGCTTCTCTGCCATTTGATATTCCTCTACAGAGAGTTCTCTGTTCCCCATTTTTTAAGTGGATTACTTGGTTTGCTGCTTTTCATCTTCTTTAGTTCTTTATATATACTTGATATGAGTCCTCTGTCAGATATAGGGTTGGTGAAGATTCTTTCCCAATCTGTAGGCATCGCTTTGTTTTGATGACAGTGTCCTTTGCTTTACAGAAGCTTTTCAGTTTCATGAAGTCCCATTTATTGATTGTTGCTCTTAGAGCCTGTGCTGTTGGTGTTCTGTTCAAGAAGTTCTCTCCTGTACCAATGAGCTCTAGGGTATTCCCCACTTTTTTCTAGCCGATTTAATGTGTCTGGTTTTATGTTGAGGTCTTTGATCCACTTGGACTTCAGTTTTGTGCAGGGTGATAAGTATGGATCTATTTTCATTTTTCTACATGTAGACATCCAGTTAGACCAGCACCATTTGTTGAAGATGCTATCTTTTTTCCATTGCATGGTTTTGGCATCTTTGTCAAAACTCAGGTGTCCATAAGTGTGTTGGTTTATTTCTGGGTCTTGTTTGGTTCCATTGATCCACCATTCTGTTTCTATGCCAGGACCATGCAGTTTTTATTACTGTTTTTCTATAGTACAGCTTAAGATCAGGGATGGAGATACCTCCAGAAGATCTTTTATTGTAGATTATTGTTTTAGCAATTCTGGGTTTCTTGTTATTCCATATGAAGTTGAGAATTTTTCTTTCCAGGTCTTTAAAGAATTGTGTTGGTAACTTCATGGGAATTGCATTGAATCTGTAGATTGCAGATCTACAGATCTCAAGTGACATCACATTTTTGTAAAATGTTCATTTTTACTATGTTAATCCTGCCAAGCCCTGAGCATGGGAGTTCTTTCTATTCTGATATCTTCTTCTAATTCTTTCCTCAGAGACTTGAAATTTTTTTCATACAAGTCTTTGACTTGCTTGGTTAGGGTTACACCAAGGTACTTTTTGTCCTTTGTGGCTATTGTGAAGGGTGTTGTTTCCCTAATTTCTTTCTCAGCCCTTTTGTCTTTGGTATACAGGAGGGCTACTGATTTTTTTTTAGTTAATTTTGTATCTGGACACTTTGCTGAAAGTGTTTATCAGCTGTAGGTGTTCCCTGGTAGAATTTTGGCGGTTACTTAGGTATGCTATCATATCATCTGCAAATAGTGATAATTTGACTTCTTCTGCTGGCAGCCAAAGCTATCTACGGAAGCCAAAGCCAAAGCTATCTAGTGAAGACAAAGGTATCTACAGAAGCCAAAGTCAATTAGTGAGCCAAGGCTATCTACGGAAGCCAAAGTCAAAGCTATCTAGTGGAGACAAAGGTAGATACTGAAGCCAAAGCCAAATAGAGAGCAAAGGTCATTTAGTGGAGACCTAAAGCTATGTAGTGAAAGAGTTATCTAAGACCCTAAATCATGGGTGATAGATTGTGAGGACATCTTTTGTTAGAGCATCCATAAGATATCTTAAGAGAACATCCTTATGGTATCTTGCAGGTGCAATATTTAACCCATGAAAGTTCTCTTCCTATTTCCTGCAGCAGTAGATTTACCTTCCCCCTTTCCTGCCTTCTCCCTGTATAAGTTGGGTAAAAATTTCTAATAAACGGAAGCCTTGATCAGATGAACAGACTTGGCTTTCATTTCTTGCGTCTCTTGTTCCTTTTTCCCCCATTCCTTCCAATCTCTCCACCTTAGGAACCCCGTTGAAGCCCTGCGGGCTGGGGCATTCTTCCTTTCCAATTCGTATCCCCTTGATCTCCTTCAACTGTTTTATTGCTCTAGCAAGGACTTCCAGAACTATATTGAAGAGATATGGAGAGAGTGGTCACCCTTACCTTGTCAATGATTTCATTGGGATTGCTTTAAGTTTCTCTCCATTTAGTTTGATGTTGGTTATAGCCTTGCTGTATATTGTCTTTACTATGTTCAGGTAAAACATAAACATCCGCAGCAAAATCAGAGGTTTGGATGTCAGGAAGGCACAGTTTCAGGTGAATGACAGAGACCACACTGAGATGGTTTTGACCCTGCTGTAATTTTACTGAAGTCAGGCTAATAATTTTATAGTAATTACATAAGGAAACACCTTATGTATTGGCATATTTCCCAGAACACTTAGACTTGCCAAGAATACAAAGTTTACATTTTAACTAAAAAATGTAGTCAAACATAAAGCAGTGCCCACAAGAAATCTTGGCCTGAGAACTTTTTGATCAAAGCAAACAAAGGAAAAGAAACCTCAAACTGCAGTTTCATTATTGCTAACCAATGAAGAGGAAAGTCAGGAGCTAAGTCAGATGCCTGCCAAAATCTTTCTCTGTATTAAAATCTAAATACACCTTTGTTAACCATCCTCCCATATATCTTGCTAAAGATTTACGATTCTCCCTAGAAACACTAAGGGGGGCAAGCTCGAGCCAGCTGTACTTCTCATGCTATTTTTTCCTAAGAAGGAGCCCATTATTTTTTTCAGTATTCTTATAATGCTTTTAATACTAAATCTAATTCATTACTTCTCTTAAAACTACTTTTCTTCCGTCCTATTCTTGTTAAAGCTTTTGATAATCTATCAAGAATATGTTTCCTTGAATAGTTAATTGTGCTGTTTCAAGAATCATAGAGAAAGATCAAAAAAACTCATTAATCCAGCCCCATAACCACAATCGAAACAGCGTAGAAACCCTAGACTGAGTCTTTTTGACTTAGGTGGTCGGGGAGACCTGCTATTGACCTCCAGGGAGCGAATTTCTGAAGAAAGCATGTCTCCCGCACTGTAGCACAATCTATTGATATGCTACACTAGCGAAGCTGGAGTGGGTGTAGCAATGTTGGATATTGTTAAATTCTTTTTCAGCATCTAAGGAGATTATCACGTGGTTTTTTTCTTTCAGTTTGTTAATATGGTGGATCACATTGATGGATTTCCGTATATTGAACCACCCCTGCATACCTGGGATGAAGCCTACTTGGTCATAGTGGATAATATCTTTGCTGTGTTCTTGGATTCGGTTTGCAAGTATTTTATTAAGTATTTTTGCATCAATGTTCATAAGGGAGATTGGCTGGAAATTCTCTTTCTTTGTTGAGTCTTTGTGAGGTTTAGGTACCAAGGTGACTGTGCCTTCATAGAATGAATTTGCTAATATTCCTTCTGTTTCTATTTTGTGGAATAGTTTGAAGAGAATTGGTGTTAGCTCTTCTTTGAAGGTCTGGTAGAATTCTGCGCTGAAGCCATCTGGTCCTGGGCTTTTTTTGGATGGGAGACTTTTGATGACCGCTTCTATTTCTTTGGGGGATATAGGACTATTTAGTTGATTTACCTGGTCCTGATTCAGCTTTGGTAAGTCAAATCGATCAAGAAAATTGTCCATTTCATTTAGATTTTCAAATTTTGTGGCATATAGATTTTTGAAGTAAGTCCTAATGATTGTTTGGATTTCCGCAGTGTCTATAGTTATGTCCCCCTTTTCATTTCTGATTTTGTTGATTTGGATGTTGTCTCTCTGTCTTTTAGGTGGCTTGGCTAAGGGTTTGTCTATCTTGTTGATTTTCTCAAAGAACCAGCTCTTGGCTTCATTGAGTCTTTGAATTATTTTATTTGTTTCTAATTGATTGATTTCAGCCCTGAGTTTTATTATTTCCAGCTGTCTAGGTCTACTCATTTTTGGTGTGTTTGCTTATTTTTCTAGGGTTTTTAGGTGAGCCATTAAGTTGCTTGAATGAGCTGTCTCAAATTTTTCCTTGAACGCACTTATTGCTATGAACTTTCCTCTTAGCACTGCTTTCATTGTTTCCCACAAGTTTGGGTATGTTGTGCTTTATTTTCATTGAATTATAGGAAGACTTTAATTTCTTCCCTGACCCAACTGTCATTTAGTAGCAAGTTGTTCAGTTTCCACATGTGTGTATGCTTTTTGCTATTTCTGTTTTTGTTGAGGTCCAGCTGTATTCCATGGTGATCAGAAAAGATAGAAGGGTGGGCGGCAAGATGGCGGCGCCGGGAGGACTCTCATTCTGAGCAGTAGCACAGCAGGATCAGCACAGTAACCAGCAATCAGAACTCTCTGCCATAAAACACAGTCACTGTGTTTCCCAGGTGAGAGGATACCCCACGGTGGGGGATTAAATCAGCTTTTAACTCACCCGGCTAAACCGCGGAAGAGATCCCGGTTCCGCCAGACGCTTGGCTACCGGCTGCCAGCCCCAGCCCCAGCCCAGAGCCACAAGCCAGTGTCTCTGGTCACGGTCCCAGACTGAACCGTGTGCACCACACTATCAGAGACTGGAATTTTCAGTTAAGAGATAACCCCAGGGTAGAGGAAACAATTGGGACCTGCCTTAGGTCACCCAGACATCCCCTGGAAAAGACTCGGGCGGATTCCATGAGCACCCCAGGAGCCAGCCTGGAGCCAGAGCCGGGGACCCAGGTTCCGGCACAGAGCCCTGCCTGCCTGCGTGCCTGATTCGCCACAGGAAATAGAAAGGGCAGGTCTGATCTCAGAGCACTCAGCTCACCCCCAACCTGAAAAGGTCCCCGGAAAATTACCCAGCTTAGGGAGCCACTCAGGCTCCCAAAAGCCGCAAAGGCAGACACAGGCAGTTTCTGCGCACCAGACAGCTGGCAGAGACTGAACCGCCATCACACAGCTGTGCTCCAGGCACAGGCAGCTTCTGTGGCCAGCCAGCTGGTGGACACTGAGCAGTGTGCACCAGGGCAAAAAAAGACACTGGGAGTCCGTGTCTCCAGAGAATCCACGGGGAAGGAAGGAAACTGTACTGACATAAATCACCCAATGCTTCCCTAAAAAAAAGTCTAGCAGTCTAGTGGGGCCCAGGCGCCAGCACTCAGCTGTGCTCCAGACACAGGCACAAACAGTTGAGGCGTGCCTGATGTCCAACTGGGTCACAGCAGCTGATCATTAAATTTCAACAAGAAACCCAGTAACAGCGCAGCTGCCCTCAGAACTTCCCTGGGTGAGAGGAGAACCCTCTCGACTAACAAAGACCACAGTTACCACTGAGGTCTATATCCCTGAGGTGAGCAACTCCTGAAAAAACACCAGCCATCCAGGGACTATACCCAAAAAGCTGAGAAGACATCCTTCAGGAAAAACCAGCTTTCTGCAAAGGGGATTCTCTCCACCACAGGATCCCCAGGAACCAGCAGAAAATAACCCCAAACACCTAAGATAACACAATGGGTAGAGGCCAGCATAAAAGCTCAAGCAACAAACGACAGAGCAATATGGCATCTCTAGAACCCAGTTACCCAGGGGCAAGTAGCCCTGGACACCCCACCATAACTGAAATCCAAGAAGATGACCTAACAAGTATGCTCATGAAGATGATAACAGAGGAAACAAATAAGATTCGTAAAGACATAGAGGAAGATAAACTCAAACAGAATATTGCCATCCGTAAAGAAATAGAGGAAGCTGCAGCCAAACAGTTTATGGCCTTTAGAAAGGAAATGCTTAAAACACTGAATGAAATGATCGAAACAGAGTTGAAGGAACTAAAAGAAAAACAGGAAAGTACAATCAGACAGGTGAAGGAAGTAAACAAAACAACTCAAGACCTGAAGATGGAATTGGAAAAATTAAAGAAAACACAAATGGAAGAAATAATGGAAAGGAAGAATCTAGGGAAGAAAACAGGAACTACAGAGGTAAGCATAACCAACAGACTACAAGAGATGGAAGAAAGAATCTCAGGTGTAGAAGATACAATGGAAGAAATCGATGTATCTGTCAAAGAAAATGCAAAATCTGAAAAATTCCTGACACAGACCGTCCAAGAAATGCAAGACAATATGAAAAGACAAAACCTAAGAATAATAGGTATAGAGGAAAAAGAAGACTCCCTTCTTCAAGGCCCAGAAAATATTTTCAACAAAATCATTGAAGAAAATTTCCCCAACCTAAAGGAGAGGCCAATTAGAAAACATGAGGCCTACATAACACCCAACAAATTTGACCAGAAAAGAAAATCCTCCTGCCACATAATAATCAAAATAGTAAGTATACAGAACAAAGAAAAAATACTAAAAGCTGCCAGAGAAAAAGGCCAAGTAACATATAATGGCAAACCCATTAGAACCACACCTGACTTTTCAACAGAGACTATGAAAGCCAGAAGGGCCTGGCCAGATATCATGCAGACCCTAAGAGAACACAGATGTCAGCCCAGGCTACTATACCCCGCAAAAATCTCAGTCCTCATAGATGGAGAAAACAAGATATTCAATGACAAAAACAAATTCCAACAATACCTACAAACAAATCCAGCATTACAGAAGACACTGGAAGGGAAAATACAACCCAAGAAAGCTAGCTACATTCAAGAAAACACAGGAAATAAATAACCTCACTTCAGTAAAACAAAAAACAACCAAGCACACAACCTGATGACCACAGCCAACATCAAAATCAAGAGACCTAAGAGCCACTGGTCATTAATCTCTCTCAACATCAATGGACTCAACTCTCCAATAAAAAGACACAGATTAACAGAATGGATACGTAAACAAAACCCAGCAATCTGTTGCATACAAGAAACACACCTAAGACACAAAGATAGACATTACCTGAGGGTAAAGGGTTGGAAGACGACTTTCCAAGCAAATGGACCCAAGAAGCAAGCAGGAGTAGCCATTCTAATATCTGATAAAATAGACTTTCAACCAAAAGTAATCAAAAGAGATGGGGAAGGACACTTCATACTCATCAAGGGAAAATTCCACCAGGAAGACATCACAATCCTGAACATCTATGCCCCAAATACAAGGGCACCCACATTTGTGAAAGAAACATTGATAAAATTTAAAGCACATATAGATCCCCACACATTAATAGTGGGAGACTTCAACACCCCACTTTCAACAAAGGACAGGTCAACAAAACAGAAATTAAACAAAGAAACAATGTCTCTGACAGAGGTCATGAATCAAATGGACCTAACAGACATTTACAGAACTTTACACCCAAACACAAAAGAACTTACCTTCTTCTCAGCACCTCATGGAACCTTCTCCAAAATAGACCATATAGTGGGTCACAAAGCAAGCCTCAACAGATACAAGAAGATTGAAATAATCCCATGTATCTTGTCTGATCACCATGGAATAAAGCTGGACCTCAACAATAACAGAAATAACAAAAAGACTACACACACATGGAAACTGAACAACTTGTTACTAAATGACAGCTGGGTCAGGGAAGAAATAAAGAAAGAAATTAAAGTCTTTCTAGAAATCAATGAAAATGAAGACACAACATACCCAAACTTGTGGGACACAATGAAAGCAGTGCTAAGAGGAAAGTTCATAGCACTAAGTGCCTTCAAGAAGAAATCTGAGACAGCTCATTCAAGCACCCTAATGGCTCACTTAAAAACCCTAGAAAAAGAAGAAGCAGACACACCAAGAAGGAGTAGACGGCTGGAAATAATCAAATTCAGGGCTGAAATCAATCAATTAGAAACAAATAAAACAATTCAAAGAATCAATGAAACCAAGAGCTGGTTCTTTGAGAAAATCAACAAGATCGACAAACCCTTAGCCAGGCTAACTAAAAGGCAGAGAGACACCACCCAAATCAACAAAATCAGAAATGAAAAGGGGGATATAACTACAGACACTGGGGAAATCCAAACAATCATTAGGACTTACTTCAAAAGTCTATATGCCACAAAATTTGAAAATCTAAATGAAATGGACAATTTTCTTGATCGATTTGACTTACCAAAGCTGAATCAGGACCAGGTAAATCAACTAAATAGTCCTATATCCCCCAAAGAAATAGAAGCGGTCATCAAAAGTCTCCCATCCAAAAAAAGTCCAGGACCAGATGGCTTCAGCGCAGAATTCTACCAGACCTTCAAAGAAGAGCTAACACCAATTCTCTTCAAACTATTCCACAAAATAGAAACAGAAGGAATATTAGCAAATTCATTCTATGAAGGCACAGTCACCTTGGTACCTAAACCTCACAAAGACTCAACAAAGAAAGAGAATTTCCAGCCAATCTCCCTTATGAACATTGATGCAAAAATACTTAATAAAATACTTGCAAACCGAATCCAAGAACACATCAAAGATATTATCCACTATGACCAAGTAGGCTTCATCCCAGGTATGCAGGGGTGGTTCAATATACGGAAATCCATCAATGTGATCCACCATATTAACAAACTGAAAGAAAAAAACCACATGATAATCTCCCTAGATGCTGAAAAAGCCTTTGACAAAATCCAACATCCATTCATGTTCAAAGTATTGGAGAGATCAGGGATACAAGGCACATATCTAAACATAGTAAAGGCAATATACAGCAAGCCTATAGCCAACATCAAACTGAACGGAGAGAAACTTAAAGCAATCCCACTGAAATCAGGGACAAGACAAGGCTGCCCACTCTCTCCATATCTCTTCAACATAGTGCTGGAAGTCCTTGCTAAGGCAATAAGACTGTTGAAGGAGATCAAGGGGATACAAATTGGAAAGGAAGAAGTCAAATTATCACTATTTGCAGATGATATGATTGTATATGTGAGTGACCCCAAAAACTCTACCAGGGAACTCCTACAGCTGATAAACACCTTCAGCAAAGTGGCTGGATACAAAATTAACTCAAAAAATTCAGTAGCCTTCTGGTATACAAAGGACAAAAGGGCTGAGAAAGAAATTAGGGAAACAACACCCTTCACAATAGCCACAAATGACATAAGGTACCTCGGAGTAACCCTAACCAAGGAAGTCAAAGACTTGTATGAAAAAAATTTCAAATCTCTGAAGAAAGAATTAGAAGAAGATATGAGAAGATGGAAAGATCTCCCATGCTCATGGCTTGGCAAGATTAACATAGTAAAAATGGCCATCTTACCAAAAGCAATCTACAGATTCAATGCAATGCCCATCAAATTACCAACACAATTCTTTACAGACCTGGAAAGAAAAATTCTCAACTTCATATGGAATAACAAGAAACCCAGAATTGCTAAAACAATCCTCTACAATAAAAGATCTTCCGGAGGTATCTCCATCCCTGATCTTAAGTTGTACTATAGAGCAACAGTTTTAAAAACTGCATGGTACTGGCATAGAAACAGAATGGTGGATCAATGGAACCAAACAGAGGACCCAGAAATAAACCCACACACTTATGGACACCTGATCTTTGACAAAGACGCCAAAACCATACAATGGAGAAAAGATAGCATCTTCAACAAATGGTGCTGGTCTAACTGGATGTCTACATGTAGAAAAATGAAAATAGATCCATACTTGTCACCCTGCACAAAACTGAAGTCCAAGTGGATCAAAGACCTTAACATAAAACCAGACACATTAAATCGGCTTGAAAAAAAAGTGGGAAATACCCTAGAACTCATTGGTACTGGGGGAAACTTCCTGAACAGAACACCAAGAGCACAGGCTCTAAGAGCAACAGTCAATAAATGGGACCTCATGAAACTGAAAAGCTTCTGTAAGGCAAAGGACACCGTCACCAAAACAAAGCGACCACCTACAGATTGGGAAAGAATCTGAAAGAAGCTGAAAAGCAGCAAACCAAGTAATCCACTTAAAAAATGGGGAACAGAGCTAAACAGAGAATTCTCTGTAGAGGAATACCGAATGGCAGAGAAGCACTTAAAGAAATACTCAACCTCACTAGCCATTAGGGAAATGCAAATCAAAACAACCCTGAGATTTCACCTTACACCCATGAGAATGGCCAAGATAAAAAACTCAAGTGACAACACATGCTGGAGAGGTTGTGGAGAAAGGGGAACCCTTCTCCACTGCTCGTGGGAATGTAAACTTGTACAGCCACTCTGGAAATCAATCTGGCGCTTTCTCAGACAACTAGGTATAGCGCTTCCTCAAGATCCACCCATACCACTCCTGGGCATATATCCAAAAGAGGCTCAAGTACACAAAAAGGACATTTGCTCAACCATGTTTGTAGCAGATTTATTTGTAATAGCCAGAAGCTGGAAACAACCCAGATGCCCCTCAACTGAAGAATGGATGCAGAAATTGTGGTACATCTACACAATGAAATATTACTCAACAATGAAAAATAAGGAATTCATGAAATTTGCAGGTAAATGGTGGGAACTGGAAAGGATCATCCTGACTGAGTTGTCCCAGAAGCAAAAAGACACACATGGTATATACTCACTCATATAGACATACAACATAGGACAAACCCACTAAAACCTGTGCATCTAAACAAACTAAGCAAGAGAGAGGACCCTAACTAAAATGTCCAATCCCCATCTGGAAAGGCAAAGAGGATGGACATCAGAAGAAGAAGAAAACAGGAAACAACCTAGGAACCTATCACAGAGGGCCTCTGAAAGCCTCTGCCCTTCAGACTATTAAAGCAGATGCTGAGCCTGATGGGCAACTGTTGGGCAGGTGAACGGAATTTTAGGTAAGAACTGGGAAATAGTAAGAGCTGGAGAGGACAGGGTCTCCACAAGGAGAGCAACAGAACAAGAAAATTTGAACACAGGGAACTTCCCAGAGACTCATACTCCAACCAAGGACTATTCATGGAGATAACCCAGAACCCCTGCACAGATGTAGCCCAGGGCAGTTCAGAGTCCAGTTGGGTTACATAGTAATGTGAAGAGGGACTGCCTCTGACATAATCTGATTGGCCTGTTCTTTGATCACCTCCCTCTGGGGGGGAGCAGCCTTACCAGGCCATAGTAGAGGACAATGCAGCCACTTTTGATGTGAACTGACAGACTAAGATCAGAAAGGAGAGGAGAACCTCCCCTATTAGTGGACTTGGGGAGTGGCATGCAAGCAGAGGGAGGAGAGAGGGTGGGACTGGAGGGGAGGAGGGAGGGGCTTATGGTGGGATGCAGAATGAATAAAGTGTAATTGATGAAAAATTTTTAAAAAAAAAGGAAAAAAATAATTTAAGAACCTTAAATGACTTTCAAAAGTTGAGGAAAACATGGAGTTAGTCAATTGGCATGGAGCACATCTCGCCCCTGGGGGCAATGGTCTCCTGAACCTACTCAGACCTCGGACACCACCACTGCTAGTTCTAGAACCGACGCAGGATGTTTCAACGAGGGGGTTAAGGCTTCTCATAATATTTCCTATAAGCCCACACCTGTTTGTCTATATCCCCCATTTTTATTCATTATTAGCCAGATAGAGCCAAGTAATTGTGGTAATGATACTTGCTTTTTTGCCCAATGCTGGAATGCTAGTAAATTTAGGTATGCCCTGGTTACTCGCATGCCTCACTGGGTGCCTGTGCTCATTGATGCCCCTCACGCTATGACTCTCTTCAGACAGAAAAGGGATCTTGGAACTACAGCCACCATTGTTACTACCATCTCATTGGTGGCTGTTGGAGCTACCACCGTGGCATTAGCCATGAGTAATACTGGGCAGACTGCTCAGACCCTGAATAATCATTTAGCCAATGTAGCTCATGCCTTAGTTGTACATAAAGGAATTAATGCTCAACTAAAAGAAAGCTTGATGCTGTTCAATCAGAGGATTGACCTCGTGCAGGAGCAAATTGATACCCTATGGCAAATCGCTCAACTTGGCTTTCAATGAAAATATGCTGGACTTTGAGTCACTAGCATATAACATGAGAATTTTTCCTGTGCTGCAAATCTGTCTAAACAATTGTCGAGCTATATTTTAGGTAATTGGACTGGAGAATTCGATACTATGATGAAGCAGCTGAGAGTGGCCATTGTCACAGTAAATTCTACCAGAGTGGACGCAGGACTAGCCACAGGATTATCATCATGGATTGCTGCAGCCATGAATCATCTGAAGGAATGGGCGGGCATGGGAGCATTAGCAGGCCTTCTGGTGTTGGTCTCCTTGGTTTGCCTGTGGTATATATGCAAGATTAGAGTCTCACAACAGTGTGATGCAGCCATGATCATTCAGGCCTTTACAGCCATTGAAGCAGGACATTTGCCCCAAGCATGGTTGGATACCATAAAAAGCTAAAATGTTACGCTCAGAATGCGAGGCTAAGCACTGCACTCAGGGTCAGCCACTTTGGACCCAGAGAAGAGCATGTCTGATTGCATGCGGGTTGATACCCCAGGTCCCGCCTCTGAGAAAAAAGGTATCGGATGGGTCTGATGCTCTTTGGGTGGATGACACCTAAATGAACATCAGTACAAAGTCCCAATTTATTTCTAATATCAGAGATCAGACCTCTACTCTTGCCTGATGCGTCTAAAACAAAAAGGGGGAACTGTAGAGAGCTGCGAAATGCTGTGCCTTAAAGATGGAGCTGGTTTCCGCCTTCCACCTTCCCGATGGTGAGTGCTCTCTGTCACGAACAATTCCACATTTGGCTAAGGCTGAGGATCTGGCTTGCTTCCATGTATGTGGACCTATCTGCATTGCCCACGTGGCACGCTTGGGTTGGCTACCCAGAGGCTATTTAAGCTGTGGGCTGGCTTTCCCCTGGGTCAGATGATTGTTCAAGGTTCCTGAATAAACTGCATTGAAAAAAAAAAGAAACAAAATAAAAAAAAGATAACATTTAATTCAATAGTGCTAAAAAAAAAAAAACAAACAAATGCATTTAATAAATGTGTTAAATCAGTGTATATCAGAGTACAAGAGGAGTTTTATATATTATTCTATCAATTTTGTTTATTGAATTATATTCTACAACTTATGTGTATGGTAAAGGGATAGTAAAACAATTGTCCAAGTGGGTTACATAGTAATGGGAAGAGGAACTGCCTCTGACATAATCTGATTGGCCTGCTCTTTGATCACCTCCCCCTGAGGGGGGAGCAGCCTTACCAGGCCACAGAAGATGACAATGCAGCCACTTCTGATGAGAACTGATAGACTAAGATCAGAAAGAAGGAGAGGAGGACCTCCCCTATCAGTGGACTTGGGGAGGGACATGCATGCAGAAAGAGGAGGGAGGGTGGGATCAGCAGGGGAGGAGGGAGGGGCTTATGGGGAGATACAAAATGATAAAGTGTAATTAATAAAAGTTAAATAAAAAATTAAAAAAAAGAGTAAGACCAAAATAAATAAATAAATAAATAAATAAATAAATAAATAAGACTCAGAAATCTCCAAAAAAAAAAAAAAGAAGAAAGGATACAAGGGATTATGTCAATCTTCTTGTATCTGTTGAGGCTTTCTTTGTGACCAACCATATGGTCTATTTTGGAGAAGGTTCAGTGAGGTGCTGAGAAGAAGATAAATTCTTTTGTGTTTGGGTGTAAGGTTCTGTACATGTCTGTTAGGTCCATTTGATTCATGACCTCTGTTAGAGACCGGCTGTGCACCAACTATTCACCACAGACAGAGCTATGTGCCCCAGGGAACCAGAGACTTGGAGTCCCTGTTGGGAGAAATATCCACAGGGATGGAAGCAAAAGGGGATGGACTTAGGCTACTCAGTATATCCCTGGAAAAGGTCCAACCCAGGGACCTGCTGTTCCAGCTGGCCTGCTGCTACCAGGAGAGCGGTATTCACCTGCCACAGATTATCGCCTGGGTACTGGGGCACAGAGCCCCAACCTCAGAAGCCTGGGATCCCCAAGATCAATCCCCAGATACTGCTTCAAGGGGCAACCAGTTATTCGTAACAAAACCACGGGACACCCAGGCTATAACAGCATATCACTAAATTTACAGCAAGAAACCCAGAAGTAGGGCAGCTGTCTCCAGGACTTCTCCGGGTGAGAGGAGAGCCCTCTCAACTAACAAGTGGTAACCATAGTTACCACTCAGGTCTGTATGCCTGAGGTGAGCAGCGGCAACTCCTGAAAAACACCAGCCATACAGTGACCATACCCAAAAAGCTGAGGAGGCTTCCTTCAGGAAAAACGATCTTCCTGCCAAGGGGATTCTCTCCATCACAGAATTCCAGGAACACCAGAAACTAACACCCAAAACCTAAGATAGCACAGTGGGTAGAGATCAGCATAAAAGCTCAACCAACAAAAGACAGAGCAATATGACATGTCCAGACCCATTTATCCAGGGGAAAGTAGCCCTGGACACCCCAGCATAATTGAAATTCAAGAAGATGACCTAACATCTATGCTCATGAAGAGGATAACAGAGGAAGGGAATAAAATGCGTAAAGACTTAGAGGAAGATAAAGTCAAACAGATTGTGGCCATCCATAAGGAAATAGAGGAAAATAAAAACAAACAGATTATGGCCATCTGTAAAGAAATACAGGAAGTTGCAGCCAAACAGTTTCTGGCTTTTAGAGAGAAAATACTTTAAATCACTGAAAGAAATAAAAGAAACAGAAGATTGTTCAAATAAACAGGTGAAGGAATTGAAGGAAAAACAGGAAAATGCAATCAAAGAGGTGCTGCTGTTATTCTTGCACTCTTTTCTAGGCACAGCCCTCTTGAAGAACCTGGGAGCTCCGCAGTTTGGTCAGTTTAGTTATGGATAACTTGTTGCCCCTTGGAGCAGTGTCTGGAGGCTGATCTCCGGGATTCCAGGCTTCTGTAGGAGCTCTGTGCCCCAGCACCCAAGCGGTAATTAGTGGCAGGTAAGCACAGCTCTCATGTTTGCAGTAGGAGGTAGAGCCTAGAGCCTACAGGGACCCAGTAACATTTGCAGGGCTGGGTGTCCTGGGGTTGGAACAGATGTTTTCTCCCACTGTGGCATTTCATTCCAACAGGGAGACCCAAGTCTGTGGTGTTTTGGGGTCCACAGTCTGTGGGGTGATGAGCAGAGCATGCAGGTGTAGACTAGTGGTGGCTCCGAGCTGGTGTGGGCACCTGTAGGAACCCAGGAACTTTTCCTGAGAACTTTTCCATGTTTGTGAGTGGGGGGGGGTAGGGATTGGCTGAGTATTCTAAGCTCAGACCTGCTTTCTCTCCAAACAGGGAAACCCAGTCTCTGGTGCCCTGGGGCCCGCAGTTCTGCCTGGGATGATGAATCGGGCACACAGCAGGTATCTGAGTTGGTGGTTGAGTAACACACTATGGGCTGGCAGTTGTGCACCTGCCAGTCACCAAGACTTTGTCCAGGGATTGAATGAGTGACCTGAGGTCGATCCCATGTGCTTCCTTCATTGTGGGGTTTTCTCACAACCTGAAATCCCAGTCTTTGTTGTTGTGGTGACCACAATTTAGCCTGGGAAGGTGATCTGGGCATGCAGGCATGTGACTCTGGGCTGGCTTTCTGAGTGCCTGCCAGGACCAGCAACTCTTCTGGGGTTTACCTCGGTGACCTGAGAATGGACCCAATTGATTCTCACACCGGGAGTTTTCCTCTCACCTGGAAAACACAATCGCTGGTGTTTTAGGGCCCAGAGTTCAGTCTCTTGGTTGCTATACTGACACTGCTGTCCTGCTCCTCAGACACAGTGTTCTCTGGGTGCAGCCATCTTGGATCTGAAACCAATTAACTTAACTCATAGGTACTCAATCCAATTTAGGCCTCAGCCAGGTAATACCTCCCATTAATTTTGAAAATTTTTCATTTGGTCCCTATGGATTTGTAGCTTTAGTTATTGAATTTTTTGTTGACTGATTTTATACCTGAAATAACTAAAAAAAAATCTCTTCATATTTTTACTGAAGTAATCTGTAACATCCAACTTGTGTTTTCTTTTCATTTATTGTAAAGCAGAAGAGGGCATCTGTTTCCTTGGTACTATTGTTACAATACCATCTTAATTACAGGATGTGGGGGATGGATACTGAGCACAGGTCCTCTGCAAAAACAGCACATGATCTTAACTGCTGAGACATCTGTCTGTCTTCTGCAATACTGTTTCTAATCTTTCACAAGCCATCCCACCACTTACTCGGTTTTATTCCTCCCCCTCCCAGGATGCTTCGGGATACTCTAATCTTCCCCCTGAAAGAGGGAACATTGTTTTTACCGTCATCTGCAAATGCTCACTCACTTTTCCTACAAACATTCTATGATTTCTCTCAGCACTTAATTCCTGACAAATTTGCACACGCACCAAAAAACTTCTGATTTCGATTTTATCTCTTACTAAACAGCAAAATAAAGAACAGTATCACTATGCCGTAATGCTTAAGAGCTGGGTCTTGAAAACTAGGTGGATGTCTAGATGATTAGTACAGAAAAGTTGTATCCATGACACTGCTACGCATCCTCACTAGAAAAAAAGTCACTATCTAATGCATATGTCTTGCACTGTATCTTAATAGGTGGTTCTGTATTAACATTATATTTGTCAGTCATAATTATGTAATGTGATTTCATGATGACGTTTTCTTCCTTAAGTTTTTAAAAGAATTTCTCTCTGGTCTTAACAAAATTACATAGCACTTGGGGATGAAGATGCATCCCAGCAGCCCTGCACTGGAAGCCAAAATGGAGAAGATCTCTACAGTCACCATGACCTTTCCCTTGGTGCTGTGATATACAGGGAGAAAGGTGACCCACACAGTGCAGAACAACAGCATGCTGAATGTCAAGTACTTGGCTTCATTGAAAGTATCAGGTAGTTTCCTGGCCAAGAAAGCCAGAGTGAACGTTCCTAAGGCAAGGGAGCCATGGTATCCCAGGACACAGTAGAATGCAATAACTGAGCCCTTGTTGCACACAATGATGATACGGCCATGCTCAGAGTGTGCATCAATGTCAATAGAGGGAGGAGCAACTCCCAACCAGATTGCACAGAGAATCATTTGGATGAGAGTACAGATGGGAATGATGTAGTTAGGTGTTCCTGAAACCAGGATGTACTTCATCTTTCTTTCAGGTATTGTGAGTTTGAAAGCCAGAACCACAGTAATAGTTTTGGCCAACACGCTGGAAACAGCCACAGTGAATACAACTCCAAATGTGATTTGCTGCAGGATGCAGGTGACTGAGTTTGGATGGCCAATGAAGAGCAAGGAGCATAGGAAACAAAAGATGAGTGAGATGAGCAAGATGTAGCTGAGAGTGCAGTTATTGGCCTTTACAATGGGAGTAGCATGGTGTTTCACAAAGACTCCAAGAACTATAGCAGTGAATACAGAGAAGCACAAGGACATTATGGCCAGAGCCATACCCAAGGGTTCTTCATAGCCTAAGAAGACCACAGCTCTCTGAATGCACTGGTTATGCTCTGGGTTGGCATATTGGTCCTCAGGACACTTCACACACTGATCCAAATCTGATGGAGAATGGAGATTAGTGCACCTTGAGCATGTGTTGACAGGACATTTTCAATAAGTCTGATGAAGAAGCTGTGAAATATCTGCCTTGTGTTGCTGAGGGTGTAATTGAAAGACAACACTGCAGAGCAATGTTTTCATTTGCTAATTCTCATTATCTTTTTGGAGAATGAAATCAAACAATCATATCTTTGTTCAATTGTATGTTGATGAGGTAATTTATCATGTTGTAGGGACATACACAAGTTTTACTACATTCTTGATGATATGATTAAATGGCTGACACAGGTGCATTCACAGAAGCTAAAATTATTCAGTGAAATTTTAAAATAATAGATTCTATGGATTCAGTGCCTCCTGAAGTCCATCTCTTGTAAGAATGCTATTTTCATGAGAAATGGAAACTGTCTTATACTAAGACAAGACCTGCGATACATTTTCTAGTTCAATTTCTCCAGCTCAAACACATTGATATAGAAGCAACACTAAATGGAATCAGTAGGCTGTGTGTCTGTATGTGTGTTTATGTGATTTCATGTAAAAGTAACAAAAGAGCTAATGAATTTGAGAGTGATTGGGGAAGGAGAGGCCGAGAGTGAGAGGTGAAAGTTGTATAAATAAAATAAATAAATATAATAATACATATTAATGTATAGGAATAATATATAAAAATAATGCTTAAAACTGCAAAAATAGGGCTGGAGAGATGACTCAGAGGTTAAGAGCATTGTCTGCTCTTCCAGAGGTCCTGAGTTCAATTCCCAGCAACCACATGGTGGCTCATAGCCATTTGATATTTGGTGCTTGCTTCTGGCCTGCAGTCGTACCTGAAGGCAGAATACTATATAAATAATCCTTAGCAAAAAAAAAAAAAAGAAAGAAAGAAAAACTGCAAAAAATATATAAGTATGTTCATTTGTTTTTACATTTAAAAATTTCATTACACTTTGTTTAATTACTTTTTAATCTGTTGTATGTAGGAGTACGTGGATGTCAGAAGACAACTACAAGGAATTGGGTACTTCCTCCCACTACATAGTTCCTTGTGATGAACTCAGGTCATCAGCTTTAAAAGAAAGGGTTTTAAGTGTTGAGCCCTCTCACTGGCCATGAATACCCTTTGTGTCCTACAGGATGACATGTCATAGAAGTGAAAATATATCTGGGCCATTGCAATAACCAACCATAAACAAATAATCCTTTGCCTAATATGGATGCATACATGATAATACCAGTTCAATGGCCGTGACTTCTTGCTTTGAGTACAAACCCATTTGAATCTATTACACTGTGGCATTGTTAGCTGGGTGAAGTAGATAAGGATATCGAATAGAGGACTCCTCAGATTTTCTTTGTCAACACTTATTTTTATATTTCTAGAACTCAAATCAAATTAACCCCCTGAAATAAAGCTCTCTAGAATTGAATGAAGCTTCCTTTTTATTCTTAGCAGTTTCTGCTAATTTTACAAGTAACTATTTGTCCTCTTCGCTAATCTTATAGAGGACTTGGATTCGATTCTCAGCACCAACATGACAGAGTCTTGCAGATCTGATGCCCTCTTCCATTCTTCATGGGCTCCTGCATGAAACACACACACACACACACACACACACACACACACACACACATCTAATTATGTATGCAAAATGAATAAATAAATATTTATAAAGAATCATGTATGAAATCCAATCTGATTGTAGCAATAGAGGAGATAAATCACTAGGAGTAATAATGCATACAATTACTTAACACTCAATTGTGATTATTAAAACTTTTTGATAAAATGCTCTCTGAAATAAATCTACAATAATTCAAATATATATGTCAAGGCATAAGGAGTTACTTACAATGACATTTTTATGATCATATTCTTATAAGGACTAACTTAGGAAAGTGATATATTTTATATGCAGTTGCCTTTTAGACACCTTCAGAATTACAGTATGTGTGGAAAATTATGATCAATGTGACAGTTTAATCTTGCATCAGACACTCACTTGTGTCATTAGAGATTTCATTTTCTGGGCAGGGGCTGCAATCAAAACAGCAGGGTGGCATTCCTTGCTGCCAGAATTTTCTGAATCCAGGACCACAATCAGCACTGCAAACAGAGACTGGCATCTGGAAAAATAGACACATGATGACATCAAGAGTTAAACATACTCCTTCCATAACTATAACATATCAGAATGTTGAGATATCAGTTAGCTTATTTTATATACACAAATTGACCTTATTTGAGTATATAGATGTAGATTACTGAAAATGTGAGTTGCCTCCAAACTCCATGAAATTATGGATAAGTACTGGTGTTTTGTTTTGTGCAAGCACCACAGAACTTATAACCTGGATTTTCTAGTTATTTTCATCAACTTGGCACCAAGTATAGTAAAAAAGCATAAGGACCATGAAGCAACAAATTTCTCTGTAACTGATGGGTTGTTGTCACATCAGTGAAGAGTTTATTAATTCCTAATTGATGTAGGATTATTCAGGTCACTGTGGACAGTGCTGTCTCAGGCAGTGTTGTATGAGGAATCTTGCAGAGCAAGCCTGTAAACAGTGTTTCATCATGGTCTATGTTTGTTTCATTTATTTATTTCTTTAATCACTTTATAGCCTGATCCAAGGCCCCTCGCTCCTCTGCTCCCAGTTCCACCCGCATAACCCAGACATTGGGACAGACATCGGAAGAAGGTGGAAACAAGGGTCAAATCAGGAGCCTACCACAGAGGACCTCTGAAAGACTCTATCTAGCAGGGTATTAAAGCACATGGTGAAACTCATAGCCAAACTTTGGGCAGAGTTCAGAGAAAGACTTGGAAGGTTCTGGAGCTCCACAAGTGGAACAATAGAACCTAAATATCTGGGCCTACGTGTCTTTTCTGAGACTGATACTCCAACAAAGTTTCATTCATTGAAATAACCTAGAACCCCTGCACAGAGGTAGTCCATGGCAGCTCAGTCTCCTACTGCGCTCCCTAATAAGGGGAAAAGGTTCTGTCTCTGACATGAACTCAGTGGCTGGCTCTTTGATCAATTCTCCCTGAGTGGGGAACAGCCTTGCCAGGGCACAGAGGAAGACAATGTCGATGAGACCTGATAGGCTAGGGTGGACTGAGAAGGGCCATGGGAGGAGATGAGGAAGGGAAGGAGGAGAGGATTGGGAGGGGATGAGGGTCAGGCTACAGTTAAGATACAAACTGAATAAATTGTAACAAATTATATTAAAAAATAAAAATGCCTGCCACAGAGGGCCTCTGAAAGCCTCTGCCCTACAGACAATCAAAGCAGACGCTGAGACTTATGGCCACCTGTTGGGTGGAGTGCATGGAATCTTATGTAAGAAGTGGGAAATAGTAAGAGCTGGAGAGGATGGGAACCACACAAGGAGAGCAACAGAACCAGCAAACTTGAACACAGGGAACTTCCCAGAGACTCATACTCTAACCAAGGACTATTCATGGAGATAACCTAGAACCCCTACACAGATGTAGCACATGATAGTTCAGTGTCCAAGTGAGTTACATAGTAAAGGGAAGAGGGACTGCCTCTGACATAATCTGATTGGCCTGCTCTTTGATCACCTCCCGCTGAGGGGGGAGCAGCCTTACCAGGCCACAGAAGATGACAATGCAGCCACTCCTGAGGTGATTTGATAGACTAAGATCAAAAGGAAGGAGAAGAGGACTGGACTTGGGGAAGGGCAGGCATGAGGAAGGGGGAGGGAGGGTAGGATCGGGAGGGGAGGAGGCTTATGGGGGAATACAAAATGAACAAAGTGTAATTAATAGTAAAAAAATTTTAAAAAATGCCACAAAGGCCCACCTGTGGCATCACCAGCATAGGTAAGATGTAAGCGTTTTCCTGAGTTTAACATTATGGCCCATGATTTTGCTTGCCTTTTCAGAGGAAGACTGCTGGACTCAAAGAACATCAAGATTAAACCTCTCCTTACTAATTTCCTGCCTAGAGGGTCACATTAGGACTATAGCCACCAGCAGTGCATTGTGCTCTATCACTTGAGCTTCATTTTCCAGCTTTGTCTGCCTTCCATAAGGAAACAAAGGCAGCCTGACCCCAGAAACATGCAGATTAGAATCCTCTCCATAAATCCTGGGCCTGCATGGTTCTCCTGGGTACAGAGCCACCAACAGACAACTGTCTTCTGTTCCCTGGGCTTCATTTTCAGCCCAAGGCTCTGCATTTCAGAGGAGACCTGCAGGGACCCTAGAACAATGGGTTAGACCATCCCAGACAACCCCTGGCATGTCAGTTTTAGCTGGTGTACACCAAGCAGCAGCGAGCGGTGTATTATCTATGAGTTCCATTGTTCAACAGCTCTATGTGCCCTCAAGCTCAGTCCTGCCAGCATCAGGAACATACAGCCAGCACCAATGACATCCAGAGGGCAAAAAGCCAGCGTAAGTGCATAATCAATGAGTCAGGGTAACGTGGCACCCCCACTTCAGCTATCGTACTACAACAATCCTTAGATATCTTCACACAGCTCAAGCACAAGATGACCTTAAATTCAATCTCATAATGATGATAAAGTATTTAAAGAGGAAATAAATAAATCCCTTAAAGAACTACAAAAAACTACAATACAACAGGTGAAAGAAATGAATAAAATAAACCAAGACCTGAAAATGGAATTAGAAGGAATAAAGAAACAAAAACTGAAATAATGCTAGTGATGGAAAACCCAGGGAAGAAAACTAGAACTACAGATGCAAGTATTACCAACACAATAAAAGAGGTGGAAGAGAAAATCTTAAGACTAGAAGACAAAATAGAAGAAACATATAAATTGATCAAAGAAAATGATGAACCTGAGAAGTTCCTGACAAAGATATCCAAGAAATCAGGAACACAATGAAAAGAGCAAGCATAAGGCAATAGAAATAGAAGAAGACATTACTAGCACCAAGGGACTTTTTTCAACAAAATCATAGAATATTTTCCTAATCTAAAGAAACTTATGCTTATAAACATACAGAAAACTTGCAGAACACTAAATGTATTGGATTAGAAAATTATCCCATTACATAATTAAAACACTAAAAGTACAGAACAAATAAGAATATTAAAAGCTGCAAGGGAAGACAGTTAAGTATCTTATAAAGTCCAGCCTATCAGAATTACACCCAACTTCTGAACAGAGACTCTAAAAGCCAGAAGACCCTGGGCATATGTCATATAGGGTCTAAGAAAGAACACATATCTGCCCAGACAATCTCATGCAGAAAAAAAAGACCTTAATAACAACAGATATTC
The DNA here is from genome assembly GCF_030254825.1 of Meriones unguiculatus. Taxonomy (NCBI): domain Eukaryota; kingdom Metazoa; phylum Chordata; class Mammalia; order Rodentia; family Muridae; genus Meriones; species Meriones unguiculatus. The sequence goes on along the minus strand of NC_083361.1, from coordinate 37,447,675 downwards.
AACAACAAAACAAATGTGAACAATATATATGTACACAAATCCAGTCTTCCAGAAGATGTTAGAAGAAAAACTCAAATCCAAGGAAGCTAACTACACATAAATAACACATCAACAAAACCAAAACAAGAGAAGCACATATTACTATACACAGATAGAAAAACACATACACTACCATGATCTTCAAAATAACACAATTAAAAATCATTGGTGATTAATATTTCTAAGAATGAGAGTGCTCAATTCCCCAGTAAAAAGAAAAGAGCTAACAGAATGGATATGAAAACAGGATCCATCCTTCTGATGTATATGAAAAATATACCTCTGAAACAAAAATAGATATTTCCTCAGAGTAAAGGGTTGGAAAAATAATTTCCAAGTGAATGGATCCAGGAAGCAAGCTGGAGTAGCCATTCTAATATCTAATAAAATAGACTTTCAATAAAAAACGACCTTGAGATTTCACCTTACACCCATCAGAATGGATAAGACCAAAAACTCAAGTGATAACACATGCTGGAGAATATGTGGAGAAAGGGAAACCCTCCTCCACTGCTGGTGGAAATGTAAACTTGTACAACCACTTGTGAAATCAATCTGGTGCTTTCTGAGACAATTAGGAATAGTGCTACCTCAAGATCCAGCTATACCACTCCTAGGCATATACCCAAAATATGCACAAGACACAAGGACATTTGCTTAACCATGTTCATAGCAGCTTCATTTGTAATAGCCAGAACCTGGAAACAACCCAGATGTCCCTCAACTGAAGAACAGATACAGAAATTGTGGTACATTTAAACAATGGAATACTATTCAGCAATTAAAAACAAGGAAATAATGAAATATACAGGCAAATGGTGGGATCTAGAAAAGATCATCTTGAGTGAGGCATCCTAGAAGCAGAAAAACAAACATAGCATATACTCTTATACATGTATATTCCACACTTAACATAGGATAAACATACTAAAATCTCTACACTTAAAGGAGGTAAGCTAGAAGAAGGTTTCTGAGTAAGATGCTCAATCCTCATTCATAAAGGCAAATGTGATGGACATCGGAGGAGGGAGAAAATAGGGAACAGACAGGAGCTTACAACAGAGGGCCACTGAAAGACTCTACCCAGCAGGGTGTCAAAGCACATGCTGAGGCTCATAGTCAAACTGGGCAGAGTACAGGAAATTTTATGAAAGAAGGGGTAGATAGAAAGACCTGGTGGAGACTGGAGCACCACAAGGAGAGAAACAGAACCAAAAACTCTGGGCCTAGGGGTCTTTTCTGAGACTGACACTCCAACCAAAACCATGCATGGAGATAACCTAAAACCCCTGCACAAATGTAACCCATGGCAGCTCAGAGTCCTAGTGGATTCTCTAGTAAGGGGAACAGGGAATGTCTCTGATATGAATTCAGTGGCTGGCTCTTGATCACCTCCCCCTTAGGGGTGAGCAGCCTTTCCAGGCCACAGAGGAAGACAATGCAGCCAGTCCTCATTGGACCAGATAGGCTAAGGTCATATGGAATGGGAGGAGGATCTTCCCTATCATAGAGAAGGTCATGGGAGGAGATGAGGGAAAGAGGTTGGGATTGAGAGCAAATGAGAGAGGGGGACAGCTGGGATGCAAATTAAATAAATTATAATTAATATAAAAAATTTCAAATAAAAAAATAAATTTAATATTAAAAAAAGAAACCTAAAGGTAAGGAGATTCAAGATGGTGTTACCAACCACCCAGGATATCTAAACAGCAGCTCAGCAGTGAGGAGCAGGGTGACCAGCAGGCTATACTGTGGACCCCAAAACCATGACATTTGTGTTTCTCAGGTGAGAGGAGAATCCACGGTGATACTTGAAGGTCCATTATCAGGCTTTATACCATTATACCATTATCCATTATACCATGAAAGCTTCCCCGACAAAGAGAAGGCTTCCCATTATCTGTATATATTTAATATAGTCCTTGAGGTTCTAACTAGACTAATAAGAAAGCTAAAGGATATCAAGTGGACACAAATTGGAAAAGAAGAAGTCAAATTATGGGTATTCATGGAGGATATGATTGTTTACATAAGTGACCCATGAAATTCTACCAGAGAAATTCAACAGCTGATAAACACCTTCGGACACCTTGGTTAGACACAAATTTAACTAAAATATAGTGGGAATCCTTCCTCATATAAGCAATAAACAGGCTGATAAAGAAATTAGAAAAGTAACACATTTCACAATAGCTAAAATTTATATAAAATGTCTTGGTATGATTCCAACCAGGCAAATGAAAAATTTGTATGACAATAACTTCAAGACTTTGTTTGTAGAAAGAAACTGAAGACGATAACAGAAGAGGGAAAGATCTCCCATGTTCATGTTGTAGTAGATTAAACATAGTAAAAATGGCCACCTTACCAAAAGCAATATATAGATTCAATGCAATTCCCATCAAAATTCCAACAAAATTCTTCACCAACCTTGCAAGAGCAACCCTCAACTTTATATGGAAAAATTAAAACAACAACAACAACAAAAAAAAACAGGATAGCAAAAACAATCCTGAATAATACAAGAACATCTGGAGGTATCACCATTCCTAATATCAAGCTGTACTACAGAGAAATAGTAACAAAAACCACATGGTATTATCACAAAGAATGACAGGTCTGTCAATGAAATCAAATGCAAGAATCAAAAAATAAATATGCATCTCAAAAGACACTTGATTTTTTACAAAGAAACCAAATTCATACAATGGATAATAGAAAGCATCTTCAACAAATGGTGTTGGGCTACCTTGGTGTCTGCATGAAGAAGAAAGCTAACAGATCCATGCCTATCACTCTGCACAAAATTCAATGATCCAGTTGTATCAATGACGTCAACACAAAACCAGTTTCACTAAGTAGAAGAAAACTTAGGGAGTGACCTGGAACAGGTGATAAAATACCAACAGCTCAGGCACTAAGATTAACAGATGATAAATGGGACCTAAATGCTTCCATAAGGTGAAGGATACCATGAAAAGGATAAAATGGTAACTTAGAGAATGATAAAAGATCTTCACTAACCCTACATCCAACAGAGGTCTAATATCTAAAATACATAAATCACTCAAGAAACTAGACACCAACAAACCACATAACTTCATTAAAAATGGACGTAGAGTTAAACAGACAATTCTAAACTGAGAAATCTCTAATGTGTGAGAAGCAAATAAGAAAGGTTCAGCATATTTAGCCAAGAGGGAAATACAAATCCAAATGACTCTGTTTCATCTTATACCTGTCAGAATGGCTAAGATCATTAGTGACAGCACATGCTGGAAAAGATGAGGATCAAGGGGAACACTCTTCCATTGCTGTTGAGAGTACAAACTTTTACAACCACTTTGGAAATCAATTTGCTAGTTTCTCATAAAATCAGAAATAGCTCTACTTTAAGACCCATCTGTACCATGCCTGGGTATATATCCAAAAGATATTCCACAATATCACAAGGACACTTATTCAGCTTTCTTCATAGAAGCTTTATTTGTACTAGCTAGATACAAGAAACAACTTAAGAAGTCCCTCAATATAAAAGTGAATTAAGACAATGACATTATGAAATTTGCAGGCAAATTGATGTAACCAGAAAAGATCATTCTTTACTTTAAATGATGACTCTTTTAATAAAAACATAAAGACTCCTAGACACACAATTGAGAATTCAAGCATAATGTTTTCAGAATATCAAACAACCTGTATAGCCTTAAACATATTTACATGAAACTAATGTATTAATTAGAAACAATATATATCAGAGAGGAATGGGATTCAAGCTTTTACAAAGAGTTTTTATACTTATGTGAAAACTCATAATGGCAGTTTCCTTCAAAATGCACTTATTTTTTTAAGTATTAATTTTATTTTCATTTTTTTAAATATTGAAATCAATTGATAGTTGCTTTATTTTATTATTATTATTATTAGAAAAGATCATTCTAAATGTTGTAACCAAGACAGGGAAACAAACATGATATGTGCTTACCTATAAGTTGATAGTAGCAGTAAAGTGAATAATAACCATGCTAATATCCACAGACCCAAAGAAGCTAAGAATCAAGGAGGGATCAAGGGAGAAGGGATTCTTGAATCTCACTAGGAAACAGCATGGACATTGGCTTTGGATCAAGAGAGGAAACAAAATGAAAGTGAGGGGATAAGAAAAGGAGTAGGAGCAATTTTGAGGGCCAGAGGGAGGGAGTACAGGTAGACAGAACAGCAATCAGTGGGGTGGCATCTTTAAGAAGAACTAGAAATTTAGGACAGCGGAGGCTCCTGGGAATCTATGAGGGTGACCCTGGTTGGGACTCTTAGCAATGGAGGGCATGGAAGCTTATGTTGCCATAACCTGTGGCTAGAAATCCATCTAATGGAGGTTATGATACCAGTCCAGCACAAAACCTTAGACCAACAAATTTTCCTGCAAACAAGATGTGCAGCAGTAACAATGTAGTAGAGATTGAAGGAATGACCAACAAATGACTGGCCCAGCTTGAGGCACATTCCATGAGAGAGAAGCCACTCCTGACACTCTTAATCCTATTCTGGTATACTTCCTGAAAGGTGTCTGACATGCTGTCATCTGGGAGGTTTCATCAGGCAACTAACAGAAACAAAAAGAGAGACCCACAGCCAAACATTGGGCAGAGTTTACGAAATATTCTAGAAGTGTAGGGGAGAATGAAGGAGCTAGAGCAGTTAAGGACACCACAAGAAAACATACAGAATCAACTAATAGGTGTCCATAGTGTCACACAGAGACTAAACCAAGAAAAAGAGAGAATACATGGGATGGACCTTGGCTATCTGCACATCTGTAACATTAATGCAGCTTGCTATTCATGTGGGACATTTTTGTGATTTTTTAAAATTTTGTTTTTAACTTACATATTTACTTTATACCCCAGTCAGCCACTACATTCTCTCTTCCTGATCCCTCCCTTCGCTCCTCTCCCCATCCCTCCTCATCTCAGAAAAGAGGAACCCACCCCAGCCCATCAAGCCTCATTAGGGCTAAGCTCATCTTCATCCACTGAGGCCAGAGTAGGCAGCCCTGATAGGGGGAAGTGATCACAAGCAGGCAACAAAGTCCATGTGATAGAGAGCACCCTCTCAACTTAAAAGGGAATCCACATGAAGATCAAACAGCCCACTGGGTACAAATGTGTAGTGGATCTGTTTCCAGTGCATGCCTGCTCTGCTCTTGAGATGGTGCTTCCTTCTCTGTATTCCCCATTGGTCTAGGTTATTGACCCTATTGGTCTTCCTGTGGCAAGGAGGTCAACACTATCCACCTAGAACACCTTCAACCCAAAATTGACCCTGCCTACAAGTTCTCTAGAGTAGAGTCCCTAAGAATGTCCAACTAAAGCCTGGCACAAACAGAGACTCACCACATGGGAGAGCACCAACCCCTGACACCATTAAGGATACACTGCTATGTTTACAGGCAGGAGCTAGCATAACTGTCCTCTGAGAGAATCCACCCAGCAGCCTATTGAATCAAATACTGAGACTCACAACCATGCATTACGCCAAGATTAGGGAATTCTGTGAAAGAGTGGGTGTGGAGGTGAGGATAGAAGGGCCCAAGGGGATAAGAATGCCACAAGGAAACCAACAGAGTCAAGTGTGGTTTTGAAAAGCAAGAGCAGAAACTGTATATGACTCTGTTGCTTGCCCTTAGATATGTTTGCCTTTGTTGGTATGCTTTGCATATATATGGTTGTGGAGGTTGTGACTGGTCCTATTGCAACTTGATGTATTGGGTTGATATCTATTGAAGATATTTTTTCTGAGCCTTTTCTGAGGAGATGTAGAGGACAGTAAGACTGCCTGTGGTGTGTGGGAGATGGAGGGTCTGAGAGAAGAGGAGAAAAGGGAGGGTTTTATGGGGATGTAAAGTAAACAAATTAACAAAAAAATTGAAAAATATTTGCAAATGTTTACTTCTTCCTTAAAATTAGCCTCTCTCTTTTCAGTGTCTTTGTCAGATGTCCAGCAGGAGACAGGGAAATCATTGTGTAGTAATCACAATGGTACCATAAGAATGTTGCTCACTTTACTGAAAATACACGTAAATAGTGGTCACAACTAGTTTTATATTCATATTTTAAACAATAACACTGTTTTGATATAGTAAAAATATACTGTAGGCATGTCAGAAATCAAAGAATTAATAAAATGTCACATCAAAAAGTGCAATAAAGAAATATAATCAAATAGGCTAGAAAATGCTTCCTCACATGAAAATGTCACTAAATCACAAAAAAAGCCAAAATGGACCCACTTAATAGTGTTTGCTATTATATAATGTAAATCAGTATAGTTAGGTCAAACCCACCTGTCTACCTCCTGTGGTCCATTCTAGCATGTCTTCTGATAAATGGAGCTGCTGACCCTGTTGAAAATGTGGGCTAAACTTTCCAATCTTCCACTTAAGTTCAAGATCGTATGGGAGATTCCAAATATAGAAAATGTCATACTCTGCCTGACATTTTTTTTTCTGGTTCATATTCACTGTGTCCCCAACAGGATTAGTGAAGAGGGTCTTCTTCAGCACAGAATACATCTGAAAGACAGAGAACATTTTATAGTCCATATACGCTTACCTAAAGTCAGAAAATGTTATGATTGCATCTTGAAGGCAACATTATTGAAGTTGTCCAGTGTAGAAATAGCAGTGAAGGAAAATGGATAAATAAAATTATCATAGTGTTCAAACAAGTTTAATTCTCTCAGAAGAAAAAAAGAGGCACAAACATGAAAATACATGGACACTAGAAAAAATAGATATGTAATATGCACACCCCTACACTCACACATGTACACACAGTGAGACATCTCTGAAACATACACACAGAGGGGATCCAAGATGGCTGCAGCAAGAGGACACTGTGTCTGAGGAGTAGGGCAGCAGTAACTGCACAGCATCTAACACAGTAAACTCTGGGCCCTAAAACACCAGCAATTGTGTTTCCCAGGTTAGAGGAAACACTACAGTGTGGGAAGTTATAGGGTCCATTCTCAGGTCATCCAGATAAACCCTGAAAGAATTCCTGGGTCCCAGTAGATGCTAGATTATCAGCCCAGAGCCACATGCCTGTGTGCTCTGATCACTATCCCAGGATGAACTTTGGACTCCCCAACACCAGAGACAGGGCTTTCCAGTTGAGAGATAACTCTGATGTGAAGGAAGTTATAGAGCCTGACCTCAGGTCATCCATACAGTCTTTGGAAAAGGTCCCTGGCTCAGGCAGGTGCTCAGCAGCCATCCCAGAGACTTGCTTGCATATCCAACTCATTGTCTAGACAGAATTTAGGGCCCCAGGGCACCAGAGACTGTGTTTATCTGTCAGTAGAAAACCCCATTGTGAAAGAAACATCAGGTCCGAATTCAGGGCACTCCACCGAACTCCCCACCCCACCAAAAGTTCTCAGGAAAAGTTTGTGGGTTACTGCAGGCACCAGTAACCCACCAGTGTGGAGAGACTTGCCAGCTCCTGAATGCTCTACTCACCATCTCAGACTGAACTGTGGATCTCAAAACAACACAGACTGGGTCTCCCTGTTGGGAGGAAACATCATGGTGGGGGAAATATCAGGTCCCACCTCAGGACACTCAGCTCCAGAAAAGTTTCTAGGTTCTTGCAGGAACCAGACTCTAGCCTCCTGACAGTGGCATGAGTGCTGCACTCACCTGCAACTGATTACCACTTGGTAACTGGGGCACAGAGTTCCAAGCTGAGACCTACTGAAGCGTTGGATCCATGGGATCAGATCTCAGACACTATTCCAAATGGTAACCTGTTGCTCTAGCCAAACTGACCAAACCATGTGGCTCTCTATTTCTTCAAGAAGGCTGTGACCAGCAAACACAGTGTAAGAGAAGCAGCTCACTAAATTCAAGCAAGAAATCCAGCAGCAGTGAAACTGCCTCCAGGACTCTTTCTGGTAAGAAGACAGCCTGCCTGACCACCAATGGCCAGTTTCGACACTGGTTCATACACCTGAGGTGAGATGTGGCAATTCCAGAGAAGCACCAGCCATTTGGTGACCATACCCAAAAATCTGAGGAGACCTTCTATGGGAACAATCATATTCCTGCCACGGGTCTTCTCCCCACAGCAGGATTTCAGCAGGCACCAGAAATTAACAGCCAAAACCTCAGACAGAGAGATGGGTAGAGATCATCAAAAAAAAAAAAAAAAAAAAAAAAAGACAAAACAAACAAACAAACAAAAACACTACCAAATAAAAGCCAAAGCAATATGGCATCTCTAGAACCCAGGTATCCAGGGGCTAGTAGCCCTCTAAACCCTATAACAAGTGAAATTGGAAAGAGGACCTTATACTTATGCTTATGAAGAGGAGAATGGAGTAAACAAATTAAATGCATGAAGAAACAGAGGAAGATAAAGTAAAACAGATTAGGGCCATCCTTAAAGAAATGTAGGAAGATAAAGTCAAACAGAGTCTGGCCATCTGTAAATAAATACAGGAAGATTTGGCGAAACAGTTTGTGGCCTACATAGAGGAAATAAATAAATCACTGAAAGAAATAAAAGAAACAGAGCAATGTTCAAACATACAGATGAAGGAATTGAAGGAAAATACAGTCAAACAGTTGAAGGATATCAACAAAATGGTTCAAGATCTGATGAGAATTGAAATAATTAAAGAGAACACAAATGGAGGAAATCATGGAGAGGAAGAACTTGAGAGGAAATCAGGAACAACAGAGCTAAGCATAACCAACAGACTACAAGAGATGGAAGAAAGAAAATCAAGTGTGGATGATACAATGGAAGATACCATTGTATACGTCAAAAAAAATGTTAAATCTAAAAAATTCTCAACACAAACCATCAAAGAAATTCAAGAAAACATGAAAAGACAAAAGCTTGTAATTTGGGGTTCTGCAAGATGGCAGTGCTGGGACAACTCTCATTCTGACCAGCAGCACAGCAGGATCGGCACAGTGACCAGCAGTCAGAACTCGCAGCCATAACACACAAGTGATTGTGTTTCCTAGGTGAAAGGATACCCCATGGTGGGGGATTCAATCAGCTTTTACTCACCTGGCTAAACCTCGAGGAAGAGATCCCAGGCACTTGAGCGCCAGCCCAGAGCCACACGCCAGCATGCTCTGATCACTGTTCCAGACTAAACTGTGGGCACCACAACATCAGAGACTGCAATTTCCAGTCGAGAGATAACCCCCCCCCATGCAGGAAACGATTGAGACCGACCTTAGGTCACCCAGACATCCCCTGGAAAAGACTCAGCTTCCACTGGTGCCCCAGGAACCAGCCTAGAGCAAGAGCCAGGGACCCAGGCACCAGCACAGTGTCCTGCATTCGTGCCTGATTTGCTGCCCCAGATAGAACTGTGGGCCCCAGGGGACCAGAGACCGAGTTTCTCTGTCACGTGCAAACCCACAGGGAGGGAAACAGCTGGTCTGATCTCAGAGCACTCAGCCGATACTACCACCCTGAAAAGGTCTCCGGAAAAGTTACCCAGTTTGGGCAGACGCCCAGGCACCCTATCATCAAAAAGGCAGAAAAGCAGAGCCACGTAAGTAAGTCTGTGCCTGCAGGTTCTACTCGCCATCCCAGTCAGAAAGGCTGTCCCCAAAGCAAAGACTGGGTATCCCTGTCAGAAGGAAACCCCACAGAGGGGGGATCATCAGGTCCAACACTCAGGACACCCAGCTCCAAAAGACTTCTTGGATTCACACAGACCCTAGGCTCTAGCCTTCTACTGCAGGCAGGAGTGCTGTGCTCACCCACCATTATTGGGTACCACTAGGGCAATGGGGCACACAGCTGCATCATAAGACCTACAAAAGCCAGAGAGCCATTAGAGCAGCCCTCAGATACTGCGCCAAGGATCAACCAGTTATCCCTAGCTAAACTGACAAAACTGTGGGAATCCCTGGTTCTTCAAGAGGGCTGCACCCAAAAATTACACCTTAAGAGCAACAGCTGCTGCTCAATAAATTCAGAGCAAGAAACCCAGCAGCAGGACAGCAATCACCAGGATCTCTCCTGATGAGAGGAGAGCCTTCCTGACCATCACAGTTACCACAGAGGTCCATACACCTGAAGTGAACTGTAACAATTCCTGAGAAGCACCACCATTCAGTTGACCATACCCAAAAAGCAGAGGAGAACTTCAGAACTCCACCAAGTGGATTCTCCCTGCCCCAGGACCCAGCAGGCACCAGAAATTAACAGACAACACCTGAGACAGAGAGATTGGTAGAGGCCAGTGTAAAAGCACAACCCACAAAAGGCAAAGCAATATGGCATCCCCAGAACCCAGTTATCCAGGGGCAAGCCCTGGACACCCTAATATAAGTGAAATTCAAGAAGATGACCTTATATCTATGCTTATGAAGAGGTTAATAGAGGAAGTAAATAAGATGGGTAAAGAATTAGGGGAAGATATAATAAAACAGATTATGGTCATCCATAAAGAAATACAGGAAGATGCAGCCCAACAGTATGTGGCGTTCAGAGAGGAAATGGTTAAATCATTGAAAGAAATAAAAGAAACAGAGGAATGTTCAAACGAACAGCTGAAGGAACTGAAGGAAAAACAGGAAAATACAGTCAGACAGGTGAAGGAAATCAACAAAATGGTTCAAGATCTGAAGATAGAATTGGAAAAATTAAAGAAAAAACAAATGGAGGAAATCATGCAGAGGGAGAACCTAGGAAAGAAAACAGGAACTACAGAGGTAAGCATAACCAATAGACAACAAGAGATGGAAGAAAGAATCTCAGGTGTGGAAGATACAATCGAAGAAATTGATGTCTCCGTCAAAGAAAATAATAAATCTAAAAAATTCCTGACACAAACCATCCAAGAAACCCAAGACAACATAAAAAGACAAAACCTAAGAATAATAGGAATAGAGGAAAAAAAAGATTCCCTCCTCCAAGGCCCAGAAAATATTTTCAACAAAATCATTGAACAAAATTTCCCCAACTTAAAGGGGAGGCCTATAAGAATACAAGAGGCTACAGAGCACCTAATAAATTAGACCAGAAAAGAAAATCCTCCTGTCATATAATAATCAAAACAGTAAGTATTCAGAACAAAGAAAAAATACTAAAAGCTGCAAGGGGAAAAGGCCAAGTAATGTATAATGGCAAACCCATCAGAATCACACCTGACTTCTCAACAGAAACTATGAAAGCTAGAAGGGCCTGTATGGATATCATGCAGACCCTAAGAGAACACAGATGTCAGCCTAGACTACTGTACCCAGCAAAACTCTCAGTCCTCATAGATGGAGAAAACAAGATATTCAACGACAAAAACAAATTTCAACAATACCTACACACAAATCCAGCGTTACAGAAGATACTAGAAGGAAAAATACAACCCAAGAAAACTAACTACTTTCAAAAAATCACAGGAAATAAATAACCTCACTACAGCAAAACAAAAAGCAGCCAAACACACAAACACAGTACCATGGCCAACATCAATATCAAAGGATCTAACAGCCACTGATCATTAATCTCCCTCAACATCAATGGACTCAATTCTCCAATAAAAAGACACAGACTAATAGAATGGATGCATAAACAAGACCCAACAATCTGTTGCATACAAGAAACACACTTAAATCACAAAGATAGACATTACCTGAGAGTAAGGGGCTGGAAGACAGTTTTCCAAGCAAATGGACCCAAAAAACAAGCAGGAGTAGCCATTCTAATATCTAATAAAGTAAATTTTCAACCAAAATTAATCAAAAGAGATAGAGGAGGACACTTCATACTCATCAAAGGAAAAATCCACAAGGAAGATATCACAATCCTGAACATCTATGCCCCAAATGCAAAGGGCACCCACATTTGTAAAAGAAACTTTAGTAAAACTTAAACCACACATAGACCCCTGCATATTAATAGTGGGAGACTTCAACACCCCACTCTCAACAGAGGACAGGTCAACAAAACAGAAATTAAACAAAGAAACAATAACTCTAACAGAGGTCATGAATCAAATGGACCTCACGGACATCTAAAGAACCTTTCACCCAAAGTCAAAAGACAAAAGCTAAGTATAAGAGTAATAGAGGTTGAGCAAATGTCCTTATTGTGTACTTGAGAATCTTTTGGATATATGCCTAGGAGTTGTATAGCAGCCTTATTTGTAATAGCCAGAAGCTGGAAACAGCCTAGATGCCCCTCGGTGGAGGAATGGACGCACAAATTGCGGTATATCTACACAATGGAATATTACTCAGCAACAAACAAACAAACAAGGAAATCATGAAATTGGCAGGTAAATAGTGGGATCTGGAAAAGATCATCCTGAGTGAGCTATCCCAGAAGCAGAAAGATGCAGAAAGATACTCACTCATATAGACATATAATATAGGATAAACCTACTAAAATCTGTACACCTAAAGAAACTAATCAAGAGGGAGGACTCTTGCTAAAATGCTCAATTCCTATCCAGAAAGGCAAAGAGGCTGGACATCAGAAGAAGGAGAAAAGAGGAAACAAGTCAGGAACCTGACACAGAGGACCTCTGAAAAGCTCTGCCCTGCAGACTATCAATGTAGATGCTGAGACTTATGGGCAACCTTTGGGCAAAGTGCACGGAATCTTAAGAAAGAAGTGGGAAACAGTAAGATCTGGAGAGGACAGGAACTCCACAGGAGAGCAACAGAACCAAAAAATCTGAGCACAGGGGTCTTTCCTGAGACTGATATTCCAACCAAGGACTATGCATGGAGATAACCTAAGACCCCTGCACCGATGTAGCCCATGGCAGTTCAGTATCCAAGTGGGTTCAATTGTAATACGAATAGGGACTGTCTCTGACATGAACTGATTGGCCTGCTCTTTAATTACCTCCCCCTGAGGGGGAAGCAGCATTACCAGGCCACAGAAGAAGACAATGTAGCCACTCCTGATGAGACCTAATTGACTAGGATCAGAAGAAAGGAAAAGAAGTCCTCCTCTATCAGTGGACTTGGGGAGGGGCATGCATGCAGAGGGTGGAGGAAGAGAGGAATTGGGACAGGAGGAGGGAGAGAATCACAGGGGCATACAAAGTGAATAAAGTGTAATTAATAAAGAAAAAAAGGAATAATAGAAGAAAAGGAAGATTCCTTTCTCGAAGGCCAAGAAAATATTTTCAACAAAATCATAGAAGAAAATTTCCTCAACTTAAAGGGGAAAGCATACAAGAGGCCTACAGAACACCTAATAAATTAGACCAAAAAAGAAAATCTTCCAGCCACATAACCATCAAAACAGTAAGTATACAGAACAAAGAAAAAAATACTAAAAGCTGCAAGGGAAAGGGGCCAAGTAACACGTAATGGCAAATCCATCAGAATCACACCTGACTTCTGGACAGACAGTGTGAAAGCCAAAAGAGCCTGGACAGATATCATGCAGACCCTAAGGGAACACAGATGTCAGCCCAGGCTACTATACCCAGCAAAACTCTCTGTTATCATAGATGGAGAAAACAAGATATTCAATGACAAAAATAAATTTCAACAATACCTACCTATAAGTCCAGCATTACAGAAGATACTAGAAGAAAAAATAGAACCCGGGAAAGCTAACTACATTCATAAAAACACAGGAAATAAATAACTTCACCACAGCAAAGCTAAAAGTAGCCAGGCAAACAAACACGCTACCACAACCAACAGAAAAAACAAATGATCTAAAAGCGACTGGTCATTATTCTCTCCCAACATTAATGTACTCAACTCTCCAATAAAAAGACACAGACAAACAGAATGGTTGATAAAATAAGACCCAATAATCTGTTGCATATAAGAAACACACTTACGGCACAAAGATAGATATTACCTGAGAGTAAACAGCTGGAAGAGAGTTTTCCAAGCTAATGGAGCCAAGAAGCAAGCAGGAGTAGCCATTCTAATATCTAATAAAATAGACTTTCAATCAAAATTAATCAAAAGAGATGGGGAAGGTCACTTCATACTCATCAAAGGAAAATTCCACCAAGAAGGCCTCATTTTTCTGAACATCTGTGCCCCAAATAAAAGGGTAGCCACATTTATAAAAAAAATTAATACAACTTAAAACACACAGAAATCCCCATCCCCACAAATTAATAGTGAGAGATTTCAACATCTGACTCTCAACAATGGAAAGGTCAACAAAACAGAAGTCAAACAAAGATATAATGACTCTAACAGAGATCATGAATCAATAGACCTAACAGACTTTTACAGAACCTTTCATCCAAACACAAAAGAATATACCTTTTTCTCAGCACCTCATGGAACCTTCTCCAAAATAGACCGTATAGTTGGTCACAAAGCAAGCCTCAACAGATACAAGAAGATTGATATAATTCATTGTGTCGTATCTGACCACAATTGACTAAAGCTGAACCTCAACAACAACAAAAATAGTAAAAAAGTTATACACACATGGAAGCTGAATAACTCCCTAATCAATGATAGCTGGGTCAGGGAAGAAATAAAGAAATAAATTAAAGAATTCTTATAATTCAATGAAAATGAAGGCACAACATACTAGGATACAATGAAAGCAGTGCTAAGAAGAAATCTCATAGCACCAAGTGCCTTCAAGAAGAAATTTGAAACATGTCATTCAAACAACTTAACAGCTCAACTGAAAGCCCTAGGGAAAAAAAGAAGCAGACATACCCAGGAGGAGTAGATGATTGGAAATAATAAAACTCAGGGCTGAAATCAATAAATTAGAAACAAAAAAATTCAAAGAATCAATGAAACAAAGATCTGGTTCTTTGAGAAAATGAAAGATAGACAAACCCTTATTCAAACTAACTAAAAAGCAGAGAGAAACTATCCAAATCAACAAAATCAGAAATCAGCTGGGTACATAACAGACACTTAGGTCTTAGTTCAAAATCTTATATACCACAAATTTTGAAAATCTAAGTGAAATGGGTAATTTTCTTGATAGATTCCACTTACCAAAGCTGAATCAAGACCAGATAAATGAATTAAATATTCCTATATGCCCTAAGGAAATAAAAGCTGTCATCAAAAGTGTCCCATAAAAAAAAAAAAAAGCCAAACAATAAACCCAGGGCCAGATGGTTTCAACACAGAATTCTACCATACCTTCAAAGAAGAGCTAATACCAATACTCTTCAAACTATTCCACAAAATAGAAAAGAAGGAACATTAGCAAACTCATTCTCCAAAGCCACACTCATCTTGATAACCAAACCTCACAAGATACAACAAATAAAGAGAATTTCAGGCCAATCTCCCTTATGGACATTGATGCAAAAATACTCAACAAAATACTCACAAAACTGAATCCAAGAACACATAAAAGATATCATTCATTGTGACCAAGTAAACTTTATCCCAGGTATGCAAGGGTGGATCCATATATGGAAATCCATCAATGTAATCCACCATACTAACAAACTGAAAGGAAAATACCACATGATAATCTCCTTAGATGTTATAAAAAAACATTTGATAAAATGCAGCACTCCTTCATGCTTAAAGTTTTGAAGAGATCAGGGATATAAAGCATTTACCTAAACTTACTAAAGGCAATATACAGCCAGCCTATAGCCAACATCAAATTAGACAGAGAGAAACTAAAATCAATCCCACTGAAATCAGGGACAAGGCAAGGCTGTCCAATCTCTTCATATCTTTATAAGATAATTGTTGAAGTCCTTGCTAGAACAATAAGACAATTAAAGGAGATAAGGGGGATTCATTTCTGAAAGGAAGAGGTCAAAGTATCACTCTTCACAAACAATATGATAGTATATACATGAGTGATTCCAAAAATTCTACCAGGGAACTTCTGTAACTGAAAAACACCTTCAGCAAAGTGGCTGGATAAAAAAAAAATAACTCAAAAAAAAAAAATCAGTAGCCTTCCTGTTTATGAAAGAAAAAAGGACTGAGAAAGCAATTAGTGAAACAACACCCTTCAAAATAGCCACAAAGGACATAAAGTACCTTGAAGTAACTCTAACCAAGCAAGTCAAAGACTTGTTATGAAAAAAATTTCCAGTCTCTAAAGAAATAAATAGAAGAAGATATCAGAAGATGGAAAGATCCCCCATGTTCATGGCTTGGCATAACAAACATAGTAAAAGTGGCCATCTTACCTAAAGCAATCTACAGATTCAAAGCAATTCCCATCAAATTACCAACACAATTCTTTATATACCTTGAAAGAAAAATTCTCAACTTCATATAAAAAAAAAGGGAAACCAAGAAAGGCTAAAACAATCCTCTACAATAAAAAATCTTCTGACGGTATCTCTAACCATGACCTCAAGTTGTACTATAGAGCAACAGTAATAAAAACTGCATGGTACTGCCATAGAAACAGGCTAGCAGGTCAGTCGAATCGAATAGAAGAGCCAATTAAAATGTCCACACACTTATGGACACCTGATTTTGGACAAAGATGCCAAAATCATACATGGAAAAAGATAGCAGCTTCAATCAATGGTGCTGGGCTAACAAAATGTCTACATGTAGAAAAATGCAAATAGATCCATATTCATCACCCTGCACAAAACTAAAGGCCAAGTGTATCAAAGACCTCAATATAAAACCAGGCACATTAAATCTGTTAGAAGAAAAAGTGAACAAGCTCTTTGAACTCATTGACAAAGGAGACAACTAACAAAACACCAACAGCACAGGCTCTAAGAACAACAATCAATAAATGGGACCTCATGAAACTGAAAAGATTCTGTACAGCAAAGGACAGTGTCATCAGAACAAAACAACAGCCTATAGACTGGGAAAGGATCTTCACCAACCTTATATCTGACAGACAGCTAAATCCAGAATATATAAAGAACTCATAAATTAAAAAGCAACAAATGAAGTAATCCAATTAAAAAATGGGTTACAAAGCTAAACAGAATTCTACATAGAGGAATATCGAACAGCAGAGAAACACTTAAAGAAATGCTCAATGTACTGTGTCATCAGGGAAATGCAAATCAAAAGAATCCTGAGATTTTGCCATATACCCATCAGATCGGTTAAGATAAAAAGCTGAAGTGACTCTTTCTCCATATCCTCTCCAGCATGTGTTGTCACTTGAGCTTGTTGCTGTTTAACTTCTTAAGTTCTTTCTATATTCTGGATATTAGTCCTTTGTCAAATATGGGGTTCGTGAAGATCCTTTCCCAATCTGTAGGCTGTCATTTTGTTCTGATGACAGTGTCCTTTGCTTTACAGAAGCTTTTCAGTTTCATGAGGTCCCATTTATTGATTGTTGCTCTTAGAGCCTGTGCTGTTGGTGCTCTGTTCAGGAAGTTGTCTCCTGTGCCAATGAATTCAAGGCTCTTCCCTATTTTTTCTTCTAACAGGTTTAGTTGTCCATTTTTATATTGAGGTCATTGATCTACTTGGATTTTAGTTTTGTGCAGGGTGATAAGTATGGATCTATTTGCATTTTTCTACATGTAGAGATCCAGTTAGTCCAGCACCATTTGTTGAAGATGCTAGCTTTCTTCCATTGTACGGTTTTGGTACCTTTGTCAAAAATCAGGTGTCCATAAGTGTGTGGGTTTATTTCTGGGTCTTCTATTCGATTCAATTGATCCACCATTGTATTTCTATGCCAGTACCATGCAGTTTTTGTAATTGTTGCTCTATAGTACTGCTTGTGATCAGGAATGGAGGTACCTCCAGAAGATCTTTTATTGTAGAAGATTGTTTTAACGATTCTGCATGTCTTGTCATTCCATATGAAGTTGAGAATTTTGCTAGTGGGAATGTAAACTAGTACAACCACTTTGGAAATCAAACTGGCACTTTCTCAGACAATTAGGAATAACGCTACCTCCAGACCCAGCTACACCACTCCTGGGCATATATCCAAAAGAGGCTCAAGTATACAACAAGAACATTTGCTCAACCATGTTTGTAGCAGCTTTATTTGTAATAGCCAGAACCTGGAAAAAAACCCAGATGCCCCTCCTTTGAGGAATGGATACAGAAATTGTGGTTTATTTACACAGTGGAATACTTACTCAGCAGTGAAAAACAAGGAAATAATGAAATTTGCAGGTAAATTGTGTGATCTGGAAAAGATCATCCTGAGTGAGGTATCCCAGAAGCAGAAAGACACAAATGCTATATACTTTCTTATAAGTGGATATCAGACATACAATATAGGATAATCATGCTAAAATCTGTACACCTTAGGAAGCTAAGCAAGAAGGAGGATCCTGGGTAAGATGATCAGTCTTCATTCAGAAATGCAAATGAGAAGGATATCGGAAGAGGGAGGGGACAGGGAACAGGACAGGAGCCTACCACAGACAGTCTCTGAAAGACTTCACCCAGCAGGGTGTCAAAACATATGCTAAGATTCATAACCAAACTTTGTGCAGAGTACAGGGAATCTTATGAAATAAGAGAGGTGATAGAAAGACCTGGAGGGAACAGGAGCTCCACAAAGGGAGCAACAGAACCAAAAAATCTGGGCACAGGGTTCTTTGCTGAGACAGATACTCCAAACAAGGAACATGCATGGAGATAACTTAGAGCCCATGCACAGATGTAGCCCATGGCAGCTCAGTGTCCAAGAGGGTTCACCAGTAACAGTACCACGGACCATCTCTGACATGAACTCAGTGACTTGCTCTTGGATCACCTCCACCTGAAGAGGGAGCAAACTTGCCAGACCACAGAGGAAGACAAAGAAGCCAGTCCTGATGAGACCTGATAGCCTAGGGTCAGATGGAAGGGGAGGAAGAACTTCCTTATCACTGGACTGGGGAAGAGGCATGGGAGAAGAAGAAGGAGGGATGGTGGGATTGCGGGGGACTGGGGAAGGGGGCTACAACTGGGATACAAAATGAATAAACTGTATTTAATAAAATAAAAAGTTTTTTAAAAAGTCTCAAGTGACAATACATGCTGGCAGGATGCAGAGAAAGGGGAACCCTCCTCCATTGCTTGTGGGAATATAAACTTGTACAACAACTTTGGAAATCTATTTGACGCTTTCTAAGACAATTGGGAATATTGCTGTCTTAAGATTCAGCTATACCACTCCTAAGCACATACCCGAAAGATGCACAAGTATACAACAAGGACATTTCCTATCAGCCTTATTTGTAATAGCCAGATCTGTAAATAACTCAGATGTCCATCAGTTGAGGAATGGATACAGAAATTGTGGTACATTTAGTCAATAGAATACTACTCAGCAATTAAACACAAGGAAATCATGAAATTTGTAGGCAAACAGTGGCAACTAGAAAAGATCATCCTGTATGAGGTATCCTGGAAGCAGAAAGACAAACATGGTATATTCTCACTTATAAATGGATATTAGACATTTATTATAGGATAATCATACTAAAATACATACACCTATAGAAGCTAAGCAAGAAGGAGTACCCTGAGTCAGATGATCAATCCTCATTCAGAAAGGTAAACAGGATAGACACAGGAAGATGGTGAAAACAAGGAACAAGACAGGAGCCTGCCTCAGAGGGCCTCTGAAAGACTCTTCCTAGTAGGGTATTAAAGCAGATGATGAGACTCATTACCAAACTTTGGGCAGAGTACAGGGAATCATATGAAAGAAAGGGGAGATAGAAAGGCCTGGAGGGGACAGGAGCTCCACAAAGGAGTGCAACAGAACCAAAAAATCTGGCCCAGAGATCCTTTCTGAGACTGATACTCCATTCCAGGTCCATTCGTCGAGATAACCTATGACTCCTGCACAGATGTAGCCCATGGCCACTCTGTCTCCAAATTTATTTTCTAGTAACCGGAACAGGGGCTATCTCTGACATCAAATTAGTTGCTGGCTCTTTGATCACATCCCCCTGAGCTGGGTAGAGCAGCCTTACCAGGCCAGAGATGAAAAAAGGCACAGTTCCTATGAGACCTGATAGGATAGTGTCAGATGGAAGGGGAGGAGGACCTCCTCTAACAGAGGACTAGGGAAAGGGAATGGGAGGGGCAAAGAGGGAGCAAGGATGGATTGGGAGTGGACAAGGGAGGGTTTACAGCTGGGATACAAGGCAAATAAATTGCAATGAATAAAATAAATTAATAAAAAGATTGAAAAAAAAGGAAGATCGACACATAAGGCTGATACACACTTTTTTACACACAAATAAATGCCCTCCACACCTAAATACACACAGGAACAGATAGACAAATGGAAATATCTACCCAAAGAGACACAAAGACACAGAAACACACAAACACATACACAGGCACACACACAGAGAGAAATACAGACAGATAGGTATGTATACACGCACGCATAGATTGGCATACATATATACAAACACCCACACAGACAGACATTGACATTCTGACAAATATTTGCTCATATCCAATGACAGAAAGACAGACACACACACCACCACCACCACCATCATCATCCTCGATATACATACCTTCAGGCACATATATAGAAATAGAAGAAGTAAACATAGGAACACTCAGACACCTGCACTGACAAATACCACAAAAGATACACATAGACAAAAACACCCATACAGAAAGCATTGACACACACAAATTTATGCTCATTTCCCCAGAGGGAAAAATAAGCAGATAGACAGAAATATATGTATGCACACACATAAAAAGATACATAAGCGAACACATGTACTCAGTGAGAAACATTCATTCAGTCACCTTAACCCCTGTATATACTGAACTTAATACCACCACGATTTCCTGGGTATTTACTCTCAGATCACTGGTGTTTCCCAGAGCCAACAGTGGGTGCAGAATCAATGGTAACACTTGTGAAAACAATCCCTTACACTGATCACCAAGTATTTGATATTAATAAAAAAGTTATCATCTCATCACAGAGAGTATCATAATGAAAGATAGCTTAATTTTCTAGTATCTGAACATGTATGGTGAGATTTAGGTGCCATGTAACAATGTAACAGAATTTTATTAGTCAATTGTTCCTTCTACACCACTGCCTTTGAATTAGACATTTATACCCATCTCTAGATTTACTTTCTCAGCAGGAAAAAGTGTTCAGTTCTTATTCTGTCTTGGAAATTATTTCCCAGGCCACTTGCTTTGTGTACCTGAGAAATCCTTAAAGACTATGTCATTGATAACCAAATATCATCGAATAGAAGAAACACTACCTTCAAGCAGAGAGAAATGGGTCCTTTCCCGTTTGTCGGGTTATCTACCCTTTGAAGAAGCAGCTTAGGAAGTGCATAGGCCACAGCATACACAGCGTTGTATATGTTGTAACTGTTATCACTGAAGGCCATGTCAAAAGTCTGTTCTTTTAACCATTCCAATGTGGCATTGGATACGAAGTTCTTCACTGTCTTAGATGCCATGGCTTTGCAGTTAAAGTGCATCCACTCCAGCCCTGCCAGATACGTGTCTGAGTATTTGAGAGGGTTCAATGTCTGAAGAAAATTTTTAAAACCAGAAATCTCAGAATGGTGCTGGGCAAAAGCAAAAGTCCCATGAAATGAGTCAAGTGTGAAGTCTCTCTTACTTGTAGTGACATCCCACTGTGAGGTGGTGACCCATATTCTCTGTATACCTCGAGATTCCCACATTCTGAAGCTCACAGCTAGAGTACTGTCTGTGTCACCATAAATGATAACAACATTTGCAGATGATGTCATGATTTGGTTGTAGTACACTTCAGCTCTTGACATGTATAACTGCATGTTGACTGGTATCATGTTCACAAAGGCCAAGCAGGCTGTATTTTTTTCCATCTCTGTTCTCAAATACGAGAGAAATTGGATACCTTGGTCATCATCTGAGATGGCCAGCCCAACCCAGTTCCAGAGGAAATGAATTATGATGGAGACCATGGCCAGGGCTAGAGATGTGTCCTTAGGGGCCATCTGATACAGATAGGGAAATTGATCACTATCACTCAGCATAGGATGGAAAGGTCCATAGGTAAGTTGTAGGATCTAGGACACAGGAAACAGCAGGTGTTAGCATGCACACCCAAGAACATATAAACACACATTTCTGTAAAGAGTTCTAGAAATTCCCCTGAACTATTACTTCTTTCCTCATCTCTGTTTCAAACATGGAAACTTGAAAATCCTGTCAAATCCTTGAATAGTATCCTTGAACCTCACCAATTGCATGAGCATAAGGCTAGTCGCCTGTTTACATTCATCTTAGCATTTGGGTGAGGTACAAATGAAAACATAGTTTCATGAATTCACAGCCCACAAGAACTTACCTGCTGTGGTATGTAGAGCTCCATGATTGTCCGAATGTTCCAAGATGTTTTCCACTTTGGGCCTGTTAATAGCACTGAACAGGTGATCTCATCATCACAGACATAATTCGGGGAAATCCTATGACGATTTGTTTCAGACAAATGCATGAGTCTTTTTAGCTTTGGTGTACTCATACAACTATCTTCAAAAATGTCAAATACTAGAGACATATTTGGTAAAAGATCAGCATTCTTGTTGACTTCATTGATAGAAAAAGCCAAGGCTAGGGCAAACTGGTAGTTTTTAGTTGGTGTCCTGTAAAAGGGTACAGTGTTTACTAAGAACATATACAGACTGTTATTTGTATTTAATACAAGGTCTATCCTGTGCTGGATGTTATTGCTCCCCACCACAAAGACTGGAAAAAAAAACCCTGTGTTTTGAGGTTGGGATTACATATGAAGCTGGGAGCTTCCACAAGTTGTATAATTTTATGAGAGTGCATCTCCCATAAGTGAGATGAGCCATTGGCATCTTTCACAGAGGACATTTTCCATCTCTAATTTTTGAGTACTTGCTAAGAAAATAAAGACAAGGCCACAGAATTTCACCAAACAATAAACCTGATCATGTATTCATTTTGAAATTATTAAGCAATATGAAAAATACACATGATGTATTTGCCTTTGAGTTTATGATAATTACTATGACATTAACTCAGTTGGCAAAGACTACAAAAGAATGACTGATGAGTGCACAGGAGTCTTTCTGGTGCAACAATTGGCTCTTTAAAATATATTATAATTAAAAATATATATATTATAATTAGTGTATAATATAGTTAACATACCTCTACATATCCAACCTCATCTTGTTCATTTTTCCCAGCTTATTTATTGCAAATAGAAGATATGCTTAAAGATTTATTTTTAAATAAATTCAAACTCAAGGATTTCCTTTTGTAAAAAGTCCATGTCTGTATGCATCTATGTGTATGGACATGAGCAATGCTCATTTAGGGCATAAAAGGGTAATTGATCCCATAGTTTTTTTTTCTTTTTTTAACTTTTATTAATTACACTTTATTCACTTTGTATCCCCCCATTAACCCTTCCCACCTCCCCTTCTAATCCCACCTTCCCTCTCCCTTATTCATGCATGCCCCTCCCCAAGTACACTGATAGGGGATGTCCTCCTCTCCTTCCTTCTGATCCTAGTCTATCAGATCTCATCAGGAGTAGCTGCATTGTCATCTTCTGTGGCCTGGTAAGGCTGCTTCCCCCTTAGGGGGAGGTGATCAAAGAGCAGACCAATCAGTTCATGTCAGAGGCAGTCCCTGTTCCTATTACTATGGAACCAACTTGGACACTGAACTGCCATGGGCTACATCTGTGCAGGGGTTCTAGGTTATCTCCATGAATGGTGCTTGGTTGGAGTATCAGTCTCTGGAAAGACCTCTGTGTTCAAGTTTTTATTTGGTTCCTTTGCTCTCCTTGTAGAGCTCCTGTCCTCTCCAGATCTTACTATTTGCCATTTCTTTCATAAGATTCCATGCACTCTGCCCAACAGTTGGCCATAAGTCTCAGCATCGGCTTTGATAGTCTGCAGGGCAAAGCCTTTTAGAGGCCCTCTGTGGCAGGTTCCTAACTCGTTTCCTGTTCTCTTCTTCTTCTGATGTCCATCCTCTGATCCCATAGTTTTTAAATAGCATTGTACTGTAGACTAACCCGCTCTCAAAGACAGATGGATACACTTGGTCCAGTTCATGTGTGCTGCAAAAAAGGGCATGCACTACCATTCCAATATAGTTGGCCTGTTTTATGTTTACACAGGCATGTGATATATTAATGGGAGGAAAGCGTGAGCAACATATCTTTTGTTTGTTTGTTTTTTCAGTTATACCAACACAACACTAGCATCTTAGTAAGAACTGTGAACATCTAAATATTACAGTGATGTTTGTATGTGCTAGTATTACATGTTTGTAATAGAAAAGACTAGAAATTGTAATATGTGTGAAAAACATATATGGGTGTTTTTTTTTTCTAATAAAAATAGTCAACAATCCAAGTGGTAGAGAAAACGCCACTTTGTGTTTATGTTTATGGAAAGAATAATAAATCCTGTCTCTTCCTAATCATTACATGGCATCTTAACAATAAATAGGAAACCAGATACTTCATTGTGAATGATTGACTCAGAGTTTAATATAATCTCTTTCTCATTTAGACATTGTACTTCTATGGTGTTTTAACTTAGAAAAGTAGGCCCTTTTAGGGTATTGTTTTTCACACCAATTAATTTAAGTAACAGGCAATGAAAATTTGAAACTAGAATTTCTGAAGCACTAAGTCCCACAAACTAAACATTTAGGATTGGGAGGAGATGAGGGAGGGGCTCATGGCCAGGATACAAATTAAATAAACTGTAATAAATGATAATAATAAATGAAGAATGTAAGTTCAAGCATCAATCAGTATTAAGGCTATAGTACCAGTTCACCTATTGGCCAAGAAGGAAGAAGCTAACTGCAGCTTTTCCTACTGAACATGGGCATATTACAAAGGGTTTCTCTACTCCAATTTACTACCTCACAAGTGAGTATAAATAATATCAAGCAGCTCTGAGCCTGAAGGACATTTTGTTCATACCACCACAGTACAACAAAGGTGTGTAGAATCAATACTCAAAGGGATTGTTTGTTAAAACTAATAAAGATTTTTTTTTAAAAAAAGAAACATCAATTACTTGTGCTGTCAGAGTAGTTACTGGTCGAAAGAGCTGTGTTTGAGAAACAACACTCAAGAATTCACAACATCAAAATATGTAGAGTGCTCACGGTGAGAAAATATGCAGCTATACTTAATAAAGTTACTAAATGAGAGACATAAAGGTAAATGTGATTTAAGTATCAGAGAATAAACAACTTAGACATAAACAGAGAAGATTCTTAAATAATAACAGATGTGAGCTAGTAGGTAAATCAATACTTGTTCTTAAGGGGTGCCAACCATCACATTTCACAGCTGTCACTGAGACAAGTGACAAAGGACATGGCAGTCACCAGTGCTAGTGATAGCTTCAGTTTTCAAAGAATGCAAACATATAACATATATTCCATACATTATTTTTTATTTTAATGAGAAAATGAAAAATTTGGTTTTGTAATAATGAAAAAACTCTTTTTACATGCATACAAGAGAAATGTGGAGAAACAGTAGCACATATAAAGTTTACAGTAGACAAATCTCCTACTTCCATTCTTAATGCAGCTTCATAGAATAACTACAGGTAGAGCATCTGAGAACGTAACTGAATATGTATATGAAGATCTCCTCAGTTAAATGTGATGGAAACATTATTTGCCCCACCACACGAATTAGGGGCTACACGCTGGTGTAAAGACCATCAGCCCATTTCTTAAGTCATTTAATTGCACTGTTTCAGACAAAAAAAAACTTGTGGTTTCTTTTGATAAAAAATCTTTGGTTAGTGTGCTCTGTAAGCTGTCAAGCAGAGGGCTATATGTGATGAATCTAGGTGGAATTCCTTCTTTTATCAGCCTACAGCTTGCAAGTGGAGTCTAACTGGAGGAAACAGAATAGTTCTGTACTAATTAAAAGTACAAAAATAACTTTGAGTCCCTAAATGAATTTGGGGTTGCTTTGAGTGTAGAGTTATGAAGAACAAGATAGTAGACACAGAGCACTGCTCCGCTCCTCATCCTAATAAGCTTCATGCAACATTCATGATAACATTTACATAGAAAATACAAAAGCACTTACTGTGTGTTTAGAATGTAGCTGAAATACTCTTCTTCCACAGGAAAAGGCACCAATCTAATAGGGAAGACACAACCTGTCCCCAAATCTCCTTCCTTGTTTTCATTCTGCTTCATTCTCCAGAAGCACCTAGTATGAGTGAATCTGACCATGAGAATTGAAATGTTCAGGAGCAAAAACAGGAAAATGGAACTGAACATCTTTATACTGCTCTAAGTCTGGGCACTGTGGGTAGTGAAGCGCCATGAAGAACAGCATAGAAAATGGGCATCAATGTGTTTCTACCTGCTTTTATTCCTGTGATCAAAAGAGAATCAATGTGCACATTCACAATTCCCATTTTCTCCCAGGTTGTTTCTCACCTCTGGAGGAAACCTGTACACTCTCTTCCCCGGGGCTCTGCATCTGATGTCCATAGTCCTTGTGAGAAACATGGGTTGATAAATATGCCTCAGGTTACTTAGGTTGACATCATCCATGTTTGTAGACATTAAGGCTCTTGGAAAGGTGCCATTTTGAGAAAATTTCCTCTGAGAACTGCCTCAAATGTTTAGTTACTTTGGCTAAGGATTTGTCTATCTTGTTGATTTCTCAAAGAAACTCCAAGTTCCTGAAAAAAGAAAATGAAGAAGATACCAGAAGATGCAAAGTTTTCCTATGCACATAGATCAATAGGATTGACATAGGGAAAATGGTCATACTACCAAAGGCAATCTACAGATTTCATGTAATTCCATCAAAATACTAACACAATTCTTTAGAGACCTTGAAAGAGCAATTCTCAATTTCATTTAGATAAACAAAAAGACCCAGAATAGCTTACATTATTCTGTGCAATAAAAGATCTTCTGGTAGCATCTTTAACAAATGGTGCTGGTCTAACTGGATGTCTATATGCAGAAAAATGAAAATAGATGCATATTTATCACCCTGCACAAAACTGAAGTCCAAGTGGATCAAAGACCTCAATATAAACCTGACACACTAAATTGGTTAGAAGAAAAAGTGGGGAAGAGCCTAGAACTCATTGGCACAGGAGACAACTTCTTGAATAGAACACCAACATCACAGGCCCTAAGAGAAACAATCAATAAATGGAACCTCATGAAACTGAAAAGCTGCTCTAAAGCAAAGACACTGTCATCAGAATAAAATGACAGCCTACAGACTGGGAAAAGGTCTTCAAAAACCCTATATCTGACAGAGGGCTGATATCCAGGATATATAAAGAACTAAAAAAGTTAAAAACAACAAATCAAGCAATCCAATTAAAAAAATGGGGTACTGAGCTAAACAGAGAATTCTCTGTAGAGGAATATAGAATGGCAGAGAAATACTTAAAGAAATGCTCAACGTCCTTAGCCATCAGGGAGATGCAAATCAAAGTGACCCAGAGATCTCACCTTACACCCATCAGAATGGCTACAATCAAAAAATCAAGTGAAAACACATGCTGGAGAGATTGTGAAGAAAAGGGAATTCCCCCACCATTTGTTGGTGGGAATGAAAACTTGTACAACCATTTTGGAAATTAATCTAGTACTTTCTCAGACAATTAGGAATATTTCTACCTCAAGATCCAGCTATATCAAAAGATGCTTGAGTACACAACAAGGACATTCACTCAAATATGCTCAAAGCAGCTTTATTTGTAATAGCCAGAATCTGGAAACAACCCAGATGTCCCTCATTTGAGGAATGGATACAGAAATTGTGGTACATTTACACAATGGAATACTACTCAGCAATTAAAAACAAGGAAATCATTTACAGGCAAATGGTGGGATTTAGAAAATATCATCCTGAGTGAGGTATCCCAGAAGCAGAAAGACACACATGATATATTCTCACTTATAAGTGGGTACTAGACCTATAAGATAGGATAAACACACTAAAATCTGTACAGCAAAAGAAGATAAACAAGAAGGAGGACCAGGGGTAAGATGATCAATCCTCACTTAGAAAGACAAATGGGATGGACATTGGAAGTAGGAGAAAACAAGTAACAGGACAGGAGGCTACCACACAGGGCTTCTGAAAGACTCTACCTAGCAGTGTATGAAAGCAGATGCTGAGTGTCATAAACAAACCTTGGACAGAGTTCAGGGAATAATATGAAAGAAGGGGGAGTTAGTAAGATCTAGAGATGATAGGAGCTCCACAAGGACCAAATATATCTGGGCCCAGTTGTCTTTTCTGAGACTGATTCTCCAACCAAGTAGCATGTGTGGATATAACCTAGAACCCCTGCTCGGAATGTAGCCCATGGCAGCTCAGTATCCAAGTATGTGCCCTAGGAAGGGGAACAGGGACTGTCTCTGACATGAACTCGGTGACTGGCTCTTTGATATCCCGACCCCGGAGGGAGGAGCAGCTTTGCTAGGATGCAAAGGAGTATATTTCAGGCAGTCCTGAAGAGACCTGATAAACTAAAGTCAGATGGAAGGGGAGGAGGACCGTTCCTATCAATAGACTTAGAGATGGGTGGAAATGAGATGAGGGAGGGAGGGAGGAATGGTGGGATTGGGAAGGATGCAGGAGAGAGGGCTACAGCTGGGATACAAAGTAAATAAACTGTAATTAATATAAAAAATAAAATTAAAAAAAAAGATCTTCTGGCGGTAAAACTCCATCCCTGATCTCAAGTAGTACTTTACAGCAACAATAGTGAAAACATAATGGTACTGTCATAGAAACAGACTGGTGGATCAATGGAATCTAATGGAAGATCCAGAAATAAACCCACCTACCTACAGATACTTGATTTTTTACAAAGAAGCCAAAACCATACAATGGAAAAAAGATAGCATCTATAACAAATGGTGCCAGTCTACGCGTATGTCTATATGTAGAAAATGCAAATAGCTCCATATTTATCACTGTGCACAAAAGTAAAGTCCAACTGTATCAAAATCCTCAACATAAAACCAGGCACACTAAAACTGTTAGAAGA
Source organism: Meriones unguiculatus (assembly GCF_030254825.1). Lineage (NCBI taxonomy): Eukaryota > Metazoa > Chordata > Mammalia > Rodentia > Muridae > Meriones > Meriones unguiculatus. The sequence goes on along the minus strand of NC_083361.1, from coordinate 37,418,686 downwards.
AAAAGTTGGGAAGAGCATGGACCTCATTGGCACAGGAGACAACTCCTGAAGAGAACAGCAACATCACAAACTCTAAGATCAACAAATGGAAGTTAAAAAACTGAAAATCTCTGTAAAGCAATGGACACTGTAATCAGAACAAAATGATAGCCTACAGACTGCAAAATGATCTTCACCAACCCTACAACTGACAGAGGGCTATCATCCAGAATATATAAGGAACTGAGAACTTAAATACCAACAAACCAAGTAATCCAATTTAAAAATGGGGTACAGAGATAAACAGAGAAATCTCAACAGAGGAATATTTAATGGGAGAGAAGCACTTCAAGAAATGTTCAACATCATTAGTCATCAGGGAAATGCAAATCAAAAAACATCCCTGAGATTCCACATCACCCCCCCCCCAAGAATGACTAAGATAAAAAACTCAACTGACAATGCAGGCTGGAGAGGATGTGGAGAAAGGTTGACCCTCCTCCATTGATGGTGGGAATGTAAACTTGTACAACCACCTTGAAATAAGTCTGGCACTTTTTCAAAAAATTAGTGCTACTTCAAGTCCAGCTATACCACTCCTAGGCATATATAAAAAAGATGCTAACCCATACAACAAGGACATTTGTTCAGCTATGTTAACAGCAGCTTTATTCAAAAATCACCAGAATCTGGAAAAAAACCCCTAAATGTCCCCCAACAGAGTGATGGATACAGAAAGTGTGGTACATTTACACAATGGACTACTACTCAGCAGTTAAAAACAAGGAAGTCATGAAATTTGCAGGGAAACAGATCAAACTAGAAAATATCATCCTGAGTGAATTAACCCAAAAGCAGGAAGAAACATATGCTATATACTCACTTATAAGTGGATAAAACATACTAAAATCTATACTCCTAAAGATGCTAAACCAGAAGAAGGACCCTAGAGAAGATGCTCAATCCTCATTCAGAAGGGCAACCAGGGAAACATTGGAAGTAGAAGACAAGGAACAGGACAGTAGCCTATGACAGAGCGCATCTGACAGAACCTACCGATTATGCTATTGAATCAGATGCTGAGCCTCAGCCAAAGTTTGGGCAGAGTTCAGGCATGTTATGGGTGAAAAGGGAGATAGAAAGACCTGGACAGGACAGGAGCTCCACAAGGAGACCAACAGAGCTAAAATATCTGGGCCCAGGGGTCCCTGCAGAGACTAATGCTCCAACCAAGGACCATGCATGAAGAGGACCTTGAACCCCTGCTCAAATATAGCCCATAGTTAGCTCAGTCTCCAAGTTTGTTTCCTAGTTTAAGGGGAGCAGTGGCTGTCTCTGACATGAACTCTTTGATCACTTCTTCATGGGTTGTGGATCCTTGCCAGGCCACAGAGGAAGAAAATGCAGCCAGTTCTGATGAGCTCTGATAGGCTAGGGTCAGATAGAAGGGGAGAAGGACCTCCCCTATCAGTGAAATAGGGGAGATGCAAAGGGGGAGAAGAAGGAGGTTGGGTGAGACTGAAAGGAGACTAGGTAGGGGGCTACAGCTAGGATACAAAGTAAATAAAATATAGTAAATAATAAAATATAATTATATTATATATTTTTATAATTATAATAAATAGTAAATAATAAATAAAATTTAAAAGAATTAAATTCTCTGAAGACAAAACAAGAATTGTGTTGGAATTCTGATGGGAATTGCATTGAACCTGTAGATGGCTTTTGGCAGCATGGCCATGTTTACTCTTATTCCTTCCTATCCATGAGCATGGAAGATCTTTCTGTATTCTAAAATATTCTTCAATTTCTTTCTTCAAAGACATGAAGATCTTGTCTACAGGTCTTTCACTTACTTACTTAGTTAAAGACACACCTGGACATTTTATATTTGTTGCGATTGTGAATGGAGTTGTTTCCCAAATTTCTTTCTCAACCCTCTTTTCACTTGTATAAAGTAGGGCTGCTGACTTTTTTGAATTAATTTTGTATTCAGCCACTTTGCTGAAGGTTAGTATCAGCCTTTGGACTTCTGTGGTGGAATGTTGAGTGTCACTTATGTATATACTATATTATCATCTGTGAATACTTTGACTTCTTTGCAATTTGTATCCCTTTACTTGTCTTATTGCTCTATCTAGAATTTCAAGTACTATTGAAAAAAGACATGGTGAGAGTGATGAGCCTTGTCTTATGCCTCATTTTAGGGAAAATGCTTTTGGTTTCTTTCCCTTTAAGTTGATGTTGGCTATTGGTTTCATGTATATTGTCTGTATTGTGTTTAGGTATGTGCCTTGGATCCATGATCTCTCTAAGACTTTAACATGAAGGAGTGCTGGATTTTGCCAAAGGACTTTTCAGCATCCAATTACACGACCATGTGTTTTTTTTTCTTTCAGTTTGTTTATATGGTAGATTACATTTATAGATTTTTGTATATTGAACCATCGCTGCATTCTTGTGATGAAGCCTATTTGATCATGGTTGATATTTTTGATGTGTTCCTTGTAGGCTTAGATATTTCACCACACCTATTTCATTTATGGTTCTTAAACACCTTTACCTCCCTTCCGACCCCAGATCTTAGATACAAGACTACTGGAAAAGTGGTGGTAGACCCTTTTATCTACTTCCTGCTGCTTTAGGTTGATAGGTGTTTAGGTGCTTACCACAATCAGTCATCAGGATACCAGCAGTCCAGTCCAAAGGCGAACACCAAACAGAAACATGATTCAGAAGATCAGTACAAGTCAGAGAAAGCCTCAATTCTGAGCTGGATTGCTTGAGAAGTTCTCTGGAATGTTCTCTTTGGAAAGTCATTGTTGAAGCACGAAGATGAGTGCAGCAATGTGATCCAAAAAGTCATCACTCAGTGTGAGTGGACCTCTCTATAGCTCCTCTCCTCAAAGTCCACCTATGGATGTTCTCAACTGGCCAAAGTCACTCCCCTAGCACTAGAGAGCTCACAGCACACCCCCAGATGCCCTCTTACAAGCCTACCTCCAGGAAAACATCACATGACCAGCTTGCAGCAAAGCATTGCATGACAGAACTGCATCTTCAAAGAAACCAGAATCTTCCATGTCATATCCCCCTTTTTGTTTAAAAAAAACTTTTTTTAACAGTCTATACACAATAAGAATAATTATGGCACCAATAAAGTAATACTTTACACCAAACAATAGTCAAACAAAATAACATTAAATTTCCATCAATAGAGAACAATTAAACAAAAATCTTTTAAATTTCCAAAGCTATACAAAATAACTTTAAATTTCTTTCACTATACAATAGTTACACAAAATAACCTTAAATTTCTATCAACATACAATATAACATAAATTAAATTTACACAAAATAACTTAAATTTCTATCACTAAACAATACAACATAACTCTAAAATTTTATCAGTATATACTTACAAAAATTGACCTTAAGTTTCTATCAAAATACTTCAGATACACAAACTAAAATTAAATTTCTATCAACATACAATAAAAAATAACTTAAAATTATACAAAATAACCTTAAATTTTTATCAATAAACATTAATCCACACCAAGGCAAAATTACACATCAAATGACCCAAATCATCCTTCCCACCTTTTGGGATTAGGGAGCTTGTGTAGGCAAAGATATTTTTGGGTGCCCTAAGAAAATTGGGAGATTGGACAAGTCCTGGGAAAGCTAGCTATATCTTTTTCTGTTCACTATTTGTACTATCTATCCAGTCTCTTTGTTGTCTGTCTAGTCTCTGTGTGGTCTGTCAAATCTCTGTGTTGTCTGTCTTTTGGGCTAGCCCTTTTGAAGATGATTTGCATGCAAATTTTGGAAAAATCAGTAGTTGAGACAGTTTGTGATAGTGAATCACCTGGGTTTTTTGCTTTCTGAAGACATTCATATCTCAGGTTCCTGATAAGTTTTTCCTGGTAAAATCTACTCTTCGTAAGTTTTTTTGGTAACCATATTTTGTCATTCCCTGTATATGCGTTGGCATAACCGTGTCCCCATCCCAAAACCATTACATGTTTCCTTCCTAATGTTACCACATCCTTATAGTATATTGAGTTGTCTTAGCTCTTCAGTTTTTTTCTATAAGCCAGTGTCTCTCAGTTGCCATTTTTTTTTTCACCAACATTAAGAAGCCTCATCCAGCCTTAACATGAGGGAAGGTGCCTAAACTTATTGCAATTTTGTTGATGTCCCTTGCAGGCCTCCCCTTTTCTGAAGGGAAATGGAAGAGGAGTGGATTTGGAGGGGAGAGGAGGTAGGTGGCAGAGACTGGAAGACAACAGGGAAACTGCAGTGGGGATGGAATATGTGAGAGAAGTATTTTAAAGACAATTTCAATGTTTGAAAAAAAAGAGCTGTGCTATGTTCCAGAAGACCTGCACTTGATTCCCACCACTCACATGACAGCCCACAGCTCTCTGTAAATCCAGTACCAAGGGATCAGATACCCTCTTTTAAAATAAAGGTTGAATGTTTTCAGAGAAAAGGTGCATTGGGGGAAAAAAAGAAGAAAATTTAGCGTTAACACACATTATTTGGACTGTCCCAGGGGTTTTTTTACTCTTCATTTTGTAATAAGAAGCATCTCTTTTAAGCCTCAATTGGCTCTTTCTACAAGTCCTTGTCCTGTAGTGAAGAGGCATTCCCATAATTTCCATTATTTCTAAGAAGTGTGTAATTACTCAATCAGCCTTTTTTTTTTTTTTCAATGCAGTTTATTCAGGAACCTTGAACAATCATCTGACCCTGGGGAAAGCCAGCCCACAGCTTAAATAGCCTCTGGGTAGCCAACCCCAGCGTGCCACGTGGGCAATGCAGATAGGTCCACATACATGGAAGCAAGCCAGATCCTCAGCCTTAGCCAAATGTGGAGTTGTTTGTGACAGAGAGCACTCACCATCGGGAAGGTGGAAGGCGGAAACCAGCTCCATCTTTAAGGCCCGGCATTCCACAGCTCTCTACAGTTCCCCCTTTTTGTTTTAGATGCATCAGGCAAGAGTAGAGGTCTGATCTCTGATATTAGAAATAAATTGGGACTTTGTACTGATGTTCATTTAGGTGTCATCCACCCAAAGAGCATCAGACCCGTCCGATACCTTTTTTTCAGAGGCAGGACCTGGGGCATCAACCCGCACGCAATCAGACTTGCTCTTCTCTGGGTCCAAAGTGGCTGACCCTGAGTGCAGTGCTTAGCCTTGCATCCTGAGCATAACATTTTAGCTTTTTATGGTAGCCAACCATGCTTGGGGAGACTGTCCTGCTTCAATGGCTGTAAAGGCCTGAATGATTATGGCTGCATTACGCTGTTGTGAGACTCTAATCTTGCATATACACCACAGGCAAACCAAGGAGACCAACACCAGAAGGCCCGCTAACGCTCCCATGCCCACCCATTCCTTCAGATGATTCATGGCTGCAGCAATCCATGGTGATAATCCTGTGGCTAGTCCTGCGTCCACTCTGGTAGAATTTACTGTGATAATGGCCACTCTCAGCTGCTCCATCATAGTATCGAATTCTCCAGTCCAATTACCTAAAATATAGTTAGACAATTGTTTAGACAGATTTGCAGCACAGGAAAAATTCTCATGTTGTATGCTAGTGACACAAAGTCCAGCATACTTTCATTGACAGCCTGGTTGAGCCATTTGCCATAGGGTATCAATTTGCTCCTGCATGAGGTCAATCCTCTGATTGAACACCATCAAGCCTCCTTTTAGTTGAGCATTAATTCCTTTTTGTACATCTAAGGCATGAGCTACATTGGCTAAAAGATTATTCAGGGTCTGAGCAGTCTGCACAGTATGACTCATGGCTAATGCCCCGGTGGTAGCTCCAACAGCCACCAATGAGATGGCAGTAACAGTGGTGGCTGTAGTTCCAAGATCCCTTTTCTGTCTGAAGAGAGTCATAGCGTGAGGGGCATCAACGGGCACAGGCACCCAGCGAGGCACGCGAGTAACCAGGACATACCTAAATTCACTAGCATTCCAGCATTGGGCAAAAAAGCAAGTATCATCACCACAATTACTTGGCTCTATCTGGCTAATAATGAATAAAAATGGGGGATATAAACAAACAGGTGTGGGCTTATAGGAAATATTATGAGAAGCCTTAACCCCCTCGTTGGAACATCTTGCATCAGTTCTAGAACTAGCAGTGGTGGTGTCCGAGGTCTGAGTAGGTTCAGGAGACCATTGCCCCCAGAGGGAGGAGGGATAGTGGGATTGGGAGGGGAGGAGGGAGGGGCTTATAGGGGGATGCAGAATGAATAAAGTGTAACTAAGGAAAAATTTAAAAAAAGGGGGGGGGAAATAATTTAAGAACCTTAAATGACTTTCAAAAGTGGAGGAAAACATGGAGTTAGTCAATTTACCTCAATCAGCCTTTTTAGAACTTAAAGCAATTGCCTATTGAAAACCTGAGTATGTGTCAATAGTATGGTATGTATACCTTTGTTTTCCAAATTCTGCAAAATGTAAAACATCCGCCTCCCATATTTCATTTTGCTTGGTATTCCTAGTGTTACTACAAGCTTGTAAGGGAATTGTGTTTTATCTAGAGTATGTGGGACATTTTTATTATGTCTTTGGCTTGTTGCAAAGTGATAGAAATTATTTTCTTTAAGCCTTTACCATCAACATGATGTGTCTCATGAAATTTGGAGGCTTCTAAGACAATCCCTACCAGTGATTGCTCAATTTCCTCATTTCCTTGTACCAGGAGACTTGGCAAGCCTGTATGAGACCAAATGTGAGTAATATATCATGGACTGTTTCTACTTCTGATGGTCTGTTGTAATCATATAAATAAGGAGGTTATTTCTGAATCATCAGGAATGAATGCAGCAGTCTCTATATGCAAAACAACCCTCTATGCATATAAATAATCAGTAATGGTATTAAGAGATTGATAAAAATCTAAAGAGCATAAGTATTGCAGACAGTTCTGATTTTTGAACTGAGATATATGGACTTTTGATCACATTGCTTATTTTGTCTGACTTATAAGCTGCCATCCCATTATGTTTGTGTCAGTATAGAACATGGTGCTTCTTGAATTGGTTTTCTCTTTACAAAGCATGGAAGAATCCAATTAGTTCATTTTATAAATGGAATACGTTTGCTTTTAGGATATTTATTATTAATTTCTCCCAAGTAGCTTCTATAGCTCTTTGCCACTCTTCATTGATCACCTACAATGACATGATATCAGTATAAGTAAGAGGAACCACAATTTCAGCCTGGTCTGTTCCTGACAATTTATGTAGTCTTATTCTACCTCTTATAATTAATTCAGAAATCTTTTCTATATATGACTTCAATTTTTTCTTTGTTTATGTAAGAAAATCCATTTCACAACACTATCTTCCCTATGCAAATGAGCCCCATCGGAGAAGGAGTTGAATGCAAGATGACCAAAATACAATCCAGTTTAGAATCAATTTGATGCACATATGTATCTTACAGTCTTTGTTCTACAAGAGCTAACTCTTTTTCTGTTTCAGCTGTTGGATATCTTGGATGGTGTAAGTTTGAGTCTCCTTGTTGTTTGAAACCAATTAACTTAACTCATAGGTACTCAATCCAATTTAGGCCTCAGCCAGTTAATACCTCCCATTATTTTTGAAAAATTTTAAGAGTTTACAATTGTTTGCTACGGATTTGTACTTTTCGTGGTCAAACTTTTTGTTGACTGATTATATAACCCAAATAACTGAGAGTCACCTCTTCATATTTTTACTGAAGCAATCTATAACACCCAACTTGTGTTTCCTTAAGCATTTATTGTAAGTATATGTGTTAGAATCAGTCGATAAAATATCACCCATATCATGTAATGATATATGATAAATTGAGGAAATTATTTACAAATTATTTCCTCAATTGGTTGTCACACAAAATATTGACATAAAGTTGGACTATTTAACATTCTCTGTGGCAGCACCTTCCAGTGGTATCTCTCTATTTGACTACTATTGTTTAGAGTAGGTACTGAGAAAGGAAACGTTTCCCTATCCTGCTCGTGCAATGGGTTGTGAGGTAGCAATCTTTCAAGTCAATTTTCCAGGTAAAGGAAGTCCAAGCTTTAAAGGACCCATGGGCTGAATTACTCTATTGACTGATCTTAAATCTATTGTCATCCTCTAATTTTCTGATTTCTCTTATATAACAAACACATGTCAATTCCATGAGCTGGTAAACTGTTCTATATGTTGAGCCTCCAGCTGCTCTTTTACCAGTTGTTCAACTGCCTGTGACTTTTCTTTCATTACAGACTACTGCTCTTGCCACACAGGTCTGTTTGAAATCTATTTCGGGGGGAGAGTTGGTATTTCAGCAGTGGCCCCTATTATATATTTGGGAACTCAATTCCTGTGATTTCCTGTGTTTTTACAATGGGCACAACTTGTGCTTGTTCTCAGTTACCCAAATATTAATTTGAGTACTCCATTGTTGTAAAAGATCCCTTCCCCATAAATTTATGGGTATGTCAGCCACATAGGGTTTCAACTTCCCTATTTGGCCTTCTAGTCCTACACATTTAATCCACTGGATACTTTGTCTTATTTGTAAAACTTTACCAATTCTTGTAGACTCGGTTTTAATCTTCTGAAGTGGCCAATCTAGATTTCAAGACTTTTGGGAGTGTATATTGACATCAGTTTCTGTATCCACCAAACCTTCTATTTCAACACCACTCATTTGTACCATTAATTTGGGTCTCTGATCGTTAACCACTGTTTGCCAGAACACATGCTTTCTAGTACTCCTCAAATCCTCTCGTATTTGTGCTGGAGTGTTCCTGCCCTTATGTAAGGAAACAGTAACAGCTGGCAATTCTATCCCCTGCATTAATTAACATCTTCCTTTTCACATATGCCATGATATTAATTTCTTCCTTGCAGTCTTCATCTATGATACCTGGATGTACAATAAATCTTTGAGACGTTAACCCACTTCTTCCCAGGATTATTCCTATTGTCCCTGAAATTAAAAGACAATAAACACCATTATTTATCTTGTAACATTCAACATTTGGGGATAGTGAAAGAGGCGTATCTGTGGCCAGATCCAAAGCTCCACTACCTTCAGTAGCGTGCATTAGATCATCAACATTTAGTATTGATTTTCTTGCCTGCTTGGTGCCCCCTGCTTCCCAGTACCATCTCTTCATCCACTTCTGCTCTCCATTCTATTTCTCCTTCTGAGTAACATTCCAGAAACCTCCTTTGGGCCCTCCTTTTTAGTTAGCTTCTTTGGGCTGCAGATTGTAGTATGTTTACCCTGTACTATGCCTCTAATACCCAGCTTTTTAGTGAGTATGTGCCATGGTCATTTTTCTGGACTCCACTACTTCATTCAGAAAGATCTTTTCTAGTTCAAACCATTTGCCTGCATATTTCACGATTTCCCTATTTTTACAGATGAGTGCTATTCCAATGTGTAAATATACCATAATTTCTTTACCCATTCTTTGAGAGACATTCTAGGTTGTTTCCAGTTTCTGGCTGTTATGAATTAAGCCACTTTGAACATAAATGAGCAAATGCCCTTGTTGTATGATGGAGCGTCTTTTGGGTTTATGACCAGGAGTGATATAACTGGGTCTTGAGGTAGAACTACTCTCAATATTCTGAGAGTCAGATGGAATTCCAGAGATGTTGTACAAGTTTTCACTCCAAGCAACAATGGAGGAGTGTTTCTCTTTGTCCACATCCTCACTAGCATGTGTTGTCCCTTGAGTTTTTGATCTTATCCACTCTGACTGGTGTAATTTTCAGTCTTAGAGTGATTTTGATATGCATTTCTCTGATGGCTATGGGCATCAAGCATTTTTTTCAAGTGCATCACATCCATTGCACAGTCCACTGTTGAAAATTCACTGCATAGCTCTACACTTTATATTTCCTTCCTTCCTCCTATCTTTCTTTCTTTCTTTCTTTCTTTCTTTCTTTCTTTCTTTCTTTCTTTCTTTCTTTCTTTCTTTCTTTCTTTCCTTCTTTCCTTCTGTATTACAATTTATTCACTTTGTATCCTGGCTGTAGCCCTCTCCGTCATCTCCTCCAAGTCCCACCCAACCTCCCTCATTCTTCTCCCCCTATGCCTCTTCTCTAGTCCACTCATAGGGGAGGACCATGATTCTCTCCATTTAACTTGATATTGGCTTTCTATGTTGCCTTTATTGGGCTTAGGTATGTGCTTTGTACCCATGATCTCTCCAAGATGTTAAACCTGTAGCTGTGTTAGATGTTGTGAAAGGCCTTTTCAGCATGAAATTAAATGAGCATATGTTCTTTTTTTCTTCCACATTGTTTATTTAGGGGGTTACATTGATGGATTTTTATATCTTGGACCATCCATGCATTTCTGGGATGGAGATACTTGAACATAGGGAATGATATTTTTATGTGTTTCTGGATTTGGTTTGAAAGTTTTTGAGCATTTTTTGCATCAATGTTCATAAAGCATATTGGTCTGAAATTTCCTTTCTTTGTTGGGTCTTTGTGTGATTCAGATATCAGGGTAACTCTGGCCTCATAGAATGAGTTTGGCAATGTTCCTTCTGTTTCTATTTTGTGGAACAGCAGGAGGAGTATTGGTATTACTTCTTCTTTGAAAGTCTGGTAGAATTCTTTGCTAAAACCATCTGGCCCAGGGCTCTTACTGGTTGGTAGGCTTTTGATGACTGATTCTATTTCTTTGATAGTTATAGGTTCATTTAAATTGTTAACATGGTCTTGATTTAGTTTTCATAAGTGGATGATCAAGAAAAGCTTCCAATTAGTTTAGATTTTCCAATTTTGTGGCATACAGATTTTTAAACTATGTCTAATGATTCTTTGGATTTCCTCAGTGTCTGTTGTTATAGCCCACTTTTCATTTCTAATTTTATTAGTTTGGATACTCTCCCTCTGTCTTTTGGGTAGTTTGGCTAAGGCTTTGTCTTCTTGTTGATTTTCTCAAAAAAAAAAGTTCTTGGTTTTGGTATTCCTCTGTATCGTTCACTTTGTTTCTAGGTTATTGATTTTAGCCCTGAGTTCTATTATTTCCTGCTGTGGACTCCTCCTGGTTGTGTTTGCTTCCTTTTTATCTAGTGCTTTCAGGTGAGCTGTTAAGTTGCTAGGCCTTATATCTCTTCTCATTCTTTATGAAGAAACCAGATGCTATGAACTTTCCTCTTAGTGCTGCTTTCATTGTGTCCCATGAGTTTTGATATGTTGTTTCTTCATTTCCATCGAATTTTAACAACACTTTAATTTTTTTTATTTCCTCCCTGACCCCTTGGTCATTAAGTAGAGAGCTGTTCAATTTCCATGAGTTTGTAGCTATTCTATTGTTTCTGTTGTTAATGTCTAGTTTTAACCTATGATGGTCTGATAGAATACAAGGTGTTGTTTCAATTTTCTTGTAGATGTTGAGACTTGCATTCTGTCTGAGTATGTGGTCAAATGTTGAGAAGGTTCCTAGAGGTGCTGAGAAGAAGTGTGTGTGTGTGTGTGTGTGTGTGTGTGTTTGGATGGAATGTTCTGCAGGATATCTGTTAGGTCTAATTGACTAACAGTGTTGGTTAGTTTCCTTCTTTCACTTTTTTTTCTGTCTTGTTGATATGTTCACTGGTAAGAGAGGTGTATTGAACTCTCCCACTACCAACCTGTGGTGTTCAATATGTGATGTAAGCGTCAGTAATGTTGCTTTCACAAATTTGGGTGCACTTTCATTTGGAGCATATATGTTCAGAATTGAGACATCACCTTGGTCGATTTTACTTTGATGAGTATGGAATGCCCTTTACAATCTCTTTTGATTAATTTTTGTTGAAGATATATTTTATTAGATATTAGAATAGCTATGCCAGCATTCTTTCAGTGTGCAATTGCTTGCAGGACAGTTTCCCAGCCCTTTATTCTGAGATAATATCCATCATTACTGGTGAGTTGTGTTTCTTGTTGCAAGAGGATGATGGGTTCTGTTTACTAATCCATTTGTTAGTTTGTGCCTTTTTATTGGGGAATTGAGGCCATTGATGTTGGGAGATATTAATTACCACTGGTTGTTAATTCCTGTCATTTTCATGTTTGTGGTGGTTGAGTGTGTGCATGCTTCCTTTCTTTTGGTTTTGCAGCTGTGGGGCTATTTGCTTCTTGTATTGTCCTGAGTGTAGTTAGCCTCCTTGTGTTTTAGTTTTTCTTCTAGTATCTTTTGTAGGGATGGTTTGTGGCTAGGTTATCTTTAAACTTGGTTTGTCATGGAATATCTTATTTTTTTCCATCCATGGTAATTGAAAGTTTTGCTGTGTGTAGTAGTATGGGTTGACATCTGTGCTCAATTTATATCCTCATGAGATCTTTTCAGACCCTTCTGCCTTTATTAGTCTCCGTTGATAAGTGAAGCATGATTCTATTGGGTTTGCCTTTGTATGTGGTTGGTCCTTTTTCCCCATCTTTAAATATTCTTTCTTTATTCTGTAAGTTTAATGTTTTGATTATTATAGGATGTGAGGATTTTCTTTCTTATTCAATCTATTCGGTGTTCTGTAGGTTTTCTTGCATGCTTATAGGCATTTCTTATATTAGGTTGGGAATTTTTCTTCTATAATTTGGTTGAAAATATTTTCTGGGCCTTGGAACTTGGCTTCTTCCCATTCTTCTATTCCTATTATTCTAAGTTTTGGTCTTTCCATATTTCCCCATATTTTTTGGCTTTTTTGTACCAGGAACTTTTTAGATTTAACACTTTCTTTGACTGATGTATCGGTTTCTTCAGTCGTATCTTCTACTCCTGAAATTCTCTCTCCCTTCCTTGAATTCTGTTATTGATGCTTGTGGGGTATCTGTAGTTGTTCTTTTCCCCTATGTTTTTCATCTCCCAGATTTTCCTTTGATTGTGTTTTCTTTATTGCTTCTATTTCCATTTATAGGTCTTGGACAGTTTTATTCATTTCCTTCCCCCACCTGGTTTTGTTTTCCTGTATTGTTTAAGGGATTTATTCAATCCTTTCACCTGTTTGATTGTATTTTCCTCCAGATCTTTGAGGGATTCATTTTCTTCTTTTAAGGCCTTTATCTTTTTAAAACCTCAGATTTAAGATCATTTTCTGGTGTTCCTGGTTTGATAGTATCCTCATGGCTTGCTCTGATAGGATAGCTGGGTTTAGGTGGTATCATATGGCCCAGAGTTTTGTTGCTGCTGTCCTTGTGTTGACCTCTAGCTATTTGGTTGACTCTGTTATTAGCAGGCCTGGTGTTCTCTTATGGTAGTAGATCTCTGGAGTTTCAGGGAGAGCTCATAGTCTCAGATGGCCACAGTCCTCCGGTTTTTATGGCTCCCTAATCACTGATGGTCTTCAAGACCTCAGATTGGAGTAAGACTTAGGAAATGGAGCAGGCCTGGGAACTGAGGTGTGGGGTAATCAGGGAATTTGAGCATAGAGGATCCTAGGAAGACCTGCCCACTGTTGCCAGTGGGCACTGGCAAGCCAGTAGATGGTGGCGGATCCTCACTTGCTGCTCCCTGAACCCTACTGAGATCTGGGTAATGCATGTTTATTTAGACAATGGAGACAACAGTAGTAGCCACAATACTGCTATGCAGCATCTTTAGAGAAAACAGGGAACATAAGTTTTTTATTTTTAATTAATTTATTTTTTTTACAATTTATTCACTTTATATCATAATTACAGTCCCTCACTCATTTTTCCCAGTCTCACCCTTTCACCTCTTTCCCTCCTCCCCCTCACCATATTCTCCTCTCCTAGTCCACTAGGACTAGAGGGGGGCCAAGATGGCGGCGCCGGGAGAACACAGTGTCTGAGAAGCAGGACAACACACTCCATGCAGTGACCAGGAGACTGAACTCTGGGCCCTAAAACAACAGCTATCGTGTTTCCCAGGTAAGGGGAGGCTCCCACGGCGTGGGAATCGGTCAGGTCTACTCTTGGCTGCCCAGCCAGAACCCGGAAGAAATCCCGGGTAACACCAGCGTTGGGTCTCCGGGCTGGTGCTGCAAGCCTGCATGTTCCGAACACTTTCCCAGGCTGATTGGTGGGCACAATGGTGCCAGAGACTGGGAGTCCCAGTCGCAAAAAAACCCCATGGGGAAGCAAAGTTGCGAGACTGATCACGGGTCACCCAGTCATTCCCTGGAAGGTCTCGCTGACCTCAGCTACCCGCTGCCATCACAACTGAGCTCCCACCGCACAGAGATCAGCTGCGCACCCAGCTCAAAATCCCTACTCCCTCTTGGGAGGAGGCAGGAGGCGTCCAGCAGAATCTGCTACAGACCACATTGTCTGTACCCCAACCTGAGATCCGGGCTGAGAAAACCTAATCTTTTCAGGCACTCCCCCAAACACCACCATAACCCTGCCATGGAGGAGCGAAAGGATAAAGAGGCGCACAGCGGCTTCACAGTACCGGAACTCCAGTGCTGCCAGCGGCTCCTAGCAAACAAACTTCAGCTCGGGATCTGGGACTGTGGTCATTCTACACGTCCTGAGATTCTCCTGCATCCAGCGCAATAAGGTCTAGCAGCAAGTTCTATCACCGGCGCCCCCATCCCCAACCCCTGGCAGAGAAACCCCGGCTCAGGATCGGACTGAGAAGCCCCAACCCCTTCTGGCACTCCGCTGAGAGCACCTCCATAAGCTTGCCCTAGTGGAGGGGAAGGTCAGAGGGGAAGGACAGAGAGGCAGCCTGCCAAGGACACAGCACCCTCTCTCCAGCTCACCCAGCAGCCCCTAGCAGAGAAACCCAAGCTCTGGATCTGAGGACACTCAACCCTACCTGGTACTCTCTTGGGATCAGAAACATAGGTTCTACCGCCAGGCTGCTTCTGGCAGAGAGATCTGGGCCCGGGATATGGGATTGAGAACACTCAACCTAACTCTTTCCCGTGCCACCCCGGGACCAGTCAACATAACCCCTCCTGGCAGCGGGAAAGGACAGAGAGGCAGCACACAGAAAAGGTGGACACCGAGTCCTGCGGCCACAGTGTCACAGAGCTGACTGTTGGCCTGCCCGTGGACTCTCCACAACAGGACCAAATCAGAGAGTAGTGAGCAAGGGGAATCCCTGTGCATTCCAACTGGTCCTGCAAGAGAGTGAGTGAGCCTTCTAGGGAGAGTTTGCCCCAGACCCAGGGCCTCTCCACAGAAGCAATCAGACGAGATCCCTGCCACCCACACCCCTAGTGTGAGCATCATAGGGATTCTTGGCATAGCGACCCCAATGTTGAAGCCTCTGCCTTGTGGGTCCACCAGTGTAATCCAGGCAAATAATCCCTGGATATCAGACAGAACTGTGTAATAGTGGCCTGCAGGCCACTGCAATAGTCAGATAATCCGTGCATGCACACTGCGCCCACTAAAAGTGCATGCGAATAGCGCCAGTCTCACATTCCTTACCTAGGCAAAACTGAAATCACAGTGCACACTCCCAAACCAGTGAACCTCTCTCATCTTCCTGAAAAAAACAGTCCAGAAAACAGAAAGAGAAGATCATAGCCCGAACTACAATCTCGAGGAATAAACAGTGAGGATTATAAATAACCAGATGGCTAGAGGCAGACATAAGAACACTCCCAACAAAAATCAGGACATAATGACCTCACCAACAACCCCACAAAACAATGGACACTTCAATTCACTAGATATACAAGAAAATGACCTCAAAACTATTTTTCTCCAGCTATTAGAGGCCCATAAATATGAAATAAACAAAGCCCTCAGAGAAATAGCCAAAGAAATCGAGACTAACCAAGAGGAAACAAATCGTGCTCTGAGAAATGTCCACGAAAATTGAGGCAAACAAAGAAGAAATGCACAAAGCTCTCAAAGAAATGTCCACACAAATGAAGGCAAATTAAGAAGAAATAAACAAAGCTCTCATAGAAATACAGGCAATTATACCCAAAGAAGTAGAGGCACAATTAGTGATACATAGAGAGGAAACAGACAAAAAAATAGAAGCCATCATTGAAAAGCAGGACTCCACATTCAAACAGATGAAGGAAATGGTGCAAGACATGAAAACAGAATTAGAATCAATAAAGAAAACACAAATAGAGAAAAACCAGGAGCTGGAGAACATAGAGAAAAGATCAGGCACTACAAAGGTAAGCATCACCAACAGAATACAAGAGATGGAAGAATGAATCTCAGGAGCTGAAGATACACTTGCAGAAATTGACACGTCTCTCAAAGAAAAAATAAAATCAGAAAAGTTCCAAACACAAAACATCCAAGAAATCAAGGACACCATGAAAAGACAAAACCTAAGAATAATAGGAGTAGAAGAAAAAGAAGACAACAGGCTCAGAGGTCCGGAAAATATTTTCAAGAAAATTATAGAAGAAAACTTTCCCAATTTAAAGAAGGAGATGGCCATAAACATATAAGAAGCCTACAGAACACCAAGTAGACTAGACCAGAAAAGAAATTCTTCACATCACATCATAGTCAAAACACTGAACCTACAGAACAAAGAAAAAAAATCTAAAAGCAGCAAGGGAAAAAGGCCAAGTAACATATGAAGGTAGACCTATCAGAATCACACCAGATTTCTCAACAGAAACTATAAAAGCCAGAATGGCCTGGACAGAAATCATACAGTCCTTAAGGGACCACAGATTCCAACCCAGACTAAACTTTCAATCAACATAGACAGAGAATTCAAAATATTCCAAGACAAAACCAAATTTAAACAATATCTACATAGTAACCCAGCTCTACAGAAGTTACTAGAAGGGAAACTCCAAACCAAAGAAAACAACTACATCTAAGGAAACAGAGGAAATAGATAACTACACAACAACAACAACAACAAAAAACAAAAGAATACAAGCAATGAATCTCAGTGACACCACCAACCCCACATCTAAAGTAACAATTGTTGGTCACTAGTTTCTATCAACATCAACTGACTCAACTCCCTAATAAAAAGAAATAGACTAACAGAATGGTTGTGGAAACAGGATCCAACATTCTGTTGCATCCAAGAAACACACCTATGCAACAAAGATAAACACTACCTCAGAGTAAAGGGCTGGAAAAATGTTTTTCAAGCAAATGGTTCCAGAAAACAAGCTGGAGTAGCCATCCTAATATCTAATAAAATAGACTTTCAACCCAAGTTAATCAAAAAAGATAAGGAGGGCCACTATATTCTCATCAAAGGAAAAAATCCATCAAGAGGACATCAAAATTTTGAATATTTATGCCCCAAATACAAGAGCACCTACATTTGTAAATGAAACAATATTAAAGCTTAAATCACACATTGATCCTAATACCCTAATAGTGGGAGACTTCAACACTCCACTCTCACCAAGGGACAGATCAACTAGACAGAAAACAAATAGGGAAATAAAAACACTTACAGAGACCCTAAATCAAATGGACCTAATAGACGTCTACAGATATTTTTATCCAAACTCAAAAGAGTATACCTTCTTTTCAGCACCGCATGGAACCCTCTCCAAAATAGACCATATAGTTGGTCATAAAGCAAGCCTCAACAGATACAAAAAGATTGAAATAATCCCTTGTATTCTATCTGACCATCATGGACTAAAGCTGGACCTCGACAACAACAGAAATAACAAAAGGCCCACACGCACATGGAAACTGAACAACTTGTTACTCAATGACAGCTGGGTTAAGGAAGAAATGAAGAAAAAAATTAAAGACTTCCTAGAATTCAATGAAAATGAAGGCACAACATACCCAAATTTATGGGACACATTGAAAGCAGTGCTCAGGGGAAAATTTATAGCACTAAGTGCCTGCAAGAAGAAATTCGTAACATCACATACAAACAACTTAATGGCCCAACTGAAAACCCTAGAAAAAAAAAAAGAAGCAGATACACCCAAGAGGAGGAGAAGCTGGAAATAATCAAACTCAGGGCTGAAATCAATCAATTAGAAACAAATAAAACTATTCAAAGAATCAATGAAACAAAAATCTGGTTCTTTGTGAAAATCAACAAGCTAGACAAACCCTTAGCCAAACTAACTAAAAAGCAGAGAGACGCTATCCAAATCAACAAAATCAGAGATGAAAAGGGTGACATAACTACAGACACTGAGGAAATTCAAACAATCATTAGGCCATACTACAAAAGCCTATATGCCACAAAATTTGAAAACCTAAATGAAATGGACAATTTTCTTGATAGATTCCATCTTCCAACATTAAGTCAACATCAGGTAGAAAGACTGAATAGCCCATATCCCCCAAGGAAATTGAAGCAGTCATTCACAGTCTGCCCTCCAAATAAAGCCCTGGGCCAGATGGTTTCAGTGCGGAATCCTACCAGACCATCAAAGGAGTGCTAACACTAATTCTCCTCAAACTATTCCACAAAATAGAAACAGAAGGAACATTACCAAACTCATTCTATGAAGCGACAGTCACCCTGATACCTAAACCACACAAAGACCCAACAAAAAAAGAGAACTTCAGACCTATCTCTCTTATGAATATTGATGCAAAAATACTCAATAAAATACTTGCAAACCGAATCCAAGAACACATCAAAGATATCATCCACCACGACCAAGTAGGCTTCATCCCAGGCATGCAAGGGTGGTTCAACATATGGAAATCCATCAATGTAATCCACCACATAAACAAACTGAAGAAGAAAAACCACATGATCATCTCCTCAGATGCTGAAAAAGCATTTGACAAAGTCCAACACCCATTCATGTTTAAAGTCTTGGAGAGATTAGGGATACAAGGCACATATCTAAACATAGTAAAGGCAATATACAGCAAGCCTACAGCCAACATCAAACTCAATGTAGAGAAACTTAAATCAATCTCACTGAAATCAGGGACAAGACAAGACTGCCCACTCTCACCATATCTCTTCAACATAGTACTTGAAGTCCTAGCCAGAGCAATAAGACAACTAAAGGAGATCAAGGGGATACAAATCGGAAAGGAAGAGGTCAAAGTGTCACTATTTGCAGATGATATAATAGTATATATGAGCGACCCCAAAAATTCAACCAGAGAACTCCTCCAGCTGATAAACACCTTCAGCAAAGTGGCAGGATACAAAATCAACTCAAAAAAACCAGAAGCCCTCCTATATACCAAAGACAAAAGGGCCCAGAAAGAAATTAGGAAAACAACACCCTTTACAATAGCCACTAATAACACAAAGTACCTCCGGGTGACACTAACCAAGCAAGTGAAAGAACTGTTTGAGAAAAACTTCAAGTCTCTCAAGAAAGAAATTGAAGAAGATCTCAGAAGATGCTCATGGATTGGTAGGATTAACATTGTGAAAATGGCCACCCTGCCAAAAACAATCTACAGATTCAATACAATTCCCATCAAAATACCAACTCAATTCTTTATAGACCTTGAAAAAAAGATTCTCAGCTTCATATGGAGAAACAAAAAACCCAGAATCTCCAAAACGATCTTGTACAACAACAGATCATCTGGAGGTATCTCCATCCCTGATCTCAAGTTGTACTACAGAGCAATAGTAATAAAAACTGCACGGTATTGGCATAAAAACAGAAAGGAGGATCAATGGAACTGCATAGAAGACCCAGAAATAAACCCACACACCTATGAATACTCGATTTTTTACTAAGAAGCCAAAACCATTCAATGGAAAAAAGACAGCATCTTCAACAAATGGTGCTGGTCCAACTGGATGTCCACATGCAGAAAAATGAAAATAGATCTGTATTTATCACCTTGCACAAAACTAAAGTCCAAGTGGATCAAAGACCTCAGCATAAAATCAGATACTCTAAATCTGTTAGAAGGAAAAGTGTGGAATAGCCTAGAACTCATTGGCACAGGAGACAACTTCCTGAACAGAACACCAGCAGCACAGGCTCTAAGAGCAACAATCAATAAATGGGACCTCATGAAACTGAAAAGCTTCTGTAAAGCAAAGGACACCGTCATCAAAACAAAACGACTGCCTACAGATTGGGAAAGAATCTCCACTAACCCTTTATCTGACAGAGGACTAATGTCCAGTATATACAAAGAACTAAAGAAGCTGAAAAGCAGCAAACCAAGTAACCCAATTAAAAAATGGGGAACAGAGCTAAACAGAGAATTCTCGATAGAGGAATATCGAATGGCAGAGAAACACTTAAAGAAATGCTCAACCTCATTAGCCATCAGGGAAATGCAAATCAAAACGACCCTGAGATATCACCTTACACCCATCAGAATGGCCAAGATGAAAAACTCAAGTGACAACACATGCTGGAGAGGTTGTGGAGAAAGAGGAACTCTCCACAATTGCTGGTGGGAATGTAAACTGGTACAACCACTCTGGAAATCTATCTGGCACTTTCTAAGACAATTAGGAATAGTGCTTCCTCAAGACCCAGTTATACCACTGCTAGGTATATACCCAAAGTTTGCTCAAGTACACAAAAGGGATACTTGCTCAACCATGTTTATAGCAGCTTTATTTGTAATAGCCAGAACCTGGAAACAACCCAGATGTCCATCAACGGAGGAATGGGTACAGAAATTGTTGTATTTTTACACAATGGAATACTACTCAGCAATCAAAAAGGAGGAAATCATGAAATTTGCAGGCAAATGGTGGTATCTAGAAAAGATCATTCTGAGTGAAATATCCCAGAAGGAGAAAGACAAACACGGTATATACTCACTTATACAGACCTATAAGATATGATAAACATAATGAAATCTATATACCTAAAAAAGATAATCAAGAGAGTGGACATGGGGTAAGATGATCAATCCTCAGTTAGAAAGACAGATGGATGTGCATTGAACGTATGACAGGAGTCTACTGAGCGCATCTGAAAGACTCTAACTAGCAGTGTTGTCAAAGCAAAGACTCATGACCAAACCTTTGGCAGAGTACAGGGAATCATAAGAAAGAAGGGGAGTTAGTATGATGGGGAAAGGATAGGAGTTCCACAAGGACAAAATATATCTGGGCACAGGGTCTTTTCTGAGACTGACATTCAACCAAGGACCATGTATGGATATAACCTAGAACCTCCGCTCAGATGTAGCCTGTGGTAGCTCAGTAACCAATTAGTTTCCCAAAGTGAGGGGAACAAGGACTATTTCTAACAGGAACTCAATGACTGGCTCTTTGGCCTCCCCACCCCCCAAGGGAGGAGCAGTCCTGTTAGGCCACAGAGAAGGGCTTTGCAGCCAGTCCTGAAGATACCTGATAAAATAGGATCAGATGAATTGGGAGGAGGTCCCCCCCTATCAGTGGACTTGGAAAGGGGCACGGTGGAGATGAGGGAGGGAGGGAGGGACTGGAAGGGAATGAGGGAGCGGTACACGGCTGGGATACAGAGTTAATAAAAGGTAACTGATAAGAAAAAACATAAAGTTCAAAAAAAAAGATACCTTAAAAAAAAAGAAAAAAGAAAAAAAAAAAAAGAAAAAGAAATGGGGAGTCCTCCACCCCTGCCATCTGACCCTAGCCTATCAAGTCTCATCAGGACTGCCTGGAATCTTTTCCTTTGTGGACTTGCAACGTCACACCATAAGGAAGAAGTGATAAAAAATCAGGAACAGACACCTCCTGCTCCTCTTAATTATTGACCTACATGGAGACTGAGCCGCCTATGGGCTACATCTGAGCAGGGCCTCCAGGTCCTCTCCGTGCATGTTCCTTGGTTGGTGCATCAGTCTCTACATGCCCCACCCTTGGCCCAGAATTTTTGGTTTATGAACACCAATAAAACAGATATCACACACTATAATCCAACATTGGGTGGGTATGCACCAACATTCTATATGTCAGTTAGAATTCATGAAATATAAGGTTATGAATTTATTTTTCCCTTATTTTTTAATAGAATTTCTGTCTGGTCTTAATAAGATTATGTAGAACTTGGGAACAAAGATGCATCCCAGCATCTCTGCACTGGAAGCCAAATGGAAAAACTCACCACAGCTACCATGACAGGGAGGAAAGTGATCCAGAAACTGCAGAATCCCAGCATGCTGAATATCAAGAACATGGCTTCATTGAATGTGTCAGGCAGGTTCCTGGCCATGAAATCCACAATGAAGCTTCCCAGGGCCAGGCAGCCCAAGTATCCTAGGACACAATGAAATGCAACAACTGAACCCTTGTGGCAGAGAATGAGGATGTGGCCATGCTCAGAGTGTGCATCAATATCAACACAGAGAGGAGAAACTCCCAGCCAGATTGAACAGAGAACAATTTGGACGAGGGTATGGAGGGAGATGATATAGTTAAGAGCCCCTGAAACCAGAAAGTACCTCATCCTCCTTCCATGAGCTGTGACTTTGAAAGCCAGAACCACAGTGATTGTTTTGGCTAACACAGTGGAAACAGCCACAGTGAATACAACTCCAAAAGTGATTTGCTGCAGGATACAGGTGACTGAGTTTGGATGACCAATGAAGAGCAAGGAACAGAGGAAACAGAGCATGAGTGACATGAGTAAGATGTAGCTCAGGGTGCGGTTATTGGCCTTCACGATGGCAGTGTCATTGTGTTTCAAAAATACTACAAGAACCAGAGCTGTGAATGCAGAGCAGCACAAGGCCACTAAGGCCAGAGCCACCTCCAAGGGGTCTTCATAGCTCAAAAAGAGCACAGCTTTGTGCATGCAGCGGCTCTGCTCTGTGTTGGCATACTGGTCTTCTGAACATTTCACACATTGATCCATATCTGAGAGAGAAAACAAAGATTTGTTGGTGCATCTTCTACATTTTTATTGCCAAAACATTTCAAATAAATCTGTCAGAGAAGCATTGCAATATCTGCATTTTGTTTTACAGATTGATAAATTAACAAAAGCTAAATTAATTAACTACCATGTGGTCAAGTGTGGTTTAAAATTACCAAGCCCACACAATCAGTGCCTCCTGAGTTCTTGAACATTTAATTCCTTATGTCCTTATGAGAGATGAGACAGTTTTCTACTGGCACAAGATTTTGATAGGCTTCCTAGTTCTAATTCAGCAGCTCACATACAATGACAAAGAAGGAATAGTAAAAAACCATCATTAGGTTGTGTGTGTGTGCATTTATATTTGTGTGTCCACATAAAGTAACAGATGAGCTCATAAATTTGGTAATGATTTGGTTTATATGGTGGAAGTAGGAACATGAGTGTAAAAATTGAAAGTTATATAAATATATTTATGTTTGAAAACTAAAAATTAAAAATATACATACATCCTTATTTATGTTCTCATTTGGTAATACAGAAAAGTTCTCTTGAGACTTGTACATGAGAAGCACTAACACTATCAATGACAATACAAACCCTTGTACAGACTGAGCACTACAAAGTCCCACATCTTGATTCCATCTTCCTGAGAAGCATCCAGCCCCTTCCTACTTCCTTCATTTCCGTCTCTATGAGACACAGATTTTGTGAATATACTCCAAGGTGAAATATATCTTGATAAATAGCATGAGAAAAATAAAACCAGAACCCTCAAGCAACAGTGCTAACAGACTTTTGTGTCGATAAACTAACCCATTCACAATATGTAATTCCCAAATGGCTACAGTGGGAAATGTGATGGCAAGTGTGCTGAATGAATAGATACTTGCAGAGAGATATGATGTGCTTCCAGGATTTTAAGTCTTTTCCACTAGAACAATGCACTTTTGGACAGCTGCAATTAATTACTTGGCTTAAAGGGCTGAAAAGTTGGTTTGTCTGTAAAGAGAATGTTCTTCCTCTGCTCAGGTGACTTCAATTCTTGACACCTATGTCAGGTGTTTCACCACAACCTTTAACTACAACTATAGGGTTCTTAGTTGCCAAACAACTGCACGTGTCCTTGACCTCACATACCCTCACACCTCATACATATAATTAAAGCAACAATAAAATATATTTGTGCAATTTCTGTGATATTTTTGATGTAATTACCATTTATTCTTTTTTAATTTTAATTTTAATTTTATATTAATTACATTTCTTCATTTTGTATCCAAGCTGTAGCCCCCTACCTTCATTCCCTTTTTATGTCCCATACAGATGTTTCTGCAAACCATGTACGTACAGGAAAATACAGCATCAGACCCACTGGATAAAAAAGTTTTTATTACAGTCTGTCTAATCATTTTGGAGTACTTTGAAGTGCATAGATGTCAGAAGCCAATATCTAGGATTTGGTTACATCCTCTTACTATATAGGTCCTGGGAATGAACTCCAATCTTCAGTCTTAAAGTCAAATGTTTTAAATGTTGAACCATTAAACATCTCATTTTCCAAAAATGTCTTTTAAGAACTAACATTTGATTATGTAAGACGACAGGCAAAAGCAGAAAAAAATTGCATTGGCCATTTCATTTACCCATCCGTAAATACATACCCATTTGATATTTCTCTTGGTGGCAATAAAATTTGAATATTTTTGATTAATTGCTTTCAGTACAAAATCATTCTGATGTATTACTACATGACATTATTAATTGGTTACTGTACATTAAAAGTTAGAACATAAGACTCCTCATATCTACATCATCTGTGAAGATGAATCCCAACCTTCCTAGATTCAAATCACATTTGAAAATGGGTTTCTAGCTATTACAAGTAATCCCTCTCATATTTGGCACTGTCTGCTGTTTTTACCAAGTAAAGTTTGATCTCTACACTAAGGTTTCCAGCACCCTCATTACACAGTCCAGTGGGTCTGATGCCATATTTTCCTGTATGTACATGGTGTGCAGAAACATCTGTATGGAGACACAAAAATATACAAAAAGAAAAAAATTTAAAGATTCATGACTGAAATGTTTTCTACATGTAGTTTTAGCGGAGATTAATCACAATGCTATTGTGTTGAGATCCCATTGCAGTTTCATTATGAAAACTGTTTGCTTGAGAAAATATGGTCTGACATAAATTTTCAATAAAACAAAATTTAGGTCTACACATAAGTTTGTGGGCTTTTGGGGGGGTTGTTAGGGTATTTTTAATGTTTGCATTCTTATAAAGACTAATGTAGAAAATGGTATAGCTTATTTTGCAGTTGCCTTGTATGCTCCTTCAGCATCCCAGCGTGGGTGTGAGAGGAGCGGCAATGTGAAGGATTGACCACAGCAGCAAACACTCACTTGTCTCATTAGACATTTCACTTTCTTAGCAAGGGCCACAATCAAAACAGCAGGCTGCCATTCCCTCCTGCCACAGTTTTCTGAACCCAGGACCACAGTCTCCACTGCAGACAGAGGGTAGCATCTGAGAGAAATAACATACATGCTGATATCAGGAAGTTTCCATCTTCTTCCATTACTATACTATATTTAGCGTGTTCAGCTATCAATCAGCTTATTTTACATACAGAAAGTGAGGTACCAGATGTCACTTAGTATTTTGTATAATGCCAAACATGAATATATGGTAACAAACTGATGAAAAGTTGAGTTCTTTACCAAATCCTAGAAATTCAAAAGGAAGAACTTTTGATGTACTGGGTTTTTAGTTAATTTTCATCAAGCTGACACAAAATACAGTAAAAACACAGGGAACATGGAGGGAACCTTAGAAATTCTCACTACCTGACTAGCCTGTCTTCACATCTGTGAGGCATGTTCTCAGTTGGTAGTTGATGTAGGAGTGCCCGGTCTACTATGGGCAGTGCTGTCCCTCGGCAGGACTGTAGGAGAAATCATGCAGAGCAAGACAAGTTAGCAGTGCTCCTTCAGGGTCTCTGCTTTAGTTTCAGTCTCCAAATTCCTGCCTTGTCTTCCCTTGACTATAACCCTTGTGCCAAGTCAACACTTCTTGCTCACTTTGCTTTTGGCCAGTGTTTAATCACAGCCACAACATAACAATATACAACTAAAGGACATCTGAATATAGACATTCCATCTATGTTCATAAAAGGGATTGTTCTCACATTTTCTTTTTTTTAATTCCCTTTCATTACAGTGTTCCCCTTTATTTTTATAGAAGTCTTCTGTTCAGGGTTATAAATACCATTTCCCCCCATAGGTATAACAAAGAAATGTTTATTTTTGTTTGTTTGTTTGTTTCATTAAACTAATCTTGTTGTCTTTGCCTTTTAATTAGACAATGTGATCATTAAAATTAAATTATTATTATCATTATACTACAGTTTATTCAGTTGGTATCTCAGCTATAGCCCCCCCAGTCCCCTCACAATCCCACCCTCCCTCATTATCTCTGCTTGTGCCCCTCCCCAAGACCACTGATAGGGGAGGTACTCCTCCCCTTCCCTCTGACCCTAGCCAATCAGGTCTCATCAGGACTGGCTGTGCTGTCTTCATCTGTGGCCTGGTAAGGCTGCTCCTTCTTCCTGGAGAGGTGATCAAAGAATTAGCCATTGAGTTCATGTCAGAGACAGACTCTGTGTCTTTTTATTGGACAGTTGAGTTCAATTTGTTGATAGATAGTAGTGGCCTATGAACATTAGTTCCTTTTATTGTGGAGTTGGTGGTCTTACTGTGTTTCAATGCTTGTTTTCTCTCTCTCTCTCTCTCTCTCTCTCTCTCTCTCTCTCTCTTTTTGTTGTGAAGTCATTTATTTCCTGTGTTTCTTCGGCTGTAGTTGTTTTTGTTGGATTAGAGTTTTCCTTCTAGTATCTTCTGTTTGGCTGGGTTGCTGTGTAGATATTGTTCAAGCTCAGTGTTGCCATGGAATATTTTGGTTTTTCCATCTATGTTGATTGAAAGCTTTGCAGGGTATACTAGTCTGGGTTGGCATCTGTGGTCCCTTAGAGTCTGCATGACATCTGCCCAGGCCCTTCTGGCTGGGCAGAACTATGGATTTCATAGTTTCTGTTGAGAAATCTGGTATGATTCTGATAGGTCTACCTTTATATGTTACTTGGCCTTCTTCCCTTTTAATATTTTTCTTTGTTCTATAGATGTAGTGTTTTGACTATTAAGTGATGTGATGAGTTTCTTTTCTGGTCTAGTCTATTTGGTGTTCTGTAGGCCTCTTGTATGTTAATGGACATCTCTTTCTTTAAGTTGGGAAAGTTTTCTTATATGATTTTCTTAAAAATATTTTCCGGAACCTGGAGCCTGGAATTTTCTTTTTCATCTATTCCTATTATTCTTAGATTTTATCTTTTCATTGGCGTCCTTGATTTCTTGGATGTTTTCTGCTTGGAAATTTTCCGATTTTACTTTTTCTTTTTTTTTTTTTTTAACATAGTTTTCCAATTTCAATTCAAGATATACAAGGAAAACTTCAATAAACTCAATGTATCAAATACTCCATATGTTTCTAGAAAAATAATCTTTGTAGAAACTTAATAATCTTTGAATCACTTGCTAAAAATACTATAGCCTACAAAGTTTTATTTAAACTGATACATTTTCCATTAAAATGAATTATAAAGCTTGAGCAATGTTGGTTAACTCTCTGTCCTGGATATGTGGTCAGTTACTCTGCTTTGTTCATAGTAATGACTTTTTCTTTTTTTTTTTTTTGTCTTTTTTTTATTTTTTTTTTATCAGTTACATTTTATTAACTCTGTATCCCAGCTGTGTCCCGATCCCTCATTCCCTCCCAGTCCCTCCCTCCCTCCCTCCCTCATCTCCACCGTGCCCCTTTCCAAGTCCACTGATAGGGGGGGACCTCCTCCCCATTCATCTGATCCTGTTTTATCAGGTATCTTCAGGACTGGCTGCAAAGCCCTCCTCTGTGGCCTAACAGGACTGCTCCTCCCTTCGGGGGTGGAGAGACCAAAGAGCCAGTCATCGAGTTCCTGTTAGAAATAGTCCCTGTTCCCCTCACTTTGGGAAACCAATTGGTTACTGAGCTACCACAGGCTACATCTGAGTGGAGGTTCTAGGTTATGTCCATACATGGTCCTTGGTTGAATGTCAGTCTCAGAAAAGACCCTGTGCCCAGATATATTTGGTCCTTGTGGAGCTCCTATCCTTTCCCCATCAGACTAACTCCCCTTCTTTCTTATGATTCCCTGTACTCTGCCAAAGGTTTGGTCATGAGTTTTTGCTTTGAAAACACTGCTAGTTAGAGTCTTTCAGATGCGCTCAGTAGACTCCTGTCATACGTTCAATGCACATCCCATCTGTCTTTCTACTCGACAGAGGAATATCGAATGGCAGAAAAACACTTAAAGAAATGCTCATCCTCATTAGCCATCAGGGAAATGCAAATCAAAACGACCCTGAGATATCACCTTACACCCATCAGAATGGCCAAGATGAAAAACTCAAGCGATAACACATGCTGGAGAGGTTGTGGAGAAAGGGGAACCCTGCTCCACTGCTGGTGGGAATGTAAACTGGTACAACCACTCTGGAAAGCTATCTGGCGCTTTCTAAGACAAATAGGAATAGTGCTTCCTACAGACCCAGCTATACCACTGCTAGGTATATACCCAAAGTTTGTTCAAGTACACAAAAAGGACACTTGCTCAACCATGTTTATAGCAGCTCTATTTGTAATAGCCAGAACCTGGAAACAACCCAGATGTCCATCAACGGTGGAATGGGTACAGAAATTGTGGTATTTTTATACAATGGAATACTACTCAGCAATCAAAAAGGAGGAAATCATGAAATTTGCAGGCAAATGGTGGGATCTAGAAAAGATCATTCTGAGTGAAATATCCCAGAAGGAGAAAGACAAACATGGGATATACTCACTTATATAGACCTATAAGATATGATAAACATAATGAAATCTATACACCTAAAAAAGATAATCAATTGAGCGGACATGGGGTAAGATGATCAATCCTCATTTAGAAAGACCGATTTTACTTTTTCTTTGAGAGACGTATCAATTTCTGTAATTGTCTTCAGTGCCTGAGATTCTCTTTTCCATCTCTTGTGTTCTGTTGGTGACACTTAACTTTGTAGTTCCTGATCTTTTCTATAAGTTCTCCAGCTCCAGGGTTTTCTCTGTTTGTGTTGTCTTTATTGATTCTAATTCTGTTTTCATGTCTTGCATCATTTCCTTCATCTGTTTGAATGTAGATTCCTTTCTTTCCATGATAGCCTCTATTTTTTCATTTGTTTCCTCTATTTCTGCAAATACTTTGAGAGTTTTTTGTTTGTTTGCTTGTTTCCTCTTTATGTGCCTCTAAGATCTCAAAAAGCATTGCTAAATAATTTTCCTGTGTTTCCAATGAGTTAAGATATCCATTGATTTTGGGAGTTGCTGGTGAAGCCATGATGTGCTGATATTTTTTGTATGTGTTCTTATGCAGACCTCTAGCCATCTGCTTATCTGTAACATTTGCTGTTGGTTCCTGGCATCTGTACTTCAGACTTAGTTCATTAGTCTTTGGTATCTGGAGTATTATTCAGGAAGATGAGAGAGGCCCACCAATTTGAGAATGTATGTTGGTGTTTCAGCTGTAGCTAAGGGAGGAAGGTTGCAGGCGCATATGCGCAGGCACCTGCACATAGGTGGCAATGTGCTTTGAGAAAGAGGATGCTAGAGTATGTAGATACATGAAAGGGTGAAGATTAAGTGCAAGAGAGGTGCTGGCACTGTTTGTGGTCACAAAAAATGTACATGCACAGGTGCCCTGAATACCTCAGTGGCTTACAGGCCTGTTATACTGTCTTCCTGGTATTCAAATCTGTCTGGGCTCCAGGAACTGTTTTCCAGGAATCCACTGGTAGATGCACAGAACAGGGCCTTCAATGTTGAGAACACTGTCACAAGGATCCCTGTGTTGCTCACAGTGGGAGGGGGTGTGTGGGAAGGATCCAATGTCTGGCTTCTAGCACAGAGGCACCTTGGATCTGGGGCTCTGCACACACTCACTTGATGGCACCCTCACTCGCTTGCTGGCCCAATCAGAAAGCATAGGGAGTTCACCTTGTTCCCTACTTTCAGATTTTTGCCAGCAAGGGCAAATGAGAGTGTAGGAGATCCATAAAGTCAGTGGTGCCCACTGTTTGCTTGCCAGGCAGGGAGACCAGTATTTGGGACTGCCACCTCTGCCTTCTCGGTCACAGAGCAAGAAGGCTTCTGCTTGGGCTAGTCACAGCAGCAGACCTGGGAAGCACAGCCAGTTGCCTGCCCCAGCTGCTGTGTTGGGAGGCCCGTACAGTTGCCTATCACAGCAGCTGACCTGGGAGGCCCTTACTGCCTCTACTTCTGCTGTTTCAGTCACTACACATGGAGACTCATGGTGGGGCAACCACTGCCTCCTCTGGGGGCTCAGTCACTGAGCACAAGGGAGCCTGCTTGGGGGAACCACTGCTGCCTCTGCTGAGCAGGGTGGCCTGTGCTTGGGGCAAGGGGAAGTGCAGGAGCATTGAATATTTGCCACACTCAGTCCCCAGAGATGACCATGGGTGAACCTGATCTAAACTGAACCATCTCACGGGTTGTCCCCTCTTATCCAGGAAGCCTCAATGTCAATATTCTGGCTTCAGCTGCCCCTCCACTCACCAATTTCAAAGTTGCAGATCCTGTGCCCCTCAGATGTGGTGAATGCTGGTCACTGGTCACTGCCATCTTGGACTCCCCCATCAAAGTATAGTTGAAAATTATTTGGTGAATATTGTCTATTTGTTGTTATTGCAGACCCACTACAAAGATGTAGCAGATTGAAAGCTTAGGCTCTCTATGGGTTTTCTAGTAAGGGAAGTGGGGACTGAATTGGACAAGGACTCACTTATCAGCTTTTTGATCACTCTCCCCAGGCAGGAGTGCCTTGCCAGGCCACAGGGGAAGAGGACAAGCTCAGTCCTGATGCAACTTGATGAACTGCTATCAATGGAAAAGGGAGTGGGAGGAGAAAGGAAGGGAGTGTGGGACTGCCAGGGAAGGGAGGGGCTACAATAAAGATGTAAAGTGAATAAAAATTAATTAATTAATTTAAAATGTTCATCGTGGAGACTGCTTTTATATAGATGAGGCCTTTCGATGACAAGGTCTTCTGTACTGAAGCCTTCAATTTTATTTCTTTGTTACAAAATAATTTTTAGGTTATATATGTCAAGGGTTGTTTCTTTGCTAATGTTGAGTGTTTTGTATTTAAATGACTGTTATATCTTGATGGCCACACATCTCACTGAAAACTGACAACTACATTTTACTGGATATAGGGTTAATGAAGTGTGTCCTTCTCCTCTTGTGTCCATGGTTTGCAAATTTGATCTTTTAATCTATCAGGAGCCATTCTGTTAACGGAGCTCTCATTAGGCAGGTGGGCCTTCAGGGAAGAAATCTGGTGTTTTGCATGGTTCTTGCCATGTAATTAAGTAGAAACCTTGATGTTATTGTGCACAGACTGTTCTGTTGTAAGTCCTTATACCTTGTCACTTTATGGCATTATATACTGTCATTTTAAATTTACTTTTATTCTTGGAATAAAAGACAAGTAATATTAATGACCCAAAGAAAGCTGAAAAATGTGTATCCAGGTCAGTCCTAATTGAAAAGACATTCTTGTAACATTTAGACCCTGTTAACCTTTAGACCTTCTCAACCTTTGGCATTCTGAATCCACTATGAACTTATTTAATGGGTACACAGATAAGAAATGTTTACTTTTAAAACAACCTGTTGTATTTTAGCATTCATCTGTTGTGATTAACTGCCTTATTGACAATGAAGTAATTCCTTTTCCAGGAGCTTTCCTTCAGAGGTTAAAATGCTATACAATAAATAGTGGCAATGTTCGCAGAAGCCCAGTAGTGCAAGCCTATTGTCCACCCTGTTTGACTGTCTGAGTAAGGATTTATCATCTTATCAAGGGTGTTCCTTCTTGCTTAGCTTCTTTAGGTATACAGATTATAGATTTAGTATCCTATATTATACGTCTAATATCCACTTATAAGTGAGTATATACCATGTGTGTCTTTCTGATTCTGGGATACCTCACTCAGGATGATCTTTTCTAGATCCCACCATTTGACTGCAAATTTCATAATTTCTTTGTTTTTAATTGCTGAGTAGTATTCCATTGTGTAAATTACAAAAATTTCTCTATAAATTCCACAACTGAGGGACAACTGGGTTGTTTCCAACTTCTGGATATTACAAATAAAGCTGCTACGACATGGTTGAGCAAATGGCCTTGTATACTTGAGCATATCTTGGATATATGCCTAGTAGTGGTATAGTGGATCTTGATGTACCACTATTCCTAACTGAGAAAGCACCAGAATGATTTCCCAAGTGGTTATAAAATTTACAATCCCAACAACAATGGTAGAGGGTTCCTCTATGCCCACATCCTCTCCAGCATGTGTTGTTATTTCAGCTTTTGATGTTAGCCAGTCTGATAGTGGTGAAGTGAAATCTCACGGTCGTTTGAGTTTACATTTCCCTGATGACTACGGATGTTGAACATTTATTTAAGAGTTTATCTGCCCATATTTTAGTATATTTCTCCTATCTTTTTGGACTATATAAGTGAGTATATACCATGTGTGTCTTTCTGTTCCTAGGATACCTCACTCAGGATGATCTTTTCTAGATCCCACCATTTGCCTGCAAATTTCATGATTTCCTTGTTTTTAATTGCTGAGTAGTATTCCATTATGTAAAAGTACCACAATTTCTGTATCCATTCCTCCGTTGTTTCCAGGTTCTGGCTTGTTTCCAGGTTCTGGCCATTAGAAATAAAGCTGCTACAAACATGGTTGAGCAAATGTCCTTGTTGTGTCCTTGAGCATCTTTTGGATATATGCCTAGGAGTGTTATAGCTGGATCCCAAGGAAGTGCTATTCCTAATTGTCTGAGAAAGTGCCAGATTGATTTCCAAAGTGGTTGTACGAGTTTACATTCCCACCAGCAATGAAGGAGTGTTCCCCTTTCTCCACAACATCTCCAGTATGTGCTGTCACTTGGGTTTTTAACTTTTGCCATTCTGACAGGTGTAAGGTGAAATCTCAGGATCATTTTGATTTGCATCTCCCTGATGGCTAAGGACATTGAGCATCTCTTCAGGTGTTTCTCTGCCATTCGATATTCCTCTACAGAGAATTCTCTGTTTAGCTCAGTACCCCATTGTTAATTGGATTGCCTGCTTTATTGCTTTTTAATCTCTTCAGTTCTTTATGTATTCTGGATTATCAGCTCTTTGTCAGGTATAGGGTTGGTGAAGATATTTTCCCAGTCTGTAGACTGTTGTTTTGTTCTGATGGCAATGTCTTTTGCTTTACAGAAGCTTTTCAGTTTCATGAGGTCCCATTTATCGATTGTTGCTCTAAGAGCATGTGCTGTTGGTGTTCTGTTCAGGAAGTTTTCTCCTGTACCAATGAGTTCTAAGATTTTCCCCACTTTTTCTTCTAACCGATTTAAGTGTCTGGTTTTATGTTGAGGTCTTTGTTCCACTTGGACTTTAGTTTTGTGCAGGGTAATAAGTGTGGATCTATTTTCATTTTTCTACATGTAGACATCCGGTTAGACCAGCACCATTTGTTGAAGATGCTGTCTTTTTTTCCATTGTATGGTTTTGGCATCTTTGTTAAAGATCAGGTGTCCATAAGTGTGTGGGTTTATTTCTGGGTCTTCTGTTTGGTTCCATTGATCCACCATTCTGTTTCTATGCCAGTACCATGCAGTTTTTATTACTGTTGCTCTATAGTACAGCTTAAGGTCAGGGATGGAGATACCACCAGAAGATCTTTTATTGTAGAGGATTGTTTTAGTATTCTGGGTTTCTTGTTATTCCATATGAAGTTGAGAATTTTCCTTTCCAGGTCTGTAAAGAATTGTGTTGGTAATTTGATGGGCATTGCATTGAATCTGTAGATTGCTTTTGGTAAGATGGCCATTTTTACTATGTTAATCCTACCAAGCCATGAGCATGGGAGATCTTTCCATCTTCTCATATCTTCTTCTAATTCTTTCTTCAGAGATTTGAAATTTTTTTCATACAAGTCTTTGACTTCCTTGGTTAGGGTTACTTCGAGGTACCTTATGTCATTTGTGGCTATTGTGAACGGTGTTGTTTCCTTAATTTCTTTCTCAGCCCTTTGTCTTTTGTATACAGGAGGGCTACTGATTTTTTTGAGTTAATTTTGTATCCTGCCACTTTGCTGAAGGTGTTTATCAGCTGTAGGAGTTCCCTGGTAGAGTTTTTGGGGTCACTCACGTATACTATCATATCATCTGCAAATAGTGATAATTTGACCTCTTCCTTTCCAATTTGTATCCCCTTGATCTCCTTCAACTGTCTTATTGCTCTAGCAAGGACTTCCAACACTATGTTGAAGAGATATGGAGAGAGTGGGCAGCCTTGTCTTGTCCCTGATTTCAGTGGGATTGCTTTAAGTTTCTCTCCATTCAGTTTGATGTTGGCTATAGGCTTGCTGTATATCGCCTTTACTATGTTTAGATATGTGCTTTGTATCCCTGATCTCTCCAATACTTTGAACATGAATGGATGTTGGATTTTGTCAAAGGCTTTTTCAGCATCTAGGAAGATTATCATGTGGTTTTTTTCTTTCAGTTTGTTAATATGGTGGATCACATTGATGGATTTCCGTATATTGAACCACCCCTGCATACCTGGGATGAAGCCTACTTGGCCATAGTGGGTAATATCTTTGATGTGTTCTTGGATTCGGTTTGCAAGTATTTTATTAAGTATTTTTGCATCAATGTTCATAAGGGAGATTGGCCGGAAATTCTCTTTCTTTGTTGAGTCTTTGTGAGGTTTAGGTACCAAGGTGACTGTGGCTTCATAGAATGAATTTGGTAATATTCCTTCTGTTTCTATTTTGTGGAATAGTTTGAAGAGAATTGGTGTTAGCTCTTCTTTGAAGGTCTGGTAGAATTCTGCGCTGAAGCCATCTGGTCCTGGGCTTTTTTTGGATGGGAGACTTTTGATGACCACTTCTATTTCTTTGGGGGATATAGGTCTATTTAGTTGATTTACCTGGTCCTGGTTCAGCTTTGGTAAGTCAAATCGATCAAGAAAATTGTCCATTTCATTTAGATTGTCAAATTTTGTGGCATATAGACTTTTGAAGTAAGTCCTAATGATTGTTTGGATTTCCTCAGTGTCTGTAGTTATATCCCCCTTTTCATTTCTGATTTTGTTGATTCGGGTGGTGTCTCTCTGCCTTTTAGTTAGCCTGGCTAAGGGTTTGTCGGTCTTGTTGATTTTCTCAAAGAACCAGCTCTTGGTTTCATTGATTCTTTGAATTGTTTTATTTGTTTCCAATTGATTGATTTCAGCCCTGAGTTTGATTATTTCCAGCCGTCTACTCCTTCTTGGTGTGTCTGCTTCTTCTTTTTCTAGGGTTTTTAAGTGAGCCATTAGGGTGCTTGAATGAGCTGTGTCGAATTTCTTCTTGAAGGCACTTAGTGCTATGAACTTTCCTCTTAGCACTGCTTTCATTGTGTCCCACAAGTTCGGGTATGTTGTGTCTTCATTTTCATTGATTTCTAGAAAGACTTTAATTTCTTTCTTTATTTCTTCCCTGACCCAGCCGTCATTTAGTAACAAGTTGTTCAGTTTCCATGTGTGTGTAGGCTTTTTGTTATTTCTGTTATTGTTGAGGTCCAGCTTTATTCCATGGTGATCAGACAAGATACATGGGATTATTTCAATCTTCTTGTATCTGTTGAGGCTCGCTTTGTGACCCACTATGTGGTCTATTTTGGAGAAGGTTGTATGAGGTGCTGAGAAGAAGGTAAATTCTTTTGTGTTTGGGTGTAAAGTTCTGTAAATGTCTGTTAGGTCCATTTGATTCATGACCTCTGTCAGAGACATTGTTTCTTTGTTTAATTTCTGTTTGGTTGACCTGTCCTTTGTTGAGAGTGGGGTGTTGAAGTCTCCCAGTATTAATGTGTGGGGATCTATATGTGCTTTAAATTTTATCAATGTTTCTTTCACAAATGTGGGTGCCCTTGTGTTTGGGGCATAGATGTTCAGGATTGTGATGTCTTCCTGGTGGAATTTTCCCTTGATGAGTATGAAGTGTCCTTCCCCATCTCTTTTGATTAATTTTGGTTGAAAGTCTATTTTATCAGATATTAGAATGGCTACTCCTGCTTGCTTCTTGGGTCCGTTTGCTTGGAAAGTCGTCTTCCAACCCTTTACCCTCAGGTAATGTCTATCTTTGTGTCTTAGGTGTGTTTCTTGTATGCAACAGATTGCTGGGTTTTGTTTACGTATCCATTCTGTTAATCTGTGTCTTTTTATTGGAGAGTTGAGTCCATTGATGTTGAGAGAGATTAATGACCAGTGGCTGTTAGATCTCTTGATTTTGATGTTGGCTGTGGTCATCAGGTTGTGTGCTTGGTTGCTTTTTGTTTTACTGAAGTGAGGTTATTTATTTCCTGTGTTTTCTTGAATGTAGCTAGCTTTCTTGGGTTGTATTTTCCCTTCCAGTGTTTTCTGTAATGCTGGATTTGTTTGTAGGTATTGTTGAAATTTGTTTTTGTCATTGAATATCTTGTTTTCTCCATCTATGAGGACTGAGAGTTTTGCTGGGTATAGTAGCCTGGGCTGACATCTGTGTTCTCTTAGGGTCTGCATGATATCTGTCCAGGCCCTTCTGGCTTTCATAGTCTCTGTTGAAAAGTCAGGTGTGATTCTAATGGGTTTGCCATTATATGTTACTTGGCCTTTTTCCCTTGCAGCTTTTAGTATTTTTTCTTTGTTGTGTATACTTACTGTTTTGATTATTATGTGGCGGGAGGATTTTCTTTTCTGGTCAAATTTGTTGGGTGTTCTGTAGGCCTCATGTATTCTAATTGGCCTCTCTTTTAGCTTGAGGAAATTTTCTTCAATGATTTTGTTGAAAATATTTTCTGGGCCTTGAAGAAGGGAGTCTTCTTTTTCCTCTATACCTATTATTCTTAGGTTTTGTCTTTTCATATTGTCTTGGATTTCTTGGACGGTCTGTGTCAGGAATTTTTCGGATTTAACATTTTCTTTGACAGATACATCGATTTCTTCCATTGTATCTTCTACACCTGAGATTCTTTCTTCCATCTCTCGTAGTCTGTTGGTTATGCTTACCTCTGTAGTTCCTGTTTTCTTCCCTAGATTCTTCCTTTCCATTATTTCCTCCATTTGTGTTTTCTTTAATTTTTCCAATCCTATCTTCAGGTCTTGAGTTGTTTTGTTTACTTCCTTCACCTGTCTGATTGTACTTTCCTGTTTTTCTTTTAGTTCCTTCAAGTCTGTTTCTTTCATTTCATTCAGTGCTTTAAGCATTTCCTTTCTAAAGGCCATAAACTGCTTGGCTGCAGCTTCCTCAATTTCTTTACAGATGGCAATATTCTGTTTGAGTTTATCTTCCTCTATGTCTTTATGTATCTTATTTGTTTCCTCTGTTATCATCTTCATGAGCATACTTGTTAGGTCATCTTCTTGGATTTCAGTTATGGTGGGGTGTCCAGAGCTACTTGCCCCTGGGTAGCTGGGTTCTAGAGATGCCATATTGCTCTGTCTTTTGTTGCTTGAGCTTTTACGCTGGCCTCTACCCATTGTGCTATCTTAGGTGTTTGGGGTTATTTTCTGGTGGTTCCTGGGGATCCTGTGGTGGAGAGAATCCCCTTTGGTGGAGAGAATCCCAAGCTGGTTTTTCCTGAAGGATGTCTTCTCAGCTTTTTGGGTATAGTCCCTGGATGGCTGGTGTTTTTTCAGGAGTTGCTTACCTCAGGGATATAGACCTGAGTGGTAACTGTGGTCTTTGTTAGTCGAGAGGGTTCTCCTCTCACCCAGGGAAGTCCTGAGGGCAGCTGCCCTGTTTCTGGGTTTCTTGTTGTAAATTTAATGATCAGCTGCTGTGACCCAGTTGGACATCAGGCATGCAGCATCTGTTTGTGCCTGTGTCTGGAGCACAGCTGAGTGCTGGCGCCTCTGCCCAACTAGTCTGCTAGACTTTTTCTAGGGAAGGATTGGGTGATTTAGGTCAATACAGTTTCCTTCCTTCCCCGTGGATTCTCTGGAGACACGGACTCCCAGTGTCTTTTTTTGCCCTGGTGCATACTGCTCAGTGTCCGCCAGCTGGCTGGCTGCAGAAACTGCCTGTGCCTGGAGCACAGCTGATTGATGGCGGCTCAGTGTCCGCCAGCTGTCTGGTGCGCAGAAACTGCCTGTGTCTGCCTTTGTGGCCTTTGGGAGCCTGGGTGCCTCCCTAAGCTGGGTAATTTTCCGGGGACCTTTTCAGGCTGGGGGTGTCGGCTGAGTGCTCTGAGATCAGACCAGCCGTTTCCCTCCCTGTGTGTTTGCACCTGACAGTGAAACTCGTTTGCTGGTGCCCTGGTGCCCACAGTTCTATCTCAGGTGGCGAATCAGGCACGCAGGCAGGCAGAGCTCTGTGGTGCCGGAGCCTGGGTCCCCGGCTCTGGCTCTGGGATGGCTCCTGGGGTGCCCGTGGAACCCTAGTCCTTTCCAGGGGATGTCTGGGTGACCTAAGGCCGGTCTGAATCGTTTCCTCTACCCTGGGGTTATCTCTCGACTGAAAATTCCAGTCTCTGATAGTGTGGTGTGCATGGTTCAGTCTGGGACCGTGACCAGAGACACTGGCTTGTGGCTCTGGGCTGGGGCTGGGGCTGGCGGCGGGCAGCCAAGTGTCTGGCGGAACCAGGATCTCTTCCGAGGTTTAGCCGGGTGAGTTAAAAGCTGATTGAATCCCCCACCTTGGGGTATCCTCTCACCTGGGAAACACAATGACTGTGTTTTTTTTTTTTTTTTTTCAATGCAGTTTATTCAGGAACCTTGAACAATCCTTGGACCCTGGGGAAAGCCAGCCCACAGCTTAAATAGCCTCTGGGTAGCCAACCCAGGCGTGCCACGTGGGCAATGCAGATAGGTCCACATACATGGAAGCAAGCCAGATCCTCGGCCTTAGCCAAATGTGGAGTTGGAGTTGTTCGTGACAGAGAGCACTCACCATCGGGAAGGTGGAAGGCAGAAACCAGCTCCATCTTTAAGGCATAGCATTCTGCAGCTCTCTACAGTTCCCCCTCTGTGTTTTATGGCCGCGAGTTCTGATTACTGGTCACTGTGCTGATCCTGCTGCTGCTGCTCAGAATGAGAGTCCTCCCGGCGCCGCCATCTTGCTGGGAATGTAATCTTGTACAGCCACTTTGAAAACCAATCTGGAGCTTCCTCAGAATATTAGGAATAGTGCTACCTCAAGATCTAGCTATATCACCCTAGGCCTATATCCAAAAGAGGGCCCACCATTCCATAAGAACAGTTGCTCAACCGTGTTCATATCAGCTTTATTTGTAACAACAAGTAGCTGGAAAGAACCTAGATGTCCCTCAACAGAAGAATGGATACAGAAATTGTGGTACATTTACACAATGGAATGCTACTCAGCAATTAAAAACAAGGAAATCATGAAATTTCCAGATAAATGGTGGGAACTAAAAAAGATCATCCAGGGTGAGGTAACCCAGAACCAGAAAGACACATATGATATATACTCACTTATAAGTGGATATTAGCCATACAATATGGGATAAACATGCTAAAATCTATAGCACTAAAAAATCTAAACAACAAGTAGTACCCTAAGGAAGAATCTTAACTGGGGCAATCGGGAAAACCATAGGAAGTAGGAGAATACAAGGAAAAGGACAGGACCTTCGAAAGAGAAACTCTGAAAGACTCTATCCACCAGGGTATCGAAGGAGATACTGAGACTCATAGCCCAACTTTGGGTAGAGTTCCAGAATCCTTATGGAAGGAAAGGGAGATAGAAAAAACTGGAGGAGACAGGAACTCCAGAGGGATAACAACAGAGCCAAATATTGGGCTCAGGGGGGCCTACAGAGACCGATACTGCAACTAAGGACTATGCATGAAGAGGACCTAGACCACCTGTGTAAAGGAAGCCTATTGGGTACTCAGTTTCAAAGTGGGTTCCCTTGTAAGGAGTACAGGGGCTGTCTCTGACATGAACTCAATGGCAGGCAATTTAATCACCTCCCCCTGGAGGATGCAGCCTTGCCAGGCCACCAAGGAAGATGAGGCAGCCTTCCTTGATAAGACCTGATAAGCCAGGGTCAGATAGAAGGGAAAGAGGTCCTCCCCTCTCAGAGGACTAAAGAAAGGGCATAGGTGGAGAAGAGGGAGGGTTGATGGGACTGGGAGGAGACAAGGGAGTGGAATGCAGTAGGAATACAAAGTGAATAAATTGTAATAAATATATATAAATAAAATTAAATTTAAAAACAAAAAAGTACCAAATATTGCAATAGCAACAAATAGACAACAAATAATTTACCAAATATTTACCAAATAATTTTCAACAATAATTTAATTTTAATGAACACATTCTCTAATAAAATCCACATACAACAAAAATGGTTTAATAAAACAAAAATCAAACCTTCCTTCATTACATCCATGGAGGAAAATGTTATTCATAAACCTGGAGAGAATTCTTCAATAAAAATAGTGGAGGAGAAAAAATGTAATGAAGTGGATTCAAAAAAGAAAGAAAGAAAATGAAAGACAAGCACTTTGATGGACATGGATGGAATAGTTTTTTACTAAACACCTATCAAGAGAACTCAGCAACACAACAGAATGGTCAGTCTCTGCAGCCAAGTCTACTTGTTCCAATGGTTGCAAACATGGCTCAGCAAAAGCAGATCAGTTTAGTGAGATACTTCACATTAATATGCTCTAGGATGGAATGACATGACTATCCAAAAACATGCATAAAGGGCTTTTGAAGAAATCTGTCATATATTAAGAGTTTAAAAACAAAACACTCAAAACCTGACAG
Organism: Meriones unguiculatus; assembly: GCF_030254825.1. Taxonomy (NCBI): domain Eukaryota; kingdom Metazoa; phylum Chordata; class Mammalia; order Rodentia; family Muridae; genus Meriones; species Meriones unguiculatus. The sequence goes on along the minus strand of NC_083361.1, from coordinate 37,378,030 downwards.
AGTATAAAGAACATTAATTGACAGAATAAGATGTTCTATGGCAACCAGATTGACAGCATTGTACTAGTAGAAAGGATAGGGAATTTGTTGTACCCAGCCACTTTGCTGAAGGTGTTACTCAGCTGTAGGGTTTCTCTGTTGGGATTTTTGTGGTTTCTTATGTATACTATCATATCATCTGTGAATACTTGAACTTCTTGCTTTACAATGTGTGTCTCCTTAATCTCCTTTAGTTGTCTTCTTGCCTAAATAAAACTTCAGGTATTATGCTGAATAGATTTGGAGAGAGGAGACAGCTGGGTCTTGTGCCTGGTTTAGTGGAATTTCATTAAAGCTCTCTTCATTTAATTCATTTAAATTTTTTATTTATATTTATCTTTTTATATTAATTACAGTTTATTCACTTTGTTTCCCCGCTATAGCACCTTCCTTCATTCCCTCCCAATCCCATCCTCATCTTCTCCCATGCCCCTCTCCTAGTCCACTGATAGGGGAAGTCAACCTCCCCTTCCATCTGACCATAGCCCATCAATTCTCATCAGGACTGTCTACATTATCTTCTTCTGTGGCCTGACAATGATGCTTCCCCCACAGGGGGAGGTCACCAAAGAGCCAGCCACTGATTTAATGTCAGAGGCATCCCCTGTTCCCCTTACTAGGGAACCCATTTGGATACTGAGCTGCCTTCAGCTACATCTGAACAGGAGTTTTAGGTTATATCCATGGCTCTTTCAACACCTCCCTTTGATGGGGGAGCAGCCTTACCAGGCCACAGAGGAAGACAATGCAGTCAATCCTGATGAGAACTGATACGTTATGGTCAGATGGAAGGGGAAGAGGACCTCTCCTATCAGTGGACTTGGAGAAGGGCACGGAAGGAAATGAGGGATTGGGAGGCAATGAGGGAGCGGGCTACAGCTAGAATCCAAAGTGAATAAACTGTAATTAATATAAAAAAGAAAAATTTTAAAAACACTCAATGAAAAACACTCTCCCCAATTTCTGATATCATAGATATAGTCTGCTAATGCTTAGGTTCCATCAAACAAGCCCAAATGAAAATGATGCCTCTTTTCAGAAAGTCTGAGAATCAGGGCCTTAAAGCCCACCCTACCTCAGAAATCATAGCACTCACCGAATTCATGAGGGAAATCAAAACCAAGTACCCACTCTTAACTACCTATTATTCCTTGGAAGGCCACAAGCTCCCTGCCCCAATCACCCCTCTTTTTTTTTTTCTCAACAACCTAAATGGCTACAGGTCTCCATGATAAAAGTAGATGATCAATTACTTTCACCCTCTCCCATTATGCCTCCTGCACCTGCCACCAAAGCAGAGGGAATGGTTCCTGTTTCTAATTCTCTAGCCAACAAAGCCACACCATTCAAAGACCCTCCAAATCAACTGAATAAAAATTCATATGAACTCACAGAGGCTGAAGCAGAAATCACAAGGCCTACATGGTTTGAACCAGGTCTTTTGTATATATAGTATAACTTTCAGGTTAGTATTTGTATAGCATTCTTTTGTGCGTGAATGAGATGGCATCTCATTATTGTGAATTCTCTTGGGATTTTACCTCTGTTGTTTTGCCTTGTCCATGATGTGACTTATTTTGTGTTATCTTATTATAGTTTTTATTGTTAATATATCTCTGTGATAAAATATATTTTGTTTCCTTTAAATAAATAGTAATGCATACTTCCTTTTTTGAAAAAAAAACATTTATTTATCTCATGCAAAGAAAAGCACAGAGGTCAGATTAGGTAATCTGAACCTCTAGAACTGTATTTGTGAATGGTTGTGGGCCTCTGTGTGGATGCAGGGAAGAGAACACTAGATCTCTGTAACAACAGTCAATGGTCTTTACCACTGGGTCATCACTCCAGCCCCAGTAGTGAATATTTCCTCCTAACCCATATTAAGGTTTTAACTTTCATTTTTTTTTATAATTACGCAAAACTTCGTGAGTATGTTACATTAAATATCAAGAAAAAAAAAAACAGTTCAGAGAAGAGTACCCCATTACAGTGAGAATGAATAGCTAAATAATGACCACAAGAGAGTTTTGAAAGTTCACAACAAATGTTTCTAGTGCTAGTTGAAACTGAAAGTTCCAGTGTGGTAAGCAGTATTCAGCTGATTATTTTAGCTAGTGCATGAGTATTTTATGCTCCACCCACACCTCTCATGAAACATTCTGAATGTAGGTAAGTCAGCACAGCACACAGACACTTGTCTGCCATGTTTATTTCACCATTATTCAAAATATTGAAGATATGAAATCAACCTTGACACTTCTCAACAGATGAGTACATAAAGAAAACAGAACATCTGAAATTGGGTGATTTTACTTTCTTATGTACATTATCATTTTGGTATTTGTAATACAACTTTATAATTTTGAAAGTTTCATTAAATGTTATACACAGTGTGGTTTTAAACTAAATCATACAACTGATTATATGATACTTTAAACATTGGCTTCTATGTAATCCATAAACGACTGAAATGAAAGACTAAATTAAACAAATGCAATTATTCTGTCCAGACTTCCCTTAGACCTATTTGAATTCAGAAGAAAAGCACATGGGGGTCAATATATAAATGATGGAGTTGTCTTCAAGCTGGAAAAATTAAATTCCATCGTTAGCATGAATTGAGGATGGAAAAGGAGGTCATTAGATTTAGGAAACTCAGAATTTTCACAGACTCTACATTCAAACAAAGCATTCTTGTGTCTGTGTGTATATAACTGTCTGTGTGTGAGAGACATACACATTTTTACACAAATAAAGTAGGACAAGCATTATTTGAGAATTGAAAGGGCTTGAGGAAATGGGGATGGAGTACCATGTGAAGCAAACGGAAAACAGTATCATCAGTACACTGCAATGCAGATTCTAGAATGCAACCAAGAACAGATGACTAGGAAAATGACACATGAAGAGTTTACACAGCACACTCAGGTTGTCTCCAGGTTTTTACCTGATTATAGAATATTCTGCACAAGAATTCTATACAGACATTTCTGGAATGTAAAACAGCAAAAAGCAATGTTGGAAAACAAAGAGGAAGTACAAGAAAAGGGCCATCCCAAGGTATTGATGTGTGAGAACTGAGGTTCCAGGAGGGAGATCATGTGTTAGAACTAAATATTTAATGTAGTTTTTCATTAATAATATATCTGTGGAGTGATGAGTCATATATAATATTTGAAATGATGCACAAAGGACTCTAATGCTCTCTGGATATTGCTGAATTTTTTTGAAATTTTTGATCTATTATTTATTACAATTTATTCACTTTGTATCCCAGCTGTGTCCACATTCCTAGTCTCCTCCAATCCCACCCTCCTTCCCTCTTTTCCCTCTATGCACTGCTACTAGACCGCTGATAGAAAAGGTCCTCTGCCCCTTTTGTCTGACCCTAGCCTACCAGGTCTCTTCAGGACTGGCTGCATTGTCTTTCTCTGTGGCCTGGCAAGGCTACAAACCCCAGGGGGAAGGGATCAGAGCCTGCCACAGAGTTCATGCCAGCGACAGCACCGACTTCCCTTACTAGGGAACCTACTTGGAGACAAGTCTATGGGCTACATCTGAGCAGGGTTTTTAGGTCCTTTCCATGCACAGCCCTTAGTTGGTGTATCAGTCTGTGGTGATCCCACAGGGCCCAAGGGTTTGTTTGGTTTTGGTTTTTGGTGGATTTTTGTTGTTTGTTTTTTGTTTGTTTGTTTGCACTGTTGGTCTCCTTTTGGAGCTCCTGTCACCTCCAGGTCTTTCTATTTCCCCCTTCTTTTATAAAATGTAATACATTCAATCAACATTTAACAGGTAAATGATTCTGTGAGAACCAGGATGATTGTGGATATAGAGGTCTCAAACTTTCTGGATTTCACCTGACTGTTAATTCTCCAGACACTGGAGACACAGGTTTTGTTTAGGTGTTCTGTACTTGTCACTGGTGTGACATATTCTATAGTGTGCATGCTCTGTGGATCTTAGATGGAGCACACAAGAGGCTGCCTTTCTAGCACATGGATTTGGTGATACAATGCTCAGCTGGAAATCAATAGCATTTTTGAATGTCCCTCCTGAATTGATAATTTATCTTTCATTGTGGATCATCTAAGAAAATGCAATGACATAGTGTCTAATGCTGTTCACATAAACAGATTTGTGAGATAGTTCTGAGACCAAATTATCTCAAAATGGCTCTGCCTGGGGTCTCAATGTCCACAAATATGAATGATGTCATGGAACAAAAGAGTGAATTATTGTTGTAGTTATTTATTATCTCATGTTTATCTCATGAACTATGGATTTCAGATGATGAGCCCTAGGGAAGAGAGAATCAAATAATCCTCCAGGAGTGAGGAAGGACCTTGGGGAAAAAAGGAACCACGAATGTGCAAGTAGCCTTTCGCTTGCACAGAAAAATAAAAGCAGGTAGGAAGATGAGAGTGCCCACATGATATGCTGATTTGCACGACACTTTTCAGGCCACATTTCCCAGGCTTACAGTAGGACAAAGATGTTCACTTTGATTTTATTCTACTTGCTTCTGCATATTCCACTTCTCGTGGCCAGTTTCATTCCTTCCAGCTGCTTTTGGAGAGTGAAGCAGAATGAAGGAAAGGATGGAGATTTAATGACAGTTTGTTTTTTCTTCCTCAAGATAGAACATTCGCCTGTGGAAAAAGAGTATTTCAGGAACATTCTGAATATGCTGTAAGTGTTTTTGTTTTTTCCATTTAAATACCATCGTGAGGATATCACAGGGGGTCTGAAGATAAAGGATAAAGCAATGATCTGAGTCCTCTGTTTTGTTCTCCCACTGTGCACACCAAGAAACAACCTGAAAATTCTTTACAGACTTAATGCTGTTTTATCACTTTAAATTACTCCATAGAGTGTTTTGTTTTTCCATTAGTTAGCCTCAGAATTACAGACCCAGAAGTTGAGTGAACACAGGGCTGTCTACCATGATCCACAGCAAACAGCTCTCCTGTTGACAGTTACCAAGCAGAGTAGCCAGTGTTGTCTTATAAAAAGATGCCCCACATTATTTCAATCAGTATCAACAAGAAAAAGTACAATTAAATAACCATAGAGGTGTGGGGACATTTTTCTGTCCCTGTATAGTTTTTAATACCTGTGCTGGGCCTGTAATGTTTGGGCCACGCCTAAGTACAGACAGCTTTCATATAGATGTTCAGTTACTCCCCTGAAAGGCTCTGCATGTGGTCATTCATGTCTTCTGAACCTTCTTCAAGAATGGAAGTAGGATATCTGTTCAATGTGAACTTCAAACATATTCTTATACCTCCATCTTAACTTGTATACATACACAGCCACTGGCCTTTAAGTACTACAAAGCTCAGTTCTCCACTCTCTCTTTAGAGTAAAGAAGAAATGTTTGGACTGTAAATTTGTTTGAAAAGTGAGGCTGTCACTAATAGTGGTGACTACTTACTTCCCTTGTCACTTGCCTAAGTGACATTTGTGACATGTATAGTTAACAGTACTTGACAAAAGGAATAGAATTTCCTAGAAGCTCATCTCTGCCATTATTGGAGACTCATGTGTCTTCTCTCTGTGTCAAAGTTGTTTATTCTCTGACACTTATATCACTTATATTACCTCTTATGTTTCTCTTTCAGGAATTTTACAAACCAAAATTGCTTATTTTATCAATTTGGTTGCTGCACACATTTTTTACTTTGTGGATTTCTGGTAGTTATTTTCCAACACAGTATGTTGGACCACTAGGACACTCTGGCAGCTCAAAAAACTGATGTATCTTAAGCATAGATAATGTTTGAGTCACACAATGTGTAGTCTCAATTTCCTGTTGTGTGTTACTGAAATTTTCAAAGACAATGTTACTGAGTGAAAATAAAACATATTGTAAAATGTCCTAATTTTGTAGACAAAGACACCCCCACATACAATGTCTAAGTAGAAAATAAATTTTATTTAACTTTGCATGAACTATTCAGAAGGAAGGAACATGACTGATGTTTATTGGTCAGATGATATGAAAGGACTAGGAAGCGACAGGATTGGTTATAATTTTCATAGAGAGAAAGAAAATATTTTGTTATAATTCAATTGAATTTTCCCAATTTTGTTAAAAACATATCATAAAGATTTCTCAACTGTTTTACTCTTTATATCCTTTTATTTTAAAGACATAGAAGATTGGCACATACAAACCTCGCTGCAATTTCGAGAAGTTCCTATTTCTCTGTAAGGTGATAATGATATTTTTATATGAAAACATATTGCTCAGATGTATCAAGCATGAATCCTATCCCCTAGTAGAAATGCAATAGGTACAGGACACTGAGAAGCTTGTGCATGCCCTTTACCTGTTCATGCATAACTGGAGAAGGAATATCTGTGAGCATTTGAAGCCAGACTAGACTAGAGAAAAACACATTCAGAAAGCACAGGACCAATTACATTCATAATGGATTAATGAGCATTGCTTATGTCCACACAAAAAGATGCATACAGAAATATATATTTTTAAAATCAAGGTATTTGATTATTCATTTTTCCTCCTAACCATAAACCCTCCTTCCTCTCCTCTTAATCCCACCCTCCCTCCTCTTTATTCATCCACCATCCTCCATTCCTCAGAGAAAGGGAGACCCCTAACACACCACAGCTTGTCAAGGCACATCACGACTGAGCCTCTTCTTCAGTGGCCTACAAAAGCAGCCACACCAGGAGAACGTGATCAAAAGCAGGAAAGAGAGTCCATGTCAGAGACTGCCACTTGTTTCCTTACTATGGAACCCACAAGAAGCATGACCTTCACATGGGCTACAACTCTGCACAGCATAGGTCCTAGCTATATATGGTCCTTCTCTGGTGCTTCTGTTTCCTCAAGCATGTCTGGGCCCTGGTTATTTGGCTTGGTTGGTCTTCTTGTGGAGCTCCTGTCACATTCAGATCCCTCTATCCCTCCCACGACTTTTCCACAAGACTCCCAGACTTCCTACAATTTAACCAATGTTTGGTTAGCATCTGTTTTGATCCACTGATGGATGGATCCTTACAGGGAACAGCTATGCTAGGCTCAGGGTGGACCAATCATTGCTCTCACATTTACTAAATCCCTGCACCCTCTTTATCCCTGCACTTCTTGTAGGGTGGATAATTTTGGGATCAAAGGTTTGGTGAGTGGGTTATTGTTCCCCTCCCTCCACTAGGAGTCCTTATTGGCTAGAAGGTGTTCACTTCAGTTTCTGTGTCCCCTTGCAAGAATCTCAGGTAGAGTCAAGTCCATGTTTTCCCCAAATCCTACCCTGTCTTACTTCTCCAGCCTGGTTGAGAGAGATGACTCAACCCATGGTTTCTTTTCTCTCGCCAAGTCCTCTCTCTTCCCACCCCAACTTTCCCAATAACTGATCTCTACAATCTACACTCCCTCTCCTACCTTTCTTCCTCTCCAGCATCTTCTGAAGTCTACTCTATTTTCCCTTCTAAGTGAGATTTAAGAATCCTCACTTGGGTCCTACATGTTACTTATTTTGTTTGGATCTGTGAAGTGAAGTATGTTTATCCTGTACTCTATGGCTAAAATCTGCTAATGAGTGAATACATACCACGTGTGTCTTTCTGTGTATAGGTTACCTCACTCAGAATTATCTACTTACACTCATTTGCCTGTACATTTCATCATTTCCTTATGATTAGAAGGTGAATCATGTTTCATTGTGTAAATGTAACACAGTTTATCGATTCTTTGGTTCAGGATCATCTAGGTTGTTTCCGGATTCTGGCTATTACGAATAAGGCTACTATGAACATAACTGTGCACAGGTCCTTGTCCTATAGAAGGGCATCTTTTGGGTATAAGACCAGGAATAGTATAGCTGGGTCTTCATGTAGAGCTTTTCCCAGTTTTCTCAGAAAGTGACAGATGATTTCCAAAGTCAGACATACATCTTTTTAAAAATACCTCTCTGCTGTGTGATTTACTTGAAAATAAATCATTGAAAAGATTTTCTGCCTCCCACGATAAATTACAAAAAATCGATATGAGGATAGATAAGATGGAATATGTTAAATATATTTTCCACAATTATAATTAATTGTTAGTACAGCAACAAATGTTGCCCCAGAAAATTTTCTTTGCCTTCATCAGTCATTCTTGCACTATCCCAACAAGTGCAGTTAATTTTAAAATAAAAGCTCACACACCATGTCTATTTTTCTTCATGCTAAATAATTGTGAAATGAGTGCTGTTTGATTAAAGCCTATGTGTTTACCTTCTGAGCAATCACTCAATAAACACAGATGGAAAACACTGTCAAAGATGTTTGTAAATGGAAGATGAAGTCTCATGAAATTTTTTAGCTTTTGCAAGCTTCCAGATCCTTACATCATCCCAAACTCACTACACAGGATATTTGATCCAAACTTTGGGCATGGGGTCCAATATCATCAAGTATGGAATAGTCATTATATTGATTGCAAATTATCATATAGAGATTTCTGAACATAATGATTATTGTACCCTTTTACAGAATACCAGCTGAAAATCAACAGTTTGCTCTAGCCTTGGCTTTTTCAATGGATGAAATCAACAGAAACCCTGATCTTTTGCCAAATAAGTCCTTAGTATTTCAATTACCAAATTGCCAAAGCTTGTCACAAGTATACAGTCTCATTCCACTTTCTGAACAAAATCATAATTTTATTTCTAATTATGACTGTGGCCTAGATATGAAGTGTAATATATTCCTTATAGGACCAAATTGGGCAGCATCTCTGTTATTTCAGACACTCATGTGCCACTTCGCATCTCAGCAGGTGAGATTTTGTTGGGTGGAAATTAATGAAATTGTCTGCATTGGTGGTTTTAATGAGGTATTAAAAAGATGGAAAGAAAAGACTGGCTTTAATGGCCATATGTCAGTCTATGTAGTTCAAAGGTATTATTCAAAGAATTGATGGGGTTCCTATATTTCCTTGTGTGAACTGGGGATAAAGGGAGTAGTAAAAGCTAAGGAGGATTTCTAGAACTCTTTACAAGTTCTTAGAAGTGCATGCGTTCTTATGCTGCTTTTCATGTCCTAGGTTCTTCAGCTTACTTATGGACCTTACAAACTTATCCTGAGTGATCATGAACAATTTCCCTATCTGTATCAGATGGCCCATGAAGATACATCTCTTGTTCTGGCCATGGTCTCCTTCTTACTTTACTTCAACTGGAACTGGGTTGGGCTGGCTATCTCAGACAATGATCAAAGTATCCAATTCCTCTCATATTTGAGAACAGAGATGGAAAAAAGTACAGTCTGCTTGGCCTTTGTGAACATGATCCCAGGCAACACACAGCTATACATGTCAAGAGCTGAAGTGTACTACAACCAAATCATGACATCATCTGCAAATGTGGTTATCATTTATGGTGACACAGACGGTCCGCTAGCTGTGAGTTTCAGAATGTGGGAATCTCGAGGTATACAGAGAATATGGGTCACCACCTCAGAGTGGGATGTCACTACAAGTAAGAGAGACTTCACACTTGACTCATTCCATGGGAATCTTGCTTTTGCACACCACCATGGGAAGATTTCTGGTTTTAAAAATTTTGTCCAGATATTGAACCCTCTCAAATACTCAGACAAGAACCTGGCAAGGCTGGAGTGGATGCACTTCAACTGTGAAGACTCAGCAGCTAACTGTAAGACACTGAGGAACTGCTCATCCAATGCCTCATTGGAATGGCTAATGGAACAGACATTTGACATGGCCTTTAGTGATAGCAGTTATGACATATACAATGCTGTGTATGCTGTGGCCAATGCCATTCATCAAACGCTTCTTCAACAGGTAGAAGATCAGATGATTGGCAATGGGAAAGGACATGAATTTAGCTGCTTGAAGGTAGTGTTCCTTTCTTTGAATGATACCTGGTCTCATCAATGCCATAGATTTTAAGGATCTCTCAGAGTGGATTGGGAAATGTTTTCCTCAAAACACTAGATTTCTAAGCATGTTTTCTGCTGACAAAGTTAAGTCTAGAGATTTGACAGTTCTCTAATACAAATGCAATGGAATCAGATACACTATTTTTCAATGAAAATCAGTGATTCTGCCACAGAGCACCTGAATATAATCACACCTGTACTAATATTAGAGACATAATATGTCCTTGCTCATTATTCTTCTTCATGATGATAAGATAGGTGTTTGCTCACTAATTTCAAATTTTGTGTTAATAAGTTAAAAAGATGTTTTTCTCTGCTTATTCTGTCCCAATTGTAGTCTCTGAAGACCTTCCTCAGAGGCTGAGAGTAATCTCACATAGAAGAGTGCTATGGTTCAGTTCAGTGCACAAATGTATGTTCATTTGTTTGAATGTGTGTTTCTCACTGTTTTGTTGTTCTTTTGTGTGTGTGTGTGTGTCTATGTGTATACATCTTTTCTTTGTCTGTGTTTTTATGTCCTGCTGACACTGTGTCTGTGGTAGAGAGCCAAAATTTATCAGTGTGTCAATGTATGTCTATATATGTTGATGGTGGTGGTGTGTGTCTGTTTGTCTATCTATCTTTGGATATTGTCAGTATTTATTTGTCAAGTCTATTTGTCTATCTATCTTTGGATATTGTGAGTATTTATTTATCATTGTGTCAATGTCTCCCTGGTAGGTCTGTGTATCTCTCTATGTTTCCCAGTGTGTATTTGTCTGTACATATCTCTGTATGTGTTCTCTGGGTTTCTGTATTCAGATGTCTGTTTGGGTGCATGTGTCTGTGCCTATATTATTTGTGAATCTCTATATGGCTGTGACTCTCACTGTGTGCAGATATTTATCTCTTTGTGTGTGTTGCACATGTATGTTTGCTGTCTACATGAATGTCTATGATTGTGTTTGTTAGTTTCCTTTCAGAGAACTAAAATTCTGCAAACATTAGAATGAATTAATTTATCATTTTGCTTTCATTGAGATTTTTCCCCAGGATAACTTCAATAAAACAGCCTTTCAAATGGAAACAGAATACATTTTCTCACACTAAGGAAGAACATATAGACTACAGAATGGTGCCTGTCTTTTAGAGGTACTTCTTCCTGAGAAAGACCCACTGCACTAGTCCTGTTGGAGACAAAATGAATATGAACTGAAAAGAAAAACTGCAGAAAGAATATGACATCTTCCACATTAGGAATTCCCAACATGGCTGTGGACTTATGGTGAAGATAGTAAGTTTAGCCCATATTTTCCTATGGTCAACAGCTCCAGTGTTCTCATGACTTGATAGAGGGGGCCACAGGAAGTAGACAGGTGGGCCTTAAATAACTGTACTGAATTCTATCACATAGCAGTAAATGGTGTGTGTTTAGGCTCCAATTATGCTTTCTGCTAACTTAATAAAATGAGATAAATTGTTACATAAGTAACCTACTTCTACCTTACTATATTTATGTTACTTATTATTATTTGGATTTGACATTTTTATTTCATTGTGGATTTTACATGCGCAATGCATACAGTATGTTTAATTGTCTCAGAACCTATTTTATTTTTTAGTAAGAACATAAAACTATTTTGAGCACTCATTGATATTATTTCCTGAAAAGCCAATGGGCATTGTAGTCTTCATGTGGGTTCCTAGAGAGTGTGTTTTGGGAGCTATTTCTAACATGGACTAGGATCTCTGCATTTGGATCACTTCCTCCAGGAGCACTGCCTTGCTTGGCCTCATGGGTGAGAATATGCTCAGTAAGATTGTGATTTGATGTGCTGGGTAGGGTTGATATGGGGGAAGGAGGGCTCCCATTTTCTGGGAGGAAGTGAGAATGTACAGTGGAAGAGGAGGGAGGAGGGACAAGCATCTTTGGGATGTAAACAAAATAAGCTGAAATGAAATTGAAAAATATCTCACCAAGAGAAAACTAAAAGATGAAGACAGGTAACAAAGCTTGACGAACATGCATAAGTATTAGAAAATTCAAAGTATGACTAAGATAAAACAATACAGAAGATTTTTAAAAACATAGGAGATGAAGAGGTTATGATTAAAACATCAAATATACAAACCATGGGCACAAGAGGAGAAGGACACCCTCAAGTTATCAACACTAAATACAGCAAAAAGTAGTTGAAGATTTTCAGTGAAATGTGTCACCCTCAAGATAAAATAGTCATTTAAATACCAAACAATCAACATCAGGAAAAAAAAAAAAAACCATTGACAAATTTAACTTAAAAAAAATTTTGTAACAAATATATAAAATTGTAGTCTGCAGAACAGAAGACTGTGTTATATAGAAAGGCCCAATCTGTATAACAGCAGATTCCACTAAGGACATCCTTAAAAGAGGAGAGTAACAGTGATATATTTCAGACTTTGAGAGACATCACTGCCAACAACAGTAATCATACCCAACAATGTTATAGGTCATAATAGAAGGATACAGAATAAAGTTCAATAATGAGCAGAAGGACAGGAGTTCAAAACCACTGAAAGAGCACTATGTACAACTCTAGAGGATCCTCCTCACAAGATGAACAAAAGATATCACAGAAACATACAGATAGCACTAAAGTACAGAGAAAAACAACTATTAGAAAAGAGGAACCCTCCTCCATTGCTGATTCGTATAAAGTTGTACAACCACTTTGGAAATCAATCTGAAGCTTCCTCAGAAAATTAAGAATAGTGCTACCTCAAGATCCAGCTATACCATGCCTAATTATGCATGTACCCAAAAGAGGGCCCACCATTCCATAAGGACAGTTGCTCAGCCATATTCATGAGAGCAAGAAGCTGGAAACAAATTAGATGTCACTCAGGTGAAGAATGGATACAGAAATTATGGTATATTTACATAATGGAATACTACTCAGCAATTAAAAACAAGGAAATCATGAAATTGGCAGGCAAATTAATGGAACTGGAGAGATCGTCCTGAGTGAGGTAACCCAGAGCCAGAAAGACACATATGATATATACTCACTTATGAGTGGATTAGCCATATAATGTAGGATAATCATGCTAAAATCTATGGCCCTAAAGAAGCTAAACAACAAGAAGGACCCTAAGGAAGAATCTTAACAAGAACTAACAGGATAGACATCAGAAGCAGGAAAAGACAAGGAACAGAACAGGAGCCTTCCACAGAGGACTTCTGAAACACTCTACCCACCTGGGTGTCAAGGGAGATACTGAGACTAATAGACAAACTTTTGGTAGAATGCCAGAGGAATTCTAAAGGGACAACAACAGAGACAAAATACCTGGGCTCAGAGGGACCTGCAAAGACTGATACTCCAACTAAGAACCATGTATAGAGAAGACCTAGACCCTCTGTTCAAAAGAAGCCCATTGGCTACTCAGCTTCCAGGTGGGTTCCCTTGTAAAAGGAAAGGGCTGTCTCTGACATGAACTCAGTGGCTGGCTATTTGATCACTCCCCCCCTGGGGAGTGTAGCCTTGCCAGGCCATCAAGAAAGATGATGCAGCCAGCCCTGATGAAACCTGATAAGCCAGGGTCAGATAGAAGAGAAGGAGGTCCTTCCCTATGAGGGGACTAGAGAAAGAGCATAGGTGGAGAAGAGGGAGGGTTGATGGGACTGGGAGGAGACAAGGGAGAAGGATGCAGCAGATACAAAGTGAATAAATTGCAATAAATAAATTTATAAATAAAATTAAATTTTAAAAAGAAAAGTATCATATATTGCAATACCAACAAATAGACAATATTTACCAAATAATTTTCAATAATAATTTAATGCTAATGATCACATTCTCTAATAAAAATCTACATACAACAAGAATGGTTTAATAAAACAAAAGAAAACAAGCATTCCTTTGTTACATCCATGGGGAAAAATGTTATTTGTAAACCTGCACAGAATCTTTTAATAAAAATGGAGGAGGAGAATCAGTGTAATAAAGTTGATTCAAAAAAAAAAAAAGAGAGAGAGAATGAAAGAACAACCACTTTGACGGACATGGATGGAATAGTTGTTGGCTAAACACCTATCAAGAGAACTCAACAACACAACAGAATGGTCAGTCTCTGCAGCCAAGTCGACTTATTCCAGGGTTGCAAACATGGCTCAGCAAAAGCAGATCAGTTTAGTGAGATACTTCACATTAATACGCTCTAGGATGGAATGACATCACTATCCAAAAACATGCATAAAGGGCTTTTGAAGAAGTCATCATATATTAAGAGTTTAAAAGCAAAACCATCAAAACCTGACAGAGTAAAAAGAACATTAATTGACAGAATAAGGTGTTCTATGGCAACCAGAATGACAGCATTGTACTAGTAGAAGGGATAGTGATTTTTTTTTTACTTATTGTTGTACCCAGCCACTTTGCTGGAGGTGTTGTTCAGCTGTAGAGGTTCTCTCTAGGGATTTTTGTGGTCTCTTATGTATACTGTCATATCATCTGTGAATACTTCAACCTCTTCCTTTACAATGTGTATCTCCTTGATCTCCTTTAGGTGTCTTCTTGCATAAATAAAACTTCAAGTACTATGTTGAATAGATTTGGAGAGAGGAGACAGCTGTGTCTTGTGCCTGATTTAGTGGAATTTCATTAAAGCTCTCTCCATTTAATTTGATAATGGCTGTTGGCTTGCTGTATATTGCCTTTATTCTGGTTAGGTATGAACAGGATGGAATGACAGAAGATCATCCTGAAGGAGGTAACCCACACCCAGACAGACAGACATGATATATACTCCTTGTTAGTGGAATTTATCAGGACAGGATATACATACTACAATGCACAGACCTAAAGGAGACTAGTAACAAGGAGGACCAAGGGAGGATGCTTAAACCTCACTCAGAAGGTGAAATAGAGTAGACAACAGAAGGGGCCAAAGAAAGGAAAGAAAGCAGGAGAGAAAGCACAGAAAGAAATAAGGTGAAGATCAGATCTGAAGAGAGCACAAAGGGGGAGGTGGCTGGAGGAAGAAGAGAATGCATGAGGTGGGGTCTCCCTGTGACAAGCTGGAGAACTAAGATAGGCTAGAGTTCTGAGATGATGTAGCGGTTACCAACTGAGACTCCTAGTAACAGGGGTCATGGAGACTGAAGGGAAGTGTGCCTGTATCCCAGATCTTTCCAAGACTTTAAACATGAAGGCATGTTGGATTTGTCAAAGGCTTGTTCAGCATCTAATGAGAGAATCATGTTTTATTTCTAATATTTTCTATAAATGGCGGATTTCATTGATGGATTTTTGTATATTAAACCATCTCTGTATCCCTGCAACGAGGCCTACTTGATCATGGTAGATGATACTTTTGATGGGTTCTTTGATTCAGGAAATAAGGGCATTTTTTGTTTGTTTGTTTGTTTGTTTTTGTTTATTTTTGGTTGTCTCTCTTTCTCTCTATCTCTCTGTGCCTGTGTGTGTGTGTGTGTGTGTGTGTGTGTGTGTGTGTTTAGACATTGTTTCTCAATATTGCCTTGGCTGTCCTGGACTTGCTTATCAGACCAGGCTGGCTTCAAACTCAGTGCCTTTTGTCTGCCTCTGTCTCCCTGAGTGCTAGGATTACAGGCCTGTGCCACCATGTCCAGCTTGGTTTCTGAGTAATTTATTGGGTATTTTTGCATCAATGTTCATAAGAGAAATTAGTCAAAACACTCTTTCTCTTTCGAGTCTTTGTAAGGTTTAAATATTAGGTGACCGTGTCCTCACTGAATGAGTTTTGACAGTGTTCCTTCTGTTTCTGGTGTGTGGAATATCTTGAGGGGTATTGCCATTAGCTCTTCTTTGAATGTCTGATGGAATTCTGATTGAAAACCATCTATCCCTGGGCTTATTTTGGTTGGGAGACTTTAAATGGATGCTTCTATTTCCTTAGGTGTTATGGGGTTACTTAAATGTTTTTTACCTGATTTTGAGTTAATTTTGGTAAGTACACTATCTAGAAATCATCCATTTCATTTAGATTATGTGGAGTACAGGATTTTGTAATAAGACCTAATGAGTCTATGGATTTCCTCGGTGTCTGTCCCTCTTTTCTTTTGTGATTTTGTTAATTTGGATACTGTCTTTCTGCCTTTTAGTTAGTGTGGCTAAATGTTTGTCAAGCTTTTTGATTTTATCAAAGAACTAGATCTTGGTTTCATTGATTCTTTGAATAGTTTTATTTGTTTCTAATTGATTGATTTCAGCACTGAGTTTGATTGTTTCCAGCTGTCTACTCCTCTTTGGTGTATCTGCTTCTTTGTTTTTTTTTAGGGCTTTTAGGTGAGCCATTAAGTTGCTTGAATGAGATGTCTCAAATTCCTCTTGAAGTAACTTAAAGCTATGAACTTTCCTCTTAGCACTGCTTTCATTGTGTCTCATAATTTTGGGTATGTTGTGCCTTCATTTTCATTGAATTCTAGGAAGAATTTAATTTCTTTCTTAATTTCTTCCCTTACCCAGTTGCCCTTTAGTAGCCAGTTGTTCAGTTTCCATGTGTGTATAGGCTTTTTGCTATTTCTCTGGTTGAGGTCCAGCTTTAGTTCATGGTGGTCTAATAGGATAAAGGGGATTATTTCAATTTCCTTGTAACTGTTGAGGCTCCCTTTGTGACCAACAACATGGACTATTTTGGAGAAGGTTCCATGAGGTGCTGAGAAGAAAGTAAATTCTTTTGTGTTTGGGTGTAAGGTTCTGTAGATGTTTGTTAGGTCCATTTGATTCATGACCTCTATTAGAGTTATTGTTTCTTTGTTTAATTTCTGTTTTGTAGACCTGTTCTTTGTTGACAGGAGAGTGTTGAAGCCTCCCACTATTAATGTGTGGGGATCTATGTGTGGTTTCAATTTTATTAATGTTTATTTTACGAATGTGGGTGCCTTGTATTTGGGAGATAGATATTCGGGATTGTGATATCTTCCTGGTGGAATTTTCCCATGATGAGTATGAAGTGTCCTTCCCCATCTCTTTTGATTAATTTTGGTTGAAAGTCTATTTTATCAGATATTAGAATGACTACTCCTGCTTGCTTTTTGGGTCCATTTGTTTGGAAAACTGTCTTCCAGACCTTTACCCTCAGGTTATGTCTATCTTTGTGACTTAGGTGTGTTTCTTGTATGCAGCAGATTGTTGGGTCTTCTTTACACATCCATTCTGTTAGTCTGTGTCTTTTTATTGGAGAATTGAGTCCATTGATATTGAGAGAGATTAATGACCAGTGGCTGTTCGATCCTTTGATTTTGATGTTGGCAATGGTAGTATGTTTGTGTGCTTGGCTACTTTTTGTTTTGCTATACGGGGGTTAATTATTCCCTGTATTTTCTTGAAAGTCGTTAGTTTTCTTGGGTTGTACTTTTCCTTCTAGTATCTTCTATAATGCTGTATTTGTGTGTAAGTACTATTAAAAATTGTTTTTGTTGTTCAATATCTCATTTTCTCCATTTATGAGGACTGAGAGTTTTACTGGGAATAGTAGCCTGGACTGATATCTGTGGACTATTAGTGTCTGCATATCTGTGCAGGCCCATCTGGCTTTCATAGTCTCTGCTGAGAAGTCAGGTGTGATTCTGATGTGTTTGTCATTATATGTTACTTGGCCTTTTCCCCTTGCAGCTTTTAGTGCTTTCTTCTTTGTTTTGTATACTTACTGTTTTTATTGTTATTTGGTGGGAGGATTTTCTTTTCTGGTCTAATTTATTAGGTATTCTGTAGGCCTCTTGTATGCTTATTGGCCTCTCCTTTAAGTTGGGGAGATTTTCTTCTATCATTTTGTTGAAAATATTTTCTGGGCCTGGGAGGAGTGAATCTTCTTGTTCCTCTATTCCTATTATTCTTAGGTTTTGTCTTTTCATGTTGTCTTGGATTTCTTGGATGGTTTTTGTCAGGAATTTTTTTAGATTTATTATTTTCTTTGATAGATACATCCATTTCTTTCATTGCATCTTCCACACCTGGATCCTTTCTTCCATCTCTTATAGTCTGTTGGGTATGCTTACCTCTGTAGTTCCTGTTTTCTTTCCTTGGTTCTCCCTCTCCATGATTTCCTCCGTTTGTATTTACTTTAATTTTTTCCAATTCGATCTTCTGATCTTGAACTGTTTTGTTGATTTCCTTCAACTGTCTGGCTGTATTTTCCTGTTTTTCCTTTAATTCCTGTGTCTGTTTGTTTGAACATTTCTGTTTCTTTTATTTCTTTCAATGATTTAATCATTTCCTTTCTGAAAGCCACAAACTGTTTGGCTGCATCTTCCTGTATTTTTTTACTGATGGCCATAATCTGTTCTACTATATCTTCCTCTAATTCTTTATACATTTTATTTGCTTCATCCGTTATCCTCTTCATAAGCATTGATGTAAGGTCATCTTCTTGAATTTCACTTATGTTAGAGTGTGCAGAGCGACTTGCCCATGGATGACTGGGTTCCTGGGATGCCATATTGATTTGCCTTTTGTTGGTTGTGCTTTTACATTGGCCTATACCCATCTGGCTGTCTCAGGTGTTGTCTGTTAATTTCTGGTGCCTACTGGGTCCTGGGGTGGGGAGAATCCCCTTTGCAGGGTTCTGAAGGAGATCTCCTCAGCTTTTTGGGTATGGTCAACTGAATGGTGGTGCTTCTCAGGAATTGTCACAGTTCACCTCAGGCATGTGGACCTGTGTGGTAACTGTGGTGTTCCAGAAGGCTCTCCTCTCATCAAGAGAAGTCCTGGAGATGGCTGCCCTGCTGCTGGGTTTCCTTCTCTGAATTTAGTGAGCTGCAGCTGCTGCTCTTAAGGTGCATTTGTTGGGTGCAGCTCTTTTGAAGAACCAGGGAGTCCCGTAGTTTCATCAATTTAGCTAGGGATAACTGGTCGCAACTTGGAGCAGTACCTGAGGGCTGCTCTAATGGCTCTCAGGCTTTTATAGGTCTGGGGTTGCAGCTGTGTGTCCCTGTGCCTTATTGGTAATCATTGGCAGGTGAGCAAGGCACTTATGCCTGCAGTAAAAGGCTAGATCCTACAGCCTGCGTGAACTCAGAAAGTCTTCTGGATCTACATGTCCTGAGCATTAGACCTGATGATCCCCCCCACTGTTGGGTTTCTTCCTGACAGGGACACCCAGACTGTGCTTTGGGGACCACAGTTCTGTCTGGGATGGTGCGTAGAACATGCAGGCACACGCACGTATGGCTCAACCTTGCTGTCAATTCTGTGCCTGAGCATTTGCCAACACTCGGTAACTTTTCGTGAGAACAATTTCAGGGTGGCGGTGTCAGCTGAATGCTCTGAGGTCAGACCTGCTCTTCCTCTCAGTATGGGTTTCCACCTGACAGAGAAAGTCAGTCTCTGATCCCCTTGGGCCCACAGTTCTATCTGGGGCAGTGAGTCATGTGCACAGGCAGAACTCTGTGCTGGCACCTGTGTTCCCAGCTCTGGGCTGGTTGCTGGGAACCCACTGGATCCAGGTCTTTTCCAGGGATTGTTTGGGTGACCTAACATCAGTCCTGATCATTTCCTGCACTGTGGGGTTTTCTCTTGACAGGAAATCACTGTCTCTTGTGTTGTGGGGCCCGCAGTTCAGTCTGGGACAGTGATCAGAGCACCCCAACTTGTGGCTCTGGGCTGTCAATCAAGCACCTGGTGGAAAAGTGACCTCTTCTGAGGTTAGCTCATTGAGTTGAAACTGTCTGAATCCCACCAGTTGGGGCATCCTCTCACCTGGGAAACACAATCACTGGTGTTTTAGGACCGAGAGTTCTGTCTGCTGGTCACTGTGCAGATACTACTGTGCTGCTGGTCAGAAAAAGTGTCCTCCTGGCACCACCATCTTGGATCCAAACTACAATTATTTTGTAACAAGTAAAATTGGAGTCTGCAGGACAGAAGACCTTGTCATAGAAAGGCCCAATTTGTATAATAGCAGATTCCACTATGGACATCCTTAAAAGAGGAGAGTAACAGTGTTATATTTCAAACTTTTAGAGACATCACTGCCAACCACAGTAATGATACCCAGCAATGTTATTGGTCATAATAGAAGGATACAGAATAAAGGTCAATAATGAGCAGAAGGACAGGAATTCATAACCACTGAAAGAGCACTATGAAGGATGCTAGAGGATCCTCTTCACAAGATGAACAAAAGATATCATATGAACATACAGATAGCACTAAAGTCCAGAGAAAAACTATTAGAAAAGTATCAAATACTGCAATAACAACAAATACATAATATTTACCAAAAAATAATTTAATAAAAATATGTGGGGTTTGAGGTGTGATTTAAGCTTTAGTAATGTTTCTTTCTCAAATGTGGGTACCATTGCATTTGGGTCATATATGTTCAAAACTGAGACATCATCCTGGTGGATTTTTTTCTTGAAATCATGGAGTGCCATTCTCCATCTCTTTTGAATAATTATGGTTGAAATTCTATTTTATTAGGTAGTAGAATGGGTACTCCTGCTTGCTTCTTGGGTCCTTTTGCTTAGAATACTTTTTCTAACTCTTTTCTTTGAGATAAAGTCTTTCTTTTTTTCTGAGATCTGTTTCTTCTTTGCAGAAGAGTGATGGATCCTGTTTTCCCATTTTGTTAGCCTGTGTCTTTTCATTGGGCAATTGAGTTTTTTGGTGTTAATTCATGTTATTTTGATGTTGGTGGTGTGTGTGTGTGTGTGTGTGTGTGTGTGTTATTTCTCTGTTTGTGTGCTTCCATTCCGTTTTTTTTTTTCTAGTGTGGAGCTGTTTATTTCCTGTGTTTCCATCAATGTAGTAAACCTCCTTGGATTGGAGTTTTCCTTCTAGTACTTTTTGTATGGCTGGACTTCTGTCTAGATGTTTCAATTTACTTCTGTTTTGAAATATCTTGTTTTCTTTTTAATTTTTATTTTGTTTTTACTAATTACAGTTTATTCACTTTGTATCCCAGCTATAGCCCTCTCCCCCAATCCCTTCCAATCCCAACCTTCCTCACTCTCCTTCTCCAATGCACCTACCCTAGTCCAATGATAGGGGAGGTCCTCCTCTCCTTCCCTCTGACCCTAGTCTATTATTTTCTCATCAGGACTGGCTTCATTGTCTTCCTCTGTAGACTGGTAAGGCTGCTCCCCCCTCAGGTGGAGGTGATCAAAGTGCCAGCCCATGAGTTCATGTCAGACATGGGCCCTGTTCCTATTACTGGGGAACCCTCTTGAACACTGGGCTACCATTAGCTACATCTGTGCAGGGGTATAGTAAAGGCAATATACAGCAAGCCTATAGCCAACATCAAACTAAATGTAGAGAAACTTAAATCAATCACACTGAAATCAAGACAAGGCTGCCACTCTCTCCATACCTTTTAACATAGTACTTGAAATCCTTGCTAGACCAATAAGACAATTAAAGGATATCAAGCATATTCAGTTCGGAAAAGGAAGAGGTCAAAGTATGACTATTTGCAGATGATATGATAGTATACATGAGTGACCCAAAAATTCTACCAGGGAACTCCTACAGCTCAAAAGCACCTTCAGCAAGGTGACTGAATACAAAGCAACTCAAAAAACAAACAAAAAACAAAACAAAACAAAAAAAAAACAAAACAGTAGCCTTCCTGTATACAAAAGACAAGATGGCTGAGAAGAAATTAGGGAAACAACACCCTTCACAATAGCCACAAAGGACATAGAGTACCTTGGTGTGACTCTAACCAAGCAAGTCAAAGACTTGTATGAAAAACTGAAGAAAAAAATAGAAAATCGCCCATGCTCATGGCTAGGCAGGATTAACATAGTAAAAATTGCCATCTTACCAAAAGCAATCTACAGATTCAATGTAGTTCCCATCAAATTACCAACACAAATCTTTACAGACCTGGAAAGAAAAATTCTCAACTTCATATGGAATAACCAGAAACCCAGAATCACTAAAACAATCCTCTACAATAAAAGATCTTCAGGAGGTATCTCCATCCCTGATCTCAAGCTGTACTATACAAATATCTGTTTTCTTTATCTGTGGTGGTTGAGAGTTTTTCTGGGTATAGTAATTTTCAGGTGTGATTCTGATAGTTCTGTTTTTCCATCTTACTTGACCTTTTTCCCTTGCTGCTTTTAATATTCTTTCTTTGTTTAGTAGATTAAATATTTTCATCATTATGTGGTAGAACCATTTGATCTGATCGAATCTAAGTGCTGTTGTCTAAGCTTCTTGTTTATTTATAGCCATTTCTTCATTCTTTGGACAAAAAGTTGCTATGATTTTGTTGAAAATATTTTTTGTTCCATAGACCTGGAATTGGTCATCTTCTTCTATTCCTGTTATTCTTAGGTTAGGACTTTTTTTTTTTTTTTGGATTTCATTGATTCTTCATATTCTTTCATTTACATAAATACTAGAAAAACGCACATGTTCCTTCAGATGCTCACTCCCTCTGAAGGTAGAGGTACCATTTTTATTTTTTATTAATTAGGCTTTATTCATTTTGTATCTCCCCATATACCCCTCCCAACTCCACTCCTAATCCTACTTTGCCTCCCCCTTCTTCATGCATGCCCCTCCCCAAGACCACTGATAGGGGAGGTCCCATCTCCTTCCTTCTGATCTTAGTCTATCAGATGTCATGAAGAGTGGCTGCATTGTCATCTTCTGTGGCCTGGTAAGGCTGTTCCCCCTCAGGGGGAGGTGAACAAAGAGCAGGCCAATCAGTTTTCGTCAGAGGGAGTCCCTCTTCCCATTACTATTGAAACCACTTGGACACTGAACCGACATGACCTATATTTGTGCAGGGGTTCTAGGTTATCTCCATGCATGGAACTTGGTTGGAGTATGAGTCTCCAGAAAGACCCCTGTGTTCAAATTTTCTGGTTCTGTTGCTCTGCTTGTGGAGTTCCTCTGCTCTCCAGATCTTACTATTTCCCTCTTCTTTCATGAGATTCAAAGCACTCTGCCCAACAGTTGTCCATAAGTCTCAGCATCTGCTTTGATAGTCTGCAGGGCAGAGCCTTTCAGAGGCCATCTGTGGAAGGTTCCTAGGTTGTTTCCTCTTTTCTTATTCTTCTGGTGTCCATCCTCTTTTCCTTTCAGGATGGGGATTGAGCATTTTAGTCAGGGCCCTCCCTCTTGATTAGTTTCTTTAGAGGTACAGATTTTACTAGGTTTATCCTATATTATATGTTTATATGAGTGAGTATATACCCTGTGTGTCTTTCTGCTTCTGGGATAGCTCACTCAGGATGATCCTTTCCAGTTCTCACCATTTACCTGCAAATTTCATGATTTCCTTATTTTTCTTTTATTTATTTATTTATTTATTTATTTATTTATTTATTTTTTATTAGTTACAGTTTATTAACTCTGTATCCCAGCTGTATCTGCTTCCTCACTCCCTCCCAAACTCTCCCTCCCCCCCCCCATCTCCCCTGTGCCCATTTCCAAGTCCAGTGATTGGAGAGAACCTCCTCCCCTTTCATATGACCCTGTTTTATCAGGTGTCTTCAGAACTGGCTGCAAACTCCTCCTCTGTGGCCTAGCAGGACTGCTCCTCCCTTGGGGGTGGGGAGGGCAAAGATCCTGCCATTGAGTTCCTGTCAGAAATAGTCCCTGTTCCCCTTACTATGGGAAAACAGTTGGTTACTAAGCTACCATGGGCTTCATCCGCACAGAGGTTCTAGGATATATGAATACATGGTCCTTGTTGAGTATCAGTCTCAGAAAAGACCCCTGTACCCAGATATATTTGTTCCTTGTGGAGCTTCTATACTTTCCACATCATACTAACTCCCACTTCTTTCATATGTTTCCCTGCACTCTGCTGAAGGTTTGGTTATGAGTCTTAGTATCTGCTTTGATACACTGCTAGGTAGAGTCTCTCAGGGGCCCTCTGCAGTAGGCTCCTGTCCTGTTACTTGTTTTCTCCTATGTCCAATGCACCTCCCATTTGTCTTTCTAAATGAGGATTGATCATCTTACCCTGGGTCCTTTTTCTTTTTTATCTTTTTTAGGTGTATAGATTACATTATGTTTATCATATCTTACAGGATTATATGAGTGAGTATATACCACTCATATATATATATATGAGTGTATATAATGTATATACACTCATATATATATATGTGTATAATGTGTCTTTTTCATTCTGAGTCAGAATGATCTTTTCTACATCCCATCATTTGCCGGCAAATTTCATGATTTTCTCGTTTTTGATTGTTGTGTAAAAATACCACAATTTCTGTATCCATTTCTCCATTGAGGGACATCTGGGTTGTTTCCAGGTTCTGGCTAGTACAAATAAAGCTGCTATGAACATGATTGAGCAAATTCCCTTGTTGTGTACTTGAGCAAATTTTGAATATATGCCTAGGAGTGGTATAGCTGGGTCTTGAGGAAGCACTATTTCTATTGTCTGAGAAAGCTCGAGATTGACTTCCAAAGTGATTGTATCAGTTTACATTCCCACCAGCAATGGAGGAGGGTTCCCCTTTCTCCACAACCTCTCCAGCACGTGTTGTCACTAGAGTTATTCATCTTAGCCATTCTGATGGGTGTAAGGTAAAATCTCAGGGTCGTTTTGATTTGTATCTCCCTGATGGCTAAGGATATTGAGCTTCTCTTCAGGTGTTTCTCTGCCATTCTATATTCCTCTACAGAGAATTCTCTGTTTAGCTCCACACCCCATTTTTTTTTCTTTTTTAATTTTTTAATTAATTATTTATTTATTTATTTTTTTCCAATGCAGTTTATTCAGGAACATTGAACAATCCTCGGACCCCGGGGAAAGCCAGCCCACAGCTTAAATAGCCTCTGGGTAGCCGACCCAGGCGTGCCACGGGGGCAATGCAGATAGGTCCACATACATGGAAGCAAGCCAGATCCTCGGCCTTAGCCAAATGTGGAGTTGTTCGTGACAGAGAGCACTCACCATCGGGAAGGTGGAAGGCGGAAACCAGCTCCATCTTTAAGGCATAGCATTCCGCAGCTCTCTACAGTTCCCCCTTTTTGTTTTAGACGCATCAGGCAAGAGTAGAGGTCTGATCTCTGATATTAGAAATAAATTGGAACTTTGTACAGATGTTCATTTAGGTGTCATCCACCCAAAGAGCATCAGACCCGTCCGATACCTTTTTCTCAGAGGCGGGACCTGGGGCATCAACCCGCATGCAATCAGACATGCTCTTCTCTGGGTCCAACACACCCCATTTTTTAATTGGATTACTTTATTTATTGTTTTTTAACTTCTTTAGTTCTTTGTATATGCTGGATATCAACCGTCTGTCAGATGTAGGGTTGATGAAGATCCTTTCCCAGTCTGGAGGCTGCCGTTTTGTTCTACCAACAGTGTCTTTTGCTTTACAGCATCTTTTCAGTTTCATGAGGCCCCATTTATTGATGGTTGCTCTTAGAGCCTGTGCTGTTGGTGTTCTCTTCAGAAGTGGTCTCCTGTGCAAATGAGTTCTAGGCTGTTTCCCACTTTATTTTCTAAACAATTTAGAGTATCTGTTGAGGTCTTTGATCCACTTGGACTTCAGTTTTGTGCAGGGTGAGAGATACAGATCTATTTTCATTTTTCTGCATGTAGACATCCAGTTGGACCAGCACCATTTGTTGAAGATGCTGTCTTTTTTCTATTGAATGGTTTTGGCTTCTTTGTCAAAAATCAAGTATTCATAGGTATGTATGTTTATTTCTGGGTCTTCTATTCAGTTCCATTGATCCTCTTCTCTGTTTCTTTGGCCATTATGATGCAGGTTTTTTTTACTATTGCTCTGTATTACAACTTGAGATCGGGGATGGAGATATCTCCAGATGACCTCTTGTTGTACAGGATCGTTTTGGAGATTTTGGGTTTTTTGTTCCTCCATATGAAGTTGAGAAATTTTCTTTCAAGGTCTGTAAAGGACTGAATTGGTATTTTGATGGGAATTGCATTGAATCTGTAGATTGCTTTTGGCAGGATGGCCATTTTCACAATGTTAATTCTACCAATCCATGAGCACAGGAGATCTTTCCATCTTCTGATATCTTCTTCAATTTCTTTCTTCAGAGACTTAAAGTCATTTTAAAACTGGTCTTTCACTTGCTTGGTTGGAGTCACCCCAAGGTACTTTATGTTATTCGTGGCTATTGTGAAGGGTGTTGTTTCCCTAATTTCTTTTTCGGCTCTTTTGTCTTTGGTATACAGAAAGGCTTCTGGTTTTTTTTTTTTAGTTGATTTTGTATCCTGCCACTTTGTTGAAGGTGTTTATCAGCTGAAGGAGTTCTCTGGTTGAATTTTTGGGGTTGCTCATGTATACTATTATATCATCTTTGAATAGTGAAACTTTGACCTCTTCTTTTCCAATTTGTATCCCGTTGATCTCCTTTAGTTGTCTATATTGCTCTGGCTAGGATTTCAAGTACTACGTTGAAGAGATATAAGGAGAGTGGACAACATTGCCTTCTTGTCTTTGATTTCAGTGGTACTGATTTAAGTTTCTCTCCATTGAGTTTGATGTTGGCTATATGTTTGCTGTATATTGCCTTTACTATGTTTAGGTATGTGCCTTGTATCCCTGATCTCTCCAAGACTTTAAACATGAATGGGTGTTGGACTTTGTCAAATGCTTTTTCGGCATCTAAGTACATGGTCATGTTGTTTTTCTCCTTCAGTTTGTTTATGTGGTGGATTACATTGATGGATTTCCTTATGCTGAACCACACTTGCATACCTGGGATGAAGCCTACTTGGTCATGGTGGATGATATCTTTGATGTGTTCTTGGATTCTGTTTGCAAACATTTTATTGAGTACTTTTGCATCAATGTTCATAAGAGAGATAGATCTGAAGTTCTCTTTTTTGTTGGGTCTTTGTGTGGTGTAGGTATCAAGTTGACTATGATTTTGGTAATGTTCCTTCTGTTTCTATTTTGTGGAATAGTTTGGAGAGAACTGGAGTTAGCTCTTCTTTGAAGGTTTGGTAGAATTCTGCACTGAATCCATATGGCCCAGTGCTTTTTTCTGGAAGGGAGACTGTTGCTGACTGCTTCTATTTTCTTGGGGGATATAGTATTATTCAATCTTTCTACCTGATCTTGACTTAATTTTGGTAGATGGACTCTATCTAGAAAATTGTCCATTTCTTTTAGATTTTCGAATTTTGTGGCATATAGGCTTTTGTAGTATTTTGTAGGATTTTGTATAATCCTAATGATTATTTGGATTTCCTTGGTGTCTGTTGTTATGTCCCCCTTTTCATTTCTGATTTTGCTGATTTGGATAGTTTCTCTCTACCTTTTAGTTAGTTTGGCTAAAGGTTTGTCTATCTTGTCGATTTTTCTCAAAGAACCAGTTCTTGGTTTCATTGATTCTTTGAATAGTTTTATTTGTTTCTAATTCATTGATTTCAGCCCTGAGTTTGATTATTTCCAGCCATCTGCTCCTCTTAGGTACATTTACTTCTTTTTTTTTTTTAATGTTCATAACAGCTTTATTTGTAATAGCCAGAATCTGGAATCAACCTAGATGTCCCTCAACAGAAGAATGGAAACAGAAATTGTGGTACACTTATACAATGGAATAATACTCAGCTATTAAAAATGAGGAAATTATGAATTTTTTTCTTTTTTCCATATTTTTTATTTAACTTTTATTAATTACACTTTATTCATTTTGTTTTTTTAATACAACACATTGCAATTTTTATTTTTCTCTCATAAAAGTAAATTTCTTCTGACAGATAATTGTGTTGAAAAGCTGCTGCATTATCCTTTTTATTGAATTATCTACAAGCCAATCTTTATATAAAATTTTAAATCAATCTGACTCATGCGTTTGAGTGCTTCTAAATAGATGTATTTGTCTTTGATGGTCCTGTAAGCAGGTAACAAAGAGCAGAACTTAACATCCTTGAAGATTGTGTCAGCAACGTGTTAAATGATAGTTTCATTGAACTGTTCATGTATAATACTGTGACTGAATACATTTCCTTTCTTTGTGTACTGAATTTTATTAATGTTCATTCTCCACCCTGCCTTTTTCCAAGTCCACTGATGGGGGGTGTTGGTCTCTTTATTTCTTTCTTAACCCAGCTGTCATTGAGCAGCAAGTTGTTCAGTTTCCATGTGTTTGTAGGCTTTCTTCTAATTCCACTGTTATTGAGGTGCAGTTTTAGTCCATGGTGCTCAGATTGAATGCAGGGGATTATTTCAATCTTCTTGTATCTGCTGAGGCTTGCTTTGTGACCAACTATATGGTCTGTTTTGGAGAAGGTTCCATGAGGTGCTGAAAGGAAGGTATATACTTTTGAGTTTGGATGGAAAGTTCTGTAGACATCTGTTAGGTCCATTTGATTTAGGACCCCTGTAAGTGCCTTTATTAGGCTTCTTTCTAGATGATCTGTCCCTTGGTGAAAGTGGGGTGTTGAAGTCTCCCACTATTAAGGTTTGGGATCGATGTGTGACTTGAGTTTTAATAATATTTCCTTTATGAATGTAGGTGCTCTTATATTTGGGGCATAGATGTTTAGAATTGTGATGTCCTCTTGGTGGATTTTTCCTTTGATGAGAACGTAGTGCCCCTCTGCATCTTTTTTGATTAATTTGGGTTGAAAGTCTATTTTATTGGATATTAGGATAGCTACCCCAGCTTGTTTTCTGGGTCCATTTGCTTGAAAGACATTTTTCCAGCCCTTTACTCCGAGGTAGTGTTTGTCTTTGTTGCAGAGGTGTGTTTCTTGGATGCAGCAGAATGTTGGATCCTGTTTGACACCCATTCTGTTAGTCTGTGTCTTTGTATTGGAGATTTGAGTCCATTGATATTGATAGACAATAGTGACCAATGAACGTTAGTTCCTCTTATATTGGAGTCAGTGGTCTTACTGTGTTCTATTGCTTGTTTTATTTTTAATTTTTGTTGGGATATTATCTGGTTGCTATTTTTGGGGGGTGAAGTTGTTTTCATTGGATTGGAGTTTTTCTTCTAGTATCTTCTGTAGGGTTGGTTTGCTGTGAAGATATTGCATAAATTTAATTTTGTCGTGGAATGTTTTGTTTTCTCCATCTATGTTGATTGAAAGCTTTGCAGGGTATAGTAGTCTGGGTTGGCATCTGTGGTCTTTTAGAGTCTGCATGACACCTGCCCAGGCCCTTCTGGCTTTCATAGTTTCTGATGAGAAGTCTGGTGTGATTCTGATAGGTCTACCTTCCTATGTTAGTTGACCTTTTTCCCTTGATGCTTTTAATATTTTTTCTTTGTTCTGTAGATTTAGTGTTTTGACTATGATGTGTTTCTTTTCTGGTCTAGCCTATTTGATGTGCTGTAGGCCTCTTGTAAAGTTATGGACATATCTTTCTTTAAGTTGGGAAAATTTTCTTCTATGATTTTCTTGAAAGTATTTTCTAGACCTTGGAACCTGGAGTCTTCTTTTTCATCAACTCCTATTATTTTCAGATTTCGTCTTTTCATGGTGTCCTTGATTTCTTGGATATTTTGCGTTTGGGATTTTTCTGATTTTACCTTTTCTTTGAGAGAAGTATCAATTTCTGTGAGTGTATCTTCAGCTCCAGCGATTCTTCCATCTCTTGAATTCTGGTGGTGATGCTTACCCTTGTGGTTCCTGATCTTTTCTCCAAGTTCTCCAGATCCAGGGTTTTCTCAGTTTGTGTTTTCTTTATTAATTCTAATTCTGTTTTCATGCTTTGCACCATTTCCTTCATCTGTTTGAATGTGGATTCCTCTCTTTCTACAATGATCTCTATTTTTTTTGTTCATTTTCTTTCTATATGCCATTAATTGTCTCTCTACTTTCTGCCTCTATTTGTTTGGCTATATTTGCCTGTGTTTCTTTAAATATTTTGTCCACTTCCTCTTTCTTTTTTATTTTTTTTTATTTTATTTTTTAAATTTATTTATTTATTTTTATCAGTTACATTTTATTAACTCTGTATCCCAGCCATGTCCCGATCCCTCATTCCCTCCCAGTCCCTCCCTCCCTCCCTCATCTCCATCGTGCCCCTTTCCAAGTCCACTGATAGGGGGGACCTCCTCCCCATTCATCTGATCCTGTTTTATCAGGTATCTTCAGGACTGGCTGCAAAGCCCTCCTCTGTGGCCTAACAGGACTGCTCCTCCCTTCGGGGGTGGGGAGACCAAAGAGCCAGTCATTGAGTTCCTGTTAGAAATAGTCCCTGTTCCCCTCACTTTGGGAAACCAATTGGTTACTGAGCTACCACAGGCTACATCTGAGTGGAGGTTCTAGGTTATATCCATACATGGTCCTTGGTTGAATGTCAGTCTCAGAAAAGACCCTGTGCCCAGATATATTTGGTCCTTGTGGAGCTCCTATCCTTTCCCCATCAGACTAACTCCCCTTCTTTCTTATGATTCCCTGTACTCTGCCAAAGGTTTGGTCATGAGTCTTTGCTTTGAAAACACTGCTAGTTAGAGTCTTTCAGATGCGCTCAGTAGACTCCTGTCATACGTTCAATGCACATCCCATCTGTCTTTCTAAATGAGGATTGATCATCTTACCCCATGTCCACTCAATTGATTATCTTTTTTAGGTGTATAGATTTCATTATGTTTATCATATCTTATAGATCTATATAAGTGAGTATATCCCATGTTTGTCTTTCTCCTTCTGGGATATTTCACTCAGAATGATCTTTTCTAGATCCCACCATTTGCCTGCAAATTTCATGATTTCCTCCTTTTTGATTGCTGAGTAGTATTCCATTGTATAAAAATACCACAATTTCTGTACCCATTCCAGCGTTGATGGACATCTGGGTTGTTTCCAGGTTCTGGCTATTACAAATAGAGCTGCTATAAACATGATTGAGCAAGTGTCCTTTTTGTGTACTTGAACAAACTTTGGGTATATACCTAGCAGTGGTATAGCTGGGTCTGGAGGAAGCACTATTCCTATTTGTCTTAGAAAGCGCCAGATATCTTTCCAGAGTGGTTGTACCAGTTTACATTCCCACCAGCAGTGGAGGAGGGTTCCCCTTTCTCCACATCCTCTCCAGCACAGAACTGGCGGAACACATCAAAGAAGCAGGGCCAAACCAGAGAGCAGAGAGCCCCAGATACCACGATCTCGGCCAAGAGACCTGCCTGTAAGTGAGTGCATCCTTGAGAATCTGCAGTTCCCCAGATCCTGGGTCCTTCTAAATCAGAAGCCAGGCATCGAACCCCCCTCCCACCCACATACCCACTTTGGGAAACAGAGGGGCACTAGGGGCATTGAAGTTCCTGCCCTGTGGGCCTGATTGAGGAGCTAAGACAGTTAATGCCAGAAATTGCGCTGCGATCATCATTAGCGCCTGCGACATATACAGTGCAGAGCCCCTCCCACACACTCAAGGGTTCAACATTAGCCATCACTCTGTCCCTCGAGAAACTCATCCACGCACACTTACACACACAGACACGCACGCGCGCGCGCACACACACACACACACACACACGCTTGCATTTGCCCCGTTTGCGCCTGCGTACTTTCCTCCCACAGGTACAGCTAGTCCTCAGCACACGCTGAGAGTGCTCAGCTTCCTGAAGAACTCTCCAGACACCAGAGAGAGACAGCACCAGTCTGATCTGCAGAATCCAAAAACAAACAGGGAAGGTTTCAGATAAGCCAATGGCCAGAGGTAGGTGAAAGAACACTTCCAACATAAATCAGGACATCATGACTTCACCAGCAAACGCCAAAATCGGTGGATACACCAATTCAGCAGAAGCACAGGAAAATGATTTTAAAGCCATGCTTTCCCAATTATTTGAGGCTCATAAGGAGGAAATGAACAAGTCTTTCAAAGAGATGGCCAGTCAATTGGAGGCAAAGAAAGAAGAAATAGACAATATCCTTAAAGAAACACAGGCAAACATAGCCAAACAAATAGATACACAAGTAGAGGAAAAATTAGTGGCATATAAGAAGGAAATGAAAAAAGAAATAGAGGCCATCGTAGAGAGACAGGAATCCAAATTCAAACACATGAAAGAAATGGTGCAAGGCATGAAAACAGAATTAGAATCAATAAAGAAAACACAAAATGAGAAAACCCTTGAGCTGGAGAACTTGGAGAAAAGATCAGGAACAACAAAAGTAAGCATCACCAACAGAATACAAGAGATGGAAGAGAGAATCTCTGGAGCTGAAGACACACTTGCAGAAATGGATACTTCTCTCAAAGAAAAAGTAAAATCAGAAAAGTTCCAATCACAAAATATCCAAGAAATCAAGGATGCTATGAAAAGACCACTTCCTCTTTCTTTGCCTCCAAATGACTGGCCAAATCTTTGATAGATTTGTTCATTTCATTTTTAACTGTCTGAATTTGCATGGCTATTGCTCTGAGAGATTTGTTTGTTTCCTCTTTATGAGCCTCAAATAATTGGGTAAGCATAGCTTTAAAGTGATTTTCCTGTGATTCTCATGAATTGGAATATCCATCAGGTTTAGGGTTTACTGGTGAAGTCATGATGTCCTGATTTATGTTGGATGTGTTCTTTCGCCTACTCCTGGCCATCAGCTCTTCGGGAAACTTCCCTGTTTGTTTCTGGATTCTTCAGATCACTCTGGTACTGTCTCTTTCTGGTGTCTGGAGAGTTCTGAGAGAATTCCTGTAGCCTCAGAATGTGCATTGGCGCACTATGTATACCTATGGGAGGAAAGTACGCAGGTGAAGAAGGGCAAATGCAGGCTCATACGCTGTAGCAGGCGCTGATGATGGTTGCTGTGCAATTTCTGGCATTAACTGCCTTAACTTCTTATTGGGCCCATAGGGTAGGGACTTCAATGTCTCAAGTGGCCCTCTGTTCCCAAAGTGGGTATGTGGGTGAGATGGGTCTGATGCCTGGCTTCTAGTTTAGAAGGACCCTGGATCTGGGGCTCTGCAGACACTCAAGGGCACACTCACTCTTATGCTGGTCTTATCAGCAGGAATCAGGGCTCTCTGCTTTCTAGAATGGCCCTGCTTGGTCCACAGGAAGACTGTCAGGCTCCGCCAGTTCAGTATTGCTGCTGCCACCAGGTTAGAAAGTCCAGCTGCAGCTGGAGACTGGGATGTCTGTCCAGAAGCTTTCTGGGAAGTCCAGGGGACCCTCTGCTGTGCTCTCCAAGCCTGGGAGGCCCAGCGCCTGGTATGCCTGGCTTGTATGTCGGGTCTGCTGAGCTTTGGTGGGTATATAGTATATTGTCTGTCACTGAGGATGTGGGCGGGTCGTTCAGTCAGTGGCTGAGCGGCTCTATGGAGCCAGTATGGTGGCCAGCAGACCTGGGACCCTGGGAGGATGGTTTTCACCTGTCTGGGACTCCAAGACCGATACAGCTGCTACTAAGGGGCTGGGGGGCTCCGTCTTAGCCACTGCAGACCCCAGGCCGTGAGCACTGTATTGAGAATCTCAGTGAGCTGGCTGTGCTGAGGAGGAGGATGGTCCGTGAAAGTGGAGGGCCGAGGGACCAAACGATAGTTTCTCTCCTTCCCAAACAAGTCCACAGTTGGCCCGAGAACAAAGTTCTCACCTCATGTGATGGTCCCTGTCCTTTATAAGCCTCTCTGTCGTTTCCCTGGCTTCAGAAATTCTTCCACTCACCCACTCAGGCATACAGCTGTTCCACAGTTCAAAAACTGTGTGTGCTAGTTGCCAACTTGGCTCTGCCCTCCAATTTCCTTATTTTTCATTGTTGAGTAATATTCCATTGTGTAGATGTATCATAATTTCTGTATCCATTCTTCAGTTGAGGGACATCTGGGTTGTTTCCAGCTTCTGGATATTACAAATAAAGCTGCTACAAACATGGTTTTATCAAATGTCCTTATTGTGTACTTGAGCTTCTTTTGGATATATGCCTAGGAGTGGTATGGTTGGATCTTGAGGAAGCACTATTCCTAGTTGTCTGAGAAAGAGCCAGATTGATTTCCAGAGTGGTTGTACAAGTTTACATTCCCACCAGCAGTGGAGGAGGGTTCTGCTTTCTCCACAACCTCACCAGAATGAGTTGTCACTTGAGATTTTGGTCTTGGCCATTCTGATGGGTGTAAGGTGAAATCTCAGGGT
This sequence comes from Meriones unguiculatus, assembly GCF_030254825.1. Lineage (NCBI taxonomy): Eukaryota > Metazoa > Chordata > Mammalia > Rodentia > Muridae > Meriones > Meriones unguiculatus. The sequence continues at coordinate 37,344,071 of NC_083361.1, read as the reverse complement.
CGTTTTGGTTTGCATTTCCCTAATGGCTAATGAGGTTGAGCATATCTTTAAGTGTTTCTCTGCCATTCGATATTGCTCTATGAAGAATTCTCTGTTGAGTGCTGTTCCCCATTTTTTATTTGATTACTTGGTTTGTTGCTTTTCAGCTTCTTTAGTTCTTTATATATTCTGGATATTAGCCCTATGTCAGATAAAGGGTTGGTGAAGATGCTTTCCCAATTTGTATTCAGTCGTTTTGTTTTGATGATGGTGTCCTTTGCTTTACAGAAGCTTTTCAGTTTCATGAGGTCCCATTTATTGATTGTTGCTCTTAGAGCCTGTGATGTTGGTGTTCTGTTCAGGAAGTTGTCTCATGTACAAATGAGTTCTACGGTCTTCCCCCCTTTTTCTACTAAGCAATTTAAGTGTCTGGTTTTATGTTGAGATCTTTCATACACTTGTACTGTAGTTTTGTTCAGGGTGATAAGCATGGATCTATTTGCATTTTTCTACATGTAGAAGTCCAGGTAGACCAGCACCATTTGTTGAAGATGCTATCTTTTTTCCATTGTATGCTTTTGGCGTCTTTATCAAATATCAGGTGTCTATAAGGAAGTGGGTTTATTTCTGGGTCTTCTGTTTGGTTCCATTGATCCACCATTCTGTTTCTATGCCAGTACAGTTTTTATTACTGTTGCTCTATAGTACAGCTTGATATCAGGGATGGAGATACCTCCAGAAGACGTTTTATTGTAGAGGATTGTTTCAGCAATCCTGGGTTTCTTGTTATTCCATATGAAGTTGAGAATTTTTCTTCCCAGGTCTATAAAGGATTGTGTTGGTAATTTGATGGGAATTGCATTGAATCTGTAGATTGCTTTTAGTAAAGTGGCCATTTTTACTATGTTAATCCTGCCAAGCCATGAGCATGGGAGAACTTTCCGTCTTCTAATATCTTCTACTTCTTTCTTCAAAGACTTGAAATATTTTCATAAAAGAAGACTTTGACTTGCTTGGTTAGGGTTGCACCAAGGTACTTTATGCCATTTATGGCTATTGTGAAGGGTGTTGTTTCCCTAATTTCTTTCTCAGCCCTTTTGTCTTTTTTTAATTTTTTTAATTTTTTTTAATTTTTTCATCAGTTACACTTTATTCATTCTGCATCCCCCTATAAGCCCCTCCCTCCTCTCCTCCCAATCCCACCCTCCCTCCTCCCTCTGCTTGCATGCCACTCCCCAAGTCCACTAATAGGGGAGGTTCTCCTCTCCTTTCTGATCTTAGTCTGTCAGTTCACATCAAAAGTGGCTGTATTGTCCTCTACTGTGGCCTGGTAAGGCTGCTCCCCCCCCCCCAGAGGGAGGTGATCAAAGAGCAGGCCAATCAGATTATGTCAGAGGCAGTCCCTCTTCACATTACTATGTAACCCAATTGGACTCTGAACTGCCCTGGGCTACATCTGTGCAGGGGTTCTAGGTTATCTCCATGAATAGTCCTTGGTTGGAGTATGAGTCTCTGGGAAGTTCCCTATGTTCAAATTTTCTTGTTCTGTTGCTCTCCTTGTGGAGACCCTGTCTTCTCCAGCTCTTACTATATCCCAGTTCTTACCTAAAATTTCGTTCACCTGCCCAACAGTTGCCCATCCGGCTCAGCATCTGCTTTGATAGTCTGAAGGGCAGAGGCTTTCAGAGGCCCTCTGTGGTAGGTTCCTAGGTTGTTTAATGTTTTCTTCTTCTTCTGATGTCCATCCTCTTTGCCTTTCTGGATGGGGATTGGACGTTTTAGTTAGGGTCCTCTCTCTTGCTTAGTTTCTTGAGATGCACAGGTTTTAGTGGGTTTGTCCTATGTTGTATGTCTATATGAGTGAGTATATACCATGTGTGTCTTTTTGCTTCTGGGACAACTCACTCAGGATGATCCTTTCCAGATCCCACCATTTACCTGCAAATTTCATGATTTCCTTATTTTTCATTGCTGAGTAATATTCCATTGTGTAGATGTACCACAATTTCTGCATCCATTCTTCAGTTGAGGGGCATCTGGGTTGTTTCCAGCTTCTGGCTATTACAAATAAAGCTGCTACAAACATGGTCGAGCAAATGTCCTTTTTGTGTACCTGAGCCTCTTTTGGATATATGCCCAGTAGTGATATGGCTGGATCTTGAGGAAGCGCTATTCCTAGTTGTCTGAGAAAGCGCCAGATTGATTTCCAGAGTGGTTGTACAAGTTTACATTCCCACCAGCAGTGGAGAAGGGTTCCCCTTTCTCCACAACCTCTCCAGAATGTGTTGTCACTTGAGTTTTTGATCTTGGCCATTCTCATGGGTGTAAGGTGAAATCTCAGGGTTGTTTTGATTTGCATTTCCCTAATGGCTAGTGAGGTTGAGCATTTCTTTAAGTGCTTCTCTGCCATTCGGTATTCCTCTACAGAGAATTCTCTGTTTAGCTCTGTTCCCCATTTTTTAAGTGGATTACTTGGTTTGCTGCTTTTCAGCTTCTTTAGTTCTTTATATATACTGGATATGAGTCCTCTGTCAGATAAAGGGTTGGTGAAGATTCTTTCCCAATCTGTAGGTGGTCGCTTTGTTTTGATGACGGTGTCCTTTGCTTTACAGAAGCTTTTCAGTTTCATGAGGTCCCATTTATTGGTTGTTGCTCTTAGAGCCTGTGCTGTTGGAGTTCTGTTCAGGAAGTTTTCCCCTGTACCAATGAGTTCTAGGGTATTTCCCACTTTTTTTTCAAGCCGATTTAATGTGTCTGGTTTTATGTTGAGGTCTTTGATCCACTTGGACTTCAGTTTTGTGCAGGGTGACAAGTATGGATCTATTTTCATTTTTCTACATGTAGACATCCAGTTAGACCAGCACCATTTGTTGAAGATGCTATCTTTTTTCCATTGTATGGTTTTGGCGTCTTTGTCAAAGATCAGGTGTCCATAAGTGTGTGGGTTTATTTCTGGGTCCTCTGTTCGGTTCCATTGATCCACCATTGTGTTTCTATGCCAGTACCATGCAGTTTTTAAAACTGTTGCTCTATAGTACAACTTAAGATCAGGGATGGAGATACCTCCAGAAGATCTTTTATTGTAGAGGATTGTTTTAGCAATTCTGGGTTTCTTGTTATTCCATATGAAGTTGAGAATTTTCCTTTCCAGGTCTGTAAAGAATTGTGTTGGTAATTTGATGGGCATTGCATTGAATCTGTAGATTGCTTTTGGTAAGATGGCCATTTTTACTATGTTAATCCTACCAAGCCATGAGCATGGGAGATCTTTCCATCTTCTCATATCTTCTTCTAATTCTTTCTTCAGAGATTTGAAATTTTTTTCATACAAGTCTTTGACTTCCTTGGTTAGGGTTACTTCGAGGTACCTTATGTCATTTGTGGCTATTGTGAACGGTGTTGTTTCCTTAATTTCTTTCTCAGCCCTTTGTCTTTTGTATACAGGAGGGCTACTGATTTTTTTGAGTTAATTTTGTATCCTGCCACTTTGCTGAAGGTGTTTATCAGCTGTAGGAGTTTTTGGGGTCACTCACGTATACTATCATATCATCTGCAAATAGTGATAATTTGACTTCTTCCTTTCCAGTTTGTATCTCCTTGATCTCCTTCAACTGTCTTATTGCTCTAGCAAGGACTTCCAACACTATGTTGAAGAGATATGGAGAGAGTGGGAAGCCTTGTCTTGTCCCTGATTTCAGTGGGATTGCTTTAAGTTTCTCTCCATTCAGTTTGATGTTGGCTATAGGCTTGCTGTATATCACCTTTACTATGTTTAGATATGTGCCTTGTATCCCTGATCTCTCCAATACTTTAAACATGAATGGATGTTGGATTTTGTCAAAGGCTTTTTCAGCATCTAGGAAGATTATCATGTGGTTTTTTTCTTTCAGTTTGTTAATATGGTGGATCACATTGATGGATTTCCGTATATTGAACCACCACTGCATACCTGGGATGAAGCCTACTTGGCCATAGTGGGTAATATCTTTGATGTGTTCTTGGATTCGGTTTGCAAGTATTTTATTAAGTATTTTTGCATCAATGTTCATAAGGGAGATTGGCCGGAAATTCTCTTTCTTTGTTGAGTCTTTGTGAGGTTTAGGTACCAAGGTGACTGTGGCTTCATAGAATGAATTTGGTAATATTCCTTCTGTTTCTATTTTGTGGAATAGTTTGAAGAGAATTGGTGTTAGCTCTTCTTTGAAGGTCTGGTAGAATTCTGCGCTGAAGTTATCTGGTCCTGGGCTTTTTTTGGATGGGAGACTTTTGATGACCACTTCTATTTCTTTGGGGGATATAGGTCTATTTAGTTGATTTACCTGGTCCTGGTTCAGCTTTGGTAAGTCAAATCGATCAAGAAAATTGTCCATTTCATTTAGATTGTCAAATTTTGTGGCATATAGACTTTTGAAGTAAGTCCTAATGATTGTTTGGATTTCCTCAGTGTCTGTAGTTATATCCCCCTTTTCATTTCTGATTTTGTTGATTTGGGTGGTGTCTCTCTGCCTTTTAGTTAGCCTGGCTAAGGGTTTTTTCGATCTTGTTGATTTTCTCAAAGAACCAGCTCTTGGTTTCATTGATTCTTTGAATTGTTTTATTTGTTTCCAATTGATTGATTTCAGCCCTGAGTTTGATTATTTCCAGCCGTCCACTCCTTCTTGGTGTGTCTGCTTCTTCTTTTTCTAGGGTTTTTAAGTGAGCCATTAGGGTGCTTGAATGAGCTGTGTCGAATTTCTTCTTGAAGGCACTTAGTGCTATGAACTTTCCTCTTAGCACTGCTTTCATTGTGTCCCACAAGTTCGGGTATGTTGTGTCTTCATTTTCATTGATTTCTAGAAAGACTTTAATTTCTTTCTTTATTTCTTCCCTGACCCAGCCGTCATTTAGTAACAAGTTGTTCAGTTTCCATGTGTGTGTAGGCTTTTTGTTATTTCTGTTATTGTTGAGGTCCAGCTTTATTCCATGGTGATCAGACAAGATACATGGGATTATTTCAATCTTCTTGTATCTGTTGAGGCTCACTTTGTGACCCACTATGTGGTCTATTTTGGAGAAGGTTCTATGAGGTGCTGAGAAGAAGGTAAATTCTTTTGTGTTTGGGTGTAAAGTTCTGTAAATGTCTGTTAGGTCCATTTGATTCATGACCTCTGTCAGAGACATTGTTTCTTTGTTTAATTTCTGTTTGGTTGACCTGTCCTTTGTTGAGAGTGGGGTGTTGAAGTCTCCCACTATTAATGTGTGGGGATCTATATGTGCTTTAAATTTTATCAATGTTTCTTTCACAAATGTGGGTGCCCTTGTGTTTGGGGCATAGATGTTCAGGATTGTGATGTCTTCCTGGTGGAATTTTCCCTTGATGAGTATGAAGTGTCCTTCCCCATCTCTTTTGATTAATTTTGGTTGAAAGTCTATTTTATCAGATATTAGAATGGCTACTCCTGCTTGCTTCTTGGGTACGTTTGCTTGGAAAGTCGTCTTCCAACCCTTTACCCTCAGGTAATGTCTATCTTTGTGTCTTAGGTGTGTTTCTTGTATGCAACAGATTGCTGGGTTTTGTTTACGTATCCATTCTGTTAATCTGTGTCTTTTTATTGGAGAGTTGAGTCCATTGATGTTGAGAGAGATTAATGACCAGTGGCTGTTAGATCTCTTGATTTTGATGTTGGCTGTGGTCATCAGGTTGTGTGCTTGGTTGCTTTTTGTTTTACTGAAGTGAGGTTATTTATTTCCTGTGTTTTCTTGAATGTAGCTAGCTTTCTTGGGTTGTATTTTCCCTTCCAGTGTTTTCTGTAATGCTGGATTTGTTTGTAGGTATTGTTGAAATTTGTTTTTGTCATTGAATATCTTGTTTTCTCCATCTATGAGGACTGAGAGTTTTGCTGGGTATAGTAGCCTGGGCTGACATCTGTGTTCTCTTAGGGTCTGCATGATATCTGTCCAGGCCCTTCTGGCTTTCATAGTCTCTGTTGAAAAGTCAGGTGTGATTCTAATGGGTTTGCCATTATATGTTACTTGGCCTTTTTCCCTTGCAGCTTTTAGTATTTTTTCTTTGTTCTGTATACTTACTGTTTTGATTATTATGTGGCAGGAGGATTTTCTTTTCTGGTCAAATTTGTTGGGTGTTCTGTAGGCCTCATGTATTCTAATTGGCCTTTCCTTTAGCTTGGGGAAATTTTCTTCAATGATTTTGTTGAAAATATTTTCTGGGCCTTGGAGAAGGGAGTCTTCTTTTTCCTCTATACCTATTATTCTTAGGTTTTGTCTTTTCATATTGTCTTGGATTTCTTGGACGGTCTGTGTCAGGAATTTTTTGGATTTAACATTTTCTTTGACAGATACATCGATTTCTTACATTGTATCTTCTACACCTGAGATTCTTTCTTCCATCTCTTTTAGTCTGTTGGTTATGCTTACCTCTGTAGTTCCTGTTTTCTTCCCTAGATTCTTCCTTTCCATTATTTCTTCCATTTGTGTTTTCTTTAATTTTTCCAATTCTATCTTCGGGTCTTGAGTTGTTTTGTTTACTTCCTTCACCTGTCTGATTGTACTTTCCTGTTTTTCTTTTAGTTCCTTCAACTCTGTTTCTATCATTTCATTCAGTGTTTTAAGCATTTCCTTTCTAAAGGCCATAAACTGTTTGGCTGCAGCTTCCTCTATTTCTTTACGGATGGCAATATTCTGTTTGAGTTTATCTTCCTCTATGTCTTTACGAATCTTATTTGTTTCCTCTGTTGTCATCTTCATGAGCATACTTGTTAGGTCATCTTCTTGGATTTTAGTTATGGTGGGGTGTCCAGGGCTACTTGCCCCTGGGTAACTGGGTTCTGGAGATGCCATATTGCTCTGTCTTTTGTTGCTTGAGCTTTTACGCTGGCCTCTACCCATTGTGTTATCTTAGGAGTTTGGGGTTATTTTCTGGTGGTTCCTGGGGATCCTGTGGTGGAGAGAATCCCCTTTGCAGAAAGCTGGTTTTTCCTGAAGGATGTCTTCTCAGCTTTTTGGGTATAGTCCCTGGATGGCTGGTGTTTTTTCAGGAGTTGCTCACCTCAGGGATATAGACCTGAGTGGTAACTGTGGTCTTTGTTAGTCGAGAGGGTTCTCCTCTCACCCAGGGAAGTCCTGAGGGCAGCTGCCCTGTTTCTGGGTTTCTTGTTGCAAATTTAATGATCAGCTGCTGTGACCCAGTTGGACATCAGGCGCGCCTCAACTGTTTGTGCTTGTGTCTGGAGCACAGCTGAGTTCTGGCGCCTCGGCCCCACTAGACTGCTAGACTTTTTCTAGGGAAGGATTGGGTGATATAGATCAGTACAGTTTCCTTCCTTCCCCGTGGATTCTCTGGAGACATGGACTCCTAGTGTCTTTTTTTGCCCTGGTGCACACTGCTCAGTGTCCGCCAGCTGGCTGGCCACAGAAATTTGCCTGTGCCTGGAGCACAGCTGTGTGATGGCGGCTCAGTCTCTGCCAGCTGTCTGGTGTGCAGAAACTGCCTGTGTCTGCCTTTGCGGCTTTTGGGAGCCTGAGTGGCTCCCTAAGCTGGGTAATTTTCTGAGGACCTTTTCAGGTTGGGGGTGAGCTGAGTGCTCTGAGATCAGACCCGCCGTTTCTATCTCTGGCGGTGAATCAGGCGCGCAGGCAGGCAGGGCTCTGTGCAGGAACCTGGGTCCCTGGCTCTGGCTCCGGGCTGGCTCCTGGGGTGCCCGTGGAACCCGCCCGAGTCTTTTCCAGGGGATGTCTGGGTGACCTAAGGCCGGTCCCAATCGTTTCCTATACCCTGGGGTTATCTCTCGACTGAAAATTCCAGTCTCTGATAGTGTGGTGCCCAAGGTTCAGTCTGGGACCGTGACCAGAGACACTGGCTTGTGGCTCTGGCCTGGGGCTGGTGCTGGCGGCCGGCAGACAAGCGTCTGGCGGAACCGGGATCTCTTCCGCGGTTTAGCCCGGGTGAGTTAAAAGCTGATTGAATCCCCCACCGTGGGGTATCTTCTCACCTGGGAAACACAATGACTGTGTTTTATGGCCGAGAGTTCTGATTGCTGTTCACTGTGCTGATCCTGCTGTGCTGCTGCTCAGAATGAGAGTCCTCCCGGCGCCGCCATCTTGCCCCTCCCCCCTTCTGTCTTTTATACACAGGAGGGCTACTGATTTTTTTGAGTTAATTTTGTATCCTGCCACATTGCTGAAGGTGTTTATCAGCTGTAGGAGTTCCCTGGTAGAATTTTTGGGGTCACTCAGGTATACTATCATATCATCTGCAAATAGTGATAATTTGACTTCTTCCTTTCCAATGTGTATCCCCTTGATTCTCCTTCAACTGTCTTATTGCTTTAGCAAGGACTTCTAGCACTATGTTGAAGCGATATGGAGAGAGTGGGCAGCCTTGTCTTGTTCCTGATTTCAGTGGGATTGCTTTAAGTTTCCCTCCTTTTAGGTTGATATTGGCTATAGGCTTGCTGTATATTGCCTTTACTATGTTTAGATATGTGCCTTGTATCCCTGATCTCTCCAATACTTTAAACATGAAGGGATTTTGGATTTTGTCAAAAGCCTTTTCAGCATCTAAGGAGATTATCATGTGGTTTTTCTCCTTCAGTTTGTTTATGTGGTGGATCACATGGATTTCTGTATACTGAGCAACCTCTGCATACCTGGGATGAAGCCTACTTGGTCATGTGTTCTTGTATTCAGTTTGCAAATATTTTGTTGAGTATTTTTGCATCAGTGTTCATAAGGGAGATTGGCCTGAAATTCTCTTTCTCTGTTGGGTCTTTGTTATGTTTAGGTGCCAAGTGACTGTGGCTTCATAGAATGAGTTTCATAGTGTTCCTTCTGTTTCTATTTTGTGGAATAGTTTGAAGAGTATTGGTACTAGCTCTTCTTTGAAGGTCTGTTAGAATTCTGCGCTGAAATTATCTGGTTCTGTGCTTTTTTGGGATGGGAGACTTTCGATGACCGCTTCTATTTCCTTAAGGGATATAGGATTATTTAATTGATTTACCTCGTTCTGATTCAGCTTTGGTAAGTCAAATAATCAAGAAAATTGTCCATTTCATTTAGATTTTCAAATTTTGTGGCATATAAACTTTGGAAGTAAGGCCTAATGATTGTTTGGATTTCCTCAGTGTCTGTAGTTATGTCCCCCTTTTCATTTCTGACTTTGTTGATTTGGATGGTGTCTCTCTGGCTTTTAGTTAGTTTGGCTAAGTGTTTGTCTGTCTTGTTGATTTTCTCAAAGAACCAGCTCTTAGTTTCATTGATTCTTTGAATTGTTTTATTTGTTTCTAATTGATTGATTTCAGCTCTGAGTTTGATTATATACAGCCATCTACGCCTTTTTTTCTTTTTTTTTGTTTTTTGTTTTTTTGTTTTTTTTTTCAATGCAGTTTATTCAGGAACCTTGAACAATCATCTGACCCTGGGGAAAGCCAGCCCACAGCTTAAATAGCCTCTGGGTAGCCAACCCCAGCGTGCCATGTGGGCAATGCAGATAGGTCCACATACATGGAAGCAAGCCAGATCCTTAGCCCTAGCCAAATGTGGAATTGTTCATGACAGAGAGCACTCACCATCGGGAAGGTGGAAGGCAGAAACCAGCTCCATCTTTAAGGCACAGCATTCCGCAGCTCTCTACAGTTCCCCCTTTTTGTTTTAGACACATCAGGCAAGAGTAGAGGTCTGATCTCTGATATTAGAAATAAATTGGGACTTTGTACTGATGTTCATTTAGGTGTCATCCACCCAAAGAGCATCAGACCCGACCGATACATTTTTCTCAGAGGCGGGACCTGGGGCATCAACCCACATGCAATCAGACATGCTCTTCTCTGGGTCCAAAGCGGCTGACCCTGAGTGCAGTGCTTAGCCTTGCATCCTGAGCGTAACATTTTAGCTTTTTATGGTTGCCAACCATGCTTGGGGAGACTGTCCTGCTTCAATGGCTGTAAAGGCCTGAATGGTCATGGCTGCATTACGCTGTTGTGACCATCTATGCCTTTTTTGGTGTGTCTGCTTCTTCTTTTTCTAGGGTTTTTAGGTGAACCATTAAGTTGTTTGAAAGAGATGTATCAAATTTCTTCTTGAAGGCAACTAGTGCTATGAACTTTCTTCTTAGCACTGCTTTCATTGTGTCCAACAAGTTTGGGTATGTTGTGCCTTCATTTTCATTGAAATCTAGGAAGAATTTAATTTCTTTCTTTATTTCTTCTTTGGCCCAGCTGTCATTTAGTAGCAAGTTGTTCAGTTTCCATGTGTGTGTAGGCTTTTTGCTCTTTCTGTTGTTGTTAAGGGCCAGGTTTATCCCATGGTGATCAGATAGGTTTCAAGGGTTTATTTCAAAATCTTCCTTTATACGTTAAGGCTTGCTTTGTGAACGATCATATGATCTATTTTGGAGAAGGTTCCATGAGGTGATGAGAAGAAGGTGAATTCTTGTGTGTTTGGATGTAAGGTTCTGTAAATGTCTGTTAGGTCCATTTGATTCATGACCTCTGTTAGAGAAATTGTTTCTTTGTTTAATTTTTCTTTTGTTGACCTGTCTGTTGTTGAGAGTGGGGTGTTGAAGTCTCCCACTATTAATGTATGGGGATCTATGTGTGGTTTCAATTTAATCAATGTTTCTTTTACAAATGTGGGTGCCCTTGTATTTGGGGCATAAATATTCAGGATTGTGATATCTTCCTGGTAGAGTTTTCCCTTGATGAATATGAAGTGTCCTTCCCCATCTCCTTTGATTAATTTTGGTTCAAAGTCTATTTTATCACATATTAAAATGGCTACTCCTGCTTGCTTTTTGGGTCCATTTGCTTGGAAAGCTGTCTTCTAGCCCTTTACCCTCAGGTAATGTCTATCTTGATTGCTTAGGTGTATTTCTACTATGCAACAGAATGCTGGGTCTTGTTTACCCATCCATTCTGTTAGTCTGTGTCTTTTTATTGGACAGTTGAGTCCATTGAGGTTGAGACAGAGATTAATGACCACTGGCTGTTAGATCCTTTGATTTTGATGTTGGCTGTGGTCATAACATTGTGTCTTGGTTGCTTTTTGTTTTACTCTAGTGAGGTTAATTGTTTCCTGTGTTTTCTAAAAAGTAGCTCCTTTTTGTGGGTTATATTTTTCCTTCTAGTGTCTTCTGTAATGCTGGATTTGTGTGTTGATATTGTTGAAATTTGTTTTTGTCATTGAATATCTTGTTTTTTCTCTCTATGCGGACTGAGAATTTTGCTGGATATATTAGCCTGGGCTGACATCTGTGTTCTCTGAGGGCCTGCATGATATCTGTCCAGGCCCTGCTGGCTTTCATAGTCTCTGTTGAGAAGTCAGGTGTGATTCTGATGGGTTTGCCATTATATGTTACTTGGCCTTTTTCTCATGCAGCTTTTAGGTTTTCTTTTTTTTTTTTCCTGTGTTCTGTATACTTACTGTTTTAATTATTATGTAGCAAGAGGATTTTCTTTTCTGGTCTACTTTATTGGGTGTTCTGTAGGTCTCTTGTATTCTTATTGGCCTCTCCTTTAAGTTGGGGACACTTTCTTCAATGATTTTGTTGAAATATTTTCTGGGCCTTGGAGGAGGGAATCTTCTTGTTCCTCTATTCCTATTATTCTTAGGCTTTGTCTTATCATGTTGTCTTGAATTTCTTGGACAGTCTGTGTCAGGAATTTTTTAGATTTAACATTTTCTTTGACAGATACATTGATTTCTTCTATTGTATCTTCCACACCTGAGATTCTTTCTTCCATCTCATGTAGTCTATTGGTTATGCTTACCTCTGTAGTTTCTGTTTTCTTCCCAAAGTTCTTTTTATCCACAATTTTCTCCATTTGTGTTTTCTTTAATTTTTCTAATACTTTCTTCAGGTCTTGAGCCATTTTTTTTATTTTCTTCACCAGTTTGACTATTTTCCTGTTTTTCGTTCAATTCCTTTAGCTGTTTGTTTGAACAATCCTCTTTTTCTTTTATTTCTTTCAATGATTTAATTATTTCCTCACTAAAGGCCACAAACTGTTTGGCTGCAACTTCCTGTGTTTATTCAAGGATGGCCATATCTGTTTTTCTTTATCTTCTATTTCTTTACGAAAATCCATAATGTGTTTGTTTTTATCTCTCTCTATTTCTTTACAAATGGCTATAATTTGTTTGAGTTTATCCTCCTCTACTTCTTTACGCATTTTATTTGTTTCCTCTGTTATCCTCTTCTGAGCATAAATGTTAGGTCATCTTCTTCAATTTCAATTATGCTGGGGTGTCCAGGGTTACTTGCCCCTGGATAACTGGATTCTGGAGATGCCATATTGCTCTGTCTTTTGTTGGTTGAGCATTTATGCTGGCTTCTACCCATTGTGCTATCTTAGGTGTTGGGTGTTAGTTTTGGTGGTTCCTGGAATCCTGTGGTAGAGAGAATCTCCTTTGCAGGAAGATAGATGGTTTTTCCTGGAGGAAGCTTCCTCTGCTTTTTGGGTATGGTCACTGTACAGCTGGTGTTTTTCAGGAGTTGCCACAGCTCACCTCAGGCAAACAAACCTGAGTGGTAACTGTGGTCCTTGTTAGTTGAGAGGGCTCTCCTCTCCCTGGAGAAGTCCTGGAGACAGCTACCCTGCTTCTGGGTTTCTTGCTGTAAATTTAGTGAGCTGCTGCTGTAAACTAGGTGTCCCGTGGTTTGGTCAGTTTTGTTAGGGATAACTGGTTGCCCCCTGGAGCAGTGTCTGGTGGTTGATCTCAGGGATTCCAAGCTTCTGTAGGTCTGAAGTTGAAGCTCTGTGCCCCAGTACCCAAGTGGTAATCTGTGGCAGGTGAGTATTGCTCTTCAATTAGCAACAGGCTAGCTAGTGCACAGCAGGTCCCTGGGTTGGGCCAGTCTGCGGGACCTTTTCCAGGGATATACTGGGTGGCCTAAGTCCATCCCATTCACTCAGTTCCCTGTGGGGATTTCTCCCAACAAGGACTCCAAGTGTCTGATGCCCTGGGACACACAGTTCTGTCTGTAATGGAGGGTTGGACACAGAGCAAGTCTCTGTCTCTGTGCTAGGGGTTGGAGCCCAGTTCAGTGCTGGCGGCTGGCACCCGCAATTCTGCAGGACCTTTCCAGGGAAGACTGTGTGACCCAAGACTAGTCCCGTTTCCTTCCTTCCCTTTTTTCTCTCGACTGGGACTCCCAGTCTCTGGAGTTTTTGTGCCCACCGTTCAGCCTGGGAAGGTGATAGGACATGCAGACATGTCGCTCTCTCTGGTATGGCTACCTAGTGCCTGTGTGACCCGGGATCAATTCCTGGTTCTAGATGGGTGATCTGTGAGTGAACCTGATTGATTCCCACACCATGGAGGTTTCCTCTCACCTGGAAAACATGATTGCTGTTGTTTTAGGGCCCAGAGTTCAGTCTCCTAGTCGCTGTAAGGAAAATGTTGTCCTGCTCCTCAGATGCAATGTTCTCCTGGCGCTGCCATCTTATTCCACCACAGGTTAGGTCTTTTTATACCATTCCAGATTTCCTAAATGTTTTGTGTTGGATTTTTTAGATTTACAGTGTTTTTTCCTGATGCATCAATTTCTTCTATATTATCTTTACGGCTGAGATTTTTCCTTCTGTCTTTGTAATCTGTTGTTGATACTCAAGTCTGTTGTTTCTGTTCTGTTCCCTAGGTTTTCAAGCTCCAGGATTCTATCAGTTTGTGTTTTTTATTGTTTCTAAATCCATTTTCTGAACTTGAACAGTTTTCTTCAACTCCTTGGCATGTTTAATTGTATTTTTCTGTATTTCTTTAAGGGATTAATGCATTTCTCCTTTAAAGGCCTCTGTCACCGTATAAGAAGGAATTTAAGTTCACTTTCTTGTGTTGTACTTTTGTTAAACATCTAGGGATTGCTGTAGTAGGATAGCTATGCTATGAAGGTGCCACGCTGACCTGGCTCTTGCTGAATTTTCTGTTTTCTTTTTCTAAGACATAACAAGCTATAAGCAGATGGCAATAGTGGATAATACCCTCTTTCCAGTGGATGAGGGAAGAAGAAGGGAGGGTGGAAATGGAGCTGAGGAGGCTTCAATCAGGATATATAATGAATAAATGGTAAAGAAAAAATACAAATTGAAAAAGGATTAATTAATTATGTACACAGTGATCTGCCTACATGTACACCTGCACACCAGAAGGGGACATTAGATCACATTTTAGATGTTTTTGAGCAACCATGTGGTTGCTGAGAATTTAACTCAGGACCTCTGGCAGAGCAGTCAGTGTTCTTAATCTCTGAGCCATCTCCTCAGCACATTGATTGTATTCTTATGCTGTCCTTTAGCTATGAAGTTGTCCCTGGGTGTTTCCTGTGGAGGAGGTATCAGGGAAGAGAAACTAACCTGGATCTTCCTGTTGTAGCATGCATCCAGTGGACAGCAGTGTTCTCTGTGTTCCTGGTACAGCATTCCTGGATGTTCCTGGAGGTTTCAGGAGTATCAGGTCGCTGAATTAGGGTGGAGTGGTGATCTGGCAATGAAAGTAAGGGCACAGGAAGCATCTCAGTGCAGCTTAATTTGCCATTCCACATTTTCTTTATTCTTTGGTTAAAGAACATCTAGGTTATTTCCAGGTGCTTGGTATTATGAATAAAGCTGCTATGAAAATAGCTGGAGCAGCTTTTGGGTATGTGCCTGTAGAACCCTGCTATGGAGGTCAAAGTCTGGTGTTTCCAGGTAGCCTCTGAGTGTGGTATATTATAATTGACTTGCTTTCTCATGGGGTTCCCACTTTGCCTGATATGGGATATAAAAACCCCCTAAGGAGTGTCACATAGCCCCCAGGAAAGATTACAGGCCAGATCCTTTCCTGATAAGAAGCCTGTTCAGCTAGCACCTGGGGATTCCTTGAGATACTGAAACTATGTAAATAAGATGTATTTGTGTCCTGGCTTTCAACCAATGACCTTTAAACGGCGCCCTGGAGATTCTCTCCTTCCCATAAGAAAATTAGGTACATTTTTCCCTATTATGATAGTGCTGTAGATTAAGCATATGTGGCCCCCCTAGCCCTAGAGAGTCAAATACATTCACTCTCAAAAATCCCTCCCACTGTCCAAGGTTTATAACGTCCCTGATTCACGAACATAAAGGCTTGCTCTCTTACTCCACTATTCTACCATGAATCTCTAAGCTTCATCATTTGTTTTGGGGAAGATTTACCTCTGAACACCTGGGGCTTGACTGCAGGTCAGGCAGTGATGGCAGAACTGCTTTGGCATCTGCTGAAGCCTGATTCATCATGGCAAGCTTGGTGCTGACTGCAGGAGAACCACTCATTTGGCCTTTGTCTTACCTGACTTGCCATCAGACATTCCAGGACTGAGTCTTACCTCACCAGCATCCAGCCAGTTTGGGCCATCTGCCCACTTTCCCTGTCATGCTTTGCATGGAAGATTAACAAAAGCCTGTAAGACTTTTAGGATCATCACAGTCTTTTGGAACTTCACTGCTGTGTGATACCAGCAATCTCATTTTAAATTAAATAACTGTAACACCCATGGAAAACACATTTCCACCTTCCACAGTGAAACCAGGAACCTCACCCTAGTTTTGGGTCCTGCCCTGAGTGCTCTAAGATGCTCCTGAGGGATAAAGGGAGCCTTTGATTTCATGGTCCCTCTGTTCCCATCCAGAAGCAAACAGCACCTGGATGCAGAACCCAGGCTAACAATGGAAGCAGAGCAGCTGGCACCAACAATGTGGACTAACAGAACCTCCAATGAGAGAAAAAAAATTGCCTCCTGGATAAAAAACCCAAGCCTCTACCCTGAGGAAGGCATCTTTATCTATTTTCCTGTTGTGTTTTTGGTCTGCACCTTAGCAAGGAGCTATATATGATTTCTGGAGTAACTGAAGACTTTAAGTCAAGGTACTCCCCAATATTGTTCTAAGGTTTGCTATCCTTTTTCCAAACCTCATCAGCCCAACCTGGGCACAGGCAATGATCTTTTGTCCTCTCAGAAAAAGAAACCAAAATGGTTAAGAAGCAGCCACATAATCATCATTAGGATGGCTGTCAGCTTCATAAATCTATAGGAACACTTGTGTTGGTGGGGTGTGCCAATCCCTCCTGGCAAAATTGCCTCAAGAATGTTCACCATTGACACCAACAGTTCCTGCCTTTATCTATAATAGGAAACAATTCATCACAAAGAAAAGATCCTCAAGTTAGGGCTTTAGGTACCATCCTACAAGTGCATGGTATAAAACTCACCCAAAAAACAAATCTCCTCATTTTTGTAGGAGGTGTTTCAGGCAGCACCTCACATTTCCATGGGTAATTTTAACAACCCAGATTCATGGACCTGAGAAACTTCCCTTGCCCAAAATAGAACAGTCAAGGAGGGGAAAAAATCCTCTCCCCACTTTCTCCTACCATAGCCATAGTCCACCAATGCTTAGGACCCATTCAAATAAGCCCAACTGAAACAGCTGCCTCTCATCAGGGAGCTGACTCTCAGATTCACAAATTAAAGCCATTCCTACCTCAGATCTCATAGCGCTTGCTGAATTCATGCGGGAAATCATAATCGTGTACCCACTCTTAACCCCCTATAATTTCTTGAAGGACCCCAAGATGACTGACTCATCCACACCTCTTTTTTTTTTTTACTCAACAACCCAACTGCCCACAGAACTCCATGATAAAAGTACATAATCCATCACTTTCACACTCTCCCACTGTCCCTCTTCCTACACCTGCCACCAAAGCAGAGGGAATGGTCACTGTTTCTAATTCCCCTAACCAACAAAGCCACACACTTCAAAACCCCTCCAAATCAACTTGAAAAAAGAATGCATGTGAAGTCAAAGAGGCTGAAGCAGAAGTCACAGGGCCTAAATGGTCTGAACCAGGTACTTTGCATATATAGTATAGTTTTCAGGATATTATTTGTATAGGATACATGTGAGTGTGAATGAGTTGGCAACTCATTCTTGTGAATTCTCTTGGGATTTTTTCTTTCTGTTGTAATGCATTGTCCATCTTTGATGTGACAGGGTTTTGTTTTATGTTATTATGCATTATTTTGATAAAAGTATTAGTGTGATGAAACATAAGTGAAAGTATGTTTGCTTTAAATACTAATGCATACTTCCTTTCTTCATAAAATGCCTTTATTATTCTATGGGCCTGATAGAGAGATTTCTCATCTTGCTTGTTGGATACACTGCCAGCACAACTCTACTGCTGGACCCAGCCAGGTTCCCCAAGGTACATGAAAGTAGAGAGCATATTAGCACAAGCAAATCCTTCTTTTGGCAGTCACATAAGCTGCAGTGGAGCACACCCTGTTGTTGGTTTGATGCTACCTTGAGATGCTTTTTAAGATAGCCACCGTCCATAACCACAGCCCTGACTTGGCACAAGGAGTCCTAGCACACTTACTTTATTTTTTTTATTTTTCTTTATTACTCACTTTGTATCTCCCCCGCTGTGGTTCCCTCCCTCCTCCCATCCCAATCCCTCCCTTCCTACACCCTCTGCATGCACGCCCCTCCCCAAGTTCACTGATAGGGGAGGACTTCTTTTCCTTCCTTCTGACCCTAGTCAATTAGGTCTCATCAGGAGTGGCTGTATTGTCTTCTTCTGTGGCCTGGTAATGCTGCTTCCCCCTCAGGGGGAGGAAATTAAAGAGCAGGCCAATCAGTTCATGTCAGAGACAGTCCCTGTTCCAATTACAATGAAACCCACTTGGATACTGAACTGCCATGGGCTACATCTGTGCAGAGGTCTTAGGTTATCTCCATGCATAGTCCTTGGTTGGAATAGCAGTCTCAGGAAAGACCCCTGTGCTCATATTTTTTTGGTTCTGTTGCTGTCCTTATGGAGTTCCTGTCCTCTCCAGATCTTACTATTTCCCACTTCTTTCCTAAGATTCCCTACACTCTGCCCAAGGGTTGCCCATAAGTCTCAGTATCTACATTGATAGTCTGCAGGGCAGAGATTTTCAGAAGCCCTCTTTGTGAGGCTCCTGACTTGTTCCCTCTTTTCTCCTTCTTCTGATGTCTAGCCTCTTTGCCTTTCTGGATGGAACTGAGCATTTTAGCAAGAGTCCTCCCTCTTGATTAGTTTCTTTAGGTATACAGATTTTAGTAGGTTTATCCTATATGTCTATATGAGTGAGTATATACCATGTGCATCTTTCTGCTTCTGGGATAGCTCACTCAGGATGATCTTTTCCAGATCCCACTATTTACCTGCCAATTTCATGATTTCCTTGTTTGTTTGTTTGTTGCTGAGTAATATTCCATTGTGTAGATATACCACAATTTGTTCATCCATTTCTCCACTGAGGGGCATCTGGACTGTTTCCAGCTTCTGGCTATTACAAATAAGGCTGCTACAAACATGGTTGAGCAAATGTCCTTATTGTGTACTTGAGAATCGTTTGGATATATGCCTAGGAGTGGTATAGCTGGATATTTAGAAAGCGCTATTCCTAGTTGTCTGAGAAAGTGCCAGATTGATTTCCAGAGTGGTTGTACAAGTTTACATTCCCACCAGCAATGGAGGAGAGTTCAACTTTCTCCACAACCTCTCTGGCATGTGTTGTCTCTTGAGCTTTTGAGCTTCGTCATTCTGATGAGTGTAACGTGAAATCTCAGGGTCATTTTGATTTGCATTTCCCTGAGGGCTAATGAGGTTGAGCATTTCATTAAATGTTTCTCTGCCATTCAATATTCCTCTGCAGAGAATTCTCTGCTTAGCTCTGTACTCCATTTTTTAATTGGATTACTTGATTTTTTGCTGTTTAACTTCTTTAGTTCTTTATATATACTGGATATTAGCCCTCTGTCAGATATAGGGTTTGTGAAGATCTTTTCCCAATCTGTAGGCGGTCCTTATGTTGAGGTCTTTGATCCACTTGGACTTCAGTTTTGTGCAGGGTGATAAGTATGGATCTATTTTCATTTTTCTTACATGTAGACATCCAGTTAGACCAGGACCATTTGTTGAAGATGCTGTCTTTTTTCCATTGAATGGTTTTGGCATCTTTATCAAATATCACGTGTCCATAAGTGTGTGGATTTATGTCAGGGTCTTCTTTTCTATTCCACTGATCCACCAGTCTGTTTCTATGCCAGTACTATGCAGTATTTAGTATTGTTGCTCTATAGTACAGCTTGAGATCAGGGATGGAGATACCTCCTGAAGATCTTTTATTGTAGAGAATTGTTTCAGCAATTCCGGGTTTCTTGTTGTTCCTTATGAAGGTGAGAATTTTTCTTCCCAGGTCCGTAAAGAATTGTGTTGGTAATTTGATGGGAATTGCATTGAATCTGTAGATTGCTTTTGGTAAGATGGCCATTTTTGTTATATTAATCTTACGAAGCCATGAGCATGGGAGATCTTTCCATCTCCTCATATCTTCTTCTAATTCTTTCTTCAGAGACTTTAAATTTTTTTCATACAAGTCTTTGACTTGCTTGGTAAGGTTCACACCAAGGTACTTTATGTCCTTTGTGGCTATTGTGAAGGGTGTTGTATCCCTAATTTCTTTCTCAGCCCTTTTGTCCTTTGTATACCAGAAGGCTACTGATTTTTTTGAGTTAATTTTGTATCCAGCCACTTTGCTAAAGGCGTTAATTATCTGTAGGAGTTTGCTGATAGAGTTTTTGGGTTCACTCAGGTATACTATCATATCATCTGCAAATAGTGGTACTTTAACTTCTTCTTTTCCAATTTGTATCCCCTTAATCTCCTTCAATTGTCTTATTGCTCTAGCTAGGACTTCAATAACAATGTTGAAAAGATATGCAGAGAGTGGACAGCCTTGCCTTGTCCCTGATTTCAGTGGTAATGATTATAGTTTCTCTCCATTGAGTTTGATGTTGGCTATAGGCTTGCTGTATATCGCTTTTACTATGTTTAAGTATGTGCCTTGTATCCCTGATCTCTCCAGTACTTTATACATGAATGGATGTTGGATTTTGTCAAATGCCTTTTCACCATCTAAGGAGATGATCATGTGGTTTTTCTCCTTCAGTTTGTTTCTGTGGTAGATCACATTGATGGATTTCTGTATATTGAAGCTCCCCTGCATGCCTGGGATGAAGCCTACTTGGTCGTAGTAGATGATGTCTTTGATGTGTTCTTGGATTCGGTTTGCAAGTATTTTGTTCAGTACTTTAGCATCAATGTTCATGAGGGAGATTGGCCTGAAATTGTCTTTCTTTGTTGGGTCTTTATGAGGTTTAGGTACCAAGGTGACTGTGGCTTTATAGAATGAGTTTGGTAGTGTTCCTTCTGTTTCTATCTTGTGGAATAGTTTGAAGAGTATTGGTATTAGCTCTTCTTTGAAGGTTTGGTAGAATTCGGCACTGAAACCATCTAGTCCTGGGCTTTTTTTGCATGGTAGACTTTTGATGACAGCTTCTATTTCCTTAGGGGATATAGGACTATTTAATTGGTTTACCTGGTCTTGATTCAGCTTTGGCATGTAGAATCGGTCAAGAAAATTGTCTGTTTCATTTAGATTTTCTAATTTTGTGGCATATAGACTTTGGAAGTAAAACCTAATTATTGTTTGGATGTCTTCAGTGTCTGTGGTTATGTCCCCCTTTTCATTTCTGATTCAGTTGATTTGGATGGTATCTGTCAGCCTTTTAGTTAGTTTGGCTAAGGGTTTGTCGATCTTGTTGATTTTCTCAAAGAACCAGCTCTTGATTTCATTGATTCTTTCAGTTGTTTTATTTGTTTCTAATTTATTGATTTCAGCCCTGAGTTTGATTATTTCCAGCCATCTATTCCTCTTTGGTGTGTCTCCTTCTTTTTTTCTAGGGCTCTTAAGTGAGCCATTAAGTTGCCTACATGAGATGTTTCGAATTTCTTTTTGAAGGCACTTAGTGCTATTACCTTTCCCGTTAGCACTGCTTTCATTTTTTCCCATAAGTTTGGGTATATTGTGCCTTTGTTTTCATTGAATTCTAGGAAGTCTTTTTATTCTTTCTTTATTTCTTCTCTGACCCAACTGTCATTTAGAAGCAAGTTGTTCAGTTTCCATGTGTGTGTAGGCCTTTTGCTATTTTTGTCATTGAGGTCCAGTTTTAGTCCATGGTGATCAAATAGGATACAAGGGATTATTTCAATCTTCTTTTATCTATTTAGGCTTGCTTTGTGACCAATTATATGGTCTATTTGGGAGAAGGTTGCATGAGGTGCTGAGAAGGTAAATTCTTTTGAGTTTGGGTGTAAGGTTCTGTAGATGTCTGTGAGGTCCATTTGATTCATGACCTCTGTCAGAGTTATTGATTCTTTGTTTAATTTCTGTTTTGTTGACCTGTCCTTTGTTGAGAGTGGGGTGTTGAAGTCTCCCACTGTTATTGTGGGCGGGTCTATGTGTGATTTAAGTTTTATTAAAGTTTCTTTTACAAATGTGGGTGCCCTTGCATTTGGGGCATAGATGTTCAGGACTGTGATATCTTCCTGGTGGATTTTTCCCTTGATGCGTATGAAGTGTCCCCCTCTATCTCTTTCTATTGATTTTGGTTGGAAATCAACTTCATTAGATATTAGGATGGCTACTCCTGCTTGCTTCTTGGGTCCATTTGCTTGGAAAACCATCTTCCAGCCCTTTACTCTCAGGTAATGTCTATCTTTGTGATTTAACTGTATTTCTTGTATGCAACAGATTGTTGGGTCTTGTTTACACATCCATTCTGTTAGTCTGTGTCTTTTTATTGGAGAATTGAGTCCACTGATGTTGAGGGAGATTAATGACCAGTGGCTGTTAGATCCTTTGATATTGATGTTGGCCCTGGTAGTGTGTTTGTGTGTTTGGCTACTTTTGTTTAGCTGTAGTGAGGTTGTTTATTTCCTATGATTTATTGAAAGTAGTTAGTTTTCTTGGGTTGTATTTTTCCTTTTAGTATCTTCTGTTCGCTGGATTTGTGTGTAGGTATTGTTGAAATTTGTATTCGTCGTTGAATATCTTGTTTTCTCCGTCTATGAGGACTGAGAGTTTTGCTGGGTATAGTAGCCTAGGCTGACATCTATGTTCTCTTAGGCTTTGCATGATAACCATCCAGGCTCTTCTGGCTTTCATAGTTTCTGTTGAGAAGTCAGGTGTGATTCGGATGGGTTCGCCATTATACATTACTTGGCCTTTTTCCCTTGCAAGCTTTTAGTATTTTTTCTTTATTCTGTATACTTACTGTTTTGATTATGTGTCGGGAGGATTTTCTTTTCTGGTCTAATTTATTAGGTGTTCTGTAGGCCTCTTTTAATCGTATAGGCTTCCCCTTTAGGTTGGAAAAATTTTCTTCAATGATTTTGTTGAAAGTATTTTCTGGGCCTTCGAGGAAGGAATCTTCTTTTTCCTCTATACCTATTATTCTTAGGTTTTGCCTTTTTATGTTGTCTTGGATTTATTGGATGTTTTGTGTCAGGAATTTTCTAGATTTATTATTTTCTTTGACGGATACATCAATTTCTTCCATTGTATCTTTCACACCTGAGATTCTTTCTTCCATCTCTTGTAGTCTGTTGGTTATGCTTACCTCTGTAGTTCCTGTTTTTTTTTCCTAGGTTCTCCCTCTCCGTGATTTCCTCCATTTGTGTTTCCTTTAATTCTTCCAATTCTATCTTCAGATCTTGAACTGTTTTGTTAATTTACTTTACCTGTCTGACTGTATTTTCCTAGTTTTCCTTAAATTCTTTCAGCTGTTTGTTTGAGTGTTCCTCTGTTTCTTTTATTTCTTTCAGTACCACAGACTGTTTGGCTGCATGTTCCTGTATTTCTTTATGGATGACCATAATCTGTTTTATTATATCTTCCCCTAATTCTTTATGCATTTTTTTACTTCCTCCATTAACCTCTTCATTAGCATGGATGTAAGGTCATCTTCTTGAATTGCACTTATGTTAGGGTGTTTTGGGCTACTTGCCCCTGGATAACTGGGTTCTGGGGTTGCCATGTTGTTTTGCCTTTTGTTGGTTGTACTTTTTCGCTGGCCTCTACCCATCTCTCTGTCTCAGGTGTTGTCTGTTAATTTCTTGTGCCTGCTTAGGCCTGGGGTGGGGAGAATCCACTTTTTGTGGTTCTGAAGTTCTCCTCTGCTTTTTGGGAATGGTCAACTGAATAGTGGTGGTTCTCAGGAATTGTCACAGTTCACTTCAGGTGTATGGTCCTGTATGGTAACTGTGGTGTTCAGGAAGGCTCTCCTCTCCTTGGGAGAGGTCCTGGTGATGGCTGTCCTGCTGCTGGGTTTCTTGCTCTGAATTTATTGAGCAGCAGCTATTGCTCTTAAGGTGTAATTTTTGGGTGCAGCCCTCTTGAAGGACCAGGGATTCCCACAGTTTTGTCAGTCTAGCTAGGGATAACTGGTTGATCCTTGGCATAGTATCTGAGGGCTACTGTAATGGTTCTCTGGCTTTTGTAGGTCTGAGGATGCAGCTGTGTGCCCCAGTTCTCTAGGGGTACTCAATAATGGTGGCTGAGCACAGTGCTCCTGCCTGCAGTAGAAGGCTAGAGCCTAGAGTTTGCGTGAATCCAGAAAGTCTTTTGGTGCTGGGTGTCCTGAGCATTAGTCTTGATGATCCCCCTGCTGTGGGGATTCCTCCTGACAGGGACACACAGTCTTTGCTTTGGAGACCACCGTTCTGTCTAGGATGGCAAGTAGAACCCACAGGCACAGACGTGTTTGGCTCTGCCTTTCTGGACTTTGGGAGTCGGCATCTGCATAAACTGGGTAAGTTTCCTGAGACCTTTTCAGGGTGGGGGTGTCGGCTGAGTGCTCTGAGATCAGACCAGCCATTTCCCTCCCTGTGGGTTTGCACTGGACAGTGAAAATGCAGTCTCTGGTGTCCTAGGGCCCACAGTTCTATCTGAGGTGGCAAATCAGGTGTGTAGGCAGGGCTCTGTGCTGGAGCCTGGGTTCCTGGCTTTGGCTCTGGGCTGGCTTCTGGGTGCCCGAGGAACCCGAGTCTTTTCCAGGGGATGTCTGGATGGCCTACGGTCAGTCTTAATCCTTTCCTGCACCGTGGGATTATCTCTCAACTGGAAATTTCAGTCTCTGATGTTGTGGTGCTCACAGTTCAGTCTGGGACAGTGACCAGATCACCCTGGCGTGTGACTCTGGGCTGGTGGCCAAGCATCTGGCAGAACTGTGATCTCTTACTAAGTTTAGCCAGGTGAGTTAAAAGCTGATTGAATTCCCCACCGTGGGGTATCCTCTCACCTGGGAAACACAATCACTTGTGTTTTATGGCCGAGAGTTCTGATTACTGGTCACTGTGCCTGCCTACTGGTCACCACCTGCTCTGCTGCTGGTCAGAATGAGAGTCCTCCTGGCGTGGCCATCCTGCCCCACCTCGCCCATACTTCCTTTTATTTTTTTTTAATTTGTAAAATATTTTACTAGTGGTTTTAGAATTTCACATGTGTTTTGATCAAATTTGCATATAGCCCAACTCTTCCCAAGTCTACCACCTTCTCTACCTACACAACATTGTCATTTAAAAAACAAGACCAATTATGTTGCTTTTCAAATATTCTTGGATATTTAGTCTTCCCAGGAGTGTCGCTAATTTTTTATTTTATTTTTATTTTTTATTTTTATTTTTAGTTACATTTTATTCACTGTATCCCAGCTATAGCCTGCTCCGTCACTTCCTCCCAATACCACCCTCCCTCCCTCATCTCTACCCTGTCCCTTTCCAAGTCCATTCACCTGACCCTGTTTTATCAGGTACCTTCAGGACTGGCTGCAATGTCCTCCTCTGTGGCCTAGCAGGACTGCTCCTCCCTTGGCGGGTAGGGAGGTCAAAAAGCCTGCCATAGATTTCATGTCAGTAATAGTCCCTGTTCCCCTTACTAGGGTATTCCCCCTTGGTTACTGAGCTACCAGGGGCTACATCCAAGCAGAGGTTCTAAGTTGTATCAATACATGGTCCTTGCTTGGAATATCACTCACAGAAAAGACCCCTGTGCCCAGATATATTTGGTCCTTGTGGAGCTCCTGTCCTCTTCACGTCATACTAACTCCCCCTTTTTTCATATGATTCCCTGAGCTCTGCTGAAGGTTTGGTTATGAGTCTTAGTATCTGCTTTGAAACACTGCTAAATAGAGTCTTTCAGATGACTTCTGCCGTAGACTCCTATCCTTTTACTTGCTTTCTCCTACCTCCAATGCACATCCCATTTGTCTTTTGAAGTGAGGATTGATCATCTTACCCTGAATCTTCTGTCTTCTTTATCTTCTTTAGGTGTATAGATTCCATTATGTTTATCCCATCCTAAAGGTCTATATAAGTGAGTATATACTATATATGTCTTTCTCGTTCTGGGATATCTCACTCAGCATGATCTTCTTAAGATCCCACCATTTGCCTGCAAATTTCATGATTTCCTTGTTTTTGATTGCTGAGTACTATTCCATTGTGTAAAAATACCACAATTTCTGTATCCATTCCTCCATTGATGGACATCTGGACTGTCAACCGGTTCTGGCTATTACAAATAAAGCTGCTACAGACATGGTTGAGCAAATGTCCTGGTGGTGTACTTGAGCAAATTTTGAATATATGCCTAGGAGTGGTATAGCTGGGTCGTGGGAACACATGATTCCTAGTTGTCTGAGAAAGCACCAGATTAATTTCCACAGTGGTTGTACACGTTTACATTCCCACCAGTAATGGAGGAGGGTTCCCCTTTCTCCACATCCTCTCTAGCATGTGTTGTCATTTGTGGTTTTGATTTTAGCAATTTTGATGGGTGTAAGGAGAAATCTCAGGGTCGTTTTGATTTGCATCTCTCTGATGGCTAAGGATGTTGAGCATCTCTTTAAGTATTTCTCTGCCATTCTATATTCCTCTACAGAGCATTCTCTGATTAGCTCGATAGCTCATTATTTTAATTAAATTACTTGATTTATTGCTTTTTAACTACTTCAGTTCTTTATATATGCTGTATATCATATATAAAGAAAGCCCTCTGTCAGATATACGGTTGGTGAAGACCCTTCCCCAGTCTGTAGGCTGTAATTTTGTTCTGATGACAGTGTCTTTTGCTTTACAGAAGTTTTTCAGTTTCATGAGGTCCCATTTGTTGATTGTAAAGAATTGAGTTGGTATTTTGATGGGAATTGCATTGAATCTGTAGATTGCTTTTGGCAGGATGGCCATTTTCTCTATGTTAATCCTACCAATCTAGGAGCATGGGAGATCTTTCCATCTTCTGATATCTTCTTCAATTTCTTTCTTCAGAGACTTAAAGTTTTTTTTCAAACAGGTTTTTCACTTGCTTGGATAGAGTCACACCAAGGTACTTTATGTTATCTGTGGCTATTGGGAAGGGTGTTGTTTCCCTAATTTCTTTCTGGGCTCTTTTTTCTTTGGTATACAGGAGGACTTCTGATTTTTTTTTTTAGTTGATTTTGTATCTTGCCACCTTGCTGAAGGTGTTTATCAGCTGAAGGAGTTCTCTGGTTGAATTTTGGGGTTCACTCATGTATACTATCATATCATGTGCGAATAGTGACACTTTGACCTCTTATTTTTGGATTTGTATCCCCTTGATCTCCTTTAGTGGTCTTATTGCTCTGGCTAGGATTTCAAGCACTATGTTGAAGAGAAATGGAGAGAGTGGGCAGCCTTGCCTTTTCCCTGATTTCAGTGGTATTGATTTAAGTTTCTCTCCATTAAGTTTGATGTTGGCTATATGCTTGCTGTATAATGCCTTTACTAGGTTTAGGTATGTGCCTTGTATCCCTGATCTCTCCAGGACTTTAAAAATGAATGGGTTTTGGATTTCTTCAAATGCTTTTTTGGCATCTAAGGACATGAGCATGTGGGTTTCTTCTTCAGTTTGTTTATGTGGTGGATCACATTGATAGATTTCCGTATGTTGAACCACCATTGCCTGCCTCAGATTAAACCTACTTGGTCATGGTGGATGATTCTTTGATGTATTCTTGGATTCGGTTTGCAAGTATTTTATTGAGCATTTTTGCATCAATATTCATAAGAGAGATAGGTCTGAAGTTCTCTTTTTTTTGTTGGGTCTTTATGTGGTTTAGGTATCAAGGTGACTGTAACTTCATAGAATGAGTTTGGTAATGTTCCTTCTGTTTCTATTTTGTGGAATAGTTTGGAGAGAGAATTGGAGTTAGAACATCTTTGAAGGTCTGGTAGAGTTCTGCACTGAATCCATCTGGCCACGGGCCTTTTTTGGAAGGGAGACTGTTGATGACTGCTTCTATTTTCTAGGGGGATATAGGACTAATAAATCTTTCTACCTGATCTTGACTTAATTTTGGTAGATGGAATCTATCAAGAAAATTGTCCATATCTTTTAGATTTTCGAATTTTGTGGCGTATACGCTTTTGTAGTATGACCTAAAGATTGTTTCAATTTCCTTGGTGTCTGTTGTTATGTCCCCCTTTTCATTTCTGATTTTGCTGATTTGGATAGTTTCTCTCTGTCTTTTAGTTAATTTGGCTAAAGGTTTGTCTATCTTGTTGATTTTCTCAAAGAACCAGAACTTGGTTTCCTTGATTCTTTGAATAGTTTTATTTTTTTCTAATAGATTGATTTCATCCCTGAGTTTGAGTATTTCCAGCTGTCTCCTCCTCTTGGGTGTATTTGCTTCTTTTTTTTCTAGGGCTTTCAGATGGTCCATTAATTTGCTTGTATGAGATGTCACAAATTTCTTCTTGAAGGCACTTAGTGCTATGAATTTTCCTCTGAGTGCTGCTTTCATTGTGTCCCATATATTAGGTATGCTATACCTTAATTTTCTTTTTTTTAAGAGACACATAAAATTATTATCTTTTTTCTTATTAGTTACATTTTGTTAACACTCTATCCTGCTCCCTCATACTCTCCCAACCCTACCCTCCCTCCCTCATCTCTTCCCTGCCCCTTTCCAAGTCCAGTGCTAGGGGAGGACCTCCTCCCCTTTCATCTGACCCTGTTTTATCAGGTATCTTCAGGACTGGCTATAAAGGAGGCCTTGTTGGGCCTCCTTTTCTGTGGCCCAACAAGACTGCTCCTCCCTTGGTGGGGTGGGGAGGTCAAAGAGTCAGCCTTTTAGTTCCTGTTAGAAATAGTGCTTGTTCCCCTTACTATGGGAAACCAATTGGTTACTGAGCTACCATGAGCTACATCCCAGCAGAGCTTCTAGGTTATATCCATACATGGTCCTTGGTTGAGTGTCAGTCTCAGAAAAGACCCTTTGCCCAGATATATTTGGTCCTTATGGAGTTCCTATCCTTTCCACATCGTACTAACTCCCCCCATTCTTCCAGATGATTCCCAGTAATCTGCCGAACATTTGGTTATGACTCTTAGTATCTACTTTGAAACACTGCTAAGTAGAGTCTTTCAGAGGTCTTCTGCGGTAGACTCCTGTGATACATTCAAGGCACACCCCATTTGTCGTTTTAAATGAGGATTGATCATCTTACCCTGTGTCTGCTTTCTTGATTATCTTCTTTAGGTGTATAGATTTCATTATGTTTATCATATCTTAGGTCTCTATGAGTGAGGATATACAGTGTTTGTCTTTCTCCTTGTGGGATACTTCACTGAGAACTTTCTTTTCTAGATCCCACCATTTGCCTGAAATTTTCATGATTTCCTCTTTTTTGATTGCTGAGTAGTATTCCATTGTGTAAAATACCACAATTTCTGTATCCATTACTCCATTAAGGGACATCTGGGTTTTTTCCAGGTTCTGGCTATTACTAATAAAGCTGCTATAAACATGGTTGAGCAAATGTCCTTATTGTGTACTTGAGCAAATTTTGGGTATATACCTAGCACTGGTATAGCTGGGTCTTGAGGAAACAATATTCCTAATTGTCTGAGAAAGAGCCAGATAGACTTCCAAAGTGGTTGTATCAGTTTACATTCCCACTAGCAGTGGAGGAAGGTTCCCCTTTCTCCACAACCTCTCCAGCATGTGTTGTCACTTGCGTTCTTCATCTTGGCCATTCTGATGGGTATAAGGTGAAATCTCAGGGTCGTTTTGATTTGCATTTCCCTGATGCCTAATGAGGTTGAGCATTTCTTTAAGTGTTTCTCTGCCATTCGATATTTTATCAAGAATTCTCTGTTTAGCTCTGTTCCCCATTTTTAAATTGGATTACTTGCTTTGTTGCTTTTCAGCTTCTTTAGTTGTTTGTATATACTGGATATTAGCCCTCTGTCAGATAAAGGGTTGGTGAAGATGATTTCCCAATCTGTAGTCATTCATTTTGTTTTGATGATGGTGTCCTTCGCTTTACAGAAGTGTTTCAGTTTCATGAGGTCCCATTTATTGATTGTTACTCTTAGAGCCTGTGCTTGTTGATGTTCTTTTCAGGAAGTTGTCTCCTGTGCAAATGAGTTCTAGGCTGTTCCCCACTTTTTCTTTTCACAGATTTAGAGTATCTGGTTTTATGTTGAGGTCTTTGATCCACTTGGACTTTAGTTTTGTGCAGGGTGATAAACATGGATCTATTTTCATTTTTCTGCATGTAGACATCCAGTTGGACCAGCACCATTTGTTGAAGATGCTATCTCTTTTCCATTGAATGATTTTGGCTTCTTTGTCAAAAATCAAGTATTCATAGGTATGCGTGTTTATTTCTGGGTCTTCTGTTCAGTTCCATTGATCCTCCTTTCTGTTTCTATGCCAATACCATGCAGTTTTTATTACTATTGCTCTGTAGTACAACTTGAGATCAGGGATGGAGATGTCTCCAGATGATCTGTTGTTTTACAGAATTGTTTTGCAGATTCTGGGTTTTTTGTTTCTCCATATGAAGCTGAGAATCTTTCTTTCAAGGTCTATAGAGAATTGAGTTGCTATTTTGAGGGGAATTGCATTGAATCTGTAGATTGCTTTTGGCAGAATGGCCATTTTCACAATGTTAATCCTACCAATCCATGAGCATGAGAGATCTTTCCATCTTGTGATATCTTCTTCAATTTCTTTCTTCAGAGACTTGAAGTTTTTCTCAAACAGGTCTTTCATTTGCTTGGTTAGTATCACCCCAAGGTATTTTATGTCATTTGTGGCTATTGTGAAAGGTGTTGTTTCCCTAATTTATTTCTGGGCCCTTTTGTCTTTGGTATACAGGAAGGCTTCTGATTTTTTTTTTTGAGTTGATTTTGTATTCTGTCATTTTGCTGAAGTTGTTAATCAGCTGAAGAAATTCTCTGGTTGAATTTTTGGGGTCACTCATGTATACTATCACATCATGTACATATAGTGATACTTTGATCTCTTCCGTTTGAATTTGTATCTCCTTGATTTTCTTTCGTTGTCTTATTGCTCTGACTAGGACTTCAAGTACTATGTTAAAGAGATATGGAGAGAGTGGGCAGCCTTGCTTTGTCCCTGATTTCGGTGGGATTGATTTAAGTTTCTCTCCATTGAGTTTGATGTTGGCTATAGGCTTACTGTATATTCCCTTTACTATGTTTAAGTATGTGCCTTGTATCCCTGATCTCTCCAAGACTTTAAACATGAATAGGTGTTGGACTTTGTCAAATGCTTTTTCGGCATCTAAGAAGATGATCATGTGGTTTTTCTCCTTCAGTTTGTTTATGTGGTGGATTACACTGATGGATTTTCATATGTTGAATCACCCTTGCATGCCTGGGATGAAGCCTACTTTTTACCTTCATTTTCATTGAATTCTAAGAAGTCTTTAATTTCTTTCTTTATTTCTTCCTTAACTCAGCTATCATTGAGCACAAGTTGTTCAGATTCCATGTGCTTGTAGGCTTTTTGCTAATTCCATTGTTGTTAAGGTGCAGCTTTAGTCCATGGTGGTCAGATAGAGTACAGGTGATTATTTCAATCTTCTTGTATCTGTGACGCATGCTTTGTGACCAACTATATGGTCTATTTTGGAGAAGGTTCCATGAGGTGCTGAAAAGAAGGTATCAAGAAAGTATCCTCTTTTGAATTTGGCTGAAAAGTTCTGTAGACATCTATTAGGTCCATTTGATTTAGGACCCCTCTAAGTGCCTTTATTTCTTTATTAGGCTTCCTTCTAGTTGATCAGTCCCTTGGTGAAAGTGGGGTGTTCAAGTCTCCCACTATTAAGATGTTGGGATTGATGTGTGATTTGAGTTTCAATAAGGTTTCATTTATAAATGTAGGCGCTCTTTTATTTGGGGCATAGATGTTTAGAATTCTGATGTCCTCTTGGTGGATTTTTCCTTTGATGAGAATGTAGTGTCCCTCTACATCTTTTTTGATTAATTTTGGTTGAAAGACTATTTTATTAGATATTAGGATAGCTACCCCAGCTTGTTTTCTGGGTCTGTTTGTTGAAAAACATTTTTCCAGCCCTTTACTCTGAGTCAGTTTATCTTTGTTGCAGAGGTGCGTTTCTTGGATGCAGCAGAATGTTGGATCCTGTTTCCACACCCATTCTTTTAGTCAGTGTCTTTTTATTGGGGAGTTGAATCCATTGATGTTGATACATAATACTGACCAATGAACATTAGTTCCTTTTTATTGTGGAATTGGTGGTGTTACTGTGTTTCATTGCTTGTTTTTCTTTTAATTTTTTGGGGATTTTATCTGTATGCTAGGTTTTCTTGGGTGAATTTGTTTTCATTGGACTGGAGTTTTCCTTCTAGTATCTTCTGTAGGGCTGCATTGCTGTGTGGTTTGCATAAATTTAGTATTGTCGTGGAATGTTTTGTTTTCTCCATCTATGTTGATTCAAAGCTTTACAGGGTATAGTATTCTGGGTTGGCATCTGTGGTCTCTCAGAATCTGCATGACACCTGCCCAGGCTCTTCTGGCTTTCATAGTTTCTGATGAGAAGTCTGGTATGATTCTGATAGGTCTACCTTTACATGTTACTTGGCCTTTTTCTCTTGCTGCTTTTAATATCTTTTCTATGTTCTATAGATTTACTGTTTTGACTATAATGTGATGTGATATATTTCTTTTCTGGTCCAGTCTGGTGTTCTGTAGGCCTCTTGTATATTTATGGACATCTCTTTCTTTATGTTGGGAAAATTTTCTCCTATGATTTTCTTGAAAATATTTTCTGGACCTGGGAACCTGGAGTCTTCTTTTTCATCAACTCCTATTATTCTTAGTTTTCATGGCTTCCTTGATTTCTTGGATATTTTGTTTTTGGGACTTTTCTGATTTTACTTTTTTGAGAGAGAGAGAATTATCAGTTTCTGTGAGTGTATCTTCAGCACCAGAGATTCTCTCTTCCATCCCTTGTATTCTGTTGGTGATGCTTACCTTTGTGGTTTGTGATCTTTTCTCTAAGTTCTCCAGGTCCAGGGTTTTCTCAGTTTTTGTTTTCTTTATTGATTCTAAATCTGTTTTTATGCTTTGCTCCATTCCTTCATCTGTTTGAATGTGGATTCCTGTCTCTCTAAGATGGTCTCTATTATCTGTTCATTTACTCTCTATATGCCACTAATTGTATCTCTACTTGTGCCCCTATTTCTTTGGCTATATGTGCCTGTGTTTCTTTGAGAACTTTGTTCATTTCTTCTTTCTTTGCCTCCAATTGACTGGCCAAAACTTTGATGGATCTATTCAGTTCGTCTTTAACTATCTGAATTTGCATGGGTATTGCTCTGAGAGATTTGTTTGCTTCCTCTTTATGAGCCTCAAATAATTGGGTAAGCATAGCTTTAAAGTCATTTTCCTGTGCTTCTGATGAATTGGAGTATCTATCAATTTGGGGGGTTGCTGATGAAGCCATGGTGTTGGATTTCTGTTGGATGTTTTCTTTTGCCTACCCCTAGCCTTTGGCTTATCTGAAATCTTTCTTATTTGTTTCTGGTTTCTGCAGTTCAGACTGGTACTGTGTCTCTTTTCAGGAAGCTGAGAGAGGTCCTGTGACCTCAGCGTGTGTGTTGGTGCTTTAGCTGTACCTCTGGGAAGAAAGTCCATGAGTGCAAAAGGGCAAATAAAGGTGTGTGTGTGTGTGTATGTGTGTGTGTGTGTGTAAGTGTGTGTGGAAGTGTGCCTTGAGGGACAGAGTGAAAGAGAATGTTGAGCCCTTGAGTGTGTGGGAGGGGCTCTGCCTTGAAGGTTTTGGGGGTTTATTTGTGCATGCACTGTATATGTAGCAGGCGCTGGTGATATTCACCACACAATTTCCGGTATTTTTAATTACCTTAACTCCTCAGTTGGACCTGCAGTGCAGGGCTTCAATGTCCCAAGAGACCCTCTGTTTCCCACAGTGACTATGTGGGTGGGAGGGATCCAATGCCTGGCTTCTAGTTTAGAAGGACCCTGCATCTGGGTCTCTGCAGACACTCAAGGGCACACTCACTCTCAAGCAGGTCACATCGGCAAGGATCGGGGTATCCAGGCTCTCTACTCTCTGGTTCGGCCCTGCTTGGTCTAATGCAGGAGGCCTGATGCCCTCTTCCAGCTCAGTGCTGCTGCAGCTACCACGTTAGGAAGTCCAGCTGCAGCTGGAAACTGGGATGCGGATCCAGATGCCTTCTGGGAAGTCCTGGGGGCCCTCCACTGTGCTCTCCAGGAATGGAAGGCCCAGTGCCCACTGTGCCTAGTTTGTAAGGCTGGTCTGCTGGGGTTTGGTGGGTATGTAGCATGTTATCTGTCATCGATGGTTTGGGCGGGCCATACAGTGAGTGTCTGAGAGACCCTGCAGAGTCAGTATGGCTGCTAGCACAAGTGGGACTCTGGGAGGATGGAGCCCCAGATCTGGGACTCCAAGACACAAACAGCTGGCAGTTATGACTAAGGGGCTAGGAGCCCTGCCTCAGCCGCTGCAGACACCAGGCAGTCAGCTCTGACCTGAGAAATCTCGGCAAGATGGCTGTGCGAAAGAGGAGGGAAGTATCTTATGCTCCACCCACACCTCTCATGGAACATATTGAATGTAGGTAAGTCAGCATAGCACTCAGACACTTGTCTGCCAAGTTTATTTCAGCATT
This sequence comes from Meriones unguiculatus, assembly GCF_030254825.1. Classification (NCBI taxonomy): domain Eukaryota; kingdom Metazoa; phylum Chordata; class Mammalia; order Rodentia; family Muridae; genus Meriones; species Meriones unguiculatus. Next base: position 37,310,200 of record NC_083361.1, on the reverse strand, counting down.
ATTCATAAAATGCAAGATATTAAATCAGCCTGGATGCTTCTCAACAGATGAGTACATAAAGAAAACAGACCATCTGATATTTGGTGGTTTTACTTTCTTATGTATATTCTCATTTTTGGTATTTGCAATACAATCTTACAATTCTGAAAATTTCATTAAATGTTATACACAATGTGGTTTTAAACTAAATCATACAACTGATCATATGAAACTTTAAACATTGGATTCTATGTAAACTGTAAATTTCAGAAACCAAAGACTAAATTAAACAAATGCAATTCTTCTGTCCAGACTTCTCTTAGACCTATTTGAATTCAGAAGAAAAGCACATGGGGTCAATATATAAATGATGGAGTTGTCTTCAAGCTGAAAAAATTTAAATGCTATCATTCCTGAGCATGGAACAGGAAGTCATCATGTTAAGCTAAAGAGTCAGATTTGAGAAAGTCAGAATAATCACAGACTCAACCTTCAACAGAGTCTTGTATCTGTGTGTGTATAACACTCTGTGTGTGAGAGACATACACATTTTTACACAAATAAAATAGGACAAGCATTATTTGAGAATTGCAAGGGCCTTGAGGAAATGGGGATGGAGTAGCATGGAAATGGGAAACAGTATCATCATTGCCCGCTTACAATGGCAATGCAGATTCTAGAATGCAACCAAGAATGATGAGTAGGAAAACGACACATGAAGAGTTTTAACAGCACACTCAGGTTGTCTCCAGATTATTACCTGATTATAGAATATTCTGCACAAGCATTCTATACAGCCATTTCTGGAATGAAAAAAAAAAAGCAAAAAGCAATGTTGGAAAACAAAGAGGAAGTACAAGAAATGGGCCATTCCAAGGTATTGATGTGTGAGAACTGAAGTTCTAGGAGAGAGATCATGTGTTAGAACTAAATATTTAATGTAGTTTTTCATTAATAATATATCTGTTTGTGGAGTGATGAGTCATAATTAATATTTAAAATTATGCACCAAGGACTCTAATGCTCTCTGGATATTGATGAATTTTTTGAAAATTTTAATCTATTATTTATTACAATTTATTCACTTTGTATCCCAGCTGTGTCCACATCCCTATTCTCCTCCAATCCCACCCTCCCTCCCTATTCTCCCTCCATGCCCCTCTCCTAGACCGCTGATTGAGGAGGATCTCTTCCACTTCTATCTGACCCTAGCCTACCAGGAATTGACAGGACTGACTGCATTGTCTCTCTCTGTTACCTGGCAAGGCTACACACCCCAAGGGGAAGTGATCAGAGAGCCTGCCACAGAGTTCATGCCAGCGACAGCACTGATTCCCTTACTAGGGAACCCACTTGGAGACAAGCTCTGGGCTACATCTGAGCAGGGTTTTTAGGTCCTCTCCATGCACGGTCCTTAGTTGGTGTATCAGTCTGTGGTGATCCCACAGGGCCCAAGGGTATGTTTGGCTTGGGTTTTTGGTAGGTTTTGGGGGGGTATTGTTTATTTGTTTGTTTGTTTATTTGTTTGCACTGTTGGTCTGCTTTTTGAGCTCCTGTCACCTCCAGGTCTTTCATAAAATGTCATACATTCAATCAATATTTAACAGGTAAATGAACTGTGGTTCTGTGAGGACCAGGATGATTGTGGATATAGAGGTCTCAAACTTTCTGGATTTCACCTGACTATTAATTCTTCAGACACTGGAGACACAGGTTTTGTTTAGGTTTTCTGTACTTGTCACTGGTGTGACATATTCTTTAGCGTGAATGCTCTGTGGATCTCAGATGGAGCACACAAGAGGCTGCCTTTCTATCACATGGATTTGATGACACAATGCTCAGCTTGAAATCATTAGCATTTTTGTATGTCCCTCCTGAATTGATAATTTATCTTTCATTGTGGATCATCTAAGAAACTGCAATGATACAATGTCTAATGCTGTTCACATAAACAGATTTGTAAGATAGTTCTGAGACCAAATTGTCTCAAAATGGCTCTGCCTGGGGTATCAATGTCCACAAATTTGAATGATGTCATGGAACAAAAGAGTGAACTATTGTCATAGTTATTTATTACCTCATGTTTATCACACGGACTGTGGATTTCAGATGATGAGCTCCAGGAAAGAGAGTATCAAAGTTTCCTCCAGGATTCAGGAAGGACCTTGGGGGAAAAAGGAACCACGAATGTGCAAGTAGCCTCTCGCTTGCACAGAAAAATAAAAGCAGGTAGGAAGACGAGAGTGCCCACGTGATATGCTGATTTGCAAGACACTTTTCAGGCCACATTTCCCAGGCTTACAGTAGGACAAAGATGTTCACTTTGATTTTATTCTACTTGCTTCTGCATATTCCACTTCTCGTGGCCAGTTTCATTCCTTCCAGCTGCTTTTGGAGAGTGAAGCAGAATGAAGGAAAGGATGGAGATTTAATGACAGTTTGTTTTTTCTGCCTCAGGACAGTACATTTACCTGTGGAAAAAGAGTATTTCAGCAACATCCTGAATACACTGTAAGTGTTTTTGTATTTTCCATTTAAATACTGTCATGAGTATATCACATGGGGTCTGAAGATAAGGGATAAAGCATTGCTCTGAGTCCTCTTTGGTTCTCGCACAGTGAACACCAAGAAACAATTCCAAAATCTTTTAGAGATTCAATGCTGTTTATCACTTTAAATTACTCCATAGAGTGTTTTGTTTTTCCATTAGTTAGCCTCAGTATTATAGACCCAGAGGCTGAGTGAACACAGGGCTGTCTACCATGATCCACAGCAAACAGCTCTCCTGTTGACAGTTACCAAGCAGTGTAGCCAGTGTTGTCTTATAAAAAGATGCTCCACACTATTTCAATCAGTATCAACAAGAAAAAGTACAATTAAATAACCATAGAGGTGTGGAGACATTTTTCGGTCCCTCTATAGCTTTTAATACATGTGCTGGACCTGTAATGTTTGGGCCACGCCTAAGTACAGACAGCTTTCATATAGATGTTCAGTTACTCCCTGAAAGGCTCTGCATGTGGTCATTCATGTATTATGAACCATCATCAAGAATGGAAATAGGAGATCTGTCGGATATGAACTTTAAACATGTTCTTATACCTCCATCTTAACTTGTATACATACACAGCCACTGGCCTTTAAGTACTACAAAGCTCAGTTCTCCACTCTCTCTTTAGAGTAAAGAAGAAATGTTTGGACTGTAAATTTGTTTGAAAAGTGAGGCTGTCACTAATAGTGGTGACTACTTACTTCCCTTGTCACTTGCCTAAGTCACATTTGTGACATGTATAGTTAACAATACTTGACAATAGGAATAGAGTTTCCTAGAAGCTCATCTCTGCCATTATTGCAGAATGGTGTGTCTTCTCTCTTTGTGTCCAAGTTGTTTATTCTCTGACACTTATATCACTTATATTACCTCTTATGTTCCTCTTTCAGGAATTTTACAAACTGAAATTGCTTATTTTATCAATGTGGTTACTGTACACATTTTTGATTTTGTGGATTTCTGGTAGTTGTTTTCCAACACAGTACGTTGGACCACTAGGACACTCTGGCAACTAAAAACACTGATGTTTCTTAAGCATAGATAATGTTTGAGTCACACAATTTGTAGTCTCAAATTCCTGTTGTGTGTTACTGAAATTTTCAAAGACAATATTACTGCGTGATAATAAAGCATATTGTAAAATGTTCTAATTTTGTAGACAGACACCACAATGTACAATGTCTAAGTAGAAAATAAATTTTATTTAACTTTGCATGAACCATTCAAAAGAAAGGAACATGATTGATATTTATTGGTCAGATGATATGAAAAGACTAGGAAGAGACAGGATAAGTTATAATTTTCATAAAGAGAAAGAAAAATGTTATGTTATATTCCAACTGAATTTTACCCATTTTTTTAAAAAACATATCATACAGATTTCCTACCTCTTTTACTCTTTATATCCTATCATTTTAAAGACATGGAAAATTGGCACATACAAACCTCCCTGCAATTTTCAGAAGTTACTATTTCTCAGTAGGGTGATAATGTTCTGTTGGTGTAGCTGGAGTCAGTAAAAAGATATTTTTATGTGAAAATATATTGCTCAGATGTATCAAGCATGAATCCTATCCCCTTGTAGAAATGCAATAGTTGCAGGACACTGAGAAGCTTGTGCATACCCTTAACCTGTTCATGCATATCTGGAGAAGGAATATCTGTGAGCATTTGAAGCCAGACTAGACTAGAGAAAAACACATTCAAAAAGCATAGGATGAATTACATTCATAATGGATTAATGAGCATTGCTTATGTCCACACACAAAGATGCATATAGAAATATATATTTCAAAATCAAGGTATTTGATTATTCATTTTACCTCCCAATCATAGATCCTCCTTCCTCTCCTCTTAATCCCACCCTCCCTCCATTTTCTTCATCCACCATCCTCCATTCCTCAGAGAAGGGGAGACCCCTACTAACACACCAAAGCTTGTCAAGTCTCATCAGGACTGAGCCTGTTCTTCACTGGCCTAAAAAAGCAGCCACAACAGGAGAAAGTGATCAAAAGCAAGAAAGAGAGTCCATGTCAGAGAGAGCCACTGGTTCCCTTAATATGGAACCCACAAGAAGCCTGAGCTTCTCATGGGCTACAACTCTGCACGGCATAGGTCCTAGCTATACATGGTCCTTCTCTGGTGCTTCTGTTTCCTCAAGCCTGTCTGAGCCCTGGTTATTTGGCTTGGTTGGTCTTCTTGTGGACCTCCTGTCACATTCAGGTCCATCTATCTCTCCCCCGACTTTTCCACAAGACTCCCTACAATTTAATCAATGTTTGGCTGTGGGTCTCTGCATCAGTTTTGATCCACTGATGGATGGATCCTGGCAGGGAACAGCTATGCTAGGGTCAGTATGGACCAATCATTGCTCTCACATTTACTAAATCCCTGCACCCTCTTTACCCCTGCACTTCTTGTAGGGTGGATAATTTTTGGAACAAAGGTTTTTTGGGTGGGTTATTTTTCCCCCACATAAGGATTCTGTGTCCAGTAGCATGAATCTCAGGTAGAGTCAAGTCCATGATTTCCCAAAATCCTACCCTGTCTTACTTCTCCAGCCTGGTAGAGAGAGATGACTCCACCCATGGTTTCTCTTCTCTCAACAGGTCCTCTCTCCTCCCACCCCAACTTTCCCAGTGGCTGATCTCTACATTCTACACTCCCTCTCCTACCTTCCTTCCTCTCCAGCATCTTCTACAGTCTATTCTATTTTCCCTTCTAAATGAGATTTAAGAATCCTCACTTGGGTCCTACTTGTTACTTATTTTGTTTGGGTCTGTGAAGTGAAGTATGTTTATCCTGTACTCTATGGCTAAAATCTGCTTATGAGTGAGTACATACCATGTGTGTCTTTCTGTGTCTAGGTTACCTCACTCAGGATTATCTACTTCCACTCATTTGCCTATACATTTCATCATTTCCTTGTGATTAGAAGGTGAATCATATTTCATTGTGTAAATGTAGCACAGTTTCTTTTTTATTTTTATTTTTTATTATTTGTTACATTTTATTAACTCTGTATCCCAGCTATATCCTGATCCCTCATTCCTACCCAAACTCTCCCTCCATCCCTCATCTCCTCCCTGTCCCTTTCCAAGACCACTGATTGGGGAGGACCTCCTCCCCTTTCATCTGATCCTGTATTATCAGATATCTTCAGAACTGGCTGCAAAGTCCTCCTCTGGTAACACAGTTTCTTTATTGATTTTTTGGTTCAGGATCATCTAAGTTGTCTCTGGATTCTGGCTATTACGAATAAGGCTACTATGAACATAATTGTGCACATGTCCTTGTCCTATGGAAGAGCATCTTTTGGGTATAAGACCAGGAAAAGGATAGATAGGTCTTCAGGTAGAGCTTTTTCAAGTTTTCTCAGAAATTGACAGATGATTTCCAAAGTCAGACATACATCTTTTTAAAAATACCTCGATGCTGTGTGATTTACTGGAAAATAAATCATTGAAAATATTTTCTGCTTCCAAAGATAAATTACAAAGATATCAATATAAGGATAGATATGAAGGAATGTGTTAAATATATTTCCCACAATTATAATCAATTGTTAGTACAGCAGCAAATGTTGCCTTCATCAGTCATTCTTGCACTACCCCAACAATTTCAGTTAATTTTAAAATAAATGCATACACATCATGTCTATTTTTCTTGTTGCTGAATAATTGTGAAATGAGTGCTGTTTGATTAAAGCCTATGCCCTTGTGTTTACCTTCTGAGCAATCACTCAATAAACACAGACTGAAAACACTGTCAAAGGTGTTTGTTTATGGAAGATGAACTCTCATGAAATTTTTTAGCTTTTGCAAGCTTCCAGATCCTTACATCATCCCAAACTCACTACACAGGACATTAGATCCAAATTTTTGGCGTGGGGTCCAATATCAACAAGTATGGAATAGTCATTATATTGACTGCAAATTTTCATATAGAGATTTCTGAACATAATGATTATTGTACCCTTTTACAGAACACCAGCTGAAAACCAACAGTTTGCTCTAGCCTTGGCTTTTTCAATGGATGAAATCAACAGAAACCCTGATCTTTTGCCAAATAAGTCCTTAGTATTTCAATTACCACATTGCCAAAGCTTGTCACAAATATACAGTCTCATTCCTCTTTCTGAACAAAATCATAATTTTATTTCTAATTATGACTGTGGCCAAGATATGAAGTGTAATATATTCCTTATAGGACCAAATTGGGCAGCATCTCTGTTATTTCAGACTCTCATGTGCCACTTCGCATCTCAGCAGGTGAGATTTTGTTGGGTGGAAATTAATGAAATTGTCTGCATTGGTGGTTTTAACGAGGTATTAAAAAGCGTGTAAAGAAAAGGCTGGCTTTAATGGCCATATGTCGGTCTATGTAGTTCAAAGTATTATTCAAAGAATCGATGGGGTTCCTATATTTCCTTGTGTGAAATGGGGATAAAGGAAGAAGTAAAAGCTTAGGAGAATTTCTAGAACTGTTTCCAAGTTCTTAGAAGTGCATGCTTCCTTATGCTGCTTTCCATGTCCTAGGCTCTTCAGCTTACTTATGGACCTTACCAACTTATCCTGAGTGATCATGAACAATTTCCCTATCTGTATCAGATGGCCCATGGGGATTCATCTCTTGTTCTGGCCATGGTCTCCTTCTTACTTTACTTCAGCTGGAACTGGGTTGGGCTAGCCATTTCAGACAATGATCAAAGTATCCAATTCCTCTCATATTTGAGAACAGAGATGGAAAAAAATACAGTCTGCTTGGCCTTTGTGAACATGATCCCAGGCAACACACAGCTATACATGTCAAGAGCTGAAGTGTACTACAACCAAATCATGACATCATCTGCAAATGTGGTTATCATTTATGGTGACACAGACAGTACTCTAGCTGTGAGCTTCAGAATGTGGGAATCTCGAGGTATACAGAGAATATGGGTCACCACCTCACAGTGGGATGTCACTACAAGTCAGAGAGACTTCACACTTGACTCATTCCATGGGAATCTTGCTTTTGCACAACACCATGGGAAGATTTCTGGTTTTAAAAATTTTGTCCAGACATTGAACCCTCTCAAATACTCAGACAAGTATCTGGCAAGGCTGGAGTGGATGTACTTCAACTGTGAAGACTCAGCAGCTAACTGTAAGACACTGAGGAACTGCTCATCCAATGCCTCATTGGAATGGCTAATGGAACAGACATTTGACATGGCCTTTAGTGATAGCAGTTATGACTTATATAATGCTGTGTATGCTGTGGCCAATGTCATTCATCAAAAGCTTCTTCAACAGGTAGAAGATCAGCTGATTGACAATGGGAAAGGACATGAATTTAGCTCCTTGAAGGTAGTGTTCCTTTCTTTGAGTGATACCTGGTCACATCAATCCCATAGATTTTAAGGATCTCTTAGAGTGGACTAGGAAATGTTCCCCCCAACACACTACATTTCTAAGCATGTTTTCTTCTGACAAAGTAAGTCTAGAGATTTGACAGTTCTCTAATACAAATGCAGTGGAATCGAATACACTATTTTTCAATGAAAATTAGTGATTCTGCCACAGAGCTCCTGAATATAATCACACCTGTACTAATATTAGAGACATAATATGTCCTTCCTCATTATTCTTCTCTGTGATGAGAAGATGGGTGTTTGGTCACTAATTTCAAATTTTGTGTTAATAAGTTAAAAAGATGGTTTTCTCTACTTATTCTGTCCCAGTTGTAGTCTCTGAGGACCTTCCTCAAAGACTGAGAGTAATTACACAGAGAAGAGGTTCAGTTCAGTGCATAGATGTATGTTCATTTGTTTGAATGTGTGTTTCTCACTGTGTATTTTTGTTTCTATATGTGTATACCTGTTGTGTGTGTGTGTTTCTGTCCTGCTGACTCTCTGTTGTCTGTCTGTGGATGCGAGCCAAAATGTGTCTGTGTGTCAATGTTTCTCATATATATATATATATATATATATATATATATATATATATGTATGTATAGACAGAAAAACGTTGTGTGTCTGTTTGTCTGTCTATCTTTGTATATTGTATTTTTCTTTGTGTCAATGTCTCCGTGGTACGTCTGTCTATTTCACTATGTCTCTCAGGGTGTATTTGTCTGTGCACAACTCTGCATGTGTTCTATGTGTTTCTGTACTCAGATGTCTGTTTGGGTTGCATGTGTCTGTATGTGTGTGTCTGTATGTTCATGTGTGCCTAGGGAGGTATGCTGCTATGTCTCTGCATAAATGTATGCCTATATTATTTGTGAATCTCTGTATGGATGTGACTTTCTCTGTGTCCACATATCTGTCTGTTTGTGTGTGTTGCACATGTATGTTTGCTGTCTACATGAATGTCTATGATTGAGTTTCTGAGTTTCCTTTCAGAGAACTAAAATTCTGCAAACATTAGAATGAATTAATTTATCATTTTGCTTTCATTGAGATTTTCCCCCAGGATACCTTCAATTAATTTATCTTTCACATGGAAATACAATACATTTTCTCACACTAAGGAAGAACATACAGACTACAGAATGGTGCCTGTCTTTTAGAAATACTTCTTCCTGAGAAAGACCCACTGCACTAGTACTGTTGGAGACAAAATGAATATGAACTGAAAAGAAAAACTGCAGAAAGAGTATGACATCTTCCACATTAGGATTTTCCAACATGGCTGTGGACTTACTGTGAAGATAGTAAGTTTAGCCCATATTTTTCACATGGTCCACAGCTCCAGTTGTCTCATGACTTGATAGAGGGGGCCACAGGAAATAGACAGGTGGGCCTTAAATAACTGTACTGAATTCTATCACATAGCAGTAAATGATGTGTGTTCAGTGGTTCCATTTATGCTTTCTTCTAACTTAAAAAAATGAGATAAATTGTTACATAAATAACCTACTTCTAGCTTCCTATATTTATGTTACTTATTTTATTATTTGGATGTGATATTTTTATTTCTTTGCAGATTTTAAACGTGCAACACATACAGGATATTTAATAGTCTCCGAACTTGTTTTATTTTTTAGTAAGAATATAAAACTATTTTTGATCACTCATTGATATCATTTCCTGGAAAATCCAATGGGCATTTTAATCTTCATGTGGGATCCTGGAGAGTGTGTTTTGGGAGCTATTTCTAACATGGACTTTGTTGCCTGCATATGGATCACTTCCTCCAGGAGCACTGCCTTGCTTGGCCAAATGGAGGAGAATATGCTCAGTAAGATTGTGACTTGATGTGCTGAGTAGGGTTAGTATGGAGAAAGGGGACTCCCATTTTCTGGAGGGGGGAAGTGAGAGTGCACAGTGGAAGAAGAGGGAGGAGGGACTCAGAAGTGAGAAGGGAGTGGCATCCTTGGAATGTAAACTAAATAAGCTGAAATAAAATTAAAAAATATCTCACCAAGAGAAAACTAATAGATGAAGACAGGTGAAAAAGCTTGAAGATTATACATAAGTATTAGAAAATCAAAGTATGACAGAGATAAAAAAGTACAGAAGATTTTAAAACATAGGAGACGAAGAGGTTATGATTAAAAGATCAAATTTACAGACCATGGGCACAAGAGGAGAAGGACACCCTCAAGTTATCAACACAATATCCAGCTAAATGCAGTGGTAGTTTTTCAGTGAAATATGTCACCCTCACGATAAAATAGTCATTTAAATACCAAACACTCAACATCAGAAAAGAAAGACCCATTGACAAATTTAACTTTAAAATTATTTTGTAAGAAAGATATAAAATTGGAGTCTACAGGACAGAAGACTGTGTTATACAAAGGCCAATCTGTATAACAGCAGATTCTACTATGGACATCCTTAAAGGAGGAGAGTAACAGTGATATATTTCAAACTTTTAGAGACATCACTGCCAATAGTAATTGGCAAAAACAGTAATTATACCCAGCAACATTATTGGTCATAATAGAAGGATACAGAATAAAGTTCAATAATGAGCAGAAGTACAGGAATTCATAACCACTGAAAGAGCACTATGAAGGATGCTAGAATATCCTCTTCACAAGATGAACAAAAGATATCACAGGAACATATAGATAGCACTGAAGTCCAGAGAAAAACAACTATTAGAAAAGAGGAACCCTCCTCCACTGGTTATTCATATAAACACTTTACAACCACTTTGGAAATCAATCTGGAGCTTCCTCAGAAAATTAGGAATAGTGCTACCTCAAATCCAGGTATACCACACTTAGGCATATACCCAAAAGAGGGCCCACCATTCCATAAGGACAGTTGCTCAGCCATGTTTCTAGCAGCTTTATTCATAATAGCAAGAAGCTGGAAACAACCTAAATGTCACTCAACTAAAGAATGGATACAGAAATTATGGTATATTTACACAATGGAATACTACTCAGCTATTAAGAACAAGGAAATTATGAAATTGGCAGGCAAATAGATGGAACTGGAGAGATCATCCTGAGTGCGGTAACCCAGAGCCAAAAATACACATATGATATATACTCACTTATGAGTGGATTGGCCGTAGGATAATCATGCTAAAATCGATGGCCATAAAGAAGCTAAACAACAAGTAGGACCCTAAGGAAGAATCTTAACAAGAACTAACAGGATAGACATCAGAAGTAGGAAAAGACAAGGAACAGGACAGGAGCCTTCCACAGAGGACCTCTGAAAGACTCTACGCACCTGGGTGACAAGGGAGATACTGAGACTCATAGCCAAACTTTGGGTAGAATGCCAGAGGAATTCCAAAGGGACAAAAACAGAGCCAAAATACCTGGGCTCAGGGGGACCTGCAAAGAAAGACTGATACTCCAACTAATGTACATGCATAGAGAAGACCTAGACCCTCTGTTCAAAAGAAGCCCATTGGCTACTCAGCTTCCAGGTGGGTTCCCTTGTAAAGGGAAAGGGCTGTCTCTGACATGAACTCAGTGGCTGGCTATTTGATCACTCCCCCCCTGGGGAGTGTAGCCTTGCCAGGCCATCAAGAAAGATGATGCAGCCAGCCCTGATGAAACCTGATAAGCCAGGGTCAGATAGAAGAGAAGGAGGTCCTTCCCTATGAGGGGACTGGAGAAAGAGCATAGGTGGAGAAGAGGGAGGGTTGATGGGCTGGAAGGAGACAAGGGAGAGGGATGTAGCAGATACAAAGTGAATAAATTGTAATAAATAAAATTAAAATTTAAAAAAGAAAAGTATCATATATTGCAATAGCAACAAATAGACAATATTTACCAAATAATTTTCAATAATAATTTAATGCTAATGATCACATTCTCTAATAAAAATCCACATACAACAAGAATGGTATAATAAAACAAAAGAAAACAAACATTCCTTTGTTACATCCATGGGGAAAAATGTTATTTATAAACCTAGAGAGAATGAAAGAACAACCACTTTGACGGACATGGATGGAATAGTTTTTGACTAAACACCTATCAAGAGAACTCAACAACACAACAGAATGGTCAGTCTCTGCAGCCAAGTCGACTTGTTCCAGGGTTGCAAACATGGCTCAGCAAAAGCAGATCAGTTTAATGAGATACTTCACATTAATACACTCTAGGAAGCCACAAATGACATAAGGTACCTCGGAGTAACCCTAACCAAGGAAGTCAAAGACTTGTATGAAAAAAATTTCAAATCTCTGAAGAAAGAATTAGAAGAAGATATGAGAAGATGGAAAGATCTCCCATGCTCATGGCTTGGTAGGATTAACATAGTAAAAATGGCCATCTTACCAAAAGCAATCTACAGATTCAATGCAATTCCCGTCAAATTACCAACACAATTCTTTACAGACCTGGAAAGGAAAATTCTCAACTTCATATGGAATAACAAGAAACACAGAATTGCTACAACAATCCTCTACAATAAAAGATCTTCTGGAGGTATCTCCATCCCTGATCTTAAGTTGTACTATAGAGCAACAGTTTTAAAAACTGCATGGTACTGGCATAGAAACACAATGGTGGATCAATGGAACCGAACAGAGGACCCAGAAATAAACCCACACACTTATGGACACCTGATATTTGACAAAGACGCCAAAACCATACAATGGAAAAAAGATAGCATCTTCAACAAATGGTGCTGGTCTAACTGGATGTCTACATGTAGAAAAATGAAAATAGATCCATACTTGTCACCCTGCACAAAACTGAAGTCCAAGTGGATCAAAGACCTCAACATAAAACCAGACACATTAAATCGGCTTGAAAAAAAAGTGGGAAATACCCTAGAACTCATTGGTACAGGGGGAAACTTCCTGAACAGAACACCAACAGCACAGACTCTAAGAGCAACAACCAATAAATGGGACCTCATGAAACTGAAAAGATTCTGTAAAGCAAAGGACACCGTCATCAAAACAAAGCGACCGCCTACAGATTGGGAAAGAATCTTCACCAACCCTTTATCTGACAGAGGACTCATATCCAGTATATATAAAGAACTAAAGAAGCTGAAAAGCAGCAAACCAAGTAATCCACTTAAAAAATGGGGAACAGAGCTAAACAGAGAATTCTCTGTAGAGGAATACCGAATGGCAGAGAAGCACTTAAAGAAATGCTCAACCTCATTAGCCATTAGGGAAATGCAAATCAAAACAACCCTGAGATTTCACCTTACACCCATGAGAATGGCCAAGATCAAAAACTCAAGTGACAACACATGCTGGAGAGGTTGTGGAGAAAGGGGAACCCTTCTCCACTGCTGGTGGGAATGTAAACTTGTACAACCACTCTGGAAATCAATCTGGCGCTTTCTCAGACAACTAGGAATAGCGATTCCTCAAGATCCAGCCATACCACTACTGGGCATATATCCAAAAGAGGCTCAAGTACACAAAAAGGACATTTGCTCAACCATGTTTGTAGCAGCTTTATTTGTAATAGCCAGAAGCTGGAAACAACCCAGATGCCCCTCAACTGAAGAATGGATGCAGAAATTGTCGTACATCTACACAATGGAATATTACTCAGCAATGAAAAATAAGGAAATCATGAAATTTGCAGGTAAATGGTGGGATCTGGAAAGGATCATCCTGAGTGAGTTGTCTCAGAAGCAAAAAGACACACATGGTATATACTCACTCATATAGACATACAACGTAGGACAAACCCACTAAAACCTGTGCATCTCAAGAAACTAAGCAAGAGAGAGGACCCTAACTAAAACGTCCAATCCCCATCCAGAAAGGCAAAGAGGATGGACATCAGAAGAAGAAGAAAACAGGAAACAACCTAGGAACCTACCACAGAGGGCCTTTGAAAGCCTCTGCCCTTCAGACTATCAAAGCAGATGCTGAGCCTGATGGGCAACTGTTGGGCAGAGTGAACGGAATTTTAGGTAAGAACTGGGAAATAGTAAGAGCTGGAGAGGACAGGGTCTCCACAAGGAGAGCAACAGAACAAGAAAATTTGAACATAGGGAACTTCCCAGTGACTCATACTCCAACCAAGGACTATTCATGGAGATAACCTAGAACCCCTGCACAGATGTAGCCCAGGGCAGTTCAGAGTCCAATTGGGTTACATAGTAATGTGAAGAGGGACTGCCTCTGACATAATCTGATTGGCCTGCTCTTTGATCACCTCCCTCTGGGGGGGGGGTGCAGCCTTACCAGGCCACAGTAGAGGACAATACAGCCACTTTTGATGTGTACTGACAGACTAAGATCAGAAAGGAGAGGAGAACCTCCCCTATTAGTGGACTTGTGGAGTGGCATGCAAGCAGAGGGAGGAGGGAGGGTGGGATTGGGATGGGAGGAGGGAGGGGCTTATAGGGGGATGCAGAATGAATAAAGTGTAATTGATGAAAAATTTAAGAAAAAAAGGGAAAAAAAATAATTTAAGAACCTTAAATGACTTTCAAAATTGGAGGAAAACATGGAGTTAGTCAATTGGCATGGAGCACGTCTCGCCCCTGGGGGCAATGGTCTCCTGAACCTACTCAGACCTCGGACACCACCACTGCTAGTTCTAGAACTGACGCAGGATGTTCCAACGAGGGGTTAAGGCTTCTCATAATATTTCCTATAAGCCCACACCTGTTTGTCTATATCCCCCATTTTTATTCATTATTAGCCAGATAGAGCCAAGTAATTGTGGTAATGATACTCGCTTTTTTTTAAACCCCAATGCTAGTAAAGTTAGGTATGCCCTGGTTACTCGCATGCCTCACTGGGTGCCTGTGCCCATTGATGCCCCTCACGCTATGACTCTCTTCAGACAGAAAAGGGATCTTGGAACTACAGCCACCATTGTTACTACCATCTCATTGACGGCTGTTGAAGCTACCACCAGGGCATTAGCCATGAGTCATACTGGGCAGACTGCTCAGACCCTGAATAATCATTTAGCCAATGTAGCTCATGCCTTAGTTGTACATAAAGGAATTAATGCTCAACTAAAAGGAAGCTTGATGGTGTTCAATCAGAGGATTGACCTCTTGCAGGAGCAAATTGATACCCTATGGCAAATCGCTCAACCTGGCTGTCAATGAAAGTATGCTGGACTTTGTGTCACTAGCATACAACATGAGAATTTTTCCTGTGCTGCAAATCTGTCTAAACAACTGTAGAGCTATATTTTAGGTACTTGGACTGGAGAATTCGATACTACGATGGAGCAGCTGAGAGTGGCCATTGTCACAGTAAATTCTACCGGAGTGGACGCAGGACTAGCCACAGGATTATCAACATGGATTGCTGCATCCATGAATCATCTGAAGGAATGGGCGGGCATGGGAGTGTTAGCAGGCCTTCTGGTGTTGGTCTCCTTGGTTTGCCTGTGGTATATATGCAAGATTAGAGTCTCACAACAGTGTGATGCAGCCATGATCATTCAGGCCTTTACAGCCATTGAAGCAAGACATTCTCCCCAAGCATGGTTGGATACCATAAAAAGCTAAAATGATACGCTCAGGATGCGAGGCTAAGCACTGCACTCAGGGTCAGCCGCTTTGGACCCAGAGAAGAGCATGTCTGATTGCATGCGGGTTGATGCCCCAGGTCCTGCCTCTGAGAAAAAGGTATCGGACGGGTCCGATGCTCTTTGGGTGGATGACACCTAAATGAACATCTGTACAAAGTCCCAATTTATTTCTAATATCAGAGATCAGACCTCTACACTTGCCTGATGCGTCTAAAACAAAAAGGGGGAACTGTAGAGAGCTGCAGAATGCTATGCCTTAAAGATGGAGCTGGTTTCCGCCTTCCACCTTCCCGATGGTGAGTGCTCTCTGTCAGGAACAACTCCACATTTGGTTAAGGCCGAGGATCTGGCTTGCTTCCATGTATGTGGACCTATATGCATTGCCCCCGTGGCACGCCTGGGTTGGCTACCCAGAGGCTATTTAAGCTGTGGGCTGGCTTTCCCCGGGGTCCGAGGATTGTTCAATGTTCCTGAATAAACTGCATTAAAAAAAAAATACACTCTAGGATGAAATGGCATCACTATCCAAAAACATGCATAAAGGGCATTTGAAGAAGTCATCATATATTAAGAGTTTAAAAACAAACCATCGAAACCTGACAGAGTAAAAAGAATGTTAATTGACAGAGTAAGATGTTCTATGGCAACCAGGTTGACAGAATTGTACTAGTAGAAGGGATAGCGATTTTTTTTTTTTTTTTACTTATTGTTGTACCCAGCCACTTTGCTGGAGGTGTTGTTCAGCTGTAGACATTCTCTGTAGGGATTTTTGTGGTCTCTTATGTATACTGTCATATCATCTGTGAATACTTTAACTTCTTCATTTACAATGTGTATCTCCTTGATCTCCTTTAGGTGTCTTCTTGCATAAATAAAACTTCAAGTACTATGTTGAATAGATTTGGAGAGAGGAGACAGCTGTGTCTTGTGCCTGGTTTAGTGGAATTGCATTAAAGCTCTCTCCATTTAATTTGATAATGGCTGTTGGCTTGCTGTATATTGCCTTTATTCTGGTTAGGTATGAACAGGATGGAATGACAGAAGATCATCCTGAAGGAGGTAACCCACACCCAGACAGACAGACATGATATATACTCCTTGTTAGTGGAATTTATCAGGACAGGATATACATACTACAATGCACAGACCTAAAGGAGACTAGTAACAAGGAGGACCAAGGGAGGATGCTTAAACCTCACTCAGAAGGTGAAATAGAGTAGACAGCAGAAGGGGCCAAAGAGAGGAAAGAAGGCAGGAGAGAAAGCACAGAAAGAAATGAGGTGGAGATCAGACCTGAAGAGAGCACAATGGGGGAGGTGGCTGGAGGAAGAAGAGAACGCATGAGGTGGGGTCTCTCTGTGACAAGCTGGAGAACTAAGATAGGCTAGAGTTCTGAGAAGATGTAGGGGTGACCAACTGAGACTCCTAGTAACAGGGGTCATGGAGACTGAAGGGAAGTGTGCCTGTATCCCAGATCTTTCCAAGACTTTAAACATGAAGGCACTTTGGATTTGTCAAAGGCTTGTTCAGCATCTAATGAGATAATCATGTTTTTTCTTTCTAATATTTTATATAAATGGTGGATTTCATCGATGGATTTTTGTATATTAAAACATCTCTGCACCCCTGCAATGAGGCCTACTTGATCATGGTAGATGATACTTTTGATGGGTTCTTTGATTCAGGAAATAAGGGCATTTTTTGTTTGTTTGTTTGTTTTTTGTTTCTTTTTGGTTGTCTCTCTTTCTCTCTCTCTCTCTCTCTCTCTCTCTCTCTCTCTCTCTCTCTCTCTGTGTGTGTGTGTGTGTGTGTGTTTAGACATTGTTTCTCAATATTGCCTTGGCTGTCCTGGACTTGCTTATCAGACCAGGCTGGCTTCAAACTCAGTGCCTTTTGTCTGCCTCTGTCTCCCTGAGTGCTAGGATTACAGGCCTGTGCCACCATGTCCAGCTTGGTTTCTGAGTAATTTATTGGGTATTTTTGCATCAATGTTCATAAGAGAAATTAGTCAAAACACTCTTTCTCTTTCGAGTCTTTGTAAGGTTTAAATATTTGGTGACCGTGTCCTCACTGAATGAGTTTTGACAGTGTTCCTTCTGTTTCTGGTGTGTGGAATATCTTGAGGGGTATTGCCATTAGCTCTTCTTTGAATGTCTGATAGAATTCTGATTGAAAACCATCTAGCCCTGGGCTTATTTTGGTTGGGAGACTTTAAATGGATGCTTCTATTTCTTTAGGGGTTATTGGGTTACTTAAATGTTTTTTACCTGATTTTGAGTTAATTTTGGTAAGTACACTATCTAGAAATCATCCATTTCATTTAGATTATGTGGAGTACAGGATTTTGAAATAAGACCTAATGAGTCTATGGATTTCCTCGGTGTCTGTCCCTCTTTTCTTTTGTGATTTTGTTAATTTGGATACTGTCTTTCTGCATTTTAGTTAGTTTGGCTAAAGGTTTGTCAAGCTTTTTTATTTTATCAAAGAACTAGATCTTGGTTTCATTGAATCTTAGAATAGTTTTATTTGTTTCTAATTGATTGATTTCAGCCCTGAGTTTGATTGTTTCCAGCTATCTACTACTCTTTGGTCTATCTGCTCCTTTGTTTTTTTTTTCTAGGACTTTTAGGTGAGCCATTAAGTTGCTTGAATGAGATGTCTCAAATTCCTCTTGAAGTAACTTAAAGCTATGATCTTTCCTCTTAGCACTGCTTTCATTGTGTCTCATAAGTTTAGGTATGTTTTGCCTTCATTTTCATTGAATTCTAGGAAGAATTTAATTTCTTTTTATTTCTTCTCTGACCCAGAAGTCCTTTAGTAGCCAGTTAGTCAGTTTCCATGTGTGTGTAGGCTTTTTGCTATTTCTCTGGTTGAGGTCCAGCTTTAGTCCATGGTGATCTAATAGGATAAAAGGGATTATTTCAATCTCCTTGTATCTGTTGAGGCTCGCTTTGTAACCAACAACATGGAATATTTTGGAGAAGGTTCCATGAGGTGCTGAGAAGAAAGTAAATTCTTTTGTGTTTGGGTGTAAGGTTCTGTAGATGTCTGTTAGGTCTATTTGATTCATGACCTCTATTAGAGTTATTGTTTCTTTGTTTAATTTCTGTTTTGTAGACCTGTCCTTTGTTGACAGTAGAGTGTTGAAGCCTCCCACTATTAATGTGTGGGGATCTATGTGTGGTTTCAGTTTTATTAATGTTTATTTTACGAATGTGGGTGCCCTTGTATTTGGGAGATAGATATTCGGTATTATGATATCTTCCTGGTGGAATTTTCCCTTGATGAGTATGAAGTGTCCTTCTTCATCTCTTTTGATTATTTTGGTTGAAAGCCTATTTTATTAGATATTAGAATGGCTACTCCTGCTTGCTTCCTGGGTCCATTTGCTTGAAAAACCATCTTCCATCCCTTTACCCTCAGGTAATGTCTATCTTTGTGATTTAGGTGTGTTTCTTGTATGCAACAGATTGTTGGGTCTTCTTTACACATCCATTCTCTTAATCTGTGTTTTTATTGGAGAAATGAGTCCATTGATTTTGAGAAAGATTAATATCCAATAGCTGTTAGATCCTTTGATTATGATGTTGGCTATGGTAGTGTGTTTGTGTGCTTGGCTACTTTTTGTTTTTGCTGTACAGAGGTTAATTATTTCCTGTGTTTTCTTGAAAGTAGTTTTCTTGGGTTGTATTTTTGATTCTAGTGTCTTCGGTAATGCTGGATTTGTGTGTAGGTGTCGTTAAAAATTATTTTGTTGTTGAATATCTGGTTTTCTCCATCTATGAGGACTGAGAGTTTTGCTGGTTATAGTAGCCTGGGCTGACATCTGTGTTCTGTGAGTGTCTGCATATCTGTCCAGGCCCTTCTGGCTTTCATAGTCTCTGCTGAGAAGTAGGCTGTGATTGGGATGGGTTTGCCGTTTTATGATACTTGGCCTTTCTATCTTGCAGCTTTTAGTATTTTTTCTTTGTTCTGTGTAGTTACTGTTTTGATTATTGTGTGGTGGGAGGGTTTTCTTTTCTGCTCTAATTTATTAGGTATTCTGTAGGCCTCTTGTAATCTTATAGGATTCCCCTTTAAGTTAGGGACATTTTCTTCAATCATTTTGTCGAAAATATTTTCTGGGCCTGGGAGGAGAGAATCTTCTTGTTCCTCTATTCCTATTATTCTCAGGTTTTGTCTTGTTATGTTGTCTTGGATTTCTTGGATAATTTGTGTCAGGAATTTTTTTAGATTTATTATTTTCTTTGAAGGATACATCCATTTCTTTCATTGTATCTTCCACACCTGGATTCTTTCTTCCATCTCTTGTCGTCTGTTGGTTTTGCTTACCTCTGTAGTTCCTGTTTTCTTTCCTAAGGTCTCCATCTCCATGATTTCCTCCTTTTGTGTTTTCTTTAATTTTTCCAATTCTATCTTCTGATCTTGAACCATTTTGTTGATTTCCTTTCCCTGTCTGGCTGTATTTTCCTGTTTTTCCTTTAATTACTGCACCTGTTTGTTTGAACATTCCTGTTTCTTTTATTTCTTTCAGTGATTTAATCTTTTCCTTTCTGAAAGCCACAAACTGTTGGCTGCATCATCCTATATTTTTTTACTGATGGTCATAATCTGTTTTACTCTATCTTCCTCTAATTCTTTATACATTTTATTTGCTTCCTCCATTAACCTCTTCATAAGCATTGATGTAAGGTCATCTTCTTGAATTTCACTTACGTTAGGGTGTCCAGAGCTACTTGCCCATGGATGACTGGGTTCTGTGGATGCCATATTGCTTTGCCTTTTGTTGGTTGTGCTTTTACATTGGCCTATACCCATCTGGCTGTCTCAGGTGTTGTCTGTTAATTTCTGGTGCCTACTGTATCCTGGGGTGGGGAGAATCCCCTTGGCAGGGTTCTGAAGGAGATCTCCTCAGCTTTTTGGGTATGGTCAACTGAATGGTGGTGCTTCTCAGGAATTGTCACAGTTCACCTCAGGCATATGGACCTGTGTGGTAACTGTGGTGTTCCAGAAGGCTCTCCTCTCATCAAGAGAAGACCTGGAGATGGCTGCCGTGCTGCTGGGTTTCTTGCTCTGAATTTAGTGAGCTGCAGCTGCTGCTCTTAAGGTGTATTTGTTGGGTGCAGCTCTCTTGAAGAACCAGGGAGTCCCATAGTTTCATCAGTTTAGATAGGGATAACTGGTTGCACCTTGGAGCATTACCTGAGGGCTGCTCTAATGGCTCTCAGGCTTTTATAGGTCTGGGGTTGCAGCTGTGTGTCCCTGTGCCCTATTGGTAATCAATGGCAGGTGAGCAAGGCACTTATGCCTGCAATAAAAGGTTAGAGCCTAGAGCCTGTGTGAACCCAGAAAGTCTTCTGGATCTACATGTCCTGAGCATTAAACCTGATGATCCCCCCCACTGTTGGGTTTCCTCCCGACAGGGACACCCAGACTGTGCTTTGGGGACCACAGTTCTGTCTGGGATGGCGCGTAGAACATGCAGGCAAACCCATGTATGGCTCCACCTTGCTGTCAATTTGGTGAATGAGCATCTGCCAACACTCGGTAACTTTTCGTGAGAACAATTTCAGGGTGGCAGTGTCAGCTGAATGCTCTGAGGTCAGACATGCTCTTCCTCTCACTATGGGTTTCCACCTGACAGAGAAACTCAATCTCTGTTGCTCTGGGGTCCACAGTTCTATCTGGGGCAGGGAGTCAGGTGCACAGGCAGGACTCTGTCCTGGCACCTGTGTTCCCAGCTCTGGGCTGGTTGCTGGGCACCCGCTGGATCCAGGTCTTTTCCAGGGATTGTTTGGGTGACCTAACATCAGTCCCGAGCATTTCCTGCACTGTGGGCTTTTCTCTTGACAGGAAATCTCTGTCTCTGCTGTTGTGGGACCCACAGTTCAGTCTGAGACAGTGATCAGAGCACCCCAGCTTGTGGCTCTGGGCTGAATCAAGCGCCTGGTGGAACAGGGACCTCTTCTGAGGTTAGCTTATTGAGTTGAAACTGACTGAATCCCACACTGTGGGGTATCCTCTCACCTGGAAAACACAATCACTGGTGTTTTAGGACCTAGAGTTCTGTCTGCTGGTCACTGTGCAGATACTACTGTTTTGCTGGTCAGAAAGAGTGTCCTCCTGGTACCACCATCTTGGATCCAAACTACAATTATTTTGTAACAAGTAAAATTGGAGTCTGCAGGACAGAACACCTTGTCATAGAAAGGCCCAATTTGTATAATAGCAGCTTCCACTATGGACATACTTAAATGAGGAGAGTAACAGTGTTATATTTCAAACCTTTAGAGACATCACTACCAACCACAGTAATGATATCCAGCAATATCATTATACTGGTCGTAATAGAAGGATACAGAATAAAGTTCAATAATGAGCAGAAGTACAGGAATTCATAACCACTGAAATAGCACTATGAAGGATGCTAGAGGATCCTCTTCACAAGATGAACAAAAGATATCATAGGAACATACAGATAGCACTAAAGTCCAGAGAAAAACAGCTATTAGAAAAGTATCAAATACTGCAATAACAACAAATACATAATATTTACCAAAAAAAATTTAATAAAAATATGTGGGGTTTGAGGTGTGATTTCAGATTTAGTAATGTTTCTTTCTCAAATGTGGGTACCATTGCATTTGGGTCATAGATGTTCAAAACTGATATATCATCCTGGTGGATTTTTTTCTTGAAATCATGGAGTGCCATTCTCCATCTCTTTTGAATAATTATGGTTGAAATTCTATTTTATTAGGTAGTAGAATGGGTACTCCTGCTTGCTTCTTGGGTCCTTTTGCTTAGAATAATTTTTCTTTTTTTTTTTTTCAATGCAGTTTATTCAGGAACCTTGAACAATCATCTGACCCAGGGGAAAGCCAGCCCACAGCTTAAATAACCTCTGGGTAGACAGCCCCAGCATGCCACGTGGGCAATGCAGATAGGTCCACATACATGGAAGCAAGCCAGATCCTCAGCCTTAGCCAAATGTGGAGTTGTTCGTGACAGAGAGCACTCACCATTAGGAAGGTGGAAGGCGGAAACCAGTTCCATCTTTAAGGCGCAGCATTACGCAGCTCTCTACAGTTCCCCCTTTTTGTTTTAGACGCATCAGGCAAGAGTAGAGGTCTGATCTCTGATATTAGAAATAAATTGGGACTCTGTACCAATGTTCATTTAGGTGTCATCCACCCAAAGAGCATCAGACCCATCAGATACCTTTTTCTCAGAGGCGGAACCTGGGGCATCAACCCGCATGCAACCAGACATGCTCTTCTCTGGGTCCAAAGCGGCTGACCCTGATTGCAGGTCTTAGCCTCGCATCCTGAGCGTAACATTTTAGCCTTTTATGGTAGCCAACCATACTTGGGGAGAATGTCCTGCTTCAATGGCTGTAAAGGCCTGAATGATCAAGGCTGCATCACACTGTTGTGAGACTCTAATCTTGCATATATACCACAGGCAAACCAAGGAGACCAACACCAGAAGGCCTGCTAACGCTCCCATGCCCGCCCATTCCTTCAGATGATTCATGGCTGCAGCAATCCATGATGATAATCCTGTGGCTAGTCCTGCGTCCACTCTGGTAGAATTTACTGTGACAATGGCCACTCTCAGCTGCTCCATCGCAGTATGGAATTCTCCAGTCCAATTACCTAAAATATAGCTAGACAATTGTTTAGATAGATTTGCAGCACAGGGAAAATTCTCATGTTGTATGCTAGTGACTCAAAGTCCAGCATACTTGCATTGACAGCCAAGTTGAGCGATTTGCCATAGGGTATCAATTTGGTCCTGCACGAGGTCAATCCTCTGATTGAACACCATCAAGCCTCCTTTTAGTTGAGCATTAATTCCATTTTGTACATCTAAGGCATGAGCTACATTGGCTAAAAGATTATTCAGGGTCTGAGCAGTCTACACAGTATGACTCCTGGCTAATGCCGCAGTGGTAGTAGCTCCAACAGCCACCAATGAGATGGCAGTAACAATGGCGGCTGTAATTCCAAGATCCCTTTTCTGTCTGAAGAGAGTCATAGCGTGAGGGGCATCAACGGGCACAGGCACCCAGTGAGGCATGCGGGTAACCAGCTAGTAAATTTACTAGTATTCCAGCATTGGGCAAAAAAGCAAGTATCATTACCACAATTACTTGGCTCGATCTAGCTAATAATGAATAAAAATGGGGGATATAAACAAACAGGTGTGGGCTTATAGGAAATATTATGAGAAGCCCTAACCCCCTTGTTGGAACATCCTGCATCAGTTCTAGAACTAGCAGTGGTGGTGTCCAAGGTCTGAGTAGGTTCAGGAGACCATTCCCCCCAAGGGCGTGACGTGCTCCATGCCAATTGACTAACTCCATGTTTTCCTCCACTTTTGAAAGTCATTTAAGGTTCTTAAATTATTTTTCCTTTTTTTAAAAAATTTTTCATCAATTACACTTTATTCATTCTGCATCCCCCCATAAGCCCCTCCCTCCTCCCCCCAATCCCACCCTCCCTCCTCCCTCTGCATGCATGCCACTCCCCAATTCCACTGATAGGGGAGGTTCTCCTCTCCTTTTGATCTTAGTCCATCAGTTCACATCAAAAGAGGCTGCATTGTCCTCTACTATGGCCTGGTAAGGCTGCTCCCCCTCAGGAGGAGGTGACTAAAGAGCAGGCCAGTCAGTTCATGTCAGAGGCAGTCCCACTTCACATTACTCTGTAACCCAATTGGACTCTGAACTGCCCTGGGCTACATCTGTGCAGGGGTTCTGGGTTATCTCTATGAATAGTCCTTGGTTGGAGTATGAGTCTCTGGGAAGTTCCCTGTGTTCAAATTTTCTTGTTCTGTTGCTCTCCTTGTGGAGACCCTGTCCTCTCCAGCTCTTACTATTTCCCAGTTCTTACATAAAGTTCCATTCACTCTGCCCAACAGTTGCCCGTCAGGCTGAACATGTGCTTTGATAGTCTGTAGGGCAGAGGCTTTCAGAGGCCCTCTGTGGTAGGTTCCTACGTTGCTTCCTGTTTTCTTCTTCTTCTGATGTCCATCCTCTTTGCCTTTCCAGATGGGGATTGGACATTTTAGTTAGGTTACACTCTCTTGCTTAGTTTCTTTAGATGCACAGGTTTTAGCGGGTTTGTCCTATGTTGTATGTCTATATCAGTGAGTATATACCATGTGTGTATTTTTGCTTCTGGGACAACTCAGTCAGGATGATCCTTTCCAGATCCCACCGTTTACCTGCAAATTTCATGATTTCCTTATTTTTCATTGCTGAGTAATATTCCATTGTGTAGATGTACCACAATTTCTGCATTCATTCTTCAGTTGAGGGGCATCTGGGTTGTTTCCAGCTTCTGGCTATTACAAATAAAGCTGCTACAAACATGGTTGAGCACATGTCCTTTTTGTGTGCTTGAGCCTCTTTTGGATATATGCCCAGTAGTGGTATGGCTGGATCATAGGGAAGCAGTATTCCTAGTTGTCTGAGAAAACGCCAGATTGATTTCCAGAGTGGTTGTACAAGTTTACATTCCCACCAGCAGTGGAGAAGGGTTCCCCTTTCTCCACAACCTCTCCAGCATGTGCTGTCACTTGAGTTTTTGATCTTGGCCATTCTCATGGGTGTAAGGTGAAATCTCAGGGTTGTTTTGATTTGCATTTCCCTAATGGCTAGTGAGGTTGAGCATTTCTTTAAGTGCTTCTCTGCCATTCGGTATTCCTCTACAGAGAATTCTCTGTTTAGCTCTCTTCTCCATTTTTTAAGTGGATTACTTGGTTTGCTGCTTTTCAGCTTCTTTAGTTCTTTATATATACTTGATAAGAGTCCTCTGTCAGATAAAGGATTAGTGAAGATTCTTTCCCAATCTGTAGGCGGTCGCTTTGTTTTGATGACTGTGTCCTTTGCTTTGCAGAAGCTTTTCAGTTTCATGAGGTCCCATTTATTGATTGTTGCTCTTAGAACCTGTGCTGTTGATGTTCTGTTCAGGAAGTTGTCTCCTGTACCAATGAGTTCTAGGGTATTCCCCACTTTTTTTTCAAGCCGATCTAATGTGTCTGGTTTTATGTTGAGGTCTTTGATCCACTTGGACTTCAGTTTTGTGCAGGGTGACAAGTATGGATCTATTTTCATTTTTCTACATGTAGACATCCAGTTGGACCAGCACCATTTGTTGCAGATGCTATCTTTTTTCCATTGTATGGTTTTGGCATCTTTGTCAAATATCAGGTGTCCATAAGTGTGTGGGTTTATTTCTGGGTCCTCTCTTTGGTTCCATTGATCCACCATTGTGTTTCTATGCCAGTACCATGCAGTTTTTTAAACTGTTGCTCTATAGTACAGCTTGAGATCAGGGATGGAGATACCTCCAGAAGATCTTTTATAGTAGAGGATTGTTTTAGCAATTCTGGGTTTCTTGTTATTCCATATGAAGTTGAGAATTTTTCTTTCCAGGTCTGTAAATAATTGGGTTGGTAATTTGATGGACATTGCATTGAATCTGTAGATTGCTTTTGGTAAAATGGCCATTTTTACTATGTTAATCCTGCCAAGCCATGAACATGGGAGATCTTTCCATCTTCTCATATCTTCTTCTAATTCTTTCTTCAGAGATTTGAAATTTTTTTCATACAAGTCTTTGACTTCCTTGGTTAGGGTTACTCCGAGGTACCTTATGTCCTTTGTGGCTATTGTGAAGGGTGTTGTTTCCCTAATTTCTTTCTCAGCCTTTTTGTCTTTTGTATACAGGAGGGCTACTGTTTTTTTTTTTCTTTTGTTTTTTTTTTTTTTTAGTTAATTTTGTATCTGTGCACTTTGCTGAAGGTGTTTATCAGCTGTAGGAGTTCCCTGGTAGAGTTTTTGGGGTCTCTCACGTATACTATCATATCATCTGCAAATAGTGAAAATTTGACTTCTTCCTTTCCAATTTGTATCCCCTTGATCTCCTTCAACTGTCTTATTGCTCTAGGAAGGACTTCCAGAACTATGTTGAAAAGATATGGAGAGAGTGGGCAGCCTAGTCTTCTCCCTGATATCAGTGGGATTGCTTTAAGTTTCCCTCCTTTTAGGTTGATATTGGCTATAGGCTTGCTGTATATTGCCTTTACTATGTTTAGATATGTGCCTTATATCCCTGATCTCTCCAATACTTTAAACATGAATGGATGTTGGATTTTGTCAAAGGCTTTTTCAGCATCTAGGGAGATTATCATGTGGTCTTTTTTCCTTTCATTTTGTTAATATGGTGGATCACATTGATGGATTTCCATATATTGAACCACTGCTGCATACCTGGGATGAAGCCTACTTGGTCATGGTGGATGATATCTTTGATGTGTTCCTGTATTCGGTTTGCGAGTATTTTGTTGAGTAGTTTTGCATCATTGTTCATAAGGGAGATTCACCTGAAGTTCTCTATTTTGGTTGGGTCTTTGTGAGTTTTAGGTACCAAGGTGACTGTGGCTTCATAGAATGAGTTTGGTAATGTTGTTTCTGTTTTG
Organism: Meriones unguiculatus; assembly: GCF_030254825.1. Lineage (NCBI taxonomy): Eukaryota > Metazoa > Chordata > Mammalia > Rodentia > Muridae > Meriones > Meriones unguiculatus. The sequence goes on along the minus strand of NC_083361.1, from coordinate 37,283,244 downwards.
AATTTGTGGAATAGTTTGAAGAGAATTGGAGTTAGCTTTTTTTTGAATGTCTGGTAGAATTCTGCGCTGAAACCATCAGGTCCTGGGCTTTTCTTGGATGGGAGACTTTCGATGACTGCTTCTATTTCTTTGGGGGATATAGGACTATTTAATTGCTTTACCTGCTCCTGATTTAGCTTTGGTAAGTGGAATCGATCAAGAAAATTGTCCATTTCATTTAAATTTTCAAATTATGTTCCGTATAGACTTTTGAAGTAAGTCCTAATGATTGCTTGGATTTCCTCAGTGTCTGTAGTTATGTCCCCCTTTTCATTTCTGATTTTGTTGATTTGGATGGTGTCTCGCTGCCTTTTAGTTAGTGTGGCTAAGGGTTTGTCTATCTTGTTGATTTTCTCAAAGAACCAGCTCTTGGTTTCATTGATTCTTTGAATTGTTTTATTTGTTTCTAATTGATTGATTTCAGCCCTGAGTTTGATTATTTCCAGCTGTCTGCTCCTTCTTGGTGTGTCTGCTTCTTCTTTTTCTAGGGTTTTTAAGTGAACCATTAAGTTGCTTGAATGAGCTGTCTGGAATTTCTTCTTGAAGGCATTTAGTGCTATGAACTTTTCTCTTAGCACTGCTTTCATTGTGTCCCACAAGTTCGGCTATGTTGTGTCTTCATTTTCATTGATTTCTAGAAAGACTTTAATTTCTTTCTTTATTTCTTCCCTGACCCAGCTGTCATTTAGTAACAAGTTGTTCAGTTTCCATGTGTGTGTGTAGGCTTTTTACTATTTCTGTTATTGTTGAGGTCCAGCTTTATTCCATGGTGGTCAGACAAGATACAAGGGATTATTTCAATCTTCTTGTATCTGTTGAGGCTTGCTTTGTGACCCACTATATGGTCTATTTTGGAGAAGGTTCCAGGAGGTGCTGAGAAGAAGGTAAATTCTTTTGTGTTTGGGTGTAAGGTTCTGTAAATGTCTGTTAGGTCCATTTGATTCATGATCTCTGTTAGAGACATTGTTTCTTTGTTTAATTTCTGTTTAGTTGACCGGTCTTTTGTTGACAGGGGGGTGTTGAAGTCTCCCACTATTAGTGTGGGGGGACCTATGTGTGGTTTAAGTTTTATCAATGTTTCTTTCACAAATGTGGGTGCTCTTGTATTTGGGGCATAGATGTTCAGGATTGTGATGTCTTCCTGGTGGAATTTTCCTTTGATGAGTATGAAGTGTCCTTCCCCATCTCTTTTGATTAATTTTGGTTGAAAGACTATTTTATCAGATATTAGAATGGCTACTCCTGCTTGCTTCTTGCGTCCATTTGCTTGAAAAGCCGTCTTCCATCCCTTTACCCTCAGGTAATATCTATCTTTGTGACTTAGGTGTGTTTCTTGTATACAACAGATTGCTGGGTTTTGTTTACACATCCATTCTGTTAGTCTCTGTCTTTTTATTGGAGAATTAAGTCCATTGATATTGAGCGAGATTAATGACCAGTGGCTGTTAGATCCTTTGAATTTGATGTTGGCTGTGGTCATATGGTTGTGTGCTTGGTTGCTTTTTGTTTTACTCTAGTGGGGTTATTTATTTCCTGTGTTTTCTTGAATGTAGCTAGCTTTCTTGGGTTGTATTTTTCCTTCCAGTGTTTTCTGTAATGCTGGATTTGTTTGTAGGTATTCGTTGAAATTTGTTTTTGTCATTGAATATCTTGTTTTCTCCGTCTATGAAGACTGAGAGTTTTGCAGGCTATAGTAGCCTGGGCTGACATCTATGTTCTCTTAGGGTCTGCATGATATCTGTCCAGGCCCTTCTGGCTTTCATAGTCTCTGCTGAGAAGGAGGCTGTGATTGGGACGGGTTTGCCATTTATGATACTTGGCCTTTCTATCTTGCAGCTTTTAGTATTTTTTGTTGTTGTTGTTCTGTATACTTACGGTTTTGATTATTATGTGGCGGGAGGATTTTCTTTTCTGATCTAATTTATTGGGTGTTCTATAGGCCTCTTGTATTCTTATTGGCCTCTCCTTTAAGTTGGGAAAATTTTCTTCAATGATTTTGTTGAAAATATTTTCTGGGCCTTGGTGCAGGGAATCTTCTTTTTCCTCTATTCCAATTATTCTTAGGTTTTGTCTTTTTATGTTGTCTTGAATTTCTTGGACGGTCTGTGTCAGGAATTTTTAGATTCAATATTTTCTTTGACAGATACATCTATTTCTTCCATTGTATCTTCCACACCTGAGATTCTTTCTTCCATTTCTTGTAGCCTATTGGTTATGCTAACCTCTATAGTTCCTGCTTTCTTCCCTAAGTTCTTTCTCTCCACAATTTCTTCCATTTGTGTTTTTTTTTTTTAATTTTTCCAATTCTATCTTCAGGTCTTGAGCTATTTTGTTGGTTTCCTTCCCCTGTCTGACTGTATTTTCATGATTTTCCTTCAATTCCTTCAGCTGTTTGTTTGAACAATCCACTGTTTCTTCTATTTCATTCAGTGATTTAAGCATTTCCTCTCTAAGGGCCACATACTTTTTGGCTGCAGCTTCTTCTATTTCTTTTTGTATTTTATTTGTTTCCTCTGTTATCATCTTCTTGAGCATAGATGTTAGGTCGCCTCCTTGAATTTCATTTATGCTGGGGTTTCTAGGGCTATTTGCCCCTGGATAAATGGGTTCTGGAGATGCCATAATGCTCTGGCTTTTGTTGTTTGAACTTTTACGCTCTCCTCTACCCATTGGGCTATCTTAGTTGTTTGAATTTAGTTTCTGGTTGTTCCTGGACTGTTGTAGTGGAGAGATCCCTTTCGCAGGAAGATGGTTTTTCCTCAAGGAAGCCTTCCCAGCTTTTTGGGTATAGTTCTTGGATGTCTGGTGTTTTTCAGGAGTTGCTACAGCTCACCTCAGGCATAGAGACCTGGGTGGTAACTGTGGTCCTGATTAGTCAATAGGGCTCTCCTCTCACCTGGAGAAGTCCTGGAGACAGCTGCCCTCCTTCTGGGTTTCTTGCTGTAAATTTAGTGATCAGCTGCTGTAACCTGTGTGTCCCGTGGTTTGGTCAGTTTTGTTTAGGATAACTGGTTGCCCCTTGGAGCAGTATCTGGGGGTTGATCTCAGGGTTCCTGGTCTTTTGTAGGTCTGAGGTTGGGGCTCTGTGCCCCAGAACCCAAGAGGTAATCTGTGGTGGGTGAGTACTGCTCTGGTGTCTTGGGGCACTCAGTTTTGTCTGTAAGGAGTAGTTGGTACCAAGCAGGCTGTCAGAGCGTGCGCCCACCTGCTAGTCTGCGGGAGCTGAGTTTCCAATCACTCTGTGCTCCCTGTTTGGGCCCAGATCTGTGATGGCTGGCCGTACTCACCTGTTTGAGAGCTGCAGTCTGCTAGACTTTCCCTAGGTGACCCCAGCAGCATGGTTTCTTCCTTCTCTGTGGGGTCCTCTCTGGACAGGGGTTCCCAGTCCCTGTTGTACTGGGGCAGACAGCTTGTCTGTACCGCTGAGCTGAGCGCACAGCTCTCTGTGTGCGGCAGGAGCTCGGCTGTGATGGCGGCTTAGACCTTCCCGGGAAAGACTGGGTGACCCGCGATCAGACCCGCAACCTTGCTTCCCCGTGGGGTCCCCCCGCGACTGGGACTCCCAGTCTCAGGTACCCTTGTGCCCACAGATCAGCCTGGGAAAGTGGCTGAGACACCCCCGCTTGCAGCTCCAGCCCGGAGACCCAAAGCCTGCATTACCCGGGATTTCTTCCGGGTTCTGGCTGGGTAGCCGTGAGTGGACCCGACCGATTCCCACAACGTGGGAGCCTCCCCTCACCTGGGAAACATGATTGATGTAGTTTCAGGGCCCAGAGTTCAGTCTCCTGGTCTCTGCACAGAGAGTGCTGTCCTGCTTCTCAGACTCGGGGTTCTCTCGGCGCCACCATCTTGGATCCCCCTAATTCTTTATGCATTTCATTTACTTCCTCCATTAACGTCTTCATTAGCATGGATATAAGGTTATCTTCTTGAATTTCACTTATGTTAGGGTGTTCAGGGCTACCTGCCCCTGGATAACTGGGTTCTGGGGATGCCACGTTGTTTTGCCTTTTGTTGGTTGTACTTTTTCGCTGGCCTCTACCCATCTCTCTGTCTCAGGTGTTGTCTGTTAATTTCTGGTGCCTGCTGAGTCCTGGAATGGGGAGAATCCACTTGTAGGGGTTCTAAAGTTCTCCTTTGCTTTTTGGGAATGGTCAACTGAATAGTGGTGCTTCTCAGGAATTGTCACAGTTCACTTCAGGTGTATGGACCTATATGGTAACTGTGGTGTTCAGGAAGGCTCTCCTCTCCTCAGGAGAGGTCCTGGTGATGGCTGTCCTGCTGCTGGGTTTCTTGCTCTGAATTTATTGAGCAGCAGCTATTGCTCTTAAGGTGTAATTTTTGGGTGCAGCCCTCTTGAAGGACCAGGGATTCCCAGTTTTGTCAATCTAGCTAGGAATAACTGGTTGATCCTTGGCACAGTATCTGAGGGCTGCTGTAATGGCTCTCTGGCTTTTGTAGGGCTGAGGATGCAGTTGTGTGCCCCAGTGCCCTAGGGGTACTCAATAATGGTGGCTGAGCACAGTGCTCCTGCCTGCAGTAGAAGGCTAGAGCCTAGAGTCTGCGTGAATCCAGAAAGTCTTTTGGTGCTGGGTGTCCTGAGCATTAGTCTTGATGATACCCCCGTTGTGGAGATTCCTCCTGACAGGGACACATAGTCTTTGCTTTGGGGACCGCCCTTCTGTCTGGGATGGCAAGTAGAACCCACAGGCACAGACGCGTTTGGCTCTGCCTTTCCAGCCTTTGGGAGTCTGCGTCTGCCTAAGCTCGGTAAGTTTCCCGAGACCTTTTTGGGGTGGGGGTGTCAGCTGAGTGCTCTGAGATCAGACCAGTTGTTTCCCTCCCTGTGGGTTTGAACCGGACAGTGAAAACACAGTCTCTGGTGCCCTGGGGCCCACAGTTCTATCTGAGGCTGCAAATCGGGCACACAGGCAGGGCTCTGTGCCGGAGCCTAGATCCCTGGCTCTGGCTCTGGGCTGGCTTCTGGGTGCCCAAGGAACCTGAGTCTTTTCCAGGGGATGTCTGGGTGGCCTAAGGTCTGTCCCAATACTTTCCTGTACCGTGGGGTTATCTCTCAACTGGAAATTTCAGTCTCTGATGTTGTGGTGTGCACAGTTCAGTCTGGGACAGTGACCAGATCACGCTGGCGTGTGGCTCTGGGCTGGTGGCCAAGCATCTGGCAGAACCGGATCTCTTCCTCGGTTTAGCCAGGTGAGTTAAAGCTGATTGAATCCCCCACCGTCGGGTATCCTCTCACCTGGGAAACACAATCACTTGTGTTTTTTGGCTGCAAGTTCTGATTGCTGGTCACTGTGCTGATCCTGCTGTGCTGCTGGTCAGAATGAGAGTCCTCCTGGAGTGGCCATCTTGCCCCACCTCACCCATACTTCCTTTTATTTTTTTTTTTTGATTTGTAATATATTTTACTAGTGGTTTTAGAATTTCACATGTGTTTTGATCAAATTTGCATATAGTCCAACTCTTCCAAAGTCTACCACCTTCTCTACCTACACAACATTGTCATTTAAAAAACAAGACCAATTATGTTGCTTTCCAAATATTCTTGGAAACATAGTCTTCCCAGGAGTGTCGCTAATTTTTTATTTTATTTTCATTTTTTATTTTTATTATTAGTTATATTTTATTCACTGTATCAAAGCTATAGCCTGCTCCCTCACTTCCTCCCAATACCACCCTCCCTCCCTCATCTCTTCCCTGTCCATTTCCAAGTCCATTCACCTGACCCTGTTTTATCAGGTACCTTCAGGACTGGCTGCAATGTCCTCCTCTGTGGCCTAGCAGGACTGCTCCTCCCTTGGCGGGTAGGGAGGTCAAAGAGCCTGCCATAGAGTTCATGTCAGTAATAGTCCCTGTTTCCCTTACTAGGGTATTCCCCCTTGGTTACTGAGCTACCAGGGGCTACATTCAAGCAGAGGTTCTAAGTTGTATCAATACATGGTCCTTGCTTGGAATATCACTCTCAGAAAAGACCCCCGTGCCCAGATATATTTAGTCCTTGTGGAGCTCCTATCCACTTCATGTCATACTAACTCCCCCTTCTTTCATATGATTCCCTGCACTCTGCTGAAGGTTTGGTTATGAGTCTTAGTATCTGCTTTAAAACACTGCTAAGTAGAGTCTTTCAGATGCCTTCTGCCATAGACTCCTATCCTTTTACTTGCTTTCTCCTACCTCCAATGCACATCCCATTTCTTTTTCTAAGTGAGGATTGATCATCTTACCCTGAATCTTCTGTCTTGTTTATCTTCTTTAGGTGTATAGATTCCATTATGTTTATCCTACCTTATAGGTCTATATAAGTGAGTATATACTATATATGTCTTTCTCCTTCTGGGATATCTCACTTAGAATGATCTTTTCAAGATTCCACCATTTGCCTGCATATTTCATGATTTCTTTGTTTTTGATTGCTGAGTACTATTCCATTGTGTAAAAATACCACAATTTCTGTATCCATTCCTCCACTGATGGACATCTGGGTTGTTTTCCAATTCTGGCTATTACAAATAAAGCTGCTATAAACATGGTTGAGCAAATGTCCTGGTGGTGTACTTGAGCAAATTTTGAGTATATGCCTTGGAGTAGTATAGCTGGGTCTTGAGGACACATGATTCTTAATTGTCTGAGAAAGCACCAGATAAATTTCCAGAGTGGTTGTACCAGTTTACATTCCCAACAGCAATGGTGGAGGGTTCTCCTTTCTCCACATCCTCTCCAGCATGTGTTGTCATTTGAGGTTTTGATTTCAACAATTTTGTTGGGTATAAGGAGAAATCTCAGGGTCCTTTTGATTTGCATCTCTCTGATGGCTAAGGATGTTGAGCATCTCTTTAAGTATTTCTCTGGCATTCTATATTCCCATTTGTTGATTGTAAAGAATTGAGTTGGTATTTTGATGGGAATTGCATTGAATCTGTAGATTGCTTTTGGCAGGATGGCCATTTTCTCTATGTTAATCCTAGTTAAACTTTTGGGGTTGCTCACGTATATATCATATCATCTACGAATAGTGACACTTTGACCTCTTCCTTTTTAATTTGTATCCCCTTGATGTCCTTTAGTTGTCTTATTGCTCTGGCTAGGATTTCAAGCACTATGTTGAAGAGATATGGAGAGAGTGGGCAGCCTTGCCTTGTCTCTGATTTCAGTGATATTGATTTAAGTTTCTCTACATTGAGTTTAATGTTGGCTATATGCTTGCTGTATATTGCCTTTACTAGGTTTAGGTATGTGCCTTGTATCCCTGATCTCTCCAAGACTTTAAACATGAATGGCTGTTGGATTTTGTCAAATACGTTTTCGGCATCTAAGGACATGATCATGTGGGTTTCTTCTTCAGTTTGTTTATGTGGTGGATCACATTGATAGATTTCCGTATGTTGAACCACCCTTGCATGCCTCGGATCAAACCTACTTGGTCATGGTGGATGATTTCTTTGATGTATTCTTGGATTCAGTTTGCAAGTATTTTATTGAGTATTTTTGCATCAATGTTCATAAGAGAGATAGGTCTGAAGTTCTCTTTTTTTGGGGTCTTTACGTGGTTTAGGTATCAAGGTGACTGTAACTTCATAGAATAAGTTTGGTAATGTTCCTTCTGTTTCTATTTTGTAGAATAGTTTGGAGAGAGAATTGGAGTTAGTACTTCTTTGAAGGTCTGGTAGAGTTCTGCACTGAATCCATCTGGCCAGGGGCCTTTTTTGGAAGGGAGAATGTTGATGACTGCTTCTATTTTCTCCGGGGATATATAGGACTATTCAGTCTTTCTACCTGAACTTGACTTAATGTTGGTAGATGGAATCTGTCAAGAAAATTGTCCATTTCTTTTATATTTTCTAATTTTGTGGCATATAGGCTTTTGTAGTATGACCTAAAGATTGTTAGGATTTCCTCGGTGTCTGTTGTTGTGTCCCCCTTTTCATTTCTGATTTTGCTGATTTGGATAGTTTCTCTCTGCCTTTTAGTTAGTTTGGCTAAGGTTTGTCGATCTTGTTGATTTTCTCAAAGAACCAGATCTTGGTTTCATTGATTCTTTGAGTAGTTTTATTTGTTTCTAATTGATTGATTTCAGCCCTGAGTTTGAGTACTTCCAGGTGTCTGCTCCTCTTGGGTGTATTTGCTTCTTTTTTTTTCCTAGGGCTTTCAATTGGGCCATTAATTTGCTTGTATGAGATGTCACAAATTTCTTCTTGAAGGCATTTAGTGCTATGAATTTTCCTCTGAGCACTGCTTTCATTGTGTCCCTTAAATTAAGTATGTTGTACCTTCATTTTCTTTTTTTTAAGAAAAACATAAAATTATTTTTTTTTTCTTATTAGTTACATTTTGTTAACTCTGTATCCCAGCTGTATCCTGCTCCCTCATTACCTTCCAACCCTACCCTCCATCCCTCATCTCTTCCCTGCCCCTTTCCAAGTCCAGTGATAGGGGAGGACCTCCTCCCCTTTCATCTGACCATGTTTTATCAGGTCTCTTCAGGACTGGCTGTAAAGTCCTTCTTTGTGGCCTAACAGGACTGCTCCTCCCTTGGGGGGGGGAGGTCAAAGAGCCAGCCATTGAGTTCCTGTGAGAATTAGTGCTTGTTCCTCTTACTAGGAGAAACCAATTGGTTATTGAGCTACCATGAGCTACATTCCAGCAGAGCTTCTAGGTTATATCCATACATGGTCCTTGGCTGAGTGTCAGTTTCAGAAAAGACCCCTATGCCCAGATATATTTGGTCCTTGTGGAGCTCCTATATTTTCCACATCATACTAACTCCCCTGTTTTCCCAGTACTCTGCCAAAGGTTTGGTTATGAGTCTTAGTATTTACTTTGAAACACTGCTAAGTAGAGTCTTTCAAATGCCTTCTGTGGTAGACTCCTGTCATATGTTCAAGGCACACCCCATTTGTCTTTCTAAATGAGGATTGATCATCTTACCCTGTGTCTGCTTTCTTGATTGCCTTTTTTAGGTGTATAAATTTCATTATGTTTATCATATCTTAGGTCTCTATTAGTGAGTATATACCGTGTTTGTCTTTCTCCTTCTGGGATACTTCACTCAGAATGATCTTTTCAAGATCCTACCATTTGCCTGCAAATTTCACGATTTCCTTGTTTTTGATTGCTGAGTATATTCCATTGTGTAAAAATACCACAATTTCTGTATCCATTCCTCCATTGAGGGACATCTGGGTTGTTTCCAAGTTCGGGCTATTACAAATAAAGCTGCTACAAACATGGTTGAGCAAATGTCCTTGTTGTGTACTTGAGCAAATTTTGGGTATATACCTAGCACTGGTATAGCTGGGTCTTGAGGAAACACTATTCCTAATTGTCTGAGAAAGAGCCAGATAGACTTCCAAAGTGGTTGTAAAAGTTTACATTCAGACCAGCAGTGGAGGAGGGTCCCCCTTTCTCCACAACTTCTCCAGCATGTGTTGCCGCTTGCGTTTTTCATCTTGGCCATTCTGATGGGTATAAGGTGAAATCTCAGGGTCGTTTTGATTTGCATTTCCCTGATGCCTAATGAGGTTGAGCATTTCTTTAAATGTTTCTCTGCCATTCAATATTCTTCTATCAAGAATTCTCTGTTTAGCTCTGTTCCCCATTTTTTAATTGGTTCTTGGTTTGTTGCTTTTCAGCTTCTTTAGTTGTTTGTATATACTGGATATTAGCCCTCTGCCATATAAAGGGTTGGTGAAGATGCTTTCCCAGTCTGGAGGCAGTCGTTTTGTTTTGATGATGGTGTCCTTTTCTTTACAGAAGTGTTTAAGTTTTATGAAGTCCCATTTATTGATTGTTACTCTTAGAGCCTGTGCTGTTGGTGTTCTGTTCAAGAAGTTCTCTCCTGTACCACTTTTTCTTTTAACAGATTTAGAGTATCTGGTTTTATGTTGAGGTCTTTGAGCCACTTGGACTTTAGTTTTGTGCAGGGTGATAAACATGGATCTATTTTCATTTTTCTGCATGTAGACATCCAGTTGGACCAGCACCATTTGTTGAAGATGCTATCTTTTTTCCATTAAAGGTTTTGGCTTCTTTGTCAAAAATCAAATATTCATAGGTATGTGTGTTTATTTCTGGGTCTTCTATTCAGTTCCATTGATCCTCCTTTCTGTTTCAATGCCAGTACCATGCAATTTTTATAACTATTGCTCTGTATTACAACTTGAGATCGGGGATGGAGGTATCTCCAGATTATCTGTTGTTGTACAGGATTGTTTTGGAGATTCTGGGTTTTTTGTTTCTCCATATGAAGCTGAGAATCTTTTTTTCAAGGTCTTTGGAGAATTGAGTTGCTATTTTGATGGGAATTGCTTTGAATCTGTAGATTGCTTTTGACAGGTTGGCCATTTTCACAATGTTAATCCTACCAATCCATGAGCACGGGAGAACTTTCCATCTTCTGATATCTTCTTCAATTTCTTTCTTCAGAGACTTGAAGTTTTTCTCAAACAAGTCTTTCACTTGCTTGGTTAGAGTCACCCCAAGGTACTTTATGTTATTGGTGGCTATTGTGAAGGGTGTTGTATCCCTAATTTCTTTCTTGACTCTTTTGTCTTTGGTATATAGGAGGGCTTCTGATTTTTTTTTAGTTGATTTTGTATCCTGCCACCTTGCTGAAGGTGTTTATCAGCTGAAGGAGTTCTCTGGTTTCTTGGGGTCACTCATGTATACTATCATATCATCTACGAATAGTGACATTTTGACCTCTTCCTTTCCGATTTGAATCCCCTTGATCTCCTTTAGTTGTCTTACTGCTCTGGCTAGGACTTCAAGTACTATGTTAAAGAGATATGGAGAGAGTGGGCAGCCTTGTCTTTTTCCTGTTTCAGTGGTATTGATTTAAGTTTCTCACCATTGACTTTTATGTTAGCTCTAGGCTTACTGTATATTCCCTTTACTATGTTTAGGTATGTGCCTTGTATCCCTGATCTCTCCAAGACTTTAAACATGAATGGGTGTTGGACTTTGTCAAATGCTTTTTCAGCATCTAAGAAGAAGATCATGTGGTTTTTCTCGTTCAGTTTGTTTATGTAGTGGATTACATTGATGGATTTTTGTATGTTGAACCACCCTTGCATGCCTGAGTTGAAGACTACTTTGTACCCTCATTTTCATTGAATTCAAAGCAGTCCTTAATGTCTGTCTTTATTTCTTCCTTAACTCAGCTATCATTGAGTACTTGTTGTTCAATTTCCATGTGTTTGTAGGCTTTTTACTAATTCCATTGTTGTTAAGGTGAAGCTTAGGTCCATGGTGGTCAGATAGAGTACAGGTGATTATATCAATGTTCTTGTATCTGTTGAGGCTTCCTTTGTGACCAACTATATGGTCTATTTTGGAGAAGGTCCCACGAGGTGCTGAAAAGAAGATATCAAGAAAGTATCCTCTTTTGAATTTGGATGAAAAGTTCTGTAGACATCTATTAGGTCCATTGGATTTAGGACCCCTGTAAGTGCCTTTATTTCTTTATTAGGCTTCTTTCTAGATGATCTGTCCCTTGGTGAAAGTGGGGTGTTGAAGTCTCCCACTATTAAGGTGTTGGGATCGATGTGTGATTTAAGTTTTAATAATGTTTCTTTTATAAATGTAGGCGCTCTTTTATTTGGGGCATAGATGTTCAGAATTCTGATGTCCTCTTGGTGGATTTTTCCTTTGATGAGAATGTAGTGTCCCTCTGCATGTTTTTTGATTAATTTTGGTTGAAAGACTATTTTATTAGATATTAGGATAGCTACCCCAGCTTGTTTTCCCTTATGAACAATGATGCAAAACTACTCAACAAAATACTCGCAAACCGAATACAAGAACACATCAAAGATATCATCCACCATGACCAAGTAGGCTTCATCCCAGGTATGCAGCGGTGGATCAATATACGGAAATTCATCAATGTGATCCACCATATTAACAAACTGAAAGAAAAAAACCACATGATAATCTCCCTAGATGCTGAAAAAGCCTTTGACAAAATTCAACATCCATTCATGTTCAAGTATTGGAGAGATCAGGGATACAAGGCATATATCTAAACATAGTAAAGGCGATATACAGCAAGCCAACATCAAACTGAACGGAGAGAAACTTAAAGCAATCCCACTGAAATCAGGGACAAGACAAGGCTGCCCACTCTCTCCATATCTCTTCAACATAGTGCTGGAAGTCCTTCCTAGAGCAATAAGACAGTTGAAGCAGATCAAGTGGATACAAATAGGAAAGGAAGAAGTCAAATTATCACTATTTGCAGATGATATGATAGTATATGTGAGTGACCCCAAAAACTCTACCAGGGAACTCCTACAGCTGATAAACACCTTCAGCAAAGTGGCCCGATACAAAATTAACTCAAAAAAATCAGTAGCCCTCCTGTATACAAAAGACAAAAGGGCTGAGAAAGAAATTAGGGAAACAACACCCTTCACAATAGCCACAAATGACATAAGGTACCTTGGAGTAACCCTAACCAAGGAAGTCAAAGACTTGTATGAAAAAAATTTCAATCTCTGAAGAAAGAATTAGAAGAAGATATGAGAAGATGGAAAGATCTCCAATGCTCATGGCTTGGCAGGATTAACATAGTAAAAATGGCCATCTTACCAAAAGCAATCTACAGATTCAATGCAATTCCCATCAAATTACCAACACAATTCTTTACAGACCTGGAAAGAAAAATTCTCAACTTCATATGGAATAACAAGAAACCCAGAATTGCTAAAACAATCCTCTACAATAAACGATCTTCCGGAGGTATCTCCATCCCTGATCTTAAGTTGTACTATAGAGCAACGGTTTTAAAAACTGCATGGTACTGGCATAGAAACAGAATGGTGGATCAATGGAACCGAACAGAGGACCCAGAAATAAACCCACACACTTATGGACACCTGATCTTTGACAAAGACGCCAAAACCATACAATGGAAAAAAGATAGCATCTTCAACAAATGGTGCTGGTCTAACTGGATGTCTACATGTAGAAAAATGAAAATAGATCCATACTTGTCACCCTGCACAAAACTGAAGTCCAAGTGGATCAAAGACCTCAACATAAAACCAGACACATTAGATCGGCTTGAAAAAAAAGTGGGAAATACCCTAAAACTCATTGGTACAGGGGAAAACTTCCTGAACAGAACACCAACAGCACAGGCTCTAAGAGCAACAACCAATAAATGGGACCTCATGAAACTGAAAAGCTTCTGTAAAGCAAAGGACACCGTCATCAAAACAAAGCAACCACCTACAGATTGGGAAAGAATCTTCACCAACCCTTTATCTGACAGAGGACTCATATCCAGTATATATAAAGAACTAAAGAAGCTGAAAAGCAGCAAACCAAGTAATCCACTTAAAAAATGGGGAACAGAGCTAAACAGAGAATTCTCTGTAGAGGAATACCGAATGGCAGAGAAGCACTTAAAGAAATGCTCAACCTCTCTAGCCATTAGGGAAATGCAAATCAAAACAACCCTGAGATTTCACCTTACACCCACGAGAATGGCAAAGATCAAAAATTCAAGTGACAAAACATGCTGGAGAGGTTGTGGAGAAAGGGGAACCCTTCTCCACTGCTGGTGGGTATGTAAACTTGTATAAACACTCTGGAAATCAATCTGGCGCTTTCTCAGACAACTAGGAATAGCGATTCCTCAAGATCCAGCCATACCACTACTGGGCATATATCCAAAAGAGGCTCAAGTACACAAAAAGGACATGTGCTCAACCATGTTTGTAGCAGCTTTATTTGTAATAGCCAGAAGCTGGAAACAACCCAGATGCCCCTCAACTGAAGAATGGATGCAGAAATTGTGGTACATCTACACAATGGATATTACTCAGCAATGAAAAATAAGGAAATCATGAAATTTGCAGGTAAATGGTGGGATCTGGAAAGGATCATCCTGAGTGAGTTGTCCCAGAAGCAAAAAGACACACATGGTATATACTCACTCATATAGACATACAACATAGGACAAACCCACTAAAACCTGTGCATCTAAAGAAACTAAGCAAGAGAGAGGACCCTAACTAAAATGTCCAATCCCCATCCAGAAAGGCAAAGAGGTTGGACATCAGAAGAAGAAGAAAACAGGAAACAACCTAGGAACCTACCACAGAGGGCCTCTGAAAGCCTCTGCCCTTCAGACTATTAAAGCAGATGCTGAGCCTGATGGGCAACTGTTGGGCAGGTGAACGGAATTTTATGTAAGAAGTGGGAAATAGTAAGAGCTGGAGAGGACAGGGTCTCCACAAGGAGAGCAACAGAACAAGAAAATTTGAACACAGGGAACTTCCCAGAGACTCATACTCCAACCAAGGACTATTCAGGGAGATAACCCAGAACCCCTGCACAGATGTAGCCCAGGGCAGTTCAGAGTCCAATTGGGTTACATAGTAATGTGAAGAGGGACTGCCTCTGACATAATCTGATTGGCCTGCTCTTTGATCACCTCCCTCTGGGGGGGAGCAGCCTTACCAGGCCATAGTAGAGGACAATACAGCCACTTTTGATGTGAACTGACAGACTAAGATCAGAAAGGAGAGGAGAACCTCACCTATTAGTGGACTTGGGGAGTGGCATGCAAGCAGAGGGAGGAGGGAGGGTAGGATTGGGAGGGGAAGAGGGAGGGGCTTATGGGGGGATGCAGAATGAATAAAGTGTAATTGATGAAAAAGTTTGAAAAAAAGGGAAAAAATAATTTAAGAACCTTAAATGACTTTCAAAAGTGGAGGAAAACATGGAGTTAGTCAATTGGCATGGAGCACGTCTCGCCCCTGGGGGCAATGGTCTCCTGAACCTACTCAGACCTTGGACACCACCACTGCTAGTTCTAGAACTGACGCAGGATGTTCCAACAAGGGGGTTAAGGCTTCTCATAATATTTCCTATAAGCCCACACCTGTTTGTCTATATCCCCCATTTTTATTCATTATTAGCCAGATAGAGCCAAGTAGTTGTGGTAATGATACTTGCTTTTTTGCCCAATGCTGGAATGCTAGTAAATTTAGGTATGCCCTGGTTACTCGCATGCCTCACCGGGTGCCTGTGCCCATTGATGCCCCTCACGCTATGACTCTCTTCAGACAGAAAAGGGATCTTGGAATTACAGCCACCATTGTTACTACCATCTCATTGGCGGCTGTTGGAGCTACCACCAGGGCATTAGCCATGAGTCATACTGGGCAGACTGCTCAGACCCTGAATAATCATTTAGCCAATGTAGCTCATGCCTTAGTTGTACATAAAGGAATTAATGCTCAACTAAAAGGAAGCTTGATGGTGTTCAATCAGAGGATTGACCTCGTGCAGGAGCAAATTGATACCCTATGGCAAATCGCTCAACCTGGCTGTCAATGAAAGTATGCTGGACTTGTGTCACTAGCATACAACATGAGAATTTTTCCTGTGCTGCAAATCTGTCTAAACAATTGTCTAGCTATATTTTAGGTAATTGGACTGGAGAATTCATACTACGATGGAGCAGCTGAGAGTGGTCATTGTCACAGTAAATTCTACCAGAGTGGACACAGGACTAGCCACAGGATTATCAACATGGATTGCTGCAGCCATGAATCATCTGAAGGAATGGGCGGGCATGGGAGCGTTAGCAGGCCTTCTGGTGTTGGTCTCCTTGGTTTGCCTGTGGTATATATGCAAGATTAGAGTCTCACAACAGCGTAATGCAGCCATGACCATTCAGGCCTTTACAGCCATTGAAGCCGGACAGTCTCCCCAAGCATGGTTGGCTACCATAAAAAGCTAAAATGTTACGCTCAGGATGCAAGGCTAAGCACTGCACTCAGGGTTAGCCGCTTTGGACCCAGAGAAGAGCATGTCTGATTGCATGCGGGTTGATGCCCCAAGTCCCGCCTCTGAGAAAAAGGTATCAGATGGGTCTGATGCTCTTTGGGTGGATGACACCTAAATGAACATCGGTACAAAGTCCCAATTTATTTCTAATATCAGAGATCAGACCTCTACTCTTGCCTGATGCGTCTAAAACAAAAAGGGGGAACTGTAGAGAGCTGCGGAATGCTATGCCTTAAAGATGGAGCTGGTTTCCGCCTTCCACCTTCCCGATGGTGAGTGCTCTCTGTCACGAACAATTCCACATTTGGCTAAGGCTGAGGATCTGGCTTGCTTCCATGTATGTGGACCTATCTGCATTGCCCACGTGGCACGCCTGGGTTGGCTACCCAGAGGCTATTTAAGCTGTGGGCTGGCTTTCTCCAGGGTTCGAGGATTGTTCAAGGTTCCTGAATAAACTGCATTGAAAAAAAAAAAAAAGAAATCAGTACTAACATTGGGTAAGCTCACACATAGCTTACATCTGTGCAGTATATATAGACATCCACACAGAAAGCCACATATAATATGAGGATCTGTTTTATTTCAGTATACCATTCCACCATAGTTCTTTCCAAAACATAGCATATTACAAAATGTTACATATAATTTTTATTTGGTAGTTTTTTATATGTTTTAAGAGTTTCATATAACAGAAGAGTAAATATCAAAATAAAAAAATAATAAATAGGATCTTATTCAGAATAGATACATCTCAAAGCATTTTTAAAATGTATAGGTCTTAATAGTGCAGAGTTATTTTCCAGTGATCTTTGACCAATTCATTTTCCTATCTCCTTGCTTGTGGTTCTAAAAAAATAACTATAGAGAATGCTGGAAAATATTTTAAGATAGGGAAACCTGAGACAGCTTGAGTCCTGTTACTATTTCCCTTATGGCATGTAGCATCTTTAATCAGAATAAATACACTGATATATCCCTGAAAACACACCTTCAAAGTAGATGTCAGTGGGTCCTGTTGCCTTTGAGGTACATACCTCGGGACAGGCTGCCTCTTGGAGTCCCTAAGCTGAGGACTCTTGGAGCTTCATCCACCTTGAGCATTATCTTTGAAACTTTGGGAAATTGTTCACCATAAGTCCTGGGCTTCTGGTGTCTGCTGCTATCAATATCTATATGTAATCAATCTGCTCAGTGAAAAGTGTTGTATATAAGTATATCCCATCTCACCAGACCCAAAAATGCTAGCGAACACTGCAAACTGTTTCACATCCAACATATTAGGAGAAGAAAAAGAAACATTCTAGTTTACCTGTTTTTAATAAGAGCAATGTATTAAAATTAACATTTATTTTAAAATTACAACATAGAAAGAATGATTAGCTCTTGATAAACTTTAGTAGGTGAACATACTGATATCATTTTCACCAAGGTAAAATAGAATATCAAGTTCACATTCCTTCTTTCAGTAGTTTTCATCCTCTCTTCTGTATATTTACCACTTTCTAGTTTTTAAGGGCCCCCAAAGTAGTTTTGCCTACTTTTCAGTACCCATGAGTGGTATAATTCAGTATGCCCTCTTTTAGTATCTTTTGCTCAACTTAATTGCTGTGTGATCTGTTACCATATTCTGAAAATAAGTGTGTGAGAGTTTTCACCTTCTGGTCAGTAAATAAGAATTAATAATCTCATTCTTACTTATTCTAATTTATCTTACTGCATTCTTATTTGCCTTGATTTTTTTTGTTTGTTTTAGCCTCCAAATGACTAATGGTGTTTAACACACACACACACACACACAAACATATCATTAGTTTATCTCCTGTATAAAGCAGCCTATTCAAGCTCTTTGTCTATTTTATTCTATTCAATTACCTATCTTTTAAAATAAATCATAGCTCTGTTCCCCATTTTTTAATTGGAAAAAAAAAATAAATGTAGGCGCTCTTTTATTTGGGGCATAGATGTTCAGAATTCTGATGTCCTCTTGGTGGATTTTTTCTTTATGAGACTGTAGTGTCCCTCTGCATCTTTTTTGATTAATTTTGGTTGAAAGTCTATTTTATTAGATATTAGGATAGCTACCCCAGCTTGTTTTCTGGGTCTGTTTGTTGAAAAACATTTTTCCAGCCCTTTACTCTGAGTTAGTTTATCTTTGTTGCAGAGGTGTGTTTCTTGGATGCAGCAGAATGTTAGATCCTGTTTCTGCACCCATTCTGTTAGTCAGTGTCTTTTTATTGGGGAGTTGAGTCCATTGATGTTGATACAGAATACTGACCAATGAATATTAGTTCCTTTTATTGTGGAATTGGTAATGTTACTGTGTTTCATTGCTTGTTTTTCTTTTAATTTTTGGGGGATTGTATTGTATGCTATGTTTTCTTGGGTGAATTTGTTTTCATTGGATTGGAGTTTTCCTTCTAGTATCTTCTGTAGGGCTGCTTTGCTGTGTGGTTTGCATAAATTTAGTTTTGTCATGGAATGTTTTGTTTTCTCCATCTATGTTGATTCAAAGCTTTGCAGGGTATAGTAGTCTGGGTTGGCATCTGTGGTCTCTCAGAATCTGCATGACACCTGCCCAGGCTCTTCTGGCTTTCATAGTTTCTGATGAGAAGTCTGGTATGATTCTGATAGGTCTACCTTTACATGTTACTTGGCCTTTTTCTCTTGCTGCTTTTAATATCTTTTCTATGTTCTCTAGATTTACTGTTTTGACTATAATGTGACGTGATATATTTCTTTTCTGGTCTAGTCTGATGTTCTGTAGGACTCTTGTATATTTATGGACATCTCTTTCTTTAAATTGGGAAAATTTTCTCCTATGATTTTCTTGAAAATATTTTCTGGACCTTGGTACCTGGAGTCTTCTTTTTCATCAACTTCTATTATTCCTAGATTTTGTTTTTTCCTGGTGTCCTTGATTTCTTAGATATTTTGTGTTTGGGATTTTTCTGATTTTACTTTTTTTTTGAGAGAGAGAAAATTATCAATTTCTGTGCGTGTATCTTTTGCACCAGAGATTCTCTCTTCCATCTCTTCTATTCTGTTGGTGATGCTTACCTTTGTGGTTCGTGATCTTTTCTCTAAGTTCTCCAGGTCCAGGGTTTTCTCAGTTTGTGTTTTTTTTTTATTGATTCTAAATCTGTTTTCATGCCTTGCTGAATTTCCTTCATGTGTTTGAATGTGGGTTCCTGTCTCTCTAAGATGGTCACTATTTTTTGTTCATTTATTCTCTATATACCACTAATTGTATCTCTTCTCGTGCCTCTATTTCTTTAGCTATATGTGCCTGTGTTTCTTTGAGAACTTTGTTCATTTCCTCTTTCTTTGCCTCCAATTGACTGGCCAAAACTTTGATCGATCTGTTCTGTTCCTCTTTAACTGTCCGAATTTGCATGGCTATTGCTCTGAGAGATTTGTTTGTTTCCTCTTTATGAGCCTCAAATAATTGGGTAAGCATTGCTTTAAAGTCATTTTCTTGTGCTTCTGATGAATTGGAATACCTATCAATTTTGGGGGTTGCTGATGAAGCCATGATGTTGGGTTTCTGTTGGATGTTTTCTTTCGCCTACCCCTAGCCATTGCCTTATCTGAAATCTTTCTTATTTGTTTCTGGTTTCTGCAGTTCAAACTGGTACTGCGTCTCTTTTCAGGAAGCTGAGAGAGGTTCTGTGACCTCAACGTGTGTGTTGGTGCTTTAGCTGTACCTGTGGGAAGAAAGTCCATGAGAGCAAAAGGGCAAAGAAAGGTGAGTGTGTGTGTGTGTGTGTGTGTGTGTGTGTGTGTGTGTGTGTGTGTCTGGAAGTGTGTGTGGAAGTGTGCCTTGAGGGACAGAGTGAAAGAGAATGTTGAGCTCTTGAGTGTGCTCGAGGGGCTCTGCCTTGAAGGTTTGGGGGTTTATTTGTGCATGCACTGTATATGTAGCAGGCGCTGGTGATATTCACCACACAATTTCCGGTATTTTTAATTACCTTAACTCCTCAGTTGGACCTGCAGTACAGGGCTTCAATGTCCCAAGAGACCCTCTGTTTCCCACAGTGGGTATGTGGGTGGGAGGGGTCTAATGCCTGGCTTCTAGTTTAGAAGGACCCTGCATCTGGCTCTCTGCAGACACTCAAGGGCACACTCACTCTCAAGCAGGTCACATCGGCAAGGATTGGGGTATCCAGGCTCTCTACTCTCTGGTTCAGCCCTGCTTGGTCTTATGCAGGAGGACTGATGCCCTCTTCCAGCTCAGTGCTACTGTAGCCACCACGTTAGGAAGTCCAGCTGCAGCTGGAACTGGGATGCGGGTCCAGATGCCTTCTGGGAAGTCCTGGGGGCCCTCCACTGTGCTCTCCAGGAATGGAAGGCCCAGTGCCTGGTGTTCCTAGTTTGTATGGCCTGTCTGCTGGGGTTTGGTGGGTATGTAGCATATTATCTGTCACCGATGGTTTGGGTGGGCCATAAAGTCAGTGTCTGAGAGACCCTGCAGAGTCAGTATGGCTGCTAGCAGATGTGGGACCCCGGGAGGATGGAGCCACAGATCTGGGACTCTGAGACACAAACAGCTGGCAGTTGTGGCTAAGGGGCTAGGAGCCCTGCCTCAGCCACTGCAGACACCAGGCAGTGAGCTCTGACCTGAGAATCTCGGCAAGATGGCTATGCTAAAGAGGAGGGAAGTATCTTATGCTCCCCCCACACCCCTCATGGAACATATTGAATGTAGGTAAGTCAGCATAGCACTCAGACACTTGTCTGCCAAGTTTATTTCAGCATTATTCATAAAATGCAAGATATTAAATCAGCCTGGATGCTTCTCAACAGATGAGTACATAAAGAAAACATCTGATATTTGGTGGTATTACTTTCTTATGAATAGTCACATTTTTGGTATTTGTAATACAATCTTACAATTCTGAAAATTTCATTAAATGTTATACACAATGTGGTTTTAAACTAAATCATATACTGATCATATGAAACATTAAATATTGGATTCTATGTAAACCGTAAATTTCAGAAACCAAAGACTAAATTAAACAAATGCAATTCTTCTGTCCAGACTTCTCTTAGACCTATTTGAATTCAGAAGAAAAACATATGGGGGTCAATATATAAATGATGGAGTTGTCTTCAAGCTGGAAAATTTAAATGCTATCATTCCTGAGCATGGAACACGAAGTCATCATGTTAAGCTAAAGAGTCAGATTTGGGAAACTCAGAATAATTACAGACTCAACCTTCAACAGAGTCTTGTATCTGTGTGTGTATAACATACACATTTTTAAACAAATAAAGTAGGACAAGCATTATTTGAGAATTGAAAGGGCCTTGAGGAAATGGGGATGGAGTAGCATGGAAATGGGAAAGAGTATCATCAGTGCCCGCTTACACTGGCAATGCAGATTCTAGAATGCAACCAAGAACAGATGACTAGGAAAATGACACATGAAGAGTTTACACAGCACACTCAGGTTGTCTCCAGGTTATTACCTAATTATAGAATATTCTGCACAAGCATTCTATACAGACATTTCTGGAATGTAAACCAGCAAAAAGCAATGTTGGAAAACAAAGAGGAAGTACAAGAAATGGGCCATCCCAAGGTATTGATGTGTGAGAACTGAGGTTCTAGGAGAGAGATCATGTGTTAGAACTAAATATTTAATGTAGTTTTTCATTAATAATATATCTGTTTGTGGAGTGATGAGTCATAATTAATATTTGAAATGATGCACTAAGGACTCTAATGCTCTCTGGATATTGATGAATTTTTTGAAATTTTTAATCTATTATTTATTACAATTTATTCACTTTCTATTCCAGCTGTGTCCACATCCCTAGTCTCCTCCAATCCCACCCTCTCTCCCTCTTCTCCCTCCATGCCCCTCTCCTAGACCACTGATGGAAGAGGACCTCTTTCCCTTCTATCTGACCGTAGCCTACCAGGTATCTTTAGGACTGGCTGCATTGTCTTTCTCTGTTACCTGGCAAGGCTACACACCCCAAGGGGAGATGATCAGAGAGCCTGCCACAGAGTTCATGCCAGCGACAGCACCGACTTCCCTTACTAGGGAACCCACTTGGAGACAAGTCTATGGGCTACATCTGAGCAGGGTTTTTAGGTCCTCTCCATGCATGGTCCTTAGTTGGTGTATCAGTCTGTGGTGATCACACAGGGCCCGAGGGTTGGTTTTGTTTTGGTTTTTGGTAGGTTTTGGGGTGGATATTGTTTATTTTTGTTGTTGTTTTTGTTGTTTATTTGTTTGCACTGTTGGTCTGCTTTTTGAGCTCCTGTAACATCCAGAGCTTTCTATCTCCCCATTCTTTCATAAAATTGCATACATTCAATCAACATTTAACAGGTAAATGAACTGTGGTTCTGTGAGGACCAGGATGATTGTGGATATAGAGGTCTCAAACTTTCTGGATTTCAACTGACTGTTAATTCTCCAGACACTGGAGACACAGGTTTTGTTTAGGTTTTCTGTACTTGTCACTGGTGTGACATATTCTTTAGCCTGCATGCTCTGTGGATCTCAGATGGAGCACACAAGAGGCTGCCTTTCTAGCACATGGATTTGGAGATACAATACTCAAGTTGAAATAATTAGCATTTTTGAATGTCCCTCCTGTATTGATAATTTATCTTTCATTGTGAAGCATCTAAGAAAATGCAATCACACAATGTCTAATGCTGTTCACATAAACAGTTTGTAAGATAGTTCTGAGACCAAATTGTCTCAAAATGGCTCTGCCTGGGGTATCAATGTCCACAAATATGAATGATGTCATGGAACAAAAGAGTGAACTATTGTCATAGTTATTTATTACCTCATGTTTATCACACGGACTGTGGATCTCAGATCATGAGCCCCAGGAAAGAGAGTATAAACGTTTCCTCCAGGATTCAAGAAGGACCTTGGGGAAAAAGGAACCACGAATGTGCAAGTAGCCTCTCGCTTGCACAGAAAAATAAAAGCAGGTAGGAAGACGAGAGTGCCCACATGATATGCTGATTTGCATGACACTTTTCAGGCCACATTTCCCAGGCTTACAGTAGGACAAAGATGTTCACTTTGATTTTATTCTACTTGCTTCTGCATATTCCACTTCTCGTGGCCAGTTTCATTCCTTCCAGCTGCTTTTGGAGAGTGAAGCAGAATGAAGGAAAGGATGGAGATTTAACGAGACTTTGTTTTTTCTTCCTCAGGAGAGTACATTTACCTGTGGAGAAAGAGTATTTCAGCAACATCCTGAATACACTGTAAGTGTTTTTGTATTTTTCCATTTAAATACTGTCATGAGTATATCACATGGGGTCTGAAGATAAGGGATAAAGCATTGCTCTGAGTCCTCTGTTTGGTTCGCACACAGTGAACACCAAGAAACAACTCCAAAATCTTTTAGAGATTCAATGCTGTTTATCACTTTGAATTACTCCATAGAGTGTTTTGTTTTTCCATTAGTTAGCCTCAGTATTATAGACCCAGAGGCTGAGTGAACACAGGGCTGTCTACCATGATCCACAGCAAACAGCTCTCCTGTTGACAGTTACCAAGCAGAGTAGCCAGTGTTGTCTTATAAAAAGATGCCCCACACTATTTCAATCAGTATCAACAAGAAAAAGTACAATTAAATAATCATAGAGGTGTGGGGACATTTTTCTGTCCCTGTAGAGTTCTTAATATATGTGCTGGGCCTGTAATGTTTGGGCCATGCCTAAGTACAGACAGCTTTCATATAGTTGTTCAATTACACCCTGAAAGGCTCTGCATGTTGTCATTCATGTATTATGAACCTTCTTCAAGAATGGAAGTAGGAGATCTGTCCAATGTGAACTTCAAACATGTTGTTATATCTCCATCTTGACTTGTATGCATGCACAGCCACTGGCCTTTAAGTACTACAAAGCTCAGTTCTCCACTCTCTCTTTAGTGTAAAGAAGTAAGGTTTGGACAAAGAACATATCATACAGATTTCCCACCTGTTTTACTCTTTATAACTTTTTATTTTAAAGAAAGGGAAGACTGGCACATACAAACCTCCCTGCAATTTTGAGAAGTTACTATTTCTCAGTAGGGTGATAATGTTCCGTGTGTGTAGCTGGAGTCAGTAAAAATATATTTTTATATGAAAATATATTGCTCAGAAGTATCAAGCATGAATCCTATCGCCTAGTAGAAATGCAATAGTTGCAGGACACTGAGAAGCTTGTGCATATCCTTAACCTGTTCATGCATAACTGGAGAAGGAATATCTGTGAGCATATGAAGCCAGACTAGACTAGAGAAAAACACATTCAAAAAGCATAGGATGAATTACATTCATAATGGATTAATGAGCATTGCTTATGTCCACACACAAAGATGCATACAGAAATATATATTTTAAAATCAAGGTATTTGATTATTCATTTTACCTATCAATCATAGATCTTCCTTCCTCTCCTCGTAATCCCACCCTCCCTCCATTTTCTTCATCCACCATCCTCCATTCCTCAGAGAAGGGGAGACCCCTACTAACACACCAAAGCTTGTCAAGTCTCATCAGGACTGAGCTTCTTCTTCAATGGCCTAAAAAAGCAGCCACACCAGGAGAAAGTGATCAAAAGCAAGAAAGAGAGTCCATGTCAGAGACAGCCACTGGTTCCCTTACTATGGAACTCACAAGAACCATGACCTTCACATGGGCTCTGCACGGCATAGGTCCTAGCTATACATGGTCCTTCTCTGGTGCTTCTGTTTCCTCAAGCCCGTCTGGGCCCTGGTTATTTGGCTTGGTTGGTCTTCTTGTGGAGCTCCTGTCACATTCAGGTCCATCTATCCCTCCCCTGACTTTTCCACAAGACTTCCAGACTCCCTACAATTTAACCAATGTTTGGCTGTGAGTCTCAGCATCTGTTTTGATCTACTGATGAATGGATCCATGGTTTCTCTTCTCTCAGCAGGTCCTCTCTCCTCCCACCCTAAATTTCCCAATGACTGATCTTTACATTCTACACTCCCTCTCCTACCTTCTTTCCTCTCCAGCATCTTCTACAGTCTACTCTATTTTCCCTTCTAAATGAGATTTAAGAATCCTCACTTGGGTCCTACTTGTTACTTATTTTGTTTGGGTCTGTGAAGTGAAGTATGTTTATCCTGTACTCTATGGCTAAAATCTGCTTATGAGTGAGTACATACCATGTGTGTCTTTCTGTGTCTAGGTTACCTCACTCAGGGTTATCTACTTCCACTCATTTGCCTGTACATTTCATCATTTCCTTATGATTAGAAGGCGAATCATGTTTCATTGTGTAAATGTAAAACAGTTTCTTTTTTATTTTTATTTTTTATTATTTGTTACATTTTATTAACTCTGTATCCCAGCTATATCCTGATCCCTCGTTCCTTCCCAAACCCTCCCTCTCTTCCTCATCTCCACCCTGCCCCTTTCCAAGTCCACTGATTGGGGAGGACCTCCTCCCCTTTCATCTGACCCTGGTTTATCAGGTATCTTCAGAACTGGCTGCAAAGTCCTCCTCTGTTAACACAGTTTCTTTATTAATTCTTTGGTTCAGGATCAGCTAAGTTGTCTCTGGATTCTTGCTATTACGAATAAGGCTACTATGAACATAATTGTGCACATGTCCTTGTCCTATGGAAGAGCATCTTTTGGGTATAAGACCAGGAAAGGGATAGCTGGGTCTACAGGTAGAGCTTTTCCCAGTTTTCTCAGAAAGTGGCAGATGATTTCCAAAGTCAGACATACATCATTTAAAAAAGGATCTCTGCTCTGTGATTTACTTGAAAATAAATCATTGAAAAGATTTTCTGCTTCCAAAGATAAATTACAAAGAAATCAATATAAGGATAGATTTGAGGGAAAATGTTAAATATATTTCCCACGATTATAATCAATTGTTAGTACAGCAGCAAATGTTGCCCCAGAAAATTTTCTTTGCCTTCATCAGTCATTCTTGCACTACCCCAACAAGTTCAGTTACTTTTAAAATAAAAGCTCACACATCATGTCTATTTTTCTTATTGCTGAATAATTGTGAAATGAGTGCTGTTTGATTAAAGCCTATGCCCTTGTGTTTACCTTCTGAGCAATCACTCAATAAACACAGAAGGAAAACACTGCCAAAGATGTTTGTTTATGAAAGATGAACTCTCATGAAATTTTTTAGCTTTTGTAAGCTTCCAGATCCTTACATCATCCCAAATTCACTACACAGGACATTTGATCCAAACTTTGGGCGTGGGGTCCAATATCATCAATTTTCCAATAGTCATTATATTGATTGCAAATTATCATATAGAGATTTCTGAACATAATGATTATTGTACCATTTTACAGAACACCAGCTGACAGCCAACAGTTTGCTCTAGCCTTGGCTTTTTCAATGGATGAAATCAACAGAAACCCTGATCTTTTGCCAAATAAGTCCTTAGTATTTCAATTACCACATTGTCAAAGCTTGTCACAAGTATACAGTCTCATTCCTTTTTCTGAACAAAATCATGATACTATTCCTAATTATGTCTGTAACCCAAATATGAAGTGTAATATATTCCTTATAGGACCAAATTGGGCAGCATCTATGTTATTTCAGATGTTCGTGAACCACTTCGCAACTGAGGAGGTGAGATATGGTGGGGTGAAAATTAATGAAATTGTCTGCATTGGCAGTTTTAACCAGGTGTTAACAAGAGTGTAAAGAAAAGACTGGCTTTAATGGCCATATGTCAGTCTATGTAGTTCAAAGGTATTATTCAAAGAATTAATGGGGTTCCTATATTTCCTTGTGTGAAATGGGTTAAAGGGAGAAGTAAAAGCTAAGGAGAATTTCTAG
The DNA here is from genome assembly GCF_030254825.1 of Meriones unguiculatus. NCBI lineage: Eukaryota > Metazoa > Chordata > Mammalia > Rodentia > Muridae > Meriones > Meriones unguiculatus. The sequence goes on along the minus strand of NC_083361.1, from coordinate 37,256,567 downwards.
AACTGTTTACAAGTTCTTAGAAGTGCATGTGTTCTTATGCTGCTTTCCATGTCCTAGGTTCTTCTGCTTACTTATGGACCTTACCATTCTATCCTGGGTGATCATGAACAATTTCCCTATCTGTATCAGATGGCCCATGAGGATTCATCTCTTGTTCTGGCCATGGTCTCCTTCTTACTTTACTTCAATTGGAAATGGGTTGGGCTGGCCATCTCAGATAATTATCAAGGTATCCAATTTCTCTCATATTTGAGAAGAGAAATGGAAAAAAATACACTCTGCTTGGCCTTTGTGAACATGATCCCAGGCAACACACAGCTATACATGTCAAGAGCTGAAGTGTACTACAACCAAATCATGACATCATCTGCAAATGTGGTTATCATTTATGGTGACACAGACGGTACTCTAGCTGTGAGCTTCAGAATGTGGGAATCTCGAGGTATACAGAGAATATGGGTCACCACCTCACAGTGGGATGTCACTACAGGTAAGAAAGACTTCACACTTGACTCATTCCATGGGAATCTTGCTTTTGCACACCACCATGGGAAGATTTCTGGTTTTAAAAATTTTGTCCAGACATTGAACCCTCTCAAATACTCAGACAAGAACCTGGCAAGGCTGGAGTGGATGCACTTCAACTGTGAAGACTCAGCAGCTAACTGTAAGACACTGAGGAACTGCTCATCCAATGCCTCATTGGAATGGCTAATGGAACAGACATTTGACATGGCCTTTAGTGATAGCAGTTATGACATATACAATGCTGTGTATGCTGTGGCCAATGCCATTCATCAAAAGCTTCTTCAACAGGTAGAAGATCAGCTGATTGGCAATGGGAAAGGACATGAATTTAACTGCTTGAAGGTAGTGTTCCTTTCTTTGAATGATACCTCGTCTCATCAATGCCATAGATTTTAAGGATCTCTCAGAGTGGACTAGGAAATGTTTCCCCCCAAAACACTAGATTTCTAAGCATGTTTTCTTCTGACAAAGTAAGTCTAGAGATTTGACAGTTCTCTAATACAAATGCAATGGAATCAGATAAACTATACACTATTTTTCAATGAAAATTAGTGATTCTGCCACAGAACACCTGAATATAATCACACCTGTACTAATATTAGAGACATAATATGTCCTTCCTCATTATTCTTCTCCAAGATGATAAGATGGGTGTTTGCTCAATAATTTCAAATTTTGTGTTAATAAGTTAAAAAGATGGTTTTCTCTACTTATTCTGTCCCAGTTGTAGTCTCTGAGGACCTTCCTCAAAGACTGAGAGTAATTACACAGAGAAGAGTGCTATGGTTCAGTTCAGTGCATAGTTGTTCATTTGTTTGAATGTGTGTTTCTCACTGTGTATTTTTGTTTCTATGTGTGTATACCTTTTGTGTGTGTGTGTGTGTGTGTGTTTCTGTCCTGCTGACTCTCTGTTGTCTGTCTGTGGATGCGAGCCAAAATGTGTCTGTGTGTCAATATTTCTCATATATATATAATATATATATATATATGTTGCTGTTCTTGTGTGTCTGTTTGTCTCTGTATCTTTGTATATTGTGAGTATTTGTTTTTGTGTCAATGTCTCCCTGGTAGGTCTGTGTATTTCTCTATGTCTCCCAGTGTGTATTTGTCTGTGCATAACTCTGTATGTGTTCTATGTGTTTCTGTACTCAGATGTCTGTTTGTGTTGCATGTGTCTGTCTGTTTCTGTCTGTATGTTCATGTGTGCCTAGGGAGGTATGCTGCTATGTCTCTGCATAAATTTATGCCTATATTATTTGTGAATCTCTGTATGGATGTGACTCTCTCTGTGTCCACATATCTGTCTGTTTGTGTGTGTTGCGCATGTATGTTTGCTGTCTACATGAATGTGTATGATTGAGTTTGTTAGTTTCCTTTCAGAGAACTAAAATTCTGCAAACATTAGAATGAATTAATTTATCATTTTGCTTTCATTGAGATTTTCCCCCAGGATACCTTCAATAAAATAGTCTTTCAAATGGAAACAGAATACATTTTCTCACACTAAGGAAGAAAATATAGACTACAGGATGGTGCCTGTCTTTTAGAGGTACTTCTTCCTGAGAAAGACCCACTATACTAGTCCTGTTGGGGACAAAATGAATATGAACTGAAAAGAAAAACTGCAGAAAGAGTATGACATCTTCCACATTAGGATTTTCCAACATGGCTGTGGACTTACTGTGAAGATAGTAAGTTTAGACCATAATTTTCACCTGGTCCTCAGCGCCAGTTGTCTCATGACTTGATAGAGGGGGCCACAGGAAGTAGACAGGTGGGCCTTAAATAACTGTACTGAATTCTATCACATAGCAGTAAATGATGTGTGTTTAGTGGCTCCATTTATGCTTTCTTCTAACTTAATAAAATGAGATAAATTGTTACATAATTAACCTACCTCTAGCTTCCTATATTTATGTTACTTATTTTATTATTTGGATGTGACATTTTTATTTCTTTGCAGATTTTAAATGTGCAACACATACAGGATATTTAATTGTCTCAGAACCTGTTTTATTTTTTAGTAAGAATATAAAACTATTTTTGATCACTCATTGATATCATTTCCTGGAAAATCCAATGGGCAGTTTAGTCTTCATTGGGTTCCTGGAGAGTGTGTTTTGGGAGCTATTTCTAACATGGACTTTGTTGCCTGCATATGGATCACTTCCTCCAGGAGCACTGTCTTGCTTGGCCACATGGACGAGAATGTGCTCAGTAAGATTATTACTTGATGTTCTGGGTAGGGTTGATATGGAAGAAGGAGGGCTCCCATTTTCTGGGGGGAAGCGAGAGTGTACAGTGGAAGAAGAGGGAGGAGGGACTCAGAATAGAGGAGGGAGGGGCATCCTTGGGATGTAAACTAAATAAGCTGAAATAAAATTCAAAAATATCTCACCAAGAGAAAACTAATAGATGAAGACAGGTGAAAAAGCTTGAAGATTATACATAAGTATTAGAAAATCAAAGTATGACAAAGATAAAAAAGTACAGAAGATTTTAAAACATAGGAGACGAAGAGGTTATGATTAAAAGATCAAATTTACAGACCATGGGCACAAGAGGAGAAGGACACCCTCAAGTTATCAACACAATATCCAGCTAAATGCAGTGATAGTTTTTCAGTGAAATGTGTCACCCTCACGATAAAATAGTCATTTAAATACCAAACACTCAACATCAGAAAAGAAAGACCCATTGACAAATTTAACTTTAAAATTATTTTGTAAGAAAGACATAAAATTGGAGTCTGCAGGACAGAAGACTGTATTATAGAAAGGCCAATCTGTATAACAGCAGATTCCACTATGGACATCCTTAAAGGAGATTAACAGTGATATATCCCAAATCTTTAGAGATATCATTGCCATCCACAGTAATGACACTCAGCAATGTTATTGGTCATAATAAAAGAATACAGAATAAAGTTCAATAATGAGCGTAAGTACAGGAATTCATAAACACTGAAAGAGCACTATGAAGGATGCTAGAGGATTCTCTTCACAAGATGAACAAAAGATATCATAGGAACATACAGATAGCACTAAAGTCCAGAGAAAAACAACTATTAGAAAAGTATCAAATACTGCAATAACAACAAATACATAATATTTACCAAATAATTTTCAATAAAAATATGTGGGGTTTGATGTATGATTTAAGCTTGAGTAATGTTTCTTTTCCAAATGTGGGTGCCATTGCACTTAGGTCATAGATGTTCAAAATTGAGACATCATCCTGGTGGATTTTTTCTTGAAAAGCATGAAGTGCTGTTCTCCATCTCTTTTGATTAATTATGGTTGAAAGTCTATTTCATTAGATATCAGAATGGGCACTCTTGCTTGTTTCTTGGGTCCTTTTGCTTAGAATTCTGTTTCTAGCTCTTTTCTTTGAGATAATGTCTTCTTTTTTTTTCTGAGATCTGTTTCTTCTGTGCAGCAGAGTGGTGGATCCTGTTTTCCCATTCTGTTAGTTTGTGTCTTTTCATTGGGCAATTGAGTCTCTTGATGTTAATTCATATTATTTTGATGTTGGGATGTGTGTGTGTGTGTTGTTGTTGTTGTTGTTTGTGTGTTTGTGTGCTTCCTTTCCTTTTTTTGCTGGTGTGGCGCTGTTTATTTCCTGTGTTTCTGTCGATATAGTAAACCTCCTTGGATTGGAGTTTTCCTTCTAGTACTTTCTGTATGGCTGGATTTGTGTCGAGATGTTCCAATTGACTTTTGTTTTGAAATATCTTCTTTTCTTTTTAATTTTTATTTTGTTTTCATTGATTACAGTTTATTCACTTTGTATCCCAGCTATAGCCCTCTCCCCCAATCCCTCCCAATCCCAACCTCCCTCACTCTACTTCTCCTATGACCCTACCCCAGTCCAATGATAGGGGAGGTCCTCCTCTCCTTCCCTCTGACCCTAATCTATCATTTTCTCATCAAGACTGGCTTCATTGTCTTTCTCTGTGGACTGGCAAGGCTGCTCCCCCCTCAGGTGGAGGTGATCAAAGAGCCAGCCCATGAGTTCATGTCAGACATGGGCCCTTCTTGAACACTGGGCTACCATGAGCTACATCTGTGCAGAGGTATAGTAAAGGCAATATATAGCAAGCCTATAGCCAACATCAAACTAAATGTAGAGAAACTTAAATCAATCACACTTAAATCAGGACAAGACAAGGCTGCCATGCTCTCCATACCTCTTTAACATAGTACTTGAAATCCTTGCTAGAGCAATAAGACAATTAAAGGATATCAAGCATATTCAGTTCAGAAAAGAAATAGGTCAAAGTATGACTATTTGCAGATGATATGATAGTATACATGAGTGACCCAAACATTCTACCATGGAACTCCTACAGCTCAAAAATATCTTCAGCAAAGTGGCCGGATACAAAAGCAACTCAAAAAAAAAAAAAAGTCAGTAGCCCTCCTGTATACAAAAGACAAGATGGCTGAGAAGAAATTAGGGAAACAATACCCTTCACAATAGCCACAAAGGACATAGAGTACCTTGGTGTGACTCTAACCAAGCAAGTCAAACACTTGTATAAAAAAAAACTTTCAGTCTCTGAAGAAAGAAATAGAAAATATCAGAAGATGGAAAGATCTCCCATGCTCATAGTTTGGCAGGATTAAGATACTAAAAATTGCCACCGTATCAAAAGCAATCTACAGGTTCAATGCAATTGAATGCAGCCGCCAGGTTAAGAAGTCCAGCTAGAGCTGGAGACTGGGATGCTGGTCCAGATGCCTTCTGGGAAGTCCTGGGGGCCCTCCACTGTGCTCTCCAGGCCTGGGAGGCCCAGTGCCTGCTGTGCCTAGTTTGTAAGGCGGATCTGCTGGTCTTTGATGGGTATATAGCATATTATCTGGCACTGAGGGTTTGGGCGGGCCATATAGTCAGTGGCTGAGAGACCCTGTAGAGTCATTATGGCCACTAGCAGACCTGGGACCCTGGGAGGATGGTGCTGCGGATCTGGGACTCTAAGACAGGAACAGCTGGCAGTTGTGGCTAAGGGGCTAGGAGCCCTGCCTCAGCTGCTCCAAACCCCAGGCAGTGAGCTCTGAGCTGAGAATCTCTGTGAGCTGGCTATGCCGAGGTGGAAGGTTGTCCTAGAAAGGGGAGTGCTGGGAGATCAAAGGATCATTTCTTTCCTTCCCCAAACAAATCCACAGGTGACCAAAGTTCTTTTTTTTATTTTATTTTTTCTTCTCAGTTACATTTTATTAACTCTGTATCGCAGCCATGTCCCGATCCCTCATTCCCTCCCAGCCCCTCCCTCCCTCGCTCATCTCCACCGTGCCCCTTTCCAAGTCCACTGATGGGGGGGACCTCCTCCCCATTCATCTGATCCTATTTTATCAGGTATCTTCAGGACTGGCTGCAAAGCCCTCCTCTGTGGCCTAACAGGACTGCTCCTCCCTTGGGGGGTGGGGAGGCCAAAGAGCCAGTCATTGAGTTCCTGTTAGAATAGTCCTTGTTCCCCTCACTTTGGGAAACCAATTGGTTACTGAGCTACCACAGGCTACATCTGGTGACCAGAGTTCTTACCTTGTGCAATGTTCCCTGTCATTTAAAAAGACTCACCATCATTTCCCTGGCTTCAGAAGTCCTTTTATTCATGAACTCAGACATTCAGCTCCTCTGCCACTCAGAAACTGTGTGTGCTAGTTGCCGTCTTGTCTCTGCCCCCATTACTTCCTTTTTAAAAGACCAATTTATTCATCTCATGCATATGAAAGCACAGAGGTCAGATTAGGTAATCTGAACCTCTAGAACTGTATTTGTGAATGTCAGTGGGCCTCTGTGGGGATGCAAGGAATAGAACACTAGATCTCGGTAACAACAGTCAATGCTTTTAATCACGAACTGATTATATTCACATAGTGAATATTTCCTCATAATCCATATTAGAGTTTTAACTTTCCTTTTTGCAAATGATGCTAAAGTTCAAGATTACGTTGCTTTTGATATCAAAAAAATTGAAACAACAGTTAAGAGGAGTGTCACTCATCACAGGGAAAATGAGTAGCTAAATAATTACCAAATCGATTAATGAGAAAGGGGGAGTTGTAAAGGTTCCTAAAGGCTTCTAGTATAAGCTGAAACTAAAAGTTCCAGTGTGGTAAGCAGTATTCCGCTGATTATTTTAGCTAGTGCACAAGTATTTTTTTCTTTCTTTATTATTATTATTAATTACACTTTATTCATTTTGTATCCCCCCATAAGCCCCTCTCTCCTCCCCTCCTAGTCCCACCCTTCCCCAAGTCTACTGCATGCATTCCCCTCCCTAAGTCCACTGATAGGGGAGGTCTTTCTCTCCTTCTTTCTGATCTTAGACTATCAGTTCTCATTAAAAGTGGCTGCATTGTCATCTTCTGTGGCCTGGTAAGGCTGCTCCCCCCTCAAGGGGAGGTGATCAAAGAGCAGGCCAATCAGATTATGTCAGAGGCAGTCCCTCTTCCCACTTGGACACTGAACTGCCATGGGCTACATCTCTGCAGGGGTTCTAGGTTATCTCTATGAATAGTCCTTGGTTGGAGTATGAGTTTCTGCAAAGTTCTCTGTGTTCAAATTTTCTTGTTCTGTTGCTCTCCTTGTGGACCTCCTGTCCTCTCCAGCTCTTGCTATTTCCCACTTCTTACATAAAATTCCATTCACTCTGCCTGACAGTTGGTCATCAGGCTCAGCATCTGCTTTGATAGTCTGCTGGGCAGAGGCTTTCAGAGGCCCTCTGTGGCAGGTTCCTAGGTTGTTTCCTGTTTTCTTATTCTGATGTCCATCTTCTTTGCCTTTCAGGATGGGGATTGAGTGTTTTAGTTAGGGTCCTCTCTTTTGCTTAGTTTGTTTAGATTACCGATTTTAGTGGGTTTATCATATGCTGTATGTTGATATGAGTGAGTATATACCATGTGTGTCTTTTTGCTTCTGGGACAACTCACTCAGGATGATCCTTTCCAGGTCCCACCATTTACCTACAAATTTCATGATTTCCTTATTTTTCATGGCTGAAAAATAAGCATCTCTCCATTGTAGAGATGTACCACAATTTCTGCATCCATTCTTCAGTGGAGGGACATCTGGGCTGTTTCCAGCTTCTGGCTATTACAAATAAAGCTGCTACAAACATGGTTGAGCAAATGTCCTTTTTGTGTACTTGGGCCTCTTTTGGATATATGGCTGGATCTTGAGGAAGCGCTATTCCTAGTTGTCTGAGAAAGCGCCAGATTGATTTCCAGAATGGTTGTACAAGTTTACATTCCCACCAGCAGTCGAGAAGGGTTCCCCTTTCTCCACAACCTCTCCAGCATGTGTTATCACTTGAGTTTTTGATCTTGGCCATTCTGATGGGTGTAAGGTGAAATCTCAGGGTCGTTTTGATTTTCATTTCCATAATGGCTAATGAGGTTGAGCATTTCTTTAAATGCTTCTCTGCCATTCGATATTCCTCTACAGAGTTCTCTGTTTAGCTCTGTTCTTCATTTTTTAAGTGGATTACTTGGTTTGCTGCTTTTCAGCTTCTTTAGTTCTTTATATATACTGGATATGAGTCCTCTGTCAGATAAAGGGTTGGTGAAGATTCTTTCCCAATCTGTAGGCAGTTGCTTTGTTTTGATGACGGTGTCCTTTGCTTTACAGAAGCTTTTCAGCTTCATGAGGTCCCATTTATTGATTGTTGCTCTTAGAGCCTGTGCTGTTGGTGTTCTGTCCAGGAAGTTGTCTCCTGTACCAATGAGTTCTAGGGTATTCCCCACTTTTTCTTCTAGCCGATTTAATGTGTCTGGTTTTATGTTGAGGTCTTTGATCCACTTGGACTTCAGTTTTGTGCAGGATGATAAGTATGGATCTATTTTCATTTTTCTACATGTAGACATCCAGTTGGACCAGCACCATTTGTTGAAGATGCTATCTTTTTTCCATTGTATGGTTTTGGCATCTTTGTCAAAAATCAGGTGTCCATATGTGTGTGGGTTTATTTCTGGGTCTTCTATTCGGTTCCATTGATGCACCATTCTCATTCTGTGCCAGTACCATGCAGTTTTTAAAACCGTTGCTCTATAGTACAGCTTGAGATCAGGGATAGAGATACCTCCAGAAGATCTTTTATTGTAGAGGATTGTTTTAACAATTCTGGGTTTCTTGTTATTCCAGATGAAGTTGAGAATTTTTCTTTCCAGGTCTGTAAAGAATTGTGTAGGCAATTTGATGGGAATTACATTAAATCTGTAGATTGCTTTTGGTAAGATGGCCATTTTCACTATGTTAATCCTGCCAAGCCATGAGCATGGGAGATCTTTCCATCTTCTCATATCGTCTTCTAATTCTTTCTTCAGAGATTTGAAATTTTTTTCATACGTCTTTGACTTGCTTGGTTAGGGTTGCACCAAGGTACTTTATGTCCTTTGTGGCTATTGTGAAGGGTGTTGTTTCCCTAATTTCTTTCTCAGCCCTTTTGTCTTTTGTATACAGGAGTGCTACTGATTTTTTTGAGTTAATTTTGTATCGGGCCACTTTGCTGAAGGTGTTTATCAGCTGTAGGAGTTCCCTGGTAGAGTTTTTGGTGTCACTCACATATACTATCATATCATCTGCAAAGAGTGATACTTTGACTTCTTCTTTTCCAATTTGTATCCTCTTAATCTCCTGCAATTGTCTTATTGTTCTAGCTAGGACTTCAAGAACAATGTTGAAAAGATATGGAGAGAGTGGGCAGCCTAGTCTTCTCCCTGATATCAGTGGGATTGCTTTAAGTTTCCCTCCTTTTAGGTTGATATTGGCTATAGGCTTGCTGTATATCGCCTTTACTATGTTTAGATATGTGCCTTGTATCCCTGATCTCTCCAATACTTTAAACATGAATGGATGTTGGACTTTGTCAAATGCTTTTTCAGCATCTAGGGAGATTATCATGTGGTTTTTTTTCTTTCAGTTTGTAAATATGGTGGATCCCATTGATGGATTTCTGTATATTGAACCACCCCTGCATACCTGGGATGAAGCCTACTTGGACATAGTGGATGATATCTTTGATGTATTCTTGTATTCAGTTTGCCAGTATTTTGTTAAGTATTTTTGCATCAATGTTCATAAGGGAGATTGGCCTGAAATTCTCTTTCTTTGTTGAGTCTTTGTGAGGTTTAGGTATCAAGGTGACTGTGGCTTCATAGAATGAGTTTGGTAATGTTCCTTCTGTTTCTATTTTGTGGAATAGTTTGAAGAGAATTGGAGTTAGCTCTTCTTTGAGGTTCTGGTAGAATTCTGCACTAAAGCCATCTGGTCCTGGGCTTTTTTTTTTTTTTTTTTTTTTTTTTTTTTTTTTTTTTTTTTGGATGAGAAACTTTTGATGACCGCTTCTATTTCTTTGGGGAATATAGGACTATTTATTTGATTTACCTGGTCCTGATTCAGCTTTGGTAAATCAAATCGATCAAGAAAATTGTCCGTTTTGTTTAGATTTTCAAATTTTGTGGCATATAGACTTTTGAAGTAAGTCCTAATGATTTTTTGGATTTCCTCAGTGTCTGTAGTTATGTCCCCCTTTTCATTTCTGATTTTGTTGATTTGGGTGATGTCTCTCTGCCTTTTATTTAGCTTGGCTAGGGTTTGTCGATCTTGTTGATTTTCTCAAAGAACCAGCTCTTGGTTTCATTGATTCTTTGAATTGTTTTATTTGTTTCTAATAGATTGATTTCAGTCCTGAGTTTGATTATTTCTAGCCATCTACTCCTTCTCAGTGTGTCTGCTTCTTCTTTTTCTAGGGTTTTTAAGTGAGCCATTAAGTTGCTTGAATGAGCTGTCTGGAATTTCTTCTTGAAGGCACTTAGTGCTATGAACTTTCCTCTTAGCACTGCTTTCATTGTGTCCCACAAGTTTGGGTATGTTGTGTCTTTATTTTCATTGATTTCTAAAAATACTTTAATTTCTTTCTTTATTTCTTCCCTGGCCCAGCTGTCATTTAGTAACAAGTTGTTCAGTTTCCATGTGTGTGTGTAGGCTTTTTACTATTTCTGTTATTGTTGAGGTCCAGCTTTATTCCATGGTGATCAGACAAGATACAAGGGATTATTTCAATCTTCTTGTATCTGTTGAGGCTTGCTTTGTGACCAACTATATGGTCTATTTTGGAGAAGGTTCCATGAGGTGCTGAGAAGAAGGTAAATTCTTTTGTGTTTGGGTGTAAGGTTCTGTAAATGTCTGTTAGGTCCATTTGATTCATGACCTCTGTTAGAGACATTGTTTCTTTGTTTAATTTCTGTTTTGATGACCTGTCCTTTGTTGAGAGTAAGGTGTTGAAGTCTCCCACTATTAATGTGTGGGGATCTATATGTGCTTTAAATTTTATCAATGTTTCTTTAACAAATGTGGGTGCTCTTTTATTTGGGGCATAGATGTTCAGGATTGTGATGTCTTCCTGGTGGAATTTTCCTTTGATGAGTATGAAGTGTCCTTCCCCATCTCTTTTGATTAATTTTGGTTGAAAGTCTATTTTATCAGATATTAGAATGGCTACTCCTGCTTGCTTCTTGGGTCCATTTGCTTGGAAAGCCGTCTTCCAACCCTTTACCCTCAGGTAATATCTATCTTTGTGCCTTAGGTGTCTTTCTTGTATGCAACAGATTGCTGGGGTTTTTTTTTACGTATCCCTTCTGTTAATCTGTGTCTTTTTATTGGAGAGTTGAGTCCATTGATGTTGAGAGAGATTAATGACCAGTGGCTGTTAGATCCCTTGATTTTGATGTTGGCTATAGTCATAAGGTTGTGTGCTTGGTTGCTTTTTGTTTTACTGTAGTAAGATTAATTATTTCCTGTGTTTTCTTGAAAGAAGCTAATTTTTTAGGGTTGTATTTTCCCTTCCAGTGTTTCTGTAATGCTGGATTTGTGTGTAGGTATTGTTGAAATTTGTTTTTGTCATTGAATATCTTGTTTTCTCTGTCTATGAGGACTGAGAGCTTTGCAGGGTATAGTAGCCTGGGCTGACATCTGTGTTCTCTTAGGGTCTGCATGATATCCGTCCAGGCCCTTCTGGCTTTCATAATCTCTGTTGAAAAGTCAGGTGTGATTCTAATGGGTTTGCCATTATATGTTACTTGGCCTTTTTCCCTTGCAGCTTTTAGTATTTTTTTCTTTGTTCTGTATACTTACTGTTTTGATTATTATGTGGCGGGAGGATTTTCTTTTCTGGTCAAATTTGTTGGGTGTTCTGTAGGCCTCATGTATTCTTATTGGCCTCTCCTTTAACTTGGGGAAATTTTCTTCAATGATTTTGTTGAAAATATTTTCTGGGCCTTGGACAAGGGAGTCTTCTCTTTCCTCTATCCCTATTATTCTTAGGTTTTGTCTTTTCATATTGTCTTGGATTTCTTGGATGGTCTGTGTCAGGAATTTTTCGGATTTAACATTTTCTTTGACAGATACATCTATTTCTTCCATTGTATCTTCTACACCTGAGATTCTTTCTTCCATCTCTTGTAGTCTGTTGGTTATGCTTACCTCTGTAGTTCCTGTTTTCTTCCCTAGGTTCTTCCTCTCCATTATTTCCTCCATTTGTGTTTTCTTTAATTTTTCCAATTCTATCTTCAGGTCTTGAGTTGTTTTGTTTACTTCCTTCACCTGTCTGATTGTACTTTCCTGTTTTTCTTTTAGTTCCTTCAACTCTGTTTCTTTTATTTCATTCAGTGCTTTAAGCATTTCCTTTCTAAAGGCCATAAACTGTTTAGCTGCAACTTCCTCTATTTCTTTATGGATGGCAATATTCTGTTTGAGTTTATCTTCCTCTATGTCTTTACATATCTTATTTGTTTCCTCTGTTATCATCTTCATGAGCATAGTTGTTAGGTCATCTTCTTGGATTTCGGTTATGCTGGGATGTCCAGGGCTAGTTGCTCCTGGGTAACCAGGTTCTGGAGATGCCATATTGCTCTGTCTTTTGTTGCTTGAGCTTTTATGCTGGCCTCTACCCATTGTGTTATCTTAGGTGTTTGGGGTTATTTTCTGGTGGTTCCTGGAGATCCTGTGGTAGAGAGAATCAGCTTTGCAGAAAGCTGTTTTTCCTGAAGGAAGTCTTTTCAGCTTTTTGGGTATAGTCCCTGAATGGCTGGTGTTTTTTTAGGAGTTGCTGCTGCTCCCCTCAGGGATAGAGACCTGACTGGTAACTGTGGTCTTTTTAGTCGAGAGGGTTCTCCTCTCACCCAGGGAAGTCCTGAGGACAGCTGCCCTGTTTCTGGGTTTCTTGCTGTAAATTTAATGATCAGCTGTTGTGACCCAGTTGGACATCTGGCACACAGCAACTGTTTGTGCCTGTGTCTCAAGCACAGCTGAGTGATGGCGGCTTGGCCCCACCGATCTGCGAGACTTTTTCCAGGGAAGAACTGGGTGATTTAAGTCAGTACAGTTTCCTTCCTTCCCTGTGGATTCTCTGGAGACAGGGACTCCCAGTCTCTTTTTTGCCCTGGAGCGCACCGTTCAGTCTCCACCAGCTAGCTGGCGCACTGAAACTGATTGTGTCTGCCTTTCCGGCCTTTGGGAGCCTGGGCATCTACCTAAACTGGGTAATTTTTCTGAGACCTTTTCAGGGTGGGGGTGTCGGCTGAGTGCTCTGAGATCAGAGCAGACATTTCCCTCCCTGTGGGTTTGCACCCGACAGTGAAACTCAGTCCCTGGTGCCCTGGTGCCCACAGTTCTATCTGAGGCGGTGAATCAGGCACACAGGCAGGGCTATGTGCAGGTGCCTGGGTCCCCGGCTCTGGCTCCAGGCTGGCTCCTGGTGCGCCCGCAGAACCCGAGTCTTTTCCAGGGGATTTCTGGGTGACCTAAGGTCGGTCCCAATCGTTTCCTGTACCATTGGGTTATCTCTCAAGTGAAAATTCCAGTCTCTGATAGTGTGGTGCTCACAGTTCAGTCTGGGACAGGGACCAGAGACACTCATGTGTGGCTCTGGACTGGCGGCCAAGCATCTGGCGGAACCAGGTTCTCTTCCTCGGTTTAGCCAGGTGAGTTAAAAGCTAATTGAATCCCCCACTATGGGGTATCCTCTCACCTGGGAAACACAATCGTCTGTGTTTTATGGCCGCGAGTTCTGATTGCTGGTCACTATGCCGATCCCGCTGTGCTGCTGGTCAGAATGAGAGTTCTCCCGGCGCTGCCATCTTTGTGTCTGAGTATTTTATGCTCCACCCACACCTCTCATGAAATATTCTGAATGTAGGTAAGTCAGCACAGCACACAGACACTTGTCTGCCATGTTTATTTCAGCATTATTCAGAATATTGAAGATATGAAATGAACCTCAACACTTCTGAACAGATGAGTACGTAAATAAAACAGAACATCTGAAATGGGTGATTTTACTTTCTTATGTACATTATCATTTTGGTATTTGTAATACAACCTTATAATTTTGAAAGTTTCATTAAATGTTATACACAGTGTGGTTTTAAACTAAATCATACAACTGATTATATGATACTTTAAACATTGGCTTCTATGTAATCCATAAACGACTGAAATGAAAGACTAAATTAAACAAATGCAATTATTCTGTCCAGACTTCCCTTAGACCTATTTGAATTCAGAAGAAAAGCACATAGTGGTCTATATATAAATAATGGAGTTGTCTTCAAGCTGGAAAAATTATTCTATCATTAGCAGGAACAGGAGGTCATCATGTTAAGCTAAATATCAGATTTGGGAAACTCAGAATTTTCAGACTCTACATTCAACAGAGCATTTCTTGTGTCTGTGTATGTATAACTGTCTGTGTGTGAGAGACATACACATTTTTACACAAATAAAGTAGGACAAGCATTATTTGAGAATTGAAAGGGCCTTGAGGAAATGGGTATGGAGTACCATGTGAAGCAAATGGAAAACAGTATCATCAGTGTCCGCTTACACTGGCAATGCAGATTCTAGAATGCAACCAAGAAGAGATGACTAGGAAAATGACACATGAAGAGTTTACACAGCACACTCAGGTTGTCTCCATGTTATTACCTAATTATAGAATATTCTGCACAAGCATTCTATACAGCCATTTCTGGAATGTAAAACAGCAAAAAGCAATGTTGGAAAACAAAGAGGAAGTACAAGAAATGGGCCATCCCAAGGTATTGATGTGTGAGAACTGAAGTTCTAGGAGAGAGATCATGTGTTAGAACTAAATATTTAATGTAGTTTTTCATTAATAGTATATCTGTTTGTGGGGTGATGAGTCATATTTAATATTTGAAATGATGCACAAAGGACTGTAGTTCTCCATAGATCCTGTTGAACTTTTAAAAATCAAGATTTAACATGTAAATGAACTGTGTTCTGTGAGGAGCTGGATGATTTTGGACACATCAGGACTCAAAAATTCCTGGATTCCACCTTACTGTTAATTCTCCAGACACTGGAGACACAGGTTTTGTTTAGATGTTCTGTACTTTTGACTGGCATAGATACCCAACACAAGAGGCTGTCTCTCCATCAAATGGATTTGGTGATAGAATGCTCAGCTTGAATTCATTAGCCCTTTTGTAAGTCCCTCCTGAAAAAAAATAATTTATCTTTCATTGTTGATCATCTAAGAAAATGTAATGACATAGCTTCTAATGCTGTTCACATTAACAAATTTGTGAGATAGTTCTGAGACCAAATTGTCTCAAAATGGCTCTGCCTGGGGTCTCTTTGTTGCAAATATGAATGATGTCATGGTGATATATTTACTTATCACCTCATGTTTATCACATGAACTGTGGATCTCAGATGATGAGCTCCAGGAAAGAGAGTATCAAAGTTTCCTCCAGGATTCAGGAAGGACCTTGGGGAAAAAAGGATCCACGAATGTGCAAGTAGCCTCTCGCTTGCACAGAAAAATAAAAGCAGGTAGGAAGACGAGAGTGCCCACACGATATGCTGATTTGCACGACACTTTTCAGGCCACATTTCCCAGGCTTACAGTAGGACAAAGATGTTCACTTTGATTTTATTCTACTTGCTTCTGCATATTCCACTTCTCGTGGCCAGTTTCATTCCTTCCAGCTGCTTTTGGAGAGTGAAGCAGAATGAAGAAAAGGATGGAGATTTAATGACAGTTTGTTCCTTTTACCTCAGGGCAGTACATTCGTCTGTGGAGAAAGAGTATTTCAGCAACATCCTGAATACACTGTAAGTATTTTTGTATTTTTCCATTTAAATACCGTCATGAGTATATTACAAGCAGTCTTAATGAGGAATAGGACAATGCTCTGAGTCTTCTGTCCTGTTCTCCTACTGTGAACACCAAGGAACAACTCCAAAATCTTTTAGAGACTCAATGCTGTTTATCACTTTAAATTACTCTATAGAGTGTTTTCTTTTTCCATTAGTTAGCCTCACAATTACAGACCCAGAGGTTGAGTGAACACAGGGCTGTCTACCATGATCCACAGCAAACAGCTCTCCTGTTGACAGTTACCAAAGCAGAGTAGCCAGTGTTGTCTTATAAAAAGATGCCCCACACTATTTCAATCAGTATCAACTAGAAAAAGTACAATTAAATAACCATAGAGGTGTGCTGTTTTTCTGTCCCTGTAGAATTCTTAATACCTGTGCTGGGCCTGTAATGTTTGGGCCACGCCTAATTACAGACAGCTTTCATATAGATGTTCAGTTACTCCCTGAAAGGCTCTGCATGCTGTCATTCATGTATTATGAACCTTCTTCAAGAATGGAAGTAGGAGATCTGTCCAATGTGAACTTCAAACATGTTTTATACCTCCATCTTAACTTGTATACATACACAGCCACTGCCTTTTAAGTACTACAAAGCTCAGTTCTCCACTCTGTCTTTAGAGTAAAGAAGAAATGTTTGGACTGTAAATTTGTTTGAAAAGTGAGGCTGTCATTAATAGTGGTGACTACTTACTTCCCTTGTCACTTGCCTAAGTGACATTTGTGACATGTATAGTTAACAATACTTGACAATAGGAATAGAATTTCCTAGAAGCTCATCTGCCATTATTGGAGAATGGTGTGTCTTCTTTCTTTGTGTCCAAGTTGTTTATTCTCTGACACTTATATCACTTATATTACCTCTTATGTTTCTCTTTAAGGAATTTTACTAGTGAAATTACATATTTTACCAATGTGGTTAGTGTACACATCTTGACTTTGTGGATTTCTGGTAGTTGATTTCCAGCACAGCACATTCATCCACTAGGTCATTCTTACAGCTCAAGAAATTGATGTTTCTTACACATACATAGGGTTTGAGTCACACAATTTCTACTCTCAAATTCCTGTTGTATGTCACTGAAATTTTCAAGAACAATATTGCTGTGTGAAAATAAAGCATATTGTAAATGTCCTATTTTTGTAGACAAAAACACCATAATGCATAATTTCTAAGTAGAAAATAGTTTTTATTTAACTTGGAGTGAACCATTCAGAATGAAGCAGCATGACTACTATGTATTGATCAGATGATATGAAAGGACTAGGAAGAGACAGGACTGATTATTGTTTCTTTCATAAAGAGAAAAAAAATGTTATGTTATAATCCAAGTGACTTAATCCCATTATGGTTAAAAAACATATCATAAAGATTTCCCTTGTGTTTTACTCTTTATACCATTCTATTTTAAAAACATACAATATTGGCACATACGAATGTCCCTGCAATTTTGAGAAGTTACTATTTCTCAATAGGGTGACAGTGTTCTTTTAGTGTAGTCGAAGGTAGTCAAAAGATATTTCCTTTTTTGTCTTGTTTTGTTTTGTTTTTGTTTTTTGAATTTATTTTTATTAATTACACTTTATTCACTTTGAATCCCATCTTTAGCACCCTCTATTTTCCCTGCCCAATCCCACCCTCCTCCCTATTCTCCACTCATGCCCCTTACCCAGTTCACTGACAGGGGAGGTCCTCCTCCCCTTCCATCTGACTCTAGCCTATCAGGTCTCATCAGGACTGTCTGCATTGTCTTCCTTTGTGACCTGGTAAGGCTGCTCCCCTCTAGGAGGGAGGTGATCAAAGAACCAGCCACTGAGTTCATGTCAGAGATAGTCTCTGTTCCCCTTACTACAGAAACCCACTTGGATGCTGAGCTGCCATGGGCTACATCTGAGCAGGGGTTCTAGGTTATATCCATGCATGGTCCTTAGTTGGAGAGTCAGTCTCAGAAAAGACCCCTGTGCCAAGATATATTTGGTCCTTGTGTCAGTCCTGTCCTCTCCAGGTTTTACTAACTCCCCCTTCTTTCATAGGATTCCCTGCACTCTGCCCAAGGTTTGGTTATGAGTCTCGCATCTGCTTTGATACACTGGTAGGTAGAGTCTTTCAGAGGCCCTCTGTGTTAGGCTCCTGTCCTGATTCTTGTTTTTTCCTACATCCAATATCCATCCCATTTGTCTTTCTAAGTGAGGATTGATCATCTTACACCGGGACCTCCTTCTTGTTCAGCTTCTTTAGGTGTACAGATCTTAGTATGTTTGCCCTTCCTTATAGGTCTAATATCCACTTATAAGTAAATATAAACCGTGTATGTCATTCTGCTTCTGGAATACCTCACTCAGGATGATCTTTTCTAGATCCCACCATTTGCCTACAAATTTCATGATTTTCTTGTTTTCAATTGCTGAGTAGTATTCCATTGTGTAAATTTACTACAATTTCTGTATTCATTCCTCAACTGAGGGACATATGGGTTGTTTCCAGTTTCTGGCTATTACAAATAAAGCTGCTAAATAACCTGCGATTAATTTTTTTTGGTATCAATGTGCACAAGTCAGTGGCATTTTTATTTATTAGCAACAACAATCAGAATTAAAATAATAAAATTTATGATAGTGCCAAGTACAAAACTGTTTTTTTAATTATTCGATCATTTTATACATAAATATAATGAACATTAGCACTTTTTAACCTTAATAAGTTATCTCCTTTTCCTTATTTTTTCCACCTAACCTACTTTCATTGTGTGTGTGTGTGTGTGTGTGTGTGTGTGTGTGTGTGTGTGTGGCAGATCTGCTGTCTTTAGTTACACTTGCCTCAAAGAGTATGGATGGGAAGTTAGTTACTGGAGCACAATGACTTACAGTGGTTACACCACTGAAGAAAGTGGTATCCTTTCTTTCAGCAGAATTGAGTATCAATAGTCTTTCAGAAAGAAGAGGGGGCTCAAAAACCCTTCACCCTTTCATGAACAAATGTTGCCAGCCTCGTCTGGTGCAAATGGCTGTAGGTGCAGTACATTCCTGAGTGCAGCAGTCCCGTCATGTCCAGATGCACTGGTTGCAGCCGTCCTTGTCAACCTTAGGCTCTTACCAGCTCTCTGCCCCCTGAGCCTTGGCTACCCAGGAAGGTGATAGATATGTTCTGTTTATTGCCAACCACTGCACACTCACTCTTTCTCTGCCCTTGGAGCAGTTGCTAGTCTGTACTTTTGACTTTCTGCAAAGACTTCCCTTCTGATAACCTTTCATTATCTCCTAACCAACATGCCTAAAAATGACTCCTTTATTTCTCTCATTTCCCCCAGACAGCACAATACAAACAAACCTCCCATATCACAAAGAGTGAAAATCACGCGTGTTGATCTCTGCTCAATTTCGTTTCTCAATTTTCTATTTTTTCTAGTCACCAGAGCTTCTTTCCTGCCTTTTTCTGGAGTTGTGTGACCGATGACTTCTCTCCCCATTGAGGCCATTCCATCCTGGGTTTATTTCTGTGTCTTCTATTCAATTCCATTGATCCACCATTTTGTTTCTATGCCAGTTCCTCACAGTTTTTATTACTATTGCTCTATCATACAACTTGAGATCAGGGAGGGAGATATGTCCAGATGATCTGTTGTTGCAGAGGATTGTTTTGGCAATTCTGAGGTTTTTTTGTTTTTTCATATGTTGTTGAGAATTTTTCTTTCAAGGTTAGTAAAAAAAATGTGTTGGTATTTTGATGGGAATTGCATTGAATCTGTAGATTGCTTTTGTCACGATGGCCATTTTCACTATGTTAATCCTACTAATCCATGAGCAAGGGAGATCTTTCTATTGTCTGACATCTTCTTCAATTTCTTTCTTCAAAGACACAAGTTTGTTTTTTTTTTTTTAAACAGGTCTTTCATGTACTTGGTTAGAGTCTCACCAAAGTACTTTATGTTATCAGTGGCTATTGTGAAGGGTATTATTTCCCTAACTTCTTTCTCAGTCCCTTCATCTTTCATATACAGGAGGGCTACTGTTTTTTTGTTGTTTTTTTTTTGTTTTTGTTTTTTAGTTATTTTTTTATCCAGCCACTTTGCTGAAAGTGTTTATCAGTTTAAGGAGTTCTCTGGTGGAATTTTTGGGGTCACTCATGTATTCTATCATATCATTTGCAAATAGTGATACTTTGACTTCCTCCTTTCTGATTTGAATCCCCTAGATCTCCTTTAGTTGTTTTCTTGCTCTAGCTAGGACTTCAAGTACTATGTTGGTGTGTGGGTTTAATTCTGGGTCTTCAATTCCATTGATCCATCATTCTGTTTCTATGAAGGTACCATGCAGTTTTAATTACTATTGTTTTGTAGTACAGCTTGAGATCGGGAATATTTAATATAGGATAAACATAATAAAATCTGTACACCTAACGAAGCTAAACAAGAAGGAAGACCCAGGGTAAGATGATCAATCCTGACTCAGAAAGGCAACCAAGGACCATGCATGGAGATAACCTAGAACCCCTGTACAGATATAGCCCATGGCAGCTCAGTATCCAAGTGGGTGTCCTAGTAAGTGGAACAGGGACTGTCTCTGACATGAACTCACTGGCTGGCTCTTTGATCACCTCCCCCTGATGGGGAAGCAGCCTTACCAGGCCACAGAGGAAGACAGTGCAGCCAGTCCTGATGAGAACTGATAGGCTAGGGTCAGATGGAAGGGGAAGAGGACCTTTCCTATCAGTGGCCTTGGAGAGGAGTATGGGAGGAGATGGAGGTGGAAGGGTGGGATTGGGAGGGAATGAGGGAGGGGTCTACAACTGGAATACAAATTGTATAAACTTTAATTAATATAAAAATTAAAATAAAAAATAAATGTATTGTAAAATGTCCTGTTTTGTAGCCAAAGATACCACAATGTACAATTTCTTTTTTTTATTTATTTAATTAACCTAGATCACAATGCTAGGCAATAGTTATTCCATCCTAAACCTCCAAGCCCACATAGTTTCTTACCATTCAGCTTTTACCCATCATACTTGCTTTTAGTGATATCTTAGATCCGATCCATCTCTCCACTTGGTTCTAAGACCTCTCTTCCAGATTCTCCTCCTTCCTCCCTTACTTCCTTCCTCTTCCTCCTACTCCGGACCAGGATGTCCCACCCTATCCTCTCCATTGTTCAGCAATGTGGCTGGTTGTTTTAATTGACAATTTAGAAAACAAATGTTGGCATGTTTACAGAAACTTGAGACAGGTGATGCTTAGAGTAAGCATCACAATGCAATGTCTGGATTGAAGCCAGATAATGGGGGAGAAAAATCAGCATTTCTTTTTTTTAACTTTTTTTTTAAATTCTTTATTCACTTTGTATCCCCGCTGTGGTTCCCTCCCTCCTCCTGTCTCAATCCCTCCCTTCCTCCACCCTCTGCATGCATGCCCCTCCCCAAGTCCACTGATAGGGGAGGTCTTCTTTTCCTTCCTTCTGATCCTAGTCAATTAGGTCTCATCAGGAGTGGCTGCATTGTCTTCTTCTGTGGCCTGCTAATGCTGCTTCCCCCTCAGGGGGAGGTATTAAAGAGCAGGCCAATCAGTTCATGTCAGAGACAGTCCCTGTTCCTATTACAATGGAACCCACTTGGATACTGAACTGCCATGGGCTACATCTGTACAGGGGTCTTAGGTTATCTCCATGCATAGTCCTTGGTTGGAATAGCAGTCTCAGGAAAGACCCCTGTGCTCAGATTTTTTGGTTCTGTTGCTCTCCTTGTGGAGCTCCTGTCCTCTCCAAATCTTATTGTTTCCCACTTCTTTCATAAGAGATATGGCTCAGCCATTAAAGGCTAGGCTCACAACCATAAATATAAGAAATCAGCATTTCTAAGTAGAAAATAAATTTCATTTAACTTTGAGTGAACCGTTCAAAGGAAGGATCAGGATTGATGTTTATTGGTCAGATGATATGAAAGGACTAGGAAGAGACAGGATTGGTTATTGTTTCCATAAAGAGAAACAAAAATGTTGTGTTATAGTCCAACTGAATTTTTCCCACTTTTGTTAAAAACATAAAGATTTCCCATGTGTTTTACTCTTTATACCCTTCTATTTTAAAAACATGCAATATTGGCACAAACAAATGTCCCTGCAATTTTGAGAACTTACTATTTTTCAGTAGAGTGCTAGTGTTATGTTAGTATAGTCAAAGGTAGTCAAAAGATATTTTCTATAAGAAAAAGTATTACTCAGATGTATCAAGCTTACCTCACATCCATTTGTGGAAATGCAATAGGTGAAGTACATGGGGAAGCTTGTGCATACCCTTAATCTCTTCATGCACATCTGGAGAAGGAATATCATTGAACATTTAACCAGAGTAGTCTAGAGAAAAAAAAACATTCAAACCACAGGATCAGTTACATTCATATTGGATTAATGAGCATTGCTTATATCCATACACTAAGATCCATACAGAAATATATGTTTTCTAAATTAATATACTTGATTATTCATTTTACATCCTAATCATAGACCCTCCCTCCTCTCTTCTTAATCTTACTCTCCCTCCTTTTTCTTCATCCACCCTCCTCCATTACTCAGAGAAGGGGAGACACCTACCAACCCACCCCAGCTCATCAAGTCACATCAGGACTGAGCATGTCTTTTTTCCCTGTGGCCTAACAAAGAAGCCACACCAGGGGAAAGTGATCAAAAACAGGGAAGAGATTACAAGTCAGAGAGAGCTAGTTCCCTTACTATGGAACCCACATGAACCCTGAGCTGCCCATGGGCTACAACTCTGTGGGGCATAGGCCCTTTCTATGCATTATTCTTCTTTGGTGCTTCTGTTTCCTCAAGCCTCTCTGGGCTCTTTTGGTCTTCTTGTAGAGCTCCTGTCACATCTAGTTCCTTCTATCCCACCGCACAACTTTTCCACAAGACTGCCTACAATTTGACCAAGTTTGGCTGTGAGCCTCAGCATCTGTTTTGATCCACTGATAGATGGATCCTCAAAGGGAAAAGCTATGCTAGGCTCAGTGTGGACCAAGCATTGCTTGTACATTCACTAAATCTCTGTACTCTCTTTATCCCTACACTTCTTGTAGGCAGGATAATTTTTGGATCAAAGGTTCTTGGGTGGGTTATTACTCTGCTCCCTCTACTAGGAGTCCTGCCTGGCTAGAAGGTATTCACTTCAGTCTGTATCACCTTCAAAGAATCTCAGCTAGAGTCAAGTCCATGTTTTTCCAAAATCCTTCCCTGTCCTACTTCTCCAGACTGTTAGAGAGACATGACCCCACCCTTCTTCTCTTCTCTTCTCTCAGCAGGCCCTCTCTCCTCCCATCCCCACTCTCCCAATGTCTGTTCTCTACACTCATATATCTCTGTATTCCCTCTCATACATTGTTACCTCTCCAGCATCTTCGGCAGACTACTCTATTTTCCTTTCTAAGTGAGATATGAGAATCTTCACTTGGTCTATCACATTTGTCCTTCTGAATGAGGATTGAACATCTTCCCTAGGGTCTTCCTTGTTGTTTATCCTCTTTAGGACTATATATATTAGTATTTTTATACAATATTATATGGCTAATATCCACTTATGAATGAGTATTTGCCATGTGTGTCTTACTTCTTCTGGATTACCACACTCAAGATGATCTTTTCTAGTTCCCACCATTTGCCTGAAAATTTTGTGATTTCCTTGTTTTTCCACTGTGTATATGTACCACAATTTCTGTATATATTTCTCTATTGAGAGACATCTAGGTTGTTTCCAGCTTCTGGCTATTATGAATAGAGCTGCTATAAACATGGTTGAGCAAATGCCTTTTCTGTGTAGTAGAGCATATTTTTGATATATGCCTAGGAATGGTATAGCTGGATTTTGAGGAAGCTCTATTCCTAATTGTCTGAGAAAGCACCAGATTGACTTCCAAGTGGTTGTACAAGTTTACATTCCCACCAGCAATGGAGGAGGGTTCCTCTTTCTCCACAACGTCTCCAGCAAGTGTTGAGTTTTTGATCTTCGCCATTCTGATGGGTGTAAAGTAGAATCTCAGGGACATTTTGATTTGCATTTTCTTGATGACTAAGGACTTAGGGGAAGAAGTGGGAAAGAGGGTTGGAATTGAAAGAGACAGCGGAAGGGGACACAGCCAGTATTCAAATGGAATAAATTTTAATAAATGATGATATTTTAAAAACTTAAAAAAGAAATAGCAAAGCATTAAAATGTGCTAAAATTAAAAAAAAAAAGGATCCTCACTTGGGTCCTACTTGTTACTTATTTTCTCTAGGTCTGTGAAGTAAAGTATGTTTATCCTGTACTATATGGCTAAAATCCGCTAATGAGTGAGTACATACCATGTGTGTCTTTCTGGGTCTAGGTTACCTCACTCAGGATTATCTACTTCCACTCATTTGCCTGTACATTTCGTCATTTCCTTGTGAATCATATTTCATTGTGTAAATGTAACACAGTTTCATTATCAATTCTTGTTTCAGGAAGGTCTACACTGTTTCTAGATTGTGACTACTATGAATAAGGCTACTATGAACATAATTGTGCACATGTTCTTGTAGTGTGGAAGAGCATCTTTTGGGTATAAGACCAGGAATGGGATAGCTGGGTCTTCAGGTAGAGCTTTTCCCAGTTTTCTCAGAAAATGACAGATGATGTCCAAAGTCAGTCATGCATCTTTTTAAAAATGCATCTCTGCTGTGTGATTCACTTGAAAATAAATCATTAAAAAGATTTTCTACCTCCAAAGATAAATTACAAAAAAAATCAGTATGAGGGAATATGTTAAATATATTTCCCACAATTATAACGAATTGTTAGTACAGAAGCAAATGTCCCAGATAATTTTCTTTGCCTGCATCAGTCATTCTTTCACTACACCAACAAGTTCAGTTAATTTTTTGTACACTTTTGCAAATGTTTGTGTACATATATATTTATTTTTTATATTAATAGTTATGGACGAATAGGTAGCCTAACTAGTCTCCCTCTCCTAGGTTGCTTTTAGTGGCTTCAAAAACAATGTTTGGGGTGGAATATAGCCTTTGCACTAGACCTAAAATTGAAAGAGCTAAGTAATGTGGGAATCTTAGGATACAAAGTTTCCAATAAAATCTATATTGAATGACCCCTTTGTACAGTACTTCTAACATCAAAATAAACTTGCTTCTTGAGTAAGCCATCTAGTTCTTCCAAATCTTCTTGTTGCTATTCAATCATTTTTTTTTTCTTTTTCCTCTATGTGGCCCTTCAATTCACAAACTTTTCTAAGCCGTGACTACGTCATCTATTTTAATTCACCAGTAATGTAAGTAAATGCTAATCAAGACTTCTGATTAGAATGGGCTGAGCATTGCCTGAGGTACTGTAATACTGGCCTAAAACCACAGGAATAACAGTTCGCAATGGGAAGGTCAGTTGAGAGTTAACAAAAAGCTTCCCATAGCCGGTTAAAGTTTTACGTGCATAACATCCACACTCGAGGCTACCTTGGCCTGTACTTGGCCACAAGGTTCACTTAATTTTATGAGAAAATAACATTATCTCAAAGGCTCACACATCGGTTTTAATAAGCTAAATACCTGTAAAATTAGTACGTGATCAGGTTTGCTGTTCGATCACAGCATATGGTCTTGTCTTTACCTTCTGAGTAAGCACTCAATAAACACAGAGGGAAAACCCTTTCTGTTGAAGATCTTTGTTTATGGAACATGAACTCTAATGAAAGTTTTTAGCGTTCTTATGTCATCCCAACCTCACTATATAGGACATTTGTTTTAAACTTTGGGCGAGGGGACCAATATCCACAAGTACAGAATAGTCATTGTATTGACTGTAAATGATCATGTGCAGATTTCTGAACAAAATAATTATTGTACCCTTTTACAGAACACCAGGTGAAAACCAACGGTTTGCTCTAGCCTTGAGTTTTTCAACGGATGAGGTCAACAGAAACCCTGATCTTTTACCAAATAAGTCTTTAGTATTTAATTTACCAGTTTGTACGGATATGCCACAATTATACAGTCTCATTCCTTTTTCTGAACGAAATAATGATATTCTTCCTAATTATTCCTGTAACAAAGAAATGAAATGTAGAATATTGCTTACAGGACCGAATTGGGCAGCATCTGTGCTGTATCAGACACTCATATGCCACTACACAGCTCAGCAGGTGAGATGTTGTGGGGTGGAAATGGTTGAAATTATCTCCATTGGTGTTATTAACCAGCTGTAAAGGAAAAACTGGCTTTAATGGCTTATGTCAATCTGTGTAGTTCAAGGGTGTTATTCAGAGATTTGATGGGGTTCCTACATTTATATGTGTGAAATAGGAAAAGGGGAAGAAGTAAAAGCTAAGGGGGATTTCTAGAACAGTTCGAAGGGGAAAAAAGGTGTTTATAATTTCTGAAGTGTGCATGCTTCCTCATGCTGCTACCTATATCCTAGGTTCTTCAGCTTACTTATGGGTCTTTCCATCCTATCCTGAATGATGCTGTACAATTTCCCTTTCTGCATCAAATGGCCCATGAGGATTCATCTCTTGTTCTGGCCATGGTCTCCTTCTTACTTTACTTCAACTGGAACTGGGTTGGGCTGGCCATCTCAGACAATGATCAAAGTATCCAATTCCTCTCATATTTGAGAACAGAGATGGAAAAAAGTACAGTCTGCTTGGCCTTTGTGAACTTGATCCCAGGCAACACACAGCTATACATGTCAAGAGCTGAAGTGTACTACAACCAAATCATGACATCATCTGCAAATGTGGTTATCATTTATGGTGACACAGACGGTACTCTAGCTGTGAGCTTCAGAATGTGGGAATCTCGAGGTATACAGAGAATATGGGTCACCACCTCACAATGGGATGTCACTACAGGTAAGAGAGACTTCACACTTGACTCATTCCATGGGAATCTTGCTTTTGCACACCACCATGGGAAGATTTCTGGTTTTAAAAATTTTGTCCAGACATTGAACCCTCTCAAATACTCAGACAAATATCTGGCAAGGCTGGAGTGGATGCACTTTAACTGTGAAGACTCAGCAGCTAACTGTAAGACACTGAAGAACTGCTCATCCAATGCCTCATTGGAATGGCTAATGGAACAGACATTTGACATGGCCTTTAGTGATAGCAGTTATGACATATACAATGCTGTGTATGCCATGGCCCATGTCTTTCATGAGATGTTTCTTCAACAGGTAGAAAATCAGCCAACTGACAAGGGGAAAGGACGTGATTTTAGCTGCTTGAAGGTAGTGATTCTTTCTTTGAATGATACTTGGTCTCATCAATGTTATGGTTTTAAAGGATCTCTCAGATGCTCAAACTGAATGGACTAGCAAATGTTTCACCCAAAAAGTAGATTTTTAACCTTTTTTTTCTGCTGAGAAAGTACATCTAGAAATATGATAATTCTCTAATACAAAAGCAGTGGAATTGGATACACTATTTTTCAGTGAAAATCGGCGATTCTGTCACTGAGCATCTGAATATATCACACCTGTTCCAATATTGGAGACATAATCTGTCCTTCCTCGTTAATCTTCTCCATAATGAGAAGAGCGTTTGTTCACTAATTGCAAAATTTGAGTTAATAAATGGAGAAGATGGTTTTCTCAACTTATTCTGTCCCAATTGTAGTCTCTGAGGACCTTCCTCAGAGGCTGAGAGTAATTACACGGAGAAGAGTGCTGTGGCTCAGTTCAGTGCATAGACGTATATTCATCTGTTTGAATGAAAGTTTCTCACTGTCTATTTGTGTTTCTATGTGTGTTTTTGTGTATCTGTGTGTATAACTGTGGTGTCTGTATTTGTGTGTATGTGTGTGTGTGTGTGTGTGTGTTTCTGTCCTGCTGACTCTGTTGTCTGTCTGTGAGAGTAAGCCAAAATTTGTCTGTGTGTCAATGTCTCTCTGTATGTTTGATTCTGTGTTTCTATATTTTTCTGAGTATTTCTATCAGTGCATGTATCTGTGTATGTTTTATGTGTTTCTGTATTTGGGCTTGCACTTATTTATATCTGTGTTGCTGTGTGTGTGTGTGTGTGTGTGTGTGTGTGTATCTGTGTGTGTGTGTGTCTATCAGTCTTTGGATACTGTGGGCATTTATTAGTCTTTGAGTTAATGTCCCCCTGGTAAGTCTGTGTATTTCTGTATGTCTCCCATGTGTATTTGTCTGTGTATATCTGTGTATGTGTTTTCTGGGTCTCTGTACTAGAGTGTCTGTTTGGGAGCATGTGTCTGTCTGTTTGTGTCTGTATGTTCATATGTGTGCCTAGGCTGGTGTGTCTACATAAATGTATGCCTATATTACTTGTGAATCTCTATATGGATGTGACTCTCTGTGTGTGAAGATGTCTGTCTGTGTATGTTGCACATGAATGTTTGTTGTCTGTGTGTGCATGTGCGTGTTGTACATCTATGTTTGGTGTCTAAATATATGTCTATATTTGTGTTTGTTAGTTTCTTTTCAGATAACTAAAATTCTGCAAACATTAGGATAAATTAATTTATCATTTCCTCCTGGATACCTTCAATAAAATTGTCTTTCAGAAGAAATGAGAACACATTTTCTCACATTAAGGGAGAACATGTAGAATACACGATGGTGTCTATCTTTTAGAGGCACTCCTTCCTTGGAAAGACCTGCTTCACTAGTCCTATTGGAGACCAAGTAAACATGAACCAAAAAGAAAACTGCAGAAAGAGTGTGACATCTTTCACATTAGGAATTTCCCACACGCTGTGCACTTAATGTAAAGATAGGAAAGTTTAGCCCATATTTTTCACATGGTCAAAAACTCCATTTATCTGATGACTTGTGACAGAGTGGGCACAAGAAGTAAAAAAGTATGTCTTAAATAACTGTACTGAATTCTATTACACAGTAGTAAATGCTGTGTGTTTAGTGGATCCATTTATACCTTCTTATAACTTACTGAAATGAGATAAGTTTTTACATAAGAAACATACTTCTAGTTTCCTAAATTATAGTAGTTCTTTTCAATATTTTGATATGAAGCTTTTTATTTTTCTGAGGATCTTGAACATGCACTGTATACAGTGTATTTGATTATCTCAGAACCTGTTTTATTTTTTAGTATGAATACGAAACTATTTTTGATCACTAATTGATATCATTTCCATGAAAGTTGATTGGCAATTTGGTCTTCATGCGGATTCGTGGTGAGTGTGTGTAGGGAGCTATTTCTTTCTCTCTCTTTCTCTTTCTTCCTCTCTCTCTTTATATTTTTTATATTAATTACAGTTTATCCACTTTTTATCCAGGCTGTAGCACCCTCAATCATTCCCTCCCAATCCTACCCTCTCTCATTCATCTCCTCCCAAGGCGCTCCCCAAGTCCACTGATAGGGGAGGTCCTCCTCCCTTTCCATCTAATCCTAGCTTATCAGGTCTCATCAGAACTGGCTCCATTGTCTTCCTCTGTGGCCTGGTAAAGCAGCCAAGACCTTAAGGGGTCTTTTCTGAGACTGATACTCCAGCCATGGACCATTCATGGAGATAACCTAGAATGCCTGTACAGATGTAGCCCATGGCAGCTCATTATCCAAGTGGGTACCCTAGTAAGGACAACAGGGACAATCTCTGACATGAACTCAGTGGCTAGCTCTTTGACCAACCCCCCTTGAGGTTGGAGCAGCCTTGCCAGGCCACAGAGGAGGACAATGCATCCAGTCCTGATGAGACCTAATAAGCTAGCATCGGATGAAAGGGGAGGAGGACCTTCCTTATCAGTGGACTTGGAGAGGAGCCTGGGAGGAGATGAGGGAGGGAGGGTGGGATTGGGAGGAATGAGGGATGGGACTACAGATGGGATACAAAATGAATAAACTGTAATTAATATAAAAAATAAAAATTTAATTAAAAAAGAAAAGAGTAATAAAATAAAAAAGAAGCATGCTGTAGAATGGTAGATCAATGGAATCTAATAGCAGACCCAGAAATAAATCCACACACCTACGGATATTTGATTTTTGACAAAGAAGCCAAAACCATACAATGGAAAAAAGACAGCATCTTCAGCAAATGGGGCTGGTCTAACTGGATGCCTATATGCAGAAAAAAGCAAATAGATGCATATTTATCACCCTGTACAAAACAAAAGTCCAAGTGGATCACAGACCTCAACATGAAACCAGACACACTAAACCTGTTAGAAGAAAAAGTGGGGAAGAGCCCGAGATCACTACAGGAGACAACTTCCTGAACAGAACACCAACAGCACAGACTATAAGAGCAATAATCAATAGATGGGACCGCATGAAAGTGGAAAACTCATGGAAAGCAAAGGACACTGTCATCAGAACAAAACAACATCCTACAGACTGGGAAAGGATCTTCACCAACGCTATATCTGACAGAGGGCTAATATCCAGAATATAAAAAGAACTAAAGAAGTTAAAAAGCAACAAATCAAATAATCCAATTAAAAAAATGGGAAATAGAGCTAAACAGAGAATTCCCTGTAGAGGAGTATAGAATAGCAGAGAAACACTTAAAGAAATGTTCAACATCCTTTGTCATCAGGAAAGTGCAAAGCAAAACAACCCTAAGATTTTACTTAACATCCATCAGAATGGCTAAGATCAAAAACTCAAGTGGCAACACATGCTGGAGAGGATGTGGAAAAAGGGGAACCGTCCTCCATTGCTGATGGGAATGTAAACTTGTACAACCACTCTGGAAATCAATCTGGCGCTTTCTCAGACAATTAGGAATAGTGTTTCCTCAAGATCCAGCCATACCACTCCTAGGCATATATCCAAAATATGCTCAAGTTCACAACATGCTTTACCATGTTCGTAGCAACTTTATTCGTAATAGCCAGACCCTGGAAACAACCGAGATGTCCCTCAGTTGAGGAATGGATACAGAAAATGTGGTACATTTACACAATAGAATACTACTCAGCAATTAAAAACAAGGAAATCATGAAATTTGCAAGCAAATTGTGGCATCTAGAAAAGATTATCCAGAGTGAGGTATCCCAGAAGCAGAAAGACACACATGGTATATACTCACTTATAAGTGGATATTAGATAGATAATATAGGATAAACATACTAAAATCTGTACACCTAAAGAAGCTAACTAAAGAGGACCCAGGGTAATATGATCAATCTCACTCAGAAAGGCAAACAGGATGGACAGTAGAAGGAGAAAACAGGAAACAGAACAGGAGCCTACCACAGAGGGCCTCTGAAAGACTCTACCCAGAAGTGTATCAAAGCAGATGCTGAGGCTCATAGCTAAACTTTAGGCAGAGAGCAGAAAATCATATGACAAAAGATAATAAGACCTGGAGTGGACAGGAGCTCCACAAGGAGAGCAACAGAACCAAAAAATCTGGGCAGAGAATTCTTTTCTGAGACTGATACTCCAACCATGAACCATTCATGGAAATAACCTAGAACCCCTGCTCAGATGTAGCATATGGCAGATCAGTTTCCAAATGGGTTCCCTGGTAAGGGGAACAGGGACTGTCTCTGATATGAACTCAGTGGCTGGGTCTTTGATCACCTCCCCCTGAGGGGGGAGCAGCCTTGCCAGGCCACAGAAGAGGACAATGCAGCCAGCCCTGATGAGACCTAATTAGCTAGGGTCAAATGGAAGGGGAGGAGGACTTCCTTTATCAGTGGACTTGGAGAGGGGCAAGGTAGGAGATGAAGGAGGGAGGGGGGATTGGGAGAGATTGAGGGAGGGGATTACAGCTGGGATACAAAGTGAATAAATTAAAATTAATATAAAAAATAAAATTTTAATTAAAAAAGAAGTCTGCTGTGATTCTGATACATCAGCCTTTATGTTACTTGGCCTTATTTCCTTCTATCTTTTAATATTTTTTCTTTGTTCTGTAGATTTAGTGTTTTGATTATTATGTAGTGAGAGGAAATTCTTTTCTGGTCTATTTGGTATATTTCATGTTCTGTAAACCTCTTCTGTGTTTAAGGGCATCTCTTTCTTTAGATTGGGGAAATTTTCTCCTATGATTTTCTCGAAAATATTTTCTAGATCTTGGAGTTTGGAATCTTCTTATTTGCCTCTCCTGTTATTCTTAGGTTTCATCTTTTCATGGTGTCCTTGATTTTTTGATGTTTTGTGTCAGGAATTTTTTCGATTTTATTTTTTCTTTGAGAGATGTGTCGAATTCTGTAATCATATCTTCAGCGCCTGAGATGCTCTCCTCCATCTCCTGTGTTCTGTTGGTGATGCTTACTTTTGTTGTTCCTAATCTTCTCTAAGTTCTCCAACATCGGTGTTTTCTCTGTCTGTGTCTTTATTGACTCTAATTCTGTTTTCATGTCTTGCACAATTCCCTTCATCTGTTTGAGTGTGGGTTCCTGTTTGTCCATGATAGTTTCTATTTTTTGTTCAATTCCTCTTTATGTGCCACAAATAACTGCATAATTGTAGATTTAAGAGCATTTTCTTGTGTTTCACCAGCAATAGAATATTCATTGATTTTTTTTTTTTTTTTGAGATTCTAGGGATGTCCTAGGTTTTGTTGCCTGTATTCTCACGCCAGCCTCTAGCTATCTGGTTAATTATTCCTGGAGCCTGTACTGTATTCCACCTGTCTCTGGAATCTGGAGTTGTCTCTGTTGGATTCACTCTCTCTGCTGGCTTACTGTTTGTGACTCAGGTAGGCCAGGTAGCTGGGGGGTGGGCAGGCGGAAAGATCTCTCAGCCTAGAGCTGCTCCAGTGCCCCACAGGCTCCATTAATATGGTGGAGAATGGGATTTGAGTCCCATGCCCAGGCTCCATTCCAGTGTGTTCACTGGCTGTGCTAGGTTCATTGTTTCTGACCCAGGTGGGCTAGGCTTCTGGGGAGCAGGCAGAAAGATCTCTGTGCCTACTGCTGCTCCAGTGCCCCAAGGCCTTCTTGGGAAGGAGAAAAATGGAACTTGGGTCCTGTACCTAACTCAGCTGCTCTGGCTTCTCTGTCTGTGCTGGGCTCCCTGTTTCTGGCCTAAGTGAGCCTTGGGGCGCTGATAGAAATATCTCTGTGTCCCACTGCTTCCTCGAGATGGCATATAATGGGACTTGAGTCCCTGCACCTAGCTCAGCTCCACTGTATTCACAGTCTGTGTCTCGCTGGCTGATTCTGACCCAGGTGAGCCAGGCAGGGGGGAAGAGGCCGAATGGAGCCAAGCCTCTCAGACAGTATCAGAATGTCTCCCCTCCACTGGGCAGTGAAAGTGAGCACCAATAGCTGCTGTGACCAGGTCTTCATAGGATGGTAGGAGTGGGTTCCAGGGTTTGGAACCAGGAGTCACCAATACCAGAAAGTGCCCACAGGACTGTGAGAGTAGGTGCCCAGGTTTGGAGCCTCACCCTCAGTAAGAGAAAGTATTCATTGCACAGGCAGTAAGAGTGAGTGCCCAAGGTCTGAGCAGCCAGCCTCTGGTCCCAGGAAGGTATCCACAGAAAGTGGACTTAGGCGGGTGGCCTAGGGCTTGGGCTTGGGCGGATGGCCTACGGCTTCCGCAGTGCCATGAGGGAGCCTGGGGAATTTTTCCTGGTATTAGTTGGTGGATTGAAGCTGGACCTTCGAGTATCCCCATGGATTCTCCTCTCACCTGAGAAATACAGAGGTCAGTACTTGGGGGACCACAGTATGGCCTGTCGGCTACCCAGCTCTCACTGCTGAGCTGCTGGTCAGATACCATGCGTGGTGGATGCCGCCATCCCAGCTCTCCCCTCCTCTCCTTTTTTGTTTTGTTTTTGTTTTTTGTTTTCTTACAGGCAATACTTTTTTTTACAGTTTTTTTTATTAATTACAGCTTATTCATTTTGTATCCCACCTGTAGCTCCCTCCCTGCACCCCTCCCAATCTTACCCTCCCTCCCTCTTTTCTACCCATGCTCCTCCCCAAGTCCACTGATAGGGGAGGTCTTCCTCCCCTTCCTTCTGATCCTAGCCTATCAGTTCTCATCAGGAGTGGCTGCATTGTCTTCCTCTGTGATTTGGTAAGGCTGAATCCCTCCTGAGTGGGAGGTGATCAAAGAATAGGCCAATCAGTTCATGTCAGAGACAGGCCCTGTTCCCATTACTATGGAACCTACTTGGACACTGAACTGCCATGGGCTACATCTGTGCAGGGGTTCTAGGTTATCTCCATGAATGGTCCTTGGTTGGAGTATCAGTCTAAGAAAAGACCTCTTGGCCTAGATTTTTTTGGTTCTGTTGCTCTCCTTGTGGAGCTCCTGTCTTCTCTAGGTCTTACTATTTCCCACTTCTTTCATAAGATCCCCTGAATTCTTCCCAAAGTTTGGCTATAAGTCTCAGCATCTGCTTTGATACCCTGCAGAGCAGAGTCTTTCAGAGTCCATCTGTAGAAGGCTCCTGTCCTGTTCCCTGTTTCTCACTCTTCTGATGTCCATCCTCTTTGCCTTTCTGAATAAGGATTGAGCCTCTCAGCCAGAGTCCTCCTTCTTGGTTAGTTTCTTTAGGTGTACAGATTTTAATATGTTTATCCTATATTATATGTCTAATATCCACTTATGAGTGGGTATATAATGTACCCTGTGTGTCTTTCTGCTTCTCACTCAGGATGATCTTTTCCAGTTTCCACCATTTGCCTGCAAATGTTATGGTTTCCTTGTTTTTAATTGCTAAGTAATATTCCCTCCACCTTTCCCCATTCTTCCTCTGTTCCTCAGAGAAGAAGAGCGCCTTTACCAATCACCTCAGTTCATCAAGTCTCATCAAGACTGAGTTTGTCCTCTTCCCCTGCAGCCAAATAAAGTATCCCCACGCAGAAAAAAAAGTGATTAAAAAAGAGGCAACAGAGTCCATGTTAGAGACACCCCCTGGTTCCCTTGCTATGGGACCCACATGAGCCTGGGCTGCCCATCTGTGTGGGGCCTAGGTCCAATCTATTCACGGTCCTTGGTTGGTGCTTCAGTCTCCACAAGCCCCTCAGGAGTCCTGATTAGTTGGCTCTTTGGGTCTTCCTGTGAAGCTCCTGTCACATCCAGGTTCTTCTATCATTTCATCCACTTTTTCACAAGACTTCCTACAATTGGCCCAATGTTTGGCTGTGAGTCTCAGCATCTGTTTTAATCCACTGCTGGGTGGAACTTCTCAGGGAGCAGCTATGTTAGGCCCATACACAAGCACAGCAAAGTATCATTGATAGTGTCTTGGATTGACTCTTTCCCATGAGATGGGTCTAAGGTTAGACCAGGCATTGGTTGAACATTCCTTCAATCTCTGCTCCATCTTTATCCCTGCATCTCTTGTAGGTATAGTAAATTTTGCATCAAAATTCTTATGGGTGGGTTGGTGTTCCCCTCCCTCCATGAAAAGTTCTGTCTTGTAATAGGGTATCCTCTTCAGCCTCCATGACCCCTGGTACTAGGAATTTCAACTAGAGTAACCCCAATATTTTCTCCAAAAGCCTACCATCTCTTAGTTCTCCAGCTTGCCAGAGAGATGTGTCTTCTCTCTGCAGGCCATCTGCCCTCCCATCCAAGGTCTCCCCAAGTCTAATCTCCAGCATCATTTCTCTCTGCATTCCCTCTCCTACCTTCTGCCCTCTCTTTAACCTCTTCTGCTGTATATTTTGTTCCCACTTCTCTGTGAGATTTAAACATCCTCCCTGAGAGCCTTCTTGCTGCATATCATCTTTGGGTCTGTGAACTGTAGTATGTTTATCACTTATTATATGGATAAAATGTGCTCATGAATGAGTATATGCTATATATGTCTTTCTGGGTCTAGGTTACCTCACTCAGGATGATCTTTTCTAGTTCTACTCATTTGCCTGTAAATTTCATAACTTCCTGGATTTTAGTGGCTGAATAGTAGTTCATTGTGTATATATACCACATTTTCATTATCAGTTCTTTGGTGGAGGGACATCTAGATTGCTTATGGGTTCTGGCTATTATGAATTAAGCTGCTATTAACATAGCTGAGCACAAGCCCTTGTTGTATGGTAGAGCATCTTTTGTGTATATGCCC
Organism: Meriones unguiculatus; assembly: GCF_030254825.1. Lineage (NCBI taxonomy): Eukaryota > Metazoa > Chordata > Mammalia > Rodentia > Muridae > Meriones > Meriones unguiculatus. Next base: position 37,220,868 of record NC_083361.1, on the reverse strand, counting down.
AGGAGAGTTATACCTGGGTCTTGAAGTAGAGCTATTCCTAGTTTTCTCAAAAAGTGACAGACTGATTTTGAAGGTCAGACATGCACTTTATTTTTAAAAAAATGCATCTCTGAGCATTTTAGCCAGAGTCCTCCCTCTTGATTAGTTTCTTTAGGTGTACAGATTTTAGTAGGTTTATCCTATATTATATGTCTATATGAGTGAGTATATACCGTGTGTGTCTTTCTGCTTCTGGGATAGTTCACTCAGGATGATCCTTTCCAGATCCCACCATTTACCTGAAAATGCTCAATCCTCACTCTGAAAGGTAAAGAGGATGGACACCAGAAGAAGAAGAAAACATGAAACAAGTTAGGAGCCTCCCACAGAGGGCCTCTGAAAGGCTCTGTCCTGCAGGCTATCAAAGCAGATGTTGAGATTAATGGCCAACTGTTGAGCAGAATGCAGGGAATCTTAGGAAAGAAGTGGCAAATAATAGATCTGGAGAGGACAGGAACTCCACAAGGAGAGCAACAGAACCAAAAAATTTGAGCACAGGGCTCTTTCCTGAGACTCATACTCCAACCAAGTACCATGCATGGAGATAACCTAGAACCCCTGCACAGATGTAGCCCATGGCAGTTCAGTATCCAAGTGGGTTCCATAGTAATGGGAACAGGGACTGATTCTGACATGAACTGATTGGCCTGCTCTTTAATTACCTCCCCCTCAGGGGGGAGCAGCCTTACCAGGCCACAGAGGAAGACAATGCAGCCACTCCTGATGAGACCTGATAGACTAGGATCAGAAGGAAGAAAAAGAAACCCTCCCCTACCAGTGGACTTGGGGAGGGGACTGTGTGGAGAAGTGAAAGGAAGGGAGGGATTGGGAGGGAAAAAAAGAAAAAAAAGGAAAAAAAAAACAAGGTAGAGAACATAAGAGGAAGGCACCTGACAACGACTTTTGTCCTCCACATGTATGTGCAACTATGTACATGCACAATCTGCACACATACACACACAACAAAATAACTAAGAAAATAAAAGAAAGAAAAGAAAACAAAAAATGCATCTCTGGTGTGTGAATTTATTTGAAAATAAACCGTTAAAAAGATTTTCTGTCTTCAAGTATAAACTACAAAGGAAAAATAAACAACATGAGGATGAATTTGAGGGATATGTTAAAAATATTGACAACTAAGTATAATGAATTTTTAGTACAAGAGCAAATGTTGCACAAAGGATGGCTGTGCATTGATCAGTTATATTTTTTTCTTTATATATATATATATATATATATATATATATATATATATATGTTTTCTCTCTCTTCCACTGTCTGATCTGCTTGCCTTTCTGAGTGAATTTTTATCATCTTATCCAGGATCCTCCTTCTTTAGATGTACAGATTTTAGTATGTTTATCCTATTATAAACCCACACACCTATGAATACTTGATTTTTGACCAAGGAGCCAAAACCATACAATGGAAAAAAGACAGCCTCTTCAACAAATGGTGCTGGTATAACTGGATATCTACATGCAGAAAAATGAAAATAATCACCCTGCACAAAAATAAAGTCCAAGTGGATCAAAGACCTCAATATAAAACAAGACACACTAAACTGTTAGAAGAAAAAGTGAGGAAGAGCCTTGAACTCATTGGCACAGGAGACAACTTCCTGAACAGAACACCAACATCATAGGCTCTATGATCAACAATCAATAAATGTGACCTCATGAAAATGAAAAGCTTCTGTAAAGCAAAGGACACTGTCATTAGAACAAAACAACAGCCTACAGACTAGTAAAGGATCTTCACCAACCCTATATGTGATGGACAGTTAATATCCAAAATATAAAAAGAACTGAAGAAGTTAAACAGCAACAAATAACAAATCAAGGAATACAATTAAAAATGGGGTACAGAGCTAAACAGAGAATTCTCGATAGAGGAATATCGAATGGCAGAGAAACACTTAAAGAAATGATCAACATCCTTAGTCATCAGGAAAATGCAAATCCAAAACAACCCTGAGATTTCACCTTACACCCATCAGAATAGCTAAGATGAAAAAAATCAAGTGACAACCCATGTTGGATATGATGTGGAGAAAGGAGAACCCTCCTCCACTGCTGGTGGCAATGTAAACTTGTACAACCACTCTGGAAATCAATCTGATCAGCCATTCTTTAACTACCCCAGCCAATTCAATTAATTTCATAAGAAAATATTATTGTTTCAGAACTCATACATTATGTATATTTTTCCTTTTGCTGAAATATTCAAAATAAGTACATAATCAAGTTTGCTGTTTTATCAAAGCCTGTGGCCTTGTCTTTACCTTCTGAGGAAGCACACAATAACTACAGATGGAAAACACTTTCTGTGGAAGATGCTTGTTTATGGGTGATGAACTCTCATGGAATTTTATAACTTTTGCAAGCTTCCATATTTTTATGTCACCCCAACCTCACTACCCAGAACATTGGTTTCATACTTTAGTGGTGGGGCCAGTGAGTACAAAATAGTTATTGTATTGACTGCAAGTGATTATATGTAGATCTCTGAGCATAATAAATATTGTACCCTTTTACAGAACACCAGCAGAAAACCAACAGTTTTCTCTAGCCAAGGCTTTTTCAATGGATGAAGTCAATAGAAACCCATATCTTTTACCAAATAAAACATTAGTATTAGAATTACCAGTCATACGTTCAATGCACATCCCATCTGTCTTTCTAAATGAGGATTGATCATCTTACCCCATGTCCGCTCAATTGATTATCTTTTTTAGGTGTATAGATTTCATTATGTTTATCATATCTTATAGGTCTATATAAGTGAGTATATCCCATGTTTGTCTTTCTCCTTCTGGGATATTTCACTCAGAATGATCTTTTACTGAGTGCATCTGAAAGACTCTAACTAGCAGTGTTTTCAAAGCAAAGACTCATGACCAAACCTTTGGCAGAGTACAGGGAGTCATAAGAAAGAAGGGGAGTTAGTCTGATGGGGAAAGGATAGGAGCTCCACAAGGACCAAATATATCTGGGCACAGGGTCTTTTCTGAGACTGACATTCAACCAAGGACCATGTATGGATATAACCTAGAACCTCCACTCAGATGTAGCCTGTGGTAGCTCAGTAACCAATTGGTTTCCCAAAGTGAGGGGAACAAGGACTATTTTTAACAGGAACTCAATAACTGGCTCTTTGGTCTCCCCACCCCCGAAGGGAGGAGCAGTCCTGTTAGGCCACAGAGGAGGGCTTTGCAGCCAGTCCTGAAGATACCTGATAAAACAGGATCAGATGAATGGGGAGGAGGTCCCCCCTATCAGTGGACTTGGAAAGGGGCACGGTGGAGATGAGGGAGGGAGGGAGGGACTGGGAGGGAATGAGGGATAGGGACACGGCTGGGATACAGAGTTAATAAAATGTAACTGATAAAAATAAATAAATAAATAAAGAATTACCACTATGTATTTTACACTCTAATTCCTTTTTCTGAACAAAATCATGAAATTCCTCTTAATTTTATATGTACCAAGAGATGGATTGTAATGCGTTGCTTACGGGACCAAATTGGATAACATCTGTGTTGTCTCAGACAATCATGTACCACAACGCATCACAGCAGGTAAGATTTTGTGGGGTGGAAATTCATGAAATTGTGTCTCCATTGGTGGCATTAACCAGGTATTAAGAAGGGTGTAAAGAGACGACTGCCTATACTGGCCTTATGTCAATCTATGTACTTCAAAGGTATTATTCACAGACTTGATGGGATTCACACATGTCCTTGTGTAAAACAGAGACAAGGGAAGAAATAAGAGCTAAGGAGGATTTCTAGAACTTTTTACCAAAAAAAGGGGGGGGTTACAAGTTCTTAGTCATGATACATGATTCCTCATGCTGCTACCTATATCCTAGGTTCTTCAGCTTACTTATGGGTCTTTCCATCCTATCCTGAATGATGCTGTACAATTTCCCTTTCTGCATCAAATGGCCCATGAGGATTCATCTCTTGTTCTGGCCATGGTCTCCTTCTTACTTTACTTCAACTGGAACTGGGTTGGGCTGGCCATCTCAGACAATGATCAAAGTATCCAATTCCTCTCATATTTGAGAACAGAGATGGAAAAAAGTACAGTCTGCTTGGCCTTTGTGAACATGATCCCAGGCAACACACAGCTATACATGTCAAGAGCTGAAGTGTACTACAACCAAATCATGACATCATCTGCAAATGTGGTTATCATTTATGGTGACACAGACGGTACTCTAGCTGTGAGCTTCAGAATGTGGGAATCTCGAGGTATACAGAGAATGTGGGTCACCACCTCACAATGGGATGTCACTACAAGTAAGAGAGACTTCAGACTTGACTCATACCATGGGAATCTTGCTTTTGCACACCACCATGGGAAGATTTCTGGTTTTAAAAATTTTGTCCAGACATTGAACCCTCTCAAATACTCAGACAAGTTCTGGCAAGGCTGGAGTGGATGCACTTTAACTGTGAAGACTCAGCAGCTAACTGTAAGACACTGAAGAACTGCTCATCCAATGCCTCATTGGAATGGCTAATGGAACAGACATTTGACATGGCCTTTAGTGATAGCAGTTATGACACATACAATGCTGTGTATGCCGTGACCCATGTCTTTCATGAGATACTTCTTCAGCAGGTAGAAAATCAGCCAGTTGACAATTGGAAAGTACACGCTTTTATCTACTTGAAAGTAATGTTTCTTCCATTGGATGATGCTTGTTCTCATCAATGTCATAGTTTTTAAGAATCTCTCAGATGTCCAAACTAATTTGACTAGAAAATGTTTCCTCAAAAAACTAGGTTTCTAAACATGTTTAATGCTGACAAACTAAATCTAGAGATTTGGATAAATCTCTAATAGAAAGGCGGTGGAGTCAAAGACACTATGTTCCTGTGAAAAATCAATGATTCTGTCACAGAGCACCTAAATATAATCATACCTGTTCTACTATTGGAGAAGTAATCTGTCCTTCCTCATTAATCTTTCCCATGATAAGATTAACATTTGTTTATTAATTGCTAAATTTGAGTTAATAATTGCAAGGGAAGGTTTTCTCAAGTTTTCACAACTGATTCTGTCCCAACTGTAGATCTCTGGAGACCTTCCTCAGAGGCTGAGAGTAATTACACAGAAAATAGTGCTGTTACTGAGTTCAGTAACAGACATATGTTCATGTGCTTGAATGTTATGTTTTCCAGTGTGATTGTGTTTCTATGAGTGTTTCTGTATATCTGTGTTGATGTTTGTGTTTGTGTGCATGTGTGTTTCTGTCCTGCTAACTCTCTGTGAAAATGAGCATAAATTGATTTGTGTTTCAATGTCTCTCTGTTTGTTTCTGTCTTTGTGTATTTTTCTGAATGTATTCTTCTGAATGTATTCTGAATGTATTCTTCTTCTGAATGTATTTGTCAGTGCATATGTCTTTGTATTCCTGAATATGTGTTTTTGTGTTTCTGTGTATAGCCTTGTTTATATGTATACCTGTGTTGCTCTGTGTGTGTGTGTGTGTGTGTGTGTGTATGTGTGTGTTGAACTGTCACTGGATGTTGTGAACATAAATCTGTCTTTGTGTCAGCGTCTCTCTGTGTGGGTGTTTCTATCTCATTATGTCACCCTGTGTGCATTTGTCTGTGCATGTGTGTGTGTGTGCTTATGTATGTGTTTTCACTGTTTCTTGTGTGTCTTTTAGGGTGCATATGTCTGTGTGTTTGTGACTGTATATTCATAAGTGTGTCTAGGCATGAGTGTTGATATGTGTGCAAATAAATGTGAGACCATATTACTTGTGTATATCCATATGGATGTATCTCTCTGTCCAGAGACATGTGTGTTCCACATCTATATTTGGTGTCTACATTTACACCTATGATTTTGTTTGTTTTATTACTTTCAGCGAACTAAAATTCTGCAAACATTATGATGAAATAATTTATCATTTTGCTTTCATTGAGATTTTCCCCTGGATACCTTCAACAAAGTTGTCTTTCTGATGAATGAGAATATATTTTCTCTTTTTTATTTTTATAAATTACACTTTATTCAATTTGTATCCCCCCTGTAGCTCCTTCCCTCCTCCCATCCCAATTCCACCTTCCCTTCCCCTTCTTGACCCATGCCCCTCCTCAAGTCCACTGATAGGGGAGGTCTTCCTCCCCTTCCTTCTGATCCTAGTCTATCAACTCTCATCAGGAGTAGCTGCATTGTCTTCCTCTGTGGCCTGGTAAGGATGCTCCCCCCTCAGGGGGAGGTGATAAAAAAGCAGGTCATTCAGTTCATGTCAGAGACAGTCCCATTACTATGGAACCTACTTGGACACTGAATTGCCATGGGCTACATCTGTGCAGGGATTCTAGGTTATCTCTATGAATGGTCCTTGGTTGGAGTATCAGTCTCAGAAAAGACACCTTGGCTCAGATTTTTTGGTTGTGTTGGTCTCCTTATGGAGCTCCTGTCCTCTCCAGGTCTTACTGTCTCCCCCTTCTTTCATAAGATTCCCTGCACTCTGTCCAAAATGGCTATAAGTCTTAGCATCTGCTTTGATACCCTTCAGAGTAGAGACTTTCAGAGGCCCTCTGTGATAGGCTCCCATCCTGTTCTCTGTTTTCTCCCTCTTCTAATGTCCATCCTCTTTGCCTTTCTGAATAATGATTGAACATCTTAGCCAGAGCCCTCCTTCTTGGTTAGTTTCTTTAGGTGTACAGATTTTAGTATGTTTATCCTATATTATATATCTAATATCCTCTTATGAGTGAGTATATAATGTACCCTGTGTGTCTTTCTGCTGCTGGGACGATCTTTTCCAGTTCCCACCATTTGCCTACAAATTTCATGATTTCCTTGTTTTTTATTGCTGAGTAATATTCCATTGTGTATATGTACCACAATTTCTGTATCCATTTCTCAACTGAGTGGCATCTTGGTTGTTTCCAGCTTCTGGCTATTACAAATAAAGCTGCTACAAACATGGTTGAGCAAATATCCTTATTGTATTCTTGAGCATCTTTTTGGATATATACCTAGGAGTAGTATAGCTGGATCTTGAGGAAGCACTATTCCTAATTGTCTGAGAAAGAGTGACATTGATTTCCAGAGTGGTTGTACAAATTTACATTCCCAGCAGCAGTGGAGGAGGGTTCCCCTTTCTCCACATCCTCTCCAGCATGGGTTGCCACTTGAATTTTTGATCTTAGCCATTCTGATGGGTTATAAAGTGAAATCTCAGGGTCATTTTGATTTGCATTTCCCTGATGACTAAGGATGTTGAGCACTTCTTTAAGTGTTTCTTTGTCATTTGGTATTCCTCTATTGAGAATTCTCTGTTTAGCTCAATACCCCATTTTTAATTGGATTATTGATTTGTTGCTGTTTAACTTCCTCAGTTTTTTTCACACCAATAAAGGACATATAGACTACAGACCCTTGTCTCTCTTTTAGATGCACTCCATTCTGAGAAAGACCCACTTCACTAGTCCTATTGGAGATAAAGTGAATATGAACCAGAAGGAAAAACTACAGGAAGAGTGTGACATCTTCCACATTAGAAATTTCCCACATGGCCTTGGACTTAAGGTGAAGATAGGAAAGTTTAGCCCATATTTCCCACATGGTCAACAGCTGCATTTATCTGAAGACATGATAGAGTGGGCCACAGGAAGTAGACAGGTGGGTTTTAAGTAACTGAATCAATTTTTCATTGCACAGCAGTAATCACTGTGTGCTTAGTGGATCCATTAATACTTTATTATGATTTAGCAAAATGTGATAAATTGTTACTTAAGGGATACAAACTGAATAAAGTGTAATTAATATAAAAATTAAAAATTAAAAAAATGTTACTTAAGAAACTTACCTCTAGCTTCCTATATTACATTACTTCTTTTCACTGTTTTAGATGTGACATTTCTATTTATTTGAGGATTTCAAACGTACAGTATATACAGTGTACTTTATTATCTCAGAACCTGTTTTATTTTTAATAGGAATATAAAACTGTTTTGAACACTCATTGATATTATTTTCAGTGAAGTGAGCAATGTCTTCATGGTACCATTCTAGTTACTATACAGTGATTTTCTCCCTTATGCTGAAATGTGAAAGAGTTTTTTAAGAGGCTGAGGCTAATTGTAAAGATGGAGTAAATTAAAAATACAAAGTACTTTTTCAAATGCAATCATTAATTTTTATTTTATAATTTTATTTAAGCCTTTTTACAATGAGGCCCTAAAATGTTATCAAAATTAATCTAATCAAAAATTAACATTTTCATACATATCAGATATTCTATGAAATATAACTTTGTATTTTCTTTCTTTTCTTCTTTTATATGTGTATGGGTGTTTTGTATGCATGCCTGTCCATTCAACACTATCATATGTGAAGCATGTGGACACTAGTAGAGTGATTGAATACCTGGGAACTTGAGATAGCTTAGTGGTACACAGTGGGTGCAAAAAAATTCAGCTGTTAATGAGATTTTGGCCATCTCTCCAACCCTAAATTATGCCATGGAAAAGAAATTGCTTGCTATAGTATCCTTGCTTGGTTCCCTTAATTCCTGCATATCTCTTTCAAACTAATAAGACTATGTCTAGTTTCCTTCACTATACCGAGAAGTATTGGTAATAATATAAATTTAGCTATGAGGAAATTTGAACATAAAATATCCCATCATGGCTTTAGGGTATAATATATATCATAGGGTATATACATTTTGATGTGGTTGGTTTTAAGGTATTCTATTCTAACTACCCAACTCCAAAGTTGTTTAAATTTTAAAGAAGTGAAGTTCAGACATTCTTCAAGCTAGATCATAAGTAATATCTCAGGTTATTCATATAGTGTGACATTTATAGTTAAAATTCTTTCCCCAGAGTGATGTGGGCAATCATTCTTGGGCAAAAGATCACATGAGCTGAAAGTGTAGCTAGTGATCTACATATCCATTCAATGGCAGAGATGAAATTTCATGTGTGTTCTAATGACAGCTCACTTTAGCATTACAAGAGCATCCCCTGGAATAATAAACAAGATTATTAAAGTGTAATTAATAAAAATTAAATGAAAAAAATTTTAAAAAGAAAAATAAATAAATAAATAAACAAGATTAAAAACTATACAGTCAGTGTTCTGCTCCCAGATATGCATAACAGGATACATACAGAAACAAACTTAAAAAATGATGATATCAAAGCAACATGCCTCAAAATGTTACAGTTAGAGACATAAATGAGAGTATGTTCAACGACATTACAAATAAAAGTTTCAAAGAATGATTATAAGAATTTTTGTGAAAAATCAAAAGAGAAGAGAAAAATTAACTCTGGAATAATTCAATGAGATCACAAAACCTTGCATACAATTACACAATGAAAGAGGATGTGAAAAAAGAATCTCATAAAGGTACAAAATAATGTAAATATTCAAACAAAAATATGTAAAGGAAAAAGGAAATTAAATTCTAAGTAAAAATTCTCACCAATAGAATAATTCAAGATGAAGGCAGGATGGCAAAGCTCAAAGATTATTCATATGTGTTAGAAAATTCTAAACCATGACAAAGATAAAGCAACACAGAAGATTTAAAAACATAGGAGACCAAGTGGTTCTAATTAAAAGATCAACCTTACAAACTATGTGCACAGGAGGAGAAGACACACTCAAATCATCAACACTATATTCAGTAAAATGTAGTTGTAAATTTTCATGAGATGTGTGGCCATCAAGATACAATAGTTATTTAAATACTAAACACTCAACATCAGTAAGGAAACTACCTTTGACATATTTAACTTAAAAATCATTTTGTAACAAAGAGATGAAAATGAAAGCTGCAGGACAAAAGACTGTGTCATGGAAAGGCTCCATCTGTAAAACAGCAAATGTCACTATTCTTAAAAGAGGAGAGCAACACTGATATATCAAGACATAACTGCCAACCTCAGCAACTATGCCCAGCAAGGTTATTCCTAAAAATTGAAGAATACAGAATAAAGTTTAATAATTAACACAAGTACAGAAATTCATAACCACTGAAAGAGCACTCTGAAAGACACTAGAGTAACCCCTTCACAAGATGAACAAAAGATGTCAAAGGAACATAGAGACAGCACTAAACTCCAGAGAAAAAAAAATATTAGAAAAGTAACAAATATTGCAATAACAATAAATAGACAATATGTACCAAACAATTTTCAATAATAATTTGTTGTTAATGATCACAATCTCTAAAAAAAAAGCCACTGACAACAATATTTGGTAATTAAAACAAAACAAAACAAAAACAACATTCTTTTGTTATATCCATGGGGACAAATGTTATTTATAACTGAGAACAGAATCCGTCTATAAAAATGGGGAGGAAACATTGTAAAGAACTGGAATCAAAAAATGAAAATGAGAGAACAATCCCTTTGATGGACATGGATGGAAAAATTCTTGACTAAACACCTACCAAGAGAACTCAACAACAAAACAGAATGGTCAGTCTCTGCACCCAAGTGTTCTTTTTTCAAGGGATAGAAGCATGATTCCGCAAACGCAGATCAGTTAAGCGAGATACTTCCTGTAAATACACTCTAAGATGGAATGGCATGATTATTCAAAAACATGCATAAAAGGCCTTTAAAGAAATCTGTCATCTGGGCAGTTCCAAGATGACAGCAACCAGTGTGTACTGTATCTAAGGGGCAGAAGATCAGAGACTGCAAAACCCATCAGTAAACCAAAACACTGACTTTTTTGCTTCCCTGACTGAATGGGTTCTCTTGGGAGTTGAGAATGATCTGATCCAGGCCCCTCATGGCCAACTCCCAGGTTCAGGAGTCACAAACTGTGATTGCTCTGACCTTCCCGTATATTCAAACCAGTGTGGAACTCTCAGCTCCAACAGCCAGACATCGGATCACTCCAGTTCCTCTGAGGACATCATCTGGATTCCTGCAACAACATCCCATCCTCCAAACCTTGGTTCTACTGGTGCCCCTGTAGATATCAGGTGAACAACCTGATCCAAGATGACAGAGCCTAGACAAATCTGAGTCTGAGGAGCACAGTGTCTGGTAAGACTATAAGCCCAGCTCAGCTGTCTTCTGCATGCCCTTTAAGGCACCCTTGCATGCACCCTGCCTAAGAAAAACCCACCAAAGCATGACTGCATCGAAAACACCAGCACCCATTCTTGTTCCCCTAAACCTCTCTCATCATCCTGAAGACTGCTCCAGACTCCAGAAATTGGTGTATTCAGTCTTCATGAAGGTTCCAGGAACAAACAACCAAGGCTACAGACAACTAGATAGCTAAAGGCCAGTGTAAGAACACAATCAACAAAAACCAAAACATCATGGCTCCACTAGAAACAAAAAAAATAATAAATAAAATTAAAAAAAAACCAATGGATATTCTAATGCAGCTGAAACAGAGGAAAATGACCTTAAATCTATGCTTATGCAATTATTGGAAGCATTTAAAAAGGAAACAAACAAATCTTTCAAATAAATACAGGAAAATACATCCAAACAAATAGAGGCCATCAAAGACAGACAGGAAACCCCCATCAAACAGGTTAAGGAAATGAATAAAAGTATTTAAGACCTGAAAATGGAATTAGAATCAATAAAGAAAACACAAGCTGAGAAAGCTCTGGAGATGGAAAACTTAGAGAAGACATCAGGAACCACAGAGGTAAGCATCACCAACAGAATGAAGAGATGGAGGAAAACATCTCAGGTGTTGATATAACTGAAGAAATTGATACATCTCTCAAAGAAAAAATAAAATTGGAAAAGTTCCTGACAAAAAAACATCCAAGACATCAAGGACACCATGAAAGGATGAAAATAGGAATAATCAAAATAGACAAAAAGACAGGCTCCAAGATCCAGAAAATATTTTCAAGAAAATCATAGGAGAAAATTTTCCCTAACCTAAAGAAAGAGACGCCCTTAAACATACAAGAGGTTTACAGAATACCAAATAGACTAGACCAGAAAAGAAATTTCTCAAGCCACATAATAGTCAAAACATTAAATCTACAGAACAAGGAAAAATATTAAAAGGTGCAAGGGAAAAAGGCCAACTAACATACAAAGGTAGACCTATCAGAATCATACCAGAATTCTCAGCAGAAACCGTGAAAACCAGAAGGGCCTGGACAGATGTCAAACCAGACTACTATACCCAGCAAAACTTTCAATCAACATAGATAGAGAAAACAAAATAATACCTGACAAAACCAAACTTAAACAATATCTACACAGCAACCCAACCCTACAGAAGATACTAGAAGGAAATCTCCAATCTAATGAAATCAACTACAGCCAAGAAAACACAGGACATAAATAACCTCACAACAAAAATTTCAAAAGAAAACAAGTATACACACACACATACACACACACACACACTATCACTACCAACTCCACAATGAAAGGAAGTAACATTCATTGGTTACTAATACCTATCAACATCAATGGTCTCAACTCTCCACTAAAAGGACACAAGTTAATAGTTAATAGAATCGTTCTGGAAACAGGATAAAACATTCTGCTACATTCAAGAAACACAACTCTGCAACAAAGATAGACCCTATCTCAGAGTAAAGGGCTGAAAAAAGTTTTCCAAGCAAATGGACATAAAAAGCAAGCTGGAATAGCCATTCTAATATCTAATGAAATAGACTTTCAAACAAAATTAATCAAAAGAGATTAATTTTCCTTTCATTCTCATCAAAGAAAAAATCCACCAAGAGTACATTACAATCCTGAACATCTATGCCCCTAATACAAGGGCATCTGCATTTGTAAAAGAAACGTTAAAGCTTAAATCAAACTTCAATCCCAACACATTAATAGTGGGATACTTCAACACAACAGTCTTACCAATGAACAGATCATTGAGACAGGAGCTAAATAGAGAAATAATGAGGTTAACAGAGATTATGAATCAGATGGACTTAACAGATGTCTAAAGAACTTTTCACCCAAACACAAAAGAACATAATTTTTTTTCCCAGCACCATGGAACCTTCTCCAAAAATGACCGTCTATTTTATCACAAAAGCAAACCTCAACTGATATATGCAAATTGAATTAACCTAGTATTCTTTATCATATCACCATGAATTAAAGCTAGACCTCAACAATAACAGAAACAATAAAAAGTCTACACACTCATTTAAACTGAACAATTCCCTGCTCAATGATCACAGGGTGAGGGAAAATATAAAGAAACAAATTAGAGACTTCCTCAAGTTCATGAAAATGAGGGCAAAACTTACCTAAACTTTTGGGACACTATGAAAGTGGTGCTAAGAAGAAAGTTCATAGTACTAAGTGCCTTAAAGTTCACAGCACTTAGTGCCTTAAAAAGCTTTTTTGAGAGATCTCATATCAGCAACTTAACAGAAGAAATTTGAAATATTTCATTCAAGCAACTTAATGTCTCACATGAAAGCCCTAGAGGAAAAAAAAAAAAAAGAAGAAGCAGACACACACTAGAAAAGTAAACTGCTGGACATAATCAAACTCAGGGCTGAAATCAATAATTTAGAAACAAATGAAACAATTCAAAGAATCAATGAAACCAAGAGTTGCTTTTTTGAGAAAACCAACAAGATAAATAAACCTTTAGCAGAAATAACCAAAAGGCAGAGAGACACTATCCAAATCAACAAAATCCAAAATGAAAAGGGGAACATAACAACAGACACCAAGGAAATCCAAACAATCAATAGGTTGTACTGCAAAAGTCTATATGCCAGAAAATTTGAAAATCTAAATGAAATGGACAATTTTCTTGATCGATTCCTCTTAACAAAGCTGAATCAAGACCAGGTAAATCAATTAAATAGTGCTATATCCCCTAAGGAAATAGAAGCTGTCATCAAAACTTTCCCATCCAAAAGAAGCTCAGGGCCACATGGCTTCAGGGCAGAATTTTACCATACCTTCAAAGAAGAGCTATTACCAATACTCTTCAAACTATTCTATAAAATAGAAATAGAAGGAATATTACCAAACTCATTCTATGAAGCCACAGTCACCTTGATACGTAACCTCACAAAGACCCAACAAAAAAAAGAGAACTTCAGACTTAACTCTCTTATGAACATTGATGAAAAATCCTTATTAAAATACTTGCAAACTGAATCCAAGAACACATAAAAGATATCATCCAACATGACTAAGTAGGCTTCATCCCAGGCATGCAGGAGTGATTCAATATATGGAAATCCATCAATGTAATCCACCATATGAACAAACTGAAGGAGCAAAACCATATGATCATCTCCCTAGATGCTGAAAAAGCAATTGACAAAATCCAACAGCCATTCATGTTTAAAGTCTTGGAGAGATCAGGGATACAAGGCACATACTTAAACACAGTAAAGAAAATATACAGCAAGCCTATAGCCAACATCAAACTAAATTGAGAGAAACTTAAGTCAATTCCACCAAAATCAGAGACAAGGCAAGACTGCCCACTCTCTCCATATCTCTTCAACATATTACTAGAAGACCTAGCTAGAGCAATAAGACAATTAAAGGAGATCAATGAGATACAAATTGGAAAGGAAGAGGTCAAAGTTTCACTATTCAAAGATGATATGATAGTATACATGAGCGACCCCAAAAATCCAACCAGAGAACTCCTTCGGCTGATAAACACCTTCAACAAAGTGGCAGCATACAAAATTAACTCAAAAAAACCAGAAGCCTTTCTGTATACCAAAGACAAAAGAGCCGAGAAAGAAATCAGGGAAACAACACCCTTCACAATAACCACTAATAACATAAAGTACCTTGGGGTGACTCTAACCAAGCAAGTAAAAGACCTGTTTGAAAAAAACTTCAAGTCTCTGAAGAAAGAAATTGAAGAAGATATCAGAAGATAGAAAGATCTCCATGCTCATGGATTGGTAGGATTAACATAGTGAAAATGACCATCCTGCAAAAAACAGTCTACAGATTCAATGCAATTCCCATCAAAATACCAACACAATTCTTTACACAACTTGAAAGAAAATTTCTCAACTTTATATGGAATAAAAAGAAACCCAGAATCACTAAAACAATCCTCTACAATAAAAGATCTTCTAGAGGTATCTCCATCCCTGATCTCAAGCTGTACTATAGAGCAACAGTAATAAAAACTGCATAGTAGTGGCATAGAAACAGAATGGTGGATCAATGGAATCGAATAGAAGACACAGAAATAAACCCACATACTTATGGACTCCTGATCTTTGACAAAGATGCCAAAACCATACAATGGAGAAAACACAGCATCTTCAACAAATGGTGCTGGTCTAACTGGATATCTAAATGTAGGAAAATGCAAATAGATCCATATTTATCACCCTGCACAAAACTACAGTCCAAGTGGATCAAAGATCTCAACATAAAACCAGACACACTAAACCTCTTAGAAGAAAAAGTGGGGAAGAACCTTGAGCTCATTGGTACAGGAGACAACTTCCTCAACAGAACACCAACAGCACAGGCTCTAAGATCAAAAATCAATAAATGGGACCTCGTGAGACTGAAAAGTTTCTGTAAAGTGAAGAACACTGTGGTCAAAGCAAAATGACAACCTATGGATTGGAAAAGGATCTTCTCCAATTCTATATCTGACAGAATGTATAAAGAACTAAAGAAGTTAAAAAGCAACAAATCATGTAATCCAATTTTAAAAACTGGGTACATAGCTAAACAAAGAATTCTCAATAGAGAAATATCGAATGACAGAGAAACAATTAATAAAATGCTCAACATCCTTACTCATCAGGGAAATGCAAATCAAAACAACCATGAGATTTCACCTTACACCCATCAGAATGGCTAAAATCAAGAACTCAACTGAAAACCCATGCTGGAGATGATGTGGAGAAAGGAGAACCCTCCTCCACTGTTGGTGGGAATGTAAACTTGTACAACAACTCTGGAAATCAATTTGGCACTTTCTCAGACAATTAGGAATAGTGCTACCTCAAGATCCAGCTATGCCACTCCTAGGCATATATCCAAAATAAGTTCAAGTATACAACAAGGACATTTGCTCAACCATGTTCATTGCAGCTTTATTTGTAATTGCCAGAACCTGGAAACAACCCATATGTTCCTCATCTGAGGAACAGATACAGAAATTGTGGTACATTTACACAATGGAATACTACTCAGCAATTAAAAACAAGGAAATCGTGAAATTTGCAGACAAATGGTGGGAACTAGAAGATATCATCCTGTGTGAGGTATCCCAGAAGCTGAAAGACACACACAGTTTATACTTACTTATAAGTGGATTTTAGACCTAATATAACATAATCATGCCTAAATCTGTATACCTGAAGAACATAAGCAAGAAGGAGGAACCTGCCTAAGAAGTTCAATCTTCATTCAGAAAGGCAAATTGGATAGACATTGGAAGAAGCTTAAAATAATGAACAAGACAGGAACCTAACACAGAGCGCCTCTGAAAGACTCTACCCAGCAGGGTATTAAAGCAATGCTGAGACTCATAGCCAAACTTTGCGCAGAGTGCAGGGAATCTTACGAAAGAAGGGGGAGATAGAAACACCTGGAAGGGTCTGGAGCTCAACAAGGAGAACAACAGATTCAAAAATCTGGGCCTAGGGGTCTTTTCTAAGACTGATACTCCAACCAAGAACCATTCATGGAGATAACCTCGACCCCCAGCACAGAGGTAGCCAGTGGCAGCTCAGTCTCCAAATGGGCTCCCTAATAAGGGGAGCAGGGGCTGTCTCTGACATGAACTCAGTGGATGACTCTTTGATCACCTCCCCCTGAGGAGAAAGCAGCCTGACCAGGCCAGAGAGGAAGACTATGAAAGACAGTCCTCATGAGACCTGATAGGCTAGGATCAGATGAAAAGGGAGGAGATCCTCCACTATCAGTCCTCCACTATCAGTGGACTGGGGATAGGAGATGAGGGAAGGAGAGAGGGTGGGATTAGGAGGGAATAAGGGTGGGGCTACAGCGGGGATACAAAGTGAATAAACTGTAATTAATAAAAATAAAATTTTTAAAGAGTATAAAAAATAAAAAAATTAAAACTACATGGTACTGGCATAGAAACGGAACAGTGGATCAATGGAATTGAACAGAACATCCAGAAATAAACCCACACACCTACAGATACTTGATTTTGGCAAAGAGGCCAAAACCATACAATGGAAAAAAGACAGCATCTTCAAGAAATGGTTCTGGTGTTACTGCATGACTACATGTAGCAAAAACCAAATAGTTCCATGTTTATCACCCTGCACAAAACTAAAATCCAAGTGGATCAAAGACCTCGCTCAACATAAAACCAGATACACTAAATCTGTTACAAGAAAAAGTGGGGAAGAGCTTTGAACTCATTGGCACAGGAGACAACTTCCTGAACAGAACAGCAACAGCACAGGCACTGAGATCAACAATCAATAAATGGGACCTGATGAAACTGAAAAGCTTCTGTAAAGCAAAGGACACTGTTATCAGAACAAAACGACAACCTGCGAACTGGAAAAAGATCTCCAGTCTGTTAGATTAGCCCATCTTACAGAGGGCTAATATATTAAAAAATATATAAAGAACTCAAGAAAAGAAACACCAACACACCAAATAATGCACTTTAGAAATGGGAGACAGAGCTAAACAGAATTCTCAACAGAGGAATCTTGAGTGGCGGAAAAGCACTTAAAGAAATACTCAATGTCCTAGGTCATCAGGAAAATGCAAATCAAAAAAACTCTGAGATTCCATCTTACACCTTTCAGAATAGCTAAGACCAAAAACTCATGTGACAACACATGCTGGGAAGGATGTGGAGAAAGGGGACCTTCCTCCACTGCTGGTGCTAGTGCACAGGACAACCACTCTGGAAATCAATCTGGCACTGCTCTCCCAGACAACTGGCAATAGCCATGCCTTAAGACCCGGCTCTATCATTCCTGGGAATACATCCGAAAGATGCTCCACTATACCACAAGGACATTCGATCAACCATGTTCATAGCAGTTTTATTCGTAATAGCCAGAAACTGGAAACAACCCAGATGTCCATTAACGGAGAAATGAATACAGAAACTGTGGTACATTTACACAAGGGAATACTACTCAGCAATTAAAAACAAGGAAATCATGAAATTTGCAGGCAAATGGATGGAACTAGGAAAGATCATACTAGGTGGAGTAATACAGATCCAGCAAGACACACATGGTATATACTCAGTTATAAGCAGATTTTAGTCTTAAAGCACAGGATAGGCATACTACAATGCACAGATATCAAGAAGATAAGACAGATAGGAGTCTTAGGCCTCATGTGGGCCCAACTAGTTAGGGAAAGGGAGGAAATCTCAGTCATGAACTATGTTGCCTTGATTTTGATCAATTCAACCCGATAGGGTTTTCCTATCAGCCACAGGGGAGAAAAAAGAACTCAGCCATCATGTGAATAGATGAGCTGGGGTATCTGGGTGCGTGCCTCCCCTTTTCTGAGGAATAAGGGAAAGGCTATGCAGGAGGAAGGGTAGGAATGGGAAGAGAGGTGGGAGAAGCCTGTAACCAAGATGTAAAATAAATTAATAAAAAGGAAAAATAAATAAAATTTAAAAACAGAATTCCATTATCCATTCAGAGTTAAAAAACAAAACAAACAAAACCTGACAGAATAAAAAGAACACGCCTTGACAGATTAAGGTTTTTTTATGGTAAACAGATTGTACTAGTTAGAGAGAAAAATTAAAATTTTTCCATTCAAATAAAAAACAGGCCAGGTAAGTGTGTGCATTTCTTTAATTCAAACACTTTGTAGGCAAAGGTAGTAAGATCTGTGTCCACATGTAGACAGTCTGGCCAATACAGCTAACCCAAGGCTGGCACAGCAGACATAGAGCACCTGCCTTAAAAAAAAAAAAAAAAAAAAAAAAAAGGAACAGACATTAGAGTGTATTTTCTCCACTCTTCTTTAAAATAGTCATTAAAATCTTACCAAGTGCCAAAATAAATGGGGAAATATATACAAAAAAGAGGGAAAAATGTTCCCTGGGACCCTGTTTCACAACCACAATAAAAAGAAAAGTTGTAGTTAAAACTGTATTTGTGGAGCACATGAGGACAGCATCAGTGACAATGTGGTTTAGACATAGACCTTAATACTGAATGAAGGATTGAAAGTAAGCATTCAAACATGGTTGAGCAAATGTCCTTATTGTGTACTTGAGAATCTTTTGGATATATTCCTAGGGGTGGTATAGCTGGATCTTGAGGAAGCGCTATTCCTAGTTGTTTGAGAAAGCGCCAGATTGCTTTCCAGAGTGGTTATACAAGTTTACATTCCCACCAGCAGTGGAGGAGGGTTCCCCTTTCTCCACAACCTCTCCAGCATGTGTTGTCTCTTGAGTTTTTGATCTTAGCCATTCTGATGGGTGTAAGGTGAAATCTTAGGGTCGTTTTGATTTGCATTTCCCTGACGGCTAATGAGGTTGAGCATTTTGTAGCAACCTTATTTGTAATAGCCAGAAGCTGGAAACAGCCCAGATGCCCCTCACTGGAGGAATGGATGCATAAATTGTGGTATATCTACACAATGGAATATTACTCAGCAATTAAAAACAAGGAAATCATGAAATTTGTAGGTAATTGGTGGTATCTGGAAAAGATCATCGTGAGTGAGCTATCCCAGAAGCAGAAAGATGCACACGGTATATACTCACTCATATAGACATATAATATAGAATAAACCTACTAAAATCTGTACACCTAAAGAAACTAATCAAGAGGGAAGACTCTTGCTAAAAGGTTCAATTCCTATCCAGAAAGGCAAAGAGGCTGGATATCAGAAGAAGGAGAAAAGAGGGAACAAGTCAGGAGCCTGACACAGAGGGCCTCTCAAAAGCTCTGCCCTGCAGACTATCAATGTAGATGCTGAGACTTATGGGCAACTTTTGGGCAGAGTGCAGGGAATCTTAGGAAAGAAGTGGGAAACAGCAAGATCTGGAGAGGACAGGAACTCCACAAAGAGAGCAACAGAACCAAAAAATCTGAGCACAGGGGTCTTTCCTGAGACTGCTATTCCAACCAAGGACTATGCATGGAGATAACCTAAGACCCCTGCACAAATGTAGCCCATGGTAGTTCAGTATCCAAGTGGGTTCCATTGTAATAGGAACAGGGACTGCCTCTGACATGAACTGATTGGCCTGTTCTCTAATTACCTCCCCCTGAGGAGGAAGCAGCATTACCAGGCCACAGAAGAAGACAATGCAGCCACTCCTGATGAGACCTAATTGACTAGGAAGAAAAAGAAGTCCTCCCCTAACAGTGGACTTGGGGAGGGGCATGCATGCAGAGGGTGGAGGAAGGGAGGGATTGGGATGAGAGGAGGGAGGGAACCACAGGGGGGGATACAAAGTGAATAAAGTGTAATTAATAAAGAAAAAAAAGAAAGTAAGCATTCAAGAAGCAGCAAATTTCTGATGTAGCATTTAGAGCTCCATCACCATGTTCAGATTTACCCTAAGAAACCCTTCAATTAACTTTAAACAAACTAACTTTACTCAGGTTCCCCGGTAAGGCCTTTGCACTTCAGGAAATACTTCACCTTCAAGCTTCCTGCACATCAACTCAGCACATTATATAGTCCAGGATATGTCTTTTCAGCTGTTTGTTTTGTTTTTGTTTTTTTTTTTTACACTGAGTTGTAAAGATTTGCAGTATTAATTTATTGGAGGCCATGTTTGTTATCTGGTACAGAGGAGATGTTTCCTTGTTCAGATATCCTTTAGTCCTAACTTGCTACTCTGTTGCTGTGATTAAACACTGACCTTAAGCAAAGTAGGAAGAAGAGTTGACTTGGCTGAAGGGCTATAGTTAAGGAAAGACAAGGCAAGAACTTAAAGATCACTTGTTGGATAGTAAGAATTTCTCAGTTAAGCTTCCCTCCATCTCCTCTGTCTTTTTACTGTACTTTGTGTCAGTTTGATGAAAAATAACTAGAAAACCAAGTTGCAATCTCTGTAGTGTATGCACAAAGCACTCTAAAAGCTCTTCCTCCTGAATTTGTAGGATTTGGTAAAGAACTCAGCTTTTCATCATTTTGCTTCCATATATTCAGGTTTGGCATTATACAAAGTCCTAAGTGACTAGTGCTACCTCAGTTTCTGTATATGAAATACGCTTATTGATATCTCAACTTGCTAATAGAATATAGTTATGGAAGAAGTGGGTAAAACTCCTGATATTAGCATGTATGTTATTTCTCTCAGATGCCGCCCTCTGTATGCAGTGCTGATTGCAGTCCTGGGTTCAGAAAATTCTGGAAGGAGGGAATGGCAGCCTGCTGTTTTGATTGCATCCCCTGCCCAGAAAATGAAATTTCTAATGAGACAAGTGAGTGTTTGCTGCTGTGGTCAATCCTTCACATTGCCACTCCTCTCACACCCACGCTGGGATGCTGAAGGAGCCTAGAAAAAGCAACTGCAAAAATAAAACATACCATTTTTACAGTAGTCTTTGTAGGAATCAAACATTAACAATGTCCTAAGCAAAAAAGAAAAAAATATTTATGCCTAGACCTAGATTTTGATTCACTGAAATTTTGTCAGATCATATTTTCTAAAAAAAAAAAAAAAAAAAAAAAAAGTTTTAATAGTCAAAATGCAGTGTGAGCACATTCTATACAAAATCTTTTCTTGTGATTAATCTCCTCTAAAACAATATGTAGAAAATATCTCAGTCACGAATCTTATTAAAAATGCATTAGTTCTTTCTGCGTGTGTGTGTGTCCCTACATTTATTTATGCACACCTTGTATGTAGAGGGGCCCTTGGGGAATAGAATAGGACATCAGACCCACTGGACTGTGTGATGAGGGTGCTGGACACCAAATCCATTTCTTCTGAAAATTAATGTAGAGGTCAAATATTACTTGTAAAATTATCACAAACTGCTAAATATGAAACAGATTTTGTACAATTTTGAGAAGCCTATTCTCAAATGTGATTTGAATCTAGGAAGGTGGGAATAAGTGTTAACATATGATGTAGAAAATATGAGGAGTCGTATTTTCAGTGTTTTTATATAAAGTGCCCAATTAATTAAATCATGAAGTAATAGATTATAATGATTTTGTACTGAAAGCAATTAGTCACAAATATTCAAATTTTATTGCCACCAACAGAGCAATAATCAAATGATTATATATTTAGGGTTGGATATATGCAAAAGGCCAATGCATAGGTTTTCTCTGCTTTTGCCTGTCATCTTATGTAATGAAATGCTAGTTCTCTGGCAAATGAGATGATACAACATTTAAATCATTTGTCACTAAGACTGATGACTGGAGTTCATGCCCAGGACCCATGTAGTAGGAGCATGTAACCAACTCCTAGAAAACTGCTCTGACATCTATGCACTTCAAAGTACTCTGAAATAATTAAACAGAGTATAATAAAATTGTAATTTTTTTTACTTTTATTTATTTAGCTGTTCACTTTACACCTCATTCTTAGTTTCTATTCTCCTCTTCTCCTGGTCCCACCCTCCCTCACACGTCCCCCTCCCCTACTCAAGTGAGAGCTCCCCTTCCCAGCAAACCTACTCCAGCATTCCAAGTCACATCAGGACTGAGCAACTAGCAAGGTAGCCCCACCAACTGAGAGTGTTCAAAAAGCATTCAACAGAGTCCATGCCAGAAACAGCCCCCTCTTCGCTTAAAGGGACACCCAAGAAGACCAAGATGCCCACTGAGTACATATGTGTAGGGGGCCTAGATACAGTGGGTGCATGGTCCTTGGTTGGTGCTTCAGGCTCTGCTGGCCCTCCTGGGCCCAGGGTAGTTGTCTCTATTGGTCTTGTGGATATCCTGTCCCCTCTGGGTCCTTCTGTTCTTTCCCCATTCTTCCACAAGACTCCCTGAGCTCTGCATAATCTTTGGCTGTGAGTCCCAGCATCTGTTTCAACCCTTTGCTGGGCTGAGCTGCTCAGAAGAAAGCTATGCTAGGCGCCTTTCTGCAAGCATAGTAGAATGTTATTAGTGTTTGGGGTTGTCTCTCTCTAGTGGAGTAGGTCTCAGGTTGGGCCAGGGATTGCTTGGACATTCCCTCTTTCTCTGATCTATCTTTATCCTTGCACAGCTTGTAGGCAGGGTAAATTTCAAATCAATAGTTTGTAGGTGAGTTGGTGTTCCATCTCCCTCCCCCAGGAATCCTGTCTAGTTAGAGGGTGGTCTCTTTAGTCTCCATGACCCTCCACTACTATGGGTCTCAGTTATAGTCGCCTCAATATCCTCCCTGGAGTCTGCACTGTTTTAGGTCTCCAACTTGTCTCAGAAATTTCCTGTCCACAGGTTCCCCTCTCTTTGCAAATTCCCTGTCTTTCCACTCCTGCTCCCACTCTCCCGACATCTGCTCTGCACTATTGTTTCCCTTCACACTCCCTCTCCTCTCCTGGTGTGTTTCTTCAAACACTTCTGATGTCTATTCTATTTCGTCTTCTGAGTAAAATTCAAGCAACTTCATCTTGGGGCCTCGTTATTTAGCTTCTTTGGGTCTGTGAATTGTAATGTGGTTATCCTGTACTATACAGCTAATATCTGCTTCTGAGTATATACCATGTGTGTCTTTCTGGGTCTGGATTACCTCAGTCAAGATGGTCTTTTCCATTTCCATCCATTTGCCTGCAAATTTTATGATTTTTCTGTTCTTAATACTTGAGTCATATTCCATTGTGTAAATTACCACAGTTTCTTTATCCATTCTTTGGTTGAGGGACATCTGGGTTGTTTCCAGTTTCTGGCTATTACAAATAAAGGTACTATGAATATAGCTGAACAAATGTCCTTGTTGTATGGTAGAGAAACTTCTGGGTCTATGCCTAGGAGTGGTATGACTGTGTTTTGAAGTAGAGCTAGTCCCAATTATCTGAGAAAGCACCAGGTTGACTTCCAAAGTTGTTGTACAAGTTTACACTTGCACCAGCAATAAAGGAATGTTCCCCTTTCTCCACATCCACACCACCCACCATGTGCCGTCCCTTGAGGTTTTAACCTTAGCCATTCTGATTGGTGCAAGATGGAATCACAGAGTCATTTTGATTTGCATTTCCTTTATGACACAGAACATTGAGAATTTTTTTAAATTTTATATTAGTTCATTTACTTTACATTCCAAGTGTGCCCCCTTCCTCCTCTCCTCCTACTCTCCCCTGCTTCCTCTCCTTTCCCTTTCCCTCTCCCTTTTCTCCCAGACAAAGAGGAGCCCCCTCCCCCCCTTATTAACCTTCCCCAACATCAAGTCACATCAGGACTGCACTTATCTTCGTGCCCTGAGGCCAGGCAAGGCAGCCCTGCCAGGGGGAAGTGATCCAAAAGCAAGCAATAGAGTCCATGTTAGAAACAGGCCTCCCCTCCACTCACCAGGTGCCCCATTTGAAGACCAAGCTTCCCATCAGCTACGTGTGTGCAGGGGGCCTAGGTCCAGATCATGCATGTTCCTTGGTTTATGTCTCAGTCTCTGTAAGCCCCTATGTGACTGGGTCAGTTGTCTCTGTTGGTCTTCTTATGAGGTTCCTGTCCCCTCCAGGTCCTTCCTTCTTTCGCCCAACACTTCCGCATGACCCCCAGAGTTCTGCTCCATGTGTGGCTGCAAGTCCCAGCATATGTCTCAATCTACTGTTGGCTGTAGCCTCCCAGACAACAGTCAAGTTAGGCTTCTGTCTGAAGGCATAGCAGAGTAGTGTCAGGCTCTCTCCTGCGGGGTGGGTTTCAGGTTGGGCCAATTATTGTTTGGACTTTCCCTCAATCTTTATTCCCTCATTATCCTTACATTTCTTGTGTAATTACACTTTAGGGTAATTTTTAGTTCACAGGTTTTGTCGGTGGTTGTTGTTCCCCTCCTTCCACTAGTCCTGCCTGGCTAGGAGGTGGTCACTTCAGTCTTCATGGCCCCCACGCTGTTAGGAGTCTCTGCTAGAATCACACACATATCCTCCCAGGAGCCTACCCTGTAGCAGGCCTCCACCCTGACCAAGAGATGTCCCTCCTCAGTTTCTCTTCTTGTTCTCGGCCCCCTCACCTCCCAACCCCATTATCCCCACATCTGATCTCCACTTTTGTTTACCTCCCTACTCCATCTCCTGCTCCACCATTTGTTGAAGATGCTTTTTTTTTCCATTATATGGCATTGGCTTCTTTGTCAAAAATCCACTTTTGGTAGTTGTGTGGGTTTATTTCTTGGTCTTTGATTTGATTCCATTGATAGATCAGCCTGTACTGAAGAGATGGCTCAGCTGTTCAAAGCTAGACACATAACCAAAACTATAAAATTATTTTAAATGTAAAAACAGGTAAGAACAATGGGTAATTGCATTAAGAAATACCACACAATTTACAGAAAATGTTTTTATTGTTACTTTAATTATGTGTATCTGTGAGGTGTTAGGCTATGTGTACTCAAGGGCAGATGCAAGTGAGAGGTACCTAATAACCCTATGGTTATAAAAGCTGTTGTGAAACACCTGACATAGGTGCAGGGACCAAACTCAGGTTTTCTGCAAGATCAGGACATTCTCTTCACAGCTGAACCAACTTTCCAGTTGTTTAAACCAATTAACTAAAGACAGCTGTCCATAAATGCATTGTTAGATGAAAAGACTTAAAATCCTGGAAGTGCATCATATCTCTTGGCAATTACCTATTGATTCAGGACAACTGCAATCACATTTTACACAGTTGCCATTTGGGAATTACATATCCTGCACAACACACACACACACACACAAATCTGGGTTACCTCTTCTGGTTTCAGAAGCTGCAGGAGCCACCAGTTACTGTGCAGAGATGACCAAGTCCAAGAACTATACCACACACAGACAGTACCACAAATAGCACAGAAATGGCATCAAGAAACCACCAACACAAAGACACAAATCTCTTAGAGGGGTCTACCCCAAGTTCTAGAGGAACATGTGCTCTTCTGAGAAGCACAACAAGAAAGGCCTGAAGAAGATGCAGGCAAACGAGGCAAAGGCAATGAGTGTGTGAGCAGAAGCCATCAAGGCCTTTGTGAAGCCTACCACCATTAAGCCAAAGGTGCCAAAGGGCCCCAGCCACAAACTCAGGCATCTGGCTTTCATCGCATACCCCAAGCTTGGAAAGCAGATTTGAAGCTACATGGCCAAGGGTTGTAGGCTCTGTCAAACAAAACCCAAGCTTCAAACCAAGGCAGAGGCCACAGCTTCAGTTAAGGTCCAGACTTCAGCACCAGCTCAGGTGAAGGCCCCATAGGAAAGGCTTCTGCTAATGTGAAGACAGATGGACTGGTGTGACAAACCTACCTACATACTATTTACAGATGACCAGTGTCCTATGCTGTTTTTATACACCCAAGGCAAGATCTGTTAATAAAAATCTGGTTTACCACTCTTGCTTGAGGGTTCTTATTTCATTTTGCTCATTCTAGTTATTAATATATATTTTACCTCTGAGTATATTCACAGAGTCTGTGTCTCACAGTGATGAAAATGAGGGAAGTAGGAAGAGGGTGGATGCTTCCCAAGAAGATGGAATCAAGACATAGGGCTCAGTCTGTTCAGAGGTTTTTAACGTCATTGATAGGTTTGGTGCTTCTCATGAACAAGACTGAGGAACACTTTGTCCCTACTGCCAGATGAGAAGATAAATAAGGACATAATTGTAATTTTAATTTTTAGTTTTCAAACATTAATATTGCATTTATATAACTCTCATTTCTCACCCTCATGTTCCTACTTCCCCTATATAAACTAAATCATTACCAAATTTATAAGCACTGCTTACTTTCACATGGACACACCTATACACACACAAACACACAGAGACAAAGAAAACCTGATGAGTTTCTTTTTACTGTTCCTTCTATGTCATTGTATGTGGCCTGGTGAACTGGAACTAGGAAGCCTATCACAGGTCTTGTCCCACTAGAAAACAGCCTCCATCTCCATAAGGACAGCATTAAACAGTAAACTCGGGAGGCACTGACTGTATGGGGTTGATGACTTTAAACCATACGCAGCCACACGTTCTTAATGATTTTAGCTTTTGTAAACTTATGGTCTGTACAACCACTCTTGCAACACTTCTCTAAGACTCTTATTTGAAATGTCTCATCAATAAAAATGCTGAAGCTACACTAACAAATCTTTCCTTTCTCTATCAGATATGGATCAGTGTGTGAAGTGTCCAGAAGACCAGTATGCCAACACAGAGCAGACCCACTGCATGCACAAAGCTGTGATCTTTCTGAGCTATAAAGACCCCTTGGGGGTGGCTCTGGCCTTAGTGACCTTGTGCTGCTCTGCATTCACAGCTCTGGTTCTTGCAGTATTTTTGAAACACAATGACACTGCCATCGTGAAGGCCAATAACCGCACCCTGAGCTACATCTTACTCATGTCACTCATGCTCTGTTTCCTCTGTTCCTTGCTCTTCATTGGTCATCCAAACTCAGTCACCTGTATCCTGCAGCAAATCACTTTTGGAGTTGTATTCACTGTGGCTGTTTCCACTGTGTTAGCTAAAACAATCACTGTGGTTCTGGCTTTCAAAGTCACAGCTCATGGAAGAAGGATGAGGTACTTTCTGGTTTCAGGGGCTCTTAACTGTATCATCCTCCTCTGTACCCTCATCCAAATTATTCTCTGTTCAATCTGGCTGGGAGTTTCTCCTCCCTATGTTGATATTGATGCACACTCTGAGCATGGCCACATCCTCATTGTCTGCCACAAGGGTTCAGTTGTTGCATTTTATTGTGTCCTGGGATACTTGGGCTGCCTGGCCCTGGGAAGCTTCACTGTGGCTTTCATGGCCAGGAACCTGCCTGACACATTCAATGAAGCCAAGTACTTGACATTCAGCATGCTGTTGTTCTGCAGTGTCTGGATCACTTTCCTCCCTGTTTACCATAGCACCAAGGGCAAGATCATGGTAGCTGTGGAGATTTTTTCTATCTTGGCTTCCAGTGCAGGGATGCTGGGATGCATCTTTGTTCCCAAGTTGTACATAATTTTGTTAAGACCAGACAGAAATTCTATTCAAAAGATCAGGGAGAAATCATACTCCTAAACTCATATTTCATTAATTCTAACTGACAAATATAAGATCGGTGCATAACCACCAAATATTGTATTGCACCAAATATAGTGCAATATCTATTTATTTCTAAAATGATGTTCACTGTTTCCTCTAATGATATTTCATAGCATTATCATGGGACATAGTGCAGAGTGGACATGTTCTTTTCTGAAATAAAAAAAGCAAAATAAACTTAAAGTTCTTATTTTAATATCTGGGTGAATGGCTGTGATGTCAGTTGAATAGTGCGCAAAAAATTTAAGAAGTTTATGGGAGAGTGAAGTTTTGTTTGCATGAAAGTGAAACAATGTTCCTCCTTAAAATAAGAGAATACTGATGCTAAACAAGGAGTTAGAAGATTAGAACTTAACATGGAGAATGATGGTTTGATAAACAGAAAGAATGCAAAAGAAGATGGATTGATGTCTCAGCAGTTAATATCATGTCCTGCTCTTGAATAAGACCTGATTCAATACAGAGCCCTGAAAAATGGTGTTAACAACCAACTGTAACAATAGCCCCAAAGCAAAAGATGCCCTCTCTGGGCTCCATAAAGGAATCAGTGCACATAACAAGATACTAAAACACACACATACACACAAAAACACACATGCGTACACACACAGTCATTTACATAAGTGAAAAATACATAATTTTTAAATAAAGGAGAATGTTTTAAAGAGTAGGATGATATTTTTTCAATGTACATTTAAGATGTCAGGTTTCAGTTGAGGGACATCTAGATTGTTTCCAGATTCTGGCTATTATGAATAATGTTGCTATGAACATAGTTCAGCAAATGTCCTTGTTGTACATTTTAGCATCTTTCAAATATTGGCCCAGGAGTGGTATAGCTCAATCTTGAGGTAGCACTATTCCTAATTTTCTGAGAAAACACCAGATTTATTTCTGAAGTGGTTTTACAAGGCTACATTCTGACCAGCAATGGAGGAGGGTTCCCCTTTTTCTACAACTTTTCCAACAGGTGTCATCCCTTGTGTGTTTTAGCCATTCTGATGGGTGTGGGGTGGAATGTCAGTCATTTTGGTTTGCATTTCTTGGAGGATTAGATGTCCCTCAACAGAAAAATGGATACAGAAATTGTAGTACATTCACACAGTGAGACACTACTCAGCAATTAAAAAAAAAAAAAGGAAATCATGAAATATGCAGGCAAATGGTGGAAACTAGAAAATATCATCCTGAGTTAGGTAACCCAGAAGTAGAAAGACAAATGGTATATACTCACTTATAAGTGGATATTAGTCATATAATATAAGATAAACATACAAAATCTATAGTCCTAAAGAAGTTAAATAAAAAGAAGGGCCCTAGGGAAGCGGCTGAAACCTCTCTCAGAAAGGCAAAAAGGGTAGATATCGGAAGTAGGAGAAGACAAGGAACAGGAGCCTTCCACAGAGGGCCTCTGAAAGACTCTACCCATCACGGTATTGAACAAGATACTGAGACTCATGGCAGAGTGCAAGAAACCTTATGGAAGAAGAGGGAGATAGAAAGACCTGGAGGGGACAGGAGCTCCACAAGGAGACCAACAAAGTGGGGGAAAAATCACCTGGGCCCGGGGGGAATGCAGAAACTGATACTCCAACCAAGGATCATGCATACAGAGTACCTAGACCCTCTGCTTTGGGGACACCCATAGGCTGCCCAGTTTCCAAGTGGGTTCCCTAATGGGGGGAGGGTGGCAGGAGATATCTCTGACATGAACTCAGTGGCTGGCTGGCTGGCTCTTTGATCACCTCCCCTGGAGTGTGTAGCCTTGCCAGGCCACAGAGGAAGATAATGCAGCCAGCCCTGATGATACTGGATAAGCTAGGGTCAGATAAAAGGGGAAGAGGTCCTCCCCTATCAGTGGACTAAGGGCATAGGGGGAGAAGAGAGAAGGTGGGTGGGGCTGTGAGGAGATGAGGGAGGGGGCTACAGCCAGGATACAAAGTGAATAAATTGTAGTTAATTAATTAGTTAATTAATTAGTTAGTTAATTAATTTTTTAAAAGATGTCAGACTTACAAGAACCTACATAGAAAGGATGAGATATGACAAGAGATGTCTGGCACTCTATGTATACCACATAATAAACATCACTGTTAAATGTACCATAAGAAACACAGTCAGAAACATGACAATAGAAGAAATTCTTGTTAAAATAATCTCATTTAGTATGCTTAAATTTCAGATGACTATGACAATCAAAACTCTCTGAAGTTGTCACATTTCACTGGGAACTATGAAACATCATGTTTGTTTGTTTGTTTGCTTGTTTGTTTTATAAATATCCCTTGGCCCAGGTTATATGGCTTAGATTTCTTTTTTTAATGACTAATTTATTTTCATTTCCTGTATAAGGCTGTTTTCTAATATGCTTCCAGTAAGCATGGAAACTATAAAATGTTGTAAAATAGCCTTTCAAGCAAAATTAATAAAAAGAGATGGAGAAGGGCCTTTCATTCTCATCAAAGGAAAAATCGACCAAGATGTCGTCTCCATTCTGAACATATATGCCCCAAATACAAGGGCACTCACATTAAAAAAAAAAAAAAAAAAAAAATTACTAAAGCTTAAATCACACATCAAACCCCAAGCACTAATAGTAGACTTTACCACCCTTCTCTCACTAATGGGCAGATCCTTGAGACAGGAACTAAACAGGAAAATAATTAAACAAACCTTCTCCAAAATTGTGCATATACTCAGACAAAAAGCAAGCCTCAAGAAATACAAGAAGATTGAAATAACACTTTGTATTCTAGCAGACCACCATGAATTAAAGCTATACTTCAACAACCACAAAAAGAGAAGAATACCAAAAAAACTAAAGAAAACTTAACAACTCTCTGCTTAATGGCTACTGGGTCAGGGAGGAAATAAAGAAATTAAAGACTTTATGGAATTCGGTGAAAATGAAGGCACAATATATCCAAAATTATGGGACACAATGACAGAAGCGTGAAGAGGAAAGGTCATAGCACTAAGTGCCTTCATAAAGAAAGTGGAGAGACTTTGACCCCCCCCCCAGGGGAGGAACAGTCCTGTTAGGCCACAGAGGAGGACTTTGCAGCCAGCCCTGAAGATACCTGATAAAACAGGGTCAAATGAAAGGTGGGGGAGGTCCTCCCCTATCAGTGGACGTGGAAAAGGGCAGGGAAGAGACCAGGGAGGGAATGTGGGTTTGGAGAGGGAATAAGGGAGCGGGATACAGCTGGAACACAGAGTTAACAAAATGTAACTAAAAAGAAAAATAAAATTAAAAAAAAGAAAGTGGAGAGAACAACTTAAGAGCTCACCTGATAGCACTAGAAAAAAAGGAAGCAAACACACACAAGTAGGAGGGAGGAAATACACAAACTTGTGGTTGAAATTAATAACCCAGAAACAAAGAGAACAATACAAAGAATCAACAAAACCAAGAGCTGGTTCTTTGAGGAAATCAACGAGATAGACAAACCATTCACCAAATTAACTAAAGTACAGGGGGAGAGTATCCAAATTAATAAAATCAGAAATTAATATGGGGCTATAACAACAGACACCCAAGGGGAAATCCAAAGGAGTATTAGATCTTACTTCAAAAATATGTATGCAGCCAAAACATGGAAAATCTAAATGAAATATATAATTTTCCTGATAGAACTTTTCAACATCAAACCAAGATCAGGTTAACAATTTGAATAGACCTATAATCCCAAAGGAAATAGAAGCAGTCATCAAAAGCCTCCCAACCAAAAAGAACCCTAGGCCACAGGGCTTTAAACAGAATTCTACAAGACTTTCAAAGAAGAACTAATACCAATACTCTTCAAACTATCCCACAAAATAGAAATAGAAGGAACTTTGCCAAACTCATTCTATGAGTCACTCTGAAACCTAAACCACACAAAGACCCAGAAAGAAAGAGAATTGCAGACAAATCTCCCTCAAACATTGATGAAAAAAATACTCAATAAAATACTTGCAAACCCAATCCAAAAACACATCAAGCATATCATCTACTGTGATCAAGTAGGCATCATCCCAAGAATGCAAGGAGTTTCAACATATGAAAACCCATCAAGGAATTCCACCATATAAGCAAACTGAAAGAAAAAAAAACCGACATGATCATCCCATTGCATGCTGAAAAGGCCTTTGACAAAATCCAGCACCCCTTATGATAAAAGTCTTGGAGAGATCAGGGATACAAGTCTCATACCCAAGCACAATAAAGGCAATAAGCAGCAAGCCAATAGCCAACATCAAGTTAAATGGAGAGAACCTTAAAGTGTTCTTGCTAAAATCAGGGACAAGACAGGGCTGCCCACTCTCACCATATCTCTTCAATATAGTACTTGAAATTCTAGCTAAAGTGAAAAGACAAGTAAAGGAGATCAAGGAACTACAAATTGGAAAAGAAGAAGTCAAAGTACTGCTTTTTCACAGATGATAAGATAGTATAAATAAGCGACCCTCAAGATTCTACCAGATAACTCCTCTGGCTGATAAACACCTTCAACAAAGTGTCTAGATACTAACTTAACTCAAAAACGTCAGTGTCCCTCATTTATACAAGTGACAAAAGGACTGAGAGAGAAATTAAGGAAACTAGACCCTTCACAATAGCCACAAATAATAGAAAATATATTTGAGTAATGTAGAGAAAGGGGAACCCTCCTCCACTGCTGGTGGGAATGTAAGCTGGTACAACCACTCTGGAAATCAATCTGGCACTTTCTCAGACAATTGGGAATAATGCTTCCTCAAGACCCAGCTATACCACTCCTAGGCATAAATCTAAAAGATGCCCAAGTACACAAAAAGGACATTTGTTCAACCATGTTTGTAGCAGCTTTATTTGTAATAGCCAGAACCTGGAAACAATCCAGATGGCCATCAACGGAGGAATGGATACAGAAATTGTGGTATTTTTACACAATGGAATACTACGCAGCAATCAAAAACGAGGAAATCATGAAATTTGCAGGAAAACGATGGAATCTTGAAAAGATAATTCTGTGTGAGGTATCCCAGAAGGAGAAAGACACACATGGTATATACTCACTTATATAGATCTATAAGATATGATAAACATAATGAAATCTAGACATCTAAAGAAGATTAAAAAGAAAGAAGACCCGAGGTAAGATGATCAATCCTCACTTAGAAAGACAAATGGGATACATATTGGACATAGAAGAAAACAAGTAACAGTACAGGAGCCTACCACAGAGGGCCTCTGAAAGACAGTGTATCAGAGCAGATACTAAGACTCATATCCAAACCTTTGGCAGAGTGCAGGGAATCATATGAAAGACGGGGGAGTTAGTATGACATACAAAGGATAGGAGCTCCACAAGGACCAAATATATCTGGGCACAGGGTCTTTTCTGAGACTGATACACCACCAAGGACCAGGTATGGATATAACCTAGAACCTCTACTCAGATATAGCCCGTGGTAGCTCAGTAACCAATTGGTTTCCCATAGTAAGGGGAACAGGGACTATTTCTGACAGGAACTCAATGGCAGGCACTTTTACCTCCCCACCTCCTCTGCTAGGCCACAGAGGAGGACTTTGCAGCCAGTCATGAAGATATCTGATGAAACAGAGTCAGATGAAAGGGGAGGAGGTCCTCCCCAATCAGTGGACTTGGAAAGGGGCAGGAAGGAGATGAGAGAGGGAGGGTGGGAACGGGAGGGAATGAGGAAGTGGGATACAGCTGGGATACAGAGTTAATAAAATGTAACTAATAATAAAAATTTATTAAAAAAAAAAAAGAAGAAGATAAACAAGAAAGAGGACCCTGGGTAAGATGATCAGTCTCACTTAGAAAGACAAATGGGATGGACATTGGATGTAGGAGAAAACAAGTAATGACAGAAGCCTATCACAGAGGGCCTATGAAATACTCTACCTAGCAGTGTATCAAAGAAGATACTGAGACTCATAACCAAACCTTCAGCAGAGTGCAGGGAACCATATGAAAGAAGGGGGAGTTCATATGACCTGGAGAGGACAGGAGCTCCACAAGGACCAAATATATCTGGGCACAGGGGTCTTTTATGAGACTGTTTCTCCAGCCAAGGACCATGTATCGATATAACCTAGAACCTCTGCTCAGATGTAACCCATGGTAGCTCAGTATCCAATTCGGTATGCTAGTAAGGAGAATAGAAACTATTTCTGACATGAACTCAATGGCAGGCTCTTTGACCTCCCCCTCATACACCGAGGGAAGAGCAGCCCTGCTAGGCCACAGAGGAGGACTTTGCAGCCAGTCCTGAAGATACCTGATAAACCAGGGTCAGATGAAAGGGGAGGAGGTCCTTCCCTATCAGTGGACTTGGAAAGGGGAAGGGAGCAGATGAGGGAAGGAAGGTGGGATTGGGAGGGAATGAGGGAGTGGGCTACAGCTGGAATACAAAGTTAATAGACTGTAACTAATATTAAAAAATTAAAAATTAAAAAATATATCTTGGAGTAACATTATCCAAGCAAGTGAAAAATCTGTATGAAAAGAACTTAAAGGTTTTTTTTGTTTTGTTTTGTATTGTTTTGTTTTTTCAATGCAGTTTATTCAGGAACCTTGAACAATCTTCTGACCCTGGGGAAAGCCAGCCCACAGCTTAAATAGCCTCTGGGTAGCCAACCCCAGCGTGCCATGTGGGCAATGCAGATAGGTCCACATACATGGAAGCAAGCCAGATCCTTGGCCTTAGCCAAATGTGGAGTTGTTCGTGACAGAGAGCACTCACCATCGGGAAGGTGGAAGGCGGAAACCAGCTCCATCTTTAAGGCGCGGCATTACGCAGCTCTCTGCAGTTCCCCTTTTTTGTTTTAGACACATCAGGCAAGAAAAGAACTTAAAGTTTTTGAAGAAAGAAATTGAAGATTATTTTAGAAGATGGAAAGATCTCCCATGCTCATGGATCGATAGGATAAACATAGTAAAAATGCCCATCCTGCCAAAAGCCATCTACAGGTTCAATGTAATTCTCATCAAAATTCCAATGCAATTCTTTACAGAATTGGAAATTACAGCCAATAACTTCATAGAAAAAAAATAAAAGACCCAGTATGGCCATAACAATCTGTACAATAAAAAAAAACTTCTGGTGGTATCAACATCCCTGATTTCAAACTATACTACAGAGCAATAGTAATAAAAACGGAATGGTCCTGGCATAGAAATAAACAGGTTGATCAATGAAACTGAATTGAAGACCCAGAAACAAACCCATACTCCTATAGGTACCTGATTAAAGAGAAAGAAAGAAAGAAAGAAAGAAAGAAAGAAAGAAAGAAAGAAAGAAAGAAAGAAAGAAAGAAAGAAAGAAAGAAAGAGAGAAAGAGAGAGACAGAGAGAGAGAGAGAGGGAGGGAGGAAGGGAGGGAGTGAGGGAGGGAAGGAGGAAGGAAGGAAGAAAGAAAGGAGACCAAAACCCATACAATAGAAAAAAGAAAGCATCTTCAACAAATGGTGCTGGTCTAACCGGATGTTCAAACGTAGAAAAATGCAAATAGATCCATATTTATCATCTTGTACAACACTCAAGTCCAAGTGGACCTTGACATAAACCAGATTGTCTAAAGCTGTTAGAAGACAAACTGGGGAAAAGTCTGGAAACCTTTGGCATAGAAGACAACTTTCTGAACAGAACACCAATAGCACCGATTCTGCGATCAACAATTAATAAATGGAACCTCATGCAATTTAAAGGCTTCTTTAGGTCAAAGAACACTGTCAATAGAACAAAACGCACTGTACAGATTTAGAAAAGATCTTCACCGCATGTCTGATTGCATGCGGGTTGATGCCCCAGGTCCCGCCTCTGAGAAAAAGGTGTGAGACGGGTCTGATGCTCTTTGGGTGGATGACACCTAAATGAACATCAGTACAAAGTCCCAATTTATTTCTAATATCAGAGATCAGACCTCTACTCTTGCCTGATGTGTCTAAAACAAAAAGGGGGAACTGTAGAGAGCTGCGTAATGCCGCGCATTAAAGATGGAGCTGGTTTCCGCCTTCCACCTTCCCGATGGTGAGTGCTCTCTGTCACGAACAACTCCACATTTGGCTAAGGCTGAGGATCTGGCTTGCTTCCATGTATGTGGACCTATCTGCATTGTCCACGTGGCATGCTGGGGTTGGCTACCCAGAGGCTATTTAAGCTGTGGGCTGGCTTTCCCCTGGGTCAGATGATTGTTCAAGGTTCCTGAATAAACTGCATTGAAAAAAAAAGAAAAGATCTTCACCAACCCTAAAACAAAGGGCTAATATCCAAAATATATAAAGAACTTAAGAAATTAAATACCAACAAATCAAATAATCCAATTTAAAAATTAGTGCAGAGCTTTAATAAACAGAGAATGCACAACAGAGGGATCACAGTGACTTAGAAGCACTTAAAGAAATGAGCACCATCCTTACTCATCAGAGAAATGCAAATCAAAATGACTCTAAGAGTCCATCATAAACCCTTCAAATGGCTAAAATCAAAAGCTCAGTGACAACAGATGCTGGTGAAGGTATAGAGAAAGGGAAACACTCTTCCATTGTCCGTGGGAGTGCAAATTCTACAACCTTTCTAGGAATCAATTTGGTGCTTCTCAGAAAATGGGGAATAGAGCCAACTATACCTCTCCTGACCATATACCCAAAAGATATTCCACCATACAACAAAGATACTTACTCAACTATGTTCATAGCAGCTTTATTTGCTGCTGCTGCTGCTGCTCAGAATGAGAGTCCTCCCGGTGCCGCCATCTTGCCCCTCCCCGGTTTCTGAGTAATTTATTGGGTATTTTTGCATCAATGTTCATAAGAGAAATTAGTCAAAACACTCTTTCTCTTTCGAGTCTTTGTAAGGTTTAAATATTAGGTGACCGTGTCCTCACTGAATGAGTTTTGACAGTGTTCCTTCTGTTTCTAGTGTGTGGAATATCTTGAGGGGTATTGCCATTAGCTCTTCTTTGAATGTCTGATAGAATTCTGATTGAAAACCATCTAGCCCTGGGCTTATTTTGGTTGGGAGACTTTAAATGGATGCTTCTATTTCTTTAGGGGTTATTGGGTTACTTAAATGTTTTTTTTTTACCTAATTTTGAGTTAATTTTGGTAAGTACACTATCTAGAAATCATCCATTTCATTTAGATTATGTGGAGTACAGGATTTTGAAATAAGACCTAATGAGTCTATGGATTTCCTCGGTGTCTGTCCCTCTTTTCTTTTGTGATTTTGTTAATTTGGATACTGTCTTTCTGCATTTTAGTTAGTTTGGCTAAAGGTTTGTCAAGCTTTTTTATTTTATCAAAGAACTAGATCTTGGTTTCATTGAATCTTAGAAAAGTTTTATTTGTTTCTAATTGATTGATTTCAGCCCTGAGTTTAATTGTTTCCAGCTATCTACTACTCTTTGGTCTATCTCCTCCTTTGTTTTTGTTTTTTTTTTCTAGGGCTTTTAGGTGAGCCATTAAGTTGCTTGAATGAGATGTCTCAAATTCCTCTTGAAGTAACTTAAAGCTATGAACTTTCCTCTTAGCACTGCTTTCATTGTGTCTCATAAGTTTGGGTATGTTGTGCCTTCATTTTCATTGAATTCTAGGAAGAATTTAATTTCTTTTTATTTCTTCCCTGACCCAGCAGTCCTTTAGTAGCCAGTTATTCAGTTTCCATGTGTGTGTAGGCTTTTAGCTATTTCTCTGGTTGAGGTCCAGCTTTAGTCCATGGTGATCTAATAGGATAAAAGGGATTATTTCAATCTCCTTGTATCTGTTGAGGCTTGCTTTGTAACCTACAACATGGAATATTTTGGAGAAGGTTCCATGAGGTGCTGAGAAGAAAGTAAATTCTTTTGTGTTTGGGTGTAAGGTTCTGTAGATGTCTGTTAGGTCTATTTGATTCATGACCTCTATTAGAGTTATTGTTTCTTTGTTTAATTTCTGTTTTGTAGACCTGTCCTTTGTTGACAGTAGAGTGTTGAAGCCTCCCACTATTAATGTGTGGGGATCTATGTGTGGTTTCAGTTTTATTAATGTTTATTTTACGAATGTGGGTGCCCTTGTATTTGGGAGATAGATATTCGGGATTGTGATATCTTCCTGGTGGAATTTTCCCATGATGAGTATGAAGTGTCCTTCTTCATCTCTTTTGATTATTTTGGTTGAAAGCCTATTTTATTAGATATTAGAATGGCTATTCCTGCTTGCTTCGTGGGTCCATTTGCTTGAAAAACCATCTTCCATCCCTTTACCCTCAGGTAATGTCTATCTTTGTGACTTAGGTGTGTTTCTTGTATGCAACACATTGTTGGGTCTTCTTTACACATCCATTCTCTTAATCTGTGTTTTTATTGGAGAAATGAGTCCATTGATTTTGAGAAAGATTAATATCCAATAGCTGTTAGATCCTTTGATTTTGATGTTGGCTATTGTAGTGTGTTTGTGTGCTTGGCTACTTT
This sequence comes from Meriones unguiculatus, assembly GCF_030254825.1. NCBI lineage: Eukaryota > Metazoa > Chordata > Mammalia > Rodentia > Muridae > Meriones > Meriones unguiculatus. The sequence goes on along the minus strand of NC_083361.1, from coordinate 37,182,269 downwards.
ATGTTTTTGATGTACAGAGGTTAATGATTTCCTGTGTTTTCTTGAAAGTAGTTTTCTTGGGTTGTATTTTTGATTCTAGGGTATTGGGTAATGCTGGATTTGTGTGTAGGTATTGTTAAAAATTATTATTTTGTTGTTGAATATCTTGTTTTCTCCATCTATGAGGACTGAGAGTTTTGCTGGGTATAGTAGCCTGGGCTGACATCTGTGTTCTGTTAGTGTCTGCATATCTGTCCAGGCCCTTATGGCTTTCATAGTCTCTGCTGAGAAGTAGGCTGTGATTGGGATGGGTTTGCAATTTTATGATACTTGGCCTTTCTATCTTGCAGCTTTTAGTATTTTTTCTTTGTTCTGTATAGTTACTGTTTTGATTATTGTGTGGTGGGAGGGTTTTCTTTCCTGCTTTAATTGATTACATGTTCTGTAGGCCTCTTGTAAACTTATAGGATTCCCCTTTAAGTTAGGGACATTTTCTTCAATAATTTTGTCAAAAATATTTCTGCGCCTGGGAGGAGGGAATCTTCTTGTTCCTTTATTCCCATTATTCTCAGGTTTTATCTTTTTATGTTGTCTTGGATTTCTTGGATAATTTGTGTAAGGAATTTTTTAGTTTTATTATTTTCTTTGAAGGATACATCTATTTCTTCCATTGTATCATCCACACCTGGATTCTTTCTTCCATCTCTTGTCGTCTGTTGGTTATGCTTACCTCTGTAGTTCCTGTTTTCTTTCCTAAGGTCTCCATCTCCATGATTTCCTCCATTTGTGTTTTCTTTAATTTTTCCAATTCTATCTTCTGATCTTGAACCATTTTGTTGATTTCCTTCTCCTGTCTGGCTGTATTTTCCTGTTTTTCCTTTAATTACTGCACCTGTTTGTTTGAACATTACTGTCTCTTTTATTTCTTTCAGTGATTTAATCTTTTCCTTTCTGAAAGCCACAAACTGTTGGCTGCATCATCCTATATTTTTTTACTGATGGTCATAATCTGTTTTACTATATCTTCCTCTAATTCTTTATACATTTTATTGCTTCCTCCATTAACCTCTTCATAAGCATTGATGTAAGGTCATCTTCTTGAATTTCACTTATGTTAGGGTGTGCAGAGCTACTTGACAATGGAGGACTGGGTTCTGGGGATGCCATATTGATTTGCCTTTTGTTGGTTGTGCTTTTACATTGGCCTATACCCATCTGGCTGTCTCAGGTGTTGTCTGTTAATTTCTAGTGCCTACTGGGTCCTGGGGTGGGGAGAATCCCCTTGGCAGGGTTCTGAAGGAGATCTCCACAGCTTTTTGGTTATGGTCAACTGAATGGTGGTGCTTCTCAGGAATTGTCATAGTACACCTCAGTCATATGGACCTGTGTGGTAACTGTGCTGTTCCAGAAGGCTCTCCTCTCATCAAGAGAAGTCCTGGAGATGGCTGCCCTGCTGCTGGGTTTCTTGCTCTGAATTTAGTGAGCTGCAGCTGCTGCTCTTAAGGTGCATTTGTTGGGTGCAGCTCTCTTGAAGAACCAGGGAGTCCCGTAGTTTCATCAGTTTAGCTAGGGATAACTGGTCGCACCTTGGAGCAGTACCTGAGGGCTGCTCTAATGGCTCTCAGGCTTTTATAGGTCTGGGGTTGCAGCTGTGTGTCCTTGTGCCCTATTGGTAATCATTGGCAGGTGAGCAAGGCACTTATGCCTGCAGTAAAAGGCTAGATCCTAGAGCCTGCATGAACCCAGAAAGTCTCCCAGATCTACATGTCCTGAGCATTAGACCTGATGATCCCCCCACTGTTGGGTTTCCTTAGAACAGGGACACCCAGACTGTGCTTTAGGGACCACAGTTCTGTCTGAGATGGCATGTAGAACATGCAGGCGCACACACGCATGGCTCCACCTTGCTGTCAATTTGGTGCCTGAGCATCTGCCAACACTCTGTAACTTTTTGTGAGAACATTTTCGGGGTGGAAGTGTCAGCTGAATGCTCTGAGGTCAGACCTGCTCTTCTTCTCACTATGGGTTTCCACCTGACAGAGAAACTCAATCTCTGATGCTCTGGGGTCCACAGTTCTATTTGGGGAAGTGAGTCAGGTGCACTGGCAGGACTCTGTCCTGGCACCTGTGTTCCCAGCTCTGGGCACCTGCTGGATCCAGGTCTCGATCATTTCCTGCACTGTGGGCTTTTCTCTTGACAGAAAATCTCTGTATCTGGTGTTGTGGGACCCACAGTTCAGACTGGGACAGTGATCAGAGCACCCCAGCTTGTGGCTCTAGGCTGTCGACCAAGCACCTGGTGGAACAGGGACCTCTTCTGAGGTTATCTTATTGAGTTGAAACTGACTGAATCCCACACTGTGGGGTATCCTCTCACCGGGGAAACACAATCACTGGTGTTTTAGGACCGAGAGTTCTGTCTGCTGGTCACTGTGCAGATACTACTGTGTTCCTGGTCAGAAAGAGTGTCTTCCTGGTACCACCATCTTGGATCCAAACTACAATTATTTTGTAACAAGTAAAATTGGAGTCTGCAGGACAGAACACCTTGTCATAGAAAGGCCCAATTTGTATAATAGCAGCTTCCACTATGGACATCCTTAAAAGAGGAGAGTAACAGTGTTATATTTCAAACCTTTAGAGACATCACTACCAAACACAGTAATGATATCCAGCAACATTACTGGTCATAATAGAAGGATACAGAATAAAGTTCCATAATTAGCAGAAGGACAGGAATTCATAACCACTGAAAGAGCACTATGAAGGATGCTAGAGGATCCTCTTCACAAGATGAACAAAAGATATCATAGGAACATACAGATAGCACTAAAGTCCAGAGAAAAACAGCTATTAGAAAAGTATCAAATACTGCAATAACAACAAATACATAATATTTACCAAAAAAATTAATAAAACTATGTGGGGTTTGATGTGTGATTTAAGCTTTAGTAATGTTTCTTTCTCAAATGTGGGTACCATTGCATTTGGGTCATAGATGTTCAAAACTGAGATATCATCCTGGTGGATTTTTTTCTTGAAATCATGGAGTGCTGTGGAGAGCTGAGACTCAGACGCCACTAGATTGGCGTTGACATTCTGCCCTCAAAACTGTAAACAACCTCCAGTACACATGCGCGAATTGCATAAGCTCGCCAAGCCGGAGTCATCAGACGGGGTAAAGAGTGAGCAGCCAATCAGGGTATTGACATGTCACTTAGGTGCAACCAGGGCTTATATAAACAGCGCCACTTCGGGGCCCGTGCGCTCTCCTCTCCTCCCCTCTCCTCCCCTCTCCCCGCCCGGGGCTGGTGGCCCGCAGGACGCCACGGAGTCTCTCGGCCAATGCCCGCAGCCCGCTCCTCTCCTCTCCTCTTTCCATCGCGTGACTGTAATAAAGATTTTGTTGCTGGAGGATTCCTTGAGTCCGCGTGCGTTTCTGCCGGTGAGACGATCACGCGGCTCCCAACATCTGGTGCTGAAACCCAGGAGGCAGGGAGCCTGCCACCGCCCGTGCTACCGAGGAGAGCCCCCGTTCGCGGGGAGGGATTCAGAACCGCAACATTAAGGTTTGTCCTGAGAGACATGTTCGATCTTGATTTATCCCGTTTCTCATTTTGGCTAGCAGAAGCCCTTATGGCCTTCCCTGCTGTAATAGCTGCCATAGTTCTCTTTCTTTTGGTTTCGTGCGAACTTGAGGGCTGCCTCGGAAGGAAAGGGATTAGCAAAAGGCTAAGGGTAGGGGAGATGCGAGACAACATGCCAGAAACAGGATGTGAAAGATTAGGGGCCCCAATGAATAGAAATAGAGACGTCTCTAAGAAGAAAGGCCCTTCTGTGGATGTGAAAGCCACGGAAGTGAGAGATAAGGGAAAGAACGCCCTGGGAATAAAAGGTAAAAGAAAAAGAAAAAACCCAATAAAAAAGCCTCTTTATCCAATAAGATTAAAATTCCCGCTAAATGCCTGGGCGCAGCCATCTTGGCTTTCATCAGAGGCTTCCACATGGCTGGCAACTGGGCTCAGCCATCTTGGCTTTGGGAAAAATGGGCGGGACCTTGGGTATATCAGCGGTCCCCACGTGGCCGGCACCATCTTTGATTCGGGCAAGGAAGCCTGCCCCACGTGGCCGGCGCCATCTTTGATTCGGGCTAAGAGGCCCTGCCTCCCATGTGCTCTCCACATAATTCATTTAAAAAACTGGTGATTGTTCATTACAAAATGTTTTTTATGCTCTTTTAAAAAAAATCTAGCTAATAGGTTTGGTATGGCTAAAATAATTTTTACAGTTTAAAATTGTTCTGTTAAGCAGTTAATTTTAAAGCTTGTTTAATCACTAAAAAATTTTGGTTGTGGGGGATTATAGATGCTCCACAGTGTTTACTGTATCAGCAACACCTAGTGGCTGTACTTGGTGTTGTCAGTCGCAGCCTGCTAATGCTAGCACATGGCCTGCCGCCATGATGGTTCAGCAATAAAAAGCACGTAAAGCTGTAGTTTGGCTGCCATGTTTGTTTAGGATTTCCAGCTGAGTTCAGTTGCATGTGGCCAGCCGCCATACTGGTCCGGAGATAAAGAGGGTAGAGCTATAAGTTTACCACCATGTTGTTCAGTTACTGTTCAATTTTAATGTCATATCCTTTGTTGCAAAAAACCCTGCAACAATGGGGATTGCATATTGCCACTAAAAAGGTCCAAATTTCAGAAGTAGGTTCCTTTCTAGGGACTGTTATTTATCCGGAACGAATAGTTCCTCAAAAAATAAAAATTCGCAGGGATCATTTACATACCTTAAATGATTTTCAAAAATTATTAGGTGATATAAATTGGCTTAGGCCGTTTTTAAAGATTCCTTCTGCTAAATTAAAACCCCTATTTGATATTTTGGAAGGGGATGCTCATATTTCTTCACCCAGAGCCTTAACACCAGCTGCAAGCCACGCCCTGCGAGTGGTAGAAAACGCTTTACAGGATGCCCAATTAAAACGTGTAGATGAAACTAAGACCTTTGACCTGTGTTTCATTAAAACTAAACATTTACCAACTGCTGTATTATGGCAAGATGGACCCTTAGTGTGGGTTCATCCCAATGCTTCTCCTACAAAAATTATTGAATGGTATCCTGATGCAGTCGCTCAACTCACACTTCGTGGGTTAAAAACAGCCATGACATACTTTGGGAAGGAGCCAAAGTCTTTAATAGTGCCTTATACGGCTCACCAAGTTCAGGTATTAACTGCTACCTCTGATACTTGGGCGGTGCTGGTTACCTCTTTTAGTGGTTCAATTGATAATCATTACCCAAGACATCCTATTTTGCAATTTGCTTTAACTCAGGAGGTAGTCTTCCCGCATGTAATGTCCCAAAAACCACTTCGGGATGGACTGGTAGTTTATACAGATGGGTCAAAAACAGGAATAGGAGCTTATGTGGTTAATAATAAAGTTATTTCTAAGCAATATCATGAGACCTCGCCTCAAATTGTGGAATGTTTAGTAGTGCTAGAAGTTTTGGAAAAATTTCCAGGTCCTTTAAATATTGTTTCTGATTCTAGTTATGTGGTAAATGCAACCAAAATCTTAGAGGCTGCTGGATTAATTAAAGCGTCTAGCAAGCTTGCAAAAATTTTTTCAAAGGATTCAGTTTGCCTTAATTACCAGAAGATCCCCTGTTTTCATTACACATATTAGGGCTCATTCCGGTCTACCGGGGCCCATGTCCCATGGAAACGACCTGACAGATAGAGCCACAAAGATGATTACATTTGCCCTCCTTTCAAATTTAGAATTGGCTAAGGAGTTTAATAAAAGATTTTATGTTACAGCTGAGACATTGTGTAATCGATTTGACATTACTAGAAAAGAAGCTAGAGATATTGTTACCCAATGTCAAAATTGCTGTCAGTTCTTACCTATACCTCATTTTGGGATTAATCCCAGAGGAATCTGTCCACTACAAGTGTGGCAGATGGATGTTACCCACATTTCATTTTTTGGTAAACTTCAATATTTGCATGTTTCTGTTGATACTTGCTCTGGAGTTATGTTTGCTTCTCCCCTGACTGGAGAAAAGGCAGCCCATGTTATTCAACATTGCCTAGAGGCATGGAGTGCCTGGGGAAAGCCCAAAATTCTAAAAACTGACAATGGGCCAGCCTATACTTCTCAAAAATTTAGACAGTTTTGTCATCAGATGGAAATAACCCATCTGACCGGTCTCCCATATAACCCTCAAAGTCAGGGTATCATTGAACGTGTTCACCGCACCCTAAAATCCTACTTAATAAAACAAAAGCGAGGAGTCCAGGAGGCTCTGCCCTTAGTGCCACAAGTGACCGTTTCATTGGCACTCTTCACACTCAATGTTTTAAATTTGGACAGTCAAGGCCATTCGGCGGCTGATCGCCACTGCTCAGGGCCTAATAGGCCCAAGGAAATGATCAAATGGAAGGATGTCTTAACTGGTCAGGGGAAAGGCCCGGATCCTATTTTAATAAGATCCAGGGGAGCTGTCTGTGTTTTCCCACAGGAAGAAAACAATCCATTCTGGGTACTGGAGCACCTCATGCGAAAGCTCGTGACAGCTGAAGATGATCTTTCAACAGATACACCTGCCACTGCTTAAAGAGTCAAGGGCGGTGAGGATGACCACTAATTCTACTCGAGTGGATTCATTGCCCACAGATTGGCTTTACCCTGGGTTTCTTCTGCCTTTTCTTACTTTAAGATTGGGTGGGGGTTGGAATGTTTGGTGCAGCGCTATGTCGTGGCTTAGTGTTTTTTACTCTGGTTGTTCTGCAAACTCAATACCCAAAACAAATGTGACTAGGTCGCAATCACGCAAGTACTAGCAGCCTTGGAACAAGGATCATCTCCCAAAAATTTGGTTATCCATGTTAAAAAATTAAAACAGACTGTGACACTCAGTTGATGCACCTCAGGGGTTTTACCCATTGCACTGAGTCAATGAGTGATCCAAGTCTCAATGTTTGCCTTTGCCTAAGCGGTTATGATACCTAAATAGGAGATTGACAGCCCTTGCACTCCCTGGAATTTTATTCCATTGCACGGGAATGGGTGTCACCTCCTTCTTTAATCTTCTCCCTTAGCCCCTGCACCCAGAGGACCTGTCTCCATTGCACCTGGTGGGGTAAGGGAATAATCTAAAGCTCTTGATCGCTTACTCCCCAAAGAAGGAGTTCGCTTGATCGAGCTTAGGGCTCTCTTGTGCCACATTCACAAGGCTTTAAGGCAGTTTTCATTTATTAAAACAAAAGGGGGATGTGGAGAGCTGAGACTCAGATGCCACTAGATTGGCGTTGACATTCCGCCCTCAAAACTGTAAACAACCTCCAGTATGCATGCGCGAATTGCATAAGCACGCCAAGCCTGAGTCATCAGACGGGGTAAAGAGTGAGCAGCCAATCAGGGTATTGACATGTCACTTAGGTGCGACCAGGGCTTATATAAACAGCGCCACTTCGGGGCCCGCGCACTATCCTCTCCTCCCCTCTCCCCGCCCGGGGCGGGCGGCCCGCAGGACGCCACGGCATCTCTCGGCCAATTCCCGCGGCCCGCTCCTCTCCTCTCCTCTTTCCATTGCATGACTGTAATAAAGATTTTGTTGCGGGAGGATTCCTTGAGTCCGCGTGCGTTTCTGCCGGTGACACGATCACACGGCTCCCGACAGAGTGCCATTCTCCATCTCTTTCGATTAATTATGGTTGAAATTCTATTTTATTAGGCAGTAGAATGGGTACTCCTGCTTGCTTCTTGGATCCTTTTGCTTGGAATACTTTTTCTAACTCTTTTCTTTGAAATAATGTCTTTCTTTTTTTTTCTGAGATCTGTTTCTTCTTTGCAGAAGAGTGATGGATCCTGTTTTCCCATTTTGTTAGCCTGTGTCTTTTCATTGGGCAAATGAGATTTTGGTGTTAATTCGTGTTATTTTGATGTTGGTGGTGTGTGTGTGTGTGTGTGTGTGTGTGTGTGTGTTATTTCTCTGTTTGTGTGCTTCCTTTCCGTTTTTTTTTTGTTTTTTTTTTGTTTTTGTTTTTGTTTTTGTTTTTGTTTTTTGCTAGTGTTGAGCTGTTTATTTCCTGTGTTTCCATCAATGCAGTAAACTTCCTTGGATTGCAGTTTTCCTTCTAGTACTTTCTGTATGGCTGGACTTGTGTCTAGATATTTCAATTTACTTCTGTTTTGAAATACCTTGTTTTCTTTTTAATTTTTATTTTGTTGTTATTGATTACAGTTTATTCACTTTGTATCCCAGCTATAGCCCTCTCCCCCAATCCCTTCCAATCCCAACCTTCCTCACTCTACTTCTCCTATGCACCTACCCCAGTCCAATGATAGGGGCGGTCCTCCTCTCCTTCCCTCTGACCCTAGTCTATTATTTTCTCATCAAGACTAGCTTCATTGTCTTCCTCTGTAGACTGGTAAGGCTGCTCCCTCCTCAGGTGGAGGTGATCAAAGTGCCAGCCCATGAGTTCATGTCAGACATGGGCCCTGAGCCTATTACTGGGGAACCCTCTTGAACACTGGGCTACCATTAGCTACATCTGTGCAGGGGTATAGTAAAGGCAATATACAGCAAGCCTATAGCCAACATCAAACTAAATGTACAGAAACTTAAATCAATCACACTGAAATCAGGACAAGACAAGGCTGTCACTCTCTCCCTACCTTTTAACATAGTACTTGAAATCCTTGCTAGACCAATAAGACAATTAAAGGATATCAAGCATATTCAGTTAGGAAAAGGAAGAGGTCAAAGTATGACTATTTGCAGATGATATGATAGTATACATGAGTGACCCAAAAATTTTACCAGGGAACTCCTACAGCTCAAAAGCACCTTCAGCAAAGTGACTGAATACAAAGCAACTCAAAAAAACAAACAAAACAAAACAAAACAAAACAAAACAGTAGCCCTCCTGTATACAAAAGACAAGATGGCTGAGAAGAAATTAGGGAAACAACACCCTTCACAATAGCCACAAAGGACATAGAGTACCTTGGTGTGACTCTAACCAAGCAAGTCAAAGACTTGTATAAAAAACTGAAGAAAGAAATAGAAAATCTCCCATGCTCATGGCTAGGCAGGATTAACCTAGTAAAAATGGCCATCTTACCAAAAGCAATCTACAGATTCAATGTAGTTCCCATCAAATTACCAACACAATTCTTTACAGACCTGGAAAGAAAAATTCTCAACTTCATATGGAATAACAAGAAACCCAGAATCACTAAAACAATCCTCTACAATAAAAGATCTTCAGGAGGTATCTCCATCCCTGATCTCAAGCTGTACTACACAAATACTTGTTTTCTTTATCTGTGGTGGTTGAGAGTTTTTCCAGGTATAGTAATTTTCAGATGTGATTCTAATAGTTCTGTTTTTGCATATTACTTGACCTTTTTCCCTTGCTACTTTTAATATTCTTTCTTTGTTTAGTAGATTAAATATTTTGATCCTTATGTGGTGGAACCATTTGATCTGATCGAATCTAAGTGCTGTTGTCTAAGCTTCTTGTTTATTTATAGCCATTTCTTCCTTCTTTGGAGAAAAAGTTGCTATGATTTTGTTGAAAATATTTTTTGTTCCATAGACCTGGAATTGGTCATCTTCTTCTATTCCTGTTATTCTTAGGTTAGGACTTTTTTTTTTATTTCATTGATTCTTCATATTCTTTCATTTACATAAATACTAGAAAAATGCACATGTTTCTTCAGATGCTCACTCCCTCTGAAGGTAGAGGAACCATTTTTATTTTTTATTAATTAGGCTTTATTCGTTTTGTATCTCCCCATATACCCCTCCCAACTCCCCTCCTAATCCTACCTTGCCTCCCCCTTCTTCATGCATGCCCCTCCCCAAGTCCACTGATAGGGGAGGTCCCTCCCTCCTTCCTTCTGATCTTAGTCTATCAGATGTCATGAAGAGTGGCTGCATTGTCATCTTCTGTGCCTGGTAAGTGTGCTTCCCCCTCAGGGGGAGATGAACAAAGAGCAGACCAATCAGTTTACCTCAGAGGGAGTCCCTCTTCCCATTACTATTGAAACCACTTGGACACTGAACTGACATGGCCTATATCTGTGCAGGGGTTCTAGGTTATCTCCATGCATGGAACTTGGTTGGAGTATGAGTCTCCAGAAAGACCCCTGTGTCCAAATTTTCTGGTTCTGTTGCTCTGCTTGTGGAGTTCCTTTGCTCTCCAGATCTTACTATTTCCCTCTTCTTTCAATGAGATTCAAAGCACTCTGCCCAACAGTTGTCCATAAGTCTCAGCATCTGCTTTGATAGTCTGCAGGGCAGAGCCTTTCAGAGGCCCTCTGTGGAAGGTTCCTAGGTTGTTTCCTCTTTTCTTCTTCTTCTGATGTCCATCCTCTTTTCCTTTCAGGATGGGGATTGAGCATTTTGGTCAGGGCCCTCCCTCTTGATTAGTTTCTTTAGAGGTACAGATTTTAGTAGGTTTATCCTATATTATATGTTTATATGAGTGAGTATATACCATGTGTGTCTTTCTGCTTCTGGGATAGCTCACTCAGGATGATCCTTTCCAGTTCCCACCATTTACCTGCAAATTTCATGATTTCCTTATTTTTCTCTTATTTATTTATTTATTTATTGATTGATTATTAGTTACAGTTTATTAACTCTGTATCCCAGCTGTATATGCTTCCTCACTCCCTTCCAATCCCTCCCTCCCTCCCTCATCTCCACCGTGCCCATTTCCAAGTCCACTGATTGGAGAGAACCTCCTCCCCTTTCATCTGACCCTGTTTCATCAGGTGTCTTCAGAACTGGCTGCAAACTCCTCCTCTGTGGCCTAGCAGGACTACTCCTCCCTTGGGGGTGAGGAGGGCAAAGAGCCTGCCATTGAGTTCCTGTCAGAAATAGTCCCTGTTCCCCTTACTATGGGAAACCAGTTGGTTACTAAGCTACCACGGGCTTCATCCTCACAGAGGTTCTAGGATATATGCATACATGGTCCTTGTTGAGTATCAGTCTCAGAAAAGACCCCTGTACCCAGATATATTTGGTCCTTGTGGAGCTTCTATCCTTTCCACATCATCCTAACTCCCACTTCTTTCATATGTTTCCCTGCACTCTGCTGAAGTTTTGGTTATGAGTCTTAGTATCTGCTTTGATACACTGCTAGGTAGAGTCTCTCAGGGGCCCTCTGCAGTAGGCTCCTGTCCTGTTACTTGTTTTCTCCTATGTCCAATGCACCTCCCATTTGTCTTTCTAAATGAGGATTGATCATCTTACCCCGGGTCCTTTTTCTTGTTTATCGTTTTTAGGTGTATAGATTACATTATGTTTATCATATCTTATAGGATTATATGAGTGAGTATATACCATGTGTGTCTTTTTCATTCTGGGATAGCTCACTCAGAATGATCTTTTCTACATCCCATCATTTGCCGGAAAATTTCATGATTTTCTCGTTTTTGATTGCTGTGTAAAAATACCACAATTTCTGTATCCATTCCTCCATTGAGGGACATCTGGGTTGTTTCCAGGTTCTGGCTAGTACAAATAAAGCTGCTATGAACATGATTGAGCAAATGCCCTTGTGTACTTGAGCAAATTTTGAATATATGCCTAGGAGTGGTATAGCTGGGTATTGAGGAAGCACTATTCCTAATTGTCTGAGAAAGCTCGAGATTGACTTCCAAAGTGATTGTATCAGTTTACATTCCCACCAGCAATGGAGGAGGGTTCCCCTTTCTCCACAACCTCTCCAGCACGTGTTGTCACTAGAGTTATTCATCTTAGCCATTCTGATGGGTGTAAGGTGAAATCTCAGGGTCGTTTTGATTTGTATCTCCCTGATGGCTAAGGATATTGAGCTTCTCTTCAGGTGTTTCTCTGCCATTCTATATTCCTCTACAGAGAATTCTCTGTTTAGCTCCACACCCCATTTTTAATTGGATTACTTTATTGTTTTTTAACTTCTTTAGTTCTTTGTATATGCTGGATATCAACCGTCTGTCAGATGTAGGGTTGGTGAAGATCCTTTCCCAGTCTGGAGGCTGCCGTTTTGTTCTACCAACAGTGTCTTTTGCTTTACAGCCTCTTTTCAATTTCATGAGACCCCATTTATTGATGGTTGCTCTTAGAGCCTGTGCTGTTGGTGTTCTGTTCAGAAGTGGTCTCCTGTGCAAATGAGTTCTAGGCTGTTCCCCACTTTATTTTCTAAACAATTTAGAGTATCTGTTGAGGTCTTTGATCCACTTGGACTTCAGTTTTGTGCAGGGTGAGAGATACAGATCTATTTTCATTTTTCTGAACGTAGACATCCAGGTGGACCAGCACCATTTGTTGAAGATGCTGTCTTTTTTCCATTGAATGGTTTTGGCTTCTTTGTCAAAAATCAAGTATTCATAGGTATGTGTGTTTACTTCTGGGTCTTCTATTCATTTCCATTGATCCTCCTCTCTGTTTTTATGGCCATTATGATGCAGTTTTTTTTACTATTTCTCTGTATTACAACTTGAGATCGGGGATGGAGATAACTCCTAATGACCTGTTGTTGTACAGGATCGTTTTGGAGATTTTGGGTTTTTTGTTCCTCCATATGAAGTTGAGAAATTTTCTTTCAAGGTCTGTAAAGGACTGAATTGGTATTTTGATGGGAATTGCATTGAATCTGTAGATTGCTTTTGGCAGGATGGCCATTTTCACAATGTTAATCCTACCAATCCATGAGCACAGGAGATCTTTCCATCTTCTGATATCTTCTTCAATTTCTTTCTTCAGAGACTTAAAGTCATTTTAAAACTGGTCTTTCACTTGCTTGGTTAGAGTCACCCCAAGGTACTTTATGTTTTTCGTGGCTATTGTGAAGGGTGTTGTTTCCCTAATTTCTTTCTCGGCTCTTTTGTCTCTGGTATAGAGAAAGGCTTCTGGGTTTTTTTTTTTAGTTGATTTTTTTATCCTGCCACTTTGTTGAAGGTGTTTATCAGCTGAAGGAGTTCTCTGGTTGAATTTTTGGGGTTGCTCATGTATACTATTATATCATCTTTGAATAGTGAAACTTTGACCTCTTCCTTTCCAATTTGTATCCCCTTGATCTCCTTTAGTTGTCTATATTGCTCTGGCTAGGATTTCAAGTACTACGCTGAAGAGATATGAAGAGAGTGGACAGCATTGCCTTGTCTTTGATTTCAGCGGTACTGATTTAAGTTTCTCTCCATTGAGTTTGATGTTGGCTATATGTTTGCTGTATATTGTCTTTACTATGTTTAGGTATGTGCCTTTTATCTCTGATCTCTCCAAGACTTTAAACATGAATGGGTGTTGGACTTTGTCAAATGCTTTTTCGGCATCTAAGTACATGGTCATGTTGTTTTTCTCCTTCAGTTTGTTTATATGGTGGATTACATTGATGTATTTCCTTATGCTGAACCACCCTTGAATGCCTGGGATGAAGCCTACTTGGTCATGGTGGATGATATCTTTGATGTGTCTTTGGATTCTGTTTGCAAAGATTTTTTGGAGTACTTTTGCATCAATGTTCATAAAAGAGATAGCTCTGAAGTTCCCTTTTTTGTTGGGTCTTTGTGTGGTGTAGGTATCAAGTTGACTATGGTTTCACAGAATGAGTTTGGTAATGTTCCTTTTGTTTCTGTTTTGTGGAATAGTTTGGAGAGAACTGGAGTTAGCTCTTCTTTGAAGGTCTGGTAGAATTCTGCACTGAATCCATATGGCCCAGTGCTTTTTTCTGGAAGGGAGACTGTTGCTGACTGCTTCTATTTTCTTGAGGGATATAGTATTATTCAATCTTTCTACCTGATCTTGACTTAATTTTGGTAGATGGACTCTATCTAGAAAATTGTCCATTTCTTTTAGATTTTTGAATTTTGTTGCATATAGGCTTTTGTAGTAAGACCTAATGATTATTTGGATTTCCTTGGTGTCTGTTGTTATGTCCCCCTTTTCATTTCTGATTTTGCTGATTTGGATAGTTTCTCTCTGCCTTTTAGTTAGTTTGGCTAAAGGTTTGTCTATCTTGTCTATTTTCTCAAAGAACCAGTTCTTGGTTTCATTGATTCTTTGAATAGTTTTATTTGTTTCTAATTCATTGATTTCAGCCCTGATTTTGATTATTTCCATCCATCTGCTGCTCTTAGGTACATTTACTTCTTTTTTTTTCTTGTACTTTCAGTTGGGCCATTAAGTTGCTTATATGAGATGTCACAAATTTCTTCTTGAAGGCACTTAGTGATATGAATTTTCCTCTCGGCAATGCTTTCATTGTGTCCCATGAATTAGGGTATGTTGTACCTTCATTTTCACTGAATTCTAGGAAGTCTTTAATTTCTTTCTTTCTTTTTTTAAATTCCATATAGTCTAGTTTTTTAAATTTTATTTTTTCTTATCAGTTACATTTTATTAACTCTGTATCCCAGCTGTATCCCACTCCCTCATTCCCTCCCAATCCCAACCTCCCTCCCTCATCTCCACCCTGCCTTTTTCCAAGTCCACTGATGGGGGGGTGTTGGTCTCTTTATTTCTTTCTTAACCCAGCTGTCATTGAGCAGCAAGTTGTTCAGTTTCCATGTGTTTGTAGGCTTTCTTCTAATTCCACTGTTATTGAGGTGCAGCTTTAGTCCATGGTGCTCAGATTGAATGCAGGGGATTATTTCAATCTTCTTGTGTCTGTAGAGGCTTGCTTTGTGACCAACTATATGGTCTATTTTGGAGAAGGTTTCATGAGGTGCTGAAAGGAAGGTATACACTTTTGAGTTTGGATGGAAAGTTCTGTAGACATCTGTTAGGTCCATTTAATTTAGGACCCCTGTAAGTGCCTTTATTTCTTTATTAGGCTTCTTTCTAGATGATCTGTCCCTTGGTGAAAGTGGGATGTTGAAGTCTCCCTCTATTAAGGTTTGGGATCGATGTGTGACTTGAGTTTTAATAATATTTCCTTTATGAATGTAGGCGCTCTTATATTTGGGGCATAGATGTTTAGAATTGTGATGTCCTCTTGGTGGATTTTTCCTTTGATGAGAATGTAGTGCCCCTCTGCATCTTTTTTGATTAATTTGGGTTGAAAGTCTATTTTATTGGATATTAGGATAGCTACCCCAGCTTGTTTTCTGGGTCCATTTGCTTGAAAGACATTTTTCCAGCCCTTTACTCCGAGGTAGTGTTTGTCTTTGTTGCAGAGGTGTGTTTCTTGGATGCAGCAGAATGTTGGATCCTGTTTGACACCCATTCTATTAGTCTGTGTCTTTTTATTGGAGATTTGAGTCCATTGATATTGATAGATAATAGTAACCAATGAACGTTAGTTCCTCTTATATTGGAGTCAGTGGTCTTAGTGTGTTCTATTGCTTGTTTTCTTTTTAATTTTTGTTGGGATATTATCTGGTTGCTATTTTTGGGGGGTGAAGTTGTTTTCATTGGATTGGAGTTTTTCTTCTAGTATCTTCTGTAGGTTTGGTTTGCTGTGAAAATATTGCATAAATTTAATTTTGTCGTGGAATGTTTTGTTTTCTCCATCTATGTTGACTGAAAGCTTTGCAGGGTATAGTAGTCTGGGTTGGCATCTGTGGTCTTTTAGAGTCTGCATGACACCTGGCCAGGCCCTTCTGGCTTTCGTAGTTTCTGATGAGAAGTCCGGTGTGATTCCGATAGGTCTACCTTCCTATGTTAGTTGACCTTTTTCCCTTGATGCTTTTAATATTTTTTTTTTTGTTCTGTAGATTTAGTGTTTTGACTATGATGTGTTTCTTTTCTGGTCTAGCCTATTTGGTGTGCTGTAGGCCTCTTGTAAAGTTATGGACATATCTTTCTTTAAGTTGGGAAAATTTTCTCCCATGATTTTCTTGAAAATATTTTCTAGACCTTGGAACCTGGAGTCTTCTTTTTCATCAACTCCTATTATTTTCAGATTTCGTCTTTTCATGGTGTCCTTGATTTCTTGGATATTTTACGTTTGGGATTTTTCTGATTTTACTTTTTCTTTGAGAGAAGTATCAATATCTGTGAGTGTATCTTCATCTCCAGAGATTCTCTCTTCCATCTCTTGAATTCTGTTGGTGATGCTTACCCTTGTGGTTCCTGATCTTTTCTCCAAGTTCTCCAGGTCCAGGGTTTTCTCAGTTTGTGTTTTCTTTATTGATTCTAATTCTGTTTTCATGCTTTGCACCATTTCCTTCATCTGTTTGAATGTGGATTCCTCTCTTTCTACAATGATCTCTATTTTTTTTTGTTCATTTCCTTTCTATATGCCATTAATTATCTCCCCTACTTTCTGCCTCTATTTGTTTGGCTATATATGCCTGTGTTTCTTTAAATATTTTGACCACTTCCTCTTTCTTTGCCTCCAAATGACTGGCCAAATCTTTGATAGATTTGTTCATTTCATTTTTAACTGTGTGAATTTGCATGGCTATTGCTCTGAGAGATTTGTTTGTTTCCTCTTTATGAGTCTCAAATAATTGGGTAAGCATAGCTTTAAAGTCATTTTCCTGTGATTCTCATGAATTGGAGTATCCATCAGGTTTAGGGTTTGCTGGTGAAGTCATGATGTCCTGATTTATGTTGGATGTGTTCTTTCGGCTACTCCTGGCCATCAGCTCTTCGGGAAACATCCCTGTTTGTTTCTGGATTCTGCAGATCACTCTGGTACTGTCTCTTTCTGGTGTCTGGAGAGTTCTGAGAGAGTTCCTGTAGCCTCAGCGTGTGCATTGGCGCACTATGTGTACCTATGGGAGGAAAGTACGCAGGTGAAGAAGGGCAAATGCAGGCTCATGTGCCGTAGCAGGCGCTGATGATGGTTGCTGTGCAATTTCTGGCATTAACTGCCTTAACTCATTATTGGGCCCATAGGGTAGGGACTTCAATGTCTCAAGTGGCCCTCTGTTTCCCACAGTGGGTGTGTGGGTGAGAGGGGTCTGAAACTGGCTTCTATTTTAGAAGGACCCTGGATCTGGGGCTCTGCAGACACTCAAGGGCACACTCACTCTTATGCTGGTCGTATCAGCAGGAATCAGGGCTCTCTGCTTTCTGGTTTGGCCCTGCTTGGTCTGCAGGAAGACTGACAGGCTCCGCCAGTTCAGTGTTGCTGCTGCCACCAGGTTAGAAAGTCCAGCTGCAGCTGGAGACTGGGATGTCCATCCAGATGCTTCCTGGGAAGTCCTAGGGACCCTCTGCTGTGCTCTCCAAGCCTGGGAGGCCCAGTGCCTGGTATGCCTGGCTTGTATGTCGGGTCTGCTGGGCTTTGGTGGGTATATAATGTATTATCTGTCACTGAGGATTTGGGATGACCATTCAGTCAGTGGCTGAGAGACTCTGTGGAGCCAGTATGGTGGCCAGCCGACCTGGGACCCTGGAGGATGGTTTTCACATGTCTGGGACTCCAAGACTGGTACAGCTGCCACTAAGGGGTAGGAGACTCTGTCTTAGCCACTCCAGGCCGTGAGCACTGGATTGAGAATCTCAGTGAGCTGGCTGTGCTGAGGAGGAGGGAGGTCTGTGAAAGTGGAGGGCTGAGGGACCAAACGATAGTTTCTCTCCTTTCCAAACAAGTCCACAGTTGGCCTGAACCAAAGTTCTCACCTCATGTGATGGTTCCTGTCCTTTATAAAGCCTCTCCTTTGTTTCCCTGGCTTCAGAAATCCTTCCACTCACCCACTCAGGCAAACAGCTCTTCCACAGTTCAAAAACTTTGTGTGCTAGTTGCCAACTTGGCTCTGCCCCCCAATTTCCTTATTCTTCATTGTTGAGTAATATTCCATTGTGTAGATGTACCACAATTTCTGTATCCATTCTTCAGTTGAGGGGTATCTGGGTTATTTCCAGATTCTGGCTACTACAAATAAAGCTGCTACAAACATGGATTTATCAAATGTCCTTATTGTGTACTTGAGCTTCTTTTCGATATATACCTAGGAGTGGTATGGATGGATCTTGAGGAAGCACTATTCCTAGTTGACTGAGAAAGCACCAGATTGATTTCCAGAGTGGTTGTACAACTTTACAATTGCACGAGCAGTGGAGGAGGGTTCTGCTTTCTCCACAACCTCTCCAGCATGAGTTGTCACTTGAGTTCTTGGTCTTGGCCATTCTGATGGGTGTAATGTGAAATCTCAGGGTCGTTTTGATTTGCATTTCCCTAATGTCTAATGAGGTTGAGCATATCTTTAAGTGTTTCTCTGCCATTCGATATTTCTCTACAGAGAATTCCCTATTGAGCTCTGTTCCCCATTTTTTAATTGGATTACTTGGTTTGTTGATTTTCAGCTTCTTTAGTTCTTTATATATTCTGGAAATTAGTCCTCTGTCAGATACAGGGTTTGTGAAGATCTTTTCCCAATCTGTAGGCTGTCATTTTGTTCTGATGACAGTATCCTTGCTTTACAGAAGCTTTTCTGTTTCATGAGGTCCAATTTATTGATTGTTGCTCTTAGAGCCTGTGCTGTTGGTGTTCTGTTGAGGAAGTTGTCTCATGTACCAATGAGTTCTACTGTCTTCCCCACTTTTTCTTCTAAACGATTTAAGTGTCTGGTTTTATGTTGAGATCTTTGATCTACTTGGACCTTAGTTTTGTGCAGGGTGATAAGCATGGATCTATTTGCATTTTTCTACATGTAGAAATCCAGGTAGACCAGCACCATTTGCTGAAGATGCCATCTTTTTTCCATTGTATGGTTTTGGCATCTTTGTCAAAGATCAGGTGTCCAGTTTTATTATTGTTTTTCTATAGTACAGCCTGAGATCACAGTCCACAGTGACTGTGGAGATACCTCCAGAAGATCGTTTATTGAAGAGGATTGTTTCAGCAATTCTGGGTTTCTTGTTATTCCATATGAAGTTGAGAATTTTTTTTCCAGTTCTGTAAAGAATTGTGTTGGTAATTTGATGGGAATTGCATTGAATCTGTAGATTGCTTTTAGTAAGATGGCCAGTTTTACTATGTTAATCCTGCCAAGCCATGAGCATGGGAGAACTTTCCATCTTATGATATCTTCTACTTCTTTCTTCAGAGACTTGACATTTTTTTCATACAAGAAGTCTTTGACTTGCTTGGTTAGGGTTGCGCCAAGGTACTTTATGTCCTTTGTGGCTCTTGTGAAGGGTGTTGTTTCCCTAATTTCTTTCTCAGCCCTTCTGTCTTTTGTACACAGGAGGGCTACTGATTTTTTTGAGTTGATTTTGTATCCTTCCACATTGCTGAAAGTGTTTATCAGATGGAGGAGTTCCCTGGTAGAAATTTTGGGGTCACTCAGGTATACTATCATATCATCTGCAAATAGAGATAATTTGACTTCTTCTTTTCAAATGTGTATCCCCTTAATTCTCCTTCAACTGTCTTATTGCTTTAGCAAGGACTTCCAGAACGATGTTGAAGCGATATGGAGAGAGTGGACAGCCTTGTCTTGTCTCTGATTTCAGTGGGATTCTTTTAAGTTTCTCTCCATTTAGTTTGATGTTGCCTATAGGCTTGCTGTATATTGCCTTTACTATGTTTAGATATGTGTCTTGTATCCCTGATCTCTCCAATACTTTAAACATGCATGTATGCTGGATTTTCTAAAATGCTTTTTCAGCAGCTAGGGTGATTAAATTGTGCTTTTTTTTCTTTCAGTTTGTAAAAATGGTGAATCACATTGATGGATTTCCATATACTGAAAAACCCCTGCATACCTGGGGTGAAGCCTACTTGGTCATAGTGGATGATATCTTTGATGTGTTCTTGTATTCAGTTTGCAAGTATTTTGTTGAGTATTTTTGCATCAATGTTTGTAAGGGAGATTGGCCTGAAATTCTCTTTCTGTGTTGGGTCTTTTTGATGTTTAGGTGCTAAGGTGACTGTGGCTTCATAGAATGAGTTTCATAGTGTTCCTCTGTTTCTATTTTGTGGAATAGTTTGAAGAGAACTGGAGTTAGCTCTTCTTTGAAGGTCTGTTAGAATTCTGTGCTGAAACCATCTGGTTCTGGGCTTTTTTTGAATGGGAGACTTTCGATGACTGCCTCTATTTCCTTAGGGGATATAGGATTATTTAATTGACTTACCTGGTCCTGATTCAGCTTTGGTAAGTCAAATAATCAAGAAAATTTTCCATTTCATTTAGATTTTCAAATTTTGTGGCATATAGACTTTTTAAGTTAGTCCTAATGATTGTTTGGATTTTCTCAGTGTCTATAGTTATGTCCCCTTTTCGTTTCTGATTTTCTTAATTTGGATGGTGTCTCTTTGGCTTTTAGTTAGCTTGGCTAAGGGTTTGTCTATCTTGTTGATTTTCTCAAAGAACCAGCTCTTGGTTACATTGGTTCTTTGAATTTTTTTATTTGTTTCTAATTGATTGATTTCAGCTCTGAGTTTGATTATTTACAGCCATCTATGCCTTTTTTGGTGTATCTGCTTCTTCTTTTTCTAGGGTTTTTAGGAGAACCATTAAGTTGTTTGAAAAAGATGTCTTGAATTTTTTCTTGAAGGCATCTAGTGCTATGAACTTTCTTCTTAGCACTGCTTTCATTGTGTCCCACAAGTTTGGGTATGTTGTGCCTTCATTTTCATTGAATTCTAGGAAGAATTTAATTTCTTTCTTTATTACTTCTTTGGCCCAGCTGTCATTTAGTAGCAAGTTGTTCAGTTTCCATGTGTGTGTAGGCCTTTTGCTCTTTCTGTTGTTGATGAGGGCCAGATTTATCCCATGGTGATCAGATAGGATACAAGGGTTTATTTCAAAATCTTCCTTTATTGGTTAAAGGAATAACATTGCTTTGTGAATAACCATATGGTCTATTTTGGAGAAGGTTCCATGAGGTGATGAGAAGAAGGTGAGTGAATTCTTGAGTGTTTGGATGTAAGGTTCTGTAAATGTCTGTTAGGTCCATTTGATTAATGGCCTCTGTTAGAGAAATTGTTTCTTTGTTTAATTTTTGTTTTGATGACCTGTCTGTTGTTGAGAGTGGGGTGTTGAAGTCTCCCACTATTAATGTGTGGGGATCTATGTGTGGTTTAACTTTTATCAATGTTTCTTTTACAAATGTGAGTGCCCTTGTATTTGGAGCATAGATATTCAGGATTGTGATATATTCCTGGTGGAATTTTCTCTTGATGAATATGAAGTGTCCTTCCCCATCTTCTTTGATTAATTTTGGTTCAAAGTCTATTTTATCACATATTAAAATGGCTACTCCTGCTTGCTTTTTGTGTCCATTTTCTTGGAAAGCTGTCTTCCAGCCCTTTACTCTCTGGTAATGTCTATCTTGGTGGCTTTGGTGTGTTTCTACTATGCAACAGAATGCTGGGTGTTGTTTACCCATCCATTCTGTTAGTCTGTGTCTTTTTATTGGACAGTTGAGTCCATTGATGTTGAGACAGAGATTAATGACCAGTGGCTGTTAGATCCTTTGATTTTGATGTTGGCTGTGGTCATAACGTTGTGTCTTGGTTGCTTTTTGTTTTACTCTAGTGAGGTTAATTGTTTCCTGTGGTTTCTAAAAAGTGGCTAGTTTTCTTGGGTTGTATTCTGTCTTCTAGTCTCTTTTGTAATGCTGGATTTGTGTGTTGATATTGTTGAAATTTGTTTTTGTCATTGAATATCTTGTTTTTTCTCTCTATGAGGACTGAGAATTTTGCTGGGTATAAGAGCCTGGGCTGACATCTGTGTTCTCTTAGGGCCTGCATGATGTCCATCCAGGCCCTGCTGGCTTTCATAGTCTCTGTTGAAAAGAGTGGTGTGATTCTGATAGGTTTGCCATTATATGTTACTTGGCCTTTTTACCTTGCAACTTTTAGGGTTTTTTTTTTCCTTTGTTCTGTATACTTACTGTTTTAATTATTATGTAGCAAGAGGATTTTCTTTCCTGGTCTAATTTATTGGGTGTTCTGTAGGCCTCTTGTATGCTTACTGGCCTCTCCTTTAAGTTGGGGACATATTCTTCAATGATTTAGTTGGAAATATTTTTTGGGCCTTGGAGGAGGGAATCTTCTTGTTCCTCTATTCCTATTATTCTTGGGTTTTGTCTTTTCATGTGGTCTTGAATTTCATGGATGGTCTGTGTAAGGAACTTTTTAGACTTAACATTTTCTTTGACAGATACATTGATTTCTTCTATTGTATTTTCCACACCTGAGATTCTTTCTTACATCTCATGTAGTCTGTTGGTTATGCTTACCTCTGTAGTTCCTGTTTTCTTCCCAAAGTTCTTTCTATGCACAATTTTTTCTCCATTTCTGTTTTCTTTAATTTTTCTACTTCTATCTTCAGGTCTTGAGCCATTTTGTTGATTTTCTTCACCTGTCTGAGTGTGTTTTCCTGTTTTTCCTTCAATTCCTTTAGCTGTTTGAACAATCCTCTTTTTCTTTTATTTCTTTCAATGATTTAATTATTTCCTCTCTAAAGGCCACAAACTGTTTGGCTGCAACTTCCTGTATTTATTCAAGGATGGCCATAATCTGTTTTTCTGTATCTTCTTCTATTTCTTTATGGAAAGCCATAATCTGGTTGTTTTTACCTTCCTCTATTTCTTTACGGATGGCCATAATTTGTTTGAGTTTATCCTCTACTAGGTCTTTACACATTTTATTTGTTTCCTCTGTTATCCTCTTCATGAACATAGATGTTAGGTCATCTTCTTCAATTTCAATTATGCTGGGGTGTCCAGGGCTACTTGCCCATGGATAACTGGATTCTGGAGATGCCATATTGCTCTGTCTTTTGTTGGTTGAGCCTTTATGCTGGCCTCTACCCATTGTGCATCTTAGGTGTTGGGTGTTAGTTTTTGGTGGTTCCTGGAATCATATGGTGGAGAGAATCTCCTTTGCAGGAAGATTGTTTTTCCTGGACGAAGCTTCCTCTGCTTTTGGGGTGTGGTCACTGTATGGCTGGTGTTTTTCAGGAGCTGCCACAGCTCACCTCAGGCATACAGACCTGAGTGGTAACTGTGCTCCTTGTTAGTCAAGAGGGCTCTCCTCTCCCCGGAGAAGTCCTGGAGACAGCTACCCTGTTTCTGGGTTTCTTACTGTAAATTCAGTGAGCTGCTGCTGTAACCTGTGGTTTGGTCAGTTTTGTTATGGATACCTGGTTGCCACTTCGAGAAGTATCTGGTTGTTGATCTCAGGGATCCCAGGCTTCTGTAGGTCTGAAGTTGAGGCTCTGTGCCCCAGTACCCAAGCGGTAATCTGTGGCAGGTGAGTATTGCTCTCCAATTAGCAGCAGGCTAGCTAGTAAAGAGCAAGTCCCTGGGTTGGGCCAGTCTGTGGGACCTTTTCCAGGGATATACTGGGTGGCCTAAGTCCATCCCATTCACTTAGTTCCTTTTGGGGATTTCTCCCGACAAGGACTCCAAGTGTCTGATGCCCTGGGACACACAGTTCTGTCTGTGATGGAGAGTTGGGCACAGAGCAAGTCTCTGGCTCTGTGCTATCGGTTGGAGCCCAGTTCAGTGCTGGCAGCTGGCACCACCAATTCTGCACGACCTTTCCAGGGGAAGACTGTGTGACCCAAGGCCAGTCCTGTTTCCTTCCTTCCCTTTTTATCTCGACTGGGACTCCCAGTCTCTGGTGTTTTTGTGCCCACTGTTCAGCCTGGGAAGGTGATCAGGACATGCAGACATGTGGCTCTCTCTGGTCTAGCAACCTAGTGCCTATGTAACCCGAGATCAATTCCTGTTTCTAGCTGGGTGATCTGTGAGTGAATCCGACTGATTCCCACACCATGGAGGTTTCCTCTCACCTGGCAAACACGATTGCTGTTGTTTTAGGGCCCAGAGTTCAGTCTCCTGGTCGCTGTAAGGAAAATGTTGTCCTGCTCCTCAGATGCAATGTTCTCCTGGCGCTGGCATCTTATTCCACCCCAGGTTAGATCTTTTTATACCATTTCAGATTTCCTAAATGTTTTTTGTTGGATTTTTTAGATTTACAATGTTTTTTCCTGATGCGTCAATTTCTTCTATATTATCTTTATGCCTGAGATTTTTTTTCTTTTGTCTTTGTAATCTATTGTTGATGCTCAAGTCTCTTGTTTCTGTTCTGTTCCCTAGGTTTTCAAGCTCCAGGATTCTATCAGTTTGTGTTTTATATTGTTTCTAAATCCATTTTCTGGACTTGAACAGTTTTCTTCAACTCCTTGGCATGTTTAATTGTATTTTTCTGTATTTCTTTAAGGGATTAATACATTTCTCCTTTAAAGGCCTCTGTCACCTTCATAATATGGAATTTAAGTTCACTTTCTTGTGTTGTACTTTTGTTAAACATGTAAGGATTGCTGTAGTAGGATAGCTATGCTATGAAGGTGCCTGGCTCTTGCTGAATTTTCTGTTTTCTTTTTCTTAGACTTAACAAGCTATAAGCAGATGGCAATAGTGGATAATACCCCCTTTCCAGTGGATGAGGGAAGAAGAGGGAGGGTGGGAATGGAGTGGAGGAGGCTTCAATCGGGATATAGAATGAATAAATGGTAAAGAAAAAATAAAAATTGAAAAAGGATTTATTAATTATGTACACAGTGATCTGCCTACATGTACACCTGCACACCAGAAGGGGACATTAGATCACATTTTAGATGTTTGTGAGCCACCATGTGGTTGCTGGAAATTGAACTCAGGACCTCTGGCAGAGCAGTCAGTGTTCTTAATCTCTGAGCCATCTCCTCAGCACATTGATTGTATTCTTATGCTGTCCTTTATCTATGAAGTTGTCCCTGGGTGTTTCCTGTGGAGGAGGTATCAGGGAAGAGAAACTAACCTGGATCTTCCTGGTGTAGCATGCATCCAGTGGACAGCAGTGTGCTCTGTGTTCCTGGTACAGCAGTCCTGGATGTTCCTGGAGGTTTCTGGAGTATCAGGTTGCTGAAGTAGGGTGGAGTGGTAATCTGGCAATGGAAGTAAGGGCACAGGAAGCAGCTCAGCACAGCTTAATTTGCCATTCCACATTTTCTTTATTCTTAGGTTAAAGAACATTTAGGTTATTTCCAGGTGCTTGGTATAATGAATAAAGCTGCTAAGAAAATACCTGGAGCAGCTTTTGGGTATGTGCCTGTAGAACCCTGCTATGGAGGTCAAAGTCTGGTGTTTGCAGGTAGCCTCTGAGTGTGGTATATTACGATTGACTTGCTTTCTCAGTGGGGTTCCCACTTTGCCTGATATGGGATATAAAAATCCCCTAAGGAGGGTCACATAGCCCCTAGGAAAGATTACAGGCCAGATCCTTTCCTGATAAGAAGCCTGTTCAGCTAGCACCTGGGGATTCCTTGAGATACTGAAACTATGTAAATAAGATG
Source organism: Meriones unguiculatus (assembly GCF_030254825.1). Lineage (NCBI taxonomy): Eukaryota > Metazoa > Chordata > Mammalia > Rodentia > Muridae > Meriones > Meriones unguiculatus. The sequence goes on along the minus strand of NC_083361.1, from coordinate 37,157,037 downwards.
TATTCGTGTCCTGACTTTCAACCAATGACCTTTAAACGGTACCCTGGAGATTCTCTCCTTCCCATAAGAAAATTTGGTACTTTTTTCCTCTTATGATAGGGCTTTAGATTAAGCATATGTGGCCCCCCTAGCCCTAGAGAGTCAAATACATTCACTCTCGAAAATCCCTCCCACTGTCCAAGGTTTATAACCTCTCTGATTCACGAATATAAAGGCTTGCTCTCTTACTCCAGTATTCTACCATGAAACTCTAAGCTTCATCATTTGTTTTGGGGAAGATTTACCTCTGAACACCTGGGGCTTGACTGCAGGTCAGGCAGTGATGGCAGAACTGCTTTGGCAGCTGCTGAAGCCTGATTCATCCTGGCAAGCTTGGTGTTGACTGCTGGAGAACCACTCATTTGGCCTTTGTCTTACCTGACTTGCCATCAGACATTCCAGGACTGAGTCTTACCTCACCAGCATCCTGCCAGTTTGGGCCATCTGCCCACTTTCCCTGTCATGCTTTGCATGGAAGATTAACAAAAGCCTGTAAGACTTTTAGGATCATCACAGTCTTTTGGAACTTCACTGCTGTGTGATACCAGCAATCTCATTTTAAAAGAAATAACTGTAACACCCATGGAAAACACATTTCCACCTTCCTCAGTGAAACCAGGAACCTCACCCTAGTTTTGGGTCCTGCCCTGAGTGCTCTAAGCTACTCCTGAGGGAGAAAGGGGGACTTTGATTTCATGGTCCCTCTGTTCCCATCCAGAAGCAAACAGCACCTGGATGCAGAACCCAGGCTAACAATGGAAGCAGAGCAGCTGGCACCAACAAAATGGACTAACAGAACCTCCAACTAGAGAAAAAAAAATTGACTCCTGGATTAAAAAACCCAAGCCTCTACACCAAGGAAGGCATCTTTATCTATTTTCCTGTTGTGTTTTTGGTCTGCACCTTAGCAAGGAGCTGAATATGATTTCTGGAGTAACTGAAGACTTTCAGTCAAGGTACTCCCCAATATTGTTCTAAGGTTTCCTTCCCTCTTTACAAATCTCATGAGCCCAACCTGGGCACAGGCAATGATATTTTGTCCTCTCAGAAAAAGAACCAAAATGGTTAAGAAGCAGCCACATAATCATCATTAGGATGGCTGTCAGTTTCATAAATCTGTAGGAACACTTGTGTTGGTGGGGTGTGCCAATCCCTCCTGGCAAAATTGCCTCAAGAATGTTGACCATTGCCACCAACAGTTCCTGCCTTGATCTATAATAAGAAACAATTCATCACAAAGAAAAGAGCCTCAAGTTAGGGCTTTAGGTGCATGGCATAAAACTCACCCAAAAAACAAATCTCCTCATTTTTTGAGGAGGTGTTTCAGGTAGCATCTCACATTTCCACGGGTAATTTTAACAACCCAGATTCATGGACCTGAGAAACTTCCCTTGCCCAAAATAGAACAGTCAAGGAGGGGGAAAAATCCTCTCCCCACTTTCTCCTACCATAGCCATAGTCCACCAATGCTTAGGACCCATTCAAATAAGCCCAACTGAAAATGCTGCCTCTCATCAGGGAGCTGACTCTCAGATTCACACCTTAAAGCCATTCCTACTTCAGATCTCATAGCACTAGCCAAAATCATGTAGGAAATAAAAACCATGTACCCACTCTTAACCCCCTATAATTTCTTGGAGGACCCCAAGATAACTGACTCACCCACACCTCTTTTTTTTTTTTACTCAACAACCCAACTGCCCACAGAACTCCATGATAAAAGTAGATAATCGATCACTTTCACCCTGTCCCACTGTCCCTCTTCCTACACCTGCCACCAAAGCAGAGGGAATGGTCACTGTTTCTAATTCCCCTAGCCAACAAAGCCACACACTTCAAAACCCTTCCAAATCAACTTGAAAAAAGAATGCATGTGAAGTCAAAGAGGTTGAAGCAGAAGTCACAGGGCCTACATGGTCTGAACCAGGTACTTTGCATATATAGTATAGTTTTCAGGATAGTATTTGTATAGGATACATGTGAGTGTGAATGAGTTGGCATCTCGTTCTTGTGAATTCACTTGGGATTTTTTTCTTTCTCATGTAATGCATGGTCCATCTTTGATGTGACAGGGTTTTGTTTTATTTTATTACGCTTTATTTTGATAAAAATATCAGTGTGATGAAATATAAGTGAATGTATGTTTGCTTTAAATACTAATGCATACTTCCTTTTTTTCGTAAAATGTCTTCATTACTCTATGGGCCTGATAGAGAGATATCTCATCTTGCTTGTTGGATACACTGCCAGCACAACTCTATTGCTGGACCCAGCCAAGTTCCCCAAGGTAAACAAAAGTAGAGGGCAGATTAGCACAAGCAAATCCTTTTTTTTTTTGGCAGTCACATAACCTCCTGTTGTTCGTTTGATGCTACCTTGAGATGCTTTTTTGAGATAGCCACCGTCCATAACCACAGCCCTGAGTTGGCACAAGGAGTCCTAGCATACTTACTTTATTTTTTTTCTTTATTAATTACACTTTACTCACTTTGTATCCCCCCCGTGGTTCCCTGCCTCCTCCCATCCCAATCCCTCCCTTCCTACACCCTCTGTATGCATGCCCCTCCCCAAGTCCATTGATAGGGGAAGACTTCTTTTTCTTCCTTCTGATCCTAGTCAATTAGGTCTCATCAGGAGTGGCTGCATTGTCTTCTTCTGTGGCCTGGTAATGCTGCTTCCCCCTCAGGGGGAGGAAATTAAAGAGCAGGCCAATCAGTTCATGTCAGAGACAGTCCTGTTCCTATTACAATAGAACCCACTTGGATACTGAACTGCCATGGGCTACATCTGTGCAGAGGTCTTAGGTTATCTCCATGCATAGTCCTTGGTTGGAATAGCAGTCTCAGGAAAGACCCCTGTGCTCAGATTTTTTTGGTTCTGTTGCTGTCCTTATGGAGTTCCTGTCCTCTCCAGATCTTACTATTTCCCACTTCTTTCCTAAGATTCCCTGCACTCTGCCCAAGTGCTGCCCATAAGTCTCAGTATCTACATTGATAGTCTGCAGGACAGAGATTTTCAGAGGCCCTCTGTGTCAGGCTCCTGACTTGTTCCCTCTTTTATCCTTCTTCTATTGTCCAGCCTCTTTGCCTTTCTGGATGGAATTGAGCAATTTAGCAAAAGTCCTCCCTCTTGATTAGTTTCTTTAGGTGTACAGATTTTAGTAGGTTTATCCTATAATATATGTCTGTATGAGTGAGTATATACTGTGTGCATCTTTCTGCTTCTGGGATAGCTCACTCAGGATGATCTTTTCCAGATCCCACTATTTACCTGCCAATTACATGATTTCCTTGGTTTTTGTTGTTGTTGTTGTTGTTGCTGAGTAATATTCCATTGTGTAGCTATACCACAATTTGTGCATCCATTCCTCCACTGAGGGTCATCTGGGCTGTTTCCAGCTTCTGGCTATTACAAATAAAGCTTCTATAAACATGGTTGAGCAAATGTCCTTATTGTGTACTTGAGAAACTTTTGTATATATGCCTAGGAGTGGTATAGCTGGATCTTGAGGACACGCTATTCCTAGTTGTCTGAGAAAGTGCAAGATTGATTTCCAAAGTAGTTGTATAAGTTAACATTCACACCAGCAGTGGAGGAGGGTTCCCCTTTCTCTACAACCTCTCCAGCATGTGTTGTCTCTTGAGTTTTTGGTCTTAGCCATTCTGAGGGGTGTAGGTGAAATCTCAGGGTCATTTTGATTTGCATTTCCCTGATGGCTAATGACGTTGAGCATTTCTTTAAATGCTTCTCTGCCATCCAATATTCCTCTGCGGAGAATTCTCTGTTTAGCTCTGTACCCCATTTTTTAATTAGATTACTTGATTTTTTGCGGTTTGATTTCTTTACTTCTTTATATATACTGGATATTAGCCCTCTGTCAGATACAGGGTTGTGAAGATCTTTTCCCAATCTGTAGGCTGTCATTTTGTTCTGATGACAGTATCCTTTGCTTTACAGAAGCTTTTCAGTTTCATGAGGTCCCATTTATTGATTGTTGCTCTTAGAGCCTGTGCTGTTGGTGTTCTGTTCAGGAAGTTGTCTCCTGTGCCAATGAGTTCAAGGGTATTCCCCACTTTTTTTTCTAGCTGATTTAATGTGTCTGGTTTTATGTTGAGATCTTTGATCCACTTAGACTACAGTTTTGTGCAGGGTGATAAGTATGGGTCTATTTTCATTTTTCTACATGTAGACATCCAGTTAGACCAGCACCATTTGTTGAAGATGGCATCTTTTTTCCATTGAAGAGTTTTGGCATCTTTGTCAAATATCACGTGTCCAAAAGTGTGTGGATTCATGTCAGGGTCTTCTGTTTGGTTCCATTGATCCACCAGTCTGTTTCTATGCCAGTACCATGCAGTTTTTAGTATTGTTGCTCTATAGTACAGCTTGAGATCAGGGATGGAGATACCTCCTGAAGATCTTTTACTGTAGAGAATTGTTTCAGCAATTCCAGGTTTCTTATTGTTCCATATGAAGGTGAGAATTTTTCTTTCCAGGTTTCTAAAGAATTGTGTTGGTAATTTGATGGGAATTGCATTGAATCTGTAGATTGCTTTTGGTAAGATGGCCATTTTTATTATATTAATCCTACCAAGCCATGAGCATGGGAGTTCTTTCCATCTTCTGAGATCTTCTTCTAATTCTTTCTTCAGAGACTGGAAATTTTTTTCCTATAAGTCTTTCACTTGCTTGGTTAGGTTCACACCAAGATACTTTATGTCCTTTGTGGCTATTGTGAAGGGTGTTGTTTCCCTAATTTCTTGCTCAGCCCTTTTGTCCTTTGTATACCAGCAGGCTACTAATATTTTTGAGTTAATTTTGTATCCAGCCACTTTACTAAAGGTGTTAATTACCTGTAGGAGTTCACTGATAGAGTTTTTGTGTTCACTCAGGTATACTCTCATATCATCTGCAAAGAGTGATACTTTGACTTCTTCTTTTCCAATTTGTATCCCCTTAATCTCCTTCAATTGTCTTATTGCTCTAGCTAGGACTTCAAGAGCAATGTTGAAAAGATATGGAGAGAGTTAACAGCCTTGCCTTGTCCCTGATTTCAGTGGTAATGATTTAAGTTTCTCTCCATTGAGTTTGATGTTGGCTATAGGCTTGCTGTATATCGCCTTTACTATGTGCCTTGTATCCCTGATCTCTCCAATACTTTAAACATGAATGGATGTTGGATTTTGTCAAATGCCTTTTCAGCATCTAAGGAGATGATCATGTGGTTTTTCTCTTTCAGTTTGTTTATGTGGTGGATCACAGTGATGGATTTCCATATATTGAAGCACCCCTGCATGCCTGGGATGAAGCCTACTTGGTCGTAGTGGATGATGTCTTTGATGTGTTCTTGGATTCAGTTTGCAAGTATTTTGTTGAGTATTTTAGCATCAATGTTCATGAGGGAGATTGGCCAGAAATTGTCTCTCTTTGTTGGGTCTTTGTGAGGTTTAGGTACCAACGTGACTGTGGCTTTATAGAATGAGTTTGGTAGTGTTCTTTCTGTTTCTATCTTGTGGAATAGTTTGAAGAGTATTGGTATTAGCTCTTCTTTGAAGATTTGGTAGAATTTGGCGCTGAAACCATCTGGCCCTGGGCTTTTTTTGCATGGTAGAATTTTGATGACAGCTTCTATTTCCTTAGGGGATATAGGACTATTTAATTGGTTTATCTGGTCTTGATTCAGCTTTGGCATGTAGAATTGGTCAAGAAAACTGTCCATTGCATTTAGATTTTCAAATTTTGTGGCATATAGACTTTGGAAGTAAAACCTAATTATTGTTTGGATTTCTTCAGTGTCTGTGGTTATGTCCCCCTTTTCATTTCTGATTTTGTTGATTTGGATAGTTTCTCTCTGCCTTTTAGCTAGTTTGGCTAAGGGTTTGTCTATCTTGTTGATTTTCTCAAAGAACCAGCTCTTGGTTCCATTGATTCTTTGAATTGTTTTATTTGTTTCTAATTGATTGATTTCAGCCCTGAGTTTGATTATTTCCAGCCGTCTGTTCCTTTTTGGTGTATCTGCTTTTTTTTTTTTCTAGGGCTCTTAAGTGAGCCATTAAGTTGCTTGCATGAGATGTTTCAATTTCTTTTTTAAGGCACTTAGTGCTATGAACTTTCCTCTTAGCACTGCTTTCATTGTGTCCCATTAGTTTGGGTATAGTGTGCCTTTGTTTTCATTGAATTCTAGGAAGTTTTTAATTTCTTTCTTTATTTCTTCTCTGACCCAGCTGTCGTTTAAAAGCAAGTTGTTCGGTTTCCATGTGTGTGTAGGACTTTTGCTATTTTTGTCATTGAGGTCCAGTGATCCAGTGAGGTCCATGGTGATCAGATAGAATACAAGGGATTATTTCAATCTTCTTGTATCTGTTTAGGCTTGCTCTGTGACCAATTATATGGTCTATTTTGGAGAAGGTTGCATGAGGTGCTGAGAAGAAGGTAAATATTCTTTTGAGTTTGGGTGTAAGGTTCTGTAGATGTCTGTGAGGTCCATTTGATTCATGACCTCTGTCAGAGTTATTGTTTCTTTGTTTAATTTTTGTTTTGTTGACCCGTACTTTGTTGAGAGTGGGCTGTTGAAGTCTCCCAATGTTATTGTCTTTGTGTGATTTAAGTTTTATTAAAGTTTCTTTTACAAATGTGGGTGCCCTTGCATTTGGGGCATAGATGTTCAGGACTGTGATATCTTCCTCGTGGATTTTTCCCTTGATGAGTATGAAGTGTCCTCCTCTATCTCTTTTGATTGATTTTGGTTGGAAATCTACTTTATTAGATATTAGGATGGCTACTCCTGCTTGCTTCCTGGGTCCATTTGCTTGGAAAACCGTCTTCCAGCCCTTTACTCTCAGGTAATGTCTCTCTTTGTGATTTAAGTGTATTTCTTGTATGCAACAGATTGTTGGGTCTTGTTTACGCATCCATTCTGTTAGTCTGTGTCTTTTTATTGGAGAATTGAGTCCACTGATGTTGAGGGAGATTAATGACCAGTGGCTGTTAGATCCTTTGATATTGATGTTGGCCATGGTAGTGTGTGTGTGTGTTTGGCTACTTTTGTTTAGCTGTAGTGAGGTTATTTATTTCCTATGATTTATTGAAAGTATAGTTTTCTTGGGTTGTATTTTTCCTTCTAGTATCTTCTGTAACGTTGGATTTGTGTGTAGGTATTGTTGAAATTTGTTTTTGTCATTGAATATCTTGTTTTCTCCGTCTATGAGGATTGAGATATTTGCTGGGTACAGCAGCCTAGGCTGACATCTGTGTTCTCTTAGGCTCTGCATGATATCCACCCAGGCTCTTTTGGCTTTCATAGATTCTGTTGAGAAGTCAGGTGTGATTCTGATGGGTTAGCCATTATAAGTTACTTGGCCTTTTTTCCCTGTCAGCTTTTGGTATTTTTTCTTTGTTCTGTATACTTACTGTTTTGATTATTATGTGACGGGAAGATTTTCTTTTCTGGTCTAATTTATTAGGTGTTCTGTAGGCCTCTTGTAATCTTATAAGCTTCCCCTTTAAGTTGGAGAAATTTTCTTCAATGATTTTGTTGAAAGTATTTTCTGGGCCTTGGAGGAGGGAAACTTCTTTTTCCTCTATTCCTATTATTCTTAGGTTTCGTCTTTTTATGTTGTCTTGGATTTCTTGGATGTATTGTGTCAGGAATTTTTTAGATTTATTATTTTCTTTGATGGATATATCAATTTCTTCCATTGTATCTTCCACACCTGAGATTCTTTCTTCCATCTCTTGTAGTCTGTTGGTTATGCTTACCTCTGTAGTTCCTGGTTTTTTTTTCCTAGGTTCTCCCTCTCTGTGATCTCCTCCATTGGTGTTTTCTTTAATTCTTCCAATTCTATCTTCAGATCTTGAACCCTTTTTTTAATTTACTTTACCTGTCTGACTGTATTTTCCTGTTTTTCCTTAAATTCTTTCAGCTGTTTCTTTGAGTGTTCCTCTATTTCTTTTATTTCTTTCAGTAACACAGACTGTTTGGCGGCATCTTCCTGTATTTCTTTACAGATGACCATAATCTGTTTTATTATATCTTCCCCTAATTCTTTATGCATTTCATTTACTTCCTCCATTAACCTCTTCATTAGCATGGATGTTAGGTCATCTTCTTGAATTACACTTATGTTAGGGTGTTCAGGGCTACTTGCCCCTGGATAACTGGGTTCTGGGGTTGCCATGTTGTTTTGCCTTTTGTTGGTTGTACTTTTTCGCTGGCCTCTACCCATCTCTCTGTCTCAGGTGTTGTCTGTTAATTTCTGGTGCCTGCTGAGTCCTGGAATGGGGAGAATCCACTTGCTGGGGTTCTGAAGTTCTCCTCTGCTTTTTGGGAATGGTCAACTGAATAGTGGTGGTTCTCAGGAATTGTCACAGTTCACTTCTGGTGTATGGTCCTGTATGGTAACTGTGGTGTTCAGGAAGGCTCTCCTCTCCTCAGGAGAGGTCCTGGTGATGGCTGTCCTGCTGCTGGGTTTCTTGCTCTGAATTTATTGAGCAGCAGTTGTTGTAAGGTGTAATTTTTGCGTGCAGCCCTCTTGAAGGACCAGGGATTCCCACAGTTTTGTCAGTCTAGCTAGGGATAACTGGTTGATCCTTGGCACAGTATCTGAGGGCTGCTGTAATGGCTCTCTGGCTTTTGTAGGTCTGAGGATGCAGCTGTGTGCCCCACTGCCCTAGGGGTACTCAATAATGGCAGCTGAGCACAGTGCTCCTGCCTGCAGTAGAAGGCTAGAGCCTAGAGTTTGCGTGAATCCAGAAAGTCTTTTGGTGCTGGGTGTCCTGAGCATTAGTCTTGATGATCCCCCCGCTGTGGGGTTTCCTCCTGACAGGGACACACAGTATTTGCTTTGGGGACCACCCTTCTGTCTGGGATGGCAAATAGAACCCTCAGGCACACACGCGTTTGGCTCTGCCTTTCCGGCCTTTGGGAGTCTCGGCATCTGCCTAAACTGGGTAATTTTCCAGAGACCTTTTTGGGGTGGGGGTGTTGGCTGAGTACTCTGGGATCAGACCAGCCATTTCCCTCCCTGTGGGTTTGCACCTGACAGTGAAACTCAGTCTTTGGTGCCCTGGGCCCCACAGTTCTATCTGAGGCCACAAATCAGGCAGGTAGGCAGGGCTCTGTGCAGATGCCTGGGTCCCCGGCTCTGGCTCTGGGCTGGCTTCTGGGCACCCGCAGAACCTGAGTTTTTTCTAGGGGATGTCTGGGTGGCCTAAGGTCGGTCCCAATCCTTTCCTGCACCATGGGGTTATCTCTTGACTGGAAATTTCAGTCTCTGATGTTGTGGTGCGCACAGTTCAGTCTGGGACAGTGACCAGATTATGCTGGCCTGTGGCTCTGGGCTGGGGGCCAAGCATCTGGCAGAACCGGGATCTCTTCCTCAGTTTAGCCGGGTGAGGTAAAAGCTGATTGAATCCCCCACCGTGGGTTATCGTCTCACATGGGAAACACAATCACTTGTGTTTTGTGGCCGCAAGTTCTGATTGCTGCTCATTGTGCCGATTCTGCTGTACTGCTGGTCAGAATGAGAATCCTCCTGGCATGGCCATCTTGCCCTGCCTCACCCATACTTCCTTTTATTTACTATTTTTTTTATTTGCAATATGTTTTACTAGTGGTTTTAGAATTTCACATGTGTTTTGATCAAATTTGCATATAGTCCAACTGTTTCCAAGTCTACCACCTTCTCTACCTACACAACATTGTCATTTAAAAAACAAGACCAATTATGTTGCTTTCCAAATATTGTTGGATAGATAGTCTTCCCAGGAATGTCGATAATATTTTAATTTATTTTTATTTTTAATTTTTATTGTTAGTTACATTTTATTCACTCTGTATCGCAGCTATAGCCTGCTCCCTCATTTCCTCCCAATACCACCCTCCCTTCCTCATCTCTGCCCTGCCCCTTTCAATTCCACTGCTTTGGGAGCACCTCCTCCCCATTCACCTGACCCTGTTTTATTAGGTATCTTCAGGACTGGCTGCAATGTCCCCCTCTGTGGCCTAGCAGGGCTGCTCCTCCCTTGGTGGGTAGGTAGGTCAAAGAGCCTGCCATAGAGTTCATGTCAGTAATAGTCCCTGTTCCCCTTACTAGGGTTTTCCCCCTTGGTTACTGAGCTACCAGGGGCTAAATCCAAGCAGAGGTTCTAAGTTGTATCAATACATGGTCCTTGCTTGGAATATCACTCTCAGAAAAGACTCCTGTGCCCAGATATATTTATTCCTTATGGAGCTCCTATCCACTTCACGTCAACTAACTCTTCCTTCTTTCATATGATTCCCTGCACTCTGCTGAAGGTTTGGTTATGAGTCTTAGTATCTGCTTTGAAGCACTGTTAAGTAGAGTCTTTCAGATGCCTTCTGCCATAGACTCCTATCCTTTTACTTGCTTTTTCCTACCTCCAATGCACATCCCATTTCTTTTTCTAAGTGAGAATTGATCATCTTACCCTGAATCTTTTGTCTTCTTTATCTTCTTTAGGTCTATAGATTCCATTATGTTTATCTTATCTTATAGGTCTATATAAGTGAGTATATACTATATATGTCTTTCTCCTTCTGGGATACTTCACTCAGAATGATCTTTTTAAGATCCCACCATTTGCCTGCAAATTTCATGATTTTCTCATTTTTGATTGCTGAGTACTATTCCATTATGTAAAAATACCACAATTTCTGTATCCATTCCTCCATTGATGGACATCTGGATTGTTAACCGGTTCTGGCTATTACAAATAAAGCTGCTACAAACATGGTTGAGCAAATGTTCTGGTTGTGTACTTGAGCAAATTTTGAATATATGCCTAGGAGTGGTATAGCTGGGTCTTGAGAACACACTATTCCTAATTGTCTGAGAAAGCACCAGATTAATTTTCACAGTGGTTGTACCAGTTTACATTCCCACCAGCAATGGTGGAGGGTTCTCCTTTCTCCACATCCTCTCCAGCATGTGTTGTCATTTGCGGTTTTGATTTCAACAATTTTGATGGGTGTAAGGAGAAATCTCAGGGTCGTTTTGATTTGCATCTCTCTGATGGCTAAGGATGTTGAGCATCTCTTTAAGTATTTCTCTGACATTCTATATTCCTCTACAGAGAATTCTCTGATTAGCTCAATACGCATTTTTAATTGGATTACTTGATTTATTGCTTTTAACTACTTCAGTTTTTTATATATGCTGGATATCACCCCTATGTCAGATATACGGTTGGTGAAGATCCTTTCCCAGTCTGTAGGCTGTCGTTTTGTTCTGATGACAGTGTCTTTTACTTTACAGAAGTTTTTCAGTTTCATGAGGTCCCATTTGTTGATTGTAAAGAATTGAGTTGGTATTTTGATGGGAATTGCATTGAATCTGTATATTGCTTTTGGCAGGATGGCCATTTCCTCTATGTTAATCCTAGCATTCCAGGAGCACAGGAGATCTTTCCATCTTCTGATGTCTTCTTCAATTTCTTTCTTCAGAGACTTAAGTTTTTTTCAAACAGGATACAGGCACACCAAGGTACTTTATGTTATCTGTGGCTATTGTGAAGGCTGTTGTTTTCCTGATTTCTTTCTCGGCCCTTTTGTCTTTGATATATAGGAGGGCTTCTGATTTTTTTTTGAGTTGATTTTGTATCCTGCCACCTTGCTGAAGGTGTTTATCAGCTGAAGGAGTTCTCTGGTTGAATTATGGGGGTTGTTCATGTATACTATTATATCATCTACGAATAGTGACACTTTGACCTCTTCCTTTTTAATTTATATCCCCTTGAACTCCTTTAGTTCTCTTATTGCTCTGGCTAGGATTTCAAGCACTATGTTGAAGAGATATGAAGAGAGTGGGCAGCCTTGCCTTTTCCCTGATTTTGGTGGTATTGATTTAAGTTTCTCTCCATTGAGTTTGATGTTGGCTATATGCTTGCTGTATATTGCCTTTACTAGCTTTAGATATGTGCCTTGTATCCCTGATCTCTCTAAGACTTTAAACATGAATGGGTGTTGGATTTTGTCAAATGCTTTTTCGGCATCTAAGGACATGATCATGTGGGTTTCTTCTTCAGTTTGTCTATGTGGTGGATCACATTGATAGATTTCCGTATTTTGAACCACCCTTGCATGCCTCGGATAAAACCTACTTGGTCATCATGGATGATTTCTTTGATGTATTGTTGGATTCGGTTTGCAAGTATTTTATTGAATATATTTGCATCAATTTTCATAAGAAAGAAAGGTCTGCAATTCTCTTTTTTTTGTTGGGTCTTTATGTGGTTTAGGTATCAAGGTGACTGTAACTTCATAGAATGAGTTTGGTAATGTTCCTTTTGTTTCTATTTTGTAGAATAGTTTGGAGAGAGAATTGGAGTTAGCACTTCTTTGAAGGTCTGGTAGAGTTCTGCCCTGAATCCATCTGGCCAAGGGCCTTTTTTGGAAGGGAGACTGTTGGTGACTGCTTCTATTTTCTCGGGGGATATAGGACAATTCAATCTTTCTACCTGATCTTGACTTAATGTTGGTAGATGGAATCTATCAAGAAAATTATCCATTTCTTTTAAATTTTCTAATTTTGTGGCATATAGGCTTTTGTAGTATGATCTAAAGATTGTTAGGATTTCCATGGTGTCTGTTGTTATGTCCCCCTTTTCATTTCTGATTTTGCTGATTTGGATAGTTTCTCTCTGCCTTTAAGTTAGTTTGGCTAAGGTTTGTCTATCTTGTTGATTTTCTCAAAGAACCAGCTCTTGGTTTCATTGATTCTTTGAATAGTTTTATTTGTTTCTAATTGATTGATTTCAGCCCTGAGTTTGAGTATTTCCAGCTGTCTGCTCCTTTTGGGTGTATTTGCTTCTTTTTTTTTCTAGGGCTTTCAGTTGGGCCATTAATTTCCTTGTATGAGATGTCACAAATTTCTTCTTGAAGGCACTTAGTGCTATGAATTTTCCTCTGAGCACGGCTTTCATTGTGTCCCATAAATTAGGTATGTTGTACCTTCATTTTTTTAAGAGAAACATAAAATTATCATTTTTTTCTTATTAGTTACATTTTGTTAACTCTGTATCCCAGCTGTATCCTGCTCCCTCATTACCTCCCATCCATACCCTCTCCCTCATCTTTTCCCTGCCCCTTTCCAAGTCCAGTGATAGGGGAGGACCTCCTCCCCTTTCATCTGACCCTGTTTTATCAGGTATCTTCAGGACTGACTGTAAAGTCCTCCTATGAGGCCTAACAGGACTGCTCCTCCCTTGGAGGGGGGAGGTCAAAGAGCCAGCCATTGAGTTCCTGTTAGAATTAGTGCTTGTTCCCCTTACAATGGGAAACCAATTGGTTACTGAGTTACCATGAGCTACATCCCAGCAGAGCTTCTAGGTTATATCCATACATGGTCCTTGGTGGAGTGTCAGTCTCAGAAAAGACCCTATGCCAAGATATATTTGGTCCTTATGGAGCTCCTATCCTTTCCACATCATTCTAACTCCCCTTCTTTCATATGATTCCCAGTACTCTGTCGAAGGTTTGGTTATGAGTCTTAGTATTTGCTTTGAAACACTGCTAAGTAGAGTCTTTCAGATACCTTCTGTGGTAGACTCCTGTCATATGTTCAAGGGACACCCCAGTTGTCTTTCTAAATGATGATTGATCATCTTACCCTGTGTCTGCTTTCTTGATTATCTTTTTAGGTGTATAGATTTCATTATGTTTATCATATCTTAGGTCTCTATGAGTGAGTATATACCGTGTTTGTCTTTCTCCTAATGGGATACTTCACTCAGAATGATCTTTTCAAGATTCTACCATTTGCCTGCAAATTTCGTGATTTCCTTGTTTTTGATTGCTGAGTAGTATTCCATTGTGTAAAAATACCACAATTTCTGTATCCATTCCTCCATTGAGGTACATCTGGGTTGTTTCCAGGTTCTGGCTATTACAAATAAAGCTGCTATAAACATGGTTGAGCAATTGTCCTTGTTGTGTACTTGAGAAAATTTTGGGTATACACCTAGCACTGGTATAGCTGGGTCTTGAGGAAACACTATTCCTAATTGTCTGAGAAAGAGCCAGATAGACTTCCAAAGTGGTTGTAAAAGTTTACATTCCCACCAGCGGTGGAGGAGGGTTCCCCTTTCTCCACAACCTCTCCAGCATGTGTTGTCACTTCCATTTTTCATCTTGGCCATTCTGATGGGTGTAAGGTGAAATCTCAGGGTCGTTTTGATTTGCATTTCCCTGATGCCTAATGAGGTTGAGCATTTCTTTAAGTGTTTCTCTGCTATTTGATATTCTTCTATCAAGAATTCTCTGTTTAGCTCTGTTCCCCATTTTTTAATTGGATTTCTTGGATTATTGCTTTTCAGCTTCTTTAGTTGTTTGTATATACTGGATATTAGCCCTCTGTCACAAAAAGGGTTGGTGGAGATGCTTTCCCAATCTGTAGGCAGTCGTTTTGTTTTGATGGTGGTGTCCTTTGCTTTACAGAAGTGTTTCCGTTTCATGAGGACTGATTTATTGATTGTTACTCTTAGAGCCTGTGCTGTTGGTGTTCTGTTCAGGAAGTTATCTCCTGTGCCAATGAGTTCTAGGCTGTTCCCCACTTTTTCTTTTAACAGATTTAGAGTATCTGGTTTTATGTTGAGGTCTTTGAGCCACTTGGACTTTAGTTTTGTGCAGGGTGATAAACATGGATCTATTTTCATTTTTCTGCATGTAGACATCCAGTTGGACCAGCACCATTTGTTGAAGATGCTATCTCTTTTCCATTAAATGGTTTTGGCTTCTTTGTGAAAAATCAAGTATTCATAGGTATGTGTGTTTATTTCTGGGTCTTCTATTCGGTTCCATTGATCCTCCTTTCTGTTTCTATGCCAATACCATGCAGTTTTTATAACTATTGCTCTTTATTACAACTTGAGATTGGGTGTGGAGATATCTCCAGATGATCTGTTGTTGTACAGGATTGTTTTGGAGATTCTGGGTTTTTTGTTTCTCCATATGAAGCTGAGAATCTTTTTTCAAGGTCTGTACAGAATTGAGTTGCTATTTTGATGGGAAATGCATTGAATCTGTAGATTGCTTTTGACAGGTTGGCTGTTTTCACAATGTTAATCCTATCAATCCATGAGCACAGGAGAGCTTTCCATCTTCTGGTATCTTCTTCAATTTCTTTCTTCAAAAACTTGAAGTTTTTCTCAAACAGGTCTTTCACTTGCTTGGTTAGTATCACCCCAAGGTACTTTATGTTATTCGTGGCCATTGTGAAGGGTGTTGTTTCCCTAATTTCTTTCTCGGCCCTATTGTCTTTGATATACAGGAGGGCTTCTGATTTTTTTGAGTTGATTTTGTATCCAGCCACTTTGCTGAAGGTATTTATCAGCTGAAGGAGTTCTCTGGTTGAATTTTTGGGGTCGCTCATGTATACTATGATATCATCTACGAATAGTGACACTTTGACCTCTTCCTTTCCAATTTGTATCCACTTGATCTCCTTTAGTTGTGTTATTGCTCTGGCTAGGAGTTCAAGTACTATGATAAAGAGATATGGAGAGAGTGCCAGCCTTGTCTTTTCCCTGATTTCAGTGGTATTGATTTAAGTTTCTCTCCATTGAGTTTGATACTGGCTATATGCTTGTTGTATGTTGCCTTTACTATGTTTAAATATGTGCCTTGTATCCCTGATCTCTCCAAGACTTTAAACATGAATAGGTGTTGGACTTTGTCAAATGCTTTTTGGGCATCTAAGAAGATGATCATGTGGTTTTTCTCCTTCAGTTTGTTTATGTGGTGGATTACATTGTTGGATTTTCATATGTTGAATCACGCTTGCATGCCTGGAATTAAGCCTACTTTTTAACCTTCATTTTCATTGAATTCTAGGAAGTCTTTGATGTCTTTCTTTATTTCTTCCTTAACTCAGCTATCATTGAGAACAAGTTGTTCAGTTTTTATGTGCTTGTAGGCTTTTTGCTAATTCCATTGTTGTTAGGGTGCAGCTTTAGTCCATGGTGGTCAGATAGAGTACAAGTGATTATTTCAATCTTCTTGTATCTGTGATGCTTGCTTTGTGACCAACTATATGGTCTATTTTGGAGAAGGTTCCATGAAGTGCTGAAAAGAAGGTATCAAGAAAGTATCCTCTTTTGAATTTGGGTGAAAAGTTCTGTAGACATTTTCCATTGGATTTAGGACCCCTGTAAGTGCCTTTATTTTTTTATTAGGCTTCTTTCTAGATGATCTGTCCTTTGGTGAAAGTGGGGTGTTGAAGTCTCCCATTATTAAGTTGTTGGGATCGATGTGTGATTTGAGTTTTAATAATGTTTCATTTATAAATGTAGGCGCTCTTTTATTTGGGGCATAGATGTTCAGAACTGTGATGTCCTCTTGGTGGATTTTTTCTTTATGAGAATGTAGTGTCCCTCTGCATCTTTTTTGATTAATTTTGATTGAAAGTCTATTTTATTAGATATTAGGATAGCTACCCCAGCTTGTTTTCTGAGTCCCTTTGCTTGAAAAACATTTTTCCAGCCCTTTACTCTGAGTTAGTTTATTTTTGTTGCAGAGGTGCGTTTCTTAGATGCAGCAGAATGTTGGATCCTGTTTCAGCACCATTCTGTTAGTCAGTGTCTTTTTATTGGCGAGTTGAGTCCATTAATGTTGATACATAATACTGACCAATGA
The DNA here is from genome assembly GCF_030254825.1 of Meriones unguiculatus. NCBI lineage: Eukaryota > Metazoa > Chordata > Mammalia > Rodentia > Muridae > Meriones > Meriones unguiculatus. The sequence goes on along the minus strand of NC_083361.1, from coordinate 37,140,347 downwards.
ACATTAGTTCCTTTTATTGTGGAATTGGTGGTGTTACTGTGTTTTATTGCTTGTTTTTCTTTTAATTTTTGAGGTCTTTTATCTGTATGCTATGTTTTCGTGGATGAATATGTTTTCATTGGATTGGAGTTTTCCTTCTAGTATCTTCTGTAGGGCTGCTTTGCTGTGTGGTTTGCATAAATTTAGTTTTGTCGTGGAATGTTTTGTTTTCTCCATCTATGTTGATTCAAAGCTTTGCAGGGTATAGTAGTCTGGGTTGACATCTGTGGTCTCTCAGAATCTGCATGATACCTGCCCAGGCCCTTCTGGCTTTCATAGTTTCTGATGAGAAGTCTGGTATGATTCTGATAGGTCTACCTTTACATGTTACTTGGCCTTCTTCTCTTGCTGCTTTTAATATCTTTTCTATGTTCTATAGATTTAGTGTTTTGACTATAATGTAATATATATTTCTTTTCTGGTTTAGTCTGGTGTTCTGTAGGCCTCTTGTATATTTATGGACATCTCTTTCTTTAAATTGGGAAATTTTTCTCCTATGACTTTCTTGAAAATATTTTCTGGACCTTGGAACCTGGAGTCTTCTTTTTCATCAACTCCTATTATTCTTAGATTTCGTCTTTTCATGGTGTCCTTGATTTCTTGGATATTTTGTGTTTGGGATTTTTCTGATTTTACTTTTTTTTGAGAGAGAGAAGTATCAATTTCTGTGACTGTATCTTTTGCACCAGAGATTCTCTCTTCCATCTCTTATATTCTGTTGGTGATGCCTACTTTGTGGATCCTGATCTTTTCTCTAAGTTCTCCAGGTCCAGGGTTTTCTCAGTTTGTGCTTTCTTTATTGATTCTAAATCTGTTTTTATGCCTTGCTCCATTTCCTTCATCTGTTTGAATGTGGATTCCTGTCTCTCTAAGATGGTCTCTATTTTTTGTTCATTTACTCTCTATATGCCACTAATTGTATCTCTACTTGTACCTCTATTTGTTTGGCTATATGTGCCTGTGTTTCTTTGAGAACTTTGTTCATTTCCTCTTTCTTTGCCTCCAGTTGACTGGCCAACACTTTGATAGATCTGTTCAGTTCCTCTTTAACTGTCTGAATTTGCATGGCTATTGCTCTGAGAGATTTGTTTGTTTCATCTTTATGAGTCTCAAATAATTGGGTAAGCATAGCTTTAAAGTCATTTTCTTGTGCTTCTGATGAATTGGAGTATCTATCAATTTTGGAGGTTGCTGATGAAGCCATGATGTTGGATGTCTGTTGAAAGTTTTCTTTAGCCTAGCCGTAGCCATTGGCTTATCTGAAATCTTTCTTATTTGTTTCTGGTTTCTGCAGTTCAGACTGGTACTGTGTCTCTTTTCAGGAAGCTGAGAGAGGCCCCAGGACCTCAGTGTGTGTGTTGGTGCTTTAGCTGAACCTGTGGGAAGAAAGTCCATGAGTGCAAAAGGGCAAATAAAAGTGTGTGTGTGTGTGTGTGTGTGTGTGTAAGTGTGTGTTTAAGTGTGCCTTGAGGGACAGAGTGAAAGAGAATGGTGAGCCCTTGAGTGTGTGGGAGGGGCTCTGCCTTGAAGGTTTCCGGAGTTATTTGTGCATGCACTGTATATGTAACACATGCTGGTGATATTCGCCACACAATTTCCGGCATTATCTACCTTAACTCCTCATTTGGACCTGCAGGGCAGAGCTTCAATGTCCCAAGAGACAATCTGTTTCCCACAGTGGGTATGTGGATGGGAGGGGTCCAATGCCTGGCTTCTAGTTTAGAAGGACCCTGCATCTGGGTCTCTGCAGACACTCAAGGGCACACTCACTCTCAAGCAGGTCACATCGGCAAGGATCGGGGTATCCAGAATCTCTACTCTCTGGTTCGGCACTGCTTGGTCTTATGCAGGAGGACTAATGCCCTTTTCCAGCTCAGTGCTGTTGCAGCCACCACGTTAGGAAGTCCAGCTGCAGCTGGAAACTTGGATGCGGGTCCAGATGCCTTCTGGGAAATCCTGGGGGCCCTTCACTGTGCTCTCCAGGAATGGAAGGCCCAGTGCTTGGTGTGCCTAGTTTGTATGGCCTATCTGCTGGGGTTTGGTGGGTATGTAGCACATTGTCTGTCACCGATGGTTTGGGCGGGCTATAACGTCAGTGTCTGAGAGACCCTGCAGAGTCAGTATGGCTGCTAGCAGATGTGAGACCCTGGGAGGATGGTGCTGCGGATCTGGGAATCTACGACAGGAACAGCTGGCAGTTATGGCTAAGGGGCTAGGAGCCCTGCCTCAGCCGCTGCAGACACCAGGCAGTCAGCTCTGACCTGAGAATCTCGGCAAGACAGCTGTGCTAAGGAGGAGGGAAGTATCTTATGCTCCACCCACACCTCTCATGGAACATATTGAATGTAGGTAAGTCAGCATAGCACTCAGACACTTGTCTGCCAAGTTTATTTCAGCATTATTCATAAAATGCAATATATTAAATCAGCCTGGATATTCTCAACAGATGAGTACATAAAGAAAACAGATCATCTGATATTTGGTGGTTTTACTTTCTTATGTATATTCTCACTTTTGGTATTTGTAATACAATCTTACAATTCTGAAATTTTCATTAAATATTATACACAATTTGCTTTTCAAAAAAATCATACAATTTATCATATGAAACACTAAACATTGGATTCTATGTAAACCATAAATGACTGAAATCAATGACTAAATTAAACAAATGCAATTCTTCTGTCCAGACTTCTCTTAGACCTTTTGAATTCAGAAGAAAAGCATATGGGGGTCAACATATAAATCATGGAGTTGTCTTTAAGCTGGAAAAAATAAATGCTATCATTCCTGAGCATGGAACAGGAAGTCATAATGTTAAGCTAAAGAGTCAGATTTGGGAAACTCAGAATAATCACAGACTCAACCTTCAACAGAGTCTTGTATCTGTGTGTGTATAACTGTTTGTGTGTGAGAGACAGACACATTTTTACACAAATAAAGTAGGACTAGCATTATTTGAGAATTGAAAGGGCCTTGAGGAAATGGGGATGGAGTAGCATGGAAATGGGAAAGAGTATCATCAGTGCCCGCTTACACTGGCAATGCAGATTCTAGAAAGCAACCAAGAACAGATAACTAGGAAAAGTACACATGAAGAGTTTACACATCACACTCAGGTTGTCTCCAGGTTATTACCTGTTTATCGAATATTCTGCACAAGCATTCTATACACCCATTTCTGGAATGTAAAACAGCAAAAGCAATGTTGGAAAACAAAGAGGAAGTACAAGAAATGGGCCATCCCAAGGTATTGATGTGTGAGAACTTAGGTTCTAGGAGAGAGATCATGTGTTAGAACTAAATATTTAATGTAATTTTTCATTAATAATATATCTGTTTGTGGAGTGATGAGTCACAATTAATATTTGAAATGATGCACTAAGGATTCTAATGCTCTCTGGATATTGATGAATTTTTTCGAAATTTTTAATCTATTATTTATTACAATTTATTCACTTTGTATCCCAGCTGTGTCCACATCCCTAGTCTCCTCCAATCCCACCCTCCCTCCCTATTCTCTCTCCATGCCCCTCTCCTAGACCACTGATGAAGGAGGACCTCTACCCCTTCTATCTGACCCTAGATTACCAGGTATCTTCAGGACTGTCTGCATTGTCTTTCTCTGTTACTTGGCAAGGTTTCACACCCCAAGGGGAGGTGATCAGAGAGCCTGCCACAGAGTTCATGCCAGTGAAAACACCAACTTCCCTTACTAGGGAATCCACTTGGAGACAAGCCTATGGGCTACATCTGAGCAGGGTTTTTAGGTCCTCTCCATGCATGATCCTTAATTGGTGTATCAGCCTGTGGTGATTGCACAGGGCCCAAGGGTTTGTTTGACTTTGGTTTTTGGTAGGTTTTTGGGAGGGGTATTGTTTATTTGTTTGTTTATTTATTTGTTTGCACTGTTGGTCTGCTTTTTGAGCTCCTGTCACCTCCAGGTCTTTCTATCTCCTCATTCTTTCATAAAATGTCATACATTCAATCAACATTTAACAGGTAAATGAACTGTGGTTCTGTGAGGACCAGGATGATTGTGGATATAGAGGTCTTAAACTTTCTGGATTTCAACTGACTGTTAATTCTCCAGACACTGGAGACAGCAGTTTTGTTTAGGTGTTCTATACTTGTCACTCGTGTGACATATTCTATAGTGTGCATGCTCTGTGGATCTCAGATGGAGCACACAAGAGGCTGCCTTTCTATCACATGGATTTGATGATACAATGCTCAGCTGGAAATCGTTAGCATTTTTGAATGTCCGTCCTGAATCTATAATTTTCTTTCATTGTGGATCATCTAAGAAAATGCAATGACACAATGTCTAATGCTGTTCACATAAACAAATTTGTAAGATAGTTCTGAGACCAAATTGTCTCAAAATGGCTCTGCCTGGGGTTTCAATGTCCACAAATATGAATGATGTCATGGAACAAAAGAGTGAACTATTGTCATAGTTATTTATTACCTCATGTTTATCACACGGACTGTGGATCTCAGATGATGAGCCCCAGGAAAGAGAGTATCAAAGTTTCCTCTAGGATTCAGGAAGGACCTTGGGGAAAAAAGGAACCACGAATGTGTAAGTAGCCTCTCGCTTGCACAGAAAAATAAAAGCAGGTAGGAAGACGAGAGTGCCCATTTGATATGCTGATTTGCATGACACTTTTCAGGCCACATTTCCCAGGCTTACAGTAGGACAAAGATGTTCGTTTTGATTTTATTCTACTTGCTTCTGCATATTCCACTTCTCATGGCCAGTTTCATTCCTTCCAGCTGCTTTTGGAGAGTGAAGCAGAATGAAGGAAAGATTGGAGATTTAATGACAGTTTGTTTTTTCTTCGTCAAGATAGAACATTCGCCTGTGGAAAAAGAGTATTTCAGGAACATTCTGAATACGCTGTAAGTGTTTTTGTATTTTCCATTTAAATACTGTCATGAGTATATCACAGGGGGTCTGAAGATAAGGGAAAAATCATTGCTCTGAGTCCTCTGTTCTGTTCTCCCACTGTGCACACCAAGAAACAACTCCAAAATCTTTTAGAGATTCAATACTGTTTATCACTTTAAATTACTCCACAGAGTGTTTTGTCTTTCCATTAGTTAGCCTCAGAATTACAGACCCAGAAGTTGAGTGAACACAGGGCTGTATACCATGATCCACAGCAAAAAGCTCTCCTGTTGACAGTTACCAAGGCGGAGTAGCCAGTGCTGTCTTATAAAAAGATGCTCCACACTATTTCAGTCAGTATCAACAAGAAAAAGTACAATTAAATAACCATAGAGGTGTGGGAACATTTTTCTGTCCCTGTAGAGTTCTTAATATATGTGCTGGGCCTGTAATGTTTGGGCCACGCCTAAGTACAGACAGCTTTCACATAGATGTTCAGTTACTTCCTGAAAGGCTATGCATGTGGTCATTCATGTTTTCTGAACCTTCTTCAAGAATGGAAGTAGGAGATCTGTCCAATGTGAACTTCAAACATGTTCTTATACCTCCATCTTAACTTGTATGCATACACAGCCACTGGCTTTTAAATACTACAAAGCTCAGTTCTCCACTCTCTCTTTAGAGTAAAGAAGAAAGGTTTGGACAAAAAACATATCATACAGATTTTTCACCTGTTTTACTCTTTATATCTTTTTATTTTAAAAGATATAAAGATTGGCACATACAAACCTCCCTGTAATTTTGAGAAGTTACTATTTTTCAGTAGGGTGATAATGTTCTGATGGTGTAGCTGGAGTCAGTAAAAAGATATTTTTATATGAAAATATATTGCTCAGAAGTATCAAGCATAAATACTATCTCCTTGTAGAAATACAATAGTTGCGGGACACTGAGAAGCTTGTGCATACCCTTAACCTCTTCATACATATCTGGAGAAGGAATATCTGTGATCATTTGAAGCCAGACTAGACTAGAGAAAAACACATTCAAAAGTCATAGGATGAATTACATTCATAATGGATTAATGAGCATTGTTCGTGTCCACACACAAAGATGCATACAGAAATATATATTTTAAAATCAAGGTATTTGATTATTCATTTTACCTCCCAATCATAGATCCTCCTTCCTCTCCTCTTAATCCCACCCTCCCTCCATTTTCTTCATCCACCATCTTCCATTCCTCAGAGAAGGGGAGACCCCTACTAACACACCAAAGCTTGTCAAGTCTCATCAGGACTGAGCCTCTTCTTCACTGGCCTAAAAAAGCAGCCACACCAGGAGAAAGTGATCAAAAGCAAGAAAGAGAGTCCATGTCAGAGACAGCCACTGGTTCCCTTACTACGGAACCCACAAGAAGCATGAGCTTCTCATGGGCTACAACTCTGCACGGCATAGATCCTAGCTATATATGGTCCTTCTCTGGTGCTTCTGTTTCCTCAAGCCCGTCTGGGACCTGGTTATTTGGCTTGGTTTGTCTTCTTGTGGAGCTCCTGTCACATTCAGGTCCATCTATCCCTCCCCCGACTTTTCCACAAGACTCCCTACAATTTAACCAATGTTTGGCTGTGAGTCTCAGCATCTGTTTTGATCCACTGATGGATGGATCCTTGTAGGGAACAGCTATGCTAGGGTCAGTATGGACCAATCATTTCTCTCACATTTACTAAATCCCTGCACCCTCTTTACCCCTGCATTTCTTGTAGGGTGGATAATTTTTGGATCAAAGGTTTTGTGGGTGGGATATTGTTCCCCTCCCTCCACTAGGAGTCCTTATTGGCTAGAAGGTGTTCACTTCAGTTTCTGTGTCCCCTTGCAAGAATCTCAGGTAGAGTCAAGTCCTTGTTTTCCCAAAATCCTACCCTGTCTTACTTCTCCAGCCTGGGAGAGAAAGATGACTCCACCCATGGTTTCTCTTTTCTCGGCAGGTCCTCTCTCCTCCCACCTCAACTTTCCCAATGACTGATCTCTACATTCTACACTCCCTCTGCTACCTTCCTTCCTCTCCAGCATTTTCTGCTGTCTACTCTATTTTCCCTTCTAAGTGAGATTTAAGAATCCTCAGTTGGCTCCTACTTGTTACTTATTTTGTATGGGTCTGTGAAGTGAAGTATGTTTATCCTTTAGTATGTGGCTAAAATCTGCTAATGAGTGAGTACATACCATGTGTGTCTTTCTGGGTCTAGGTTACCTCATTCAGAGTTATCTACTTACACTCATTTGCCTATACATTTCATCATTTCCTTATGATTAGAAGTCGAATCATGTTTCATTGTGTAAATATAACACAGTTTCTTTATCAATTCTTTGGTTCAGGAACATCTAGGCTGTTTCTGAATTCTGGCTATTATGAATAAGGCTACTATGAACATAACTGTGCACATGTCCTTGTCCTATGGAAGAGCGTCTTTTGGGTATATGACCAGGAATGGGATAGCTGGGTCTTCAGGTAGAGTTTTTCCCAGTTTTCTCGAGAAAGTGACGGATGATTTCCAAATTCCGACATACATCTTTTAAAAATACCTCTCTGCTGTGTGATTTACTTGAAAATAAATCATTGAAAAGATTTTCTGTGGCCTAACAGGACGGCTCCTCCCTTCTGGGTGGGCAGGCCAAAGAGCCAATCATTGAGTTCCTGTTAGAAATAGTCCTTGTTCCCCTCTCTTTGGGAAACCATTTGGTTACTGAGCTACCACAGGCTACATCTGAGAAGAGGTTCTAAGTTATATCCATACATGGTCCTTGGTTGAATGTCAGTCTCAGAAAAGACCCTGTGCCCAGATATATTTGGTCCTTGTGGAGCTCCTCTCCTTTCCTTATCAGATTAACTCCCCTTTTTTCTTATGATTCCCTGTACTCTGCCAAAGGTTTGGTCATGAGTCTTTGCTTTGAAAACACTGCTAGTTAGAGTCTTTCAGATGCACTCAGTAGACTCCTGTCATACATTCAATGCACATCCCATCTGTCTTTCTAAACAAGGATTGATCATCTTACCCCATGTCTGCTCAATTGATTATCTTTTTTAGGTGTATAGATTTCCTTATGTTTATCATATCTTATAGGTCTATATAAGTGAGTATATCGCATGTTTGTCTTTCTCCTTCTGGGATATTTCACTCAGAATGATCTTTTCTAGATACCACCATTTGCCTGCAAATTTGATGATTTCCTCCTTTTTGGTTGCTGAGTAGTAGTCCATTGTGTAAAAATACCACAATTTCTGTACCCATTCCTCCGTTGATGGACATCTGGGTTGTTTCCAGGTTCTGGCTATTACAAATAAAGCTGCTATAAACATGGTTGAGCAAGTATCCCTTTTGTGTACTTGAATGAACTTTGGGTATATACCTAGGAGTGGTATAGCTGGGTCTTGAGGAAGCACTATTCCTAATTGTCTTAGAAAGCACCAGATAGCTTTCCAGAGTGGTTGTACCAGTTTACATTCCCACCAGAAGTGGAGGAGGGTTCCCCTTTCTCCACAACCTCTCCAGCAAGTGTTATAGCTTGAGATTTTCATCTTGGCCATTCTGATGGGTGTAAGGTGATATCTCAGGGTCGTTTTGATTTGCATTTCCCTGATGGCTAATGAGGATGAGCATTTCTTTAAGTGTTTTTCTGCCATTCGATATTCCTCTGTCGAGAATTCTCTGTTTAGCTCTGTTCCCCATTTTTTAATTGGATTACTTGGTTTGCTGCTTTTCAGCTTCTTTAGTTCTTTGTATATACTGGATATTAGTCCTCTGTCAGATAAAGGGTTCGTGAAGATTCTTTCCCAATCTGTAGGCAGTCGTTTTGTTTTGATGACGGGGTCCTTTGCTTTACAGAAGCTTTTCAGTTTCATGAGGTCCCATGACAAAGACAAACACGGTATATACTCACTTATATAGACCTATAAGATATGATAAACATAAGGAAATATATACACCTAAAAGAGATAATCCAGAGAGCAGACATGGGGTAAGGTGATCAATCCTCATTTAGAGAGACAGATGGGATATGCATTGAACGTATGACAGGAGTCTACTGAGCGCATCTGAAAGACTCTAACTAGCAGTGTTTTCAAAGCAAAGACTCATGACCAAACCTTTGGCAGAGTACAGGAAATCATAAGAAAGATTGGGAGTTAGTGTGATACAGAAAGGATAGGAGCTCCACAAGGACCAAATATATCTGGGCACAGGGTTTTTTCTGAGACTGACATTCAACCAAGGACCATGTATGGATATAACCTAGAACCTCTGCTCAGATATAGCCTGTGGTAGCTCTGTAACCAATTGGTTTCCCAAAGTGAGGGGAACAAGGACTATTTCTAACAGGAACTCAATGACTGGCTCTTTGGCCTCCTCACCCCCCAAGAGAGGAGCAGTCCTGTTAGGCCACAGAGAAGGGCTTTGCAACCAGTCCTGAAGATACCTGTGAAAAAACAGGATCAGATGAATGGGGAGGAGGTCCCCCCCCATCAGTGGACTTGGAAAGGGGCACGGTGGAGATTAGGGAGTGAGGGAGGGAGGGACTGGGAGGGAATGAGGGATCTGGACATGGCTGGGATACAGAGTTAATAAAGTGTAACTGATTAAAAAAAAATTTAAAAAAAGAAAAGATTTTCTGCCTCCAATGATAAATTACAAAAAATCAATATGAGGATAGATAAGATGGAATATGTTAAATATATTTCCCACAATTATACTCAGTTGTTAGTACAGCAACAAATGTTGCCCCAGAAATTTTTCTTTGCCTTCATCAGTCATTCTTGCACTACCCCAACAAGTGCAGTTAATTTTAAAATAAAACTCAAACATCATGTCTATTTTTCTTCTTGCTAAATACTTGTGAAATGAGTGCTGTTTGATTAAAGCCTAAAGCCTTTTCTTTACCTTCTGAGCAACCACTCACTAAACACAGAAGTAAAACACTGTCAAAGATGTTTGTTTATGGAAGATGAACTCTCATGAAATTTTTTAGCTTTTGCAAGATTCAAGATTCTTACATCATCCCAAACTCACCTCACAGGACATTTGATCCAAACTTTGGGCGTGGGGTCCAATATCATCAAGTATGGAATAGTCATTATATTGATTGCAAATTATCATACAGAGATTTCTGAACATAATGATTGTTGTACCCTTTTACAGAACACCAGCTGAAAACCAACAGTTTGCTCTAGCCTTGGCTTTTTCAATGGATGAAATCAACCGAAACCCTGATCTATTGCCAAATAAGTCCTTAGTATTTCAATTACCACATTGTCAAAGATTGTCACAAGTATACAGTCTCATTCCTCTTTCTGAACAAAATCATAATTTTATTCCTAATTATGACTGTGGCCTAGATATGAAGTGTAATATATTCCTTACAGGACCAAATTGGGCAGCATCTGTGTTATTTCAGACACTCATGTCCCACTTCGCATCTCAGCAGGTGAGATTTTGTTGGGTGGAAATTAATGAAATTGTCTGCATTGGTGGTTTTAAAGAGGTATTAAAAAGCGTGTAAAGAAAAGACTGGCTTTAATGGCCATATGTCAGTCTATGTATTATTCAAAGAATTGATGGGGTTCCTATAATTCCTTGTGTGAAATGGGGATAAAGACAGAAATAAAAGCTAAGGAGGATTTCTAGAACTGTTTACAAGTTCTTAGAAGTGCATGCTTCCTTATGCTGCTTTCCATGTCCTAGGCTCTTCAGCTTACTTATGGACCTTACCAACTTATCCTGAGTGATCATGAACAATTTCCCTATCTGTATCAGATGGCCCATGAGGATTCATCTCTTGTTCTGGCCATGGTCTCCTTCTTACTTTACTTCAGCTGGAACTGGGTTGGGCTGGCCATCTCAGACAATGATCAAAGTATCCAATTCCTCTCATATTTGAGAACAGAGATGGAAAAAAGCACAGTCTGCTTGGCCTTTGTGAACATGATCCCAGGCAACACACAGCTATACATGTCAAGAGCTGAAGTGTACTACAACCAAATCATGACATCATCTGCAAATGTGGTTATCATTTATGGTGACACAGACGGTACTCTAGCTGTGAGCTTCAGTATGTGGGAATCTCGAGGTATACAGAGAATATGGGTCACCACCTCACAGTGGGATGTCACTACAGGTGAAAGAGACTTCACATTTGACACATTCCATGGGAATCTTGCTTTTGCACACCACCATGGGAAGATTTCTGGTTTTAAAAATTTTGTCCAGACACTGAACTCTCTCAAATACTCAGACAAATATCTGGCAAGGCTGGAGTGGATGCACTTCAACTGTGAAGACTCAGCAGCTAACTGTAAGACACTGAGGAACTTCTCATCCAATGTCTCATTGGAATGGCTAATGGAACAGACATTTGACATGGCCTTTAGTGATAGCAGTTATGACATATACAATGCTGTGTATGCTGTGGCCTATGCCATTCATCAAAAGCTTCTTCAACAGGTAGAAGATCAGATGATTGGCAATGGGAAAGGACATGAATTTAACTGCTTGAAGGTAGTGTTCCTTTGTTTGAATAATACCTTGTCTCATCAATGCCATAGATTTTAAGGATCTCTCAGAGTGGATTAGGAAATTTTTCCCCTCACCCGCCCAACACACTAGATTTCTAAGCATGTTTTCTTCTGACAAAGTAAGTCTAGAGATTTGACAGTTCTCTAATACAAATGCAGTGGAATCAGATACACTATACACTATTTTTCAATGAAAATTAGTGATTCTTCCACAAAGCACCTGAATGTAATCACACCTGTACTAATATTAGAGACATAATATATCCTTCCTCATTATTCTTCTCCATGATGATAAGATGAGTATTTGCTCACTAATTTCAAATTTTGTGTTAATAATTTAAAAAGATGGTTTTCTCTACTTATTCTGTCCCAATTGTAGTCTCTGAGGACCTTCCTCAGAGGCTGAGAGTAATTACACAAAGAAGATTGCTAAGGTTCAGTTCAGTGCACAGATGTATGTTCATTTGTTTGAATGTCTATTTCTCACTGGCTTTTGTGTGTGTGTGTGTCTATGTGTATATAACTTGTGTGTGTGTGTGTGTGTGTGTGTGTGTGTGTTTCTGTCCTGCTGACTCTCTGTTGTCTGTCTGTGGTAGTGAGCCAAATTTTGTCTGTGTGTCAATGTTTCTCACATATGTGTGTGTATATATATATGTGTGTGTGTGTGTATGTGTTTATGTGTGTGTTTGTGTGTGTGTTGTTGGTGTGGGTCTGTTTGTCTATCTATCTTTGGATATTGTCAGTATTTATTTGTCTTTGTGTCAATGTCTCCCTGGTAGGTCTGTGTATCTCTCTTCTCCCAGTTTGTATTTGTCTGTACATATCTCTGTATGTGTTCTCTGGGTTTCTGTACTCACATGTCTGTTTGGGTACATGTGTCTGTGCCTATATTATTTGTGAATCTCTGTATGGATGTGACTCTCTCTGTGTGCAGATATTTGTCTGTTTGTGTGTGTTGCACATGTATGTTTGCTGTCTACATGAATGTCTATGATTGTGTTTGTTAGTTTCCTTTCAGAGAACTAAAATTCTGCAAACATTAGAATGAATTAATTTATCATTTTGCTTTCATTGAGATTTTCCCCCAGGATACCTTCAATTAAATTGTCTTTCAGATGGAAACAGAATACATTTTCTCACAATAAGGAAGAACATACAGGCTACAGAATGGTGCCTGTCTTTTAGAGGTACTTCTTCCTGAGAAAGACCCACTGCACCAGTCCTGATGGAGACAAAATAAATATGAACTGAAAAAAAACACTGCAGAAAGAGTGTGACATCTTCCACATTAGAAATTCCCAACATGGCTGTGGACTTATGGTGAAGATAGTAAGTTTAAACCATATTTTTCACATGGTCAACAGCTCCAGTTGTCTCATGACTTGATAGAGGGGGCCACAGGAAGTAGACAGGTGGGCCTTAAATAACTGTACTGAATTCTATCACATAGCAGTAAATGCTGTGTGTTTAGTGGCTCCAATTATGCTTTCTGCTAACTTAATAAAATGAGATAAATTGTAACATAATTAACCTACTTCTAGCTTCCTATATTTATGTTACATCTTTTTATTGTTTGGATGTAACATTTTTATTTCTTTGTGGATTTTACATGCGCAATGCATACAGTATATTTAATTGTCTCAGAACCTGTTTTATTTTTTAGTAAGAATATAAAACTATTTTGAGCACTCATTGATATTATTTCCTGGAAAGCCAATGGGCATTTTAGTCTTTATGTGGGTTCCTGGAGAGTGTGTTTTGGGACCTATTTCTAACATGGACTTTGTTCTCTGCATTTGATCACTTCCTCCAGGAGCACTGCCTTGCTTGGCCACATGGATGAGAATATTCTCAGTAAGACTGTGATTTGATGTTCTGGGTAGGGTTGATATGGGGGAAGGAGGGCTCCCATTTTCTGGGAGGAAGTGAGAGTGTACAGTGGAAGAGGAGGGAGGGGGGACGAGCATCCTTGGGATGTAAACAAAATAAGCTGAAATAAAATTGAAAAATATCTCACCAAGAGAAAACTAAAAAATGAAGACAGGTGAAAAAGCTTGATGATCATGCATAAGTATTAGAAAATTCAAAGTATGACAAAGATAAAACAATACAGAAGATTTTAAAAACATACTAGACAAAAAGGTTAGGATTAAAAGATCAAATTTACAAACCATGGGCACAAGAGAAGAAGGACACCCTCAATTATCAACACCAAATCCAGCAAAAAGTAGTTGTAGTTTTTTAGTAAAATGTGTCGCCCTCAAGATAAAATAGTCATTTAAATACCAAACACTCAACATCAGGAAAGAAAGAACCATTGACAAATTTAACTTGAAAATTATCTTGTAACAAAGATATAAAATTGGAGTCCGCAGGACAGAAGACTGTGTTATAGAAAGGCTCTATCTGTATAACAACAGATTCCAGTATGGACATCCTTAAAGGAGGAGATTAACAGTGATATATCCCAAACATTTAGAGACATCACTGCCAACCACAGTAATGACACTCAGCAATGTTTTTGGTCATAATAAAAGAATACAGAATAAAATTCAATAATGAGCAGAAGGACAGGCATTAATAACCACTGAAAGAACACTATGTATGACTCTAGAGGATCTTCTTCACAAGATGAACAAAAGATATCACAGGAAAATACAAATAGCACTAACGTCCAGAGAAAAACAACTATTAGAAATGGGGAAGCCTCCTCCATTGATGATTTGTATAAAGTTGTACAACCACTTTGGAAATCAATCTGAAGCTTCCTCAGAAAATTAGGAATAGTGCTACCTGAAGATCCAGCAATACCATGCTTAGGCATATACCCAAAAGAGGGCCCACCATTCCATAAGGACAGTTGCTCAGCCATGTTCGTAGCAGCTTTATTCATAATAGCAAGAAGCTGGAAACAACATAGATGTTGCTCAACTGAAGAATGGATACAGAAACTATGGTATATTTACACAATGGAATGCTACTCAGCTATTAAGAACAAGGAAATCATGAAATTGGCAGGCAAATTGATGGAACTGGAGAGATCATCCTGAGTGAGGTAACCCAGAGCCAGAAAGACACATATGATATATACTCACTTATGAGTGGATTAGCCATATAATGTAGGATAATCATGCTAAAATCTGTGGCCATAAAGAAGCTAAACAACAAGTAGGACCCTTAGGAAGAATATTAACAAGAACTACAGGATAGACATCAGAAGTCCATGTATGTGGACCTATCTGCATTGCCCACGTGGCACGCCTGGTTTGGCTACCCAGAGGCTATTTAAGCTGTGGGCTGGCTTTCCCCAGGGTCCGAGGATTGTTCAAGGTTCCTGAATAAACTGCATTGAAAATAAATAAATAAATAAATAAATAAATAAATAAATAAAACAAAAAAAAAGAAAAGAAAAAGACAAGGAACAGGATAGGAGGCTTCCACAGAGGACCTCTGACTTTACCCACCAGAGTATCAAGGGAGATACTGAGACTTGTAGCCAAACTTTGTGTAGAATGCCAGAATCCTTATGGAAGAAGAGGATGATAGAAAGACCTGGAGGGGACAAGAATTCCAAACGGACAACAACAGAGCCAAATACCTGGGCTCAGGGGGACCTGCAAAGACTGATACTCCAACTAATCACCATGTGTAGAGAACACCTAGACCCTCTGTTCAAAACAAGCCCATTGGCTACTCAGCTTCCAGGTGGGCTTCCTTGTAAAGGGAAGAGGGCTGTCTCTGACATGAACTCAGTGGCTGGCTATTTGATCACTATCCCCACTGGGGAGTGTAGCCTTGCCAGGCCATCAAGAAAGATGATGCAGCCAGCCCTGTTGAAACCAGATAAGCCAGGGTCAGCTAGAAGAGAAGGAGGTCCTTCCCTATGAGGGGACTCGAGAAAGAGCATAGGTGGAGAAGAGGGAGGGTTGATGGGCTGGGAGGAGAAAAGGGAGAGGGATGCAGCAGATACAAAGTGAATAAATTGTAATAAATAAATATATACATAAAATTAAATTTTAAAAAAGAAAAGTAACATATATTGCAATAGCAACAAATAGACAATATTTACCAAATAATTTTCAATAATAATTTAATGCTAATGATCACATTCTCTAATAAAAATCCACATACAACAAGAATGGTTTAATAAAACAAAAGAAAACAAACATTCCTTTGTTACATCCATGGGGGAAAATGTTATTTGTAAACCTGCACAGAATCTTTTAATAAAAATGGAGGAGGAGAATCAGTGTAATAAAGTTGATTCAAAAAATAAAAAGAGAGAGAATGAAAGAACAACCAGTTTGATTGACATGGATGGAATAGTTTTTGACTAAACACCTATCAAGAGAACTCAACAACACAACAGAATGGTCAGTCTCTGCAGCCAAGTCTACTTATTCCAGGGTTGCAAACATGGCTCAGCAAAAGCAGATCACTTTAGTGAGATACTTCACATTAATACACTTTAGGATGGAATGACATCACTATCCAAAAACATGCATAACCTGCTTTTGAAGAAGTCATCATATATTAAGAATTTAAAAACAAAACTATCAAAACCTGACAGAGTAAAAGGAACATTAATTGACAGAATAAGATATTCAATGGCAACCAGAATGACAGCATTATACTAGTAGAAGGGATAATGATTTTTTTTTTTACTTAATGTTGTACCCAGCCACATTGCTGAAAATGTTGCTCAGCTGTAGAGGTTCTTTGTAGGGATTTTTGTGGTCTCTTATGTATACTGTCATATCATCTGTGAATACTTCAACGTCTTCCTTTACAATGTGTATCTCCTTGATCTCCTTTAGGTGTCTTCTTGCATAAATAAAACTTCAAGTACTATGTTGAATAGATTTCAAGAGAGGAGACAGGTGTGTCTTGTGCCTGGATTAGTGGAATTACATTAAAGCTCTCTCCATTTAATTTGATAATGGCTGTTGGCTTGCTGTATATTGCCTTTATTCTGCTTAGGTATGAACAGGATGGAATGACAGAAAATCATCCTGAAGGAGGTAACCCACACCCAGACAGACAGACATGATATATACTCCTTGTTAGTGGAATTTATCAGGACAGGATATACATACTTCAATGCACAGACCTAAAGGAGACTAGTAACAAGGAGGACCAAGGGAGGATGCTTAAACCTCACTCAGAAGGTGAAATAGAGTAGACAGCAGAAGGGGCCAAAGAGAGGAAAGAAGGTAGGAGAGAAAGCACAGAAAGAAATGAGGTGAAGATCAGACCTGAAGAGAGCACAAAGGGGGAGGTGGCTGGAGGAAGAAGAGAATGCGTGAGCTGGGGTCTCTCTGTGACGAGCTGGAGAACTAAGATAGGCTAGAATTCTGAGATGATGTAGGGGTGACCAACTGAGACTCCTAGTAACAGGGTCGTGGAGACTGAAGGGAAGTGTGCTGTATCCCAGATCTTTCCAAGACTTTAAACATGAAGGCATGTTGGATTTGTCAAAGGCTTGTTCAGCATCTAATGAGAGAATCATGTTTTTTTTCTAATATTTTGTATAAATGGTGGATTTCATTGATGGATTTTGTATATTAAACCATCTCTGAACCCCTGCAATGAGGCCTACTTGATCATGGTAGATGATACTTTTGATGGGTTCTTTGATTCAGGAAATAAGAGTATTTTTTTGGTTGTTTGTTTGTTTTATGTTTCTTTTTGGTTGTCTCTCTCTCTCTCTCTCTCTCTCTCTCTCTCTCTCTCTCTCTCTGCCTGCCTGCGTGTGTGTGTGTGTGTGTGTGTGTGTGTGTTCACATTGTTTCTCAATATTGCCTTGGCTATCCTGGACTTGCTTATCAGGCAAGGCTGGCTTAAAACTCAGTGCCTTTTGTCTGCCTCTGTCTCCCTGAGTGCTCAGATTACAGGCCTGTGCCACCAGGTCTAGCTTGGTTTCTGAGTAATTTATTGGGTATTTTTGCATCAATGGTCATAAGAGAAATTAGTCAAAAACACTCTTTCTCTTTTGAGTCTTTGTATGGTTTAAGTATCAGGTGACTGTGTCCTCACTGAATAAGTTTTGACAGTGTTCCTTCTGTTTCTAGTGTGTGGAATATCGTGAGGAGTATTGCCATTAGCTCTTCTTTGAATGTCTGATGGAATTCTGATTGAAAACCATCTAGACCTGGGCCCATTTTGCGAGACTTTAAATTTGCTTAAATATATGCTTTAAATAGATGCTTCTATTTCCTTAGGGGTTATGGGGTTACTTAAATGTTTTTTACCTGATTTTGAGTTAACTTTGGTAACTACACTATCTAGAAATCATCCATTTCATTTAGATTATGTGGAGTACAGGATTTTGAAATAAGACCTAATGAGTCTTTGGATTTCCTCAGTGTCTATCCCTCTTTTCTTTTGTGATTTTGTTAATTTGGATACTGTTTTTCTGCCTTTTAGTTAGTCTGGCTAAATTTTGGCAAGCTTTTTGATTTTATCAAAGAACTAGATCTTGGTTTCATTGATTCTTTGAATAGTTTTATTTGTTTCTAATTGATTGATTTCAGCCCTGAGTTTGATTGTTTCCAGGTATCTACTACTCTTTGGTGTATCTGTTTCTTTGGTTTTTTTTTCTAGGGTTTTTAAGTGAGCCATTAAGTTGCTTGAATGAGATGTCTCAAATTTCTTCCTGAATTAACTTAGAGCTATGAACTTTCCTCTTAGCACTGCTTTCATTGTGTCTCATAAGTTTGGGTATGAACAGGATGGAATTCATTTTCATTGAATTCTAGGAAGTCTTTAATTTCTTTCTTTATTTCTTCCCTGATACAGCTGTCATTTAGTAGCCAGTTGTTCAGTTTCCATGTGTGTATAGGCTTTTTGCTATTTCTCTGGTTGAGGTCCATCTTTAGTCCATGGTGATGTAATAGGATAAAAGGGATTATTTCAATCTCCTTGTATCTGTTGAGGCTTGCTTTGTGACCAACAACATGGACTATTTTGGAGAAGGTTCCATGAGGTGCTGAGAAGAAGGTAAATTCTTTTGTGTTTGGGTGTAAAGTTCTGTAAATGTCTGTTAGGTCCATTTGTTTCATGAACTCTGTCAGAGACATTGTTTCTTTATTTAATTTCTGTTTTGTTGACCTGTCCTTTGTTGAGAGTGGGGTGTTGAAGTCTCCCACTATTAATGTGTGGGGATCTATACGTGGTTTAAATTTTATCAATGCTTCTTTAACAAATGTGGGTGCTCTTGTATTTGGGGCATAGATGTTCAGGATTCTGATGTCTTCCTGGTGGAATATTCCTTTGATGAGTATGAAGTGTCCTTCCCCATCTCTTTTTATTAATTTTGGTTGAAAGACTATTTTATCAGATATTAGAATGGCTACTCCTGCTTGCTTCGTGGGTCCATTTGCTTGAAAAACCATCTTCCATCTCTTTACCTTCAGGTAATGTCTATCTTTGTGACTTAGGTGTGTTTCTTGTATGCAACAGATTGTTGGGTCTTGTTTACACATCCATTCTCTTAATCTATGTTTTTATTGGACAGTTGAGTCCATTGATGTTGAGAAAGATTAATAAGTAATAGCTCTTAGATCCTTTGATTATGATGTTGGCTATGGTAGTGCGTTTGTGTGCTTGGCTACTTTTTGTTTTTGCTATACAGAGGTTAATTATTTCTTGTGTTTTCTTGAAAGTAGTTAGTTTTCTTGGGTTTTATTTTTATTCTAGTGTCTTCAGTAATGCTGGATTTGTGTGTAGGTATTGTTAAAAATTGTTTTGTTGTTGAATATCTTGTTTTCTCCATCTATGAGGACTGAGAGTTTTGCTGGGTATAGTAGCCTGGGCTGACATCTGTGTTCTGTTACTGTCTGCATATCTGTCCAGGCCCTTCTGGCTTTTATAGTCTTTGCTGAGAAGTAGGCTGTGATTGGGATGGGTTTGCCGTTTGATGATACTTAGCCTTTCTATCTTGCAGCTTTTAGTATTTTTTCTTTGTTCTGTATAGTTACTGTTTTGATTATTGTGTGGTGGGAGGGTTTTCTTTTCTGCTCTAATTTATTATGTGTTCTGTAGGCCTCTTGTAATCTTATAGGATTCCCCTTTAAGTTGGGGACATTTTCTTCAATAATTTTTTCGAAAATATTTTCTGGGCCTGGGAGGAGGGAATTTTCTTGTTCCTCTATTCCTATTATTCTTAGGTTTTGTCTCTTCATGTTGTCTTGGATTTCTTGGATAATTTGTGTCAGGAATTTTTTAGTTTTACTTTCTTTGAAGCATACATTCATTTCTTCCATTGTATCATCCACACCTGGATACTTTCTTCCATCTCTTGTAGTCTGTTGGTTATGCTTACCTCTGTAGTTCCTGTTTTCTTTCCTAAGGTCTCCATCTCCGTGATTTCCTCCATTTGTGTTTTCTTTAATTTTTCCAATTCTATGTTTTGATCTTGAACCATTTTGTTGATTTCCTTCCCCTGTCTGGCTGTATTTTCCTGTTTTTCCTTTAATTACTGCACCTGTTTGTTTGAACATTCCTGTTTCTTTGATTTCTTTCAGTGATTTAATCTTTTCCTTTCTGAAAGCCACAAACTGTTGGCTGCATCTTTCTATGTTTTTTTTTACTGATGGCGATAATATGTTTTACTATATCTTCCTCTAATTCTTTATACATTTTATTTGCTTCCTCCATTAACCTCTTCATAAGCATTGATGTAAGGTCATCTTCTTGAATTTCACTTATGTTAGCGTCTCCAGAGCTACTTGCCCATGGATGACTGGGTTCTGGGGATGCCATATTGCTTTGCCTTTGTTGGTTGTGCTTTTACACTGGCCTCTACCCATCTGGCTGTCTCAGGTGTTGTCTGTTAATTTCTGGTGCCTGCTTGGTCCTGGGGTGGGGAGAATCCCCTTGGCAGGGTTCTGAAGGAGATCTCCTCAGCTTTTTGGGTATGGTCAAATGAATGGTGGTGCTTCTCAGGAATTGTCACAGTTCACCTCAGGCATATGGACCTGTGTGGTAACTATGGTGTTCCAGAAGGCTCTCCTCTCATCAAAAGAAGACCTGGAGATGGCTGCCGTGCTGCTGGGTTTCTTGCTCTGAATTTAGTGAGCTGCAGCTGCTGCTCTTAAGGTGTATTTGTTGGGTGCAGCTCTCTTGAAGAACCAGGGAATCCCGTAGTTTCATCAGTTTAGCTAGGGATAACTGGTCGCACCTTGGAGCAATACCTGAGGGCTGCTCTAATGGTTTTCAGGCTTTTGTAGTTCTGAGGTTGCAGCTGTGTGTCCCTGTGCCCTATTGGTAATCAATGGCAGGTGAGCAAAGCACTCATGCCTGCAGTAAAAGGCTAGATCCTAGAGCCTGTGTGAACCCAGAAAGTCTTCTGGATCTACATGTCCTGAGCATTAGACCTGATGATCCCCCCACTGTTGGGTTTCCTTATGACAGGGACACCCAGACTGTGCTTTGGGGACCAAACTTCTGTCTGGGATGGCGAGAAGAACATACAGGCACAAGCACATATGGCTCCACCTTGTGGTCAATTCGGTGCCTGAGCATCTGCCAACACTCCATAACTTTTCCTGAAAACTTTTCTGGGATAGGGGTGTCAGCTGAATGCTCTGAGATCAGACCTGCTCTTCCCCTCACTATGGGTTTCCACCTGACAGAGAAACTAAGTCTCTGATGCTCTGGGGCCCACAGTTCTATCTGGGGCAGTGAGTCAGGTGCACTGGCAGGACTCTGTCCTGGCACCTGTGTGCCCAACTTGGGGCTGGTTGCTGGGCACCCGCTCGATCCGGGTCTTTTCCAGGGATTGTTTGGGTGACCTAAGATGAGTCCCAATAGTTTCCTGCACTGTGGGCTTTTCTCTTGACAGGAAATCTCTGTCTCTGGTGTTGTGGGGCCCATAGTTCAGTCTGGGACAGTGATCAGAGCACCCCAGCTTGTGGCTCTGGGCTGTCGACCAAGTGCCTGGTGGAACAGGGACCTCTTCTGAGGTTAGCTTATTGAGTTGAAACTGTCTGAATCCCACCCTGTGGGGTATCCTCTCACCTGGGAAACACAATCATTGGTGTTTTAGGACCGAGAGTTCTGTCTGCTGGTCATTGTGCAGATACTACTGTGCTGCTGGTCAGACAGAGTGTCCTCCTGGCACCACCATCTTGGATCCAACCTAAAATTATTTTGTAACAAGTAAAATTGGAGTCAGGACAGAAGACCTTGTCATAGAAAGGCCCAATCTGTATAATAGAAGATTCCACTATGGACATCCTTAAAAGAGGAGACTAATAGTGTCATATTTTAAACCTTTAGAAACGTCACTACCAACCACAGTAATGATACCCAGCAACGTTATTGGTCATAATAGAAGGATACAGAATAAAGTTCAATAATGATCAGAAGTACAGGAATTCATAACCACTGAAAGAGCACTATGAAGGATGCTAGAGGATTCTCTTCACAAGATGAACAAAAGATATCATATGAACATACAGATAGCACTAAAGTGCAGAGGAAAAAAAACTATTAGAAAAGTATCAAATAATTCAATTACAACAAATACATAATATTTACCAAAAAAATTAATAAAAATATGTGGGGTTTGATGTGTGATTTAAGCTTTAGTAAAGTTTCTTTCCCAAATGTGGGTACCATTGCATTTGGGTCATAGATGATCAAAACTGAGGCATCATCCTGGTTGATTTTTTTCTTGAAATCATGGAGTGTCATTCTCCATCTCTTTTGATTAATTATGGTTGAAATTCTATTTTATTAGGTAGTAGAATGGGTACTCTTGCTTGCTTCCTGGGTCCTTTTGCTTGGAATACTTTTTCTAACTCTTTTCTTTGAGATAATGTCTTTCTTCTTTTTGCTGAGATCTGTTTCTTCTATGCAGCACTGTTTTCCCATTCTGTTAACCTGTGTCTTTTCATTGGGCAATTGAGTCTATTGGTGTTAATTTGTGTTATTTTGATGTTGGTGGTGGTGGTGGTGGTGGTGGTGTGTGTGTGTGTGTGTGTGTGTGTGTGTGTGTGTTATTTGTGGGTTTGTGTGCTTCCTTTCCTTTTTTTGCTGGCGTGGAGCTGTTTATTTCCTGTGTTTCCATCAATGTAGTAAACCTCCTTGGATTGGAGTTTTCCTTCTAGTACGTTCTGTATGGCTGGATTTGTGTTAGATGTTTCAATTTACTTCTGTTTTGAAATATCTTGTTTTCTTTTTAATTTTTATTTTGTTTTTATCAATTACAGTTTATTCACTTTGTATCCCAGCTATAGCCCTTTCTCCCAACCCCTCCCAATCCCAACCTCCCTCACTCTACTTCTACTATGCCCCTACCCCGCTCCAATGATAGGGGAGGTCCTCCTCTCCTTCCCTCTGACCCTACTCTATTATTTTCTCATCAGGACTGGCTTCATTGTCTTCCTCTGTAGACTGGTAAGTCTGCTCCCCCCTCAGGTGGAGGTGATCAAAGAGCCAGCCCATGAGTTCATGTCAGACATGGGCCCTGTTCCTATTACTGGGGAACCCTCTTGAACACTGGGCTACCATGAGCTACATCTGTGCAGGGGTAGTAAAGGTAATATACAGCAAGCCTATAGCCTATAGCCAACATCAAACTAAATGTAGAGAAACTTAAATCAATCACACTGAAATCAGGACAAGACAAGGCTGCCTCTCTCTCCATACCTCTTTAACATAGCACTTGAAGTCTTTGCTAGAGCATTAAGACAATTAAAGGATATCAAGCATATTCAGTTCGGAAAAGGAAGAGGTCAAAGTATGACTATTTGCAGATGATATGATAGTATACATGAGTGACCCAAAAATTCTACCAGGGAACTCCTACAGCTCAAAAACACCTTCAGCAAATTGACTGAATACAAAGCAACTCAAAAACAAAACAAAACAAAAAAAAAGAAAACAGTAGTCCTCCTGTATACAAAATACAAGATGGCTGAGAAGAAATTAGGGAAACAACACCCTTCACAATAGCCACAAAGGACATAGAGTACCTTGGTGTGACTAACCAAGCAAGTCAAACACTTGTATGAAAAACTGAAGAAAGGAATAGAAAATCGCCCATGCTCATGGCTAGGCAGGATTAACCTAGTAAAAATGGCCATCTTACCAAAAGCAATCTACAGATTCAATGTAGTTCCCATCAAATTACCAACACAATTCTTTACAGATCTGGAAAGAAAAATTCTCAACTTCATATGGAATAACAAGAAACGCAGAATCACTAAAACAATCCTCTACAATAAAAGATCTTCAGGAGGTATCTCCATCCCTGATCTCAAGCTGTACTATACAAATATTTGTTTTCTTTATCTGTGGTGGGTGAGAGTTTTTCCAGGTATAGTAATTTTCAGGTGTGATTCTGATAGTTCTGTTTTTTGCATCTTACTTGACCTTTTTCCCTTGATACTTTTAATATTCTTTCTTTGTTTAGTAGATTAAATATTTTGATCATTATGTGGTGGAATCATTTGATCTGATCGAATCTAAGTGCTGTTGTCCAAGCTTCTTGTTTATTTATAGCCATTTCTTCCTTCTTTGGACAAAAAGTTGCTATGATTTTGTTGAAAATATTTTTTGTTTCATAGACCTGGAATTTGTCATCTTCTTCTATTCCTGTTATTCTTAGGTTGGGACTTTTTTTTTGGATTTCATTGATTCTTCATATTCTTTCATTTACATAAATACTAGAAAAATTCACGTTTCTTCAGATGCTTACTCCCTCTGAAGGTAGAGGTACCATTTTTATTTTTTATTTTTTATTAATTAAACATTATTCATTTTTTATCCCCCAATAAACCCCTCCCAACTCCCCTCCTAATCCTACTTTGCCTCCCCCTTCTTCATGCATGCCCCTCCCCAAGTCCACTGATAGGGGAGGTCCCCCTCTCCTTCCTTCTGATCTTAGTCTATCAGATGTCATGAAGAGTGGCTGCATTGTCATCTTCTGTGGCCTGGTAAGAGTGCTTCCCCCTCAGGGGGAGGTGAACAAAGAGCAGACCAATCAGTTTACCTCAGAGGGAGTCCCTCTTCCCATTACTATTGAAACCACTTGCACACTGAACTGACATGGCCTATATCTGTGCAGGGGTTCTAGGTTATCTCCATGCATGGAACTTGGTTGGAGTATGAGTCTCCAGAAAGACCCCTGTGTTCAAATTTTCTGGTTCTGTTGCTCTGCTTGTGGAGTTCCTCTGCTCTCCAGATCTTACTATTTCCCTCTTCTTTCAGTGAGATTCAGTGCACTCTGCCCAACCGTTGTCCATAAATCTCAGCATCTGCTTTGATAGTCTGCAGGGCAGAGCCTTTCAGAGGCCCTCTGTGGCAGGTTTCTAGGTTGTTTCTTCTTTTCTTCTTCTTCTGGTATCCATCCTCATTTCCTTGCAGAATGGGGATTGAGCATTTTAGTCAGGGCACTCCCTCTTGATTAGTTTCTTTAGAGATACAGATTTTAGTAGGTTTATTCTATATTATATGTCTAAATGAGTAAGTATATACCCTGTGTGTCTTTCTGCTTCTGGGATAGCTCACTCAGGATGATCCTTTCCAGTTCCCACCATTTACCTGCAAATTTCATGATTTCCTTATTTTTCTTTTTTCTTTCTTTTTATTTATTTATTTATTTTTATTTTTTTATTTTTTATTTTTTGCAAATGGAACATACTTTATTCACTCTAGGTGAAGATGCACACCTTTCGATTCAAGAACATATTTATAGAAAATCACACAAAAGTACCATTTGGCCAGAAATGCTTATGTAATAGATTATATTATTCATGGTTCCCAAGATATATACTATTTGCCATTTTTACATGACTTATTTCAGATGTCCCCACTAGTACCATGATGTCTAAATCTTTCTATGGTCATCACAGCCAGACTTCTATTCCCTTCAATCAGTTCTGCCTACCTCCTACTGATGACAAAAGATATTAGGGACTGTCTTTTGTAATTGCAAGTGCTAGTACAGGATAAAAAAGAAGATATCAGGGTACTACTAACACCAAACCCATCTAATAGAAACAATAATTTAAATGAATAGGGAATGGTTAGAGAGAACCTACAAGCATTAGTTGTAAATGCTGAGGCTTAGAAAGTTGCATGGTTTATCTAAGGCCACACAAGTAATTGAAGGACTTACGGTACGAATGTGCCAATAACTTCATAATGGGTTGCTTGTCTCTTCTTATGCTGTTGTTCCAACTATTTTCTCATATAAAATTATGAAATGTGAAAGAGAAATAACTGTACCTCAAAAGAGTGTATACAAAAATATAAAAGATAAAAAATATCAATTTTCTGTTGTATGTGCAGTTGATGTTATATAAAATTTACAGTTTTGATATACTATTCAATGTAAAGTAGTGTAGTCATAAAAACTTGATCTTGGTAGCGAGGAAATGCAGACCCTGGTTTGAGAGTAATTTTTGTGAAAGGGAGTTTTCTAGCACATGGGCAAAGCTGTCAAAGAAGGCAAGATCTCCAAGTAAACATATCTTGCTGATGTCTAGCTGCCTGCAACCACCCTTCAAAGGAGACGGGGGTCATTAAAGGAAGCTGAGAATTAACAACATAAAAAAATGTCAAATTATCACTCTCCTTAATAGTAATGACCATGTACAATGCTTGTGCATGTAATGGTTTTCAAAATTCTTTTGACTACTCTGAAAGTGAGAATGCTATTTTGATCTTTTTCTAGTAAGACTGAGAAAAAAGGGAATGTACAATCAACAGAACCTTTCTTGGTCTCTGCAAACTGGGGTGATTCTCTGGTAGGGATGCTTTGGCACATATGGGTCTAGGTTTTAGAGCAGAGATGGGCATATCTATGCTTAGAATCTAGCCAACTAGGACTACATACTTGAATACTTAGCATTTCTTCCTTCCTTCCTACCCAAGCAAAAATCTATACCCAAGTTGATATTAGTGACCCAAAATACTGACTTTCCCAATCAAGTTGACTAGAAGATGTTAAAGGTAGGTTATGATAGAGAAGAAACATGAATATTCTATGTAATTTTCTGGTTATTGAGAACCAGGATTCTTTCCCCAAGCCTCAGGCTATACAAAAGGTAGAATAGCTCTGTGATGACCAGTTTCAAGTGTCAACTTGCCACAATGTAGACACTATCCAAATCAACAAAATCAGAAATGAAAAGGGAGACATAACAACAGACAGTGAGGAAATCCAAACAATCATTAGGTCTTACTTCAAAAGACTATACACAACAAAATTTGAAAATTTGAATGAAGTTAACAATTTTCTCTTTTTTTAAATTTTTCATCAATTACACTTTATTCATTCTGCATCCCCCCATAAGCCCCTCCCTCCTCCCCTCCCAATCCCACCCTCCCTCCTCCCTCTGCTTGCATTCCACTCCCCAAGTCCACTGATAGGGGAGGTTCTCCTCTCCTTTCTGATCTTAGTCTATCAGTTCACATCAAAAGTGGCTGCATTGTCCTCTACTGTGGCCTGGTAAGGCTGCTCCCCCCCAGAGGGAGGTGATTAAAGAGCAAGCCAATCAGATTATGTCAGAGGCAGTCCCTCTTCACATTACTATGTAACCCAATTGGACTCTGAACTGCCCTGGGCTACATCTGTGCAGGGGTTCTGGGTTATCTCCATGAATAGTCCTTGGTTGGAGTATGAGTCTCTGGGAAGTTCCCTGTGTTCAAATTTTCTTGTTCTGTTGCTCTCCTTATGGTGACCCTGTCCTCTACAGCTCTTACTATTTCCCAGTTCTTACATAAAATTCCATTCACTCTGCCCAACAGTTGCCCATCAGGCTCAGCATCTGCTTTGATAGTCTGTAGGGCAGAGGCTTTCAGAGGCCCTCTGTGGTAGGTTCCTAGGTTGTTTCCTGTTTTCTTCTTCTGATGTCCATCCTCTTTGCCTTTCCGGATGGGGATTGGACATTTTAGTTAGGGTCCTCTCTCTTGCTTAGTTTCTTTAGATGCACAGGTTTTAGTGGGTTTGTCCTATGTTGTATGTCTATATGAGTGAGTATATACCGTGTGTGTCTTTTTGCTTCTGGGACAACTCACTCAGGATGATCATTTCCAGATCCCACCATTTACCTGCAAATTTCATGATTTCCTTATTTTTCATTGCTGAGTAATATTCCATTGTGTAGATGTACCACAATTTCTGCATCCATTCTTCAGTTGAGGGGCATCTGGGTTGTTTCCAGCTTCTGGCTATTACAAATAAAGCTGCTACAAACATGGTTGAGCAAATGTCTGTTTTGTGTACTTGAACCTCTTGGATATATGCCCAGGAGTGGTATGGCTGGATCTTGAGGAAGCGCTATTCCTAGTTGTCTGAGAAAACGCCAGATTGATTTCCAGAGTGGTTGTACCAGTTTACATTTCCACCAGCAGTGTAGGAGGGTTCCCCTTTCTCCACAACCTCTCCAGCATGTGTTGTCACTTGAGTTTTTTATCTTGGCCATTCTCATGGGTGTAAGGTGAAATCTCAGGGTTGTTTTGATTTGCATTTCCCTAATGGCTAGTGAGGTTGAGCATTTCTTTAAGTGCTTCTCTGCTATTCGGTATTCCTCTACAGAGAATTCTCTGTTTAGCTCTGTTCCCCATTTTTTTAAGTGGATTACTTGGTTTGCTGCTTTTCAGCTTCTTTAGTTCTTTATATATACTGGATATGAGTCCTCTGTCAGATAAAGGGTTGGTGAAGATTCTTTCCCAATCTGTAGGCAGTCACTTTGTTTTGATGAAGGTTGTCCTTTGCTTTACAGAAGCTTTTCAGTTTCATGAAGTCCCATTTATTGATTGTTGCTCTTAGAGCCTGTGCTGTTGGTATTCTGTTCAGGAAGTTTTCTCCTGTACCAATGAGTTCTAGGGTATTTTCCCACTTTTTTTTTCAAGCCGATTTAATGTGTCTTTTTTTTTATGTTGAGGTCTTTGATCCACTTGGACTTCAGTTTTGTGCAGGGTGATAAGTATGGATCTATTTTCATTTTTCTACATGTAGACATCCAGTTGGACCAGCACCATTTGTCGAAGATGCTATCTTTTTTCCACTGTATGGTTTTGGCGTCTTTGTCAAAGATCAGGTGTCCATAAGTGTGTGGGTTTATTTCTGGGTCTTCTGTTTGGTTCCATTGATCCACCATTCTGTTTCTATGCCAGTACCATGCAGTTTTTAAAACTGTTGCTCTATAGTACAACTTAAGATCAGGGATGGAGATACCTCCAGAAGATCTTTTATTGTAGAGGATTGTTTTAGCAATTCTGGGTTTCTTGTTATTCCATATGAAGTTGAGAATTTTTCTTTCCAGGTCTGTAAAGAATTGTGTTGGTAATTTAATGGGCATTGCATTGAATCTGTAGATTGCTTTTGGTAAGATGACCATTTTTACTATGTTAATCTTGCTAAGCCATGATCATGGGAGATCTTTCCATCTCTCATATCTTCTAATTCTTTCTTCAGAGATTTGAAATTTTTTTCATACAAGTATTTGACTTCCTTGGTTAGGGTTATGCTGAGGTACCTTATGTCCTTTGTGGCTATTGTGAAGGGTGTTGTTTCCCTAATTTCTTTCTCAGCCCTTTTGTCTTTTGTATACAGGGGGGCTACTGATTTTTTTGAGTTAATTTTGTATGCGGCCACTTTGCTGAAGGTGTTTATCAGCTGTAGGAGTTCCCTGGTAGAGTTTTGGGGGTCACTCACGTATACTGTCATATCATCTGCAAATAGTGATAATTTGACTTCTTCCTTTCCAATTTCTATCCCCTTGATCTCCTTCAACTGTCTTATTGCTCTAGCAAGGACTTCCAGAACTATGTTGAAGAGATATGGAGAGAGTGGGCAGCCTTCTCTTGTCCCTGATTTCAGTGGGATTGCTTCAAGTTTCTCTCCGTTCAGTTTGATGTTGGCTATAAGCTTGCTGTATATCGCCTTTACTATGTTTAGATATGTGCCTTGTATCCCTGATCTTTCCAATACTTTGAACATGAATGGATGTTGGATTTTGTCAAAGGCTTTTTCAGCATCTAGGGAGATTATCATGTGGTTTTTTTTCTTTCAGTTTGTTAATATGGTGGACCACATTGATGGATTTCCGTATATTGAACCACCCCTGCATACCTGGGATGGAGCCTACTTGGTCATAGTGGATAATATCTTTGATGTGTTCTTGTATTCGGTTTGCAAGTATTTTATTAAGTATTTTTGCATCAATGTTCATAAGGGAGATTGGCCGGAAATTCTCTTTCTTTGTTGAGTCTTTGTGAGGTTTAGGTACCAAGGTGACTGTGGCTTCATAGAATGAATTTGGTGATATTCCTTCTGTTTCTATTTTGTGGAAGAGTTTGAAGAGAATTGGTGTTAGCTCTTCTTTGAAGGTCTGGTAGAATTCTGCGCTGAAGCCATCTGGTCCTGGGCTTTTTTTGGATGGGAGACTTTTGATGACCGCTTCTATTTCTTTGGGGGATATAGGACTATTTAGTTGATTTAGCTGGTCCTGATTCACCTTTGGTAAGTCAAATCGATCAAGAAAATTGTCCATTTCATTTAGATTTTCAAATTTTGTGGCATATAGACTTTTGAAGTAAGTCCTAATGATTGTTTAGATTTCCTCAGTGTCTGTAGTTATATCCCCCTTTTCATTTCTGATTTTGTTGATTTGGGTGGTGTCTCTCTGCCTTTTAGTTATCTTGGCTAAGGTTTTGTCGATCTTGTTGATTTTCTCAAAGAACCAGCTCTTGGTTTCATTGATTCTTTGAATTGTTTTATTTGTTTCCAATTGATTGATTTCAGCCCTGAGTTTGATTATTTCCAGCCACGTACTTCTTGGTGTGTCTGCTTCTTCTTTTTCTAGGGTTTTTAAGTGAGCCATTAGGGTGCTTGAATGAGCTGTCTCGAATTTCTTCTTGAAGGCACTTAGTGCTATGAACTTTCCTCTTAGCACTGCTTTCATTGTGTCCCACAAGTTTGGGTATGTTGTGTCTTCATTTTCATTGATTTCTAGAAAGACTTTAATTTCTTTCTTATTTCTTCTCTGACCCAGCTGTCATTTAGTAACAAGTTGTTCAGTTTCCATGTGTGTGTAGGCTTTCTGTTATTTCTGTTATTGTTGAGGTCCAGCTTTATTCCATGGTGATCAGACAGGATACACGGGATTATTTCAATATTCTTGTATTTGTTGAGGCTTGCTTTGTGACCCACTATATGGTCTATTTTGGAGAAGGTTCCATGAGGTGCTGAGAAGAAGGTAAATTCTTTTGTGTTTGGGTGTAAAGTTCTGTAAATGTCTGTTAGGTCCATTTGATTCATGACCTCTGTCAGAGACATTGTTTCTTTGTTTAATTTCTGTTTTGTTGACCTGTCCTTTGTAGAGAGTGGGGTGTTGAAGTCTCCAACTATTAATGTGTGGGGATCTATATGTGCTTTAAATTTTATCAATGTTTCTTTCACAAATGTGGGTGCCCTTGTATTTGGGGCAGAGATGTTCAGGATTGTGATGTCTTCCTGGTGGAATTTTCTCTTGATGAGTATGAAGTGTCCTTCCCCATCTCTTTTGATTAATTTTGGTTGAAAGTCTATTTTATCAGATATTAGAATGGTTACTCCTGCTTGTTTTTTGGGTCCGTTTGCTTTGAAAGTCGTCTTCCAACCCTTTACCCTCAGGTAATATCTATATTTGTTTCTTACGTGTGTTTCTTGTATGCAACAGATTGCTGGCTTTTGTTTACGTATCCATTCTGTTAATCTGTGTCTTTTTATTGGAGAGTTGAGTCCATTGATGATGAGAGAGATTAATGACCAGTGGCTGTTAGATCCCTTGATTTTGATGTTGGCTGTGGTCGTCAGGTTGTGTGCTTGGTTGCTTTTTGTTTTACTGAAGTGAGGTTGTTTATTTCCTGTGTTTTCATGAATGTAGCTAGTTTTCCTGGGTTGTATTTTCCCTTCTAGTGTCTTCTGTAATGCTGGATTTGTTTGTAGGTATTGTTGAAATTTGTTTTTGTCATTGAATATCTTGTTTTCTCCATCTATGAGGACTGAGAGTTTTGCAGGGTATAGTAGCCTGGGCTGACATCTGTGTTCTCTTAGGGTCTGCATGATATCCGTCCAGGCCCTTCTGGCTTTCATAGTTTCTGTTGAAAAGTCAGGTGTGATTCTAATGGGTTTGCCTTTATATGTTACTTGGCCTTTTTCCCTTGCAGCTTTTAGTATTTTTTCTTTGTTCTCTATACTTACTGTTTTGATTATTATGTGGCGGGAGGATTTTCTTTTCTGGTCAAATTTGTTCGGTGTTCTGTAGGCCTCATGTATTCTAATTGGCCTCTCCTTTAGCTTGGGGAAATTCTCTTCAATGATTTTGTTGAAAATATTTTCTGGGCCTTGGAGAAGGGAGTCTTCTTTTTCCTCTATACCTATTATTCTTAGGTTTTGTCTTTTCATATTGTCTTGCATTTCTTGGATGGTCTGTGTCTGGAATTTTTCAGATTTAACATTTTCTTTGACAGATACATAGATTTCTTCCATTGTATCTTCTACACCTAAGATTCTTTCTTCCATCTCTTGTAGTCTGTTGGTTATGCTTACCTCTGTAGTTCCTGTTTTCTTCCCTAGATTCTTCCTTTCCATTATTTCTTCCATTTGTGTTTTCTTTAATTTTTCCAATTTTATTTTCAGGTCTTGAGTTGTTTTGTTTACTTCCTTCACCTGTCTGATTGTACTTTCCTGTTTTTCTTTTAGTTCCTTCAACTCTGTTTCTTTTATTTCATTCAGTGCTTTAAGCATTTCCTTTCTAAAGGCCATAAACTGTTTGGCTGCAGCTTCCTCTATTTCTTTACGGATGGCAATATTCTGTTTGAGTTTATCTTCCTCTATGTCTTTACGTATCTTATTTGTTTTCTCTGTTATCATCTTCATGAGCATAGTTGTTAGGTCATCTTCTTGGATTTCAGTTATGGTGGGGTGTTCAGGGCTACTTGCCCCTGGGTAACTGGGTTCTGGAGATGTCATATTGCTCTTTCTTTTGTTGTTTGAGCTTTTACACTGGCCACTACCCATTGTGCTATCTTAGGTGTTTGGGGTTATTTTCTGGTGGTTCCTGGGGATCCTGTGGTGGAGAGAATCCCCTTTGCAGAAAGCTGGTTTTTCCTGAAGAATGGCTTCTCAGCTTTTTGGGTGTAGTCCCTGGATGGCTGGTGTTTTTTCAGGAGTTGCTCACCTCAGGGATATAGACCTGAGTGGTAACTGTGGTCTTTGTTAGTCGAGAGGGTTCTCCTCTCACCCAGGGAAGTCCTGAGGGCAGCTGCCCTGTTTCTGAGTTTCTTGTTGTTGATCAGCTGCTGTGACCCAGTTGGACATCAGGCGCCCAGCAACTGTTTGTGCCTGTGTCTGGAGCACAGCTGAGTGCTGGCGCCGCAGCCCCACTAGTCTGCTAGACTTTTTCTTGGGAAGGATTGGGTGATTTAGGTCAGTACAGTTTCCTTCCTTCCCTGTGGATTCTCTGGAAACATGGACTCCCAGTGTCTTCTTTTGCCCTGGTGCACACTGCTCAGTGTCCGCCAGCTGGCTGGCCGCAGAAACTGCCTGTGCCTGGAGCACAGCTGTGTGATTGCGGCTCAGTCTCTGCCAGCTGTCTGGTGCGCAGAAACTGCCTGTGTCTGCCTTTACGGCTTTTGGGAGCCTGGGTGCCTCCCTAAGCTGGGTAATTTTCCGGGGACCTTTTCAGGTTGGGGGTGTCGGCTGAGTGCTCTGAGATCCGACCCGCTGTTTCCCTCCCTGTGTGTTTGCACAGGACAGTGGAACTCATTTGCTGGTGCCCTGGTGCCCACAGTTCTATCTCAGGTGGCGAATCAGGCACGCAGGGAGGCAGGGCTCGGTGCCGGAAACTGGGTCCCCGGCTCTGGTTCTGGGCTGGGTCCTGGGGTGCCCGTAGAACCCGAGTCTTTTCCAGGGGATGTCTGGGTGACCTAAGGCCGGTCCCAGTCGTTTCCTGTACCCTGTGGTTATCTCTCGACTGAAAATTCCAGTCTCTGATAGTGTGGGGTGTACGTTTCAGTCTGGGACCATGACAAGAGACACTGGCTTGTGGCTCTGGGCTGGGGCTGGGGCTGGCGGCCGGCAGCCAAGCGTCTGGCGGAACTGGGATCTCTTCCGCGGTTTAGCCGGGTGAGTTAAAAGCTGATTGAATCCCCCACCCTGGGGTATCCTCTCACCTGGGAAACACAATGACTGTGTTTTATGGCTGCGAGTTCTGATTACTGGTCACTGTGCTGATCCTGCTGCTGCTGCTCAGAATGAGAGTCCCCCCCGGCGCCGCATTCTTGCCCCTCCCCTCAACAATTTTCCTATTTATTTTTATTATTAGTTACATTTTATGAACTCTGTATCCCAGCTGTATCTGCTTCCTCACTCCCTCCCAAACCCTCCCTTCCTCCCTCATCTCCTCTGTACCCCTTTCCAAGTCCACTGATTGGGGAGGACCTCCTCCCCTTTCATCTGACCCTGTTTCATCAGGTATCTTCAGAACTGGCTGCAAACTCCTCCTCTGTGGCCTAGCAGGACTGCTCCTCTCTTGGGGGTGGGGAGGTCAAAGAGCCTACCATTGAGTTCCTGTCAGAAATAGTCCCTGTTCCCCTTACTATGGGAAACCAGTTGGTTACTGAGCTACCACGGGCTTCATCCGCACAGAGGTTCTAGGTTATATGCATACATGGTCCTTGGTTGAGTATCAGTCTCAGAAAAGACCCCTGTACCCAGATATATTTGGTCCTTGTGGAACTCCTATCCTTTCCACATCATACTAACTCCCATTCTTTCATATGTTTCCCTGCACTCTGCTGAAGGTTTGGTTATGAGTCTTAGTATATGCTTTGATACACTGCTAGGTAGAGTCTCTCAGGGGCCCTCTGTGGTAGGCTCCTGTCCTGTTACTTGTTTTCTCCTATGTCCAATGCACCTCCCATTTGTCTTTTTAAATGAGGATTGATCATCTTACCCCGGGTCCTTTTTCTTGTTTATCTTTTTTAGGTGTATAGATTACATTATGTTTATCATATGTTATAGGACTATATGAGTGAGTATATACCATGTGTGTCTTTTTCATTCTGGGAAACTCACTCAGAGAACTTCAGAGCTATCTCTCTTATGAATATTGATGCAAAAATACTCAATAAAATACTTGCAAACCAAATCCAAAAACACATCAAAGATATCATCCACCATGACCAAGTAGGCTTCATCCCAGGCATGCAAGGGTGGTTCAGCATAAGGAAATCCATCAATGTAATCCACTACATAAACAAACTGAAGGAGAAAAACAACATGATCATGTCCTTAGATGCCTAAAAAGCATTTGACAAGTCCAACACCCATTCATGTTTAAAGTCTTGGAGAGATCAGGGATACAAGGCACATACTTAAACATAGTAAAGGCAATATACAGCAAGCCTACAGCCAACGTCAAACTGAAAGGAGAGAAACTAACAGAGTTTCAATCTCACTGAAATCAGGGACAAGACAAGGCTGCCCGTTCTCTCCATATCTCTTCAACATAGTATTAGAAGTCTTAGCCAAAGAAATAAGGCAACTAAAGGAGATCAAGGGGATACAAATTGGAAAGGAAGAGGTCAAAGTGTCACTATTCTCAGATGATATGATAGTATACATGAGTGACCCCAAAAATTCAACCAGAGAGCTCCTTCAGCAGATAAACACCTTCAGCAAAGTAGCAGGATACAAAATCAACTCAAAAAAAATCAGAAGCCCTCCTGTACACAAAAGACAAAAGGGCTGAGAAAGAAATTAGAGAAACAACTCCCTTCACAATAGCCACTAATAACATAAAGTACCTTGCAGTGACATTAACCAAACAAGTGAAAGATCTGTTTGAGAAAAACTTCAAGTCTCTGAAGAAAGAAATTGAAGAAGATCTCAGAAGATGGAAAGATCTCCCATGCTCATGGATTAGTAGGATTAACATTGTGAAAACGGCCAACCTGTCAAAAGCAATCTACAGATTCCATGCAATTCCCATCAAAATAACAACTCAATTCTTTACAGACCTTGAAAAAAAGATTCTCAGCTTCATATGGAGAAACAAAAACCCAGAATCTACAAAACGATCCTGTACAATAACAGATCATCTGGAGGTATCTCCATCCCTGATCTCAAGCTGTACTACAGAGCAACAGTAATAAAAACTGCATGATATTCCATAGAAACAGAAAGGAGGATCAATGGAACCAAATAGAAGACCCAGAAATAAACCCCCACACACCTATGAATACTCGATATTTGACAAAGAAGCCAAATCCATTCAATGGAATAAAGACAGCATCTTCAACAAATGGTGCTGGATCAACTGGATGTCTACATGCAGAAAAATGAAAATAGATCCATACTTATCACCCTGCACAAAACTAAAGTCAAAGTGGATCAAGGACCTCGAAATAAAACCAGATACTCTAAATCAATTGGAAAAAAAAAGTGGGGAACAGCCTAGAACTCATTGGCACAGGAGAAAACTTCCTGAACAGAACACCAACAGCACAGGCTCTAAGAGCAACAATGAATAAATGGGACCTCATGAAACTGAAAAGCTTCTGTAAAGTAAAGGAATCTGTCATCAAAACAAAACGACTGCCTACAGATTGGGAAAGAATCTTCAATAACCCTTTATCTGACAAAGGACTAATATCCAGTATATACAAAGAACTAAAGAAGCTGAAAAGCAGCAAACCAAGTAATCCAATTAAAAAATGGGGAACAGAGCTAAACAGAGAATTCTCGACAGAGGAATATCGAATGGCAGAGAAACACCATTAGCTCATCCTCATTAGCCATTAGGGAAATGCAAATCAAAACGACCCTGAGATATCACCTTACACCCATCAGAATGGCCAAGATGAAAAACTAAAGTGACAACACATGCTGGAGAGGTTGTGGAGAAAGGGGAACCCTCCTCCACTGCTGGTGGGAATGTAAACTGGTACAACCGCTCTGGAAAGCTATCTGGCACTTTCTAAGACAATTAGGAATAGTGCTTCCTCAAGACCCAGCTATACCACTGCTAGGTATATACCCAAAGTTTGCTCAAGTACACAAAAGGTATACTTGCTCAACCATGTTTATAGCAGCTTTGTTTGTAATAGCCAGAAGCTGGAAACAACCCAGATGTCCCTCAACGGAAGAACGGGTACAGAAATTGTGGTATTTCTACACTGTTGGTATAATGTTCTTTTAAAATGTATATGCCTTACACTTGTTAATTCAAATGCTGATTTCCCCACCCCCAACTCTCTGGTTTCAATCTGGATATTGCATTTTGATACTCACTATAAGCATCCTGTCTCAACTCTTGTGTAAACAGAACACAAATAAAGCAACTAGATACAATGTTGTGCAATGGGAGGAGCCAGAGGACAGGAAAGAGGGGAGGAGCTAGAGAACAGGGAGGGGCAAGAAGGAGGAGAAGCTCGAGGAGAGGGGGCACAAGGAGAGCAGAGCGGGAGGAGAGCTTGGAGGACTTGGAGCATGAACCAGACCTAAGATTTCACCAAAAGCAAGTATAATGGGAAATCTAAATGTTAGGAAATTGAGGGCATGGAGGTTTAGGAGGGAGTAAATATTGCCCAGCATTGTGTTCTAAGTTAACTAAAAACCCAGTCTCTGTGTGGTGATTTGGTTTTACAGCTGCTGAGGATTAACAGCAGCGATACCAGAAGTTAAACCCATAGTAAATATTAATAACTTTTTACAACACTACACAATGGAATACTACTCAGCAATCAAAAAGGAGGAAATCATGAAATTTGCAGGCAAATGGTGGGATCTAGAAAAGATAATTCTGAGTGAAATATCCCAGAAGGAGAAAGACAAACACGGTATATACTCACTTATATAGACCTATAAGATATGATAAACATAATGAAATCTATATACCTAAAAAAGATAATCAAGTGAGCAGACATGGGGTAAGATGATCAATCCTCGTTTAGAAAGACAGATGGGATGTGCATTGAACATATGACAGGAGTCTACTGAGTGCATCTGAAAGACTCTAACTAGCAGTGTTTTCAAAGCAAAGACTCATGACCAAACCTTTGGCAGAGTACAGGGAATCATAAGAAAGAAGGGGAGTTAGTCTGATGGGGAAAGGATAGGAGCTCCACAAGGACCAAATATATCTGGGCACAGGGTCTTTTCTGAGACTGACATTCAACCAAGGACCATGTATGGATATAACTTAGAACCTCTTCTCAGATGTAGCCTGTGGTAGCTCAGTAACCAATTGGTTTCCCAAAGAGAGGGGAACAGGACTATTTCTAACAGGAATTCAATGACTGGCTCTTTGGTCTCCCCACCCCCCAAGGGAGGAGCAGTCCTGTTAGGCCACAGAGGAGGGCTTTGCAGCCAGTCCTGAAGATACCTGATAAAACAGGATCAGATGAATGGGGAGGAGGTCCCCCCATCAGTGGACTTGGAAAGGGGCACGGTGGAGATGAGGGAGGGAGGGAGGGACTGGGAGGGAATAGGGAGCGGGACACGGCTGGGATACAGAGTTAATAAAATGTAACTGATAAGAAAAAAATAAAATTCAAAAAAAGGAAAAAAAGTGTTTGAATTGCTTGGTTAGGGTTACACCAAGGTACTTTATGTCCTTTGTGGCTATTGTGAACGGTGTTGTTTCCCTAATTCCTTTTTCGGGCCTTTTGTCCTTTGTATACCAGAAGGCTACTAATATTTTTGAGTTAATTTTGTATCCAGCCACTTTGCTAAAGGTGTTAATTACCTGTAGGAGTTCACTGATAGAGTTTTTGGGTTCACTCAGGTATACTATCATATCATCTGCAAAGAGTGATACTTTGACTTCTTCTTTTCCAATTTGTATCCCCTTAATCTGCTTCAATTGTCTTACTACTCTAGCTAGGACTTCAAGAACAATGTTGAAAAGATATGGAGAGAGTTGACAGCCTTGCCTTGTCCTTGATTTCAGTGGTAATGATTTAAGTTTCTCTCCATTGAGTTTGATGTTGGCTATAGGCTTGCTGTATATCGCCTTTACTATGTTCAGGTATGTGCCTTGTATCCCTGATCTCTCCAATACTTTAAACATGAATGGATGTTGGATTTTGTCAAATGCCTTTTCAGCATCTAATGAGATGATCATGTTGTTTTTCTCCTTCAGTTTGTTTATGTGGTGGATCACAGTGATGGATTTCCATATACTGAACCACCCCTGCATGCCTGGGATGAAGCCTACTTGGTCTTAGTGGATGATGTCTTTGATGTGTTCTTGGATTCAGTTTGCAAGTATTTTGATGAATATTTTTGCATCAATGTTTATAAGTGAGATTGGCCTGAAATTTTCTTTCTCTGTTGGATCTATGTGGTATTTGGGTACCAACGTGACTGTGGCTTCATAGAATGAGTTTTGTAGTGTTCCTTCTGTTTCTATTTTGTGGAATAGTTTGAAGAGAACTGGAGTTAGCTCTTCTTTGAAGGCTTGGTAGAACTCTGTGCTGAAACCATCTGGTTCTGGGCTTTTTTTGAATGGGAGACTTTTAATGACTGCTTCTATTTCCTTAAGGGATATAGGATTATTTAATTGATTTACCTGGTCTTGATTCAGCTTTAGTAAGTGGGATTGATCAAGAAAATTGTCCATTTCATTTAGATTTTCAAATTTTGTGGCATATAGACTTTTGAAGTAAGTCCTAATGATTGTTTGGATTTCCTCAGTGTCTGTAGTTATGTGCCCCTTTTCATTTCTGATTTTATTGATTTGGATGGTTTCTCTCTGGCTTTTAGTTAGCTTGGCTAAAAGTTTGTCTATCTTGTGGATTTTCTCAATGAACCAGCTCTTGGTTTCATTGATTCTTTGAATTGTTTTATTTGTTTCTAATTGATTGATTTCAACTCTGAGTTTCATTATTTACAGCCGTCTACGCCTTTTTTTTTTGGTGTGTCTCCTTCTTCTTTTTCTAGGGTTTTCAGGTGAACCATTAAGTTGTTTGAAAGAGATGTATCGAATTTCTTCTTGAAAGCACCTAGTACTATGAACTTTCTTCTTAGCACTGCTTTCATTGTGTCCCACAAGTTTGGGTATGTTGTGCCTTCATTTTCATTGAATTCTAGGAAGAATTTAATTTCTTTCTTTATTTCTTCTTTGACCTGTCATTTAGTAGCAAGTTGTTCAGTTTCCATATGTTTGTAGGCTTTTTGTTCTTTCTGTTGTTGTTGAGGGCCAGCTTTATCCCATGGTGAACAGATAGGATACAAGGGTTTATTTCAATCTTCCTTTATTCGATAAGGCTTGCTTTGTGAATAACCAGAAGGTCTATTTTGGAGAAGGTTCCATGAGGTGATGAGAAGAAGGTGAATTCTTTTGTGTTTGGATGTAAGGTTCTGTAAATGTCTGTTAGGTCCATTTGATTCATGACCTTTGTCAGAGAAATTGTTTCTTTGTTTAATTTTTGTTTTGATGACCTGTCCTTTGTTGAGAGTGGGGTGTTGAAGTCTCTCACTCTTAATGTGTGGGGATCTATGTGCGGTTTAAGTTTTATCAATGTTTCTTTTACAAATGTGGTGCCCTTGTATTTGGGGCATAGATATTCAGGATTGTGATATCTTCCTGGAGGAATTTTCCCTTAATGAATACGAAGTGTCCTTGTTCATCTCTTTTGATTAATTTTGGTTGAAGTCTATTTTATCAGATATTAAAATGGCAACTCCTGCTTGCTTTTGGGTTCCATTAGCTTGGAAAGCTGTCTTCCATCCCTTTACCCTCAGGTAATGTCTATCTTGGTGGCTTAGGTGTGTATCTAGTATGCTACAGAATACTGGGTTTTGTTTACCCATCCATTCTGTTAGTCTGTGTCTTTTTATTGGACAGTTGAGTCCATTGATGTTGAGAGAGATTAATGACCAGTGGCTGTTAGATCCTTTGATTTTGATGTTGGCTGTGGTCATCAGGGTGTGTGCTTGGTTGCTTTTTGTTTTACTATAGAGGGGTTTATTGTTTCCTGTGTTTTCTAAAAAGCAGCTAGTTTTCTTGGGTTGTATTCTTCCTTCTAGTCTCTTCTGTAATGCTGGATTGTGTGTTGATATTGTTGAAATTTGTTTTTCTCATTTAATATCTTGTTTTCTCTGTCTATGATTACTGAGAATTTTGCTAGATATAGTAGCCTGGGCTGACATCTTTGTTCTCTTATGGCCTGCATGATGTCTGTCCAGGCCCTGCTCGCTTTGATAGTCTCTGTTGAGAAGTCAGGTGTGATTCTGATGGGTGTGCAATTATATGTTACTTGGCCTTTTTAACTTGCAACTTTTAGGGTTTTTTCTTTGTTCTGTATACTTACTGTTTTCATTATTATGTAGCAAGAGGATTTTTTTTTCTGGTCTAATTTATTGGGTGTTCTGTAGGCCTCTTGTATGCTTATTGGCCTCTCCTTTAAGTTGGGGAAATTTTCTTCAATGATTTTGTTGAAAATATTTTCTGGGCCTTGGAGGAGGGAATCTTCTTGTTCCTCTATTCCTATTATTCTTAGGTTTTGTCTTTTTCTGTTGTCTTGGATTTCTTGGACGGTCTTTGTCAGGAATTTTTTAGATTTAACACTTTCTTTGACAGATACACTGATTTCTTCCATTGTATCTTCCACACCTGAGATTCTTTCTTCCATCTCTTGTAGTCTATTGGGTATGCTTACCTCTGTAGTTCCTGTTTTCTTCCCAAAGTTCTTTCTATCCACAATTTTCTCCATTTGTGTTTTCTTTAATTTTTCTAATTCAATCTTCAGGTCTTGAGCCATTTTTTTATTTCCTTCACCTGTCTGACTGTATTGTCCTGTTTTTAGTTTAGCTGATTTTTTGAACAATCGCCTTTTTCTTTTATTTCTTTCAATGATTTAAGTATTTCCTCTCTAAAGGCCACAAACTGTTTGGCTGCAACTTCCTGTATTTATTCAAGGATGGCCATAATCTGTTTTTCTGTATCTTCTATATCTTTACGGAAAGCCATAATCTGTTTGTTTTTATCTCTCTCTATTTCTTTACAAATGGCCATAATTTGTTTGAGTTTATCCTCCTCTACGTCTTTACACATTTTATTTGTTTCCTCTGTTATCCTCTTCTGAGCATAGATGTTAGGTCATCTGCTTCAATTTCAATTATGCTGGGGTGTCCAGGACTATTTGCCCCTGGATAACTGGATTCTGGAGATGCCATATTGCTCTGTCTTTTGGTGGTTGAGCTTTCATGCTGGCCTCTACCCATTGTGCGATCTTAGGTGTTAGGTGTTAGGTTTTGGTGGCTCCTGGAATCCTGTGGTAGAGAGAATCTCCTTTGCAGGAAGATGGTTTTTCCTGGAGGAAGATTCCTCTACTTTTTGGGTATGGTCACTGTATTGCTGTTGTTTTTCAGGAGTTGCCACAGCTCACCTCAGGCATACAGACCTGAATGGTAACTGTGGTCCTTGTTAGTTGAGAGGGCTCTCCTCTCCCTGGAAAAGTCCTGGAGACAGCTACCCTGATTCTGGGTTTCTTGCTGTTAATTTAGTGAGCTGCTTCTGTAACCTGGGTGTCCTGTGGTTTGGTCAGTTTTGATAGGGATAACTGGTTGCCCCTTGGAGCAGTATTTGGTGGTTGATCTCAGGGATCCCAGGCTTCTGTTGGTCTGAAGTTGAGGCTCTGTGCCCCAGTAACCAAGCGGTAATCTGTGGCAGGTGAGTATTACTCTCCAATTAGCAGCAGGCTAGCTAGTGCACAGCAGGTCCCTGGGTTGGGCCAGTCTGCGGGACCTTTTCCAGGGATATACTGGGTGGCCTTAAGTCCATTCCATTCACTTAGTTCCCTGTCGAGATTTCTCCCGACAAGAACTCCAAGTGTCTAATGCCCTGGAACACACAGTTTTGTCTGTGATGGAGAGTTGGACACAGAGCAAGTCTCTGTCTCTGTGCTAGTGGCTGGAGCCCAGTTCAGTGCTGGCAGCTGGCACCCGCAATTCTGCACGACCTTTCCAGGGGAACACTATGTGACCCAAGACCAGTCCCATTTCCTTCCTTCCCTTTTTTCTCGAGAGTGGGACTCCCAGTCTCTGGTGTTTTTGTGCCCACTGTTCAGCCTGGGAAGGTGATCAGGACATGCAGACATGTGGCTCTCTCTGGTCTGGTGACCTAGTGCCTGTGTGACCCGGGATCAATTCCTGGTTCTAGCTGGGTGAACTGTGAGTGAACCCGACTGATTCCCATACCATGGAGGTTTCCTCTCACCTGGGAAAAACGATTGCTGTTATTTTAGGGCCCAGAGTTCAGTCTTCTGGTCGCTGTAAGGAAAATATTGCCCTGCTCCTCAGACGCAATGTTCTCCTGGCACCTCCATCTTATTCCACCACAGGTTAGATCTTTTTATAACATTCCAGATTTCCTGAATGTTTTTTGTTAGATTTTTTTTTCCATTTACAATGTTTTTTTTCCTAATGCATCAATTTCTTCTATATTATCTTTACGCCTGAG
This sequence comes from Meriones unguiculatus, assembly GCF_030254825.1. NCBI lineage: Eukaryota > Metazoa > Chordata > Mammalia > Rodentia > Muridae > Meriones > Meriones unguiculatus. The sequence continues at coordinate 37,097,377 of NC_083361.1, read as the reverse complement.
ATTTTTTTTCTTCTGTCTTTGTAATCTGTTGTTGATGCTCAAGTCTGTTGTTTCTGTTCTGTTCCATAGGTTTCCAAGCTCCAGGATTCTATCAGTTTGTGTTTTTTATTGTTTCTAAATCCATTTTCTGGACTTGAACAGTTTTTTTCAACTCTTTGGCATGTTTAATTGTATTTTTCTGTATTTCTTTAAGGGATTAATGCATTTCTCCTTTAAAGGCCTCTGTCACTGTATAAGAATGAATTTAAGTTCACTTTCTTGTGTTGTACGTTTGTTAAACATCTAGGGATTGCTGTAGTAGGATAGCTATTTTATGAAGGTGACACGTTGACCTGGCTCTTGCTGAATATTCTGTTTTCTTTTTCTAAGACATAACAAGCTATAAGCAGATGGCAATAGTGGATAATACCCCTTTCCAGTGGATGAGGGAAGAAGAAGGGAGGGTGGAATGGAGTGGAGGAGGCTTCAATCAGGATGTATAATGAATAAATGGTAAAGAAAAAATAAAAATTGAAAAAGGATTTATTAATTATGTACACAGTGATCTGCCTACATGTACACCTGCACACCAGAAGGGGACATTAGATCACATTTTAGATGTTTGTGAGCCACCATGTGGTTGCTGGAAATTGAACTCAGGACCTCTGGCAGAGCAGTCAGTGCTCTTAATCTCTGAGCCACCTCTCCAGGACATTGATTGTATTCTAATACAATAGCTAAACTGTCCGTTAGCTATCAAGTTGTCCCTGGGTGTTTCCTGTGGAGGAGGTATCAGGGAAGAGAAACTAACCTGGATGTTCCTGGTGTAGCATGCATCCAGTGGACAGCAGTGTGCTCTGTGTTCCTGGTACAGCATTCTGTATGTTCCTGGAGGTTTTTAGAGTATCAGGTTGCTGAAGTAGGGTGGAGTGGTGATCTGGCAATGGAAGTAAGGGCACAGGAAGCAGCTCAGTGCAGCTTAATTTGCCATGCCGCATTTTCATTTACATTCTTTGGTTAAAGAACATCTAGGTTATTTCCAGGTGCTTGGTATTATGAATAAAGCTGCTATGAAAATAGCTGGAGCAGCTTTTGGGTATGTGCCTGTAGAACCCTGCTATGGAGGTCAAAGTCTGGTGTTTGCAGGTAGCCTCTGAGTGTGCTATATTACAATTGACTTGCTTTCTCAGTGGGGTTCCCACTTTGCCTGATATGGGATATAAAAATCCCCTAAGGAGGGTCAAATAGCCCACAGGAAAGATTACAGGCCAGATCCTTTCCTGATAAGAAGCCTGTTCAGCTAGCACCTGGGGATTCCTTGAGATACTGAAACTATGTAAATAAGATGTATTCGTGTCCTGACTTTCAACCAATGACCTTTAAACGGTACCCTGGAGATTCTCTCCTTCCCATTAGAAAATTAAGTACTTTTTTCCCTCTTATGATAGGGCTTTAGATTAAGCATATCTGGCACCCCTAGCCCTAGAGAGTCAAATACATTCACTCTTGAAAATCCCTCCCACTGTCCAAGTTTTATAACGTCTCTGATTCACGAATATAAAGGCTTGCTATCTTACTCCACTATTCTACCATGAATCTCCAAGCTTCATCATTTGTTTTGGGGAAGATTTACCTCTGAACACCTGGGGCTTGACTGCAGGTCAGGCAGTGATGGCAGAACTGCTTTGACAGCTGCTGAAGCCTGATTCATCCTGGCAAGCTTGGTGTTGACTGCTGGAGAACCACTCATTTGGCCTTTGTCTTACCTGACTTACCATCAGACATTCCAGGACTGAGTCTTATCTCACCAGCATCCCGCCAGTTTGGGCCATCTGCCCACTTTCCCTGTCATGCTTTGCATGGAAGATTAACAAAAGCCTGTAAGACTTTTAGAATCATCACAGTCTTTTGGAACTTCACTGCTGTGTGATACCAGCAATCTCATTTTAAAAGAAATAACTGTAACACCCATGGAAAACACATTTCCACCTTCCCCAGTGAAACCAGGAACCTCACCCTAGTTTTGGGTCCTGCCCGAGTGTTCTCAGCTGCTCCTGAGGGAGAAAGGGGGACTTTGATTTCATGGTCCCTCTGTTCCCATCCAGAAGCAAACAGCACCTGGATGCAGAACCCAGGCTAACAATGGAAGCAGAGCAGCTGGCACCAACAAAATGGACTAACAGAACCTCCAATTAGAGAAAAAAAAATTGACTCCTGGATTAAAAAACCCAAGCCTCTACACCAAGGAAGGCATCTTTATCTATTTTCCTATTGTGTTTTTGGTCTGCACCTTAGCAAGGAGCTGAATATGATTTCTGGAGTAACTGAAGACTTTCAGTCAAGGTACTCCCAAATATTCTTCTAAGGTTTCCTACCCTCTTTCCAAACCTCATCAGCCCAACCTGGGCACAGGCAATGATCTTTTGTCCTCTCAGAAAAAGAACCAAAATGGTTAAAAGCAGCCACATAATCATCATTAGGATGGCTGTCAGCTTCATGAATCTGTAAGAACAGTTGTGTTGGTGGGGTGTGCCAATCCCTCCTGGCAAAATTGCCTCAAGAATGTTGACCATTGCCACCAACAGTTCCTGCCTTTATCTATAATAGGAAACAATTCATCACAAAGAAAAGAGCCTCAAGTTAGGGCTTTAGGTACCATCCTACAAGTGCATGGTATAAAACTCACCGAAAAAACAAATCTCCTCATTTTTGTACAAGGTGTTTCAGGCAGCACCTCACATTTCCATGGGTAATTTTAACAACCCAGATTCATGGACCCGAGAAACTTCCCTTGTCCAAAATAGAACAGTCAAGAAGGGGGAAAAATCCTCTCCCCACTTTCTCCTACCATAGCCATAGTCCACCAATGCCTAGGATCCATTCAAATAAGCCCAACTGAAAAAGCTGCCTCTCATCAGGGAGCTGACTCTCAGATTCACACCTTAAAACCATTCCTACCTCAGATCTCATAGCACTCGCTGAATTCATATTGGAGATATCAGGGATACAAGGCACATATCTAAACATAGTAAAGGCAATATACAGCAAACCGATAGCCAACATCAAACTGAACGGAGAGAAACTTAAAGCAATCCCACTGAAATCAGGGACAAGAGAAGGCTGCCCACTCTCTCCATATCTCTTCAACATAGTTCTGGAAGTCCTTGCTACAGCAATAAGACAGTTAAAGGAGATCAAGGGGATACAAATTGGGAAGGAAGAAGTCAAATTATCACTATTTTCAGATGATAGTATACGTGAGTGACCCCAAAAACTCTACCAGGGAACTCCTACAGCTGATAAACACCTTCAGCAAAGTGGCCGGATACAAAATTAACTCAAAAAAATCAGAAGCCCTCCTGTATACAAAAGACAAAAGGGCTGAGAATGAAATTAGGGAAACAACACCCTTCACAACAGCCACAAATGACATAAGGTACCTCGGAGTAACCCTAACCAAGGAAGTCAAAGACTTGTATGAAAAAAAATTTCAAATCTCTGAAGAAAGACCTAGAAGAAGATCTGAGAAGATGGAAAGATCTCCCATGCTCATGGCTTGGGAGGATTAACATAGGAAAAATGGGCATCTTACCAAAAGCAATCTACAGATTCAATGCAATGCCCATTAAATTACCAACACAATTCTTTACATACATGGAAAGAAAAATTCTCAACTTCATATAGAATAGCAAGAAACCCAGAATTGCTAAAACAATTCTCTACAATAAAAGATCTTCAGGAGGTATCTCCATCCCTGATCTTAAGTTGTACTATAGAGCAACAATTTTAAAAACTGCATGGTACTGGCATAGAAACAGAATGGTGGATCAAGGGAATGGAATAGAAGACCCAGAAGTAAACCCACACACTTATGGACACCTGCTCTTTGGCAAAGACACCAAAAACATACAATGGAAAAAAGATAGCATCTTCAACAAATGGTGCTGGTCCAACTGGATGTCTACATGTAGAAAAATGAAAATAGATCCATATTTATCACCCTGCACAAAACTTGCACAAAAGTTGCACAAAACAAGTCCAAGTGGATCAAAGACCTCAACATAAAACCAGACACATTAAATCGGCTAGAAAAAAAGTGGGGAATACCCTAGAACTCACTGGTACAGGGGAAAAATTCCTGAGCAGAACACCAACAGCACAGGCTCTAAGAGCAACAATCAATAAATGGGACCTCATGAAACTGAAAAGCTTCTGTAAAGCAAAGGACACCGTCATCAAAACAAAGCGACCACCTACAGATTGGGAAAGAATCTTCACCAACCCTTTTTCTGACAGAGGACTCATATCCAGTATATATAAAGAATGAAAGAAGCTGAAAAGCAGCAAACCAAGTAATCCACTTAAAAAATGGGGAAGAGAGCTAAACAGAGAATTCTCTGGAGAGGAATACCGAATGGCAGAGAAGCACTTAAAGAAATGCTCAACCTCACTAGCCATTAGGGAAATGCAAATCAAAACAACCCTGAGATTTCACCTTACACCCATGAGAATGGCCAAGATCAAAAACTCAAGTGACAACACATGCTGGAGAGGTTATGGAGAAAGGGGGACCCTTCTCCACTGCTGGTGGGAATGTAAACTTGTACAACCAATCTGGAAATCAATCTGGCGTTTTCTCAGACAACTAGGAATAGTGCTTCCCCAAGATACAGCCATACCACTCCTAGGCATGTATCCAAAAAAGGCTCAAGCACACAAAAAGGAAATTGCTCAACCATGTTTGTAGCAGCTTTATTTGTAATAGCCAGAAGCTGGAAACAACCCAGATGCCCGTCAACTGAAGATTGGATGCAGAAATTGTGGTACATCTACACAATGGAATATTACTCAGCAATGAAAAATAAGGAAATCATGAAATTTGCAGGTAAATGGTGGGATCTGGAAAGGATCATCCTGAGTGAGTTGTCCCAGAAGCAAAAAGACACACATGGTATATACTCACGCATATAGACATACAACATAGGACAAACCCACTAAAACCTGTGCATCTAAAGAAACTAAGCAAGAGAGAGGACCCTAACTAAAATGTCCAATCCCCATCCGGAAAGGCAAAGAGCATGGACATCAGAAGAAGAATAAAACAGGAAACGACCTAGGAACCTACCACAGAGGGCCTCTGAAAGCCTCTGATCTACAGACTATCAAAGCAAATGCTGAGCCTGATGGGCAACTGTTGGGCAGAGTGAATGGAATTTTAGGTAAGGACTGGGAAATAGTAAGAGCTGGAGAGGACAGGGTCTCCACAAAGAGAGCAACAGAACAAGAAAATTTGAACACAGGGAACTTCCCAGAGACTCATACTCCAACCAAGGTCTATTCATAGGGATAACCCAGAACCCCTGCACAGATGTAGCCCAGGGCAGTTCAGTGTCCAAGTGGGTTACATAGTAATGTGAAGAGGGACTGCCTCTGACATAATCTGATTGGCCTGCTCTTTGATCACCTTCCCCTGGGGGGGGAGCAGCCTTACCAGGCCATAGTAGAGGACAATGCAGCCAATTTGGATGTGAACTGATGGACTAAGACCAGAAAGGAGAGGAGAACCTCCCCTATCAGTGGACTTGGGGAGTGGCATGCATGCAGAGGGAGGAGGGAGTGTGGAATTGGGAGGGGAGGAGGGAGGAGCTTATGGGGGGATGCAGAATGAATAAAGTGTAATTGATGAAAAATTTAAAAAAAAAGGAAAAAATAATTTAAGAACCTTAAATGACTTTCAAAAGTGGAGGAAAACATGGAGTTAGTCAATTTATATGGAGCACGTTTTGCCCCTGGGGGCAAGGGTCTCCTGAACCTACTCAGACCTCGGACATCACCACTGCTAGTTCTAGAACTGATGCAGGATGTTCCAACGAGGGGGTTAAGGCTTCTCATAATATTTCCTATAAGCCCACACTTGTTTGTTTATATCCCCCATTTTTATTCATTATTAGCCAGATAGAGCCAAGTAATTGTAGTGATGATACTTTCTTTTTTGCTCAATGCTCGAATGCTAGTGAATTTAGGTATGCCCTGGTTACTCGCATGCCTCGCTGGGTGCCTGTTCCCGTTGATGCCCCTCACGCTATGACTCTCTTCAGACAGAAAAGGGATCTTGGAATTACAGCCGCCATTGTTACTGCTATCTCATTGGTGGCTGTTGGAGCTACTACCACTGCGGCATTAGCTAGGAGTCATACTGTGCAGACTGCTCAGACCCTGAATAATCTTTTAGCCAATGTAGCTCATGCCTTAGATGTACAAAAAGGAATTAATGCTCAACTAAAAGGAGGCTTGATGGTGTTCAATCAGAGGATTGACCTCGTGCAGGAGCAAATTGATACCCTATGGCAAATCGCTCAACTTGGCTGTCAATGAAAGTATGCTGGACTTTGAGTCACTAGCATACAACATGAGAATTTTCCCTGTGCTGCAAATCTGTCTAAACAATTGTCTAGCTATATTTTAGGTAATTGGACTGGAGAATTCGATACTACGATGGAGCTGCTAGAGTGGCCACTGTCAGGGTAAATTCTACCAGAGTGGACGCAGGACTAGCCACAGGATTATCATCATGGATTGTTGCAGCCATGAATCATCTGAAGGAATGGGCGGGCATGGGAGCGTTAGCAGGCCTTCTGGTGTTGGTCTTCTTTGTTTGCCCGTGGTATATATGCAAGATTAGAGTCTCACAACAGCGTAATGCAGCCATGACCATTCAGGCCTTTACAGCCATTGAAGCAGGACAGTCTCCCCAAGCATGGTTGGCTACCATAAAAAGCTAAAATGTTACGCTCAGGATGCGAGGCTAAGCACTGCACTCAGGGTCAGCCACTTTCGACCCAGAGAAGAGCATGTCTGATTGCATGAGGGTTGATGCCCCAGGTCCTGCCTCTGAGAAAAAGGTATCAGACTGGTCTGATGCTCTTTGGGTGGATGACACCTAAATGAACATCAATACAAAGTCCCAATTTATTTCTAATATCAGAGATAAGACCTCTACTCTTGCCTGATGCTTCTAAAACAAAAAGGGGGAACTGTAGAGAGCTGCGTAATGCCGCGCCTTAAAGATGGAGCTGGTTTCCGCCTTCCACCTTCCCGATGGTGAGTGCTCTCTGTCAGGAACAACTCCACATTTGGCTAAGGCTGAGGATCTGGCTTGCTTCCATGTATGTGGACCTATCTGCATTGCCCACATGGCACGCTGGGGTTGGCTACCCAGAGGCTATTTAAGCTGTGGGCTGGCTTTCACCAGGGTCATATGATTGTTCAAGGTTCCTGAATGAACTGCATTGAAAAAAAAAATGTTGACCATAGCCACCAACAGTTCCTGCCTTGATCCATAATAAGAAACAATTCATCACAAAGAAAAGAGCCTCAAATTAGGGCTTTAGGTGCATGGCATAACTCACCCAAAAAACAAATCTCCTCATTTTTGGAGGAGGTGTTTCAGGTAGCACCTCACATTTCCACTTGTAATTTTAACAACCCAGATTCATGGACCCGAGAAACTTCCCTTGCCCAAAATTGAACAGTCAAGGAGGGGGAAAAATCCTCTCCCCACTTTCTCCTACCATAGCCATAGTCCACCAGTGCTTAGGACCCATTCAAATAAGCCCAACTGAAAAAGCTGCCTCTCATCAGGGAGCTGACTCTCAGATTCAAACCTTAAAGCCATTCCTACCTCAGATCTCATAGCACTCACCGAATTCAAGTGGGAAATCATAACCGTGTACCCACTCTTAACCCCCTATAATTTCTTAGAGGGCCCCAAGATGACTGCATCACCCACACCTCTTTTTTTTTTTTTTTACTCAACAACCCAACTGCCCACAGAACTCCATGATAAAAGTAGATAATCCATCACTTTCACCCTCTCCCACTATCCTTCTTCCTGCAGCTGCCACCAAAGCAAAGGGAATGGTCACTGTTTCTAATTCCCCTAGACAACAAAGCCATACACTTCAAAACCCCTCCAAATCAACTTGAAAAAAGAATGCATGTGAAGTCAAAGAGGTTGAAGCAGAAGTCACAGGGCCTACATGGTCTGAACCAGGTACTTTGCATATATAGTATAGTTTTCAGGATAGTATTTGTATAGGATACATGTGAGTGTGACTGAGTTGGCATCTCATTCTTGTGAATTCTCTTGGGATTTTTTCCTTCTGTTGTAATGCATTGTCCATCTTTGATGTGACAGGGTTTTTGTTTTATTTTATTATGCTTTATTTTGATAAAAACATCAGTGTGATGAAACATAAGTAAAAGTATGTTTACTTTAAATACTAATGCATACTTCCTTTTTTCATAAAATGTCTTCATTACTATATGGGCCTGATAGAGAGATATCTCATCTTGCTTGTTGGATACACTGCCAGCACAACTCTTCTGCTGGACTCAGCCAGGTTCCCCAAGGTACACAAAAGTAGAGAGCAGATTAGCACAAGCAAATCCTTTTTTTTTTTTTGGCAGTCACATAACCCCCTGTTGTTCGTTTGATGCTACCTTGAGATGCTTTTTTGAGATAGCCACCGTCCATAACCACAGCCCTGAGTTGGCACAAGGAGTCCTAGCATACTTACTTTATTTTTTTTATTTTTCTTTATTAATTACACTTTACTCACTTTGTATCACCCCTGTGGTTCCCTCCCTCCTCCCATCCCAATCCCTCCCTTCCTACACCCTCTGCATGTACGCCCCTTCCCAAGTCCACTGATAGGAGAGGACTTCTTTTCCTTCCCTCTGACCCTAGTCAATTAGGTCTCATCAGGAGTGGCTGTATTGTCTTCTTCTGTGGCCTGGCAATGCTGCTTCCCCCTCAGGGGGAGGAAATTAAAGAGCAGGCCAATCAGTTCATGTCAGAGACAGTCCCTGTTCCAATTACAATGGAACCCACTTGGATACTGAACTACCATGGGCTACATCTGTGCAGAGGACTTAGGTTATCTCCATGCATAGCCCTTGGTTGGAATAGCAGTCTCAGGAAAGACCCCTGTGCTCAGATTTTTTGGTTCTGTTGCTGTCCTTATGGAGTTCCTGTCCTCTCCAGATCTTACTATTTCCCACTTCTTTCCTAAGATTCCCTGCACTCTGCCCAAAGGTTGCCCATAAGTCTCAGTATCTACATTGATAGTCTGTAGGGCAGAGATTTTCAGAAGCCCGCTGTGTCAGGCTCCTGACTTGTTCCCTCTTTTCTCCTTCTTCTGATGTCCAGCCTCTTTGCCTTTCTGGATGGAAATGAGCAATTTAGCAAAAGTCCTCCCTCTTGATTAGTTTCTTTAGGTGTACAGATTTTAGTAGGTTTATCCTATATTATAAGTCTGTATGAGTGAGTATATACCGTGTGCATCTTTCTGCTTCTGGGATAGCTCACTCAGAATGATCTTTTCCAGATCCCACTATTTAGCTGCCAATTTCATGATTTCCTTGTTTGTTTGTTTGTTTGTTTGTTGCTGAGTAATATTACATTGTGTAGATATACCACAATTTGTGCATCCATTCCTCCACTGAGGGGCATCTGGGCTGTTTCCAGCTTCTGGCTATTACAAATAAGGCTGCTACAAATATGGTTGAGCAAATGCCCTTATTGCGTACTTGAGAATCTTTTGGATATGTGCCTAGGAGTGGTATAGCTGGATTTTGAGAAAGCGCTATTCCTAGTTGTCTGAGAAAGCGCCAGATTGATTTTCAGAGTGGTTGTACAAGTTTACATTCCCACCAGCAATGGAGGAGAGTTCCCCTTTCTCCACAACCTGTCCAGCATGTGTTGTCTCTTGAGTTTTTGATCTTCGCCATTCTGATGAGTATAATGTGAAATCTCAGGGTCATTTTGATTTGCATTTTCCTGAGAGCTAATGAGGTTGAGCATTTTTTAAATGTTTCTCTGCCATTCGATATTCCTCTGCGGAGAATTCTCTGTTTAGCTCTGTACCCCATTTTTTAATTGGATTACTTGATTTTTTGCTGTTTAACTTCTTTAGCTCTTTAGGATATTAGTCCTCTGTCAGATATAGGGTTCGTGAAGATCTTTTCCCAATCTGTAGGCTGTCCCTTTTTTCTGATGACATTATCCTTTGCTTTACAGAAGCTTTTCAGTTCAATGAGGTCCCATTTATTGATTGTTGCTCTTAGAGCCTGTGCTGTTGGTGTTCTGTTCAGGAAGTTGTCTCCTGTGCCAATGAGTTCAGGGGTATTCACCACTTTTTTTCTAGCCGATTTAATGTGTCTGGTTTTATGTTGAGATCTTTGATCCACTTAGACTTCAATTTTGTGCAGGGTGATAAGTATGGATCTATTTGCATTTTTTTTTACATGTAGACATCCAGTTAGACCAGCACCATTTGTTGAAGATGCTGTCTTTTTTTCCATTGAATGGTTTTGGCATCTTTGTCAAATATCAGGTGTCCATAAGTGTGTGGATTTATGTCTGGGTGTTCTTTTCGATTCCATTGATCCACCAGTCTGTTTCTATGCCATGACCATGCAGTTTTTAGTATTGTTGCTCTATAGTACAGCTTGAGATCAGGGATGGAGATACAATCCTGAAGATCTTTTACTGTAGAGAATTGTTTCAGCAATTCCGGGTTTCTTAATTATTCCATATGAAGATGAGAATTTTTCTTTCCAGGTCTGTAAGAATTGTGTTGGTAATTTGATGGGAATTGCATTGAATCTGTACATTGCTTTTGGTAAGATGGCCATTTTTATTATATTAATCCTACCAAGCCATGAGCATGGGAGATCTTTCCATCTTTTGAGATCTTCTTCTAATTCTTTCTTCAGAGGCTGGAAATTTTTTTATGCAAGTCTTTCACTTGCTTGGTTAGGTTTACACCAAGGTACTTTATGTCCTTTGTGGCTATTGTGAAGGGTGTTGTTTCCCTAATTTCTTTCTCAGCCCTATTGTCCTTTGTATACCAGAAGGCTACTGCTTTTTTTGAGTTAATTTTGTATCCAGCCACTTTGCTAAAGGTGATAATTAACTGTAGGAGTTTGCTGATTGAGTTTTTGGGGACACTCAGGTATACTATCATATCATCTGCAAAGAGTGATACTTTGACTTCTTCTTTTCCAATTTGTATCCTCTTAATCTCCTTCAATTGTCTTATTGCTCTAGCTAGGACTTCAAGAACAATGTTGAAAAGATATGGAGAGAGTGTACAGCCATGCCTTGTCCCTGAATTCAGTAGCAATGATTTAAGTTTCTCTCCATTGAGTTTGATGTTGGCTATAGGCTTGCTGTATATCGCCTTTACTATGTTCAGGTATGTGCCTTGTATCCCTGATCTCTCCAGTATTTTAAACATGAATGGAAGTTGGATTTTGTCAAATGCTTTTCAGCATCTAAGGAGATGATCATGTGGTTTTTCCCCTTCAGTTTGTTTATGTGGTGGATCACAGTGATGGATTTCCGTATATTGAACCACCCCTGCATGCCAGGGATGAAGCCTACTTGGTCGTAGTGGATGATGTCTTTGATGTGTTCTTGGATTCGGTTTGCAAGTATTTTGTTCAATACTTTAGCATCAATGTTCATGAGGGAGATTGGCCTGAAATTGTCTTTCTTTGTTGGGTCTTTGTGAGGTTTAGGTACCAAGGTGACTGTGGCTTTATAGAATGAGTTTAGTAGTGTTCCTTCTGTTTCTATCTTGTGGAATAGTTTGAAGAGTATTGGTATTAGCTCTTCTTTGAAGATTTGGTAGAATTCAGTGCTGAAACCATGTGGCCCTGGGCTTTTTTTGCATGGTAGACTTTTGATGACAGCGTCTATTTCCTTAGGGGATATAAGACTATTTAATTGGTTTGCCTGGTCTTGATTCAGCTTTGGCATGTAGAATCGGTCAAGAAAATTGTCCATTACATTTAGATTTTCAAATTTTGTGGCATATAGACTTTGGAAGTAAAACCTAATTATTGTTTGGATTTCTTCAGTGTCTGTGGTTATGTCCCCCTTTTCGTTTCTGATTTTGTTGATTTGGATAGTTGCTCTCTGCCTTTTGGATAGTTTGGCTAAGGGTTTGTCTATCTTGTTGATTTTCTCAAAGAACCAGCTCTTGATTTCATCAATTCTTTGAATTGTTTTATTTGTTTCTAATTGATTGATTTCAGCCCAGAGTTTGATTATTTCCAGCGTCTGCTACTCTTGGGTGTATCTGCTTCTTTTTTTTTCTAGGGCTCTTAAGTGAACCATTAAGTTGCTTGCATGAGATGTTTCAATTTCTTTTTGAAGGCACTTAGTGCTATTAACTTTCCTCTTAGCACTGCTTTCATTGTGTCGCATAAGTTTGCGTATATTGTGCCTTTATTTTCATTGAATTCTAGGAAGTCTTTAATTTCTTTCTTTATTTCTTCTCTGACCCAGCTGTCATTTAGAAGCAAGTTGTTCAGTTTGCATGTGTGTGTAGGCCTTTTGCTATTTTTGTCATTGAGGTCCAGTGATCCAGTGAGGTCCATGGTGATCAGATAGGATACAAGGAATTATTTCAATCTTCTTGTATCTGTTTAGGCTTGCTCTGTGACCAATTATATGGTCTATTTTGGAGAAGGTTATATGAGGTGCTGAGAAGAAGGTAAATTCTTTTGAGTTTGGGTGTAAGGTTCTGTAGATGTCTGTGAGGTCCATTTGATTCATGACCTCTGTCAGAGTTATTGTTTCTTTGTTTAATTTCTGTTTTGTTGACCTGTCCTTTGTTGAGAGTGGGGTGTTGAAGTCTTCCAATGTTATTGTCTATGTGTGATTTAAGTTTTATTAAAGTTGAATGTCAGTCTCAGAAAAGACCCTGTGCCCAGATATATTTGGTCCTTGTGGAGCTCCTATCCTTTCCCCATCAGACTAACTCCCCTTCTTTCTTATGATTCCCTGTACTCTGCCAAAGGTTTGGTCATGAGTCTTTGCTTTGAAAACACTGCTAGTTAGAGTCTTTCAGATGCGCTAAGTAGACTCTTGTCATACGTTCAATGCACATCCCATCTGTCTTTCTAAACGAGGATTGATCATCTTACCCCATGTCCGCTCTATTGATTTTCTTTTTTAGGTGTATAGATTTCATTATGTTTATCATATCTTATAGGTCTATATAAGGACCATGTATGGATATAACCTAGAACCTCCTCTCAGATGTAGCCTGTGGTAGCTCAGTGATCAATTGGTTTCCCAAAGTGAGGGGAACAAGGACTATTTCTAACAGGAACTCAATGACTGGCTCTTTGGTCTCCCCCCCCCCGAAGGGAGGAGCAGTCCTGTTAGGCCACAGAGGAGGGCTTTGCAGCCAGTCCTGAAGATACCTGATAAAACAGGATCAGATGAATGGGGAGGAGGTCCCCCCTATCAGTGGACTTGGAAAGGGGCACAGTGGAGATGTGGGAGGGAGGGAGGGACTGGGAGGGAATGAGGGATCGGGACACGGCTAGGATACAGAGTTAATAAAATGTAACTGATAAAAAAATAATAATAAAATTAAAAAAAAGTTTTATTAAAGTTTCTTTTACAAATGTGGGTGCCCTTGCATTTGGGGCATAGATGTTCAGGACTGTGAAATCTTCCTGGTGGATTTTTCCCTTGATGACAATGAAGTGTCCTCCTCTATCTCTTTTTATTGATTTTGGTTGGAAATCTACTTTATTAGATATTAGGATGGCTACTCCTGCTTGCTTCCTGGGGCCATTTGCTTGGAAAACTGGGCTTTTTTCTTCCAGTTTTACTCCAGCCCTTTACTCTCAGGTAATGTCTCTCTTTGTGATTTAAATGTATTTCTTGTATGCAACAGATTGTTGGGTCTTGCTTACGCATCCATTCTGTTAGTCTGTGTCTTTTTATTGGGGAATTGAGTCCACTGATGTTGAGGGAGATTAATGACCAGTGGCTGTTAGATCCTTTGATATTGATGTTGGCCCTGGTAGTGTGTTTGTGTGTTTGGCTACTTTTGTTTAGCTGTAGTGAGGTTGTTTATTTCCTATGATTTATTGAAAGTATACTTTTCTTGAGTTGTATTTTTCCTTCTAGTATCTTCTGTAAAGCTGGATTTGAGTGTAGGTATTCTTGAAATTTGTTTTTGTCGTTGAATATCTTGTTTTCTCCGTCTATGAGGACTGAGAATTTTGCTGGGTATAGTAGCCTGGAATGACATCTGTGTTCTCTTAGGGCCTGCATGATGTCTGTCCAGGCCCTTCTGGCTTTCATAGTTTCTGTTGAGAAGTCAGGTGTGATTCTGATGGGTTTGCCATTATATGTTACATGACCTTTTTTCCTTGGGAGCTTTTAGTATTTTTTCTTTGTTCTCTATACTTACTGTTTTGATTATTATGTGATGGGAGGATTTTCTTTTCTGGTCTAATTTATTATGTGTTCTGTAGTCCTCTTGTAATCTTATAGGCTTCCCCTTTAAGTTGGGGAAATTTTCTTCAATGATTTTGTTGAAAGTATTTTCTGGGCCTTGGAGGAGGGAATCTTCTTTTTCCTCTATTCCTATTATTCTTAGGTTTTGTCTTTTTCTGTTGTCTTGGATTTCTTGGATGTTTTGTGTCAGGAATTTTTAGATTTATTATTTTCTTTGACGGATACATCAATTTCTTCCATTGTATCTTCCACACCTGAGATTCTTTCTTCCATCTCTTGTAGTCTGTTGTTTATGCTTACCTCTGTAGTTCCTGGTTTTTTTCCTAGGTTCTCCCTCTCCGTGATTTCCTCCATTTGTGTTTCCTTTAATTCTTCCAATTCTATCTTCAGATCTTGAACTGTTTTGTTAATTTACTTTACCTGTCTGACTGTATTTTCCTATTTTTCCTTAAATTCTTTCAGCTGTTTGTTTGAGCATTCCTCTATTTCTTTTATTTTTTTTCAGTAAAACAGACTGTTTGGCTGCATCTTCTTGTATTTCTTTACGGATGACCATAATATGTTTTATTATATCTTCCCCTAATTTTTTATGCAATTTATTTACTTCCTCCATTAACCTCTTCATTAGCATGGATGTTAGGTCATCTTCTTGTATTTCATTTATGTTAGGGTGTTCAGGGCTACTTGCCCCTGGATAACTGGATTCTGGGGATGCCATGTTGTTTTTCCTTTTGTTGGTTGTACTTTTTCGCTGGCCTCTACCCATCTCTCTGTCTCAGGTGTTGTCTGTTAATTTCTTGTGCCTGCTTAGGCCTGGGGTGGGGAGAATCCATTATTGGGGGTTCTGAAGTTCCCCTCTGCTTTTTGGGTATGGTCAACTGAATAGTGGTGGTTCTCAGGAATTGTCACAGTTCACTTCAGGTATATGGACCTCTATGGTAACTGTGGTGTTCAGGAAGGCTGTCCTCTCCTCGGGAGAGGTCCTGGTGATGCCTGTCCTGCTGCTGGGTTTCTTGCTCTGAATTTATTGAGCAGCAGTTGTTGTAAGGTGTAATTTTTGGATGCAGCCCTCTTGAAGGACCAGGGATTCCCACAGTTTTGTCAGTCTAGCAAGGGATAACTGGGTGATCCTTGGCACAGTATATGAGGGCTGCTATAATGGCTCTCTGGCTTTTGTAGGTATAAAGATGCTGCTGTGTGCCCCAGTGCCCTAGGGGTACTCAATCATGGCGGCTGAGCACAGTGCTCCTGCCTGCAGTAGAAGGCTAGAGCCTAGAGTCTGCGTGAATCCAGAAAGTCTTTTGGTGCTGGGTGTCCTGAGCATTAGTCTTGGTGATCCCCCCACTGTGGGGTTTCTTCCTGACAGGGACATAGTCTTTGCTTTGGGGACCGCCGTTCTGTCTGGGATGGCAAGTAGAACCCACAGGCACACACTCATTTGGCTTTGCCTTTCCGGCCTTTGGGAGTCTGGGCGTCTGCCTCAACTGGGTAATTTTCCTGAGACCTTTCCGGGGAAGGGGTGTTGGCTGAGTGCTCTGAGATCAGACCAGCCATTTTCCTCCCTGTGGGTTTGCACCCGACAGTGAAACTCAGTCTTTGGTGCCCTGGCCCCCACAGTTCTATCTGATGCGGCGAATCAGGCACACAGGCAGGGCTCTGTGCTGGAGCCTGGGTCCCTGGCTCTGGCTCTGGGCTGGCTTCTGGGCACCCGCAGAACCCGAGTCTTTTCTAGGGGATGTCTGGATGGCCTAAGGTTGGTCCCAATCCTTTCCTGCACCATGGGGTTATCTCTTGACTGGAAATTTCAGTCTCTGATGTTGTGGTGTGACAGTTCAGTCTGGGACAGTGACCAGATCATGTTGGCCTGTGGCTCTGGCTGGAGGCCAAGCATCTGGCAGAACCGAAATCTCTTCCTCGGTTTAGCCGGGTGAGGTAAAAGCTGATTGAATCCCCCACAGTGGGGTATCCTCTCACCAGGGAAACACAGTCACTTGTGTTTTGTGGCCACGAGTTCTGATTGCTGCTCATTGTGCCGATCCTGCTGTACTGCTGGTCAGAATGAGAGTCCTCCTGGCGTGGCCATCTTGCTCTGCCTCGCCCATACTTCCTTTTATTTATTATTTTTTGATTTGTAATATGTTTTACTAGTGGTTTTAGAATTTCACATGTGTTTTGATCCAATTTGCATATATTACAACTGTTCCCAAGTCTACCATCTTCTCTACCTACACAACATTGTCATTTAAAAAACAAGACCAATTATGTTGCTTTCCAAATATTCTTGGATACATAGTCTTCCCAGGAGTGTCGATAATATTTTAATTTATTTTTATTTTTAATTTTTATTATTAGTTACATTTTATTCACTCTGTATCCCAGCTATAGCCTGCTCCCTCATTTCCACCCAATACCACCCTCCCTCCCTCATCTCTGCCCTGCCCCTTTCCAATTGCACTGCTTGGGGAGCACCTCCTCCCCATTCACCTGACCCTGTTTTATCAGGTATCTTCAGGACTCGCTGCAATGTCCTCCTCTGTGGCCTAGCAGGGCTGCTCCTCCCTTGGTGGGTAGGTAGGTCAAAGAGCCTGCCATAGATTTCATGTCAGTAATAGTCCCTGTTCCCCTTACTAGGGTATTCCCCCTTGGTTACTAAGCTACCAGGGGCTACATCCAAGCAGAGGTTCTAAGTTGTATCAATACATGGTCCTTACTTGGAATATCACTCTCAGAAAAGACCCCGTGCCCAGATATATTTGGTCCTTGTGGAGCTCCTATCCACTTCACATCATACTAACTTCCCCTTCTTTCATATGATTCCCTGCACTCTGCTGAAGGTTTGGTTATGAGTCTTAGTATCTGCTTTGAAACACTGCTAAGTAGAGTCTTTCAGATGCCTTCTGCCATAGACTCCTATCCTTTTACTTGCTTTCTCCTACCTCCAATGCACATCCCATTTCTTTTTCTAAGTGAGGATTGATCATCTTACCCTGAATCTTTTGTCTTCTTTATCTTCTTTAGGTCTATAGATTCCATTATGTTTATCTTATCTTATAGGTCTATATAAGTGAGTATATACTATATATGTCTTTCTCCTTCTGGGATACTTCACTCAGAATGATCTATTTAAGATCCCACCATTTGCCTGCAAATTTCATGATTTCCTTGTTTTTGATTGCTGAGTACTATTCCATTGTGTAAAAATACCAAAATTTCTGTATCCATTCCTCCATTGGTGGTGTAAGACCTGCGGTCTCACAGCTCAGGAGTTCAATCGCGCCCTTCCCAGAAACTCCCCCAGACCAAGACTCGTTGCAAAAGCAAGAGGTTTATTAACCATTGTACAACGAGGTCACCCTTGCTGGTCAGCAAAGAGTGGCACCGGGAGACAAAGGCCTTTAGGTTTTTAAATGAAAAATTGCGGGAAATTTGAAGTTTTAGTTTGGGCAATTTAGGATTGGATGAGGAAGCTATAAAGTAATATAATTGGTTAGTCTTAGGTGCTCAAGCTTGGCCAGTCCTGCCAAGTGTGGATGCAGCTGCACTTTAAGGTGGGGGTGGTTAGCTCATCCTTGAAGATTAGGGCTGCGGGCTCTTGGCTGGAGGTCAAAAGCTACTCAGAAGAAGTCTAGGTTTGTGGCTAAGAAACGCTATCTCAAGGACAAGGGTCTGGTCATTCTTTTGCTGAGTGAAGGTCATTGCTTGCTTGCCCCTTTTTTTTATATCTGTCTTCACAGATAGGGTCATATTCCTTCACTCTCTGGAAAGGTACTAAGAGGCTTTAGCTAAACCTGGACCTAAAACTCAAAACTATAGGCTTTAGAGGACATATAGGTTATAAAGTTAGCCTAACCTTTTCAGTGAAAATCTGGATTGTTAACCGTTTCTGGCTATTACAAATAAAGCTGCTACAAACATGGTTGAGCAAATGTCCTTGTTGTGTATTTGAGCAAATTTTGAATATATGCCTAGGAGTGACATAGCTGGGTCTTGAGGACACACTATTCCTAATTGTCTGAGAAAGCACCAGATTAATTTCTACAGTGGTTGTACCAGTTTACATTCCCACCAGCAATGGTGGAGGGTTCCCCCTTCTCCACATCCTCTCCAGCATGTATTGTCATTTGAGGTTTTGATTTCAACAATTTTGATGGGTATAAGGAGAAATCTCAGGGTCGTTTTGATTTGCATCTCTCTGATGGCTAAGGAAGGATGTTGAGTATCTCTTTAAGTATTTTTCTGACATTCTATATTCCTCTACAGATAATTCTCTGATTAGCTCAATACCCATTTTTTAACTGGATTAGTTGATTTATTGCTTTTTTTTAGATTTAAATCTTCATTTTATTTCATTTTTTAAATCTCCATTACAATAAATTCTTTTTTTTTAAAATTACACTTTATTCATTTTGTATCCCCCCATAAGCCCTTCTCTCCTCTCCTTCCAATCCCACTTTCCCTCCCCTTTCTGCATGCATGCCCCTCCCCAAGTCCACTGATAGGGGAGGTTCCCCTCTCCTTTCTGATCTTAGTCTATCACTTCTCATCAAAAGTGGCTGAATTGTCCTCTACTGTTGCCTGGTAAGGCTGCTTCCCCCTCAGGGGGAGGTGGTCAAAGAGCAGGCCGATCAGATTATGTCAGAGGCAGCCCCTCTTCCCATTACTATGTAACCCACTTGGACACTGAACTGCCATGAGCTACGTCTGTGCAGGGGTTCTAGGTTATCTCCATGAATAGTCCTTGGTTGGAGTATGAGTCTCTGGGAAATTCCCTGTGTTCAAATTCTCTTGTTCTGTTGCTCTCCTTGTGGAGACCTTGTCCTCTCCAGCTCTTACTATTTCCCACTTCTTACATGAAATTCCATTCACTCTGCCAAACAGTTGCCCATCAGGCTCAGCATCTGCTTTGATAGTCTGCAAGGCAGAAGCTTTCAGAGGCCCTCTGTGGCAGGTTCCTAGTTTGTTTCCTGTTTTCTTCTTCTGGCTTTCAGAAGCCCTCTGTAGCAGGTTCCTAGGTGTTTCCTGTTTTCTTCTTCTTCTGATATCCATCCTCTTTGCCTTTCCGGATGGGGATTGGACATTTTAGTTAGGGTCCTCTCTCTTGCTTAGTTTCTTTAGATGCACAGGTTTTAGTGGGTTTGTCTATGTTGTATGTCTATAAGAGTGAGTATACACCGTGTGTGTCTTTCTGCTTCTGGGACAACTCACTAAGGATGATCCTTTCCAGGTCCCACCATTTACCTGCAAATTTCATGATTTCCTTATTTTTCATTGCTGAGTAATATTCCATTGTGTAGATGTACCACAATTTCTGCATCCATTTTTCATTTGAGGGGCATCTGGGTTGTTTCCAGCTTCTGGCTATTACAAATAAAGCTGCTACAAACATGGTTGAGCACATGTCCTTTTTGTGTGCTTGAGCCTCTTTTGGATATATGCCTAGGAGTGGTATGGCTGGATTTGGGGAAGCACTATTCCTAGTTGTCCGACAAAGCGCCAGATTGATTTCCAGAGCAGTTGTACAAGATTACATTCACTGGAGAAGTTGTACAAGATTACCATCACTGGAGAAGGGTTCCCCTTTCTCCACAACCTCTCCAGCATGTGTTGTCACTTGAGGTTTTAACTTGGCCATTCTCATGGTTGTAAGGTGAAATCTCAGGGTTGTTTTGATTTGCATTTCCCTGATGGCTAGTGAGGTTGAGCATTTCTTTAAGTGCTTCTCTGCCATTCGGTATTCCTCTACAGAGAATTCTGTTTAGCTCTCTTCCCCATTTTTAAGTGGATTACTTGGTTTGCTGCTTTTCAGCTTCTTTAGTTCTTCATATATACTGGATATGAGTCCTCTGTCAGATAAAGGGTTAGTGAAGATTTTTCCCAATCTGTAGGCGGTCGCTTTGTTTTGATGACGGTGTCCTTTGCTTTACAGCAGCTTTTCAGTTTCATGAGGTCCCATTTATTGATTATTGCTCTTAGAGCCTGTGCTGTTGGTGTTCTGTTCAGGAAGTTTTCCCCTGTACCAGTGAGTTCTAGGGTATTCCCCACTTTTTTTTCGAGCCGATTTAATGTGTCTGGTTTTATGTTGAGGTATTTGATCCACTTGGACTTGTTTTGTGAAACTTTTGTGCAACTTTTGTGCAGGGTGATAAGTATGGATCTATTTTCATTCTTCTACATGTAGACATCCAGTTGGACCAGCACCATTTGTTGAAGATGCTATCTTTTTTCCATTGTATGGCTTTGGCATGTTTGTCAAAGATCAGGTGTCCATAAGTGTGTGGGTTTATTTCTGGGTCCTCTGTTTGGTTCCATTGATCCACCATTCTGTTTCTATGCCAGTACCATGCAGTTTTTAAAACTGTTGCTCTATAGTACAACTTAAGATCAGGGATGGAGATACCTCCAGAAGATCTTTTATTGTAGAGGATTGTTTTAGCAATTCTGGGTTTCTTGTTATTCCATATGAAGTTGAGAATTTTTCTTTCCAGGTCTGTAAAGAATTGTGTTGGTAATTTAATGGGCATTGCATTGAATCTGTAGATTGCTTTTGGTAAGATGCCCATTTTTACTATGTTAATCTTGCTAAGCCATGATCATGGGAGATCTTTTCATCTTCTCATATCTTCTTCTAATTCTTTCTTCAGAGATTTGAAATTTTTTTCATACAAGTCTTTGACTTCCTTGGTTAGGGTTATGCTGAGGTACCTTATGTCCTTTGTGGCTATTGTGAAGGGTGTTGTTTCCCTAATTTCTTTCTCAGCCCTTTTGTCTTTTGTATACAGGAGGGCTTCTGATTTTTTTGAGTTAATTTTGTATCCGGCCACTTTGCTGAAGGTGTTTATCAGCTGTTGTAGTTCCCTGGTAGAGTTTTTGGGGTCACTCACGTATACTATCATCTGAAAATAGTGATAATTTGACTTCTTCCTTTCCAATTTGTATCCCCTTGATCTCCTTTACCTGTCTTATTGCTGTAGCAAGGACTTCCAGAACTATGTTGAAGAGATATGGAGAGAGTGGGCAGCCTTCTCTTGTCCCTGATTTCAGTGGGATTGCTTTAAGTTTCTCTCCGTTCAGTTTGATGTTGGCTATAAGCTTGCTGTATATCGCCTTTACTATGTTTAGATATGTGCCTTGTATCCCTGATCTTTCCAATACTTTGAACATGAATGGATGTTGGATTTTGTCAAAGGCTTTTTCAGCATCTAGCGAGAATATCATGTGTTTTTTTTTCTTTCAGTTTGTTAATATGGTGGGTCACATTGATGGATTTCCGTATATTGAACCACCCCTGCATACCTGGGATGAAGCCTACTTGGTCATGGTGGATGATAACTTTGATGTGTTCTTGTATTCAGTTTGGGAGTATTTTGTTGAGTATTTTTGCATCAATATTCATTAGGGAAATTGGCCTGAAATTCTCTTTCTTTGTTGAGTCTTTGTGGGGTTTAGGTACCAAGGTGACTGTGGCTTCATAGAATGAGTTTGGTAATGTTCTTTCTGTTTCGATTTTGTGGAATAGTTTGAAAAGAATTGAATTGGTGTTAGCTCTTCTTTGAAGCTCTGGTAGAATTCTGTGCTGAAGCCATCTGGTCCTGGGCTCTTTTTGGTTGGGAGACTTTTGATGACCGCTTCTATTTCTTTGGGGGATATAGGACTATTTAATTTATTTACCTGGTCCTGATTCAGCTTTGGTAAGTGAAAACGATCAAGAAAATTGTCCATTTCATTTAGATTTTCAAATTTTGTGGCATATAGACTTTTGAAGTAAGTCCTAATGATTGTTTGGATTTCCTCAGTGTCTGTAGTTATGTGCACCTTTTCATTTCTGATTTTGTTGATTTGGGTGGTGTCTCTTTGCCTTTTAGTTATCTTGGCTAAGGGTTTGTAGATCTTGTTGATTTTCTCAAAGAACCAGCTCTTGGTTTCATTGATTCTTTGAATAGTTTTATTTGTTTCTAATTGATTGATTTCAGCCCTGAGTTTGGTTATTTCCAGCTGTCTACTCCTTTTTGGTGTGTCTGCTTCTTCTTTTTTCTAGAGTTTTTAAGTGAGCCATTAAGTTGCTTGAATGAGCTGTCTCAAATTTCTTCTTGAAGGCACTTAGTGCTATGAACTTTCCTCTTAGCACTGCTTTGATTGTGTCCCACAAGTTTGGGTATGTTGTGTCTTCATTTTCATTGAGTTCTAGGGAAGATTTTAATTGCTTTCTTTATTTCTTCCCTGAACCAGCTGTCTTTTAGTAGCAAGTTGTTCAGTTTCCATGTATGTGTAGGCTTTTTGCTATTTCTGTTGTTATTGAGGTCCAGCTTTATTCCATGGTGATCAGACAGGATACAAGGGATTATTTCAATCTTCTTGGATCTGTGGAGGCTTGCTTTGTGACCAACTACGTGGTCTATTTTGGAGAAGGTTCCAGGAGGTGCTGAGAAAAAGGTAAATTCTTTTGTGTTTGGGTGTAAGTTTCTGTAAATGTCTGTTAGGTCCATTTGATTCATGATCTCTGTTAGAGATATTGTTTCTTTGTTTAATTTCTGTTTAGTTGACCTGTCTTTTGTTGACAGTGGGGTGTTGAAGTCTCCCACTATTAGTGTGTGGGGACCTATGTGTGGTTTAAGTTTTATCAATGTTTCTTTCACAAATGTGGGTGCCCTTGTATTTGGGGCATAGATGTTCAGGATTGTGATGTCTTCTTGGTGGAATTTTCCCTTGATGAGTATGAAGTGTCCTTCCCTATCTCTTTTGATTAATTTTGTTTGAAAGTTTATTTTATCAGATATTAGAATGGCTACTCCTGCTTGCTTCTTGCATCCATTTGCTTGGAAAGCAGTCTTCCATCCCTTTACCCTCAGGTAATGTCTATCTTTGTGACTTAGGTGTGTTTCTTGTATACAACAGATTGCTGGGTTTTGTTTATGCATCCATTCTGTTAGTCTGTGTCTTTTTATAGGAGAATTAAGTCCATTGATATTGAGCGAGATTAATGACCAGTGGCTGTTAGATCCTTTGAATTTGATGTTGGCTGTCGTCTTATGGTTGTGTGCTTGGTTGCTTTTTGTTTTACTATAGTGGGATTATTTATTTCCTGTGTTTTCTTGAATGTAGCTAGTTTTCTTGGGCTGCATTTTCCCTTCTAGTGTCTTCTGTAATCCTGGATTTGTTTGTAGGTATTGTTGAAATTTGTTTTTGTCATTGAATATCTTGTTTTCTCTGTCTATGAGGACTGAGAGTTTTGCAGGGTATAGGAGCCTGGGCTGACATCTGTGTTCTCTTAGGGTCTGCATGATATCCATCCAGGCCCTTCTGGCTTTCATAGTCTCTGTTGAAAAGTCAGGTGTGATTCTAATGGGTTTGCCATTATATGTTACTTGGCCTTTTTCTCTTGCAGCTTTTAGTATTTTTTCTTTGTTCTGTATACTTACGGTTTTGATTATTATATGGCGGGAGGATTTTCTTGTCAGGTCTACTTTATTTGGTGTTCTGTAGGCCTCTTGTATTCTTATTGTCTTCTCCTTTAAGTTGGGGAAATTTTCTTCGATGATTTTGTTGAAAATATTTTCTGGGCCTTGGTGCAGGGAATCTTCTTTTTCCTCTATTCCTATTATTCTTAAGTTTTGTCTTTTTATGTTGTCTTGAATTTCTTGGACAGTCTGTGTCAGGAATTTTTTGGATTTAACATTTTCTTTGACAGATACATCTATTTCTTCCATTGTATCTTCCACACCTGAGATTCTTTCTTCCATTTCTTGTAGCCTATTGGTTATGCTAACCTCTGTAGTTCCTGCTTTCTTCCCTAAGTTCTTTCTCTCCACAATTTCTTCCATTTGTGTTTTTTTTAATTTTTCCAATTCTATCTTCAGGTCTTAAGCTACTTTGTTGTTTTCCTTCAACTGTCTGACTGTGTTTTCATGTTTTTCCGTCAATTCCTTCAGCTGTTTGTTTGAGCAATCCACTGTTTCTTTTATTTCATTCAGTGATTTAAGCATTTCCTCTCTAAAGGTCACAAACTGTTTGGCTGTAGCTTCCTCTATTTCTTTTTGTATTTTATTTATTTCCTCTGTTATCTTCTTCATGAGCATAGATGTTAGGTCATCTCCTTGAATTTCAGTTATGCTGGGGTGTCTAGGGCTATTTGCTCCTGGATAACTGTGTTCTGGAGATGTCATATTGCTCTGGCTTTTGTTGGTTGAACTTTTACACTGTCCTCTACCCATTGGGCTATCTTAGATGTTTGAAGTTAGTTTCTGGTTGTTCCTGGACTTCTGTAGTGAAGAGAATCCCTTTGGCAGGAAGATGGTTTTTCCTGAAGGAAGCCTTCTCAGCTTTTCGGGTATAGTCACTGGATGGCCGGTGTTTTTCAGGAGTTGCTACAGCTCACCTCAGGCATAGAGACCTGGGTGGTAGCTGTGGTCCTGATTAGTCAATAGGGCTCTCCTCTTACCAGGAGAAGTCCTGGAGACAGCTGCCCTCCTTCTGGGTTTCTTGCTGTATATTTAGTGATCAGCTGCTGTAACCTGTGTGTCCCGTGGTTTGGTCGGTTTTGTTAGGGATAACTGGTTGCCCCTTGGAGCAGTATCTGGGGGTTGATCTCAGGGTTCCTGGTCTTTTGTAGGTCTGAGGTTGGGGCTCTGTGCCCCAGAACCCAAGAGGTAATCTGTGGTGGGTGAGTACTGCTCTCCTGGTAACAGCAGGCTATCTGGGGCACAGCAGTTCCCTGGGTTGGGCCAGTCTGTGGGACCTTTTCCAGAGATATACTGGGTTGACTAAGTCCATTCTCTTTGCCTCGTTCCTTGTTCCTTGTGAGGGTTTCTCCAGACAGTGTCTCTAAGACTCTGGTGTCTTGGGGCCCACAGTTCCGTCTGTAAGGAGTAGTTGGTACAAAGCAGGCCTCTGTGCTGGTGGAGCATGCGCCCGCCTGCTAGCCTGCAGGAGCTGGGTTCCCAATACCTCTGTGCTCCCTGTTTGGGCCTGGATCTGTGAAGTACTCACCTGTTTGCATTCTGTGGTCTGCTAGACTTTCCCCAGGCAACGCCTAGGTGACCCCAGCAGCACGGTTTCTTCCTTCCCTGTGGGGCCCTCTCTGGACAGGGATTCCCAATCTCTTTTGCACTGGAGCAAGCAGCTTGTCTGTACCGGTGAGCTGGGCGCGCGAAGCTGCTCTCTGAGCAGCAGGAGCTCAGCTGTGATGGCGGTGGCAGGTACCCGCAGTCAGCTAGACCTTCCAGGGAAAGACTGGGTGACCCGTGATCAGACTCGAAAATTTGCTTCCCTGTAGTGTTGTCTTGCAACTGGGACTCCCAGTCTCTGGCACCCTTGTGTCCACCGATCAGCCTGAGAAAGTGATCAGGACCTGCAGGCTTCCGGTTCCAGTCTGGAGACCCAAAGCCCACGTTACCCGGGATTTCTTCCAGGTTCTGGCTGGGCGGCCCAAGATTGGACCCCACCGATTCCCACGCC
Organism: Meriones unguiculatus; assembly: GCF_030254825.1. NCBI lineage: Eukaryota > Metazoa > Chordata > Mammalia > Rodentia > Muridae > Meriones > Meriones unguiculatus. Next base: position 37,071,615 of record NC_083361.1, on the reverse strand, counting down.
GTGGGAGCCTCCCCTCACCTGGGAAACATGATCGCTGCAGTTTTAGGGCTCAGAGTTCAGTCTCCTGGTCGCTGCACAGAGAGTGCTGTCCTGCTTCTCAGACACAGTGCTCTCCTGGCGCCGCCATCTTGGCTCCCCAATTTATTGCTTTTTAACTACTTCAGTTCTTTATATATGTTGGATATCACCCCTCTGTCAGATATACGGTTGGTGAAGATCCTTTCCCAGTCTGTAAGTTGTCGTTTTGTTCTGATGACAGTGTCTTATCCTTTACCGAAGTTTCTCAGTTTCATGAGGTCCCATTTGTTGATTGTAAAGAATTGAGTTGTTATTTTGATGGGAATTGCATTGAATCTGTAGAATGCTTTTGGCAGGATGGCCTTTTCCTCTATGTTAATCCTACCATTCCAGGAGCACAGGAGATCTTTCCATCTTCTGATATCTTCTTCAATTTCTTTCTTCAAAGACTTAAAGTTTTTTTCAAACAGGTTTTTCACTTGCTTGGATAGAGTCACACCAAGGTACTTTATGTTATCTGTGGCTATTGTGAAGGCTGTTGTTTTCCTGATTTCTTTCTCGGCCCTTTTGTCTTTGATATACAGGAGGGCTTCTGATTTTTTTTTTTTGAGTTGATTTTGTATCCTGCCACCTTGCTGAAGGTGTTTGTCAGGTGAAGGAGTTCTCTGGTTAAATTTTTGGTGTCACTCATGTATACTATCATATCATCTACGAATAGTGACACTTTGACCTCTTCCTTTTTAATTTGTATCCCCTTGAACTCCTTTAGTTCTCTTATTGCTCTGGCTAGGATTTCACGTACTATGTTGAAGAGATATGAAGAGAGTGGGCAGCCTTGCCTTGTCCCTGATTTTGGTGGTATTGATTTAAGTTTCTCTCCATTGAGTTTGATGTTGGCTATATGCTTGCTGTATATTGCCTTTACTACGTTTAGATATGTGCCTTGTATGCCTGATCTCTCCAAGACTTTAAACATGAATGGGTGTTGGACTTTTCAAATGCTTTTTCGGCATCTAAGGACATGATCATGTGGGTTTCTTCTTCAGTTTGCTTATGTGGTGGATCACACTGATAGATTTCCGTATTATGAACCAACCTTGCATGCCTCAGATAAAACCTACTTGGTCATGGTGGATGATTTCTTTGATGTATTCTTGGATTCGGTTTGCAAGTATTTTATTGAGTATTTTTGCATCAACGTTCATAAGAGAGATAGGTCTGAAATTCTCTTTTTTTTGTTGTTGGGTCTTTATGTGGCTTAGGTATCAAGGTGACTGTAACTTCATAGAATGAGTTTGGTAATGTTCCTCTTGTTTCTATTTTGTAGAATAGTTTGGAGAGAGAATTGGAGCTAGTACTTCTTTGAAGGTCTGGTAGAGTTCTGCCCTGAATCCATCCAGCCAAGGGCCTTTTTTGGAAGGGAGACTGTTGGTGACTGCTTCTATTTTCTTGGGGGATATAGGACTATTCAATCTTTCTACCTGATCTTGACTTAATGTTGGTAGATAGAATCTATCAAGAAAATTGTCCATTTCTTTTACATTTTCTAATTTTGTGGCATATAGGCTTTTGTAGTGTGACCTAAAGATTGTTAGGATTTCCTCGGTGTCTGTTGTTGTGTCCCCTTTTTCATTTCTGATTTTGCTGATTTGGATAGTTTCTCTCTGCCTTTTAATTAGTTTGGCTAAGGTTTGTCTATCTTGCTGATTTTCTCAAAGAACCAGCTCTTGGTTTCATTGATTCTTTGAATAGTTTTATTTGTTTCTAATTGATTGATTTCAGCCCTGAGTTTGAGTATTTCCAGCTATCTGCTCCTTTTGGGTGTATTTGCTTCTTTTTTTTTCCTAGGGATTTCAGTTGGACCATTAATTTGCTTGTATGAGATGTCACAAATTTTTCTTGAAGGCACTTAGTGCTATGAATTTTCCTCTGAGCACTGCTTTCATTGTGTCCCTTAAATTAGGTATGTTGTACCTTCATTTTCTTTTTTTTTAAGAGAAACATAAAATTATCATTTTTTTCTTATTAGTTACGTTTTGTTAACTTTGTTTCCCAGCTGTATCCTGCTCCCTCATTACCTCCCAACCCTACCCTCCCTCCCTCATCTCTTCCCTGCCCCTTTCCAAGTCCAGTGATAGGGAAGGACCTACTCCCCTTTCATCTGACCCTGTTTTATCAGGTCTCTTCAGGACTGGCTGTAAAGTCCTCCTCTGTGGCCTAACAGGACTGCTCCTTCCTTGGGGGGGGGGGGAGGTCAAAGAGCCAGCCATTGAGTTCCTGTTAGAATTAGTGCTTGTTCCCCTTACAATGGAAAACCAATTGGTTACTGGGTTACCATGAGCTACATCCCAGCAGATCTTCTAGGTTATATCCATACATGGTCCTTGGTTGAGTGTCAGTCTCAGAAAAGACCCTATGCCCATATATATTTGGTCCTTGTGGAGCTCCTATCCCCTTCACATCATACTAACTACCCTTCTTTCATATGATTCCAAGTACTCTGCCGAAGGTTTGATTATGAGTCTTAGTATTTGCTTTGAAACACTGCTAAGGAGAGTTTTTCAGATGCCTTCCATGGTAGACTCCTCTCATATGTTCAAGGCACACCCCAATTGTCTTTCTAAATGATGATTGATCATCTTACCCTGTGTCTGCTTTCTTGATTATCTCTTTTAGGTGTATAGATTTCATTATGTTTATCATATCTTAGGTCTCTATGAGTGAGTATATACCGTGTTTGTCTTTCTCCTACTGGGATACTTCACTCAGAATGATCTTTTCAAGATCCTACCATTTGCCTGCAAATTTCATGATTTCCTTGTTTTTGATTGCTGAGTAGTATTCCACTGTGTAAAATACCACAATTTCTGTATCCATTCCTCCATTGAGGTACATCTGGGTTGTTTCCAGGTTCTGGCTATTACAAATAAAGCTGTTATAAACATGGTTGAGCAAATGTCCTTGTGTACTTGAGCAAATTTTGGGTATATACCTAGCACTGGTATAGCTGGGTCTTGAGGAAACACTATTCTTAATTGTCTGAGAAAGAGACAGATAGACTTACAAAGTGGTTGTATCAGTTTACATTCCCAACAGCAGTGGAAGAGGGTTCCCCTTTCTCCACAACCTCTCCAGCATGTGTTGTCATTTGCATTTTTCATCTTGGCCATTCTGATGAGTATAAGGTGAAATCTCAGGGTCTTTTTGATTTGCATTTCCCTGATGCCTAATGCGGTTGAGCATTTCTTTGAGTGTTTCTCTGCCATTTGGTATTCTTATATCAAGAATTCTCTGTTTAGCTCTGTTCCCCATTTTTTAATTAGATTTCTTGGTTTATTGCTTTTCAGCTTCTTTAGTTGTTTGTATATACTGGATATTAGCCCTCTGTCACATAAAGGGTTGGTGAAGATGCTTTCCCAATCTGTAGGCAGTCGTTTTGTTTTGATGATGGTGTCCTTTGCTTTACAGAAGTGTTTCCGTTTCATGAGGTCCCATTTATTGATTGTTACTCTTAGAGCCTGTGCTGTTGGTGTTCTGTTCAGGAAGTTGTCTCCTGTGCAAATGAGTTCTAGGCTGTTCACATAAATTAGGGTATGTTGTACCTTCATTTTCATTGAATTCTAGGAAGTCTTTAATTTCTTTCTTTATTTCTTGCATAACCCAGCTGTCATTGAGCAGCAAGTTGTTCAGTTTCCATGTGTTTGTAGGCTTTCTTCTAATACTATTGTTGTTGAGGTACAGCTTTAGTCCATGGTGCTCAGATTGAATGCAGGGGATTATTTCAATCTTCTTGTATCTGTTGAGGCTTCCTTTGTGACCAACTATATGGTCTATTTTGGAGAAGGTTCCATGAGGTGCTGAAAGGAAGGTATACACTTTTGAATATGGATGGAAAGTTACGTAGACATCTGTTAGGTCCATTTGATTTAGGACCCGTGTAATTTCTTTTATTTCTTTATTAAGCTTCTGTCTAGATGATCTGTCCCTTGTTAAGAGTGCTGTGTTAAAGTCTCCCACTATTAAGCTGTTGGGATAGATGTGTGATTTGAGTTTTAATAATGTTTCCTTTATGAATGTAGGTGCTCTTGTATTTGGGGCATAGATGTTCAGAATTGTGATGTCCTCTTGGTGGATTTTTCCTTTGATGAGAATGTAGTGCCCCTCTGCATCTTTTTTGATTAATTTTGGTTATAAGGCTAATTCATTAGATATTAAGATTGCTACCCCAGCTTGTTTTTTGGGTCCGTTTGCTTGAAAGACATGTTTCCAGCCCTTTATTCCTAGGTAGTGTTTGTCTTTGTTACAGAGGTGTGTTTCTTGGATGCAGCAGAATGTTGGATCCTGTTTCCTCACACATTCTTTTAGTCAGTGTCTTTTTATTTGCGAGTTAAGTCATTGATGTTGATACATAATACTGACCAATGAACATTAGTTCCTTTTATTGTGGAATTGGTGGTGTTACTGTGTTTCATTGCTTGTTTTTCTTTTAATTTTGGGGGGATTTTATTTGTATGCTATGTTTTCTTGGGTGAATTTGTTTTCATTGGATTGGAGTTTTCCTCTAGTATCTTCTGTAGGGCTGCTTGGCTGTGTGGTTTGCATAAATTTAGTTTTGTCATGGAATGTTTTGTTTTCTCCATCTATGTTGATTCAAAGCTTTGCAGGGTATAGTAGTCTGGGTTGGCATCTGTGGTCTCTCAGAATCTGCATTACACCTGCCCAGGCCCTTCTGGGTTTCATAGTTTCTGATGAGAAGTCTGGTATGATTCTGATAGGTCTACCTTTATATGTTACTTGGCCTTTTTCTCTTGCTGCTTTTAATATCTTTTCTATGTTCTATAGATTTAGTGTTTTGACTATAATGTGACATAATATATTTCTTTTTCGGTCTAGTCGGTTTGGTGTGCTGTAGGCCTCTTGCTTAGTTATGGACATTTCTTTCTTTAAGCTGGGAAAATTTTCTTCTACGACTTTCTTGAGGAAATGGGCATGGAGTACCATGTGAAGCAAATGGAAAACAGTAACATCAGTGCCCGCTTACACTGGCAATGCAGATTCTAGAATGCAACTAAGAATAGATGACTAGGAAAACGCCACAGGAAGAGTTAACACATCACACTCAGGTTGTCTCCAGGTTATTGCCTGATTATAGAATATTCTGCACAAGCATTCTATACAGCCATTTCTGCAATGTAAAATAGCAAAAAACAATGTTGGAAAACAAAGAGGAAGTACAAGAAATGCTACTTCCCATTGGTAGTACCAAAGTACTTCCAATACCTTGGTACCATCCTAAGGTATTGATGTGTGAGAACTGAGGTTCTAGGAGAGAGATCATCTGTTAGAACTAAATATTTAATGTAGTTTTTCATTAGTTATATATCTGTTTGTGGAGTGATGAGTCATAATTAATATTTGAAATGATGCACTAAGGACTGTAATGCTCTCTGGATATTGATGAATTTTTTCGAAATTTTTAATCTATTATTTATTACACTTTATTCACTTTGTATCCCAGCTGGGTCCACATCCCTAGTCTCCTCCAATCCCACCCTCCCTCCCTATTCTCCCTCCATGCCCCTCTCCTAGACCGCTGATGGAGGAGGATCTCTACCCCTTCTATCTGACCCTAGCCTACCAGGTATCTTCAGGACTGACTGCATTGTCTTTCTCTGTTACCTGGCAAGGCTACACACCCCAAAGGGAGGTGATCAGAGAGCCTGCCACAGAGTTCATGCCAGCAACATCACCGACTTCCCTTACTAGGGAACCCACTTGGAGACAAGTCTATGGCCTACATTTGAGCAGGTTTTTAGGTCCTCTCCATGCATGGTCCTTAGTTGGTGTATCAGTCTGTGGTGATCGCACAGGGACCAACGGTTTGTTTGGCTTTGGTTTTTGGTAGGTTTTTTTGGGTTCTTTTTGTTTGTTTGTTTGTTTGTTTGTTTGCACTGTTGGTCTGCTTTTGGAGCTCCTGTCACCTCCAGGGCTTTCTATCTCCCCATTCTTTCATAAAATTTCATACATTCAATCAACATTTAACAGGTAAAGAACTGTGGTTCTGTGAGGACCAGGATGATTGTGGATATAGAGGTCTCAAACTTTCTGGATTTCACCTGACTGTTAATTCTCCACACACTGGAGACACAGGTTTTGTTTAGGTGTTCTATACTTGTCACTGGTGTGACATATTCTATAGTGTGCATGCTCTGTGGATCTCAGATGGAGCACAAAAGAGGCTGCCTTTCTATCACATGGATTTGATGACACAATGCTCAGCTTGAAATCATTAGCATTTTTGTATGTCCCTCCTGAATTGATAATTTAACCTTCATTGTGGATCATCTAAGAAAATGCAATGACACAATGTCTAATGCTGTACACATAAACATATTTGTAAGATAGTTCTGAGAAAATTGTCTCAAAATGGCTCTGCCTGGGGTCTCAATGTCCACAAATATGAATGATGTCATGGAACAGAAGAGTGAACTATTATCATAGTTATTTATTATCTCATGTTTATCACATGGACTGTGGATATCAGATGATGAGCTCCAGGAAAGAGAGTATCAAAATTTCCTCCAGGATTCAGGAAGGACCTGGGGGAAAAAAAGGACCATGAATGTGCAAGTAGCCTCTCCCTTGCACAGAAAAATAAAAGCAGGTAGGAAGACGAGAGTGCCCATTTGATATGCTGATTTGCACGACACTTTTCAGGCCACATTTCCCAGGCTTACAGTAGGACAAAGATGTCCACTTTGATTTTATTCTACTTGCTTCTGCATATTCCACTTCTCATGGCCAGTTTCATTCCTTCCAGCTGCTTTTGGAGAGTGAAGCAGAATGAAGAAAAGGATGGAGATTTAATGACAGTTTGTTTTTTCTGCCTCAGGACAGTACATTTACCTGTGGAAAAAGAGTATTTCATCAACATCCTGAATACACTGTAAGTGTTTTTGTATTTTCCATTTAAATACTGTCATGAGTATATCACATGGGGTCTGAAGATAAGGGAAAAATCATTGCTCTGAGTCCTCTGTTTGGTTCTCGCACAGTGAACACCAAGAAACAATTCCAAAATCTTTTAGAGATTCAATGCTGTTTATCACTTTAAATTACTCCATAGAGTGTTTTGTTTTTCCATTAGTTAGCCTCAGTATTATAGACCCAGAGGTTGAGTGAACACAGGGCTGTCTACCATGATCCACAGCAAACAGCTCTCCTGTTGACAGTTACCAAGCAGAGTAGCCAGTGTTGTCTTATAAAAAGATGCTCCACACTATTTCAATCAGTATCAACAAGAAAAAAGTACAATTAAATAACCATAGAGGTGTGGGAACATTTTTCTGTCCCTGTATAGCTTTTAATACATGTGCTGGGCCTGTAATGTTTGGGCCACGCCTAAGTACAGACAGCTTTCGTATAGATGTTGTTACTCCCTGAAAGGCTCTGCATGTGGTCATTCATGTCTTCTGAACCTTCATCAAGAATGGAAGTAGGAGATCTGTCGGATATGAACTTTAAACATGTTCTTATACCTCCATCTTCACTTGTATACATACACAGCCACTGGCCTTTAAGTACTACAAAGCTCAGTTCTCCACTCTGTCTTTAGAGTAAAGAAGAAATGTTTGGACTGTAAATTTGTTTGAAAAGTGAGGCTGTCACTAATAGTGGTGACTACTTACTTCCCTTGTCACTTGCCTAAATGACATTTGTGACATGTATAGTTAACAATACTTGACAATAGGAATAGAGTTTCCTAGAAGCTCATCTCTGCCATTATTGGAGAATGGTGTGTCTTCTCTCTTTGTGTCCAAGTTGTTTATTCTCTGACACTTATATCACTTATATTACCTCTTATGTTCCTCTTTCAGGAATTTTACAAACTGAAATTGCTTATTTTATCAATGTGGTTACTGTACACATTTTTGATTTTGTGGATTTCTGGTAGTTGTTTTCCAACACAGTACGTTGGACCACTAGGACACTCTGGCAACTCAAAAAACTGATGTGTCTTAAGCATAGATAATGTTTGAGTCAAACAATTTGTAGTCTCAAATTCCTGTTGTGTGTTACTGAAATTTTCAAAGACAATATTACTGCATGATAATAAAGCATATTGTAAAATGTTCTAATTTTGTAGACAGACACCACAATGTACAATGTCTAAGTAGAAAATAAATTTCATTTAACTTTGCATGAACCATTCAAAAGAAAGGAACATGATTGATATTTATTGGTCAGATGATATGAAAAGACTAGAAAGAGACAGGATAAGTTATAATTTTCATAAAGAGAAAGAAAAATGTTATGTTATATTCCAACTGAATTTTTCCCATTTTTTAAAAAACATAATCATACAGATTTCCCACCTGTTTTACTCTTTATATCCTATCATTTTAAAGACATGGAAAATTGGCACATACAAACCTCCCTGCAATTTCAAGAAGTTACTATTTCTCAGTAGGGTGGTAATGTTCTGTTGGTGTAGCTGGAGTCAGTAAAAAGATATTTTTATATGAAAATATATTGCTCAGATGTATCAAGCATGAATCCTATCCCCTTGTAGAAATACAATAGTTGCAGGACACTGAGAAGCTTGTGCATACCCTTAACCTGTTCATGCATATCTGGAGAAGGAATATCTGTGAGCATTTGAAGCCAGACTAGACTAGAGAAAAACACATTCAAAAAGCATAGGATGAATTACATTCATAATGGATTAATGAGCATTGTTCATGTCCACACACAAAGATGCATACAGAAATATATATTTCAAAATCAAGGTATTTGATTATTCATTTTGCCTCCCAATCATAGATCTGTCTTCCTCTCCTCTTAATCCCACCCTCCCTCCATTTTCTTCATCCACCATCCTCCATTCCTCAGAGAAGGGGAGACCCCTACTAACACACCAAAGCTTGTCAAGTATCATCAGGACTGAGACTCTTCTTCACTGGCCTAAAAAAGCAGCCACAACAGGAGAAAGTGATCAAAAGCAAGAAAGAGAGTTCATGTCAGAGAGAACCACTGGTTCCCTTAAAATGGAACCCACAAGAAGCCTGAGCTTCTCATGGGCTACAACTCTGCACGGCATAGGTCCTAGCTATACATGGTCCTTCTCTGGTGCTTCTGTTTCCTCAAGCCTGTCTGAGCCCTGGTTATTTGGCTTGGTTGGTCTTCTTGTGGACCTCCTGTCACATTCAGGTCCATCTATCCCTCCCCCGACTTTTCCACAAGACTCCCTACAATTTAATCAATGTTTGGCTGTGGGTCTCTGCATCAGTTTTGATCCACTGATGGATGGATCCTGGCAGGGAACAGCTATGCTAGGGTCAGTACGGACCAATCATTGCTCTCACATTTAATAAATCCCTGCACCCTCTTTACCCCTGCACTTCTTGTAGGGTGGATAATTTTTGGATCAAAGGTTTTGTGGGTGGGTTATTGTTCCCCCACTTAAGGCTTCTGTGTCCAGTAGCAAGAATCTCAGGTAGAGTCAAGTCCATGATTTCCCAAAATCCTACCCTGTCTTACTTCTCCAGCCTGGTAGAGAGAGATGACTCCACCCATGTTTTCTCTTCTCTCGGCAGGTCCTCTCTCCTCCCACCCCAACTTTCCCAGTGGCTGATCTCTACATTCTACACTCCCTCTCCTACCTTCCTTCCTCTCCAGCATCTTCTACAGTCTACTCTATTTTCCCTTCTAAATGAGATTTAAGAATCCTCACTTGGGTCCTACTTGTTACTTATTTTGTTTGGGTCTGTGAAGTGAAGTATGTTTATCCTGTACTCTATGGCTAAAATCTGGTAATGAGTGAGTACATACCATGTCTGTCTTTCTGTGTCTAGGTTACCTCACTCAGGATTATCTATTTCCACTCATTTGCCGGTACATTTCATCATTTCCTTGTGATTAGAAGGTGAATCATATTTCATTGTGTAAATGTAGCACAGTTTCTTTTTTATTTTTATTTTTTATTATTTGTTACATTTTATTAACTCTGTATCCCAGCTATATCCTGCTCCCTCATTCCTACCCAAACTCTCCCTCCATCCCTCATCTCTTCCCTGCCCCTTTCCAAGTCCACTGATTGGAGAGGACCTCCTCCCCTTTCCTCTGATCCTGTATTATCAGATACCTTCAGAACTGGCTGCAAAGTCCTCCTCTGGTAACAAAGTTTCTTTATTGATTCTTTGGTTCACGATCATCTAGGTTGTCTCTGGATTCTGGCTATTACGAATAAGGCTACTATGAACATAATTGTGCACATGTCCTTGTCCTATGGAAGAGCATCTTCTGGGTATAAGACCAGGAAAAGGATAGATGGGTCTTCAGGTAGAGCTTTTCCCAGTTTTCTCAGAAACTGACAGATGATTTCCAAAGTCAGACATACATTTTTTAAAAAATACCTTGATGCTGTGTGATTTACTTGAAAATAAATCATTGAAAAGATTTTCTGCTTCCAAAGATAAATTACAAAGATATCAGCATAAGGATAGATATGAAGAAATGTGTTAAATATATTTCCCACAATTATAATCAATTGTTAGTACAGCAGCAAATGTTGCCTTCATCATTCATTCTTGCACTACCCCAACAAGTTCAGATAATTTTAAAATAAATGCTTACACATCATGTCTATTTTTCTTGTTGCTGAATAATTATGAAAGGAGTACTGTTTGATTAAAGCCTATGCCCTTGTGTTTACCTTCTGAGCAATCACTCAATAAACACAGACTGAAAACACTGTCAAAGGTGTTTGTTTATGGAAGATGAACTCTCATGAAATTTTTTTGCTTTTGCAAGCTTCAAGATTCTTACATCATCCCAAACTCACTACACAGGACATTAGATCCAAATTTTGGGCGTGGGGTCCAATATCATCAAGTATGGAATAGTCATTATATTGACTGCAAATTATCATATAGAGATTTCTGAACATAATGATTATTGTACCCTTTTACAGAACACCAGCTTAAAACCAATAGTTTGCTCTAGCCTTGGCTTTTTCAATGGATGAAATCAACAGAAACCCTGATTTTTTGCCAAATACTTGTCACAAGTATACAGTCTCATTCCTCTTTCTGAACAAAATCATAATTTTATTTCTAATTATGACTGGGGCCAAGATATGAAGTGTAATATATTCCTTATAGGACCAAATTGGGCAACATCTGTGTTATTTCAGACACTCATGTGCCACTTCGCATCTCAGCAGGTGAGATTTTGTTGGGTGGAAATTAATGAAATTGTCTGCATTGGTGGTTTTAACGAGGTATTAAAAAGCGTGTAAAGAAAAGACTGGTTTTAATGGCCATATGTCAGTCTATGTAGTTCAAAGTATTATTCAAAGAATTGATGGGTTTCCTATATTTCCTTGTGTGAAATGGGGATAAAGGAAGATGTAAAAGCTTAGGAGAATTTCTAGAACTGTTTACAAGTTCTTAGAAGTGCATGCTTCCTTATGCTGCTTTCCATGTTGTAGGTTCTTCAGCTTACTTATGGACCTTACCAACTTATCCTGAGTGATCATGAACAATTTTCCTATCTGTATCAGATGGCCCATGAGGATTCATCGCTTGTTCTGGCCATGGTCTCCTTCTTACTTTACTTCAGCTGGAACTGGGTTGGGCTAGCCATCTCAGACAATGATCAAAGTATCCAATTCCTCTCATATTTGAGAACAGAAATGGAAAAAAATACAGTCTGCTTGGCCTTTGTGAACATGATCCCAGGCAACACACAGCTATACATGTCAAGAGCTGAAGTGTACTACAAACAAATCATGACATCATCTGCAAATGTGGTTATCATTTATGGTGACACAGATGGTACTCTAGCTGTGAGCTTCAGAATGTGGGAATCTCGAGGTATACAGAGAATATGGGTCACCACCTCACAGTGGGATGTCACTACAAGTCAGAGAGACTTCACACTTGACTCATTCCATGGGAATCTTGCTTTTGCACACCACCATGGGAAGATTTCTGGGTTTAAAAATTTTGTCCAGACATTGAACCCTCTCAAATACTCAGACAAGTATCTGGCAAGGCTGGAGTGGATGTACTTTAACTGTGAAGACTCAGCAGCTAACTGTAAGACACTGAAGAACTGCTCATCCAATGCCTCATTGGAATGGCTAATGGAACAGACTTTTGACATGGCCTTTAGTGATAGCAGTTATGACATATATAATGCTGTGTATGCTGTGGCCAATGTCATTCATCAAAAGCTTCTTCAACAGGTAGAAGATCAGCTGATTGACAATGGAAAAGGACATGAATTTAGCTCCTTGAAGGTAGTGTTACTTTCTTTGATTGATACCTGCTCACATCAATGCCATAGATTTTAAGGATCTCTCAGAGTGGACTAGGAAATGTTCCCCCCAACACACTACATTTCTAAGCATGTTTTCTTCTGACAAAGTAAGTCTAGAGATTTGACAGTTCTCTAATACAAATGCAGTAGAATCGAATACACTATTTTTCAATGAAAATTAGTGATTCTGCCAAAGAGCACCTGAATATAATCACACCTGTACTAATATTAGAGACATAATATGTCCTTCCTCATTATTCTTCTCTGTGATGAGAAGATGGGTGTTTGGTCACTAATTTCAAATTTTGTGTTAATAAATTAAAAAGATGGTTTTCTCTTCTTATTCTGTCTCAATTATAGTCTCTGAGGACCTTCCTCCGAGGCTGAGAGTAATTACACAGAGAAGAGTGCTATGGTTCAGTTCAGTGCATAGATGTATGTTCATTTGTTTGAATGTGTGTTTCTCACTGTGTATTTTTGTTTCTATGTGTGTATACCTGTTGTGTGTGTGTGTTTCTGTCCTGCTGACTCTCTGTTTTCTGTCTGTGGATGGGAGCCAAAATGTGTCTGTGTGTCAATGTTTCTCATATATATATATATATATATATATATATATATATATATATATATATGTTGCTGTTGTTGTGTGTCTATTTGTTTGTCTATCTTTGTATATTGTATTTTTCTTTGTGTCAATGTCTCCGTGGTAGGTCTGCCTATTTCTCTATGTCTCTCAGTGTGTATTTGTCTGTGCATAACTCTGCATGTGTTCTATGTGTTTCTGTACTCAGATGTCTGTTCGGGTTGCATGTGTCTGTATGTGTGTGTCTGTATGTTCACGTGTGCCTAGGGAGGTATGCTGCTATGTCTCTGCATAAATGTATGCCTATATTATTTGTGAATCTCTGTATGGATGTGACTCTCTCTGTGTCCACATATCTGTCTGTTTGTGTGTGTTGCACATGTATGTTTGCTGTCTACATGAATGTCTATGATTGAGTTTCTGAGTTTCCTTTCAGAGAACTAAAATTCTGCAAACATTAGAATGAATTAATTTATCATTTTGCTTTCATTGAGATTTTCCCCCAGAATACCTTCAATTAATTTATCTTTCACATGGAAACAGAATACATTTTCTCAAAAAAGGAAGAACATACAGACTACAGAATGGTGCCTGTCTTTTAGAAGTACTTCTTCCTGAGAAAGACCCACTGCACTAGTACTGTTGGAGACAAAATGAATATGAACTGAAAAGAAAAACTGCACAAAGAGTATGACATCTTCCACATTAGGATTTTCCAACATGGCTGTGGACTTGCTGTGCAGATAGTAAGTTTAGACCATATTTTTCACGTGGTCCACAGCTCCAGTTGTCTCATGACATGATAGAGGGGGCCACAGGAAGTAGACAGGTGGGCCTTAAATAACTGTACTGAATTCTATCACATAGCAGTAAATGATGTGTGTTTAGTGATTCCACTTATGCTTTCTTCTAACTTAATAAAATGAGATAAATTGTTACATAATTAACCTACTTCTAGCTTCCCTATATTTATGTTACTCATTATTATTTGGATGTGACATTTTTATTTCTTTGTGGATTTTACATGCGCAATGCATACAGTATATTTAATTGTCTCAGAACCTGTTTTATTTTTTAGTAAGAATATAAAACTATTTTTGATCACTCACTGATATCATTTCCTGGAAAATCCAATGGGCAGTTTAGTCTTCATGTGGGATCCTGGAGAGTCTGTTTTGGGAGCTATTTCTAACATGGACTTTGTTGCCTGCATATGGATCACTTCCTCCAGGAGCACTGCCTTGCTTGGCCAAATGGAGGAGAATATGCTCAGTAAGATTGTGACTTGATGTGCTGAGTAGGGTTAGTATGGAGAAAGGGGACTCCCATTTTCTGGAGGGGGGAGTGAGAGTGCACAGTGGAAGAAGCGGGAGGAGGGACTCAGAAGTGAGAAAGGAGTGGCATCCTTCGAATGTAAACTAAATAAGCTGAAATAAAATTTAAAAATATCTCACCAAGAGAAAACTAATAGATGAAGACAGGTGAAAAAGCTTGAAGATTATACATAAGTATTAGAAAATCAAAGTATGACAAAGATTAAAAAGTACAGAAGATTTTAAAACATAGGAGACGAAGAGGTTATGATTAAAAGATCAAATTTACAGACCATGGGCACAAGAAGAGAAGGACACCCTCAAGTTATCAACACAATATCCAGCTAAATGCAGTGGTAGTTTTTCAGTGAAATGTGTCACCCTCACGATAAAATAGTCATTTAAATACCAAACACTCAACATCAGAAAAGAAAGACCCATTGACAAATTTAACTTAAAATTATTTTGTTAGAAAGATATAAAATTGGAGTCTACAGGACAGAAGACTGTGTTATAGAAAGGCCAATCTGTATAACAGCAGATTCCACTATGGACATCCTTAAAGGAGGAGAGTAACAGTGATCTATTTCAAACTTTTAGAGACATCACTACCAATAGTAATTGGCAACAACAGTAATTATACCCAGCAACGTTATTGGTCATAATAGAAGGATACAGAATAAAGTTCAATAATGAGCAGAAGTACAGGAATTCATAACCACTGAAAGAGCACTATGAAGGATGCTAGAATATCCTCTTCACAAGATGAACAAAAGATATCACAGGAACATACAGATAGCACTGAAGAAAAACAACTATTAGAAAAGAGGAAACCTCTCCACTGATTATTCATATAAACACTGTACAACCACTTTGGAAATCAATCTGGAGCTTCCTCAGAAAATTAGGAATAGTGCTACCTCAAGATCCAGGTATACCACACTTAGGCATATACCCAAAAGAGGGCCCACCATTCCATAAGGACAGTTGCTCAGCCATGTTTCTAGCAACTTTATTCATAATAGCAAGAAGCTGGAAACAATCTAAATGTCACTCAACTAAAGAATGGATACAGAAATTATGGTATATTTACACAATGGAATACTACTCAGCTATTAAGAACAAGGAAATCATGAAATTGGCAGGCAAATAGATGGAACTGGAGAGATCATCCTGAGTGAGGTAACCCAGAGCCAAAAAGACACACATGATATATACTCACTTATGAGTGGATTAGCATTATAATGTAGGATAACCATGCTAAAATCTATGGCCATAAAGAAGCTAAACAACAAGTAGGACCCTAAGGAAGAATCTTAACAAGAACTAACAGGATAGACATCAGAAGTAGGAAAAGACAAGGAACAGGACAGGAGCCTTCCACAGAGGACCTCTGAAAGACTCTACTCACCTGGGTGTCAAGGGAGATACTGAGACTCATAGCCAAACTTTGGGTAGAATGCCAGAGGAATTCCAAAGGGACAAAAACAGAGCCAAAATACCTGGGCTCAGGGGGACCTCTGCAAAGAAAGACTGATACTCCAATTAATGTCCATGCGTAGAGAAGACCTAGACCCTCTGTTAAAAAGAAGCCCATTGGCTACTCAGCTTCCAGGTGGGTTCCCTTTTAAAGGGAAAAGGCCTGTCTCTGACATGAACTCAGTGGCTGGCTATTTGATCACTACCCCACAAGGGAGTATAGCCTTGCCAGGCCATCAAGAAAGATGATGCAGCCAGCCCTGATGAAACCTAATAAGCCAGGGTCAGATAGAAGTCCTGGGAGGTCCTTCCCTATGAGGGGACTCGAGAAAGAGCATAGGTGGAGAAGAGGGAGGGTTGATGGGCTGGGAGGAGAAAAGGGAGAGGGATGCAGCAGATACAAAGTGAATAAATTGTAATAAATAAAATTAAATTTTAAAAAAGAAAAGTATCATATATTGCAATAGCAACAAATAGACAATATTTACCAAATAATTTTCAATAATAATTTAATGCTAATGATCACATTCTCTAATAAAAATCCACATACAACAAGAATGGTTTAATAAAACAAAAGAAAACAAACATTCCTTTGTTACATCCATGGGGAAAAATGTTATTTATAAACCTAGAGAAAATGAAAGAACAACCACTTTGACGAACATGGATGGAATAGGTTTTGACTAAACACCTATCAATAGAACTCAACAACACAACAGAATGGTCAGTCCCTGCAGCCAAGTCTACTTGTTCCAGGGTTGCAAACATGGCTCAACAAAAGCAGATCAGTTTAGTGAGATACTTCCTATTAATACACTCTAGGATGAAATGGCATCACTATCCAAAAACATGCATAAATGGCATTTGAAGAAGTCATCATATATTAAGAGTTTAAAAACAAACCATCAAAACCTGACAGAGTAAAAAGAACGTTAATTAACAGAATAAGATGTTCTATGGCAACCAGGTTGACAGAATTGTACTAGTAGAAGGGATAGTGATTTTTTTTTTTTTTTACTTATTGTTGTACCCAGCCACTTTGCTGGAGATGTTGTTCACCTGTAGAGGTTCTCTGTAGGGATTTTTGTGGTCTCTTATGTATACTGTCATATCATCTGTGAATACTTTAACCTCTCCATTTACAATGTGTATCTCCTTGATCTCCTTTAGGTGTCTTCTTTTTTTTATTTATTTTTTTATTTTTTTAATCAGTTACATTTTATTAACTCTGTATCCCAGCCCTGTCCCAATCCCTCATTCCCTCCCAGTCCCTCCCTCTCTCCCTCATCTCCACCTTGCCCCTTTCCAAGTCCACTGATAGGGTGGACCTCCTCCCCATTCATCTGATCCTGTTTTATCAGGTATCTTCAGGACTGGCTGCAAAGCCCTCCTCTGTGGCCTAACAGGAATACTCCTCCCTTCGGGGGTGGGGAGACCAAAGAGCCAATCATTGAGTTCCTGTTAGAAATAGTTCTTGTTCCCCTCACTTTGGGAAACCAATTGGTTACTGAGCTACCACAGGCTATATCTGAGTGGAGGTTAAAAGTTATATCCATACATGGTCCTTGGTTGAATGTCAGTCTCAGAAAAGACCCTGTGCCCAAATATATTTGGTCCTTGTGGAGCTCCTATCCTTTCCCCATCAGACTAACTCCCCTTCTTTCTTATGATTCCCTGTACTCTCCCAAAGCTTTGGTCATGAGTCTTTGCTTTGAAAACACTGCTAGTTAGCGTCTTTCAGATGCGCTCAGTAGACTCCTGTCATACGTTCACTGCACATCCCATCTGTCTTTCTAAATGAGGATTGATCATCTTACCCCATGTCTGCTCTCTTGATTATCTTTTTTAGGTGTATAGATTTCCTTATGTTTATCATATCTTATAGGTCTATATAAGTGAGTATATCCCATATTTGTCTTTCTCCTTCTGGGATATTTCACTGAGAATGATCTTTTCTAGATACCACCATTTGCCTGCAAATTTCATGATTTCCTCCTTTTTGATTGCTGAGTAGTATTCCATTGTATAAAAATACCACAATTTCTGTACCCATTCCTCCGTTGATGGACATCTGGGTTGTTTCCAGGTTCTGGCTATTACAAATAGAGCTGCTATAAACATGGTTGAGCAAGTGTCCTTTTTGTGTACTTGAACAAACTTTGGGTATATACCTAGCAGTGGTATAGCTGGGTCTGGAGGAAGCACTATTCCTATTTGTCTTAGAAAGCGCCAGATAGCTTTCCAGAGTGGTTGTACCAGTTTACATTCCCACCAGCAGTGGAGGAGGGTTACACAACCTTTCTCCACAACCTCTTCAGCATGTGTTATCGCTTGAGTTTTTCATCTTGGCCATTCTGATGGGTGTAAGGTGATATCTCAGGGTCGTTTTGATTTGCATTTCCCTGATGGCTAATGAGGATGAGCATTTCTTTAAGTGTTTTTCTGCCATTCGATATTCCTCTGTCGAGAATGCTCTGTTTAGCTCTGTTCCCCATTTTTTTTATTGGATTACATGGATTGCTGCTTTTCAGCTTCTTTAGTTCTTTGTACATACTGGATATTAGTCCTCTGTCAGATAAAGGGTTAGTGAAGATTCTTTCCCAATCTGTAGGCAGTCGTTTTGTTTTGATGATGCTATCCTTTGCTTTACAGAAACTTTTCAGTTTCATGAGGTCCCATTTATTGATTGTTGCTCTTAGAGCCTGTGCTGTTGGTGTTCTGTTCAGGAAGTTGTCTCCTGTGCCAATGAGTTCTAGGCTGTTCCCCACTTTTTTTTCCAATTGATTTAGGGTATCTGGTTTTATGTTAAGGTCCTTGATCCACTTTGACTTTAGTTTTGTGCAGGGTGATAAATATGGATCTATTTTCATTTTTCTGCATGTAGACATCCAGTTGGTCCAGCACCATTTGTTGAAGATGCTGTCTTTTTTCCATTGAATGGATTTGGCTTCTTTGTCAAATATCAAGTATTCATAGGTGTGTGGATTTATTTCTGGGTCTTCTATGTGGTTCCATTGATCCTCCTTTCTGTTTCTATGCCAATACCATGCAGTTTTTATTACTGTTGCCCTGTAGTACAGCTTGAGATCAGGAATGGAGATACCTCCAGATGATCTGTTGTTGTACAGGATCGTTTTGGAAATTCTGGGTTTTTTGTTTCTCCATATGAAGCTGAGAATCTTTTTTTCAAGGTCTGTAAAGAATTGAGTTGGTATTTTGATGGGAATTGCATTGAATCTGTAGATTGCTTTTGGCAGTATGGCAATTTTCACAATGTTAATCCTACCAATCCATGAGCACGGGAGATCTTTCCATCTTCTGATATCTTCTTCGATTTCTTTCTTCAGAGACTTGAAGTTTTTCTCAAACAAGTCTTTCACTTGCTTGGTTAGAGTCACACCAAGGTACTTTATGTTATTAGTGGCTATTGTGAAGGGTGTTGTTTCCTTAATTTCTTTCTCAGCCTTTTTGTCTTTGATATACAGGAGGGCTTCTGATTTTTTTGAGTTGATTTTGTATCCTGCCACTTTGCTGAAGGTGTTTATGAGCTGAACGAGTTCTTTAGTTGAATTTTTGGGGTCGCTCATGTATACTATCATATCATCTGCAAATAGTGACACTTTGACCTCTTCCTTTCCGATTTGTATCCCCTTGATCTCCTTTAGTTGTCTTATTGCTCTGGCTAGGACTTCAAGTACTATGTTGAAGAGATATGGGGACAATGGACAGCCTTGTCTTGTCCCTGATTTCAGTGGGA
This sequence comes from Meriones unguiculatus, assembly GCF_030254825.1. NCBI lineage: Eukaryota > Metazoa > Chordata > Mammalia > Rodentia > Muridae > Meriones > Meriones unguiculatus. The sequence continues at coordinate 37,052,141 of NC_083361.1, read as the reverse complement.
TTGATTTAAGTTTCTCACCATTGAGTTTGATGTTAGCTATAGGCTTGCTATATATTGCCTTTACTATGTTTAGGTATGTGCCTTGTATCCTTGATCTCTCCAATTCTTTAAACATGAATGGGTGTTGGACTTTGTCAAATGCTTTTTCGGCATCTAAGGAGATGATCATGTGGTTTTTCTCCTTCAGTTTGTTTATGTAGTGGATTACATTGATGGATTTCCATATGCTGGAGTAGGATGGCTACTCCAGCTTGTTTTCTGGAACCATTTGCTTGAAAAACAGTTTTCCAGCCCTTTACTCTGAGGTAGTGTTTGTCTTTGTTGCATAGGTGTGTTTCTTGGATGCAACAGAATGTTGGATCCAGTTTCCTTAACCATTCTGTTAGCCTGTGTCTTTTTATTGGTGAGTTGAGTCGATTGATATTGATAGATAATAGTGACCAATGCATGTTAGTTCCTTTTGTAATGGAGTCGATGATCTAACCCTGTTTCATTGCTTGTTTTCTTTTCATTTTTGTTGGGTCATTATCTGTATGCCCTGTTTTCTTGGGTGAATTTGTTTTCATTGGATTGGAGTTTTCCTTCTAGTATCTTCTGTAGGGATGGTTTGCTGTGTAGATATTGTGTAAATTTAGTTTTGTCATGGAATATTTTGTTTTCTCCATCTATGTTGATTGAAAGCTTTGCAGGGTATAGTAGTCTGGGTTGACATTTGTGATCTCTTAGAGTCTCCATGATACTTGCCCAGGCCCTTCTGGCTTTCATAGTTTCTGATGAGAAGTCCAGTGTGATTCTGATAGGTCTACCTTCATATGTTACTTGGCCTTTTTCCCTTGCTGCTTTTAATATCTTTTCTTTGTTCTGTAGATTTAGTATTTTGACTATGATGTGACGTGACGTGTTTCTTTTCTGGTCTACTCTATTTGGAGTTCTGTAGGCCTCTTGTATATATATGGACATCTTCTTTAAGTTGGGCAATTTTTCTTCTATGATTTTCTTGAAATTATTTTCTGGACCTTGGAGTCTGGAGTCTTCTTTTTCATGAATTCCTATTATTCTTAGATTTTGTCTTTTCATAGCATCCTTGATTTCTTGGATATTTTGTGATTGGAACTTTTCTGATTTTACTTTTTCTTTGAGAGAAGTATCCATTTCTGCAAGTGTGTCTTCAGCTCCAGAGATTCTCTCTTCCATCTCTTGTATTCTATTGGTGATGCTTACTTTTGTGGTTCCTGATCTTTTCTCCAAGATCTCCAGCTCAAGGGTTTTCTCATTTTGTGTTTTCTTTATTGATTCTAATTCTGTTTTCATGCCTTGCACCATTTCTTTCATGTGTTTGAATTTGGATTCCTGTCTCTCTACGATGGCCTCTATTTCTTTTTTCATTTCCTTCTTATATGCCACTAATTTTTCCTCTACTTGTGTATCTATTTGTTTGGCTATGTTTGCCTGTGTTTCTTTAAGGATATTGTCTATTTCTTCTTTCTTTGCTTCCAATTGACTGGCCATCTCTTTGAAAGACTTGTTCATTTCCTCCTTATGAGCCTCAAATAATTGGGCAAGCTTGGCTTTAAAATCATTTTCCTGTGCTTCTGCTGAATTGGAGTATCCATCAATTTTGGGGTTTGCTGGGGATGTCATGATGTCCTGATTTATGTTGGAAGTGTTCTTTCGCCTACCCCTGGCCATTGGCTTATCTGAAACCTTCCCTGATTGTTTTTGGATTCTGCAGATCAGACTGGTGCTGTCTCTCTATGGTGTCTGGAGAGTTCTTCAGGAAGCTGAGCACTCTCAGCGTGTGCTGAGGACTAGCTGTACCTGTGGGAGGAAAGTACACAGGCGCAAACGGGGCAAATGCAAGCGTGTGTGCGCGTGCGCGTGTGTGTGTCTGTGTGTGTAAGTGTGCGTGGATGAGTTTCTCGAGGGACAAAGTGATGGCTAATGTTGAACCCTTGAGTGTGTGGGAGGGGCTCTGCACTGTATATGTCGCAGGCGCTAATGATGATCACAGCACAATTTCTGGCATTAACTGCCTAACTCCTCAATTAGGCCCACAGGGCAGGAACTTCAATGTCCCTAATGCCCCTCTGTTTCCCAAAGCGGGTATGTGGGTGGGAGGGGGGTTCGATGCCTGGCTTCTGATTTAGAAGGACCCAGGATCTGGGGAACTGAAAATTCTCAAGGGTGCACTCACAGGCAGGTCTCTTGGCAGAGATCTTGGTATCTGGGGCTCTCTGCTCTCTGGTTTGGCCCTGCTTCTTTGATGTGTTCCGCCAGTTCAGTGCTGCTGTCACTGCCAGGTTCTGAGGTCTTGCTGCAGCTGGAGATTTCAGGGTGGTCACTTCAGCAGGGAAAGGGTAACCAGGCTCTCTGTTCTCTGGTTTGGCCCTGGTTAGTCTTAAACTGGAGGGCTGTAGTGCCCCGCCAGTTCAGTGCTGCTCCGCCGCCACGTCCCGCTGTAACTGGAGACTGGGTTGCTAGTCCCAATGCTTTCTGGGAAGTCCTGGGATCTCTTCGTTGTGCTCTCCAAGCTTGGGAGGCCCAGCGCCTGGTGTGTCCAGGTTGTATGACGTTTCTGCCTGGTTTTGGTGAGTATATAGCGTATTCTCTGTCACTGTGGGATTGGGCGGGCCGTACCGTCAGTGATGGTGATCCTACGGAGGAGCTAGTATGGTGTCTAGCAGATTCGCGCCCTGGGAGGATGGTGCAGCCGCTGCGCGAATCTGGGACTCCGGGACACGTACTGCTGGCTTTTGTCTGCCGCTAAAGTGCTTGGGGCTCCGTCTCAGTGGCTGTATACCCCAGGCAGTTAGGTCTGCGCTGAGAAAGATGAGTCCGCTGTGCAGCTGTGCTGAGGAGGAAGGAGGTCTAGGGGAAGGGAGTGCTGCAAGAACAAAGGATCGTTTCTCTCCTTCCCCAAGCAAGTCTCCGGGTGACCTGAGGCCAAAGTTTTCACCTCCTGCGATGTTCCCTGGTGTTCAGAAAGCCTCGCTGTGGTTTTCCTGGGTTGGGGGTCCTTCCATTCTCCAACTCAGAAGATCAAGTATCCCACGGCTCAGAAACTATGTGTGCTAGTCGCCATCTTGGCTCCCTCCCTCTAGGTGTCTTCTTGCATAAATAAAACTTCAAGTACTATGTTGAATAGATTTCGAGAGAGGAGACAGGTGTGTCTTGTGCCTGGTTTAGTGGAATTGCACTAAAGCTCTCTCCATTTAATTTGATAGTGGCTGTTGGCTTGCTGTATATTGCCTTTATTCTGGTTATGTATGAACATGATAGAATGACAGAAGATAATCCTGAAGGAGGTAACCCACACCCAGACAGACAGACATGATATATACTCCTTGTTAGTGGAATTTATCAGGACAGGCTATACATACTACAAAGCACAGACCTAAAGGAGACTAGTAACAAGGAGGACCAAGGGAGGATGCTTAAACCTCACTCAGAAGGTGAAATAGAGTAGACAGCAGAAGGGGCCAAAGAGAGGAAAGAAGGCAGGAGAGAAAGCACAGAAAGAAATGAGGTGGAGATCAGACCTGAAGAGAGCACAATGGGGGAGGTGGCTGGAGGAAGAAGAGAACGCGTGAGCTGGGGTCTCTCTGTGACAAGCTGGAGAACTAAGATAGGCTAGAGTTCTGAGAAGATGTAGGGGTGACCAACTGAGACTCCTAGTAACAGGGGTCATGGAGACTGAAGGGAAGTGTGCCTGTATCCCAGATCTTTCCAAGACTTTAAACATGAAGGCATATTGGATTTGTCAAAGGCTTGTTCAGCATCTAATGAGATAATCATTGTTTTTTTTCTAATATTTTGTATAAATGGTGGATTTCATTGATGGATTTTTGTATATTAAACCATTTCTGCACCCCTGCAATGAGGCCTACTTGATCATGGTAGATGATACTTTTGATGGGTTCTTTGATTCGGGAATTTAGGGTATTTTTGGTTTGTTTGTTTTTTGTTTCTTTTTGGTTGTCTCTCTTTCTCTCTCTCTCTCTCTCTCTCTCTCTCTCTATGTGTGTGTGTGTGTGTGTGTGTGTGTGTGTGTGTGTGTGTGTTTAGACATTGTTTCTCAATATTGCCTTGGCTGTCCTGGACTTGCTTATCAGACCAGGCTGGCTTCAAACTAAGTGCCTTTTGTCTGCCTCTGTCTCCCTGAGTGCTAGGATTACAGGCCTGTGCCACCATGTCTAGCTTGGTTTCTGAGTAATTTATTGGGTATTTTTGCATCAATGTTCATAAGAGAAATTAGTCAAAACACTCTTTCTCTTTCAAGTCTTTGTAAGGTTTAAATATTAGGTGACCGTGTCCTCACTGAATGAGTCTTGACAGTGTTCCTTCTGTTTCTAGTGTGTGGAATATCTTGAGGGGTATTGCCATTAGCTCTTCTTTGAATGTCTGATAGAATTCTGATTGAAAACCATCTAGCTCTGGGCTTATTTTGGTTGGGAGACTTTAAATGGATGCTTCTATTTCTTTAGGGGTTATGGGGTTACTTAAATGTTTTTTACCTGGTTTTGAGTTAATTGTGGTGAGTACACTATCTAGAAATCATCCATTTCATTTAGATTATGTGGAGTACAGGATTTTGAAATAAGACCTAATGAGTCTATGGATTTCCTCGGTGTCTGTCCCTCTTTTCTTTTGTGATTTTGTTAATTTGGATACTGTCTTTCTGCATTTTAGTTAGTTTGGCTAAAGGTTTCTCAAGCTTTTATATTTTATCAAAGAACTAGATCTTGGTTTCATTGAATCTTAGAAAAGTTTTATTTGTTTCTAATTGATTGATTTCAGCCCTGAGTTTAATTGTTTCCAGCTATCTACTACTCTTTGGTGTATCTGCTCTTTTGTTTTTTTTCTAGGGCTTTTAGGTGAGCCATTAAGTTGCTTGAATGAGATGTCTCAAATTCCTCTTGAAGTAACTTAAAGCTATGAACTTTCCTCTTAGCACTGCTTTCATTGTGTCTCATAAGTTTGGGTATGTTGTGCCTTCATTTTCATTGAATTCTAGGAAGAATTTAATTTCTTTTTATTTCTTCCCTGACCCAGCAGTCCTTTAGTAGCCAGTTATTCAGTTTCCATGTGTGTGTAGGCTTTTAGCTATTTCTCTGGTTGAGGTCCAGCTTTAGTCCATGGTGATCTAATAGGATAAAAGGGATTATTTCAATCTCCTTGTATCTGTTGAGGCTTGCTTTGTAACCTACAACATGGAATATTTTGGAGAAGGTTCCATGAGGTGCTGAGAAGAAAGTAAATTCTTTTGTGTTTGGGTGTAAGGTTCTGTAGATGTCTGTTAGGTCTATTTGATTCATGACCTCTATTAGAGTTATTGTTTCTTTGTTTAATTTCTGTTTTGTAGACCTGTCCTTTGTTGACAGTAGAGTGTTGAAGCCTCCCACTATTAATGTGTGGGGATCTATGTGTGGTTTCAGTTTTATTAATGTTTATTTTACGAATGTGGGTGCCCTTGTATTTGGGAGATAGATAATCAGGATTGTGATATCTTCCTGGTGGAATTTTCCCTTGATGAGTATGAAGTGTCCTTCTTCATCTCTTTTGATTATTTTGGTTGAAAGCCTATTTTATTAGATATTAGAATAGCTACTCCTGCTTGCTTCGTGGGTCCATTTGCTTAAAAAACCATCTTCCATCCCTTTACCATCAGGTAATGTCTATCTTTGTGACTTAGGTGTGTTTCTTGTATGCAACAGATTGTTGGGTCTTCTTTACAAATCCATTTTCTTAATCTGTATTTTTATTGGAGAAATGAGTGCATTGATTTTGAGAAAGATCAATATCCAATAGCTGTTAGATCCTTTGATATTGATGTTGGCTATGGTAGTGTGTTTGTGTGCTTGGCCACTTTTTGTTTTTGCTGTACAGAGGTTAATTATTTCCTGTGTTTTCTTGAAAGTAGTTTTCTTGGGTTGTATTTTTGATTCTAGGGTCTTCGGTAATGCTGGATTTGTGTGTAGGTGTTGTTAAATTATTGTGTTGTTGAATATCTTGTTTTCTCCATCTATGAGGACTGAGAGTTTTGCTGGGTATAGTAGCCTAGGCTGACATCTGTGTTCTGTTAGTGTCTGCATGTCTGTCCAGGCCCTTCTGGCTTTCATAGTCTCTACTGAGAAGTAGGCTGTGATTGGGAAGGGTTTGCCGTTTTATGATACTTGGCCTTTCTATCTTGCAGCTTTTAGCATTCTTTCTTTATTCTGTATAGTTACTGTTTTGATTATTGTGTGGTGGGAGGGTTTTCTTTTCTGCTCTAATTTATTAGGTGTTCTGTAGGCCTCTTGTAATCTTATAGGATTCCCCTTTAAGTTAGGGACATTTTCTTCAATCATTTTGTCGAAAATATTTTTTGGGCCTGGGAGGAGGGAATCTTCTTTTTCCTCTATTCCTATTATTCTCAGGTTTTGTCTTTTTATGTTGTCTTGGATTTCTTGGATAATTTGTGTCAGGAATTTTTTTAGATTTATTATTTTCTTTGAAGGATACATCCATTTCTTTCATTGTATCTTCCACACCTGGATTCTTTCTTCCATCTCTTGTCCTCTGTTGGTTTTGCTTACCTCTGTAGTTCCTGTTTTCTTTCCTAAGGTCTCCATCTCCATGATTTCCTCCATTTGTGTTTTCTTTAATTTTTCCAATTCTATCTTCTGATCTTGAACCATTTTGTTGATTTCCTTCTCCTGTCTGGCTGTATTTTCCTGTTTTTCCTTTAATTACTGCATCTGTTTGTTTGAACATTACTGTTTCTTTTATTTCTTTCAGTGATTTAATCTTTTCCTTTCTGAAAGCCACAAACTGTTGGCTGCATCATCCTATATTTTTTTACTGATGGTCATAATCTGTTTTACTATATCTTCCTCTAATTCTTTATACATTTTATTTGCTTCCTCCATTAACCTCTTCATAAGCATTGATGTAAGGTCATCTTCTTGAATTTCACTTATGTTAGGGTCTCCAGAGCTACTTGCCCATGGATGACTGGGTTCTGGGGATGCCATATTGCTTTGCCTTTTGTTGGCTGTGCTTTTACATTGGCCTATACCCATCTGGCTGTCTCAGGTGTGGTCTGTTAATTTCTGGTGCCTACTGGGTCCTGGGGTGGGGAGAATCCCCTTGGCAGGGTTCTGAAGGGGATCTCCTCAGATTTTGAGTATGGTCAACGGAATGGTGGTGCTTCTCAGGAATTGTCACAGTACACCTCAGGCATATGGACCTGTGTGGTAACTGTGGTGTTCAGGAAGGCTCTCCTCTCATCAAGAGAAGTCCTGGAGATGGCTGCCCTGCTGCTGGGTTTCTTGCTCTGAATTTAGTGAGCTGCAGCTGCTGCTCTTAAGGTGCAATTGTTGGGTGCAGCTCTCTTGAAGAACCAGGGAGTCCCGTAGTTTCATCAGTTTAGCTAGGGATAACTGGTCGCACCTTGGAGCAGTATCTGAGGGCTGCTCTAATGGCTCTCAGGCTTTTATAGGTCTGGGGTTGCAGCTGTGTGTCCCTGTGCCCTATTGGTAATCAATGGCAGGTGAGCAAGGCACTTATACCTTCAGTAAAAGGCTAGATCCTAGAGCCTGTGTGAACCCAGAAAGTCTTCTGGATCTACATGTCCTGAGCATTAGACCTGATGATCCCCCACACTGTTGGGTTTCCTCCCGACAGGGACAACCAGACTGTGCTTTGGGGACCACAGTTCTGTCTGGGATGGCATGTAGATCATGCAGGCACACGCACGTATGGCTCCACCTTGCTATCAATTCGGTGCCTGAGCATCTGCCAACACTCGGTAACTTTTCGTGAGAACATTTTCGGGGTGGCGGTGTCAGCTGAATGCTCTGAGGTCAGACCTGCTCTTCCTCTCACTATGGGTTTCCACCTGACAGAGAAACTCAGTCTCTGGTGCCCTGGGGCCCACAGTTCTTTCTAGAGCACTAAGTCAGGTGCACACGCAGGACTCTGTGCTGGCACCTGTGTACCCAGCTCTGGGCTGGCTGCTGGGCACTTGTTGGACTCCTGGTCTTTTCTAGGGATTGTCTGAGTGATCTAAGATCAGTCCCGATCATTTCCTGCACTGTGGGGTTTTCTCTCGACTGGAAATCTCAGTCACTGGTGTTGTGGGGCCAACAGTTCAGTCTGGGACAGTGATCAAAGCACCCCAGCTTGTGGCTCTAGGCTGTCGACCAAGCGCCTGGTGGAACAGGGACCTCTTCTGAGGTTAGCTCATTGAGTTGAAACTGACTGAATCCCACACCGTAGGGTGTCTTCTCACCCTGGGAAACACAATCACTGGTGTTTTAGGACCGAGATTCTGTCTGCTGGTCACTGTGCAGATACTACTGTGCTGCTGGTCAGAAAGAGTGTCCTCCTGGCGCTGCCATCTTTGATCTAACATAAAATTATTTTGTAACAAGTAAAATTGGAGTCTGCCGGACAGAAGACTGTGTTATATAGAAAGGCCCAATCTGTATAATAACAGATTCCACTATGGACATCCTTAAATGAGGAGAGTAACAGTGTTATATTTCAAACCTTTAGAGACATCACTACCAACCACAGTAATGATATCCAGCAACGTTACTGGTCATAATAGAAGGATACAGAATAAAGTTCAATAATGAGCAGAAGGACAGGAATTCATAACCACTGAAAGAGCACTATGAAGGATGCTAGAGGATCCTCTTCACAAGATGAACAAAAGATATCATAGGAACATACAGATAGCACTAAAGTCCAGAGAAAAACAACTATTAGAAAAGTATCAAATACTGCAATAACAACAAATATATAATATTTACCAAAAATTATTTAATAAAAATATGTTGGCTTTGAGGTGTGATTTAAGCTTTAGTAATGTTTCTTTCTCAAATGTGGGTACCATTGCATTTGTGTCATAGATGTTCAAAACTGAGATATCATCCCGGTGGATTTTTTTTCTTGAAATCATGGAGTGTCATTCTCCATCTCTTTTGAATAATTATGGTTGAAATTCTATTTTATTAGGTAGTAGAATGGATACTCCTGCTTGCTTCTTGGGTCCTTTTGCTTGGAATAATTTTTCTTTTTTCTTTTTTTTTTTTTTCAATGCAGTTTATTCAGGAACCTTGAACAATCTTCTGACCCAGGGGAAAGCCAACCCACAGCTTAAATAGCCTCTGGGTAGACAGCCCCAGCATGCCACGTGGGCAATGCAGATAGGTCCACATACATGGAAGCAAGCCAGATCCTCAGCCTTAGCCAAATGTGGAGTTGTTCGTGACAGAGAGCACTCACCATTGGGAAGGTGGAAGGCGGAAACCAGCTCCATCTTTAAGGCGCGGCATTCCGCAGCTCTCTACAGTTCCCCCTTTTTGTTTTAGACACATCAGGCAAGAGTAGAGGTCTGATCTCTGATATTAGAAATAAATTGGGACTTTGTACTGATGTTCATTTAGGTGTCATCCACCCAAAGAGCATCAGACCTGTCCGATACCTTTTTCTCAGAGGTGGGACCTGGGGCATCAACCCGCATGCAACCAGACATGCTCTTCTCTGGGTCCAAAGCGGCTGACCCTGAGTGCAGTGCTTAGCCTCGCATCCTGAACGTAACATTTTAGCTTTTTATGGTAGCCAACCATACTTGGGGAGACTGTCCTGCTTCAATGGCTGTAAAGGCCTGAATGGTCATGGCTGCATTACGCTGTTGTGAGACTCTAATCTTGCATATATACCACGGGCAAACAAAGAAGACCAACACCAGAAGGCCTGCTAACGCTCCCATGCCCGCCCATTCCTTCAGATGATTCATGGCTGCAACAATCCATGATGATAATCCTGTGGCTAGTCCTGCGTCCACTCTGGTAGAATTTACCCTGACAGTGGCCACTCTAGCAGCTCCATCGTAGTATCGAATTCTCCAGTCCAATTACCTAAAATATAGCTAGACAATTGTTTAGACAGATTTGCAGCACAGGGAAAATTCTCATGTTGTATGCTAGTGACTCAAAGTCCAGCATACTTTCATTGACAGCCAAGTTGAGCGATTTGCCATAGGGTATCAATTTGCTCCTGCACGAGGTCAATCCTCTGATTGAACACCATCAAGCCTCCTTTTAGTTGAGCATTAATTCCTTTTTGTACATCTAAGGCATGAGCTACATTGGCTAAAAGATTATTCAGGGTCTGAGCAGTCTGCACAGTATGACTCCTAGCTAATGCCGCAGTGGTAGTAGCTCCAACAGCCACCAATGAGATAGCAGTAACAATGGCGGCTGTAATTCCAAGATCCCTTTTCTGTCTGAAGAGAGTCATAGCATGAGGGGCATCAACGGGCACAGGCACCCAGTGAGGCATGGGAGTAACCAGCTAGTAAATTTACTAGTATTCCAGCATTGGGCAAAAAATCATTACCACAATTACTTGGCTCTATCTGGCTAATAATGAATAGAAATAGGGGATATAAACAAACAGCTGTGGGCTTATAGGAAATATTATGAGAAGCCTTAACCACGTCGTTGGAACATCCTGCATCAGTTCTAGAACTACCAGTGGTGGTGTCTGAGGTCTGAGTAGGTTCAGGAGACCATTGCCCCCAGGGGCGAGATGTGCTCCATGTAAATTGACTAACTCCATGTTTTCCTCCACTTTTGAAAGTCATTTAAGGTTCTTAAATTATTTTTCCCTTTTTTTTAAATTTTTCATCAATTACACTTTATTCATTCTGCATCCCCCCATAAGCCCCTCCCTCCTCCCCTCCCAAACCCACCCTCCCTCCTCCCTCTGCATGCATGCCACTCCCCAAGTCCACTGATAGGGGAGGTTCTCCTCTCCTCTCTGATCTTAGTCCATCAGTTCACATCAAAAGAGGCTGCATTGTCCTCTACTATGGCCTGGTAAGGCTGCTCCCCCTCAGGAGGAGGTGACTAAAGAGCAGGCCAGTCAGTTCATGTCAGAGGCAGTCCCACTTCACATTACTATGTAACCCAATTGGACTCTAAACTGCCCTGGGCTACATCTGTGCAGGGTTTCTGGGTTATCTCTATGAATAATCCTTGGTTGGAGTATGAGTCTCTGGGAAGCTCGCTGTGTTCAAATTTTCTTGTTCTGTTGCTCTCCTTGTGGAGACCCTGTCCTCTTCAGCTATTTCCCAGTTCTTACATAAAATTCCATTCACTCTGCCCAACAGATGCCCATCAGGCTCAACATCTGCTTTGATAGTCTGTAGGGCAGAGGCTTTAAGAGGCCCTCTGTGGTAGGTTCCTAGGTTGCTTCCTGTTTTCTTCTTCTTCTGATGTCCATCCTCTTTTCCTTTCCGGATGGGGATTGGACATTTTAGTTAGGGTCCTCTCTCTTGCTTAGTTTCTTTAGATGCACAGGTTTTAGTGGGTTTGTCCTATGTTGTATGTCTATATGAGTGAGTATATACCATGTGTATCTTTTTGCTTCTGGGACAACTCACTCAGGATGATCCTTTCCAGATCCCACCATTTACCTGCAAATTTCATGATTTCCTTATTTTTCATTGCTGAGTAATATTCCATTGTTTAGATGTACTACAATTTCTGCATTCATTCTTCAGATGAGGGGCATCTGGGTTGTTTCCAGCTTCTGGCTATTACAAATAAAGCTGCTACAAACATGGTTGAGCAAATGTCCTTTTTGTGTACTTGAGCCTCTTTTGGATATATGCCTAGGAGTGGTATGGCTGGATCATGGGGAAGCACTATTCCTAGTTGTCTGAGAAAACGCCAGATTGATTTCCAGAGTGGTTGTAAAAGTTTACATTCCCACCAGCAGTGGAGAAGGGTTCCCCTTTCTCCACAACCTCTCCAGCATGTGTTGTCACTTGAGTTTTTGATCTTGGCCATTCTCATGGGTGTAAGGTGAAATCTCAGGGTTGTTTTGATTTGCATTTCCCTAATGGCTAGTGAGGTTGAGCATTTCTTTAAGTGCTTCTCTGCCATTCGTTATTCCTCTCCAGAAAATAATCTGTTTAGCTCTCTTCCCCATTTTTTAAGTGGGTTACGTGGTTTGCTGCTTTTCAGCTTCTTTAGTTCTTTATATATACTTGATATGAGTCCTCTGTCAGATAAAGGGTTGGTGAAGATTCTTTCCCAATCTGTAGGCGGTCACTTTGTTTTGATGACAGTGTCCTTTGCTTTGCAAAAGCTTTTCAGTTTCATGAGGTCCCATTTATTGATTGTTGCTCTTAGAGCCTGTGCTGTTGGTGTTCTGTTCAGGAAGATTTCCCCTGTACCAATGAGTTCTAGGGTATTCCCCACTTTTTTTTCAAGCCGATTTAATGTGTCTGGTTTTATGTTGAGGTCTTTGATCCACTTGGACTTCAGTTTTGTGCAGGGTGACAAGTATGGATCTATTTTCATTTTTCTACATGTAGACATCCAGTTGGACCAGCACCATTTGTTGAAGATGCTATCTTTTTTCCATTGTATGGTTTTGGCGTCTTCGTCAAATATCAGGTGTCCATAAGTGTGTGGGTTTATTTCTGGGTCCTCTGTTAGGTTCTATTGATCCACCAATCTGTTTCTATGCCAGTACCATGCAGTTTTTAAAACTGTTGCTCTATAGTACAACTTAAGATCAAGGATGGAGATACCTCCAGAAGATCTTTTATAGTAAAGGAATGTTTTAGCAATTCTGGGTTTCTTGCTATTCTATATGAAGTTGAGAATTTTTCTTTCCAGGTCTGTAAAGAATTGTGTTGGTAATTTGATGGGCATTGCATTGAATCTGTAGATTACTTTTGGTAAGATGCCCATTTTTACTAGGTTAATCCTACCAAGCCATGAGCATGGGAGATCTTTCCATTTTCTCATATCTTCTTCTAGTTCGTTCTTCAGAGATTTGAAATTTTTTTCATACAAGTCTTTGACTTCCTTGGTTAGGGTTACTCACGAGGTACCTTATGTCACTTGTGGCTATTGTGAAGGGTGTTGTTTCCGTAATTTCTTTCTCAGCCCTTTTGTCTTTTGTATACAGGAGGGCTTCTGATTTTTTTGAGTTAATTTTGTATCCGGCCACTTTGCTGAAGGTGTTTATCAGCTGTAGGAGTTCCCTGGTGGAGTTTTTGGGGTCACTCACGTATACTATCATATCATCTGCAAATATAGATATGTGCATTGTATCCCTGATCTCTCCAATACTTTAAACATGAATGGATGTTGGATTTTGTCAAAGGCTTTTTCAGCATCTAGGGAGATTATCATGTGGTTTTTTTCTTTCATTTTGTTAATATGGTGGATCACATTGATGGATTTCCGTATATTGAACCACCCCTGCATACCTGGGATGAAGCCTACTTGGTCATGTTGGATGATATCTTTGTTGTGTTCTTGTATTCGGTTTGCGAGTATTTTGTTGAGTATTTTTGCATCATTGTTCATAAAGGAGATTCTCCTGAAGTTCTCTTTTTTGGTTAGGTCTTTGTGAGTTTTAGGTACCAAGGTGACTGTGGCTTCATAGAATGAGTTTGGTAATGTTGCTTCTGTTTCAAATTTGTGGAATAGTTTGAAGAGAATTGGAGTTAGCTCTTTTTTGAATGTGTGGTAGAATTCTGCGCTGAAACCATCAGGTCCTGGGCTTTTTTTGGATGGGAGACTTTCGATGACTGCTTCTATTTCTTTGTGGGATATAGGACTACTTAATTGATTTACCTGCTCCTGATTTAGCTTTGGTAAGTGGAATCGATCAAGAAAATTGTCCATTTCATTTAGATTTTCAAATTTTGTGGCATATAGACTTTTGAAGTAAGTCCTAATGATTGCTTGGATTTCCTCAGTGTCTGTAGTTATGTCCCTGTTTTCATTTCTGATTTTGTTGATTTGAGTGGTGTCTCGCTGCCTTTTAGTTAGCTTGGCTAAGGGTTTGTCTATCTTGTTGATTTTCTCAAAGAACCAGCTCTTGGTTTCATTGATTCTTTGAATTGCTTTATTTGTTTCTAATTGATTGATTTCAGCCCTGAGTTTGATTATTTCCAGCTGTCTGCTCCTTCTTGGTGTGTCTGCTTCTTCTTTTTCTAGGGTTTTTAAGTGAGCCATTAAGTTGCTTGAATGAGCTGTCTCAAATTTCTTCTTGAAGGCACTTAGTGCTATGAACTTTCCTCTTAGCACTGCTTTCATTGTGTCCCACAAGTTTGGGTATGTTGTGTCTTCATTTTCATTGAGTTCTAGGAAGATTTTAATTTCTTTCTTCATTTCTTCCCTGACCCAGCTGTCTTTTAGTAGCAAGTTGTTCAGTTTCCATGTATGTGTAGGCTTTTTACTATTTCTGTTGTTACTGAGGTCCAGCTTTATTCCATGGTGATTATTATGTGTCGGGAGGATTTTCTTTTCTGGTCTAATTTATTGGGTGTTCTATAGGCCTCTTGTATTCTTATTGGCCTCTCCTTTAAGTTGGGGAAATTTTCTTCAGTGATTTTGTTGAAAATATTTTCTGGGCCTTGGTGCAGGGAATCTTCTTTTTCCTCTATTCCTATTATTCTTAAGTTTTGTCTTTTTATGTTTACTTGAATTTCTTGGATGGTCTGTGTCAGGAATTTTTAGATTCAACATTTTCTTTGACAGATACATCCATTTCTTCCATTGTATCTTCCACACCTGAGATTCTTTCTTCCATTTCTTGTAGCCTATTGGTTATGCTAACCTCTGTAGTTCCTGCTTTCTTCCCTAAGTTCTTTCTCTCCACAATTTCTTCCATTTGTGTTTTTTTTTTAATTTTTCCAATTCTATCTTCAGGTCTTGAGCTATTTTGTTGGTTTCCTTCCCCTGTCTGACTGTATTTTCATGTTTTTCCGTCAATTCCTTCAGTTGTTTGTTTGAACAATCCACTGTTTCTTTTATTTCATTCAGTGATTTAAGCATTTCCTCTCTAAGGGCCACATACTTTTTGGCTGCAGCTTCTTCTATTTCTTTTTGTATTTTATTTGTTTCCTCTGTTATCATCTTCTTGAGCATAGATGTTAGGTTGCCTCCTTGAATTTCATTTATGCTGGGGTGTCTAGGGCTATTTGCCCCTGGATAACTGTGTTCTGGAGATGCCATAATGCTCTGGCTTTTGTTGGTTGAACTTTTATGCTGTCCTCTACCCATTGGGGTATCTTAGGTGTTTGAAGTTAGTTTCTGGTTGTTCCTGGACTGTTGTAGTGGAGAGAATCCCTTTGGCAGGAAGATGGTTTTTCCTCAAGGAAGCCTTCCCAGCTTTTTGGGTATAGTTCCTGGATGTCTGGTGTTTTTCAGGAGTTGCTACAGCTCACCTCAGGCATAGAGACCTGGGTGGTAGCTGTGGTCCTGATTAGTCAATAGGGCTCTCCTCTTACCGGGAGAAGTCCTGGAGACAGCTGCCCTCCTTCTGGGTTTTTTGCTGTATATTTAGTGATCAGCTGCTGTAACCTGTGTGTCCCGTGGTTTGGTCGGTTTTGTTAGGGATAACTGGTTGCCCCTTGGAGCAGTATCTGGGGGTTGATCTCAGGGTTCCTGGTCTTTTGTAGGTCTGAAGTTGGGGCTCTGTGCCCCAGAACCCAAGAGGTAATCTGTGGTGGGTGAGTACTGCTCTGGTGTCTTGGGGCACTCAGTTCTGTCTGTAAGGAGTAGTTGGTACCAAGCAGGCCTCTGGGCTGCCGGAGCGTGCGCCCACCTGCTAGTCTGCGGGAGCAGAGTTTCCAATCACTCTGTGCTCCCTGTTTGGGCCCAGATCTGTGACGCCTGGCCGTACTCACCTGTTTGAGAGCTGCAGTCTGCTAGACTTTCCCTAGGTGACCCCAGCAGCATGGTTTTTTCCTTCTCTTTGGGGTCCTCTCTGGACAGGGGTTCCCAGTCCCTGTTGTACTGAGGCACACAGCTTGTCTGTACTGCTGAGCTGAGCGCACAGCTCTCCGCGTGCAGCAGGAGCTCGGCTGTGATGGCGGCAGAGACCTTCCGGGAAAGACTGGGTGACCCGCAATCAGACCCGCCACCCTGCTTCCCCGTGGGGTCCCCCCGCGACTGGGACTCCCAGTCTCAGGTACCCTTGTGCCCACGGATCAGCCTGGGAAAGTGGCTGGGACATGCCCGCTTGCAGCTCCAGCCCGGACACCCAAAGCCTGCATTACCCGGGATTTCTTCCGGGTTCTGGCTGGGTAGCCATGAGTAGACCCGAACGATTCCCACACTTTGGGAGCCTCCCCTCACCCGGGAAACACGTTCGATGTAGTTTCAGGGCCCCGAGTTCAGACTCCTGGTCTCTGCACGGAGAGTGCTGTCCTGCTTTTCAGACTCGGGGTTCTCTCGGCGCCGCCATCTTGGCTCCCCCTAATTCTTTATGCATTTCATTTATTTCCTCCATTAACCTCTTCATTAGCATGGATATAAGGTCATCTTCTTGATTTCACTTATGTTAGGGTGTTCAGGGCTATTTGCCCCTGGATAACTGGGTTCTGGGGATGCCATGTTGTTTTGCCTTTTGTTGGTTGTACTTTTTCGCTGGCCTCTACCCATCTCTCTGTCTCAGGTGTTGTCTGTTAATTTCTGGTGCCTGCTGAGTCCTGGAATGAGGAGAACCCACTTGTAGGGGTTCTAAAGTTCTCCTCTGCATTTTGGAATGGTCAACTGAATAGTGGTGCTCCTCAGGAATTGTCACAGTTCACTTCAGGTGTATGGACCTATATGGTAAATGTGGTGTTCAGGAAGGCTCTCCTCTCCTTGGGAGAGGTCCTGGTGATGGCTGTCCTGCTGCTGGGTTTCTTGCTCTGAATTTATTGAGCAGCAGCTATTGCTCTTAAGGTGTAATTTTTGGGTACAGCCCTCTTGAAGGACCGGGGATTCCCACAGTTTTGTCAGTCTAGCTAGGGATAACTGGTTGATCCTTGGCACAGTATCTGAGGGCTGCTGTAATGGTTCTCTGGCTTTTGTAGGTCTGAGGATGCAGCTGTGTGCCCCAGTGCCCTAGGGGTACTCAATAATGGTGGCTGAGCACAGTGCTCCTGCCTGCAGTAGAAGGCTAGAGCCTAGAGTCTGCGTGAATCCAGAAAGTCTTTTGGTGCTGGGTGTCCTGAGCATTAGTCTTGATGATCCCCCTGCTGTGGAGATTCCTCCTGACAGGGACACATAGTCTTTGCTTTTGAGACCATTGTTCTGTCTGGGATGGCAAGTAGAACCCACAGGCACAGACGCATTTGGCTCTGCCTTTCCAGCCTTTGGGAGTCTGTGTCTGCCTAAACTCGGTAATTTTCCCGAGACCTTTTTGGGGTAGGGGTTTGAGCTGAGTGCTCTGAGATCAGACCAGCCGTTTCCCTCCCTGTGGGTTTGCACCCGACAGTGAAACTCAGTCTCTGGTGCCCTGGGGCCCACAGTTCTATCTGAGGCGGTGAATCAGGCTTGCAGGAAGGACTCTGTGCAGGTGCCTGTGTCCCCGGCTCTGGCTCTGGGCTGGCTTCTGGGTGCCCGAGGAACCCGAGTCTTTTCCAGGGGATGTCTGGGTGGACTAAGGTCAGTCCCAATCCTTTCCTGCACCGTGGGGTTATCTCTCAACTGGAAATTTCAGTCTCTGATGTTATGGTGCGCACAGTTCAGTCTGGGACAGTGACCAGATCACCCTGGCGTGTGGCTCTGGGCTGGTGGCCAAGCATCTGGCAGAACCGGGATCTCTTCTTAAGTTTAGCCAGGTGAGTTAAAGCTGATTGAATCCCCCACCGTGGGGTATCCTCTCACCTGGGAAACACAATCACTTGTGTTTTATGGCCGAGAGTTCTGATTACTGATCCCTGTGCCTGCCTCCTCGTCACCACCTGCTCGGCTGCTGGTCAGAATGAGAGTACTCCTGGCGTGGCCATCCTGCCCCACCTCGCCTATACTTCCTTTTATTTTATTTTTTTTAATTTGTAAAATATTTTACTAGTGGTTTTAGAATTTCACATGTGTTTTGATCAAATTTGCATATAGTCCAACTCTTCCCAAGTCTACCACCTTCTCTACCTACACAACATTGTCATTTAAAATACAAGACCAATTATGTTGCTTTCCAAATATTCTTGGATATTTAGTCTTCCCAGGAGTGTCACTAATTTTTTATTTTATTTTCATTTTTTATTTTTATTATTAGTTACATTTTATTTACTCTGTATCCCAGTTATAGCCTGCTCCTTCACTTCCTCCCAATACCTCCCTCCCTCCCTCATCTCTTCCCTGTCCCTTTCCAAGTCCATTCACCTGACCCTGTTTTATCAGGTACCTTCAGGACTGGCAGCAATGTCCTCCTCTGTGGCCTAGCAGGGCTGCATCTCCCTTGGCGGGTAGGGATGTCAAAAAGCCTGCCATAGATTTCATGTCAGTAATAGTCCCTGTTCCCCTTACTAGGGTATTCCCCCTTGGTTACTGAGCTACCAAGGGTCTAGATCCAAGCAGAAGTTCTAAGTTGTATCAATACATGGTCCTTGCTTGGAATATCACTCACAGAAAAGACCCCCGTGCCCAGATATATTTGGTCCTTGTGGAGCTCCTATCCTCTTCATGTCATACTAACTCCCCCTTTTTTCATATGATTCCCTGCACTCTGCTGAAGGTTTGGTTATGAGTCTTAGTATCTGCTTTGAAACACTGCTAAGTAGAGTCTTTCAGATGCCTTCTGCCATAGACTCCTATCCTTTTACTTGCTTTCTCCTACCTCCAATGCACATCCCATTTGTCTTTCGAAGTGAGGATTGATCATCTTACCCTAAATCTTCTGTCTTCTTTATCTTCTTTAGGTGTATAGATTCCATTATGTTTATCCTATCTTATAGGTCTATATAAGTGAGTATATACTATATATGTCTTTCTCCTTCTGGGATATCTCACTCAGCATGATCTTCTTAAGATGCCACCATTTGCCTGCAAATTTCATGATTTCCTTGTTTTTGATTGCTGAGTACTATTCCATTGTGTAAAAATATCACAATTTCTGTATCCATTCCTCCGTTGAGGGAAATCTGGGTTGTTTCCAGGTTCTGGCTATTACAAATAAAGCTGCTACAAACATGGTTGAGCAAATGTCCTGGTGGTGTACTTGAGCAAATTTTGAATATATGCCTAGGAGTGGTATAGCCGGGGCTTGAGGACACACGATTCCTAATTGTCTGAAAAAGAACCAGATTAATTTTCACAGTGGTTGTACCACTTTACATTCCCACCAGCAATGGAGGAGGGTTCCCCTTTCTCCACAACCTCTCCAGCATGTGTTGTCATTTGTGGTTTTGATTTTATCAATTTTGATAGGTGTAAGGAGAAATGTCAGGGTCGTTTTGATTTGCATCTGTCTGATGGCTAAGGATGTTGGGCATCTCTTTAAGTATTTCTCTGCCATTCTATATTCCTCTACAGAGTATTCTCTGATTAGCTCGATACCTCATTATTTTAATTGGATTACTTGATTTATTGCTTTTAAACTACTTCAGTTTTTTATATATGCTGGATATCATATATAAAGAAAGCCCTCTGTCAGTTATACGGTTGGTGAAGATCCTTTCCCAGTCTGTAGGCTGTAATTTTGTTCTGATGACAGTGTCTTTTGCTTTACAGAAGTTTTTCAGTTTCATGAGGTCCCATTTGTTGATTGTAAAGAATTGAGTTGGTATTTTAATGGGAATTGCATTGAATCTGTAGATTGCTTTTGGCAGGATGGCCATTTTCTCTATGTTAATCCTACCAATCCAGGAGCATGGGAGATCTTTCCATCTTCTGATATCTTCTTCAATTTCTTTCTTCAGAGACTTAAAGTTTTTTTCAAACAGGTTTTTCACTTGCTTGAATAGAGTCACACCAAGGTACTTTATGTTATCTGTGGCTATTGGGAAGGGTCTTGTTTCCCTAATTTCTTTCTGGGCCCTTTTGTCTTTGATACACAGGAGGGCTTCTGATTTATTTTTTAGTTGATTTTGTATCTTGCCACCTTGCTGAAGGTGTTTATCAGCTGAAGGAGTTCTCTGGTTGAATTTTTGGGGTCGCTCATGTATACTATTATATCATCTACGTATAGTGACACTTTGACCTCTTCCTTTTTAATTTGTATCCCTTGAACTCCTTTAGTTCTCTTATTGCTCTGGCTAGGATTTCAAGCACTATGTTGAAGAGATATGGAGAGAGTGGGCAGCCTTGCCTTTTCCCTGATTTCAGTGGTTTGGATTTAAGTTTCTCTCCATTGAGTTTGATGTTGGCTATATGCTTGCCGTATATTGCCTTTACTAGGTTTAGGTATGTGCCTTGTATCCCTGATCTCTCCAGGACTTTAAAAATGAATGGCTGTTGGATTCCTTCAAATGCTTTTTCAGCATCTAAGGACATGATCATGTGGGTTTCTTCTTCAGTTTGTTTATGTGGTGGATCACGTTGATAGATTTCCATATGGTGAACCACCCTTGCTGCCTCAGATAAAACCTACTTGGTCATGGTGGATGATTTCTTTGATGTATACTTGGTTTCGGTTTGCAAGTATTTTATTGAGTATTTTTGCATCAATGTTCATAAGAGAGATAGGTCTGAAGTTCTCTTTTTTTTTGTTGGGTCTTTATGTGGTTTAGGTATCAAGGTGACTGTAACTTCATAGAATAAGTTTGGTAATGTTCCTTCTGTTTCTATTTTGTGGAATAGTTTGGAGAGAGAATTTGAGTTAGAACTTCTTTGAAGGTCTGGTAGAGTTCTGCACTGAATCCATCAGACCAAGGGCCTTTTTTGGAAGGGAGAATGTTGATGACTGCTTCTATTTTCTAGGGGGATATAGGACTAATCAATCTTTCTACCTGATATTGACTTAATTTTGGTAGATGGAATCTATCAAGAAAATTGTTCATTTTTTTTTAGATTTTCTAATTTTGTGGCATATAGGCTTTTGTAGTATGACCTAAAGATTATTTGGATTTCCTTGGTTTCTGTTGTTATGTCCCCCTTTTCATTTCTGATTTTGCTGATTTGGATAGTTTCTTTCTGCCTTTTAGTTAATTTGGCTAAAGGTTTGTCTATCTTGTTGATTTTCTCAAAGAACCAGAAATTGGTTTCATTAATTCTTTGAATAGTTTTATTTGTTTCTAATAGATTGATTTCATCCCTAAGTTTAGGTATTTCCAGCTGTCTGTTCCTCTTGGGTGTATTTGCTTCTTTTTTTTCTAGGGCTTTCAGTTGGGCCATTAATTTGCTTGTATGAGGTGTCACAAATTTCTTCTTGAAGGCACTTGGTGCTATGAATTTTCCTCTGAGCGCTGCTTCCATTGTGTCCCATAAATTAGGTATGCTGTACCTTCATTTTCTTTTTTTTAAGAGACACATAAAATTATCATTTTTTTCTTATTAGTTACATTTTGTTAACGCTCTATCCTGCTCCCTCATACTCTCCCAACCCTACCCTCCCTCCCTCATCTCTTCCCTGCCCCTTTCCAAAACCAGTGATAGGGTAGGATCTCCTCCCCTTTCATCTGACCCTGTTTTAACAGGTATCTTCAGGACTGGCTATAAAGTCCTTTTCTGTGGCCTAACAAGACTGCTCCTCCCTTGGGAGGGGGGGTCAAAGAGCCAGCCATTGAGTTCCTGTTAGAAATAGTGCTTGTTCCCCTTACTATGGGAAACCAATTGTTACTGAGCTACCATGAGCTACATCCCACCAGAGCTTCTAGGTTATATCCATACATGGTCCTTGGTTGAGTGTCAGTCTCAGAAAAGACCCTATGCCCAGATATATTTGGTCCTTATGGAGCTCCTATCCTTTCCACATCGTACTAAATCCCCCCGCCTTCTTTCATATGATTCCCAGTAATCTGCTGAACATTTGGTTATGACTCTTAGTATCTACTTTGAAACACTGTTAACTAGAGTCTTTCAAAAGTCTTCTGCTGTAGACTCCTGTAATACACTCAAGGCACACTCCATTTGTCGTTTTGAATGAGGATTGATCATCTTACCCTGCTGCTTTCTTGATTATCTTTTTTAGGTGTATAGATTTCATTATGTTTATCATATCTTAGGTCTCTATGAGTGAGTATATACAGTGTTTGTCTTTCTCCTTCTGGGATACTTCACTGAGAATGTTCTTTTCTAGATCCCACCATTTGCCTGAAATTTTCATGATTTCCTCTTTTTTGATTGCTGAGTAGTATCCCAATGTGTAAAATACCACAATTTCTGTATCTATTACTCCATTAAGGGACATCTGGGTTATTTCCAGGTTCTGGCTATTACAAATAAAGCTGCTATAAACATGATTGAGCAATTGTCCTTGTTGTGTACTTGAGAAAATTTTGGGTATATACCTAGCACTGGTATAGCTGGGTCTTGAGGAAACAATATTCCTAATTGTCTGAGAAAGAGCCACATAGACTTCCAAAGTGGTTGTATCAGTTTACATACCCACTAGCAGTGGAGGAGGGTTCCCCTTTCTCCACAACCTCTCCAGCACGTGTTGTCACTTGCGTTCTTCATCTTGGCCATTCTGATGGGTATAAGGTGAAATCTCAGGGTCGTTTTGATTTGCATTTCCCTGATGCCTAATGAGGTTGAGCATTTCTTTAAGTGTTTCTCTGCCATTCGATATTTTATCAAGAATTCTCTGTTTAGCTCTGTTCCCCATTTTTTAATTGGATTACTTGCTTTGTTGCTTGTCAGCTTCTTTAGTTGTTTGTATATACTGGATATTAGCCCTCTGTCAGATAAAGGGTTGGTGAAGATGATTTCCCAATCTGTAGGCATTCATTTTGTTTTGATGATGGTGTCCTTCACTTTACAGAAGAGTTTCAGTTTCATGAGGTCCCATTTATTGATTGTTACTCTTAGAGCCTGTGCTGTTGGTGTTCTGTTCAGGAAGTTGTCTCCTGTGCAAATGAGTTCTAGGCTGTTCCCCACTTTTTCTTTTCACAGATTTAGAGTATCTGGTTTTATGTTGAGGTCTTTGATCCACTTGGACTTTAGTTTTGTGCAGGGTGATAAACATGGATCTATTTTCATTTTTCTGCATGTAGACATCCAGTTGGACCAGCACCATTTGTTGAAGATGCTATCTCTTTTCCATTGAATGGTTTTGGCTTCTTTGTCAAAAATCAATTATTCATAGGTATGCGTGTTTATTTCTGGGTCTTCTGTTCGGTTCCATTGATCCTCCTTTCTGTTTCTATGCCAATACCATGCAGTTTTTATTACTATTGCTCTGTATTACAACTTGAGATCCGGGATGGAGATATCTCCAGATGATCTGTTGTTGTACAGGATTGTTTTGGAGATTCTGGGTTTTTTGTTTCTCCATATGAAGCTGAGAATCTTTCTTTCAAGGTCTGTAGAGAATTGAGTTGCTATTTTGATGGGAATTGCATCGAATCTGTAGATTGCTTTTGACAGGATGGCCATTTTCACAATGTTAATCCTACCAATCCATGAGCATGAGAGATCTTTCCATCTTGTGATATCTTCTTCAATTTCTTTCTTTAAAGATTTGAAGTTTTTCTCAAACAGGTCTTTCATTTGCTTGGTTAGTATCACCCCAAGGTATTTTATGTCATTTGTGGCTATTGTGAAAGGTGTTGTTTCCCTAATTTCTTTCTCGGCCCTTTTGTCTTTGGCATACAGGAAGGCTTCTGATTTTTTTTTTAGTTGATTTTGTATTCTGTCATTTTGCTGAAGTTGTTAATCAGCTGAAGAAGTTCTCTGGTTGAATTTTTGGGGTCGCTCATGTATACTATCATATCATGTACGGATAGTGATACTTTGATCTCTTCCATTTGAATTTGTATCTCCTTGATTTTCTTTAGTTGTCTTATTGCTCTGACTAGGACTTCAAGTACTATGTTAAAGAGATATGGAGAGAGTGGGCAGCCTTGCTTTGTCCCTGATTTCAGTGGTATTGATTTAAGTTTCTCTCCATTGAGTTTGATGTTGGCTATAGGCTTACTGTATATTGCCTTTACTATGTTTAAGTATGTGCCTTGTATCCCTGATCTCTCCACGACTTTAAACATGAATAGGTGTTGGACTTTGTCAAATGCTTTTTCGGCATCTAAGAAGATGATCATGTGGTTTTTCTCCTTCAGTTTGTTTATGTGGTGGATTACATTGATGGATTTTCATATGTTGAATCACCCTTGCATGCCTGGGATGAAGCCTACTTTTTACCTTCATTTTCATTGAATGATAAGAAGTCTTTAATTTCTTTCTTTATTTCTTGCATAACCCAGCTATCATTGAGCACTTGTTGTTCAGTTTCCATGTGCTTGTAGGCTTTTTGCTAATTCCATTGTTGTTAAGGTGCAGCCTTAGTCCATGGTGGTCAGATAGAGTACAGATGATTATTTCAATCTTCTTGTATCTGTTGAGACTTCCTTTGTGACCAACTATATGGTCTATTTTGGAGAAGGTTCCATGAGGTGCTGAAAAGAAGGTATCAAGAAAGTATCCTCTTTTGAATTTGGGTGAAAAGTTCTGTAGATATCTATTAGGTCCATTGGATTTAGGATCCCTGTAAGTGCCTTTATTTCTTTATTAGGCTTCTTTCTAGTTGATTGGTCCCTTGGTGAAAGTGGGGTGTTGAAGTCTCCCACTATTAAGATGTTGGGATCGATGTGTGATTTGAGTTTTAATAATGTTTCATTTATAAATGTAGGCGCTCTTTTATTTGGGGCATAGATGTTCAGAATTCTGATGTCCTCTTGGTGGATTTTTCCTTTGATGAGTATATAGTGTCCCTCTGCATCTTTTTTTATTAATTTTGGTTGAAAGACTATTTTATTAGATATTAGGATAGCTACCCCAGCTTGTTTTCTGGGTCTGTTTGTTGAAAAACATTTTTCCGGCCCTTTACTCTGAGTCAGTTTATCTTTGTTGCAGAGGTGCGTTTCTTGGATGCAGCAGAATGTTGGATCCTGTTTCCTCACGCATTCTGTTAGTCAGTGTCTTTTTATTGGCGAGTTGAGTCCATTGATGTTGATACATAATACTGACCAATGAACATTAGTTCCTTTTATTGTGGAATTGGTGGTGTTACTGTGTTTCATTGCTTGTTTTTCTTTTAATTTTTTGGGGATTTTATCTGTATGCTAGGTTTTCTTGGGTGAATTTGTTTTCTTTGGATTGGAGTTTTCCTTCTAGTATCTTCTGTACGGCTGCATTGCTGTGTGGTTTGCATAAATTTAGTATTGTCATGGAATGTTTTGTTTTCTCCATCTATGTTGATTCAAAGCTTTACAGGGTATAGTATTCTGGGTTGGCATCTGTGGTCTCTCAGAATCTGCATTACACCTGCCCAGGCCCTTCTGGCTTTCATAGTTTCTGATGAGAAGTCTGGTATGATTCTGATAGGTCTATGTTTACATGTTACTTGGCCTTTTTCTCTTGCTGCTTTTAATATCTTTTCTATGTTCTCTAGATTTAGTGTTTTGACTATAATGTGACATGATATATTTCTTTTCTGGTCCAGTCTGTTGTTCCGTAGGCCTCTTGTATATTTATGGACATCTCTTTCTTTAAGTTGGGAAAATTTTCTCCTATGATTTTCTTGAAAATATTTTCTGGACCTGGGAACCGGGAGTCTTCTTTTTCATCAACTCCTATTTTTCTTAGTTTTCGTCTTTTCATGGCGTTCTTGATTTCTTGGATATTTTGGTTTTGGGACTTTTCTGATTTTACCTTTTTTTTGAGAGAGAGAGAATTATCAGTTTCTGTGAGTGTATTCAGCACCAGAGATTCTCTCTTCCATCCCTGGTATTCTGTTGGTGATGTTTACCTTTGTGGTTTATGATCTTTTCTCTAAGGTCTCCACGTCCAGGGTTTTCTCAGTTTGTGTTTTCTTTATTGATTCTAAATCTGTTTTTATGCCTTGCTCCATTTCCTTCATCTGTTTGAATGTGGATTCCTGTCTCTCTAAGATGGTCTCTATTTTCTGTTCATTTACTCTCTATATGCCACTAATTGTATCTCTTCTTGTGCCTCTATTTGTTTGGCTATATGTGCCTGTGTTTCTTTGAGAACTTTGTTCATTTCCTCTTTCTTTGCCTCCAATTGACTGGCCAAAACTTTGATGGATCTATTCAGTTCGTCTTTAACTATCTGAATTTGTATGGCTATTGCTCTGAGAGATTTGTTTGTTTCCTCTTTATGAGTCTCAAATAATTGGATAAGCATAGCTTTAAAGTCATTTTCCTGTGCTTCTGATGAATTGGAGTATCTATCAATTTTGGGGGTTGCTGATGAAGCCATGGTGTTGGATTTCTGTTGGATGTTTTCTTTTGCCTACCACTAGCCATTGGCTTATCTGAAATCTTTCTTATTTGTTTCTGGTTTCTGCAGTTCAGACTGGTACAGTGTCTCTTTTCGGGAAGCTGAGAGAGCTCCCGTGACCTCAGCGTGTGTGTTGGTGCTTTAGCTGTACCTGTGGGAAGAAAGTCCATGAGTGTGTGTGTGTGTGTGTGTGTGTGTGTGTGTCTGTGTGGAAGTGTGTGTGGAAGTGTGCCTTGAGGGACAGAGTGAAAGAGAATGTTGAGCCCTTGAGTGTGTGGGAGGGGCTTTGCCTTGAAGGTTTTGGGGGTTTATTTCTGCATGCACTGTATATGTAGCAGGTGCTGGTGATATTCACCACACAATTTCCGGTATTTTTAATTACCTTAACTCCTCAGTTGGACCTGCAGTGCAGGGCTTCAATGTCCCAAGAGACCCTCTGTTTCCCACATTGACTATGTGGGTGGGAGGGATCCAATGCCTGGCTTCTAGTTTAGAAGGACCCCGCATCTGGGTCTCTGCAGACACTCAAGGGCACACTCACTCTCAAGCAGGTCACATTGGCAAGGATCGGGATATCCAGGCTCTCTACTCTCTGGTTCGGCCCTGCTTGGTCTAATGCAGGAGGACTGATGCCCTCTTCCAGCTCAGTGCTGCTGCAGCTACCACGTAAGGAAGTCTAGCTGCAGCTGGAACTGGGATGCGGGTCCAGATGCCTTCTGGGAAGTCCTGGGGGCCCTCCACTGTGCTCTCCAGGAATGGAAGGCAGAGTGCCCACTGTGCCTAGTTTGTAAGGCTGGTCTGCTGGGGTTTGGTGGGTATGTAGCGTGTTATCTGTCACTGATGGTTTGGGCGGGCCATAAAGTCGGTGTCTGAGAGACCCTGCAGAGTCAGTATGGCTGCTAGCAGAAGTGGGACCCTGGGAGGATGGAGCCCCAGATCTGGGACTCCAAGACACAAAGAGCTGGCAGTTGTGGCTAAGGGGCTAGGAGCCCTGCCTCAGGCGCTGCAGACACCAGGCAGTCAGCTCTGACCTGAGAATCTCGGCAAGATGGCTGTGTGAAAGAGGAGGGAAGTATCTTATGCTCCACCCACACCTCTCATGGAACATAGAATGTAGGTAAGTCAGCATAGCACTCAGACACTTGTCTGCCAATTTTATTTCAGCATTATTCATCAAATGCAAGATATTAAATCAGCCTGGATGCTTCTCAACAGATGAGTACATAAAGAAAAGAGACCATCTGATATTTGGTGGTTTTACTTTCTTATGTATAGTCACATTTTTGGTATTTGTAATACAATCTTACAATTCTGAAAATTTCATTAAATGTTATACACAATGTGGTTTTAAACTAAATCATACAACTGATCATATGAAACTTTAAACATTGGATTCTATGTAAACTGTAAATTTCAGAAACGAAAGACTAAATTAAACAAATGCAATTCTTCTGTCCAGACTTCTCTTAGACCTATTTGAATTCAGAAGAAAAGCACATGGGGTCAATATATAAATGATGGAGTTGTCTTCAAGCTGGAAAATTTAAATGCTATCATTCCTGAGCATGGAACAGGAAGTCATCATGTTAAGCTAAAGAGTCAGATTTGGGAAACTCAGAATAATCACAGACTCAACCTTCAACAGAGTCTTGTATCTGTGTGTATAACACTCTGTGTGTGAGAAACATACACATTTTTACACAAATAAAGTAGGACAAGCATTATTAGAGAATTGAAAGGGCCTTGAGAAATGGGGATGGAGTAGCATGGAAATGGGAAACAGTATCATCAGTGCCCGCTTACACTGGCAATGCAGATTCTAGAATGCAACCAAGAATGATGAGTAGGAAAACGACACATGAAGAGTTTTCACAGCACACTCAGGTTGTCTCCAGGTTATTACCTGATTATAGAATATTCTGCACAAGCATTCTATACAGCCATTTCTGGAATGTAAAACAGCAAAAAGCAATGTTGGAAAACAAAGAGGAAGTACAAGAAATGGGCCATTCCAAGGTATTGATGTGTTCTAGGAGAGAGATCATGTGTTAGAACTAAATATTTAATGTAGTTTTTCATTAATAATATATCTGTTTGTGGAGTGATGAGTCATTATTAATATTTAAAATTATGCACCAAGGACTCTAATGCTCTCTGGATATTGATGAATTTTTTGAAATTTTTAATCTATTATTTATTACAATTTATTCACTTTGTATCCCAGCTCTGTCCACATCCCTAGTCTCCTCCATTCCCTCTCTCCCTCCCTCTTCTCCCTCCATGCCCCTCTCCTAGAACGCTGTTGGAGGAGGACCTCTTCCCCTTCTATCTGACCCTAGCCTACCAGGAATCTTCAGAACTGACTGCATTGTCTCTCTCTGTTACCTGGCAAGGCTACACACCCCAAGGGGAGATGATCAGAGAGCCTGCCACAGAATTCATGCCAGCGACAGCACCGAATTTCCTTACTAGGGAACCCACTTGGAGACAAGTTCTGGGCTACATCTGAGCAGGGTTTTTAGGTCCTCTCCATGCTCGGGCCTTAGTTGGTGTATCAGTCTGTGGTGATCCCACAGGGCCCAAGGGTATTTTTGGCTTGGGTTTTTGGTAGGTTTTTGGGGGGTATTGTTTATTTGTTTGTTTGTTTATTTGTTTGCACTGTTGGTCTGCTTTTTGAGCTCCTGTCACCTCCAGGTCTTTCTATCTCCCCATTCTTTCATAAAATGTCATACATTCAATCAACATTTAACAGGTAAATGAACTGTGGTTCTGTGAGGACCAGGATGATTGTGGATGTAAAGGTCGCAAACTTTCTGGATTTCACCTGACTATTAATTCTCTAGACACTGGAGACACAGGTTTTGTTTAGGTGTTCTATACTTGTCACTGGTGTGACATATTCTATAGTGTGCATGCTCTGTGGATCTCAGATGGAGCACAAAAGAGGCTGCCTTTCTATCACATGGATTTGATGACACAATGCTCAGCTTGAAATCATTAGCATTTTTGTATGTCCCTCTTGAATTGATAATTTATCTTTCATTGTGAAGTATCTAAGAAAATGCAATGACACAATGTCTAATTCTGTTCACATAAACAGATTTGTAAGATAGTTCTGAGACCAAATTGTCTCAAAATGGCTCTGCCTGGGGTCTCAATGTCCACAAATATGAATGATGTCATGGAACAAAAGAGTGAACTATTGTCATAGTTATTTATTACCTCATGTTTATCACACGGACTGTGGATTTCAGATGATGAGCTCCAGGAAAGAGAGTATCAAAGTTTCCTCCAGGATTCAGGAAGGACCTTGGGGAAAAAAGGAACCACGAATGTGCAAGTAGCCTCTCGCTTGCACAGAAAAATAAAAGCAGGTAGGAAGACGAGAGTGCCCATTTGATATGCTGATTTGCATGACACTTTTCAGGCCACATTTCCCAGGCTTACAGTAGGACAAAGATGTTCACTTTGATTTTATTCTACTTGCTTCTGCATATTCCACTTCTCATGGCCAGTTTCATTCCTTCCAGCTGCTTTTGGAGAGTGAAGCAGAATGAAGAAAAGGATGGAGATTTAATGACAGTTTGTTTTTTCTTCCTCATGACAGTACATTTACCTGTGGAGAAAGAGTATTTCAGCAACATCCTGAATACACTGTAAGTGTTTTTGTATTTTCCATTTAAATACCATCATGAGTATATCACAGGGGGTCTGAAGATAAGGGATAAAGCAATGATCTGAGTCCTCTGTTCTGTTCTCCCACTGTGCACACCAAGAAACAACTCCAAAATCTTTTAGATTTTCAATACTGTTTATCACTTTAAATTACTCCATAGAGTGTTTTGTTTTTCCATTAGTTAGCCTCAGTATTATAGACCCAGAGGTTGAGTGAACACAGGGCTGTATACCATGATCCACAGCAAACAGCTCTCCTGTTGACAGTTACCAAGCAGAGTAGCCAGTGTTGTCTTATAAAAAGATGCCCCACACTATTTCAATCAGTATCAACAAGAAAAGGTACAATTAAATAATCATAGAGATATGGGGACATTTTTCTGTCCCTGTAGAGTTCTTAATATATGTGCTGGGCCTGTAATGTTTGGGCCATGCCTAAGTACAGACGGCTTTCACATAGATGTGCATGTGGTCATTCATGTCTTCTGAACCTTCTTCAAGAATGGAAGTAGGAGATCTGTCCAATGTGAACTTCAAACATGTTCTTGTATCTCCATCTTAACTTGTATGCATACACAGCCACTGGCTTTTAACTACTACAAAGCTCAGTTCTCCACTCTCTCTTTAGAGTAAAGAAGAAATGTTTGGACAAAAAACATATCATACAGATTTTCCACCTGTTTTACTCTTTATATCTTTTTATTTTAAAGACATGGAAGATTGGCACATACAGGCCTCCCTGTAATTTCGAGAAGTTACTATTTCTCAGTAGGTTGATAATGTTCTGTTGGTGTAGCTTGAGTCAGTAAAAAGATATTTTTATATGAAAATATTTTGCTCAGAAGTATCAAACATGAATATTATCTCCTTGTAGAAATGCAATAGGTGCAGGACACTGAGAAGCTTGTGCATACCCTTAACCTGTTCATGCATAACTAGAGAAGAAATATCTGTGAGCATTTGAAGCCAGACTAGACTAGAGAAAAACACATTCAAAAAGCATGGAATGAATTACATTCATAATGGATTAATGAGCATTGCTCATGTCCACACACAAAGATGCATACAGAAATATATATTTTAAAATCAAGGTATTTGATTATTCATTTTACCTCCCAATCATAGATCCTCCTTCCTCTCCTCTTAATCCCACCATCCCTCCATTTTCTTCATCCACCATCCTCCATTCCTCAGAGAAGGGGAGACCCCTACTAACATACCAAAGCTTGTCAAGTCTCATCAGGACTGAGCCTGTTCTTCACTGGCCTAAAAAAAGCACCCACACCAGGAGAAAGTGATCAAAAGCAAGAAAGAGAGTTCATGTCAGAGACAGCCACTGGTTCCCTTACTATGGAACCCACAAGAAGCATAAGCTTCTCATGGGCTACAACTCTGCACTGCATAGGTCCTAGCTATACATGGTATTTCTTTGGTGCTTCTGTTTCCTCAAGCCTGTCTGGGCCCTGGTTATTTGGCTTGGTTTGTCTTCTTGTGGAGCTCCTGTCACATTCAGGTCCATCTATCCCTCCCCCGACTTTTCCACAAGACTCCCTACAATTTAACCAATGTTTGGCTGTGAGTCTCAGCATCTGTTTTGATCCACTGATGGATGGATCCTCACAAGGAACAGCTATGCTAGGCTCAGTGTGGACCAATCATTGCTCTCACATTTACTAAATCCTGCACCCTCTTTACCCCTGCACTTCTTGTAGGGTGGATAATTTTTGGATCAAAGGTTTTGTGGGTGGGATATTGTTCCCCTCCCTCCACTAGGAGTCCTTATTGGCTAGAAGGTGTTCACTTCAGTTTCTGTGTCCCCTTGAAAGAATCAGGTAGAGTCAAGTCCATGTTTTCCCAAAATCCTACCCTGTCTTACTTCTCCAGCCTGGTAGAGAGAGATGACTCCACCCATGGTTTCTGTTTTCTCGGCAGGTCCTCTCTCTTCCCACCCCAACTTTTCCAATGACTGATCTCTACAATCTACACTCCCTCTCTACCTTCGTTCCTCTCCAGTATTTTCTGCAGTCTACTCTATTTTCTCTTCTAAGTGAGATTTAAGAATCCTCACTTGGGTCCTACTTATTACTTATTATGCATGGGTCTGTGAAGTGAAGTATGTTTATCCTTTACTATATGGCTAACATCTGCTAATGAGTGAGTACATACCATGTGTGTCTTTCTGGGTCTAGGTTACCTCATTCAGGGTTATCTACATCCACTCATTTGCCTGTACATTTCATCATTTCCTTATGATTAGAGAGCGAATCAGGTTTCATTGTGTAAATGTAACACAGTTCCTTTATCAATTCTTTGGTTCAGGAACATCTAGGTTGTTTCTGAATTCTGGCTATTACGAATAAGGCTACTATGAACATAACTGTGCACATGTCCTTGTCCTATGGAAGAGCGTCTTTTGGGTATATGACCAGGAATGGGATAGCTGGGTCTTCAGGTAGAGTTTTTACCAGTTTTCTCAGAAAGCGAAAGCTGCTTTCCAAAGTCAGACATATATCTTTTTAAAAATACCTCTCTGCTGTGTGATTTACTTGAAAATAAATCATTGAAAAGATTTTCTGCCTACCATGATAAATTACAAAAAATCAATATTAGGATAGATAAGATGGAATATGTTAAATACATTTCCCACAATTATAATCAATTGTTAGTACAGCAACAAATGTTGCCCCAGAAAATTTTCTTTGCCTTCATCAGTCATTCTTGCACTACCCCAACAAGTGCAGTTAATTTTAAAATAACAACTCACACATCATGTCTATTTTTCTTATTGCTGAATAATTGTGAAATCAGTGCTGTTTGATTAAAGCCTAAAGCCTTTCCTTTACCTTCTGAGCAACCACTCAATAAACACAGAAGTAAAACACTGTCAAAGATGTTTGTTTATGGAAGATGAACTCTCATGAAATTTTTTAGCTTTTGCAAGCTTCCAGATTCTTATATCATCCCAAACTCACTACACAGGACATTTGATCCAAACTTTGGGCGTGGGGTCCAATATCATCAAGTATGGAATAGTCATTATATTGACTGCAAATTATCATATAGAGATTTCTGAACATAATGATTATTGTACCCTTTTACAGAACACCAGCTGAAAACCAACAGTTTGCTCTAGCCTTGGCTTTTTCAATGGATGAAATCAACAGAAACCCTGATCTTTTGCCAAATAAGTCCTTAGTATTTCAATTACCACGTTGCCAAAGCTTGTCACAAATATACAGTCTCATTTCTCTTTCTGAACAAAATCATGATTTTATTCCTAATTATGTCTGTCACCCAAATATGAAGTGTAATATATTCCTTATAGGACCAAATTGGGCAGCATCTGTGTTATTTCAGACACTCATGTGCCACTTCGCATCTCAGCAGGTGAGATTTTGTTGGGTGGAAATTAATGAAATTGTCAGGATTGGTGGTTTTAACGAGGTATTAAAAAGGGTGTAAAGAAAAGACTGGTTTTAATGGCCATATGTCAGTCTATGTATTATTCAAAGAATTGATGGGGTTCCTATATTTCCTTGTGTGAAATGGGGATAAAGGCAGAAATAAAAGCTAAGGAGGATTTCTAGAACTGTTTACAAGTTCTTAGAAGTGCATGCTTCCTTATGCTGCTTTCCATGTCCTAGGCTCTTCAGCTTACTTATGGACCTTACCAATTTATCCTGAATGATCATGAACAATTTCCCTATCTGTATCAGATGGCTCATGAGGATTCATCTCTTGTTCTGGCCATGGTCTCCTTCTTACTTTACTTCAGCTGGAATTGGGTTGGGCTGGCCATCTCAGACAATGATCAAAGTATCCAATTCCTCTCATATTTGAGAAAAGAAATGGAAAAAAATACACTCTGCTTGGCCTTTGTGAACATGATCCCAGGCAACACACAGCTATACATGTCAAGAGCTGAAGTGTACTACAACCAAATCATGACATCATCTGCAAATGTGGTTATCATTTATGGTGACACAGACGGTCTGCTAACTGTGAGCTTCAGAATGTGGGAATCTCGAGGTATACAGAGAATATGGGTCACCACCTCACAGTGGGATATCACTACAGGTAAGAGAGACTTCACACTTGACACATTCCATGGGAATATTGCTTTTGCTCACCACCATGGGAAGATTTCTGGTTTTAAAAATTTTGTCCAGACATTGAACCCTCTCAAATACTCAGACAAGTATCTGGCAAGGCTGGAGTGGATGTACTTTAACTGTGAAGACTCAGCAGCTAACTGTAAGACACTGAAGAACTGCTCATCCAATGCCTCATTGGAATGGCTAATGGAACAGACTTTTGACATGGCCTTTAGTGATAGCAGTTATGACATATACAATGCTGTGTATGCTGTGGCCAATGCCATTCATCAAAAGCTTCTTCAACGGGTAGAATATCAGATGATTGGCAATGGGAAAGGACATGAATTTAACTGCTTGAAGGTAGTGTTCCTTTCTTTGAATAATACCTGGTCTCATCAATGCCATAGATTTTAAGTATCTCTCAGAGTGGACTAGGAAATGTTTCCCCCCTCCAACACACTAGATTTCTAAGCATGTTTTCTTCTGACAAAGTAAGTCTAGAGATTTGACAGTTCTCTAATACAAATGCAGTGTAATCACATACACTATACACTATTTGTCAATGAAAATTAGTGATTTTACCACAGAGCACCTGAATATAATCACACCTGTACTAATAT
The DNA here is from genome assembly GCF_030254825.1 of Meriones unguiculatus. Classification (NCBI taxonomy): domain Eukaryota; kingdom Metazoa; phylum Chordata; class Mammalia; order Rodentia; family Muridae; genus Meriones; species Meriones unguiculatus. Next base: position 37,017,557 of record NC_083361.1, on the reverse strand, counting down.
TAGAGACATAATATGTCCTTCCTCATTATTCTTCTCCATGATGATAAGATGGGTGTTTGCTCACTAATTTCAAATTTTGTGTTAAGTTAAAAAGATGGTTTTCTCTACTTATTCTGTCCCAATTATAGTCTCTGAGGACCTTCCTCAGAGGCTGAGAATAATTACACAGAGAAGAGTGCTATGGTCCAGTTCAGTGCACAGATGTATGTTCGTTTGTTTGAATGTGTGTTTCTCACTGTTTTTTTGTGTGTGTGTCTATGTGTATATAAATTTTGTGTGTGTGTGTGTGTGTGTGTGTGTGTGTGTGTGTTTCTGTCCTGCTAACTCTCTGTTGTCTGTCTGGGGAAGTGAGCCAAAATTTGTCTGTGTGTCAATGTTTCTCACATCTTTGTATATTTGTGTGTGTGTGTGTGTGTGTGTGTGTGTGTGTGTGGTGTTGTTGTTGGTGGTGGTGGTGGTGTGTGTCTGTTTCTCTATCTATCTTTGGATATTGTGAGTATTTATTTGTCTTTGTGTCAATGTCTCCCTGGTAGGTCTGTGTATCTCTCTATCTCCCAGTGTGTATTTGTCTGTACACATCTCTGTATGTGTGCTCTGGGTTTCTGTACTCAGATGTCTTTTTGGGTACATATGTCTGTGCCTATATTATTTGTGAATCTCTGTATGGATGTGACTCTCTTTGTGTGCAGATGTTTGTCTGTTTGTGTGTGTTGCACATGTATGTTTGCTGTCTACATGAATATCTATGATTGAGTTTGTTAGTTTCCTTTCAGAGAACTAAAATTCTGCAAACATTAGAATGAATTAATTTATCATTTTGCTTTCATTGAGATTTTCCCCCAGGATACCTTCAATAAAATTGTCTTTCAGATGGAAACAGAATACATTTTCTCACAATAAGGATGAACATACAGGCTACAGAATGGTGCCTGTCTTTTAGAAGTACTTCTTCCTGAGAAAGACCCACTGCACCAGTCCTGTTGGAGACAAAATGAATATGAACTGAAAAGAAAAACTGCAGAAAGAATATGACATCTTCTACATTAGGAATTCCCAACATGGCTGTGGACTTATAGTGAAGATAGTAAGTTTAGCCCATATTTTTCACATGGTCAACAGCTCCAGTTGTCTCATGACTTGATAGAGGGGGCCACAGGAAGTAGACAGGTGGGCCTTAAATAACTGTACTGAATTCTATCACATAGCAGTAAATGCTGTGTGTTTAGTGGCTCCAATTATGCTTTCTGCTAACTTAATAAAATGAGATAAATTGTAACTTAATTAACCTACTTCTAGCTTCCTATATTTATGTTACTTATTATTATTTGGATGTGACATTTTTATTTCTTTGTGGATTTTACATGCGCAATGCATACAGTATATTTAATTGTCTCAGAACCTGTTTTATTTTTTAGTAAGAATATAAAACTATTTTGAGCACTCATTGATATTATTTCCTGGAAAGCCAATGGGCATTGTAATCTTCATGTGGTTTCTGGGAGAGTGTGTTTGGGGAGCTATTTCTAAGATGGACTAGGTTCTGTGCATATGGATCACTTCCTCCAGGAGCACTGCCTTGCTTGGCCCTATGGGTGAGAATATGCTCGGTAAGATTGTGATTTGATGTGTTGTGTAGGGTTGATATGGGGGAAGGAGGGCTCCCATTTTCTGGGAGGAAGTGAGAATGTACAGTGGAAGATGAGGGAGGAGGGACGAGCATCCTTGGGATGTAAACAAAATGAGCTGAAATGAAATTGAAAAATATCTCACCAAGTGAAAACTAAAAGATGAAGACAGGTAACAAAGCTTGACGAACATGCATAAGTATTAGAAAATTCAAAGTATGACTAAGATAAAACAATACAGAAGATTTTTAAAAACATAGGAGACAAAGAGTTTATGATTAAAAGATCAAATTTACAAACCATGGGTACAAGAGAAGAAGGACACCCTGAAGTTATCAACACTAAATCCAGCAAAAAGTACGTGTAGTTTTTCAGTGAAATGTGTTGCCCTCAAGATAAAAGAGTCATTTAAATACCAAACACTCAACATCAGGAAAGAAAGAACCATTGACAAATTTAACTTGAAAATTATCTTGTAACAAAGATATAAAATTGGAGTCCACAGGACAGAAGACTGTGTAATAGAAAGGCCCAATCTGTATAACAACAGATTCCACTATGGACATCCTTAAAAGAGGAGAGTAACAATGATATATTTCAAACTTTTAGAGACATCACTGCCAACCACAGTAATTATACCCAACAACATTATTGGTCATAATAGAAGGATACAGAATAAAGTTCAATAATGAGCAGAAGTACAGGCATTAATAATGACTGAAAGAGTACTGTGAAGGATGCTAGAGGATCCTCTTCAAGAGATGAACAAAAGATATCACAGGAACATACATATAGCACTAAAGTCCAAAGAAAAACAACGATTAGAAAAGGAGAACCCTCCTCCAATGATGATTCGTATAAAGTTGTACAACCACTTTGGAAATCAATCTGAGGCTTCCTCAGAAAATTAGGAATAGTGCTACCTCAAGATCCAGCAATACCATGCTTAGGCATATACCCAAAAGAGGGCCCACCATTCCATAAGGACAGTTGCTCAGCCATGTTTGTAGTAGCCTTATTCATGAGAGCAAGAAGCTGGAAACAACCTAGATGTCGCTCAACTGAAGAATGGATACAGAAATTATGGTATATTTACACAATGGAATACTACTCAGCAATTAAAAACAAGGAAATCATGAAATTGGCAGGCAAATAGATGGAACTGGAGAGATCATCCTGAGTGAGGTAACCCAGAGCCAGAAAGACACATATGATATATACTCACTTATGAGTGGATTAGCCATATAATGTAGGATAATCATCCTAAAATCTATGGCCATAAAGAAGCTAAACAACAAGTAGGACCCTAAGGAAGAATCTTAACAAGAACTATCAGGAGAGACATCAGAAGTAGAAAAAGACAAGGAACAGGATAGGAGGCTTCCACAGAGGACATCTGAAAGACTCTACCCACCAGAGTATCAAGGGAGATACTGAGACTCATAGCCAAACTTTGGGTAGAATGCCAGAATCCTTATGGAAGAAGAGGGTGATAAAAAGACCTAGACGGGAGAAGAACTCCAAATGGACAACAACATAGCCAAAATACCTGGGCTCAGGGGAAGGTGCAAAGACTGATACTCCAACTAATAACCATGTGTAGAGAAGACCTAGACCCTCTATTCAAAAGAAGCCCATTGGCTACTCAGCTTCCAGGTGGGTTCCCTTGTAAAGGGAAAGGGCTGTCTCTGACATGAACTCAGTGGCTGGCTATTTGATCACTCCTCCCACTGGGGAGTGTAGCCTTGCCAGGCCATCAAGAAAGATGATGCAGCCAGCCCTGATGAAACCTGATAAGCCAGGGTCAGATAGAAGAGAAGGAGGTCCTTCCCTATGAGGGGACTAAAGAAAGAGCATAGGTGGAGAAGAGGGAGGGTTGATGGGACTGGGAGGAGACGAGAGAGGGATGCAGCTGATACAAAATGAATAAATTGTAATAAATAAATATATACATAAAATTAAATTTAAAAAAAGAAAAGTATCATATATTGCAATAGCAACAAATAGACAATATTTACCAAATAATTTTCAATAATAATTTAATGCTAATGATCACATTCTCTAATAAAAATCCACATACAACAAGAATGGTTTAATAAAACAAAAGAAAACAAATATTCCTTTGTTACATCCATGGGGAAAAATATTATTTATAAACCTGCACTGAATCTTTTAATAAAAATGGAGGAGGAGAATCAGTGTAATAAAGTTGATTCAAAAAATAAAAAGAGAGAGAATGAAAGAACAACCACTTTGACGGACATGGATGGAATAGTTGTTGACTAAACACCTATCAAGAGAACTCAACAACACAACAGAATGGTCAGTCTCTGCAGCCAAGTCTACTTATTCCAGGTTTGAAAACATGGCTCAGCAAAAGCAGATCAGTTTAGTGAGATACTTCACATTAATACGCTCTAGGATGGAATGGCATTCACTATCCAAAAATATGCATAAAGGGCTTTTGAAGAAGTCATCATATATTAAGAGCTTAAAAACAAAACCATCAAAACCTGACAGAGTAAAAAGAACATTAATTGACAGAATAAGATATTCAATGGCAACCAGAATGACAGCATTGTACTAGTAGAAGGGATAGTGATTTTTTTTTTTTTTACTTATTGTTGTACCCAGCCCTTTTGCTGGAGGTGTTGTTCAATTGCTGAGGTTCTCTGTAGGGATTTTTGTGGTCTCTTATGTATACTGTCATATCATCTGTGAATACTTTAACTTCTTTATTTACAATGTGTATCTCCTTGATCTCCTTTAGGTGTCTTCTTGCATAAATAAAACTTAAAGTACTATGTTGAATAGATTTCGAGAGAGGAGACAGGTGTGTCTTGTGCCTGGATTAGTGGAATGGCATTAAAGCTCTCTCCATTTAATTTGATAATGGCTGTTGGCTTGCTGTATATTGCCTTTATTCTGGTTAGGTATGAACAGGATGGAATGACAGAAGATCATCCTGAAGGAGGTAACCCACACCCAGACAGACAGACATGATATAAACTCATTGTTAGTGGAACTTATCAAGAGAGGATATACATACTACAATGCACAGACCCAAAGGAGACTAGTAACAAGGAGGACCAAGGGAGGATGCTTAAACCTCACTCAGAAGGTGAAATAGAGTAGACAGCAGAAGGGGCCAAAGAGAGGAAAGAAGGCAGGAGAGAAAGCACAGAAAGAAATGAGGTGGAGATCAGACCTGAAGAGAGCACAATGGGGGAGGTGGCTGGAGGAAGAAGAGAACGCGTGAGCTGGGGTCTCTCTGTGACAAGCTGGAGAACTAAGATAGGCTAGAATTCTGAGATGATGTAGGGGTGACCAACTGAGACTCCTAGTAACAGGGTCGTGGAGACTGAAGGGAAGTGTGCTGTATCCCAGATCTTTCCAAGACTTTAAACATGAAGGCATGTTGGATTTGTCAAAGGCTTGTTCAGCATCTAATGAGAGAATCATGTTTTTTTCTAATATTTTGTATAAATGGTGGATTTCATTGATGGATTTTGTATATTAAACCATCTCTGCACCCCTGCAATGAGGCCTACTTGATCATGGTAGATGATACTTTTGATGGGTTCTTTGATTCAGGAAATAAGGGTATTTTTTGTTTGTTTTTTGTTTCTTTTTGGTTGTCTCTCTTCTCTCTCTCTCTCTCTCTCTCTCTCTCTCTCTCTCTCTCTCTCTCCGTGTGTTTGTGTGTGTGTGTGTGTGTGTGTGTGTGTGTGTGTGTGTGTGTGTGTTGACATTGTTTCTCAATATTGCCTTGGCTGTCCTGGACTCACTTATCAGACCAGGCTGGCTTAAAACTCAGTGCCTTTTGTCTGCCTCTGTCTTCCTGAGTGCTCAGATTACAGGCCTGTGCCACCATGTCCAGCTTGGTTTCTGAGTAATTTATTGGGTATTTTTGCATCAATGATCATAAGAGAAATTAGTCAAAAACACTCTTTCTCTTTTGAGTCTTTGTATGGTTTAAGTATCAGGTGACTGTGTCCACACTGAATGAGTTTTGACAGTGTTCCTTCTGTTTCTAGTGTGTGGAATATCTTGAGGGGTATTGCCATTAGCTCTTCTTTGAATGTCTGATGGAATTCTGATTGAAAACCATCTAGACCTGAGCATATTTTGCGAGACTTTAAATGGATGCTTCTATTTCCGTAGGGGTTATGGGGTTACTTAAATGTTTTTTACCTGATTTTGAGTTAACTTTGGTAAGTACACTATCTAGAAATCATCCATTTCATTTAGATTATGTGGAGTACAGGATTTTGAAATAAGACCTAATGAGTCTTTGGATTTCCTCAGTGTCTATTCCTCTTTTCTTTTGTGATTTTGTTAATTTGGATACTGTCTTTCTGCCTTTTAGTTAGTTTGGCTAAATGTTTGTCAAGCTTTTTTATTTTATCAGAGAACTAGATCTTGGTTTCATTGATTCTTTGAATAGTTTTATTTGTTTCTAATTGATTGATTTCAGCCCTGAGTTTGATTGTTTCCAGCTATCTACTACTCTTTGGTGTATCTGCTTCTTTGTTTTTTTCTAGGGTTTTTAAGTGAGCCATTAAGTTGCTTGAATGAGATGTCTCAAATTTCTTCCTAAATTAGCTTAAAACTATGAACTTTCCTCTTAGCACTGCTTTCATTGTGTCTCATAAGTTTGGGTATGTTGTGCCTTCATTTTCATTGAATTCTAGGAAGTCTTTAATTTCTTTCTTTATTTCTTCCCTGACACAGCTGTCATTTAGTAGCCAGTTGTTCAGTTTCCATGTGTGTATAGGCTTTTAGCTATTTCTCTGGTTGAGGTCCAGCTTTAGTCCATGGTGATCTAACAGGATAAAAGGGATTATTTCAATCTCCTTGTATCTGCTGAGGCTCGCTTTGTGACAAGCAACATGGACAATTTTGGAAAAGTTTCCATGAGATGCTGAGGAGAATGTAATGTCTTTTGTGTTTGGGTGTAAGGTTCTGTAGATGTCTGTTAGGTCCATTTGATTCATGACCTCTATTAGAGTTATTGTTTCTTTGCTTAATTTCTGTTTTGTTGACCTGTCCTTTGTTAACAGTAGAGTGTTGAAGCCTCCCACTATTAATGTGTGGGTATCTATGTGTGGTTTCAGTTTTATTAATGTTTATTTTACGAATGTGGGTGCCCTTGTATTTGGGAGATAGATATTCGGGATTGTGATATCTTCCTGGTGGAATTTTCCCATGATGAATAGCTACTCCTGCTTGCTTCGTGGGTCCATTTGCTTGAAAAACCATCTTCCATCTCTTTACCTTCAGGTAATGTCTATGTTTGTGACTTAGGTGTGTTTCTTGTATGCAACAGATTGTTGGGTCTTCTTTACACATCCATTTTCTTAATCTATGTTTTTATTGGACAGTTGAGTCCATTGATGTTGAGAAAGATTAATAAGTAATAGCTGTTAGATCCTTTGATTATGATGTTTGCTATGGTAGTGCGTTTGTGTGCTTGGCTACTTTTTGGTTTTGCTCTACAGATGTTAATTATTTCTTGTGTTTTCTTGAAAGTAGTTAGTTTCTTGGGTTTTATTTTTATTCTAGTGTTTTGGTAAAGCTGGATTTGTGTGTAGGTATTGTTAAAAATTGTTTTGTTGTTGAATATCTTGTTTTCTCCATCTATGAGGACTGAGAGTTTTGCTGGTTATAGTAGCCTGGACTGACATCTGTGTTCTTTGAGTGTCTGCATATCTGTCCAGGCCCTTCTGGCTTTCATAGTCTCTACTGAGAAGTAGGCTGTGATTGGGATGGGTTTGCTGTTTTATGATACTTGGCCTTTCTATCTTGCAGCTTTTAGTATTTTTTCTTTGTTCTGTATAGTTACTGTTTTGACTATTGTGTGACGGGAGGATTTTCTTTTCTGCTCTACTTTATTATGTGTTCTGTATGCCTCTTGTATGCTTATTGGCTTCTCCTTTAAGATGGGGACATTTTCTTCAATCATTTTCTCGAAAATATTTTCTGGGCCTGGGAGGAGGGAATCTTCTTGTTCCTCTGTTCCTATTAGTCTCAGGTTTTGTCTTTTTATGTTGTCTTGGATTTCTTGTATAATTTGTGTCAGCAATTTTTTAGTTTTATTACTTTCTTTGAAGGATACATCCATTTCTTCCATTGTATCATCCACACCTGGATACTTTCTTCCATCTCTTGTAGTCTGTTGGTTACGCTTACCTCTGTAGTTCCTGTTTTCTTTCCTAAGGTCTCCATCTCCGTGATTTCCTCCATTTGTGTTTTCTTTAATTTTTCCAATTCTACATTCTGATCTTGAACCATTTGGTTGATTTCCTTCCCCAGTCTGGCTGTATTTTCCCGTTTTTCCTTTAATTACTGCACCTGTTTGTTTGAACATTACTGTTTCTTTTATTTCTTTCAGTGATTTAATCTTTTCCTTTCTGAAAGCCACAAACTGTTGGCTGCATCTTTCTATGTTTTTTTACTGATGGCCATAATCTGTTTTACTATATCTTCCTCTAATTCTTTATACATTTTATTTGCTTCCTCCATTAACCTCTTCATAAGCATTGATGTAAGGTCATCTTCTTGAATTTCACTTATGTTAGGGTGTGCAGAGCTACTTGCCCATGGATGACTGGGTTCTGGGGATGGCATATTGCTTTGCCTTTGTTGGTTGTGCTTTTACACTGGCCTCTACCCATCTGGCTTTCTCAGGGGTTGTCTGTTAATTTCTGGTGCCTGCTTGGTCCTGGGGTGGGGAGAATACCCTTGGCAGGGTTCTGAAGGAGATCTCCACAGCTTTTTGGTTATGGTCAACTGAATGGTGCTTTTCAGGAATTGTCACAGTTCACCTCAGGCATATGGACCTGTGTGGTAACTGTGGTGTTCCAGAAGGCTCTTCTCTCATCAAGAGAAGACCTGGAGATGGCTGCCGTGCTGCTGGGTTTCTTGCTCTGAATTTAGTGAGCTGCAGCTGCTGCTCTTAAGGTGTATTTGTTGGGTGCAGCTCTCTTGAAGAACCAGGGAGTCCCGTAGTTTCATCAGTTTAGCTAGGGATAACTGGTCTCACATTGGAGCAATACCTGAGGGCTGCTCTAATGGCTCTCAGGCTTTTGTAGTTCTGAGGTTGCAGCGGTGTGTCCCTGTGCCCTATTGGTAATCAATGGCAGCTGAGCAAGGCACTCATGCCTGCAGTAAAAGGCTAGATCCTAGAGCCTGTGTGAACCGAGAAAGTCTTCTGGTTCTACATGTCCTGAGCATTAGACCTAATGACGCCCCCCCACTGTTGGGTTTCCTCCCTACAGGGACACCCAGACTGTGCTTTGGGGACCAAACTTCTGTCTGGGATGGCGAGAAGAACATACAGGCACAAGCACATATGGCTCCACCTTGCTATCAATTTGGTGCCTGAGCATCTGCCAACACTCAGTAACTTTTCCTGAAAACTTTTCTGGGATAGGGGTGTCAGCTGAATGCTCTGAGATCAGACCTGCTCTTCCCCTCACTATGGGTTTCCACCTGACAGAGAAACTCAGTCTCTGATGCCCTGGGGCCCACAGTTCTATCTGGGGCAGTGAGTCAGGTGGACCGGCAGGACTCTGTCCTGGCACCTGTGTGCCCAGCTCTGGGCTGGTTGCTGAGCACCCGCTGGATCCAGGTCTTTTCCAGGGATTGTTTGGGTGACCTAAGATGAGTCCCAATAGTTTCCTGCACTGTGGGCTTTTCTTTTGACAGGAAATCTCTGTCTCTGGTGTTGTGGGGCCCATAGTTCAGTCTGGGACAGTGATCAGAGCACCCCAGCTTCTGGCTCTAGGCTGTCGACCAAGCTCCTGGTGGAACAGGGACCTCTTCTGAGGTTAGCTCATTGAGTTGAAACTGTCTGAATCCTACCCTGTGGGGTATCCTCTCACCTGTGAAACACAATCACTGGTATTTTAGGACCGAGAGTTCTGTCTGCTGGTCATTGTGCAGATACTACTGTGCTGCTGGTCAGAAAGAGTGTCCTCCTGGCACCACCATCTTGGATCCAACCTAAAATTATTTTGTAACAAGTAAAATTGGAGTCTGCAGGACAGAAGACCTTGTCATAGAAAGGTCCAATCTGTATAATAGCAGATTCCACTATGGACATCCTTAAAAGAGGAGACTAATAGTGTTATATTTCAAACCTTTAGAGACGTCACTACCAACCACAGTAATGATACCCAGCAACGTTATTGGTCATAATAGAAGGATACAGAATAAAGTTCAATAATGAGCAGAAGGACAGGAATTCATAACCACTGAAAGAGCACTATGAAGGATCCTAGAGGATCCTCTTCACAAGATGAACAAAAGATATCACAGGAACATACAGATAGCACTAAAGTCCAGAGAAAAACAACTATTAGAAAAGTATCAAATTATCTTAAAGAAATAAATAAATATTTCATGGCTTCCACATAATTCTTGCTCAACACTTGCCAATGTCTTGATCTCTGTCTAGAACCTATTCATGAGAAACTATAAAAAGGATATAGAATTTTTTTTTGTTTCAGTATAGAACGACAATAGATGTGGCATAATTATTTGATGTCCTATTACATAACATACTTTAAAATGTGGTCTGAACCCTTTATTAATTACCCTGCATGTAATGTATAAATATAGATTTTACAATAAATTTTATTTGAAAATATAAAAAAGTATCAAATAATGCAATAAAAACAAATAAATAATATTTTCCAAATAATTTTTGATAAAAATATGTGGGGTTTGATTTGTGATTTAAGCTTTAGTAAAGTTTCTTTCCCAAATGTGGGTACCATTGCATTTGGGTCATAGGTGATCAAAACCGAGGCATCATCCTGGTTGATTTTTTTCTTGAAATCATGGAGTGCCATTCTCCATCTCTTTTGATTAATTATGGTTGAAATTCTATTTTATTAGATAGTAGAATGGGTACTCTTGCTTGCTTCCTGGGTCCTTTTGCTTGGAATACTTTTTCTAACTCTTTTCTTTGAGATAATGTCTTTCTTCTTTTTGCTGAGATCTGTTTCTTCTATGCAGCACTGTTTTCCCATTCTGTTATAGATTTAGAAAAGATCTTCACCGCATGTCTGACTGCATGCGGGTTGATGCCCCAGGACCCACCTCTGAGAAAAAGGTATCGGACGGGTCTGATGCTCTTTGGGTGGATGACACCTAAATGAACATCTGTACAAAGTCCCAATTTATTTCTAATATCAGAGATCAGACCTCTACTCTTGCCTGATGCGTCTAAAACAAAAAGGGGGAACTGTAGAGAGCTGCGGAATGCTATGCCTTAAAGATGGAGCTGGTTTCCACGTTCCACCTTCCCGATGGTGAGTGCTCTCTGTCACGAACAACTCCACATTTGGCTAACGCCGAGGATCTGGCTTGCTTCCATGTATGTGGACCTATCTGCATTGCCCCCGTGGCACACCTGGGTTGGCTACCCAGAGGCTATTTAAGCTGTGGGCTGGCTTTCCCCGGGGTCCGAGGATTGTTCAATGTTCCTGAATAAACTGCATTGAAAAAAAAAAGTTGCTATGATTTTGTTGAAAATATTTTTTGTTCCATAGACCTGGAATTTGTCATCTTCTTCTATTCCTGTTATTCTTAGGTTAGGACTGTTTTTTTTTTGGATTCCATTGATTCTTCATATTCTTTCATTTACATAAATACTAGAAAATGCACATGTTCCTTCAAAGTTCCTTCAGACGCCCTCTGAAGGTAGAGGAACCATTTTTATTTTTTATTTTTTTATTAATTAGGCTTTATTCATTTTGTATCTCCCCATATACCCCTCCCAACTCCCCTCCTAAACCTACTTTGCCTCCCCCTTCTTCATGCATGCCCCTCCCCATGTCCACTGATAGGGGAGGTCCCCCTCTCCTTCCTTCTGATCTTAGTCTATCAGATGTCATGAAGAGTGACTGCATTGTCATCTTCTGTGGCCTGGTAAGGCTGCTTCCCCCTCAGGGGGGGTGAACAAAGAGCAGGCCAATCAGATTATGTCAGAGGGAGTCCCTCTTCCCATTACTATTGAAACCACTTGGACACTGAACTGACATGGCCTATATCTGTGCAGGGGTTCTAGGTTATCTCCATGCATGGAACTTGGTTGGAGTATGAGTCTCCAGAAAGACCCCTGTGTTCAAATTTTCTGGTTCTGTTGCTCTGCTTGTGGAGTTCCTCTGCTCTCCGGATCTTACTATTTCCCTCTTCTTTCATGTGATTCAAAGCACTCTGCCCAACAGTTGGCCATAAGTCTCAGCATCTGCTTTGATAGTCTGAAGGGCAGAGCCTTTCAGAGGCCCTCTGTGGCAGGTTTCTAGGTTGTTTCCTGTTTTCTTCTTCTTCTGGTGTTCATCCTCATTTCCTTTCAGGATGGGGATTGAGCATTTTAGTCTGGGCCCTCCCTCTTGATTAGTTTCTTTAGAGATACAGATTTTAGTAGATTTATCCTATATTATATGTCTAAATGAGTGAGTATATACTCTGTGTGTCTTTCTGCTTCTGGGATAGCTCACTAAGGATGATCCTTTCCAGTTCCCACCATTTACCTGCAAATTTCATGATTTCCTTATTTTTCTTTTGTCTTTTTATTTATTTGTTTATTTTTATTATTAGTTACATTTTATTAACTCTGTATCCCAGCTGTATCTGCTTCCTCACTCCCTCCCAAACACTTTCTCCCTCCCTCATCTCCTCCGTACCCCTTTCCAAGTCCACCCTTTCATATGACCCTGTTTTATCAGGTATCTTCAGAACTGGCTGCAAAGTCCTCCACTGTTGTGGAGAGCCGGGGTTTGGTTGCCATGGCGCTGGCTTCCGCCCTCAAAACTGGTAAACCATTATGACCGTTGGGCAACCGTTGTCACAAGCCCAGCCCGGGGCGTCATATGGGGTGATGAGCAACAGCCAATCAGGGACTGACACATCCTAGGCAGAGGACAGTTTCCTATATAAGGGATGGGTATCTGCCATTTGGGGTCTTCGTTTCTACTCGCTGTAAGCTTATGTTCTCCCTCTCAAGATGCATTAAAGCTTTACTGGAAAAGGATCCTGTGTGTGCTGCGTCGTTCTTGCTGGCGAGATGATAGCGCAAGCCACACACTGTGGCCTAGCAGGACTGCTCCTCCCTTGGGGAGTGAGGAGGTCAAAGAGCCTGCCATTGAGTTCCTGTCAGAAATAGTCCCTGTTCCCCTTACTATGGGAAAACAGTTGGTTACTGAGCTACCACGGGCTTCATCCGCACTGAGGTTCTAGGTTATATGCATACATGGTCCTTGGTTGAGTATCAGTCTCAGAAAAGACCCCTGTACCAGATATATTTGGTCCTTGTGGAGCTCCTATCCTTTCCACATCATACTTACTCCCATTCTTTCATATATTTCCCTGCACTCTGCTGAAGTTTTGGTTATGAGTCTTAGTATCTACTTTGATACACTGCTAGGTAGAGTCTCTCAGGGGCCATCTGCGGTAGGCTCCTGTCCTGTTACTTGTTTTCTCCTATGTCCAATGCACCTCCCATTTGTCTTTATAAATGAGGATTGATCATCTTACCCTGGGTCCTTTTTTCTTGTTTATCTTTTTTAGGTGCATAGATTACATTATGTTTATCATATCTTATAGGACTATATGAGTGAGTATATAGCATGTGTGTCTTTTTCATTCTGGGATAGCTCACTCAGAATGAACTTTTCTACATCCCATCATTTGCCTGCAAATTTCATGATTTTCTCGTTTTTGATTGCTGTGTAAAAATACCACAATTTCTGTATCTATTCCTCCGTTGAGGGACATCTGGGTTGTTTCCAGGTTCTGGCTATTACAAATAAAGCTGCTACGAACATGATTGAGCAAATGCCCTTGTTGTGTACTTGAGCAAATTTTGAATATATACCTAGGAGTGGTATAGCTGGGTGTTGAGGAAGCACTATTCAGAATTGTCTGAGAAAGCGCGAGATTGACTTCCAAAGTGATTGTATCAGTTTACATTCCCACCAGCAATGCAGGAGCATTCCCCTTTCTCCACAACCTCTCCAGCATGTGTTGTCACTAGAGTTATTCATCTTAGCCATTCTGATGGGTGTAAGGTGAAATCTCAGGTTCCTTTTGATTTGTATCTCCCTGATGGCTAAGGATATTGAGCTTCTCTTCAGGTGTTTCTCTGCCATTCTATATTCCGCTACAGAGAATTCTCTGTTTAGCTCCGTACCCCATTTTTTAATTGGATTACTTTATTTATTGTTTTTTAACTTCTTTAGTTCTTTGTATATGCTGGATATCAACCATCTGTCAGATGTAGGGTTGGTGAAGATCCTTTCCCAGTCTGGAGGCTGCCATTTTGTTCTACCAACAGTGTCTTTTGCTTTACAGCATCTTTTCAGTTTCATGAGGCCCCATTTATTGATGGTTGCTCTTAGAGCCTGTGCTGTTGGTGCTCTGTTCAGAAGTGGTCTCCTGTGCAAATGAGTTCTAGGGTGTTCCCCACTTTATTTTCTAAACAATTTAGAGTATCTGTTGAGGTCTTTGATCCACTTGGACTTCAGTTTTGTGCAGGGTGAGAGATATAGATCTATTTTCATTTTTCTGCATGTAGACATCCAGTTGGACCAGCACCATTTGTTGAAGATGCTGTCTTTTTTCCATTGAATGGTTTTGGCTTCTTTGTCAAAAATCAAGTATTCGTAGGTATGTGTGTTTATTTCTGGGTCTTCTATTCAGTTCCATTGATCCTCCTCTCTCTTTCTATGGCCGTTATGATGCAATTTTTTACTATTGCTCTGTATTACAACTTGAGATCGGGGATGGAGATATCTCCAGATGACCTCTTGTTTTGTACAGGATCGTTTTGGAGATTTTGGGTTTTTTGTTCCTCCATATGAAGTTGAGAAATTTTCTTTCAAGGTCTGTAAAGAACTGAATTGGTATTTTGATGGGAATTGCATTGAATGTGTAGATTGCTTTTGGCAGGATGGCCATTTTCACAATGTTAATCCTACCAATCCATGAGCACAGGAGATCTTTCCATCTTCTGATATCTTCTTCAATTTCTTTCTTCAGAGACTTAAAGTCATTTTAAAACTGGTTGTTTACTTGCTTGGTTAGAGTCACCCCAAAGTACTTTATGTTATTCGTGGCTATTGGTGTTATTTCCCTGATTTCTTTCTTGGCTCTTTTGTCTTTGGTATACAGAAAGGCTTCTGGTTTTTTTTTAGTTGATTTTGTATCCTGCCACTTTATTGAAGGTGTTTATCAGCTGAAGAAGTTCTCTGGTTGAATTTTTGGGGTTGCTCATGTATACTATTATATCATCTTTGAATAGTGAAACTTTGACCTCTTCCTTTCCAATTTGTATCCCCTTGATCTCCTTTAGTTGTCTATATTGCTCTGGCTAGGATTTCAAGTACTATGTTGAAGAGATATAAAGACAGTGGACAGCATTGCCTTGTCCTTGATTTCAGTGGTACTGATTTAAGTTTCTCTCCATTGAGTTTGATGTTGGCTATATGTTTGCTGTATATTGCCTTTACTATGTTTAGGTATGTGCCTTGTATCTCTGATCTCTCCAAGACTTTAAACATGAATGGGTGTTGGACTTTGTCAAATGCTTTTTCGGCATCTAAGTACATGGTCATGTTGTTTTTCTCCTTCAGTTTGTTTATGTGGTGGATTACATTGATGGATTTCCTTATGCTGAACCACCCTTGCATGCCTGGGATAAAGCCTACTTTGATGTGTTCTTGGATTCTGTTTGCAAAGATTTTATGGAGTACTTTTGCATCAATGTTCATAAAAGAGATAGCTCTGAATTTCCCTTTTTTGTTGGGTCTTTGTGTGGTGTAGGTATCAACTTGACTATGGTTTCATAGAATGAGTTTGGTAATGTTCCTTTTGTTTCTGTTTTGTGGAATAGTTTGGAGAGAACTGGAGTTAGCTCTTCTTTGAAGGTCTGGTAGAATTCTGCACTGAATCCATATGGCCCAGTGCTTTTTTCTGGAAGGGAGACTGTTGCTGACTGCTTCTATTTTCTTGGGGGATATAGTATTATTCAATCTTTCTACCTGATTTTGACTTAATTTTGGTAGATGGACTCTATCTAGAAAATTGTCCATTTCTTTTAGATTTTCGAATTTTGTGGCATATAGGCTTTTGTAGTAAGACCTGATGATTGTTTGGATTTCCTTGGTGTCTGTGGTTATGTCCCCCTTTTCATTTCTGATTTTACTGATTTGGATAGTTTCTCTCTGCCTTTTAGTTAGTTTGGCTAAAGGTTTGTCTATCTTGTTGATTTTCTCAAAGAACGAGTTCTTGGTTTCATTGATTCTTTGAATAGTTTTATTTGTTTCTAATTCATTGATTTCAGCCCTGAGTTTGATTATTTCCAGCTGTCTGCTCCTCTTAGGTACATTTACTTCTTTTTTTTTTTTCTAGGACTTTCAGTTGGGCCATTAATTTGCTTGTATGAGATGTCACAAATTTCTTCTTGAAGGCACTTAGTGATATGAATTTACCTCTCGGC
This sequence comes from Meriones unguiculatus, assembly GCF_030254825.1. Lineage (NCBI taxonomy): Eukaryota > Metazoa > Chordata > Mammalia > Rodentia > Muridae > Meriones > Meriones unguiculatus. The sequence goes on along the minus strand of NC_083361.1, from coordinate 37,001,423 downwards.
AATGCTTTCATTGTGTCCCATGAATTAGGGTATGTTGTACCTTCATTTTCATTGAATTCTAGGAAGTCTTTAATTTCTTTCTTTCTTTCTTTCTTTCTTTCTTTCTTTCTTTTTATTCCATAGAGTCTAGGTTTTTTTTAATTTTATTTTTTTCTTATCAGTTACATTTTATTAACTCTGTATCCCAGCTGAATCCAACTACCTAATTCCCTCCCAATCCCACCCTCCCTCCCTCATCTCCACCCTGCCTTTTTCCAAGTCCACTGATGGGGGGTGTTGGTCTCTTTATTTCTTTCTTAACCCAGCTGTCATTGAGCAGCAAGTTGTTCAGTTTCCATGTGTTTGTAGGCTTTCTTCTAATTCCACTGTTGTTGAGGTACAGCTTTAGTCCATGGTGCTCAAATAGAATACAGAGGATTATTTCAATCTTCTTGTATCTGTTGAGGCTTGCTTTGTGACCAACTATATGGTCTATTTTGGAGAAGGTTCCATGAGGTGCTGAAAGGAAGGTATACACTTTTGAGTTTGGATGGAAAGTTCTGTAGACATCTGTTAGGTCCATTTGATTGAGGATCCCTGTAAGTGCCTTTATTTCTTTATTAGGCTTCTTTCTAGATGATCTGTCCCTTGGTGAAAGTGGGATGTTGAAGTCTCCCACTATTAAGGTTTGGGATCGATGTGTGACTTGAGTTTTAATATTTCCTTTATGAATGTAGGCGCTCTTATATTTGGGGCATACATGTTTAGAATTGTGATGTCCTCTTGGTGGATTTTTCCTTTGATGAGAATATAGTGGCCCTCCTTATCTTTTTTGATTAATTTGGGTTGAAAGTCTATTTTATTGGATATTAGGATAGCTACCCCAGCTTGTTTTCTGGGTCCATTTGCTTGAAAGACATTTTTCCAGCCCTTTACTCCGAGGTAGTGTTTGTCTTTGTTGCAGAGGTATGTTTCTTGGATGCAGCAGAATGTTGGATCCTGTTTGACACCCATTCTGTTAGTCTGTGTCTTTTTATTGGAGATTTGAGTCCATTGATATTGATAGATAATAGTGACCAATGAACGTTAGTTCCTCTTATATTGGAGTCAGTGGTCTTAGTGTGTTCTATTGCTTGTTTTCTTTTTAATTTTTGTTGGGATATTATCTGGTTGCTATTTTTGGGGGGTGAAGTTGTTTTCATTGGATTGGAGTTTTTCTTGTAGTATCTTCTGTAGGGTTGGTTTGCTGTGAAGATATTGCATAAAATTTAATTTTGTCGTGGAATGTTTTGTTTTCTCCATCTATGTTGATTGAAAGCTTTGTAGGGTATAGTAGTCTGGGTTGGCATCTGTGGTATTTTAGAGTCTGCATGACACCTGCCCAGGCCCTTCTGGCTTTCATATTTTCTGATGTGAAGTCCGGTGTGATTCCGATAGGTCTACCTTGCTATGGTAGTTGACCTTTTTCCCTTTTAATATTTTTTCTTTGTTCTGTAGATTTAGTGTTTTGACTATGATGTGTTTCTTTTCTGGTCTAGCCTATTTGGTGTGTGCTGTAGGCCTCTTGTAAAGATATGGACATCTCTTTCTTTAAGTTGGGAAAATTTCCTTCTATGATTTTCTTGAAAATATTTTCTAGACCTTGGAACCTGGAGTCTTCTTTTTCATCAACTCCTATTATTTTCAGATTTCGTCTTTTCATGGTGTCCTTGATTTCTTGGATATTTTGTGTTGGGATTTTTCTGATTTTACTTTTTCTTTGAGAGATGTATCAATTTCTGTGAGTGTATCTTCAGCTCCAGAGATTTTCTCTTCCATCTCTTGAATTCTGTTGGTGATGCTTACCCTTGTGGTTCCTGATCTTTTCTCCAAGTTCTCCAGGTCCAGGGTTTTCTCAGTTTGTGTTTTCTTTATTGATTCTAATTCTGTTTTCATGCTTTGCACCATTTCCTTCATCTGTTTGAATGTGGATTCCTCTCTTTCTACAATGATCTCTTTTTTTTTTTTGTTCATTTCCTCTCTATATGCCATTAATTGTCTCTCTACTTTCTGCCTCTATTTGTTTGGCTATATTTGCCTGTGTTTCTTTAAATACTTTGTCCACTTCCTCTTTCTTTGCCTCCAAATGACTGGCCAAATCTTTGATAGATTTGTTCATTTCATTTTTAACTGTCTGAATTTGCATGGCTATTGCTCTGAGAGATTTGTTTGTTTCCTCTTTATGAGCCTCAAGTAATTGGGTAAGCATAGCTTTAAAGTCATTTTCCTGTGATTCTCATGAATTGGAGTATCCATCAGTTTTAGGGTTTGCTGGTGAAGTCATGATGTCCTGATTTATGTTGGATGTGTTCTTTCACCTACCCCTGGCCATCGGCTCATCTGAAAATTTCCCTGTTTGTTTCTGGATTCTGCAGATCAGACTGGTACTGTCTCTTTCTGGTGTCTGGAGAGTTCTGAGAGCAGTCCTGTAGCCTCAGCGTGTGCATTAGCGCAATATGTGTACCTATGGGAGGAAAGTACGCAGATGAAGAAGGGCAAATGCAGGCTCACACGCCGTAGCAGGCGCTGATGATGGTCGCTGCGCAATTTCTGGCATTAACTGCCTTAACTCCTTATTGGGCCCATAGGATAGAGACTTCAATGTCTCAAGTGGCCCTCTGTTTCCCACAGTGGGTATGTGGGTGAGATGGGTCTGATGCCTGGCTTCTATTTTAGAAGGACCCTGGATCTGGGGCTCTGCAGACACTCAAGGGCACACTCACTCTTATGCTGGTCGTATCAACAGTAATCGGGGCTCTCTGCTTTCTGGTTTGGCCCTGCTTGGTCCACAGGAAGACTGACAGGCTCTGCCAGTTCAGTACTCCTGCTGCCACCAGGTTAGAAAGTCCAGCTGCAGCTGGAGACTGGGATGTCTGTCCAGAAGCTTTCTGGGAAGTCCTGGGGACCCTCTGCTGTGCTCTCCAAGCCTGGGAGGCCCAGCACCTGGTATGCCTGGCTTTTATGTCGGGTCTGCTGAGCTTTGGTGGATATATAGTGTATTATCTGTCACTGAGGATTTGGGTGGGTTGTTCAGTCAGTGGCTGAGCAACTCTATGGAGCCAGTATGGTGGCCACCAGACCTGGGACCCTGGGAGGATGGTTTTCACGTGTCTGGGACTCCAAGACCGGTACAGCTGCTACTAAGGGGCTAGGGGGCTCCGTCTTAGCCACTGCAGACCCCAGGCCGTGAGCACTGTATTGAGAATCAATCTCAGTGAGCTGGCTGTGCTGAGGAGGAGGGTGGTCCGTGAAAGTGGAGGGCTGAGGGACCAAACGATAGTTTCTCTCCTTCCCAAACAAGTCCACAGTTGGCCTGAGACCAAAGTTCTCACCTCATGTGATGGTCCCTGTCCTTTATAAAGCCTCTCCGTCGTTTCCCTGGCTTCAGAAATTCTTCCACTCACCCACTCAGGCATACAGCTCTTCCACAGTTCAAAACTGTGTGTGCTAGTTGCCAACTTGGCTCCGCCCTCCAATTTCCTTATTTTTCATTGTTGAGTAATATTCCATTGTGTAGATGTACCATAATTTCTGTATCCATTCTTCAGTTGAGGGACATCTGGGTTGTTTCCAGCTTCTGGCTATTACAAATAAAGCTGCTACAAACATGGTTGAGCAAATGTCCTTATTGTGTACTTGAGCTTCTTTTGGATATATGCCTAGGAGTGGTATGGTTGGATCTTGAGGAAGCACTATTCCTAGTTGTCTGAGAAAGGGCCAGATTGATTTCCAGAGTGATTGTACAACTTTACAATCGCACCAGCAGTGGAGGAAGGTTCTGCTTTCTCCACAACCTCACCAGCATGAGTTGTCACTTGAGGTTTTGGTCTTGGCCATTCTGATGGGTGTAAGGTGAAATCTCAGGGTTGTTTTGATTTGCATTTCCCTAATAGCTAATGAGGTTGAGTATATCTTTAAGGTTTCTCTGCCATTCGATATTCCTCTATCAAGAATTCTCTGTTGAGTGATGTTCCCCATTTTTTATTTGATTACTTGGTTTTTTGTTTTTCAGCTTGTTTAGTTCTTTATATATTCTGGATATTAGCCCTCTGTCAGATAAAGGGTTAGTGAAGATGCTTTCCCAATCTGTAGGCAGTCATTTTGTTTTGATGATGGTGTCCTTTGCTTTACAGAAGCTTTTCAGTTTCATGAAGTCCCATTTATTGATTGTTGCTCTTAGAGCCTGTGCTGTTGGTGTTCTGTTCAGGAAGTTGTCTCATGTACAAATGAGTTCTACGGTCTTCCCCACTTTTTCTTCTAAGCAATTTAAGTGTCTGGTTTTATGTTGAGATCTTTGATACACTTGTATTTTAGTTTTGTTCAGGGTGATAAGCATGGATCTATTTGCATTTTTCTACATGTAGAAATCCAGGTAGACCAGCACCATTTGTTGAAGATGCTATCTTTTTTCCATTGTATGGTTTTGGCATCTTTGTCAAAGATCAGGTGTCTATAAGGATGTGGGTTTATTTCTGGGTCTTCTGTTCGGTTCCATTGATCCACCATTCTGTTTCTATGCCAGTACAGTTTTTATTACTGTTGCTCTATAATATAGCTTGAGATCAGGGATGGAGATACCTCCAGAAGTCATTTAATTGTAGAGGATTGTTTCAGCAATCCTAGGTTTCTTGTTATTCCATATGAAGTTGTGAATTTTTCTTTCCAGGTCTGTAAAGAATTGTGTTGGTAATTTGATGGGAATTGCATTGAATCTGTAGATTGCTTTTAGTAAAGTGGCCATTTTTACTATGTTAATCCTGCCAAGCCGTGAGCATGGGAGAACTTTCCGTCTTCTAATATCTTCTACTTCTTTCTTCAAAGACTTGAAATATTTTCATAAAAGAAGACTTTGACTTGCTTGGTTAGGGTTACACCAAGGTACTTTATGCCATTTATGGCTATTGTGAAGGGTGTTGTTTCCCTAATTTCTTTGTTAGCCCTTCTGTCTTTTATACACAGGAGGGCTACTGATTTTTTTGAGTTAATTTTGTATCCTGCCACATTGCTGAAGGTGTTTATCAGCTGTAGGAATTCCCTGGTAGAATTTTTGGGGTCACTCAGGTATACTATCATATCATCTGCAAATAGTGATAATTTGACTTCTTTCTTTCCAATGTGTATCCCCTTGATTATTCTTCAACTGTCTTATTGCTTTAGCAAGGACTTCCAGAATGATGTTGAAGAGATATGGAGAGAGTGGGCAGCCTAGTCTTCTCCCTGATATCACTGGTATTGCTTTAAGTTTCCCTCCTTTTAGGTTGATATTGGCTATAGGCTTGCTGTATATTGCCTTTACTATGTTTAGATATGTGCCTTGTATCCCTGATCTCTCCAATACTTTAAACATGAAGGGATTTTGGATTTTGTCAAATGCCTTTTCAGCATCTAGGGAGAGATCATGTGGTTTTTCTCCTTCAGTTTGTTTATGTGGTGGATCACAATGATGTATTTCTGTATACTGACCAACCTCTGCATACCTGGGATGAAGCCTACTTGGTCATAGTGGATGATATCTTTGATGTGTTCTTGTATTCAGTTTGCAAATATTTTGTTGAGTATTTTTGCATCAGTGTTCATAAGGGAGATTGGCCTGAAATTCTCTTTCTCTGTTGGGTCTTTGTTATGTTTAGGTGCCAAGTGATTGTGGCTTCATAGAATGAGTTTCATAGTGTTCCTTCTGTTTCTATTTTGTGGAGTAGTTTGAAGAGTATTGGTACTAGCTCTTCTTTGAAGGTCTGTTAGAATTCTGCGCTGAAACCATTTGGTTCTGGGCTTTTTTGGGATGGGAGACTTTCGATGACTGCTTCTATTTCCTTAAGGGATATAGGATTATTTAATTGATTTACCTTGTTCTGATTCAGCTTTGGTAAGTCAAATAATCAAGAAAATTGTCCATTTCATTTAGATTTTCAAATTTTGTGGCATATAGACTTTTGATGTAAGGCCTAATGATTGTTTGGATTTCCTCAGTGTCTGTAGTTATGTCCCCCTTTTCATTTCTTACTTTGTTGATTTGGATGGTGTCTCTCTGGCTTTTACTTAGTTTGGCTAAGTGTTTGTCTATCTTGTTGATTTTCTCAAAGAACCAGCTCTTGGTTTCATTGATTCTTTGAATTGTTTTATTTGTTTCTAATTGATTGATTTCAGCTCTGAGTTTGATTTTATACAGCCATCTACGCCTCTTTTGGTGTGTCTGCTTCTTCTTTTTCTAGGGTTTTTAGGTGAACCATTAAGTTGTTTGAAAGAGATGTATCGAATTTCTTCTTGAAGGCAACTAGTGCTATGAACTTTCTTCTTAGCACTGCTTTCATTGTGTCCCACAAGTTTGGGTATGTTGTGCCTTCATTTTCATTGAATTCTAGGAAGAATTTAATTTATTTCTTTATTTCTTCTTTGGCCCAGCTGTCATTTAGTAGCAAGTTGTTCAGTTTCCATGTGTGTGCAGGTTTTTTGCTCTTTCTGTTGTTGTTGAGGGCCAGCTTTATCCCATGGTGATCAGATAGGATACAAGGTTTTATTTCAATCTTCCTTTATAGGTTAAGGCTTGCTTTGTGAACAACCATATGGTCTATTTTGGAGAAGGTTCCATGAGGTGATGAGAAGAAGGTGAATTCTTTTGTGTTTGGATGTAAGGTTCTGTAAATGTCTGTTAGGTCCATTTGATTCATGACCTCTGTTAGAGAAATTGTTTCTTTGTTTAATTTTTCTTTTGTTGACCTGTCTGTTGTTGAGAGTGGGGTGTTGATGTCTCCCACTATTAATGTATGGGGATCTACGGGTGGTTTAAATTTAATCAATGTTTCTTTTACAAATGTGGGTGCCCTTGTATTTGGGGCATAAATATTCAGGATTGTGATATCTTCCTGGTAGAGTTTTCCTTGATGAATATGAATTGTCCTTCCCCATCTTCTTTGATTAATTTTGGTTCAAAGTCTATTTTATCACATATTAAAATGACTACTCCTGCTTGCTTTTTGGGTCTATTTGCTTGGAAAGCTGTCTTCCAGCCCTTTACCTTCAGGTAATATCTATCTTGGTGGCTTAGGTGTGTTTCTACTATGCAACAGAATGCTGGGTCTTGTTTACCCATCCATTCTGTTAGTCTGTGTCTTTTTATTGGACAGTTGAGTCCATTGATGTGAGACAGAGATTAATGACCAGTGGCTGTTGGATCCTTTAATTTTGATGTTGGCTGTGGTCATAACGTTCTGTCTTGGTTGCTTTTTGTTTTACTCTAGTAAGGTTAATTGTTTCCTATGTTTTCTAAAAAGTAGCTTCTTTTTGTGGGTTATATTTTTCCTTCTAGTCTCTTCTGTAATGCTGGATTTGTCTGTTGATATTGTTGAAATTTGTTTTTGTCATTGAATATCTTGTTTTTTCTCTCTATGAGGACTGAGAATTTTGCTGGATATAGTAGCCTGGGCTGACATCTGTGTTCTCTGAGGGCCTGCATGATATCCATCCAGGCCCTGCTGTCTTTCATAGTCTCTGTTGAAAAGTCAGGTGTGATTCTGATAGGTTTGCCATTATATGTTACTTGGCCTTTTTACCTTGAAGCTTTTAGGTTTTCTTTTTTTTCCTTTGTTCTGTATACTTACTGTTTTACTTATTATGTAGCAATAGGATTTTCTTTCTGGTCTAATTTATTGGGTGTTCTGTAGGCCTCTCGTATTCTTATTGGCCTCTCCTTTAAGTTGGGGACACTTTCTTCAATTATTTAGTTGGAAATATTTTTTGGGCCTTGGAGGAGGGAATCTTCTTGTTCCTCTATTCCTATTATTCTTAGGTTTTGTCTTTTCATGTTGTCTTGAATTTCTTGGACAGTCTGTGTCAGGAATTTTTTAAATTTAACATTTTCTTTGATAGATACATTGATATCTTCTATTGTATCTTCCACACCTGAGATTCTTTCTTCCATCTCATGTTGTCTATTGGTTATGCTTACCTCTGTAGTTCCTGTTGTCTTCCCAAAGTTCTTTCTATCCACAATTTTCTCCATTTGTGTTTTCTTTAATTTTTCTAATTCTATCTTCAGTTCTTGAGCCATTTTATTTTTATTTTCGTCACCTGTCTGACTGTATTTTCCTGTTTTTCCTTCAATTCCTTTAGCTATTTGTTTGAACAATCCTCTTTTTCTTTTATTTCTTTCAATGATTTAATTATTTCCTCTCAAAAGGCCACAAACTATTTGGCTGCAACTTCCTGTATTTATTCAAGGATGGCCATAATCGGTTTTTCTTTATCTTCTTCTATTTCTTTACGGAAAGCCATAATCTGTTTGTTTTTATCTCTCTCTATTTCTTTACAAATGGCCATAATTTTTTTTAGGTTATCCTCCTCTAGGTCTTTACGCATTTTATTTGTTTCCTCTGTTATCCTCTTCTGAGCATAGATGTTAGGTCATCTTCTTCAATTTCAATTATGCTGGGGTGTCCAGGGCTACTTGCCCCTGGATAACTGGATTCTGGAGATGCCATATTGCTCTGTCTTTTGTTGGTTGAGCTTTTATGCTGGCCTCTACCCATTGTGCTATCTTAGGTGTTGGGTGTTAGTTTTTGGTGGTTCCTGGAATCCTGTGGTGGAGAGAATCTCCTCTGCAGGAAGATGGTTTTTCCTGGAGGAAGCTTCCTCTGCTTTTTGGGTATGGTCACTGTACAGCTGGTGTTTTTCAGGAGTTGCCACAGCTCACCTCAGGCATACAAACCTGAGTGGTAACTGTGGGCCTTGTTAGTTGAAAGGGCTCTCCTCTCCCCGGAGAAGTCCTGGAGACAGCTACCCTGCTTCTGGGTTTCTTGCTGTAAATTTAGTGAGCTGTTGCTGTAAACTAGGTGTCCCGTGGTTTGGTCAGTTTTGTTAGGGATAACTGGTTGCCCCTTGGAGCAGTATCTGACGGTTGATCTCAGGGAACCAAGCTTCTGTAGGTCTGAAGTTGAGCCTCTGTGCCCCAGTACCCAAGCGGTAATCTGTGGCAGGTGAGTATTGCTCTCCAATTAGCAGCAGGCTAGCTAGTGCACAGCAGGTTCCTGGGTTGGGCCAGTCTGCTGGAACTTTTCCAGGGATATACTGGGTGGCCTAAGTCCATCCCATTCGCTCAGTTCCCTGTGGGGATTTCTCCCGACAAGGACTCCAAGTGTCTGATGCCCTGGGACACACAGAGCAAGTCTCTGTCTCTGTGCTAGTGGCTGGAGCCCAGTTCAGTGCTGGCAGCTGGCACCCGCAATTCTGCACGACCTTTCCAGGGGAAGACTGTGTGACCCAAGGCCAGTCCCATTTCCTTCCTTCCCTTTTTTTCTCAAGACTGGGACTCCCAGTCTCTGGAGTTTTTGTGCCCACTGTTCAGCCTGGGAAGGTGATCAGGACATGCAGACATGTGGCTCTCTCTGGTCTGACTACCTAGTGCCTGCACAACCCGGGATCAATTCCTGGTTCTAGCTGGGTGATCTGTGAGTGAACCTGATTGATTCCCAAACCATGGAGGTTTGCTCTCACCTGGGAAACACGATTGCTGTTGTTTTAGGGCCTAGAGTTCAGTCTCCTGGTCGCTGTAAGGAAAATGTTATCCTGCTCCTCAGACGCAATGTTCTCCTGGCGCCACCATCTTATTCCACCCCAGGTTAGGTCTTTTTATACCATTCCAGATTTCCTAAATTTTGTGTGTTGGATTTTTTAGATTTACAGTGTTTTTTCCTGATGCATCAATTTCTTCTATATTATCTTTACACCTGATATTTTTTCTTCTGTCTTTGTAATCTGTTGTTGATGCTCAAGTCTGTTGTTTATGTTATGTTCCCTAGGTTTTCAAGCTCCAGGATTCTATCAGTTTGTGTTTTTTTATTGTTTCTAAATCCATTTTCTGGACTTGAACACTTTTCTTCAACTCCTTGGCATGTTTAATTGTATTTTTCTGTATTTCTTTAAGGGATTAATGCATTTTTCCTTTAAAGGCCTCTGTCACCTTCATAAGATGGAATTTAAGTTCACTTCCTTGTGTTTTACTTTAGTTAAACATCTAGGGATTACTGTCATAGGATAGCTATGTTATGAAGGTGCCACGCTGACCTGGCTCTTGCTGAATTTTCTGTTTTCTTTTTCTAAGACTTAACAAGCTATAAGCAGATGGCAATAGTGGATAATACCCTCTTTCCAGTGGATGAGGGAAGAAGAGTGTGAAAGAAGAATGGAGTGGAGGAGGCTTCAAACGGGATATATAATGAATAAATGGTAAAGAAAAAAATAAAAATTGAAAAAGGATTTATTAATTATGTACACAGTGATCTACCTACATGTACACCTGCACACCAGAAGGGGACATTAGATCACATTTTAGATGTTTGTGAGCCACCATGTGGTTGCTGGAATGTGAACTCAGGACCTCTGGCAGAGCAGTCAGTGTTCTTAATCTCTGAGCCATCTCCTCAGCACATTGATTGTATTCTTATGCTGTCCTTTGGCTATCAAGTTGTCCCTGGGTATTTCCTGTGGAGGAGGTATCGGGGAGGAGAAACTAACCTGGATGTTCCTGGTGTAGCATGCATCCAGTGGACAGCAGTGTGCTCTGTGTTCCTGGTACAGCAGTCCTGGATGTTCCTGGAGGTTTCTGGAGTATCAGGTTGCTGAAGTAGGGTGGAGTGGTAATCTGGCAATGAAAGTAAGGGCACAGGAAGCAGCTCAGTGCAGCTTAATTTGCCATGCCGCATTTTCTTTATACATTCTTTGGTTAAAGAACATCTAGGTTATTTCCAGGTGCTTGGTATTATGAATAAAGCTGCTATGAAAATAGCTGGAGCAGTTTTTGGGTATGTGACTGTAGAACCCTGCTACGGAGGTCAAAGTCTGGTGTTTCCAGGTAGACTCTGAGTGTGCTATATTACGATTGACTTGCTTTCTCAGTGGGGTTCCCACTTTGTCTGATATGGGATATAAAAGATTACAGGCCAGATCCTTTCCTGATAAGAAGCCTGTTCAGCTAGCACCTGGGGATTCCTTGAGATACTGAAACTATGTAAATAAGATGTATTCGTGTCCTGGCTTTCAACCAATGACCTTTAAACGATACCCTGGAGATTCTCTCCTTCCCATAAGAAAATTAGGTACTTTTTTCCCCTCTTATGATAGGGCTGTAGATTAAGCATATCTGGCACCCCTAGCCCTAGAGAGTCAAATACATTCACTCTCAAAAATCCCTCCCACTGTCCAAGGTTTATAACGTCTCTGATTCACGAATGTAAAGGCTTGCTCTCTTACTCCACTATTCTACCATGAATCTCTAAGCTTCCTCATGTGTTTTGGGGAAGATTTACCTCTGAACACCTGGGGCTTGACTGCAGGTCAAGCAGTGATGGCAGAACTGCTTTGGCAGCTGCTGAAGCCTGATTCATCATGGCAAGCTTGGTGCTGACTGCCGGAGAACCACTCATTTGGCCTTTGTCTTACCTGACTTGCCATCAGACATTCCAGGACTGAGTCTTACCTCACCAGCATCCCGCCAGTTTGGGCCATCTGCCCACTTTCCCTGTCATGCTTTGCATGGAAGATTAACAAAAGCCTGTAAGACTTTTAGGATCATCACAGTCTTTTGGAACTTCAGAGTTTCCACTGCTGTGTGATACCAGCAATCTCATTTTAAAAGAAATAACTGTAACACCCATGGAAAACACATTTCCACCTTCCCCAGTGAAACCAGGAACCTCACCCTAGTTTTGGGTCCTGCCCTGAGTGCTCTAAGCTGCTCCTGAAAGAGAAAGGGGAACTTTGATTTCATGGTCCCTCTGTTCCCATCCAGAAGCAAACAGCACCTGGATGCAGAACCCAGGCGACCAATGGAAGCAGAGCAGCTGGCACCAACAATGTGGACTAACAGAACCTCCAATGAGAGAAAAAAAATTGCCTCCTGGATTAAAAAACCCCAAGCCTCTACACCAAGGAAGGCATCTTTATCTATTTTCCTGTTGAGTTTTTGGTCTGCACCTTAGCAAGGAGCTGAATATGATTTCTGGAGTAACTGAAGACTTTAAGTCAAGGTACTCCCCAATATTCTTCTAAGGTTTCCTACCCTTTTTCCAAACCTCATCAGCCCAACCTGGGCACAGGCAATGATCTTTTGTCCTCTCAGACAAAGAAACCAAAATGGTTAAGAAGCAGCCACATAATCATCATTAGGATGGCTGTCAGCTTCATAAATCTGTAGGAACACTTGTGTTGGTGGGGTGTGCCAATCCCTCCTGGCAAAATTGCCTCAAGAATGTTCACCATTGACACCAACAGTTCCTGCCTTTATCTATAATAGGAAACAATTCATCACAAAGAAAAGAGCCTCAAGTTAGGGCTTTAGGTACCATCCTACAAGTGCATGGTATAAAACTCACCCAAAAAACAAATCTCCTCATTTTTGTAGGAGGTGTTTCAGGCAGCACCTCACATTTCCATGGGTAATTTTAACAACCCAGATTCATGGACCTGAAAAACTTCCCTTGCCCAAAATAGAACAGTCAAGGAGGGAGAAAAATCCTCTCTCCACGTTCTCCTACCATAGCCATAGTCCACCAATGCTTAGGACCCATTCAAATAAGCCCAACTGAAAAAGCTGCCTCTCATCAGGGAGCTGACTTTCAGATTCACAAATTAAAGCCATTCCTACCTCAGATCTCATAGTGCTCACTGAATTCATGTGGGAAATCAAAACAATGTACCCACACTTAATCCCCTATACTTTCTTGGAGGACCCCTAGATGACTGACTCACCCACACCTCTTTTTCTTTTTTTTTTTTTTACTCAACAACCCAACTGCCCACAGAACTCCATGATAAAAGTAGATAATCCATCACTTTCAAACTCTCCCACTATCCCTCTTCCTGCACCTGCCACCAAAGCAGAGGGAATGGTCACTGTTTCTAATTCCCCTAACCAACAAAGCCACACACTTCAAAACCCCTCCAAATCAACTTGAAAAAAGAATGCATGTGAAGTCAAAGAGATTGAAGCAGAAGTCACAGGGCCTACATGGCCTGAACCAGGTACTTTGCATATATAGTATAGTTTTCAGGATAGTATTTGTATAGGATACATGTGAGTGTGAATGAGTTGGCATCTCATTCTTGTGAATTCACTTGGGATTTTTTCTTTCTGTTGTAATGCATTGTCCATCTTTGATGTGACACGGTTTTGTTTTATTTTATTATGCTTTATTTTGATAAAAATATCGGTGTGATGAAACATAAGTAAAAGTATATTTAATTTAAATACTAATGCATACTTCCTTTTTTCATAAAATATCTTCAGTACTCTATGGGCCTGATAGAGAGATTTCTCATTTTGCTTGTTGCCAGGTTCCCCAAGGCACATGAAAGTAGAGAGCAGATTAGCACAAGCAAATCCTTTTTTTGGCAGGCACGTAAGCTGCAGTGGAGCACACCCTGTTGTTCGTTTGATGCTACCTTGAGATGCTTTTTTGAGATAGCCACCGTCCATAACCACAGCCCTGACTTGGCACAAGGAGTCCTAGCATACTTACTTTATTCATTTAATTATTTTATTTTTTTTTATTTTTCTTTATTAATTACACTTTACTCACTTTGTATCCCCCCTGTGGTTCTCTCCCTCCTCCCATCCCAATTTCTCCCTTCCTGCACCCTCTGCATGCTGCCCCTCGCCAAGTCCACTGATAGGGAGGACTTCTTTTCCTTCCTTCTGACCCTAGTCAATTACGTCTCATCAGGAGTGGCTGCATTGTCTTCTGTCGCCTGGTAATACTGCTTCCCCCTCAGGGGGAGGTAATTAAAGAGCAGGCCAATCAGTTCATGTCAGAGACAGTCCCTGTTCCTATTACAATGGAACCCACTTGGATACTGAACTGCCATGGGCTACATCTGTGCAGAGGACTTAGGTTATCTCCATGCATAGTCCTTGGTTGGAATAGCAGTCTCAGGAAAGAACCCTGTGCTCAGATTTTTTTGGTTCTGTTGCTGTCCTTATGGAGTTCCTGTCCTCTCCAGATTTTACTGTTTCGTACTTCTTTCCTAAGATTCCCTGCACTCTGCCCAAGGGTTGCCCATAAGTCTCAGTATCTACATTGATAGTCTGCAGGGCAGAGATTTTCAGAGTCCCTCTGTGTCAGGCTCCTAACTTGTTCCTTCTTTTCTCCTTCTTCTGATATCCAGCCTCTTTGCCTTTCTGGACTGAATTGAGCATTTTAGCAAGAGGCCTCCCTCTTGATTAGTTTCTTTAGGTGTACAGATTTTAGTAGGTTTATCCTATATTATATGTCTATATGAGTGAGTATATACCCTGTGAATCTTTCTGCTACTGGGATAGCTCACTCAGGATGACCTTTTCCAGATCCCACTATTTACCTGCCAATTTCATGATTTCCTTGTGTGTTTTTGTTGTTGTTGTTGTTTGGCCTTTTTCCCTTGCAGCTTTTAGTATTTTTTCTTTGTTCTGTAGCCTTACTGTTTTGATTATTATGTGACAGGAGGATTTTCTTTTCTGGTCTTATTTATTAGGTGTTCTGTAGGCCTCTTGTAATCTTTTAGGCTTCCTCTTTAAGTTGGGGAAATATTCTTCAATGGTATTGTTGAAAGTATTTTCTGGACCTTGGAGGAGGGAATCTTCTTTTTCCTCTATTCCTATTATTCTTAGGTTTTGTCTTTTTCTGTTGTCTTGGATTTCTTGGATGTTTTGTGTAAGGAATTTTTTAGATTTATTATTTTCTTTGATGGATACATCAATTTCTTCCATTGTATCTTCCATACCTGAGATTCTTTCTTCCATCTCTTGTAGTCTGTTGGTTATGCTTACCTCTGTAGTTCCTGGTTTTTTTTTTCTAGGTTCTCCCTCTCGGTGATTTCCTCCATTTGTGTTTTCTTTAATTCTTCCAATTCTATCTTCAGATCTTGAACTGTTTTGTTAATTTACTTTACCTGTCTGACTGTATTTTCCTTAAATTTTTTCAGCTGTTTGTTTGAGCGTTCCTCTCTTTCTTTTATTTCTTTCAGTAACACAGACTGTTTGGCTGCATCTTCTTGTATTTCTTTACGGATGACCATAATCTGTTTTATTATATCTTCCCCTAATTCTTTATGCATTTTATTTACTTCCTCCATTAACCTCTTCATTAGCATGGATGTTAGGTCATCTTCTTGAATTTCACTTATGTTAGGGTGTTCAGGGCTACTTGCCCCTGGATAACTGGGTTCTGGGGATGCCATGTTGTTTTGCCTTTTGTTGGTTGTACTTTTTTGCTGGCCTCTACCCATCTCTCTGTATCAGGTGTCGTCTGTTAATTTCTGGTGCCTGCTGAGTCCTGGAATGGGGAGAATCCACTTTTTGGGGTTCTGAAGTTCTCCTCTGCTTTTTGGAAATGGTCAACTGAATAGTGGTGTTTCTCAGGAATTGTCACAGTTCACTTCAGGTGTATGGACCTATATGGTAACTGTGGCTCAGCAAGGCTCTCCTCTCCTTGGGAGAGGTCCTGGTGATGGCTGTCCTGCTGTTGGGTTTCTTGCTCTGAATTTATTGAGCAGCAGCTATTGCTCTTAAGGTGTAATTTTTGGGTGCAGCCCTCTTGAAGGACCAGGGATTTCCACAGTTTTGTCAGTCTAGCTAGGGATGACTGGTTGATCCTTGGCACAGTATCTGAGGGCTGCTGTAATGGTTCTCTGGCTTTTGTAGGTCTGAGGATGCAGCTGTGTGCCCCAGTGCCCTAGGGGTACTCAATAACTGCGGCTGAGCACAGTGCTCCTGCCTGCAGTAGAAGGCTAGAGCCTAGAGTCTGCGTGAATCCAGAAAGTCTTTTGGTGCTGGGTGTCCTGAGCATTAGTCTTGATGATCCCCCCACTGTGGAGATTCCTCCTGACAGGGGCACACAGTCTTTGCTTTGGGGACGGCCATTCTTTCTGGGATGGCAAGTAGAACCCACAGGCACAGACACGTTTGGCTCTGCCTTTCCGGCCTTTGGGAGTCTGCGTCTGTCTAAGCTCCGTAAGTTTCCCGAGACCTTTTCAGGGTGCGGGTTTGAGCTGAGTGCTCTGAGATCAGACCAGCCGTTTCCCTCCCTGTGGGTTTGCACCCGACAGTGAAAACACAGTCTCTGGTGCCCTGGGGCCCACAGTTCTATCCAAGGCAGCAAATCGGGCAAACAGGCAGGGCTCTGTGCCGGAGCCTGGGTCCCCGGCTCTGGCTCTGGGATGGCTTCTGGGTGCCCAAGGAACCCGAATATTTTCCAGGGGATGTCTGGGTGGCCTAAGGTCTGTCCCAATCCTTTCCTGCACCGTGGGGTTATCTCTCAACTGGAAATTTCAGTCTCTGATGTTGTGGTGTGCACAGTTCAGTCTAGGACAGTGACCAGATCACGCTGGCGTGTGGCTCTGGGCTGGCGGCCAAGGATCTGGCAGAACCGGATCTCTTCCTCGGTTTAGCCAGGTGAGTTAAAGCTGATTGAATCCCACACCATGGGGTATCCTCTCACCTGGGAAACACAATCACTTGTGTTTTGTGGCCGCAAGTTCTGATTGCTGGTCACTGTGCTGATCCTGCTGTGCTGCTGGTCAGAATGAGAGTCCTCCTGGCGTGGCCATCTTGCCCCGCCTCACCCATACTTCCTTTTATTTTTTTTTTTTTTTGATTTGTAATATATTTTACTAGTGGCTTTAGAATTTCACATGTGTTTTGATCAAATTTGCATATAGTCCAACCTTTCCCAAGTCTACCACCTTCTCTACCTACACAACATTGTCATTTAAAAAACAAGACCAATTATGTTGCTTTCCAAATATTCTTGGAAACATAGTCTTCCCAGCAGTGTGGCTAAATTTTTATTTTATTTTCATTTTTTATTTTTATTATTAGTTACATTTTATTCACTCTGTATCCCAGTTATAGCCTGCTCCCTCATTTCCTCCCAATACCACCCTCCCTCCCTCATCTCTTCCCTGCCCCTTTCCAAGTCCATTCAACTGACCCTGTTTTATCAGGTATCTTCAGGACTGGCTGCAATGTCCTCCTCTGTGGCCTAGCAGGGCTGCTCCTCCCTTGGCGGGTAGGGAGGTCAATGAGCCTGCCATAGAGTTCATGTCAGTAATAGTCCCTGTTCCCCTTACTAGGGTATTCCCCCTTGTTTACTGAGCTACCAGAGGCTACATTCAAGCAGAGGTTCTAAGTTGTATCAATACATGGTCCTTGCTTGGAATATCACTCTCACAAAAGACTCCCGTGCCCAGATATATTTAGTCCTTGTGGAGCTCCTATCCACTTCACGTCATACTAACTCCCCCTTCTTTCATATGATTCCCTGCACTCTGCTGAAGGTTTGGTTATGAGTCTTAGTATCTGCTTTGAAACACGGCTAAGTAGAGTCTTTCAGATGCCTTCTGCCATAGACTCCTATCCTTTTACTTGCTTTCTCCTACCTCCAATGCACATCCCATTTCTTTTTCTAAGTGAGGATTGATCATCTTACCCTGAATCTTCTGTCTTGTTTATCTTCTTTAGGTGTATAGATTCCATTATGTTTATCCTACCTTATAGGTCTATATAAGTGAGTATATACTATATATGTCTTTCTCCTTCTGGGATATCTCACTTAGAATGATCTTTTCAAGATCCCACCATTTGCCTGCATATTTCATGATTTCCTTGTTTTTGATTGCTGAGTAGTATTCCATTGTGTAAAAATACCACAATTTCTGTATCCATTCCTCCATTGATAGACATCTGGGTTGTTTTCCAGTTCTGGTTATTACAAATAAAGCTGATATAAACATGGTTGAGCAAATGTCCTGGTGGTGTACTTGAGCAAATTTTGAGTATATGCCTTGGAGTAGTATAGCTGGGTCTTGAGGACACACGATTCTTAATTGTCTGAGAAAGCACCAGATAAATTTCCAGAGTGGTTGTACCAGTTTACATTCCCAACAGCAATGGTGGAGGGTTCCCCTTTCTCCACATCCTCTCCAGCATGTGTTGTCATTTAAGGTTTTGATTTCAACAACTTTGTTGTGTATAAGGAGAAATCTCAGGGTCGTTTTGATTTGCATCTCTCTGATGGCTAAGGATGTTGAGCATCTCTTTAAGTATTTCTCTGCCATTCTATATTCCCATTTGTTGATTGTAAAGAATTGAGTTGGTATTTTGATGGGAATTGCAATGAATCTGTAGATTGCTTTTGGCAGGATGGCCATTTTCTCTATGTTAATCCTAGTTAAACTTTTGGGGTTGCTCATGTATATATCATATCATCTACGAATAGTGACACTTTGACCTCTTCCTTTTTAATTTGTATCCCCTTGATGTCCTTTAGTTGTCTTATTGCTCTGGCTAGGATTTCAAGCACTATGTTGAAGAGATATGGAGAGAGTGGGCAGCCTTGCCTTGTCTCTGATTTCAGTGATATTGATTTAAGTTTCTCTCCATTGAGTTTGATGTTGGCTATATGCTTGCTATATATTGCCTTTACTAGGTTTAGATATGTGCCTTGTATCCCTGATCTCTCCAAGACTTTAAACATGAATGGGTGTTGGATTTTGTCAAATGCTTTTTTGGCATCTAAGGACATGATCATGTGGGTTTCTTCTTCAGTTTGTTTATGTGGTGGATCACATTGATAGATTTCCGTATGTTGAACCACCCTTGCATGCCTCGGATAAAACCTACTTGGTCATGGTGGATGATTTCTTTGATGTATTCTTGGATTCAGGTTGCAAGTATTTTATTGAGTATTTTTGCATCAATGTTCATAAGAGAGATAGGTCTGAAGTTCTCTTTTTTTTTGTTGGGTCTTTATGTGGCTTAGGTATCAAGGTGATTGTAACTTCATAGAATGAGTTTGGTAATGTTCCTTCTGTTTCTATTTTGTAGAATAGTATGGAGAGAGAATTGGAGTTAGAACTTCTTTGAAGGTCTGGTAGAGTTCTGCACTGAACCCATCTGGCCAGGGGCCTTTTTTGGAAGGGAGAATGTTGATGACTGCTTCTATTTTCTCGGGGGATATAGGACTATTCAATGTTTCTACCTGAACTTGACTTAATTTTGATAGATGGAATCTGTCAAGAAACTTGTCCATTTCTTTTATATTTTCTAATTTTGTGGCATATAGGCTTTTGTAGTATGACCTAAAGATTATTAGGATTTCCTCGGTGTCTGTTGTTGTGTCCGCCTTTTCATTTCTGATTTTGCTGATTTGGATAGTTTCTCTCTGCCTTTTAGTTAGTTTGGCTAAAGGTTTGTCTATCTTGTTGATTTTCTCAAAGAACCAGATCTTGGTTTCATTGATTCTTTGAATAGTTTTATTTGTTTCTAATTGATTGATTTCAGCCCTGAGTTTGAGTATTTCCAGCTGTCTGCTCCTCTTGGGTGTATTTGCTTCTTTTTTTTTTCCTAGGGCTTTCAATTGGGCCATTAATTTGCTTGTATGAGATGTCACAAATTTCTTCTTGAAGGCACTTAGTGCTATGAATTTTCCTCTGAGCACTGCTTTCATTATGTCCCTTAAATTAGGTATGTTGTACCTTCATTTTCTTTTTTTTTAAGAGAAACATAAAATTATCATTTTTTTCTTATTAGTTACATTTTGTTAACTCTGTATCCCAGCTGTATCCTGCTCCCTCATTACCTCCCAACCCTACCCTCCCTCCCTCATCTCTTCCCTGCCCCTTTCCAAGTCCAGTGATAGGGGAGGACCTCCTCCCCTTTCATCTGACCATGTTTTATCAGGTCTCTTCAGGACTGGCTGTAAAGTCCTCCTCTGTGGCCTAACAGGATTGCTCCTCCCTTGGGGGGGGGGAGGTCAAAGAGCCAGCCATTGAGTTCCTGTTAAAATTAGTGCTTGTTCCCCTTACTATGAGAAACCAATTGGTAACTGAGCTACCATGAGCTACATCGGAGCAGAGCTTCTAGGTTATATCCATACATGGTCCTTGGCTGAGTGTCAGTTTCAGAAAAGACCCCTATGCCCAGATATATTTGGTCCTTATGGAGCTCCTATACTTTCCACATCATACTAACTCCCCTTCTTTCATATGATTCCCAGTACTCTGCCAAAGGTTTGGTTATGAGTCTTAGTATTTACTTTGAAACACTGCTAAGTAGAGTCTTTCAGATGCCTTCTGTGGTAGACTCCTGTCATATGTTCAAGGTACACCCCATTTGTCTTTCTAAATGATGATTGATCATCTTACCCTGTGTCTGCTTTCTTGATTATCTTTTTTAGGTGTATAAATTTCATTATGTTTATCATATCTTAGGTCTCTGTTAGTTAGTATATACCGTGTTTGTCTTTCTCCTTCTGGGATACTTCACTTAGAATGATCTTTTCAAGATCCTACCATTTGCCTGCAAATTTCATGATTTCCTTGTTTTTGATTGCTGAGTATATTCCATTGTGTAAAAATACCACAATTTCTGTATCCATTCCTCCATTGAGGGACATATGGGTTGTTTCCAAGTTCTGTCTTTACAAATGAAGCTGCTACAAACATGGTTGAGCAAATGTCCTTGTTGTGTACTTGAGCAAATTTTGGGTATATACCTAGCACTGGTATAGCTGGGTCTTGAGGAAACACTATTCCTAATTGTCTGAGAAAGAGCCAGATAGACTTCCAAAGTGGTTGTAAAAGTTTACATTCAGACCAGCAGTGGAGGAGGGTCCCCCTTTCTCCACAACTTCTCCAACATGTATTGTCACTTGCGTTTTTCATCTTGGCCATTCTGATGGGTATAAGGTGAAATCTCAGGGTCGTTTTGATTTGCATTTCCCTGATGCCTAATGAGGTTGAGCATTTCTTTAAATGTTTCTCTGCCATTCGATATTCTTCTATCAAGAATTCTCTGTTTAGCTCTTTTCCCCATTTTTTAATTGGTACTTGGTTTGTTGCTTTTCAGCTTCTTTAGTTGTTTGTATATTCTGGATATTAGCCTTCTGCCACATAAAGGGTTGGTGAAGATGCTTTTCCAGTATGGAGGCAGTCGTTTTGTTTTGTTGATGGTGTCCTTTTCTTTACAGAAGTGTTTCAGTTTCATGAGGTCCCATTTATTGACTGTTACTCTTAGAGCCTGTGCTGTTGGTGTTCTGTTCAGGAAGTTGTCTCCTCTGCAAATGAGATCTAGGCTGTTCCCCACTTTTTCTTTTAACAGATTTAGAGTATCTGGTTTTATGTTGAGGTCTTTGAGCCACTTGAACTTTAGTTTTGTGCAGGGTGATAAACATGGATCTATTTTCATTTTTCTGCATGTAGACATCCAGTTGGACCAGCACCATTTGTTGAAGAAGCTATCTCTTTTCCATTGAAAGGTTTTGGCTTCTTTGTCAAAAATCAAATATTCATAGGTATGTGTGTTTATTTCTGGGTCTTCTATTCAGTTCCATTGATCCTCCTTTCTGTTTCTATGCCAGTACCACACAATTTTTATAACTATTGCTCTGTATTACAACTTGAGATCGGGGATGGAGATATCTCCAGATGATCTGTTGTTCTACAGGATTGTTTTGGAGATTCTGGGTTTTTTGTTTCTCCATATGAAGCTGAGAATCTTTTTTTCAAGATCTTTGGAGAATTGAGTTGCTATTTTGATGGGAATTGCATTGAATCTGTAGATTGCTTTTGACAGGTTGGCCATTTTCACAATGTTAATCCTACCAATCCATGAGCACGGGAGAACTTTCCATCTTCTGATATCTTCTTCAATTTCTTTCTTCAGAGCCTTGAAGTTTTTCTCAAACAAGTCTTTCACTTGCTTGGTTAGAGTCACCCCAAGGTACTTTATGTTATTCGTGGCTATTGTGAAGGGTGTTGTATCCCTAATTTCTTTCTTGACCCTTTTGTCTTTGGTATATAGGAGTGCTTCTGATTTTTTTTTACTTGATTTTTTATCCTGCCACCTTGCTGAAGGTGTTTATCAGCTGAAGGAGTTCTCTGGTTTTTTGGGGTCACTCATGTATACTATCATATCATCTACGAATAGTGACATTTTGACCTCTTCCTTTCTTATTTGAATCCCCTTCATCTCCTTTAGTTGTTTTACTGCTCTGGCTAGGACTTCAAGTACTATGTTAAAGAGATATGGAGAGAGTGGGCAGCCTTGTCTTTTTCCTGTTTCAGTGGTATTGATTTAAGTTTCTCTCCATTGCCTTTGATGTTGGCTCTAGGCTTACTGTATATTCCCTTTACTATGTTTAAGTATGTGCCTTGTATCCCTGATCTCTCCAAGACTTTACACATGAATGGGTGTTGGACTTTGTCAAATGCTTTTTCGGCATCTAAGAAGATGATCATGTGGTTTTTCTCCTTCAGTTTGTTTATGTGGTGGATTACATTGATGGATTTTTGTATGTTGAACCACCTTTGCATTCCTGAGATGAAGACTACTATGTACCCTCATTTTCATTGATTTCAAAGCAGTCCTTAATGTCTGTCTTTATTTCTTCCTTAACTCAGCTATCATTGAGCACTTGTTGTTCAATTTCCATGTGCTTGTAGGCTTTTTGCTAATTCCATTGTTGTTAAGGTGAAGCTTTAGTCCATGGTGGTCAGATAGACTACAGGTGATTATTTCAATCTTCTTGTGTCTGTTGAGGCTTCCTTTGTGACCAACTATATGGTCTATTTTGGAGAAGGTTCCACTAGGTGCTGAAAAGAAGGTATCAAGAAAGTATCCTCTTTTGAATTTGGATGAAAAGTTCTGTAGACATCTATTAGGTCCACTGGATTTAGGACCCCTGTAAGTGCCTTTATTTCTTTATTAGGCTTCTTTCTAGATGATCTGTCCCTTGGTGAAAGTGGGGTGTTGTAGTCTCCCACTATTAAGATGTTGGGATCAATGTGTGATTTGAATTTTATTAATGTTTCCTTTATAAATGTAGGCGCTCTTTTATTTGGGGCATAGATGTTCAGAATTCTGATGTTCTCTTGGTAGATTTTTCCTTTGATGAGAATGTAGTGTCCCTCTGCATCTTTTTTGATTAATTTTGGTTGAAAGTCTATTTTATTAGATATTAGGATAGCTACCCCAGCTTGTTTTCTGGGTCTGTTTGCTTCAAAAACATTTTTCGAGCCCTTTACTCTGAGTTAGTTTATCTTTGTTGCAGAGGTGTGTTTCTTGGATGCAGCAGAATGTTAGATCCTGTTTCTGCACCCATTCTGTTAGTCAGTGTCTTTTTATTGGGGAGTTGAGTCCATTGATGTTGATACAGAATACTGACCAATGAATATTAGTTCCTTTTATTGTGAAATTGATAGTGTTACTGTTTTTCATTGCTTGTTTTTCTTTTAATTTTGGGGGGATTGTATTGTATGCTCTTTTCTTGGGTGAATTTGTTTTCATTGGATTGGAGTTATCCTTCTAGTATCTTCTGTAGGACTGCTTTGCTGTGTGATTTGCATAAATTTAGTTTTGTCATGGAATGTTTTGTTTTCTCCATCTATGTTGATTCAAAACTTTGCAGGGTATAGTAGTCTGGGTTGGCATCTGTGGTCTCTCAGAATCTGCATGACACCTGCCCAGGCCCTTCTGGCTTTCATAGTTTCTGATGAGAAGTCTGGTATGATTCTGATAGGTCTACCTTTACATATTACTTGGCCTTTTTCTCTTGCTGCTTTTAATATCTTTTCTATGTTCTATAGATTTACTGTTTTGACGATAATGTGACGTGATATATTTCTTTTCTGGTCTAGTCTGGTGTTCTGTAGGACTCTTGTATATTTATGGACATCTCTTTCTTTAAGTTGGGAAAATTTTCTCCTATGATTTTCTTGAAAATATTTTCTGGACCTGGAGTCTTCTTTTTCATCAACTCCTATTATTCTTAGATTTGGTTTTTTCATGGTGTCCTTGATTTCTTGGATATTTTGTGTTAGGGATTTTTCTGATTTTACTTTTTTTTGAGAGAGAGAGAATTATCAATTTCTGTGAGTGTATCTTTTGCACCAGAGATTCTCTCTTCCATCTCTTGTATTCTGTTGGTGATGCTTACCTTTGTGGTTCGTGATCTTTTCTCTAAGTTCTCCAGGTCCAGGGTTTTCTCAGTTTGTGTTTTTTTCTTTATATTGATTCTAAATCTGTTTTCATGCCTTGCTCCATTTCCTTCATATGTTTGAATGTGGGTTCCTGTCTCTCTAAGATGGTCTCTATTTTTTGTTCATTTATTCTCTATATACCACTAATTGTATCTCTTCTCGTGCCTCTATTTCTTTGGATATATGTGCCTGTGTTTCTTTGAGAACTTTGTTCATTTCCTCTATCTTTGCCTCCAATTGACTGGCCAAAACTTTGATAGATCTGTTCAGTTCCTCTTTAACTGTCCGAATTTGCATGGCTATTGCTCTGAGAGATTTGTTTGTTTCCTCTTTATGAGCCTCAAATAATTGGGTAAGCATTGCTTTAAAGTAATTTTCTTGTGCTTCTGATGAATTGGAATATCTATCAATTTTGGGGGTTGCTGATGAAGCCATGATGTTGGGTTTCTGTTGGATGTTTTCTTTCGCCTACCCCTAGCCATTGCCTTATCTGAAATCTTTCTTATTTGTTTCTGGTTTCTGCAGTTCAAACTGGTACTGCGTCTCTTTTCAGGAAGCTGAGAGAGGTTCCGTGACCTCAACATGTGTGTTGGTGCTTTAGCTGTACCTGTGGGAAGAAAGTCCATGAGTGCAAAAGGGCAAATAAAGGTGTGTGTGTGTGTGTGTGTGTGTGTGTGTGTGTGTGTCTGGAAGTGTGTGTGGAAGTGTGCATTGAGGGACAGAGTGAAAGAGAATGTTGAGCTCTTGAGTGTGTTGGAGGGGCTCTGCCTTGAAGGTTTGGGGGGTTATTTGTGCATGCACTGTATATGTAGCAGGCGCTGGTGATATCCACCACACAATTTCCGGTATTTTTAATTACCTTAACTCCTCAGTTGGACCTGCAGTACAGGGCTTCAATGTCCCAAGAGACCCTCTGTTTCCCACAGTGGGTATGTGGGTGGGAGGGGTCCAATGCCTGGCTTCTAGTTTAGAAGGACCCTGCATCTGGGTCTCTGCAGACACTCAAGGGCACACTCACTCTCAAGCAGGTCACATCGGCAAGGATTGGGGTCTCCAGGCACTCTACTCTCTGGTTCGGCCCTGCTTGGTCTTATGCAGGAGGACTGATGCCCTCTTCCAGCTCAGTGCTACTGTAGCCACCATGTTAGGAAGTCCAGCTGCAGCTGGAGACTGGGATGCGGGTCCAGATGCCTTCTGGGAAGTCCTGGGGGCCCTCCACTGTGCTCTCCAGGAATGGAAGGCCCAGTGCCTGGTGTTCCTAGTTTGTATGGCCTGTCTGCTGAGGTTTGGTGGGTATGTAGCATATTATCTGTCCCTGTTGGTTTGGGAAGGCCATAAAGTCGGTGTCTGAGAGACCCTGCAGAGTCAGTATGGCTGCTAGCAGATGTGGGACCCCGGGAGGATGGAGCCACAGATCTGGGACTCTGAGACACAAACAGCTGGCAGTTATGGCTAAGGAGCTAGGAGCCCTGCCTCAGCCACAGCAGACACCAGGCAGTGAGCTCTGACCTGAGAATCTCAGCAAGATGGCTATGCTAAAGAGGAGGGAAGTATCTTATGCTCCCCCACACCTCTCATGGAACATATTGAATGTAGGTAAGTCAGCATAGCACTCAGACACTTGTCTGCCAATTTTATTTTAGAATTATTCATAAAATTCAAGATATTAAATCAGCCTGGATGCTTCTCAACAGATGAGTACATAAAGAAAACAGATCATCTGATATTTGGTGGTTTTACTTTCTTATGTATAGTCACATTTTTTGGTATTTGTAATACAATCTTACAATTCTGAAAATTTCATTAAATGTTATACACAATGTGGTTTTAAACTAAATCATATACTGATCATATGAAACATTAAATATTTGATTGTATGTAAACCATAAATTTCAGAAACCAAAGACTAAATTAAACAAATGCAATTCTTCTGTCCAGACTTCTCTTAGACCTATTTGAATTCAGAAGAAAAGCATATGGGGGTCAATATATAAATGATGGAGTTGTCTTCAAGCTGGAAAATTTAAGTGCTATCATTCCTGAGCATGGAACAGGAAGTCATAATGTTAAGCTAAAGAGTCAGATTTGGGAAACTCAGAATAATCACAGACTCAACCTTCAACAGAGTCTTGTATCTGTGTGTGTATAACTGTCTGTGTGTGAGAGACAGACACATTTTTACACAAATAAAGTAGGACTAGCATTATTTGAGAATTGAAAGGGCCTTGAGGAAATGGGGATGGAGTAGCATGGAAATGGGAAAGAGTATCATCAGTGCCCGCTTACACTGGCAATGCAGATTCTAGAATGCAACCAAGAATGATGAGTAGGAAAACGACACATGAAGAGTTTACACAGCACACTCAGGTTGTCTCCAGGTTATTACCTGATTATAGAATATTCTGCACAAGCATTCTATACAGCCATTTCTGGAATGTAAAACAGCAAAAGGCAATGTTGGAAAACAAAGAGGAAGTACAAGAAATGGGCCATCCCAAGGTATTGATGTGTGAGAACTGAAGTTCTAGGAGAGAGATCATGTGTTAGAACTAAATATTTAATGTAGTTTTTCATTAATAATATATCTGTTTGTGGAGTGATGAGTCATAATTAATATTTGAAATGATGCACTAAGGACTCTAATGCTCTCTGGATATTGATGAATTTTTTGAAATTTTTAATCTATTATTTATTACAATTTATTCACTTTTTATTCCAGCTGTGTCCACATCCCTAGTCTCCTCCAATCCCACCCTCCCTCCCTCTTCTCCCTCCATGCCCCTCTCCTAGACCGCTGATGGAATAGGACCTCTTCCCCTTCTATCTGACCCTAGCCTACCAGGTATCTTCAAGACTGGCTGCATTGTCTTTCTCTGTTACCTGGCAAGGCTACACACCCCAAGGGGAGGTGATCAGAGAGCTTGCCACAGAATTCATGCCAGTGACAGCACCGACTTCCCTTACTAGGGAACCCACTTGGAGACAAGTCTATGGGCTACATCTGAGCAGGGTTTTTAGTTCCTCTCCATGGTCCTTAGTTGGTGTATCAGTCTGTGGTGATTGCACAGGGCCCGAGGGTTTGTTTGGTTTTGGTTTTTGGTAGGTTTTGGGGTGGGTATTGTTTATTTGATTTTTTGTTTTGTTTTGTTTTTTTGTTTGCACTGTTGGTCTGCTTTTTGAGCTCCTGTAACATCCAGGGCTTTCTATCTCCCCATTCTTTCATAAAATTGTATATATTCAATTAACATTTAACAGGTAAATGAACTGTGGTTCTGTGAGGACCAGGATGATTGTGGATATAGAGGTCTCAAACTTTCTGGATTTCAACTGACAGTTACTTCTCTAGACACTGGAGACACAGGTTTTGTTTAGGTTTTCTGTACTTGTCACTGGTGTGACATATTCTTTAGCATGCATGCTCTGTGGTTCTTAGATGGAGCACACAAGAGGCTGCATTTCTATCACATGGATTTGGTGATACAATGCTCAGCTTGAAATCATTAGCATTTTTGAATTTCCATCCTGAATTGATAATTTATATTTCATTCTGAAGCATCTACGAAAATGCAATCACACAATGTCTAATGCTGTTCACATAAACAATTTGTAAGATAGTTCTGAGACCAAATAGTCTTAAAATGGCTCTGCCTGGGGTCTCAATGTCCACAAATATGAATGATCTCATGGAACAAAAGAGTGAACTATTGTCATAGTTATTTATTACCTCATGTTTATCACACAGACTGTGGATCTCAGATGATGAGCTCCAGGAAAGAGAGTATCAAAATTTCCTCCAGGATTCAGGAAGGACCTGGGGGAAAAAAAGGACCATGAATGTGCAAGTAGCCTCTCGCTTGCACAGAAAAATAAAAGCAGGTAGGAAGACGAGAGTGCCCATTTCATATGCTGATTTGCACGACACTTTTCAGGCCACATTTCCCAGGCTTACAGTAGGACAAAGATGTTCACTTTGATTTTATTCTACTTGCTTCTGCATATTCCACTTCTCGTGGCCAGTTTCATTCCTTCCAGCTGCTTTTGGAGAGTGAAGCAGAATGAAGAAAAGGATGGAGATTTAATGACAGTTTGTTTTTTCTTCCTCATGACAGTACATTTACCTGTGGAGAAATAGTATTTCAGCAACATCCTGAATACACTGTAAGTGTTTTTGTATTTTCCATTTAAATACCATCATGAGTATATCACAGGGGGTCTGAAGATAAGGGATAAAGCAATGATCTGAGTCCTCTGTTCTGTTCTCCCACTGTGCACACCAAGAAACAACTCCAAAATCTTTTAGATTTTCAATACTGTTTATCACTTTAAATTACTCCATAGAGTGTTTTGTTTTTCCATTAGTTAGCCTCAGTATTATAGACCCAGAGGTTGAGTGAACACAGGGCTGTATACCATGATCCACAGCAAACAGCTCTCCTGTTGACAGTTACCAAGCAGAGTAGCCAGTGTTGTCTTATAAAAAGATGCCCCACACTATTTCAATCAGTATCAACAAGAAAAGGTACAATTAAATAATCATAGAGATATGGGGACATTTTTCTGTCCCTGTAGAGTTCTTAATATATGTGCTGGGCCTGTAATGTTTGGGCCATGCCTAAGTACAGACAGCTTTCACATAGATGTGCATGTGGTCATTCATGTCTTCTGAACCTTCTTCAAGAATGGAAGTAGGAGATCTGTCCAATGTGAACTTCAAACATGTTCTTATATCTCCATCTTAACTTGTATGCATACACAGCCACTGGCTTTTAACTACTACAAAGCTCAGTTCTCCACTCTCTCTTTAGAGTAAAGAAGAAATGTTTGGACAAAAAACATATCATACAGATTTTCCACCTGTTTTACTCTTTATATCTTTTTATTTTAAAGACATGGAAGATTGGCACATACAGGCCTCCCTGTAATTTTGAGAAGTTACTATTTCTCAGTAGGTTGATAATGTTCTGTTGGTGTAGCTTGAGTCAGTAAAAAGATATTTTTATATGAAAATATTTTGCTCAGAAGTATCAAACATGAATATTATCTCCTTGTAGAAATGCAGTAGGTGCAGGACACTGAGAAGCTTGTGCATACCCTTAACCTGTTCATGCATAACTAGAGAAGAAATATCTGTGAGCATTTGAAGCCAGACTAGACTAGAGAAAAACACATTCAAAAAGCATAGAATGAATTACATTCATAATGGATTAAAGAGCATTGCTCATGTCCACACACAAAGATGCATACAGAAATATATATTTTAAAATCAAGGTATTTGATTATTCATTTTACCTCCCAATCATAGATCCTCCTTCCTCTCCTCTTAATCCCACCATCCCTCCATTTTCTTCATCCACCATCCTCCATTCCTCAGAGAAGGGGAGACCCCTACTAACATACCAAAGCTTGTCAAGTCTCATCAGGACTTGAGCCTCTTCTTCACTGGCCTAAAAAAAGCACCCACACCAGGAGAAAGTGATCAAAAGCAAGAAAGAGAGTTCATGTCAGAGACAGCCACTGGTTCCCTTACTATGGAACCCACAAGAAGCATAAGCTTCTCATGGGCTACAACTCTGCACTGCATAGGTCCTAGCTATACATGGTCCTTCTCTGGTGCTTCTGTTTCCTCAAGCCTGTCTGAGCCCTGGTTATTTGGCTTGGTTTGTCTTCTTGTGGAGCTCCTGTCACATTCAGGTCCATCTATCCCTCCCCCGACTTTTCCACAAGACTCCCTACAATTTAACCAATGTTTGGCTGTGAGTCTCAGCATCTGTTTTGATCCACTGATGGATGGATCTTCACAAGGAACAGCTATGCTAGGCTCAGTGTGGACCAATCATTGCTCTCACATTTACTAAATCCCTGCACCCTCTTTATCCCTGCACTTCTTGTAGGGTGGATAATTTTGGGATCAAAGGTTTTGTGGGTGGGATATTGTTCCCCTCCCTCCACTAGGAGTCCTTATTGGCTAGAAGGTGTTCACTTCAGTTTCTGTGTCCCCTTGAAAGAATCAGGTAGAGTCAAGTCCATGTTTTCCCAAAATCCTACCCTGTCTTACTTCTCCAGCCTGGTAGAGAGAGATGACTCCACCCATGGTTTCTGTTTTCTCGGCAGGTCCTCTCTCTTCCCACCCCAACTTTTCCAATGACTGATCTCTACAATCTACACTCCCTCTCTACCTTCGTTCCTCTCCAGCATTTTCTGCAGTCTACTCTATTTTCTCTTCTAAGTGAGATTTAAGAATCCTCACTTGGGTCCTACTTATTACTTATTATGCATGGGTCTGTGAAGTGAAGTATGTTTATCCTTTACTATATGGCTAACATCTGCTAATGAGTGAGTACATACCATGTGTGTCTTTCTGGGTCTAGGTTACCTCATTCAGGGTTATCTACATCCACTCATTTGCCTGTACATTTCATCATTTCCTTATGATTAGAGAGCGAATCAGGTTTCATTGTGTAAATGTAACACAGTTCCTTTATCAATTCTTTGGTTCAGGAACATCTAGGTTGTTTCTGAATTCTGGCTATTACGAATAAGGCTACTATGAACATAACTGTGCACATGTCCTTGTCCTATGGAAGAGCATCTTTTGGGTATAAGACCAGGAATGGGATAGCTGGGTCTTCAGGTAGAGTTTTTACCAGTTTTCTCAGAAAGCGACAGCTGCTTTCCAAAGTCAGACATATATCTTTTTAAAAATACCTCTCTGCTGTGTGATTTACTTGAAAATAAATCATTGAAAAGATTTTCTGCCTACCATGATAAATTACAAAAAATCAATATTAGGATAGATAAGATGGAATATGTTAAATACATTTCCCACAATTATAATCAATTGTTAGTACAGCAACAAATGTTGCCCCAGAAAATTTTCTTTGCCTTCATCAGTCATTCTTGCACTACCCCAACAAGTGCAGTTAATTTTAAAATAACAACTCACACATCATGTCTATTTTTCTTATTGCTGAATAATTGTGAAATCAGTGCTGTTTGATTAAAGCCTAAAGCCTTTCCTTTACCTTCTGAGCAACCACTCAATAAACACAGAAGTAAAACACTGTCAAAGATGTTTGTTTATGGAAGATGAACTCTCATGAAATTTTTTAGCTTTTGCAAGCTTCCAGATTCTTACATCATCCCAAACTCACTACACAGGACATTTGATCCAAACTTTGGGCGTGGGGTCCAATATCATCAAGTATGGAATAGTCATTATATTGACTGCAAATTATCATATAGAGATTTCTGAACATAATGATTATTGTACCCTTTTACAGAACACCAGCTGACAGCCAACAGTTTGCTCTAGCCTTGGCTTTTTCAATGGATGAAATCAACAGAAACCCTGATCTTTTGCCAAATAAGTCCTTAGTATTTCAATTACCACATTGTCAAAGCTTGTCACAAGTATACAGTCTCATTCCTCTTTCTGAACAAAATCTTGATTTTATTCCTAATTATGGCTGTCACCCAAATATGAAGTGTAATATATTCCTTATAGGACCAAATTGGGCAGCATGTGTGTTATTTCAGATGTTCATGAACCACTTCGCAACTGAGCAGGTGAGATATGGTGGGGTGAAAATTAATGAAATTGTCTGCATTGGCGGTTTTAACAAGGTGTTAACAAGAGTGTAAAGTAAAGACTGGCTTTGATGACCATATGTCAGTCTATGTAGTTTAAAGGTATTATTCAAAAAATTGATGAGGTTCCTATATTTCCTTGTGTGAAATGGGTTAAAGGGAGAAGTAAAAGCTAAGGAGAATTTCTAGAACTGTTTACAAGTTCTTAGAAGTGCATGTGTTCTTATGCTGCTTTCCATGTCCTAGGTTCTTCTGCTTACTTATGGACCTTACCATTCTATCCTGGGTGATCATGAACAATTTCCCTATCTGTATCAGATGGCCCATGAGGATTCATCTCTTGTTCTGGCCATGGTCTCCTTCTTACTTTACTTCAATTGGAAATGGGTTGGGCTGGCCATCTCAGATAATTATCAAGGTATCCAATTTCTCTCATATTTGAGAAGAAAAATGGAAAAAAGTACAGTCTGCTTGGCCTTTGTGAACATGATCTCAGGCAACACACAGCTATACATGTCAAGAGCTGAAGTGTACTACAATCAAATCATGACATCATCTGCAAATGTAGTTATCATTTATGGAGACACAGACGGTACTCTAGCTGTGAGCTTCAGAATGTGGGAATCTCGAGGTATACAGAGAATATGGGTCACCACCTCACAGTGGGATGTCACTACAGGTAAGAGAGACTTCACACTTGACTCATTCCATGGGAATCTTGCTTTGGCTCACCACCATGGGAAGATTTCTGGTTTTAAAAATTTTGTCCAGACATTGACCCCTCTCAAATACTCGGACAAGTACCTGGCAAGGCTGGAGTGGATGCACTTCAACTGTGAAGACTCAGCAGCTAACTGTAAGATACTGAGGAACTGCTCATCCAATGCCTCATTGGAATGGCTAATGGAACAGACATTTGACATGGCCTTTAGTGATACCAGTTATGACATATACAATTCTGTGTATGCTGTGGCTAATGCCATTCATCAAAAGCTTCTTCAACAGGTAGAAGATCAGCTGATTGGCAATGGGAAAGGACATGAATTTAACTGCTTGAAGGTAGTGTTCCTTTCTTTGAATGATACCTAGTCTCATCAATGCCATAGATTTTAAGGATCTCTCAGAGTGGACTAGGAAATGTTTCCCCCCAAAACACTAGATTTCTAAGCATGTTTTCTGCTGACAAAGTAAGTCTAGAGATTTGACAGTTCTCTAATATAAATGTAATGGAATCAGATACACTATACACTATTTTTCAATGAAAATTAGTGATTCTGCCACAGAACACCTGAATATAATCACACCTGTACTAATATTAGAGACATAATATGTCCTTCCTCATTATTCTTCTGAGATATAAGATGGGTGTTTGCTCACTAATTTTAAATTTTGTGTTAATAAGTTAAAAAGATGGTATTTTCTACTTATTCTGTCCCAGTTGTAGTCTCTGAGTATCTTCCTCAAAGACTGAGAGTAATTACACAGAGAAGAGTGCTATGGTTCAGTTCAGTGCATAGATGTATGTTCATTTGTTTGAATGTGTGTTTCTCACTGTGTATTTTTGTTTCTATGTGTGTATACCTTTTGTGTGTGTGTGTTTGTGTGTGTTTCTGTCCTGCTGACTCTCTGTTGTCTGTCTGTGGATGCGAGCCAAAATGTGTCTGTGTGTCAATGTTTCTCATATGTATATATATATATATATATATATATATATATATATATATATATATATGTTGCTGTCGTTGTGTGTCTGTTTGTCTCTCTATCTTTGTATATTGTGAGTATTTGTTTTTGTGTCAATGTCTCCCTGCTAGGTCTGTGTATTTCTCTATGTCTCCCAGTGTGTATTTGTCTG
Source organism: Meriones unguiculatus (assembly GCF_030254825.1). Taxonomy (NCBI): domain Eukaryota; kingdom Metazoa; phylum Chordata; class Mammalia; order Rodentia; family Muridae; genus Meriones; species Meriones unguiculatus. The sequence continues at coordinate 36,967,957 of NC_083361.1, read as the reverse complement.
TGCATAACTCTGTATGTGTTCTATGTGTTTCTGTACTCAGATGTCTGTTTGTGTTGCATGTGTCTGTCTGTTTCTGTCTGTATGTTCATGTGTGCCTAGGGAGGTATGCTGCTATGTCTCTGCATAAATTTATGCCTATATTATTTGTGAATCTCTGTATGGATGTGACTCTCTCTGTGTCCACATATCTGTCTGTTTGTGTGTGTTGCACATGTATGTTTGCTGTCTACATGAATGTCTATGATTGAGTTTGTTAGTTTCCTTTCAGAGAACTAAAATTCTGTAAACATTGGAATGAATTAATTTATCATTTTGCTTTCATTGAGATTTTCCCCCAGGATACCTTCAATAAAATAGTCTTTCAAATGGAAACAGAATACATTTTCACACACTAAGGAAGAAAATAATAGACTACAGAACGGTGCCTGTCTTTTAGAGGTACTTCTTCCTGAGAAAGATCCACTACACTAGTCCTGTTGGAGACAAAGTGAATATGAACTGAAAAGAAAAACTGCAGAAAGAGTATCTTAATCTTAATCTTCCACATTAAGATTTTCCAACATGGCTTTGGACTTACTGTGAAGATAGTAAGTTTAGACCATATTTTTCACATGGTCCTCAGCTCCAGTTGTCTCATGACTTGATAGAGGGGGCCACAGGAAGTAGACAGGTGGGCCTTAAATAACTGTACTGAATTCTATCACATAGCAGTAAATGATGTGTGTTTAGTGGCTCCATTTATGCTTTCTTCTAACTTAATAAAATGAGATAAATTGTTACATAATTAACCTACTTCTAGCTTCCTATATTTATGTTACTTATTTTATTATTTGGATGTGACATTTTTATTTCTTTGCAGATTTTAAACGTGCAACACATACAGGATATTTAATTGTCTCCGAACCTGTTTTATTTTTTAGTAAGAATATAAAACTATTTTTGATCACTCATTGATATCATTTCCTGGAAAATCCAATGGGCAGTTTAGTCTTCATTGGGTTCCTGGACAGTGTGTTTTGGGAGCTATTTCTAACATGGACTTTGTTGCCTACGTATGGATCATTTCCTCCAGGAGCACTGCCTTGCTTGGTCACATGGACGAGAATGTGCTCAGTAAGATTGTTACTTGATGTTCTGGGTAGGGTTGATATGGGGGAACGAGAGCTCCCATTTTCTGGGGGGAAGTGAGAGTGTACAGTGGAAGAAGAGGGAGGAAGGGCTCAGAATGGAGGAGGGAGGGGCATCCTTGGGATGTAAACTAAATAAGGTGAAATAAAATTCAAAAATATCTCACCAATTCGATACTATGATGGAGCAGCTGAGAGTGGCCATTGTCACGGTAAATTCTACCAGAGTGGACACAGGACTAGCCACAGGATTATCATCATGGATTGTTGTAGCCCTGAATCATCTGAAGGAATGGGCGTGCATGGGAGCGTTAGCAGGCCTTCTGGTGTTGGTCTCCTTGGTTTGCCTGTGGTATATATGCAAGATTAGAGTCTCACAACAGAGTAATGCAGCCATGACCATTCAGGCCTTTACAGCCATTGAAGCAGGATAGTCTCCCCAAGCATGGGAGCTAAAATGTTACGCTCAGGATGCAAGGCTAAGCACTGCACTCAGGGTCAGCCACTTTGGACCCAGAGAAGAGCATGTCTAATTGCATGCGGGTTGATGCCCCAGGTCCCACCTCTGAGAAAAAGGTATCAGACGGGTCTGATGCTCTTTGGGTGGATGACACCTAAATGAACATCGGTATAAAGTCCCAAATTATTTCTACTATCAGAGATCAGACCTCTACTCTTGCCTGATGCGTCTAAAACAAAAAGGGGGAACTGTAGAGAGCTGCATAATGCCGCACCTTAAAGATGGAGCTGATTTCTGCCTTCCACCTTCCCGATGGTGAGTGCTCTCTGTCACTAAAAACTCCGTATTTGGCTAAGGCTGAGGATCTGGCTTGCTTCCGTGTATGTGGACCTATCTGCATTGCCCACGTGGCATTCTGGGGTTGGCTACCCAGAGGCTATATATGCTGTGGGCTGGCTTTCCCCAGGGTCAGATGATTGTTCAAGGTTCCTGAATAAACTGCATTTAAAAAAAAAATCTCACCAAGAGAAAACTAAAAGATGAAGACAGGTGATAAAGCTTGAATATTATGCATAAGTATTAGAAAATCAAAGTATGACAAGATAAAACAGTACAGAAGATTTTAAAACATAGGAGATGAAGAGGTTAGGATTAAAAGATCAAATTTACAAACCATGGGCACAAGAGAAGAAGGACACACTCAAATTATCAACACTATATCCAGCAAAATGGAGTGGTAGTTTTTCAGTGAAATGTGTCGCCCTCAAGATAAAATAGTCATTTAAATACCAAACACTCAACATCAGAAAAGAAAGACCCATTGACAAATTTAACTTTAAAATTATTTTGTAAGAAAGATATAAAATTGGAGTCTGCAGGACAGAAGACCTTGTCATAGAAAGGCCCAATCTATATAATAGCAGATTCCACTATGGGCATCCTTAAAAGAGGAGAGTAACAGTGTTATATTTCAAACTTTTAGAGACATCACTGCCAACCACAGTAATGATACCCAGCAATGTTATTGGTCATAATAGAAGGATACAGAATAAAGTTCAATAATGAGCAGAAGGACAGGAATTCATAACCACTGAAAGAGCGCTATGAAGGATGCTAGAGGATCCTCTTCACAAGATGAACAAAAGATATCATATGAACATACAGATAGCACTAAAGTCCAGAGAAAAAACACTATTAGAAAAGAGGAGCCGTCTTCCAATGCTGATTCGTATAAAGTTGTACAACCACTTTGGAAATCAATCTGAAGCTTCCTCAGAAAATTAGGAATAGTGCTACCTCAAGATCCAGCTATACCACACTTAGGCATATACCCAAAAGAGGGCCCACCATTCCATAAGGACAGTTGCTCAGCCATGTTTGTAGTAGCCTTATTCATAATAGCAAGAAGCTAGAAACAACCTAGATGTTGCTCAACTGAAGAATGGATACAGAAATTATGGTATATTTACACAATGGAATGCTACTCAGCTATTAAAAACAATGAAATCATGAAATTGGCAGTCAAATATATAGAACTGGAAAGATCATACTGAGTGAGGTAACCCAGAGCCAGAAAGACACATATGCTATATACTCACTTATGAGTGGATTAGCCATATAATATAGAATAATCATGCCAAAATCTATAGCCCTAAAGAAGCTAAACAACAAGTAGGACCCTAAGGAAAAATCTTAACAAGAACTAACAGGATAGACATCAGAAGTGGGAAAAGACAAGGAACAGGACAGGAACCTTCCACAGAAGACCTCTGAAAGACTCTACCCACCAGAGTATCAAGGGAGATACTGAGACTCATAGCCAAACTTTGGGTAGATTGCCAGAATCCTTATGGAAGAAGAGGATGATAGAAAGACCTAGAGGGGTCAGGATCTCCAAAGGGACAACAACAGAGCCAAAATACCTGGGCTCAGGGGAACCTGCAAAGACTGATACTCCAACTAAGTATCATGCATAGAGAAGACCTAGACCCTCCGTTCAGAAGAAGCCCATTGGCTACTCAGCTTCTAGGTGGGTTCCCTTGTAAAGGGAAAAGGCCTGTCTCTACATGAACTCAGTGGCTGGCTATTTGATCACTTCCCCAACTGGGGAGTATAGCCTTGCCAGGCCATCAAGAAAGATGATGCAGACAGCCCTGATGAGATCTGATAAGCCAGAGTCAGATAGAAAGGTAGGAGGTCCTTCCCTATGAGGGGACTAGAGAAAGAGCATAGGTGGAGAAGAGGGAGGGTTGATGGGCTGGGAGGAGACAAGGGAGAGGGATGCAGTAGAGATACAAAGTGAATAAATTGGAATAAATAAATATATAAATAAAATCAAATTAAAAATGAAAAAACAAAAGCATCATATATTGCAGTAGCAACAAATAGACAATATTTACCAAATAATTTTCAATAATAATTTAATGCTAATGATCACATTCTCTAATAAAAATCCACATACAAAAAGAATGGTTTAATAAAACAAAAGAAAACAAATATTCCTTTGTTACATCCATGGGGAAAAATGTTATTTATAAACCTGCACAGAATCTTTTAATAAAAATGGAGGAGGAGAAACTATGTAATGAAGTTGATTCAAAATAAAAGAAAGAAAATGAAAGGACAACCACTTTGACGGACATGGATGGATTAGTTTTTGACTAAAAGTGGTCTAATAGGATACAAGGGATTATTTCAATTTCCTTGTATCTATTGAGGCTTACTTTGTGACCAACTACAAGGTCTATTTTGGAGAAGGTTCCATGAGGTGCTGCGAAGAAGGTAAATTCTTTTGTGTTTGGGTGTAAGGTACTGTAGATGTCTGTTAGGTCCATTTGATTCATGACCTCTGTTATAGCTATTGTTTCTTTATTTAATTTCTATTTTGTTGACCTGTCCTGTGTTGATAGTAGGGTGTTGAAGTCTCCCACTATTAATGTTTGGGGATCTATATGTGGTTTAAATTTTATCAGTGTTTCTTTTACAAATGTGGGTACCCTTTTATTTGGGACATAGATATTCAGGAATGTGATATCTTTCTGGTGAAATTTTTTCTTGATGAGTATGACGTGTCCTTCTTCATATCTTTTGATTAATTTTGGTTGAAAGTCTATTTTATCAGATATTAGAATGACTACTCCTGCTTGCTTTTTGGGTCCATTTGCTTGGAAAACTGTCTTCCAGACCTTTACCCTCAGGTAATGTCTCTCTTTGTGACTTAGGTGTGTTTCTTGTATGCAGCAGATTGTTGGGTCTTCTTTACACATCCTTTCTGTTAGTCTGTGTCTTTTTATTGGAGAATTGAGTCCATTGATATTGAGAGAGATTAATGACCAGTGGCTGTTAGATCCTTTGATTTTGATGTTGGCTATGGTAGTATGTTTGTGTGCTTGGCTACTTTTTGTTTTGCTGTACTGAGGTTAATTATTCCCTGTATTTTCTTGAAAGTAGTTAGTTTTCTTGGGTTGTACTTTTCCTTCTAGTATCTTCTATAATGCTGGATTTGTGTGTAAGTACTATTAAAAATTGTTTTTGTTGTTCAATATCTCATTTTCTCCATCTATGAGGACTGAGAGTTTTGCTGGGAATAGTAGCCTGGGCTGATATCTGTGGACTGTTAGTGTCTGCATATCTGTGCAGGCCCATCTGGCTTTCATAGTCTCTGCTGAGGAGTCAGGTGTGATTCTGATGGGTTTGCCATTATATGTTACTTGGTCTTTTCCCCTTGCAGCTTTTAGTGCTTTCTTCTTGGTTTTGTATACTTACTGTATTTATTATTATTTGGTGGGAGGATTTTCTTTTCTGGTCTAATTTATTAGGTATTCTGTAGGCCTCTTGTATGCTTATTGGCCTCTCCTTTAAGTTGGGGAGATTTTCTTCTATCATTTTGTTGAAAATATTTTCTGGGCCTGGGAGGAGTGAATCTTCTTGTTCCTCTATTCCTATTATTCTTAGGTTTTGTCTTTTCATTATGTCTTGGATTTCTTGGATGGTTTTTGTCAGGAATTTTTTTAGATTTATTATATTCTTTGACAGATACATCCATTTCTTCCATTGCATCTTCCACACCTGGATCCTTTCTTCCATCTCTTGTAGTCTGTTGGTTTTGCTTACCTCTGTAGTTCCTGTTTTCTTTCCTTGGTTCTCCCTCTCCATGATTTCCTCTGTTTGTATTTTCTTTAATTTTTTCCAATTCAGTCTTCTGATCTTCAACTGTTTTGTTGATTTCCTTCAACTGTCTGGCTGTATTTTCCTGTTTTTCCTTTAATTCCTGTGTCTGTTTGTTTGAACATTGCTGTTTCTTTTATTTCTTTCAGTGATTTAATAATTTCCTTTCTGAAAGCCACAAACTGTTGGCTGCATCATCCTGTATTTTTTTACTGATGGCCATAATCTGTTCTACTATCTTCCTCTAATTCTTTATACATTTTATTTGCTTCCTCCGTTATCCTCTTCATAAGCATTGATGTAAGGTCATCTTCTTGAATTTCACTTATGTTAGGGTGTGCAGAGCTACTTGCCCATGGATGACTGGGTTCTGGGGATGCCATATTGATTTGCCTTTTGTTGGTTGTGCTTTTACATTGGCCTATACCCATCTGGCTGTCTCGGGTGTTGTCTGTTAATTTCTGGTGCCTACTGGGTCCTGGGGTGGGGAGAATCCCCTTGGCAGGGTTCTGAAGGAGATCTCCTCAGCTTTTTGGGTATGGTCAAATGAATGGTGGTGCTTCTCAGGAATTGTCACAGTTCACCTCAGGCATATGGACCTGTATGGTAACTGTGGTGTTCCAGAAGGCTCTTCTCTCATCAAGAGAAGTCCTGGAGATGGCTGCCCTGCTGCTGGGTTTCCTTCTCTGAATTTAGTGAGCTGCAGCTACTGCTCTTAAGGTGCATTTTTTGGGTGCAGCTCTCTTGAAGAACCAGGGAGTCCCATAGTTTCATCAGTTTAGCTAGGGATAACTGGTCGCACCTTGGAGCACTACCTGAGGGCTGCTCTAGTGGCTCTCGGGCTTTTATAGGTCTGGGGTTGCAGCTGTGTGTCCCTGTGCCCTATTGGTAATCAATGGCAGGTGAGCAAGGCACTTATGCCTGCAGTAAAAGGCTAGATCCTACAGGCTGTGTGAACCCAGAAAGTCTTCTGGATCTACATGTCCTGAGCATTAGACCTGATGATCCCCCCCACTGTTGGGTTTCCTCCCGACAGGGACAACCAGACTGTGCTTTGGGGACCACAGTTCTGTCTGGGATGGCATGTAGATCATGCAGGCACACGCACGTATGGCTCCACCTTGCTATCAATTCGGTGCCTGAGCATCTGCCAACACTCGGTAACTTTTCGTGAGAACATTTTCGGGGTGGCGGTGTCAGCTGAATGCTCTGAGGTCAGACCTGCTCTTCCTCTCACTATGGGTTTCCACCTGACAGAGAAACTCAGTCTCTGGTGCCCTGGGGCCCACAGTTCTTTCTAGAGCACTAAGTCAGGTGCACACGCAGGACTCTGTGCTGGTACCTGTGTACCCAGCTCTGGGCTGGCTGCTGGGCACTTGTTGGACTCCTGGTCTTTTCTAGGGATTGTCTGAGTGATCTAAGATCAGTCCCGATCATTTCCTGCACTGTGGGGTTTTCTCTCGACTGGAAATCTCAGTCACTGGTGTTGTGGGGCCAACAGTTCAGTCTGGGACAGTGATCAAAGCACCCCAGCTTGTGGCTCTAGGCTGTCGACCAAGCGCCTGGTGGAACAGGGACCTCTTCTGAGGTTAGCTCATTGAGTTGAAACTGACTGAATCCCACACCGTAGGGTATCTTCTCACCCTGGGAAACACAATCACTGGTGTTTTAGGACCGAGATTCTGTCTGCTGGTCACTGTGCAGATACTACTGTGCTGCTGGTCAGAAAGAGTGTCCTCCTGGCGCTGCCATCTTTGATCTAACATAAAATTATTTTGTAACAAGTAAAATTGGAGTCTGCCGGACAGAAGACTGTGTTATATAGAAAGGCCCAATCTGTATAATAACAGATTCCACTATGGAATCTGTTCCACTTAAAAGAGGAGAGTAACAGTTTTATATTTCAAACCTTTAGAGACATCACTACCAACCACAGTAATTATACCCAGCAATGTTATTGGTCATAATAGAAGGATACAGAATAAAGTTCAATAATGAGCAGAAGGACAGGAATTCATAACCACTGAAAGAGCACTATGAAGGATGCTAGAGGATCCTCTTCACAAGATGAACAAAAGATATCATATGAACATACAGATAGCACTAAAGTCCAGAGAAAAACAACTATTAGAAAAGTATCAAAAAAATAAAAAAATAAAAATAAATAAATAAATAAATAAAAAAGAAAAGTATCAAATACTGCAATAACAACAAATAGATAATATTTACCAAATAATTTTCAATAAAACTATGTGGGGTTTGATGTATGATTTAAGCTTGAGTAATGTTTCTTTTCCAAATGTGGGTGCCATTGCACTTAGGTCATAGATGTTCAAAATTGAGACATCATCCTGGTGGATTTTTTCTTGAAAAGCATGAAGTGCTGTTCTCCATCTACTTGATTAATTATGGTTGAAAATCTATTTCATTAGATATTAGAATGGACACTCTTGATTGCTTCTTGGGTCCTTTTGCTTGGAATTCTGTTTCTAGCTCTTTTCTTTGAGATAATGTCTTCTTTTTTTTTCTGAGATCTGTTTCTTCTGTGCAGCAGAGTGGTGGATCCTGTTTTCCCATTCTGTTAGTTTGTGTCTTTTCATTGGGCAATTGAGTCTCTTGATGTTAATTCATGTTATTTTGATGTTGGGATGTGTGTGTGTGTGTTGTTGTTTTTGTTGTTGTTTGTCTGTTTGTGTGCTTCCTTTCCTTTTTTTGCTGGTGTGGCGCTGTTTATTTCCTGTGTTTCTGTCGATATAGTAAACCTCCTTGGATTGGAGTTTTCCTTCTAGTACTTTCTGTATAGCTGGATTTGTGTCGAGATGTTCCAATTGACTTTTGTTTTGAAATATCTTCTCTTCTTTTTAATTTTTATTTTGTTTTCATTGATTACAGTTTATTCACTTTGTATCCCAGCTATAGCCCTCTCCCCCAATCCCTCCCAATCCCAACCTCCCTCACTCTACTTCTCCTATGACCCTACCCCAGTCCAATGATAGGGGAGGTCCTCCTCTCCTTCCCTCTGACCCTAATCTATCATTTTCTCATCAAGACTGGCTTCACTGTCTTTCTCTGTGGACTGGCAAGGCTGCTCCCCCCTCAGGTGGAGGTGATCACAGAGCCAGCCCATGAGTTCATGTCAGACATGGGCCCTTCTTGAACACTGGGCTACCATGAGCTACATCTGTGCAGGGGTATAGTAAAGGCAATATATAGCAAGCCTATAGCCAACATCAAACTAAATGTAGAGAAACTTAAATCAATCACATTTAAATCAGGACAAGACAAGGCTGCCATGCTCTCCATACCTCTTTAACATAGTACTTGAAATCCTTGCTAGAGCAATAAGACAATTAAAGGATATCAAGCATATTCAGTTCAGAAAAGAAATAGGTCAAAGTATGACTATTTGCAGATGATATGATAGTATACATGAGTGACCCAAACATTCTACCATGGAACTCCTACAGCTCAAAAATACCTTCAGCAAAGTGGCCGGATACAAAAGCAACTCAAAAAAAAAAAAAAAAAAGTCAGTAGCCCTCCTGTATACAAAAGACAAGATGGCTGAGAAGAAATTAGGGAAACAACACCCTTCACAATAGCCACAAAGGACATAGAGTACCTTGGTGTGACTCTAACCAAGCAAGTCAAACACTTGTATAAAAAAAACTTTCAGTCTCTGAAGAAAGAAATAGAAAATATCAGAAGATGGAAAGATCTCCCATGCTCATAGTTTGGCAGGATTAAGATACTAAAAATTGCCACCTTATCAAAAGCAATCTACAGATTCAATGCAATTGAATGCAGCCGCCAGGTTAAGAAGTCCAGCTAGAGCTGGAGACTGGGATGCTGGTCCAGATGCCTTCTGGGAAGTCCTGGGGGCCCTCCACTGTGCTCTCCAGGCCTGGGAGGCCCAGTGCCTGCTGTGCCTAGTTTGTAAGGCGGATCTGCTGGTCTTTGATGGGTATATAGCATATTATCTGGCACTGAGGGTTTGGGCGGGCCATATAGTCAGTGGCTGGGAGACCCTGTAGAGTCATTATGGCCACTAGCAGACCTGGGACCCTGGGAGGATGGTGCTGCGGATCTGGGACTCTAAGACAGGAACAGCTGGCAGTTGTGGCTAAGGGGCTAGGAGCCCTGCCTCAGCTGCTCCAAACCCCAGGCAGTGAGCTCTGAGCTGAGAATCTCTGTGAGCTGGCTATGCCGAGGTGGAAGGTTGTCCTAGAAAGGGGAGTGCTGGGAGATCAAAGGATCATTTCTTTCCTTCCCCAAACAAATCCACAGGTGACCAAAGTTCTTTTTTTTATTTTAATTTTTTCTTCTCAGTTACATTTTATTAACTCTGTATCGCAGCCATGTCCCGATCCCTCATTCCCTCCCAGCCCCTCCCTCCCTCCCTCATCTCCACCGTGCCCCTTTCCAAGTCCACTGATGGGGGGCACCTCCTCCCCATTCATCTGATCCTATTTTATCAGGTATCTTCAGGACTGGCTGCAAAGCCCTCCTCTGTGGCCTAACAGGACTGCTCCTCCCTTGGGGGGTGGGGAGGCCAAAGAGTCAGTCATTGAGTTCCTGTTAGAAATAGTCCTTGTTCCCCTCACTTTGGGAAACCAATTGGTTACTGAGCTACCACAGGCTACATCTGGTGACCAGAGTTCTTACCTTGTGCAATGTTCCCTGTCATTTAAAAAGACTCACCATCATTTCCCTGGCTTCAGAAGTCCTTCCATTCATGAACTCAGACATTCAGCTCCTCTGCCACTCAGAAACTGTGTGTGCTAGTTGCCGTCTTGTCTCTGCCCCCATTACTTCCTTTTTAAAAGACCAATTTATTCATCTCATGCATATGAAAGCACAGAGGTCAGATTAGGTAATCTGAACCTCTAGAACTGTATTTGTGAATGTCAGTGGGCCTCTGTGGGGATGCAAGGAATAGAACACTAGATCTCGGTAACAACAGTCAATGCTTTTAATCACGAACTGATTATATTCACATAGTGAATATTTCCTCATAATCCATATTAGAGTTTTAACTTTCCTTTTTGCAAATGATGCTAAAGTTCAAGATTACGTTGCTATAGATATCAAAAAAATTGAAACAACACTTAAGAGGAGTGTCACTCATCACAGGGAAAATGAGTAGCAAAATAATTACCAAATCGATTAATGAGAAAGGGGGAGTTGTAAAGGTTCCTAAAGGCTTCTAGTATAATCTGAAACTAAAAGTTCCAGTGTGGTAAGCAGTATTCCGCTGATTATTTTAGCTAGTGCACAAGTATTTTTTTCTTTCTTTATTATTATTATTAATTACACTTTATTCATTTTGTATCCCCCCATAAGCCCCTCTCTCCTCCCCTCCTGGTCCCACCCTTCCCCAAGTCTACTGCATGCATGCCCCTCCCTAAGTCCACTGATAGGGGAGGTCTTTCTCTCCTTCTTTCTGATCTTAGACTATCAGTTCTCATCAAAAGTGGCTGCATTGTCATCTTCTGTGGCCTGGTAAGGCTGCTCCCCCCTCAAGGGGAGGTGATCAAAGAGCAGGCCAATCAGATTATGTCAGAGGCAGTACCTCTTCCCACTTGGACACTGAACTGCCATGGGCTACATCTCTGCAGGGGTTCTAGGTTATCTCTATGAATAGTCCTTGGTTGGAGTATGAGTTTCTGCAAAGTTCTCTGTGTTCAAATTTTCTTGTTCTGTTGCTCTCCTTGTGGACCTCCTGTCCTCTCCAGCTCTTGCTATTTCCCACTTCTTACATAAAATTCCATTCACTCTGCCTCTGGTCATCAGGCTCAGCATCTGCTTTGATAGTCTGCTGGGCAGAGGCTTTCAGAGGCCCTCGGTGGCAGGTTCCTAGGTTGTTTCCTGTTTTCTTCTTCTGGATTTCAGAGGCCCTCTGTACCATGTTCCTAGGTTGTTTCCTGTTTTCTTCTTCTGATGTCCATCCTCTTTGCCTTTCAGGATGGGGATTGAGTGTTTTAGTTAGGGTCCTCTCTTTTGCTTAGTTTGTTTAGATTACTGATTTTAGTGGATTTATCCTATGCTATATGTTGATATGAGTGAGTATATACCATGTGTGTCTTTTTGCTTCTGGGACAACTCACTCAGGATGATCCTTTCCAGGTCCCACCATTTACCTATAAATTTCATGATTTCCTTATTTTTCATTGCTGAAAAATAAGCATCTCTCCATTGTAGAGATGTACCACAATTTCTGCATCCATTCTTCAGTGGAAGGGCATCTGGGCTGTTTCCATCTTCTGGCTATTACAAATAAAGCTGCTACAAACATGGTTGAGCAAATGTCCTTTTAGTGTACTTGGGCCTCTTTTGGATATATGGCTGGATCTTGAGGAAGCGCTATTCCTAGTTGTCTGAGAAAGCGCCAGATTGATTTCCAGAATGGTTGTAAAAGTTTACATTCCCACCAACAGTGGAGAAGGGTTCCCCTTTCTCCACAACCTCTCCAGCATGTTATCACTTGAGTTTTTGATCTTGGCCATTCTGATGAGTGTAAGGTGAAATCTCAGGGTCGTTTTGATTTTCATTTCCCTAATGGCTAATGAGGTTGAGCATTTCTTTAAATGCTTCTCTGCCATTCGATATTCCTCTACAGAGAGTTCCCTGTTTAGCTCTGTTCTTCATTTTTTTAAGTGGATTACTTGGTTTGCTGCTTTTCAGCTTCTTTAGTTCTTTATATATACTGGATATGAGTCCTCTGTCAGATAAAGGGTTGGCGAAGATTCTTTCCCAATCTGTAGGCAGTCGCTTTGTTTTGATGACAGTGTCCTTGGCTTTACAGAAGCTTTTCAGCTTCATGAGGTCCCATTTATTGATTTTTGCTCTTAGAGCCTGTGCTGTTGGTGTTCTGTTCAGGAAGTTGTCTCCTGTACCAATGAGTTCTAGGGTATTCCCCACTTTTTTTTCTAGAACATTGAATGTATCTGGTTTTATGTTGAGGTCTTTGATCCACTTGGACTTGTTTTGTGCAACTTTTGTGCAAGTTTTGTGCAGGGTGATAAGTATGGATCTATTTTCATTTTTCTACATGTAGACATCCAGTTGGACCAGCACCATTTGTTGAAGATGCTATCTTTTTTCCATTGAATGGTTTTGTCGTCTTTGTCAAAGATCAGGTGTCCATAAGTGTGAGGGTTTATTTCTGGGTCCTCTGTTCGGTTCCATTGATCCACCGTTCTGTTTCTATGCCAGTACCATGCAGTTTTTAAAACTGTTGCTCTATAGTACAACTTAAGATCAGGGATGGAGATACCTCCAGAAGATCTTTTATTGTAGAAGACTGTTTTAGCAATTCTGGGCTTCTTTTTTTTTTTTTTTTTTTTTTTTAGTGGACCACTGAAAGACTTTCCTTTATTTTTTTTCCACCTCTCTTGTGTCTTTCCGCTGTTGTTCTTCAGGATATTCATTGTTTTCTCAGGATTGTTATCAAATATTTTTCTAGTATTATTTCTATAAAACTCTTTCTATAAATGTTTTTGAATTTTAATGATTCCTGTCATGCATCCATCTCAATATTTGTAGTTTGAGAGCACGAAGTTGGTCCTTAAATTTTTTTTTCATCAATTACACTTTATTCATTCTGCATCCCCCCATAAGCCCCTCCCTCCTCTCCTCCCAATCCCACCCTCCCTCCTCCCTCTGCTTGCATGCCACTCCCCAAGTCCACTAATAGGGGAGGTTCTCCTCTCCTTTCTGATCTTAGTCTGTCAATTCACATCAAAAGTGACTTTATTGTCCTCTACTATGGCCTGGTAAGGGTTTCGTATTATTCCCTATGAAGTTGAGAATTTTTCTTTCCAGGTCTATAAAGAATTGTATAGGCAATTTGATGGGAATTGCATTAAATCTGTAGATTGCTTTTGGTAAGATGGCCATTTTTACTATGTTAATCCTGCCAAGCCATGAGCATGGGAGATCCTTCCATCTTCTCATATCTTCTTCTAATTCTTTCTTCAGAGACTTGAAATTTTTTTTATGCAAGTCTTTGACTTGCTTGGTTAGGGTTGCACCAAGGTACTTTATGTCCTTTGTGGCTATTGTGAAGGGTGTTGTTTCCCTAATTTCTTTCTCAGCCCTTTTGTCTTTTGTATACAGGAGTGCTACTGATTTTTTTGAGTTAATTTTGTATCCGGCCACTTTGCTGAAGGTGTTTATCAGCTGTAGGAGTTCCCTGGTAGAGTTTTTGGGGTCACTCACGTATACTATCATATCATCTGCAAAGAGTGATGCTTTGACTTCTTCTTTTCCAATTTGTATCCTCTTAATCTCCTGCAATTGTCTTATTGTTCCTTGTCCCTGATTTCAGTGGGATTGCTTTAAGTTTCTCTCCATTGAGTTTGATGTTGGCTATAGGCTTGCTGTATATCACCTTTACTATGTTTAGATATGTGCCTTATATCCCTGATCTCTCCAATACTTTAAACATGAATGGATGTTGGATTTTGTCAAATGCTTTTTCAGCATCTAGGGAGATTATCATGTGTTTTTTTTTTCTTTCAGTTTGTAAATATGGTGGATCCCATTGATGGATTTCTGTATATTGAACCACCCCTGCATACCTGGGATGAAGCCTACTTGGACATAATGGATGATATCTTTGATGTATTCTTGTATTCGGTTTGCCAGTATTTTGTTAAGTATTTTTGCATCAATGTTCATAAGGGAGATTGCCCTGAAATTCTCTTTCTTTGTTGAGTCTTTGTGAGGTTTAGGTATCAAGGTGATTGAGGCTTCATAGAATGAGTTTAGTAATGTTCCTTCTGTTTCTATTTTGTGGAATAGTTTGAAGAGAATTGGAGTCAGCTCTTCTTTGAGGTTCTGGTAGAATTCTGCGCTAAAGCCATCAAGTCCTGGGCTTTTTTTTTTTTTTTTTTTTTTTTGGATGAGAAACTTTTGATGACCACTTCTATTTCTTTGGGGAATATAGGACTATTTATTTGATTTACCTGGTCTTGATTCAGCTTTGGTAGGTCAAATAGATCAAGAAAATTGTACATTTCATTTAGATTTTCAAATTTTGTGGCATATAGACTTTTGAAGTAAATCCTAATGATTGTTTGGATTTCCTCAGTGTCTGTAGTTATATCCCCCTTTTCCTTTCTGATTTTGTTGATTTGGGTGGTGTCTCTCTGCCTTTTATTTAGCTTGGCTAGGGTTTGTCGATCTTGTTGATTTTCTCAAAAGAACCAGCTCTATTAATCTGTGGGGATCTATATGTGCTTTAAATTTTATCAATGTTTCTTTCACAAATGTGGGTGCCCTTGTATTTGGGGCATAGATGTTCAGGATTGTGATGTCTTCCTGGTGGAATTTTCCTTTGATGAGTATGAAGTGTCCTTCCCCATCTCTTTTGATTAATTTTGGTTGAAAGTCTATTTTATCAGATATTAGAATGGCTACTTCTGCTTGCTTCTTGGGTCCGTTTGCTTGGAAAGCCATCTTCCAACCCTTTACTCTCAGGTAATGTCTATCTTTGTGCCTTAGGTGTGTTTCTTGTATGCAACAGATTGCTGGGTTTTGTTTACGTATCCATTCTGTTAATCTGTGTCTTTTTATTGGAGAGTTGAGTCCATTGATGTTGAGAGAGATTAATGAACAGTGGCTGTTAGATCCCTTGATTTTGATGTTGGCTATAGTCATAAGGTTGTGTGCTTGGTTGCTTTTTGTTTTACTGTAGTAAGATTAATTATTTTCTGTGTTTTCTTGAAAGAAGCTAATTTTTGGGGGTTGTATTTTCCCTTCCAGTGTTTCTGTAATGCTGGATTTGTGTGTGGGTATTGTTGAAATTTGTTTTTGTCATTGAATATCTTGTTTTCTCCATCTATGAGGACTGAGAGTTTTACAGGGTATAGTAGCCTGGGCTGACATCTCTTAGGGTCTGCATTATATCTGTCCAGGCCCTTCTGGCTTTCATAATCTCTGTTGAAAAGTCAGGTGTGATTCTAATGGGTTTGCCATTATATGTTACTTGGCCTTTTTCCCTTGCAGCTTTTAATATTTTTTCTTTGTTCTGTATACTTACTGTTTTGATTATTATGTGGCAGGAGGATTTTCTTTTCTGGTGAAATTTGTTGGGTGTTCTGTAGGCCTCATGTATTCTTATTGGCCTCTCCTTTAGCTTGGGGAAATTTTCTTCAATGATTTTGTTGAAAATATTTTCTGGGCCTTGGAGAAGGGAGTCTTCTCTTTCCTCTATACCTATTATTCTTAGGTTTTGTCTTTTCATATTGTCTTGGATTTCTTGGATGGTCTGTGTCAGGAATTTTTTGGATTTAACATTTCTTTGACAGATACATCGATTTCTTCCATTGTATCCTCTACACCTGAGATTCTTTCTTCCATCTCTTGTAGTCTGTTGGTTATGCTTACCGCTGTAGTTCCTGTTTTCTTCCCTAGGTTCTTCCTCTCCATTATTTCCTCCATTTGTGTTTTCTTTAATTTTTCCAATTCTATCTTCAGGTCTTGAGTTGTTTTGTTTACTTCCTTCACCTGTCTGATTGTACTTTCCTGTTTTTCTTTTAGTTCCTTCAACTCTGTTTCTTTTATTTCATTCAGTGCTTTAAGCATTTCCTTTCTAAAGGCCATAAACTGTTTAGCTGCAACTTCCTCTATTTCTTTACAGATGGAAATATTCTGTTTGAGTTTATCTTCCTCTATGTCTTTACATATCTTATTTGTTTCCTGTTATCATCTTCATGAGCATAGTTGTTAAGTCATCTTCTTGGATTTCAGTTATGCTGGGGTGTCCAGGGCTAGTTGCCCCTGGGTAACTGGGTTCTGGAGATGCCATATTGCTCTGTCTTTTGTTGCTTGAGCTTTTACACTGGCCTCTACCCATTGTGTTATCTTAGGTGTTTGGGGTTATTTTCTGGTGGTTCCTAGAGATCCTGTGGTGGAGAGAATCCCCTTTGCAGAAAGCTGTTTTTTCCTGAAGGAAGTCTTTTCAGCTTTTTGGGTATAGTCCCTGGATGGCTGGTGTTTTTTTAGGAGTTGCTGCTGCTCCCCTCAGGGATATAGACCTGAGTGGTAACTGTGGTCTTTGTTAGTCGAGGGGTTTCTCACCCAGGGAAGTCCTGAGGACAGCTGCCCTGTTTCTGGTTTCTTGCTGTAAATTTAATGATCAGCTGCTGTGACCCTGTTGGACATCTGGCACACAGCAACTGTTTGTGCCTGTGTCTGGAGCACAGCTGAGTGATGGCAGCTCGGCCCCACCGATCTGCGAGACTTTTTCCAGGGAAGAACTGGGTGATTTAAGTCAGTACAGTTTCCTTCCTTCCCTGTGGATTCTCTGGAGACAGGGACTCCCAGTCTCTTTTTTGCCCTGGGGCGCACCGTTCAGTCTCCACCAGCTAGCTGGCGCACTGAAACTGCTTGTGTCTGCCTTTCCGGCCTTTGGGAGCCTGGGCATCTACCTAAACTGGGTAATTTTTCTGAGACCTTTTCAGGGTGGGGGTGTC
Source organism: Meriones unguiculatus (assembly GCF_030254825.1). Taxonomy (NCBI): domain Eukaryota; kingdom Metazoa; phylum Chordata; class Mammalia; order Rodentia; family Muridae; genus Meriones; species Meriones unguiculatus. The sequence goes on along the minus strand of NC_083361.1, from coordinate 36,950,723 downwards.
GGCTGAGTGCTCTGAGATCAGAGCAGACATTTCCCTCCCTGTGGGTTTGCACCCGACAGTGAAACTCAGTCCCTGGTGCCCTGGTGCCCACAGTTCTATCTGAGGCGGTGAATCAGGCACACAGGCAGGGCTCTGTGCAGGTGCCTGGGTCCCCGGCTCTGGCTCCAGGCTGGCTCCTGGTGCACCCGCAGAACCCGAGTCTTTTCCAGGGGATTTCTGGGTGACCTAAGGTCGGTCCCAATCGTTTCCTGTACCGTTGGGTTATCTCTCAAGTGAAAATTCCAGTCTCTGATAATGTGGTGCTCACAGTTCAGTCTGGGACAGGGACCAGAGACACTCATGTGTGGCTCTGGACTGGCGGCCAAGCATCTGGCGGAACCAGGTTCTCTTCCTCGGTATAGCCAGGTGAGTTAAAAGCTAATTGAATCCCCCACTGTGGGGTATCCTCTCACCTGGGAAACACAATCGTCTGTGTTTTATGGCCGCGAGTTCTGATTGCTGGTCACTATGCCGATCCCGCTGTGCTGCTGGTCAGAATGAGAGTTCTCCCGGCGCTGCCATCTTTGTGTCTGAGTATTTTATGCTCCACCCACACCTCTCATGAAATATTCTGAATGTAGGTATGTCAGCACAGCACACAGACACTTGTCTGCCATGTTTATTACAGCATTATTCAGAATATTGAAGATATGAAATGAACCTCAACACTTCTGAACAGATGAGTACGTAAATAAAACAGAACATCTGAAATGGGTGATTTTACTTTCTTATGTACATTATCATTTTGGTATTTGTAATACAACCTCATAATTTTGAAAGTTTCATTAAATGTTATACACAGTGTGGTTTTAAACTAAATCATACAACTGATTATATGATACTTTAAACATTGGCTTCTATGTAATCCATAAACGACTGAAATGAAAGACTAAATTAAACAAATGCAATTATTCTGTCCAGACTTCCCTTAGACCTATTTGAATTCAGAAGAAAAGCACATAGTGGTCTATATATAAATAATGGAGTTGTCTTCAAGCTGGAAAAATTATTCTATCATTAGCAGGAACAGGAGGTCGTCATGTTAAGCTAAATATCAGATTTGGGAAACTCAGAATTTTCAGACTCTACATTCAACAGAGCATTTCTTGTGTCTGTGTATGTATAACTGTCTGTGTGTGAGAGACATACACATTTTTACACAAATAAAGTAGGACAAGCATTGAGAATTGAAAGGGCCTTGAGGAAATGGGTATGGAGTACCATGTGAAGCAAATGGAAAACAGTATCATCAGTGTCCGCTTACACTGGCAATGCAGATTCTAGAATGCAACCAAGAATGATGAGTAGGAAAACGACACATGAAGAGTTTACACAGCACACTCAGGTTGTCTCCAGGTTATTACCTGATTATAGAATATTCTGCACAAGCATTCTATACAGCCATTTCTGGAATGTAAAACAGCAAAAAGCAATGTTGGAAAACAAAGAGGAAGTATAAGAAATGGGCCATCCCAAGGTATTGATGTGTGAGAACTGAAGTTCTAGGAGAGAGATCATGTGTTAGAACTAAATATTTAATGTAGTTTTTCATTAATAGTATATCTGTTTGTGGGGTGATGAATCATATTTAATATTTGAAATGATGCACAAAGGACTGTAGTTCTCCATAGATCTTGTTGAACTTTTAAAAATCAAGATTTAACATGTAAATGAACTGTGTTCTGTGAGGAGCTGGATGATTTTGGACACATCAGGACTCAAAAATACCTGGATTCCACCTTACTGTTAATTCTCCAGACACTGGAGACACAGGTTTTGTTTAGATGTTCTGTACTTTTGACTGGCATAGATACCCAACACAAGAGGCTGTCTCTCCATCAAATGGATTTGGTGATAGAATGCTCAGCTTGAATTCATTAGCCCTTTTGTAAGTCCCTCCTGAAAAAAAATAATTTATCTTTCATTGTTGATCATCTAAGAAAATGTAATGACATAGTTTCTAATGCTGTTCACATTAACAAATTTGTGAGATAGTTCTGAGACCAAATTGTCTCAAAATGGCTCTGCCTGGGGTCTCTTTGTTGCAAATATGAATGATGTCATGGTGATATATTTATCACCTCATGTTTATCACATGAACTGTGGATCTCAGATGATGAGCTCCAGGAAAGAGAGTATCAAAGTTTCCTCCAGGATTCAGGAAGGACCTTGGGGAAAAAAGGATCCACGAATGTGCAAGTAGCCTCTCCCTTGCACAGAAAAATAAAAGCAGGTAGGAAGATGAGAGTGCCCACATGATATGCTGATTTGCACGACACTTTTCAGGCCACATTTCCCAGGCTTACAGTAGGACAAAGATGTTCACTTTGATTTTATTCTACTTGCTTCTGCATATTCCACTTCTCGTGGCCAGTTTTTTCATTCCTTCCAGCTGCTTTTGGAAAGTGAAGCAGAATGAAGAAAAGGATGGAGATTTAATGACAGTTTGTTCCTTTTATCTCAGGGCAGTACATTCGTCTATGGAGAAAGAGTATTTCAGCAACATCCTGAATACACTGTAAGTGTTTTTGTATTTTTCCATTTAAATACCGTCATGAGTATATTATAAGCAGTCTTAATGAGGAATAGGACAATGCTCTGAGTCTTCTGTCCTGTTCTCCTACTGTGTACACCAAGGAACAACTCCAAAATCTTTTAGAGACTCAATGCTGTTTATCACTTTAAATTGATGGAGATGAGGGAGGGAGGGAGGGACTGGGAGGGAATGAGGGATCGGGACATGGCTGGGATACAGAGTTAATAAAATGTAACTGATAAAAAAAAATAAAAAAAATAAATAAATAAATAAAATGAATAAATTAAAAAAAAATAAAATAAAATAAAATTTTAAATATTTTTTAAATATCTTAACAGTTTAGAATATTCCACCTATATGCCAATTATGTTTATACTCCATAACTATAAATGCTTATATTAAATATATATGTGTATATAAAAATGGGATTTTAAGGATTTAATTATTTTTCTTTTATATGTGTGAGTAATTTGCTCTCATGCATGTCTGTGTACCATATGTATGCCTGGTGCCCACTGCGGTCAGAAGAAGGCATTGGATCTCCTGGAATTGGAGTTATAGACAATTGTAAGCCACTGTGTACATGCTGGGAATCAAACCCAGGTTTTTATAAAAACAGCAGCTGCTCCTAACAAAAAAAAAAAATAAAAAAAATAAAAAATAAAAAAAAATAAATTACTCCATAGAGTGTTTTCTTTTTCCATTAGTTAGCCTCACAATTACAGACCCAGAGGTTGAGTGAACACAGGGCTGTCTACCATGATCCACAGCAAACAGCTCTCCTGTTGACAGTTACCAAAGCAGAGTAGCCAGTGTTGTCTTATAAAAAGATACCCCACACTATTTCAGTCAGTATCAACTAGAAAAAGTACAATTAAATAACCATAGAGGTGTGCTGTTTTTCCGTCCCTGTAGAATTCTTAATACATGTGCTGGGCCTGTAATGTTTGGGCCACACCTAAGTACAGACAGCTTTCGTATAGATGTTGTTACTCCCTGAAAGGCTCTGCATGTGGTCATTCATGTCTTCTGAACCTTCTTCAAGAATGGAAGTAGGAGATCTGTCCAATGTGAACTTCAAACATGTTTTATATCTCCATCTTAACTTGTATGCATACACAACCACTGCCTTTTAAGTACTACAAAGCTCAGTTCTCCACTCTCTCTTTAGAGTAAAGAAGAAATGTTTGGACTGTAAATTTGTTTGAAAAGTGAGGCTGTCACTAATAGTGGTGACTACTTACTTCCCTTGTCACTTGCCTAAGTGACATTTGTGACGTGTATAGTTAACAATACTTGACAATAAAAATAGAATTTCCCAGAAGCTCATCTCTGCCATTATTGGAGAATGGTGTGTCTTCTTTCTTTGTGTCCAAGTTGTTTATTCTCTGACACTTATATCACTTATATTACCTCTTACGTTTCTCTTTAAGGAATTTTACTAGTGAAATTACATATTTTACCAATGTGGTTAGTGTACACATCTTGACTTTGTGGATTTCTGGTAGTTGATTTCCAGCACAGCACATTCATCCACTAGGTCATTCTTACAGCTCAAGAAATTGATGTTTCTTACACATACATAGGGTTTGAGTCACACAATTTCTACTCTCAAATTCCTGTTGTATGTCACTGAAATATTCAAGAACAATATTGCTGTGTGAAAATAAAGCATATTGTAAATGTCCTATTTTTGTAGACAAAAACACCATAATGCATAATTTCTAAGTAGAAAATAGTTTTTATTTAACTTGGAGTGAACCATTCAGAATGAATCAGCATGACTACTATGTATTGATCAGATGATATGAAAGGACTAGGAAGAGACAGGACTGATTATTGTTTCTTCCATAAAGAGAAAAAAAAATGTTATGTTATAATCCAAGTGACTTAATCCCATTATGGTTAAAAAACATATCATAAAGATTTCCCTTGTGTTTTACTCTTTATACCCTTCTATTTTAAAAACATACAATATTGGCACATACGAATGTCCCTGCAATTTTGAGAAGTTACTATTTCTCAATAGGGTGACAGTGTTCTTTTAGTGTAGTCGAAGGTAGTCAAAAGATATTTCCTTTTTTGTCTTGTTTTGTTTTGTTTTTGTTTTAATTTATTTTTATTAATTACACTTTATTCACTTTGAATCCCATCTTTAGCACCCTCTATTTTCCCTGCCCAATCCCACCCTCCTCCCTATTCTCCACTCATGCCCCTTACCCAGTCCACTGACAGGGGAGGTCCTCCTCCCCTTCCATCTGACTCTAGCCTATCAGGTCTCATCAGGACTGTCTGCATTGTCTTCCTTTGTGACCTGGTAAGGCTGCTCCTCTCTAGGAGGGAGGTGATCAAAGAACCAGCCACTGAGTTCATGTCAGAGATAGTCTCTGTTCCCCTTACTACAGAAACCCACTTGGATGCTGAGCTGCCATGGGCTACATCTGAGCAGGGGTTCTAGGTTATATCCATGCATGGTCCTTAGTTGGAGAGTCAGTCTCAGAAAAGACCCCTGTGCCAAGATATATTTGGTCCTTGTGTCAGTCCTGTCCTCTCCAGGTTTTACTAACTCCCCCTTCTTTCATAGGATTCCCTGCACTCTGCCCAAGGTTTGGTTATGAGTCTCGCATCTGCTTTGATACACTGGTAGGTAGAGTCTTTCAGAGGCCCTCTGTGTTAGGCTCCTGTCCTGATTCTTGTTTTTTCCTACATCCAATATCCATCCCATTTGTCTTTCTAAGTGAGGATTGATCATCTTACACCGGGACCTCCTTCTTGTTCAGCTTCTTTAGGTGTACAGATCTTAGTATGTTTGCCCTTCCTTATAGGTCTAATATCCACTTATAAGTAAATATAAACCGTGTATGTCATTCTGCTTCTGGAATACCTCACTCAGGATGATCTTTTCTAGATCCCACCATTTGCCTACAAATTTCATGATTTTCTTGTTTTCAATTGCTGAGTAGTATTCCATTGTGTAAATTTACTACAATTTCTGTATTCATTCCTCAACTGAGGGACATATGGGTTGTTTCCAGTTTCTGGCTATTACAAATAAAGCTGCTAAATAACCTGCGATTAATTTTTTTTTGGTATCAATGTGCACAAGTCAGTGGCATTTTTATTTATTAGCAACAACAATCAGAATTAAAATAATAAAATTTATGATAGTGCCAAGTACAAAACTGTTTTTTTAATTATTCGATCATTTTATACATAAATATAATGAACATTAGCACTTTTTAACCTTAATAAGTTATCTCCTTTTCCTTATTTTTTCCACCTAACCTACTTTCATTGTGTGTGTGTGTGTGTGTGTGTGTGTGTGTGTGTGTGTGTGTGTGTGTGTGTGGCAGATCTGCTGTCTTTAGTTACACTTGCCTCAAAGAGTATGGATGGGAAGTTAGTTACTGGAGCACAATGACTTACAGTGGTTACACCACTGAAGAAAGTGGTATCCTTTCTTTCAGCAGAATTGAGTATCAATAGTCTTTCAGAAAGAAGAGGGGGCTCAAAAACCCTTCACCCTTTCATGAACAAATGTTGCCAGCCTCGTCTGGTGCCAATGGCTGTAGGTGCAGTACATTCCTGAGTGCAGCAGTCCCGTCATGTCCAGATGCACTGGTTGCAGCCGTCCTTGTCAACCTTAGGCTCTTACCAGCTCTCTGCCCCCTGAGCCTTGGCTACCCAGGAAGGTGATAGATATGTTCTGTTTATTGCCAACCACTGCACACTCACTCTTTCTCTGCCCTTGGAGCAGTTGCTAGTCTGTACTTTTGACTTTCTGCAAAGACTTCCCTTCTGATAACCTTTCATTATCTCCTAACCAACATGCCTAAAAATGACTCCTTTATTTCTCTCATTTCCCCCAGACAGCACAATACAAACAAACCTCCCATATCACAAAGAGTGAAAATCACGCGTGTTGATCTCTGCTCAATTTCGTTTCTCAATTTTCTATTTTTTCTAGTCACCAGAGCTTCTTTCCTGCCTTTTTCTGGAGTTGTGTGACCGATGACTTCTCTCCCCATTGAGGCCATTCCATCCTGGGTTTATTTCTATGTCTTCTATTCAATTCCATTGATCCACCATTTTGTTTCTATGCCAGTTCCTCACAGTTTTTATTACTATTGCTCTATCATACAACTTGAGATCAGGGAGGGAGATATGTCCAGATGATCTGTTGTTGCAGAGGATTGTTTTGGCAATTCTGAGGTTTTTTTGTTTTTTCATATGTTGTTGAGAATTTTTCTTTCAAGGTTAGTAAAAAAAAATGTGTTGGTATTTTGATGGGAATTGCATTGAATCTGTAGATTGCTTTTGTCACGATGGCCATTTTCACTATGTTAATCCTACTAATCCATGAGCAAGGGAGATCTTTCTATTGTCTGACATCTTCTTCAATTTCTTTCTTCAAAGACACAAGTTTGTTTTTTTTTTAAACAGGTCTTTCATGTACTTGGTTAGAGTCTCACCAAAGTACTTTATGTTATCAGTGGCTATTGTGAAGGGTATTATTTCCCTAACTTCTTTCTCAGTCCCTTCGTCTTTCATATACAGGAGGGCTACTGTTTTTTTGTTTTTTTGTTTTTTGTTTTTTTTTAGTTATTTTTTTATCCAGCCACTTTGCTGAAGGTGTTTATCAGTTTAAGGAGTTCTCTGGTAGAATTTTTGGGGTCACTCATGTATTCTATCATATCATTTGCAAATAGTGATACTTTGACTTCCTCCTTTCTGATTTGAATCCCCTAGATCTCCTTTAGTTGTTTTCTTGCTCTAGCTAGGACTTCAAGTACTATGTTGGTGTGTGGGTTTAATTCTGGGTCTTCAATTCCATTGATCCATCACTCTGTTTCTATGAAGGTACCATGCAGTTTTAATTACTATTGTTTTGTAGTACAGCTTGAGATCGGGAATATTTAATATAGGATAAAGATAATAAAATCTGTACACCTAACGAAGCTAAGCAAGAAGGAAGACCCAGGGTAAGATGATCAATCCTCACTCAGAAAGGCAACCAAGGACCATGCATGGAGATAACCTAGAACCCCTGTACAGATATAGCCCATGGCAGCTCAGTATCCAAGTGGGTGTCCTAGTAAGTGGAACAGGGACTATCTCTGACATGAACTCACTGGCTGGCTCTTTGATCACCTCCCCCTGATGGGGAAGCAGCCTTACCAGGCCACAGAGGAAGACAGTGCAGCCAGTCCTGATGAGAACTGATAGGCTAGGGTCAGATGGAAGGGGAAGAGGACCTTTCCTATCAGTGGCCTTGGAGAGGAGTATGGGAGGAGATGGAGGTGGAAGGGTGGGATTGGAAGGGAATGAGGGAGGGGTCTACAACTGGAATACAAATTGTATAAACTTTAATTAATATAAAAATTAAAATAAAAAATAAATGTATTGTAAAATGTCCTGTTTTGTAGCCAAAGATACCACAATGTACAATTTCTTTTTTTTATTTATTTAATTAACCTAGATCACAATGCTAGGCAATAGTTATTCCATCCTAAACCTCCAAGCCCACATAGTTTCTTACCATTCAGCTTTTACCCATCATACTTGCTTTTAGTGATATCTTAGGTCCGATCCATCTCTCCACATGGTTCTAAGACCTCTCTTCCAGATTCTCCTCCTTCCTCCCTTACTTCCTTCCTCTTCCTCCTACTCCGGACCAGGATGTCCCACCCTATCCTCTCCATTGTTCAGCAATGTGGCTGGTTGTTTTAATTGACAATTTAGAAAACAAATGTTGGCATGTTTACAGAAACTTGAGACAGGTGATGCTTGGAGTAAGCATCACAATGCAATGTCTGGATTGAAGCCAGATAATGGGGGAGAAAAATCAGCATTTCTTTTTTTTTTACTTTTTTTTAAAATTCTTTATTCACTTTGTATCCCCGCTGTGGTTCCCTCCCTCCTCCTGTCTCAATCCCTCCCTTCCTCCACCCTCTGCATGCATGCCCCTCCCCAAGTCCACTGATAGGGGAGGTCTTCTTTTCCTTCCTTCTGATCCTAGTCAATTAGGTCTCATCAGGAGTGGCTGCATTGTCTTCTTCTGTGGCCTGCTAATGCTGCTTCCCCCTCAGGGGGAGGTAATTAAAGAGCAGGCCAATCAGTTCATGTCAGAGACAGTCCCTGTTCCTATTACAATGGAACCCACTTGGATACTGAACTGCCATGGGCTACATCTGTACAGGGGTCTTAGGTTATCTCTATGCATAGTCCTTGGTTGGAATAGCAGTCTCAGGAAAGACCCCTGTGCTCAGATTTTTTGGTTCTGTTGCTCTCCTTGTGGAGCTCCTGTCCTCTCCAAATCTTACTGTTTCCCACTTCTTTCATAAGAGAGATGGCTCAGCCATTAAAGGCTAGGCTCACAACCATAAATATAAGAAATCAGCATTTCTAAGTAGAAAATAAATTTCATTTAACTTTGAGTGAACCGTTCAAAGGAAGGATCAGGATTGATGTTTATTGGTCAGATGATATGAAAGGACTAGGAAGAGACAGGATTGGTTATTGTTTCCATAAAGAGAAACAAAAATGTTGTGTTATAGTCCAACTGAATTTTTCCCACTTTTGTTAAAAACATAAAGATTTCCCATGTGTTTTACTCTTTATACCCTTCTATTTTAAAAACATGCAATATTGGCACAAACAAATGTCCCTGCAATTTTGAGAACTTACTATTTTTCAGTAGAGTGCTAGTGTTCTGTTAGTATAGTCAAAGGTAGTCAAAAGATATTTTCTATAAGAAAAAGTATTACTCAGATGTATCAAGTTTACATCACATCCATTTGTGGAAATGCAATAGGTGAAGTACATGGGGAAGCTTGTGCATACCCTTAATCTCTTCATGCACATCTGGAGAAGGAATATCATTGAGCATTTAACCAGACTAGTCTAGAGAAAAAAACATTCAAACCACAGGATCAGTTACATTCATATTGGATTAATGAGCATTGCTTATATCCATACACTAAGATCCATACAGAAATATATGTTTTCTAAATTAATATACTTGATTATTCATTTTACATCCTAATCATAGACCCTCCCTCCTCTCTTCTTAATCTTACCCTCCCTCCTTTTTCTTCATCCACCCTCCTCCATTACTTAGAGAAGGGGAGACACCTACCAACACACCCCAGCTCATCAAGTCACATCAGGACTGAGCATGTCTTTTTTCCCTGTGGCCTAACAAAGAAGCCACACCAGGGGAAAGTGATCAAAAACAGGGAAGAGATTACAAGTCAGAGAGAGCTAGTTCCCTTACTATGGAACCCACATGAACCCTGAGCTGCCCATGGGCTACAACTCTGTGGGGCATAGGCCCTTTCTATGCATTATTCTTCTTTGGTGCTTCTGTTTCCTCAAGCCTCTCTGGGCTCTTTTGGTCTTCTTGTAGAGCTCCTGTCACATCTAGTTCCTTCTATCCCACCGCACAACTTTTCCACAAGACTGCCTACAATTTGACCAAGTTTGGCTGTGAGCCTCAGCATCTGTTTTGATCCACTGATAGATGGATCCTCAAAGGGAAAAGCTATGCTAGGCTCAGTGTGGACCAAGCATTGCTTGTACATTCACTAAATCTCTGTACTCTCTTTATCCCTACACTTCTTGTAGGCAGGATAATTTTTGGATCAAAGGTTCTTGGGTGGGTTATTACTCTGCTCCCTCTACTAGGAGTCCTGCCTGGCTAGAAGGTATTCACTTCAGTCTGTATCACCTTCAAAGAATCTCAGCTAGAGTCAAGTCCATGTTTTTCCAAAATCCTTCCCTGTCCTACTTCTCCAGACTGTTAGAGAGACATGACCCCACCCTTCTTCTCTTCTCTTCTCTCAGCAGGCCCTCTCTCCTCCCATCCCCACTCTCCCAATGTCTGTTCTCTACACTCATATATCTCTGTATTCCCTCTCATACATTGTTACCTCTCCAGCATCTTCGGCAGACTACTCTATTTTCCTTTCTAAGTGAGATATGAGAATCTTCACTTGGTCTATCACATTTGTCCTTCTGAATGAGGATTGAACATCTTCCCTAGGGTCTTCCTTGTTGTTTATCCTCTTTAGGACTATATATATTAGTATTTTTATACAATATTATATGGCTAATATCCACTTATGAATGAGTATTTGCCATGTGTGTCTTACTTCTTCTGGGTTACCACACTCAAGATGATCTTTTCTAGTTCCCACCGTTTGCCTGAAAATTTTGTGATTTCCTTGTTTTTCCACTGTGTATATGTACCACAATTTCTGTATCTATTTCTCTATTGAGAGACATCTAGGTTGTTTCCAGCTTCTGGCTATTATGAATAGAGCTGCTATAAACATGGTTGAGCAAATGCCTTTTCTGTGTAGTAGAGCATATTTTTGATATATGCCTAGGAATGGTATAGCTGGATTTTGAGGAAGCTCTATTCCTAATTGTCTGAGAAAGCACCAGATTGACTTCCAAGTGGTTGTACAAGTTTACATTCCCACCAGCAATGGAGGAGGGTTCCTCTTTCTCCACAACGTCTCCAGCAAGTGTTGAGTTTTTGATCTTCGCCATTCTGATGGGTGTAAAGTATAATCTCAGGGACATTTTGATTTGCATTTTCTTGATGACTAAGGACTTAGGGGAAGAAGTGGGAAAGAGGGTTGGAATTGAAAGAGACAGCGGAAGGGGACACAGCCAGTATTCAAATGGAATAAATTTTAATAAATGATGATATTTTAAAAACTTAAAAAAGAAATAGCAAAGCATTAAAATGTGCTAAAATTAAAAAAAAAAAAAAGGATCCTCACTTGGGTCCTACTTGTTACTTATTTTCTCTAGGTCTGTGAAGTAAAGTATGTTTATCCTGTACTATATGGCTAAAATCCGCTAATGAGTGAGTACATACCATGTGTGTCTTTCTGGGTCTAGGTTACCTCACTCAGGATTATCTACTTCCACTCATTTGCCTGTACATTTCGTCATTTCCTTGTGAATCATATTTCATTGTGTAAATGTAACACAGTTTCATTATCAATTCTTGTTTCAGGAAGGTCTACACTGTTTCTAGATTGTGACTACTATGAATAAGGCTACTATAAACATAATTGTGCACATGTTCTTGTAGTGTGGAAGAGCATCTTTTGGGTATAAGACCAGGAATGGGATAGCTGGGTCTTCAGGTAGAGCTTTTCCCAGTTTTCTCAGAAAATGACAGATGATGTCCAAAGTCAGTCATGCATCTTTTTAAAAATGCATCTCTGCTGTGTGATTCACTTGAAAATAAATCATTAAAAAGATTTTCTGCCTCCAAAGATAAATTACAAAAAAAATCAGTATGAGGGAATATGTTAAATATATTTCCCACAATTATAACGAATTGTTAGTACAGAAGCAAATGTCCCAGATAATTTTCTTTGCCTGCATCAGTCATTCTTTCACTACACCAACAAGTTCAGTTAATTTTTTGGACACTTTTGCAAATGTTTGTGTACATATATATTTATTTTTTATTTTAATAGTTATGGACGAATAGGTAGCCTAACTAGTCTCCCTCTCCTAGGTTGCTTTTAGTGGCTTCAAAAACAATGTTTGGGGTGGAATATAGCCTTTGCACTAGACCTAAAATTGAAAGAGCTAAGTAATGTGGGAATCTTAGGATACAAAGTTTCCAATAAAATCTATATTGAATGACCCCTTTGTACAGTACTTCTAACATCAAAATAAACTTGCTTCTTGAGTAAGCCATCTAGTTCTTCCAAATCTTCTTGTTGCTATTCAATCATTTTTTTTTCTTTTTCCTCTATGTGGCCCTTCAATTCACAAACTTTTCTAAGCTGTGACTACGTCATCTATTTTAATTCACCAGTAATGTAAGTAAATGCTAATCAAGACTTCTGATTAGAATGGGCTGAGCATTGCCTGAGGTACTGTAATACTGGCCTAAAACCACAGGAATAACAGTTCGCAATGGGAAGGTCAGTTGAGAGTTAACAAAAAGCTTCCCATAGCCGGTTTACAGTTTTACGTGCATAACAGCCACCCTCGAGGCTACCTTGGCCTGTACTTGGCCACAAGGTTCACTTAATTTTATGAGAAAATAACATTATCTCAAAGGCTCACACATCGGTTTTAATAAGCTAAATACCTGTAAAATTAGTACGTGATCAGGTTTGCTGTTCGATCACAGCATATGGTCTTGTCTTTACCTTCTGAGTAAGCACTCAATAAACACAGAGGGAAAACCCTTTCTGTTGAAGATCTTTGTTTATGGAACATGAACTCTAATGAAAGTTTTTAGCGTTCTTATGTCATCCCAACCTCACTATAGAGGACATTTGTTTTAAACTTTGGGCGAGGGGACCAATATCCACAAGTACAGAATAGTCATTGTATTGACTGTAAATGATCATGTGCAGATTTCTGAACAAAATAATTATTGTACCCTTTTACAGAACACCAGGTGAAAACCAACGGTTTGCTCTAGCCTTGAGTTTTTCAACGGATGAGGTCAACAGAAACCCTGATCTTTTACCAAATAAGTCTTTAGTATTTAATTTACCAGTTTGTACGGATATGCCACAATTATACAGTCTCATTCCTTTTTCTGAATGAAATAATGATATTCTTCCTAATTATTCCTGTAGCAAAGAAATGAAATGTAGAATATTGCTTACAGGACCGAATTGGGCAGCATCTGTGCTGTATCAGACACTCATGTGCCACTACACAGCTCAGCAGGTGAGATGTTGTGGGGTGGAAATGGTTGAAATTATCTCCATTGGTGTTATTAACCAGCTGTAAAGGAAAAACTGGCTTTAATGGCTTATGTCAATCTGTGTAGTTCAAGGGTGTTATTCAGAGATTTGATGGGGTTCCTACATTTATATGTGTGAAATAGGAAAAGGGGAAGAAGTAAAAGCTAAGGGGGATTTCTAGAACAGTTCGAAGGGGAAAAAAGGTGTTTATAATTTCTGAAGTGTGCATGCTTCCTCATGCTGCTACCTATATCCTAGGTTCTTCAGCTTACTTATGGGTCTTTCCATCCTATCCTGAATGATGCTGTACAATTTCCCTTTCTGCATCAAATGGCCCATGAGGATTCATCTCTTGTTCTGGCCATGGTCTCCTTCTTACTTTACTTCAACTGGAACTGGGTTGGGCTGGCCATCTCAGACAATGATCAAAGTATCCAATTCCTCTCATATTTGAGAACAGAGATGGAAAAAAGTACAGTCTGCTTGGCCTTTGTGAACATGATCCCAGGCAACACACAGCTATATATGTCAAGAGCTGAAGTGTACTACAACCATATAATGACATCATCTGCAAATGTGGTTATCATTTATGGTGACACAGACGGTACTCTAGCTGTGAGCTTCAGAATGTGGGAATCTCGAGGTATACAGAGAATGTGGGTCACCACCTCACAATGGGATGTCACTACAAGTAAGAGAGACTTCAGACTTGACTCATACCATGGGAATCTTGCTTTTGCACACCACCATGGGAAGATTTCTGGTTTTAAAAATTTTGTCCAGACATTGAACCCACTCAAATACTCAGACAAGTTCTGGCAAGGCTGGAGTGGATGCACTTTAACTGTGAAGACTCAGCAGCTAACTGTAAGACACTGAGGAACTGCTCATCCAATGCCTCATTGGAATGGCTAATGGAACAGACATTTGACATGGCCTTTAGTGATAGCAGTTATGACACATACAATGCTGTGTATGCCGTGACCCATGTCTTTCATGAGATACTTCTTCAGCAGGTAGAAAATCAGCCAGTTGACAATTGGAAAGTACACGCTTTTATCTACTTGAAAGTAATGTTTCTTCCATTGGATGATGCTTGTTCTCATCAATGTCATAGTTTTTAAGAATCTCTCAGATGTCCAAACTAATTTGACTAGAAAATGTTTACTCAAAAAACTAGGTTTCTAAACATGTTTAATGCTGACAAACTAAATCTAGAGATTTGGATAAATCTCTAATAGAAAGGCGGTGGAGTCAAAGACACTATGTTTCTGTGAAAAATCAATGATTCTGTCACAGAGCACCTAAATATAATCATACCTGTTCTACTATTGGAGAAGTAATCTGTCCTTCCTCATTAATCTTTCCCATGATAAGATTAACATTTGTTTATTAATTGCTAAATTTGAGTTAATAATTGCAAGGGAAGGTTTTCTCAAGTTTTCACAACTGATTCTGTCCCAACTGTAGATCTCTGGAGACCTTCCTCAGAGGCTGAGAGTAATTACACAGAAAATAGTGCTGTTACTGAGTTCAGTAACAGACATATGTTCATGTGCTTGAATGTTATGTTTTCCAGTGTGATTGTGTTTCTATGAGTGTTTCTGTATATCTGTGTTGATGTTTGTGTTTGTGTGCATGTGTGTTTCTGTCCTGCTAACTCTCTGTGAAAATGAGCATAAATTGATTTGTTTTTCAATGTCTCTCTGTTTGTTTCTGTCTTTGTGTATTTTTCTGAATGTATTTGTCAGTGCATATGTCTTTGTGTTCCTGAATATGTGTTTTTGTGTTTCTGTGTATAGCCTTGTTTATATGTATACCTGTGTTGCTCTGTGTGTGTGTGTGTGTGTGTGTGTGTGTGTATGTGTGTGTTGAACTGTCACTGGATGTTGTGAACATAAATCTGTCTTTGTGTCAGCGTCTCTCTGTGTGGGTGTTTCTATCTCATTATGTCACCCTGTGTGCATTTGTCTGTGCATGTGTGTGTGTGTGTGCTTATGTATGTGTTTTCACTGTTTCTTGTGTGTCTTTTAGGGTGCATATGTCTGTGTGTTTGTGACTGTATATTCATAAGTGTGTCTAGGCATGAGTGTTGATATGTGCGCAAATAAATGTGAGACCATATTACTTGTGTATATCCATATGGATGTATCTCTCTGTCCAGAGACATGTGTGTTCCACATCTATATTTGGTGTCTACATTTACACCTATGATTTTGTTTGTTTTATTACTTTCAGCGAACTAAAATTCTGCAAACATTATGATGAAATAATTTATCATTTTGCTTTCATTGAGATTTTCCCCTGGATACCTTCAACAAAGTTGTCTTTCTGATGAATGAGAATATATTTTCTCTTTTTTATTTTTATAAATTACACTTTATTCAATTTGTATCCCCCCTGTAGCTCCTTCCCTCCTCCCATCCCAATTCCACCTTCCCTTCCCCTTCTTGACCCATGCCCCTCCTCAAGTCCACTGATAGGGGAGGTCTTCCTCCCCTTCCTTCTGATCCTAGTCTATCAGCTCTCATCAGGAGTTGCTGCATTGTCTTCCTCTGTGGCCTGGTAAGGATGCTCCCCCCTCAGGGGGAGGTGATAAAAAAGCAGGTCATTCAGTTCATGTCAGAGACAGTCCCATTACTATGGAACCTACTTGGACACTGAATTGCCATGGGCTACATCTGTGCAGGGTTGTTCTAGGTTATCTCTATGAATGGTCCTTGGTTGGAGTATCAGTCTCAGAAAAGACACCTTGGCTCAGATTTTTTGGTTGTGTTGGTCTCCTTATGGAGCTCCTGTCCTCTCCAGGTCTTACTGTCTCCCCCTTCTTTCATAAGATTCCCTGCACTCTGTCCAAAATTTGGCTATAAGTCTTAGAATCTGCTTTGATACCCTTCAGAGTAGAGACTTTCAGAGGCCCTCTGTGATAGGCTCCCATCCTGTTCTCTGTTTTCTCCCTCTTCTAATGTCCATCCTCTTTGCCTTTCTGAATAATGACTGAACATCTTAGCCAGAGCCCTCCTTTTTGGTTAGTTTCTTTAGGTGTACAGATTTTAGTATGTTTATCCTATATTATATATCTAATATCCTCTTATGAGTGAGTATATAATGTACCCTGTGTGTCTTTCTGCTGCTGGGACGATCTTTTCCAGTTCCCACCATTTGCCTACAAATTTCATGATTTCCTTGTTTTTTATTGCTGAGTAATATTCCATTGTGTATATGTACCACAATTTCTGTATCCATTTCTCAACTGAATGGCATCTTGGTTGTTTCCAGCTTCTGGCTATTACAAATAAAGCTGCTACAAACATGGTTGAGCAAATATCCTTATTGTATTCTTGAGCATCTTTTTGGATATATACCTAGGAGTAGTATAGCTGGATCTTGAGGAAGCACTATTCCTAATTGTCTGAGAAAGAGCGAGATTGATTTCCAGAGTGGTTGTACAAATTTACATTCCCAGCAGCAGTGGAGGAGGGTTCCCCTTTCTCCACATCCTCTCCAGCATGGGTTGCCACTTGAATTTTTGATCTTAGCCATTCTGATGGGTTATAAGGTGAAATCTCAGGGTCATTTTGATTTGCATTTCCCTGATGACTAAGGATGTTGAGCACTTCTTTAAGTGTTTCTTTGTCATTTGGTATTCCTCTATTGAGAATTCTCTGTTTAGCTCAATACCCCATTTTTAATTGGATTATTGATTTGTTGCTGTTTAACTTCCTCAGTTTTTTTCACACCAATAAAGGACATATAGACTACAAACCCTTGTCTCTCTTTTAGATGCACTCCATTCTGAGAAAGACCCACTTCACTAGTCCTATTGGAGATAAAGTGAATATGAACCAGAAGGAAAAACTACAGGAAGAGTGTGACATCTTCCACATTAGAAATTTCCCACATGGCCTTGGACTTAAGGTGAAGATAGGAAAGTTTAGCTCATATTTCCCACATGGTCAACAGCTGCATTTATCTGAAGACATGATAGAGTGGGCCACAGGAAGTAGACAGGTGGGTTTTAAGTAACTGAATCAATTTTTCATTGCACAGCAGTAATCACTGTGTGCTTAGTGGATCCATTAATACTTTATTATGATTTAGCAAAATGTGATAAATTGTTACTTAAGGGATACAAACTGAATAAAGTGTAATTAATATAAAAATTAAAAATTAAAAAAAATGTTACTTAAGAAACTTACCTCTAGCTTCCTATATTACATTACTTCTTTTCACTGTTTTAGATGTGACATTTCTATTTATTTGAGGATTTCAAACGTACAGTATATACAGTGTACTTTATTATCTCAGAACCTGTTTTATTTTTAATAGGAATATAAAACTGTTTTGAACACTCATTGATATTATTTTCAGTGAAGTGAGCAATGTCTTCATGGTACCATTCTAGTTACTATACAGTGATTTTCTCCCTTATGCTGAAATGTGAAAGAGTTTTTGAAGAGGCTGAGGCTAATTGTAAAGATGGAGTAAATTAAAAATACAAAGTACTTTTTCAAATGCAATCATTAATTTTTATTTTATAATTTTATTTAAGCCTTTTTACAATGAGGCCCTAAAGTGTTATCAAAATTAATCTAATCAAAAATTAACATTTTCATACATATCAGATATTCTATGAAATATAACTTTGTATTTTCTTTCTTTTCTTCTTTTATATGTGTATGGGTGTTTTGTATGCATGCCTGTCCATTCAACACTATCATATGTGAAGCATGTGGACACTAGTAGAGTGATTGAATACCTGGGAACTTGAGATAGCTTAGTGGTACACAGTGGGTGCAAAAAAATTCAGCTGTTAATGAGATTTTGGCCATCTCTCCAACCCTAAATTATGCCATGGAAAAGAAATTGCTTGCTATAGTATCCTTGCTTGGTTCCCTTAATTCCTGCATATCTCTTTCAAACTAATAAGACTATGTCTAGTTTCCTTCACTATACCGAGAAGTATTGGTAATAATATAAATTTAGCTATGAGGAAATTTGAACATAAAATATCCCATCATGGCTTTAGGGTATAATATATATCATAGGGTATATACATTTTGATGTGGTTGGTTTTAAGGTATTCTATTCTAACTACCCAACTCCAAAGTTGTTTAAATTTTAAAGAAGTGAAGTTCAGACATTCTTCAAGCTAGATCATAAGTAATATCTCAGGTTATTCATATAGTGTGACATTTATAGTTAAAATTCTTTCCCCAGAGTGATGTGGGCAATCATTCTTGGGCAAAAGATCACATGAGCTGAAAGTGTAGCTAGTGATCTACATATCCATTCAATGGCAGAGATGAAATTTCATGTGTGTTCTAATGACAGCTCACTTTAGCATTACAAGAGCATCCCCTGGAATAATAAACAAGATTATTAAAGTGTAATTAATAAAAATTAAATGAAAAAAATTTTAAAAAGAAAAATAAATAAATAAATAAACAAGATTAAAAACTATACAGTCAGTGTTCTGCTCCCAGATATGCATAACAGGATACATACAGAAACAAACTTAAAAAATGATGATATCAAAGCAACATGCCTCAAAATGTTACAGTTAGAGACATAAATGAGAGTATGTTCAACGACATTACAAATAAAAGTTTCAAAGAATGATGGCAGGATACAAAATTAACTCAAAAAAAACCAGAAGCCTTTCTGTATACCAAAGACAAAAGAGCCGAGAAAGAAATCAGGGAAACAACACCCTTCACAATAACCACTAATAAACATAAAGTACCTTGGGGTGACTCTAACCAAGCAAGTAAAAGACCTGTTTGAAAAAAACTTCAAGTCTCTGAAGAAAGAAATTGAAGAAGATATCAGAAGATAGAAAGATCTCCATGCTCATGGATTGGTAGGATTAACATAGTGAAAATGACCATCCTGCAAAAAACAGTCTACAGATTCAATGCAATTCCCATCAAAATACCAACACAATTCTTTACACAACTTGAAAGAAAATTTCTCAACTTTATATGGAATAAAAAGAAACCCAGAATCACTAAAACAATCCTCTACAATAAAAGATCTTCTAGAGGTATCTCCATCCCTGATCTCAAGCTGTACTATAGAGCAACAGTAATAAAAACTGCATAGTAGTGGCATAGAAACAGAATGGTGGATCAATGGAATCGAATAGAAGACACAGAAATAAACCCACATACTTATGGACTCCTGATCTTTGACAAAGATGCCAAAACCATACAATGGAGAAAACACAGCATCTTCAACAAATGGTGCTGGTCTAACTGGATATCTAAATGTAGGAAAATGCAAATAGATCCATATTTATCACCCTGCACAAAACTACAGTCCAAGTGGATCAAAGATCTCAACATAAAATCAGACACACTAAACCTCTTAGAAGAAAAAGTGGGGAAGAACCTTGAGCTCATTGGTACAGGAGACAACTTCCTCAATAGAACACCAACAGCACAGGCTCTAAGATCAAAAATCAATAAATGGGACCTCGTGAGACTGAAAAGTTTCTGTAAAGTGAAGAACACTGTGGTCAAAGCAAAATGACAACCTATGGATTGGGAAAGGATCTTCTCCAATCCTATATCTGACAGAATGTATAAAGAACTAAAGAAGTTAAAAAGCATCAAATCATGTAATCCAATTTTAAAAACTGGGTACATAGCTAAACAAAGAATTCTCAATAGAGAAATATCGAATGACAGAGAAACAATTAATAAAATGCTCAACATCCTTACTCATCAGGGAAATGCAAATCAAAACAACCATGAGATTTCACCTTACACCCATCAGAATGGCTAAAATCAAGAACTCAAGTGAAAACCCATGCTTGAGATGATGTGGAGAAAGGAGAACCCTCCTCCACTGTTGGTGGGAATGTAAACTTGTACAACAACTCTGGAAATCAATTTGGCACTTTCTCAGACAATTAGGAATAGTGCTACCTCAAGATCCAGCTATGCCACTCCTAGGCATATATCCAAAATAAGTTCAAGTATACAACAAGGACATTTGCTCAACCATGTTCATTGCAGCTTTATTTGTAATTGCCAGAACCTGGAAACAACCCATATGTTCCTCATCTGAGGAACAGATACAGAAATTGTGGTACATTTACACAATGGAATACTACTCAGCAATTAAAAACAAGGAAATCGTGAAATTTGCAGACAAATGGTGGGATCTAGAAGATATCATCCTGTGTGAGGTATCCCAGAAGCTGAAAGACACACACAGTTTATACTTACTTATAAGTGGATATTAGACCTAATATAACATAATCATGCCTAAATCTGTATACCTGAAGAACATAAGCAAGAAGGAGGAACCTGCCTAAGAAGTTCAATCTTCATTCAGAAAGGCAAATGGGATAGACATTGGAAGAAGCTTAAAATAATGAACAAGACAGGAACCTAACACAGAGCGCCTCTGAAAGACTCTACCCAGCAGGGTATTAAAGCAATGCTGAGACTCATAGCCAAACTTTGCGCAGAGTGCAGGGAATCTTATGAAAGAAGGGGGAGATAGAAACACCTGGAAGGGTCTGGAGCTCAACAAGGAGAACAACAGATTCAAAAATCTGGGCCTAGGGGTCTTTCTAAGACTGATACTCCAACCAAGAACCATTCATGGAGATAACCTCGACCCCCAGCACAGAGGTACCCAGTGGCAGCTCAGTCTCCAAATGGGCTCCCTAATAAGGGGAGCAGGGGTTGTCTCTGACATGAACTCAGTGGATGACTCTTTGATCACCTCCCCCTGAGGAGAAAGCAGCCTGACCAGGCCAGAGAGGAAGACTATGAAAGACAGTCGTCATGAGACCTGATAGGCTAGGGTCAGATGAAAAGGGAGGAGATCCTCCACTATCAGTCCTCCACTATCAGTGGACTGGGGATAGGAGATGAGGGAGGGAGAGAGGGTGGGATTAGGAGGGAATAAGGGTGGGGCTACAGCGGGGATACAAAGTGAATAAACTGTAATTAATAAAAATAAAATTGTTAAAGAGTATAAAAAATAAAAAAATTAAAACTACATGGTACTGGCATAGAAACAGAACAGTGGATCAATGAAATTGAACAGAACATCCAGAAATAAACCCACACACCTACAGATACTTGATTTTTGGCAAAGAGGCCAAAACCATACAATGGAAAAAAGACAGCATCTTCAAGAAATGGTTCTGGTGTTACTGCATGACTACATGTAGCAAAAACCAAATAGTTCCATGTTTATCACCCTGCACAAAACTAAAATCCAAGTGGATCAAAGACCTCGCTCAACATAAAACCAGATACACTAAATCTGTTACAAGAAAAAGTGGGGAAGAGCTTTGAACTCATTGGCACAGGAGACAACTTCCTGAACAGAACAGCAACAGCACAGGCACTGAGATCAACAATCAATAAATGGGACCTGATGAAACTGAAAAGCTTCTGTAAAGCAAAGGACACTGTTATCAGAACAAAACGACAACCTGTGAACTGGAAAAAGATCTCCAGTCTGTCAGATTAGCCCATCTTACAGAGGGCTAATATATTAAAAAATATGTAAAGAACTCAAGAAAAGAAACACCAACACACCAAATAATGCACTTTAGAAATGGGAGACAGAGCTAAACAGAATTCTCAACAGAGAAATCTTGAGTGGCGGAAAAGCACTTAAAGAAATGCTCAATGTCCTAGGTCATCGGGAAAATGCAAATCAAAAAAACTCTGAGATTCCATCTTACACCTTTCAGAATAGCTAAGACCAAAAACTCATGTGACAACACATGCTGGGAAGGATGTGGAGAAAGGGGACCTTCCTCCACTGCTGGTGCTAGTGCACAGGACAACCACTCTGGAAATCAATCTGGCACTGCTCTCCCAGACAACTGGCAATAGCCATACCTTAAGACCCGGCTCTATCATTCCTGGGAATACATCCGAAAGATGCCCCACTATACCACAAGGACATTCAATCAACCATGTTCATAGCAGTTTTATTTGTAATAGCCAGAAACTGGAAACAACCCAGATGTCCATTAACGGAGAAATGAATACAGAAACTGTGGTACATTTACACAAGGGAATACTACTCAGCAATTAAAAACAAGGAAATCATGAAATTTGCAGGCAAATGGATGGAACTAGGAAAGATCATACTAGGTGGAGTAATACAGATCCAGCAAGACACACATGGTATATACTCAGTTATAAGCAGATTTTAGTCTTAAAGCACAGGATAGGCATACTACAATGCACAGATATCAAGAAGATAAGACAGATAGGAATCTTAGGCCTCATGTGGGCCCAACTAGTTAGGGAAAGGGAGGAAATCTCAGTCATGAACTATGTTGCCTGGGTTTTGATCAATTCAACCCGATAGGGTTTCCCTATCAGCCACAGGGGAGAAAAAATAACTCAGCCATCATGTGAATAGATGAGCTGGGGTATCTGGGTGTGTGCCTCCCCTTTTCTGAGGAATAAGGGAAAGGCTATGCAGGAGGAAGGGTAGGAATGGGAAGAGAGGTGGGAGAAGCCTGTAACCAAGATGTAAAATAAATTAATAAAAAGGAAAAATAAATAAAATTTAAAAACAGAATTCCATTATCCATTCAGAGTTAAAAAACAAAACAAACAAAACCTGACAGAATAAAAAGAACATGCCTTGACAGATTAAGGTTTTTTTATGGTAAACAGATTGTACTAGTTAGAGAGAAAAATTAAAATTTTTCCATTCCAATCAAAAACAGGCCAGGTAAGTGTGTGCATTTCTTTAATTCAAACACTTTGTAGGCAAAGGTAGTAAGATCTGTGTCCACATGTATCCAGTCTGGCCAATACAGCTAACCCAAGGCTGGCACAGCAGACATAGAGCACCTGCCTTAAAAAAAAAAAAAAAGGAACAGACATTAGAGTGTATTTTCTCCACTCTTCTTTAAAATAGTCATTAAAATCTTACCAAGTGCCAAAATAAATGGGGAAATATATACAAAAAAGAGGGAAAAATGTTCCCTGGGACCCTGTTTCACAACCACAATAAAAAGAAAAGTTGTAGTTAAAACTGTATTTGTGGAGCACATGAGGACAGCATCAGTGACAATGTGGTTTAGACATAGACCTTAATACTGAATGAAGGATTGAAAGTAAGCATTCAAACATGGTTGAGCAAATGTCCGTATTGTGTACTTGAGAATCTTTTGGATATATTCCTAGGAGTGGTATATAGCTGGATCTTGAGGAAGCGCTATTCCTAGTTGTTTGAGAAAGCGCCAGATTGCTTTCCAGAGTGGTTGTACAAGTTTACATTCCCACCAGCAGTGGAGGAGGGTTCCCCTTTCTCCACAACCTCTCCAGCATGTGTTGTCTCTTAAGTTTTTGATCTTAGCCATTCTGATGGGTGTAAGGTGAAATCTTAGGGTCGTTTTGATTTGCATTTCCCTGACGGCTAATGAGGTTGAGCATTTTGTAGCAACCTTATTTGTAATAGCCAGAAGCTGGAAACAGCCCAGATGCCCCTCACTGGAGGAATGGATGCATAAATTGTGGTATATCTACACAATGGAATATTACTCAGCAATTAAAAACAAGGAAATCATAAAATTTGTAGGTAATTGGTGGTATCTGGAAAAGATCATCGTGAGTGAGCTATCCCAGAAGCAGAAAGATGCACACGGTATATACTCACTCATATAGACATATAATATAGAATAAACCTACTAAAATCTGTACACCTAAAGAAACTAATCAAGAGGGAGGACTCTTGCTAAAAGGTTCAATTCCTATCCAGAAAAGCAAAGAGGCTGGATATCAGAAGAAGGAGAAAAGAGGGAACAAGTCAGGAGCCTGACACAGAGGGCCTCTCAAAAGCTCTGCCCTGCAGACTATCAATGTAGATGCTGAGACTTATGGGCAACTTTTGGGCAGAGTGCAGGGAATCTTAGGAAAGAAGTGGGAAACAGCAAGATCTGGAGAGGATAGGAACTCCACAAAGAGAGCAACAGAACCAAAAAATCTGAGCACAGGGGTCTTTCCTGAGACTGCTATTCCAACCAAGGACTATGCATGGAGATAACCTAAGACCCCTGCACAAATGTAGCCCATGGTAGTTCAGTATCCAAGTGGGTTCCATTGTAATAGGAACAGGGACTGCCTCTGACATGAACTGATTGGCCTGTTCTCTAATTACCTCCCCCTGAGGAGGAAGCAGCATTACCAGGCCACAGAAGAAGACAATGCAGCCACTCCTGATGAGACCTAATTGACTAGGAAGAAAAAGAAGTCCTCCCCTAACAGTGGACTTGGGGAGGGGCATGCATGCAGAGAGTGGAGGAAGGGAGGGATTGGGATGAGAGGAGAGAGGGAACCACAGGGGGGGGGGGATACAAAGTGAATAAAGTGTAATTAATAAAGAAAAAAAAGAAAGTAAGCATTCAAGAAGCAGCAAATTTCTGATGTAGCATTTAGAGCTCCGTCACCATGTTCAGATTTACCCTAAGAAACCCTTCAATTAACTTTAAACAAACTAACTTTACTCAGGTTCCCCCTGTAAGGCCTTTGCACTTCAGGAAATACTTCACCTTCAAGCTTCCTGCACATCAACTCAGCACATTATATAGCCCAGGATATGTCTTTTCAGCTGTTTGTTTTGTTTTTGTTTTTTTTACACTGAGTTGTAAAGATTTGCAGTATTAATTTATTGGAGGTCATGTTTGTTATCTGGTACAGAGGAGATGTTTCCTTGTTCAGATATCCTTTAGTCCTAACTTGCTACTCTGTTGCTGTGATTAAACACTGACCTTAAGCAAAGTAGGAAGAAGAGTTGACTTGGCTGAAGGGCTATAGTTAAGGAAAGACAAGGCAAGAACTTAAAGATCACTTGTTGGATAGTAAGAATTTCTCAGTTAAGCTTCCCTCCATCTCCTCTGTCTTTTTACTGTACTTTGTGTCAGTTTGATGAAAAATAACTAGAAAACCAAGTTGCAATCTCTGTAGTGTATGCACAAAGCACTCTAAAAGCTCTTCCTCCTGAATTTGTAGGATTTGGTAAAGAACTCAGCTTTTCATCATTTTGCTTCCACATATTCAGGTTTGGCATTATACAAAGTCCTAAGTGACTAGTGCTACCTCAGTTTCTGTGTATGAAATACGCTTATTGATATCTCAACTTGCTAATAGAATATAGTTATGGAAGAAGTGGGTAAAACTCCTGATATTAGCATGTATGTTATTTCTCTCAGATGCCGCCCTCTGTATGCAGTGCTGATTGCAGTCCTGGGTTCAGAAAATTCTGGAAGGAGGGAATGGCAGCCTGCTGTTTTGATTGCATCCCCTGCCCAGAAAATGAAATTTCTAATGAGACACGTGAGTGTTTGCTGCTGTGGTCAATCCTTCACATTGCCACTCCTCTCACACCCACGCTGGGATGCTGAAGGAGCCTAGAAAAAGCAACTGCAAAAATAAAACATACCATTTTTACAGTAGTCTTTGTAGGAATCAAACATTAACAATGTCCTAACCAAAAAAGAAAAAAATATTTATGCCTAGACCTAGATTTTGATTCACTGAAATTTTGTCAGATCATATTTTCTAAAAAAAAAAAAGTTTTAATAGTCAAAATGCAGTGTGAGCACATTCTATACAAAATCTTTTCTTGTGATTAATCTCCTCTAAAACAATATGTAGAAAATATCTCAGTCACGAATCTTATTAAAAATGCATTAGTTCTTTCTGCGTGTGTGTGTGTCCCTACATTTATTTATGCACACCTTGTATGTAGAGGGGCCCATGGGGAATAGAATAGGACATCAGACCCACTGGACTGTGTGATGAGGGTGCTGGACACCAAATCCATTTCTTCTGGAAATTAATGTAGAGGTCAAATATTACTTGTAAAATTATCACAAACTGCGAAATATGAAACAGATTTTGTGCAATTTTGAGAAGCCTATTCTCAAATGTGATTTGAATCTAGGAAGGTGGGAATAAGTGTTAACATATGATGTAGAAAATATGAGGAGTCGTATTTTCAGTGTTTTTATATAAAGTGCCCAATTAATTAAATCATGAAGTAATAGATTATAATGATTTTGTACTGAAAGCAATTAGTCACAAATATTCAAATTTTATTGCCACCAACAGAGCAATAATCAAATGATTATATATTTAGGGTTGGATATATGCAAAAGGCCAATGCATAGGTTTTCTCTGCTTTTGCCTGTCATCTTATGTAATGAAATGCTAGTTCTCTGGCAAATGAGATGATACAACATTTAAATCATTTGTCACTAAGACTGATGACTGGAGTTCATGCCCAGGACCCATGTAGTAGGAGCATGTAACCAACTCCTAGAAAACTGCTCTGACATCTATGCACTTCAAAGTACTCCGAAATAATTAAACAGAGTATAATAAAATTGTAATTTTTTTACTTTTATTTATTTAGCTGTTCACTTTACACCTCATTCTTAGTTTCTATTCTCCTCTTCTCCTGGTCCCACCCTCCCTCACACGTCCCCCTCCCCTACTCAAGTGAGAGCTCCCCTTCCCAGCAAACCTACTCCAGCATTCCAAGTCACATCAGGACTGAACAACTAGCAAGGTAGCCCCACCAACTGAGAGTGTTCAAAAAGCATTCAACAGAGTCCATGCCAGAAACAGCCCCCTCTTCACTTAAAGGGACACCCAAGAAGACCAAGATGCCCACTGAGTACATATGTGTAGGGGGCCTAGATACAATGGGTGCATGGTCCTTGGTTGGTGCTTCAGGCTCTGCTGGCCCTCCTGGGCCCAGGGTAGTTGTCTCTATTGGTCTTGTGGATATCCTGTCCCCTCTGGGTCCTTCTGTTC
Source organism: Meriones unguiculatus (assembly GCF_030254825.1). Lineage (NCBI taxonomy): Eukaryota > Metazoa > Chordata > Mammalia > Rodentia > Muridae > Meriones > Meriones unguiculatus. Next base: position 36,923,592 of record NC_083361.1, on the reverse strand, counting down.
TTTCCCCATTCTTCCACAAGACTCCCTGAGCTCTGCATAATCTTTGGCTGTGAGTCCCAGCATCTGTTTCAACCCTTTGCTGGGCTGAGCTGCTCAGAAGAAAGCTATACTAGGCGCCTTTCTGCAAGCATAGTAGAATGTTATTAGTGTTTGGGGTTGTCTCTCTCTAGTGGAGTAGGTCTCAGGTTGGGCCAGGGATTGCTTGGACATTCCCTCTTTCTCTGATCTATCTTTATCCTTGCACAGCTTGTAGGCAGGGTAAATTTCAAACCAATAGTTTGTAGGTGAGTTGGTGTTCCATCTCCCTCCCCCAGGAATCCTGTCTAGTTAGAGGGTGGTCTCTTTAGTCTCCATGACCCTCCACTACTATGGGTCTCAGTTATAGTCGCCTCAATATCCTCCCTGGAGTCTGCACTGTTTTAGGTCTCCAACTTGTCTCAGAAATTTCCTGTCCACAGGTTCCCCTCTCTTTGCAAATTCCCTGTCTTTCCACTCCTGCTCCCACTCTCCCAACATCTGCTCTGCACTATTGTTTCCCTTCACACTCCCTCTCCTCTCCTGGTGTGTTTCTTCAAACACTTCTGATGTCTATTCTATTTCGTCTTCTGAGTAAAATTCAAGCAACTTCATCTTGGGGCCTTGTTATTTAGCTTCTTTGGGTCTGTGAATTGTAATGTGGTTATCCTGTACTATACAGCTAATATCTGCTTCTGAGTATATACCATGTGTGTCTTTCTGGGTCTGGATTACCTCAGTCAAGATGGTCTTTTCCATTTCCATCCATTTGCCTGCAAATTTTATGATTTTTCTGTTCTTAATACTTGAGTCATATTCCATTGTGTAAATTACCACAGTTTCTTTATCCATTCTTTGGTTGAGGGACATCTGGGTTGTTTCCAGTTTCTGGCTATTACAAATAAAGGTACTATGAATATAGCTGAACAAATGTCCTTGTTGTATGGTAGAGAAACTTCTGGGTCTATGCCTAGGAGTGGTATGACTGTGTCTTGAAGTAGAGCTAGTCCCAATTATCTGAGAAAGCACCAGGTTGACTTCCAAAGTTGTTGTACAAGTTTACACTTGCACCAGCAATAAAGGAATGTTCCCCTTTCTCCACATCCACACCACCCACCATGTGCCGTCCCTTGAGGTTTTAACCTTAGCCATTCTGATTGGTGCAAGATGGAATCACAGAGTCATTTTGATTTGCATTTCCTTTATGACACAGAACATTGAGAATTTTTTTAAATTTTATATTAGTTCATTTACTTTACATTCCAAGTGTGCCCCCTTCCTCCTCTCCTCCTACTCTCCCCTGCTTCCTCTCCTTTCCCTTTCCCTCTCCCTTTTCTCCCAGACAAAGAGGAGCCCCCTCCCCCCCCTTATTAACCTTCCCCAACATCAAGTCACATCAGGACTGCACTTATCTTCGTGTCCTGAGGCCAGGCAAGGCAGCCCTGCCAGGGGGAAGTGATCCAAAAGCAAGCAATAGAGTCCATGTTAGAAACAGGCCTCCCCTCCACTCACCAGGTGCCCCATTTGAAGACCAAGCTTCCCATCAGCTACGTGTGTGCAGGGGGCCTAGGTCCAGATCATGCATGTTCCTTGGTTTATGTCTCAGTCTCTGTAAGCCCCTATGTGATTGGGTTAGTTGCCTCTGTGGGTCTTCTTAGGAGTTTCCTATCCCCTCCAGGTCCTTCCTTCTTTCGCCCAACACTTCCGCATGACCCCCAGAGTTCTGCTCCATGTGTGGCTGCAAGTCCCAGCATATGTCTCAATCTACTGTTGGCTGTAGCCTCCCAGACAACAGTCAAGTTAGGCTTCTGTCTGAAGGCATAGCAGAGTAGTGTCAGGCTCTCTACTGCGGGGTGGGTTTCAGGTTGGGCCAATTATTGTTTGGACTTTCCCTCAATCTTTATTCCCTCATTATCCTTACATTTCTTGTGTAATTACACTTTAGGGTAATTTTTAGTTCACAGGTTTTGTCGGTGGTTGTTGTTCCCCTCCTTCCACTAGTCCTGCCTGGCTAGGAGGTGGTCACTTCAGTCTTCATGGCCCCCACGCTGTTAGGAGTCTCTGCTAGAATCACACACATATCCTCCCAGGAGCCTACCCTGTAGCAGGCCTCCACCCTGACCAAGAGATGTCCCTCCTCAGTTTCTCTTCTTGTTCTCGGCCCCCTCACCTCCCAACCCCATTATCCCCACATCTGATCTCCACTTTTGTTTCCCTCCCTACTCCACCTCCTGCTCTGTTCTCTCTCTTCATCCACCATTTGTTGAAGATGCTTTTTTTCCATCGTATGGCATTGGCTTCTTTGTCAAAAATCCACTTTTGGTAGTTGTGTGGGTTTATTTCTTGGTCTTTGATTTGATTCCATTGATAGATCAGCCTGTACTGAAGAGATGGCTCAGCTGTTAAAAGCTAGACACACAACCAAAACTATAAAATTATTTTAAATGTAAAAACAGGTAAGAATAATGGGTAATTGCATTAAGAAATACCACACAATTTACAGAAAATGTTTTTATTGTTAATTTAATTATGTGTATCTGTGAGGTGTTAGGCTATGTGTACTCAAGGGCAGATGCAAGTGAGAGGTACCTAATAACCCTATGGTTATAAAAGCTGTTGTGAAACTCCTGACATAGGTGCAGGTTTTCTGCAAGATCAGGACATTCTCTTCACAGCTGAACCAACTTTCCAGTTGTTTAAACCAATTAACTAAAGACTAAAGCTGTCCATAAATGCATTGTTAGATGAAAAGACTTAAAATCCTGGAAGTGCATCATATCTCTTGGCAATTACCTATTGATTCAGGACAACTGCAATCACATTTTACACAGTTGCCATTTGGGAATTACATATCCTGAAAGCGGTCATTTACACAACACACACACACACAAAAAAAAAATCTGGGTTACCTCTTCTGGTCTCAGAAGCTGCAGGAGCCACCAGTTACTGTGCAGAGATGACCAAGTCCAAGAACTATACCACACACAGACAGTACCACAAATAGCACAGAAATGGCATCAAGAAACCACTAACACAAAGACACAAATCTCTTAGAGGGGTCTACCCCAAGTTCTAGAGGAACATGTGCTCTTCTGAGAAGCACAACAAGAAAGGCCTGAAGAAGATGCAGGCAAACGATGCAAAGGCAATGAGTGTGCGAGCAGAGGCCATCAAGGCCTTTGTGAAGCCTACCACCATTAAGCCAAAGGTGCCAAAGGGCCCCAGCCACAAACTCAGGCATCTGGCTTTCATCGCATACCCCAAGCTTGGAAAGCAGATTTGAAGCTACATGGCCAAGGGTTGTAGGCTCTGTCAAACAAAACCCAAGCTTCAAACCAAGGCAGAGGCCACAGCTTCAGTTAAGGTCCAGACTTCAGCACCAGCTCAGGTGAAGGCCCCATAGGAAAGGCTTCTGCTAATGTGAAGACAGATGGACTGGTGTGACAAACCTACCTACATACTATTTACAGATGACCAGTGTCCTGTGCTGTTTTTATACACCCAAGGCAAGATCTGTTAATAAAAATCTGGTTTACCACTCTTGCTTGAGGGTTCTTATTTCATTTTGCTCATTCTAGTTATTAATATATATTTTACCTCTGAGTATATTCACAGAGTCTGTGTCTCACAGTGATGGAAATGAGGGAAGTAGGAAGAGGGTGGATGCTTCCCAAGAAGATGGAATCAAGACATAGGGCTCAGTCTGTTCAGAGGTTTTTAATGTCATTGATAGGTTTGGTGCTTCTCATGAACAAGACTGAGGAACACTTTGTCCCTACTGCCAGATGAGAAGATAAATAAGGACATAATTGTAATTTTAATTTTTAGTTTTCAAACATTAATATTGCATTTATATAACTCTCATTTCTCACCCTCACGTTCCTACTTCCCCTATATAAACTAAATCATTACCAAATTTATAAGCACTGCTTACTTTCACATGGACACACCTATACACACACAAACATACAGAGACAAAGAAAACCTGATGAGTTTCTTTTTACTGTTCCTTCTATGTCATTGTATGTGGCCTGGTGAACTGGAACTAGGAAGCCTATCACAGGTCTTGTCCCACTAGAAAACAGCCTCCATCTCCATAAGGACAGCATTAAACAGTAAACTCGGGAGGCACTGACTGTATGGGGTTGATGACTTTAAACCATATGCAGCCACACGTTCTTAATGATTTTAGCTTTTGTAAACTTATGGTCTGTACAACCACTCTTGCAACACTTCTCCAAGACTCTTATTTGAAATGTCTCATCAATAAAAATGCTGAAGCTACACTAACAAATCTTTCCTTTCTCTATCAGATATGGATCAGTGTGTGAAGTGTCCAGAAGACCAGTATGCCAACACAGAGCAGACCCACTGCATGCACAAAGCTGTGATCTTTCTGAGCTATAAAGACCCCTTGGGGGTGGCTCTGGCCTTAGTGGCCTTGTGCTGCTCTGCATTCACAGCTCTGGTTCTTGCAGTATTTTTGAAACACAATGAAACTGCCATCGTGAAGGCCAATAACCGCACCCTGAGCTACATCTTACTCATGTCACTCATGCTCTGTTTCCTCTGTTCCTTGCTCTTCATTGGTCATCCAAACTCAGTCACCTGTATCCTGCAGCAAATCACTTTTGGAGTTGTATTCACTGTGGCTGTTTCTACTGTGTTAGCCAAAACAATCACTGTGGTTCTGGCTTTCAAAGTCACAGCTCATGGAAGAAGGATGAGGTACTTTCTGGTTTCAGGGGCTCTTAACTGTATCATCCCCCTCTGTACCCTCATCCAAATTATTCTCTGTTCAATCTGGCTGGGAGTTTCTCCTCCCTGTGTTGATATTGATGCACACTCTGAGCATGGCCACATCCTCATTGTCTGCCACAAGGGTTCAGTTGTTGCATTTTATTGTGTCCTGGGATACTTGGGCTGCCTGGCCCTGGGAAGCTTCACTGTGGCTTTCATGGCCAGGAACCTGCCTGACACATTCAATGAAGCCAAGTACTTGACATTCAGCATGCTGTTGTTCTGCAGTGTCTGGATCACTTTCCTCCCTGTTTACCATAGCACCAAGGGCAAGATCATGGTAGCTGTGGAGATTTTTTCTATCTTGGCTTCCAGTGCAGGGATGCTGGGATGCATCTTTGTTCCCAAGTTATACATAATTTTGTTAAGACCAGACAGAAATTCTATTCAAAAGATCAGGGAGAAATCATACTCCTAAACTCATATTTCATTAATTCTAACTGACAAATATAAGATCGGTGCATAACCACCAAATATTGTATTGCACCAAATATAGTGCAATATCTATTTCTAAAATGATGTTCACTGTTTCCTCTAATGATATTTCATAGCATTATCATGGGACATAGTGCAGAGTGGACATGTTCTTTTCTGAAATAAAAAAAGCAAAATAAACTTAAAGTTCTTATTTTAATATCTGGGTGAATGGCTGTGATGTCAGTTGAATAGTGTGCAAAAAATTTAAGAAGTTTATGGGAGAGTGAAGTTTTGTTTGCATGAAAATGAAACAATGTTCCTCCTTAAAATAAGAGAATACTGATGCTAACCAAGGAGTTAGAAAATTAGAACTTAACAGAGAGAATGATGGTTTGATAAACAGAAAGAATACGAAAGAAGATGGATTGATGTCTCAGCAGTTAATATCATGCCCTGCTCTTGAATAAGACCTGATTCAATACAGAGCCTTGAAAAATGGTCTTAACAACCAACTGTAACAATAGCCCCAAAGCAAAAGATGCCCTCTCTGGGCTCCATAAAGGAATCAGTGCACATAACAAGATACTAAAACACACACATACACACAAAAACACACATGCGTACACACACAGTCATTTACATAAGTGAAAATACATAATTTTTAAATAAAGGAGAATGTTTTAAAGAGTAGGATGATATTTTTTCAATGTACATTTAAGATGTCAGGTTTCACTTGAGGGACATCTAGATTGTTTCCAGATTCTGGCTATTATGAATAATGTTGCTATGAACATAGTTCAGCAAATGTCCTTGTTGTACATTTTAGCATCTTTCAAATATTGGCCCAGGAGTGGTATAGCTCAATCTTGAGGTAGCACTATTCCTAATTTTCTGAGAAAACACCAGATTTATTTCTGAAGTGGTTTTACAAGGCTACATTCTGACCAGCAATGGAGGAGGGTTCCCCTTTTTCTACAACTTTTCCAGCAGGTGTCATCCCTTGTGTGTTTTAGCCATTCTGATGGGTGTGGGGTGGAATGTCAGTCATTTTGGTTTGCATTTCTTGGAGGATTAGATGTCCCTCAACAGAAAAATGGATACAGAAATTGTAGTACATTCACACAGTGAGACACTACTCAGCAATTAAAAAAAAAAAGGAAATCATGAAATATGCAGGCAAATGGTGGGAACTAGAAAATATCATCCTGAGTTAGGTAACCCAGAAGTAGAAAGACAAATGGTATATACTCACTTATAAGTGGATATTAGTCATATAATATAAGATAAACATACAAAATCTATAGTCCTAAAGAAGTTAAATAAAAAGAAGGGCCCTAGGGAAGCGGCTGAAACCTCTCTCAGAAAGGCAAAAAGGGTAGATATTGGAAGTAGGAGAAGACAAGGAACAGGAGCCTTCCACAGAGGGCCTCTGAAAGACTCTACCCATCACGGTATTGAACAAGATACTGAGACTCATGGCAGAATGCAAGAAACCTTATGGAAGAAGAGGGAGATAGAAAGACCTGGAGGGGACAGGAGCTCCACAAGGAGACCAACAAAGTGGGGGAAAAAATCACCTGGGCCTGGGGGGAATGCAGAAACTGATACTCCAACCAAGGATCATGCATACAGAGTACCTAGACCCTCTGCTTTGGGGACACCCATAGGCTGCCCAGTTTCCAAGTGGGTTCCCTAATGGGGGGAGGGTGGCAGGAGATATCTCTGACATGAACTCAGTGGCTGGCTGGCTGGCTCTTTGATCACCTCCCCTGGAGTGTGTAGCCTTGCAGGCCACAGAGGAAGATAATGCAGCCAGCCCTGATGAGACTGGATAAGCTAGGGTCAGATAGAAGGGGAAGAGGTCCTCCCTTATCAGTGGACTAAGGGCATAGGGGGAGAAGAGAGAAGGTGGGTGGGGCTGTGAGGAGATGAGGGAGGGGGCTATAGCCAGGATACAAAGTGAATAAATTGTAGTTAATTAATTAGTTAATTAATTAGTTAGTTAATTAATTTTTTAAAAGATGTCAGACTTACAAGAACCTACATAGAAAGGATGAGATATGACAAGAGATGTCTGGCACTCTATGTATACCACATAATAAACATCACTGTTAAATGTACCATAAGAAACACAGTCAGAAACATGACAATAGAAGAAATTCTTGTTAAAATAATCTCACTTAGTATGCTTAAATTTCAGATGACTATGACAATCAAAACTCTCTGAAGTTGTCACATTTCACTAGGAACTATGAAACATCATGTTTGTTTGTTTGTTTGCTTGTTTGTTTTATAAATATCCCTTGGCCCAGGTTATATGGCTTAGATTTCTTTTTTTAATGACTAATTTATTTTCATTTCCTGTATAAGGCTGTTTTCTAATATGCTTCCAGTAAGCATGGAAACTATAAAATGTTGTAAAATAGCCTTTCAAGCAAAATTAATAAAAAGAGATGGAGAAGGGCCTTTCATTCTCATCAAAGGAAAAATCGACCAAGATGACGTCTCCATTCTGAACATATATGCCCCAAATACAAGGGCACTCACATTAAAAAAAAATTACTAAAGCTTAAATCACACATCAATCAAACCCCAAGCTCTAATAGTAGACTTTACCACCCTTCTCTCACCAATGGGCAGATCCTTGAGACAGGAACTAAACAGGAAAATAATTAAACGAACCTTCTCCAAAATTGTCCATATACTCAGACAAAAAGCAAGCCTCAAGAAATACAAGAAGATTGAAATAACACTTTGTATTCTAGCAGACCACCATGAATTAAAGCTATACTTCAACAACCACAAAAAGAGAAGAATACCAAAAAACTCAAGAAAACTTAACAACTCTCTGCTTAATGGCTACTGGGTCAGGGAGGAAATAAAGAAATTAAAGACTTTATGGAATTCGGTGAAAATGAAGGCACAATATATCCAAAATTATGGGACACAATGACAGAAGCGTGAAAAGGAAAGGTCATAGCACTAAGTGCCTTCATAAAGAAAGTGGAGAGACTTTGACCTCCCCCCCCCCCGCAGGGGAGGAGCAGTCCTGTTAGGCCACAGAGGAGGACTTTGCAGCCAGCCCTGAAGATACCTGATAAAACAGGGTCAAATGAAAGGGGAGGAGGTCCTCCCCTATCAGTGGACGTGGAAAGGGGCAGGGAAGAGACCAGGAGGGAATGTGGGGTTGGGGAGGGAATAAAGGAGCGGGATACAGCTGGGACACAGAGTTAACAAAATGTAACTAAAAAGAAAAATAAAATTAAGAAAAAAGAAAGTGGAGAGAACAACTTAAGAGCTCACCTGATAGCACTAGAAAAAAAGGAAGCAAACACACACAAGTAGGAGGGAGGAAATACACAAACTTGTGGCTGAAATTAATAACCCAGAAACAAAGAGAACAATACAAAGAATCAACAAAACCAAGAGCTGGTTCTTTGAGGAAATCAATGAGATAGACAAACCATTCACCAAATTAACTAAAGTACAGGGGGAGAGTATCCAAATTAATAAAATCAGAAATTAATATGGGGCTATAACAACAGACACCCAAGGGGAAATCCAAAGAATTATTAGATCTTACTTCAAAAATATGTACGCAGCCAAAACATGGAAAATCTAAATGAAATATATAATTTTCCTGATAGAACTTTTCAACATCAAACCAAGATCAGGTTAACAATTTGAATAGACCTATAATCCCAAAGGAAATAGAAGCAGTCATCAAAAGCCTCCCAACCAAAAAGAACCCTAGGCCACAGGGCTTTAAACAGAATTCTACAAGACTTTCAAAGAAGAACTAATACTCTTCAAACTATCCCACAAAATAGAAATAGAAGGAACTTTGCCAAACTCATTCTATGAGTCACTCTGAAACCTAAACCACACAAAGACCCAGAAAGAAAGAGAATTTCAGACAAATCTCCCTCAAACATTGATGAAAAAAAATACTCAATAAAATACTTGCAAACCCAATCCAGAAACACATCAAGCATATCATCGACTGTGATCAAGTAGGCATCATCCCAAGAATGCAAGGAGTTTCAACATATGAAAACCCATTCAAGGTAATCCACCATATAAGCAAACTGAAAGAAAAAAAAACCGACATGATCATCCCATTGCATGCTGAAAAGGCCTTTGACAAAATCCAGCACCCCTTATGATAAAAACCTTGGAGAGATCAGGGATACAAGTCTCATACCCAAGCACAATAAAGGCAATAAGCAGCAAGCCAATAGCCAACATCAAGTTAAATGGAGAGAACCTTAAAGTGTTCTTGCTAAAATCAGGGACAAGACAGGGCTGCCTACTCTCACCATATCTCTCCAATATAGTACTTGAAATTCTAGCTAAAGTGAAAAGACAAGTAAAGGAGATCAAGGAACTACAAATTGGAAAAGAAGAAGTCAAAGTACTGCTTTTTCACAGATGATAAGATAGTATAAATAAGCGACCCTCAAGATTCTACCAGATAACTCCTCTGGCTGATAAACACCTTCAACAAAGTGTCTAGATACTAACTTAACTCAAAAACGTCAGTGGCCCTCATTTATACAAGTGACAAAAGGACTGAGAGAGAAATTAAGGAAACTAGACCCTTCACAATAGCCACAAATAATAGAAAATATATTTGAGTATTGTAGAGAAAGGGGAACCCTCCTCCACTGCTGGTGGGAATGTAAGCTGGTACAACCACTCTGGAAATCAATCTGGCGCTTTCTCAGACAATTGGGTATAATGCTTCCTCAAGACCCAGCTATACCACTCCTAGGCATAAATCTAAAAGATGCCCAAGTACACAAAAAGGACATTTGTTCAACCATGTTTGTAGCAGCTTTATTTGTAATAGCCAGAACCTGGAAACAATCCAGATGGCCATCAACGGAGGAATGGATACAGAAATTGTGATATTTTTACACAATGGAATACTACGCAGCAATCAAAAACAAGGAAATCATAAAATTTGCAGGAAAACAATGGAATCTTGAAAAGATAATTCTGTGTGAGGTATCCCAGAAGGAGAAAGACACACATGGTATATACTCACTTATATAGATCTATAAGATATGATAAACATAATGAAATCTAGACATCTAAAGAAGATAAAAAAGAAAGAAGACCCGGGGTAAGATGATCAATCCTCACTTAGAAAGACAAATGGGATGCATATTGGACATAGAAGAAAACAAGTAACAGTACAGGAGCCTACCACAGAGGGCCTCTGAAAGACAGTGTATCAAAGCAGATACTAAGACTCATAACCAAACCTTTGGCAGAGTGCAGGGAATCATATGAAAGAAGGGGGAGTTAGTATGACATACAAAGGATAGGAGCTCCACAAGGACAAAATATATCTGGGCACAGGGTCTTTTCTGAGATTGATACACCACCAAGGACCAGGTATGGATATAACCTAGAACCTCTACTCAGATATAGCCTGTGGTAGCTCAGTAACCAATTGGTTTCCCATAGTAAGGGGAACAGGGACTATTTCTGACAGGAACTCAATGGCAGGCTCTTTTACCTCCCCACCTCCTCTGCTAGGCCACAGAGGAGGACTTTGCAGCCAGTCATGAAGATATCTGATGAAACAGAGTCAGATGAAAGGGGAGGAGGTCCTCCTCAATCAGTGGACTTGGAAAGGGGCAGGAAGGAGATGAGAGAGGGAGGGTGGGAACGGGAGGGAATGAGGGAGTGGGATACAGCTGGGATACAGAGTTAATAAAATGTAACTAATAATAAAAATTTATAAAAAAAAAAAAAGAAGATAAACAAGAAAGAGGACCCTGGGTAAGATGATCAGTCTCACTTAGAAAGACAAATGGGATGGACATTGGATGTAGGAGAAAACAAGTAATGACAGAAGCCTATCACAGAGGGCCTATGAAATACTCTACCTAGCAGTGTATCAAAGAAGATACTGAGACTCATAACCAAACCTTCAGCAGAGTGCAGGGAACCATATGAAAGAAGGGGCAGTTCATATGACCTGGAGAGGACAGGAGCTCCACAAGGACCAAATATATCTGGGCACAGGGGTCTTTTATGAGACTGTTTCTCCAGCCAAGGACCATGTATCGATATAACCTAGAACCTCTGCTCAGATGTAACCCACGGTAGCTCAGTATCCAAGTTGGTACGCTAGTAAGGAGAACAGAAACTATTTCTGACATGAACTCAATGGCAGGCTCTTTGACCTCCCCCCCATACACCGAGGGAAGAGCAGCCCTGCTAGGCCACAGAGGAGGACTTTGCAGCCAGTCCTGAAGATACCTGATAAACCAGGGTCAGATGAAAGGGGAGGAGGTCCTTCCCTATCAGTGGACTTGGAAAGGGGAAGGGAGCAGATGAGGGAAGGAAGGTGGGATTGGGAGGGAATGAGGGAGTGGGCTACAGCTGGGTACAAAGTTAATAAACTGTAACTAATATTAAAAAATTAAAAATTAAAAAAATGTATCTTGGAGTAACACTATCCAAGCAAGTGAAACATCTGTATGAAAAGAACTTTTTTTTGTTTTGTTTTGTTTTGTTTTGTTTTTTCAACTTTCTGAACAGAACACCAATAGCACCAATTCTGAGATCAACAATTAATAAATGCAACCTCATGAAATTTAAAGGCTTCTTTAGGTCAAAGAACACTGTCAATAGAACAAAACGCACTGTACAGATTTAGAAAAGATCTTCACCACATGTCTGATTGCATGCGGGTTGATGCCCCAGGTCCCGCCTCTGAGAAAAAGGTATCAGACGGGTCTGATGCTCTTTGGGTGGATGACACCTAAATGAACATCAGTACAAAGTCCCAATTTATTTCTAATATCAGAGATCAGACCTCTACTCTTGCCTGATGTGTCTAAAACAAAAAGGGGGAACTGTAGAGAGCTGCGTAATGCCGCGCATTAAAGATGGAGCTGGTTTCCGCCTTCCACCTTCCCGATGGTGAGTGCTCTCTGTCACGAACAACTCTACATTTGGCTAAGGCTGAGGATCTGGCTTGCTTCCATGTATGTGGACCTATCTGCATTGTCCACGTGGCATGCTGGGGTTGGCTACCCAGAGGCTATTTAAGCTGTGGGCTGGCTTTCCCCAGGGTCAGATGATTGTTCAAGGTTCCTGAATAAACTGCATTGAAAAAAAAGAAAAGATCTTCACCAACCCTAAAACAAAGGGCTAATATCCAAAATATATAAAGAACTTAAGAAATTAAATACCAACAAATCAAATAATCCAATTTAAAAATTAGTGCAGAGCTTTAATAAACAGAGAATGCACAACAGAGGGATCACAGTGACTTAGAAGCACTTAAAGAAATGAGCACCATCCTTACTCATCAGAGAAATGCAAATCAAAATGACTCTAAGAGTCCATCATAAACCCTTCAAATGGCTAAGATCAAAAGCTCAGTGACAACAGATGCTGGTGAAGGTATAGAGAAAGGGAAACACTCTTCCATCGTCGGTGGGAGTGCAAATTCTACAACCTTTCTAGGAATCAATTTGGTGCTTCTCAGAAAATGGGGAATAGAGCCAACTATACCTCTCCTGACCATATACCCAAAAGATATTCCACCATACAACAAAGATACTTACTCAACTATGTTCATAGCAGCTTTATTTGTAATAGCCAGAAACTGGAAACAACCTAGATGTCCCTCAACTGAAGAATGTATAAAGAATGTGTAAATGTACTACTCAGCTGTTAAAATCATGAAATTTGCAGGCAAATGAATAAAACTAGGAAAGATCATCCCAAGTAAAGACACCCAGACCCAGAAAGAAACATATGGTATATAGACAATTATAAGGGGATATTAGACCTATAGTACAGGATAACCATACTATAATCCACAGACTCAAATAAGCTAAGTAGCAAGGAGGACTCTAGAGAGGTTGCCAGAATGTCACTCAGGAGGAGAAACAGAATAAATAGCAGAAGTGGATGAAGAGAGGGAACAGGGAAGGAGATGGAATGGGGAGGGAAATGAGGGTAGGGATCAGATGTGGGGAGAATGGGGGTGGGAGATGAGATGGCTGGGAGAGAAAAAGGAAACTGAGGTGGCATCTATTTGAGAAGCTGAAGGCCTGAGACAGGGTAGGCTTCTGGAAAGATATGGGTATGACTCTAGCTGAGACTCCTAAAAGTGGGTGACATGGAGACTGAAGTGACTACCTCCTAGCCAGAAAGGACTAGCAAAGGGAGGGGAAACAACAACCCACCCACAAAACCTTTGACCCAAAAATTACCCTGCCTACAAAAAGTGTAGGGATAAAGAGGGAAAATAATTGGCCCAACCTGAGACCTACCTTACAATAGAGAGCCAGCCCCTGACATTATTAATGATGCTCTGCTATGCCTGCAGACAGGAGCCTAAGATGACTATCCTCTCGGAGGCTCCACCCAACAACGGATTGAAACAGACAGATGCTGAAACTTGAAGCCAAGTATTGGGCTGAGCTCCAGGGGTCCTGTAGAAGAGTTGGGGAAAAGATGGAAGGACCTGGAGAGGACAAGTACCTCACCAGAAGAATGACAGAGACAACCAAACCAGGTCCATGGGGGCTTACAGAGACCAAGACATCAACTAAGGAGCATGCATGGTCTAGACCTAGGTCCCCGCACTTATGTGGCTGATAGGCAGCTTGGTCTTCATGTGGGTCACCTGGCAAGTGGAGGGGATGGGCTGTTTCTAACGAGGACGCTATTGCTTGCTTTTGGATCACTTCCCCCTGGCAGGGCTGTTTTGCCTAGCATCAGTGGATGAGGAGTATTCAGTACTGATGTGAACTGATGTGCTGAGGAAAGTTGATTAGGTGGGGAGGAGAAGCTTCCTTTTTCTTGGGGGAAAAGGAAAGGGGGAAAGAAGGAGAGAGGAGGGACCTGGGAGGCGAGGAGGAAGCGTCCACCCTTGGAATATAAAGGAAATAAATTTTTTTTAAAAAATTTAAAAAGGAAAAAATTAGTCCTGGAGAGATCAGGGATATAATGCACACACTAAGCAAAATAAAGGCAAGATACAGAAAGCCTCTAGCCAACATCAAATTAAATGGAGAGAAACTAAAGCAATCCCACTAAAATCAGAGACAGACAATCCCACTCTCTTCATATATCTATTCAACATAATACTTAAAGTCCTCCCTAGAGCAATACAATAAATTAGATGAAGGGGATACAAATTGGAAAGGAAGAAGTCACCGTATTGCTATTCACAGATGATATAATCATATACATAAATGATCCCAAAAATTCTACCAGAGAACTCCTTCAGCTGATAAACACCTTCAGCAAAGTGGCTGGATACACAATCAGTAGCCCTTCTGTATACACACAATAAATGGATTGAGAAAGAAATTAGGGAAACAACACCCTTCACAATAGCCAAAAATAATATAAAATATCTTGGTGTAACTTAACCAAACAAGTGAAAGACCTGTATGACAGGAACTTCCAGTCTCTACAGAAAGAAATTGAAAAAGATAATAATTAGAACATAGAAAGATCTCCTATTCTCATGGCTTGGCAGGATTAACATAGTAAAATGGCCATCTTACCAAAAGCAATCTACAGATCAAATGCTATTCCCATTAAAATATCAATGCACTCAAGACTTCAACATTCCCTATCACTCTGTCCCTCGAGACTCACTTCCATGCACATTTCCACACACATGCCTGCATATGCCCTTTCGCACCGCCTACTTTCCTCCAACACATACAGGTAGTCCACCAATGCACACGGTGAGGCCATGGGACCTCTCTCTTCTTCTTCCTGAAGAACCCTCCAAATGCCAGAGAGAGACAGTTCCCATCTGAACTGCAGAATCCAGAAACAAACAGGGAAGGTTTCAGAAAGCCAATGGCCAGGGGTGGTGAAAGAACACATCCAACATAAATCAGGACATCATGATTTCACCAGCAATCCCCAGAATTGATGGATACTCCAATTCATGAGAAGCACAGGAAAATTACTTTAAAGCTATGCTTACCCAATTATTTGAGACTCATAAAGAGGAAACAAACAATTCTCTCAGAGCAATAGCCATGCAAATTCAGACAGTTAAAGAAGATATGAACAAATCTATCAAATATTTGGCCAGTCAATTGGAGGCAAAGAAAAAGGAAATTGACAAAATTATTAAAGAAACACAGGCGAATATAGCCAAACAAATACAGGCACAAGTAGAGATACAATTAGTAGCATATAGAGAGAAAATTAACAACAACAACAAAAAATAGAGACCATCATAGAGAGACAGGAATCCACGTCCAAACAGATGAAGGAAATGGTGCAAGGCATGAAAACAGAATTAAAATCAATAAAGAAAACACAAACTGAGAAAACCCTGGAGCTGGAGAACTTGGAGAAAAGATCAGGTACCACAAAGGTAAGCATCACCAGCAGAATACAAGATATAGAAGAGAGACTCTCTGGAGCTGAAGATACACTCACAGAAATTGATACTTCTCTCAAAGTAAAAGTAAAATCAGAAAAGTCCCAAACACAAAATATCCAAGAAATCAAGGATGCCATGAAAAGACGAAATCTAAGAATAATAGTAATAGAGGGAAAAGAAGATTTAAGGCTCCAAGGTCCAGAAAATATTTTCAAGAAAATCATACAAGAAAATTTTCCCAACTTAAAGAAAGAGATGTCCATAAATTTACAAGAGGCCTACAGAACACCAAATAGACTAGACCAGAAAAGAAAAACATCGGGGTTTCAACAAGATGGCGGTGCTGGGAGAACACTGTCTGAGGAGCAGGACAACATTTTCTGTACAGCAACCAAGAGACTGAACTCTGGGCCCTAAAACAACAGTGATCGTGTTTCCCAGGTGAGAGGAAACCCCCACAGTGTGGGAATCAGTCAGGTCCATGCTCAGGTCACCCAGCCAGAACCTGGAAGAGATCCAGGTGCACAAGCACTAGGTCGCCAGACCAGAGCCACAAGCCAGCATGGCCTGATCACCTTCCCAGGCTGAACGGTGGGCACAAAAACACCAGAGACTGGGAGTCCCAGTCGGAAGAAAAACCCACAGGGAAGGAAGGAAATGGGAATGGCCTTGGGTCACCCAGTCTTTCCTGGAAAGGGTCTCACAGAATGGCAGGTGCGAGCCACCATCACTGAACTGGGCTCCAGCTGCAAGCACAGAGACTTGCGCAAACCCAGCTCTCCATCACCGACAGAGCTGTGTGCCACAGGGCAACAGAGACTGGGAGTCCCTTTCAGGAGAAAACCCCACAGGGAAGGAAGGAAACAGGGACCGAATTAGGTAATTCAGTATATCCCTGGAAAAGGTCCCACAGACCAGAGGGCATGCACGCCACGAGCCCAGAGACCTGCTGTGCACCAACTATTCCTCACAAACAGAACTGTGCACCCCAGGGCACCAAAGACTTGGAGTCCCTGTCTGGAGAAATCACCCACAGGGAAGGAAGCAAACGGGAACAGACTTAGGCCACCCAGTATATCCCTGGAAAAGGTCCTGCAGAGTGGCCCAACCCAGGGACCTGCTGTGCACCAGCTAGCCTGCTGCTACCAGGACAGCAGTACTCACCTACCCCAGAAGACCACTAGGGTACTGGGGCACAGAGCCCTAACCTCAGACCTACAGAAGCCTGGGATTCCCCAGATCAACCCCCAGATACTGCTCCAAGGGGCAACCAGTTATCCCTAACAAAACTGACCAAACCACGGGACACCTAGGTTGGAACAGCAGCTCACTAAATTTAAGGCAAGAAACCCAGAAGCAAGATAGCTGTTCTCCAGGACTTCTCCAGGTGAGAGGAGAGCGCTTTTGACTAACAAGGACCACAATTACTATTAAGGTCTGTATGCCTGAGGTGAGCTGTGGCAACTCCTGAAAAACACCGACCATACAGTGACCATACCCAAAAAATTGAGGAGGCTTCCTTCAGGAAAAATCATCTTCCTACCAAGGGGATTCTCTTCACCACAGGATTTCAGGAACTACCAGAAACTAACACCCAACACGTAAGACAACTCAATGGGTAGAGGCCAGCATAAAAGCTCAACCAACACAAGACAGAGCAAAATGGCATCTACAGAACCCAGTTATCTAGGAGCAAGTAGCTCTGAACACCCTAGCATAATTGAAATTCAAGAAGATGACCTAACATCTATGCTCATGAAGAGGATAACAGAGGAAACAAATTAAATGCGTAAAGTCATAAAGGAAGATAATGTCAAACAGATTATGGCCAGCCATAAAAAAATAGAGGAAGATAAAAACAAACAGAGTATGGCCATCCATAAAGAAATACAAGAAGATAAAGAAAAACAGATTGTGGCCATCCGTAAAGAAATACAGGAAGTTGCAGCCAAACAGTTTATGGCCGTTAGAGAAGAAATACTTAAATCACTGAAAGATATAAAAGAAACAAAGAATTGTTCAAACAAACAGCTGAAGGAATTGAAGGAAAGACAGGAAAATACAGTGAAGGAAATCAAAATAAAAGCTCAAAATCTGAAGAAAGAATTGGAAAAATTAAAGAAAACACAAATAGAGGAAACTGTGGAGAGAAAGAACTTAGGGAAGAAAACAGGAACTACAGAGGTAAGCACAACCAATAGACTACAAAAGATGGAAGAAAAAATCTCAGGTGTGGAAGATACAATGGAAGAAATTGATGTATCTGTCAAAGAAAATGTTAAATCTAAAAAATTCCTGACACAGACCATCCAAGAAATTAAAGACAACATAAAAAGACAAAAACCTAAGAATAATAGGAATAGAGGAAAAAGAAGATTCCCTCCTCCAAGGCCCAGAATATATTTTCAACAAAATCATTGAAGAAAATGTCCCCAACTTAAAGGAGAAGCCAATAAGAAGCCAACAAGAGGCCTACAGAACACCCAATAAATTAGGCCAGAAAAGAGAATCCTCCCACCACATAATAATCAAAACAGTAAGTATACAGAACAAAGAAAAAATACTGAAAGCAAGGGAAAAGGCCAAGTAAAATATCATGGCAAACCCATCAGAATCACACCTGACTTCTCAACAGAGAATATGAAAGCCAGAAGGGCCTGGATGGATATCATGCAGGCCCTAAGAGAACACAGATGTCATCCCAGGCTACTATAACCAGCAAAACTCTCAGTCCTCATAGATGGAGAAAACAAGATATTCAGTGAAAAAAACAAATTTCAAAAATACCTACACATAAATCCAGCATTACAGAAGACATTAGAACAAAAAATACAACCCAGGAAAACTAGCTACTTTCAAGAAAACACAGGAAATAATTAACCTCACTACAGTAAAACAAAAAACAACCAAGCACACAAACTTATGACCACAGCCAACATCAAAATCAAAGGATCTAACAGCCACTGCGGTCATTAATCTCTCTAACATCAATGGACTCAATTCTCCAATAAAAAGACACAGACTAACAGAATGAATGCGTAAACAAGACCCAGCAATCTGTTACTTACAAGAAACACACCTAAGTCACAAAGATAGACATTACCTGAGGGTAAATGGCTGGAAGACAGCTTTCTAAGCAAATGGACACAAGAAGCAAGCAGGAGTAGCCATTCTAATATCTGATAAAATAGACTTTCAACCAAAATTAATCAAAAGAGATATCGGAAGGAGACTTCATATTCATCAAGGGAAATTTCCACCAGGAATATATCACAATCCTGAACATCTATGCTCCAAATACGAGGGCACCCACATATGTAAAAGAAACATTGTTAAAACTGAAACCACACATAGATCCCCACACTTTAATAGTGGGAAACTTCAACACCCCACTCTCAACAAAGGACAGGTCAACAAAACAGAAATTAAACAAAGTCATAATGTCTCTGACAGAGGTCATGAATCAGATGGACCTAACAGACATTTACAGAACCTTAAATCCGAACACAAAAGAATTCACCTTCTTCTCAGCACCTCATGGAACCTTCTCCAAAATAGACCATATGGTTGTTCACAAAGGGAGCCTCAACAGATACAAAAAGATTGAAATAATCCCTTGTGTCCTATCTGATCACCATGGAACAAAGCTGGACCTCAACAACAACAGAAATAGCAAAAAGCCTACACACACATGGAAACTGAATAACTTGCTACTAAATGACAGCTGGGTCAGAGAAGAAATAAAGAAAGAAATTAAATTCTTCCTAGAATTCAATGAAAATGAAGGCACAACATACCCAAACTTGTGGGACACAATGAAAGCAGCGCTAAGAGGAAAATTCATAGCACTAAGTGCCTTCAAGAAGAAATTTGAGACATTTCATTCCGGCAACTTAATGACTCACCTAAAAGCCCTAGAAAAAACAAAGAAGCAGATACACCAAAGAGGAGTAGACAGCTGGAAACAATCACATTAAATAGGTTAGAAGAAAAACTGGGGGAAACCCTTGAACTCATTGGCACAGGAGAAAACTCCCTGAACAGAATACCAACAGCACAGGCTCTAAGAGTAACAATCAATAAATAGGACCTCATGAAGCTGAAAAGCTTCTGTAAATCTAAGGACACCGTCATCAAAACAAAACGACTGCCTACTGATTAGGAAAGAATCTTCACCAACCCTCTATCTGATAGAGGACGAACTAAAGAAGCTGAAAAGCAGCAAACCAAGTAATCCACTTAAAAAATGGGGAACAGAGCTAAACAGAGAACTCTCTGTAGAGGAATATTGAATGGCAGAGAAACACTCAAAGATATGCTCAACCTCATTAGCCATTAGGGAAATGCAAATCAAAACGACCCTGAGATTTCACCTTACACCCATCAGAATGGCCAAGATGAAAAACTCAAGTGACAACACATGCTGGAGAGGTTGTGGAGAAAGGGGAACCCTCCTCCACTGCTGTGGGAATGTAAACTTGTACAACCACTCTGGAAAGCAATCTGGCACTTTCTCAGACAACTAGAAATAGTGCTTCCTCAAGACCCAGCCATACCACTCCTAGGTATATATCCAAAAGAGGCTCAAGTACACAATAAGGACATTTGCTCAACCATGTTTGTAGCAGCTTTATTTGTAATAGCCAGAAGCTGGAAACAGCCCAGATGCCTCTCAACTGAAGAATGGATGCAGAAATTGTGGTACATTTACACAATGGAATATTACTCAGCAATGAAAAACAAGGAAATCATGAAATTTACAGGTAAATGGTGGGATCTAGAAAGGATCATCCTGAGTGAGCTATCCCAGAAGCAGAAAGACACACATGGTACATACTCACTCATATAAATATATAATATAGGATAAACCTACTAAAATCTGTATACCTAAAGAAACTAATCAAGAGGGAGTTGGCTAAAACGTTCAATCCCCATCCCAAAAGGCAAAGAGGATGGACACCAGAAGAAGAAGAAAACAGGAAACAAGTTAGGAGCCTCCCACAGAGGGCCTCTGAAAGGCTCTGTCCTGCAGACTATCAAAGCAGATGTTGAGACTTATGGCCACATTTTGGGCAGAATGCTGGGAATCTTATGAAAGAAGTGGGAAATAATAGTAATATCTGGAAAGGACAGGAGGTCCACAAGGAGAGCAACAGAACCAAAAAATTTGAGCACAGGGCTCTTTCCTGAGACTCATACTCCAACCAAGTACCATGCATGGAGATAACCTAGAACCCCTGCACAGATGTAGCCCATGGCAGTTCAGTGTCCGAGTGGGTTCCATAGTAATAGGAACAGAGACTGTCTCTGACATGAACTGATTGGCCTGCTCTTTGACCACCTCCCCCTTAGGGGGGAGCAGCCTTACCAGACCACAGAAGAAGACAATGCATCCACTCCTGATGAGATCTGATAGACTAAGATCAGAAGGAAGGAGAAGGGAACCTTCCCTATCACTAGACTTGGGGAGGGGCATGCTTGAAGAAGGGGGAGGGAAGGTAGGATTAGGAGGGGAGGAGAGAGGGGTTTATAGGGGGATACAAAGTAAATAAAGTGTAATTAATAAAAGTTTAAAAAAAGAATATAATTGCATACACCAAGCCAGGAAAACTGTTCAAACTGCATGTGAAGAAAATAGACACCTGCAGATACAAAAGTTATCTGTAAGGATATTTCCAAAAGTTTCTTTGGCCCCATGCTAAAAGTCAGGGAAAGACAGTCCTACAAAACAATAATCATTTGCCACGAATGGTGTCATTTATTCAACCCTGTTGCATAAATGGGTTAGTCTTTGACCATTTCGTCCCTACACTTTGTAACTGTAATATGCCCACCTCAAACAACACAAAACAAAGTGTGGATAGCTTTGTGCCCATGCATTTGATGTGTATTAATTCATTTGTTATAGCCATCTGTTACAATCTCCTGGAATTGTCAATACTTTCCTTCATTCTGGGAAGCTACCATGTACAGTTTTTCCATGCCTATAATGAAGCTTCTCTTAAACACTTTATCACCCACTGGGAAAAAATGTCACAGAAAATTTCCTCATACCCACTAGGAGTCTGGGATCAGAGGCTCCGCACACACAACAGTGACAGTATGCAAAGATGCTTACCCAAAGAAAGAAAAAACAGGGCCCATAATTCCTGGTTCTGCTGCTCTCCTTGAGGAGCTCCCATTCCTTCCAGGTCTTTCATCTCCCCCTTCTGATACATTGCTGGGTAGAGTCTCTCAGAGGCTCTCTGTGGTAGGCTCCCGTCCTGTTTTCTTTTGTTCAGTCTTCCAATGTCCATCCCATTTGCCTTTTTGAGTAAGGATTGATCATCTTACCCTTGGTCCTCCTTCTTGCTTAGCTTCTTTAGTAGTACAGATTTTACTATGATTATCCTATATTATATGTCTAATACCCACCCATAAGTGAGTATATACCATGTGAGTCCCTCTGCCTCTGGGATACCTCACTCAGGATGATCTTTTCTAGATCCCACTATTTGCCTACAAATTTCATAATTTCCTCATTTTTAATTGCTGAGTAGTATTCCATTGTGTAAATGTACCACAATTTCTGTATCCATTCCTCAACAGAGGGACATCTGGGTTGTTTCCAGCTTCTGGCTATTATGAATAAAGCGGCTACTAACATGAATGAGAAAATGTCCTTGCTGTGTGCTTGAGCATATTTTCAATATATGCCTAGGAGTGGTATAGCTGGACCTTGAGGAAGCACTATCTTAGCCATTTGGGTTACTTAATTTGTTGCTGTTTAACTTCTTAAGTTCTTTATAAATGCGGAATATTAGCTCTCTGTCAGATATAGGGTTGGTGAAGATCCTTTCCCAATCTGGAGGCTGTTGTTTTGTTCTGATGACAGTGTCTGATGACAAAGCTAAACAGAAAATTCTCTATAGAGGAACATCAAATGGCAGAGAAACACTTAAAGAGATGTTCAACCTCATTAGCCATTAGGGAAATGCAAATCCAAAATGACCCTGAGATTTCACCTTACACCTATCAGAATGGCTAAGATCAATAACTCAAGTAACAACACATGCTGGAGAGGATGTGGAGAAAAAGGAATCCTCCTCTATTGCTGTTTGGAATGTAAACTTGTACAACCACTCTGGAAATCAATCTGGTGCTTCCTCAGAGAACTAGGAATAGCGCTTCCTCAAGATCCAGCCATACCACTCCTAGGCATATCCCCAAAAGAGTCTCAAGTGTACAATAAGGATATTTGCTCAACCATGTTTGTAGCAGCTTTATTCATAATAGCCAGAAGCTGGAAACAACCCAGATGTCCCTCTGTTGAGGAATGGATACAGAAATTGTGGTACATTTACACAATGGAATACTACTCAGCAATTAAAAATGAGGAAATCATGAAATTTGCAGGCAAATGGTGGGATCTGGAAAAGATCATCCTGAGTGAGGTATCCCGGAAGCAGAGGGACACTCACTTATGGGTGGATATTATACATATAATATAAGATATCATACTAGAATCTGTACATCTAAGGGAGCTAATCAAGAAGGAGGACCCTGGTAAGATACTCAGTCTTCATTCAGAAGGGCAGACGAGATGGACATCAGAAGAAGGAGAGGGCAGGGAGCAGGAAAGGAGCCTATCACGGAGGGCCTGTGGGAGACTTTACCCAGCAGGGTGTCAAAGCATGTGTTGAGATTCATAGCCAAACTTTTTTCAGAGTGCTGGGAATCTTATGAAGGAAGGGGGAGATGGAGAGACCTGGGGAGAACAGGAGCTCCACAAGTTGAGCAACAGAACCAAAAGTTCTGGGCACAGGGGTCTTCTCTGAGACTGATATTCCAAACAAGGACCATGCATGGAGATGGCTTAAAGCCCCTGCACAGAGGTGGCCCATGGCAGCTCAATGTCTAGGAGGGTTCCCTGGTGATGGGAGCAAGGACTGTCTCTGACATAAACTCATGGGCTGGCTCTTTGATCACCTCCACCTGAGGGGGGAGCAGCCTTGCCAGTCCACAGAGGAAGACAGGGAGACCGGTCCTGATGAGACCTGGTGGACTGGGGTCAGATGGAAGGGGAGGAGGACCTACCCTGTAGTTGGACTGAGGGTGGAGCATGGGAGAGGTGGAAAAATGAGGGGGGAATGAGAAGGGGATAGGAGAGGGGGCTACAGCTGGGCTACATGATGAATGGACTATAATTAATAAAAATAAATGAAAAAAATTTTACTTAAAAAAGAAGTAGAAATGTAAAAAAACTTTTAAAAAGAATCATGCATTTGAGGAATGGGGTGGCAAGTGGATAGATAGAAACACTGCATACATGCATGGATCTCTCAAAACACAGAGAAATATTTTTTAAAGATTTTCATAGTGTGGCTCAAAAGCATACAGCCTATAGCCCTTAAAGACTAACTTCTGTATTTAACTTCTGTGCGGCTGAACAACGCTGTCACTGTTTCTCTTAACTATTGGTATATACCCCCTCGCAAAGACAAGTGTTCACTTCAACCAACCCATTGAGTGTATGTATTTATGCTTTCACAAATATTTGTCACAGACTGCTGCTAATGCTGCATATAAGGAGTGCTATATGAACCAACATGAATATGTAATTTCCAATCAATTGTTTTCTTGCATATTTACCAATACTCTAGCTTGTAAGTACTCAAATATTAAATTATTCACAAATAAAGTAAACAGAAAATAGTTTTAAAATGATCCTAAAAGAAGGAAGAAGAGGTTTCTATGGTATAAATGTCAAAGCATGAAAGACTTGAAAATAGCAGCGACACATCAGGTCAGAAGTGACCCAGTTTGCCACCTTCCCTGTGTAATACTGGCAGCCACAACATGCAGCATCAGTCACTCTCTGTGAAACGTTGGCAGCTAGTACATTACTATTACTGTATTAAATATTATTGTGACTTCATTTTACAATTGTTGTCCACTAGAGAGGTCAGTCTTCTACCCACAATTTCCCTTCCAGGTGGATCTACTCCCTTGGAAAAATCTTGGACATTCTCTGCATCATGGCTCTGCATTTCACATCCTCAGTCCAAGCAGTTAGGAAAAGTCAGTTCTGAGGACATCTCAGCCACAGGTGTAATGACGCTACTCACAACCCCATACATTAAGGCTCCTGAAAAGACTCCATGTTTGGATATATATGCTCCCAAATCACTATTAACATTAACTATTAAGCTACTTGTGTAAACGTCACTAGAAGTGCTATCAGTGTTGTGTCTCAGAAGGTCCACAGTTAGAGGTGAAGTTAAGGTTGCTGAAGAACCCCTGACAGTCAGAACTCAAGAATATACTGTGTATATGGCATTCAAGTCAGGGAAAAGCAGCCTCATTTGGAGAGCATCCACCATCCATAGAGAACTCACAGTATGACCCATGCAGACTACTCTGCCAGGGCCTGGGATCTGCACTGAGTGGAAAACCAAGAATCAAGCAAAATCCAGAAATTTCCCAACTTATCCATTAACATCCAATCCATCATTAACCATGAAAAACTATTATCTGACTATTATGTGACAGCCTCTCTAAAAGATGATTAAAACTTAATAGCTTCACGTTGAATACAGAATGGCAGAGAAACACTTGAAGAGATGCTCAACATCCTTAGCCACCAGAGAGATGCAAATCAAAACGATCCTGGGATTTCACCTTACACCCAACAAACTGGCTAAAATCAAAAACTCAAATGACAACACATGCTGGAAAGGTTGTGGAGAAAGGGGAACCTTCCTCCATTGCTGCTGGGAATGTAAACTGGTACAACCGGTTTGGAAATCAATCTGGCACTTTCTCAGACAATTGGGAATAGTGCTTCCTCAAGACCCAGCTATACCACTCCTAGGTATATACCCAAAATTTGCTCAAGTACACAAAAAGGACATTTGCTCAAGCATGTTTGTAGCAGCTTTATTTGTAATAGCCAGAACCTGGAAACAACCCAGATGTCCATCAACGGAGGAATGGATACAGAAATTGTGGTGTTTTTACACAATGGAATATTACGAAGCAATCAAAAATGAGGAAATCATGAAATTTGCAGGAAAATGGTGGGATCTTGAAAAGATCATTCTGAGTGAGGTATCCCAGAAGGAGAAAGACACACATGGTATATACTCACTTATATACACCTATAAGATATGATAAACATAATGAAATCTAGACACCTAAAGAAGATAAACAAGAAAGAAGACCCAGGGTAAGATGATCAATCCTCACTTAGACAAATGGGATGTGCATTGAACGTAGGAGAAAACAAGTAACAGAACAGGAGCCTACTGCAGGGGGCCTCTGAAACACTCTACTTAGCAGTGTTTCTACTGCTAAATCTAAAGCAAATACTAAGACTCATAACCAAACCTTCAGCAGAGTGCAGGGAATCATATGAAAGAAGGGGGAATTAGTATGACGTGGAAAGGATAGGAGCTCCACAAGGACCAAATATATCTGGGCACAGGGGTCTTTTATGAGACTGTTTCTCCAGCCAAGGACCATGTATGGATATAACCTAGAACCTCTGCTTGGATGTAACCCATGGTAGCTCAGTAACCAATTGGTTTTCCCTAGTAGGGGGAACAAGACTATTTCTGACAGGAACTCAATGGCAGGCTCTTTGACCTCCCCACCCCTCAAGGAGGAGCAGTCCTGCTAGGCCACAGAAGAGGACTTTGCAGCCAGTCCTGAAGATACCTGATAAACCAGGGTCAGATGAAAGGGGAGGAGGTCCTCCCCAATCAGTGTACTTGGAAAGGGGCAGGGAGGAGATGAGGGAGGGAGGGTGTGATTGGGAGGGAATGAGGGAGGGGGATACAGCTAGGATACAGTTAATAAAATGTAACTAATAATAAAAATTTTTTGCATTAAAATATTTTTTAATTTTTTATTTTTATTAATTACACTTTATTCACTTTCTATCTCTCCATAAGCCCCTCCCTCCTCCCTTCCTGATCCAACCCTCCCCTCCCTCTACTTCATGCATGCCCCTTCCCAAGTCCACTGATAGGGGAGGTCCTCTTCTCCTTTCTTCTGATCTTAGTCTATAATAATAAAAAAATTTTTAAAAGTAAAAAAAAAAAAAAAAAAAAAAAAAAAAAAAAAAAAAAACCTTAATAGCTGAGCCAGGTAAGGAAGCATAGACCAACACTCAGGAGGCAGTTGCTCAAGGATCTCTGATTTTTGAGACCGGCCTGATGCACATACAGAGTTCCATGCCAGCATAAAGTGAAACTTTATCTCAAAGAGAGGGTGGGAGAAGACCCAAGTTTGATTTTCAACACCTACATAGTGGCTTATAACTCTAATTCCAGGGGATCTGACTCCCTCTTCTGTCTTTTGTGGCAACCAAGCACTGGTGTGGTGTACGTATATACATGCAAGCAGAACACTCATACATATAAAATAAAACAAAGAAATCTAGAAATAATACTAGATAGCTGTATGTGTAAGAATTAAATTAGATGCTTATTAATTCTGAAGCCACCAAAGACCTTCACTGAAGAGCTTACAAATTTAACATGGTGAAGGAAAGCTCAGGGGTTGAGAGCAATTGTTGCTCTTGCTCAAGAACTGGGTTGTTCCCAGCACCCACACGGTGGCTTAGAACCATCTATAAATTCAATAGCAGGGCAGCTTATGCTCTCTTCTGAACTTGATGGGCATCAGGTAGGCATGTAATGTATATAAAATATGCAGGCAACACATTCATAAAGAATAAGGGAAAACTATTTCATATAGACATAGGGGAAGACTTTCTCAGCAGAACTTCAGTTGTTAAGAAAACAAGGCCAACAACTGTCAGTTAAGACTTCATGAAATTAAAAAGGCTCATCCTCCCAGGGCGCGAATCTGCTAGACACCATACTAGCTCCGCAGGATCGCCATCACTGACGGTACGGCCCGCCCAATCCCACAGTGACAGAAAATACGCTATATACTCACCAAAACGAGGCAGAAACGTCATACAACCTGGACACACCAGGCGCTGGGCCTCCCAAGCTTGGAGAGCACAACGAAGAGATCCCAGGACTTCCCAGAAAGCATTGGGACTAGCAAGCCAGTCTCCAGTTACAGCAGGACGTGGTGGCGGAGCAACACTGAACTGGCGGGGCACCACAGCCCTCCAGTTTAAGACTAACCAGGGTCAAACCAGAGAACAGAGAGCCTGGTTACCCCTTCCCTGCTGAAGTGACCACCCTGAAATCTCCAGCTGCAGCAAGACCTCAGAACCTGGCAGTGACAGCAGCACAGAACTGGCGGAGCACATCAAAGAAGCAGGGCCAAACCAGAGAGCAGAGAGCCCCGGATACCAAGATCTCTGCCAAGTGACCTGCCTGTAAGTGAGTGCACCCTTGAGAATCTGCAGATCCCCAGTCCTGGGTCCTTCTAAAACAGAAGCCAGGCATCGAACCCCCCTCCCACCCACATACCCACTTTGGGAAACAGAGGGGCACTAGGGACATTGAAGTTCCTGCCCTGTAGGCCTGATTGAGGAGTTAAGACAGTTAATGCCAGAAATTGCGCTGCGATCATCATTAGTGCCGGCGACATATACAGTGCAGAGCCCCTCCCACACACTCAAGGGTTCAACATTAGCCATCACTCTGTCCCTCGAGAAACTCATCCACGCACATTTACACACACAGACACACACGCGCGCGCACGCGCACACACACGCTTGCATTTGCCCCGTTTGCGCCTGCGTACTTTCCTCCCACAGGTACAGCTAGTCCTCAGCACACGCTGAGAGTGCTCAGCTTCCTGAAGAACTCTCCAGATACCAGAGAGAGACAGCACCAGTCTGATCTGCAGAATCCAAAAACAAACAGGGAAGGTTTCAGATAAGCCAATGGCCAGGGGTAGGCGAAAGAACACTTCCAACATAAATCAGGACATCATGACTTCACCAGCAAAATCGATGGATACTCCAATTCAGCAGAAGCACAGGAAAATTATTTTAAAGCCATGCTTGCCCAATTATTTGAGGCTCATAAGGAGGAAATGAACAAGTCTTTCAAAGAGATGGCCAGTCAATTGGAGGCAAAGAAAGAAGAAATAGACAATATCCTTAAAGAAACACAGGCAAACATAGCCAAACAAATAGATACACAAGTAGAGGAAAAATTAGTGGCATATAAGAAGGAAATGAAAAAAGAAATGGAGGCCATCGTAGAGAGACAGGAATCCAAATTCAAACACATGAAAGAAATGGTGCAAGGCATGAAAACAGAATTAGAATCAATAAAGAAAACACAAAATGAGAAAACCCTGGAGCTGGAGAACTTGGAGAAAAGATCAGGAACCACAAAAGTAAGCATCACCAACAGAATACAAGAGATGGAAGAGAGAATCTCTGGAGCTGAAGACACACTTGCAGAAATGGATACTTCTCTCAAAGAAAAAGTAAAATCAGAAAAGTTCCAATCACAAAATATCCAAGAAATCAAGGATGCTATGAAAAGACAAAATCTAAGAATAATAGGAATTCACGAAAAAGAAGACTCCAGACTCCAAGGTCCAGAAAATATTTTCAAGAAAATCATAGAAGAAAATTTTCCCAAATTAAAGAAAGAGATGTCCATAAATATACAAGAGGCCTACAGAACTCCAAATAGACTAGACCAGAAAAGAAACACATCACGTCACATCATAGTCAAAACACTAAATCTACAGAACAAAGAAAAGATATTAAAAGCAGCAAGGGAAAAAGGCCAAGTAACATATGAAGGTAGACCTATCAGAATCACACCAGACTTCTCATCAGAAACTGAAAGCCAGAAGGGCCTGGGCAAGTATCATGGAGACTCTAAGAGATCACAAATGTCAACCCAGACTACTATACCCTGCAAAGCTTTCAATCAACATAGATGGAGAAAACAAAATATTCCATGACAAAACTAAATTTACACAATATCTACACAGCAAACCATCCCTGCAGAAGATACTAGAAGAAAATCTCCAATCCAATGAAAACAAATTCACCCAAGAAAACAGGGCATACAGATAATGTCCCAACAAAAATGAAAAGAAAACAAGCAATGAAACAGGGTTAGATCATCGACTCCATTACAAAAGGAATTAACATGCATTGGTCACTATTATCTATCAATATCAATGGACTCAACTCACCAATAAAAAGACACAGGCTAACAGAATGGTTAAGGAAACAGGATCCAACATTCTGTTGCATCCAAGAAACACACCTATGCAACAAAGACAAACACTACCTCAGAGTAAAGGGCTGGAAAACTGTTTTTCAAGCAAATGGATCCAGAAAACAAGCTGGAGTAGCCATCCTAATATCTAACAAAATAGACTTTCAACCCAAGTTAATCAAAAAAGATAAGGAGGGCCCTCCACTATATTCTCATCAAAGGAAAAATCCACCAAGAGGACATCACAATCTTGAATATCTATGCCCCAAATACAAGAGCACCGACATTCGTAAATGAAACATTATTAAAGCTTAAATCATACATTGATCCTAATACCTTAATAGTGGGAGACTTCAACACTCCACTCTCACCAAGGGACAGATCAACGAGACAGACACCAAATAGGGAAATAAAAGCACTCACAGAATCCCTAAATCAAATGGACCTAATAGACGTCTACAGATCATTTCACCTAAACTCAAAAGAGTACACCTTCTTTTCAGCACCACATGGAACCTTTTCCAAAATAGACCATATAGTGGGTCACAAAGCAAGCCTCAACAGATACAAAAGGATTGAAATAATCCCTTGTATACTATCTGACCACCATGGACTAAAGCTAGACATCAACAACAACAGAAACAACAAAAAGCCGACACGCACATGGAAACTGAACAACTTACTACTCAATGACAGCTGGGTTAAGGAAGAAATAAAGAAAGAAATTAAAGACTTCCTAGAATTCAATGAAAAGGAAGGCACAACATACCCAAATTTATGGGACACATTGAAAGCAGTGCTCAGAGGAAAATTTATACCACTAAGTGCCTGCAGGAAGAAATTCGTAACATCACATACAAACAACTTAATGGCCCAACTGAAAACCCTAGAAAAAAAAGAAGCAGATACACCCAAGAGGAGCAGACGGCTAGAAATAATCAAACTAAGGGCTGAAATCAATCAACTAGAAACAAATAAAACTATCCAAAGAATCAATGAAACAAAAAGCTGGTTCTTTGAGAAAATCAACAAGATAGACAAACCCTTAGCCAAACTAACTAAAAAGCAGAGAGAAACTATCCAGATCAGCAAAATCAGAAATGAAAATGGGGACATAATCACAGACATTGAGGAAATCCAAACAATTATTAGGTCATACTACAAAAGCCTATATGCCACAAAATTTGAGAATCTAAATGAAATGGATAATTTTCTTGAAAGATTCCATCTACCAAAACTAAGTCAAGATCAGGTAGAAAGACTGAATAGCCCTATATCTCCCAAGGAAATCGAAGCAGTCATTAACAGTCTCCCCTCCAAAAAAAGCCCTGGACCAGATGGCTTCAGCGCAGAATTCTACAAGACCTTCAAAGAAGTGCTAACTCCAATTCTCCTCAAGCTATTCCACAAAATAGAAACAGAAGGAACACTACCAAACTCATTCTATGAAGCCACAGTCACCTTAATACCTAAACCACACAAAGACCCAACAAAAAAAGAGAACTTCAGGCCTATCTCTCTTATGAACATTGACGCAAAAATACTCAATAAAATACTTGCAAACCGAATCCAAGAACACATCAAAGATATCATCTACCATGACCAAGTAGGCTTCATCCCAGGCATGCAAGGGTGGTTCAACATACAGAAATCCATCAATGTAATCCACTACATAAACAAACTGAAGGAGAAAAACCACATGATCATCTCCTTAGATGCCGAAAAAGCATTTGACAAAGTCCAACACCCATTCATGTTTAAAGTCTTGGAGAGATCAGGGATACAAGGCACATACCTAAACATAGTAAAGGCAATATATAGCAAGCCTATAGCTAACATCAAACTCAATGGAGAGAAACTTAAATCAATCGCACTGAAATCAGGGACAAGACAAGGCTGCCCATTGTCTCCATATCTCTTCAACATAGTACTTGAAGTCCTAGCCAGAGCAATAAGACAACTAAAGGAGATCAAGGGGATACAAATCGGAAAAGAAGAGGTCAAAGTGTCACTATTTGCAGATGATATGATAGTATATATGAGCGACCCCAAAAATTCAACCAGAGAACTCCTTCAGCTGATAAACACCTTCAGCAAAGTGGCAGGATACAAAATCAACTCAAAAAAATCAGAAGCCCTCCTATATACCAAAGACAAAAAGGCTGAGAAAGAAATTAGGGAAACAACACCCTTCACAATAGCCACTAATAACATAAAGTACCTTGGTGTGACTCTAACCAAGCAAGTGAAAGACCTGTTTGAGAAAAACTTCAAGTCTCTGAAGAAAGAAATTGAAGAAGATATCAGAAGATGGAAAAGTCTCCCATGCTCATGGATTGGTAGGATTAACATTGTGAAAATGGCCATACTGCCAAAAGCAATCTACAGATTCAATGCAATTCCCATCAAAATACCAACACAATTCTTTACAGACCTTGAAAAAAAGATTCTCAGCTTCATATGGAGAAACAGAAAACCCAGAATCTCCAAAACGATCCTGTACAACAACAGATCATCTGGAGGTATCTCCATTCCTGATCTCAAGCTGTACTACAGGGCAACAGTAATAAAAACTGCATGGTATTGGCATAGAAACAGAAAGAAGGATCAATGGAACCGCATAGAAGACCCAGAAATAAATCCACACACCTATGAATACTCGATATTTGACAAAGAAGCCAAATCCATTCAATGGAAAAAAGACAACATCTTCAACAAATGGTGCTGGACCAACTGGATGTCTACATGCAGAAAAATGAAAATAGATCCATATTTATCACCCTGCACAAAACTAAAGTCAAAGTGGATCAAGGACCTCAACATAAAACCAGATACTCTAAATCAATTGGAAAAAAAAGTGGGGAACAGCCTAGAACTCATTGGCACAGGAGACAACTTCCTGAACAGAACACCAACAGCACAGGCTCTAAGAGCAACAATCAATAAATGGGACCTCATGAAACTGAAAAGTTTCTGTAAAGCAAAGGATACTGT
This sequence comes from Meriones unguiculatus, assembly GCF_030254825.1. Classification (NCBI taxonomy): domain Eukaryota; kingdom Metazoa; phylum Chordata; class Mammalia; order Rodentia; family Muridae; genus Meriones; species Meriones unguiculatus. The sequence continues at coordinate 36,890,814 of NC_083361.1, read as the reverse complement.
TATCAAAACAAAACGACTGCCTACAGATTGGGAAAGAATCTTCACTAACCCTTTATCTGACAGAGGACTAATATCCAGTATATACAAAGAACTAAAGAAGCTGAAAAGCAGCAATCCAAGTAATCCAATTAAAAAATGGGGAACAGAGCTAAACAGAGAATTCTCGACAGAGGAATATCGAATGGCAGAAAAACACTTAAAGAAATGCTCATCCTCATTAGCCATCAGGAAAATGCAAATCAAAACGACCCTGAGATATCACCTTACACCCATCAGAATGGCCAAGATGAAAAACTCAAGCAATAACACATGCTGGAGAGGTTGTGGAGAAAGGGGAACCCTCCTCCACTGCTGGTGGGAATGTAAACTGGTACAACCACTCTGGAAAGCTATCTGGCGCTTTCTAAGACAAATAGGAATAGTGCTTCCTCCAGACCCAGCTATACCACTGCTAGGTATATACCCAAAGTTTGTTCAAGTACACAAAAAGGACACTTGCTCAACCATGTTTATAGCAGCTCTATTTGTAATAGCCAGAACCTGGAAACAACCCAGATGTCCATCAACGGAGGAATGGGTACAGAAATTGTGGTATTTTTATACAATGGAATACTACTCAGCAATCAAAAAGGAAGAAATCATGAAATTTGCAGGCAAATGGTGGTATCTAGAAAAGATCATTCTGAGTGAAATATCCCAGAAGGAGAAAGACAAACATGGGATATACTCACTTATATAGACCTATAAGATATGATAAACATAATGAAATCTATACACCTAAAAAAGATAATCAATTGAGCAGACATGGGGTAAGATGATCAATCCTCGTTTAGAAAGACAGATGGGATGTGCATTGAACGTATGACAGGAGTCTACTGAGCGCATCTGAAAGACTCTAACTAGCAGTGTTTTCAAAGCAAAGACTCATGACCAAACCTTTGGCAGAGTACAGGGAATCATAAGAAAGAAGGGGAGTTAGTCTGATGGGGAAAGGATAGGAGCTCCACAAGGACCAAATATATCTGGGCACAGGGTCTTTTCTGAAACTGACATTCAACCAAGGACCATGTATGGATATAACCTAGAACCTCCACTCAGATGTAGCCTGTGGTAGCTCAGTAACCAATTGGTTTCCCAAAGTGAGGGGAACAAGGACTATTTCTAACAGGAACTCAATGACTGGCTCTTTGGTCTCCCCACCCCCGAAGGGAGGAGCAGTCCTGTTAGGCCACAGAGGAGGGCTTTGCAGCCAGTCCTGAAGATACCTGATAAAACAGGATCAGATGAATGGGGAGGAGGTCCCCCCTATCAGTGGACTTGGAAAGGGGCACGGTGGAGATGAGGGAGGGAGGGAGGGAGGGACTGGGAGGGAATGAGGGATCGGGACACGGCTGGGATACAGAGTTAATAAAATGTAACTGATAAAAAAAATTAAAAAAAGAAATTAAAAAGGCTCCTGCATACCAAAATAAGAACAAAAAAGTAACTGAGTCAATAAGCACTCCACAGAATGGAATGAAGTCTTTGCACACTGTACATCTAACAGAGGGTATATGATATAAAGACCTCAGAAGACTAAACAACAACAAATAAAAAAAAATTAAGCGATCCGGTCAGTAAGTGGGCTAATGAATCAACACTTCTCAAAAAAGGTAATGCAAATCATTTTGTTTCCACCATAGCCCAGTCAGAATGACAGCTAAGAAAACTAGGAACAGCCGATTAGGGAACATGCTTTAGGTCAGATTTCACACTGGAATGTGTGAGCATCAAGTACCAGCAGCCTTGGTCTGCAAGTGAGTTTGTATCTGAGGTTCTTGGGTGGGTTTCAGTGAGTGAGACAGGGGAGAATGGAGCATGACAGGACAGAGCTAGCTCCCTAAGGAAGCTTTATTCCCACACCCCTCACCCGATGCTGAATCAAGAGCATTTGCGGTGCACTATATCGGAACCTTGTTCCTCGTATTGCTCACGCAGGATCCAGCGGGACTGGAAAACACACAGCGAAGCCAGAATGGACCCCCCAATCCACACCGAGAGGTTCCTATTGGGCTGGGCTTCCACGGCCACATGCGCCTCCGGGCTAAGACATCGCTGCAGCTCAGCCTTGAAGCGACTTTCGAATCCAGTGAACAGAGAGGAGCCTCCGCACAGCAGCACATTTTGCTCCATGTCTGCCCGCAGCTCCTGGGGCACAGCGCAGAGGCTCTGTTCCACCATGCTGGGGAGGCCCAAGGATGGAGCTCCCAAGGTCTCTGGGGGATGGAATAGTAGCTCAGGGCACTGGAAGAGCTCCTTCCCCACTGTGATCATCTTTCCATCCGGCAGCTTCAGGCACCGCCGGAATTTGTCATCCGGGCGCCCTTGCTCCTTACTGAAATCTGAGACCACATAGCAGTAATGGTGCTTGATGCTCTCCATGGTGTCCATGTCTTCCTTCTTGAGTGGGAAGTTAGATCCAAAGATTTTCTCTGCCAAGAAGGTAGTCAAGTAGTGGCCAGCTAGGTCCAGGCGCTGGATGCCATTGGGTAGGTTGTAGCCTTGGAAGACTGGCACTGTGTAGCTGACCCCATGTCCAGTGTCTACCACCAGCCCATTAACGCACCCGTTGGCATAGACTGACAGCACGGACTGGGATGCCACATATATGGCAGGGGAGTGCAGAGACTCAAAAGCTACTTCCACCAGCTTCTCACGGTTGCTGGCAGGGTTGAAGGGTGGGTCGGTGAAAAGCAGAGGATGGTCCTGGGTGGCCACTCGGAGGTCATTCTCCAGGATGTGGCGCCAGAAGAGATCAGCTGCTTCCCAGTCCACCACAATACCATTACGAACTGGCTGCGTCAGGGTTAAGTCTGGGCAAGCATGGGCTGCCTCACCAACAAACGTTTCCACTTTGGATTGCCCCGTGGTGGTTTGTTTCTTGTGGTGGCAGCCTACGAGGCTGGTCACAATGTAGGTGGGTCGAGACTGTCCAGCAAAGCCCATCTTACACGTGCCAGTACCCATGTCGATAACCACGGCACACATCTTTGTTGGTACCCTGCTACCAACCATGTTACAGGGTTCTTGTAGCAGATTCTTGTTTACCAGGGTTGAGCGAGAGTTCAGATCAAGTGACTTGTGAGGCTCCCAGCGCTTGGGACCATTTATATCCATCTTCACAAGTGGTTTCAGTGAGGCTAACTGATAAAGATGACAACTTTCCTCAGGGGTGTAGGAAGAAGAGGCCCAGCCTGGAACAGGATGAACAGAATGTGAGAGAGGTACACCATGAGATCTATGAGATCACACTACCTGCCATGCCTTCACAATGCAAGAGCTGGGTGTGGCCACAAGAGGTGGTACTCCCTCAGGGCTCAAGTTGTCAAGTTGATAAATGTCACAAAGCCAAATATGAAGAGGTAGGTCTGGCCTTTCTCCTCCCCTTCCCCATGACTGATAGCTACCGCTCAGTATAGTTAGCCATGTGCCCACTAATAATAGGAATCAGAAGGTGACAAGCCAAATTGGGTTTCTGGTTTTTTTTTCTTTGCATATGCATGTGAGGACATAGTTGCATTCATATGTGTATGAAGGTTCACTTGTATATGAATGTATGTTTTTTGGGGGGTTGGGTCCATATGTACATGTCTACCAGTATGAGTACAAGTCCAACATCATTCTTTCTTATTGTTCATTCTTTCTTAGTTACTTTTTATTGCCATGACAAGACACCCTGACAAAGGCAAGTAGAAGAGAAAGTATTTAGTTTGGGGACCCAGGGTTCCAGAAGGTTAGTCATATCAGGGAGCATGGCAGTGGACAAGCAAGCATGGTGATGGAACTGTAGTCGGGAGCTTACATCTGACCTATGGGCTCAAGGCAGAGAGAGCTGACTGGGAATGGTGCGGGCTTTTCGAACCTCAAAGCCTGCCCCCTCTGAGGCACACCTTCTCCAGTTAGGCCACACCTCCTAAATCATCTAAGACAGTTTCCCTTACTGGGAACCAAACATTCAAATATAAGAGCCTATGGGGGACCGTTCTCACTTAAACCAGCACAGGGTCTCTAAATCAAACCAGAGCTTGCAGACACAGGCAATCTTGCAATTCAGTTTGTTCTGGGACCCTCTTTCTCTGAATTACAGGCAGGCTGCTATGCCTACATGGTTTGTTGTTGGATCCTATTCAAGATCTCCTTGAGGTTTATAACCATGGAGTCATCTCCTTGGCCCTGGCTTTCTGATTTTTGAAAGAAAGGTGAGGCCAGCCTGGAAGGAAGGGAGAGAGAGATGAGAATAAGTAGGTTTAACTGTTTAGAATACCTGGTCCTTTCTGTTACTACTCTTGCCACAATCTTTCTCTGCATTCTTCATTTTTTATTTACTAATTTTTTTATTTATTACAATTTACTTATTTTATATCCCAGCTGTAGCTCTCTCCCTCATCCCATCGCAGTCCCACTCTTCCTCCCTCTTCTCTTCCCATTCCCCTCCTCCCCTTCCATCTGACCCTAGCCTATCAGGTCTCATCAGGACTGGCTGCATTGTCTTCCTCTGTGGCCTGGTAAGGCTGTTACCCCATCAGGGGGAGATGATCAAAGAGCCAGCCACTGAGTTCATGTCAGAGAGCGCTCCTGTTCTCCTTACTAAGGAACTCACTTGGACACTGAGCTGCCATGGGCTACATCTGTGCAGAGGTTCTAGGATATCTTCACGCATGGTTTTTGGTTGGAGAATCAGTCTCAGCAAGACCCCTGGGCCCAGATTATTTTGGTTGTGTTGATCTCCTTGTAGAGCTCCTGTCCCCTCCAGGCCTTGCTATCTCTCCCTTCTTTCATAAGATTCCCTGAACTCTGCCCAAAGTTTGGCTATGAGTCTCAGCATCTGCTCTTATACCGTGCTGGGTAGAGTCTTTCAGAAGCCCCCTGTGGTAGGCTCCTGTCCTGTTCCCTGTTTTCTCCCTCTTCCAATGTCTATCCCATTTGCCTTTCTGAATGAAGCTTGAGCATCTTCCCCAGGTTCCTCCTTTTTGCTTAGCTTATTTAGGTGTACAGATTTTAAGATCAACAAAAAAATAAGTGGAAGTTCATGAAACTGAAAAGGTTCTGTGAAGCAAAGGACACTGTCATCAGAAAATGATAGCCTACAGACTGGGAAAGGATCTTCACCAACCCTATATCTGACAGAGATCTAATACCTAGACTATATAAAGAATTCAAGATGGAATACTACTCAACAATTAAAACCAAGGAAATCATGAAATTTGCAGGCAAATGGTGGGAACTAGAAAAGATCACTCTGAGTGAGGTATCCCAGAAGCAGAAAGACACACATGGTATATACTTGCTTATAAGGGAATGTAATATAGGGCAAACATACTAAAATCTGTACACCTAAAGAAGCTAAGCAAGAAGGAGGACCCTGCATCTATTTCATTGTCTTTGTGCATTTGTGAAGCTTTACTCATTATGAGAAGTAAAGGAAGATATTACTGAAACCCCAATCCTTGAACCTCATAATTCGGGATGTATAAACTATGGATTTCAGGCACCTGTCCTGTTAGTTGTTTTCTCCTACATCTAATGTTCTCTGAAAGATTCTACCTAGCAGTGTGTCAAAACAGATACTAAGACTCATAACCAAACTTTCAGCAGAGTGCAGGGAATCATATGAAAGAAGGAGGAGTTAATATGACCTGGAAAGGACAGGAGCTCCACAAGGGCCAAATATATCTGGGCACAGGGGTCTTTTATGAGACTGTTTCTCCAACCAAGGACCATGTATCAATATAACCTAGAACCTCTGCTTGGATGTAACCCATGGTAGCTCAGTATCCAAGTCAGTATCCTAATAAGGGGAACAGAGACTATTTCTGACATGAACTCAATAGCAGGCTCTTTGACCTTACGCCTCACCCCTCCCGAGGGAAGAGCAGCCCTGCTAGGCCACAGAGGAGGACTTTGCAGCCAGTCCTGAAGATACCTGATAAACCAGGGTCAGATGAAAGGGGAGGAGGTCCTCCCCTATCAGTGGACTTGGAAAGGGGCAGGAAGGAGATGAGAAGAGAGAGTGTGGGGTTGGGAGGGAATGAGGGAGCGGGATACAGCTGGGCTACAAAGTTAATAAACTGTAACTAATATTTAAAAAAATAAACAAAATTATGGATTTCAGATGATAAGGGCATTTTCTAGAATAACAGAAGCCCAGTAAATACATATATGAATCTCAGGTGATAGATATGGGTCTGTTTGCATTTTTCTACATGTGGACTTCCAGTTAGACCAGCACCATTTGTTGAAGATGCTAGCAGCTTTATTCATAATAGCCAGAATCTGGAAACAACCTAGATGTCCCTCAATGGAGAAATGGATACAGAAGTTGTTTGCAGGCAAATGGATGGAACTAGAAAAGATCATCCTGAGTGATGTAACCCAGAAACAGAAAGACACACATGGTATATACTCACTTATAAGCAGATATTAGGCATATAATATAAGATAAGCATACTAAAATCTACAGACCTAAAGAAGCTAAACACTAGGGAGGATGCTTAAATCTCATTCAGAATGTCAAAGGGGATAGACACCAGAAGCAGTGGAAGAGAGGAAACAGGATAGCAGCCTACTATAGAGGGTCCTCTGAAAGGCTCTGCCCAACAGGGGATCAAAGCAGATGCTGAGACTCACTGCCAATTTTTGGGCAAAGCCCAGCGAGTCTTATGGATGAAGAGGGGGGTAAAGATAGAGGGACGTGGAGGGGACAAGAGCCCCACAAGGAGACCAACAAAGCTAAAGGATCTGAGCCCAGAGGATTCCACAGAGACTGATGCACCATCTGAGAACCATGCATGTAGAGGACCTAGGCCCCAGGCTCAGATGTAGCCAATTGGCAGCTCAGTCTCTATGTGGATCTCTGAGTGAAGGAAGAAGGGCCTGCCTCTATCATGAACTCAGTTGCCTGCTCTTTGCTCACTGGTGCCTGGTGTTGCAGCCTTACAAGGCCTAGGAGGAAAAGGATCCAGGCAGTCCTGATGAGACTTAACAAACAATGGGCAGGTGACAATAGTGGAGAACTCCCACTCTCAGTGGACTAGGGGAAGAGGATAGAGGAAAGAGGGTTGGTGGGACTGGGGAGAGTTAAGGGAGGTGGCTTCAATCAGGATATATAATTGTTAAAAAAAATAAAATTAAAAAAAGAACTCAAGAAGTTAAATGCCAACAAATCAAGTAATCCAATTTAAAAATGAGGTACAGAGTTAAACAGAGCATTCTCAATAGAGTATTATGGAATGGCAGAGAAACACTTTAAAAAATGCTCAACTTCCTTAGTCAACAGAGAAATGCAAATCAAAATGACCCTGAGATTTCATCTTACACCCATCAGAATGGCTGTGACATTACTTAAAAACTCAAGTAACAACACACACTGGAGAGGACATGGAGAAAGAGGAACCTTCCTCCACTGCTTGTGGGAATGCAAACTTGTACAACCACTTTGGAAATCAATTTGGTGCTTTCTCAGGCGATTAGGAATAGTGCTTCCTCAAGATCCAGCTATAGCATTCCTAGGCATATATCCAAAATATGTTCAAGTACACAATAAGGACATTTGCTCAACCATGTTTGTAGCAGCCTTATTTGTAATAGCCAGAAGCTGGAAACAACCAGATGCCCCTCAGTTGAAGAATGGATGCAGAAATTGTGGTACATCTACACAATGTACATTTATACAATGGAATACTACTCAGCGATTAAAAACAAGGAAATCATAAAATTTGCAGGCAAATGGATGGAACTAGAAAAAATCATCCTGAGTGAGGTAACCCAGAAGCAGAAAGATAGACATGGTATATACTCACTTTTTTTTTTTTCAATATAAGGTTTCTCTATATAGCCTTGGCTATCACAGAACTCACTCTGTAGACCAGGCTGGCCTTGAACTCACAGAGATCGACCTGCCTCTGCCTTCCAGAGTACTGGGAGTAAAGGTATGCGGCACCAACAACTAACTCCATTCCTTTCTTTAAAAAAAAATTTGGGTGTTTTGTATATATATATGGGTGTTTTGTGTATATGTATATATGGGTGTTTTGTCTTTATATATGTTTGAGTACCACATGCATGTCTGGTGCACCTGCAGGGCAGAGAGGGCTTTGGATCCATGGAGCTGGAGTTACAGGAAAGTGTTTACCACTATGTGGGTGCTTGGAATCAAACCCACGTCCTTTAGAAAAGTGGCAAGTGCTCTTAACCACCTGGCTGTCTCTCCAGCTCCCAAACCCACCCCATTCCTTTACTGTAGAACAAAGAAATGCCTGTTCAAATGTCAGTTTCCTGACTTCCTCTGGAAGCTTTCTGAATTTCTAGTTTGTAGCTTCATTATGTGGGAATTATATGGAGGAGGATAGTCTGCCTTCTCTGTGTGTACTCTGCTTTCTCCTGATTCCAGTGAGACACTCTTGGGATACATAGGCCGATGCTTCCATCAGCAAACACTAAGAGACACGCAGAGTACATTTGGGAACAAAGACTTCAGTGATGGCTCAAAGGACTAGTGTGGTAGGTGGGTCATAAGGCAGTCGCCTAGCATGTGTGAGGCCTGAGGTTGACCCCAGCACTGTATAACAAACCATTAGTAACAATAAAAACAAAACTGATCAGCAGGAAGCAGCGTGTTGGGCCAGTCTTTAAAACCAAGGCTGCACTGTGCTGGTCTCAGGTGTCCTCTCAAATTCGATGAATGAAAGCACCTCTTTTTCTCTTAGTAGGTGCGATACAGGGTAGGCTAACACCAGCAGAGATGGTTCTAGTCAACTTTTTTAAAAACATATTCATTTTTATTTTGTGTATAGATGTTTTGTCTGCATGTCTGTCTGTGGTCCATCTGCACGCAGTGCTCACAGAAGCAAGAAAAAGGAAATATATTCCCTGGACTGGAGTTAAGGTGTTTACCACCAAATGGTGGGATCTGGAAAGGATCATCCTGAGTGAGTTGTCCCAGAAGCAAAAAGACACACATGGTATATACTCACTCATATAGACATACAACATAGGACAAACCCACTAAAACCTGTGCATCTAAACAAACTAAGCAAGAGAGAGGACCCTAACAAAAATGTCCAATCCCCATCTGAAAAGGCAAAGAGGATGGACATCAGAAGAAGAAGAAAACAGGAAACAACCTAGGAACCTACCACAGAGGGCCTCTGAAAGCCTCTGCCCTTCAGACTATCAAAGCAGATGCTGAGCCTGATGGGCAACTGTTGGGCAGAGTGAATGGAATTTTAGGTAAGAACTGGGAAATAGTAAGAGCTGGAGAGGACAGGATATCCACAAGGAGAGCAACAGAACAAGAAAATTTGAACACAGGGAACTTCCCAGAGACTCATGCTCCAACCAAGGACTATTCTTGGAGATAACCCAGAACCCCTGCACAGATGTAGCCCAGGGCAGTTCAGAGTCCAATTGGGTTACATAGTAATGTGAAGAGGGACTGCCTCTGACATAATCTGATTGGCCTGCTCTTTGATCACCTCCCCCTGGGGGGGAGCAGCCTTACCAGGCCATAGTAGAGGACAATGCAGCCACTTTTGATGTGAACTGATGGACTAAGATCAGAAAGGAGAGGAGAACCTCCCCTATCAGGGGACTTGGAGAGTGTCATACATGCAGAGGGAGGAGGGAGGGTGGGATTGGGAGGGGAGGAGGGAGGGGCTTATAGGGGGATGCAGAATGAATAAAGTGTAATTGAGGAAAAATTTTAAAAAAAGGGAAAAAATAATTTAAGAACCTTAAATGACTTTCAAAAGTGGAGGAAAACATGGAGTTAGTCAATTTACATGGAGCACATCTCGCCCCTGGGGGCAATGGTCTCCTGAACCTACTCAGACCTCGGACACAACCACTGCTAGTTCTAGAACTGATGCAGGATGTTCCAACGAGGGGGTTAAGGCTTCTCATAATATTTCCTATAAGCCCACACCTGTTTGTTTATATACCCCATTTTTATTCATTATTAGCCAGATAGAGCCAAGTAATTGTGGTGATGATACTTGCTTTTTTGCCCAATGCAGGAATGCTAGTGAATTTAGGTATGCCCTGGTTACTCGCATGCCTCGCTGGGTGCCTGTGCCCGTTGATGCCCCTCACGCTATGACTCTCTTCAGACAGAAAAGGGATCTTGGAACTACAGCCGCCATTGTTACTGCCATCTCATTGGCGGCTGTTGGAGCTACCACCGGGGCATTAGCCATGAGTCATACTGGGCAGACTGCTCAGACCCTGAATAATCATTTAGCCAATGTAGCTCATGCCTTAGTTGTACAAAAAGGAATTAATGCTCAACTAAAAGGAGGCTTGATGGTATTCAATCAGAGGATTGACCTCGTGCAGGAGCAAATTGATACCCTATGGCGAATCGCTCAACTTGGCTGTCAATGGAAGTATGCTGGACTTTGTGTCACTAGCATACAACATGAGAATTTTTCCTGTGCTGCAAATCTGTCTAAACAATTGTCTAGCTATATTTTAGGTAATTGGACTGGAGAATTCGATACTACGATGGAGCAGCTGAGAGTGGCCATTATCACAGTAAATTCTACCAGAGTGGACGCAGGACTAGCCACAGGATTATCACCATGGATTGCTGCAGCCATGAATCATCTGAAGGAATGGGCGGGCATGGGAGCGTTAGCAGGCCTTTTGGTGTTGGTCTCCTTAGTTTGCCTGTGGTGTATATGCAAGATTAGAGTCTCACAACAGCGTAATACAGCCATGATCATTCAGGCCTTTACAGCCATTGAAGCAGGACAGTCTCCCCAAGCATGGTTGGCTACCATAAAAAGCTAAAATGTTATGCTCAGGATGTGAAGCTAAGCACTGCACTCAGGGTCAGCCGCTTTGGACCCAGAGAAGAGCAAGTCTGATTGCATGCGGGTTGATGCCCCAGGTCCCGCCTCTGAGAAAAAGGTATCAGACGGGTCTGATGCTCTTTGGGTGGATGACACCTAAATGAACATCAGTACAAAGTCCCAATTTATTTCTAATATCAGAGATCAGACCTCTACTCTTGCCTGATGTGTCTAAAACAAAAAGGGGGAACTGTAGAGAGCTGTGTAATGCCGCGCCTTAAAGAAGGAGCTGGTTTCTGCCTTCCACCTTCCCGATGGTGAGTGCTCTCTGTCATGAACAATTCCACATTTGGCTAAGGCTGAGGATCTGGCTTGCTTCCATGTATGTGGATCTATCTGCATTGCCCATGTGGCACGCTGGGGTTGGCTACCCAGAGGCTATTTAAGCTGTGGGCTGGCTTTCCCCAGGGTCCGATGATTGTTCAAGGTTCCTGAATAAACTGCATTAAAAAAAAAAAAAAAGTAATAAAACTTGTGCTTCTTTTCATTAAAAAAAAAAAAAAGGTGTTTACCACCTACCATGTGGATGCTGGAAAAAGAGCCTGGGTCCTCTGAAAGAATGGCCAGGACTTTAACCACTGAGCCATCTCTCCAGTCCTTGGGCATTATATTTTTCTGAGACTGGGTCTAAGTAGCCTGAAGTGGTCTTGGGTTTGATATATAAACTAGGGTGATCTTGATGATCACCTCTCATTTATGTCACCTTGTGTATATTAGCTTAACTCCAGCAAGGGAGAGATTAACTAGTTAATGTCTAACAAGCTAAATATCATTCCTAAGACAATATTGGGGAAAAGCCATCCTTTGCCCTTGTAGCTTCTAAAGAGACTAAATAAGAGATCTGAGGCCAGGCCTAGTGGATGGTTCAGTGAGTAAGGAGACCTGCTACTTCAATCTCCAAAACCCACATGGTGGAAGGAGAGAACAACTCAGATTTGGCCTCTAATTTCTACCCTTTTTCCATGTGCCTAAACATATACATAAGCATACACTAATAAAGTAAATATATTTTTTCTTATATTTGATATATAAAATATAGTTTACATATTATATTTTTATATAGGAATCCTCATCCTTATTTAAAAAATAAAAAATTCCTGGTTAATTATTTTTACATTTGCTATAAAATTTGTTATAGACTGAAGATTATGACTCAGAGAGATCCATCTGCCTCTGAGTTCCTGAGTGCTGGGATTAAAGCCCTGTGCCACCATCTCCTAGCTAAATTTTTGTTATATTGTGATGCTTTCATTATAAATATACAATTTTTATGAAAGATGTGATATGTGCAAACGTATGTTCTATTTATATGTTTGCCAGATCTCTATGATAAAAGTGCCCTTTTAAATAAACATTACAGGGAATATTTTCCCTCCCAATAGTAACTTTGATAATTTACAGAGTATGTAATAAGGAGGCTTGTATCGGGGCTGGAGAGATGGCACAGAGCTAAAGAACACTCGATTGCTCTTACAAGGCACCCAGGTCTCAGCCACCAGAGGCTCACACCTATCTGTAAATCCAGCTCTGGGGAATTCAGTGCTCTGCTCTCTGAGGCACTCCGAGCATGCAGTGAGTTCACAAACACTCATACATATAAAATAAAAACACTTTAAAGCCTATTTTATTGCCTTATGAAAAACAGATAACTTGGTATTTTACATTCACAGAGTGATTCAATTATTAAGGTACATTATTTTAAATATTAAAAACAATCTCTAAACTGATTTTTGCTATGCAAACTTAACAGTTTAGGATAAGCCTGTTCGCAGAGAGTCTTTTTCATAATTACTAGATCTTAAACTTATTAAAATATACATTGTAAATGAAATAATGGACTAATTTTTTTTAATTGTGGCTTAAACTGGTCCCAGAAACTTTATTTCTGGCAGCAATATCTTCATTTCTTTTTAAAGAATGCTACTAATTTTTGAAATTACAACTAAATCATTTCTCTCTTTCCCTTCCTTCCTCCAAACCTTCCACAGACCCCTTTTAGCTCTCTTTCAAATTCATGATCTCCATTTTCAATAAATATTGTTATGTAAGTATATGTATATGCACCAGCGATCAGTTCCAAGTCACCAATAATGCAACAGTGTCAAGAAAAGAACTAAAATCACTTCCCCTTGGAGTTATTTAAGCAAGAGAGAGTCCAGATTTTATTCCATACTTCATGCTTCCTGTGTCTTCTGTCCTCTGTCTGTTGCATGAGCCTCAATCTGTGCCTGCCTGAAGGCTGTCTTGTGAATCTGTCCCTGTGTGTCTGTCTCTGTGTGTGTCTGGCTGTGTCTATTTGTCCCTGACAGGATACAGGGAACATCTGGACTTGCCTTTAGTTAAATGACTCCAAGCGGAAATGCTATTATTTCATTCATTGGCTCAATATGGATACATTATTAATGCCGCAGTTAACTATTAGTATGTTTAATTCATTCACATATGCAGAATCTATTAGCTGGTGGCATCATTTTTCTTTGTATACTCAGGAAAGCACAACCTTTATGACAATGTGAACAAGTAGCTCTGTGATGTGAAAGGTGCCCACGCACTCAGAACCACGTGCTTTAAAGACAGGTCTCCAGCTCTGGGTTTGTATTTCTGAGCTCTCACCTCATTGCAGAGCTGGGATGCCTTTTAACCTCTCAAGATAAGGACAGCCCAGTTTGACCTCAGAGAAACCTGGTCCTCCTTATAGCTATGAAAAATCTTGCTTAGCTAGGGTGTGAAGTCCCTCAGCCTGTGGAGATGGGCGTGGTGTACACAGAGACATGTAGGGAACAATAAGGGGACCATCTATGAGCAAATGGCAAAACAGTATATATATATATATATATATATAGTATATATATATATAGTATATATGCTAGTTCTATTTTCAGTTTTTAAGAAAAATCTAAACTATTTTTTAAAGTGGGTGCTCTAGCTTTCACTCTGACAAGCAGTGTTTTTTCCTCACATTCATGCCAAAATTTGTCATTTATCCTGATGATGGTCATTCTGAGTGGTGTGAGATGAAATCTTAGAGATTTAGTCTGCATCTCCCCAGTAGCTGCTTGTGTAGGACATTTTGTCAGCGTATCTCGAGAAGCACCCAGTCTAACTGCACAGCCGAATCAGCAGACACGAGTGTAAAGCACATCTCTCACCTACTGCCTTTAATGACCTCTAGGCAACTACATTGGAAATTCTAAAAGAAATGGCTGAATTCCCTATTCTTACCAGATACCAAAGTTACACCAACATGAAATAAATGAATACTTAGCAGCAGCCACAGTAAAGCAAGAATAAATGCACATTCATTCAAAGAAAAGCCAAGAAGCAAAATAATTTATCAGAGAATTCTGTCAAAACTTCACAGAATAACTGATACTGAAACTACTTAAAGTCTTCTTCTTTGATGTAAAACTGAACCAAGGCTTCCAGACTCTCAGTGAAGCCAGCATTAGCTGATTCCATCCCAGATAAAGCCACAAAAATAAGAGTCAAGACTGTTGTCATTTTTATTTTTATTATTACTTTCCCTTACATATGATAAACCTCCCTTAGTGCATACTCTCATCCCTGACTCCCTACAATCCTGAAACATTCTTCCAATTCTTTCTGTCTCTATCTCTCTCTGTCTCTCAGCCTCTGTCTTTCTGTGTCTCTGTCTCTGTCTCTCTGTCTCTCTGTCTCTCTCTCGCTCTCGCTCTCTCTCTTCTCTCTCTCTCTCATTCATTTCTATTCATTTTGTTCTGTCCACAAAGATTAACCATAGCCTTCTGGGCAACTGTGGGTTTGGAGCTATGTTGGAGCCCGATGGACTCAGCAGAGGAGACACAACTAAAGTCAATTATTCTCCTTCTCCTGAAATCTATCCATAGCCACAGTTGAGAGGTTCAGGGTGGGTCCCTGTGAGCCTGTCCCCTTCTCAGACTGACTGTGGCTAGGGCTGGTCCTGAGTGAAGCCAAAGCAGCTAAGGGCAGTTGTTCTGGGTTACTGACTGCAAGAGTTGTATGGAGTCTGGTGAATGACATGTCATGCCCATTTCACCTCTCTCCTTTTTCTTTCCTTTCTGCCTCCTCCTACTATCTTCAGAGCCATAGATGGGTGGTTTGACTGACTTGTTTAAGGGCTGTGCCACATACATTGATATTTTCTGTGTGGGAAACAATCATGAGTCTCTGCATTTGCCACTGATTATTTTTTTTAAGTTTTCTATGTTTTATCTAAAAGCACTTTTTAAATGATTTCTGGAAGTCAAAGTTCCTTGAGCTAGCAAAATGGCAATGCCAGTATCTATTGATAATATCAAGACCTTTCAGGATTTATTCAGCTCTAGGCTGTTAATGGGTTGATTGAATGAAAACAAAAGAAATTTAAAAAAAAGGAAAGGAAAGGACACGACTGCTCCTAATGGAGCAGAAAGTTTATTGTAGACAAAATGGAGAGCGTAGGTAGAGCAGGGACAAGAATAACTGAGAGTCTAGTGGGCATAACCAGGCTGAGGTGGGCCTTGTGAGAGGGGAGAAGAGAAAGGGACAGAGGAGAGAGGGGAACCAAGAGCAGCAGCCAGAAGGTCAAAGGTATAAAAGGGATGGGTAACCAAAATGTCTGGCTTACATAAAGAGCCTCTGGGGAAGGGCAGCCCAGCCCCTGGTGCCGGGGACCAAGAGCCCCAGGCATCTAGTTCTGGTAACTGGAAAATTACTGACACCTGGGTATATAATCAACTTCAACCACCTGGAGGGGACTTCCCGAGAAGTTGCTAACCCACCCCCGCCCTGACTGATTTTATCGATCCCAGGAAGAGCCACGGAATGTGCCACTTATGCAAGAGATAATTTGCCCCCTTTTCCCGCTTGGGAGGGTAGTTGCTTCCTTATTTCAAAAATATAAAAGTATAGCTCCAGCGAGCAATAAACAGACCTCAACAACTCATTGCCTGGTCTCGTTGGTTGTCTCACGCCCGTTTTTCTTTCAGGCTTGGTTCTTCTCGGACCCCATGAAATACTAGGTCCCTCGGGTCAGGGCATGTGGGCTGTGGAGAATTGAGAGTAGAAGGCAGGATGTGCAAGCCATACCCTGTAACAAGTAGGGACTGAGGGGTGCTGGACGAACCAGGAGGCCAGATTCGCTTTGATATGCTAGATACCTCAGCTTTTTGTCTTGGTCTGAAATGTAACACTGACCACTGACTTTCTGAGAAATCTATTTCCTTTTAAAATCCTGAGTTCTTAAAATGTCCTCCCTGGTGTCAATATTGTTAATACTATGTATAGTATAGCATACTATAGTATAAAGTATAGTATAGTAATTCTGGTTATTTAAATGGTAATAGTGGAGGTCTCTGAGGGAAGGATAAAATTGGCTTTTTGGTGTCATTTCATTTGAATAGTGAAGGAAATGAGTATCCAACTTCCCAGTAAAGCTCTCCAGAGTGAGTTACTGTGTCAAAAACTTAGAACATTTCATGTAAGTGTAGAATCTGTAGCTATAGTTTCACTTTTTTACTTTTTTTGAGCATTACAATTTATTCACTTTGTATCCCAGCTGTAGCCCCTCTCTCATCTCTTCCAATCCCACTTTCCCTCCCTCTTTTCCTCCTATGCTCCTCCCCAAGTCCACTAATAAAGGAGGTCCTCCTCCCCTTCCATCTAACCCTAGCCTATCAGGTCTCATCAGGCCTGGCTGCATTGTCTTCCTCTGTTGCCTGGTACAGCTGTACTCTCCCCAGGGGGAGGTAATCAAAGCGTCAGCCACTGAGTTCATGTCAGAGACAGTCCCTGCTCCCCTTACTAGGGAACCCACTTGGATGCTGAGCTGCCATAGCTACATCTGAGTAAGGGGTCGAGGTTATCTCCATACATGGTCCTTGGTTGGAGTATCAGTCTTTGCAAAGACCTCTGGGCCCAGATTTTTGGTTCTGTTGCTCTTAGAGCTACTGTCCCCTCCAGGTCTTTCTATCTCCCCCTACAGGTCTTTCTATCTCTCCTTCTTACATAAGATTCTCTGCACTCTGCCCAAAGTTTGGCTATGAGTCTCAGCATCTGCTTCTATACCCTGCTAGGTAGAGTCTTTCAGAGGCCTTCTGTGGTAGGCTCTTCTGTTCCCTGTTTTCTCCTTCTTCCGATGTCTATCTCATTTGCTTTCTGAGTGAGGATTGAGGAACTTCCCTAGGGTCCTCCTTGTTGTTCAGCATCTTTAGGAGTATGGATTTTAGTATATTATATGGCTAATATCCACTTATGAATGAGTATATACCATGTGTGTTTTTCTTCTTCTAGGTCACCTCACTCAGGATGATCTTTTCTAGATCCCACCATTTGCCTGCAAATTTTATGATTTCCTTGTTTTTAATTGCTGAGTAGTATTCCATTGTGTAAATGTACCACAGTTTCTGTGTCCATTCTTCTGGTGAGGGACATCTGGGTTGTTTCCAGATTCTGGTTATTGTTCTGTTCTGTTCAGGAAGTTGTCTCCTGTGCCAATGAGTTAAGGCTCTTTCCCACTTTTTCTTCTAACAGGTTGAGTGTGTCTGGTTTTATGTTGAGGTCTTTGATCCACTTTGACTTTAGTTTTGTGCAGGGTGATAAACATGGATTTTTTTGCATTTTTCTACATGTAGACATCTGGTTAGACCAGCACCATTGTTGAAGATGCTGTAGGCCTTCTTTGTCAAAAATCAAGTATCCATAGGTATGTGGGTTTTTTCTGGGTCTTCTATTCAAATTCATTGATCCACTATTCTGTTTCTCTGCCAGTACCATGCAGTTTTTATCACTGTTGCTCTGTAGTGAAGCTTGAGATCAGGGATGGAGATACCTCCAGAAGCTCTTTTATTGTACAGGATTGTTTTAGAAATTCTGGGGTTTTTGTTTTACCCTATGAAATTGAGAATTGTTCTTTCAGGTTCTGTAAATGATTGTGTTGGTATTTTGATGAGAATTGCATTGAGTCTGTAGATTGCTTTTGGCAGGATGGCCATTTTCACTATGTTAATCCTACCAATCCGTGAGTATGGGAGATCTTTCCATCTTCTGATATCTTCTTCGTTGATATCAAGTTGCAGTAATACTGCTAATCTATTTTCCTATTAAGACTAGAAGGGCAATGCAGGAAGAGGAAAGAGTCCCACATTCAGGCAACAGAGTCAGAGACAGCCCTGTTCCCACTGTTAGGAGTCCCACAAGAAGACCAACCTACACAACTGTAACATATATGCAGAGGACCTATGAAGGGAGACATGCAGGCTCCCTGGTTGGCAGTTCAGTCTCTGTGACCCCCCCCCCCCCATGAGTCCAGATTAGTTGATTCTGTGGGGTTTTGTGGTGCCCATTACCCCTCTGGCTCCTACAATCCTCCCTCCCCCTCTTCCTTAGGATTCCCAAAGCTAAGCCTAAAGTTTGGCTGTGGGTCTCTGTATCTGTTTCCATCAGTTGCTGGTTAAAGCGCTCTGATCTCCGATGACATTTGGGCTAGGCACCAACCTATATGTATAACAGAATGTCATTAGGAATCATTTCATTGACCTTTTTTTTTTCCGTTTGTATTTGGTTCTATTCTAAGTCTCTAGGCTAGCCAACCTCTCACTCCCAGCCATCCAGAAAGTGTCAGGGGTGGGCTCCCTCTCATGACATGAATCCCAAGCTGGACTGGGCATTGGTTGGCCACTCCTACAATTTCTGTACCACCTTTACTCCAGCACATCTTGGAAGCAGGACAAATAGTAGGTAGAAAGGTTTTGTCTGGCTTGGTGTCCCAATCCCTACACTGGAAGTCTTGTCTGATTACTGGAGATGGCTGGTTGAGGCTCCATCTCCCCCATTGCTAGGGGTACTAGCTAGGGTCACCCTCAGAGCTTCCTGGGAATTTGCAATACTCTAGGTCTCTAGCTCATCCCAGAGATGCTCCCCAACCCCATTCCAGGATACCACTTGTCTCTTCCAATACTCTTTTTTTCCATCCTTCCTACCTGATCCCTTCTGTTCCCATTGACACCCCAATCCAGAACCAACCCCCCTGCACCCACAATGTGTATTCTATTTCCCCTTCACAGTGATATTCATGTGTTTCTCTCTTGAGCCTTCCTTGTTAGTTAGCTTCTCTGGGTCTAAGATTATAGCATGGTTATCTATTACTTTTAAGCTAATTTCCACTTATGAGTACATACCATGTTTGTCTTTCTGGTTCTAGTTTACCCCATTCAGAATGATCTTTTCTAGTTCTAACCATAAGACCTTTATTTTAATTTATCATTTTCTTTGACTGTGCCCTCTACTTTGTCTTAAATCTGGGTGTCCAGTTGGCTACCTGATCTGCCTAGAGTTGTTGCATATATTTGTTTGTTTGTCTTTCTGTCTGTTTGTTTGTTTGTTTGTTTGTTTGTTTTGGTGTTGCAAAACATGGTTTCTCTGTGTAGCCTTGACTATCCTAACCTCACTTTGTAGACCAGGCTGGCCTTGAACTCATAAAGGTCCCCCTTCTTCTGCCTCCCAGAGTGCTGGGATTACAGGCACACACCACCACACTTGGCAAGTTACTGCATTTTTTTTAAGATGAAGATGGGTAGACTTTATTACAGAGCCCAGTGAAGCACTCTCCAGGGATGAGAGAGAGCAATGACAAAAAAGGACCATTGCAAAGCCAAATAATCCTATGGAGGAGGAAAAGACCTTGGCTATGAAGTTTATTGGGTGTTGGTTTTATACTACTTCCAGTGCTCTGAGGAGTATATTTCTGTACAGGTGACTGACTGA
This sequence comes from Meriones unguiculatus, assembly GCF_030254825.1. Classification (NCBI taxonomy): domain Eukaryota; kingdom Metazoa; phylum Chordata; class Mammalia; order Rodentia; family Muridae; genus Meriones; species Meriones unguiculatus. Next base: position 36,871,183 of record NC_083361.1, on the reverse strand, counting down.
TCTGTTTGAATTGTCTTATAAGGGTTAAGGCTCCTGAACCAGTTTCAGATAGGTATCAATTAATAATCTTCAAATTGGTTCAAAATATCATGTCTTTATAGTTTTTTTTATGTTTTCTTCATTATTTAATCACTTTACAACCTGACTATAGACCCTTCCCTTCTCTTCTCCCAATTCCACCCTCACATCCTACTCCCCCATTCTCCTTCTCCATTTCCTCAGAGAAGGTACCAACCCCTCCCAGCATATCAAGTCATATCAGGACTAAGCACATCCTCTCTCACTGAGGTCAGACTAGTCAACCGTGCTCTAGGAAAGGGATCTGAAGGTAGGCAACAGAGTCAGAGACACCCACTGCTCCAGTTGTTAAGGGACCCACAGGAAAGAAAGCTGCAATTCTGCTACATATGTGTTAGGGTACCTAACTAAAGAACATATCAGCCATGTATGTTCTTTAGTTGGTGGTTCAGTCCTTGTGAGCCCCCATGGATCTAGGTTAGGTTCCTCTAATGGGTCTTCTTGTCGTGTCCTCGACCCCACTGGCTCCCTCAATCTTTTCCTCTACTCTTCAACAAGACTTCCTGAGTTCCACCCAATGTTTGACTGTGGGCCCCTGCATTCATTTTCATTATCTCGTAGAATTCATAAATTTACTACTGATTACACATCAGGCTATTATAACCACCTCAACCTATGCTACAACCAACCTCTAGGCTTCTGCCAAGACCTGACTGAAGTGCATCCACACTCAGGTCCCTTGGTGCTTTGTCCTATTCCATACCCAGACTTCCCCCATCCTCCTGCAGGGTCTGGCCTGGTTAGAACCTATTACCTCAATATCCACAACTTTTTTGAAAACCCCCAGATTCAGCCTGGCCCCACAACCACTGCACTAGCCTCTCTAACCTTCTGTGTATTTACTGCAAAAAGAGCTCTAAGCACAAACCAGAATCTTTCCTACTTATTCCCCCAAACCACAGAACTCTCTCATGTCATACCCAGCCTTTCCAATCAGACCTATCTAGCCTCATTCTTCTTGCTTGAAAAAGGAAGAACAGTCTGTATAACAGGCTAGTTCCTTCTATCCACCTGACAACATTCTTACCAAGCCATTTCCAACCCCTCAACCTAACCATCTCCTACTCCTTTTCTTTTTTCCAAACATGCATTAATCATAACAAGCTCAGAGCAAACAATGGGAGTCTGAAATTCCAGATAGCATCATAAAAATAGTAACAATAACAAAGTTCAAGCCATTATTTTATCTCTAAAACCTACACATATTGTAAAATTGTTTACTGGAGAGAATTAACTAGATGAACTCCAAAACATCCAACTTAAAAGAAGTATCATAAACATCATCAAAGAGTTGAAGGAGCTTAAAGAAGACACAAAGAAACAGCTCAGTGAACTTAAGGAGAAAGAAGTTATGGGGAATAAACACTGTAGTGGCATCAAAAAATAAAAATAAACATACAAAAAGAAAACCTCACCAGCAGAGGTGATGCACGTCTTTACTTCTAGCACGCGGGAGACAAAGGTGGGCAAGTTTCTGAGCTTCAGGACAAGCCTGGTTTATATAGCAAGTGTCAAGAAAGCCAAGGTCAGAGAAACCCTGCCTGAAAAAAACAAAAACAAAAAATGAAACAAAAACCAAGGCTAGTGGAAATGACAAAGGCAATCCAAGACTTGAGAATGCAATTCAATCAAAAGATAGAAACATGTAAGAGGACTCAAGATGAAATGAAGATTTGGCTGAAAAGCCCAACCATCCAACTAGAGATAGAAAGACATGGAGGACACAGGAACTCCACAAGGAAATTAACAGAGCCAAAAAATCTGGGCCCAGTCTCCTGCAGAGACTGATGAATAAACCAAAATGAAATCAGAATATTGACATGCATCAGAAAGATAATACACCATGACCAACCTGACTATAACCCCAAAATGCAAAGATGGTTCAACATATGGAAGTCAATAAATGTAATAAATCCTATAAACAAACCTAAGGACAAAAAAATCACATGCTCATTCCAACAGATAAAGAAAAATTCTTTGACAAAATCTAACATGCCTCATGTTAAAAGTCCTAGAGAATGTAGGTCTAGAGAAAACACAACTCAACACAATATAGGTTAAATATGAGAAACCTTCACCCCAAAGTCAGGAACAAGATGCACACTATCCTTATTTCAATACCGTGCTTAAAGCACTAGCTAGCTGGAGCAATGTGACAAGAAAAGAAAATTAAAGGGATACAAACAGAGAAAGAAAAAGTCAAATTATCTTTATTTGTGGATGATATAATACAATGAGATAGATACAAATTAGAGATCCCAGAAATTTTACAGAAGACTTCTAGAAATGATAAACTAATTCAGCAATTTGGGCAGATGGCGAATCAACTTGGACAATTTTGTTTTCAGCAATAAATATACAGTGAAGAAATTCATAAACACACTCCCCTTCACAATAGTCTCAAAACTATCTAGTAATAAACCTAACTAAATAACTGAGAGAATGCTACAATGAAACCTTTAGACCTCTGATGAAAAGAGAGTAAAAAATAGAAAGACACTCCATGCTCATGGATTGGTAGGACTAACATTGTGAAAATCACCATTTTTCCCAAGAGCTACTTTGTCAGTGTAATCCCAATTAAATCCCCATCTCATTCTTCAAAGAAACACTAAAAAAAAAAATCCTAACATTCATATGGAATTACAAAATATCACAGACAGCCTGAATAATTGAGAGCAAAGAGAATAATACTTTTGTGATTGCCGTTTCTGATCTTAAGATAAATTACAGAGCCATAGCAGTAAAAATATTATGACACTGGCACATTTGACAAAGATGCCAAAGGCATATTTGACAGAGATGCCAAAAACATACGCTGGAGAAAAGAAAACATCTTCAAATAATGGTGCTGAGAAAACTGCAAGACCATACACAGAGGAAGGAAATTTATCTATCACCTTACACAAAAACTAATTCCAAATTGATTACAGACTGAAGCGTGAAACACTGAAACTCTTAGAAGGAAGCATGGGCAATACTGCACCTGATATCTGCGTAAGAAAGGTCTTTCTGAATGGGCCCAAATTTACCCATGACTTATAGCAAACTGACACATAGAATTTTATAAAGCTAAAGTTTCTGCATAGCTAGACAATCAACCAGATGAAACCAAATGAAAAGAACACCCACAGAATGCCAGAGAATCTTTGCAGCTGTACATCTGACAGAAGATTCAAAATCCAGAATATGCATCTTTCTGCTTCTGGGAGAGCTCACTCAGGATGATCTTTTCCAGATCCCACCATTTACCTGCAAATTTCATGATTTCGTTGTTTTTTATTGCTGAATAATATTCCATTGTGTAGATATACCACAATTTCTATATCTATTCCTCCACTGAGGGGCATCTGGGCTGTTTCCAGCTTCTGGCTATTACAAATAAGGCTGCTACAAACATGCTTGAGCAAATATCCTTATTGTACACTTGAGACTCTTTTGGGGATATGCCTAGGAGTGGTATGGCTGGATCTTGAGGAAGCGCTATTCCTAGTTCTCTGAGGAAGCACCAGATTGCTTTCCAGAGTGGTTGTACAAGTTTACCTTCCCACCAGCGGTGGAGGAGGGTTCTCCTTTCTCCACAACCTCTCCAGCATGTCTTGTCACTTGAGTTTTTTATCTTAGCCATTCTGGTGGGTGTAAGGTGAAATCTTAGGGTCATTTTGTTTGCATTTCTCTGATGGCTAATGAGGTTGAGCATTTCTTTAAGTGTTTCTCTGCCATTCGATTATATTCCTCTATTGAGAATTCTGTTTAGCTCTGTACTCCATTTTTTAATTGGATTACTTGATTTTTTGCTGTTTAATTTCTTGAGTTCTTTATATATACTGGATATTGGTCCTCTGTCAGATACTCACTCATATAGACATATAATATAGGATAAACCTACTAAAATCTGTACACCTAAAGAAACTAATCAAGAGGAAGGATTCTTGCTAAAATGCTCAATTCCTATCCAAAAAGGCAAAGAGGCTGGACACCAGAAGAAGGAGAAAACAGGAAACAAGTCAGGAGCCTGACACAGAGGACCTCTGAAAGGCTCTGCCTTGCAGACTATCAATGCAAATGCTGAGACTTATGGGCAACCTTCAGGCAGAGTGCAGGAAATCTTAAGAAAGAAGTGGAAAACAGTAAGATCTGGAGAGGACAGGAACTCCACAAGGAGAGCAACAGAACCAAAAAATCTGAGTACAGGGGTCTTTCCTGAGACTGATACTCCAACCAAGGACCATGCATTGAGATAACCTAAGACCCCTGTACAGATGTAGCCCATGGCAGTTCAGTATCCAAGTGGGTTCCATTGTAATAGGAACAGGGACTGTCTCTGACATAAACTGACTGGCCTGATCTTTAATTACCTCCCCCTGAGGGGGAAGCAGCATTACCAGTCCACAGAAGAAGACAATGCAGCCATTCCTGATGAGACCTAATTGACCAGGATCAGAAGGAAGGAAAAAAATACCTCCCCTATCAGTGGACTTGGAGAGGGGCATGCATGCAGAGGGTGGAGGAAGGGAGGGTTTGGGACGGAAAGAGGGAGGGAACCACAGCCCCCTGTGGATACAAAGTGAATAAAGTGTAATTAATAAAGAATTTTTTAAAAACTCCAGAATATGTAAAGAACTCAAGAAATAATGGGTCAAAATAACAAATGACCAATTCAAAAAAGTAAGCCTGGGACCCATACCTTATGAAACAAAAAAAGAACTAGCTAAGAAAACTCCCCCAAATTATCATCATACTTAACTATAGGGAAATTCAAATTAAAAAATTTTTGATAATTCATTTCACCTCAGTCAGAGTGGTAAAGAAAAAATGGACAACAAAGGGTAGTGTCATCCTATTCAATCCCCATGGAGTCCTTAGGGAGTGGGGATAGGGTGGGAGGAGGGCCTTCTCCAGGCAGACTGTTAGGTAAAGTAGGGCAGAAATAATAGTGAAACTCACCTGTGTCATATCCCACTATTGATTCCCCACTATCAAAGAGAAGCCATTATTACACAGTGACTCACACCCTATGCTGTGCACCGTTTCCACTGTGAGTATCGTGATTAACATGCATCACACAGCAGAGTCACAGACTTAACTCATCCTGTGCTTTGGGGAACAGAGACCTTCTTTACTGACAACTGTACTCAGTGATTGAGGAGATTAGAAACTAGATATATTTCTAAGGTATTATGTTTCTTTTTTGAGATTTTTTTAATTTATTTTTAAATTAATTACAATTTATTCACTTTATGTCCCAGCTGTAGCCCTCTCCCTCATCCCCTTCCTCATCCCCTCCCAACCCAGCCCTCCCTCCCTCTTCTTCTCCCATGCCTCTTCCCCAGTACACTGATAGTGAAGGACTTCCTCCCCTTCCATCTGACCCTAGCCTATCAGATTTCATCAGGACTCTCTTTCATAGTCTTCCTCTATGGCCTGGTAAGGCTGCTCTCCCCTCAGGGGGAGGTGATCAAAAACCCAGCCACAGAGTTCATTTCAGAGACAGCCCCTGTTCCCCTTACTAGATAGCCCATTTGGAGACTGACCTGCCACGGACTACCTCTGTAACAAGAGGTCTAGGTTATCTCCATGAATGGTTCATGGTGGACTATTAGTCTCAGAAAAGACCCCTTGGCCCAGATTTTTTGGTTCTGTTGCTCTCCTTGTGGAGCTCCTGTCTTCTTCCAGTCTTTCTATCTCCCCCTTCTTTCACAAGATTCCTTGCACTCTGCCCAAAGTTTGGCTATGAGTCTCAGCATCTGCTTTTATACCCTGCTGGGTAGAGTCTTTCAGAAGCCCTCTGTGGTAGGCTCCTGTCTTTTTCCCTGTTTTCTCCTTCTTCTGGTGTCTATCCCGTTTAACTTTCTGCATGAGGATTGAGCATCTTACTCAAGGTCCTCCTTCTTGCTTAGCTTCTTTAGGTATACAGATTTTAGTATGTTTATCCTATATTATATGTCTAATATTCACTTATAAGTGAGTATGTACATGTGTGTCTTTCTGCTTCTGGGATACCTCACTCGGGATGATCTTTTCTAGTTCCTACCATTTGCCTGAAAATTTCATGATTTCCTTGTTTTTAATTGCTGAGTAGTATTCCACTGTGTAAACGTACCACAATTTCTGTATCCATTGGTATTACATTTCTTAATGACATTATTTTCTCAGATATGAATAATCAGTGAGTGAGCCATTGTTCTAAGATTATATTATGATAATATGTTGATTCAGTGATTCGTGGTGGATAAAATACTATTACAGAAAGTCAAAGTTCAGATACAAACAAGAAATTTGATTTCTGCACTGACATGAAGGTGATCATTTGGAAATCAATTCAGCAAAACCATTAGTTTTATCAGAAAGACACACAACTGTTTAGAATGGGGCATAAACATAACATGCAGTCATACACACATCTGTAGAAAAAAGAAGGTTCTATGACTCATGGAGACCAGGAAATCAAAACTAGGATTGATAGTCTCCAGGTCTACAGAGCATGGTGTCTGCTACTGTAACTTGGTCAGGCCTGGCACGGTTTTTTTTTTTTTTCCTTTTCCTTTTCATCTACCATGGCATCATCTGGTGTAACATGTTTGTATCATCATAAATGGCTTTCCCATAAGTAGTTTCTTGGTTCACATTTGTGGCCCAATTCACTAAGGAGTTTGTGTCTTGGGACTGTATCTCGGTAGTCTTGGATGAAATCATATTGCCTGTTGCTGGAAAAAATCCTAAAAATATTTTTTAATATTTTTTGTTATGACTGAAATGGGCCTCAGATTCAAAGCCTGTGGGAAGAAAGAGTTGGAGAATGTCACAGGGGAGTAAGTAAAGAGTCTTGTCAGAAAGAACTGGGGATGATTCAAAGGAAAACTTTAGTCACCAATAAAGTTAAAAACAAACATGCACACACATGAGCCATGCATATATGTGCTGGATGCTGCACAGTTCGCTTTATCATGCTCACGGACGGGCAGATACTTTGTTAATATGCTATTCTCTTGGATGTTTATCCCTTTTTTTTTTCAGGTTCCAATTCTTATGTGCTCCTACAGCAGCAATGAATGCTTAGTCAGAATAAATTACAGTTTATATGGTAAAGGAAATATAGTGATTGCTGGATTTTTCCCTGCTTTTGCTGTCTACCCACTCGACAAAACAACTGATTGGAGGATGATTACATTTACCCAAGATATTATGGTCGAGTAAGTCCTTTATCCATTTGTTCCTGTTCAAAATTTGACATTTATATGCCCTTGCAGAAGTACAGATCTAAAGGTCCTTATTCAAACTCTTTACCCCATTAAGACATTTTCTCTCCTCTATTGCTATATCTTTCTGTAGTTTTGTCTTCTTAGTAACTCATCTGGTACTTTCAAAGAATAAGAAGAATGTAGGGCTTGCTTTGTTTTCTTTTCCACAGTAGACACTGGAAATCTGCCCCCCGTCTCCCCTCATATTCCCTACCATGCCTGTAACTGCTCAAGGTTTGGGTGTTTTCAACATTAGAAAGTTGATAGAGTACTTGAGGGAATTCTAGAAGTCTAGCTGTACTCCTGTAAAAAGGGATGATGCCACTGAGGTTACTGATCTGTGGTTTCCTGGTGTGAGGCTGGAGTGACAAATAATGTCTGTGTTTTCTGATAATGATTTGGGAACAGGAATGTCAGGGTTAGAAATTAGGATCTACTCTCTGCTTTAGAAATATTTTCATCCATCTCAGATTGTTTTATCTGACTTTTAATATTTGAATTCTCAGATAACTTACCATGCTCATCTGTTGGTTCATTGTTATAAATGTGTTTCTGGGCCTACATTGATTGCTATAGAACCTCTGAAAGATGTTTCCAGGCATTCTCAATGATGTAAGATTAAAACATATTGTCAGAAAAGTCAGCTTGAGTTTCTCAGGTCCTGCTAAAGAGAAGCAATCATGCATGTCAGTGTTTAAAGGCAGTCAGATGTATTTTTGCCAGACACACATGCCCGTAGTTGTAGGTAACCATACAAAAAGTACCTAAAAATGAGAAGAGCAGCTTACACAAAAGTCTGAACTAAAAAGGGGACACAGCAGTATGTATTCAGGAATTAGGCTGGAGACAATGTGTGGAAAATCACATAATAGAAACAGAGGGTGGGCACCTTTTATTTTCTTCTCTTACTTTGTAAGGTCCGGAATATATAGTCAGCCTTTAGGAAAGGGACTTGTTTAGAGATGGGAGAAAGAAAACACTTTGTTATGTTTATCATATCTTATAGGTCTATATAAGTGAGTATATCCCATGTTTGTCTTTCTCCTTCTGGGATATTTCACTCAGAATGATCTTTTCTAGATCCCACCATTTGCCTGCAAATTTCATGATTTCCTCCTTTTTGATTGCTGAGTAGTATTCCATTGTATAAAAATACCACAATTTCTGTACCCATTCCTCCGTTGATGGACATCTGGGTTGTTTCCAGGTTCTGGCCATTACAAATAGAGCTGCTATAAACAGAGAAATCTATACACCTAAAAAAAGATAATCAATTGAGCGGACATGGGGTAAGATGATCAATCCTCATTTAGAAAGACAGATGGGATGTGCATTGAACGTATGACAGGAGTCTACTGAGCGCATCTGAAAGACTCTAACTAGCAGTGTTTTCAAAGCAAAGACTCATGACCAAACCTTTGGCAGAGTACAGGGAATCATAAGAAAGAAGGGGAGTTAGTCTGATGGGGAAAGGATAGGAGCTCCACAAGGACCAAATATATCTGGGCACAGGGTCTTTTCTGAGACTGACATTCAACCAAGGACCATGTATGGATATAACCTAGAACCTCCACTCAGATGTAGCCTGTGGTAGCTCAGTAACCAATTGGTTTCCCAAAGTGAGGGGAACAGGGACTATTTCTAACAAGAACTCAATGACTGGCTCTTTGGTCTCCCCACCCCCGAAGGGAGGAGCAGTCCTGTTAGGCCACAGAGGAGGGCTTTGCAGCCAGTCCTGAAGATACCTGATAAAACAGGATCAGATGAATGGGGAGGAGGTCCCCCCTATCAGTGGACTTGGAAAGGGGCACGGTGGAGATGAGGGAGGGAGAGAGGGACTGGGAGGGAATGAGGGATCGGGACACGGCTGGGATACAGAGTTAATAAAATGTAACTGATAAAAAAATAAAAATAAAAAAAAAAGAAAAGACTTTGTTTCTGTTACACAATGACTGGCAAGTGAGCAATTCATGTATTTTGGCTGATTGTCCTTCTGATGTACAAAATATCCCCATGTCTAATGTGAAAACTCATCATTTTTTTTCATGAATCACCACTGAGTTTATGACAAATACATGTGCATTTTAATCATCACTATTTTCTTATGTATTTCATCCTTCAAATACATTTTTACCAGTTAGAAATAGTATTCCATTTGCAAAGAAAAATAAATAAATAAATAAATATAACAGTAAAATCCAGCAAACAGCTTTCTATTGGTTTAATTTAATAAAAATGTAAATGAAAAAGAAAGAAAGAAACAGAGGACTGAGAATGGATCACTATCAGTACGGAATTACTGTATCTGCTGAAATGTGACTATGGAAAAAGTAATCAATTCAGCAATGGTAGGGCAAAATGTTCAAGTTTAAATGTCGTTTGACATTAAAGATATTGTTATAAGTTTAATCTGAAATAGATACACAAAGAAAGCATAGTAAAGTTAAAAATTGATATTTAGACAAAACATTCTGTGGGAGAGTCTACTGGCCCCAGGGATCATTGCTTACTTCACGTAGTATTACAAAGGTGTATGGCCTACCAGCCGTTTGCAGCCTGCATGCTAAGACTGTTCTGCTTTACAGCGATGGTGTCCCTTTTCTCCTCTTTTCTGCTTTACAATCTCAACAGCTCAGGAACTGTGCATCAGCCTCAGTCCCTCTTCAGGTTGCATAGCAGCCATGCCATGCCTGCAAAGATCACACTTGTAATTATGTAAGCTCTCTGCGGCTGGCTTGTCTAATATGTAGGAGAATAGAGTGCTGTGTAGGTGTGACTTAACATCTTATGGAGTTAGAAATAAAGCTAAAATAAGCCTCCATTATAAAAGCTATAAGCAAGTGTATCAAAGCAGATGCTGAGACTCATAAACAAACCTTGGGCAGAGTGCAGGGAAATCATATGAAAGAAGAGGGAGTTAGTAAGACCTGGACAGGAAGGGAGCGCCACAAGGACCAAATATATCTGGGCACAGAGGTCTTTTCTGAAACTTACTCTTCAACCAAGGACCATGCATGGATATAACCTAGAACCCCTGCACAGATGTAGCCCATGGCAGCTCAGCATCCAAGAAGGTTTCCTTATTTAAGGGAACAAGGACTGTCTCTGACATGAACTCAGTGGCGGGCTCTTTGACCTCCCCCTCAACCCCTGCGAGGGAGGAGCAGCATTGCTAGGCCCCAGAGGAGGACATTGCAGCCAGTCCTGATGAGACCTGATAGGCTAGGGTCAGATGGAAGGGGAGGAGGACCTCCCCTACCAGAGGATTTAGAGAGGGGCAGGGAGGAGATAAGAGAGAGAGAGTGGAATTGGGAGGGAATGAGGAAGGGGACTACAGCTGGGATACAAAGTAAATAACCTGTGATTAATATTAAAAATAAAAATTATTAAATAAATAAATAAGACCCTTTCAAAAATAAATAAATAAAACCTATAAGCAATTAGCATGTTTGACTAAGACAATACATTTTCAAATTGTCCTTCATAGAGAGTAGGGCACATGCAAGCATATACTCTTCAAGGCTCGCAACTGCTTTCATACTTTTCGTTAAATTTTTCACAGACATGTGAGAGACTTTACATGTAATTTGAAAGAGGAATTGTTCTGTCTTTATTCAAGTAAATTGCCTCATGTTCTAATTGTAGCTGTAAAAGTATATTTATCTTAATTACCTTAACTACAAAAGATCATAGTTGTGCAGTAAGCATCATTTTCTATGACACTGATTTTGTGTGGTCTAATTTTCTAATTGAATTTTACTTTCTTGTAAAAATTATGAAGATGGTAAGTGAATATTTGATAGATTCAGAATATACAAAGTGTATCTACCATCTGATTAAAGTAGACTAATTCACAGGAGTACCTGTATGCAAACCATAGTATCTGTTATTCATGGTGCTTAATTTCCTTGAAAAGCAATAAAGGCAGACAGTTTTTCTCACTGTGTATGGGAGTGCTTTTCCTTCACACCAACTTAAAAATACAGCTGCCTTAGCATGCCTAAGTTGCATTTTACTAGTCCTGTGTGTATGTGTATATTAATAACTTGAAATGATTCATGTATTGGAAGAATACAAACAGTCAGATTTCAAGGTTCTTTTTCTCTTTTCGGGAGGATACTCACCAATATGAGCAGTCAATTGTGTAATTTGATCTTTATCATCCTGACAGGTGTAAGGTGGAATCTCAAAGTAGTTTTGATTTTCATTGTCCTGATGGCTAAGGATGTTAAACATTTCTCTTTTTTTTTTATTCATTTTACATCATTGCCATAGCACCCTCCCTCCTCTCCTCTCAGTCCTCCCTCCCTGTTTCCCCTATACATCGTCTCCTACTTTTCAGAGAAGGGGAGAACTCCCCTTACCCAACCACCCCAGCATATCAACTAGCATCTGGACTGAGCACAGCCTCTTCCCCTGTGGTCTGGTGAGGAAGCCTTGCCAGGGGAAAATGATTGAAAAACAGGCAATACTGTTCATGTCAGAGTTAGCGCCTCCCATTCCCCTTACTAGGGAACCTATATGAGGGCCTAGCTGCCCACTGGCTACATCTGTGTAGGGGGCCCAGGTCCAGTCCATGCATGGTCCTTGGTTGGTGCTTCAGTCTTCACCGGCCCCCATGTGCCCTGGCTAGTTGGCTTTGTGGTATTCTTGTGGAACCCTTGTCCCATCTGGGTCCTTCTACCCTTCTCCCCTCCCACTCTTCCACAAGACTTCCTGCACTCTGCCCAGTGTTTGGTTGTGGGTCTCTGCATCTGCTTAATCAGCTACTAGGTGGAGCCACTCAGAGGACAGCTATGTTGGACTCTCATCTGCAAGTACAGGAAAGTATGTTGAACATTTCTTTAAGCATTTCTTGGCAACTTGACTTTCCACTTTTGATCATTCTCTACTTAGCTCTGTACCCTGTTTTTTAATTGGATTATTTTATTTGATGAAGTATAGCTGATTGAGTTCTTTATATATTTTGGATATTAGCCCTCTAACAAATAAAGAGTTGATGAAAATTTTTTCCCGTTCTGGAAGCTGCTGTTTTGTCCTATTGACAGAGTCCATTCCCTTACAGAAGCTTTCCAATTTCATGAAGTCTCATTTATTAATTGTTAGTCTTAGTGCTGGTGCTAACAATCAGTGTTCTGTTCAAAAAGTTAACTCCTATGCCAAAGCATTCAAGGGTACTTTCTCTTCTGTTGGGTTTAGTGTACTAGTATTATGTTGAAGTCTTTGATCCATCTGGACTTAAGTTTTCTGTGGAGTGATAAATATGGATCTATTTGCATTTTTCTACATGTAGACATCCATTTTTCTACATGTAGACATTGTTAAAGATGCTTTTTTTTTCCATTTGGAAAAAAATTTGGCTTTGGCTTCTTTGTCAAAAATCAAGTGTCTGTTGGAGTATGGGTTAATTTCTGGGTTTTCAATTTCAGTTTGATTCCATTGATCTACTTGTGTGTTTTTATGCCAATATCGTGCAGTTTTTATTACTAGTATTTTGTAGTACTGTTTGAGATCAGGAATGGTGATAATTCCAGTTCTTTTATTGAACACGATTGTTTTAGCTATCTTGATGGGGTTTTTTTCTATATAAAATTGAGAATTGCTCTTTCCAGATCTGTAAAGAATTTTCTTGGAATTTTGATGGGAATAGCATTGAATCTATAGATTGCTTTTGCTAAAATGGCCATTTTTACTATGTTAATCCTACTGTTCCTTGAGCATTGGAGATTTTTTCATCTTCTGATATCTTCTTCAATTTCTTTCTACAACTACTTAAAGTTCTTGTCATACAGTACATTCACTTGATTTGTTAGAGTTACAACAAACTATTTTATATTAATTGCATCTATTGTGAAAGGTGTCATTTCCCTAATTTTTTCAGCCTGATTATCATTTGTATAAAGGAAGGCTACTGATTTTTTTTTTTTTTAGCAAATTTTGTATCCAGCCACTTTGCTAAAGGTGTTTATCAGCTGTAGGAATTCTCTGGTAGAATTTGAGGTCACTTATGTATACATTATATCATTTGTGAAGAACAATGTTTTGATTTCTTCCTTTCTAATTTGTATCTACTTGATCACCTTTAATTGTCTTATTGTTCTAGCTAGAACTTCAAATACTGTGTTGAATAGATATGGACAGACTTGTTTTGTCCCTGATTGTAGTGGAATTACTTTAAGTTTCTCTCCACTATGACATGTATATTGCCTTTATTGTGTTTAGGTATGTGCCCTGTATCCCTGATCTCTCCAAGACTATCAACATGAAGAAGTGTTGTGTTTTTGTCAAAGCTTTGTCAGCACCCAATGAAAGGGTAATGTGGCTTTTTTTCTTTCAGTTTGTTTATATGGTGTATTATGTTGATGGATTTTCACATGTTGAAGCATCCCTGTATCCACGGGATGAAACCTACTTGATTATGGTGAATGATAACTTTTTGTAGTCTTGGATTCAGTTTTCAAGTATTTTATTGAGTATTTTTGCATCAATTTCCATAAGGGAAATTGGTCTGAAGTTCTTCCTCTTTGTTGAGTCTTTCTGTGGTTTACACATTAGGGTGACTATGACCTCATAGAATGAGTTAGGCAATGTTTGTTCTGTTTCTAGTCTGTGGAATACTTTGAAGAAAAAAAGTCTGGTAGAATTTTGTGCTAAAACCAACTGGTCCCATTCTCTTTTGGTTAGGAGACTTTTAATGACTGCTTCTGTTTCCTAACTAGTTATGGGTCTATTTAAATTGTTTATCTGGTCTTGATTTAATGTTGGGAAGTGATATCTATCAAGAAAATCATACATTTTGTTTATATTTTCCAAGTTTGTGAAGTACTGATTCTTTGGATTTTCTCAGTCTCTGTTGTTATGTCCCCCATTTTCATTTCTGATTTTGTTAATTTGGATATTGTCTCTCTGCCTTTTAGTTAGTTTGGCTAAGAGTTTCTCTATCTTGGTGATATTCTCAAAGAATTAGCTCTTGGCTTCCTTGATACTTTATTGTTGTCTTTGTTTCTAATTTCTTAATTTCAGCCATGAGTTTATTTCTTGCCATCTACTTCTCTTGGGTGTGTTTTCTTCTTGTTCTAAGATTTCAGGTATGTTATTAAATTGCTAGTATGAAATCCTTCCAATTTCTTTTTCTTTTCTTTTTTTTTCTTTATGTTTTTTTCACTTAGCACTGCTTTTGTTGTGTCCCATAGATTTGGATATAATGTGCCCTCATTTTCATTGAATTCTAGAAAATCTTTAATTTCTTTCTCTATTGCTTCCCTGACCCAGTGATCATTGAGTGGAAAGTTGTTCAGTTTCTGTGAGTTTGTAGGCTTTCTATTGTTTCTGTTGTTTTTGAAATCCAGCTTTAATCAATGGTGGTCTGAGAAGATACAATAACTATTTCAATTTTCTTGTCACTGTTGAGGTTTGCTTGGAGACCAGCTCTATGGTCGACTTTGAAGAAGGTCCCATGAGGTGCTAAGAAGAAGGTATATTCTTATATGTTTGGGTGAAATGTTCTGTAGATATCCATTGGGTTTACTTGACTCATAACATCAGTTGGTTTCATTATTTCTCTGTTTAGTTTCTGTAGTCACCTGCAACCACCAATAGTAACCGCCTGCACAAGGGGCTGGGAATTAAAAGAGACAGAGAACATGAAGAAGTGACACCAAGACAGTGTCAATCAAGGCGCCACCTTTATTACAGAGTAAACCACTTATATAGGTACTTTCCAAGTAAACATATCCAAGCAAAACAAGAAACTTAATCAAGCAAAACAGGAGGCTTAACTAGGCAAAACAGGGGGCTTAACTAGGCAAAACAGGAGGCTTAACTAAGCAAAACAGGAGGTGTCTGCTGAAAACAACAAGAATAGCGAGCCAGCATGACTTGCACGCACGTGACCATCTCAGGTCCAATGGAATGGCTACCTGAAGTTTCTGTCTCAATGACCTGCCCATTGGTGACAGTGGGTTGTTGAAGTCTCCCACTATTAATGTGTGTGGTTTGATTTGAAATTTAAGCTTTATTAATGTTTCTTTTATATGGGTGATTTGAGGCATAGATGTTCAGAATGTCATCTTGGTGGGTTTCTTTGATGAGTATGAAGTGTCCTTCCATATCTCTTTTTATTAATATTGGTAGAAAATTATTTTGTTGGAGATGAGAATGGCTAATGTAGTTTCTTTCTTGGGTCTGTCTGCTTGAAAACTTTTTTTCAGCCCTTTACCCCGCAGTAATATCTATCTTTGTTGCGAAGGTGTGTTTCATGTATGTAGCAGAATGGTGGATCCTGTTTTCTCATGCATTTTGTTACCCTATGTCTTTTTATTGGAGAATTGAGTCCATTGATGCTGAGAGATATTAATGACCGGTGATTGCTAATTCCTGTTAATTTAATGTTAGTGGAGTTAGAGCATCCATTTGTCTGTGCTTCCCTTCTTTTATTTTTGCTGGTGTGGAAATTTCCTGTGTTTTCTTGAGTGTAGTTCACTTCCTTGGGTTGGATTTTCCCTTCTAGTATTTTCTGTAGGACTGTGAAGTGTAAGTTTCTGGTCTCTTTGAAGACTCGGTTGAGTCATGGTATGCTT
The DNA here is from genome assembly GCF_030254825.1 of Meriones unguiculatus. Taxonomy (NCBI): domain Eukaryota; kingdom Metazoa; phylum Chordata; class Mammalia; order Rodentia; family Muridae; genus Meriones; species Meriones unguiculatus. The sequence goes on along the minus strand of NC_083361.1, from coordinate 36,855,285 downwards.
TGCTAGAAGCTGTCTTGTGAAAGGGCATGTGATATTTTGCTGGAGGCTGGCTTGTGAGAGGGCACATAATGTTTCACTGTGAGCTATCTTATGTGAGGGGTGTGATTTTGGCCAGCTGCAAACATCTGTTGTAAACTCTGAGTAAAGGAGATATATAGAAGCTCATGGACAGTGAGACATTGCTTTTTGGATCAACATTGCTGTGCTGATCTTTGTGCTTTGACATTTGACTTTGCAGAGAGAAACATTCCAGAGAACTTTTTGATGTAATTCAACTGGCATTTGCTGACTTGTCCTGATCTTTTGAATCATACTGATTCATGTTGCTGCTTGGTGTTGGCCTTTGGACTGGACTGCTGGTATCTGGACAATGAAGAGTGAACTCATTCCAATAAAACTACTTGTAAAAAGGTTTACAACCCCCTTTAGCTAATAACCTTCTTTCTCCTGTATTTCTGGTCTGTGGGTGAAATGGAAATAGAAGCTTTGAAGAACCCTAAATAAAGTAGGTTTGGAGAAAAATCTAAGCCATCAGGTTTTGATGGGTTGGCAATGTTATTTAAGGAGGTAGGTAAAATAGTGGCTATTGCTGCTGGGTGATCTCCTGTCTTGCTCCAAGAGGGGGTTTCTGGTCTTGCTTTGTGGTCTTCATATATGCCATTTTGAAAAAGATTGGAGGAAAGCTGAAAACTCAGAATATTCATTCAGTTCTCTTGTGTTAAAAATGATTGCAGAGTTGGCTATGCACCTCAAGAGTTTGTGAATAGAGGTTGAGGTGCTTGGAAAGCAAAAGGAGCCAGTGGGAAGAGAACACCAGAGTTCAGGCTTGGTGTCTGACACAGGAAGTTTCCCACACAATAAAAGCACACTAGGCTGGAAGACAAGCTGCCACCCTACCCTGCTCCACATACTTTCGCTACCAGGTGCCCAGAGCACCCCCATGAGGCAAGTGGCTGGGAGGAGCAGAAGGCTGTACAGGGTAATTGGGTTACTGTTGAGCCAAGTGCACCACCAGAGGAGTTGCCTAGGACTATACAGGGAACATCAGCCTTCCCAGTATTTGTGCAGCTTATGCCTGCTAATGATGGTGATGAAGCTTATGAGGAGATGATGTGACTTCCAATAAACATGCTGGGTTTAAAACATTTGTAGAGTCTCTTTAAGCTCTGCCCTGCAGACTATCAAAGCAGATGCTGAGACTTATGGGCAAACTTTGGGCAGAGTGCAGGGAATCTTAGGAAAGAAGTGGGAAACAGTAAGATCTGGAGAGGACAGGAACTCCACAAGGAGAGCAACAGATCCAAAAATCTGAGCACCAGGGGTCTTTTTGTAAGACCTGGGGTCTCACAGCTCAGGATTTCAATGGCACCCTTCCCAGAAACTCCCCCAGACCAAGATTCATTGCAAAAGCAAGAGGTTTATTAACCATTGTACAATGGGGTCACCCCTGCTGGTCAGCAAAGAGTGGCACCGGGAGACAAAGGCCTTTAGGTTTTTAAAAGAAAAATTGCGGGAAATTTGAAGTTGCAGTTTTGGCAATTTAGGATTGGATGAGGAAGCTATAAAGTAAGATAATTGGTTAGTCTTAGGTGCTCAAGCTTGGCCAGTCCTGCCAAGTGTGGATGCAGCTGCAATTTAAGGTGGGGGTGGTTAGCTCATCCTTGAAGATTAGGGGCTACAGACTTTTGGCTGGAGGTCAAAAGCTACTCAGAAGAAGTCTAGGTTCGTTGCTAAGAAACGCTATCTCAAGGACAACGGTCTGGTCCTTCTTTTGCTGAGTGAAGGTCATTGCTTGCTTGCCCTTTTTTTATATCTGCCCTCACAGATAGGGTCACATTCCTTCACTCTCTGGAAAGATACTAAGAGGCTTTAGCTTAACCTGGACTTAAAACTCAAAACTATAGGCTTTAGAAGACATATAGGTTACAAAGTTAGTCTAACCTTTTCATTTCCCCCTTCTCCTTGTAACTGCTTCAATCATGAAGCAGCTGCAGAGTGAGAATTTTATCTTAAGAAAAAAAATTTTTTTTTCTTTTGACTCAACATTTCAGCCTGTAGAATGGGACAATGATCCGTCTTCTGGAATTTCTTCATGCTGATGATTGGATCGTTGATATCTCAGTTTGAAAGAGGCTGAAATGCTGGTCAAAAGTTGGGGAGAGTACATGGGTAAAGATTACTAGGAGCCAGTCAAAGGCTGATCAATGAGGCAGTCCTTAACAGTCTCTGGTTAGTTGATCCAATTGAAGAGACAGGGAGCAGTCATGTCAGCTTCCAACAAGTCCAGATTTCAGTTTGCAGCCCAGAGTCAACCAGGTGAAAATCTGCTGAGACAAATTCAGACTAGAGACAGAAGTTAAGATTTGTCTGTTAAATGGAAAAAGTGAGGAATCCCAACAGCAAGGAAAAACTCTTCTGGGATCCATTTGAGCTATGCCAGATCTAGGTCTCATGACCTTTTGATTTTTATAAACTCATATGAATTTTTGGTACACAAAAGGAAATATATATATATATATATATATATATATATATATACTCAGAAAAGTAACATATCAGCAAATATAATACAGCAACATTTTGAGAGTAACAGGTAAAAACTATATCCAACAGAATTGGTACCAGTCAGCTGTTTGTTTTATATCTTTTATAAACAACTTAAGTGTGTCCATGTGGCAGCCTTTTTGGAGTTAACAGCATCTGAGCAGCGGAACTCAGCCTCTTGGCTATTTTTTAAAGTCCAGTCTCTCACAGACTGACCTTGGTGGTCTTACAGCGGACTGCTCTGACCCTGAGAAACTCCGTGTAATCATAGTAACTAGACAGCAGGCTCTGTGCAACCTTGAGTAAGTCCTCCTATATTTTGGCTAAGTAAAATTGCCTGCGTGAGAAACTGCTTGTACTTTTTTTTTAACTTAAGTGTTAACCTGACGTCCATTAAATTGACACTTTGATCAGTATGTAGACCAACATTTTTTAGATTTTTATAACCTGAACTCCTATATCCTCAGACCCTATATAAACTTTATATTTTTTTATTTAACTATTATTATAAGACATTGGCAACTAATGTAAAGCCTGTGAGCAGGGCAAACCTGTTTTTTTTCTTTACACAAAAGATATAGTACCTAGTAGTTTTAACTAACTAATGAACTGTCCAATGAGCTGATAGTGAACCTAACTGTCTGCTCTTTAGCTGCCAAGTTACTGTTAACTAAGCCTAGCCTTTCAGCCTAGCTGTCAATGTGATCAGAGACCTGAGAAGGATAAATTATGAGCTAAGTAAATGTACCAATCAAAATGACAGAGATGACTAGTTAGTCCATCACCTAGGCAGTGTCCCTGGATCCTGTGGTCTCCTGGCTTTCTGAGCAGAGGCAGTCCAGCCATCAGGCATAGAGGATGAGAAACTGCTGCTGTGGAAAGAGGAACAGGAGAGATTGACCTCACCTTGCCTCTCACAATGTGAGACAATGGCTCCTCAGGTGTCCCCGGCATTGTCCGTAGTTTAGGCTGGGCCCTAGCAGTGGGCCAGTTAGGGCAGTATTGCCCAGTGGTTAGCATACCACAATCCAGAGTTGTAGTCATCTGTCGTTGTTCAAATCTTCTCGGAGACCTTAGGGAGCTACTGCCAGGATTTTGGGACTTTCTGCCACAATAAACTTACATATGTTAAAATGCCATATTCATCAGATCTCTGATAAGCTTGAGGGCCAGCATATCTGAGTTACTCTTTGTTTTTATCATCTGTTTTAAACTGTGTCCTATAAAACAATGCTATTTAATCTAGTTCCAGCATATTTTTGACATGTATGTTTTAGAACTATATATTTTAAGACAAATAGGCAAACTTTATAGTTACCCATCCTAGGCTTAACCTTAAAAAAAAAAAAAACTATACAAAGACACTAGGTAGAGCTCAACATCTTAACCAACTGCAGTCATTAGCGTACCTTTAAGTCTGCTCTTTCTGAACTAAAATTAAAGTAAACCTTTTAATCAGATACAGTTTATAGAGGGGCTAGTAAATCTTGCTGATCCTACCACTTTGTATTAAAATTGAACAGTAAAAAGCTTTGCACTTAACACTAATTAGAGGACTGAACATAACTGAGAGACCTAAACAAAATGGTGGTAAACTCATGGCTCCACCCTCTTTATCTCCGGACCAGCATGGCAGCTGGCCATGTGTAACTGGAAGCCCTAAACAAATATGGCAGCGAAACTACAGCTTCACATGCTCTCTATCCTTAACCATCATGGCGGCTAGCCATGTGTTAGCACAGGCTGCGACTGGCAATACCAAACATAGCCATACCAAACCTATCAGCCAGAATTCTTTCCCCTTAAAAGAGCATAAAAAAAACATTTTGCAATGAAGAATCACCAGCCTTTTAAATGAATTATAACATATTTAAATACAGTTTTTTTCTCAAATCATATTAACTCTCTGGCTTTTTATAATACATCTACTAACCTTTTGCAACATCCTATATACCTTCTGCAACATCCTATATACATTCAGGTTTTTAGCTTTCTTTTTCTGGCTTAACCGACATTTTTGCTTTAGACAAGCTATTTTTTTTTAATATCTCTTGCTCACTCTCTCTTTCTTTTCAGACAACAGGAAAACTCTCGTTAAATTTTTTTTTTAATTTTCCCAAGGGTTGGGAAACTGTTTTAAGTTCGTTGTTAGACTGCCCAAGAGTTATTGCTTAAAAAAAATCTGATAAACTGTAGATGTTTTATCCTCTTAAACATCTAAACAATTTTTAAAACTCGTCCCTGCAATATCAAAGCAAAGTATCTTCTTTAGGAGTGAATTTACAAAGCATAACCATAATTTTAAAAGTCGAAACCAGATTTTAAGACCAAAATTTATCAGTGAAAACAACCCAATCTTCAGAACCAATATTAACTTAGAATAAGACTTTCTTCTTATCCTAAAAGGAAATAAAATCATTTTGACTCAGAGATTTTGCAACCTTTGTTTTTTTCCTGAGCCACACCATGTGGCAATTTACATTGTTGTTATTTAAGCATATGCATTTATAGACCCTACAAACACATAGTCACATATACGTGTTTTAAACAAGAATTTGAATTTAACCTTAAAACATACCCAATTATTTTTTATCATATCAACCATTTAAGACCAGTTGAAAACAATCATATAATGGTCATATATTTAAACAGACAGACAAAACTTTTTTTTTATTTATTTATACTCAGCTGTAATTTTAAACATTACAGCAAGTGCAGTTTTTTTCCTAAATTACTGTTTGATCTGTAAGTTGCAAGCCCCCTAGGTGGGAGGAGGGAAGAGAGGAGCAAGAGGGCATGGTGAGCTCCTGCCGCTCACTTCCCTGCTGAGCTGGCATGAAGGCAAGGGGGAGGAGTTTTTTCTCACTCTCGGCAGCCAGAGCAGCTCCTATCATGGAGCAGCTATGGTGCCAATCCCCGCCTAGCCATGTCTAAAGACTTCCACCTAGCAAGCCCATGAGCCTTGCCTGCTCCCTTCGCTCCCTTGTGAGCTTTACTCTAGCTTACCTCCCCCGCAGATCTTGAACCTGCTTCCTGGCTGGGCCTCTCCCCTCCCCCGTGCTCTTTGGCTGTCCATCGCAACAAGGGGCCACATCAAGCCCATGCCCTGCTGGGTGTGCATTGTTACTCCACAGATGTTCAAGTGCCTGAGCACAGCCTGCCCAAGCTCCAGCCCCAGCTCCACATGTCTCCCCAGCCACCCGAAAGCATTTCCTCCTTGGCTCCCTCGGGAGGGAGAGCACACTGCTTGGTGTCCTGCCATGCAGCCATGTGCACTCCCGGGCCGAGAACTAGTTCTAATTTTAACTATCCTCTGTCCAAATTTTCATCAGTCCAAGTCTACAAAGAAACAGACACAGAAAAATACATACATACATGAGAAACACAGGATTTAAATTGCTGGGGGAGCAGAATCTCTCTGCTCCTCCCTGTTCACAGAAAGGGGCAAGCTGAGTGTCCTACAGGATGTCCCATGGACTTGGCATTAATGACATGTCTGTCTGCCTTAATGAAACCGTTCCAGGCGAGTGGCCTCGAACCACTCAGGGGACTCGAACCCCTTCTACAGATGCTCTCGAGCTAGACCATCTCCCTGTCAAAAGAGTCAGAGAGGCAACAACAACAGAAACACAAAGAATCAGGCAAGTAATCAAACAAGGACACCCTTGTGAGTGGTACCACAGTACTCTGATAGAACGGCTGCCTGGTAGCGGTCGTTCTCTACGAAAATCAGACGGGAGGAGAACCGTCTCAGATCCAACCTCCCAAACGGAAACTGGGGCGTCCCCCAGTTCCCAGTCAAGTGATATTCTGACACGTCTGTCAATTGCAATGACTGATCAGATGACCAAAAAGGTCCAGATAGGCGCCTAAACTGAAACAGATTGGTACCACAGAAATCTAATTGAGAGGCTGCCTCATGGCAGCCATCTCTGACAAGAAACAGATTGGTAAGACAGAAACAGACTAACCTGTTCCGAGCTCGACCTCCGAATTCAGTCTGATGAGGGTTGGGGAAGGGGCACGCCCTTTCCCGGCCAAACACACCAAAAATGCACCAAAAACCTGGGGTCTCACAGCTCAGGAGTTCAATGGCACCCTTCCCAGAAACTCCCCCAGACCAAGACTCGTTGCAAAAGCAAGAGGTTTATTAACCATTGTACAACGGGGTCACCCCTGCTGGTCAGCAAAGAGTGGCACCGGGAGACAAAGGCCTTTAGGTTTTTAAAAGAAAAATTGCGGGAAATTTGAAGTTGCAGTTTTAGCAATTTAGGATTGGATGAGGAAGCTATAAAGTAAGATAATTGGTTAGTCTTAGGTGCTCAAGCTTGGCCAGTCCTGCCAAGTGTGGATGCAGCTGCAATTTAAGGTGGGGGTGGTTAGCTCATCCTTGAAGATTAGGGGCTACAGACTTTTGGCTGGAGGTCAAAAGCTACTCAGAAGAAGTCTAGGTTCGTTGCTAAGAAACGCTATCTCAAGGACAAGGGTCTGGTCCTTCTTTTGCTGAGTGAAGGTCATTGCTTGCTTGCCCTTTTTTTATATCTGTCCTCACAGATAGAGTCACATTCCTTCACTCTCTGGAAACGTACTAAGAGGCTTTAGCTTAACCTGGACCTAAAACTCAAAACTATAGGCTTTAGAAGACATATAGGTTACAAAGTTAGTCTAACCCTTTCATTTTCTGAGACTGATACTCCAACCAAGGACGATGCATGGAGATAACCTAAGACCCCTGCACAGATGTAGCCTGTGGCGGTTCAGTATCCAGGTAGGTTCCATTGTAATAGGAACAGGGACTGCCTCTGACATGAACTGATTGGCCTGCTTTTTAATAACCTCCCCCTGAGGGGGGAGCAGCCTTACCAGGCCACAGAAGAAGACAATACAGCCATTCCTGATGAGACCTAATAGACTAGGATCAGAAGGAAGGAAAAGAAGACCTCCCCTACCAGTGGGCTTGGGGAGGGGCATGTGTGCAGAGGGGATAGGAAGGGAGGGATTGGGAGGGGGGAAGCGAGGGAACCACAGGCGGGATACAAAGTGAATAAAGTGTACTTAATAAAGAATTTTTAAAAAAGAGTCGGGGCCGGGAGGAGGGAGGCGCTGGCAGTGATGGAGGTGGGTGATGGAGACTTAAAGCTAGGCACCCTGGGGAGCGACGCGGAGCGTGGTGGCGACGGGAGTCCGGGTGGCGCGGGAGCGACGACGGCGGGCGGTGGGGGAGCAGTTGGGTGGCGGCACTGCTGACGACCGGGCTGGGAGATGCTGTTGAACGTGACACTGGTGCTGCTGGGGCCTACCGGCTGTGGGTGCCCTGGGGGCTCCGGGATCTGGGCTCAGGGCCGGGGCGGGTGAGGAGAGCCCGGCCTCCGCGCTGCCACGCATGAAGAAGCGGGACTTCAGCCTGGAGCAGCTGCGCCAGGACGCATCCTGGTCGGGGTCAATGGAAGAGTCTTCGACGTGACCGAAGGCAGCAAATTCTACGGCCCCGCGGGGCCATATGGGATCTTTGCTGGCAGGGACGGCTCCAGGGGGCTGGCAACGTTCTGCCTGGATAAGGATGCACTTAGAGTATGACGACCTCTCAGATTTGAACGCGGTGCAAATGGAGAGTGTTCGAGAATGGGAAATTTTAAAGAAAAATAATATGATTATGTAGGCAGACTCCTAAAGCCAGGGGAAGAACCCTCAGAGTACACAGATGAGGAGGACACCAAGGATCACAGTAAACAGGACTGAACTTTGTGAACAACCAAAGCCAGGGGCCTTCAAAACTGCAACTCTTACTCCTTCCAGAGAATGTCCAGTCCTTGGGTGTGATGCACCTGCTGTGAGAAACATTTCACCAGAGTGTACAAGATAATGTGCCTCACTCTGAAGACCTGAATACGAGGCGTTGTTTGTGCTGCCGGTTGAATTTGTTGCAGTTGTCTGTAATGTCTGGTGGGCTTCATCATCCTGAGGAGACAGGGCCTTCTTAACAGCAAGAAAATCACCAGGTTGATTTTACCCGCTTCCCTCCCTCTCTTCCTTCCTCCTTCCCTCTTCCCTCTCTCTGCCTTCCTGTTTCCCTCCCCTCCCTGTCTCTCTTTTAAAACAAAACAAGAAAGTATCAAGACAACCACATAGGTATTTGCTACTCAAGTGTGCTGCTCTCTGAAAGCAGCAAGGGATCCTGTTTTGCAGGCTGCTTCATTTGTATTAAGGGAAGAGCCTTGGGCAGAGGAGGGGGGTTGCACACTCATTTAAGAAGTTAAGGCTACTGAAACATGAAAACATGGATTCCCAAACTTTTCTTTCGGGGCTTGTCAGGCAAGAGGAAATCTGTCCTTCTGAGAAAGATTTGGAAGTTTGAGGGATTTCCAGTGGATTGAAGTCAGCAGTTCCCAGCTAAGATAATTTGAAACCAGTTTTCTTTTTTTCCTTCCTTCTGCTAGGTCAAATAAATATTAATTGCGCCTTATTTCACTTCCATAAACTTGAATTACTTTTAGGGAAAGCCCCTCTGTGAATTCAGAAGTCACTAAGAGCAGCATTGAGACTGAGGTTGTCATTCCGTGTAGAATGAAAGAGGAGTACTCAGTGTTAACTGCCATGTGTTACTACACAATAGCTAGCTAGCATTGTGATGGCCAAATGCATCCCTTGTGCTTTTTCTTTTCCAAGAAAATTGAAAATCAACAACTCTTCCCCAACAGCTGCCTAATTTTAGGAGTCTGACTTTCACATTTGTCAGTGGCGTGGGTGTGTGGGGCCGTGGTATGAATGTCTGTGTGGGTGAGTCTGGATGTGTGTGAGAGCACTTTGGGAAGGACTCTCTGCGATGCTGTAAATACAAGTACCGTTTAATAAAGCATCTGCAATAAACCAAATTAGCTCGAGTTGGACTCTAAATGCAGAGCCATGAGCCAGTGTGTCATATATTAATAACACTGCATTTGATTAAGGATGAGAAGGAAGAAAGAGAGAGAGAGAGAAGAAAGAGAAAGAAGAAACTCTTGGAAATGAAAGCCTGCCCCTGGTTAGCCAAGTTGTACCTCCCCCCATGCTCATCCAAGGCAGGTCCACTTTGGTAGATGGTTCAGGTAAGATGTGATGTATTCTGTGCTTAGCCTTTGCTGCCAGTGGGTATGCTAGGGGCACCAGCCTTCCAAGCAGGAGCTGACATAAAAACACAGTATTGTGCCGATCGCTAGTAAATCCCTTGCTTGTTATTTGAAAAAGTTATATTTCAGAGCCTGCTTAGACCAGATTTTGGCTTCATCATGATGGATTCTTGGTCAGAAGCAGGTTGCTCCCACATAGAAAAGCCCAGATTTTGGTGACATTAAAAGACTTGTACCTGATGGGTGTAATGCAAGCAGAAGCCATCAAAAGATGCAACAGGAAGCAGAGAAGGGTGCAAAATGCTACACTCTTAGCATATTGGAATATTCTCTAGGAAAGTGTGGTGATCACCAAATCCTGGCTGAAGAACTCTTGTGAAGACTAAGGCATGTTGGTAAATGCTTTCTTTTTTATGTAAAATATTTTCTAAAAACAAATTGTTAAAGTATATACCTTACTCTGTAGTAAACTGGTATATCTGGACACTGAGCCTGAAGGTTGATAATCTGCATTTGTGAGAAGCCCAGGTATTGATGCAGTAAAAACAATGCATTTTTTTTAAAAAAAAAAGGAAGTGTTTTGTGTTTTGTACTTTAAATAAATTGTATTCTATAGATTAAAAAAAGAAGAGTCTCTTTAAGGTATGGGATGCATTCACCATTCATTAAACAAGTATTAAATACCTGAGCTATACAAAACAGACTTATTCCCAAAGATTGGAAGAGTTTGGTGTCAGCTGTTGTAGAAACTGGTCAGCAATTGCAATGGTTATCGTGGTGGAGGGACAAAGCCATGAAAATGAAAAATAGGATTTAGGGGGATAAATATTGTTAAAGAGCAGCTGCTTGGTAAAGGACATTATGCTGATTTTACAAGAGCAAATCTGCTCTGATGTCATACTTAAACAATGTCATGCTGCAGCTTTAAGATCATGGGACATGGTTAAGGAGCCGGGTTAAAAAAAAAATTCCTTTACTAAAGCAATACAAGGCCCTGCAACTCAAGTTGCAGTATTAATATAAAGCAAAAAGCAACTGTGTACAACACAGCGAATACTCACAATTTGGTAAAGCCCAAACCAGGAAATAAATCATCAACAGAGAGAGCCTAACTTCAGAACGTGTTTGTCTACAGCCTATGTGTGTCCATGGAAACATCACAGTAAGGTGTCTAACATGCCCGAGGTTCAGAGCAGTGGAGTCCAGTGCATCTTAGCTGGCAGTTATAGCTCCAAGAGGAATTAAATCAGTTTCCATGTACCTGTGATGAAGCCTGCCCATGAGTTAAGGACAGGTCCTCAGATCTCCTAGTATTTAACTTTCAGTCTTACAACCACAAAAAAAACAAATGTTTCTTGATCAAGCCACTAAGACTTAATTCAAGAACAGCCAGATCATTCAAGCTGTCTGAACAACAGATGATATAGCTATAATAATTAATCTTTATGCATATGTTTGTTTGGTATATGTGTTTCTCTGTAATGTGGTGTGACATGTGTTTGTGCGTGTATATGCATGCACGCTTGTGTGTGAATGGATGCTATATTAAAAACTATTTCAGATGGGGGTCATCATCATCCACCATATTTAATGGGTCCTTTTGTAGCCCATGGGATGATGGAGATCTCCTGCCTCTAACCCCATTTCACCAAAAGAGTAACAGGTTTATGCATGTGCACTGCAATACCCATTTGTTCTTGCAATATGCAGATGTAAACTCGGTTTTCCCATTTGCACTGCAGGCATGTTACCTTCCGATCTAGTTATTCATTCATTTACTATTAGTCAGTAGGGAAGAAAATAACTTGTACTCTTTAACAACAAAATTTACACATACATGAAGGAAAAATATGATGTTCACAAAAGTTAGTTTCATTAGGGTAGTATTTTGCAAATAGTTCTTTGATTTGTGTGTCAAAGTTCATTCCCATGTTAACATACGTTTAGGGATTCATAAAAATGCAATGTTATTTTCTCCATGTTGGTAAGATCTGTGGAAAGGAGATGAATAACATTTTAAGCTCATGAGAAAACAAAACAGGCCTGGCATCTGTGTGTATGGAATGATCCAGAGAAGCTCAGGTTATTTAATAATCAAGGCTTTTCCTCAATGGAAAATAGCAATCTAAAACCATCAAAATCTAAGCACTAGGGTATTTAAAATATTAAGAAAAGTAGAATTTTGGAAAGGCAGTGATATTTGGAGGAAATACATAGAATAGGACAACTGAAATATAAATGTGAGACAATTAGGAAGATAAAATATTAAATGTTATCTCACTTTTCACCAAAAATATGAACTGGGCTTTGGAGAAAATTCACTAAGGAAAGTGCTTGCCATTACAGTATGAAGACCTAAGTTTGATCTTTGGTACAGATGTATCTTTCAGGGCACAGTGGTGAACACCTTTGGTTCTAGTTTGGGAGTCTGGAGAAAGGTGGATCTCTAAATCTTGTTGTCTTCACTGCTTAGCCATCTCAGTAAACTCCCTGACAATGAGAGACTATGACTTCAGGATGTGAGTCCTCCCTACAGCAGTAGCACACTCAGTCCTAAAGGGGATGTATCCATAAAATTCATTCAGGGCTCAGGGATGCTGCAGAAAAGGAGGCAAAAAATTCAGAGCCAGAAAAGATGGAGAACACAAAGACCTTCTAAACATAGCAGGGCTGATCACAAATGAATTCACAGAGACTGTGGAAGCATGAACAGGGCCTGTACCGATCTAAGACAGATGGTATACCAGTGCTGAGAGGGGAAATGGACACAAGCCCCCATCTTTAATTGAGATGCCATCTCCAATCTATCACAATCCGCCATTCCTAACCCAGTGGCAAATAAAGAAATTAGTTCTCTCCAAGGGAGTCTCCTTGGATATACAAACTATTCTTAAGGCCAGGCCCCATGCTCAGTAGTAGGTGGAAAACAAAATAAGCAGACTCAGTTGCATTAGGGAAGTAAAATTTTTTGACCTTACATGTTTTTTATGTACATCTCATGTTTGAGGGTTTTCGTTTGTTTTTATGTACCAGTGCATCTCTATGCGTCTCTGTGTTTCTGTTCTTTTTCTTTGAACCTTTTTCTTCTGTCTGTTTGTGTGCTTGTTTACTTGTTCTCTTACAGCTTGTTAGTTTTTATCCCGATTTATTAATATTTAGATGCCTTTTGTCTTTTAGTAACAGAAATTAAGAAAGTGTGGATTTCAGTGGGAGGGGATTTGGGCAAGACCTAAAAAAAGTTGGTGAATGGATTGCATGAAAACAAACAAAAAAAAACCCTATTTTTAATGAAAAAGAAATAATGCTTTTATTCTGATTCCAAAAAAAAATAATGGGAATATATTTTATTTTAAACATGGGTTATTGGAGACAGAAGCATTCAAACTGTAAGTCATTGCACTAAACTTGCACATACATTATGTAGTATGTGGAACAAGCTTTTCTTTTAAATATTGTTCTACCTTCTGTCCAGGTTTAAGTTGAAGAACTACCAATGTATTTTGGCCATGAAGTTTGCCATTGAGGAGATCAACAGTAACCCCTATCTTTTACCCAACACATCCCTCGGATTTGAAGTCCATAATGTCCCATATGGTCAAAAGAATACTCTGGCCAGTGTTTTTTGCTCACTTTCAGGGCTTAGTCATGGCATTCCTAACTACAGATATAAAACAGAGAGGAACTCAGCTGCTGTACTTACAGGTCCATCATGGGCAATATCTGAATACATAGGGACATTGCTGGATCTTTACAAATTTCCACAGGTGAGAGGGGGTAAGGAGATAGAACATGATGTCAGTACTACTTGATGACATTTGAGGTGGCTGTGAGGGAAAAGAGGGAAACTGAATCACTCTTCATGGATAGGAAAATGATGCAGACTGTTGATGATACATCTATATTTCTGTAGCTAAAAATAGAGAGAATGGGAAAAGTAGAGTAGACACAGCACACTGTTGAGCCTCTGAATATTTTCTGTGCTTTTCTGGAAAACACATGAGAAGACAGATTTGTCCTTCAAAACAGGATTGTCCTAAAGGCTTCAAAGCATTTATGTAGAATTGAGTTGACTCTTATGACTGTGTTCTTGTTTTTTATTATTTTTCTCTACAGTTTACTTTTGGACCTTTTGATACTATCCTGAGTGAACAAAGACAGTTTGCTTCTTTGTACCAGGTGGCTCCTAAGGATACTTCTCTGGCAGTTGGCATTGTATCTTTGATGCTTCATTTCCACTGGATTTGGGTGGGGCTGTTCATCATAGATGATCACAGAGGTGCCCAGACGCTGTCAGATTTGAGAAGCCAAATGGATAAAAACGGAGTCTGCATAGCATTTGTGGAGATGATCTTAGTCAGCAGGGGTTCATTTCTGGCCAAATCCTGGAAAAATAAAGTTCAGATCCTGGATTCATCAGCAAACGTGATTGTTATTTATGGGGACTCTGATTCTCTGTTAAGCTTAATAGTAAACATAAAGCAGAAGTTACTTACATGGAAAGTCTGGGTCCTGAACTCACACTGGGACAATTCAAAATTTGATGAATATTTCATGTTAGATTCATTGCATGGGGCCCTTATTTTTTCACACCACAATAAGGAGATTATTCATTTTACAGATTTTATCCAGACAGTCAATCCTTCCAAATACCCAGAAGACATTTACCTTCATCTGTTGTGGCACAAATTCTTCAATTGTTCATTTTTGAGGAAAGATTGTAAACTGATGGATAACTGTCTGCCTAATGCCTCCTTGGGATTCTTGCCCGGGAACATATTTGACATGGCCATGAGTGAGGAGAGTCACAATGTGTACAATGCTGTGTATGCTGTGGCCCACAGTCTGCATGAGATGACTCTCAATCAAGTACAATTTCAAACTCAAGAAGGAAAAGAGATGGTATTCTCCCCTTGGCAGGTAAGGTCACTTCAATTGAATTGTGATATCAGCAACATGACATTCTCAAAGTTTATAAGTACACTCAACCTAGGAAATACACAGTTTAGATTATTTTGTCAAAATTCTGCAAAAGCAAGAGAAAATGTGTAAGAAAAAAAATCTGTTTTAAGTCAATATATAGATGCACTACAAATGGTCATACAATATTTCAGGGTAAAATCATCATTATTTGTCCCAGTTATTTCACACAACAGAAAAAACAGAGACAAAGAATTATCACTATGAACCTGAACTCTTCTAAATGCTTATGTCATGTAAATGATCACTCATAAAATCATCCATTTTATAGAGTGAAATGCTAAATATTTTCAAATTTTAATTGGGCTTGATTATATTGTCGAAGGAAGGTGAGACTTTCTCCATGCACTTTTGTGATTTTGGAGTGCTTGGTTCTAAGTTTTCTAATGACCTCATTAGAATGTTTTAGAAAGATAATGATGCTCCCATTATCTTTGGGTATCATTTGTTCATTGCAATTAATACCTATATTAAAGTTGATTTTCACATCATGGGTTAGAATCAACAGAGAAGTTCCCTGATTCTGCCTCTGATGCACTTCTCTGGAAGTTATGTAACATAAGCATATTCATCTCTTTTTAGCTTCACCATTTTCTAAAGAACGCAGAACTCATCAATCCTGCTGGAGACCCTGTGGTCCTGGATTGGAAAAGGAAATCACATGCAGAATACGACATTCTCAATTTTTGGAATTTCCCTAAAGGTCTTGGGCTAAATGTGAAAGTGGGAACATTTTTTCCAAATGCTCCAGAGGGCCAGAAATTGTCCTTATCTAATCACATGATACAGTGGGCCACAGGATTGACAGAGGTGGGTTGCATCATACCTCAGTATGTAAATTTCAAATTTACAACCAGCATGTTGTGACCTGTCATTGCTCAAACAGTACCCTTTTATAGACACATAATGACCACCAGCATAAAGAATTGTCCTACTATCTGGTTTTGCTGGATGAACTATTTCTTTTATAATCTTATCATTCATTTAACATCATAATACAGTATCTTTTTCAGGATGATTTTTGTTATTATTAAAAATCATCTGACAGAAGGTCTATTTTGATCCCAGCTTGGAAGGCTCCAGTCAATGGTCTGTTGGCCTTTTGCTTCTAGGCCTCTGCCAAAACAGAAGAGCATGATGGGAATGTTTAGATGTGTTAGTTGTTTGATTTGCTGTTGCAAAAATGCTGCTTAACAGACAATATAGGAGAACTTTTCTTGGCTCAGAGATTGAGAGTATATTCTACCACGGCAGGAAACCATGTCTTTAAGTAGTGAAGGCAACCAGTCATCAATAGTCAGGGAGCAGAGACTGTTGAATGCTGCTGTTATCACCCTTTTCTGCTTTTCATTCATTCAGGGGCCATGGCCATGGCCAATAAATCACGGCCACCCACTTTTAGAGATTGTCTTTTGACCTCAAGTAACCTAATCTAAGAAAGAAAAAAAATCTTTCACAATTATTCTCAGAGATTGGTTTCCACTATGATTCTAAAACCTATCAAATCAACAAGATGAAACGTTACCATGGAAGTAAATTTTAGTTGCCTGTATATCCAGGGGTCAAGATGCAGTGGATTTGTAGTAACTCCAAGACATGAGACCAAGAACCTAAGTTCTTACTTCTATGCCTCACCTCATAATCTTTCAACAATTGTCCAATGAAGTCATGTTATCAAGGCCTACTGTTTAACACATGGGCCTGTGAATGACTCATCCTAGTAGTAAAAAAAAAACATTCTACTATCTTCACTTAGAGATATTAACATAAACAAATTAATGGTTCTATATTCAAAAAACACTCTACTGGAGATTTCATAAAAACCTGACCATTTGCTATTATTAATTTTATTCTCAGATTCCCCAGTCTCTATGCAGTGAAAGATGTCATCCTGGATTCAGAAAATCCCACCAGGAGGGCAAGGCTGCCTGTTGCTTTGACTGCACTCCTTGCCCAGAGAATGAGATTTCCAATGAGACAAGTAAATATCAGTAATGAAAACATCCCCCCCCCGTCCACACCTGCAATATCTAAGCTAATGGAAAACATCTGTAAGTGAACTGCAATCAGTTCACTTCAGTGGAGATAATCCTCTTCCTGCCAGCTGTTACAAAATCGGAGTTTACAGTTCTTTTTTCCCACTGAAATAATACACTCTTGACATTTTGTGTTCCTGAATCATTGTGGATGTGGCTGCCAACAGAAAACCACTCTAGATCACCTGAATAATATGCCTCATTTCACCATCCATTTTGTCTTAGTTTCCTTTCTCTTGCTATGACAAAGCACCATGACAAAGAATTTTATAAAAGAAAGCATTTAATATACTTACAGTTTCAGGTGGTTAGATTCCATGTGTAATAGTCTGTCTCTCTATCTCTGCCTGTCTCTGTCTCTCTGTCTCTACCTGTCTCTATCTATCTCTGTCTCTCTGTCTCTCTCTCTCTGTCTCTCTCTCTCTCTCTCTCTCTCTCTCTCTCCCTTGCTCATATATCTCCATCTAGAATTATAAGCCTGTAAGTTATATTCTTTCTTTTTTAAGTTACCTTGGTCATGATGTTTCTTCACAGCAATAGAAAATTAACTAAGACTGTGTGACAATGGGGAAAATTGATACACAAAAGTAGGAGACAGAAAAGACTCACTGTGAATAGCAAGATCCTTAAGAGCCCTTCCACAGAAATACACCACTCCCAAAGGAGCATACCTCCTAATCCATTATTCCCAAATAGTTCCACCAATGGGGGCAAGGCATACAGATAGGTGATAGAAGGGGGGAGACAGTCTCAGTAAAACTTTACATTTTATCCCCCTGATGCCCATATTCTTGTAAATATATCATAATTTTATTATTTTAGATTTATAATAATCTATATGTTATACAATTCATTCACGATGCCGTCTCCCCTCCATTCCCTCCTCCCAGTCACCACCCCTATATCCTTCTCACCCAAATTCACTGTTCTTCTGGTTCCCTTCAGAAAATGGCAGGCCTCCAAGTGAGATTAATCAAACATGGGCATCATAACAAGATGCACTAAGACTAGGAATAAATCCTCATATCAACCATGGCTGACCAAAGCAACCTATTAGGGGAAAAAACGGTCCCAGGAGCAGGAAAAGAGTCAAGAACCCCCACTTCTACTGTTAGGAATTCAATAAAAACTCCAAGTTTTAAAGGCTGCAGCATGTATGGAGAGGTCCTAACACAGACTAATGCAAACTCCATCATTGCTTCTTCAGTCTCTGTGAGCCCCTATGAGCTAATTTGATTCAGGGGTTCTTGACCTCCAGGTGACCTTGATGCTCTGGGTCCTACAATCCTTCCTCCTCATCTTCTGTGCAGGTCCCTAAGCTTCCCATAATGTTTGGCTGGGGGGTCTGTTCATCAACTGCTGGAAGAAGCCTCTCTGATGATGATTTGGCTAGGCTCCTATCTATGAGTATAGCAAAATATCATTTGTAATCATTTTGTTTACTTTTTTTAATCAATAGTGTTTGGTTCTACCCTAGGTCTCTGAGCCATTCACTTTTAGGTTTCTAGCCATCCACATAGTGTCTGGCATGGGCACACTCACTGTTGTATTCAGGAAGTTTTCTAGTTCCATCCATCTGCCTGCAAATTACAAGATCTCTTTGTTTGTAACAGCTGAGTAGTATTCTGTTGTGTAAATGTACCACAGTTTATCATTCTTCCATTGAGGGACATCTGCTCTGTTTCCAGTTTCTGGCTGTTTTGAATAAAACCACTTATGAACATAGTTGAGCAAGTATCCTTGTGATAGGGTGAAGCATCCTTTAGGTATATGCCCAAGAGTTGACTAGCTGGGTCTTGAGGTAGGTCAATTCCCAGTTTTCTAAGGATCTGCCATATTGATTTCCATACTGACTGTATAAGTTTGCATTCCCACCAGCAATGTAGGAGTCTTCCACTTGCTCCACACCCTCACCATCAGAAGCAGTCATTTGTTTTATTGATCTTAGTCATTCTGACAGGTGTAAGATGGAATCTCAAAGTAGTTTTGATTTACATTATTCTGAAGGCTAATGATGTTGAACATTTTTAAGTGTTTCTCAGACATTTGTGTTTCCTCTTATGAGAATTCTGTTAGCTCTGTTCATTGCCTTTTAATTGGATTATTTAGTTGGTTGATGTCTGGTTTTCTTGAGTTCTTTGTATATTTTGGATATTAGCCCTCTCTCAGATGAGGAGTTGGTGAAGTTCTTTCCCCATTCTGTAGGCTGCAGTTTTGTCTTATTGAAGGTGTCCTTTGCCTTGTAGAAGCCTTTCTGTTTAATGAGTTACTATTCAGTAATTGTTGATTTTAGTGCCACTGCTAGCTCCCACTGTTCTGTTCAAAAAGTCATCTGGGCTAATGGGTTCAAGGCTACTCCCCAGTTTCTCTTCTGTTGAGCTCAGCGTATCTGCTTTATGTTGAACTCTTTGAACCTCTTGGGCTTGAGTTTTTGTTCCAAATGATAAATGTGGATCTATTTTCATTCTTTTGCATGCAAACATCCAGTTATACCAACACCATTTGTTGAAGATTTTTTTCCATTGTATATCTCTGGCTTCTACATCAAAAATCAGATGTCAATAGATGTGTGGATTTATGTCTAGATCTTCATTGATCCCTTTGATCAATGTGTCTTTTCTTATACAAATACCATGAAGTTTTTATTACTTTACCTCTGTAGTACATCTGGAAATCAGGGATGGTGATACCTCCAGATGTTCTTTTATTGTTCAGGATTGTTTTAGCTATTTTGGGATTTTTGTTTTTCCATATGAAATTGAGTATTGTCTTTCAATGTCTGTTGTTATTTCTCCCTTTTTGTTTCTGCTTTTTGTTTTTTCATTTGGACGTTTGCCAGGATCCAGCCCCAGGTGAGGGCAGGGCTTGGGGTGGGTGGATGCAAGGATGGTAAGGGGAGAATCGGAAGTGGGACTCCATTTGGTTTTGTTTCAGGAATGATTGGACAGAGGAGAAGCACATCTCGGCACGGCTTGATCTGCCCTGACAAATTGTGTCTCTTACAGGCTTTATTTATATATGAAATCAGCTCCTCGAAAATTTTACTCATTGATTGCACAGCCTTTTAGAATACTTTTCTAAGCATATTGAAATAAAAGAAACAAAGTGAACAAACAAGCAAATTTGACAAGAACTAAAAACTAACATTATGATAAAATCAGTTGTTTTAACTCACTGTCTTTTTTCTCAAGATTGATGTCGTACAGCATTCTGGTCACAGAAATGCCAGGCGGAATGACTCTATTTGAGTTTGATTTTGTTTAAGTTTGACACAGAATTAACAGATCAGAAGTTATTTCCTGCTGCCTATTATCTTTCTGCAGAAACCCAGTCTCTCAGTCCCTTGTTTAATTCTTCCTGTTCCTTTTCTATTTTTCTGTTCTATTTGACGTAAGACCACCATCCTTTTCATTGATTCTTAAAATACTGTGTAGCCTTTCTAACAGCACACAAATATTGCTTCAGCAAAAGCAGTCTGTTCTTTGTTTTTCTACAATATCACAAAAGTCCTGATCTGACAAATCTGTTCATGCAGTCAGGCAGTTCACTGAGCCAAAATGTTCCTCTGTGTCTTTTTCATAAACCCTTTTTTAAATATGTCTCTGTCTTTATTACAACCCTGTAAAAGGTAGAAGAACAACAGGATTCCTAAAACTGCTTACTTTGCCTTCAGGAAGGTACCAAGGGTTGTCATTAATTATATAATCAAAATCATTTCCTGTCCATACTAGTTTCTGAAGCTGAACATGAAAACCTAATGATTCAGCTAGTTTTTCAGCTTCTAAAATTTCCTTAAATTTTTCTTCTTTTATGGTTTTCTTCAAATCTTCTGTCTCATGCTTACTAATATCACTTATTAATGCCCTAAATGTATGAGTCTAAATAACAGTTCCATGGAAGATTCAGTTTTCTGCATACCTATTTTACCCAGGGAACTGACATTAGTTGTCTGTTTATTAACACCAGCTTTTGTTACATTATCCCAGCTCTAGCTTTCAGTAGAGACCTTTAAGAGTAAGGAATATAAATACAAACAAAGGTTGTGTATCAAATTTCCACTAAGGGCAGTGAATGATCACTTTAGGTCATCCAAGCACTGTAACTTTGACAAACAGCGCCTTCAGGATGCTTGACATTGCCAGATATTCTCTGTCTGCCTGATAGTTTGGAAAAGGGTTTGTCTGTCTTGTTGATTTTCTCAAAGAATCAACTCTTACTTTCACTGATTTTTGTATTGTTTTCTTTGTTCCTATTTTACTGATCTCAGTTCTGAGTTTGATTATTTCCTGCCATTTGATTATTTCCTCCTCTTGGGTGTACTTATTTCCTCTGGTTTTAGAGCTTTCAGGTGTACTGTTAAGTTGCTAGTATGAGGTCTCTCCACTTCCACTATAAAGGCATAGTGCTATGAACTTTTACTCTTAGCATGAACTTACTCTTAGAATGTTACTCTTAGCAACAATTTCATTGTGTCCCATAAGCTTGGCTAAGTTGTGCATTCATTTTCATTCTTAAATTTCTTAATTTATTTCTGCTTTGCCCCCATATAGCTGTTTAGTTAGGGAATTGATCAGTGTTGATAATATTAATATTTATTTAAAATATTATATTATTTAAAATATTATATTTATTTATTTATTGTTGATTTATCTTTTAGTTAAACATGGGTTATTCCTATGTATACCCAAATCACCACACAGAGACTAGGATTTATTTAATTAACTTAGAGCACAATGCTGGGCAATAATTACTCCAAGCCCACATAGCTTCCTCCCATTCAGATATCCCACATTATAGTTATTTTTTAGTTGTATCTTAGATCTGGTTCATTTCTCTTGATGTTTCCCAGTCCTCTCCTCTCTGATCTCTCCTCCTATTCCGTCTTTCTCCTCCCACCCACCACCACCCCCCAGGCAAGGATGTTCCACCCTACGTCTCTCCATTGCTCAGCATTGGCTGGTTGTTTTTATTGGCAATTCAGAGAACAAATGGTTGCATGTTTACACAAACTTGAGACATTCTAAGCATTACAATGCAATGTCCGGATTGAAACAAGATAGTGGGTAGAGAAATCAGCATTTGAATGAACAAGGGTAAATTGTATACATTCCACAAGAACATTATACCAACAGTTTATAGACTTTTCCTTGTTTCTGTTATTATTGAAGTCCAGCTTCAATAATGGGGGTCTGATAGAATACAGGGAGTTAGTTAAATTTTCCTGTTAAGACTTGCTTTGTGACTGAGTATGTGGTTACTTTTTGAGAATGTGCCATAAGATGCTGAGATGGAGGTGTATTCTTTTATGATTGGGTAAAATGTTTTTGTCTGTTGGCTCTAGTATTTCTCTGATTAGTTTTTGTCTGGATAACGTGTACATTGGTGAGAGTGGGGTATTAAAGTCTCCCATTTTTAAGGTGGGTGAGGTTTGATATGTGATTTAAGCTTTAGTAGTATTTCTTTTACAAATGTGGGTACCCTTGGATTTGGTCAATAGATGTTCAGAATAGAAACATCATCTTGGTGAATTTTTCCTTAGATGTGTATAAAATGTCCTCCATCTCTTTGATTAAATTTGGTTTGAGGTCTATCTTGTTAAATTAGAATAGCTACACCAGCCTGTTTTTTGGGTCCATTTGCTTGGAAAATCTTTTTCCAACCTTTTACTCTAAGGTATTGTCTATCTTTGATGTTGGGGTGTGTTTCTAGAATGCAGTAGAAGTATGAATCCTGTTTTCATATACATTCTATTAGTCTGTGTCTTTTTTATTGAAAACTTCAGTCCATTGATACTGATAAATATTAATGATCCATGGTTCTAATTACTCTTGTTTTGGTGGTGGTGGTGGTGGTGGTGGTGGTGGTGGTGGTGGTGGTGGTGTGTGTTTCCCCTCTTTGAGTCTTGTTAGTGTGAAATTTTGTGTTTTCATGGGTAATCTCTTTGGGTTGGAGTTTTTCTTCTAGTATCATCTATAGAGCTAAATTTGTAGGTAGATGTTTAAATTGGTCTTTGTCATGAAATATTTTGTGTGATTGAAATATCTACAGTAATTGAACGTTTTGCTGGGTGTAATAGTCCAGTTTGGCATCTGTGATCTCTTAGAGTCTGTAAGACATCTGTCTGTCCAGGCCATTCTGGTTTTCAGAGTCTCTGTTGAGAAGCTGGGTATAATTCTAATATACCCAATACTTAATATAATTCTTCCTTTATATGTAACTTGATCTTTTTCCCTTGCTATTTTTAATTTTCTTTCTTTGTTCTGTCCATTTAGAATTTTTATTATTATGTGGCATGGGGACTTCATTTTCTGGTCCAATCTATTTGCTGGTCTGTAAATTTCTTCTATATTTATAGGTCTGTCCTTTTTATGTTAGGAAAATGTCTTCTGTGGTTTTGTTAAATATATTTTCTGGATTTTTTTATCTGGAATTCTTCTCCTTCTTTATTTCTATTATTCATAGGTTTGCCTTTCATAATGTCCAAGATAGCGTGGATTTTTCTATATTAAGAATTTTTAGATTTAACATTTTTCTTGACCCATCAATCTTCTGTCATCATATCTTCAACCCCTGAGAGTTTTTCTTCCATCTCTTGTGTTCTGTTGGTGATGATTACATCTGAAGTTCTTGTTTCCTTACCTAGATTTTTCATTTCCAGAATTCCCTCAGTTTGTGTTTTCATTGCTTCTATTTCCATTTTCAGGCCTTGAACAGTTTCATTCACCTGTTTTTTTGTTGCTGTTTGTTTGTTTGTTCTTCTTGAATTCTGCAGTTTCTTTAAGGGACTTGTTTATTTCCTCCATTTTGTTCTTTCTCTTTCCTTAATTTCTTTAAGAGAGTTTTTCATTTCTTCTTTAAGTACCAGTGTCATCTTTGTAATGTTTGTTTTACAGTCATTTCTTTGTGCTTCAGGTGCACTGCAATATTCCAGTCATGTTTCAGGATAGCTGAGCTCTGATGGTGCCATATTTCCCTGGCTGCTGGTGATTGTGTTTTTACATTAGAAATAAGGCATCTGGGTTTGGGGTGATTATAGGTCTGGGTGCTGATTTCTGAGTTTGTCTTTGTTGGATAGGTGTTTTGTTCCTTGGTTTTTTGTTCCTTCTTTGATATTCTGGTCTTTGTGGCCTAAATTTCTGACAGCAGGCTTGACCTCTGGATCCAGTAAGGAGTGTCAGATAAGGTTGAGGGCTGGGCTTCTAGTGACTAGCTTGGCCTTTCATGCAGCAGGGAGTCTCTGTCCCTGTGACTACTGTGGCCTGTACCTGTTCTTCTGGCCATTCTCTTGGTGTTATTGACCTTTTTCATTACTCTCTTTTCATTGCAGTTTTTCTTCTAGTATTTTCTGTAGGGTTAAGTTTGTAAACAAATATTGTTTAAATTTGATTTGTCATGAAATCTCTTGTTTTTTCCATCTGTGGTGATTGAAAGTTTCTCTGGGTCTAGACATCTGGGAATAAGAAGTTGTCTGGGTATAGTTAGGTTTACACCTTCATGTTCTTTATAGTTTGTGCATGCATGTGTATGAGAGAGTGATTTTTAGTTGTTTTGTTTGATTGTTGGGATGTAGCTTGTTTCTTTTTTTAGAGAGACAGAGAGAGAGAGAGAGAAAATTGTAGAACTCAGTGAGCATGGAGGTGGAAAGGATCTAGGAGAAGTTGGGGCAGGGAAAAAGTCATGGTCAGAATGTATTATATAGAGTATATGGGTGGTAATGTGATGATTTAAAGAGAATTAAATATATTACAATTAAAATATTGAAAATATGGCCAATCAATCCATAAGCATTCATCATAATCTAACAGTAAGTTGACAATCAATCAGGAACAGAGTGTTCAAGCATTGTTCCATAAAGACATGAGAATATATGAGCAGTTCTGTATCGAGAATTACATAGATAATATTGTACACTTATGACAACTGTGTCACTGGTGAAGGATCTCAAGGCTCCAAGAATTTCAGAATACTTATTCACTCAGGTTCCTTCAGAGAATGAGGAAATTTAGAGACCACCATGTGTTTTATGAATGAAGGCACATGTGGAATACATACAGGAAAAGATTATAAGATTAGGATTTCAAAGGACATTCTTTCCGTTACACCAAAGTCTCATGCCCTCTTAAGAGGAGTGATGTATTAATAAAGAGGCAATGTCACAGACAAATTAGTTCATGCAACATATGTCACTTCTCTAATGACTTCTAAAACAGATACAGAAATGTCACTAAAGGCAAGGAGACCATGGTAATAACAGAGGAAGAAGAGTTCGGGCTGTTAATTTGTATTAGCATGAAGTAGAAGAAAAAATGAGTTTAGAATTACTATCTAGAAAGTGCTTTATGTTTGTATCAGAAACAAAGTGAGATGGTTCAAGTAACATTGCAATGTGCTGAGGCTTAGAAGTGGCTTCAGATAGAAGGAGAAACCTGAGTATGCACTCATGATCACCTGAGTTTCTGGCAGGTATGGATCAGTGTGTGACGTGTCCGGAAACTCACTATGCAAACACAGAAAAGAGCCACTGCCTACAGAAAACTGTGACATTTCTGGCCTATGATGACCCCTTGGGAAAGCTACTCACCTTCATTTCCCTGAGCTTCTCCTCACTCACAACTGTTGTTCTTGGGGTGTTTCTGAAGCACAGAGACACTCCAATTGTCAAAGCCAATAACCGAGCTCTCAGTTACATCCTGCTCATCACTCTGACACTATGTTTTCTCTGTCCCTTCCTCTTCATTGGCCATCCTAGCACAACCACCTGTATCCTGCAGCAAAACATTTTTGGACTTCTCTTCAGTGTGGCCCTTTCTGCTGTGTTGGCCAAAACTATCACTGTAGTTATAGCCTTCAAAATCACTGCTCCAGGAAGAGCTAGGAGATGGATGCTTGTATCACGGGCCCCTAATTTCATTATCCCCATCAGCACCACCATTCAAGTTGTTCTTTCTGGAATTTGGCTGGCAACCTCTCCTCCCTTTGTTGATAAAGATGCTCACTCAGAACAGAAACACATCATCATCATTTGCAACAAAGGCTCAGCTATTGCCTTCCACTGCATCCTTGGATACCTGGGAACACTGGCCTTAGGAAGCTACCTTACGGCTTTCTTGTCCAGGAATCTGCCTGACACGTTCAATGAAGCCAAGGTCCTAGCTTTCAGCATGCTGGTGTTCTGCAGTGTTTGGATCACCTTCCTCCCCGTCTACCACAGCACCAAAGGGAAGGTTACAGTGGCAATGGAAATCTTCTCTATCTTG
Source organism: Meriones unguiculatus (assembly GCF_030254825.1). NCBI lineage: Eukaryota > Metazoa > Chordata > Mammalia > Rodentia > Muridae > Meriones > Meriones unguiculatus. Next base: position 36,829,365 of record NC_083361.1, on the reverse strand, counting down.
GCTTCCAGTACATCACTCTTGGGCATCATCTTTGCTCCCAAGTGCTACATCATATTATTAAGGCCAGAAAGGAACTCACTTTATCATATCAGAGACAGAACATATGCTAGGATGAAAAATCTTAAAACCTAGCTCCTATGTTTCTTAAATAACATTTTTGAAGGCTGATTTTTTTTCATCATCTGAACAGTCACATAAAAGTTAGAATTTAGCATCTGAAGCCATGGGCTATTATTTCTTTAGGTAATCATATTATTTCTTTAAGTGAATTGGATTCTACAACCATTTTCATGTTGAAATATATGCTGTGTTTTTATTTTTATTTTTATATTAATTACAGTTTATTCACTTTGTATCCCAGCTATAGCCCCCTCCCTCATTACCTCTCAACCCTACCCTCCCTCCCTCATCTCCTCCCATGCCCCTCTCCAAGTACACTGACAGGGGAAGTCCTCCTCCCCTTCCGTCTGACCCTAGCCTATCAGGTCTCATCAGGACTGGCTGCATTGTCTCCCTCTGTGGCCTGGTAAGGCTGTTCCCCACTCAGGGGGAGGTAATCAAAGAGTCAGCCACTAAGTTCATGTCAGAGACAGTCCCTGTTCCCGTTACTAGGGTACCCATTTGGAGATTGAACTGCCATGGGCTACATCTATGAAAGGGTTGTAGGTTATCTCCATGCATGGTTCTTGTTTGGAATATTGGTCTCAGAAAAGACCCTTGTGTGAGGATTTATTTTGTGTTCTGTTGCTCTCCTTGTGGAGCTCCTGTCCCCTCCAGATCTCCCCCTTCTTTCATAAGATTCCCTGAACTCTGACCAAAGTTTAGCTATGAGCCTCAGCATCTACTTTGATACACTGCTGGGTAGAGTCTTTCAGAGGCCCTCTGTGGTAGGCTCCTGTCCTGTTCCCTGTTTTCTCCCTCTTCTGATGTCTGTCCCATTTGCCTTTCTGACTGAGGATTGATCATATTACCCTGGGTCCTCTTTAGTTAGCTTCTTTAGTTGTACAGATTTTAGTATGTTTATTCTATAATATGTCTAATATCCACTTATAAGTGAGTATATACCATGTGTGTCTTTCTGCTTCACTCAGGATGATCTTTTCTAGATCCCACCATTTGCCTGCAAATTTCATGATTTTCTTGTTTTTAATTGTGGAGTAGTATTCCATTGTGTAAATGTACCACAATTTCTGCATCCATTCCTCAGTTGAGGGGCATTTGGGATGTTTCCAGGTGATCCCTGTAGTTTTTGAACTGTAGGACCAGCCCCTTCATGCACTGCAACAGTTCATTGATGGGGTGGGCCAATTCAAAGCCCTAGATCTGGGCCTGAGAGGTATCTGAGCTAGTCAGCCTGCCAGCTCTCCTGCTCTCACACCCTCAGGCCAGCTCACCAGAAATACCTGCAACCAGGGCCAGCTCTGCCCTGCTGCCCAGGTAAGGCAGGGTAAAGAGCCCCCTCACCCTAGTGTTGCAGCCAATGAGGGATATACCCAGTTCTCTCATTCTCATGACCCCAGGGCCAGATATCCCACCTGCCATAGATGGCAAGAAAAAAAAAGGGATGGAAGGAGGACATCTCTCCCTCATCACCTCCCAATAGATAAGAGGGAGATCTAGTTCTCCAGGGCCAGCTTTACTGTATTACCCAGAAGAGGTACAGAACCAACTCTCTCAAGTGCTGCAGCTGGTGAGAGGCAGGGGCAGCTCCTCTGTTCTCATGACCCCAGTGCCTGGGGCCCTGCCTACTTCAGGTCGTGAGAGGGGAGGAAAAGAGGAGGGTATCTCTCCCTAGTACACACTACTGCATGAGAGACAAGTGGAAGAGTCAGCTCTTCCATGCTAGTATTCTCAGTGCCTCCTCACCCACAAATCCAGCAATGTATGGGGCCCACTCTCCCAAGTACTTCAGCTGGCTAGGAGCATGGTCAGCTCTCTTGCTTTCATACCCCCACCATGCCCAGGTAAGGGGTGGGACCAGTTCTGCACAGCCCTCGAACATCAATATGTCCCAGACCAGAAACATCCACCTGGCCTTTGGTGGTAACAGACCCCTGCTGCTGCAGGGCCACAGACCCAGACATGACCCATGGTGGCAATAACTGGCTACTCATATCAGGCTGTTCTTCACTACCCTCGAGTCTCCAGTTCTGCCCCTCTTCATTGTGCCCACATTCTTCTGTTTCTCTTTTCTCCACCATTTAGTCGAGCCCAGGTTTCTTAATGTCTGCAGTCATCTCAGAAATGGTCTTAGGAGTGCTATGCCCCACTCATGTGTTACAGCACCAAGCAAGGGTTAATTCAGACATTGTCTGTACACACACCAGGTCTACAGAGCACTGGAATAGTAGTCACGTCAGACTAGCTCCCTGCTGGCCCCCATGCAAGGGTTGTCTATCTCAGGCTCACTCCCAACCAAGCCCACTGTCTCAATATGGATTCTTCTAGTCTCCAACCTTTTTCCCATCCTGGGAGCCTGTCCAAGCCTGTGTGATGCTGAACTGGTGGTCATCTCAGACTAACTACCTGCCTAGGTTCCCTAGCGCTGAACAGGTGGTTGTCTCAGGCTTACTTTTTTCAAGGAGTGTTGGGTTACTAGTCATTCAGAGGTTCACAGGTCAGAACACTGAGTGTAGACATAGCCTCTCTTCTCTTTGTCACCTACTGATGCACATGTGACATGGAAGCCACATCTACAAAACCTCTAGGGGCAAGTTATACATTTCTTAATGTTTAATAATTTCATACATGAATATCTGGTTCATTTTTCATTAAATTTACCCCCATTTCCTTCCTTTCCAATTTCTCCAGTATTTCCAGCACAACTTCCTCTTCTCAATTTTAAATGTCCTATATTTAAAATATAGTACTACCAGTTTCTGCAGAGGTGTAAAACTATCTGTTAATGCATGGGCATCCTCACAGGCCTATACCTGAGGAAAACTAGCTCACCTTACCCCCAGAAGCCATCAATTGCCAATAGCTATTCTACTAGGAGTGGCATTTCTTTAACATAATAGCCAGAAATCTGAAACACCATGACAATGAAAATGCATTCTTTTTACGGAAAAAAAAAAAAAAAAAGAACACACACAGAAAAAAACTTGGAGTTCATTTTGTGTTGGGCAGCTACTCTAGATCGTGTGCCCTGCACTCTAGTGTTGTTGATAAGCCCAGTGAAACTATATTGAAGCAAACTGATTTTTGTCTCTCATACCAGGCATCAATTGTAAAGAGCTTCTTTGGTAGCAGTAGGATTTTCACATTTTCTCTGCTGGAGTTTTGTCTTGTTTAAACTTGTTTAGGTCTTATACATGTTGCCCACTCTCTATGAGGTCATATATGTATAAGCTTTATTGTATCTAGATGATGTGATATCCTTGGAGACATCCACAACCTCTAGCTCTTACTGTCTTTCAGCCTCCTCTTGTACATTGATTCCCTGAGTCATTTGATAAATGTGCCTTATTTAGAGCTGATTGCTCCAAATTCACTACACATTGTCCAGCTGTGAATCTCTCTGCTAAATAATAGCCCCTGTGAAAAGACACTTTCATGGATGAAGGCTGTGGTGGTTTGAATAGGTTTGGCCCCCATATTCATGTGTTTGAATGTTTGGCCTGTAGGGAGTGGCACTATTTGGAGGTGTGGCTTGTTGGAGTAGGTGTGGCCTTTTTAGAGGAAGTGTGCCAGGGGGCGGGGTCATGTGCTTAAGCTCTGCCCAGTGTGGAAGACAGTCTCCTTCTGCTGCCTTCAGATCAAGATGTAGAACTCTCAGCTGCTCCAGGACCAAGTCTGCCTGCAAGATGCCATGCTTCCTGCCATGATGATAGTGGAATAAACCTCTGTCGCTCTAAGCCAGACCCAATTAATGTTTTCCCTTATAAGAGTTGTCATGGTCATGATGTCTCTTCACAGCAATAAAACCCTAAGATGAGGACTGAATGATACACTGTTCTGTGGATGTAGCAATAAATCATTAGGTGTCATTTCATTGTCATGTTCTTTTAGCAAAACAATAGTAGTAGGTGTTTATCCTAGGGTTCATGGCCTATATATTCCTGGCCATCTCGGCAATGTTGGGTATGGTTTTCATATCGTGAAGTGGGACTTAAATCTAATAAAATAGTGGTTAGTTACTACCGTAATATTTGTGCCACTACTGTACTAGTATGCCTTGAAGGTATGTTGCTATTTTAAGTCATCTCTGGATTTGTAGTTGATTAGTTTTCTCCTCTCGTAGCTTGATAAGTAACTTCCAGTCAAAAAGGTTGCAGCTTCTAATTGAGCATCAGCTCAACATCTCCATGTTCCCTGATATGAGTTAGTAGTGTCTTTAGCAATAGGTCCTCATGATCTTGTTCTGGAGGGTAATAAATACCATTGACAATAGCTTGTGATATCTGAGGGGTTGTAATCTATAGAAATCCTCTGGCCAATGATGCAACAAAATGTAACCCATTACTAGCATTAAATGTTGTGATGGTGTGAATGAAAATGGCCCCCCATAGGGCTATAGGGAGTTGTACTATTATCTCTGGCCTTTTTGAGGAAGTGTCACTGTGGGGGGGAGGGGGAGCGGTGCTTCCGGATTCCAGAATCTCAAGCCAGGCTCAGTGGCTCACTTGCTCTTCCTGCTCCCTGCCAATGCAAATGTAGAATCATGTCTGCCTATGTGCCACTATGCTTCCTGCCATGGTGATAACAGACTAAACCTCTAAACAGTAAGCCACCGCCAATTAAATGTTTTTTTTTTTTCCAATGAGGCAGTGGTGGCACATGCCTTTAGTCCCAGAACTTGGGAGGTAGAAGCAGGCAAATCTGAATGAATTTCAGGCCACCTGGTCTACAGGCCACCAGGTCAGCCAGGGCTACACAGAGAAACACTGTCTCAAAAACAATGTTTTCCTTCATAAGAGTTGCCATGGTCATTTCATCCCAGCAATAAAACCCTAACTAAGAGAGATGTCTGGTTGGGGCAGTCTCCCCATTGTATTCGACTCCACTAAAATGTTTTTCATATGGGAATGTATATTTAGGAAGGGTCTACAATAGTAGGTTTCTATATGTCTTTTCAAAGCCTTTAATATTAGTTTCCATGCTCATACTCCCTCCTTAGTCCTGCCATTCAGTCTCACCATCTAGTTTTGCTATTCTAGTTTCTCTTTGTCTTTTCATAACACTATATTCTTTTTCCCTAATCTGTCTTGGAATATCCTCTCTTTCCCCTCTGTTTCTTAATAGCTACCTAAGCTCTATGACTATTCTAATTGAAACGCCTATATCTGGCAAAGAAATAAAAATCTCAAATGATGAGGTATTGAATGAGAAGACCAGGGATGAGAGATAAAGAAAACAAAAGCAGTGGTTGGGACCAGAATCTATTGCATAAGCTGGTAGCTTATGCCATGTAAGTTTATTGAGAAGTATAGCATTATAGACAGGCATAGTGGTGCATGCCTTTAGTCCCAGCATTCTGGAAGGCAGAGGCAGATGGATTGTTGTAGATTTGAGGCCAGCCTGGTCTACAAAGTGAGCCCAGGACAGCCAAGGTTACACAGAGAAGCCCTGTCTCAAAAACAATCAATCAAACAAGCAAACAAAAGGAAGTATAGCATTGTATATATATTATTTGTGGGGATGGGAGAAGGCAAGGTCGGCAGAGAACTAAAGCAGACAATGTGAGCAAAGAGAACACAGGAGACCTACAACACAGCTGCCTATGGACTGATAAGTACTAGCCATGGGGAAGTGTTGGTTCCCCAGAAGCCAGAACCTTGACTCTCTCAAGGCACTGGCTCCAGCTCTAGACTGGCCTTGCCAAGTCTACTCCCCTAAACAGGGGCAGAGAACTAAAGTTTCCCTTAGCCTTTTCTCAGAACCTCTGAGAAAGTCTTGGGTCAATCTGGTTCCCTACACAAATCAAAAGTTTAAAGACCAGCATTATCACATAAAAGAAAACCTACAATATTTGTCTTTTGTGGTTTTGTTTATCTCACAGTGAGTTTTTCTGGCATCATTTATTTATTTGAATATTTTTATATTTCACTTTTCTTAACAGCAACATTGTATTCTGCTGTGCTAATGTACTTCATTTGCATTATTAATTCATCAACTGATGGGCAGTTAGCTCTTCACAATTTCTGCCTATTATGAATAGTGAAGTAGACAGGTGTAATAACACATACTATATAGTGGCATAGCACTTCTGAGGCAGAGGCAGATGGATCTCTGAGTAAAAGACCAGCATGATCTGCGAAGTGAAGTCCAGGACAGCCAGAGCTACACAGAAAGAGCCTCTCTCAAGAAACAAATAAAAAAAGCTGGCAATGAACAGTGCAGCAATGAACACAGATAAGGAAGCCATGATCAGGGTTTATAAAAGGTAAACCTATTGTCCTCACTCTGTTGGCTCTTGCTTTGCTTGAATGATGGTGACCTTTCTTGTTTTTTAAGACTTATTTATTTATTATTTATACAGTATTCTGTACTGCATATATGCCTATAGGCCATGGTTATGAGCCACCATGTGGTTGCTGGAAATTGAATTCAGGACCTTCAGAAGAACAGCTAGTGATCTTAACCTCTGAGCCATCTTTCGAACCCAATGGTGTCCTTTCTTATACATTGGTCTTAATGTCTGTGCTATAAATGCCTTTTCAGAAACACCTTTCCTATTCCAATTAGTTCAAGTTTTTCTCTACTTTCTCTTCTATCAGATTCGGAATATTTGGTTTTAGGTTGAGGAATTAAGATCCATTTAGAGTTGAGTTTTGTGTAGTGTTGCACATAGATGTATTTTCATTCATCTACATGCAGCTATTTGATTTAAACAGCACCATTTGGTGAAGATTTTGTCTTTTTGAAAGTTTAAATTTTTGTGGTGTCTTGAAAATCAAATATATATGGTGTGAGGAATACAGTCCAGGTCCTCATGTGTATTTCATTAATCAATGTGTCTGTTTTCAGACAATACCATGTTGTCTTTATTCTTATAGCTCTGTAATATTCATTTGAGTCTCATATGCTGTTATGTCAAACATATATTTTATTATTCAAGATTGTTTCAGATATTCTGGATTTTTTTGTATTTATACATGAACTTGAAGAGTTTCAGTTTTTGTTTAAAGTTTCTGAGAAGATTTGTGTTAGAATTTTGAGGAGAATAACATTTAATCTGTAGATTGCTTTTGGTAAGATGGACATTTTTACAATATTAAGCCTACCAACCCATGAGCATGGGAGAAATTTCTTCTTCAATTTCTTTTTTCAAATTTTTTAAAACATTTTAATGTACAAGACTCTCACTAATTTGGTTAGAATTAGCCTAATATATATATACTTTTTAGGCTATTTTGAGATGTACTGTTTTTCTGATTTCTTCCTCGCAATGTTTGTCATTTGTATATAAGAAAGCTACTAATTTTTGTGTGTTAAAATTTGCTATTTTGTGTGTTAAACCTTGCTACTTTGATGAAAGCGTTGATCAGCTGTAAAAGTATCTTTGTGGAATATATATATATATATATATATGGATACTTTAACTCCTTTATTAAGCTAGCCAGTAACCATCTAGAGAAACATAGTTCTCACAGAGCAGCCATGACGGTTTTCTGCTGAGAGCTTTTAGAGCAGTAGGGTTCTCAACCTGTAGGTGACAACCCCTTTGGGATCAAAAGACTCCTTCACAGGGTCACCTAAGGCCATCAGAAAACACAGATATCTAGATTATAATTCATAACAGTAACAAAATTACAGTTATAAAGTAGCAATGAAGATAATTTTATGGTTAGGGATCAACACAACATAAGGAACTGTATTAAAAGGTTACAGCATTAAGAAGTTGAGAGTCACTGATTTAGAAGCAAAACCACATCCTAGTTGGCATCTGCAGGGGAAAATAGAACAAAGAAGCAGTTTAGCAAAAGCAAAGAGCAGCAGTCAGCTGGAATATCTTGACATCAAATTCCTGTAACAGGGTTGGATACATTTCTAAGGGACTTTCCACAGAGGGAGATCTAAGAGACTTTCCAGACCAGTGTCTAAGGAAGGGTGTCAGCTCTGAGTTAAAACTAAGATGGCTGCAGACAGGACAAAATGTAGGAATGTTGATCACATCACATTTCCCACTGATCTTAAAAAATGAGCCCAATCTTGACTCATCTTAATCTAAACCTGTGTAATTGGCCCTAAGGATCATTAAAGTCACTGAATTTATTTTTTGTTTTACATAATTGGTCACACTGTTTAAGATGCAAGGGCCCACTGATAATCCAATAAGAATAAGATAAAGGGGCCCAGCCAGTGTTGATAGCAAAACAGTTAGCCAAGGGTATCGAGTGAACAGAAACTGGTACCAATTATCTGATTTATGTCTTTATCTTTTTCTCTTGTTGAAATTTTCCTTAACCATAGCAAAATTTTTTCTAATTGTTCCTGATCGGTTTGCATAGATCTACGGGCTTTTCCTAAGGCCATACAGTGCTCCCCCTGCTTCATAAGGAGTAAATCTAATTCGCTCCAATTCTGTAGGACCACTTCTGGTAGGGCATCTATCTGCTGTTTCAGTTCAGAAATGGAATTCTCTACTATCTCTAGGTCCTGAGCAACATGTTTACCTAGGTTTTTTGGTTTTTTGTTTTTTTTTAAGTTTTTACCTCACAGGCTGGGTGTGATGGTGCACACCTTTAGTACCAGCGCTTGGGAGGCAGAGGTAAGTCAGCCTGGTATATAGAGTCCAGGATAGCCAGAGCTACACAGAAAAAAACATGCCTTGAAAAACTGACTGACTGAATGAATGAATGAATGAATATCCCAGAATAAGGGCTTATGTACCTATGACCACTGAGCCAGCTCTGCTATCTTCATCCAGGAGTGGGATGAGAATAGGAACAACTTATTTTCCCATTGCAATCCAGGGTCCATATTAAATTGTATTCTCTCTTCTTCTCCATTATATAGATGTACCTGGACAGAATGTGTACTAATATGCATAAAAGGAGGTTTTCAATTTGTTGATACCCATGAAAGATCACCCCTTCTCTAAGAAGAAAGGGAGGAGGTCTGGGAAAGGAGAGGGCAGGTAAGAGGGAGGGACTAGGAGAAGGAGAGGGAGGGTAACTTCCTACTGAGATATAAAGTAAATTAATTAATTAATGAAAAATAAATAAACATGTTCTAGACTCTTTCAAGTCTTCTAATGTTAATTGGGGCTGTCTCCCGTCACTGTAAGTTTTATCACTCAATGAGCTAAAAGTCTGGTTAGTTCCTATCCTAGGTAGAAGGAGACTAGGAGTTTAAGCCTAACCAGCAATCCTGGCCAATCTTTGCCTGAGAATGATTAACTAAGTGATACACTTTGTCAAGGGTAGAGAATATAGGTGGGAGTTCTTCACCTTCCTAGACAGTGAAAGGCAGGATTCTGGCTCCAGGTGTTTTAAGTGAGGAAGATTCTCTAGAATAAAGTTGGGGCTTTGGAATGGGTAGAGAATCCTTGTTAGGTTTCAAACATCAGAGGGCTTAGGGGGAAGGTGGTTTCTGGATAGTAAATCTATCTCTAGGGTTGCTTCCTGTGACAGAGGTTTTCCCTGTTTTCTTGGGACAGATCCTTGTTAAGGAATTCTGTGACCTTTAATTTTATGGCTATTGTATTGAATTACATTTTCCTAGTATACATCCCTTGTGAGGAATATATGTACCCACAATGGGCTGGACCCTCCCCCATCAATCACTGATTAAGAAAATGCCCTACAGGCTTGCCTACAACCTGATTTTGTGAAGGGAATTTTTATTGAGGTTTCTTTCTCTCAGATGACCTTAGTTTGTGTCAACTTGACATAAAACTATACAGCACAATTGACCCCATGTCAGCTTGACAAAAGCATCACCACAAAGCTATTTTCCTTTTTAATTCATCCTTAACATCTCACATTAAAAACATAAACAACTCAAAAAGTCTTTCAGTCTTTACAAATTCAAACACATTAAAATTTCTTTTCCTAAGAGCAGGCTCCTTCGAAATGGCTCAGTGGTTCAGAGCACTGACTGCTCTTCCAGAGGACCTGGGTTCAATTCTCAGAACCCACACAGCAGCTTACTGTAACTCCAAGATCTGACACCCTCACACATACATACATTCAGGCAAAATAACAATACACATAGAAAATAAAAATAAATGAAACTAAGTCTTAAAAAAAAAAAGTAGACTCCTTCTATTCAGCTGCCTCATCTCCCTTGATCTGAGAGTTTGTGTCTAATCTTATGGAATCTTGATGTCCTGCTCTCTTCTGAAGAGCAGAGGTGGAGCGGACCTGATATAGAGGGAAAATAGGAGGGGGAGGTTGAAGGAGTGGAAACAGGAGATACTGTGTGTAGTCGCCCACGAAAACCAATAGTAACCGCCTGTACAAGGGGCTGGGAATTAAAAGACACAGAGAACACGAAAAAGTGACACCAAGACAGTGCTCTGATCAAGGCGCCATCTTTATTACAGAGTAAACCACTTATATAGGTTTCCAAGTAAACATATCCAAGCAAAACAGGAGGCTTAACTAGGGAAAACAGGAGGCTTAACTAGGGAAAACAGGAGGCTTAACCAAGCAAAACAGGAGGTGTCTGCTGAAAACACCAAGAATAGCGAGCCAGCAGGACTTGCACACACGTGACCATCTCAGGTCCAGTGGAATGGCTACCTCAACTGTGGGCAGGGATATATTGTATGAGAGAATAAAGAAAACATATATTTCATTCAACATAAATCTTCCTCAACCATATACAATGCATATATGAAAAATCAGTTCCTTTAACACATTCAGTCTCTTTAAACTTTTTTTCTTATATAATATACTGTGATTTTGGTTTCCCCTCTCTCCATTCTCCTTAGATCCTCTCTACCTCCCTTCCCATCTGGATCCAACACCTTTCTGTCTCTCATTATTAAAAAACAGGTTTCTATGGGATAATAATAAAATAAAATATATCAAGATAAAACAAAAAATGACACATCAAAATTGGACAAAACAAACAAACAGAAGAAAAGGAGCCCAAGAGAAGTAAGATGAATCAGAAATCCATTTGGTCACACCCTCAGGAATCCTATCAAAATACTAAACTGGAAGCCATAATATATATGCAAAGAACCTGTAGGGCAAAAAGAGAGAAGAAAATAATATAATAATAAGAAAAAACAAAATAAAGAACCCTGACACAATATTATGAGACAAGGAATGTCCCAAGATGCCACTGAGTTCATTCTCTCTTGGCCATCTACTGTTGGGACTTGCATTAAAAGTAATTTGTCTCCCCAGTGAGACTCCCTTGGAGGAAGCTAAATTTTCATTAGCAGCTGCTTATCAATTGGAGATTGCTTCTTCGTTGGGAATGGGACTTTAATAACCCTTTTCCTCCTACTGTGTTGCCTCACCCAGCCTTGATATCACAGTTTGTTCATATTCTTATCTTAGTTTGTTATGCCCTGATGGTGGATATCCCTGGGAGGCATGCTTTCCTTCTGAAAGGAAAAGGAGGAATGGATCTGGGAAAGGGGGAAGGGAAAATAAGAGTGCTGGAAGTGGGGAAACTGCAGTAGGGCTGTATTAGAAAAAATAAGCAAAACAAAGCAAACAAAAAGTCTTATGTTCTGGACAACATGGCTCCACTTGGTAGGGGAAAACTTGGGTGTGGTCACAGCCAGCTAGAATAAAGATTTTCAGCTGGCTAGAGGGGTCATCTCAGGTGTGCTCCCAGTAACAATACTTATGCCAAACAAGTTTTACAAGAAATTAGAGGCAGGGTGCCTGGAGATATGGCTCAGAGCTTAAAAGCACTGGCAGTTCTTCCAAAGGTCCTAAGTTCAATTCCCAGCAACTACATGGTGGCTCAGAGCCATCTATAATGAGATCCGGTTCCCTCTTCTGGTGTGCAGGTGTTGATGCAGGCAGAGCATTGTATTCATCATAAATAAATAAATCTTTAAAAAAGAAGAAGTCGGGAGAACAAGCCCATTCTCAATTGCCTCAAAATAAAATCAATGGGTCTCAGCCTCTGCTGTGATACACTGCTAGCTAGTCTTTCAGAGGCCTTCTGTGCTACTGACCTGTCACTTGTTTTCTCCTACTTCCCCTGTCCATCCCCTTTGTCTTTCTAGGTGAGGATTGATCATCTTACCCCTGGTCCTCCTTCTTGTTTATCTTCTTTAGGTGTACAGATTTAAGTATGTTTATCCTATCTTATGGGTCTAGTACCCACTTATAAGTGAGTATATACCATGTGTCCCTTTCTGCTCCTGGGATATCTCACTCAGGGTGATTTTTTCTAGATCCCACCATTTGCCTGCAAAATTCATGATTTCCTTGTTTTTAGTTGCTAAAGCAGATCCTGAGACCCATAACCAAGCCTTCGGCAGAGTGTAGGGAATCATATGAAGGAAGGAGGAATTAGTATAACCTAGAAGGGAGCCCCACAAGGTCCAAATATATCTCGGTACAAGGGTCTTCTCTGAGACTGTTTATCCAACCAAGGACCATGCCTGGATATAACGTACAGCCCCTGCTCAGACATAGCCCATGGTAGCTGAGTATCCAAGTGGGTTCCCTAGTAAGGGGGACAGGAATTGTTTCTGACATGAACTCAATGTCTGGCTCATTGAGCTTCCCCTCCCCCCCCCCAGGGAGGGGCACCCTTGCTAGGCCACAGATAAGGACATTGCAACCATCCTAAAGATACCTGATAAGCTAGGATGGAAGGAGAGGAGGACACCCCCTCTCAGTGGACACGGAAGGGGGCAGGGAGAAGATGAGAGAGGGAGGGAGGGGAGGATTGGGAGGGAAAGAGGGGGAGGGCTACAGCTGGGATACAAGTGAATGTATAAAATTATTTAAAAATTTAAAATATTAAATAAATAAATAAAATGTGATATAATCAATACGTCACAATATTACGGAATATACAAACAAGGCACCTAAACACCACAACAAAATACTTTACTCGTGCTCCTACGGCTGCGCATGCTCACAACCTGAACAACATTTCCCAAAGCTATTTGATGCCTCTGGGGCTGAGATTTATGCCGGGAAAGAAGAAAGGCCGTGGGTGAAATGAAGAGTTGGGAGCGCATGTGATCAAAGTTGTATAGCAGTAAGAAATTCTCAGAGACTAAATAGAAATGTTTAAAAGTAGTCCGAGTACTCCTGGGCTTCGGACAGTATTTCCCAGAGGTCTCTGGGGCAGTACGCGATTTTGAAAGTGGATCCACCAAAGCCACCATCCGGGTGCAGGTTAAACCATGCTTCTGCGTGGGAAATTATGTTTCTCCCTAGATGAAATCCGGAATGGTCGTCTTCAGGGACTCTATGTAAAGGAAAGGACCGTGAAAGATAAAAACCAAGTAAGATGTAATTCTGGAGAGATGGGATACATGAGACAGTATCTCAAAAAAAGAAAGGAAGGAAGGAAGGAAGGAAGGAGGGAGGGAGGGAGGGAGGGAGGGAGGGAGGGAGGGAGGGAGGAGGAGGAAGGAAGGAAGGAAGGAAGGAAGGAAGGAAGGAAGGAAGGAAGGAAGGAAGGAAGGAAGGAAGGAAGGAAGGAAGGAAGGAAGGAAGGAAGGAAGGAAGGAAGGAAGGAAGGAAGGAAGGAAGGAAGGAAGGAAGGAAGGAAGGAGAAAGAAAGAAAGAAAGAAAGAAAGAAAGAAAGAAAGAAAGAAAGAAAGAAAGAAAGAAAGAAAGAAAGAAAGAAAGAAAGAAAGAAAGATGGACTGGAACAGCCTTCAGGGACATAAGTCACATAAATGATGAGACCCCACCACATCTCAGGACGGATGTCTGTACTGTGAGTATCTGGTGCTGTCTTACTGTTTGATGTGAACTTTTTTTATGGGGACAATGGGATCAGGCTGTGTGAGCATCTTTATGGGGTAGTGAGCAACTATAGAGCGCATGTGGGCTCTGACCTTGGTGTGTCTCCTTAACTATGAATTATGTCTCTGTACCTTGTCAACAGGAGTCCAAAGGGGAAAGTGCTTGCATACTTGTAAAGTGAATACAGGTGAATATACATCTGTTTTCTTTGACTTCCTCTTCCAACTACAGGGTACTTGTTTGTGACTCTGTGGGATGTGACAGCTCAGACACAGTCCTGAGAAGTGAGATTTTGAAGCCAGAAGAAGCAAGAACAGCAAGTACTCTTAACTTTCGAGCCATCTCTCTGGTCCTTTTCTGCCTCTTTTCAAACAACTTTTTTTCATACTAACACAATTTTAGCTGTAATTACGATAGCCCAAAAAACTCTTAAACATGCCACACCAAGTTTTTTTTTTTTTTAGGCAAGTGGGAGGCACTTGTTATAAGCCAACCTTTTTAATAATGTATCTGTTCTTTTACAGTTTTACAAATATTGATCAGATTTCTCATTTTCCTTTCATTCTCCTCCTTTCCAACAAGTCCCCTCAAGTACTTTCATGTGCTCTTTTGTTTTGTGGTACTTTGCTGGGAGGAGGGGCTCACTGCATTTAATGAGGGTTGCCTGCCTGGGAAGGGGGTTATTTACTTGAGCAAAGGCTCTGTAGTAGTGGTTAGGGAATATGACAGGAAGTGAATGATAATGATCCTGTCTTAATGTATCTTTAATTAAAATTCCTGAGCTGAGGATGGCTCTGAGGATAAAAGCACTTTCATATTGTTATGCCAGGTTCACAGGACCCTCAGAGACCACCAGGAGATGACTCGATGCAATTGCAAGAGAGCTTTATTACGAGAGTGATCGAACTCGGGACCCAAGTCTCACTAACGCAGCAGTAGAGAAGTGGGACCCTGAGCTCTGGGTGAACAGGATTTTTAAAGGGAAAGTCTGTGAGCAGGGGGTTTCCATGGCAGCAAGCAGGGGGGCACAAGCCTTGGCGTTACAGAATTGGGTGAAGTTTAGCAGGGCAGGGTGACCTTTTCTGAGGCACACAATCACAATGGCTAAGGCATATAATCACAATGGCTATTTTTCTAAACCATATCTGAAACATTGGGGAGAATTTTCCCACTCCATTTCCAACTGATTCCCATTGATTATTGCCAGGGAGATTGTCTCTATTTTCTATGAAGCATTTATTCTGTATTATTTCCTGGAGGCTGTTGCTAGGAGAGTTAACTTTGTTTTCTGCCAGGTGTACATTCTGTGATATTTCCTGGTACCTGAATTCAGTTCCCAGTCAAGATCTTTATTTCAAAATGGAGTTATATTCGGGCTAACTTAAGCTCTTCAATATGCCACACATGTGCACACAATACACACACAAAGCTCACCACTTACGCCATTTTCCACAGTGTTTATCTCTCATTCTCTATCTATTCCAGGACACTACATTGTAGTGTATTGTCACGGCTCTTAGATCCCTCCTGACTTCGTGGACTTCATTTTCAATGGCCTCCACAGTCTCTGAGGTGAAGTATTTTGTTGGATGCTCCTCTGCAGGAATTTTTATGCCGTTTCTCATCATTCACTGGGATGGTAAGGTTAGGGCTGGAGGTATGAGCTATGTTGCCGTGTTTGTCACAGCCCTGTTTCAAGGTCCTACTTGACTACATAGCAAATTGAAGGCTGGGTTGGGATACAGAAGTCTCTCTCTTCAGAATAAAGGAATTAGCGAATGTATTGTGTTACTGATCTCAACAATAACAGCTAGCTTATATTAATTTATGTGGTCCAGTTTAACTATCCCCTTTTTTGTTTGTTTTTATTTTTGTTTTTCAAGACAAGGTTTCTCTGTGGA
Source organism: Meriones unguiculatus (assembly GCF_030254825.1). Taxonomy (NCBI): domain Eukaryota; kingdom Metazoa; phylum Chordata; class Mammalia; order Rodentia; family Muridae; genus Meriones; species Meriones unguiculatus. The sequence continues at coordinate 36,813,611 of NC_083361.1, read as the reverse complement.
GCCCTGGCTGTCCTGGAACTTCCTCTGTAAACCAGGCAGGCCTCGAAGTCACAAAGATCTGCCTACCTCTATTGGGATTAAAGGAGTGTGCCATCACCACCTGACTTGTTTTTGGTTTTGTTTTTTGGTTTTGTTTTGTTGTTGTTGTTGTTGTTTGGTTGGTTTGGTTTGGTTAATTTGGTTTGGTTTGGGTGTTTGAGACAGGGTTTCTCTGTGTAGCCCAGGCTGTCCTAGACTCACTTTATGGACCAGACCAGGCTGGCCTCAAACTCACAGTGATCCACCTGCCTCTGCCTCCCTGGGGGCCGGCATCAAAGGTGTGCACCACCACGCCCAACAACTACCCCATTTATTTTTAAAAGGCTTAGGACAAACCTGTATCTGCATTTGGGACTTTTCAGATTTGCAGATAGTTGGGTAGATTTCCATGTTAACATCTGTATATCAAAAAGAAAATACCCTGAAACATTTGGAGATTTGAATATTTCAATTAGTAGTGTTTAGTAAATGTTGCCTGTCTTACTTCATCATTTTGAGATCATTGTGTATGTAAATATTTGACAGAATGCTTACTAGCCTACTAGGCATGAGGCCTTAATTCCATCCGCTACAAAAGAAATAAGGTGTAACATGTAGCCAAGTTCCACTTGAGTCCACAGGGAGCCTGTGCACTTCTCCCAAAATGGTGGAGGTGGGAGTGGTTGACACAGTGATGTTGTCATTTTTATTCTGTATTTAATAATAAGGAAGTAGGTTAGTGACTCATGGCTCAGATCTGCCTTCTGAAAGTCAAACCACAGTGTATATTCTGGTTTTGGTTTTTTTGTTGGTTTGTTTTGTTTTGTTTTGTTTTGTTTTTTGAGACAGGGTTTCTCTGTGTAGCCTTGGCTGTATTGGACTCACTTTGTAAATCAGGCTGGCCTCGAGCTCACCTGCTTCTGCCTCTGTGAATGCTGGGATCACAGGCATGCACCACCACACCTGGCTCCACAGTGTGTGTTCTTAATTCCGCTAAGATATCAGCACCTAAATTATACATAGACTTCTTAAAACTACACTTACTTACTTAATGTATTTATGTGTATAAGCATGACATGGTACACTAATAGAGGCCAGAGGATAACTATCAGAAATAAATTCCTCCTACCTCGTGGATCCTGAAGATCAAACTTGAGGGCATATGCCATCACCTGCTAAGCTATCTCCCCAGACTTCTAATCTATCATTTGGTAAATCACTATCAGTTTTTTTTCTCAGTTAAAATCGTAGTGAATGCAGTCTATGCCCTTACCTAAAGAGACTTCTTTAATCATGAGCAGTAAGATTTTATACTTAAAATTGTCCTCTTGAAAATGTATACAACAGCACTTACTTGTATAGATGCCACTGACCTGAGGGAGATACACTATAGTTTTACAAGAAAGTTCCATTGCAGGAATTCAAATAAGGGCAGATCATTATCTCTCTATGTATGTCTTGGCAATAGGATGTGAATCTTCAACTGTGTGTATTTAAAAAAAAATCACAAGAGAAAATTATGCTATGCATATTATAACCTGTTCAGTTACATATTAAAGTGAGGCCAAAAAAAAAAAAAAAAACCAACCTCCATGAATTAAAAGCAATAGTACCTATGCTTTTAAACTCTGGAAGCAGAAACATTTGAATCTCTGTGAGTTCAATGCCAGCCTGGTCTATATTGTGACTTACAGGACAGCCAGGGCTGCATAGTGAGGCTCTGTCTCATTTTTTTTTTTAAACTCAGTTCCTTTAAAGAAATTAAATAAACCATGCAGAACATGATTTAGGGGGAAGCCTGGTATAGTACTTGGTGCAGAACCAGCCGTGGAGAACCGTTTCACCTTATCACCGAGTCAGACATTCCACGCTGAGAAGTGCAGATGCCCTCCTTTAACTCTGGCAACTAGGAGGCAAAGGCAGGAGCATTGCCAGTACAAGGCCAGTAGGAGCTGCATAGTGAAACCTTTTCCCAAACGAGTAAGAATAAAATTGTGCACACTTTTAATCCCAGAACTGGAGAGGCAGAGGCAGATGGATCTTTTGAGCTCAAGGCTAGCCTGGTCTACTTCCTGAGATGAGTTCCAGGACAGACAGTATACAGACAGCTGTATAGTAAGATATCTTTAAAAAAATAAATCTGTTGCAGGTAGGAGGTGAAGCAAGATTGCCTCTGCTAAAACTCTTTCTATCTTTGCATAGGACACGGGTTGGAATCCCAGAACCCACATGAAGACTCACACCTGTCTGTAACTCCAGCCCCAACAGAGGGCGCTGCAGGTGCACATATACATGCCTGCAAAACACCTATGCAGAGTAAAAATTTTGAGGTCAAACCCCTTTCATCCAAATAAAAAGACCAGTCCCGTACACTGCCCACCTCCGCCCCAAGTACAGGACCTAAGCTCCTCTTTGTTAGGTTTCAAACCCGGGCCAAAAGACTGAGGTGCCCAACACTCTCGGACTTCATTTTCCAGAGACAGCTGTGTGTTGTTGCCGTGAGTGGCATGCTGGACCTTTACGCCGGGTTTTCATGGATACCTGCTGGCCTTTCCTAGAAAAGTTAGGGGGCAAACTGAAAAAAATTTTTTGCCCGATGTAACCGTTGGTCGCAGTGTTTGCGCATACGCAGGGCAGCTTACGGGTGAGCACCGAGAGTGTAGTCGCCAACCACGGAGGCGAATTTACTGGACCTCTGTGCTGTTCGTTTGCGTTGTGTATGCGTTGCACATGCGCAGACCTGACACACACGCAAGCCTAACCCACAATTATGACTCGTCTGTGAATAGAGTATCTGAACCACTTGGAAATTTTTCAGATTGTTCGGTGCACTCTTCTTTTCCTCTCCCTTTTTTACAGAAAAATGTGGCCAAGAGAGAAGGCTCCGTCAATAAAGTACTCTCATATTGACACAGTGAGGGTGAGGTAGGTAGCGGTGATGTGGGAATCTTTCAGGAATATGCGCTCTGACGCCAATGAGAGTGGAAGAGAAAAAATGTCACAGGTGGACTGAAGCCAGACTAACTCCTGAAAGGCTCTGATCCCAGGTCCAATCTGCATTCTCATTTTACACTCTAAAACCACAAGGTGGGGCTGGCAAGCAAGCGAGAGTTTACAGAAGCTTATGAGGCAGTCAGGAGGTTGAGGATAACGACCTGTTTCAGCTATATTTCCAGGTCCTTCTGTTCCTGCAAGCAAGTGGTGCTTGGCAAATAAGCAATACAAGCAGTGTTAGAGTTAAATCGCTAAATAAATCAGTATTAATAATTGGTTTTCTGCCTTATTCTACTTCAGGAGGACTTCTGGGATTCATGGTTCCATTGAGAAACCCTGTTTCAAATTTCAAGGTGATCTCGGTGTAGTGCAGAAGTAGATGGATCTCCATAAATTGAGGGCTGACATGGTCTATGTAACAAATTCGAGGCCAGCCAGGTCCTGTTGAGAAAGAGAGAGAGAGAGAGAAGGAGAGAATAAAAGATCATGCATGAGGAATTGAAATCATTTAGAAATTCCATTTTAATAAGATCTTTTATAAGTTCCATATGCACCATGCTAGCCACTCTGACAGAGGTAAGAGAGAATCACAAAATTGTTTCAATTTGCATTTCCTTGATGCCTAAGTATAATGAACCCTTAAATGTTTATTAGTAATTTGTAGTTTTTCTTTGAAGAACTCTCTGTTCCAGTCCTTAGCTGGCTTTGTTTTTTAATTGGCTTTTTCTCTTCTTGCTTGGTTTATTTCTTTGTATATTCTAGATATCAACTCTCCTGTCAAATGAATAGCTAGTAAAAATTTCTCTCCCAGATGTGGGGAAAGGGGAACCCTCCTCCATTGCTGGTGGGAATGTAAACTTGTACAACCACTTTGGAAATCAATCTAGGACTTTCTCAGATGGGAATAGTGCTACCTCAATGCCCAACCCACGGGGCTTCAACGGGGTTCCTAAGGTGGAGAGAATGGAAGGAATGGGGGGGGGGACAAGAGGAATGAAAGCCAAGTTTGTTCATCTGATCAAGGCTTCCGTTTATTAGAAATTTTTACCCAACTTATATAGGGAGAAGGCAGGAAAGGGAGAAGGTTAATCTACTGCTGCAGGAAATAGGAAGAGTGCTTTCATGGGTTAAATATTGTACCTGCAAGATACCATAAGGATGGTTTCTAAAGATATCTTACGGATGCTCTAACAAACAGATGTACTCACAATCTATCACCCATGATTTAGGGTCTTAGATACTCTTTCACTAAATAGCTTTAGGTCTCCACTAAATGACCTCTGCTCTATACTTGGCTTTGGCTTCAGTAAATACCTTTGTCTCCACTAGATAGCTTTGGCTCACTAATTGACTTTGGCTTCCGTAGATACCTTTGTCTCCACTAGATAGCTTTGACTTTGGCTTCCGTAGATAGCTGCACCTCAAGATGCAGCTATACCACTCCTAGGCATATATCCAAAATATGCTCAAGTATACAACAAGAGCATTTGCTCAACCATGTTCACAGCAGCTTTATTCGTAATAGCCAGAACCTGGAAACAACTCAGATGTCCCTCAGCTGAGGAATGGATACAGAAACCGTGGTACATTTACACAATGGAATGCTACTATTAAAAACAAGGAAATCATGAAATTTGCAGGCAAATGGTAGGAACTAGAAAAGATCATCCTGAGTGAGGTATCCCAGAAGCAGAAAGACACACATGGTATATACTCACTTATAAGTGGATATTAGACATATAATACAGGATAAACATACTAAAATCTGTACACCTAAAGAAGGAGGACCCTGGGTAAGATGATCAATCCTCATTCAGAAAGGCAAACAGGACAGACATTGGAAGAGGGAAAAAAACAGGGAACAGGACAGGAGCCACCACAGAGGGTATAAATTCTACGCAGCAGGGTATAAAAGCAGATGATGAGACTCATAGCCAAACTTTGGGCAAAGTGCAGGGAATCTTATGAAAGAAGGGGGAGATGAAAGACCTGGAGGGAATAGGAGTTCCGTCCAGGAGACCAACAGTAAAAAATTAAAATAAATAAATAAACCTAGGCACGAGGGTCTTTTCTGATATTAATGCTCCAGCCAAGGACCATACGTGGAGATAACCTAGAACCCCTGCTCAGATGTAGTCCTTGGCAGCTCAGTCTCCAAGTGGGTACCCTAGTAAGGGGAACAAGGGCTGCCTCTGATGTGAACTCAGTGGCTGGCTCTTTGATCACCTCCATTTGAGAAGGGAACATCCTTGCCAGGCCACAGAGGAGGGCAATGTAGCTAGTCCCAATGAGAACTGATAGGCTAGCGTCAGATGGAAGGGGAGGATGACCTCCACTATCAGTGGACTTGGAGAGAGGCATGGGAAGAGAAGAGGGAGGGAGATTGGGATTGGGGGGGGACAAAGGAGGGGGCTACAGCTGGGATACAAAGTGAATAAATTAAAATAAATAAATAAATAAATAAATTCTCTCCCAATCTTTAGGGCTGTGTTGGTTATTCTGTGGGAGGAGAGGTGCATGGCCTTGTACTCTAAATTCACCTGTCTGCTCATCTTGGCTTAGTCTGCAGAGGCAGCTTTGCTGAGACTGGGAGAAAGGATATTCAGAGGAACGTTGTTGCACTTCCATTGACGTTTCATTAGTAGGTCTTGCGTCTCTTTTCTTTTACTGTTGCACTGAATAAGCACAGGTTGGTATGAATTCAGAGTCTGTATTGTGTCTCACTGGGATAAGCCAAAATGTTCAGGCTGCACTCTTAGAAACTGCAGAGTATCCTGTCCCTTACCTGCCAGCTTCCAGAAACCTTCAGCTTTGTGTGGCTCCTGACCTTTCTGCGTCTTTCAGGCCAGCAAAGGTGAGTTAGTGGCTTGTCTTCTCACACTGTCTCACTCTGGCATTGCCTCATCCAATTTTAATGCTGTTTGTAACTGTACTGAGGCTGCCAGGGTAATTGTGTGTGGTTTGTCTTTCTACTTGCAGCCTGTTAAGTTAGTCTGTATGTGGTCTTAGCTCCTTGCATGTTTCCAGGTTCTTAAACTACGATATGAACATTTTTATTAAAACTTTCTGTTATGTTTATTTAGTTCAGTGTGTATGTGTGTGTGTGTGTGTGTGTGTGTGTGTGTGTGTGTATGGGCATAGGTATGGTGCACATATGGAGGTCAGGACAATTCATGACTTCCACTGTGTGGGTCTCAGGGATGGAAATCGGGTAGCCAGCTTGACGACAAGTACCATTAGCCACTGAGCCACTCAGCCAGACCCAAATATGTCCACAGCTTTTGAATTAATCATCCTGCCTACCTCAGCCCTATGCATTCAGACTCCTCTTAAAGGAAACAGGGTCCAAGTTCCCATACACTTTGGTCCTCCTGTGTTAATTTTTTAACACCATTTAAGTTTTAAATTTCATAATGGGAAAAATGCAAATATGCAAAAAAAAATGAGGACTCCAAGGAATTCATAAAGAATATCAGACAAGGTCAGACAGTAGAACCCTAGTTCTGTAGTCCAGGTAACTAGAGAAGCTGAGCTAGAAGGATAGCAACTTCAAGGCCTGCCTGAACCCTATTTTAAATGATGAATAAATAAATAGGTAGGCAGGTAAATGACGCTAGGGGGTTGCTGAGGCTAGCTAGACAAAATTATCCATTATAAAACAGGTGTAGTGGAGCACACTTGCAATCTCAACACTGTGGGAATGAGAGGCAGGATTTCTGGGAGTTCGAGGCCAGTCTGCTCTACAAAGTTAGTCCAGAACAGCCAAGGCTACACAGAGAAACCCTGTCTCAAAAAAAAAAGAAAAAAGAAAAAAATTACCCATTATATTACCATCCATAATCATTCTTTTATTTCCTATACATGTCTAAGAATGCTTGTGTTTCTCAAATCTTAAATCCTGCCACTTAATCATAGAAATAAATAGAAGACTATATCACTGGTTCTCAACCTGTTTGTGACCCCTTCGGCAAACCCCTATTTCCAAAAACACTGACACTACGATTGATAACAGTAGAGAAATTACAGTTATGAAGTAGCAACAAAAACGATTTTACAGTTGGGGATGACCACAACGTGTAACTTCACTAAAGGGCCCCAGAATGAAGAAAGTTGAGAACCGAGGCTCTAAATTGTAGTCTATAAAAGGAATGCAGAGCCAGCAAGATGGCTCAGCTAGTAAAGTGGCTTGCTGAGAAGTAAGCCACCTTTAAGTAAATAAACAGATTTTTTTTAAAGTAACTTATAAATCACATTAAGGTATGAGGAAAACAGCTGAACCATAAACTCTGTCTTAATTGGAAAACATACCTTATAGCATATTTGAGGGGCTGGATAGATGGCTCAGTGGTTAAGAGCACTGGCTGCTCTTGCAAAGGACCAGGGTTCAACTTCCAGTACCCACATTGAAGACTCACAGCCATCTGCAAATCCAGTTCTGGGGGATCTGACACCTTCTGATACCACATGTTCACATTCATAGCACGCAGACAAAACACACACACATAAAGTAAGTAATTCCAAAGCTAGATAAAAGAGTAACACACCAGTTGATATCAATGTCAAAGGAGCAAAATGTTGAGAAAGAATAGTTAGATGGGGTAAGATTTGAATCCATGTCAATTATAGGTCACATTAAGGTAAGGGTTTTTGGTGAAAGCAGCTGTACCATGCCAGAGAATTCTATCTTACTCAGAGAACATCATGTTTATATGTTCTTATACCTTATAGCAAAAGAGACATGATTCTTTCCCAGAACCTGAAGACAATCACTAGTGTGAAGCCTAATAAACTGGAGCTAGAAATCACAGGGCGCTGATCGCTTATGCATGTTACAGATAAGACACAAGTCCCAGGTGTCTAAGAAGACAGTGATTGATAATGTTCTGGAATCAGATGGAACTCATTATTCAGCCTCTTGCCAATGTCCTCTCAATGTAGCATCTTCCCAGAGTAATTCCCAAAGCTAGATTCTTGATACAGAGGCACATCCCTGGCTTTCTACTGGCCTTGTGTACCTTGGCTTCTGTTTTGCAATATTTTTGCTCTGCCTGATGGTGGTGCAGAGGGTTGAACCCAGAGCCTTGTGTGTCTTAGGTAATATAATACTGATAATTAAAAGAAATCCATGATTATTAAGGCTGGGCACTGAAAATTGTTTTTAGTTAACACTATACTGCAGGATGGGGAAGCAGGTGTTTTAGCATAAGGAAATAGAAACAGCAGGCTTGACACCATACACACACACACACACACACACATACACACACAAACATACACACACACACAAAGATGGCTTAGTGGTTAAACAAACAGTTGCTGCTCTATCAGAGGAACCAGGTTCATTTCTCAGGACCCCATGAAGCAGCTCACAACTGTCCATAACTCCAGTTCAGGGAATCTGAACACCTCTTCTGGGTTCTGTGTCACCAGGTGTGCATGTGGAAACAATGTGTGCCAGTAAGCAAGTGTTATGGGAGACTAGCAGAGAAGGCCAGAGACCAGCCAGTTTAGAGAGATAAGGAGGAGTGATACAATAGAATAATGATATGCTTAGAAATAAAAGGTATAACAGCCCACAGTTCGGACCGAATGAAGAAGCCCCCCCTTTTGAGCACGCTTTCGTGAGCAGCAGAATATGCTGACACTCAGAGGGGAACTTCCTGTCGCCCTGCATTTTGGCAGACAAGCTTGCTTATCTTCCCAGCCGAATTCTCACCTTACCCCGGAAACACCTGCTCCGCCTGAGCCAAGGAATCCCAGAGATCAGGAAGTGTCGTGAGTCTGTACCTGCCGGAACAGAGACTCCTTGAGTCTAGAAGAGGTACCCCACGACGAACATATTATGTACTGGCTCATAGTGACTGGATGTGTGTTAGCTGGATCGGTATTAAAGTGCTTTTGTTAAACTGAAAACAAAGCCTTCAGCGTAATCTACCCTCGCTGGCGTCCCGCTTGGGGACGGGCCGGAGTGTGCTCGAGACAGGTACACAGGCATACATCCAGGCAAATCACACAGAAAATAACTTTAAATATACATCCAAAGGCAGCTGTTGAGGCACTCCTGTAATCCCAGTACTTGGGAAGTGGAAATGGAAGGATCGAAAGTTCGAGGTCAAAAAACCAGGCATGCCCTGTCTCCACCTACCCCCCACCAAAAAGAAATACATAGATAGATAAATAAATAAGTAAAGTTAGAGTCAGGCACATTTGCATACATCTTACATTCCAGCCCCAGAGAAGCAAAGACAAGTGGATCTCTGTGAGTTCAAGGCCAGGCTGGTATAAATACCGAGCCTCTCTACATAGCCCTAGTTGTCCTGGAACTCACAATGTAGACCAGGTTGGCCTTGAACTCAACATCCACCTGCCTTTCCTCTCCAGTGGTGGGATTAAAGATGTGTCACCCTGCCTGGCTACAACTTGGTGTTTGTAGTAACTGCACAGGTGCATTTGTGGGGTCAACCAGAGCCAGTGTGAAGCTCTGTGCACCTGACCTTGTGCTACCCAGCAGCTGACCATGCCGACTTCAACCACTGAAAATGGGCTGGGGGTGGTTTGCACCCATGAAATTGACAAAGCCAATCTGCAGACAGGCTTTGCTAGCTTGCTGGGTCAGTGCTGGCAACCTCAAGACCATCAAATATCTTTGCAACAATTCCTGTAGGGAAGTGTTTTCCAAATGGTTGTGTCATGAGCTTGCTGGGAGCTGTCATCTCTGCCAGTATGGCGCCAGAAGGAGCTACAGAGTAAAACCTTTGGGGGAAGGCAGTTTAGATGTCAAAGTCCTATTCATCCCAGACTAAAATAGGAGAGCTGGCTCGGCTGTTAAGAGCATGGGCTGCTCTTCCAGAGGACCAGACACCAACTCACAGCTGTCTGTAATTCCAGTTCCAGGGGATCCAACACCCTTATACAGGCATACATGCAGGCAAAAAAACCAACGCACATGAAATAAAAATTTAAAAAGGAAAAAAAATGGCCAGGTGGTGGCGACCCACGCCTTAAATTTCAGCACTCTGAAGGCTGAGGCAGGTGAATCCGTTTGAGAACCCGGCCTGCAAAGTGAGTTCCAGGACTTCATTTCCCAGATGCAACTGGGTGCAGCAGTTACCGCGCATGGCATGCTGGGACATGCTTTTTGAAGCTCCTTTTCTTACCATACCTGCAGGCTTAGACTAGAAGGAGGGGGCCAGATTATAGTATATTTGCGTGGTATGCGCACAGGCAGGTTGCCCTGGGTGCGCAAGCAGACACATGGAAGGTTAGGGTGGAAGGCGCTAACCTGATGGTGCGCATGCGCAGTCTACAAGTGGTCTGGATCGGACAGCCTCTAGAACCATGGCAACTGTGTGAATTTGCACCGCTGACATCTATGGGAGTAGTACATTAGCATCTGTGCCTGTGAAGTTTCTACGAAACCACAGGTCCCATGAATGCTCTGGAGGTCCTCAGGAAGAGCCTCTGTCACCATAAATTTCTGCACTGGTAATGTGCATGTAGTCTGGCTTCCACAACTCCATTCTTGCAGGAATATTTCTGGAATAAGTACTCCCACACCAAAGAGAGTGGAAGAGAGACGTTACCCGTTAAGCTGATCCACCTGGACAAGGGACTAAAAGGACATAGGCTCGGATTCAGTTTGCGTTCTTATTTGAGGAATGGATTGAAGTTATCCTGATACAAGATTGCCCTCCAGACTAGTTTATGTAACAGGATCGGAGAGACAGAGTAGGGACTGCATGGCTGCACATCCGCTGAATCAGAACATCAGAAAGGGCATCAGAAGGCAGAAAGGGGGCTGAGCTGTTGTCTCAATTCAGAGGCTGTTTCGAGGTGGTCAGGTTCAGAGGCTTGTCTAGGTCGGCTCTCACAGTCCACAGCAGCCTTGGTGTGGGTGGGGCATATCCACAGCTTGATACCGGCTACTTGAAGCACTTTTTGTGAAGTGTCAGCCAAGGCTTTCAAGAACTGCTGCAGGCAGTTGTGTCCGTACTCTCAGAGATCCCTGAGTCCTTTGGGAGCAATGGAGGTGGGTAGGCAGACACGGTCTCAAAAAGATCAAACCCTAAACTCTAAGTACAAGTGGCAGAGTTTCTGGTCGAGGGAGGTCTCTTTCTTGGCTGTGCCATTTTAAAAGTCTTTTTTAAAAGTCCTTTCAACTTGGCATAAACATTGAAGGTGGTATCAATATGTGCAAGTTTCAAGGTAATTCTCCCTGTGGCTAGAAAAGGCTTCTGCCCAGCCTTAAAAAATAAAAATAAAAAATGGTGGCCAGCACAACTAGTAAGTTAACAGTCCGCTCTGCTGGGTGGGGTGTCAGTAAAGGCCACTTCTGTATGTTTAAAGGGGTAGGACCCCTGTTTTTATGTCAGTATGTGGGCCTAGGGTTTTCTGCTCAGGGTTGTTCCAGGCAATCTGCAGACAGGCTTTGCTAGCTTGCTGGGTCAGTGCTGGCAACCTCAAGACCATCAAATATCTTTGCAACAATTCCTGTAGGGAAGTGTTTCCCAGATGGTTGTGTCATGAGCTTGCCAGACTAGGCTGGGAGCTGTCATCTCTGCAGTTACTATTTTACTGTCTGTGGTGACCAGCCAGCCCTGCTGATTTTCAGTATCCCCTCATTAGTTGTTGTTTTCCTTTCTTCCGATTCCTAGGAGGGGAGCCCAGAGTGTAAACATACCTTCTGGGAGGTAATGAGTAGAATGCAGGACTGCATCTGCTTGGTAGGGGTTCTCCTTTCTCGATAGGTTGTTGCCTTGAGTCTCTTGATATGAGGGGCTATCAGCCCCATCCTTAAAAGGTTCTGTATCTGAGTTAGAGAGTGGCTCATCCTTTAACTCTGGCCGTGAAGAGACAATCTCTTATAATTCCTCTGAAATCATAGGAGTCTCCTCTGCCGGCAAGTGTATGGCTGAATTTAGAGCCTGACAACAGCTGTTATTTTGAATGAGGGCATTTTCCTCAGTGGCACAAGGAAAAGGATTCTTCCCATGAACCCAGCTGAGCGAAGTCTGGGGAGGAGCATCCCCGTCTAGTTGAGTCTTGCAGAGCTGGCTGGACTGCCAAGGTTGGTAAACATTGTGTGTAGGTGGATGTCACTGCAGAGGCAGGATCAAGTGCTCTTCCAACTGCCTTGAGGCTGTGCGGTGCTGGTAGGGAGGTGGAATCACAGGCAAAATTTCATAGTGGGGAAAAGCTAATAGTGGTGCTTCATTGGTGTCTCCAAGCTTAAAAATCTTTGCAGCCAATATGGTCTGGGGCTGGGAAGGCCCTAGTATATAGTAGTGAAGCCATCCTAGAGGGTCTCAGGCCAAGAAACACCATGAATCAATATATAGGAAGTGGGCTCCATGGCCAGGTGGTCTCAAACAGATCCCAAAGAGTCTGTTAATCAAAGTAAAATCTAGAGTTCCTTCAGGTGGCCATGCAATATCAAAGGACAGCCAGTCAATTTCACTTTAAAGGCCTTCATCTTTATTCCATAACCAGCCCAGCAGTACATCTCTTTCAGTGTTGTTGAGCACGGCTTGTAGGACTGTGCGGGTCTCACACTGGGATGGTAGAGATGATGTGAAGAGTTCCCTAACCGGGAGCTTGAGGAGGCTACATGTGTGTAGCCCTGTGCGTGGTGGCTGGTGAAGACCAGCTTCTCCTACAAGCATTGCCCACCTGGCCAGGCCCCTCGCGGCAACCTAAGAGTTCTGGCCTTGGAGCCACATATATGTTATCCTCGTGCTTGGTCACCTTCTATTACAGAAGGCGAGTACCCATTCAGGTAAAACGACTTCAGCTGAACTGCAGATTGGTGCTCAACCAGAGCTCATAGCCACAGAGCTATGGGACCATGCAAGTTCGCACATTCACATTCACACATTCGTCTGGAAGTTATGTATCCCATTTTAAATTCCTAGCCTGTTCTCCAGAGACCAGTCTACCTTTCCTTTGGAGACCAGCGCCACCTCAGTGTCCCATCGAGGCTTTGGATACAATCTCCTGCAGGGTGACCAAGCTGGTGCTGGCTCTTCCTGCCTGTCTTCCCTGGGGATCCTTACCTGAATGACCAGCCCAGGCTCTTCCTCTTCCACTCCAGTCAGGCTCTCACAGTTCCCTGAGGAGGGCCCAGGAGTCCTGCTGGGGGCTTATGCTTCCCATGTCCAGAGACCTTCATTGGCTGAGAGGCAAGGGAGTGGGCAGCCTCTCCAGACCATGTAGAGACCCGATAAAGGTCTCACTGGGGCCTTCAGAAATGCAGTGAGGAGAAACAGAACCAGAAAATTTGAACACAGGGGTCTTTCCAGAGACTCATACTCCAACCAAGTACCATGCATGGAGATAACCTAGAACCCCTGCACAGATGTAGCCCATAGCAGTTCAGTGTCCAAGTGGGTTCCATAGTAATGGGAAGAGGGACTGCCTTTGACATAAACTGATTGGCCTGATTTTTTATCACCTCCCCCTGAGGGGGGAGCAGACCTACCAGGCCACAGAAGATGACAATGCAGCCACTCCTGATGAGATCTGATAGACTACTATCAGAAGGAAGGAGAGGAGGACCTCCCCTATCAGTGGACTTGGAGAGGGGCATTAGTAAAGTGAAAGGGTTAGACTAACTTTGTAACCTATATGTCTTCTAAAGCCTATAGTTTTGAGTTTTAGGTCCAGGTTAAGCTAAAGCCTCTTAGTACCTTTCCAGAGAGTGAAGAAATGTGACCCTATCCGTGAGGACAGATATAAAAAAAGGGCAAGCAAACAATGACCTTCACTCACCAAAAGAAGGACCAGACCCTTGTCCTTGAGATAGCGTTTCTTAGCAACGAACCTAGACTTCTTCTGATTAGCTTTTGACCTCCAGCCAAGAGCCTGCAGCCCTAATTTTCAAGGATGAGTTAACTACCCCCACCTTCAATTGCAGCTGCATCCACACGTGGCAGGACTGGCCAAGCTTGAACACCTAAGACTAACCAATTATCTTACTTTATAGCTTCCTCATCCAATCCTAAATTGCCAAAACTAAAACTTCAAATCTCCCACAGTTTTTCTTTTAAAAACCTAAAGGCCTTTGTCTCCCGGCGCCACTCTTTGCTGACCGGCAGGGGTGACCCCGTTGTACAATGGTTAATAAACCTCTTGCTTTTGCAACGAGTCTTGGTCTGGGGGAGTTTCTGGGAAGGGCGCGATTGAACTCCTGAGCTGTGAGACCCCAGGTCTTATAAAAGAAAGGGGAGGGAAGGTAGGATTAGGAGGGGAGGAGGGAGGGGTTTATAGGGGCATACAAAGTGAAGAAAGTATAATTAATAAAAGTTTTTAAAAAAGTTAAAAAAAGAAAGAAAGAAATGCAGTGGGACCCTTTATGGAATAAGCACTCCTACATTGATGAGAGTGGAAGAGAGGAGATATCACTAGCAGACCAAAACCAGGACAGTTCTAGAAAGGGTTTGATCCCAGGTCCAGTTTGCATTCTCTTTTCATACTCTAAAACCACAAGGTGGGCAGGCAAGCAAGCAAGATTTTACAGATGTCTATGCTAATTGTTGTTTTCTACCTCATTCTGCTTTAGTTGCACACTACTCTGGAGGGCCTCTGTGCCCACACATGAAGCTGTACCACTCTCAAGGTGGTGGGGATGCTGTTGACTCTGAGCCTGTGACTGGCAGGGCATCTGTACACCAGGTACACTGTCCTTTGAATGACAAGGGTGCTATATTGTAACCTGTACTTGACCAATCCTTCCTCTTCCTTCACCATTCAACCCTGTGACCATTGAGCTCTGAGCAATGATACCTGGCAGAACATGGGAATAATAATACTGTCATTTACTGTCTTGGGGTGTTGCTCACTGAGTATATAGCATGTATTTAGCATGTATAGGTTGCTTCATTGTAGTTCATAAAAGGGGGGGGAGTCACCAGGCTGTATCTTGGGCAAGGTCATCAAACATACTGTCCAGGAAGGCTACACATATGACTAGAAAAGGACTCAAGTGTGCCTTCTTTACAGATGTTTCTGACATGAGCGCAGAAGGAACCACCGCCAATTTCACTGTCATCGCCATATGTACACACTGCTCTTTCTGACAGTTTTTATCTCCTGCCTCTGGACAGTTGTGTATTCAAGATTTCACTGGCTTTTGTTTTTGTCATTGTTTGGGGTTTTTGTTTGCTTTAATAATTAGCTTGTGATTATGTGTGTTTCAGGGTGCACATGTGACGATCAGAGGGCAGCTCCATAGAGTTGACTCTTCCAGCGTCTAAGAGACCCCCGGACTAAACTCCAGTAGACATCCTTGCTCCCCTTTTTTAAAATGTGATGGTTATTTTTGGGTATCAATTTGACCACATCTGGAATTAACTAAAACCCAAGTGACTGGACTTTCCTTGACTGGATCATTAGAGGTGGGAAGATCCATCTTTTGTGTGGGGAGATCCACCATGAATCTGGGACTCACACCTTCCGCTGGCAGCCTACATAAATGTTATGGGAGAAGGAAATTTTGGCTATTTGCCTGCTTGCCCTTGCTCTCACTACAAGTTCATTCCTTCACCGGCACTGAAGCCTACTTCTTTGGAATTCAAACATACACTGAAGACCAGGTGAGCCAACCAGCCTCTTGGACTAAGCATCTACTGGATTCTTAAACTTTCTGCTCATAGACAGCCATTTTTGGACTAGCTGGACCACAACCTGTAAGCATATTCTAGTACGCTTTTAAACTTCAGAAAGTTTATTGTCTCATCCATAGCCTCTGCTTTCCCCACAAGCCTGATGAAATGAAATCACACCAGGACAGAAGTTTCCAATCATAAGGTAAAGGTTAAGGTGAGTAGCCATTTTGTTATTACAGATCTCCTTTCTATGAGGGAGACCTTTTTCCTGTGTCCCTCAATAGCAGTTTGCCCTGTAAGTGCTCCCCAGAGATGTGTCAGGGGCACACAGCGTGCTCTCCACTGACCAGCTTTCCCCAAAGAGTATGCACAGACTCACTTGGAGAACTGTTCGAATCCTCCCATAGGCTCTGCTTTTCTAAGAACTTGACAGTGTAGGAAATTTCTTCCTAGATATCAATTTTAGCACTGATACCTTCATGAAGTTGAGTTTATGTTTCTTTGATCTAAAAGAGAGGATGTTTGTAATTTATTTGTAATTCATAGGTTTTTTATGTGTATATATGTGTCTGTGTGTGTGCCACATGGGTCTGTGCTTCCATAGAGACCAGAAGAGGACATTAGATCTCTGTGAAGTGAATGTGCATGTAGTTGTGAGCCACCCAGCATGGGCGCCTGGGATCGAGTTTGGATCCTCCAAAAGAGCTGGTGTGGTGGTTCGAGTAGGAGTGGCCCCCAGAGCCTCCAGTGTCTGTATGCTCACTCACAGGGAGTGGCTCCATTAGGAGGTGTGGCTTGTTGTAGAAAGTGTGTCACTGTGGGTTTGGGCTTTGAGGTCTCCTGTGCTCAGACTATGCCTAGTGTTGATCCAGTCCCTTCTGCTGCCTGCAGATCAGGATGTAGAACTCTCAGCTCCTCCTGAACATGATGATAATGGTCTAAACCTCTGAACCTGTAAGCCAGCCCCAAGTAAATGTTGTTTGTTTATTGTTTTATAAGAGTTGCCCTGGTTACCACAGAGGACCTCTGAAAGACTCTACTGATTGAGGTATTGAAGCAGAGGCTGAGACTCACAGCCAAACTTTGGGCAGAGGGTATGGAATTTTATTAAATAAGGGGGAGATAGAAAGACCTGGAGGGGTCAGGAGCTCCATAAGGAGACCAACAGAGCCAAAAATACTGAGCCCTGAGGGCCCTGCAGAGACCAATACCCCAACCAAGGACCATGCATGGAGAGGACCTAAAACCCCTGCTCAGATATAGTCCATAGACTCAGTCTCCAAGTGGGTTCCCTATTAAGCAGATCAAGGGCTATATCAGGTATGAACTCAGTGGCAGGCTCTCTGCTCACCTCCCCCTCTGGGGAGCAGCCTTACCAGGCCACAGAGGAAGACAATGCAGCCAGTCCTGATGAGACCTGATAGGCTAGGGTCAGATGGGAGAGGAGGAGGAGGACCTCCCCTATCAGTGGACTAGGGGAGAGGCATGGGAGAAGATGAGGGAGGGGGCCACAGCCAAGATACAAAGTAAATAAATTGTGATAAATAATGAATTAAAATTAAAAAAATAATTGGGAAGGGATGAAGAAGGAGGCTGCAGGTGGGATACAAAGTGAATAAATTGTAATAAAAAAATTTTAAAAAAGGAAAAAATGAAAAAGAGTTGCCCTGGTGTCTTTCCACGGCACTGAAACCCTAACTAAAAGAAAGGGATACACTCTTAACCACTGAGCCTCACTACAGCCTATGATTACTGTTTAAAGATATAATTAGTACTTTAAAAAAAGGTTAACTGAGCTAGGAACTATAGCTCAGAGACATTTGCCTCATGAACAGAAAGTTCTGGCTTTCGGCACTGTACTGCGAGGGAAAAGCTGACAAATGTGCACGATGGTTATACCTTTATTACTGTTCTGTTGTGAAGAGACACCATGATCAAAGCAATGTATAGAAGAAACATTTAATTAGAGACTGGCTTACAGTTTCAGAGGGTTAATCCATCTGTTATCAAACTCAGTGGCAGGCAGGCATGGTGCTGGAGAAATGGCTGAGAGCTAAAGCCTGATCTACAGACAGCAGGCAGAGACTGAGGCTGGCATGAACTTTTGAAACCTCAAAGTGCACCCCCAGTGACACCTCCTCCAGCAAAGGTGCACCTTGTAATCCTTCCCAAACAGTTCCACTCCCTGATGTCTAAGCATGCAAACCTATAAGCCCATGTAGCCATTCTCATTCAAACCACCACACTGCTGACTCAAGCTCCAGAGGGAGAGATGAGAAGATCAAGAGTTCAAGTTAGCCAGGCAGTGCTGGAGCACACCTTTGATCCCAGCACTTGGGAGGTGGAGGCAGGCAGATCTCTGAGTTCAGGACAGCCAGCACTACACAGAGAAACCCTGTCTTGGGTATGGAAGGGGAGGGGCAGAGTTCAAAGTCACCTGGGAGGTAGAGGCGGGTGAATCTCTGAGTTCAAGACCTGTCAGGTCTACATAATGAGTTCTAGGACAGTCAGGGATATGTAGAGAGACTCTTGTCATCTAGGCTACATAAAAACCTTGTATCAAAAAATAAGGATAAATATTTATGTATTATCAAACAATGTTTTGGAATTTGTATAGATTCTAGAGTGACTAACTCAAGTTGACCTATAATCCATCCCTCCCCTCATTTATTATCATATTTGTCAGTGAAATTCTTCCCTCAGAAATTTTCAAATAGGCTAGATTCAGTTTTTCATAAGCATTTCCAAGTCCCACAGCAGATTTCCAAAATCATTTCTTCTCTGACTGAAGCCACACATGTCCTCTCCCAGGCCCGCTAACCACAGTTCTATTCTCTCTCAGTCATTCCAACATTATCACAGTCCACCTGCTGTGGGTATAATGTAGCATTTGCATTTCTGGGACCTGTTTGCCCTTTTTGTTTTATTTTTCCGGACAGGGTTTCTCTGTGTATCCTCGGCTGTCTTGGACTCACTTTGTAGACCAGGTTGGCCTCAAACTCAAAATGATCCACCTGCCTCTGCCTCCCTGAGTGCTGGGATTACAGGCCTGCACCACTGTGCCCAGCCTGCCTTTGTTTTTGTTTTTGTTTTTTTTGTTTGTTTTAGGGTTTTTGTCTATATTGTTGGTTTTTTGGGTTTGTGTGTGTTTGTTTTTTGTTTTTGGTGTCTGTGTCTGTTTGAGACAGGATTTCTCTGTGTAATCCTGCCTGTCCTGGAACACTAGGCTGGCCTCAGAGATCTGCCCACCTCTGCCTCCCAAGTGCTGAGATTAAATGCATATGTCTCCACCACCCAGCTTAGTTTTTGGTTTTTGTTTGTTTGTTTTGTTTTGTTTTGTTTTGTTTGTTTGTTTGTTTGTTTGTTTTTTAATGTGTGTAGATGTTCTGCTTATTGTATGTCTGTGCATCTTGTTTGTCCTTGATGCCTGTTGAGGAAGACAGAAGAGGATGTTGGATCTCCTGGGACTGGAGTTGCAGACAGATTTGAGTTTAGTTTTTTCTTTGTTTTTTTGTTTTTTAATTTATTTTATTTAATGCTTATGATTGTTTCATCTGCATGTACACCTGTGTGCCAGAAGAGGGCAACAGATCCTAGTATTGATGGCTGTGAGTCACCATGTGGTTGTTGGGAATTGAACTCAGGACCTCTGGAAGAGCAGATAGTATACCTAACCACTGCGGCATCTCTCCAGCCATTGTTTTTTTCTTTTTCTTTCCTTTAATTATGGGAATGGGACTATATATTCGAACTCAGGCCCCTCTACAAGAGCCATGGTGCTTTTCGAGTTTGTGTGTGAGTGTTTTGCAGGGCTGTGTGTGTGCCAAGTGCATGTCTGGTGTCTGGTGAGGTCAGAAGGCAGCATCAGATGCGCTTGAACTGGAGTTGCGGGTGGTTGTGAGCTGCCATGTAGGTGCTAGGAATTGAACCCAGGTCCTCTGTAATAGTAGCAAATGTTCTTAACCACTGAGCCTTCTCTTCAGCCCTTATATATCATATTTAACCTTTAATCCCAGTACCTGGAAAGCAAGTGGATCCCTATTAATTCAAGGCCAGCGTGGTCTACATAATCAGACCTTGTCTTTAAAAGGGGGAAAGGGGGATCTATGTTAGTGAAAATATACAGTAAGTTAAAGCCCCCTAAATTATTGCTTTCTAGCCTATATTAATTACACAAAATGATGATTTTTGTAGCTGGACAGTGGTTTGTGCATGCTTTTTATCCCAGCATTTGGGAGGCAGAGGCAGGTGAATCTCTGAGTTCAAGGCCAACCTGGTCTACAGAGCAAGTTCCAGGACAGCCAGGACTACACAGAGAAACCCCGTCTTGAAGGGGCTAAAAAGAAAGCCCCAGTAAGATCACTGTAGGCAAGCCTAGAGAGCATTTTCTTAACTGGTGATTAATGTGGGCAGGCTCAGTGCACTGCGGATGGTGCCATACCGAGGCTTCTGGCTTCTATAAGAAAGCAGGCTGAGCAAGCCAGTAGTAAATAGCACCCTCCTGGGCCTCTGTGTGACCTCTTGCCTCCTTGCCTCTAGCTAGCCCTCTAGCTAGCCCTGCTTGAAGTTTCTGCCCTAACTTCCTCCCATGATGAGCAGTGAGGTGGAAATACAGCCCAAATTGTATTGGGAAGAAACCTTTTTCTTCCCAAGTTGTTTGGGTTGTTGCTTCATCACAGCAATCATAACCCTAACATGTGTGTCCTTCCATGTGCGCGTGCCCCTGAATGTGTTCGCATATATCTGGAGCAACCGCGTGTGCGCTTTCTCACATGCACGCACTTGCCTGTGTCTGTATGCTCCCCTGCGCATGTGTGTGAGCGTATCCTTGTATCCGTGTATGAGCTCCATCACCCAGTTACTTCCCCAACACCGGAGCGGGATGCTGGCTGTCTTGCTGAGGCTGCTGGTGATGGCCCCTCCTCACAAGGATAACCCACGCATTGAGGTCCACCAAGGTAATGCGTGTGAGATTGACACGCATGTGCCACGACTGCTCTGCAAGGAAGGCAGCAGTGAGCATCAGTGGTTGTGATGGAGGCCAAGAGTTGTCGGTGAAAGCAGGTGCATTGTGAAACTCTAAAGCTGACACCTGTGGCTCCAGCATGGCTCCTCTGCCTTTTCCTTCTGATCGAGGTTGGGTTCTAGGTAAAACGATGGAGAGGGACAAAGGCAGTCAGATTTCAAAGCCCTTATGCACTCAGACTCCCTAAATGACAGGTGGCCTTGCAGTAATCCGCTTTGTGGGGGTGCAAGGTCTCAATACAACAGGTAAGAAGAGATATTAGAGGCAGTTCCTCAGGAATCTAGGAAATTCAGAGCCGAAACACAAGGTTTTACCTAAAAGTAGTTGTGCCTCAGGAGTATTTTCTGTCTTAACCTGTTCTCCGCATAGCCGGAGTTCACATCATTTCCCTCTGCCCTGTGCTTCCCTCCTCAGGCCAGCCGAAGAGACTGTCTTCAGTAGGAAGGACTGTTACCCATATTAAACCTAAAGGTGAGTTTCTTTTTTGATTAGAGAATTTTGCCTTACAGATTTTAATTAGACATTTGAGGTGTCTGACCCATAGCGGAGGGGGTTGGGGATGGTATTTCTTTGGTTTGGTTTGGTTTTTGTTGTGGTGGTTTGTTTTTTGTTTTGTCTTGGGGGATTGGGTTGGGGTTTTTTTGGGGGGGTTGGGGACAGGGGAAAGAGTGGTGAAACCGGGTTTCTTTTTGTACCTTTGTTTTCCTGGACTTACTTTGTAGACCAGGCTGGCCCTGAATTCATAGATCCACCGGCCTCTGCCACCCTAGTGCTGAGAGGTTTGGAGTTTTTTCAGGACAGGGTTTCTCCTCATAGCCTCAGCTGTCCTAGACTCACTTTGAAGACCAGGCTGGCCTCCCTGAGTGCTGGGATTAAAGGTGCGCACTGCCACCACCACCCAGATAACATCAAAGGTTCTGACATAACAAGACTAGTTGCAGAGAAGTGTGCAGTCTGTGACCCACTGATTGTATCCATTTGGGGCAGTAACTGAGTACTGAGTACTTCAGTGTATCTGCTGAAACAACAACAACAATAATAATAACTAACCCATTGAAAAGTATTCAACATGAGAGAAAATTTCAGACCTGCTGCTGGCTCCTCCTCCAGTAGCAGGAGCCTCACCCCTGATGATGCAGCCTTGCCAGGCCACAGAGGAAGAGGATCCAAGCAGTCCTGCTGAGACTTGACAAGCTTTGGGCAGGGGCAATAGTGGAGAACTCCCGCCTCCTTTTTTTTTTTTTTTTTTTTTTTTTGACCTTTTAACAACTGGCTCATTACAAGCATCAAATGCATTACTATACTTATAACCCCAAGCATTAAACACTAACTGGTAATAACATGATAAGCGTGTATATTTATAAATCATGAGTAACATACACAAGAAGGTAAGAGTGATGAGTGCTAAGAAGTTCACAAAGAGAAACAGCTTCTGATAGTCAAGAACAATAACCTTGCCTGAGCATGGCCATACATGGCTCTAAGCTCAGCATTACAGAGGCTCACCAGGGAGAATGGCTGGAAATTCTAGACCAAGGTGGCCTACACAGTGAAATTGTATCTCAAAAACAAAAAATAAGCCTTGTGCATCTTACATAATGTTGCAGATCTATAAGCCCAGCACTTGGCAGGTAAAGGCAGAAGAATCGGGAGTTGAAAGCCAGCCTGGGAGAACTGTCTTTCAGGCAATCAAAGCAGATACTGAGACTCAGGCCCAAACTTTGGGCAGAGCGCAGGGAGTCTTATGGAGGATTAGAGGGACATGGAGGGGACAGGAGCCCCACAAGGAGACCAACAAAACTAAAAGATCTGAGCCCAGGGGCTCCTGCAGAGACTGATGCACCAATGGAGGACCATGCATGCAGAGGAACTAGACCCCCTGCTCAGATGTGGCCAATTGGCAGCTCAGTCTCCATGTGGGTCTCTGAGAGACCAGAGTAGGAGCTGCCTCTATCATGAACTCAGTTGACTGCTTTCTGATCACTCGCCCCTGATGATGCAGCCTTGCCAGGCCATGGAGGAAAAGGATCCAAGCAGTCCTGATGAAACTTGGCAAGCTATGGGCAGATGGCAATAGTGGAGAACTCCCCCTTTCAGTAGAGCAGGTGAAGGGGATGAGGGGAAGAGAGAGGGAAGGTGGGGGAGTTGAGGGCAGGGGCTTCAATCAGATTATATAACAAATAAGTTGTGAAGAAAAAAAATAAAAATTAAAAAATCAAAAGAAAATCCACTCTCCTACTTCTGCATATGTGTATGTTTTGTTTCTGGCGTGAACCCTGCTAAAACTTTATGGCGATTCACAAACAACTGCAAAGATTATTGGTGAAGAGAATCCAGAGCTAGGGATGTGAGTCTGTCAAAAAAAACTCTGGATGCAGGGTTCTCTGTGAACCCTTTGTGAACTCTTAGCTGAAGTTTCTATGCAAAATGTCTGCCCCCTGGCTGTTCGTGAAGAGGATGCGTTACGTAACTGGAATACAGTTACATAAGTGTTTCATGATGTAAATCACCCTCCAAACATTTGACAGTAGTGTCTATTATTTAGACAGCTGTTTAAAAGAACACAAACTTAAGCATCAAGAAGGGAAGTTGAGCTTGCTAGCACATGCCTATAATCTCAACACTCTGGGAAGCTATGGCCAGAAAACTGTCACAAGTCAAGGCCAGCCCGGGCTACTCAGCAAATACTGGATCAACTAGGGACAGAGACCCTGTCAAAAAATTAATAATAAACATTAGCTGGGGCGGGAGATGTGGCTCAGTAATGGGGCACTCACCTAGCATTTTCAAGGTGCTGGACTTGAGCCCCAGAACTGCAAAGAAAAAAGACTAATAAATATGTGTAAAATTCTTGATCATTTATAGTAACAGATAAGATATTAACCACTACATATTTTTACATGCTTTAGATAGATTATCTTAAATTTGGGACAGTCATATCTCACAGTCTTTCTATTCCAATTTTAGCAGGAAAGAAACAGACTCTATGAAGTTAGTAACTGTCGCTCACTCAACACTCTGACATTGAGCATGGCGGTTCAGCACATTAGACTGATGGTCTACATGGTCTGTTGTCACTGATCCAGGACCTTCACCCTGAGTCACCAGGTTGGTCTTTCCAGACTGGTCGACCTCTACCTAAAGGAAAGGAAGGCATTTCTATCAGGTAAGATGGAGATTGTCTCTTGGGAACTAAGGGCAAAGACCAGAATCTTTTTTTTTTTAATTTTTATCTTTTAATATTAATCACAGGTTATTTACTTTGTGTCCCAGCCATAGCCCCCTCCCTCATTCCCTCCCAATCCTACCCTCCCTCCCTCATCTCCACCCATGCCCCTCCCAGAGTCCACTGCTAAGGGAGGTCCTCCTCCCCTTCCATCTGACCCTAGCTTATCAAGTATCTTCAGTACTGGCTGCAATGTCCTCCTCTGTGGCCTAGTAAGGCTGTTCCTTCCTTGTGGGGGGGGGGGGGAGGGAGGTAAAGGAGCCAGTCATTGAGTTCATGTCAGAAATAGTTCCTGTTCCCCTTATTAGGGAAACCCACTTGGATACTGAGCTACCATGGGCTACATCCAAGCAGGGGTTCTAGGTTATATCCATACATGGTCCTTGTTGGAGAAACAGTCTCATAGAGGACCCCCATTCCCTGATGTATTTTGTCCTTGTGGAGCTCCTGTCCTCTCCCAGTCATATTAACTCCCCTTTTTATCATGTGATTCCCTGTACTCTATCGAAGGTTTGGTTATGAGTCTCAGCATCTGCTTTGATAAGCTGCTAGATAGAGTCTTTCAGAGGCCCTCTGTGGTAGGCTCCTGTCCAGTTTCGTTCAAAGACCAGACTCTTTACCGCATCCCAGACTTCTCCTGGACATACTCCAAGCACAGAACTGTTAGGATCTGTCTTTAAGACAACCCGCCAAAAAAAAAGTAAAATGCCTCTTATTCTAAGAAATCTTAATATTCTTGGTCTTATTTTCATCTCAAATATGCTTCACTGTGTCTATGAGTGGATTGCAAAGTGAGGAGGAAAATTCGAAGTCATTTGAAAATCCAGTTAATAAAGCAGGGCTTTCTTTGGAGCACTATCTTCCAAATAATGACACAGAGACCTTTTATTAATTATTAACTTTCGGCCTTAACTTCAGCTTGTTCCTCAAGTAGCTTTTAACTTCAATTGTCCTGTTTATACTAATCTGCATTCTACCACATGGCTCTTTACCTTTTCTCAGTCTCTTGTCCTAATACCTATTTCTTCCTCCTTGTCTAGCTGGCAACTCCTTCCTGCCTCAGGCCATTCCCAGAATTCCTGTCTCCACTGGAAGTCCTGCTGCCCTTTCTTGCCTTTGCTATTGGTCATGGTATTGGAAGAAGAGGTTACAAAATATGATGCAACCATAGGAATAACAATATAAAGGGCCTGTACTCAGCTCTCTGCTGGTACAGAAATCAGCATCTGAAAAATACAAAGAAAACCTTTACACAGTGCACAAAAAGATCACCCCAACAAGTTGCCACTGGTTTTAATTATTTGCTTTTTCCTGTAGTTCTCAACTCTCAGACTTTGTTTTTATTGTGGAAGAAACCTCAAGATGACAGATAAAGCCTTGAGTTCTGGAGCCACGGCCCATGTAAGTGTGCATTCCCTTCCTTCACAAGATGTGTTGGTCTGCTGTGTGGATGTTGCAGTGAATTACTCAATGACTTCAAGCTGAGCAAGACCTGTCTTCCCAATGCTCCCTTTGCTAGTAAATGATAGTCCCATATAAGCTCTTTATTCAGTCACTGAATTATTAAGTCTCCTGTGTACTCAGTTTTTTTTTTCATCCAGAGTAATATTATAATAATGAAGGAACAAAATCCCTTGTGCAAAATATTGTCATATCCATGGCTTGACAAGTTGGACATGTGGGTCCCATGGGACCATAAGAGAAAACATCGTTCATCTCTACTGGACTGGTCTTGTGTTCTGGGTAGGTAAGAAGGAATATGTCCAGTGGTCTTCACCTTCATATATGCTGATGTTCATGCTTTGTGAGGCTTCTGAAGATGGCACTGTGCTTGCTGTGGAAACTAGGAGATATGTGTTGTTGTTGGGTGGGCCTGCCAGACCTCCATATGATGCTTAGTCATTGGTACCAGTGTCCACCACATCAAGAACAGGAGAAAGGCAAAAGTTACAGTTGTCTCAGACAGCCAGGTATATGACCCCAATCGGCTTAAGTCTCATTCATCTTTCTATAGGATGAGATTTTTTTCAGTGCTTCTGTCATTACAAGGGGGACTAATCAGTGATTTGAGGACTGAGAACACTCAAATATGCAGAGCTTAAAATAAAAGATCTTGAGGCCATCATGGTCTACATAGCAGAGTTCCAGGGCAGAAAGGACTACCTAGATACAGGCACACACACACACACACACACACACACACACACACACACACACAGAATACTGAGAAGCCAGACATAGTGGCACGCACCTTTAATCCCAGATTTCAGGAGGCAGTGGCAGATGGATCTCTGAGTTTGAGGCCAGCCTAGTCTACAGGGTGAGTTCTGGGACATCCAATGTTATACAGAGAAACCCTATATTGAAAAAAAAATGAATTAATTGCTTAAAATGAAAATAAAAGATCTTAAAAAGCAAAAAATTTAAAAAAAATTCTTAAGAACAAAGAATGAGGGTCTAGAGAAATGACTCCATGGCTAAGCACTGGCTGCTCTTCTAGAGGACTCAGCTTCAATTCCCAGCACCCACATGATATCTCACATCCATCTATAACTCCAATTCCAGAGCATTCCACGGCCTCTTCTGTACTCACACATGAGGCACAGACGCATGCAGGCAGAATACCTATAAACATAGAATTAAACCAGACAGCAGAGACTTTAGCTCAATGGGAGAGTGCTTGCCTCATTTGCATGATGCACTAGGTTCAGTCTCCTGTACTCATACAGGAAGATGAGCCAGGGATGTAGCTCAGTGTTAGCACTTGCAAGCCCTTGAGTCTGAGCTTCAGAATAGAGTGTGGAGAGAGACGACCAGCGAGACGCTTGCTGCCAAGCCTGATAAGCTGCATTTGACCCCCAGAGCCCATGTTGAGAAATGCGAGAACCAACTCCCACAAGTCCTCTGACCACACACAATCACGCATGTTCAATGCACACAAATAAATATATTTTAAAGGAAAATCATCTGGATGTAGTGGTGCACACCTATAATCTCAGCACTAGGAGGGAGTCTGAGGGAGGAGGATCATGAATTTCTTGAGTTAGCTGGGCTATCTAACAGGACCCTGACTCAAAAAATAAATAAAAAAATATGGCCAGTGAGATGAATCAGCAGTTAAAGGCACTTGCCACCAAAGCTTTACAACCGGAGTCGGATACTCAGAAACCACAATAAACAGAAAGAACAACTTCTACCAAGTCGTCTTGACCACCACTTTGTGAGGCATGTGAATAAGGATGAACTTAATTTGCTTAACGTGAAGATGTCGTAAGAACCTGCACCCACTAGTAACTTACCAAGCAGGCACTAACTTGCTGTGCTTGTAAACAGAAAGGGAGGTGTTTTGTCTTCTCCCTGGCAGATCATTATCTGCACAGCCGTAGGCTCTGTAGTAACACAGCAGTGGTTGGCCCAGATTGTGGTGTTCACGCTGCCTTCCATCTTTAGCTAGCACACTGGCAGCCAAGAGCCCCCTGCATCCTGAAGTTCTCTCCTGTTACCTCATCAAGAATATGTGGCTTCATGGTTTCAGGATTTGGTGACATTCTCTGATGTAGCTGTAGACTTCTCTCAGGAGGAATGGGCCTGTCTGAACTCTGTGCAGAGGGACCTGTATGATGATGAAAAACTACAGTAACTCTGGTCTCCCTAGTTAGCTGTATGTTACAGGTTACCCAGACGCTGCTCCCTGGAACATTAGAATTCTCCTATGACTTTTAGGACCATTTTCAAGAAAAAAAAAAAAAAGGCTGATTTTTTTTTCTTGCTGCTGCCAGTGAAGGCTTTGAGCTTTGTCAGTATTGAAATGGACACTCCATGCCTTCATCTTCCCATCCAACAGTCCAACAGTCGTTGCTGCCTTTGGCTGGGTCTCCCTTTGATCATCTCTCTTCCCTCATGATCAAGGGATAAATTGGAATTCTGGATACCTATAACCATCATCAAGGAGGATAGTTTTGTCTTTAGATGTTGTGTTTATACCCAAACTGCTATTCACTTTTGTACTCTGAGGACCCACCTTTAAGGGAAACATCTCAATCTAGAGCTCAGATTTGCTCTTAAGTCAGGATTAAGTGTAATAGAAAGTAAATTAGACCCAGAACTTGCGCAAAACCAAAGTGAGTAGATTCCCGTTACCAGCACATTGTACCTGAAGTGAGGTAGGAAGTTACAGTCCAAAAGCCTCCTGTGCCACATTGGAGGCACCAGTACCATCTGCCTGCAGCCCCGGCTCTCCAGGGGCTGAGGTCAGCATATCAAGACTGTGCCACAAAATAGACAATGCCAAGAAGAATGGATAATTTTAATCCTACTGTGTGCCATAGGCTGTTAAAAGCACTGTGTGTTTACTTGCTTTACATTTTTATTCTCAAAAGCTTTTATACTCATCAGGATTATGTCAATGTAGGAGATAATTATGCTCAAATACAAATGACTAATCACAGCGAAAACAGAAGGTAAACTTGCCAAGCATGGTGGCACACTCCATCAGTGTCAGCACCTAAGAGGTAGAGCTAAGAGTTTGAGGCCTTAGCCAGGGCTGGTGGTGCACATCTTTAATCCCAAAACTCCGGAGGCAAAGGCAGGTGGATCTTTGACTTTGATGGCAGTCTGGTGTACAGAGTGATTTCTGGGACATCCAGGGCTGCACAGAGAGACCCTGTCCCAAAAGAAAGAAAGAGAGAAAGAAGAGAGAAAGAGAAAGAAAGAAAAAAGAAAGTAAAAAAGAAAGAAGGAAGGAAGGAAGGAAGGAAGGAAGGAAGGAAGGAAGGAAGGAAGGAAGGAGAAATAAAGAGAGAGAGAGGAAGAAAGAAAGAAAAGGAAAGAAAGGAAGAAAGAAAAGAGAGAGAGAGACAGAGAGAAAGAATCTGAGGCCAACCTGAACCACATAAGAACCTGTCTCAGAAACAAGCAGGGCTGAGAATGCAGCTCAGTTGGTACAGTGCTTGCCTACTACAAGGCCAGTGTAGCCAAAGCTAGCTTGGTGGATGAGTTTTGAAAAAGAGGTATAATGCCCTGACTATTCCTATGCCTGAGGATAAATATACAGCCCTGGTGAACAACGAGGAAAAGGAGGATGTGAAGAGCTATGCTGAGTCCGTGTCTGGATCCCAGGTCAGGATCCAGGAATACAAGAAGCAGCTGGAGAAAATGAAGAACATGATTCCCTTTGACCAGATGACCGCTGATGACTTGAATGAAGCCTTCTCAGAAACCAAGCTAGACAAAAAGTACCCACACTGGCCCCACCAGCCATGGAGAACCTATGAAGCAGGCCAGGAGGCAGCCCCCGCCACACTGAAATAAAACATTTACATAGTGAAAAAAAGGTGTTGTAAGTCTTTATTCTTTCACTTGTGTGTACTAGAATTTAATCCTCCCATTTACCTGTCACTTTGTTGCCCTAACCAACCTCCCTGCTCCCTGCTTCTTAGCCTCCCAGCTTTTAGGAGCTGGTATCCTACTTGCTACTTTCTCTCTCTCTCTCTCTTATTTTTTTTTAACAGAGAGCTTTTACTCCCATTGTTAGGGAGTTTATATGATGACCAAGCTATACATCTGCTACATATGTGTAGGGACCCCTAGGTTCAGTCCATGCAAGCTCTTTGGTTGGTGGTTCAGTCTCTGTGAGCCCCCATGGGCCCAGGTTAGTTGATTCTGAAGGTCTTCTTGTGGTGTCCTTGACTCCTCTAGCTTCCTCAGTCCTTCCCACCAGCCTTCCACAAGACTCCCCTAGCTCTGCCTATTGTTTGGCTGTGGGTCTCTGCATCTGTGTCTACAGCTGTGGATGAAGCCTCTCAGAAGACATAACTATGCTGTGTTCCTGTCTGTAAGCATAGCAGAGTTTCATTAATAGTGTCAGGGATTGGCTCTCTCTCATGGAGTGTGTCTCCAGGTTTCTCTGTGTAGTCTTTTTTTTTTAATTCTTTATTAATTACAGTTTATTCACTTTGTATTTCCCTGTGGTTCCCTCCCTCCTCCCGTCCCAATCCCTCCCTTCTTCCGCCCTCTGCATGCATGCCCCTCCCCGAGGCCACTGGTAGGGGAGGACTTCTTTTCCTTCCTTCTGATCCTAGTCAATTAGGTCTCATCAGGAGTGGCTGCATTGTCTTCTTCTGTGGCCTGGTAATGCTGCTTCCCCCTCAGGGGGAGGTAATTAAAGAGCAGGCCAATCAGTTCATGGTAGAGACAGTCCCTGTTCCTCTTACAATGGAATCCACTTGGACACTGAACTGTCATGGGCTACATCTGTGCAGGGGTCTTAGGTTATCTCCATGCATGGTCCTTGGTTGGAGTATTAGTCTTAGGAAAGACTCCTGTGCTCAGACTTTTTTGGTTCTGTTGCTCTCCTTATGGAGTTCCTGTCCTCTCCAGATCTTACTGTTTCCCACTTCTTTCATAAGATTCCCTGCACTCTGCCCAAAGGTTTCTCATAAGTCTCAGCATCTGCATTGATAGTCTGCAGGGCAGAGCCTTTAGAGGCCCTCTGTGTCAGGCTCCTGACTTGTTTCCTCTTTTCGCCTTCTTCTGATGTCTATCCTCTTTGCCCTTCCGGATAGGGATTGAGCATTTTAGCAAGAGTCCTCCCTCTTGATTAGTTTCTTTAAGTGTACAGATTTTAGTAGGTTTACTCTATATTATATGTCTATATGAGTGAGTATATACTGTGTGCGTCTTTCTGCTTCTGGGATAGTTACTTTTTCTCTTTTAGTCCAGTCTCACTGGCTGGCCTGGAACTCACTATGTAGCCCAGGCTGGCTTCAAATGTGAAGTAGCATTGTCTCTTTCTGCCTTCTAACTGTTTCAGTTACAAGTGAAGGCCCTATACCCTGATTCTACCCTCTGCTTCAGCAATCAAGCTTTTTTTTATTCTTTGAGAATTTTAGACAAGTATACAATGAAATATGATTATACCCTCCCCCACACTTCTCCCTGTCACCTCCCCTAGGATTCACCCCATAATGAACATGTACTCTCAACTTTGTATCTCCTCTCCTACACACTAAGTCCAGCTACTGCTGCCCGTATATGTAGGGCTGTGGGGTGATCCTCTGGAGCATGAACCTTCTGTGGGAAGCTGCTTCTGACATGACTATTCTGGCTTGACTCTAGCTCAGCCATTTTAGAGGCCATTGCCATTTTCTTTACTAACCAAACTTATAGTCTCTATTTCCCTGCCAGCTGGGACTTTTCCGTAATTCAGATGACAGGCTGTTGCCGTGGGAAACTTTAAAAATCTGGTACATGAAATTCTCCTTCCTGGCCTTGGCAGATACAAGTCTAATCTAAAGTTCCGGGACTGTCCTTGGCGGTCCTTGGGAGAGGGGTGTTCTGTTCCTGAGGACTAGATAGCAAGTTCTGTGCAAGCCTGGGAGCTGGATAGCAATTTTTGTGTAGCCTTGAGTAACTCCTGGGACACCTTACCATATGACGCAAATACTGATACTGTGAGGAGATTCTTTTGTGATTCTTTGCTATATAAGTGTATGCTTTGTCTTCATTAAATGAGACTGGATCAGGAATCTGTCTTGTCTCCATTCTTCCTGTCTCTTGTCCCACTCCATTCTCACCCCCTCTCTTAGGGCCTCGTTCAACTGAGCTGCGGGACTGTTCAGCCTTCTAAATATTTGTTTATACCTATAAAGTGGGGAAGGGCAGAGAAGCTTCTGGTTTGTTTGTTTGTTGTTTTGTTTTTTTATTTGTTGTTGTGTTGGAAAGACCCTGTTGCAGTCCTCCCAGTCCAGATAGCCATTCTGAGCTCAGTGTTAATGTACAGGACTCCCTCCCCTCAGCAGGTCCTCTTGCTCTCTGTCTGTCTTCATCTGGAGAATATCTTTAGACATAGGTGCCCCTAGCCACTTCTGATATATGGCCTTTGACACAGCTCCCAGATAGCTCCCCCCTCCCTGTGCCTATAGGATAATTAGGCCCTGTGTTCCCATTCATATGTTAGGAACACGCTGTTTAATGCAAATCAAGCATCCTTGAAGTGCCTAGTTCCAACCAATTATGTAAACTATACTTAGAGCCCTCCACCCATTCCCCAAGGGGTATATAGCCTTTGTTCTCTGGAATCAAAGTTAAAGTAGCTCCCTGCAGTGGTTCCTTGGTTGTGTGATCCCTGTGGAGCAATGGGCCAGGCCATTCCAGGCCTGTTCCTCATCTAATGCCCCTCCTGACTTCGTGGGCTGGTAGGAGACAGGCCCCAGGCCGAAGAAGAACAACACTGTTGTAGTTGTTGTTTCTTCAAGACGGGGTTTCCCTGTGTAGCCCTGACTGTCCTGGAACTTGCTCTATAGACCAGGCTGGCCTTGAACTCAGAGTTCCACCTGCCTCTGCCTCCCAAGGGCTGAGATTAAAGGCATGTGCCACCATGTCCCAGCAGAATAAGCTTTTTTTACATTCCATATTAATAAGACATGGAATGTTTGTTTTTCTTGCCTGGCTTATTTCACTTAATATAATGTTCTAAAGGCTCATCCATGTCACCTGAAGCATTCTCCCCCAAACCCCCAGCAATCCTGTACTTGATTTCTTGGAGTATGGCATCTCATTATCTTCAGAATGTGCTATATATTGTTTGCTTTTAAAACTCCTCCCCCATCACTGGACCAGAGAATCACTGGAACAGTGTTCTTTCCCATCTGACTTTAGCATGAGTGCCCATGGTGTTTCCTCACTAACAGCTGTGGTCCCAGAACACCAATTCTGCTGAGGAAGCTTTAGAACTGAGCTTAATTTTATCTTCTGGTTCCATTTAAAAGAAACAAATGAAGGCTAAAGAAATGGCTCAACAGTTAAGAGCATTTCCTATTCTTATAGAAGACTGGTTTGGTTCCCAGCATTCACATGGTGGCTCACAACCATCTGTAACTCCAATTCTAGGGGATCAATGTTGCCTTCTGACTTCCACTGGCAGCAGCCATGAATGTGGTGTGCATACAGAAATGCAATCAAAGCATGCATAGACATAAAAATATAATAAATAAATCCTTTTCCGTAATGTTTTTGTCAGATGTAGAATCACACTATGGGACCAACAGTTTAGCTATTTGGAGGAGCCTTTATGGACTAAGCTTTTGAAAAAAGCTAACAAGTGATGAAAATACATCTCCTCACCCTGACAGGACTGGTGAAGGTGTGTCTGAACAACCACAGTGCTCTGGAGAGGGAAATGTCAATAATTTAACAGACAGTGCTAAAAAAGCACCAACTGATAGAGAAAGCGCACTGCTCTATACTTGAGATCTCAGGAGAGCACCTTCTTATGTCAGGGATGTGGGAAGGCTTTCAGTCATGGGTGGGCATCAGCTTAGCTACCATCAGAAATTCACACTGGTGAAAAGCCATATGAATGTAAAGACTGAAAGAAAGCTTTCCTCTGATGCAATCAGCTTTCTCAACACCAAAAAAATCACACCCATGGATGGGAGGGAAACCTTATGAATGTAAGGACTGTGGGAAGGCCTTTCACCAGGGTTTGAGCCTGGATATTCATAGATTTCACACTGCTGAAAAAAATATACTTATGTGAAGACTGTAGGGAAACCTTTAGACACGGTGATGAACTCAGCATCGGCGGTTTCATACTGGGGAGAAAGACTGAGTGTAAAGACTGTGGGAAGACTTAGCCATCTCTATACACTTAGGCAACACAAGAGAATTCACAGGGATGAAAAGCCCTATGAATGTGTAGACTGTGGGAAGGCCTTTATTTTTAGCTCCAGCCTCATTCAGCATTAGAGAATCCACACAGGTGAGAAATCCTTTGTGCCAAGCATGTGGGAAGTCCTTCACTAGAGTCAATTACCTCACACAGCACCAGAAGATTGCACTGGGATAGAAACCACATGAGCACAAGGAATGTAGGAGGGCCTTTCGATAGGTTTCAAGTCTTGTTAAACATGAGAGAATTCATTCAGTCAAGAAGCCCTATAAATGTACAGAATGTGGGAAGGGTTTTATTATGGCTATCACCTCACCCAACATGAGGGAATTCACACTTGTGAAACCCCTTATAAATGTAAGGGATGTGGGAAGACCTTTATATATGGATCAAACCTTCTTAAACACAAGAGAATTCACACAGGAAAGAAACCTCATGAATGTAAGGAATATGGGAAAGGCCTTTAGTCATGGCCATGAGCTTAGAAAACTCACATGCCAAAACCATGTAAGGAGTGTGGGAAGGTTTATAATAATATAAGCCATCTCAGAGAACTTCAGAAGACTCACAAACACTGAAAATATTGACTACAAAGAGTATACCAAGGCTCTGTCCTACATTCATTCTTTCCATGATGGTTAATTTATCTTAAGCAAGCTTTCCGTGGTCATTTTCCTGTTTGTAGAATATCAGAAAGCCTACCAGAAGGTGAATTTGGGAGAGTGTAAAAGTCATTTTTCTTAATGATCATATCCTTACCATACTGGCATTTTTACCAGATACCTTGGTTTAAATTCATAGAAGCCTACCAATACCATTCCACCATTTATAACATTTCAGGTTCATTCTAGGGAGCAACCCTGATCAAGTGACACTTGTGGAAAAGACTTTAGTCTTGGCATATGCCATACCAGCTAGCATCACCATCCCACCTTTTTGATCTCTATGAGAAACTCACAAACTGCTTGTTACCCCTGATAAGCCCATAGTAAGCTGAAAATGCACTTAAGATACATAACCAACCAAACATTAACCCAGCCTTCCTCAAATGTGCCCTTAGCATAGGCAAAATCATCCAAAACAAAGCCTATTCAGTCATGAAATGCTGTGTATCTCACATAGTTTATTGACTAATGGCCAGGCATGGTAGCACATTCCTATAATCTCAAGAGGCTTGAGAGTTCAAGGCTAGCCTGAGCAACATACCAGATTCTAGCATGACCCTGTGTCAAAAAAAAAAAAAAAAAAAGTTAAAACTGAAAATTAGTAGTTGTATCTAATACATTTCCTCACTATTCTGAAGTTGAAAATATAATCTATGATTATATTTGGTATACTTTCACACAATCTTGAAGTTCAAAAATCAGTGGTTATTTTGGGTACACTTTTGCAGAGATGAAAAAAATATTGTAGAGTTGAAGTGGGTTACATAGTAATGGGAAGAGGGATTGCCTCTTACATAATCTGATTGGCCTGCTCTTTGATCACCTCCCCCTGAGCAGGGAGCAGCCTTACCAGGCCACAGAAGATGACAATGCAGCCACTCCTGATGGGATATGATAGACTAAGATCAGAAGGAAGGAGAAGAGGACCTCCCCTATCAATGGACTTGGGGAGGGGAATTCGTGAAGAAGGGGGAGGGAGGGTGGGATTGGGAGGGGAGGAGGGAGGTGGTTATGGGGGGATACAAAGTGAATAAAGTGTAATTAATAATAAATAAATAAATAAATAAATAATAAGAAAAATCAGTGGTTGGTTGGGTATGCTTTCACACTGCCATAAATGAAAAAAATCACTTATACTTAGTACACTTTTGTGCTATTGTAAAGCTGAAAATCAGTGGTTGTATTAGGTGTGCTTTCACAGAGTTGACAAAGTCAGTGATATACTGAGTATGCTTTTCAAAGCTGAAAAGATCAGTAATTATATTGAATATGATTTCACACCATTGTAAAGTTGAAAATCAATCATTACGTAGATAGGCTTCCACAGCATCATAAAACTAAAAAATCAGTAGTTGTGTGGACACACTTCTACACTATTGTGATTTGAAAAAGCAATGATTATATGGATAGCTTTTGTGCCATCAAAAAGTTGAAAAACTAAAAGCTAAAACCTCCATAAATCAAGACTATATTTGTAAAATGTGTGTTTTGAGAATTCTTTGTACTTAAGGATAATCACACTGTAGAAATTAAATGTTCCAAGTAAACTCTTTGAGACAGTCTCAGGAGACTGTGTGCTCCATAAATAATTCCTGTTTCTGTTCTTGTGGTCATCACCATTAGTGCTGCTATTCATGAGCCAGTCTCAAAATGGCATAAGAGATGGCTGTTGCCATCATGGATTTAGCAGTGGTATCTAACCACATACCACACCGAATGGAAAAGATTATTAGACCTCATCAGAAATACAGTCTGTTGATGAAGGGAGAGAACAGGGAAGGAGCACAGCAGGGGCAGGGGGATTACTTTGTGTGCACCAATCAGCAGATTCACGGAGGCATCAGGAATCCTCAAGCACAACAGAGACTCTGCAGGAAGAAGTGGAGTGACACATGTCAGAGATCACTGGAAGGCCAATAAGTAAATGGAAACTTGCCTCACCTCAGCCCTCAGCAAGGAAATGCAAAGGAAAACCCCTATGGGATGTCAAGAGAGTCTCCAGAATTCCTAACATCAAATGAGAAAGTATGTCAAATGTTTCACCACAAAAGTAAGGAAGGGGATGGATGTTATCTTGGTCCAGTCATTCTCCATTGTGTGTGTGTATGAAAGCATCAGTGTGCTGCAATGTAGAAAGTAAAAACTAAATGTAACATAATTGCTTGTTCATTAAAAATAATAAAGTTTTTAAAGTAAGTTTGAACTAGACCTGGGCAGTCAGATGAACTGTTGGTGAATTAATGGAGCCAGTGAACATTCCTCAAGGAGGCAGAGGGATGAACACACTTGTTTGACTTGGTGAGGGGACTGTAATCCACAGGACTCCTAGTCACCTAGGAGGGTGTGGGAAGGAGAGGTGGGAACCAAGCCTTCTTATGAGATGTCTTGAATGGGTTGTCTTGGAGAGATGCCGAGAACTAAGGGGGACTGAGTTTGATGTGGGTAGAAGCAGAGTAAGGCCAGTTTCTGGAGTCTGAGAGGGAGTGCACAGAGCTCAAATGCGAATAGGTGGAGAATCTGGGAAGCATTCCACTGCTCATGAGAACTTCAGTCAAGGGATAGTGCTGTGCCCGGGGCCCAGGACCATCCTGTGGAACTTGGTGGAGGATCCAGAACCTAGGACTGAAGGGATAGGTTTGATTTATCTCAGGGTCATACCTCATCTAAGGCTTTTCCACTATTGGGTTACATATGCCTTGGTAGTATCCTAGTAATTTTGAGTCCTCACCAGGGCGTGGTGATTGCATGCCTTTAATGCCAGCACTCAGGAGGCAGAGGCAAGAGGATCTCTGTGAGTTCCAGGCCAGTCTGGTCTATAGAGCTAGTTCCAGGACAGCCATAATTACACAGGAAAGGCCTATCTCGATAAAGACGGGGGGGGGGGGGAAGCATAGGGTGACTGATGATTATACCTCCACACTTGGTTTTTATATAAATGCTAGGGATCGGGCAGATATGGTGGACCATGATCTTAATCTTAGCACTTGGGAGGCAGAGATAGGTAGATTTCTGAGTTCTGTGAGTTTGAAGCCAACCTGGTCTACATAGCCAGTTCCAGGACAGCCAGGGCTACATAGTGAGACCCTGTGTGAGAGGGATGAACTCAGGCCCTCATTCTTGCCAGCTGAGCTATATCCATCTCTTTTTTGTAACTGGTTCTTACTACATAGTCTAAGCTGGCCTTGAACTCCTGGGATCATTCTCCCTCAGCATACTGACAGTCATGCACCAGCACACCCAGCTTTCCTTTGGCTGTCATCACACTTGTTTTCTAGTATGTTAAAAGGGTAGGGATGTAGCTCTGTTGCAGTCTATTTGAACACACCATAAACCCGAGTGTGCTCTTTACTGAAAAAACCTGTTTCAAGTTGTGGTGTGGCTAAGCCCTAGCACACACCTTTAATCCAAGGACTTTTTGCTTGAGTATTATAAACAAGATTAAATAAAGTTAACCCTAGGTCAAGAGGTGGAGCAGGCAACCAGTTGACAGGGAGTGAACATAGATGAAAACATAATAAGAGGAAGTCAAGAGGACAGATAGACACACAGGAAGGAGGGACATTGAGGGTTTTGACACAGCTTAGAGAGCTTCCTTTTGGGAGGATGCTGGCCGAGGAGGAAGATCAGTGAGGTGCTTTCTCTGCCTCACTGAGCTAGCAGGCTTTCACCCTAGCATCTGGCTCCCAAGTCTTTACTGGTAAAATTGAATTAAGATTTTGTTTAAACAGCACAGCTCAGTAATAAAGCAATTACATAGAGGTGCAAGGCTCTGGCTCAGACACCAATCACTGCAGGAAAAGGTGCAAATTTTGATAAAGCTAATAGTAAATTTTGTGTTTTAACCCAGACAGCCTCTACATGTTATTTTTGTTTCTTATTTGTGTGTGTATACCTGAGTTGCATGTACATGCACCGCATGCTTGCAGAAGCCAGGTGGGTTGGATCCCTTAGAACTAGAGTAACAGATGGTTGAACTGCCATGTGGATGCTGGGAATCAAACCAAGGTATTCTGCAGGAGTAGCAAGTTTAATGGCAGAGCCATCTCTCCAGCCCATACAGGCTTTTGTTTTGCTTGTTTGATATGTCTTACATTACTATGTATGCTGATCTGGCCTCAAACTTGTGATCCTTCTACCAAAACTATGTTACAGGCATATGCCACCATACTCAGCCACCAATCTCTGGATCTTAGTAGAAATTGAGCACTAAAAGGTACATCTCACTAGGTACGTTGTCACGCATGCAATCAGTACTCAAGAGCTGAAACAGGAAGGTTGTCCGAGTTGGAGGCCAGCCTAAGCTACATATGTCCTCTGACGTCCACATGCGTTCATGACGTGTACCCACACACATGCACAGAAAAACAAATTCATATCTATTTATACCTGGTTTATTTCATTTAAAATAATATACATCCTCCACAAAGGAACAATATACTGTATATCTGAAAAAATGCTAAGACTAACTGCTTTGACCTCCACACACACTGTGGTACATGTGTGCCCACAGACACACACATCATAAATAAGTAATGTTCAGAAGATTTCAAGTTCAAGTCTGACCTGGGCCATACAAGACAGACCTTGTCCAAAGAAATAAGTGTATTAATCAGTTTGATGTAGCCATTCTATGAAATATAAGTAACATGTTGTTCACAAATACATAATTTTTTATTGTCAGTTAAATAACTAAAGGGACCAGGAATGGCTCTATGATAGAGCACCTGCCTAGCATATGCAAAACCAGAGGTCCCAGTTCAGCACAAAATAAAAAAAAGAATAAAAAAGTTAAGGAATTTGCTCAAAGATAAGAATACTTTATAAACAATATTGTATAAACAATACTTCATACGTCCCATGCACAGCCCACAAGTGTTCAAATTTTTCTTTGAGCCGCCCAAAGTCACCTACACAACATGGAATAGTTCAGTGATGGAGTATTTGCCCCAGATGCACAAGTTCAATCCCCAGTACTGCCTCCTTGCCATTCCCAACACCAACACCAACACACACACACACACACACACACACACACACACACAAAGGAAAAAAAAAAGAAAGGGAATGAAAGAAAAACAGACATGCATGGCACCCTGGAAGCATCAATTTTCTGCAGTTAAGCTAATTCAACACTGGGAGTATGTTCATGGATAGTCTGGGAGCTTGAGGCTGCTGGCTGATGGTCATTCTTCTCTTTGAAGCTGTGTCGGATTCCATATCCAAAGTAGACAGTAAATCCTAAAAGGGAACAGATAGACACAGTAAGGTAGAAATGGTCACTCCTCTATGGATGCCCATTGGGGATTCTCCACAAGCCCCCCGTTTCAGAGAGAGGCGATTAGAAGAATTAGATCCCAGGTGCCCAAGGATCTGTTCCTCAGAAAGCTACTCACCAATCACCATCCAGATTCCAAAGCGAATCCAGGTCCCAGCAGTCATTTGCATCATCAGGTAGACATTCACAAAGATACTCAGCATAGGAAGAACAGGAAGTGCTGGAACCTGTGGGCACACCTGTTGAGTCCCTGCACCCCAGACACCTGAGCTCTCCCCTTGGGTAGAAGACGGGGCTGGTACCTGAGCTCTGCAGTCAGTGGCTGCTCATAGTGGAGACCCCATGGGATGTGCCAGAGGGCCAGGGACTGAGCACAGAAACACTGGGCTGGGGGTTGTAAGCAAATGTCTTTTTTGGTTAGTTTTCTGTTTTTTGCGACAAGGTCTCCTTGTGTAGCCCTGACTGTCCTGGAACTCACTCTGTAGACCAGGCTAGCCTCAAACTCAGAGATCTGCCTGCCTCTGCCTCCCAAGGGATTAAAGGCAGGTGCCACCACACCCAGCAGCAGATGTCTTATTTTTTGTGCCAAGGATCTCAAATATCTCAGGCTGACCTTGAACTCAATATATAGCTCATGATGATATATAGTTTGATGCTGGGATCAAACCCAAGCATCCACTTCAGCCACTGACTGACTACTTTCTGACCTTCCCCTGCCTTTTTCTCAGTATTAGGGATTGTACCCAGAGTTTCATGCATATTAAGGAAGTGCTCCATCACTGAGTTGTGATGGGAGGGGCACACTTTGGGGTGTTTCTTGTTTTTTGTTGTTGGGGTGGGTTTTTTGTGAGTCTGTGTGAGTGAGTGTATGTGTGTGTGTGTGTGTGTGTGTGTGTGTGTGTGTATTTGGTTGGCTGATTGAGGCAGGGTCTCATGTAGCTAAGCCTGATTTCAAACTCACTATGTAAGCTGAGCTGACCTTTGAACTACTGAGCTTTCTCCTTCTACCTCCCTAGTATTAAAAGTAGACACATGTACCCACATACTTGTGTTACTTTTAATTTGAAACAAAATTTCACTAAGTTACTAAGTTAATCTAGAAGTAGCTACGGTCTTATGCTGGTCTTTAATGTATGATCCTCCTGCCTCAGCCTCCTGAGTATCTAAGATTACACATGCACTCTGATGCCTGGCTCTACCTGTTGGTGTATCAGGAGGTGGTTGGTTGTAAAACAGGCCTGATACACTCTGTGTAGACCAAGCTGGCCTCAAACTCCTGCTTCTATCTCCAGAGTTCTGAGGCCAAAGACAAGGGCCACCCTGCCCATTATTTTTATCAGTTTCACACCCCTTCCTTTCCTGGTGACATAAAGCATACTTAGCCCTTATTTCGCGTATAATCACTCTCCTAGGGTGCCCTATCTGAGAAGTAAGTCACCTACCTTGAAGTGGAGAGGAGTGGCATTCTGAGGCTGTCTCCAGATGACAATCAACACCCCAACAATGAGAAGCAACAGTAAAGTAGTCACAGCTATCAAAACAGGGTCTCCAGAAATTAGCTGCCCAGACCACTGGGCCAGGATCAGGCACAGGAGCATCAAGAGGAGGACTGAAAGCCAAATTGGGGAGAAGTGTATCAGACCCTGGGCTAGATCCCACCAAACCTATCTATACTGTGCCTTCTCCTCTGCTAGTGACATCCACCCCATTCGTCAGCTTCCAAATGTCCAAAGGGGAAAGTCCCAGTATTCACCAAGCAGGGAGGCACATCCATAGACAATGTGGCCAGATCTCAGAGTTGGGTTGGTATCTGTGGGGACACAGAGGCTCCTCACAATCCCTGGAGTCCCTTCTGGAGAAACAGGCTCCATCTCAACAGCTCCACTCTCAGATTTCTCCTTCTTACAAGAGCTTGCGTTCTGGTCTGGTTGGTACCTAAATGAACAAGATGGCATGAGAACACTACCCCACACAAACAATAGGCCGCCAGGACGAGTACCTAGCCATCTTCATGGTCCCATAACTCTCAGCTAAGATGTGGTGGAGTCTCACCTGAGGACCAGAACAGAGAAGGCCACCAAGGAGTAGGCGAGCAGGGTCCCTATGGATGAGAGGTCCACCAGATCACTGAGCTCAACGAGGAAAGTCATGAATGCTAATGTGATAATAATAATAAAAATTGGTGTAAAAACTGTGAAGCATTAGCAAATAAACATAGCCAAGCTGACAAAATTGGTAAGGCTGGCTGTCTACCTGCCATGATTCCACAAATGACGGTGGCTAAGACAGGGGTGTGTGTTCGAGGATGAACACTGGCAAGTATCCGGAACAGGAGTCCATCCTCTGCCATGGCATAGACCACCCGAGGCACAGGGAAAATTGCACCAAGGAGGCTATAAGAGAAGAGGAAGATGAGTAGGAGACTCCAGAGATGACAATGGGCAGGCCCCGTTCCTTTAGCCATGTGAAACATTTCCCTTTCCTCTCTTCCTCCACTTCAAGGGCTGGAACAGTTGAGAATCCAGCAGCAAATGGGAGTAAGCTTTGATACCAACCTGGATGTAAGGGCACATAAGGTTCCCACAGCCACTGCATATCGGGCAGGGCCCCATCCAACATAGGTAAATGCCTTGGGCAAGGGGCTGTCAGTGTGAATCTGGTAGTAGGGCACCATGAGGGTGAGTCCCGAGGAAACACCAAAATACACCAGAAAGCAAATAAAGAGTGAGATCACGATGCCCAATGGGATGGAGCGCTGGGGATGGCGGGCCTCTTCCCCTGCAGGGACAGACAGACTTAGAATCAGAAGCACGCGCATGTGCACACACACACACACACACACACACACACACACACACACACGCATGCTTTCCCCTCCGATGCTCCCAAAAGCAGGCTATCCCCTCCACCAGCCCTATCTATATGTCTATACCACACCTGTAGTTGCAATACAGTCGAACCCAATGAAGGCAAAGAAGCATGTTGCTGCACCGCGGAGAATTCCTTTCAAGCCAAAAGGCACGAATCCTCCAGAGCCCAGAGGTCCCAAACTGTGGCAAGAGAAGGAATGAGAAAAACATGGCAGGAACACAGGGAATAATGGGGTGTGCCTGTAATTCCAACACTCAGGAACTGGAGGCTGAAGGTTCACAGCCAACTCTGACTATACACCTCAGAGCCTACCTGGGCTACATAGCAAGTCCTTGTCTCAAAACACAAAAGTAGTAATGATGCAGGACAAGGGATGCTAGGATATACCTCAGCTGGCAGAGTACTTGCTTAGCATACACAGAAATCAAGATGTGGGCTTGATCCTGGCATTTATGATACCCTGAATAATAATTCACAACCATGTTTAACTCAAATTACATTGGATCCAAGACCCTCTTCTGGCTTTCACAGGCCCCAGGCACACACAGATGCTTTTATTCCCAACCTTTGGGAGGCTGAGGCCAGTGGATCTCTACAAGCTCAAGGGCAGCCTGCTCTACATAGGGAGATCCAGCTATGATCTACATAGTGAGACCCTTTTTTGGAAAAAAAAAAATGCTACAGCACAGTGGCACTCGCCTTTAATCCTAGCACTCGCACTGGGTAGGCAGAGGCAGGCGGAACTTGGAGTTGGAGGCTAGCCTTATCTACAGAGTGAGTTCCGAGACAAGAAAGAAAAAATAAGTCTCGAAATAAAAAAAATAAAAATTAAAAACACTGAAGAGAGTTAGATACAATGTCCACTGTACCCTTCTGTTGGCACACAGTTCTGGGCTGCTATATGCCTCACTTGGGCCCACTAGCCAGCCCCCTTTCCTTTCCACACGTTCCTGGTTTGAGTTAACTGTGTCTGATGGGGCCCCTGACCTGTCAGTGCTGTTAACCTCTGACACGGCCAGGTTGTAGTCTTCCTCTGTGAGCTGCCAGTTGTGTAGCTTGCCATTAATGAAGCCAGAGATGGTGACAAAGCACAGCACCAAAAGATTCACTCCTGTGAAAACTTTGCCGAGCATGGCTGACTCTCGAACTCCCAGGGCCAGGACTCCTGCAGGAAGAGGGAATGAGGAAGCACTAAGATACCATAAGATGGCTGCTGTGGTGCACACCTGTAATATCAGCACACATGTGGTAGAGTTAAGAACTTGACCAACCCAGATACATAAGAAGGAAGACTGTGGATCAAAATCAAAATCTCAGGCTGGCGAGGTGGTTCATTGATTAAGAGTGCTGGCTGTTCTTCCAGAGGACCAGCATTC
This sequence comes from Meriones unguiculatus, assembly GCF_030254825.1. Lineage (NCBI taxonomy): Eukaryota > Metazoa > Chordata > Mammalia > Rodentia > Muridae > Meriones > Meriones unguiculatus. The sequence continues at coordinate 36,769,888 of NC_083361.1, read as the reverse complement.
AGTTCCCAGAACCCATACTTCACATGGTGTCTGTGAAGGAGGCATCAAAGCCTCCTTCACACGGCCCAGGCTGATATGCAGGCAAAACGCATAGCATAATGTGGATAGATCTAATTTTCTCTTCAAATTTGGTCTTCATACAGAAGAAAGGCCTGCAAGGTGGCTTATCAGGTAAAACATACAAATTTTTAAAAAGGCTTGCCAAGAAGCCTGGCAATCTTGGCAGTCTGAGTTTTGTCTCCAGTCTCCAGGCCCTTACAAAGGAGCTTCCACAATTTGTCCTGTGACCTCCATATACATGTACCCACACACATACATGCAAAAAATAAAAAAGTAAATGTAACTACAGAAGAAGCTAATTCTATATCAGTAGAAAGTTGGAGGGGGTACGGGGTTCCGTAGGCACCTGGCTTGTAACAGTGTGGAGGAGGTTACCTCAGACGTCCGGTGGCTGAGGTTGAGGTGTGCTGTTCCTCAGCATCCTACTGCGCACCCACTGCCCCCAGTGTGGGAACGCCCTTGCCTTCCCATGCCTTGGATTTCACATCTTCCACCAGCCACCATCCTCCCCCACACACAGCCCCTCCCTGGCATGTCTCACCAGTGAGGACCATCACCAGACCAAGCGCAAAGAAGTCTGGATACTTGGCCAAAACAGTGGGGAGGTGCATAGGGAAGGTCCTCTGCAGGGCTTGGGAGATGTGGCTCCCAATGAGGCCGTCAAAAGCTGCGCTCCAAGCCCGGGCCACGCTGGCTGCGCCTGCAGAAGGAAGAGGAGCCTTCATTTACAAACAGAAAGTGAACCCTGAGAATACTGAAAGGGAGAGAGAAAAATACCTAATCTCAGTCACAGCTGTGGGGAGCAATGAAGGGGGGTGAAAAATGGACAAGATAAATAATCTCAGAGGAGTTTCTTAGGATAGGCATTTAGCTCTGTGGCAGAGTACTTGCCTTATATACACAAAAGGCCCCAGGTTTGAGCCCTGGCACTGCAAGAACAAACAAAATGGTGGCCTAGGAATTTTTCAACCATGTAGCAGCTGAACAAACCCCAAAATGATGAAGAGCCTATAAACCTAATCTCCCTGAAATATACAAAGAATTCCCAGCCCAGCCTGCAGGCCTTTAATCATAGCACTCAGGAGAGACAGGTGCGTCTAGAGAGTGAGTTCCCAGAAAGCCAGGGCTACACAGAGAAACCCTGTCTTTGACATTACCAAAAAAGGAATTCCTGGCAGGCTAAGTGTAGTGACATATGCCTGTGAGCCCATTGCTAGGTAGAGCAGGAAAATGAGTTCATGGTCATCCTCAATTAACAAAGAGTTCAAGACCAACCTGGCCTACCTACATAAAACCTTGATAAGAAAAAAAAAAAAAAAGAGCCAGGCACATCTTTCATCCTGGCATTCAGGAGGCAAAGACAGGGGAACTCTGTGAGCTCAAGGTCAGCTTGATCTACAGAATGAGTTCTAGGTCAGCCAGGGCTATGGAGTAAGACCTACCAAGTCTCAAAGCAGAAGTGGGGGGAGGGTCTGGAGGTGGCTGAGCAGTTATGAGTGTTGCTCTTTCAGGAGGCCTGAGATTGGTTTCCAGTACACATTATCAAGTGTAACTCAGGCTCCAGGGGGCCCAGTGCCTCTGGCCTTTGCAGACACTATACACATACACATAATTAAATATAAAACAAACCAGGCAAGCGAACACCTGTAATCACAATACTCGAGAGGCAGGGGAAGGTGGATCTCTGTGAGTTTGAGGCCAACCTGGTCTACAAAGCAAGCCCAGGACACGACAGCCAAGGTTACACAGAGAAACCTTGTCTCAAAAAACAAAATTAAAAAAAAAAAAAAAAACCTTAAAAACAGAAAAGAAAAGATGAGGGACCAGGTCAGGCCAGGCAGCACGTGCCTGTCATATGAGCGCTTGAGAAGTAGGTGCGTATATCAGGGATTTAAGGCTATCTTCTATAAATAGCAAGTTCAAGGACAAGTGGGCTACATGAGACCCTGTACTAATACAGAAAGTCCTGTAAGGCATGGTGGGCCACACCCGTAATCCTAGTGCTGGGGAGGCCAAAGGGGGCATTTCTCCACAAAGTGGAGGGCAGCCTAATCTCCATAGTGAGAGTGTCTCAAACAAAAAGAAATCTGACCATTCACTGCAAATCTCATTTCTTCTAGGTTTAATCCCTTAAAGAAGCAGCAAAAGGAAAGAATGACACCTGAGGCCCTCCGCTGCACAAGCCCCTCAGCGCCAAGACAGTGCTTATGAGTGAGGGTAAAACATCCCTTGCCCATTCCACCCCACCCCACCTCAGCCCCACGTCCATTCTAACTCCCCACCTCCTCACCAATGACATAGGAAAGTATGAGGTTCCAGCCAGTGATGAAGGCCAACAGCTGGCCCACTGTGACATAGCTGTAGAGGTACGCGGAACCCGAACACGGCACCCTGGCTCCAAACTCCGCATAACAGAGTCCAGACAGCACTGAAGCCAGAGCAGCAACTAAGAAGCAGATGATGATGGCTGGTCCGGCTTTTTCTCTGGCCACCTCCCCAGCCAGGACGTACACACCTGCTCCCAGGGTACTGCCCACACCCAAGAACACCAGGTCTAAAGTGGTCAGACATCGAGACAAGGGAGACTCAGACTGTTCACTTGTTCCGAGGGGCCGCCGGCGTACCAACTTCTGACAAAACCGATGGACATTCTGGCATAACATCTTAGGTGCCTGGTGGTGGATCCAAATTCTGGAAGAGAAGATGAGATATCAAGAATGAACACCTGACAGAGTGTGGTGGTTTATGCCTTTAATCCAAGCACTTGGGAGGCAGAGGCCAATGAATCTCTTAAGAGTTCAAGACCACCCTGGTCTACATAGTGAGTCCCAAGATCGCCAAGGCTACCTAGTAATACCCTGTCTCAAGGAAAACCAAAGACGAGGGAAACATAAATTAAAATTCCACCAATACTCCTCTTCAAAAACAATTCAACCTAGCCAGTTGTGGTAGCAGACGCCTGTAATCCCACCACATGGGGAGGCAGAAGCAGACAGATTTCTGTGAGTTTGAGGCCAGCTGGTCAACAAAGTGAGTCCAGGACAGCCAAGAGAAACCCTGCCTTGGAAACAAACAAGCAAAAAATTCCAACCTGCTTCCAGTCAAACCACAAAAAAATAGCTGTAACTTCCACATAGCTGTGTGTGTGTGTGTGTGTGTGTGTGTGTGTGTGTGTGTGTGTGTGCGCGCGCGCGCGCGCGCGCATGCTATACCTGTCCCCCAGCCCCTCTAAGTATGCTCAGCCTGTTGAAATCAAGTCTGTGTGCCTCTGCCCCTCATTTTTCCATATACGGTTTTGTTCTCAAGTACTCACAAATGACTCACAACAACCAGTAACCACAGGTCCAAAGGACTCCAGCACTCCTGACCTCCACAGGTACCTGCAGCACGTGCACTTCTGCAGACACATGCACACAACTAAAGCTAAGCTCTTTAGAAAGGAATGAGTGTTTTCTAGCTACTGTGATACAGGTGAACCTTGAACTCCATTTTCACAAGACAGGATTTCAGTCTGAGAGGTTAAGAGTGTTGGATTCCAACATGATGGTTCACACTTCTAATCTCATTGAAGGGAGCTGGAGGACCAGCGGTCTATAACCAGTTTTAATTGCCTCAGGCCAGTTCTACAGGGGGCACTCAGCCAGCCACACAGCATCACTGGGTGGGATTGCCAGAAGGCAGCCCAGCCTGCTCGAAGCAGCTCTTATATTTTGCTCCCCCACCTTGATAGGAAGGCCAAACTAGGTTCACATTCCCAAGTTTACAGAACCATCTCCTAACCCAGCCCCTTGAAACATTTTCCTAATGTCTGTTAACTGGCTAAACCTGCTGTTACTTTAACTGAAGTGTCTAAATTGTAAAAATATATTGCCTCAAAGCCCTCACTTACTACAGACAGATGACCCACTTCTTTGTTCCCTTATCACTTTGAGCTGCAGACCAGAAGTCTAAGAGAATAAATTAAAGATCTTGGATTCCAGACCGAATGTCTTGAATAGTTAAAGGCCTTTCGACCAGGTGTCCTGGATCAGGCCCAACCTCCAATAGAAACACCCCTGCTTAACCCATAATGTTAAAATTTGATTGGATGAAACAATGCCCCCTCACCTTGTAAGTTTTCACCCTTTAAATATGCAATACAGCTTCCTCTCGGGGATACCATTCAGACATCAAACTGGTGGCCTCCCTGAGCTTAGAAAATAAAGCTTGCGTTTTAAGCTGTTGTCTATTAGTTCCACTCAGAACCTAACAGGGATAATCTACTCGACAGGCCTAGTCTTAGCTTTGTGTCACTGAGGAATCCTTTCCAAGACCTTCTTTCTGCTGGCAGATACCAAAATCCACAGATGCTAGTCTCTCACAGAAAATGGCTGTTTGCGTGGAGCCAACCCACTTCTCATAGATTTTTGTTGTTGTTGTTGTTATTGCTCTTTTTTATGGTCCTTGGGACCAAACTCAGAATTTCACAAATGAAAAGCACATGCTCTTCTGTTGAGCATCATCTCCAGCAGATCCATATATTATAAGATCTAAATGGGTTGGAGAGATTTCTCAGTGGTTAAGATCACTGGCTGCCCTTCCAGAGGACACAGGTTCAATCCCCAGCACCCACGTGGCAGCTCACAACTGTCTGTAAAAGTTCCAAGGGACCTGACACCTTCACACAGACATACATGCAGGCAAAACACCAATGCACATAAAATAAATTATTTTTTAAGAGCCTGGCACGGTGGCACATGCCTGTAATCCCAGCACTCATGAGGTAGAGGCAGGCTGATCTCTGTGAGTTTGAGGCCAACCTGGTCTCCAGAGCAAGTCCAGGACAGCCAGGGCTACACAGAGAAACCCTGTCTCAAAATAGAAAGAAGAAAGAAAAATTATTTTTTTTAAAAAAAGAGCTCTGTAGATCTAAGCTCAGCATTGTTAGCACATTCAGGAGGTGGCTCAGCAGGAAAATGCTTGCCTCACATGCCTAAGGGCTGGAAACACTTAAAACCCAGGTAAATGCTGGGCGGATTTGGCAGCCCACCTTTAATTCTAGTCTCCAAAAGAGACAGAGGATCCGCAAAGGAAGCTGGCTAGGAAGACAAGCCATACGGGCCTGCTCTGGGTTTGACTGAGAGAAGAGACTGTGTCTCAGTGAGTAAGGTGGAAGAGCAATGGAAGATGATTCTGGACCTCAACCATTTCTGTTCCCACTATTATGTTATTATGCAGGCAATTCAACTGCCCTGCCCTCAGGGGCCTTCAGGGGCCTAACGACCGTCCTATGTCATCACCTGGCCAGGTGCTCATGAAAGAACCAGTCTGCCACTCCCACTCACTCTCTCTGTGCTTCAGTTTCTCTTCTCTTCCCTGAGTCAGGGGCCCCTCCGCATATCTCTCTCTGTCTCTCTGCCCTCATGGCTCACTCAGGCTCTAATTCCCTTCCCTTCCCTCAAATGAATATTCTCATACCATACATGTTGCATCACTGCTTATATAATATAACACCCACACATGTGCAAACATGCATACACCACACACACACACACACACACACACACACACACACACACGGAAAAAAGAAAATAACAGTTTTTAGAACCGTCTATGTGAAAACACCTCAAACAGGGTAAAAGAGAGACTTGATTCAGACATAAAATATAAGTGACCATGAACACAGATTTAAGTTACCCCAAAGCCTGCATTCCAGTGTAGAAGCAGTTTCATTAAAGCTTTTATAGCCCTAGAACAAAGGAAGTTATAAGTCAGGTTGTTTTTCAGATACATCAATGCAGCTTCAAAGAGCAGTCTCAGCTACAGGCCTCAGATGCTATCTGATGACTCAGCCCTCTGGTTGGTGGAGAGCAGGGTTTTGCTAAGTTAATTCATTTCAAAAGGCTTTTATCTGTTAAGTCACCGGATGTTAGGTCCAACAGAGTAGTTTAGGAAATGACTGCTTAGAGGACTCAAGATAGCTGAGGCAAACTGAATTAGGCTCTGGACCCGTACCATGCCAACCAAACCCTCCAATCTTTATGGTTCTAATCAGTTAGTCAACCGTGCAGAATGTTAGTTCCAAGATGCAGTTTCTTTTCTGAAAGAAAACTTTCATTTACAACATGAAAACCAGAAAAGAAACCTCATAACCTCAAACACATCTAGGTCCTATCACTGACAAAAGGAGATGCTCAAGATAGTTTTCTTCCAACCACGTTCACAGCACAAATCACTTCTCTGACCCTCAAAATGTGCTAAGTAACCCTCAAGGTTACAATTGCCTTGACAAAACACTGTGAACAAAAAATCAAGTTAGGGAGTTTGTTTGGCTTACGCTTCCACAGCACTGATCATCACTGAATAAAATCAGGGCATGAACTCAAACAGGGCAGGAACCTGGAGCTGATGCAGAGGCCATGGAGGGGTGCTGCTTACTGGCTTGCTTGGCCTGCTTTCTTACAGCACCCAGAATAACCAGCCCAGGGCAGCACCACCCACAATGGGCTGGGGCCCTTTTCTGCTGTTCTGGGTCCACTTCTCCCTCCCCAAGGAGCCAGGCCCTCTGCACACGGGGCTGGTGGGAGGGAAGCTCATCTGGGCACAGGTGGGCGCAAGCAGGATGTTGGTCAGTGGTGAGTGGGTGGGTAAAGAACAGTTTAAGAGAACTGGTTTGTTTACTGGGGGGAGGAGTATTTATTCCCCCTGGGGAGATGGCCAGGATCTCTAGGGTAAAGTTTGCGTGGCCATTTACCATTGGTCAGGGCAGGAATGTTAGAAGATACTTTCTGTGTAAGAAAGAATTCCATGTGCTTCCGGACATGACCTTATAAGGGAAAAGGAAGTTTAATCTGGCTGCTGGCTACGTGACCTCCTCTGGTGAGGCAAAGGTGAGAGCCACAGAGCCACAGGGCCACATGCCCCATAGGCCCAGTGCAGGGGGTGGAGATTTCCAGAGGTTGGAAACACCTGGATCCTACACTGGTCCCAGGCGTGCTCCTCCCAGTCCCACACTCCCCATCCATCACTGATTAAGAAAATGTTCTACCGGCTTGCATGCAGCCTGATTTTACGGAAACATTTTAATTGAGGTTTCCTCATCTCAGATGACTTTAGCTTGTATCACGTTGACGTAAACCTATCCAGCACACCCTGCCACCCCAGAATGCCAACTACCAGCTAGAGGCCCGTGAATCAAATTCAGTTCTGGCATGGTCTATCTGAAGTCAGCAGTGAATCCATAAATTAAGGGCTCCAACCCCAAAACTGACCTACTTTACACTCACCTACAACCCTAAGCCTTAGGAAATTCTGACCTATCAGCTACAAGTTGGGATCCCCAGAGCCCCACTCCCCAAATTTTATTAATGAGCTAAAGTATCTCACAGAACTCAAAGAAACATTATCCTTACATCAGTTACCTCAGAGCATTTTGTTTTTGTTTGTTTTGTTTCAAGACAGGGTCTCTGGCTTTTTTGAGAAAAGTTCTGGCCTCCAACTAACAGAGACCCCCTTGCCTCTGCCTCTCAAGTGCTGGGATTAAAAGTATGTGCCACTATGCCAGCTTGATTATTTGATCTTATTTTATTTATGAGACAGAATCTCATGTTGCTCAGATTGGGTTCAAACCCACTAGGTTAAAATGGCTTGCCCATGTGATCCTTCCGCCTACACACTCCCAATAGGTGTATGCAGCCTCACTGGGTTTATGAAGTGCTAGGAATCAAACACAGGGTTTCCATAGTAACCAAGCATTCTATTCCAGAACTCAGGAGACTGGCATAAATGGTTGCCAGGAGTGTGAGGTCAGCCTCGGCTACAGACTGAGACCCTGTCTTAAGAAAAGTGAATAAATTAAAATGAATAAAAGAAGCCAGGCATGGTGATGCACACCTGTAATTCCATCATTCAGGGAGGCAGAAGCAGGAGGATCTCTGAATTTGAGGCCAGCCTGGTCTACGAGAGTCCAGGACAGCCCAAGCTACACACACACACACACACACACACACACACACAAAAGCCCAAGCTGCAGTATGAAATAAGTTTTCTGCCCTCCTAGTGTATACACTTGACTCTCTCTGTCTTAGTAAAACCAAAAGAAATCAAAATAAGTAAGTAAGTGGATTCATTTTTTTAAAGGCTACAAGGAAAGCAAAAAAAGCCTGGGAGGGCCCCTGAGTTTAGGGACAGTTTTGGGGCTGCCAATTCTCCCAAGCATCCGAATGTCTGTTTACCTTCCTACTTGCCTCAAGACTCAGTTTCCAAAAGCCCTTTTAACCCTGTGCTCCTGGGTCCCAGGGGAAGAAAGCCAACAGGTAGAGAGGTTAACCAGAAAGGCTCGTCTGCTTGGATTCCTACAGACCTCTCAGTGCAACATTCCTTCCTTCCAAATTTGGGGCAGAACTTCTGTGACTCATCTTGGAAAAGAGAATTTCTTAGTGTCTCCAGACTTGGCCCGGGGGCTGAAGTAGGGCCAGAAACTTTCCAACAAAAGCAAAAACAACCAAAAAGCAGCAAGAACCAAAAAGCAGAGATGGTGGTAAAGCATCCCTGGAATCCCAAAAGGAAGATGGCCACAAGCTGGAGGTCAGGCTGAGCTACATAGTGAGTTCTAAGCCAGCAAGCACATCGTCCACATGGAGGGTTCCAGGCCAGCCAGGACTACATAGTGAGACCCTGTTTCAAAACAAAAACAAAACAAACAAAAAACACCATCTTGGGCCGGTACGATGGATCAACAGTAAAGATACTTGCCTCCAAGTCTGACACTGTGAGTTTGAAACTCAGCCCTTCTGGTTGTATACCACAGGACTCACGTGCCTACATATATATACAAATTTGTACACAATGAAAGGGGTTTTTTTTTTCCTTTATCATACAATTTTTAAGCTGCTTGTCACACGTATCTCTAAGCCCTTCCACCTACAACAAAGTAGTGTGAAACACTATTTTAAGAAAGTCCTCACGGACTTACCTGAGACACTGGATGAATCTCTGAAGACCTGGATCTGTTCCTGAGGCTGAGCTCCAGACTTGTGCTGGCCAGAAGCTGAAGGTTCTTTAATGCAGCAGGTAGCAGCCCAGCATTCAAATAGCTACTGGAGAAATGCCTGGTAGGTAGGGTGGGGATAGGGAGGGAGGAAAAGAGGGAGGGACAACTCATCTGTCCTAAAGCAACCAAGCCTTTTTCCTAGTTCTAGAGATTTTTTTTTTTCTTTTTGAGGCAGGGTCTCACAGGCTGGTTTTCCAACTCACAGGAGTCTGCCTGTCTCTGCTTGCCGAGTACTGTGATGCCTCTAATGCCAGGCACGGTAGGGCACTCCTTAATCCCAGCACTCTGGGAGGCAGAGGCAGGCAGAGCTCTGAGAGTTCTAGGCCAGCCTGGTCTACAAAGAGACCAGGCTGTGAGATCTCTGTGAGTTTGAGTCTTGGATAGCGAGGCTACACAGAGAAACACTGCCTCAAAAAAACAAAACCAAAAAAAAAAAATACAGGGCTGGAAAGATGGCTTAGTGGTTAAGGACACTGACTGCTCTTCTGGAGGATGTGGGTTCAAATCCCAGCACCCACATGGCAGCTCACAACTGTCTATAACTCTAAAGATATGACATACACAGACATACATGCAGGCAAAACAATGTACATAAAGTAATAGGGGCTGAAGAGATGGCTCAGAGGTTAAGAGCACTGACTGCTCTTCCAGAGGTGTTGAATTCAATTCCTGTGGTAAGCTGCTTCTGACATGACTATTCTGGCTTTACTCTAGCTCAGCCATTTTAGAGGCCATTGCCATTTTCTTTACTAACCAAACTTATAGTCTCTATTTCCCTGCCAGCTGGGACTTTTCCGTAATTCAGATGACAGGCTGTTGCCGTGGGAAACTTAAGAATCTGGTACATGGGATTCTGCTTCCTGGCCTTGGCAGATACAAGTCTAATCTAAAGTTCCGGGACTGTCCTTGGCGGTCCTTGGGAGAGGGGTGTTCTGTTCCTGAGGACTAGATAGCAAGTTCTGTGCAAGCCTGGGAGCCGGATAGCAATTTTTGTGTAGCCTTGAGTAACTCCTGGGACACCTTGCCATATGACGCAAATACTGATTAAGTGTATGCTTTGCCTTCATTAAATGAGACTGGATCAGGAATCTGTCTTGTCTCCATTCTTCCTGTCTCTTGTCCCACCCCATTCTCACCCCCTCTCAGGGCCTCGTTCAACTGACCTGCGGAACGGGTCAAATTCCCAGCAACCAAATGGCAGCTCACAACTATGCATAATGTGATATAAATGCCCTCTTCTGGCATGCAGGCAGAATGCTGTGTACATAATAAATAAATAAATCTTAAAAAAATAAAATAAATGTAATTAAACCGAAGATTTCCATTTACCTCAGCATCATAACTACATGTATTAAAGGAATGCACCACCACTCCAGATTAAACCCTGTCTTTAAAATAAACAAAGAAGGCCAGGGCATGGTGGCACACACCTTTATTCCCAGCACTCAGAAGGCAGAGGCAGGAGGATGTCTGAGTTGGAGGCCAACCTGATCTACAAATTGAGTTCATGAGCCAAGGCTACATGGAGAAACCCTGTCTAAAAGACAAAAACAAAACAAAACTAAAATTTGCAGGAATCATCCAGGCATAGTGGCATACACTAATCCCAGCACAGAGGCAGGCAAATTAACTTGAGGCCTGCCTGGTCTACAAAGCAAGTCCTGGACAGCCAAGCACTGACTCAAGAAACAAACAAACAAACAAAAAGGTAGGAATCTATTCTCTCATACTCATACTATTTGTGTTCCAGTTATCACACGCAAGTCCTTGGTAGCAAGCATCTTTACCCTGTGAACCATCTCTCCAGATCCTGATTTTGTTTGGGATCCTTTTGTTTGTTTTGTTTCTTGTTGTTTGGTTTTTCCAGACAGGGTTTCTCTGTAGCCCTGGCTGTTCTGGAACTCATCAGGCAGACCAAGCTGGGCTCAAACTCAAAGACCCACCTGTCTCTGCCACTGGAGTGCTGGGACTAACAGTGCTGGCTCTGTTGTTGTTGTTTGGGGGGAGGATTGTTTTATGTGTATGGGTGTTTGGCCGGCATGGATGTTTGTGAACAACATTCATGAACACTGGGGAAACCAGAGGAAGAAGTCAAACCCTCAAGAGCTGACAGATGGTTGAAAGAACTGAACCCTGCGTCTCCATTAAAGCCAGAGGAGCTTACTTAGGAGTAAGCCTCCTTCCAAGCCCACCCAACCCCACCGTCTGTCGTTCTTTCCTTTCTTTCTTTCTCTTTCTTTCTTTCTTTCTTTCCTTTTTTTAATAATTTATTTTATTTCATGTGCATTGGTGTTTTGCCTGAATGTATGTCTGTTTGAGGGTGTCAAATCCCTCAGGAGTTACAGTCAGTTTTGAGCTGCCATTGTGGGTGCTGGGAAATGAACCCAGGTCTTCTGGAAGAGCAGACAGTGGTCTTCACCACTGAGCCATCTCTCCAGCCTCTCTCTTTCTTTCTTAAGGCAGGGTTTCCTGCTGGCCTCAAACTCAATCTATAGTTGAAGACAACCTTGAACTCCTGAGCCCCTTGCCTCCCTTTTGCAATTACAGATAGCAGATGTGTACCACCATATGTGACTTAAAAATTAACAAATTCTGTTGGGAAAAATGACAGCTACATTTATCAAGCTTGACAACAGCCCAGGATATCTGACCTTCAGTTTGGTTCCCTAGGACCTTCCAGGTGGTAGGATGAACCAACTCCCAAGGCTGGTGAGAAAGCTTAGAGGTTAAGAGCACTTGTTGCAGGCCCTGAGAGATGGCTCAGCAGGTTAAGAGCACTGTCTGCTCTTCCAGAGGACAAGAGTTCAAGTCTTAGCACCCAAGTGGCAGCTCTTATAATTCCAGTTCTAGGAGATCCAATACCCTCACACAAACACCATGCAGACAAGACACCGATCAGTGCATATTAAAAACAAACAAACAGAAAGAGCACTGGGGGCTGGAGTGATGGCTCAGAGGTTAAGAGCACGGTCTATTCTTCCAGAGATCCATTCCTAGCAACCACATGGTGGCTCACAACCATCTATAATAAAATCTGGTGCCCTCTTCTGGCCTGCAAGTGTACATGCAAATACAACATTGTATACATACAACATTTTATACATAATAAATAATTTATTTTTTTTAAGAGCACTGTTGCTTTTGTGGAGATTCTCAGCACCCACATGGGTTCACAATCATGCATAACTCCAGTTCTAGGGATCCTATGTGCTCTTCTGACCTCTGTGAGTACCAAGCACTCTCAGCATATAGAGGCAGGCAGGCAAAACACACTCGATATAAATCTAAATAAATAAAAACCAACTTTTTTTCCTGTTTTTTTTTTTCAAGACAGGGTTTCTCTGTGTAGCCTTGGCTGTTCTGGACTTGATTTATAGACCAGGCTGGCCTCAAACTCCCAGAAATCTGCCTGCCTCTGCCTCCCTGAGTGCTGGGATTAAAGGCATGTACCATCACACCCGGCTTAAAAGCCAGCTCTTACGAGTTGTCCTCTAAAGCACATGCCCCAAATCCACACACACCCATGAACACATGTGCACACACACATGCACACACAAATATACACAAATAAACGAAGATATAAATGATTTTTATAAATAAATAAAAATGGTTGTTAGTGTTCCAACAAGGAAGGGCAGTGGCTGTCTGAACAAGGGTGTCTCTCCTTTATTTTTAATAGATTTTGTTTCACATATATGAGTGCTTTTCCTGCGCGTATGCCTGTGCATCACATATTTGCCTGGCACACACAGAGGTCAAACCTGGGCATGAGATCCCTGAACTACAGTCACAGATAGTGTGAGCCACCATGTGGGTGCTGGGAAATGAACATGGGTCCTCTGGAAAAGCAACAAGCCTCTCAACAAAGGTCTCATAACTTATTGTAGTACAATTTTTCTTCTTTTATCTTTTTATTTCTATTATTATTTTTAAATTTATTTATGTACATATTCTTTTTAATATACAAGTGCTCTGTTTGCATGTACACTTACATGCCAGAAGAGGGCAACAGTTCCTATTATAGATGGTTGTGAGCTACCATGTGGTTGCTGGGAATTGAACTCAAGACCTCTGGAAGAGCAGCCAGTGCTCTTAAATAACTATTGAGCCATCTCTCCAGCCCTTAATTTCATTATTCTTTGATAGAGTCTTACATACTCCAGGCTGGCCACTTGGAATCAAACTCTGAGTTTTATGTATGCTAGGCAGTTGTTCCATCAGTTGTTCTATCTATCTAAACCACATTGGTTCATTCTTTGATCTCCAAAAACTGGACCTAAGAGCTCTATCAGAGGCTGGGTGTGGTCACTTCTGCCTATACTTTCCGCAACTTAGAGAGGCTGTGGCAGGAGGATAAAGAGTCCTCCTGCCTAGGGCTAGTCTAGGATACAATATGAGACCATCTCAAGGGGAGAGAGGGACAGGATTGTAGGTGTGCACCTTTAATCCCAGCATTCCAGGAGGTGGTGTCAGGGCTGATCTCGGTGAGTTTGAGGCCAGCCAGGTCTACGTAGAGAGTTCCAGGACAGCCAGAGTTAAGTAGTGAGACCCTGTCTGGAAAACAAACAAACAAACAAATAAAGCTACCACTTACTTGTCCCAACCAGAGGGACTTCAACGGGATTCCCAAGGAGGAGATTGGAAGAAATGGGGGGGGAGAGGAGGAACAAGAGACACAGGAATGAAGGCCAAGTCTGTTTGTCTGATCAAGGCCTCGTTTATTAGAATTTTTTACCCAACTTATATAGGGAGAAGGCAGGAAAGGGGAAAGGTTAATTTACTGCTGCAGGAGATAGGAAGAGTGCTTTCATGGGTTAAATATTGTACCTGCAAGATACCATAAGGATGTTTTCTTAAGATATCTTACGGATGCTCTAACAAACTATCCTCACAATCTATCACCCATGATTTAGGGTCTTAGATAACTCTTTCACTAAATAGCTTTAGGTCTCCACTAAATGACCTTTGCTCTATACTTGGCTTTGGCTTCAGTAAATACCTTTGTCTCCACTAGATAGCTTAGGCTCACTAATTAACTTTTGCTTCAGTAGATAGCTTTGGCTCCCAGCACTTACTAATTGTGGTATATCGGCAAAGTGAATTAAACTTTTTGTCAGTCTCCTTATCTCTATGTATTTAAAAGAAAAAAGTTGAGGGTCAAAATAAATTAGGATATTCAAGGGACTGGAGCAGTTAAGAACACTCTGCTGCTCTTGGCAAAGGACCAGGGTTCAATTCCCAACACCCACATGGATCAGCTCACAACTGCCTATAACTAGGGAACTGACCCTTTTCTGGCCTCTGCAGGCACTATATTCAAATGCACACACAGATAAAGAGATACACATACATATACATACACATTTAAATATTAGGACCTGTAGGACTAGTAAAGATGGCTCAGAGGTTAAGAGCACACAACCATCCCTAATTCTACTCTTAGGGAAACTTGATGCCCTCTTTTAACAGCACACACACCAGACATATACATGGTGTACATATATGCATTCAAGTGAAGCATCCATATGCCTAAAATTAAATAAATAGATCTTAAAATAAATAAAAATTAGGATATAGGTAGAAACAGCAGATCCCTGTGAATCTGAGGCTAACCTGATCTAAGTGCTTCTTCTTGCTTGCTGTTTGTTTGTTTGTTTGTTTGTTTCAAGACAGTGTTTCTTTGTGTAGCCCTGATTGTCCTGAAACTCACTCTATAGATAGACAAGGCTGGTCTCAAACTCATTTCTGCCTACGTCTGCCATGTGCCTTCCAAGTGCTGGGATCAAAGTCATACGGCACCACTGCCTAATTTACATAATGACTTATAGGATAACAAGCTACATGGTGAGACTCTCTTCAGAGTAAGGAGTTACTAGAGAGATGGCTTAGCAGTCAAGAGCACTGGCTACTCTTTCAGAGGACCAGAGTTTGATTCAGAGAACCCAACTTTCTCACAACCACCAGTAACTCCAGCTGCTGGATATTCCTCTGACCTCCATGGACACCTGAGTTGTTATAAGGAAAGAAAATTCCGAATCATTTGATTTTACCAGTAAAGACTCAGGAGCCAGACGCTGGTGTGAAGACTCCGAGGGGCAGAGACAGTACCCAGCTGAGCTTCCTACTCAGCTCACATCCGGAGAGCAAAAGGCCAAAAGAGCTCTTTCTTCTCCACAGTGTCTTCAACTCAAAGTCCCTCCTTACTACTCAATAACTGGGATCTCGGTGTGCGGGATTCCAGGTGTGTAAGGCTCTTCTTCCCTCCTTTCCTCTTTTGAGAGTAAAGCCACACCCACAGCTTATTATTATTTTACCTACAAGTTCTCAGAAATGTTACTTGAGTAATAGTTCTAGTTTTCAGTCATCTGTAAGTCCAGCTCAAGAGGGTCCAACAGCCTCCTCTGATCTCTGAGGTCACTGCATGCACATGGCATACAAACACGCATGCAAGTCAAATACTCACTCATAATTAATTGATTAATTAATTAAATCAATTAATTAAAAGTAACACAAAATAAGGCGTTGTAGATTCATAATATCATAAAGTCATCCCATCTCTGCAGTCCCCATATATTTTCTAGTTTTGTTTGTTTGTAAATTTTCAGGTTTTTCATCTTTTTTGTTTTAGGAATCACAGGCTAGCCTCAGACTCATTAGAAATAATAATAATGATAGTCTTCCTTCTTCAGCTGAGCTTCCTAAGAGCTGTGATTACAGTTCCCAAATATTTTCATCACCTCAAAGATGCCACCCACCCCATTAAGCTGTTACTGCCCACATCTTCCTGCTCTCCCACCTGCCCATCAAGGAATGCCTGCATCCGTGAATGTGTCCACCCATACAATGGCCCACCAAGGTTCCATGTCCTCACCAACTGTACCACTGCCACCTCTCAGCCGTGAAGAGCCATAGCTTAAGACAGATACCTAGCAAAAAAAAAACAGGGTATGAAGGCCATGAAAGCAGGTGAGTGGCTTGTATTTTTATGTGTGTGTGGCAGGGGTGGAGGTGGAGGGGGGAGTGGGGTGGTGACATGCAGGAGGTGATGTGCTCATGTGCTACAGCACCACAACCTTTTCTTTCTTTCCATCAAGTAGGCCCCAGGGTTTGAACTCAGATCATCAGCCAGCAAGCATCTTTATCTGCCCAGATATCTCCCCAGACCACTGGAGCAATTTTTAATTTCTGGGAGCCAGTGACAAGGGGAATCTCTTCATCAGCCTGGCTGGTGGAACTCTTTCCAACCCTTTGCTCCACAATGTCCTGCTCTCTTGTGTTTTGTCACATTATCTCCATAACGTGTGTGTATGTGTGTGTGTGTGATAGTTTAAGACACAGTGTGGGGGAGTGATTTTGAGACAGAATGTGTGTGTACCTGTGTATGTTTGTGTGTGTGTGTGTGTGATATTTAGGGACAGTGTATCTGTGTGTGTGTGTGTGTGTGTGTGTGTGTGTGTGTGTGTGTGATTTTGAGACAGAGTCTCACGGTGTAGTTCTGGCTGTCCTGGAACTCACTATATAGACCAGGCTGGCTTCAAACTCACAGAGATCCTCCTAACTTTGCCTCTGGCTGGCTGTGATTAAAGGTGTGTGCCACCACACCTGGATTGTCTTGAATTTTTTTAAATAAATAAAGTGATTTGCATGCCAAGTTGAGGCATTGCTTGCTTTTAGTATCAGCTACACAGAGGCCTAAGCTAGGAGTAGTGCAGTTCAGGGCTAACCAGGGCTTCACAGCTAGCCCTCCCATCCAGGAAGAGCCTCGTGTGGTTATAAACCCCTTTATTCTCAACACTCAGAGGGCCAAGGCAGGCTAATCTACATAGAGAGCTTTAGGCCAGCCAACGCTACGTAATGAAAGCCTTCATCGTTAATTTAGTCAGCCAATTAATTAATTTGGCTAATTAATTAGATTGATTAATTAGTTAATTAATACATCATTATTTTTCTTGACTTGGATTTTTTTGTTGTTGTTGTTTCCTTTTCCTTCTTTCTTTTTTAATAACAAAGGTAGGTTTTGGGGTTTTTTTGTTCATTTTTTTGTTTTGGTTTGTTGGGGGGTTGGGGTTTTTTTATTTGCTTTTTTGTTTGTTTGTTTTTGTTTTTCAAGAGGGGCATACAAGGTCTTCCAGTAGTGGAACTGTAAACTCTTTTTTTTTTTTAATTAGTATATTTGATTATAAAATGACATGCTTGAGTGTATTATCTTGGGATGTACAGGGGCTTAGAATCATACCAGGCAAATACTGCAGAAAGATACAGAAATCAGCTCCAAGCCACCTGAAAGTTAGAGTTTATTACTTACAATCGCATTGGCATTCAGAGTGCCACAAGGAACAAGGCTTTAGAACTGTAGTCCTCAGACTACTGTTCATAAAATTTAACTGGGGAAAGGTCTCTGAAATGAGTGATTGTTGTTGCTGCTTGTGGTGGTGGTGGTGTTTTTCCAGACAGGGTTTCTCTGTATAGCACTGACTGTCCTAGAACTCAAGCTATAGACCAGACTGGCCTCGAACTCAGAGATCTTCCTGCCTTTGCCTCCAGAGTATTAGTAGTAAAGATGTGCACCACCACACCCGGCTGAAAATGTGTAGTTTAATAAACCCCACAGAACTGGGGTAAGATATACAGCCCCGTTTCCTCTTTCTCCATCCAAACATCGAAGTGAAATCATCAGGGCTAGGATGTTGTGCAGCTGGTAGATCAGCATGCACCAAGCTCTGGCTTTGATCCCCAGCACTACATAATCAATAATAGTTCACACCTGGAATCCCAGCATTGGGGAGGTAAAGGCAGGAGGCTCGGGAGTTCAAAGTCATCCTTGACTACCTAGTGAATTTGAGACCAGTCTGGGCTACAAGAGAGCCAGTTTCAGCATCATTAAGGACAACAAATGCAAGACTAACAAGATAGCTTAGATGCACATGTACATGCAAAATAAGTAAATAAATAAAATGTAATTGGGCAGCAGGATGGTTCAGAAGATAGGTAGCTGCTGCCAAGTATGACAAGCTGAGTTTAATGCCAAGGGATTAATGGCAAAAAGAAAGACTCCTGCAAATTGTCCTCTCACCTCCACATGTATACAAAATACATTTGAAAGGATTTGTTTTTGTTTTGTTTTGTTTTTTTCAAGACAGGGTTTCTCTTTGTAACAGAGCCCTGGCTATCTTGGACTTACTTGTAGACCAGGCAGGCCTGGAACTCACAGAGATCCTCCTTCCTCTGCCTCCCGAGTGCTGGAATTAAAGACAAGCACCACCATGCCCTGCTATAAAAGAAATCAATTAAAATGAATGAGGGTGAGATGGCTCAGCATTAAGAGCAAATTCTGTTCTTCCAGAGGACCCAAGTTGAGCTCCCAGCATCCACATCATGCAGCAAACAAACACCAGTAACTCCTACTGGCCTCCAAGAACATTTCTACTCATATACTCTTAGCCCTTCCTACACATATAAAAATCGAGGCTGAAGAGCTATCTCAGGAGTCAAGAGCACCAGTTGTTTTTCAAGAGGACCCTGGTTGGGTTCCCAGTGCATCACAACTCCATCCAGGGGGCTCTGATGCCCTCTTCTGGCTTCCATGTGTGTTGCATGCACTGTACAGCATTGACAGGCATGCAGGCAAAAGACCCACACACGTGAACATAAATCTTTCTTTAAACTGATGAATCAACCAAGGACCATGCATGGAGAGGAACTAGACCCCCTGCTCAGATGTAGCCCATAGGCAACTCAGTCTCCATGTGGGTTCCCTTGTAAGGGTTGCAGGGACAATCACTGATGCAAACTCAGCTGCCTGCTCTTTGATTGCCTCCCCCTGGCGAGGTGGCCTTACTAGAGCACAGAGAAAGAGGATCCAGACAGTCCTGATGAGACCTGTTACTCTAGGGTCAGATAGTAGGGGAGAAGGACTAGGGGAGGGACGTAGGGGGAGAAGAGGGAGTAAGGGTAGGATGGGAAGGAGATGAGGGAGGGGACTATAGCTGGGATACAAAGTGAATAAATTGTAATAAATAATAATAATAAAGAAAAGAGATGAGAAAAAAATCTTTTTTAAAAATGTTTCTTCTGTATCATATGTGAACTAAGATGTCCCTCACCCTTTCAAACAGGGTCTTACCATGTATTATAGGATGAGCTGGAACTCAGATCTCACTGTCCTTGGCTGCCAAGGGTGTGATTACATGCATGGAACAGACTGCCTGGATAAAGATCCCCTTTTCCCCACAGCACAGCAAGTCCAGACTTGAAGATACAGAATGACCATAAGTAGGGAGCCACCATTTGTTTTGTCTAAAGGCATGAAATTCTTCCATGTGCCTTTCAAACCACAAAGATATTAACTTACACTCTATTCCAGAATGGCGCCATTGAGAGCTTTGGTAAACGGTTCAGAGGCAAAGAAGCTGAAGGCACAGGAATCTTGCTCACCTTGTCCCTAAGGTTCTGCATCGTTATAATTTTTATTATTGGGTGTACTTGTGCCACGATACACATATGGAGACCAAAGGACAATTCCCTCCTACCATCGGTACCTGAGTTCTGGGAACTAAGCTATGGCTGCTCATGTGTCAGAGGACTCATAGGGAGAGAGAAGTCAAAGGACAACTGTGGATTGGTTCTCTCCCTCCATTTTTACATGTGAATCCCAGGAATTAAACTGGCTGCCAGACATTGCAGATAGTTACTTTTTTTTCTTCAGAGCCATCCCAGACACCCCAATTTAGCACTAATGATGAAACATGCTGGGGCTGGTAAGGATCAGATCAGGGAAAGTGGAAGACAAAGAGGGAAAAGGTGTGTCTGTGGGTGTGGCTGAACAAGGATCTACTTAAGCTACCCACCTGCCCGTTCCTCTGTCCTTACTTGCAGAGCTAAGTATACGGAGCCTCTGGCATCGAAATGTCAGCCAACCACTTCTTTCCTGAAGGTAAGACAGAAAAGGGGTGATGCCTAGGTACCAATGGAGTCAGAATCAGTCTAGAGTTCAGACAGACACATCCTGGCTGATGGAGTCTCCACCTAGATACTGGTTAAGTAAAGATCCAAATCTTGAGATCCAGTTCTGTCTTCATTTGATCTTTTCCCTCCTTCCTTTATCATGTTATCATATTTTTATTTGGGGGGTTGTTCATTTCTTTTGTTGTTGTTTGTTTTGGTTTTGTTTTTTCTGGACAGGGTTTCTCTGTGTAACAGAGCCCTGGTTGTCCTGGACTCACTTTGCATACCAGGCTGGCATCAAACTAACAGAGATCTGCCTGCCTCTGCCTCCTGAGTGCTGGGAATGTTTTTTTGTTTTGTTTTGTTTTGTTTTGTTTTTGAAGATTGTTTTGTTGTTTCTCTGTGTAACAGGCCTGATTGTCATGTAACTCATTTGTAGATCAGGCTGGCCTCAAACTCATATAGATCTACCTGCTTCTGCCTCCCAAGTGCCATGATTAAAGTTATACACCACCATACCAGGCAAATATGTAGCCCAGGCTGGTATCCAACTTGTGATCCTTCTGCCTCTGCCTCCTTCAGCAAATCCTATTGGCGTTCACCACTACAACCCAATTGTTTTTCGTTTTTGCTTTTGTTTCTTTTTCTTTGTTTTTTGTTTGTTTTGATTTGATTTGATTTTTGAGACAGCATTTCTTTGTGTAGCCCTGGCTGTTCTAAAACTCACTCTGTAGACCAGGCTGTCCTCGAACTCAGCAATCCGCCTGCCACCACCTTCTTCAGCAAATCCTATCGGCATGTGCCACCACAACCGGCTTCGATTTTTGGTTTTGGTTTTTTATTTATTTATTTTTTGATACAGAGCTTTCCCAAAGGAGTACCAGGCTTCTTAAATACGCCCATCACTTATGCCTGACTTGTGAACAGCCCCACCCCAACTGTTGGCATGTATGGTAAAGCTGGTATGACCATTTACACACACATCTTTGTGTGATGCTTCTGCTTTTCCTGGGTACACACTTTGCAGAACAATTACCATAACTGAGTCATGTGCACTCTAAATGGAAGCAAGATGATCTTATAGGTGCAGCTGACCCACATTTTAATAGTTCTTTCTCCTACCAGTCTCCCTACACGCAATCCCCGCAGGGTGGAGAGGTGCTTCAGGCCCTGCAGGTTTTTGTAAGTCCGGGAAGGTCCTTGCGTGCCCACCTAAGCTATCTTCCACAAGCTATATTCCAGCCCTTGTTTCACTTTTGGTTTTGTCTCTGAGAGTTTTATTGTTTTTAAGTGTATATGTATGTGTGTGTAGGTACGTGCACATGAGTACAGATGCCAGAAAAGGACAGCACTTTAATATAGTTCCTCATGTTGTCAAGACCAGCAAACACAAAATTATTTTTGTTACTCCTTCATAACTGTAATTTTGCTACTGTTGTGAATCATAATGTATGTGGGATATCTGATATTTGACCCCTGTGAAGGGATCATTCTACCACCAAAAGGTGGAAAACCCACAAGTTGAGAACTGCTGAATTACAAGCAGCTGAGAGCTGTTCAAGGTGGTGGCTGTTGAGAACCGAAACAAGGTTCTCTGCAATAGTATTAGTGTGCGTGCCTTTCACTGCTGAGCCATCTCTAGGTTATTGTGTTTAGGTTGTTTTGGTTTTTCGTTTGTTTGTTTGTTATGGCTTTCTAGATAGGGTTTCTCTGTGTAGCCCTGTCTGTCCTGGAACTTACTCTGTAGATCAAGCAGGCCTCAAACTCACAGAAATCTGTCTGCCTCTGCCTCCTGAAACCTGGGAATAAAGGCAAGTCTTACCTTTTAGGCAAGGTTTTACCACCCAGTGAAACATTTATTGCCCAGTCATTTTCATTTTAGCCATTCCTAATGAATAGTGATATTTTGCTGAAATTTGGATTTATCTGGTGACCAGACATGTTGACAATTTTTTCCAAGTTTATTGGCCATTTCTTGTGAAATCCATCAGGCATGATGGCAGGCATCTTCACTCACTGAGCCATCTAGACAGGCCCTTGATTTTTGCCATTGTTGTTTCCTGAGACAAGGTCCCAATTATATAGCCCTGAACTCACATAAAAACTTGAATGGCTTCAAACTTGCAGATATCCTCTTGCCTCTGCCTCCTAAATGCTGAGATTACAAATGTGCACCAAATACACACCACCCAAGCCCGACTGCTGCTGCTGCCACTTATTATTTTGCCCCAACCCTGAAACGTATATGTGGACTAGGCTTTCCTCACAAAGATCCACCTGCTCTGCCTCCCGAGTGCTAGGGCGAAAGTCCTGTCTCCTCACAGCCCAGCCACGTCTCTTTTTTTGGTTTTGTTTTTTAATTGTCTCACATAACCCAGGCTGGCCCCCAACTCACTATGTATCTGGGAATGACCTCAAATTACTGGTCCCGCTGTTTCCATCCCGTAGGTATGTGCTACTACACTTGAGTTTGTTACACAGTCTCTTTGTGTAGCTCTTTCTCCGCATGCTTCTGCTGTTGCCATCCATGTGTGATGTAGTATGGCATTAGAGGAAAAGAATAGCTAATGTTGTATGTTTCTGTTTAACTCTACTGTGCTTCAGAGACAATCCTTTCAGTAACTGAATTCCTTTTCAATGATTTGTGGCTTGCTGTGTCAAATTGATCCAAGGACTCCACGCCAACAACTATCAGAGAAAAACACAGTGATACATTGCTATAAGCCTAGCACTTGGGAGCCTGAATCAAAAGGATTATCTCATGTTTAAGATGGGCTGGAGAAAAGGAGAACCTCTTAGAACTCCTCATCTCAGGGACCAACTTTATAACAATAACATATAAGGTTCTTGAGTGGGGAGTGAGGACTGAATAAAAAATTCTAAAAAACCAACACACCACACATGGGAGCAGTTCGGTAGAAACTGCCCAGCGGTTTGTTCCACAATCCCTTTTTATAGTCAGAGCAAAGCACCCCAATACAATGAAGGGGTATGTGGAGAAGTCAAACTTGTTCACATCAACCACCTGTCTGTGTGATCCTAACACAAACAAAAGGCAGTGAACTTGGCAAAACATCCTGCTTATCCCTGTCTCCAGGTGAAGGCCAGGATGAAAACATGTTTTTCTGCTGAGAGCTCAGTAATAAAGCAGCCTGACAAACAAGCGGCTCTCCACAGGGTTTCTTTGTGTAGTTCTGGCTGTCCTAGAACTCTCTCTTTAGACCAGGCTAGCCTTGAGCTCACATAGCTCAATCTGCCTCTGTCTCCTAAATGCTGAGATTAAAGGTGTGTGCTACCAACACCCAGCAAAGATCCCCTGTCTCTGCCTTCTGAAAATGCTGGAATTAAAGGAGATGCAATCTTTAAAGCACAAATTATAATAAAATATTTAAGAGATGTATGTAGAAGGATTAGGAGCCAAGGCTTTGGCTACATAGCAACTGGGCTACGTGAGACAGTTTCTCAAAAATAAGGGGAAAATACAGAGACAGGTGAATCTGGGCAAGTTCAAGGGCAGCCTGGTTTGCATAGTAAAACCCTGTCTCGGTGATTAAATAAACAAATACAGACAGATTGAGAATGTATTCTTGCTTTCTTTTCTCTCTTTCCAAGGTAAAATACAGAAGTATTCACAGAGGAGACGAACTACATTCACTCAGAAACAAGTGGAGACACTGAAGCATTTTTTTGAAGAGAACCCATATCCAAACCCCAAGAAAAGGCAAGAAATAGCCTCACAAATGAACGTGGATCCCACAGTAGTGCAGGTTAGCCATCCCCTTTCCCATCTTCCTAAGCTTCCTCCCTGACTCCTAACTCACAACCCTGACAAGGTAGGTGTTTTGAGTAAATATGGCAGGACAGCAGCTGTGAGTGATCAGTAAACAAGGATAAATACAGATTTTTGCTCAGTTCTTTTGTTTCTTTTTGAGTTCTCACTATGTAGCTCAGACATCCAGCCTCTCAAATGATGTGATTACAAGTATACGCCATAGCTCTTAGAGTCTCCACACTATATGGACACATATAATTTGCACATCTCAAATAGTTGAGCTGAGAATATAGTTCAGTCAGCAAAGTGCTTGCCTAGCATGCATGAAGACCTGGGATCTATCCCCAGAACTCTATAAACCTGATAGAGTGAAACAGGCACAGTATTAGGGAAATGGAAGAAAACTAAGGGTTCAAAGTCACCTTCTGCTACATGCAGAGTTTGAGACCAGCTTGGGCTACATGAGACGTTTTTGCTACTTAGGGAGACAAAGGGCACTTCTCCCCTTCCCTTCCCACCTGTGTGTGTGTTTGTGCTCGTGCATGGGAGGGGTCTGTCTGTCTTTTGGTGTCTTCCTCTATGGCCTTAGACCTTGTTTTCTTGAGACAGAAAGAACCTGAAGCTCACCATTTCTATTTGCAACAGGGAATCACTATGTAGCCATGCCTGACCTGGAATTCACTATAAAGACCAGGTTTGTCTCAAACTCAAAAATATAGCCTTTGAACTCTTAGGAGTTCCACCTGAATCTGCCTCCTGATTGATGTGATCAAAGGTGTGTACTTTTCAAAGATGCCTGCTTTCTGACTCCTGAACCCTCTTTAGTCCCCTCAGCCTTTTGTTTCTGCTCCTGATGTAGAATATAAGGGCAAGATGTAAGTGGCAGAGGTTCAGGACCAGCTGTTCTCACCCAGAAGTCTACATTACTGAACAACAGCAGTATAGAAATCTGTTTATCACTGACTTCTGAAGTCAGTTTCCACTCATCAACACCAAACCCCATCCGGCTCTCTTTTCCACTTAGATTTGGTTCAAGAACCAACGAGCAAAATGCAAGAGAGTCAATTGTAACATTCATCAAAAACAAGTGCACCAGCAGTCACCCCAAGTCCAAGAGGAACACCAGCAGTTACTTCAACAGTCACCTCAAGTCCAATGTCAGCAGTCACCTCAACTGCAGCATCAGCAATCACCTCAACTCCAGTGTCAGCAGTCACCTCAACTCCAGTGTCAGCAGTCGCCTCAAATCCAGTGTCAGCAGTCACCTCAACTCCAGTGTCAGCAGTCACCTCAACTCCAACATCAGCAGTCACCTCAACTCCAACATCAGCAGTCACCTCAACTCCAACATCAGCAGTCACCTCAACTCCAGTGTCAGCAGTCGCCTCAACTCCAGTGTCAACAGTCGCCTCAACTCCAGTGTCAGCAGTCACCTCAACTCCAGTGTCAGCAGTCACCTCAACTCCAACGTCAACGTCAGCAGTCACCTCAACTCCAACATCAGCAGTCACCTCAACTCCAGTGTCAGCAGTCACCTCAACTCCAGTGTCAGCAGTCACCTCAACTCCAACGTCAACGTCAGCAGTCACCTCAACTCCAACATCAGCAGTCACCTCAACTCCAGTGTCAGCAGTCACCTCAACTCCAGTGTCAGCAGTCACCTCAACTCCAACGTCAATGTCAGCAGTCACCTCAACTCCAGTTTCAGCAATCACCTCAACTCCAGTGTCAGCAGTCACCTCAAGTCCAACGTCAGCAGTCACCTCAACTCCAGTGTCAGCAGTCACCTCAACTCCAACGTCAGCAGTCACCTCAACTCCAACGTCAACGTCAGCAGTCACCTCAAGTCCAACATCAGCAGTCGCCTCAACTCCAGTTTCAGCAATCACCTCAACTCCAACGTCAGCAGTCACCTCAAGTCCAACGTCAGCAGTCACCTCAAGTCCAGTGTCAGCAGTCACCTCAAGTCCAGTGTCAGCAGTCACCTCAAGTCCAGTGTCAGCAGTCACCTCAACTCCAACGTCAGCAGTCGCCTCAAGTCCAACGTCAGCAGTCGCCTCAAGTCCAACGTCAGCAGTCGCCTCAAGTCCAACGTCAGCAGTCGCCTCAAGTCCAGTGTCAGCAGTCGCCTCAAGTCCAGTGTCAGCAGTCACCTCAACTCCAACGTCAGCAGTCGCCTCAACTCCAACGTCAACATCAGCAGTCACCTCAAGTCCAACGTCAGCAGTCACCTCAAGTCCAACGTCAGCAGTCACCTCAAGTCCAGTGTCAGCAGTCACCTCAAGTCCAGTGTCAGCAGTCACCTCAAGTCCAGTGTCAGCAGTCACCTCAAGTCCAACGTCAGCAGTCACCTCAAGTCCAACGTCAGCAGTCACCTCAACTCCAACGTCAACGTCAGCAGTCACCTCAACTCCAACGTCAACGTCAGCAGTCACCTCAACTCCAACATCAACGTCAGCAGTCACCTCAACTCCAACATCAACGTCAGCAGTCACCTCAACTCCAGCGTCAGCAGTCACCTCAACTCCAACGTCAACGTCAGCAGTCACCTCAACTCCAGTGTCAGCAGTCACCTCAACTCCAGTGTCAGCAGCCACCTCAACTCCAGTGTCAGCAGCCACCTCAACTCCAGTATCAACGTCAGCAGTCACCTCAACTCCAACGTCAACGTCAGCAGTCACCTCAAGTCCAACATCAACGTCAGCAGTCACCTCAAGTCCAACATCAGCAGTCACCTCAAGTCCAACGTCAGCAGTCACCTCAACTCCAGTGTCAGCAGCCACCTCAACTCCAACGTCAACGTCAGCAGTCACCTCAACTCCAACGTCAGCAGTCCCCTCAACTCCAGTTTCAGCAATCCCCTCAAGTCCAACGTCAGCAGTCATCTCAACTCCAGTGTCAGCAGTCACCTCAACTCCAGTGTCAGCAGTCACCTCAACTCCAGTGTCAGCAGTCACCTCAACTCCAGTGTCAGCAGTCACCTCAAGTCCAACGTCAGCAGTCACCTCAAGTCCAACGTCAGCATTCACCTCAACTCCAACGTCAACGTCAGCAGTCACCTCAACTCCAACGTCAGCAGTCACCTCAACTCCAGTGTCAGCAGTCACCTCAACTCCAACGTCAACGTCAGCAGTCACCTCAACTCCAACGTCAACGTCAGCAGTCACCTCAACTCCAACGTCAACGTCAGCAGTCACCTCAACTCCAACGTCAGCAGTCACCTCAACTCCAACGTCAGCAGTCACCTCAACTCCAACGTCAATGTCAGCAGTCACCTCAACTCCAACGTCAATGTCAGCAGTCACCTCAACTCCAACGTCAGCAGTCACCTCAACTCCAACGTCAGCAGTCACCTCAACTCCAACGTCAGCAGTCACCTCAACTCCAACGTCAGCAGTCACCTCAACTCCAACGTCAGCAGTCACCTCAACTCCAACGTCAGCAGTCACCTCAACTCCAACGTCAGCAGTCACCTCAACTCCAACGTCAGCAGTCACCTCAACTCCAACGTCAGCAGTCACCTCAACTCCAACGTCAGCAGTCACCTCAACTCCAGTGTCAGCAGTCACCTCAACTCCAGTGTCAGCAGTCACCTCAACTCCAACGTCAACGTCAGCAGTCACCTCAACTCCAACGTCAACGTCAGCAGTCACCTCAACTCCAACGTCAACGTCAGCAGTCACCTCAACTCCAGTGTCAGCAGTCACCTCAAGTCCAGTGTCAGCAGTCACCTCAACTCCAATACCATCAGATACTTCATGGCAGAGTCAATACCAGTCCATCCCAAAGTGAGGAGACTACACCACCCAGCTGTCCTACCAGCGTCTTCCCTGTGGCCCAAATTTATACCAACCATCAGATACCTTCATTCCAACTCAGTGTGTATCCTGATTTTAAGGAGTCTAAATATCTCCCTGAGGGCCATAAAATGGTCCATTTTGGTTGTTGCCAGGACCCTGCCATATACTTGCTCCAACCCATCTTGAAGACTCAAATCCCCTCTCGGGCTTCCCATTCACTCATTTTGCCTCTTAACCCACAAAAAGAAAAAAAAAGACAATTGTTGACTCGTTTTTAGGGTTTTACTATATACTCTGGCTGGCCTGATGCTATGTAGGCCAAGATGGTCTAGAATCCATGACTATCCTGCTACCTCCAACTCCCACATGTTGGGGTACATCTTAATTACAATTATTTATTATAACAGCAATGGGAATTGAACTCGGGGCCTTAATGGCCTAACCATGTAATCTGCCACTAAGCTATTTTATCCTCCTGTGTTTTCTTGGTGCTAGGTAATGAACCCAGAGCCTACCATTTGCTCAGCACACTCTACCACAGAGCTACATACCCAAAACAAACTTTTTTTGAGGCAAGAACTCACTTTGCTCGTCTAAATTTCTTACTTAGACCTTGTTGGCTTGAAAGTCATAGAGATCTGCCTGCCTCTCATAAATGTTAAATTAAGGGTGTATGTCTTCATGCCTGGCACAGACTGTTTTCTTGACTGGGTCTGGTGGTTCCCAGGCTGATCTCAAGTGTGCCATAAAGCTAAAGATAATCCTTGTGTCTCTTGGGATTATAGGCTATGACCCCATGCCCTGGAAATGAAAACTAGGCTTTCTGTATGTACCCTAGGATGCTGTCTTTGGAGTATAACAGCTGTTACCATTTTAATCATAGGAGACTCTAGATTGGTAACAATGTTCCCTCCTAGAACCACTGGGTGAGGAGGGTCATCGAGCCTTTTAAGACTTGAGCCACTCTAGCCTGTGCCTCTCTGCCAGTTGTAGGCAATTCTGCCCCATCTGTACCTGATCTCATGGTCAAAGGAGTTGCTACAGTGTGGAAGGGGCACTCTGTCTGTGCAGATATGATGATGTCTTCTTCAATGTTCAATTCCAACGTTCTGATACAGCTGTGTGGTGGTTTGAATAGGAATGGCCTCCCTAGGCTCATATAATTGAATGCTTGGTCATTAGGCAGTGGTGCTATTAGGAGGTGCGGCCTTGTTGGAGTAGGTGTGGGCTTGTTGGAGAAACTGTCACTCAGGGTGGGCTTTGAGGTTTCAAATGTTCAAGTGTCACTCTCTCTTCCTGCTGCCTGCCAATTCAGATGTAGAAATCTCAGCTACTTCTCCAGCACCATGTCTGTCTGTGTGCCACCATGATGATGATAATAGCCTAAACCTCTAAAACTGTAAGCAAGCCCCAACTAAAGGTTTTTAATTGTAAGAGTTGTCAACCAGGCAGGTGGAGTGTTGTACATCTTTAATCCCGGCACTCAGGAGGAAGAGGCTAGCCTGGTCTCCAGGATGAGTTCCAGTACATCCAGAGCTATGCAAAGAAACTCTGTCTTGATGCACACACACACACAAAAAAAAAAAAAGAAAAGAAAAAAAGAATAGGTGATGGAGAGATGGCTCAGAGGTTACAAGCACTGGCTGCTCCTCTAAAGGTCCTTCGTTCAATTCCCAGCAACCACATGGTAGCTCACAACCATCTGGTGCACTCTTCTGGCACCCCAGTGTACATGCAGGCAGAACACTACATAATAAATAAATCTTAAGAAAAAGAGTTGCCACTTTTTTTTTTTTAAATGAAAATCTCTGTCATTCTATTTTACCAATGAAGACTCAGGAGACAGATGCTGGGGTGAAAACCTGCTAGCTCAGAAAAGCAGAGAAAGCACCCAGCTGACCTTTCATCTTAGCTCAGTTCTGGATGGATAAAATCCTAAAGGCTCATTAGCTCAGCTGACAGCCCAGGAGGAAAAGTCCAAAACACCCAAAGCTGAAGGCTTGCTAGCTCAAAGTCCAAAAAGTCAGGAAGCTGAGGAGCTGAAGCCTAAGTTAAAATCAGACCTTTAAATTAAAGCCCTTTCTTCTTCTCTACGCTGTCTTAAATACCTCTCAACTCAAAGTCCCTCCTACTCTTTAATCCCTATCAGATTGTTTCTTGCTCCACCTCTTGATCTAGAGTTAACATTAAGTACTGTGTACAGAAAGCTCTTGGATTAAAGGTGTGTGCTAGGATTGAGTAAATCACACTACAATCACCTGTTTACAATAAACAAAGTTTTTGGATTAAAGCTGTGTGATAGGGCCCAACCACAATAAACAACAAACTGTTTTATTTACAGTTCACAATTTTGGAGTTCATAATGAGATCAAATATCCTGCAACAGGTTATGGAGTCTCTTCACAGCAATAGAACATTGACTAAGACAGGCTGTTTTGGGGTTACCCTGAAGAGCTTAAGTTAGCCTGGGTATGTCTCCACTTTGAAATAAAGAGCCATCCTGACTGGGAGCTGAATTCAGGTACCAGGAAATATCACAAAATGTGCACCTGGCAGAAAACAAAGTTAACTCTCCTAGCAACAGCCTCCAGGAAATATCACAGAATAAATACTCCATAGAAAATAGAGACCATCTCCCTGGCAATAATCAATGGGAATCAGTTGGAAATGGAGTGGGAAAATTCTCCCCAATGTTTCAGATATAGTTTAGAAGAATAGCCATTGTGCCTCAGAGAAGCATATACCTTAGGCAATTTGCCTCAGAGAAGGTCATCTCACCCCTCTAACTTTTACCTAATCCTGTACTGTCAAGACATGCCCCCCACCCCCGGCTGCTGTCATGGAAACCCCCTGCTCACAGACTTTTCCTTTAAAAACACTGCTCACTCAGAATTCGAGGTTCCACTTCTCTACTGCTGCAGCAGTGAGACTTGGGTCCCGAGTTTGAACGCTCTCATAATAAAGCTCTCTTGCTATTGCATTGGGTGGTCTCCTGGAGGTCCCTGAGGGTCTCGTGAATCTGGCATTACATTTGGGGGCTGGTCCGCCCCGAATGCCTCAGACCTGTAGGACTCCTGACCCGGAGAACTTAGTCCCGAGGGTAAGTGTTCTGTGTTGTCTGTCTGTCATAAGTTTTTTGTTATATGGTTTTGGTTAACCTTCAGTGGAATAGGAGCAGAATACAGCTTGGGGAAGACATTCAAACGGCCATCAGCCTGAGGGATCTTTGAGATGTCGGGCCCTCTCATCAGTTTAACCCCTCCAGAATTTCTGTGGCAGGGAAGCTGGAGTGGGGATCAGTTTTAGTCTTTCTGGAACTTCTGTGGCAGAGAAGTCTGGGAAAGGCCAGGTTTTGGGTTTTACTTTGTCTCTGTGTGTGATTCTCTTGCTTAGTGTTGTGCCAGGAGTTACTGTTTCATTTCTGTGATTAATTGTTTGTGGTTTTGCGTTTGCAGCTCTTTTTGCTTTTGTGATTTTAGTTTTGTCCCAGTACATTAGCCTATGTACAGGCTGTGATTTATTGTCTTTGGATTCGCTTTTGCCTGAGATGGCTGGCTCCTTTTTTCTGTGACTTACTGTTTGTTAAAATTGTCCTTTTGTGCTTCTTTGCATTCTTCTGGATTCTCTTGAGGAAAAGACTGACTGACGATATGGGACAGAATACTTCCAAACCCCTTGGCATGGTTCTGGCTCATTTTGGAGAGGTTAAGACTAGAGCTCATAGTCTTTCAGTTGATGTAAGGAAAGGAAAAATGATGACTTTTTGCAGCTCAGAATGGCCTGCCTTCAATGTGGACTGGCCTCCAGAAAGAACTTTACATTTGGAAGCTGGAGAAATGGCTCAGTGGTTAAGAACACTGCCTGCTCTTCCAAGGGACCCAGGTTCAATTACCAGAACCCACTTGCTTGAAAAACTGTTTTCCAGCCTTTTACTCTGAGGTAATGTTTATCTTTGTTGCTTAGGTGTGTTTCTTGGATGCAGCAGAATGTTGGTTCCTGTTTCCGCACCCATTCTGTTAGTCTGTGTCTTTTTATTGGAGAGTTGAGTCCATTGATGTTGATAGATAATAATGACCATTGAATGTTATTTCCTATTATTGTGGAGTTGGCGATGTTACTGTGAATCATTGCTTGTTTGCTTTTGACTTTTGTTGGAAATTATCTTTAACCTATGTTTTCTTGGGTGTATTTGTTTTCATTGGATTGGAATTTTCCTTCTAGTATCTTCTGTAGGGCTGGATTGCTGTTCAAATATTGCTTAAATTTAGTTTTGTCGTGGAATATTTTATTTTCTCCATCTATGTTGATTGAAAGCTTTGCTGGGTAAAGTAGTCTAGGTTGGCACCTGTGGTCCCTTAGAGCCCACATGATCTCTCCCCAGGCTCTTCTGGCTTTCATAGTTTCTGATGAGAAGTCCGGTGTGATTCTGATAGGTTTGCCTTTATATGTTACTTGGCCTTTTTCCCTTGCCGCTTTTAGTATCTTTTCTTTGTTCTGTAGATTAAGTGTTTTGACTATGATGTGGCGTGAGGAGTTTCTTCTCTGGTCTAGTCTATTTGGTGTTCTGTAGGCCTCTTGTATGTTTGTGGACATCTCTTTCTTTAGGTTGGGAAAATTTTCTTCTATGATTTTCTTGAAAATATTTTCTGGACCTTGTAACCTGGACTCCTCTTCTTCTTCAATTCCTATTATTCTTATATTTTGCCTTTTCATGGCATCCTTGATTTCTTGGATGGTTTGTGTTTGGGATTTTTCTGATTTTATTTTTGCTTTGAGAGAAGTATCAATTTCTGTGAGTGTATCTTCAGCACCTGAGATTCTCTCTTCCATCTCCTGAATTCTATTAGTGATGCTTACCTTTGAGATTCCTTCTCTTTTCTCTAAGTTCTTCAGTTCCAGGGTTTTCTCAGTTTGTGTTTTCTTTATTGATTCTAATTCTGTTTTCATGTCTTGCAACATTTCCTTCATCTGTTTGAGTGTGGATTCCTGTGTCTCCAAGATGGACTCTATTTTTTTGTTTGTTTCCTCTCTTAGTGCCTCTGCTTCTGCCTCCAATTGTTTGGCTGTATTTGCATGTGTTTCTTTAAGAGCTTCTTCGTTCACCTCGTTTGTCTTTGTTTCTATTTGGGAGGCCAAATCGTTAAGGGATTTTTTTTGTATCCTCTTTAACTGTTTGAATCTCTATGACTATTTCTCTGAGAGATTTTTTGGTTTCCTCTTTATGTGCCTCAAATAACTGGATAATCATAGCTTTAAAATCATTTTCTTTTTCTGTTTCTGCTGAGTTGGAGTGTCCAATAATTTGGGGGGTTGCCGGTGCAGCCATGATATCTTGATTTGCGTTGGTTGTGTTCTTTCCCCGACCTCTGGCCATTTGGTTATCTGTCGTGTTCACTGTCTGTTCCTGGATTCTGCAGGTCAGACCGGTTTTTCTCTGGTATCTGGAGAATTCTTCAGGAGAATGAAGGTCTAGTGAGGTCTAGTGGTTTCAGTGTTTGCGTTGGTTATTCAGCTATACCTGTAGAAGGAAAGTTCGCAGGCGCAGAAGGGCAAATGCAGGGTAGCGTGTGTTTGAGCGTGTGCTTGTGGGTGTGTCTTAAGGGACAGGGTGTTGGTGAATGAAGAGGCCTTCAGTGTGTGAGAGGGGTGCTTTGCAGGCACTGAAGTTTTTGCAGGCGCTAAGGGATCGCAAGCGCTGTTGAATAATGCGTGCGCGTATTGATTTTACCGGTCTGCTGGTCTTTGGTGTCTATTCAGCTGGTTTTCTGCCACTGAGGGGTTGGATGGCCCATACAGTCACTGGCTGGGCCGCCCTGTGTAGTCCGTGCTGCCACTAGCAGGCTTGGGATCTGGGAAGGGTTGTACTGTGGGTCTGAGTCTCTGTGGCTAGCACTGTATTGGGCGTGCGCTCTGGCGGGATGGAGTTTCGGCGGTGCGTGCACTCCTGCAGAGCCGGGTGGTGGTGGTAGTGGGGAGTGTGTTCCGCGGGTCAAGAGCTCAGCGAGAGGGCTCTAGGTCGGGTGTGTTCTCCTCTGAGTGGTGGCGTTCAGCAGGCCGTTACTGCTCTCCGCTGCGGCTGCGGGGTCTGGAGCCCTGCCTCAGCCCGTCTTGGGTCCCAGGCACTGAGCTTTGCGGTTTTGGTATCCAGGAAGAATTGTATTGTGGATCTGAGTCTCTGTGGTTAGGGCTCAGTGGTTGGAGCTCTGTGATTGGGCCTGCGCTCCTCCTGTGAGGAGGTTTCTGGGGTTCCCCAGAACCCACATGGCAGCTCACAACTGTCTATAACTTCAGTTCCAGGGATTCTAATACCTTTATACCAATGCACAGAAAATAAAATCAAATAAATTGTTAAAAAAAGAACTTTATATCTTCCTACCGTCCTTGCAGTGGAAAATAGGGTCTTTCAGAAAGCATGTGGACCCCCAGACCAAGTGCCCTATATTATAGTTTGGAAGAATCTAGTGATTCATCCACCTCCATGGATTAAGCCCTTTCTGATTCCCACTAACAATCCTCCTTCCACAGGATTTCTGAAACCAGAGGCCACTCCCCTGGCTCCTTCGCACCCCCTTACTCTGTTTTGCAGGATGGGACTCACATGGAAGTAATTTTTCCACCCCCTCCTCCTCCCACTCCTCAACCAGCTCTTGCTCCTTTATCCAGCATCTGGCCCAGTGCCAAGGACCCAGAGCCTCCAGGCAGCTTCTCCCTCTGGGGAACCAGAGGCAGATTCTACAGTCCTTCCCTTATGAGACACAGGGCCCTCCAGATGCTAATAGCAATCAATCTCATCATTACTGGCCTTTTGCCACATCACAGGTTTAACTGGAGAACTCAGAATGCCAAGTTCTCTGCTTTTTACCCACCAGCCCACCCAGGAGGATTGCCAGCAGCTTTTTACCACAGAGGAGCGGGGATATATTATTTCAGAGGCGCGCAAAAATGTCCCAGACACTATAGGAGTCCCAACCACAGATCAAGCCCATATTGATGATTACTTTCCCTATGAGAGGCCCAATTAGGATTACAACATGGCTTCAGGTAAGGTGCATCTCCTAGTCTACCACCAGGCTCTTCTGGCAGGTCTCAAGGTGGCCACTAATTTGGCCAAGCTATATGATGTCAGACAGGGAACAGATAAAAGTCCAGCCTCTTTCTTTGACAGAAACAGGAAAAAATAGAACAGATGACATTGCAGGATTTAGTCCAGGTAGCTGAGTGTATAATAACAGGCACCCAGGTTCCAGACTAAGGTCCTGCCTCTGGAGGACCAGCATTCGTGTCAAAGGTAAGTCAAAATGTAACTAAGTTTATTGGGGCAGATTGGAGATTTCATTGTGCATATAGGCCCCAAAGTTCAGGACAGGTAGAGAGGATGAACAAAACATTAAAAGAGACCTTAACAAAATTGACCTTGGAGACTGGCACTAACTGGGTGATACTCCCCCCTTTGCCCTTTATAGGGTTAAGAATTCTCCTTACCAGCTAGGGTTAACGCCCTTTGAGATTATATATGGGATGCCAGCCCCTATAGTACCCAACCTTAAGACTGATGCTACTCCTGAAATGGATAAAGCAGGTTTTGAGAAATGTTTAAGGCTTCTGTGCAAGCAGGCAGCTCTTAAAGGGGCACTAGCAGCTTCTCAGGAAAGAAAGCTGCAAGCCTCTATGGTCATAAAAATTGGATTCAACAGGTAGCAAGATGTTCCTTCCTTGAAATTACAGCTAAATGGAGTAAAAAAATAAGTTTTATAGTTTTGTTTGTTTTGGATATGGAAGTTTACTATGTTCTATATATTTTGATGTCTGATTATTGATTATTAAACATATTAAGACTTTACATAGTTTCTGTCCTGTCTTAAAAAACAGGTTTATAAAAATAATAAGGTTTGAAACTCAGTTTATATAAAATATTAAAACCACCTCCATGTGTTTGTATATAAAACTTTTCTTGCTGGCAACCAACATCAAAATAATATACTTCGTATTGATTTTAAAAGTACTGAATTGTTTGCATTGATAAAATTTGGTTTTGACTTTTAAAAATTATGGTTATACTTTGTGACTTCATTCCTAAAAAGGGGTACCTTATTTTGATATTGCAAAGTCAAGTGTAAAAAAATTATGTTTAAGGCTATGAAATATTTTAAAGTTTATCAGGTATTTTAGACAATGGCCTTGGGCATTCTAACAGGGAACTTGGAACAATTTCTCAATCCTTTGGGGAGGACAAAAGACTTTGATATTTATTTTGTTAATTTTACCAAATGAAACCAAGCCATATTATTTGAGCCAATTATAAAAATTGTAATTTTTATAAAGTAATGAAGAGGGTTCTGATGAAAACTATTATATGGTCTGAAAATCAAGGAAAATGTCTGGTAAAAGAAAAAGGAAAGAAAAACAGAGCTTGGAAAAGCCTAACCTGAAGGTATATAAAATGTTATAGAAGATATAAACTATATTTGCTTTGTTTTTTTTATACCTGCAAGTATGATTTGAGAAAGAACTGTGAAATATGTTGCTCTTCATTTAAAAGGCTGGTGTTTCTTCAATGCAAAATGTTTTCTTATGCTCTTTAGCCCAGGTTTATACAGGGTTATATTCAAGTCATTGTTAATTATTATAAAAATATATGCCTGGTTGCCAGTTTCTATATAAATGATTTAATGCTATTTCTTTCTGGCCAATAGATTTGAAATGGCCAGAATTGTCCATCTCCGCTAAGGTTGCCAGCTGTGTTTAGTTCTCCGTTTAGTGCTAAATGAAACATTTGTTCTTTATGCTTTTTTGCTGTTTAGTCTTAATGCAGTATGACAGGATGAGCAAGATTTGCTAGCCCCTCTATGTATTGGATCTGATTGAAAGTTTGGCTTTGATTTTAGTTTAGAAAGATATTTGAAGTTATGCTAATGATTGCAATTAGTTATAAGAATGGATTTTGTCTGGTCTTTTGTTTATGTTTTTAAAGTTAAGCCTAGGGTGGGTAACTATAAAGTTGGCTTATGTAGATTTACTTGAGATAAATATGGTTTAAAAAATTTATTTAAGGAATATGCCAGAATTAGAGATTATGACATTCTATTTTATAGGATGCAATTTAAATAAATAATTAAAAGAGAGATGAAAAATAATTCAGATATGCTGGCCCTCAAGCTTGTCAGAGATCTGATGAATATGACATTTTAATATATGTAATCTTATTATGACAGAGAGTCCCAAAATCCTGGCAGTAGCTCCCCAAGGTCTCCAAGAAGATTTGGGCATAATGCAACTCTGGATTACAGTATGGTAACCATTGGGCAAGACTGCCTCAACTGGCCCACTGCAAGGGCCCAGCCTAAATTGTGGACAAAACTGTGGACACCTGGAGAGTCAACGTTTCACTTTGCTAAGGGCCATTCTCTCATTTCTTTCTCCACAGAAACAGTCTCTCATCTTCTGTGCCTGGTCGCTGGACTGCACTGCTCATGATGCCATGAGACCACAGTAGCCAGGGATAGCTGTCTAGAGTGATGGACTGACTAGTTGTCACTGTCATTTTGATTGGTACATGGATTGGTACATATTTATCCTTCTCAGGTCTCTGGTTACATTGATGGCTAAGCTAAGCTAATGGTAGCCTTGCAGCTAAGGAGCAGATAATTAGATCCATTGTTAGTGCACTGGTTAATTTATTAGTTAGTTAAAATTACCAGGTACTAGGTCTTCTATTTTAAAAAAGGCAAGCAAGTTTGCTTTGCTTACAAGCTTCATGTCAATTATCTATATCTTATGATGAATAACTGCATAGAGAGATAATGGAGTTTATGTAGGGTCTGAGGATATAGGAGTTTAGGTTTTGAGAATCTAGAGAATGTTGTTTGGTCTGGGAAAATGTTTCAGGGTTGATAAATGCAAAAAAGATTGGAGGGTATACATAGGTGTTTTAAGGTATATGAATGTGAATTGTAATGATACAGAAAAATTATTTGAGGCATATTAAAAATGGGAGATATTTCAGATTTCTCTCCTCTCTCTGCTACTGTTGTGCTTATATTGTTATAAGATTTCAGAAGTCCAGAGTTTTGACATTGACCAATAGAGTTTTGATAAGTTGATGAAACACTGATTGCTTATTACCCAGTTATAAGCTTGAGATTTTAATTACCTTTTGGTTGTTTTCTAGAGATAGATTATGATATTTTTAATATCTGCCATTTTTGAGGTAGACTTTGATATAGGATTTTAAAATATTTTAAAGTCATTCCTTCTAGTTGCTTTGTTAAGGAAAGTCCAAGCATTTAGAGTTTAATACTAAAGCCATTAATGTATTTCTGCCTAACTTTCCAATGTAACATGGACATGGGGACTAAAAGTTGACCCGGCCCGAAGGTCAGTCAAACGAGACCCTAAGAGAGGGAGTGAGAATGGGATAGGACAAGAGATGCGAAGAATGGAGACAAGACAGAATTCTGATCAAGTCTCTGTTTATTGTTCTTTAGGTTATAGCTTATACAGAGTAAGAATGGGCAATTTGGGGAGAGGAACTAGTTTTGGTGAAAATCACAGAACAGGATATTCTCAAGGAAATTCTAAAAGCAGGAGAAAAGTTCTCAGGTAAGTGGGTGGCAAGTTCTCATGCCAAATCTAAACGCGTGAGCACACATCTAAAGAACAAAGAACACCTGTGGTCCAGGGGTGAAAAAAATCACCATGTCGTGCTGGGCACATTGTGCATCATGGATTCCAAGCAGGCTAGAATCAGGCAACCAATTTATAACTCCACACAAAAAGTAAATGCTAAGAAAAACGGACAAAAAGTAGCCAAGCTCCATTGGTGGCTGATTTCCAACAGGTGTGCCCACAAAAAAGATGTTAGTTTCAGACCATGGACACACTTAAATTGTTTACCTGAATCTGACATAACTCAAACAGACCCCAGATGAGTTATTTCCTTGATTTGGGGAGTTCTCACTTTTCCCATTTATTAGACAAGTTTTAACTTCTGTTTCTAGTTTGAATTTATTTCAGCAGAGTTTCACTTGGTTGAGACTGCAAGCTGAGATCTGAACTTCCTGGAAGCTGTCATGATTGCTCATTGCCTCTCCCAGATGGATCACCTAACCAGACGCTTCTGATGACTGCCCCATTGCCCAGCCTTTGGCTGGCATTTCAGCCTTTCTAGTCCCTGATGCCAGTGGGCCTACTGTCAATGCTGAAGAAGTTTCAGAAAACGAGACCCTCTGCCCCAAATCCCAGCTAACAGGCTGAAATGCTAGGGAGCATGACATTAGCTATTATCTTGGAGACCTGCTTAGCTGAAGCAGAAATTAGTATTGCAATACTGGATGTACAAAGCCAGAATTGTAACAGCTCAAAGGCAGAATCTTTTGCTTTTGGTCATTTTTGGATCATGCTTGCTTAACAAGTTGTTAGAATATTAGGCAAAGACTAAGGACTATACAGTTAATGGTAATGAGAACCCAATACAGTCAGCTTGGAGATGACCTTGAACTGTAAGAGCCCAAGATTAGCCTCTTCGGGTACATGGAAAGGGGGAAATGAAGAGTTTAAGTTAGCCTGGGTATAACTCCATTTTTGAAATAAAGAGCCATCCTGACTGGGAACTGAATTCAGGTACCAGGAAATATCACAAAATGTGCACCTGGCAGAAAACAAAGTTAACTCTCCTAGCAACAGCCTCCAGGAAATATCACAGAATAAATACTCCATAGAAAATAGAGACCATCTCCCTGGCAATAATCAATGAGAATCGGATGGGAAAATTCTCCCCAATGTTTCAGATATAGTTTAGAAGAATAGCCATTGTGCCTCAGAGAAGCATATACCTTAGGCAATTTGCCTCAGAGAAGGTCATCTCACCCCTCTTTTACCTAATCCTGTACTGTCAAGACATGCCCCTCACCCCCGGCTGCTGTCATGGAAACCCCCTGCTCACAGACTTTTCCTTTAAAAACACTGCTCACTCAGAATTCGAGGTTCCACTTCTCTACTGCTGCAACAGTGAGACTTGGGTCCTGAGTTTGAATGCTCTCATAATAAAGCTCTCTTGCTGTTGCATTGGGTGGTCTCCTGGTCGTTTCTGAGGGTCTCGTGAACCTGGCATTACAACCCGTGGTCTGTAAGTAAGCTCAATAAATGCATTGATTTGCCAAGTTTGTCTTTAGTGTACTCCTTATTTTGGTCCATCGTTGATGTCCTCTCTGGAGAGTATAGACGTCTGTTTCCTTCTCCCCAGTAACTCCAGCTACTCCTCCACCCAAAACACACACACAACCTTTGGTTTTGTTATTCATGTTTGCTTATTAGAGAGAATCTCACTATATATATGACTTTGCATAGCCTTGAACTTGCTTTGCACTCAACTTGTGGCCACCTTTTAGCTGCTGTCTCCCCAGTGCTGGGATTACAAGTGCTTACCACTACTCAGCATGGATGCTTAGGTTTTGGTTTTCTACTAGGGCAGTCCTGGGGATCAAACCCAGGACTTTGTTCATGCTGATCAAACCCTCTGCCATTGACCTGATGCCTCTGGACTCTGAGGGCACCTGTACTTGTGTGCACATACCACACACACACACAAATAAACAAGATGAAAAATAAAACACTCGGTCTGAAGAGATGGCTCAGAGGTTAAGAGCACTGGTTGCTTTTCAGGATCCAGAGTTCAATTCCAAGAAACCTTGTGGTGGCTCACAATGATCTATAATGAGATCTGGTGCCCTCTTCTGGCATGCAGGCATACCTGCATGCAGAAAAAAAAACATTAAAAAAAAAGAAAAAGAAAACACTTAATATGCATATTAAATATATCATATGTTTCATTATATTTAAAAAAGAAAAGAGAGGTGGGGCTAGGAAGGAAAGATATGGCAATAATATGGCTTAGCAGGTTGGGGCACTTTGGCCACTAAGGCTTACAACCAGAGTTCAGTCTCTGGGACCCACACAGTACAAGAAGTGAACCAACTCCAACAAATTTTCCCTAGACCTCCACACTCATTCATACCATGTTCCTGCTCACACATACACACTAAATAATTGTTTTAGAGGATAGGGAACTGGCTTAACAGTAAGAGCACTGGCTGCCTTTCTAGATGACTGCTGTTCTCTGTTGCAGAACCCACAGAGTGGCTCATAACCACCTGTAATTCTAATTCCAGGGGGTATAACAATTTCTTCTGCCTTAAGCAGGCATGCAAATGGTACACAGACATACACACAGACAGGACATCCAAACACATTAAATAAAGGGGTTTTTTTTGTTTTGTTTTGTTTTTTGTTTTTTAGAAAGAGAGGCAGAGAGGAGAGGGAGACAGGATGGAGAAACAGCCAGAGAAGTGGAGTTAAGGATACTTCAACATTCCATGGTAGAAATGCCTCCCCTAAATCCTGTCTCCTCCCTACCCACCTGTAGGCCCAGAGCTTTTTCCAAACTTGATCATAAGAATCATCAAGCGCCATTAAATCCAGACTCTGAGCCTAGAATGAGGGACAGGTCCCAGAGAGGAGGCTTGATTTAATCTGGATTGTCCAAGCCCAGAAAGCATCACAAAGTTCAACAGCCCAGTTACCCATCTTATTAGAGAATCCAGAAAGCAGACATTGCCAGAGGCCATCTCCAAGGTGAGCTAAGGTGGGATGGAGGGAAAGCAAAGTTGTGGAGCAGGTTAGAAAGGGGATCCAGGCAAGAGCATGAAGACTAGTGCTTAGTGGTGAGCACACTGGAGCTGGGCTCCCATCCTGCCTCTGTGGAAGCAGTGGGCTGAGAGCCCTCACCTAAGTTTTCATTTCATTGCTGGAAGGACAGAAATAATGGAGCCTCCAACTCACTGTGCTGTTGCAACTCCTGATGCTCCTGCCTCTACCCAATAAGTATCGACATGAAAAGTATACAACTGCACTTTAAGTTTTGTTTTGTTTGTTTTTGAAGCAGGGTCTTACTAAGTAGCCTTGCCTGTCATGGAACTCACAAGGTAGAGAAGGCTGGCCTAGAACTTAGATCCACCTGGCTCTGGCATCTGAGTCCTGGAATTAAAAATATATGTTATCAGACTTGACTGTGTATGTTTTTGCTTTTGAGTTAGGGTCTCTATTTACTTAGGCTGACTTTGACCTTCTGGAAGGCAAGAAAAACCTTGAATTTGATTCCTCATGCCTCTACCTCCAGAATTCTAAAATTCTTGGTATTGTTCCAAAATACCCAGATTGCTGTGTTGTTGTTTTTCAAAAGTCCTGAGCATTGAACCCAGAACCCCTAGAATGCGGCTGCTGATTGACAGTTAATTGACAAAGCAGGGCCCAGAGTCACAAAAACCTGAGACCTCAGCTCTCAAGACTGAGACAGGAGTCACAGGGCAGGCTGGGCTGTAAGAGTGAGGCCCTATGTCAAAAAGCAAGACGGTGGCTGGAGAGATGGCTCAAAAGTTAAGAGCACTGGCTGTTCTTCCAAGGGTCCTGAGTTCAGTTTCCAGCATCCACACAATGCCTCTGAGCCATGTACAGTGAGATCTGGTGAACACTATATAAATAATAAGTAAATAAATCTTGGTCAGAAGTTAAGATCATTTGCTGTTCTTTCAAGCTATGGATTGGATTCCCATCATGCACCAAAATGGAGACTGACAATCCTCTGTCAACCCAAGTCCAGGAGATTTCACTGCCTTTTCTGGCCTCCGGAGGCACTCAGGCACAGCACAGATATATATGCAGGTGAAACACCAATACACATAAAATACAAATCTTATCTTTAAAAAGCAAAATTGTTACCATCCTTGACATTTTCCTAATGACTTTAAATTAAAACAAAACTGCCAGGTGTAGGCAGGTGAGTCTCTCTGAGGTGGAACCAAGCCCAGTCTACTTACCAAGCTCTAAGCCAGCTAAGGCTAAAGTAGGGGCTAGCAAAGCCATTGGCTATCATCTGAGAGGCCCTAGGTAAATTAAGATAATGACCACAGTAGTGAGAACTAATGAGAAGTTCTTCCAGGCAGAAGCTAGTAACCATTGAAGGATTGATTCAGTTAGCTTGCGTGTGTCTCTCTGATGTTGATGGCTAAGCAGGTACCAGTCACCAAGCCCATGGACCTGAGTTCAGTCCCTGGGACCTACATGTAGAAGAGTACAGACCCCTCCTGCTGTTGTCATCTGACCTCTACACTCATGTGTCACTACATGTTCGCCCACACATCCACAGTAAACATCAATAAAAGACAAAAACAAGCGCAGCAATGGTGGTGCAAGCTTTTAATCACAGCTCTCTGGAGGCAGAGGCCAGCAGATATCTGTAAATTCTAGGCCAGCGAGGTCTAACTAGCAAGCTCCAGGCCAGCCAAGGCTACATAGTAAGGCCCTATCTCAAAAACAGAAAACAAAACAAAACAAAAAAAAAAAAAACCCAAAACAAAAAATTTATTTTGGAACCAGGTATAGTCCTAGGGCTTGTGAGATATTAGCCAAAGGATTTCTGCAAATTCAAGTCCCGGCTTCAGCTTACGTTGTGAATTTATGATCAGTTAGGACTACAGACTCTGTCTAAAAACAAAAAACCCAAACAACCACAACAGAAGAAAGTATTTAGATAGTGCACTGGCTGGTTTTGTGTGTCACCTTGACACAAGCTAGAGTCATCAGAGAGAAAAGAGCCTCAGTTGAGGAAATGCTCCTATGAGATCCAGCTGTAAGGCATTTTCTCAATTAGTGATCCATGGTGGGTGGAGCCATCCTGGGCTGGTGGTCCTGGGGTCCATAAGAAAGCAGGCTGAGCAAGCCATGAGCATGAAGCCAGTAAGCAGCACTCCTCATGGCCTCTGCCTCAGCATCTGCCTCCAAGTTCCTGCCCTGGTTCCTTCGGTGATTTCACAACAGCATTGTGGAAGCGTAAGCAGAATAAGCCCTTCATCCACAACTTACTTCTTGATTATGGTGTTTTC
Organism: Meriones unguiculatus; assembly: GCF_030254825.1. Lineage (NCBI taxonomy): Eukaryota > Metazoa > Chordata > Mammalia > Rodentia > Muridae > Meriones > Meriones unguiculatus. The sequence goes on along the minus strand of NC_083361.1, from coordinate 36,726,346 downwards.
TTGAAGCAATAGAAGCCCTAAGGCAACAGTGTGTGTGTGTGTGTGTGTGTGTGTGTGTGTGTGTGTGTGTGTGTTTAGATGGGGTCCCACTATGTAGCTTTGGCTAGCCTGGAACTAGCTTTGTGGATGGACCAGGACGGCCTTGACCTCACAGAAAAGTACCAGCCACTTCCTCCTAAATGCTGGGATTAAACTAAATGCTTGTGCCTCCATGCTGGGAGGGGGAAAAAAGGTATTTGGAGTGTATTAGAAACAGGTGTGAGGGACTGGAGCGATGGCTCTGTAGTTAAAAGGATCAGGGTTCAATTCAGGGGTACCCATGGTTGTTCACAATCACTAATCCTCTTACAGAGGAGCTAATACCTTCTTCTGTCCCCCCGGAAGCTACTTTATGCATGTGGTACATAGACACACATGCAGGCAAGCAAAACACTCATAACATAAAGTTAAAAAATCTTTTTTTTTAAGAGTTATTTATTATGTATGCAGCGTTCTGCCTACACGTATGCCAGAAAAGAACATCAGATCTCATTGCAGATGGTTGTGAGCCACCACTTGGTTGCTGGGAATTGAATTCAGGACCTTTGGAAGAGTAGTCAGTGCTCTTAATCTCTGAGCTATATTTTAAGGGCTGCAGAGATGGCTCAGAGGTTAAGAACATTGGCTGTTCTACCAAAGGTCCTGAGTTCAATACCCAGCAACCACGTGGTGGCTCACAACCATCTATAGTGAGATCTGGTGCCCTCTTCTGGTGCACAGGCACACATGCAGGCAGGACACTGTATACATAATAAATAATTAAAAAATATTTTAAGCTATTATTTAAAAAAAAGAAAAGAAAAAAAAAAAGCCCTCTGTCCCTTTGTGTGTGCCAGGTGTATGTGTGTATGTGAGCGCACGTGCATAGTTGTTTGCTTTTGAGGCCCTCTCACGTAGGCCAGGCTGGCCTCCAATATGCCATCTAAATGAGAACTTCCTTTTTTTCCCATTTTTTTCTTATTTAAGTTATTTACTTTATATCTCAATTTCAGCTTCTTCTTCTTCCTCCTCTTCTCCTCTGGTCCCTCTCTTTCACCTCTCCCCACACCCATACACCCATTCTGCTATTCTCCTCTAAAAAGAGAACACCTCTCATGGATATCAGCCAGCCTTGGCTAAACTAAGTGGGCCAGTAGGGGAAAAGGGTCCCAAAGGCAGGCAACAGAGTCAAAGACAGGCCCTGCTATTAGGAGTCCCACATGAAGAACAAGCTGTACAAGTGTTACATATGTGCAGAGGGCCATGCATGCTTCCTGGTTGGTGGTTCAATCATGTGAGCTCTATGGGCCCAGGTTAGTTGATTCTGTGGCTTTCTTTGTGGTGTCCTTGATCCTCTGGTTCCTTCAATCCTTCCTGCCCTCTTCGACAGGATTCACCAAGATCCACCTAATGTTTGACTGTGGGTCTCTATATCTCTTTCCATCAGTTGCTGGGTGAAGCCTCTCTGCTGATGACAGTTATGCCAGGTTCCTGTCTGTGTGTATAGCAGAATATCATTAACAGGTGGGCTCCCTCCCATGCAGAGTCTCAAGCTGGACCCTTCATTGGCTGGCTCTTCCCTTAAATTCTGCTCCATCTTTCACTTCTACACATCTAGTAGTCAGGACAATTGGTAGCTGGGTGGTTTTGTGGCTGAGTTAGTATCCCAGTCCCTCCATTGGAAATCTTGCCTGGCTACAGGAGAGGGCCTGTTGAGGAAAGTCCTGTCAGAGAGCCAGACCTTTTTACCCCAAGGGAATGGATACAACAGGTACATGAAGCCACCAAGGTCACTGAGCTCATAAGAAGGGACTTTTATGTTTCCAACTTAAACAATATCACAAGAGTCCGTTTCAAAGAGATGTCTCACCTGTGCTAGGGTTAACCAACCGACTCAAAGATTGCCAGAAGGTCAGAGGCTAAGGGGAGTCACTCCAGGAGAACATTAGGAATTCAACTGCTCTGGATTAAAAAGTGCACTAAACATCAGCCAGGCATCATAGCACACACCTTGAATCACAGCACTTGGGAGGCAGAGGCAGGCATATCTCTATGAGTTTGAGACCAGCCTGGTCTTCATACTGAGCTCCAGGACAGGCAGAGCTATATAGACCCTGTCTTGAAAAAAATAATAAGAAGAAACAGAGAGGGAGGGGGGAAAGGAGAGATGGGTATGGATCCCACAGAGAGACAATGGAGGAGAGAGGGACAGGAAGATAATGGAGAGATGACAGATAGATGGAGAGACTATGAATAGATGGAGAGACAATGAAGAGATGATGGAGAGAGAAGACAGAAAGGCAGAGAAATGACTAAAAGATGGAGAGACAGAGACAGAGAGATAACCAAGAGGTGGAGATACTACAGTCAGAGACAGACTGAGACAGAGAAATGACCGAGAGGCAGAGAGATAGAATGACAGAAAGACAGAGAATCAGAGAGATGGAAAGAAATATAAAAAAAAAAAAAAAACAGATGACAGAGAGAAAAAGATGATGGAGACACAATGAAGAGAAAAAGAGATGATGGCGAGATGACAGACACAATGGAGAGACAGAAACAAAGATGAAGAGAAGACAATGGGAGGCAGAAAGATGACAGAGAGAAAAAAAGTGGGGAACAGCCTAGAACTCATTGGCACAGGAGACAACTTCCTAAACAGAACACCAACAGCACAGGCTCTAAGAGCAACAATCAATGAATGGGACCTCATGAAACTGAAAAGTTTCTGTAAAGCAAAGGATACCGTCATCAAAACGAAACGACTGCCTACAGATTGGGAAAGAATCTTCACTAACCCTTTATCTGACAGAGGACTAATATCCAGTATATACAAAGAACTAAAGAAGCTGAAAAGCAGCAAACCAAGTAATCCACTTAAAAAATGGGGAACAGAGCTAAACAGAGAATTCTCGACAGAGGAATATCGAATGGCAGAAAAACACTTAAAGAAATGCTCATCCTCATTAGCCATCAGGGAAATGCAAATCAAAACGACCCTGAGATATCACCTTACACCCATCAGAATGGCCAAGATGAAAAACTCAAGCGATAACACATGCTGGAGAGGTTGTGGAGAAAGGGGAACCCTCCTCCACTGCTGGTGGGAATGTAAACTGGTACAACCACTCTGGAAAGCTATCTGGCGCTTTCTAAGACAATTAGGAATAGTGCTTCCTCAAGACCCAGCTATACCACTGCTAGGTATATACCCAAAGTTCGTTCAAGTACACAAAAGGGATACTTGCTCAACCATGTTTATAGCAGCTTTATTTGTAATAGCCAGAACCTGGAAACAACCCAGATGTCCATCAATGGAGGAATGGGTACAGAAATTGTGGTATTTTTACACAACGGAATACTACTCAGCAATCAAAAAGGAGGAAATCATGAAATTTGCAGGCAAATGGTGGGATCTAGAAAAGATCATTCTGAGTGAAATATCCCAGAAGGAGAAAGACAAACACAGGATATACTCACTTATATAGACCTATAAGATATGATAAACATAATGAAATCTATACACCTAAAAAAGATAATCAATTGAGCGGACATGGGGTAAGATGATCAATCCTCGTTTAGAAATACAGATGGGATGTACATTGAACATATGACAGGAGTCTACTGAGTACATCTGAAAGACTCTAACTAGCAGTGTTTTCAAAGCAAAGACTCATGACCAAACCTTTGGCAGAGTACAGGGAATCATAAGAAAGAAGGGGAGTTAGTCTGATGGGGAAAGGATAGGAGCTCCACAAGGACCAAATATATCTGGGCACAGGGTCTTTTCTGAAACTGACATTCAACCAAGGACCACGTATGGATAGAACCTAGAACCTCCACTCAGATGTAGGCTGTGGTAGCTCAGTAACCAATTGGTTTCCCAAAGTGAGGGGAACAAGGACTATTTCTAACAGGAACTCAATGACTGGCTCTTTGGTCTCCCCACTCCCAAAGGGAGGAGCAGTCCTGTTAGGCCACAGAGGAGGGCTTTGCAGCCAGTCCTGAAGATACCTGATAAAACAGGATCAGATGAATGGGGAGGAGGTCCCCCCCCCATCAGTGGACTTGGAAAGGGGCACGGTGGAGATGAGGGAGGGAGGGAGGGACTGGGAGGGAATGAGGGATCGGGACATGGCTGGGATACAGAGTTAATAAAATGTAACTGATAAAAAGTAATAATAATAATAAAATAAAAAAAAGATGACAGAGAGAGAGTCTGGCCTTTGGAAAATAGAAAACTTGGAGAATCAGAGTCTATTCTACTGGAAGTTACCTTCAGAATAGACTTAATCATTCCCAGCCAGAAATCAGCCAGGATTGCTCATATGCTTAGACACCTGCCCCTACATACTAAACAGACTGAGAGCTCATTGGCTGACAAAACTCATTGTTACTGGAGTCAGCCCATATTCATGTTAGAAGAATTATAAGGGGTAGAAGCGTATCTAATATCCAAAACCTTTAACGGAGGCTCTTCCTCTTATTCTGATGCCTACTATTCTGCTTTTTAGGTAATTCATCTAGACAACATCAGTATTACCTAGCCCCTGAGACTACTTGGTGGGCATATATGCACAGCTTGACTAAATGTGCCTTTTCTGATACTGAGGAGAGAGGTTGATCTAGGACCTAGAGGTATTAAAAGTTTCTGTATCTGAATTAAAGTAACAGTTATGTTCTACAGAAATGGTCCTACAAAATTGGAGAGGCTTAGACTGACTTCCTATGATATAAAGGAAACTATGTATGACTTTGGAGAAAACCTGCTGATTCTTTGCTAATTGATCAGTAATGATTAGAGAAAATCTTGTCATGGTTGGAGAAAAACCTCAAAAAAATTGAGACAAAAGCTTAAGTAATTAATAATTAATATCAGTCTCTGTTCTTTTGGACCCCCTAGCTAACTACTCTGCTCTCGGAACTGATTGGACATTTTATTCTCATTCTGATTGGATGAAAAGTAGGAACTGAAAGGGTTAGACTAACTTTGTAACCTGTATGTCTTCTAAAGCCTATAGTTTTGAGTTTTAGGTTCAGGTTAAGCTAAAGCTTCTTAGTACCTTTCCAGAGAATGGAGGAATGTGACCCTATCTGTGAGGACAGATATAAAAAAAGGGCAAGCAAGCAATGACCTTCACTCAGCAAAAAAAAGGACCAGACCCTTGTCTTTGAGATAGCATGTCTTAGCAACGAACCTAGACTTCTTCTGAGTAGCTTTTGACCTCCAGCCAAAAGTCTGAAGCCCCTAATCTTCAAGGATAAGCTAACCACCCCCACCTTAAACTGCAGCTGCATCCACACTTGGCAGGACTGGCCAAGCTTGAGCACCTAAGACTAACCAATTATCTTACTTTATAGCTTCCTCATCCAATCCTAAATTGCCAAGAATGCAACTTCAAATCCTAACCCCGGTGTGGTGGAGCACACCTTTTAGCCCAGTACTTGGGAGGTAGAAGCAGGACAATCTTTGTGAGTTCCAGGCCAGCCTGATCTATAAAACAAGTCCAGAACAGCCATCTTTATACCAAGAAACCCTATCCCCAGAAAAAGAAAAAGAAAAAAGAAATGGGAGCCCTGCATCTTAACCTATATGGCCCGTTAGGTATTGCCTCAGTAAAATTAATGGTCCTTAGGACCAACTATACCTCTTTAAAGCAGGATGAGCCCCTGATTCACTGATTCACTGAGACCAGGGGGGGGGAAGACAACAGGCCCCAGACTTTTAGTAGGCAACCAGACCTTAGCACCACTGACTCCATGATGGAAGTGCCATTCAGGCTTTAAAACTCAGCACCACCTACCATAATAAAAACAAAGATCTAATCCACCAAGTCCATAGATCTGAGAAAGTCTCTACATGTACTAACTTTGTTTTTTGTGGCTTTTTTTTTTTAAGAGGTGTTTATTTACTATGTATACAATGTTCTCTCTGCATGTACACCTGCAGGCCAGAAGAGGGAAGCAGGTGTACATTATCAGTATAGATGATTGTGAGCCACCATGTGGTTGCTGGGAATGGAACTCAGAACCTCTGGAAGAGCAGACAGTGCTCTTAACCTCTGAGCCTTCTCTCCAGCCCCCTAACTTTTTTTTTTTTTTATGGCTTCTGTAGCTCTGTTTCTGGCTAACTGTTCTTGTTAACTATGTCAACCTTGAATATGGTTTTTGTGCTTTTCCCTAGGATCCTGAACACCCAGTATAGGCACTGGCCAGAGAGCAAAGACTTTCTCTTGGCTTAAACCCATGTCCATGCAGGCTTCTCTAGCGGATACCCCACAACACCACCATCCCCCAGCTCTGGAATTTCTTTTCTTTTGGAGATAGGGTCTCAGTGTATAATCCTAGGTATCCTGAAACTTGCTATGCAGACCAAGGCTGGCCTCTTTATCCCTGCACATCTTGTAGGAAGAGTAAATTTTAGGTGGAAGTTTTTGTGGATGGTTGATTTTCCCTTCTCTCTACTAGGAGTCCTGTCTGGTTAGAGGGTGGCCTCTTCAGTCTCCATGTCCCCCATTAGCAGAGGTCTCTGATAAAGTTACCACATACTCTCCGGAGCCTACTCTGTTGTAGGTCTCCAGCCTGTCTCAGAAATGCCCTAGGCCACAGTTTTGCTTCTCTCTGTAGGCTCTCTGTCCTCTTGCCTCCCCTTTCCACATCAGATCCCCATCCTCATTTCCTTCAGTGGTCCCTCTCCTATCTTGTTCCCTCTCTGCCAGCACTTCCTCTGTCTATCCTACGTCTCCTCCTCAGTGAGATTCCTGTACCCTCCCTCCGGCCTTCCTGGTTGCTTAGATTATTTAGGTCTCCAGATTGTAGTATGATTTTCCTGTATGATATGGCTAATATATGCTTATAAGTGTGTCTTTCTGGGTCTGGGTTACCTCACTCAGAATTTTGTTTTTGGAGAAGAGGTTTCTTTCTGTAGATTTGATAGTCCTGCAACTCAATCTGTAGACTGGCCTCTGCCTCCAAGGACTGGGATTAAAGGTGTGTGTCACCTGGCCCAATACAAAGGTTGGTTGTTTTTTTTTTTGGGGGGGGGGATGGGGGAAGGAGTTAGTTTTTGTTTTGCTTTGCTTTTTACGTTTATTTCAACAACGAGTTTCTCTACCTGCAGCCCTGGCTGTCCTGGAACTCCCTGTGTAGATACAGGTCTGCCTCAAACACAGAGATACACCTGCCTCTGCCTCCCAAGTGCTGGGATTAAAGGCCTGGGCCACCAGGCTCAGCTAACACATAGAGTTTTTAAAGACAAAGAAGCTAGGAAAACCACATCCTGTTTGACAGTGGCAGGGGAAGTAAGCAAGCAGTTAAACAAGAGCCAGAACATCCAGTTAGCTCAGGCGTTTTGACCCTGAGATTCTAGAGCAGAGCTGGGTGGTCTCCCACAGGACTTTTCAGGGCAGGGGCAGAAACCAAACATGGCTTTAGAGAAGATGAAAAAACCTTTGTCCCGTTACTGTCTCTCCCACCCTGCCCTTCTCCTTTTCTTGTTTGTTTTGTTTTTTGTTTTTTTGTTTTGTTTTTGAATGGGACAGAATCTCATGTGCAGCCCTAAACAGGGCTGGTACTCACATAATGTAGATCAGGCTGGCCTTGAACTCATTAAGAAGATCCTCTGCCTTCATACATCTGGGATTAAAGGTTTGTGTCACCAAACCCTACATCTTGGGCTACATTTTAATGCCTCTCAAAAGCTGTTCATCCATCACTAATCAATCACTAATATAATTTTGTCTGTCAAGTAAAACTTTTAAAATGTAGTCCTTACAGTCTGAAGTGCAGCTCCTGTATTTAATCTCAGCACTGGAGACAGAGGCAGATAGAGACCAGTGAGTCTGAGGCCAGCCAGGTCTACATATGAATTCCTGGACAACCAGAGATAGATGGTGAGACCCTGTCTCAATGTTAATTAAAACACAGTCTGAAATGCTCTCTACCTCACAGCAGTGTAAAAGCGAAAATTATTACCAAATGGCATCTGAGGCCCATGGCAAAGATTTTCCTCCTTGGTGTAACCTGCCCACCTGATGTTTCCACTGACTTTGTTTGTTTCTTTGGATGGTTGGTGGGTTTTGTCTTTAATCTTTATTTTAAACATCCTTTGTTCTGTAACTTTTAAATCCTCTTTTCAGTGGCTTCCAAGTTGAACATGTCTTCCATGTATATCATCCTGAATTTGTGTTCCCAGACCACAGTTTGGCTCAAGACTAAGCTTTTGTGGTGTGATGTGGTCAGACCTGTAATCCCAGCACTTAGGAGGCTGAGGCAGGTGGATTTCTGTAGGTTGGCCTACATAGCGAGTTCCAGGACAGCCAGGCTACATAGTGGGTGAAACTCTGTCTCAAAAAAAAAAAAAAAAACTTTTCTTGTTGTTTGAGATGGAATCTCAGAGCCCCCTGCCTTAGTAAAAAATAAACACTTATTCCCTGTGAGGTGAAAGCTATAATTCATTCCAAGAATCTTTTCTGTATTCTCCCACCCCACCCCCCCACCCCCACATACTTTTTTTTTTGTCTTTGTTGTTTTGGTTGGTTTTTGTTTTGTTTTGTTTTGTTTTAAGCAGGGTTTCTCTGATAGCCCTGGCCGTCCTGGAGTTCCCCCTGAAGATCAGGCTGGCCTTGAACTCAGATATCCACCTGACTCTGGGGTCAAAGGCAAGCATTCACCATCAGCTCCCTGCTCATTCCAACACTTGTTTGTTTGTTTGTTTGTTTGTTTGTTTGTTTGTTTTGAGACAGGGTTTCTCTCTGTAGACCTGGATGTCCTGAACTGGATTTAGTCTAAGGCTAGCCTTGAATTTACAGAGATCTGCCTGCCTCTGCCAGATTAAAGGCATGCCTCACCTCTGCCCAGCCTCATTCCCAACACTCTTACAAGAAAAAGAAGTACATTCTGAGCTGGGTATGGTGGCACATGCTTTTACTAGTCCTAGCTTTACCAGCAGTGGGCAGATCTATAAATCTGACACAAACCAGGAGGTCACATAGTAAAATCCTGTCTCAAAAAAAGGCAAGAGAAAAAGAAAAGAAGAAAAAAACAAAGTCAATTTTGCTTGTCTGCGACAGACCTTGCGTAGCATAGCCTAGCATTGGACTCCTCATTCTCCAGCTTTCCTCTCCCACGTGTTGGGATTATTAGTGTAGGCCAACAAGCCTAGCTCTTTAAGTTCAGACATTTATGAGAAGGATTTTTAAAAACTAGCTGTTTTGTTTTGTTTTACTTTTGTGTGTGTGTGTATTGTTTGATTTTTTTGAGACAGGGTTTCTCTATGTACCCTTGGCTGGACTTGCTTTGTAGACCAGGCTAGACTGGCATGTAGATCCACCTGCCTCTGTCTGGCTAAGTGCTGGATTAAAGGCATGTGCCACCACACCCAGCTAAAATTTTAGGTTTTTAAATTTTTTATTTTATTTGTATGAATGTTTCCTCTGTGTGTGTTTACACACAAGCCTGGTGCTTGCAGAGCTCAAAAGAAGGCATCAGATTCCTTGTGGAGTCACAGATGGTTTTTTTTTTTTTTTTTTTTTGTGTTGGTGCTGGGAGCCAAACTTGGGTCTTCTACAAGAGCAGCCAGTGTTCTTAAACACTGAACCATCTCTCCATCTCCCCTGCTACAAATGCTTCCTCAAACCCTCCCCAGGCACACACTGTTCAGGGACCAGTCCATACATACATGGTGGTGGGCATGGTTCTAGATTCCCATGGCAACTTCCAGGGAAACTCATACAATGTGCAAAGCTCTTCATGTCCTGCAGATGGAAAAAGATATCCTCAAGTTCTTTGCCACAGTTGGGTGGCGCCAACCTTGACTTCCAGATGGGACAGTAACCTACACCATAAATCTGAAGAGGACTGGGGGAAGCTATTGCTAACAGTTCAAGCTATTGTTGCCATTGAGAACCCTGCTGCTGCCAGCATCTCTTTCAGGAACACTGGGCCAGCAAGTTGGGCTGAAGTTTACTATGGCCACTGGAGCCTCTCCAACTGCTGGCTGCTTCATGCCCGGGACTAGATCCAAACAGGCTCCAGATAGCCACGGTTTCTGGTGGTGACTGATCCTAGGGCTGACCACCAGCCCCTCACAGAGGTATCTTATGTCAACCTGCCCACCGTTGCTCTGGGTAACACAGCTTCTCCTCTGGCCTATGAGGACATTGCTATCCCACACAACAACAAAGGAGATCACTCAGTGGGTCTGATGTATTGAGTGCTAGCTCAGGAAGTTCTCTGCACGCTTGGCACCATTTCCCATGAGCACCCACAGGTTATGCCTCTCTACTTCTGCAGAGACCTAGAGGAAATAAAGAAGGAAGAGCAGGCTGGTGCTGAGAGAAGTTTATGGCTCCTCAATTCGCTGCTGCGCAGCCAGAGGTGGGAAAGCAGTCTGAGGTATGCACATGTCTTCTATGCCTACCCAGCAGTTCCACACTGAGGACTGGACTGTCCAACCAGGAACTCAGGTTTGGTTGGCTCACGCAGCACAGGCCTAAGAGTGGGTTGGAGCCACCACGGAGCGGTCATGGTCTGCTCTTGTTCTGCAGACACCTGAGCAAACAGAAAGAAAGGAAGAAGAAAATAAAGTTCCTAAAAGCTGGAAGAACAAATGGGTGTTTTACTTTGTAAACCTTTAAACCAAATGAGTGCTTAGTACCCTCAGAGATAAGAAAGGAGTTTTAAGTTGCCATTTATGAGCAGAGATTCAATCCTGAGTTTTCTTAACTACTGAGCCACTTCTCCAGCCCCTAGGTTAAGAAGGCTTGGTAGTCAAACCTTTAATAGTGTGTGCCTTTAGTCCCAACACACGGGAGGCAGAGGCAGATTTCTATGAAATTGAAGCCAGCCACATCTAAATAGTGAGTTCCAGGCCAGCCAAGGACACATGATGAGACCCTATCTCAAAAACAAACAAAAAAAAAAAAAATGGAGGGCAATATTAAATATTCTCAGTTTTAGAGAAAAACTTTAAGTTGAAATCCAACTGTAAAAAGATGAGGCTCAAGCTCAGTGCAGCAGATGAAACAGTTTTCTGAACTTTTACAGTTTCCTTGGATAAACCTACAAATACCTCTATTTCATTCCTATCATTCTTTAGTTTTTTGTTTGTTTGTTTTGTTTTTTGTTTTTTTTTTTTTTATCTTAATTTTTAGGAAAAGAGGCCTGGGGGCAGGTAGCAGGCCTTGGAATGAGGGAGGGTGAGACAGGCTTCCAAGAGTAAACAGAATCATCTGTTTAGGGTTTCCCCCAATGCCAGTATCCAGCTCAAGGTGAAATATTTTATTGTATAGCCTGACTTTGAATTCTCAAAACTAAGCAATGGAAGTTACTAAGCACTGTGCCACCATACTGTGTGGTGGAAGCCTTTATCTGCTGAAGCAGAGGCAGATGTATCTCCAGCTGAGTCAGGCCCACCCAGAGCACTGCCAGGAAATAAAGCTGAATATCTGCTGGCACTGCCCTGTAATCCTAGTATATGGGAGATGGGGGCAGAGGGATCAGGAATTAAGGGTCTTCTTGTCTCAAACCAAAATCACATCCTTGGTTTTTTGTTTTGTTTTTCCTTCAGGGAAAGCTAGTTTTGAACTCACTCTGTATCAGGGATGACCTTGAACCTCTGACCCTCCAGAGTGCATCTGCAAAGTGTTGGGGTAGCAGGTTTAGCCACTCCTCCTGGTTCTTCGGTGTTGGATTTTAAATCCAATGCCTTCTGAACCCTAAGCTCCATGTTAGTCAAATACCACCTCCATGAAGTCACTGACTTCCCTGCTTCTTACCCTTAAATACCTATATTTATTTGTCTATTTGTAGTGTTTCTCTCTAGCCATCTTAGCCCTGCGAAGCCACAGGACTAGAACTTTGATGTTCTGTTATTCCACATTCCCAAGTTTGTGTTGCTAGCTTTATTTTGTTATTATTTTGCTGTGTTTTGTTTTTCCTTTTTCTCTTATGGTTTCTCAGAGTAGCCTTGGCTACCCTGGAACTGACTCTGTAGACCATGCTGTCCTTGAACTCCTAGAGATCTGTCTCTGACTCCCAAGTCCTGGGATTAAAGGTGTGTACCACCAGTCCGGTTTTTGCATGAATATCTTTTTATTCTCCAAGAAAGAAAACACCAACTATTCTGGGAAGTGAGGCTATCGTTTAAATGCCCTGTATTTGTCTATACTTTCCAATTTTCTATTAGCATTCATGAATAAATGTTTTTAAGCCAAGACTGGGAAATGAAACCCAGAGAAAGAGGCCACAAGCACCCGAGGCTGGAGGGTGTTTTGGGTGTGTCCATTAATCCATTCAAGATTTGCACCTGGGAATGGGCTGGAGGTGTATAAAAGAAACAGCGCCCAGAACAAAATCTATTCTGCTTGCCTGATGTTGGGATTTCTCTCTAGGATTCTGGGGTGAGTATATTCCTTCCACCTCCAATCATAGTTTCCATATGAAGTTTTGCTCAGACTTCAGCCTTGCTGTGAGGATTCTTCTCAAATCTCCAGTTCACCCTCAGATAATTTATTTTTTCCTAGTGCTGGGGATGGACTCAAGGGCCTTACATGTGATAATATTTTATTCTGTTTTATGTCTCATGTTGGCTTGATCTCATTTACTGTATAAACAGACTGATCTTGAATACCTGATTCACCAGTTTCCCACATGTCAAGGGCTGTGTGCCACAGGGCCTGATACTATATTTGTAGATTTATATATTGGTTGTAGAGCCTTGACTGGCCCACTTGAGGTGGTCTTTCTGTTTCTGCCATCTCAAGTGATGGGATTGTTGGCATGGGCTACCATGTACACCTAAGAATGTATGCTCATGTTAAATATTTATGTGTATATGACTGCATGTGTGAGTCAAAGGATAGCAGATTGTCTGCATGTGGCTATCAGGGATTGAAGTCACGTAACTATTAGAATGAGCTGAAAACCCCTTTGCCATCTGAGGCACCATTATACCCATTTAGCCAAGTCTGTAATGGGGAGAATTGAATTGGATAAGGTCCAGTTCCCAGTCAATCTCCACAATACTGGGAGAGGTTAGAAAATTCTGAGCTACAATAGACCTTTTTTCAGTGTATCTCCATGATACTCAGCTGACTTTAGCTTTATTGTATTTACCCCAAGATACAATGGTTTGATGGCAATTTATTCATTCCTTAGGGTAAGAATATCAAAGGTATGGCCTTCAATACAATGTACAAAGATATAAGTATTTCCCCTGTAAGTTTGTGGGTTATTAAAACCAAAAGCTGTAATTGATTTGGATGGGCTTCAGCTGAGGCACTTGGGTATGCTATGAAACACTCGTAAATGCCACTAAACATATATCATTGAAGGTGGCAAGTTACTGAGCAAGCACATTCTCTCTTCAGTTGAAGAATTTAACTTCAGCTCGCCTATTCGGTCACAAAGCAGACTCTCAATGGTGGATTTCAAAGGGGTTTGTAATTTCTTTACAAAATTAGTGTGAATCAGGTATAATGCCTTTCTGCCAAGAGCAGGAGGAACAAAGGCAGGCAGATATGCAGTACACTTAAGTTTGGTCATCTGCAGGCGCAGATGTCCATAAACTAGTTAAGATCCGGGAAATCCCCACCAATGCTAAAGATTCCCAGCAGGTTTGCAAATAAGGTAGACAACCAATTTGAAGGTTTGCTTGAAATAAAGAACCACTTGAGGGTTGGGAGTGGTGGTGCATGTCTTTAATCCCTGCACTGGGAAGGCAAAGCCAGGCAGATCTCAGAGTTTAAGGCTAGCCTGTTCTACAAAGTGAGTCTAGGACAGCCAAGGCTACACAGAGAAACCTTGTCTCAAAAAGCCAAAAAAAGAAAAGAAAAAATATGCAATAGGCTTTTCAATATCCAGATGTTTCGCTTGTTTGTTTTTGCTTTTTTTTTTTTTTTTTTTTTTTCTTTCGAGTCAGGGTTTCTGTGTAGCCTTGGCTGTCCTGGACTGGCTTTGTAGACCAGGCTGGTCTCAAAGTCTGAGATCTGCCTGCCTCTGCTTCCCAACTGCTGGGATTATAGGCATGCACCACCACACCAGGCTTTTTTTTTTTCTTTTTTCTTTTTAATGAGTGTTCTGTCTTTACACTCACCAGAATTGAATTAAAAATCAGATCCCATTACATACAGATGGTTGTGAGCCCCCATGTGGTTGCTAGGAATTGAACTCAGGACCTCTGGAAGAGAGTCACTGCTTTTAACCTCTGAGATATCTCTCCAGCCCAATAAATCTTCCTCTGTTTTTTTTTGTTTGTTTGTTTGTTTTTGTTTTTTTAGGACAGGGTTTCCTCTCTGTAGACTTGGCTTTCCTAGACTCCTTGACTTTCCTGGGTGTGAGCAGGTACCTCAGCCATCCAAGCAAGTGCTTCATGCAAAAGCAGAACTTAGCAGTAGGTTGTTTAATCTTGTAAAGAACAACTGAGGCAGTGAGATATCTCCCTGAGAGGCTGGCCTCCAACTCAGATCCACCTGCCTCTGCCTCTCTCTTGCTGGTATTAAAGAATGCACCACCATGTCAGGCTCACATCTTATTAGGAGCACTCTACCTACCAATGAGAAGGTTTCTGAAGCCTTTTATCATGAAAAGGGAAACTGTAGCCGCCTACACCACACAGGCAAGTAAGGGGTCTACACTAGCAAACTGAGGTGTAGGCCACAGAGGGCCATGAAAGCAGGTCACGCGGCCGGGAGACCACCTTTCCGCATAAACATGAACAAAAAGTGCAGCACTGAATGGCGTTCAAGGAGCTCTGGGTTGGAGATTCTGTCCCAGCAGTGGTTGTAAAGTACTCTTGAGACAGCCATAGTGAAGAACAGCTTTACCTCTAGCACATGCAGGTAGATCTATGGATTCCAGGACAATCTAGTATACAAAGAGAATCCAAGATATCCAAGGCAACACTGAGAAACACTGTCTAGAAAAAACAAAAACAAAACAAAAGATTCTGGGCTCTTTAGAAAAGGTGACTTTTAAAAATGCTTGCATTTACAGGTTCTGGAGTCATGGGGGACAAGAGCTCAGCCAGGGACACTCAGCCTTGGAGGCACTTTCTGTTGTCAGGACCCAGAAGTGCTGTCCTAGCTGAGTGCCCCTGACTGGAGGAAGCCTTCCGGGAACATGGAGACGTGCGCCCTCTGCTGTCAATTTAAGGACACGGCAGGTAACACAGCCTCTGAGGCAGGAGGCAGTTGTCGGAAACTGGCCCGTCAGGAGACAGAACCCCGAGGAAGGACAAGTACAAGGACCAAGGGCTCTCCTAATCTTCAAATAGCCATGGCGTAGAACCCGGTTTCCAAGGCCAGTTCGCAGCTTTCTCTTGGCAAAGCCTGGGGGCTGCAGGGCCCTAACGGCAGTGAGAGAGGCATGGACCCTCATGATAAGCCGTGTAAAAAATAATTCTCTTTGGGTCACGTGAAAAGCGGGTTTCTGTATTTGTGTGGCTTGATGTCTCCCTGAACTGCCCTCCCAGGAGGTCCTTTCCCCTTCTAATCAGTTATGTGCAGGCGGAACTGGGGTTCGGGGTCCTAGGCAACCCGTACGGGTCAGTGGTACCTGTATGTGGACTGGGGCCTGGGGGCTCCAGGTTGAGCCACTGCTGAAGGCACTTACTTGGCTGCCTGGGGCTGTGCAGCGCAGGGTGCCTGGCTCAGGCTGTGATTTCAAGCTGATGTTTTTGGCTCTAAAAACCATTCCTGAAGCTTGGACAAAACCTCACCCTTCAAGACCTTGAACGTTCCTCACTACTGTACTACCAAGTACTTCAATCAAGAGCTGGGGCTAGTAAGAGCACCCTATCCGGGTGTGCCCTCAAGTGGGAAATGCCCTCTGTGCCTGCAAAGGGAGAAAGTGCTTCCCTCTTGAGTGTTACCCCTTGAAAGCAGCAGCGTGGAACCGAGTATGAGCAATCACTGTGGCTGCTCCAGACTTGTGTGTTCCTGCAATTACAAGTCTTCTGCAATTTCCACCTGTTAGAGCTGGGGACTGCAGGGGGAAGGGAGAAGAGATTGTGTGGTAGCTTTCCTGTGGCTTCTGCTTTATTGTTGTGAATTTTCTGATTATTTACCTAGACTCCTAATGAGAAATGAGGGGCATACTCCTGGGATGACAATTTTGAGTGACAATTTTGGAGTCTTTTACAGGAACTTCTCGGGATTAATCAGGTGTCACGGTGGGTATCAACACCCACCTAGCCATGATGCTGACATTGTCAAACAAAAAAACCTCCTTAGGTTTTCTATCCTGGCCTCAGATACAGTCCTTTTTCCAAGGAGAAGCTAGAATTGCAGGGCTGTACTAACAATCTGAGTGTTTCTGTGGCCTTTTATAAATTATTTTTGTTAATGGGTATGAAATTTTTATGGCTGTATGTACATGTGCAGCAAATGAAAGCCTGATAGTCAAGTGAGTCATAACGGCATTGGAACCCCTGAAAATGGAGTTCTTGGTTGTGGTGATCCTCCATTTGTGTATGTTGGATACTTTATCAAGGCCTCAGACTAGCCTCAGGTTTGCTAGGAAGCCAAGTTTGTCCTTGAAATCCTGTTGTTTCTTCCTGCAACTTTCCCCATCTTCTGACTCCTGCTCTATAATCCTTATAGAAACCCATGTCTGTTCAAAATCACCTGTCCAGAGCCATTCTGTTAAAGGAGTTCAATACACAAGTGGAAGATAAGCTGGTTTTTTTACAAGGCCCATACTGTAATGCACCATAGAATTGCTTACAGCCTCTGACATGATGTCAAGAGCCATTGATTTGAAGAAGTTCAGTAGGCATCTGGGCTTTCTGGAAGAGATCCAAATTTTGCAAGATCTGTCCTGATGCCCTCCATTTCTGCACTGCTGCATCTTTTAAAAAAAAAAAAATATGTCATTGTGTGAACCATCACTTTCTGATTGAACAAACTACCTATGGGATGTTTATGAAGATGCACTGCTGTGCAGATGAATTCATTCCCAACTATGGAATTCTTCATCTGAGTCAAACAATCTTAGAAGCTAAACAGTTGATAGAAAGTTTAAGGTTGCAATAAATTTGTGGACCTCCAGATGCATCATTAGGAGACAAGCTTGAGAAAGATTTGTGGCTTCAGATAGCTTTCACTCCAGATGGCACCATAAATCCTGTTATTCACCATAAATATAGGCAAGTTGGTTTAAACTTCCAATGAACCCAAAATATGATGGGGCTACCAAGAAATGTCTAAATTATGTACAAACATCAGTGCCAATGTTTTGTTGTAGTTCCTTATACCTTGTTAGCTTATAGCATATAGTATATTGTCATTCTGAATTTACTTTGTACCTTGGAATGAAAGACAGATAAAATTAGTCCTGAACTAAGATATAGCTGGAAAATGTGTAAATGAGGTCAATCCTAATTGAATAGGCACATATCTTGTTGTAACCTATTGGACCCTATTACCTTTGTCAGCCTTTGTCATTCTGAACTCACTGTGACCTTATGTGAAATGTTTAATTTTAATGAAAAAACATGTAACCTGTTGTAGTTTAGAACTCATCTGTTTTTGTGATTGTCTTTTTGACTCTGAGGTAATTCTTTTTCTTAGAGCTTTATCTCAAAAGTATAAAAGTTGTGAACTGGTTGAAGTTTTAATTTCTTCAATGTGTGTGCATGAGTGGTCACTGCTTTCATTTTGTTTTCATTTTTCTTAATTGATTCACAAATAAGTTAGTAGACTCAATCTTCTACAATCCCCTAAAGTTTGGGCTAGGAGCTGCCTTTATACAGCCATGGCTGCAAGAAAAAAGTGGTCAGTTTAAAGTTTTCCCCAGTCCTAGAGAAGGAATCCTGGGTTCCTTCCCCTCTTCTTTCATCCATCATCAGTTGTCTGAGCCATCAGCTCTTTGACCCAAAAGCTTCCTATCCCATCCCAGATTCTCCCCTGGATCCTGCCAAAGCTGAATGTGCTGAATGTTGGCACTCACCATTAGGAGTGTGGAGAGGGACACCATGAGGTAGGGGGAAGGAGGCACAGCCAGAGCTTCCTGAAGCTCTTGTTCACTTTACCATTGTTGAGTCTGAGGAAAGTGAGGAGGGGAGGCTGTAGGGGAATTTAATTCAGAATATGGCTTCTCTGGCAAGATATCACATCCAAAGATCTAGGCCTTTATTCGAGGAGACAGGTAAACAGATTTGAGTTCCAAGGCCAGACTGGTATAGAGCTAGTTTTAGCTAAAGAAAACCTGAGGTCCAGACATGTCCATGCCTTTAATCCCAAACAATGAAGGTAAAGAAAGGTGCTCCCTTCTAACACTAAGTGACCTCTAGTTAGTTTACTGGCAGAGTGACAAAGCAAAAAGATTTGACAGAATAGGGTATGCCCAACTCTCAGAGGGAAGATGCTGGAGCCAACTGGCAGAGTCAAACAATTCCTGAGTGGGAATGAGGATTGAAAGAAAATTTTAAAAACACTACACGAGATCAGGGGGGAAATCCAAGATGGTGGCTGAGAGGACACTGTCTGAGCAGGACAGCGGTGACTGCATAGTGAACAACAGACTTAACTCTGGGCCCTAAAACACCAAATTGTGTTTCCCGAGTGAGAGGAAACCCCATGATGAAGGAGGCAATTGGGACTGACCTCAGGTCACCCAGCTCCAGAAAAGTTTCTGAGTGACCCGTCCTGCAGGTCAGTTGAATGAGACCTCAAGAGAGAGGGATAGAATAATGTGGGAAAAGAGACAGGAAGAATGGAGACAAGACAGATTTCTGATCCAGTCTCATTTAATGAAGACAAAGCATACACTTATATAGCAAAGAATCACAAAAGAATCTCCTCACAATATGAGTATTTGCGTCATATGGCAAGGTGTCCCAGGAGTTACTCAAGGCTACACAAAAATTGCTATCAGGCTCCCAGGCTTGCTATCTAGTTCTCAGGAACAGAACACCCCTCTCCCAAGGACCACCAAGGACAGTCCCAGAACTTTAGATTAGACTCTGCCAAGGCCAGGAAGCAGAATCCCATGTACCAGATTCCTAAAGTTTCCCACAGCTACAGTCTGTCATCTGAATTATGGAAAAGTCCTAGCTGGCAGAGAAAGTCTAAACTTGGTTAGTAAAGAAAATGGCAATGACCTCTAAAATGGTTGAGCTAGAGTCAAGCCAGAATAGTCATGTCAGAAGCAGCTTCCCACATCTGAACTCCCACAGATTCTTCCTGCTGCATGTATTAGCACTGTGCTCACCTCCCACTGATTACTGCTTGGGTACTGGGACACAGAGCTCCAGCCTCAGACCTACAGAAGCCTGGAATCCACAGGTTCAGCCCCAGACAACTGCATCAAACCTGTCTCCCTAGCTAAAGTGACCAAACTGGGGAGGGAAGAAAGGGAGGTCTCTGGTTCTTCCAGAGGGCTGTGCCCAGCAAACAGTGTAAGAGCAGCAGCAGCCCACTAAATTCAGAGTAAGAAACCCTGCAGCAGGACAGCTGTCTCCAGGACTTCTGATGAGAGAAGAGCCTCCCTGACTACCAATGACCACAGTTACCACACAGATCCATTTGCCTGAGGTGAGCTGTGGCAATTCCTGAGAAGCACCGGCCATTTGGTGACCATACCCAAAAAGCTGAGGAGGCCTCCTTCAGGAATAACCATCCTGCCAAGGGGGTTCTCCCCACCCCAGGATTCCAGGAAGCACCAGAAACTAACAGCCAACACCTGAGACACCCAGATAGGTAGAGGCCAGCATAAAAACAACCAACAAAAGGCAAAGTAATATGGCATCCCCAAAACCCAGTAATCCAGGGGCAAGCAGCCCTAGACACAGTATCATAAGTGAAATTCAAGAAGATGACCTTACAACTATGCTTATGAAGAGGTTAGTGGAGGAAACAAATAAAATGTGTGAAGAATTAGAGGAAAATAAAGTCAAACAGATTATGGCCATCCATGAAGAAATACAGGAAGATGCAGTCAAACAGTTTGTAGCCTTTAGAGAGGAAATAATTAAGTCACTGAAAGAAATAAAAGAAACAGAGGAATGTCCAAACAAACAGGAAAAAGAATTGAAGGAAAATACAGTCAGACAGGTAAAGGAAATCAAAACAGTTCATGATCTGAAGATAGAACTGGAAAAATTAAAGAAAACACAAATGGAGGAAATCATGGGGAGAGAAAGAACTTAGGGAAGAAACAGGAACTACAGAGGTAAGCATAACCAATAGATTATAAGAGATGGAAGAAAGAATCTCAGGTGTGGAAGATACAATGGAAGAAATCAATGTATCTGTCAAAGAAAATGTTAAATCTAAAAAATTCCTAACATAAACTGTCTAAGAAATCCAAGACAACATGAAAAGCAAAACATAAGAATAATTGGAATATAGGAAAAAGAAGATTCACATCTCCAAGGCCCAGAAAATATTTTCAACAAAATCATAGAAGAAAATTTCCCCAACTTAAAGGAAAGGCCTTTAAGCATACAAAGGCCTACAGAACACCTAATAAATTAGACCAGAAGAGAAAATCCTCCCACAACATAATCAAAGCAGAAAGTATACAGAACAAAGAATACTAAAAGCTGCAAGGGAAAAAGGCCAAGTTGAGGTAGCCATTCCATTGGACCTGAAATGGTCACGTGCATGCAAGTCATGCTGGCTCTCTATTCTTGTTTTCAGCAGACATCTCCTGTTTTGCCTAGTTAAGCCTCCTGTTTTGCTTGGTTAACTTTCCTGTTTTGCTTGGATATGTTTACTTGGAAAGTACCTATATAAGTGGTTTACTCTGTAATAAAGATGGCGCCTTGATCAGAGCACTGTCTTGGTGTCACTTCTTCCTGTTCTCTGTCTCTTTTAATTCCCAGACCCTTGTGCAGGTGGTTACTATTGGTGGTCTCAGGTGACTACAGGTGGTGCCAAAACTCCGGGATTGAACCTGACAACAAGGGACCTGCTGAGGAACGCTGTGACTTCGGACATCCATTGGACCAAAAGGAAAGCACATCGGTGATCACCCATCAGCGAGAGTGCAAGGTAAGGGCCAGACAGCGCAATATGAGACAGAGCAATAGCAGGGGAGTGTTTATTGAAACGCTCAAACAATTACTCAAAACACGAGGAGTTGGGTTTGAAAGTCGAACTCTTTAGGACTTTTTAAATCAAGTAGATATTAACTGTCCGTGATTTCCTGGCCTAAAGGGCCTACCATTACCCACCTTCAGGGAATTGGGCATTAGTTCTCAAATGCTTACTTAGAAAGATGAGGAGGAAAATTCAGGAACTGTTAAACCTTTCATCATTAAAGAATTGCCTGTTAATTTATGGGGGAGAGAAACTTGTGTATAAGGGACACACAAGGATTTTGAAAATGCTGCACATCCTGAACTAGTCACTGCATAGATGACACTGATAAACATTTTGTATTCAGATGCCAAAGTTAACTAATTACAAAGTTGATTTACTTTTTATTAAGTTCTATAGAGCTGCTGTTTTAATGTATTTGGATTTTTTGGTCCATCCAAAGAGTAAATGTAGAACAATCTACTGAACTGCAGTTTCTGAAATACATTGTTTCTTCTGAAATAAAACTGAGCAATAGCTTGTTAGCAATGACCATCTTGCAGCTATGCAACTTTGAAAAGTCCAGATTTGCAGGTCTCAGTGCTGGGGTCGAAGTGACTCTGTTCTACTTCATTGTGCTATACATTTTCAGGCTTTCTCATGGTTGGGTAAAATGTTTAGCAAGTTGTAAACTTAGTACCTTATGAAAAGGGTGAAATAAACACTTCTGCAGTGGGATTTGAAGTAATTTGAGGGATATTTTATATACTTTTAAAAATCGGAATTTAATTGGGATGCCAGATTTCTAGCAACTTGTATATAATTTATTAATGTGTTGTTACTGTAATTGAAAATGTTGTGGATACTTTTAAATTCAGCCTTTGTAGAAAGAACTGTAATAAGCAAAATTATGTGAAGAGATTGTTGTCCCACAGACTAGACATACAAGCAAATGGTTAAGAAAATCTCAGTTGCACTTTGCCTTCAGCACATAATATGGAGCATTGTACCTGTTCAAGAGCAGAACCACTCTCAGGCTTTATGGAAGTCACCTTAGCTTTTGCAGCCTGAGACATGTGTTCCAGAGACCAGGGACCAAAGTTTATGTGCCTTCTTCAGTCTTCCTATTTGAGATTAAGGTACGGCAGCTGGACCAGGACAGAAGAGAGCACATATGGAGGGGCAAGCTCGCTGTTGGAGCAAGCAGGAGCAATGGCGCCCTGAGCCCAAGGGGCAAGCCAGCTTGCCTTCACAATGTCCTCAGCCATCGAGAGAAAGAGCTTGGACCCATCTGAGGACTGTGCTTCCTGTGACAAGCGTATCCATGTCTAAGAGATAATGATGCAGATAAAAGACAAAGTGTATTGCCTGGAGTGCTTCAAGTGTGCTGCCTGCCAGAAGCGTTTCTGTGTGGGTGACAGATACCTTCTCATCAACTCTGATGAGTGGACTAAGATCAATGGAATGATCTAGGGCAGAGTCCCAAGCACCTTCAGGGAGGTGTTCAGTGAAGACACTGTCTCAATGGGGCCTTCATTTTTAGGCACTTTGGGAACTTGAGGGTGGATGAAGCATTTCTTAGGAAATTCTTGACTCTCCCTGGGTACTAAGACATCCACTTGACATAATGCAAAGGCCGAGACTTCAGTGGCAACAGGAAATAGTCCTCAGAGAGATAAATGGTCACAGACTATCTATAGTAGCTGATAAGATTACTGGAGGAAATATTTGGGAACCAGCATGCACTGTGATAGGCAGTGTTGGGTCAATTGCTGTTTCTCATCAAAGCCTGCTCCCAAAAGAACTTTGAAGAAAGCTACTAATCTTAGTTGGTCCAGCATTTTAGACTGTTCCAAAGAGGACTTTTATTAAGTCTGAAATTTCTCAACATTCAAAGACTGGACCACAAATGTTATTGCTTGCTTAATTAAGCATTTTTCCAATTTTATTTGGGCCCCATTACAGGATATCTATGTGTCCAAAATGTCAGCTAGAAGAAATCCATGAGAACAGCATCCAATTTTCCTTAAAGGGGGTTGGGTAGGTTTTTGGTTGTTCTCTGTGGCTATGAATGTTCATAATTGTTAATGATCTTATTCAGAGTAAAACAAGGAATATACAAATAGAAATAAGACAAAAGGTAGATTATTGAATCTACTCAACTTAAGGTTTTATTTGTTGTTATCAAATAAGGTTAGTTTTAACTATGGTATAGGATTCTACATATTGATGCAAAAATAAGTATTGTTGATACATTGGTATAAGCTTTAGGATATTGATACAAATTCAAGGTTACTTCCAAAACAGGTTAGGTTATTAGGTAATGCAAGTTAATTGCTAGTTATTCAACTCATAGTTATGTCAGAAACTAGTCCACTTTATCACAGAAGTATACATCCTAGGTTTAACAGATAGATATAATTTTGTAGACAGATCGATTACATAAATATAGGTAGTCTTCAAAAACTTCAGAGACCTACAGAATATGGCATTTAAAAGTGTCTTTATTATTTTAAAGATTCTTTGACAATGAGACAAGTCATCTCCTGTCAGCACCCCACCTACCTCAAAGAAGATGATGAGTATCGAAGAATCTCCATATGGAGATAGCTTCAAATGTGGCAAAGGAGCCACTCGGGTAAAGAAAATACCCTCACTTCAAGACAGACAAATTCTGCCTAAAATGGGCAAGCTTAAATGCAGGACAAGTCAACTGCCAAACTCTGCCAAGACAGGGTAAGCAAGTCCTAAATAGTTCCTGCTTCACATATATGTCTGTCAAATATTCTGAGCCAGAAGGCTGAAGATGATGCTCCAACGTTATAAAGGGTTATGGGTGACTATTCAAGAAGCAAACTGTCTCTGTAAATTTTTATTTTTTGGAAGCTGCTAACATACACTTCCTATTTACTATAATAACTAATTTTATTCCTTCTCAAGTCTCTGATGGGGTTGAAGACCAAATAGTCATAGTGCCACAATTAAACTTAAGTTGTTTAGAAGTTAAGAAATCCTTTCATATAGGTAATACCAATAAGGATAAAAGTTAATTTAGGTATAGAACTCTAAACTTGTCAAGATAGATAGAATAATCAGATACTTTCTCCTAAGTTGCTAAATACACATAGACTGGACATTGCACATGTAGATTTTACCTAACAGTTTTTATAATTTCATAATTATTATTAAAAGAAAAGAAGCCTTATGAGTCTTTGGTCATAAATGAAAAAGGAGGAACTGAGGTAGCCATTCCATTGGACCTGAGATGGTCACATGCGTGCAAGTCATGCTCGTTCGCTATTCTTGTTTTCAGCAGACACCTCCTGTTTTGCTTGGTTAACTTTCCTGTTTTGCTTGGGTATGTTTACTTGGAAAGTACCTATATAAGTGGTTTACTCTGTAATAAAAATGGCACCTTGATCAGAGCACTGTCTTGGTGTTGTAAGACCTGGGGTCTCACAGCTCAGGAGTTCAATCGCGCCCTTCCCAGAAACTCGCCCAGACCAAGACTCGTTGCAAAAGCAAGAGGTTTATTAACCATTGTACAATGGGGTCACCCCTGCCGGTCAGCAAAGAGTGGCGCCGGGAGACAAAGGCCTTTAGGTTTTTAAAAGAAAAATTGCGGGAAATTTGAAGTTGCAGTTTTGGCAATTTGGGATTGGATGAGGAAGCTATAAAGTAAGATAATTGGTTAGTCTTAGGTGCTCAAGCTTGGCCAGTCCTGCCAAGTGTGGATGCAGCTGCAATTTAAGGTGGGGGTGGTTAGCTCATCCTTGAAGATTAGGGGCTACAGACTTTTGGCTGGAGGTCAAAAGCTACTCAGAAGAAGTCTAGGTTCTTCATTGCTAAGAAACGCTATCTCAAGGACAAGGCTCTGGTCCTTCTTTTGTTGAGTGAAGGTCATTGCTTGCTTGCCCTTTTTTTATATCTGTCCTCACAGATAGGGTCACATTCCTTCACTCTCTGGAAAGGTACTAAGAGGCTTTAGCTTAACCTGGACCTAAAACTCAAAACTATAGGCTTTAGAAGACATATAGATTACAAAGTTAGTCTAACCCTTTCAGTGTCACTTCTTCCTGTTCTCTGTCTCTTTTAATTCCCAGACCCTTATGCAGGTGGTTACTATTGGTGGTCATGGGCAACTGCAACAAAAGACACTAGAAGGAAAAATACAACCCAGGAAAGCTAACTACAGTCAAGAAAACACAGGAAATAAATAACCTCACTATAGCAAAACTGAAAGTAGACAAGCACACAAACACACTACCACAGCCAACATTAAAATCAAAGGATCTAACAGCCACTGGTTATTAATCTCTCTCAATATCAATGGACTCAACTCTCCAATAAATAAAAAAACAAACAGACTAAGCGAATGGATGTGTAAACAAGACCCAACAATCTTTTGCATACAAGAAACATACCTAAGTCACAAAGATAGATATTACCTGAGAGAAAAGAGCTGGAAGACAGTTTTCCAAGCAAATGGATCCAAGAAGCAAGCAGGAGTAGCCATTCTAATATCTAATAAAACAGATTGTCAACCAAAATTAATCAAAAGAGATGGGGAAGGACACTTCATACTCATTAAGGGAAAATTCCACCAGGAGAATATCACAATCCTTAACATCTATGCCCCAAATACGAGGGCACCCACATTTGTAAAAGAAACATTACTAAAACTTAAACAACACATAGATACCCACACATTAATAGTAGGAGACTTCAACATCCCACTCTCAACAAAGGACAGGTCAACAAAATAGAAATTAAACAATGACTCTACACAGAGGTCATGGATCAAATGGACCTAACATCTACAGAAACTTCCACCCAAACACAAAAGAATTTACCTTCTCGGCATCTCATGGAACCTTCTCCAAAACAGACCATAGTTAGTCACAAAGCAAGCCTCAACAGATATAAGAAGATTGAAATAATCCCTTGTATCCTTTCTGACCACCATAGACTAAAGCTTGACCCCAACAACAACAGAAATAACAAAAAGCCTACACACACATGGAAACTGAACAACTCACTACTCAATGACAACTTTGTCAGGGGAGGAATAAAGAAATTAAAGATTTTCTAGAATTCAGTGAAAATGAAGGCACAACATACCCAAACTTATGGGACACAATGAAAGCAGTGCTAAGAGGAAAGTTCATAACGCTAAGTGCCTTCAAGAAGAAATTCGAAACATCTCATGCAAGCAACTTAATGGCTCACTTAAAAGCCCTAGAAAAAAATAGAAGCAGACACACCCAAGAGGAGTAGACAGCTGGAAATAATCAAACTCAGGGCTAAAATCAATAAATTAGAAACAATAAATTTATTAAATTAAAAAACCAATAAAACAATAAATTCAAAGAATCAATGAAACCAAGAGCTGGTTCTTTGAGGAAATCAACAAGATAGACAAACCCTTAGCCAAACTAACTAAAAAGGCAGAGAGACACTAATCAAATAAACAAAATCAGAAATGAAAAGTGGGACATAACAACAGACACTGAAGACATCCAAACAATCATTAGGTCTTACTTCAAAAGCCACAAAACTTGAAAATCTAAACTAAATGAACAATTTTCTAGATCAATTCTTTTTTTTTTAAGATTTATTTATTATATTATGTATATAATGTTCTGCCTGCCTGTACACCTGAAAGCCAGAAGAGCGCACTAGATCTCATTATAGATGGTTGTAAGCCACCATCTGGTTGCTTGGAATTGAACTCAGGACCTCTGGAAGAGCAAACAGTGCTCTTAGTCTCTGAGCCACCTCTCCAGCCCCTTCTGGATCAATTCTATTTACCAAAGCTGAATCAAGACCAGGTAAATAAATCAAATAGTCCTATATCCCCTATGGAAATAGAAGCTGTCATCAAAAGTCTCCCATCCAAAAAAGCTCAGGGTCAGATGATTTCAGTGCAGAATCCTACCAGACCTTCAAAGAAGAGCTAACACCAATCCTGTTCAAACTATTCCACAAAATAGAAACAGAAGGAACATTACCACACTCATTCTATGAAGCCACAGTCACCTTGGTACCTAAACCTCATAAAGACCCAACAAAGAAAGAGAATTTCAGGCCAATCTGCCTTATGATCATTGATGCAAAAATACTCAACAAAATACTTGCAAACCGAATCCAAAAGTACATAAAAGATATCATCCACCATGACCAAGTAGGCTTTATCCCAGGCATGCAGGGCTGTTTCAATACACGGAAATCCATCAATGTGATCCACCATATAAACAAACTGAGAGGAAAAAAAAACATGATAATCTCTCTAGATGCTGAAAAAGCATTTGACAAAATCCAACACCCGTTCATGTTTACTATCCTGGAGAGATCAGGACATAGTTAAGGTAATATACAGCAAGCCTATAGCCAACATCAAACTAAACAGAGAGAAACTTAAATCGATCCCACTGAAATCAGGGACAATGCAAAGCTGCCCACTCTCTCTATATCTCTTCAAAATAGTTCTTGAAGTCCTTGTTAGAACAATAAGACAGTTGAAGGAGATCAAGGGGATTTAGTTTGGAAAAGAAGTAGTCAAAGTATCACTATTTGCAAATGATATGATAATATACATGGGTGACCCCAAAAATTCTACCAGGGAACTCATTCAGCTGATAAACACCTTCAGCAAAGTGGCAGGTTACAAAATTAACAAAACAAAACAAAACAAAAAACAGTAGCCCTCCTATATACAAAAGACAAATGGGCTGATAAAGAAAGTAGGGAAACAACACCCTTCACAATAGCCACAAAGGACATAAAGCACCGTGGTGTAACTCTAACCAAGCAAGTCAAAGACTTCTATGAAAAAAACTTCCAGTCTCTGAAGAAACAAATAAAAGAAGATATCAAAAGATGGAAAGATCGCCCATGCTCATGGCTTGGCAGGATTAGTAAAAATGGCCATCTTACCAAAAGCAATCTACAGATTCAGTTCAATTCCCATCAAATTACCAGGCCACAGAGGAAGACTATGAAAGACAGTCCTGATGAGATCTGATAGGCTAGGGTCACATGGAAGGGGAGGAGGACCTCCACTATCAGTGGACTGGGGAAGGGGCATGGAAGGAGATAAGGATGGTAGGGAGGCTGGGATTGGGAGGGGACGAGAGTGGGACTACAGCTGGGATACAAAGTGAATAAATTGTAATAAATAAAAAAATATTTTAAAAAAAACACTCCACAGGAGATCAGTTCTAGAGGGCCTCCAGTAAACTGTCACGCACTGTTTATTCCACAATTCATTTTTATAGTCAGAGCAAAGCACCTCAATACAATGAAGGTGTTCATCGAGAAGTCAAACCACTTATCTGTGTGGTCCTCACAGAAACAAAAGGAAATTGACTTGGCAAAACATCCTGCCTATCCCTGTCTCCAGGTGAAGGCCAGGGTGAAAACATGTTTTTTGCTGAGAGCTCTCCACAGGAAGGTACTTAAGGAAGCAACACAGAATGAGGGAGGAGTCAGTTTTCCCATGAGAAGTTACAGACAGGTTGAATGAGAGAGCAAGCTAGACACAGGTGAAGACAGAACAAGCCAGAGAAGGAGCCAGAAGATCAAAAAAGATTGCAGGATTTAGGTTGAGGTTGGCAGACCAAGTCAAACGCTGAGAGAGAAGCCAGATTGAAGCTGGCAGAGGAGTTTCGGCCAAACAGCTGAGTTGAACCAGCCAGCTATGAGCTCAGAAAGAAAAAGAAAGGGTGAGCTCATTCAGCTCACCTTAGAAACTTCCAGGACTAGGCCTAGGTTAGCAGGAGGCAGTAAGCCTCCAAGACAACAATGGAAACAGAAGATTAAAAGTTCCTTTTACAGAAGACTTTATTCCTGACATTTCTCTGCACTCACAAGAGGGTCCTACATTGTTGGTCAGAAGTGGGGAGCAGGAGTACCCAGTGTAGATCTTTTGAGGTTATTGGGGGTTATCAGGATATTACATTTTTAGCTGTTTTTAACTGATGTTTTCCTGAGGGGATGTTTGCCGTGTGCAGGCCTGAATCCCATGGAACTGCAGTTACAGTAAGCACCCAATGAGGGCTCCTGGAACAGAAATCTTCAGCCCTGAGCAACAGCAGCAGTGTCCAAGTTTCCCCAATAATTAGCATCTTGGGTGATAGAATATTCACATCATTTTGATAGTATGTGCTTGGCTGTAGTAGGAAATGCTGCTGACATGAAATTCATGGAGGACTGAGGAACAGAGCTCAACTGAGTGCTTGCCTGGCAGGGGTGAAACTGTGTGTGTGTGTGTGTGTGTGTGTGTGTGTGTGTGTGTGTCAAGCCTACATAATAAGATCAGATATAAAATAAAATCTGTTGATGTTACTGGTGGGCATTAACCTGTTTGCCTTACTGTATAGGCCACAATTGTGTACACTTAGGGCATAGTGGTGACTGAGGCAAAGGAGCAGCCAGGCAGAGATGGACACCATCTCCCTGGGAAGGCAAAGTTGTTGGCCTGGTTGAATCCTAGGTATCTGGACCTTAGCATTGGCAGAGATCCTCATTTGGGATCTACATAATTAGCCCTACCTCTAGGTCAGAGGATCTCCATTTTTTTTTTCTTTTTTTTTATTATTATTATTTTTTTTTATCAGTTACATTTTATTAACTCTGTATCCCAGCCATGTCCCGATCCCTCATTCCCTCCCAGTCCCTCCCTCCCTCCCTCATCTCCACCGTGCCCCTTTCCAAGTCCACTGATAGGGGGGACCTCCTCCCCATTCATCTGATCCTGTTTTATCAGGTATCTTCAGGACTGGCTGCAAAGCCCTCCTCTGTGGCCTAACAGGACTGCTCCTCCCTTTGGGAGTGGGGAGACCAAAGAGCCAGTCATTGAGTTCCTGTTAGAAATAGTCCTTGTTCCCCTCACTTTGGGAAACCAATTGGTTACTGAGCTACCACAGCCTACATCTGAGTGGAGGTTCTAGGTTCTATCCATACATGGTCCTTGGTTGAATGTCAGTTTCAGAAAAGACCCTGTGCCCAGATATATTTGGTCCTTGTGGAGCTCCTATCCTTTCCCCATCAGACTAACTCCCCTTCTTTCTTATGATTCCCTGTACTCTGCCAAAGGTTTGGTCATGAGTCTTTGCTTTGAAAACACTGCTAGTTAGAGTCTTTCAGATGCGCTCAGTAGACTCCTGTCATACGTTCAGTGCACATCCCATCTGTCTTTCTAAACGAGGATTGAGGATCTCCAATTTCAAGACCAATGCAGGTTATACAACTAGTTGGAGGCCAGCTTAAACATAAACAATGCATTTAAACAAAACAAATGTATATATAATACATAATATATACGGACTGTACCCAAATGGCTGAGGCCTTTCAAAAGAGCCCTCAGCAGGGCTGGAGAGATGGCTTAGAGATTAAGAGTGCTGGCTGTGCTTCTGGAGTGTCCAGAGGTCCTGAGTTCAATTCCCAGGAACCACATGGTGGCTCACAACCATCGTTCCCTCTTTTGGCATGCAGATGTACATGCAGGCAGAACACTGTGTAGATGATAAATAAATTAAAAACATATAAAAGGAGCCCTCAAACAGGGGAGGATGAAGCAGGCAGATGTCTGAGGTCAAGGCCTGTGTCCTCTCTAAAGCCATTTTTAGGCTACCCAGCCTAAAAAGCTCCATGCAGAGACTGACTCCAAAAGTTAAAATGGGTTTAATATGAGAAGAGATACAGCTTGATGGTAGAAATTGGGCAGGTAAGGGTGTGAGGGATTTAGGGGGTAGCTCAGCAAGATGGTCTATGTTTAGCTCATCCTGTTTGGGTTCTGAGATCACACCCAGCACCCAGGCTAACAGAGAGGCATTAGGTCTCAGGGTGGAGGAAGGGATAGTGTGAAGCCTCAAATGGGACCTTTGCTCACCAAGACTCACCACACGAGTGGATCTCTGCCTTCCAGTGACAAGGTTTCTGATGCCGGATTTTGAGAAGGAAAATTGTGCCAGCCTATGGCATCCATGCCAGTAGAAAAAGCAGTTGATTGTGAGGTATACCACTTGAGGCTGGAGGGTTGTGAGATGAAGGTCTTTGGCTTAACTCACACAGTGAGACTCCATGTCCAAATAAACCTGAACACAAAAGCTAGTGCCAGACTTTCGCCTGGCGTTCAAGGAGCTCTGAGTTGGAGATTCTGTCTCAGAAGTGGTTGTAAAGATCTGTGCTCTTTAGAGAAGATCGTCAAAAGAAAACAAAAAACAAAAAACTGCTTGGCCCTCCAGGTTCTGGAGTCATGGGGGACAAGAGCTCAGCCAGGGACACTCAGCCTTGGAGGCATTTTCTGTTGTCAGGACCCAGTAGTGCTGTCCTAGCTGAGTGCCCCTGACTGGAGGAAGCCTTCCGGGAACATGGAGACGTGCGCCCCCTGCTGTTGATTCAGGACACGGCAAGTAACCGCCTCTTACGCAGAAGGCAGCTCTGGGGAATTAAATTGGGATGGGGTCTAAACCCTACGGATAAAGCCGTGAGTCCTAAGTATTGAGCTCGGTGTTGGGAGCTTCACTCAAAAAGCCCTGGGATGTGTTATAGCCAGCTTGAACTTTTTTCTAACTACAGCCCCTGTGTGGAGACCTATTTTAGTTCTTAGCATAACTTTAGCTCCTCTGTTAACAGCTGCTTTGGTCTTTGGCATAAGTCTCCTTTTGATCATAAGGTTAAATTAAGTTCAAGTTCTCAGGCTCTGCCTGCCTGAAACCTTGGGTAGCCTCTTACTTACAATTCAGTACTTGTTGAATGTTCTGCTTGATATATGTTGTACTCAAAACCACATTACCATACTGAACTGAAAGTCCCCAAGCCAATATCCTAGCCAATCAGCTTGAAATGCTTTGTCTAGCTACCTAGATACAATGTACTTAGAAATGCTTTGTTTAGCTGGTCAAAATGATGTAAACCACCCCCCCACACACACACACCCATCCACCACCACCCACACACACCCATCCACCACCACCACACACACACACACACACACACACACACACACACCTCGCTCCCTCCACCTGGTACCTGATTGTTACCTGGTTATGAGTTTTCTTACAAAAGCCTGCCTTAGAAACAGACCCACATAATAGTCTGGCTTCCAACCCCAGGTTGTGTGTTCAGCATTCAGTAAACTTCCATCAGTCTGAGTCTGGTGTTCAGGGTCAGTGTGCAAGTATTCCTGAACCCACAGCAGGATGGAACCAGGCTTCCTAAGCCAGGCTGCAGTGTTGTCTTATGAAAACCTGCACAGATCCTACAAGCCCTGTATTTTGACCTGCAAGAGGTTTGGGTTTTTGTTGTTGTTGTTTTGGTTTGGTTTTGGGTTTTTTGTTGTTTTCATACTTTTTTGGTTTTTTTGAGACAGGGTTTCTCTGTGTATAGTCCTGGCTGTTCTAAATCTCAGTCTTTAGACCAGGCTAACAGACCAACAGAGATCTGCCTGCCTCTGTCTCACCACCATCTGGCTGAGAGGTTTTTTGTTTTGTTTTGTTTTAAAGATTTATTTACTTTATGTATAGGAGTGCTCTGTTTTCATGCACACCAGAAGAGGGCACCAGATCTCATTACAAATGGTTGTGAGCCACCGTGTGGTTGCTGGGAATTGAACTCAGGACCTCTGGAAGAGCAGCCAATGCTGCACTGAGAGAGGTTTTTTGTTTGTTTGTTTAATGTTCTTTCGTTCTTTTTTATGTATAAGTGCTCTGTGCATGTACACCAACCTGTCAGAAGAGGCCATCAGATCCCCTTCTAGATGGTCATGAACTGCCATGTGCTTTCTGGGAATGGAATCAGGAGGAGCAGCTCTTAGCTGAAGAGCCATCTCACCAGCCTTGAGTGTTTTACTCTTGGCATGCTATTTCAACAATTGGTCTCTCAGTCAGGAGGAAAGCTTGGCTCTGTATCATGTTCCTGTTATTTACTGTCTCCCTGGGAATGTTCTCCCACACAAGGTCTTTTCTCCTTAGGTCCAGTTCTGCCCAGTGTGGAATTGGGCTTTGGGGCTCTTAAACCTATGTTGTGTTGCTTCCTGGGAGGAGTGTGCCTGGATGGAAGTATTGGGGCTGTGGAGCAGCTCCTTTCCACACCACTGATGAA
The DNA here is from genome assembly GCF_030254825.1 of Meriones unguiculatus. Lineage (NCBI taxonomy): Eukaryota > Metazoa > Chordata > Mammalia > Rodentia > Muridae > Meriones > Meriones unguiculatus. Next base: position 36,693,200 of record NC_083361.1, on the reverse strand, counting down.
GGCCCTTGGCTGCCTGGGGCTTGGCTGAGGAAGGAGCCTGGCTCAGGCTGTGATTTCAAGCTGGGAGGAGGTGTTTGTTGGTATGGAAAGTATCTCTGGGGCCTGGACTTCACATTCTAAGACAAAACTTCACTCTTCAAGATCTCTGAACTTTCTTCACTACTGTACAAGGCTCTTCAATCAGGCAACTGGGCCTAGCCAGAGGACCCTGTCAGGGTGTGCTTGCAAAGGGAGAAAGTGCTTCCCTCTTGAGTGTCATCCCTTGAAAGCAGCAATGTGGAACCCAGTACAAGCAATCACTATGTTGCAGTTCTGGACTTGGTGTGTCCCTACAATTACAAGTCTTCTGCGATTTCCACCTGTCAGAGCTGAGGGGGCTGGAATGTTCTGGACAGTTTTCCTCTGTGGCTTGTGTATGGTTTTCCTATTATTTTATTAGGTGATAGATTTACAGATTTATACACAATAATAATGGGACATGAGGGGCATGCATTCAGGTGTCAGGAGACAGCTTTGGAGTGACGTCTAGGGATTAATCTCAGCTCATCAGTTCAGTGTCAAGACTGAGCCCAGCCATGTTGCTGGTATTGTGAAACAAAAAAGAAGGATCTTCCTGAATTCCCCAGCCCTGTCTCAGACACTGCCCTCCTCCCTCTAATGAAGGGCTAGAATTGCAGTGGAGGAGGGGGGTATCACCAATCCCAAAAGGACAGTGTTTCTGTACCCCATTTAAATTTTATTTGTTTTTAATATGTATGAGACTCTACGCCTGCATGAGCAGGCGCAGCAAATGCGCGTCTGGTTCTCACAATCATGTCAGGGCATCAGAAACTCTGGAAAGGAAGTTCTGGCTTGTGATGTGCACTAGGACTGCTAGGACTCCCAGCTCCTCTGTAAAAAGTCTCCAGGGCTGGAGAAATGGCTCAGCGGTTCAGAGTTCAATTCCCAGCAACCACATGGTGGCTCACAACCATCCATATCCTCTATTGCCCTCCTCACAAGCAAATGGAGCACTCATGTACATAAAGTAAATAAGTAAAATCTTAAAATAATAATAATTGTTAAAAAAAAAAAAGAAAAGTCTCCAGCCCCTGTGTTTCCAATCACTTGGGTTTTCTTTCTGATGGATATGTTGTTGTTACTGTTGATATAAAAAAAAGAGAGAAGCCTTTTTTTTTAATCAACAGTTTTCAGCATGTTCCACTTATAAGAGGGTCCTGTGTTGCTGGAGAACAGTAATTCTCATATGAACAAAAGGAATGAAGTTATTTGGGGTTTTATGAGTTTTATTGTTTTTTAAGACAGGATTTCTCTGTATAGTCCTGGTTTTGTAGACCAGGCTAGTCTTGAACTCACAGGAATCCACCTGCCTCTGCCTCCCTGAGTGCTGGGATTACAGGAGTGTTCCACTGTGCCCAGATGGCTTTGTAAATTTTTAGTTGTTATTTTTATCTGTGTTTACTTTTTTTTTTTTCCAGATGTGTGCCATGTGCATGGTTGGTTCTTTGGATCCTGTGGAAAAGTAGTTACACAGAAGCTGTGTGTTCTAGCCTTAGCAATGCACGTGTGTGTGTGTGTGTGTGCATGTGGAGTAGCAAGTTCCAGGCCTGTCAGACTACATAATGAGACCTGGTATTTGCATAGAAGTTGTTAGTCATTCTTCTTTATTTCACTTTGTGGAACATGTGGTAGACAGTGGTCCCTGCAACAAAGCAGCAGCTGGAGGGGGGTGTGGGAATGGCTTGCTCTACCTGGTGGCACTTTTTTTTTTTTTTAATCTCAGCACCTAGGTGACAGGCACATGTCTGGGGTAGTGGTCAGCCAGGGCTACACAGTAAGACTGTGTCTTGGAGAGATGGCTCTGTCATTAGAGCACCTACTTTACACTCCAAAAGGTCACATTTGGGAACCCCAAAATACAGTTAAATACCATATGAGGCAAAATTAAAGCAATTGAGAAAAGACCCATCCAAACTAATAAGAGGGATTGAGATCAAGCCCAATGCTGAGCATGGTAGCAGGAGGCACAGGGATTTCTGAATTTCAGGCCACCCTGGTCTAGAGAATGAGTCCCGGACAGCCAAGGCTACACAGAGAAACTCCGTCTCTACAAAACAAACAAACAAATACATTTTTGAAAAATATAGAAAGAAAAAAGAAATCTAGCCCCATAACTTTGTAAAAAGTGTGATGGTATATGATTTTATTCCATGGGTGGTATTTGAGTTCCAGGCCAGCCAGGCCTACATAGTGAGATCCAGTCACAAACACATACAAAGCATTCCTGACTGGAAACAGTGAAGGGACCTCCTGGGGTAGAGACAGGTGTGAAATTCTGAGAGGGTGGGGGACCTGGGGTGGAGAAGCGGGAGGCCTCTCTGTCTGAGTAAGTTTAGACTGGACTGAGCTGGGGCAATGGAGCCAAGCGCCTCACACTTCCCCTCCCCTCTTATTTCCGAGAACCTGGGCAATCTGACTGCAGAGGCAGCTGCCTGGGGCCCAGCCCAGCCCTCCTTCCATATCAGCTCTGAAATCTGCCGTGCTGAGATCTGGCAGGAAGCAGGAGACTCAGTGGAAGGCCTGTCAATTTAATCCCTTTGTGTGAGGGTCCAAATCCCTAGATCCTTCCCCGAAGAACAAAGTTAACCAGACTCCTGACCAGCAAGGCTGATGGGGGCAGGGCTGAGTGCTGGCTGAGAGAATGAAATAGAGCATCCTGCTGCGGTTTGAGTCTGGTCTTCATGGTGATTCCTGGTGGAACCCCAGCCCTTGGGAGGCAGAGGAGGATCCAGGGAGAAAAGTTAGCAAATAAACCTGAGGTCAGTCTGGACACATAATGAGACAGACTCTGTATCTAAAAAACTAATAATTGGGACTGGGTATGCTGGCACACCTCTTTAAGGCAGTATTTGGGAGGTAGGGGTAGGAAGATCTCTGAGTTCAAGGCCTCCTGCTCTATATAGCAATTTCAGAACAGCTAGGACTACACAGAGAAGCTCTGTCTCAAAACCATGAAAACTAGTTGGTGACTCCTGTCTGTTATCCTAGGACACAACAGGCTGAGGCAGGAGGCAGGAGGGTTACTCTAAGTGCCAGGCCAGCCTGTGCTACAGAGTGAGGCCTTTTCTGAAATGAAGAAAATATATACAGTGGGCATACTGACATATGCCTGGAATCCCAGTATTCAGGCAGTAAAACAAGAGGATCGGGAATTTGAGGTCAGACTTCACTAGACAGCTAGTTTGAAGCCAGGCAGAGTCATGTGAGATCCTGTCTCACAAAAGCAAAACAAAACAACAAAAAATTTCCAGGGTTGGTGCCCAGGAGCCAGAGGCAGGTAAGTCAATACAGTAAAATCCTGCCTTAGAAGAAAAATAAAAGAAGTTTTTGTTAAAAAGCTGTGCGTCAGCGGGTGGTTCTCTCGAGTTTGAGGCCAACCTGGCCTACGGAGCAAGTTCCAGGACAGCCAGGGCTAGCTACACAGAGACGCCCTATCTTGGAAAAGAAAAAAATAAAGTTGAAAGAAAAAAAAATTCTCTGGAGAAGGATACCCTCTCAAGCATTCAGATCACAGAATCTGGCAGTCAATATCAAACAGTCCTCTGAAGAACAAACCTTCCCGATTAACTTGTTCTTGCTTAGTCTATGGTTACAAAGGATATATGTATGTATGTATGTACGTATATATGTATTTATTTCCAAGGCAGGGTTCTCCATGTAGTCCTTGGCTGTCCTAGAACTCACTCTGTAGACCAAGCTAGCCTCAAACTCAGAAGTCCCCTTTTCTGCCAATCAAGTGCTGTGGAACTAAAGGCATGTGCCACCACACCCTGCTAAGATGTAAGTTTTGAAGTCTTGGTGGCGCACATCTGTAATCCCAGCACTTGGGAGGCAGAGGCAGGCAGGTATCTGAGTTCCAGGCCAGCCTGGTCTACAGAGTTAGTTCCAGGACAGCCAGAACTACACACAGAGAAACCCTGTCTCAAAAAAGATTTGTTCACAAAGACATTTACTCTGTTTCTGTATCAAAAGGATAAATAAAGATTTGCATACCTCTTGCCTCTGGAGGGCTGGGATTAAGGGCATGCACCACCATGCCTGGCCTCATCATTCTGTTAAAAAAAAAATTAACTGGGTGGTGATGGCACACACCTTTAATCACAGCACTCCCAGAAACAGCACAGCAAGATTTGTGAATTCAAAGCCACCCTGGTCTACAGAGGGAGTCCAGGACAGCCAAGGCTACACAGAAAAACCCTGACTTCAATTAAAAAGACAGAGAGAAAGAAAGAGAGAGAGAGAGAGAGAAAGGAAGGAAGGAAGGAAGGAAGGAAGGAAGGAAGGAAGGAAGAAAGAAAGAAAGAAAGAAAGAAAGAAAGAAAGAAAGAAAGAAAGAAAGAAAGAAAGAAAGAAAATGCCTGTGCATACCTAAAATTTGACTCAAATCTAAACTCTCTACCAAATCTTACAAGCTGGTTCACTAACATGATTAACAAGGACGTGCAATTTTCACGCAGACACTAGGGGGCGAACAGAACAAGGCCAAGAAATGGACCCCAAACCTGTTCCTGACCTCCCGGTCAGAAGACAGTGCTTAGTGGACTGAGCAGGTTCTGGTATAACGTGGCTAGGGAAAGATTTTTAGGTTCAAACCCAGGTTGCCCTGACATGCCTCTTTGTGTCTATCTACATACAGGATTCTCACATAAAGTAATAGTATAAGAGGCTAGAAACATGCCTCAGCAATGAACCGTCTTGCAGAGGACCTGGTTTCAAGTCAGCACCACATAGCTACTCACACCAGCCTGTAACGCCAGTTCCAGAGACTCCCTGTACCTTCTGGCCTCTGAGGGGCACCCACATTTACCTGTGCATACACACCTGCATGTACAGGTAATTAAAACATAAAAATAAAAAAACCAAAGATGGAGATGGGGCCTGGTCCACCAATCCAGTCCCAGTCCAGGACAGCCTGTTACACAGAGAAATCTTGTCTTGAAAAACAAAACAACCAACAAAAAACATGGAGACATGGCCCAGCGTTAAGAACACTTGCTGGCCAGGCAGTAGTGGCACTTGGGAGGCAGTAGCAGGAGGCTAAAGTTCCAGGACAGCTAAGGCTACATGGAAAAATCCTGTCTTAAAAACAAAACAGAACAAAAACAAAAAACACTTGCTATTCTTTCCAAGGATCAGGGTTCAGTTCCCAGAACCCTCATGGCAGGCCCCAAACATCTGTAATTCCAGTTTCAAGGGATCCAATATGCTTTCTGGACTCTGGGTTACCAGACAAGTGCACATGCAGCCACTCAAAAAACACAAAGGAAATCTTTGAAAATTAATAGGTAATAAATAGCCAATCTTAGTGGAGCACAGGCAGAAGAAACTGAATTTGAGGCCAGCCTGGTGGTCTACATAGTGAGTTCCAGAACAGCCAGAGCTATGAGCTACATTAGGAAGGCTTTGTCTCAACAAAGAAAAGGATATTAATGTGTTTAAAAAAAAAAAAAAAGAAAAGAAAAGAAATAAGCTGTGTTCACTAAATCTGGTATGGGACTTAGCAGAATGGGTGTTCCATCTGGAATATGGAAGTCAAATTAATTCAATTTCCTGGTAGTCCCCATGGCTGCTCGCCATCCACTCAACCAGCACCCAAGCTAGTGCTACATGACTCAGGAGGTTGTTACTGGAGCTGTTAAGGCCAGACGCTGGGCCCTGCAGCCCCAAACAAGTCTGAAATAAGGGAACTAAATAGGCAGGGTAGCCATATTAGATGAGGTGTGATAGCCACCCTTTCTACCCCATCATTGACTTGGCTCCTGCAAGGTGACCTGGCAAGTAAACAGAACTGTGTGGAATCTCTTCCAAGGAGACAAATTACCTCCTCTGGCTGACGCCAGGCTTCAGCCTTTCCCCTTCGCCCAGCATGAGATTCCTGGTAAATTCCATTTCCTTGGGGGCCATTGTCTCAATAATCTGATAGCCGAAGGGAGGGGCACAGGTGTTTCTTTAGAATATCTTCCTTGGGATCAAGACTGTTACAAAGCTCTGCCCTTGGTGGGGCAACCTCCCAGAGTGACCTAGAAGGCAGCCACTGCCCTGGTGCTCGGAGCAATGGTGCTTATCTAATGAGCTGGTAATTTCAAGGAGGAATGCACTTCTCCAAAAGGAGTTGGGACATTGTGGCTCCCACCTGTATTCCCAGCACTCTGGAAACAGAAGCAATAGGCTTTGCAGTTCAAGGCCAGAATGGGCTACATAACAACTTCCAGACCAGACAGGACTACATCCAAAGACCATGTCTTTAAAAAAAAAAAAGAAAAGAATAAAAGCTTATCCACAAAGAAGGTCTGCTAGTGTGGGGACAGAATAAGAGACTCCTTTCTTAACATGCTGCAGGCCATGGCTTCTTTAAGGTTTCTTTAAATTGGTGAAACACAGCTTGGCTTCAGGCTTAAATCTGCAAACTGGGAGGTGCTTGTGGCAGCCATAAATAAATTATCTTATCTTTTCCCTTCCCAGATCTGTCTATTGTAAGTGAAGTTTTCAGGCCTGGCAATTTATTTGGGAGTGGAAAAGAATTCTCTGAAAGCCATCTGTCCCGGAAGATTTTTAATGACAAAGAGCAGTTAAGAATAGCTCATTCCTTTAAACTGCTAGAATCTCTAGGGCGTGGAGGTGGGACAGAACCTCATATCCTGCGTAACTAAGATTTTTTTTTCTTTCTCTTTTCTCTCTGCCCCCTAAGACACAGTTTCTCTGTGGTGCATTGGCTGCCCTGGACTAATTTTATACACCAGGCTGGCCTGGAACTCACAGAGATCCTCCTGCCTCTGCCTCCTAGAGTTCTGGACTTACATGCCTAGCTTTTTCTTTAAAAAAAAAAAAAGTGTGTGCATGTTGGTTACCCATATGTGTTCATGAAATGTAGAGCTTACAGGTCAACCAACTTGCTAATGTTGTTCCTCTTCCTACTGGGTTGGCCACGGCAGGCTCTGAACGATTCTCCTGCCTCCTCTCCTAAATGGTGAGATTACAAGTGTGAGCAACCTTCCTACCTTCCTGGCCGAGGACAATGTCAATGGTGAACTTGATTTCTGGTTTCCATTTTGGGCTATTCAGCAATCACTAGGTTGGAACTAGCCAGGACTGGAGACCAGGCCCTGTCCCACCTTTAACAAGACAAGCCATGGGAGTCCATAGGAGAGGGTCTTTGAAAACCTACAAGGCCCCTGGAGGTGAAACTGAGTCTCAGAAATGCATAAATACTCCATAAAGGCACAGACCTGCAATACCAATATTCTGGAGGTGGAGGCCAGCAGACCAAGGTCAAGGTCACCTTCAGCTGCTGTAGCTAACTTTGGGCTCTAGGAAATCCTCTCAAAAAAAAAAAAAAAAAAAAAAAAACAATCTGGAAGTGGCAGAGCATGCCCTTGGTCCCAGAGCTAGGCTGATGATCCCTGTGAGTCTAGCCTGGTCTACATAGTTCCAGGCCCACATAGTAAGACTGTCTCAAAAACACAGGGGCCTGGGTGTGGTGGCACATGCCATTAATCCCAGCACTCTAGAGGCAGAGGCAGGCAAAATTCTGTGAGTTCAAGTCAAGTACGGTCTACAAATCTAGTCCAGAACAACTAGGGCTACAGAGAGAAATCCTGTCTCAAAAAACAAAAACAGCAACAACAACAAAAAGTAAGTAAGTAAGAAAACACACAAAATAAACCCAGAAAGACTGGGAACCTAACTGAGTGGTATTAACATGTCAAGGCCCTGGGCTTTGTCCCCAGTACTCAAAAGGAAGGAAGACAGAGACATAGAGACCTGGAGTAGGGAAGGGTTCCCACCTGTAATCACATAATCACAGTACTTGGGAAGCTGAGGCAGGAGCATGGCTGTAAGTGTGAAACCAGCGTAGGACTGAGAGGCACAAGCTATCCTGAGATAGAATGAGACCTTCTGAAAAGAAATAAGAATTCTTAGAAAGCAAGTCTACTTCCACTGGCCAAATTTAAGGCATTTTCCCTGTTCTAGTTGTTGTGGGTATTTAAAGTTTGTTTTTTGTTTTGTTTTTAAGTGTCTGTGTGAGTGTGGAGGCCATTAATTTTCCTGGAACTGGAGTTCACAGGCAGCTGTGAGCTACACAGAGCTGAGTTTTTTAAAATAAACTCCGATTCTCTGTAATAGTAGCACGAGCTCTCAGTCTGTGTCATCTCTCCACCAACCTCTTTGTTGTCTGTCTTTCTTTGCAATGAGATAAACTCTTAATGGGGTAGCCTTGGCTGGTCTGGAAGGTATTCTGTAGACCAGGCTGGCCTTAGACACAGAGATCTACTTGCTCTCACCTGCTGAGTGCTGAGATTAAATGTGTGTGCCACCATGCCTGGGCCAGTTCTGTTCTGAAACAGTCTTATTATGGATCGTCCTAGCCGGCTTGAAACTCACTGTATAGACTAAGGTGGCCTCCTTGAACTGTGGTAATCCTGTCTCAGCTTCCTAAATGCTGGGAACAGGCATGAGTCACCTGTAACTGTCCAAGCAGGAGAGAAGATTTTTTTTTTTTTTATAGACCTGTGCCCTTAAGACCCAAGGAATCATCAGAAATTTCATGCTGGGAAAAAGAAAAGGCTGAAGCCTGGTGCCAGCCAGAGAAAGGAACTTGTCTCCCAGGAAAAGATTACACACAGCTCTGTCAGCCTATTAGACCACGTTGCTGGAGATACTAGAACCCAGTCAGTGTATCATGATCACCCTTTGATCGCTTAGCTATTTACATCTCTGGTCTTCCTTTTCAACCCAAGCCTTATGTCAGGACTCGAGAAGTTGGACTGGACCTTGTTCTTTGTTCCTCTTCCTAAGGTGCAATCTTGAATGTACCTCCTTTCTCCAGTTTCACTAATACAGGCCTGTTTAATTGGCCTATTGATGGACAAGCTTAGCTTGTTGAGCTATCAGGGCCCAGGCCTAACCACTGTGGTAACTCAGCCTCTCTCTCTCTCTCTCTCTATATATATACCCCCTAAGTCCATTTTACAATTAAGGAAATTACTATTAAAGAAAATTGCTGCTGCCAGTCATGATGGCACAAGCCTGTAATCCTAGCACTCAAGGAGGCAGAGGCAGGTGGATTGCTCTAAGTTTGAGCCCAGCCTGGTCTACAAAGTGAGTGCAGGACAGCCAAGACTACAGGAGAAACCCTGTCCTGAAAAAATTTTAAAAAGGCTAGTAGGTGGTGGTGAATGCCTTTAATCACAGCACTCAGGAGGCAGAGGCCAGCCTTGTCTGCAAAATGAGTCCAGGACAACCAAAGCTATACACAGAGAAACTGTCTCGAAAAGCCAAAAAGAAAGAAAGAAAGAGAGAGAGAGAGAGAGAGACGGAGAGACGGAGAGAGGAAGGGAGGAAGGAAGGAAGGAAGGAAGGAAGGAAGGAAGGAAGGAAGGAAGGAAGGAAGGAAGGAAACTACTACCATGTTTACACTTACCTTTCTCCAACCTAAACTGGGGGTGAGGGTTTGCAGACATTTGCAGTGCTGTCACTTTGGATTTTGTTTTTATTTTGTGAAACAAGCTCTTACAATGTAGCTTTGGCCTTCCCTGAGCTCACTCAGTAGACCAGGCTGCTGCCTTCTGCCTCCCAAACACTGGAATTAAAAGTGGACACCAACACTACTAGTTTGTTTATTTATTGTTTGTTTGTTTGGTTGGTTTTTTGTTTTCGAGACAGAGTTTCTCCATGTTTCTGTGGGTATCCTGGTACTCACTTTGTAGTTCAGGCTGGCCTTGAACTCAGAGATCAACCTGCCTCTGCCTCCCAAGTGTGGCACCAATGCCCAGATTTCTTTGTTTTTTGTTTGTTTGTTTTTAATTATTTTTAGACAGGCTAACCTCCAACAACTCTCATCAGAGGATGACCTTTAATTCCTGATCTTCCGCCCTGGTAGTTCCACGTGCTGGGATTACAGGTGTGGGTAACACCACCACACCTGCCTTTTTTGAGGATCTTTCTAAATAATGTATTCGGAGCAAATAAGCCCCAGGCCTCTGCTCTAAGACTCTGGCAGCCTTCCAATCTTTGACCCAACCCAATTTAGTCTTAACAAAGAATCTGCTGAGTTACCTCCCATCCTAGGTATCTTGATCTCCTGGAGTCACTCTGTCTCCGGCCTTTCAAGTGTTGTAGAAAAGTCTGCCTGGCCATTTTGAGAATCCTGCTGGGTCAGTTTAAGCAAGAATCAGACCTCCTTGGTGTCTGTTCCTAGTAATTTTCCACACACTATCCCCCCACCCTCCCCAGTTCTTGCTTGGTTCTTTTGCCTAAAGTCTTTACCTTGCAGCTTCCGTCAGTTAAATTCAATCCCCTACTAGGATAAGTTTCCTGGGTTTTTTTGTTTTGTTTTGTTTCCCCTCATTTCTTTGGGTAGCCCTGACTGTCCTGGAACTAGCTCTGTGGACCAGGCTGGCAAAGATCCACCTGCCTCTGCCTCCCAAGTGCTGGAATTAATAGCCCCTATGTGTGTACTGAAGCCTATTTTGGCCTTCATTATAAGTTCTTTTCCAATTTCCACCTTTTCCCTTTTCTTAGTTTCTTGTAAATTGGGTTTTGTTGTTGTGTATGATTTGTCTTTTGTTGTCTTTGTTTTTTAAAGCAGAATCTCACTTCATATCATGAGCTAGCCTTGAAATGATTATGTAGGCCAGGCTGGCCTCTCATCTGTGGCCATCCTGCAGGCCTCTACCTCCCAAAGAAACTGTTCATAAGCAGGTACCACCTCAAATACCTCTTGTTTTGTTTTGACATAGGGTCTTAACATAGTCTGGCTCACAACAGAGTTACAGCAAAGGATGTCCTTGAATTCCAGATTCTTCAGTTTCCACCTTCTAACCAAATACTTCCAATATTCTTCCTGCCCTCCCTCCCGCCTTTCATTCCTCCAGCTTAGAAGGAATTCTGGGCCAAACATGTGCTCCATCAACTGTGCTACACCTCCAGCCTTTCCTTATGAAGCTTTAAGGACTGTCAGGATCGTTTCTCAATAACGAGCCACAGTGTCATAACAGAATATTATATTTAGCACAAGGCTTGAAAACATGAGCCCTGTAAGAAGATTGCAGTGTGGGCTGGGACTTTATCTGGCATGTGAGAGCCTCCCTAGGTTCAATCCCAAAGAAACACACACACACAAACACACGCACTCACACACTGCCCAGGCTGGCTTTCACAGGACATGTTTTCAATAAAAGATTGGCTAGTGGATAGTTATGTGGGTCACAAGGTATCCATCACAGGGGCTCAGTTCTGGGATTCGAATAGAAAAGCCGCCTTAGACAACAGAGGAATGAGTGTTTTCACCGCTCCCAGCAACTGCACAGAAATTAGAATTTCAAGCTTCAAAAAGTACTTAAAATAAAATAAAACTTACAAGGAAAAAAAAGTTGTTATTTTTGCTTTTTCAGGATGGGAATTAAAGCCAGGGCTTCAATCATGCTGGGTAAGCACACTACCGTCAAGCTATACCACCTTAGCTTATGTTGTTGTTGTTTTGTTTTTGTTTGTTTGTTTGTTTTCAAGGTCCAGGGTTTTCTGGACTCACTTTGAAGACCAGGATGGTCTCCAACTCACAGAGACGTGCCTGCCTGTTTTCCTGAGTGCTGGGATTATAGGCCTGTGCCACAGGCCCAGCTCCAGTTTAGTTTTATTATTTTCTTTATTAATTTAATTTTCGCTTTTGAGACAGGGTCTCACTCTAGCGTAGGCTGGACTAGAACTTACTCTGAAGTTCAGGCTGGCTTCCAGCTTAAAGCAAGCCTCCTACCTCAGTTTCCCTGAGCGCTGGGACTATGGATGTAGGATGCTACGTGAGGCTACATTTTTGTTTTGTTTTATTTTAACCGCTCATCAGCCAATTAATTATTACTGGTAGCAAATTTCTGCTGTAGTTAAAACTACATATAAAGTTCTGAAAATTAGAGGTGAAGATGTACCATCAGCACTTAGATGCTTGCTTAACACGTGCAAGGCCCCGGCTCCCGTTTGCAGGGCTGGGGAAGGGAGGTCAGGTGTACTTACAATCACCACCTGACAGAGGTAGCCAACAGCAGGGTCTACATTTTTGCACACCTTTTTGTTTGTTTGTTTGTTTGCTTTGTTTTTCAAGACAGGGTTTCTCTGTGTAGCCTTGGTTGTCCTGGAATTCACTCTGTAGACCAGGCTGGCCTAGAAATTCATCTGCCTCTCTCTCCAAGGGATGAGACTGAAGTCGTGCACGACCACTGCACAGTTTCAGGGTCTACATTTAAAGGAAATTAAGATGGGTGCAGTAGCGCATACTTGTAATCCCAGCATTTGGGAGGCTGAGACAGAAATCTTTGCCATGAATTCAAGACCAGCATGGGTCTACATAGTGAATTTCACACCAACCGTGGCTGCATAATGAGCCTCGGAGGACTAGATGGAAGGTGAGTGTGCACCTGGTTTAGATGCATGTAGTTTAGCTTGGGAATAACCTTATTTTCTGATGCTGAGCCAAGCACACTGGGCCAGGTATGCCAGCACCAAAAAATACTGCCGCCCCCCCCCCCTTTTCCATATAGCACCTTCTACGGAAAATATGGATAAAATGGTAGATCATCATTTAATGACTTAAAGATGATGCTCCAGCCATATGTGGAGGAACATTTGATTGACAGGCCTATGGGATTACAGCAATTACTTTTGTGCATAAAAGGATTTCAAGCACTGCTGGGAGAAGAAAGTATTCTTACTGTTCTGGCCAGTCTCAGCAAACAAAGACAAGGGCTGGCTGGGGGAGGGGGCAGGGAGGCCTGACTGCTCATTACCTACCCTGACAGCCAGGATGATGACCATCCTTCAGTTGGCCAGAGATGTAAAACGGTTCTCCTTTCTTGGGTTGTTACCTCACAAGCTGTCAGATCTCATCTCTTAGTTCTGTGAAAGTTCCAATGCCTTCTTTCATAATTCCATTAAGGAAAAAATAAACGGGGGTAATGTCGGGAGGAGGGGGAGAGCAAGTGAGATGGCTCAGTAGGTCACCAGCCCAGGAACCTAGTGGTCTGGGTTCCTTCCCCAGGACCACAAAAGAGGAGAAATTTCATTAAACAAGGTGTCCTTTGATCTCCACCAGAGTGCCCTGGCATGTGCACACTCCCAAACCTAATAAATAAAATGAAGAGCCCAGCGCTCAAGAGGTAGATATCTGGGAGCTGGAGTATTCACAGTGGGTCCCAGAGCCTGGCACAGTGGTGAGCGCCTGTGATCCAGCACTCAGGAAGGCAGATTGCTAAGTTCGAGGCCAGCTTGGTCTACAAAGGAAGTCTGGGACAGCCGAAGCTACACAGAGGAAACCCTGTCTAGAAAACAAGCAAACAAACAAACAAAAAGACATAATGAGTCCCAGGCTATTCAGAGCAACTCTGTCTAAAAAAGATTTAAACAAGACACACAGGCATGGTGTACCTTTTATCTCAGCACTTTATAGGAAGAGGGGCAAGCAGATCTCTGAGTTTGAATCCAGGCTGGCCTAAACAGACAGACCTTGATTTTTCTGGTCCTCTAGGCTATACCTCCTAAGCACTGAGATGGTAAACACCACCACACTCTGTGTGTGGGTTCACTGCGTGCTAGCAATCCAAGCCACATCCTTAGCCTCAAAGAGATGTTAGTTGGATTCAATCTTCTCAGCGAAATGCTGCCCTTGCTACTAACTCAATTCCTCAAAAGGCCCTTAATCACAAACGTCTGTTTCCTGGTAGATAGGCAGCTGACAATGATGGATGATGTTGCGAGAGGAGCCAGCACTCCACCTTTGCCCACTTCTGAGTTCCCTGCTAGGCCTCAGGGACAAAGGTAAACCTAAAGGAGACCTTATGAAGGACTTCAGAGATGTTTTTACACTTTAATCCTCGCAACTTACAAAACCTTCTTTGTGGAGGCCTGAGGTATCTTGTTTGTTTTTGTTTTTTGAGACAAGTGTTTCTATGTGCAGCCCAGGCTGTCCTGGAGTCGCTCTATAGATATCTGTGCCTCTGCCGCACCATCACTACCACAGGGCTCCTGTGCACTATCTTAATGTGTAAAGATTCTGACTGCCAAATCTGAAGACCGGGGTCCAATCCCTGGGCCCCACGTAGCAGAATAGAACCCACTGCCACAAGTTAACCTCTGACACATATATGCTCCTGTTACACCTTACTGATACGCCCCCCCCCAACATACATTTAAAATGCTGTTGCAGGCCAGCTTGGTGGTGCAAGCCTTTATTCAGAGAGGCAGAGGTAGGTGGTTCTCTGTGACTTGGAGGCCGGTCTTGTCTACGTAGTGGGTTCCAGGCCAGCCAGTGCTACACAGCAAGATCCTGTCACAAAAAAATAAACAAATAAATTCAAAGGTAATCTGTGGTGGGTGGTGGTATACGCCTTTAATCCTAATACTCCAGAGGCAGATCTCTGAGTTCAAGGTCAGACTGGGCTACACAGTGAGTTCCAGGACAGCCAGGGCTACACAGAGAAACTAAAATAAATAAATAATTAAATTAATTAATTAATTAACTAAATTCTCAGGATAAAGTCAAGTTGGTGGAATGCTTTGCTTGGTCAGATTTAGCACATAGAAAAGGCACAATGGCCAAGACCAGACTAGGAAAGTGGAGACAGGAGAATAATACAGGTTTATCCTCAGCTACATAGAGAACCCAAGGCTAGCCTACTCTAGCCTAGCCTACAAAGACCCAGTCTCAAAATAAGTTAAGAAAAAATAAGGGATACAATGTGTAGACTATGACACCCACATCCTAGGTCTTGTTTGAGACAGTCTGTCTTGCAGCCCTGCCTGTCTGTCTCCCCAACGGGGGATTAAAGGCATGTGCCATTATACCCCAACAAGTCTATATTTTCATTTGCTTCCCCAAGCCTAGCAAAAGGCTGACGGTTTAAGTGTTCAATAAGTAATACATCTAAAGTGTATTTAAATAAGGCTGGAATTAATGACTCAAGTGGCCAAGGTGGTATGTGCTATTATTATCCAAGCCCATGGGAGATGGAGACAGACTTAGGAGCTCTAAGTCATCTTTGGCTATTTAATTAATTCATGGCCAGCTTGGGTACCTGAACCCTGTCCCCTGAAACTCTAAAACGTGCTGGGCATGTGAAGCATGCCTTTAATCTCAGCACTCTGGGAGGCAGGCAGATGCAGGCAGATGGCAGTGAATTGGAAAATCAAAAACCAAACCAAACCAAACCAGATATGGTGACACTCAGGTAAACAGAGGCAGGCAGATCGCTGTGAGTTCGAGGTCAGCCTGGTCTAAAAAGTGAGTCCAGAACAGCCAGGGCTACACAGAGAAGCCCTCTTGAAAAAGAAGAAAGAAAGAAAGAAAGAAAGGAAGGAAGGAAGGAAGGAAGGAAGGAAGGAAGGAACCCTAAAACTCAAGGCTGTAACATGACTCAGTAGCTTTATCCATGAAAGTCTGAAGACCTGCTTTCAATTCACAGAAATATTTAAAGGTAGGAGAAAACCAACTGCATCAAGTTGTTTTCTGACCCCTATATTCACTTTGGCAAATTAGGCACACACACACTTATTTGAAAGTGAAAAGGAGGGAGAAAGGACTTTGAAACTCAAAAAAAAAAAAAAAGAAAGAAAATTGGGAGGTAGTGATATTAATTCCTTTATTTTATTATCTAGTCGTGGCTCGTCTTGGAACTCACTATTTTTAGACCAGGTTGGCCTTGAACAATGATCCCCCCCCCCAGCCTCCACCTCACAAATTTCATAATTAAATGGCCTTACCCAGCTCCTTGTTGTTTAAACACAAACAAATAAATAAAATCTATTTCCTTTGCTAGAAGGGGGGGAAAAAAAACAGCGGTGAAGGTCATTCTGCCCCAGGGAAACTGCGCTGGGAGGAAGCAGGGTGGGTTGAGTAAGGATGCGGCCTGGGTGGGGGAGGGGTGTCAGAGCCTCCCTGTCCTGGGGGGCCAATGAGCCCTCAGACTCTATAAAAACCTAGCGCCTACCCTTGTGCCGCGGCTTCTAGTCCACACCTGGGCCTGTGAGAGCAGCTCGCCACCGGTTCCTGGGCCGCCTCCTCAGAAGGAAAGGTATATGTGTTTGTGTTCCCGTCTTTATTTCTGTCAGGTACCTTCGGCCTCCGATTGAAGGTGAATATGTGGCCAGCTCAGCAAGTTTCTGCCTCGGAAAGCCACTGAAGCCTGCTTGGTCTACATTTTTTCTTTGTTTTCTGCTTTTTATATTTGAAACCGGTTTCTCTGTAGCCTTGAGGCCGTCCTGAAATCCTTTCGCAGACTAGGTCTGATTGCGTCGTAGCGACCCGCCTGCCTCTGCCTCCATGAGCGTGGGATTGGAGGCGCGCACATCACCGCGCCCGGCTTTCGTCGTTTTTTTCAAACTGAGGGTTAATTAACTAAAGTACTCACCTTCTGACCTCATTTCAGCTGGACTTAATGCAAGTTTAGTCCCAGCGCAGGAGGTAGACACAAGCAGGAGGGTGGATTCTGTATAGTTTAGAGGTAGAAATTTTGGACTACCGTCACAGGAGGGAAATAGGGTTTATGAAGTCCACAGAACAAGGCTGGGAAGTCGTTTGGAGGAGGGTCCAAATGCTTATCTCCAAATGCCGTGCCTTTCGTAGAATGATGCAGGTACTGAAATTTCAACAAGGCCTTAATTTGGACCTGGATAATAACCCCATCCTGATCTTAAGGTGAAGGTTTTCTGCCGACTGGAGTACTGGATCATGGTTTGTGACGGCTTCTGGACCATCTCAACCTGAGGTACTCAAACTGTGGGGGCACTTTGTTCGTTCAAAGAAAGTGCCGCCAGGTTTTGAGCGCTGCCGGTTGAGAAAGCGGCTATCCGGCTTGGGCCACTCTTCCTCCGGTCCCTGTACCACGTGTTTGGGTTGCTAGCCGAGTCCTGGGGAACACGGGGTGGGCACACCTTCGCACACTGGCCCGGGACTATGGCTACTCATGACTACCCAACACAGTGGTCATCGGAGTGGAAGCCCTCTCTGAGCCCTAACTAGAAAGTGCTTCCACTTGGTGCCAGTGTGTGGGGCATCGGATCTTCGTCTGACCAACGCCTGCCAAAGTGAGCAATTGCGGGCATGTGGAGCTTTCTGCTGGGCTTTGGAGTGGTAGTGTGGGAGGTCAACGACCTTGGTTTTAGATTTTTTCTCCTTTTCTAGCCTTGTTGTCACCATGGGGGAGCCTCCCCGTGTCTCCATCCTAGGGGAGATTTCCCATGGGCAGGTCTCATCCCGGCCCGTGTGATCTGGAACTAAGGCATTTTCTCCATTAAAACAGAAGGGAAGGCTCACCCCAGCCATAAGGGGATGGCGGACACCCAATAGTGTTACTGTGTTTGCTAAATAAAACCCTTGTACCTCCAACCTGTGATACTCAAACTGGGGTCCCTTTTGCTTTGTCTTAAGAAAAGTGCCGCCAGGTTTTGAGTGTTACCAGTTGAGAAAATTCAGTTCACAGCTGCAAAACTAGGCTCTTGTAAGAGTGGGATTGTTTTGGGGAAGTGGGTGCCACCCAGGTGGGCATCAGTTCATGGGCCGGGACACCTGGATCTGGCACAGGAAGTGGCTGAGCTCAGGTTGGGGTTGGAACACACAGGGGTGATCAAAGTGTTGGCCCTCTCTGGGGCTCAGCAGGAGGGAGCCTCCACTTTGTCTGTCTCTGTATGTGCACAGCATCTGGACTGCAACCTGGAGTTCCTTACCTGCCTGTGGGCCAGAGGTGCATTCCTTTCCACTGGAAGGGTGGGTTACAGGAGGCCCTGCCACTAAGTCTTAGCTGCTTTCAGTTTGAAATGTCCTGGTGCTGGTGGTTATGCTCTCATTTTATAAGAGGCTTTGCGGGTGGGGGTTCGGGGTTGAAAGTGAGGCATCACCAACAGCTCAGCCCCAGCTCAGTTCTATTCCCAGGACCGAGGTTGGAGAGGATGTGAAGGATGCCCTCTTCTGGGTTCCAGGAGCCAAGCAAAGAGCTCCAGGCAATCAGGTAAGACCAGCAACACTGATACAGTTTATACCTTAAATCTCATTCATACAAGGCAGCCTGTATATAGCCATGCATTTTTATCTGCTGTTCTCTCCATCTAGCCTTGGCTGGCATGGAACTCAGATTTGCCTGCCTTTGCCTTCCTTACAGTTGGAATTATGGGGTCTTTCTATATAGCCTCAGTTTGTAGAGTAGGCTAGCCTCAGCCTTGCATGCCTCTACCACCACCCAGCCCCCAAATTTTTGGTTTTTTGTGTTTGGGGACTTTCTCTGTATTCTTGGATAGGCTGGCCTCAGGAAGCTGGATCTGCTTGGCTTTTTGCCTTCACAGTCATGGAATTAAAGGCATGTGCTACCATGCCTGGCCAGTTTAATTGCTGGGTGTTCCAGGCTCTAATACTCTTTCTCCATCTGGGATTAACCATGAACACTCATGCCTGGACATAATCTATTCTCTTTCAGGTCAACAAGGAACAACTCCAAGAGTTTTGCCTGGCCTGAATTGGGCTTGCCTCCAACCTCTGGATGCATAGCTAAGTTATGAATAATTTTCTAGCTAAGTTAATTTAGCACAGCTGCCTCAACCTGTGGTACTCAAACTGTGGGGACACTTTGTTTCTTTAAAGAAGTGCCGCCAAGTCTTGAGTGTTACCGATTGGGAAGGTGCGGTTGGAAAAGTGTGGCTGCCCACTTGGAGGCACTCAAATGTAGGAGCACTCTTCTGATCACTGAAAGTGGAAAGTGTTGCATCATTTGGGTGTTGTCTGTGGGTACATAGGGCCTTGACAGCATGGAGCATCTTGTGAGGTGGAACTTCCGAGCCTTTTGTGAGTCAGGCTTTCTAGGTAGCTTGGCTATCTTGGGACTATCCAGGTGCTACTAGCATGAGGGCAGGCAATAACAAAAGCCTCTCAAATAGGAAGTGAGGCTGGGTTGGTGGAGCTGATGCTGTGATGCTGCAGAACTGAACTTCACATCAAGCTCACTTTCCCCATTAAGTAGTCTTAGTCCCGCTTAGTGCTTTGTTACAGGCGTTTGGATCTTGGGAAAGTTCCATATAGCCATGCTCAAAATGGAGGCCCTCTCCAAGCTTCTAAGTGGGAAAGTGCTTCCATTTTGTGTGTTGCTGTGTGGTGAAGGCATCCTGGAACTCCAGTCAACCTGAGAACTGCTCCTTTTGGTGAGACTCAAATGTGGGAGCACACTTCTGGATTACAAGTGGAAAGTGCTACTCCATTTGGGTGTCTCCTGGGAGACTGATTCACAGATCCAGCCAGCCTATACCTGAGCACTGTGCATACATTTAGTTAACCTAAATGCAATGCAGGTTCATGCTATCATGGGAACAGCAGGCTTGGCTTGGTTTTAGATCAAACTGAGCACACCCCAGCAGTTTCATAGGCCATTGATCTCTAGGTGATCCTAATAGGCTCAGGTTTGCTATGTTATATGTCTTCCCCCTGGTCCTCTTTGTCTCAGACAGTAAGTAGGATAAGGTAGCCAAAATAGCCCTATTCTAGCTGCATGTGACTGTAGGACCCAGGCAGAACAGACTAAATACAGATCTAGATTCAACTGGGTTCATCCTGCCGATTTTAAGTGCCTGCGGGATCCAGACGAAAGGCTTCTTCATCCCCTGCACCTGGAGTTGAGCTGCCACATGGGTATTGTGAAATCAACCAAGGTTTCATGGAAGAGGAACCAGTGCTCCTAATCACTGAGCCATCTCCCCAGCTCCTAGAGTCAAATGTCTATAATAAAGTCTTATTCTATTGGGATTATGCTGCCTTCGTTTGTTTTGGGGTTGACTTGGGGATTCCTGTGGAATCAAGCCTCCATTAAGTGCATTTGTGGTTTGTCCAGACACATGTCAGTTACAGTTGCTGCCATATGGGTTCTGGGAACTGCACCCAGGTACTGTGGTGGAGGGCTCAGTTTAAGGTCCTTACTGCCCTGAGTTTTAATTGCAGAAGTAACAGCTGAGAAGCTGTAAATAACTGCATGGTAATGGCCATAACCCTAGTGGGAGCCAGGAAAACTGCTAGGTGCCCCAGGTAACTCCATTCCTGTTCTTAAAGGTGAAGGCCTACTGTGCCTCACTTTTTAGATACCATTTTTAGTTGTAAAGGTGGGATCCAGAGCAGTGGATGCAAGAGAGTTGGTGTTCAGGGTCTCTGGATACCAACCAGGTTGTTTTGCAGTGTATGCTGGATAATAACTGGTTTTTGCAGGATGGCATTCTGTTACCTAGTGGACTTTTGGGGGAGCAAGTGGGTGTAAATCCAAGGTACTTAGAAATTGTCTTTAACAGTTTGGCTTGCCTCTGCCTCCAAAGCTGTGGGATAGGTGTTTACAAATACACCTAGCTGGAAATAGTAACAGTCCTGGCTTCCCAGAAGTTTGTATGCAGAGCAGACTCTTCCCTCAACTGGGATTAAGGCATATGCCACCAGGCCAAGGGTTTGTAAACTTTGTCAGGCTGCCCCATCCTGCCCCCTGGATTTACATTTGAGCCACCTGGAGTAAAGCCTGTGCTTCGGCATGAGTGAAGGCCACATGTTGGTTACCCTGGTGCATCCTCTTGGCTTGGGGGAAGGCTTCTTTGCAGGTTTCACCACATAAAGCATTTTTTAGTGAGTTGTCCTGTCTGGATGCATACTTGCTAGGAAGCTGTCCTATGGGTTATGTGATTCAAACCAGTTTTGAGGCTATTATCTCTGGGTGGTCTTTGATTCTCCTGAGCTAAAGCATAAATCACTATGCACAGCCATGGTAAATTGTTTTGTTTGTGGCTGTTCTTTCAAGAGCTCACATCCAGAGATCTATGTGATACATAATCTTTAATTCAGAAGACAGGCAAGCAGATCCCAGTTCAAGGCCAGAGCAAGTTTCAGGTAAAGAAAAGCTTAGTCCCAGGAGTGGTCATACATCTTTAAACAAGTTAGTTTCTTGAGGGAAGCACTCATGTTTTGAAAGTGGAACTGAGTGACAAATGGTGAAAGACTTGACAGAATAGGAAACTCAAGACAGGGGAACTATTAAAGATAAGAGTCAATTTATACACAGGTTACAGAGAGAACCCTCCAGGATAGCACTCACCAGCTGGCTGTGGTGGCACCTTAATCCCAGCCCTTGGGAGGCAGAGGCAGGCAGATTAAGTACAAAGCAAGTCCAGGACAGCCTAGGCTGCAGAGAAACTCCTGCCCCCTGAATGCTGCAATTAGAACCTTGTGCCACGGCGGCCCTCCATAACTTAATAGTTTTTCACCTGGATGTTGGCTGTTGGCTAGCCTCGACCTCTACCAGGTATGCAATCTATGTGGTTCCTAAGGCCAGAATGCCTGCTAGCAGCCAATCTTCCTGCAGCTCCATCTCCAGCTCAGTCTCAGCTTCTGTGTCTCCTGGGAACCCTTTGTGCTTCTGTGGGCAGCTCCTGTTCAGTCCACTGTACAAATGTGTGAGTACTATTTTCAGTCAAGAAGCAAAAGTTTTCTAGAGTGTCAGCTGGATATACTCAGGCAATGAGAATGGCCTCTATATGGTTGCAAGCGTTACTAATTTGCCTCTGGAAAACTAGCTTGTGCATAAATGTGGCTCTCCCATTTATTTTAATTGGACTGTAGTTCTGGATGTTGGCCAGTAGGTGGCAGTTTTGCCCCACTGAACTATCCAAATGTCCCAAGATGTTTGTTTTGAAATCTGGAATGCCCCTCCCACTACTCATGCCCCCGTATCCCCGTGTTCTCTATTACTGCTCTTCAAACCTCTTGCTAACCAGCCAATTTCTATGTTAACTGTCTGCACGGGTCTGCATCAAATCCCAAGATCTTCATCGAAGATTGAGTGTTTAGGTCTCAACATTTTTGTCAGCCTGTATTTTGTGGGCCTCCTGACTCAAGACTAGCAGTCCTAGCTGGTTTCTGAGGATGACCTTGAATGTGTGATCATTATCCACTCATCTGTTTTTATTTGAAACTTAATTTTATTTCACATGCGTTGGTGTTTTGTTTGCATGTATGTCTGGGCGAGGGTGTCAGAACCTCTGGAACTGGGATTACAGACAGCAGTGAGCTGCCATGTGATTGCTGTGAATTGAACCCTGGTCCTTTGGAAGAGCTCTTAACTGCTGAGTTATCTCTCCAGTTCCGACCTCACCACTTTTTAAGGCTCATCTTAAAAGTTCTCAAGTATTCTCATAGCCGTCCGAGGGAATAAAGGTCCTGTTCGGGTCCATTCTGATTACAAACTAGTGCTCAGCACCCAATATCCAGGTACGGTTTTGTGACTCGAAGTGCTGCCAGTCTCCCGTGGGTTGTTCTGTTCAGGTCCATTCCAAACAGCCTAGGGACAGAGCATGGGACTGTCACTATGATAATTTAACAAGACATCCTGATATGATGAATTTTAACATGGTAAAGAAAACTTCCTGCTCCTTTTCAAGTATGTATCTTACTCGTTGGGGCTTGAGTACTTTCTGTTCTTGCACAGGGCCAGGATTCAGTTCCAGGTAGAATTTTAAGTATTCTGCCTGCGTGTGTGCCTGCAGGCCAAAATAGATTACCAGATCTCATTACAGATGGTTATGAGCCACCATTGGTTGCTGGGAATTGAACTCAAGACCTTTGGAAGAACAGCCAGTGCTCTTAACCTGTGAGCCATCTCCAGCTCTTTTTTTTTTTTTTTTTTTTTTTTTTTGAGACTGGGTTTCTCTGAGTAGCCTTGGCTGGCTGTGCTGGACTCGATTTGTAGATCAGGCTGGCCTTGAACTCAGAGATACGCCTGCCTCTGCCTCTGTGCTGGGATTACAGGCATGTACCCCCTTACTCTCAATTTTTTGTTTGCCTGGTTGGAAACAGGCTCTCTCAGCAGCCAGCTCCTTACTCCCAATTTTAAGTATGCAACCTGCATTCTCATTTACAGGTGCAGCTACTCTGGTGTGAAAACATGTTGTTGGTAAGTAACAGACTTAGAACTTCAGATTCCAGTTGAGACTGGCCTCATCTGAAAGAGTAGCAAGTAAGGTATTCTGCACCTGCTTACAATTACAGCATTCAGGAGGCTGAGACAGAAGGACGGAGAGTTTGGGGACTACCCAGTAAATCATAATTCCCAGCTAGCATGTGCATAAGTACTGGTCTCACGTGTATTACATCCGAGTCCAGGAGTGAAACAGCTCTGCCTTTTATTTTTATTTACATATGTGTATGTCTGTATGTGTGAGGTAGGGGTATGAGGAAGGTAAGAGATGGGAATTGAGTCCCTAAGAGCTACAATTACAGGTGGTTTTGAACCACCTTACATGGGTGCTTGAAACTAAACTCATGTCTTCTATAACGAGTGCTTTTAGCTGCTGAGCCATCTCTCCAGCGCTAGTTTGTTTTGACTTTTGAGACAAGGTTTCTCAGTAGCTCTGGCTGTTCTGGACTCACTGGCTGGCCTTGAATTTACAGAAATCTGCCTGCCTTTTCCCAGTGCTGTTACTAAAGACGCACACCACTGAGCCTCGCTTATCCAGCTTTTTGTGCATCTCAGTTATTTAGCATCCCTACCCCCGAAATCTGAGACCAGCATTCCTGCCTCCCCTCTCTCCGAGAAATGGAGGTGCATCCCTCACCACAGGACTCGAAGTTTGCAGCCTGGATGTCTCAGCCTCCTGCACAGCAGTCCAACACCACTGTCTCCCAGAGCGTTATTGGTTAAGTAGAGCTCACTCAGGGTCTGGTTGACTCCCAGGATAGAAGACAGGTCCTCACATGCTTTGGAGGTGAGGCCACAGCTGTCCAGCCTGCAAAGGACACCTGGCGGGTGAATGGGGCATGCTTTTCAGGGAATAGGGCTGATGTTCTAAGGGACCAGGTGTAAAGGACTCCGTCCTGCGCCCATCCAGCGGTTGCCTGACATAGCCCTTAGGGATGTAGCCCTGAGCAAACAGACTGCCTGCCCTGCTCATGCAGGGATCCAGCTAGCTCCAGGGTGACACTGTGTGGAGGGTTAGAGGTGGCCAACACTGAAGAGCATTTGTAGCTCTTGGGCCTTTAGTCCCAGCACTTGGTCAGAGACAGTTGGGTCTGTTAAGTTCAAGGCTGCTTTGGGGTTGTTTCCAGATCCCGCCTTTCCCTCCTGTCACCATGCTTTCCTCACCAAGTCACTATCTTTTCTTTCTTTCTGTACCATAAGCCAAAGTAAACCCTTTTTCTATAAATTGCTTTTGGCTACAGTGTTGTTACAACAGAAAAACAGTGCAAGTCATAATGTGAGTTATTATAGACTGGATCCCATTGTGGTTTGGAGCCAAGGATCAATTGTTTCCTTTTGTGATTAATTGTTCCTCACTTTGAGTCTGGGAGTGGAGTTTGGCCTCAGAAGTAGGGATGGCTCTAGCCCTCAGCGGCCCCTCTGCCCAAGGAGTCTTCACACTTAGAGCTTGTTGAAGGTGTGGGTTTGGAAGCACTCAGGAAAGCAGAGGCAGGTGGATTGACAGTTTGGTCTACAGAGTGAGTACACAGTGAAATGCTGTTGAAAACAATGTGGATTTGGGGACAGAGCAGAGCTGTCATGAAGTTGGTTTAGCCTGAGATCAGGGCCTGAACTGGAGAGATGGCTCAGTGGTTGAGGTTGCTCTTCTAGAGGACCCAGGTTTGGTTTCCAGCACCAAGAAGTTAGCAACAACCCATAACGGGTGCTCCAGGAGATCTGAGGTCATCTTCTGGCTTCTGTGGACTCCCAGGCCCAGATGCACACATACATAAATAAAAATAAAACCTTTCTCAAAAAATGTAAATCAAGTGCCCAGATCATGTTATGCCTAAAGGCAGCTCATTTTAGTTATACAAGGTAATAAATGCCTTTTTTTTTTTTTTTTTGGAGGCTTCAAAGTGCATCATCTGTTCTTGTTGGGGGTAAATGATGCTATTCTGTCTCCAGTTATGTTTCTTTAATGTGCTTCCTGATATAGCCAGCATGTGTCTGTGTATGTGTGAGACAGGGTTCCTGTGTAGCTCTGGTTAGTCTTAGAATTCACACATATCTGCCTCCTGGTTACATTTGGTTTCTGAGGTAGCATCTTTTATAGCCCAGGTTGGCCTCATACTAGTTATGAAGCGGAGATCAATGTCATTATCACTGTCATCATTATGTATCATCATTATGTAACTTCCTCAAGTCAGTTCTTTGCACGCTATGGGTCCTGTGCATCAGTCCTGAGGCTTGCTGCTCCTATGCTGTTAATCTGCTCAGCCATCTGAGAAGCCCTGACTTCTAACCTGGCTGCTATTATATTCAATATCCCAGGTGACTTATGGACTGGGGGAAGGGCTGAACAGCTCATTGGCTTAAGCCT
This sequence comes from Meriones unguiculatus, assembly GCF_030254825.1. Taxonomy (NCBI): domain Eukaryota; kingdom Metazoa; phylum Chordata; class Mammalia; order Rodentia; family Muridae; genus Meriones; species Meriones unguiculatus. Next base: position 36,667,814 of record NC_083361.1, on the reverse strand, counting down.
CACATCACAAGAAAAATAAAGCTGTCTTACCTGGGGTTTGTGTGTGTGTGTTAAAATAATTTTTTTAAGGTTTATATTTTAATATATAAATGTTTGGCCTACATGGATGTTTGTACTATGTGCTTGCAGTGCTCATAGAGGTCAGAAGGGGGCATCAGGTCCCCTGGAACTGGAGTTGCAGGTGTTTGGGAGCTATAATGTAGGTGCTGGAAGTTGAACCTGGGTCTTAACCATGATCTTTACCACTGAGCCATCTCTCCAGCTCCTTGTTTCTTTGTTTTTATCTTGGTTTTTCAAGACAAGGTTTTTCTAGATAGCCTTGGTTGTCCTGAAACTGATTATGTAGACCAGGCTGGTCTTGAACTCCCATGGCCTGTAGTGGTCAGGCTGGCTGTTCAGCTACAACAATGCAAAAAATAAGCTGGGTGTGGAGGCACACATGAAGGGGTCTCTACCACGTGGGACAGAAAGGATCAAAATGAGAACCTCCAGGCAACCAAAGATTGGGCCATCTTTGGCCATCTCATTGGCCCTTACACCCTTTTTTGTTGTTTTGGTTGTTATCTTGTTTTTGTTTTTCCAGACAGGGTATTCTCTGTAGCCTTAGCTATCCTGTACTTCCTGGATCATGCTGACCTCGAACTCACAGAAATACCTCTGTCTCTGCCTCCCTGAGTAGTGGGATCACAGGTGTGTGCCACCATGCCTGCTACACCTTGTTTGTTTTTTGGTTTTTGGTTTTTTTTGTTCTGTTTTAAGCCAGAATTTTACGTGGTCCTGGCTGGCTTTAAGCTCAAACTTCTGGTCCTCCTGCCTCCATTTCCTAAGTGCTAGGATTGCAGGTAGGAGCCATCAGGCCCAATTAGTGCAGTGCCAGCCGGGGATGAGACACAGGCCTTCCTGCATGCTAGGCAGGGAACTTTTGAGCTGAGTCTCATGCCTAAACCACAGGCTGTCTTTTCATCTGCGTGGATTTTTCCAAAGGTAAAGGGAAGCAAGGAAAAGCTGTTGTCTCCATTTTTTTTAAGGTTTTATTTATTATGTATACAGTGTCCTACCTGCAAGCCAGAAGAGGGCACCAGATCTTATAGAGCCACCATGTGGTTGCCAGGAATTGACCTTTGGAAGAACAGCCAGTGCTCTTAACCTCTGAGCCATCTCTCCAGCCCCTGTCTCCTCCAATAACATCTCCATCCCTACCCCTGCCCCCTCTTCCCCAGGGAACACTCACCACAGCTTCTGGAGTCTGCAGGCCTGGTGCCTCATTCCTTCCCCCAGGAGCCACAGGCCCCTGTCTCCCAAGTCATTGAAGCTTAAGTCCAGCTCTCGGAGGCAAGTGTTGATCTGCAGGACGGTGGCAATCCCTGCACAGGCCTCTGAGCCCAGCCGGCAGATGCCCAACCTAGAGGGAAGGATGGCCAAGCTGAGCTTGTCCTATGCCTTTTGGTATGTCACTGGGGCTGGCCTTAGGCACCAAATATGTGTGCTAGGTGCAGGAGTATGGTTTGTCTACATTTGAGGGGGGAAAAAAAAGTCAGAGGACAGAAAGTAAGGGCCCAGGTAGGATGAAACTCAAGAAAAATAAGCAAGGAGAAGCAGGGCCTTTAATCCCCCAGAGGTGGGCCGATCTCTGAGTTCAAGGCCAGTCTGGCTACAGAGTGAGTTCCAGAAGAGCCAGGGCTGGACCCTGTCTTGGGAGAGAGGGGCTAGAGATGTGGCTCAGCAGTAATAAGCACCACATGGCAGCTCACAACTGGCTGTAACTCCAGTTCTGGGGGATCTCAAGCCCTCTGGGCATCAGGCATGCATGTGGTTGTAAGCATACTTGTGGGCAATAAGTTGTATATGCAGTTTTTAAATATTAAAAGGAAGTTGGGGGTGTTCCTTTGTTAGAGTACCTGCTGAACCTACGCATAGCGTGGACCACTATTGCATAAATGGGGTGTGATTGCCTGCCTGTGGTCATTATACATGGGAGATCAGAGTGCAAGTCTGAGCAAGTTGGAGGTTAGCCTGAGCTACCTGAAACCCTGTCAGGAAAAAAAAAAAAAAAAAGTGGGATAGAGTTCCATGTTGCTGCAGAGATGGCTCAGGGTAAAGAGCACTTGTTCCTTTTTATTTTTTCAAACTTTTTTTTTTAATTTTTATTTTATGTGCATTAGTGTGAAGGTGTCAGATCCCTTGGAACTGGCGTTACAGTTGTGAGCTGCCATGTGGATGCTGGGAGTTGAACCTGGGTCTTTTGGGAAGAGCAGAGGGTGCTCTTAACCACTGAGCCATCTCTCCAGCCCCACTCGTTCCTTTTTATAAAGGACACCAGTTTGGTTCTCAGCTCTTGTGGTGGGCAGGCAGCACCCAATGGAGGATGTGAGACCCTTTTCCATAAATAAAATCAATGTGTCTGTGAAAAACATGGGGCTGGAGAGATGGCTCAGAGGTCAAGAGCTGTGGCTGCTCTTCCAAAGGTCCTGAGTTCAATTTTCCCAGCAACCATGGTGGCTTACCTCTGAGATCTGGTGCCCTCTTCAGGCATGCAGGTGTCCATGCAGTCAGAACATTGTATGCATAATATATATATATATATATTTTTTAAAGCCCTTGCTTTTTTAAAAAAATTAAAGATCATTTTCTTTTCTTTTCGTTTATTTTGTTTATTTTCTGTGTAGCCTTGACTATCATGCACTCACTCAGGGTTAGCGTTTTTGAAGATGTATTTTTATGTTATTTCATGTGTTTTACCTGCATGCATGTTTGCGTGAAGGTGTCAGGTCCCCTGGAAATAGAGTCAGAGATGGGTGGGAGCTGCCATGTGGGAGATGGAAATTGAACCCCGAGTCCTCTGGAAGAGCAGCCAATGGTGTACTCACTGAGCCTAATCTCCAGCCCCTATTTTTACTCTTTTTCGTTTGTGTGTGCACATGCCCACGTGTGTGCACATTCCCACGTGTGTGCACATGCTGCTTGCCACAATGCCCACAAGGAGGTCAAAAGACAGTCTGTGGGAGTTGGGTCGTGTCTTACCATGTCTCCCTCAGGAGCTGAACTCAGATCATTAGGCCTGCCAGCAAAGCACCTTTTCCCACTGAGTCATGTAGTCCTGTGTAGACTAGGGTGATTTATTTATTTATTTGATTGATTGATTAATCAATTTACAGACAGGGTCTCACTATGTAGCCCTGGCTATCCAGGAACTCACTATATAGACCAGGCTGGCCTGGAACTCAAAAACATCCATCTGCCTCTGCCTCCTAAGTGTTAGGCTTAAAGGGGTGCACCACCACTCCTGGCTAAGAATATACCCTTTTTTAATTTAATTTAATTTTTTTTTTCTTTTCCAGATGGGATTTCTCCGTGTAGTCTTGGCTGTCCTGGCACTCACTGTGTAGTCCAGGCTAGCCTTGAACTTACAGAGGTCTGTCTGCCTCTGCCTCTCAGAGCGCTGTGACTATAGGTGTGCATCACCACACCTGGCAGAACATAACATTTTGGGCTGGAGAGTTGGCTCAGAGGTTAAGAGCACTGGCTGTTCTTCCAAAAGTCCGGGGTTCAATTTCCAGCAACCACATGGTGGCTCACAACTATCTATAATGAGATCTGGTGCCCTCTTCTGGAGTGCAGGTGTATGTGCAGGAAGAAGACTATATAAATAATAAATCTTTAAAAATGTTTATTTTTCCTTTAGTGTGTATGAACATCCATGTGTATGCCTGGTGCCCACAGAGGTTAGAAGAGGATGTCAGGTCCCTGGAACCGGAGTCAGTTATGGATGGTGGGTTGTGAGCCAAAATGTGGGTGCTGAGAAATGAACCCTGGTCCTATATAAGGGCAACAAGTGCTCTTCTCTCTAGCCACTGCAGGCCTTTTCTTGATGGTTAATTGATTCAGGAGCCCACTGAAGGCAGTGTATTCGTAGGGTTTGAAGTTTGAAGCCACCCTGGTCTACAGAGCGAGTTCCAGAGCTATATCGGGAAACCTGCTCTCAAAAACCAGGAAAAACAAAAACAAGATCCAGTTAGCAAACCAAGCCAGTAAGCAGCATTCTTCCATGTTTCTGTTTTTGTTTTTTGTTTGTTGTGCTTCAAGCTCCTGCCTTGGCTTCCCTCAGTGATGAACTAATCATCACCTGTACAAACCAAAGGTAGAAGCCAAAATAAGCCCTTGCCTTCCAAAGTCATTTCTGGTTGTGATGTTTATCACAGAAAGCGAATCAGAACAGAGGGTAGGCTTTGGTCAGTGGTGTTTGTTCTGAGACCTGAAGGATTCGTCTCACTTTTTTCCCTGGAAAAAAGTGGGCAGAGGGCAGTTTCAGGGAATGTCAGTTTTTGTGTAAAGGCCCTGTGGCAAGAAATCTTGAAAGATTCTGTAGCTAGAGCTGGTGAGGAAATGGGAGGTACCGTGGCCTCCACAGCAGAGAAGAGTCCAAGGAAATGCCACTCACCGGAGCGTCTGGAGTTTGCAGTCCGGATGCCTGAGGCCCTGACACAGCAGCAGCACCCCAGAATCCCCAAGGTCATTCAGACCCAGGTCCAGCTCTGTCAGGCTCTGGTTCATGCTGAGGGTCGAGGCCAGATCTTCACAGGAAGCTTGACCAAGGTGGCAGATCTTCAGCCTGCACAGAATCCAGCGCAGTAAGCATGATGGGAGAGTTTCCCGGGGTGCTGAATTTACCCTCTGCCCCATCTTTAGAGTCCCTTGCTCTCAGCAAGCTGTGTGGCACATACCTGTGACACCCACTAGCATTTGGTAAATTGAGGCAGAAGGATGCTCCACTAGAGAATAGCCTTGGTATATAGTGAGGCTCTCTCTAAAAAAAACCAGAAGCTAGGGGTGCAGCTAAGTAGTAAGTCACTTGCCTGGTACATGCAAGGTCCTGAGTTCAGTTCCCAATACCACATACACACAAAAAGGAAAACATAAGACCAATAAAAAGTTGTACCAGATGGCAAATATATTATTGGGTTATACTTTTTAAAAAATTACACTAAAGTTACACTTGAGATTATTTTGTGATGTCAAATGTGGTAGCGAACACATCTTTAATCCCAGCACTTAGAAGTTAGAGGCAGGTGGAGCCTCCATGAGTTTAAGGCCAGCCTGGTCTATGTGTCGAATTTCAGGTTCATCAGAGATACACAGTGAGACCCTGTCTCAAAAATAATTTTATGGGAGTAGGAGAGACAGTTCAGTGGTTAAGAGCACTGGCTGCTCTTCCAAGAGTTCAATTTCCACTAACCACATGGTGGCTCACAACCATCTATAATGGGATCTGCTTTTGTCTTCTGGTGTGCAGGCATACATGCAGACAGAACACTGTATACATCATAATAAATCTGTAAATATTTTAAGGATATACGTATGTACTCGCCGCACGCCGCAGCAACAAGTGCTCTTGACCACTGAGCCATCTCTCCAGCCCCCTCCCCCCCCACAACTAACAAGAATCATTTCTCTCCTTTCACAGTGTGGCCTCCAGGCACTAAACTTAGGTCGACAGGCTTGGTGACAGACACCTTTACCTTTAACCACCAGGTCCTACACATACTTTGAGTAAGACTTATTTTATTGCTAAAACAAACTAGACTGGCATGTGTCTCATGCCTTTGACACCAGCACTTCGCTTTCGGGGTATGTTTGTGAAGATCAGGTTTCTCCTTCCTCAGCCGTAGTTCAGGGAATTGAATTTAGGTCATCAGGCATGATGGCCATGTTTCTGGAATTTTTTTTATGGGGCTCGAGAGATGGTTCATCAGTTAAGAGCACAGCCTGCTCTTCCAGAGGATGCAGGTTCAAATATTCCCTGGAACTGCCTTTTACAGAAGCTGTGACTGCTATGTGGGTGCTGGGGTCTGAACCAAGGTCCTTCTGTAAAAGCAACAAGTGCTCTTAACTTCCAAGCCATCTGTCCAGTTTCCTTTTATTTCATGCTTGAGTAAGATGCCAAGAACCTGAAAACATCCCTGCCTCAGCCTCCAGAGTGCTGGGATGAAATGTGCCGCCAGCTGATTGCACCAACACAGACCTGCCCTCGGAATCGGCCCCTGAAGAACTCACCACAAAGTCCGCAGCCTGCAAACTGGGTGCCTCAGCCCTTGACATAACAGCTGCAGTCCCCGATCCTCCAGAGGATTTCCTGTCAGGTCCAGCTCTGCCAAATGTGAATTGTTGCTGAGAACAGATGCCATCTCTCCGCCAGCTGCAGCCTCCAGCCGACACTTCCTCAGCCTGGGAGACAGGAAGAGGTTATCATGTCCTGTTTAGTCACCAGTATGAACCTCTGTAGTTTTTTCTCTTTCCTATGTAGTTGGTTGGGTTGGGTTGGCTGGATGGTTTTGTTTATTGAGACAGTGTCTCTCTATGTAGACCAGGCTGAACTGGAACTCAGAGATGCACCTGCCTCTGCCTTCCAAGTTCAGGAATTAAAAGTGGGAGCCATCACACCTGGCTTTAAACAATTTTTAAAGATTCTGTTGGGGCTGGGTGTGATCATATACCCCTTTAATCACAGCACTGGGGAGGTAGAGGCACACAGACCTCTGTGAGTTTGAGGCCAGCCTGCTTTACACAAGTTCCAGTCAGCAAGGGCTACACAGTGAGACCCTGTCTCAAAAGGCCAAAACTGAAGACAGACAAAATCATAAAAAAAAAAAAATCTATCTACCTTTTTTTTTTTAATGAATCTTTTAAGCGTACTAAGAAAAGGCGGGATGGGTTTGATCTGTGCATGTGGCACACACACTGAAATGCCACACTGAAGGCTAGGTGTGGTGATACAGTACTACCATGTATACAGGTAAGAGAATGAGGAGTTCAAGGCCAGCCTGGACTACATGAGACTCTGTCTTAATAAACTGAGAGAGAAAGAGCAGGGGTAGGGTGGGGGATGGGACTCTGAATTCTAGTAATATATACAATTAATATATACTAATAGCATTTAAAGAGGAGGGGAAAGAGCAAAAGGAGGAGGAGGAACAGTTGCAGAAGGGGAAGAGCACTCATGTCTACGGCAAACCCACTCACTGGATCATCTGCAGCCTACATCTGGGGTGTCGCAGCCCCTCACAGAGCAGCTTCAGGCCTAGCACCCCAATGCTGTTGCCACTGAGGTCCAGCCTGATTAAATTCCTGTTGGCAATGAGAGCCACTGCAAGATCCTGGCAGGCTGATCTGGAGATTTGACACCTCTTCAGCCTTAGATGAGAAGGAAAACAGAAAAAAGTTACTTACTGGGTAGCCGTTCTGGAATTCTCTGCCTCACATTTTTCTCTCTTTTTAAGGTTACATGCGCCTCTCTCTAACCCCTTTTATTTTTGTTGTTGGCCTTTCTCTCGCTCTCTCTCACTTTCTTTTCTGAGACAAGAAAAGAAAAGTGTAGCCATGGCTGTCCTGGAGTTCTCTCTAGACCAGGCTAGCCTCAAACTCAGTAATTCTCTGCCGCCTCTGCCTCTGGAGTGATGGAATTAAAGTCATGCATCACAAGGCCCTGCTGAAATACTCTTTGTCCACCCCCTCCTCCTCTGTTTAGCTCTGCATCCCCAATGCTGGGATTAAAGGTATGCATTGCCACCACCTGGCTTGTTGCTGGGTTTTTCTGTGTAGCCCTGGCTGTTCTGGAACTCATTTGTAGACCAAGTTAGCTTCAAATTTAGAGACCTGCCTGCCTCTGCCTCTTGAGTGCTGGGATTAAAGGTGTGTGTCACCACTGTCCGGCTTTTCTCCCCTTTTTTATTTGAGATAAATTTTGTAAAAAGTCCTCAGCTCAGTGGCAGAGCACCTGAGTTGCACATTTGTAGTTTCTATCCTCAGGACAAAGAAAAATAAAGGAGCTGATCGCTGTTAAGGCTTGGGTCGTTGTGGTATAATATGGGGCTTTTGGAATCATAAAAATGTAATAGGGGCTACATGATGGCTCAGTAGGAAAAGAGAAGTCCTGGGGTTTTATTCCCAGCACCATAGAAAAAAGTGGTAGATGTTATGCCTCGCTCACAGGAGGCAGGGACAAGCAGATTCCGTGGGGAAGCTCCAGGTTCAGTCTGAGAGCTTGCTTCACAATGTAAGGCTGCAGGGCTTGAAAGAAGGCTCAGTGCTTACGAGCACATATTGCTCTTGCAGACGACCCAAGTTCAATTCCCAGTACAGACAGCTCACAAGTGCCTGGAGCTCTAGTTCCAGGTGACCTGTCTGTCATCCTCATATGCCAACATACACATAAATTAATAATAATAATAATAATAATAATAATACTGTTTTTTTAAGTCCGGCGCAGTGGTGCCTGCCTGTGATCTTAGCACTCGGGAGGCAGAGGCAGGTGCATCTCTGCGAGTTCGAGGCCAGCCTGGTCTACAAAGGGAGTCCAGGACAACCAGGACTGTCTTAAACACAAAAAGTTTTTTTTTTAAGGCTATAAACCCAGCATAACATTACATCTTTAATCCCAGCACTCAGGAGGAGGTAGGACTCACAGGCAGGTAGATCTCTTGAGTTGGAGGCCAGCCTGGCTCCTATAAAAAGTTCCAGAGCAGCCAGGGCTATATAGTGAAACTGTTTTGGTTTTGCTGTTACTAAAAGTTTGGTCTCTAAAGAAGAAGCCAGGTGTGGTGGCATACGCCTGTAATCTCGGCAAAGGCAGGTGGATCCTTGTGAGTGCCAGGCCAGCCTGGTCCACAAAGCGTGTCTAGGACAGCCAAGGCTACACAGAGAAACCCTGTCTGGAAATACCAAAACAAAGCGTTGACCTTAAAGTGGAAGAGGCTCACTGTGCCCTGCCACGGGAGGCGTGGCAGACCAGCGCACCGGTGGTTGCCCTTGGACGAACCTCACAGAAGAGGGTGGTGGGACCATGAGACGCTCAGGTTGCAGCCGGGACTCACCTCAGGTTCTGAAGCTTGCAGTTGGCATGTCTGAGGCCTTGACAGAGCAGCCGCATGCCCCGGCTGCCCAAAGCATTTCGGTGCAGGGCCAGCTCAATCAAGTTTGGGTTGGTGCAGACGGCTGCTGAGAGGTGTGCACTGTAGATGTCAGGAAGCAAGTCCCTCTTCTGTCTGTGTAAGGGCCAGCGTGGAGCTTAGTGGTCCGTATAACAACGCAGAAAGCATCTTAGCCTCTTTATATATTTATGTATTGTTTTTTTACCCCTTGCTATTTTCAAGTTTATCTCAAACTCCAACACTCTTAGATCATTCTTGTGTATGTATGTGTGTGTGCACACACATGCGTGCATGTTTAGGGGCGTCCTTATGTAGTCCAGGGTGGTCCTCAACTTGTGTGTACCAGAGGATGACCTTGAACTCCTGATCCTCTGTTCTTCACCTCCCAATTGCTGGGATTACAGTGATGTGAGATATCATGCTTGACTTCAGAGAGATAGCTCTTGTCTTTCTTTCTTTCCTTCCTTTTTTCATTTTGTGTGTGTGTGTGTGTGGTGGTGGTGTTTTGTTTTGAGAGAGGGTCTTGCTATGTAGCTCTGGGTGTCCTGAAACTAACTGTGTAGACCAGGTTGGCCTGGAACTCACAGAAGGAAAGAGAGCCACCTGCCTCTGCCTCCTGAGTGCTGGGAATAAAGGCACGTGCCATTATGACACCTGGTGTTAGGGTCCTGAAATCCAAAACAACCCAAGCAGGCACAAGAGTCCAGCAAAGCAAGATCTTTATTGTACTTAGGCAGCAAAATCTGACCAGTCAGGGATGACAGCACAGCCCAGGGAGCTGACTGCCTTCTAGCATTCATCTTGGTAAGTATTTAGGCAAATGACAAATTTTATTGTACTCAGGCTGCAACTGCACCCCTGAGTCAGAATGCTACAGTTTTTGTTTTTTTAAAGACATTTTTTATTTTTAAAGATTTATTTATTAGGCTGGGTGCAGTGGCACACACCTGTATTGCAGCACTCTGGGAGGCAGAGGCAGGCAGATCTCTGTGAGTAGGAGGCCAGCCAAAGCGAGTGAAGGACAGCCAAAGCTACAAAGAGAAGACCTGTCTCAAAGAAAAATTACTTATTTTATGTATATGAATGCTCTATTTGCATGTATGCCTGCATGACAGAAGAATCCATTACAGATGGTTGTGAGTCACCATGTGTTTGCTGGGAATTGAACTCAGGACCTCTGGAAGAGCAGCAAGTGCCTTTCACCCCTGAGCCATCTCTTTAGCCCTGCTACAGAGATTTTAAGCTCCAAACCACAAACATCTGTGCCAACTTATCCCACCAATAAGGATTTGGGAATATGGGACTTCCTTAGGAACACATCTTTGTGGTACACTGTTCTCACTGGTTGAGTTATTAAACTGTGGTGGGGCAATCTGCCTAGCATTCATGCCTCAACCTGCCAACCGGGGAGTTACACAGTTACCCTGGGAGGTCTTGGGAACTTAAACGTTATATGACTCCTATTCTAAGTGGAAGTTTTATTCAAAATGGCTTCAGGGTGGTTTCTTCTTACACTCTCTTGTTTTGGTTTACAAGGCAGGGCTTTTCAGTGTAACCCTGGCTGTCTTGGAGCTCTCTCTGTAGACCAAGCTGGCCTCAAACTCAGGGATTCTCTTGCTGCCTCTGCCTCTGGAGTGATGGAATTAAAGTTGTGCATCACAGTGCCCGCTGAAATGTTCTTCCTTCTCCTCCTCCTTTTTCCCAGAGACAAGGTTTCTCTCTCTGGCCATGGCTGTCCTGGAACTCACGCTTTAGATCAGGCTGGCCTCAGACTCAGAGATCTACCTGTCTCTGCCTCCCAGGCGCTAGGATTAAAGGTGTGCACTACCACAGCCCATCCTGAAAAGGTTTTTTTTTTAAAGATTTATTTATTCATTTATTATATATGCAATGTCCTGTCTGCATGTACACCTGCATGCTAGAAGAGGGCACCAGATCTCATTACAGATGGTTGTGAGCCACCATGTGGTTGCTGGGAATTGAACTCAGGACCTCTGGAAGAGCTGCCAGTGATGTTAACCCCTGAGCGATCTCTCTAGCCCCTGAAAAGGTCTTTAATAACAGATTCTCCCTATCCTGCTCAATTTAGTATCAGTGAATATTGTTTAAGTGAAGGTCCAAGCTCTTGTACTGTCAGCCTATTTCTTCGTTATGGGGACCGTCCTGCATGTTTTGAAGACCACCTTGTATGCTGCTTGGACCCACTGAGTATTTAGGAACTATCTGAATGTTTGCAGGAACCACCCCGCCCATGCGGCGATTCGCAGCATTTCTCCTTATTGCCACTAGATGTCAGTAGCATCACCCAGTTTGCGAGCGTAACAAGAACACTTCCAGATTTACTGGATGTCTGTCTGGAGAGTCAGAGTGAAGGGCAACAAAATCCTTGGCCCGTGGTCCTGGTGATTCACATTTGTAATCCTAACATCTGGGAGGCTGAGGCAGAAGGACTGACAGAGTGAGACCCTGTCAAAACAAGATGGACAGTGTGGTGCATGCCTGTAATCCCAGCACTTGGGAGGTGGAGCCTGGAGGTCAGAGGTTAATTATTATCCCCTGCTACATAGTGAGCTGGAGGCAAACTTGGGCTACAGGAAACCACGCCTCAGAAAACAAAACCAGGCCAGGCATGGTGGCACACACCAGTAATTCCAGCACTCAGGGAGACAGAGGAAGGTGGATCTCTGTGAGTTCTAGGCCAGCAAGGTCAGCCAGGCCAGCCAATACTAGACAGAAAAAGCCTGTCTCAAAACAACAGCACCACACACACACACACACACACACACACACCAAAAAACAAAAAACCAGGGCCAGTGAGATAGATGATTAGCAGGTAAAAAAGCAAAAAATGAACTTCTGAAGGTTTTTTTTTTTCTTTCTTGTTTTGGGTTTGTTTGTTTTTTTGAGACAGGTTTTCTCTGTGTAGACTTGGCTGTCCTGAAACTTGCTCTGTAGACCAGGCTGGCCTTTAACTCACAGAGTTCCTCCTGCCTCGGCCACCACACACACTAAGTGGCAAAAGTTGTTTTCTAACCGTCACACACACACCTGCCCTCGAGCACCTGAACACCACATACACGCATACACACACAGAGTCACACAGATAGAGACAGACACACACACACATACACAGAGTCACACAGAAAGAAACAGAGACAGACACACACACAGAGACAGACATGCAGAGAGGTGTAAACATAGAGACAAGGCAACAGACACACAGAGACAAAAACAACACACAGAGAGAAAGAGGAACACAGCGATACAGATGGAAAGAGACAGACACACAGAAAGGGGAACACACAGGTACTAAGAAGGAATAAAATAAAATGAAAGGGTTAGCAGGATGGTTCAGTGGGTAAAGGTTCTTGCCAACAAGCTTCATGACCCAAGTTCAAACCCTGAGACCCACAGGGTAGAGGGAGGGAACGGAGCCCCATAAATTGTCCTCTGACCTGAACACACATCCATGACACTGCACCACACACACACACACAAAATAAATAAATGTAATGAAATTTCAAAATAAAACAAAAAATGAAAAATTCCCAAACCACTGAGAGATGGCTCAGTGGTTAAGAACTCTTCTAGAGGACCTAAGTTCAAGTCTCAGCACCCACATCAGCTCACAACTGCCTCTAACTCTGGTTCCTGGGGATCCAATGCCCTCTTCTGTCCTCTGTGGGCACTTGTATTCATTTGCACAACCCAAACTCAGACACACACACAAAATTAAAAATAAAATAAAGGCTGGAGAGATGGCTCAGTCATTAAGAAGGCTTGCTGCTCTTCCAAAGGTGCTCTTCCCAGAACCATGTTCAGAGGCTCATAAAGGCTCATAATGGTTCCAGCCCTAAGGGATCTGTTGCCCTCTTCTAGGGTTTGCTGGGTATCTGCATTCACACACACACCCCACACACATTAAAAAAAATCCCCAAGGCAAAGCTGGGCATTGGTGGTACACACTTTTAATCCCAGCAACTGGGAGAGAGAGGCAGGTGGATCTCTGTGAGTTCTAGGCCAGCCTGGTCTATAGAGCAAGTTCCAGGACAGCCAGGGCTACACAGAGAAACTATCTCAAAAAACCATAAATTAATGGAAGGGGGAGGGAGAGTGGGAATGGGAGGAGAGAAGGGATAAGGCTACAACCATGATGTAAAGTGAATAATAAATAAATAAATTTAAAAAAATTGAAAAAAGAAAGTATTCTACATATGCTAAAAACAAGAGAGAAAAAAAGAAAAACCATAAATAAACCAGGTGTGGTGGCACAAACAAACAAAAAACCAGAGAGAGAAAGAAAGAACATAAACCATAAGTAACCGACCAGGTAAACAAATAAACACATAATCCCCAAGCAAAACAAAAGCTCTTGCCTCTCCCCAAATCACCTTTGTTGAAAAGCACAGGTCAAAGGTACTTACGAGTGTTCAGACACAGTCTGGGCTCCTGAAGGTTCTGGGGTGTCATCCCTTGTGCCTGCACCGTAAGCGCTCCCATGCAAATGAAGCGCCTCTGTGCTCCTGCAGAACCTCACGCAAAACGAGCAAACCACGTGCTCCATCTTTGTTGAGATGTTGCTGACTACAACCACCTGAAAGTGGCTCAGGGCCTGCTGGATGAAGTCCTCCTCCTGGATCTCATACAGGCAACTGAGGAGCTCCAGGGAGCCACGCTGCAGGGTGGAGCCTTCACTGCGAGCCTTGTCTTGGATCCACAGCAACACTTCCTCCTTGACCTGAGGGGAGACGGTCCAGCCTAGATTCCTCTCCAGGTAGCATCTCATCTCCTCATTGAGGAGACCAAACAGGAAGCGGACAGTGAGGGCCAAGAAGTTCCTTTCTGAGAAGCCGTATTCAGCCAGTGCTCTTCTCACCGTCTCTCTGCCATGCAGCACACAGTACATGGCTGCAAAGAATTCCTGGAAACTCAGGTGGATGAAGCTGTAGAATTTCTCACACTTGATGTCCTTCTGGAAGATGTTCATATTGAGGAAGGTCGAGACATCTGCTCCATCTAGGCCGTGTTTCCCAAGGTCTTGCTCCTCAAATAGAACCTTCTGATTCCAGAGGCCCTCTGCAGCCAGAGAGACAAGGCCTCTCTGGTAGGCTGGAACTTTGAAGGTTGGGGTCCCCGGCTTGGGCTGCATCAAGCTCAGAAGGTAGAACATATAAACTGCTGTGGTGGTCCTAGATGTTTGCCTTAAAAGCTCCCCACTGTCCAGCTGCTGTTTGAGGCAGGTGCAGACCACCCAAGACACCATAGGGACAAAACACATGGTGAAGAGGGGCTCGTTGTCCGTCATGAAACTGTACACTTGGCTCGCCTGTCCGGTGTCATGGAAGTATCTGTAGAAATATTCCCTCCTCTCTGCCTCGGAGAAGCCCAGGATCTCTACGTGCCTGGGGTGTTCCAGCAGGCCGTGAAGTTTCTCCAGAGCACAGGGTCGAGTGGTGATGAGCAAAGAGAGCTGAGGCAGAAGTGACTTCCGGATCAGGCTGCCGAGGATGATTTCTGTGGGTCCTTTCTCCTCCCAGCAGGGGCACCAGGGACCCTGAGCATCATGGAAAGAAGGATGAAGCTCATGGAAGCCATCAATGATGAACAGGAGACGATCAGGATCCCGGATGAGGTCCTCGAGGGGTGCTTCAGGTTCCGGCCAGCAGCTGGAGATGAGGTCGTGTGCGCTGCACTGCACGTGGCTTCTGTTCAACTCCCTGCAGCTGATATAGAAGACATAATCGAACCGGCCTTGGAAGAGCCTCCCATCAGCCCAGTCCAACATCGCTTTGTGGGCCAGCATGGACTTCCCCATCCCCGCTGCTCCTTGTAACACCACCGCGCGTGGTGCCTCAGGGCGTTCTTCGTCTGGCTCGAAGAGGGTCTCTATCTGGATAGGGCTAGCCCGGTGGCCCCGCGTTCTGGCATGTCCCCACCCTGTATCCAGAAGTTTCTGCTGTGCCCAGATGGGATTTGAGTGTTCCTTTACTAGGACAGGCCGAGTGTATCGATGGCCCAGGTTGACACTTTCGCCTAGTCGGGCGTTGCGGTCTTCCATTAGCCGGAATTTCCTTCGGACATAGTCTTTGTAGGTTGCCCGGGGATCTAGTTGAGAGAAAGGGAAGGTCTGTGGCATATCCACTAAGCAACTTTTTGAAAATATTTTATTTCTTTTTAATTTAGTTTATTATTACGTTTTAATGTGTGTGGGTGCTTTACCAAAATGCTTGTCTGTGTACCTTACCTATGCTGGTGCCTGCAGAGGCCAGAAGCCATTGGATCCCCTGGGGCTGAAGTTACAGACTTGCCGTGTGGGTGCCGGTAATGGAACTGAGAGCCTCTGGAACTGCAACTGTTGCTCTTAACTGCTGAATCCTTCTCTCCAGCCCCTGTTTTTACTTTTGGAATATATATATGTGGGGGCGGGGGGAGGAAATGTGCACAGAAATTCGAGCTCCTAGAGAGGCCAGAAAAGGGTGTTGAGTCCCCGACTGGAGTTGCAGGCCGGTGGGAGCTGCCTAGCGGGCGGCGTGCTGGGACCAGCCTCCAGTCCCTGACAGAGCAGTAAGCACTCTTCTTGGTTTTGTTTGGTTGGTTGGTTTTTTGTTTTGTTTTGCTTGGAGACAGGGTTTCTCTGTGTAGCCTTGGTTGTCCTGGACTCACTTTGTAGACCAGGCTGTCCTTGAACTCACAGAGATCTGCCTGCCTCTGCCTCCCTGAGTGCTGGGATCACAGGCCTGTGGCTCAGTAAACATTCCTAATCACTGAGCCATCTTTCTGACCCCAGCCTTTTTTTTTTTTTTTCCTTAAGACAGGATGTCATGTAGCCTAGGCAGGCTTCAAACTTGCTATATACTCAAAGACAGGTTTACAGGCATGCACTACCACATCCAATTTATATGGTGCTGGGAATCGAACTCAGGACTTCATGGAGGCTAGGCAAGTTCTCAAACAACTGGGCTACATGCCCCACCCCCATCCACTTTTTGTTGTTTGTTTGAGATGGAGTTTCATGTTGATCAGACTGGCTTCATACTACCCATGTAGCCAGGGACAACCCTGGCTGACAGCAGTACTGAACCTGTTGCTTCTGCCTCTACCTGCTAGGAATTACAGGAACAAGCCACTTCTCTTTCTGTTCTTCTTTTCTTCCTTCCTTCTTTCTTTTTCTCCATGACCTTGCTCTGTGTCTCAGGCTGGTTTCTAACTTTTCTTGATCCCCCTGCCTCAACATGGATGTCCCCCCAAAGCTGATAAAAGCCACCATTCCCCAATGTCATCAGCAAATTACAATGAGTTCAGTGACTGCCAAGGTCTAGTGGCTACTGTCCTGCCAGACAGGTCCTTAGAACAGTTTCTAGGTGCAGTCTGAGAACCCTTCTCTGGGGAAGCTGAGGTTTTCAAGTGGAGCTACATGAGTACATACTCTTTGCATCTGTTGTGCAGCGACTGATTCTTCTGACTTAAAACATGTCTTCCTCTAAAGAGGCTCATAAGACCCAAGTGATTGGTTTCTCTGTCTTGAAACCTGTCTTCCGTGAGAGAGGCTCATAAGACTCAAGGAGCTAAGACACTAGGCTAAAGAAGTTCATGAAATTTACAGGATTCATAAGGCCTCTCCCTAAGCTCATATAAGTAATGCACAATTGCTGGAGAGGACACTTGTCAGTGGAACGCCTATCCGTTGAGCCTGGTTCTTCAAGGGTGCAGCATTCAAGAGCCACAGGGTGGGTACGGGGCTTGAGAGATGATTTAGCAGTTGTAGGTATGTAATGTTCCTCCGGAAGATGTCAATTTGCAGCACAAACTAAGTGTAAACTTGCTACTGTTTCAGCCTCCTGAGATATTGAGATCATGGGCTTTAACCAACACACCCAGCTCCCTGCTTCTCTTCTTCTAGATTGTGATTCATTTGTGAAAAGTAGTTTGGTAGCTATCTCATACTCATAAAGTGGCAAGTCTTACGACTTAAGCTAAGAACTCGTTACCCCAGCACTTGGAAATTATATGTGGGAGGGTCAGGAGTTCAAGTCTAGCCTCAGCTACATAGTAAATTCTAGTCCAAACAACAAACCAAAAAATTGAATGACAAATGGCTGACATACAGGGGTTGAATGAATCAACAAAGTCGGGTAGGGTGACTCAGCCAGTAGAGGCGCTTGCCACTAAGCCTGACGGCTTGAGTTCAGCCCCTAGGACTCACACAATGGGGTGAGGGAACTGACTCCTTCAAGCCCTATGACTTTCACACATCCAACAAGGCACACTCCCCACCCCCATGCACACAAAATAAGTTTAAACTTTTTTTTTTGAAACAGGGTTTCTCTGTGTAGACTTGGCTGTCCTGGACTGACTTTGTAGACCAGGCTGACTTCAAACTCACAGAGATCTGCCTGCCTCTACCTTTCTGAGTGCTGGAATTATGGGTTTGCACCTACTATACCAGGCTTAAACATTTTTAAAAGGGGTTGGAGAAATGGCTCCATAGTTAAGAGCATTTGCTGCTCTTACAGAGGATCCACATTTGGTTCCCAGCACTTAGGGGGCAGCCCACAGCCACCTTTAACTCCAATCTCAAAAGACCCAAGGCCTTCTGGCACATGGATACGGTGACTACACAAACAAACACTCGCACATAGAAAATAAAAATAAATAAATATTCTAAAAATCATTCAAAGATGATGGTGTTTGTTTACCATATAAACTGCATCTATTTCACCTAAGACTACTTGCCATATGCCAACATTAAATACTGTTTTTGGTTGTGCATGGTAGCAAATGCCTTTATCTCAGCATATGGGAGGCAGAGGCAGGTGGATCTCTGTGAGTTCAGGTCAGCCTGGTCTACATAGTGAGTTCCAGTACAGCCAAGGCTATGTAGAGAGACCCTGTCTCAAATATAAGCACACACATACATAGACGTATGTATGTATGTATGTATGTATGCATGCATGTATGTATGTAACTGCCTTCAGCTGGGTTATGGCATATATGCAACTAGTAGTACATCCTAATAGGAACAGGGCTTATAGCTCACCTTTCCTTGAAGCACCAGGCGAGACATCCAAAAGGTAAGCTGATTGGCTCTCGAGGGAGCACAAACCATTATTCGGAGGGACTGCAAGAGATATTTTTGGAGGTCAGCTAGCATTCAGTAGTATTACATTTTATTCTTTCTTTCTTTTCTTTTCTTTTTTTTTTTTTTCTTGGAAGCATCAAATTCAGGGTCCTGCGCATGCTGGGCAAGCACTGTGCCCTGAACTACACCTCCAGTCCTGATAATAGTTGTTACATCAGATACCTTTGTAGCTCTTGCTGATCTGTGCTAGAGTGTCCAACACTCACCTCTCTGTGCTGTGTTGGAAATGGACAGTCTAACTGCAGGGAGAGCAACCCGTGAAAAAATAACAATATAATTTCACATGCTGGGTGATGACAGATAGGTCCACAATCAAGCAAAGGGATTTCTTGAGAAAATGAAATTGTGTCTGAGGTAAGATTTTTTTTTTTTTTTGGGAAAAAAGCTAGGAAGGAATTTTCTTTAATATGCATAGATACACACACACACACACAGTGAATTACAGTACAGCCAAGGCTATGTAGAGGGACCTCATCTGAAATATAAGTATAGATGTATTATATATACACAAATTTCTTTCAGTATTTAGGAGGTAGAAGCAGCAGGACCTGGATTTTGAGCCATCCTTGATTACACAGGGATTTCAAGGCTAGCCTGGAGCAGATAAGACAGTCTTGAACCCCCCCCACACACAAAGAAATAGATATAACAAAAATGTAAATAAGCAAATATTCTATACGTAAAAGATTGTTTTCCTCATATATGGTTATGTAATTTAAAGTTTTTCTTTTTTCTTGGTTTTTTTTTTTTTTTTTTTTTTTGAGACAGGATCCAATTACATAGCCTTGGCTGGGCTGGCACTAGCTAGGTAGACCAGGCTAGCCTTGAACTCACAGAGATCCACTTGCTTCTCTCTCTCTGAGAGCTGGATTAAAGGTGGGTGCCATCGCACCCAGCTTGGCTATATATATACATACATACATACACACACACACATACACACACATATGTGTGTGTGTATTTTTATATATGTATTTATATATACCCACACAATACATCCCTCTGAGCAACAACATCGACACACACACACACACACACACACACACGTATTGCATTTGCTGCTGTGCAGTTGAGGTACGCACACCACAGGGAATGTGGGGAAGTCAGAGGGCAGCCTTGGCAGTTCCTCTCGCCATGTGGGTTCTGGGGATGAAACTAAGGTCCTCAGGTTTGGTGGCTGAAGCCTTTACCCACTGAGCCATCTCACCAGCCATGTGTTTGGTTTTTGAGGCAGGGTTTTGCTGTGTCATCCAAACTGACCTTCAATTTGTAGTAGTCCACACCCCCACCCCCACCCCTCTCAGTTTCTCAAAGCGCTGGGGTTATAGGTGTGTGCTACCAAGCCCAGCTTAAGAAACTCTTGTATTTCTTCTTGTTGTTATTGTGTGTGTGTGTGTGTGTGTGTGTGTGAGAGAGAGAGAGAGAGAGAGAGAGAGAGAGAGCACTTAGAGGGCAACTTTGTGGAGATGTTCATCATTATGTTGGTTCCAGGGACTGAACTCATGTTGTCTGGGTTTGGCCCCTAATTTAAAAATGGTCTAATGAAATTAACAGTTTACAAAAGAATGAACACAAATGGCCAGTTATTTTTACAAGTGTTCAGCATCTCTAGCCATCAAGCAGAGGCTGGTTAAAACTGTTTTTTTTTTAAGTGATTTTTATTTGTTTTTGTTTGTTTGTCTGTTTTTGAGTTTTTGAGACAGTGTTACTCTGTGTAGCCTTAGCTGTCCTGGACTCCCTTTGTAGAGCAGGCTGGCCTCGAATTCACAGAGATTTGCCCGCCTCTGCCTCCTAGAGTACTGAGATTACAGGCATGTGCCGCTGCACTTGGCCACATAATTCTTTCATAAAAACCTTTAAAAAAAATAAACTGAATACCTAGTGCTGTTAAGTAACTAAATAAATAAGATAGCCTAAAGTGGTGACTAACACATACATTATCTCCACACTCAGAAAGCTCAGGCAATGAGATCCACACAGGTTTGAGCCCAACCTGGGCTACATAGTAAGACAGATATAGAGATGGATGGATGATTAGATAGATAGATAGATAGATAGATAGATAGATAGATAGATAGATAGATAGATAGAGCTTTGTAATAATAGTTTTTCACTTTACAAACATTATTCTTAGGTCAGGAGGTGATGGATGGCACATGCCTTATTAAAGCACTCAGCAGTCAGAGGCAGGTAGATCTCTTTGTTTAAAACCAGCCTGGTCTACAAAGGGAGTTCCAGGATGGCCAGGGCTACACAGAGAAACCCAGTCTTGAAAAACAAACAAAACAAAATTATCATTTATATGTGTGAGACAGCATGAGTTTAGGTGCAGGTCATAAGCAGGTGCTCACAGAGGCCAGAGGGTACTATCCCTGGAGGAGGAGCTGTCCTCTGGCACCACAGGCAGGCTGTGACACCCAAGTGCTGGCACTCACTCACATGTGCCATACATCCACTATCAGCAACACATGAGTATTTTTAAAGAACATCAAAGTAGAAGGGAGAGGAAGGGTCAGCAGATTGAGAGGAAGGTAGAGTAAGGAGGGTGACTGTGATCAACATACATTATGTACACTTAGGAAAATATCCTGATTAGGATCAGAGACAAGGCCAAGCCTGAGGCCTGCATTTCATCCCTGGGACCTACATGGTAGAAGGAGACAATAGATTTTTGCAAACTGTCACACACACACACACACACACACACACGCCCTTTAAAAGACAGGGTGCTTTTAGGCAAAAAGACAGCATGGACAGAGACCTGCTGGGCTGAATCCACTTCACTGATGTAAAATTAAGAAAATGGGTGTATTCCAGGCAGGGCTCTCCTTCCCTCTCCTTACCCCTCACCAGGTCTTCTCCCTGTCCTCGCTCCCACAAATCCTTCCTGTGGATCCTCTCAAAGGTACTGAGAGCCAGCAGCCAAGCCTCTCTTGTCCCCATATGGGTCACCATCAGCTGGGCCATTTCCAGAGGACTAGCCATCTCCATTCGTCCCCAGGGGATCTTGTCCTGGCCCAGCTCCATTGCGGTCCCCAGGTATAATTTGAATTTCTTCAGTTCCCCAGCATCAAGTTCTTCCAGGTAGGTGGTCAGTCGATAGAGGCCATCCCTGGCTGGAGCTGGCAACATGGGGATGCAGTGGCGGGCCAGACGCTCTAACCTTTCTCTGAAAGGACAGTGGCCACTGTGGCATGCTGTCAGGGCCTCATTGACCAGGGTTTAGGAATGGGATTGAGACAGAGCTGAGACCTTTCGAGAAATCAGGCTCCCCCACCCATTACTTCTCTGCTACCTGTGTCTCTCAACAATAGGGTTTGCTTTGAAGGGGAAGTTGGTATGGGGTAATCCCAGGAGCATTTGACTGTAAGCGTGACATGTTGAGCAAGCTTTGCTCTGTTTTCCCTTGACAAAACAACCATTCTCTTCTGTCTTTCCTCATGTCGTCCTGACTCAGGAAGGTGTGTGAAGACTGCTGTGCCTCTTCCAGGAATCGAGACCCTTGCATGGGGGCTGGGGATGTGGCTCGGTTGGTAGAATGCTCACTTAGCACCAGTGACGCCCTGGGTTCCTCCCCACCACTGCTGGGAAAGTGTACTCTCCTGTGAAGGCAGTGCTCCTGAGGTAGAAGGAGTATCAGAAGTTCAATGCCTGGCTAAATAGTGTTCAAGACCAATTTGGGCTATGTGAAGTTTTTCCAGGATGGCATGGCTGTGCACACCTTTAATCCCAGCATTTGAGAGGCAGAGACAGGAGGATCTCTGACTCTGAGGCCAGCCTGATCTACATAGTGCATTCAATCCAGCCAATGATATATAGTTACACTCTGTCCTTTTTGTTTGTTTGTTTGGTTTTTTTGTTTTGTTTTGTTTTTGTTTTTTTTTCAAGACAGGGTTTCTCTGTGTGGTCTTGTCTGTCCTGGACTCACTTTGTAGAGCAGGCTGGTGGTGAACTCACAGCAATCAGCCTGTCTCTGCCTTCCAGAGTGTTGGGACTAAAGGTGTGTGTCACTATGCCTGGCTCAAGACTCTGTCTTAAAAAAAAAAAAAAAAAAAAAGACAAAAGGGCTGGGGAGACAAAAGGGCTTAGCAGTTTTAAGAGCACTGACTGCTCTTCCAGAGGAAATGGGTTCAATTCCCAGCACCCATATTGTCATGGGTCACAACTGTCTGTAACTCCAAGATCTGACACTCTCACATAGATATACATGCAGGCAAAACACCAATGTACAATAAATAAAAAAAGTTAAAAAAAAAAAAACCTTATATGGGTGTGGAGGCACATGCCTGAAATCTTGTAGGAGGACTGGAAACTCAAAAATGAGATCCTGTCTCAAAAAAACCAAACCAAACAAAAAAACCTCAAACTCCTAGAGCTGAAAAGGTGGCTGAATAGGCAAAGGGCTTTCTGTGCAAGAGCGAGGACCTGAGTTGATATTCTCAGAACTTAATGATCCTGGACACACGGAGTAAGGGAAGGCCAGGGAGTCTTATGAGCACAGCAGCAAAGAAGAGACCTTATCTCAAGCAAGATGGAAAGATTGACATCTGGTGCTGTCCTCTGCACTCATCCTGCATTGGCTAATTTCATGTCAGCTCCACATAGGCTACAGTCATCTGAAAGGAGGGAACCCCGAGTGAGAACATGCCCCATAAGACTGGGCTACACAGGACTGGAGAGATGGCCCAGAGGTTGAGAACACTGTCTGCTCTTCGAGGGGTCCTGAGTCCAATTCCCAGCAACCACGTGGTGGTGGTTCATAACCATTAATAATGAAATCAGGTGCCCTCTTCTGGCCTGCAGGCACCCAGGCAGGCAGAATACTGTATAAATAATAAATAAATAAATCTTAAAAAAAAAAGGTTGGGCTGTATAAAAACCTGTAGAGCTTTTAACTTATTTATTCATTTGTTTTATTTTATTTTTACTTTCGTTTTTGGTTTTCCAAGACAGGGTTTCTCTGCAGACCAGGTTGTCCTCAAATTCACAGCGATCCACCTGCCTCTGCCTCCCTGAGTGCTGGGATTACAGGCGCGTGCCAGCGTGCCCAGGTGGAATTTAAAGTTTTTAAAGTTCATTTATGTGTATGGATGCATTTTTGCTCGCCCGCATGTCTAAGCACTACATTCATGCAGTGCCCAGCGGCCAGAAGAGGGTGTTCTTTGGGGCTTCAGCGAGCTATCATGTGAGTACATTGAAGTCAGGTCTGGTGGAAGGGACAACCAGTATTCTTAACCAAGCAGCCACCTCTCCAGCCCTGAAGTTATTTTTTTTTTCTTTTTTCTTTTTCTGAGTCAAAGTTTCTCTGTGTAACAGCCCTGAGTGTCCTGAAACTCAGTTTGTAGGCCAGGCTAACCTTGAACTCAGAGATGCTCCTCTCTCTGCCCCTCAAGTTCTGGGAATAAAGGCGTGTGCCACCATACCCAGCTTCCCTGTAGTTAGAAATTTTAAACAAAAAATAACACAGAGGTGACTATTTTCACAGAACTCTCCCCCCAGACTCTCCCTAGCCATTTGTTAGCTGGTTTTTCTTATGTAGTCTCATATAATAGACCCTGCCCTTAAGCTCACTATGTAACTCAGGATGACTTTGAACTTCTAATTCTCCTACTGGGTTTGAAAGGTGCGCAACACCTGGACAAGTTTATTCAGCACTGGGAACCGAACTCAAGGCTTTGAACATGTTATACAACTGACCCACATCCGCAGCCCATTCCCAGTCATTGCTATCCAGCTAGTTCATGCTTCAACAGAATCAAACTTCCAAGACCATACTCTATGCTTCACTGTATTTGAAGTTTGTGTATGTATGACAGTTTGTTCGTGTTTATTTCGGGTCTCACTTGCGGCTCATCCACATTCTTTCTCATGCTTCTAGCTTGTCCCTCCTGATTGCTGAGCCGTTTAGAGCTGGGACTGCTGTTGAAGCAGTCAAGCGCAGAGCATGGCCTAGTAGCCCGAGACCCTGTTTGGTTTTTGGGTATGCCCTCTGTCTCCTGTAATAATGGGCTTCCTTCACCTGAGTGCTGTGCACACTCACCCTTCTCCAAACAACACGCGTCCCAACCTCAGGCTCCCTGTCTCCCAACCTGCACTGGGCTGTGCAAACATTCCTTCCTGACCTCAAACAAGCAAATGTAGAGAGTTTCTATTCAGTTGCACCCCCAGTGTTGTCTAGTAGGAAGAAATGGAATGTTCATCTGGACTAAACTGGTTTTGGATATGTAAGCTATCGCAAACTGTGTCCTCAAGTGCACTCTTAGGAAAATTTTTCTGTTTACCATCTTATGCCTATTCATGGTTGGGCATGATAAGAGCAGATGCCTTATGGAAAGGGATGCATGCAATAGAAAACTTAAGAACATATACTGATTAAGAATATATACTGCTTAAGAGTATGTACTGCTTTTGCAGAAGACCTGAGTTTGGTTACATCTGGTGATTCACAATCATCTGATGCCCTCTTCCTCCTCTTTGGGTTTCTCAGGGCACTACACACATGTACACACACACACACACACACACAATCAAAATGTATAAATAAAATTAAGATTTAAATGATTACATAACTTAATTTATGAATCATAATAAAAAACATACTCCCTGTTAAACCATATGAAAGGAAAGCTCAGCTGCGCGCAGTGGGCCACACCTGTAATCCCCGTACTCTGTGAGGCAGAGGCAGGCAGGTCTCTGTGAGTTCAAGGCCAGCCTGGTCTACAAAGTTAGTCCAGGACAGCCAAGGCTACACAGAGAAACCCTAGAACCTTAGACAAAGACAAACAAATAAACAAAGAAAGGCAAGAAAAAGAAAAAAGGAAAGCCCAAGCAATAATTAGTGGCTTTGAGTACTGTCATTCACATGATCACTGTCAATTTTGACCATCTTGGTTCCTCTCTAATCTGTATTATTACTTCACTCTGAATTGTTAACTTGCTGCTTTGTGGGCCCTTCTCTTTCTTTCTTTCTTTCTTTCTTTCTCTCTTCCTTTCTTTCTTTCTTTCTTTCTTTCTTTCTTTCTTTCTTTCTTTCTTTCTTTTTTCCATTACTTCTTTGTTCAGTCTTGAGATAGGATCTTTTTTGTTTGTTTGTTTGTTTGTTTGTTTGAGACAGGGTTTATCTGTGTAGCCTTGGCTGCCTGGAACTCAGTCTGTAGACCAGGCTGGCCTCAAACTCAGGGATCTGCCTGCTCTGACTCCTGAATGCTGGGATTAAAGGCATGCACCACTACAGCCCGGTGTTATTTTCAATTCTTTGGAACCTGGAAACACCCAGCCCAGACCCTGAATATGTGGCAACACAACTTTGACCCAAGGAATTCTCAGTGAGACAAGGTTGCCAGCTTCCCAGAAGTCTTCGAGTTCAGAAAGACTTGGAAGCTGAGAGTGATGGCACAACTGAAAGCCTGGCAGTTGAAGGTAGATCCTGGAAAATTAAGACCCTATAGCCATCCTGGGCTACAATGGAGTTCCAGGCCAGCTTTGGACTACATGAAACCCTGTCTCAGCTACGCACCATAGAACCCTGTCAGGACTTCAGAGGACATGTAAAATAAATCTTAAACTCTGAGTGTCTCAACAGTGGAGGGGAAGCACCTTGCAGGTCAGAGCATGGTTAGACAGGGTGAGGTGCGGTGCTGCTAGGCTGTCTGGTGAGCTCCAGGATCGGTTGGAAACTACCAGAAGATCTGGTGATAAGTCATCAGAAGGCACATTAGGTCTGGGGTTTAGCTCAGTAGCAAAACAGTTTCCTAGCATGCAGAAACATGAGTTCAATCCCCAGTTACTACCTCACATCCCTAAAAGAAAGAAAATTCCAGAAAGTTGCTAAGTACACTTTGAAAGAAACTTAGCTTTCTTACCAAGGATGAAGGGAGTTAAGTTTTTTGTTTGTTTGTATGTGTGTGTTTTGCTTTTTTGTTTATTTTTGTTTGTTTGTTTTTGTTTGGCATTTTGTTTTTTGAGGCAAGGTCTCACTATGTAATTAGATATGTAGACCAGGTTGGCATTGAAAGCCCAGAGTTCACCCTGCCTTGGCTCCTGAGTGCTGGAATCAAAGGTGTGCATGACTGCCACCTATCTCAAAATGCTAAGTTGTTAATATAGAAATAGTGGCATTCCAATTAGCCCAGAGTTTTTTGGGTAGAGGCAGGATCAAGAACTCAAAGTCATTTTTACCTATATAATGAGTCCAACGATAGCCTGGGGCACGTCAGTTCCTGTCTCAAATAAAACAGAATAAAAACAGAAACAAACAAACAAACAAAAAAAAAAAAACCCAAACAGCTAGGTGGGAGCACAGGCCTGTAATCCTAGCACTCTGGGAGGCAGAGGCAGGCGGGTCTCTGTGAGTAAGAGGCCAGCCTGGTATACAAAGCAAGTCCAGGATAGCCAGGCTACACAGAGAAACTCTGTCTCAAAACAACAAGAAGGAAACAAACAATAATTCCAGAACCAAGAAGGCAGAGGAAAGAAGATATCCGAAACTAAAACAAACACCTTATGTTTACAACTCCAGGATCATCAGTTGACAGTCAAAGGGTCAGAAAATGGGACTGACTCCTAATGCGCACGTGGGAAAACTGAGGATTAGGGAAAGGCCCTGAGATTAAGAGTTTACATAGCAGATAAAAGTTAGCCAGGTGAGGTAGCACATGCCTAGAATCCTAGCACTTTGGAGTCTTCAGCAGGAAAATCTCATACTTAATCTTAACTCTAAAACTGACAATTGATAGCATGAGAACTTCAAATTTCAGCCTAGCCTGAACTACATTTTAAAACCTTGCTTCAAAAAACAAAATACAGTGCTGGAAAGATGGCTCAGCAGTTAAGAGCACTGGCTACTCTTTCAGAGAAACCAGGGTCAATTCCCAGTAACCACATGACAGCTCACAACTGTCTTTAAATACAATTCCAGGGGATCTAATACCTCACACAGACATGAATGCAAACAAGACACCAATTCCCATAAAGTAATTTTTTAAAAGAAGAGAGAGAAAGCAGGGCTGGAGAGATAGCTTGGCAGTTAAGAGCACTTAGTGCTTTTGCAGAGAACCTGGATTTGGTTCTCAGCATCCTCACCTGGCAGTTTACAACAGCCTATAAGTACATTTCCAAGAAATTCAACATTCTTTTCTGGTCTTTGTAAGAAGCTGGAGAAATAGCTCAGTGGTTAAGGGCTTTTCCTGCTCTTGTATAGGACTGGAGTTCAGTTCCCAGCACCCATTTTTTGGGGTTGCTCGTAACTGCTTATAACTCCAGCTCCAGGGGATATGACACCCTCTTCCAGCCTTTGAGTGCGCCTGAACTGTCGTGCACGTACAGGCAAATAGACACACACGCACATAATTAAAATATATATTTTTTAATTTGTTTAGTTTTTCGAGACAGGGTTTTTCTGTGTAGCCTTGGCTGTCCTGGACTCCCTTTGTAGACCAGGCTGCCTCTGCCTCCCAAGTGCTGGGATTAAAGGCGTGCACCACCGTTTGCCTGGCTTGAAGTAAACAAAAGGGCTGTAGGCCAGCTGGTGGAGTGCTTGCCTAGCATGCACAAAGTTCTGGGTTTCATCCCCAGCAGAGCGTAAACCGGGTGTGGAAGCACACACTTGGAGTCCCAGGACTCTGAGGTAGAAATTCTCCAGCTCCAGTATCTCAATATGCACAGCTACACAGTAAGGTCCAGGCTAGCCTGGGCTACTGAGACCAAGGGCTAAGAGTGCAGCTTAGTGGTAGAGCACCTGTTTAGCATGCAGAAGGCCCTGGGTTTAAAACTTTGATCTAGCCAGGCAGTGGTGACCTTTAATCCCAGTACTCCAGAAAATGAGGCAGGTGGTTCGAGGCCAGCCTGTCTACAGAGGGAGTTCCAGGCCAGCCAGGGCTACACAGAGAAACCCTGTCTCTGGAAAAACAAACACACAAAAGAAACCTAGATCTGTCTGTCTCCAACCTCTTTGGTCCTTATCAGCTGGGACACTATATATCCAGTAGGCTAACTTTCAAATTCAAAAGATGGGTAAATTGAGGCCCAAAGTGTTCATGACTAAAGACTATCATACAGCCCCCCAAAACTGTTGCTTGCTGCTCAGGGCTTTACCCCTCCCGTGAACACACTCACCTCTGTGGGAGGCTGAGGACAGAGGTTGAGAAACTTCCTGTGAGCTGTGTACTCACTCTCAGACCACAGGGGCTGTCAGGAAGCTAGCATCCAGACCATCCCCACCCCCACTGCCTCACTGGCTTTTGGGACAAGCAGAATACACACCCACCCTAAATCTCTACTGCCTTGTCCCAATAAATTGGGAACACTCAGCCACCATGCTGATGTCAAAACATGACATAAGCACACAGTGTTTGTCAGTTGGAGAAAATACAACATGCTCCGAACTTCTCAGACAAGCCACCTCCAACTGTGGCATGTTCTCCAGAAACTCATAAACAATAGGAGAGATACACAGGAATGATAGAAGTAAGCAAGCAAGATACATGATAAGCATAGAAAATATATAGAAACCACAGCATTTGGGAGGTGAAGGTGGTTCATACTCATTTGCTTTACTGCTGCTGTGATAAAGCACTGGCCTCCACACACAACTGTACACACCCTGCAAACACACATATGCAAGCCTACGAGCACCACACACACACACACACACAGGTGCACACAACCACCATGCAAACACACACATACAAGCCCACCACACACATAAACACACAATGCCAGCAGGACAGCAAGGTAAAGGTACTTGCCACCAACTTTAGCTAGTAAAGTTCCATCCCTGAGACCCACAAAGTAGAAGAGAACTGACTCCTGAAAGTTGTTAGTGCCCTATGTAAGTGTGCCGCCGTGGCATTCAGATACCAACACACACACATACACGAATATAATTTAGTTGTTTTTTTTTTTAAAGATTTATGAGAGTGAGTGCTTTATTTGCATGTACACCTGATGCCAGAAGAGGGCATCAGATCCCAGTATAGATAGTTGTAGACCACCATATGGTTGCTGAGAATTGAACTCAGGACCTCTAGGAAGAGCAGACAGTGCTCTTAGCCTCTGAGCTATCTCTCCAGCTCCTCCCTTTCTTGTGTAGCTTTAGCTTTCCTGGACTTGCTCTGTAGACCAGGTTGGCCTTGAACTCACAGATATCCACCTGCCTCTGCTGCCCTCGGTGCTGGGATCATAGGCGTGCAGCACCATGTCCGACTCGAACCTCTTTTAAAGAAAGAAATGTAAATGTGGTCACAAAGTGTCTCTGGAGATGCACGAGGATAGGTGTTTTCACTGTAAATAGTGGTTTTTGTTTCGTTTTATATTACGTATATGTGCAAAAAAAAAAAAAAAAATCAGGTATAGGGGCACACACCTTTAATTCCAGCACCCAGGAGGCACAGGCAGATAACTAAATTCCAGGTCATCGTGGTCTACTGATGAGTTCCAGGACAGCTGGACCTCATAATGAGACTCTGTCTCAGAAAACAAAAACAAACAAACAAATGCCTTTGTGGATGCTGGAGAGATGGCTTGGTGGTTAAGATCACCGACCGGCTGCTCTTCCAGGGGTCTCTGGTTCAATTGCCAGCACCCACGTGGAGCTCACAACTGTTTGTAACCCCAGTTCCAGGGGATTTGACATCCTCACACAAATATACATGCAGACAAAACACCAATGCACAGAAAATGAAAAGATATAAATCTTTTAAAAATGCTTATGTGTTTGTCTCTGTGCATGTGTGCGGGTATCCACAGGGAGGACAGGCATCTGACCCAATGAAGCTGGATTTACAGATGGGTGCTGAGAATTGACATCCCTTCAGCAGTGTTTTTGTTTTCTTTTCAGTTATTTTACTTACTTATTTATTTGGGGTGGGGGATCAAGACAGCTTCTCTATGTAGCTCCAGCTGTCTTGGAACTCACTATATAGACTGGGCTGGCCTTGAACTCATAGAGATCCATCTGCCTCTGTCTCCCCATTGCTGGAATTAAAGGTTTGTACCACCCACCACCCCTCACCACACCACCTCCTCCACTCCCACCCCCTCCCAGCTTTATTTTATTTTATTTTATTTCATTTCATTTTTGAGACAGGGTCTCATGTGACCTAAAGAGGCATCCACGTCACTGTGACCAAGGATAACTTTAAACTTTGATCCTTTTGCCTCCATCTTCCAAATTCTGGGATTACAGGCATGCACCACTCACCAGATTTTACGTTGTGCTGTGTGTATCATACCCAGGGCTTCATGCAGTCAAGACAATTATGCTATCAAGTGAGCGACACCCTCAACTCCTAACCAAAGCTAATAGTTGATGGGCAGTGGTGGTGCACGCCTTTAGTCCCAGCACTCGGGAGGCAGAGGCAGGCAGATCTCTGAGTTCCAGGCTAGCCTCATCTCATAGTGAGTTCCAGAACAGCCAGGGATACACAGAGAAACCCTTTCTCCAACAAACAAACAAAAACAAAAAACCCAAACAAACAAACTAAAAAAGTTAATAACCTTTTTTCCTAGAGAAGGGTTTTTACTATGTGGCCCGTTCTATATAGCAACTTGCTATATAGAACTGATGTGTCTTGAACTCACAGAGATCCACCTGCCTCTGTTTCTGGAGTGCTGAGGTTAAAGGGATGCAGCCCTGTACCTGAGATGAACTTTGCAGATGACATAGTCTGCATCATAGGTGAAAGGATGACTTTCAGGAGTCAGTCCTCTCTCTCTGCTGTGGATCTGGGGATTGAAATCAAGTCTTCAGGTTTATTCTGCAAGCTCTTTCACCCACTGAGCCATCTTTCCAGCCCCGAGCACATCCCTATTTAAAAATTTGTTTCTAGGTTGGTAACCTGCACAGCAAATATTCATTGTGCTGGAACTTTGGACTATCATCTGACCAGAGGCTTCAGCCAGACTCTATAGTCAGCCCCTTCAGGTCCCCAGGATTCTGCCTCTAAACCAAAGAGGAATGTGGAAAATATGGTAAGATGGGCAAATGTGATATTTGAATTTCCTGGTGCCCCTGCTGCTGGATCCGGATGGGTAATTTTAGAATTGGAGTTGAATTGGCAGTTAAAGCTGTTCTCGTCTGCACTAAGAGGAATTTCGTGGGATGGGTGTTTAGACATGTTTCTAAAATGTGGATAGATTCAGGGTCTTGGATTTGACCGACTAAGTTTTACTTCAGGAAGGAGAGGCGCCTGCCTGTGATTCTTCAAGGAACTACAGACTAAGAAAAAAATGAAAGAGAAGTGGTGGCACACACCTTTAATGCTAGCACTTGGGAGGCAGAGGCAGGAGGATCTCAGAGTTCCATGCCAGCCTATTCCACAGAATGAGTTCTAGAATAGCCAGGGCTACACAGAAAAACTCTGTCTTGAAAAAAAAGAAAGGAAGAAAGCAAAGAAGGAAAGAGTCTGTTGCCGTTGTTTTTGAAACAGTGTCTTGAACTTGTGACTCCTGTCTCCACCTCCCGAGATCTGGGATCATAGGCAGGTAGCACCAAGCAGAGTTTATGCTGTGAGGCCATATACCTCAGCACTTGGAGGCAGTAGCTGTTTCTCACTGAGCAGGGAGTTGCTCAATCCAAGGAGCTGGGCCTCTGCAGTTGCAGTCTGGCACGGAAAATATGGAAGGTTCCTGAAGTGCTTCTGGTCCTCAGTCTGGAATGGAAGCCTGGAAACGCTGGCCGTGCTATTAGGGAAGCAACTGGCAGCAGCAGCAAGCAAGCAAGCAAGCCAGGGGAGTCAGCTGAAGTGTGCTACGCCCTTTTCGTCTGAATTGCTATCAGGAAGTACACTCCTCAGGGGGCGTCTCCCTCAGAATTTAAAGCAATCAGCACACTGCTGCAGAGGCTTGCTACTTAGGTGATTGTAATTTGTAACAATATGCATGTTTGTTACAGCTAGGGATAGAACAGGCAGAATGGCTACTGTCTGCAGTGTTTGAATCAGTTTCCTTAGTGTATACTAAAGTCCTCCTGTTCCAGGATTCAATCACTACCCTACAGGACACTGGTTAATCATGAGCTTCACGACTCTACTGGATCGTAAGAGTTCTTCAGTTCACGCTGCACACACCCTGCCTTTTTTATTTTTCTGTTTTGGAGACAGTTACTCCTGTAGCCCAGACTGGCGACAAATTTGATATGCTGCCAAGGATGACCTCGAACCTTTGGTTCTCCTTCATTATCCTTCTCAGTACTGAAATTACAAGCTTGATCTACCACAAAGCACCAACAACTTTTAAATTAGTATGGGTCATTAAGTTTGTTTATTTTCCTTCCCCACACAACAAAACATGCCTACATTGGGAGACTGGAGAAATGGCTCAGTGGTTAAGAGCATATAATGCTCTTGCAAAGGTCTTGGATTTTAGTTCCCAGGACCCATGTTAAACAGCTCACAGCTGCCTGCAATTCCAGTTCAAGGGGAAGCTAATGCTCTCTTCTGGTCTCGGAGTATACCTGCAAGTGATTCACATAAATTTATTTTGTTTTTGTTTTACCAAGGCAGGGTTTCTCTGTGTAGCCTTGGCTGTCCTGGACTTGCTTTATAGACCAGGCTGGCCTTGAACTCACAGAGACCTGCCTGTCTCTGCCTCCCTGAGTGCTGGGATTGCAGGCCAGCAACACTGTGCCTGGCCATAATTTACATAAACATAAACACACATGCATGCATTCACATAAGTTAAAATTTTTTTCTTAGCCAGGCGGTGGTGGCACATGACTATAATCCTAGCACTCAGGAGGCAGAGTCAGGTAGATTTCTGAGTTCAAGAGCAGCCTAGTCTACAGAGTCAGTTCCAGGCAGCCAGGGCTACAAAGAAAAACCCTGTCTCAAAAAACCAAAAAATTTGTTTTTTCTTAAAAATTTATTTTTGTGGGCTGGAGAGATGGCTCAGAGGTTAAGAACACTGGCTGTTCTTCCAAAGTTCCTGAGTTCAATTCCCAGCAACCACATGGTGGCTTGTAACCATCTATAGTGAGATCTGGTGTATAGGCAGAACACTGTGTACATAACAAATAAATCTTTAAAAATTATTTTTATTTTATCATGCAAGTGTTTTACCTGCACGTATGTTGTGTGGGCACTCAGTGCATGCCTAGCACCTGAGGATACCAAAAGAAGGTGCCAGAGGTGTAGAAGCTGCAGTTAAAGACAGTTATGTCACCATGTGCTGCTGGGAATTGAACTTAGGACCTGTGGAAGAGTAGTCAGTGCTCTTAACCTCTGAGCCATCTCCCCCCAACTCCAGGCATTTTTAAAGGCTGAGCTATCTCTCTTCAGCCCAAGGTTTTAAAAATCTTAAAAAATTAAGAGATCAGGGCCAAGCATGGTGGTGCATGCCTTTAATGCCAGCACTTCAAAGGCAGATCTCCATGAGTCTTTGCCAGGCTGGTCTAAATGATGAGTTCCAGGACAGCCAGGGTTACACAGAGAGATCCTGTCTCAAAAAACAAGTAATAAACATGATGAGAATAAAGAATTCAAGGTCACCCTTGGTTTCATGACAAGTTAAATTTAACTAATTAAATTTAAAAACAGGTCCAGGTTTCATTCCTAAATTCCCAGCCCTTGGGAGGCAGAAACCGGAGGATAAGGAAGTAGAAGTTATCCTTGGCTGCTTGCTGATTTTCAAGGCAGCCTAGTCTACACAAACCACTTCTCGGGAACAAAAGTGGTGGGTGGGCATGACAGGGAATGTGGTTCGGTGGTGGCATATCTCCAGCGTTTGAGTGGCTCCAGGAGCAGTTCCCGGCACTGCCAAGTCACAACAAAAGTCAATACCAAACCTTTGCAGTCTTACACTTGAATATCTTGGAGGAAAGCTCTCTTCCTCTGAGCAGCAAATCCCTGCACACTCTGCGGATCAGTTGGTTCCTGAGGCAGTAGATGAAGGGGTTCAGCAGGGGCGACACGGTAGTGTTGAAGAAAGCCAGTCCTCTGTTGAGGTGCAGCCTCCCTGTCTGCCTGGGGTTGAGGTACATGATGATGGCGCTCCCGTAGCTCATGGACACCACTAGGATGTGGGAAGAGCAGGTGGAGAAGGCCTTGCTGCGACCCCCAGCCCCAGGCAGGCGCAGGATGGTGCTGATGATGCAGCCATAGGACAGGGTCGTGATCAGTGTGGCAACGAGCAGGGTGCAGACAGCCACCACGAAGGCCACCAGCTGCAGAAGCCTGGTGTCTGCGCACACCAGCTCCAGCAAAGGGGAGCTGTCGCAGAAGAAGTGATTGAGGACACGCGGGCCACAGAAAGGGAGAGACAACATCCAGGCAAACAGGCCAGGCAGGGCCAGGAAGCTGGCTGCCCAGCAGGCCATCACCAGTGCGGAGCAGACGCGGGGCGTCATAAGCGCGGGGTAGCGCAGGGGCTGGCAGATGGCCAGGAAGCGGTCGGTGGACATCACAGCCAGCAGCAGGGTCTCCACGGCGCCCAGGGTGAAGTAGAGGATCATCTGCGCGAAGCAGCGGTGGCGGGAGATGGCCCCGTTTCCCGCCAGCAGGTGTGCCAGCATCTGCGGCGACACAGTGGACGTGAAACCCACCTCCAACAGCGAGAAGTGGCGCAGGAAGAAGTACATCGGGGTGTGCAGGCGGCGGTCGGCCAAGGTGAGGGCGACGATGAGCAGATTCCCCAGCAGGGTCAGCGTGTAGGTGACCAGGAGGACCCCGAAGAGGAGGAGCTGGAGCCCGCGCTTGTCTGTGACCCCGAGAAGCACGAACTCCAGCACTGAGGAGCGGTTGGCCAAGGGGATGGGCGCAGGGGGCTCCATCTGCGTTTTACAGTTACATTTGTAAAATGTGAACACTGCACAGATGTGAACTCCTACCTGCACTACATGATAATGATGGGGTTAGGCTCCTATAACCACACACCTCTCTAAACCTAGCATATGTGCTGCTGACGGAGGAGGACCTGGAATTCAAGGCCACCCTCAGCCACACAGAAAACTGCAGGACAACTTGGGCTACAGTGAGACCCCATTTCAAAAATCCACTAAGAGCAGGGCAGTGGTGGCGCACACCCTTAAGCTGGAAGGTGGGGAGGCAGAGGCAGGTGCATCTCTGTAAGTTCAAGGCCAGCCTGGTCTACAGAGTGAAAATCTACAAGGAAGGAAGAAAGAAGAAACAGGAGGTTGAGGAGGAAGAAGAGAAGTCGAAAATAGCAGAAGAGAAAGTAAGAAGGAGCAAGGTGGTAGAAAGACAGGAAACAGGAAGAGGAATTAAGAAGAAGGAAAAGAGAATGAAGAAGAGGAGAAAGAGGAACAAGAAGGAGGAGGGGGAGGAATTTTGGTGCCTGCTTTCCCAAGCAAGTCCTTTGTTAGGTGCTGAGGGGAAACTGATAATTCTCTTCAGTAAATCTGACAATCCACTTGGGGCAAGACTTGTTCTTTGCAGGGATTGTTTTATGTATGGAATGAATGAGTACAGTTTGGAATTAGTCAGTTGCTACAAGAATTTTGTTTCTTTGTACCCTGCCATGAAGTTCGCATATATGTTGGATATTAAAATCAGTTTTTATAAAGGCATATGTCTCTGGGACGTGGGAGTGCTTGTCTTTAAACCTAGCACATGGGAGGCAGAAGCAGGCAGATCTCGGCCTGGTTAGCCTGGTCTACAGAGTTTCAGGATGGCCAGGCTACACAGAGAAACCCTGTCTCAAAAAACCAAAAGGGGAGGTCAGTGTCTCACTGTGTAGACCAGGCTGGCCTTGAACTCACAGAGATCCATTTGCCTCTGCCTCCCAAGGGCTGGGATTAAAGGTGTGCACCTCTGTGTCTGGATTAAAGCATATCCTAACCCAATGCCACTTTATAGATGTAGTCAGGACACTGAGCAAGAAATAGACTACAACCTGGGCAGATGAGACACCTGCCTTCTCAGTACTGCAGCGGCTGAAGCAGGAAGGCTGCTGCAAATACAGGGCCAGCGGGACTTACAGAATGAGTTCAGACTAGTCTGGGCTACAGAGTGAGACTCAGTTTTCAAAGAGAGAAATGGTTGGGGAGCATGAATGAAGAAACAGGAAGACAGGGAGAGAGGGAAGGAGAGAGGAAGGGAGAAAATGCAAGAATGAGAAGGGTACAGGGAGGTGACTCGAAGGATAGAGATGCTTGCCACAGCACCTACAACCTAAGTTCAAGTGCTAGGACCCACATGGTGAGACAAAGAATGAACTCCTGTAAGCTGTTCTTTGAGTTCCACATGACTAGTTCAATAAATAAGTAAATATATAAATGTAGTTTTGTTTTTTTTTTTTGTTTTTTTGGTTGGTCTTTCTAAGACAGGGTTTCTCTGTGCATTCTTGGCTGTCCTGGACTTGCTTTGTAGACCAAGCTGGCCTTGAACTCACAGAGATCTGTTTGCCTCTGCCTTCCAGAGTGCTGGGATTACAGGCGTGCACCACCATGTAGTTTTTTAAATTAGGGAGAGGTGGTCTGGAAAGCCAGCTAGGCAGTTAAGAGCTATGGTGGCTCTCTTAAAGGAGCCACGGCATCCATGCTGGCTGCCTCACAAGTGCCTGTGACACTAGCTCCAGGAGATCAAATGCACTATTTTGGACTTTGTGGGCACCTGCACTCACAGCCACCCCTACTCACACAAACATAACTACATATAATTAAAAATTTTAATTAAATTTAAAAAAAATTTTAAAAAAGCATAAGAAGAAAGAAAAAATAAAGGAAGGAAGGAAATGCCACCCACACACTGCTGCTCTTGGAAGACATTACCCTCTTCTGTGAGACCACCACAATAGAAAGAACTGGAGATGTGCAAAAAGATGGGTGGATGGACAGTTGGAGAAAGCTTCGATTCTGAGCTACCGAGAGCCACTGTGTTACACTGGGTTCATCTACAGAGCATGACTAGCAAAGTTAGTTTGTTTTTATGTGTCTAGTGCAGCCAGACCAGGGGTGTCGATCAGCATATAATACAGCTGCAGCAGGAGCACATCTGCACTTTTTACTTCTTCTGGGGCCGGGGTCTCAGGTAGCCCAGGTTGGCCTGGAACTGCCTAGGAGTCAGAAGATGACTTACCACAAGCTTCTGATCCTACTGCCTCTCCCTCCCAAGTGCTGGGATGGCAGGCTAGTGCCATCGTGTCACATTTTACATAGTGTTGGGAACAGAAACTGAGGCATCCTGAAAGCCAGTGTTCTGTCCATCCTCAGCCAGGTTAAGCCAGGTTTTTAACGTACACATCACCACAGCGTCTCAGCAAATGATGGTTACGTGAACAGATAAGTAGTGAGTGCTCTGAAGAGAATGAATGAAAGTAAGAGGGAATGGTGATTATGAGAAGATGGGTCATATTAAGTAATGAACTGGGAAAGGAAGCTGAGGGATGGCTCTGCCAGGCTCAGACACCCTGAATAACCCAGGATTCTAGATATGACTCATTCCCATCTTGTCATCACAAGAACAAGAACACTGTGGGGCAGTATGTGCTCCAGGGTTCTCCTCAGTCCAAAGACACCAGCCAAAGCCACAGCATGTGGCTGGGAGGAAGTGGCTTTCCCTCTCTGAGAAGCAGTTTTTGTTCCCTCTAAGGTGACACTAACACTTCCTTTGTCTTTTCCATCAATGTGTTGTGACATCTTAACAAAACCATGAATATAACATAATTCATGTTATAATGTGTGCTGCAAAAAGAAAAGTTAATTCAAAGTTCACACTCACTCTGAATTAATCTGTTTGGTTCCACAGGCTCTGTTTGGCTAAAGATTTGCCATTCAAATCTGAAGCAGGGAGCTTGCCAAGAGGCTGTACCTAAAGGTATCCAGGCTGCCTTCCTCACCTCTTCAGGGCTTGTGGCAGGAAAACCATCCAAAGGTGGCCTGACCATCCACCTCTCCTCCATAACCGTATACCAACCACATTTAAAAAAAAAAAAAAAAAAAAAAAAAAAAAAAAAACTAAGGGGAAGCTGGGCTTGGTGGCACATGCCTTTAATCCCAGCACTTGGGAGGCAAAGGCAGACAGATTTCTGTGAGTTTGAGTCCAGCCTGCTCTACAAAGTGAGTCCAGGCTACACAAAGAAACCTTGTCTCTTAAAGGAGAGAGAGAGAGAGAGAGAGAGAGAGAGAGAGAGAGAGAGAGAGAATTCCATTCAGAATAGAAAAAAAAAAGAAAAAGAAAGACTAAGGGGAGCCTTGCAGAAGTCTCTTTTCTACATCTTTGGTTATTTTCTGCTGTTCTGTGGCTCCCACATTTCTAGCAAATGGGTTGAATAGAAACCACAAAACAGTAGAGGGTACAAGCCTATAATCTCAGCACATGGACAATTTAGTCAGGAGCATTATGAGTTGGAGGCCAGCCTGCTCTACACAGTGAGACTCCTCTCTGAAGAAAATATTTTTACCTGGAATTTATTAGTCCCCTTTATCATGAAGGGTCAAAGTTCTGATTCTCAAGTTTTTTCCACAGGTGTGCATGACAGGGCTAGAGGGAGAGTCTCCACAGAAAAATGGAACACAGAGATAGTCAAACAGATGCTATGAGGGAAGTGCAGGGCAAGGACTAATCATGAGGAAGAGAGGCATCGGATGAGAAACCAGTGGTCAGAAAGATAGAGGGAGGGGAGGGGGAAGATACAAAGCTGAGAAAGATCGAAAGCAACAGAAGTAAAAACAGAGAGAAAGGAGGGAATCAGCAAGGCAACAGGCAAACAGAAAAAGAGACAAAAGAAAGCCTTTGCAGTACTTAAGAGACATGGAATGTCCTGTACTCTAGAGACACTGTTATTTCATAGGCCAGGTCACACCCCAGTGTGAAGAGGAGGGATTTTTCCTTCTCAGTTCCCCAATTCCTCAGACCTTAGGGACACAGAACACTTGTAAAACTGTAGTCATCCTTAAGGGACTGATTAACTCAACCTCCTTCAAACATTGCTCATGGGAACTTGTTTGGATGTTTGTGTTTTTGAGAGAATTATGGATTTTCTTTTTTTTTTCCAACTTGTTTAGTTTCTCCAAGAACTGTGTAACCACATATTCCATTCAGAAAAGACAAAGAGCAAGGGTGAAGCCATGAAGGGGTGGACATAGCCAGAGTTCAGAGAATAGGTGTATTGATAAAGATCAGCTTTCCATAGGGGCAAAGATGAGGAGTCAAGAGTCAGAGAGGAAACAGTGTGGAGTATAAAAGCGCTGATGACAAAGTAAAGAGGTAGAAGGAAAGAGAAATACCCGAATGAGGCTTGGGCTGGACATAGTGACACATGCCTTTAATCCCAGGACTCCTGAGGCAGAGGCAGGCAGATCTCTCTCCAAGCCAGCCTGGTCTATAGAGCAATATAGTTCCAGGACAGGCAGGGCTACACAGAGAAACCTTGCCTTGAAAATCCAACCAGCCAACCAACCAACAAATAAATAAATAAAAATAAATAAATAAATAAATAAATAAATAAATAAATAAATGTTAAGCAAACGAAAGTAATGGTAAGAGGAGAAAATGAGGCTGAGCTTTTGCATTGTGAGAAGGTGAGAGAGACCTTGTAGTTGGGAGCGGTGGTAGGAACCAGCTCCCTAGAGAAGAGGACTAATGGGGGAAGGGAAAAGTGGACCTGTGAAGAGCTGTATATAAAAGAAAGCCTTCACTGAGGAGAGGGTTTGTCACAGGAATGCAGAAAATATGAGAACGTGGGAGAAAAGTATCAATCAAATGGGTAAGGAAGACCAACATAGAGGCATAAACACATCTAGATACTATGTGTGGAAAATCAAGGTGCTGGAGAGATGGATCAGTGGCTAAGAACTCTAGAAGAGCTGGGTTCGATTCCCAGAACCCACATGGCAGCTCACAACTGTCTGTAACTCCAGTTCCAGGGACCCATGCCACCAGGCGGGCATGTGGTGCACACAGCTGTGCATGCAGGCAAAATACTTGTACACATAAAATAAATCTTAAAAAACAACAGTTGGATGTCTCAGAAACAAGGCTTGCCACCACACTGCCAGTGGGCACATTCTGCATGGCCAGTCAGTAGCATTACATGTACAGTGCACAGCTCAGTGTGGCCATTGAGGACTCCTCCCCAGCAGCTTTCACAACGCCCTCCGGGACTGACAGCTAGCCAGCAGGAAAATCGTTTCCACACCAGCTTCAGCTTGCTTTCTCTATGTTTTGCCCCAAGAATATTTGGTATCTTCA
The DNA here is from genome assembly GCF_030254825.1 of Meriones unguiculatus. Lineage (NCBI taxonomy): Eukaryota > Metazoa > Chordata > Mammalia > Rodentia > Muridae > Meriones > Meriones unguiculatus. Next base: position 36,627,606 of record NC_083361.1, on the reverse strand, counting down.
GCGATAGGGTTTTATCACTTCTAGTGGTCAATAAATAGTAATAATAGAAATGCCAATAGCCTGTGTTGTTTGGGGGCTTCTAGGGCCCTCTCTGAGCAAAAACTCATAAAGGAGGTAGTACACCCTGGACACAGGGATTCCACTTAGCCATGTTCTGGGGCCAGCTTATTTACTCATATAACACTTGTGTTTAATCTGTTTAAATTTTTTGTTTTATACCAGCTGAGCTTACCAAATTTAAGTTTCCCTTCTGGCTTTTTTGTTTTTTGTTTTGTTTTTCAAGACAGGGTTTCTCTGTGCAATAGCCCTGGCTGTGCTGGAACTCCAGGCTGGCCTCCTGCTCTCAGAGATCTGCCTGCCTCTGCCTCCAGAGTGCTGGGATTAAAGGTATGTGCCAGCAAGCCCAGCTCTTTCTTATACATCCTTAGTTTGGGCTGATTTTTTTTCTCTTCTGCATCTTCCCTTGAGTCTGTCCACTCCCACACATCTCCCTTCCATTGTCTTACAATATGGGTTCTACTAAAGCCCCAAATAATCTTTTAGGCCTTCTCTTTTATGGCCATTTTCTAGTTTTCTGGGCTCTACACCCACACTCACTTCCACAAAAATGTATATCCCTGTGTGTGTAATACATATATCTAACATATATATATATAGAGAGAGAGAGAGGAAGGGAGGAAGACAGAGAATTGAGAAAGTAGGATCTGCATGTGAAAATAAACATGCAGTATTAGTCTTTCTGAGGCTGTTGCTTCATTTAACATATTTCTTCTTCTATCCATTTTCCTGAAAATTTTATAATTTTATTTTTCTTTATGATCCAGTACAATTGTATTTGTACATGTAGCACATTTTCATTATCCATTCATGAGTTGATGGGCATCTGTACTGACTGCATTTCCTGGCTGCTGTGAATAGAGCAGCAATGAACATTGGTGAGCAGGTAGCCTCCTAGTAGGATATGGGGCCCTTTGAGTGTACAGCTAGGAGCAAAATAGTTGTGTCATCTCATAGTTTTATTTTTATTATTTTATTTTGTTATTTTTGGTTTTTTGAGACGAGTTCTCTGCGTAGCCTTGGCTGTCCTGGACTCACTTTGTAGACCAAGCTGGCCTCAAAGTAAGAGATCTGCCTGCCTCTGCCTCCCTGAGTGCTGGGTTACTACTTTTATTTTTTTAAGAAGCTTCCAGATTGATTCACATAATGGCTGCACAGTTTACACTCCCAATGGTGAATAAGTGTTCTTCTTTCCCCATATCCTCACCAACATTTATTTCCTCATTCACTCATTTGTTTGTTTTTTAGGTGTTAGCTGTTCTGACTGGGGTGAGATAAAATCTCAAAGCAATTTGTGGGTTTTTTGGTTTGTTTGTTTTTAAGTTTTGGTTTGGTTTTGCTTTTGTTTTTTCGAGACATAGTTTCTCTGTGTAGCCTTGGTTATCCTTGAACTCACTGTGTAGAACAGGCTGACCTCAAACTCACAGAGAGCTGTCTGCCTCTGCCTCCCCAAGTGCTAGGATTATACTCATGCGCTACCATGCCCTCTTCAAAGTAGTTTTAATTTGGATTTTCACCAATGGCTAAGGAAACTAAACACTTAAAAATTATTTTCCGTTTGTATTTATTCTTCTGATAATTCTTTGTTCAGTTCCTTAGCCCATTTCTTAAAGGATTTATTTTTATTTTAAGTATGTGTATGTATGTATGTGGGTCTCTGAAATCTGGGTATGTGTTTGTGAGTGTAGTGGCCAGGGAAAACCAGAAGAGGGCACTAGATCCCTGGAGTTGGAGTTACAAGTGCTCTTGACCAGTCCAATGTAGGCTATGGCCCTCTGAAAGAGCAGTGTCCACTCTATTAAACTTTTAAAAATAAAGCTGGGCACGGAGGTACACACCTTTATTTCCAGCACTCAGGAGGGAGAGGCAGTGGATCTCTGTGAGCTCAAAACCAGCCTGATCTACAAAGCAAGTTCCCAGGACAGCCAAGGCAGAGAAACCCAGTCTCACAAACCAAATAAAATGTTTATTTATTTATTTTGTGTATGAGTTTGCTTGCATGTTATGTCTAAGTCTCTGCATCAAATGCATGTCTAGTGACAAGGAGGCCAACTGCTTGCAGAGACTCTCTAGCCTGTTAACTTCCTTAGCTGTTTGCAAGTCCTGCAGAGAGCTCTATGGTTCAGCTTTCAGGAGTCGGCAAACCTGTTCAGGAGTGGGCTTGTTTGGTAATTCGGCGGCCTTTGAGTCCTTCCTGTTCCTGTAAGTAGCCCTACCACTCACACTCCTGTTAGCAATCTCAATAAACTGACGGGTTAGCCAAGATTTAACGGAGCTGGAAGGTTGGTGGGTGTCTGTGGGTTTGAAACCAGCCTGGTTCCAAGACAGCCATGGATACATACTCTATCTCTGAATAAATCAATAAGTTGAAAGCTGTAGACAAGGCTCAGTTTGTAGAGTGCTTGCCATTCTAGATGAGACCATAGGTTTGGTTCCCACTTTCAGAAAAGGAATAAATAATAATAATCACCATCACACTAGGAAGATCTTTTTCATGCAATCAAATTGAAGCTCAAATTACAGAGCTCACCCTCCAGCCCCAGACAGGGTCTCTCTATGTAGCCCTCGCTGTCCTGGAACTCACTATGTAGACTAGGGTGACCTTGAATTCAGAGATCACTCTACCTCTGCCTTCCCAGGCTAAGATTAAAGGTGAATTCCACCACCACCACCTATGCCTACTGATGGATATTAATAATCAAAAGTGAATTATTATCATAGAACAAGGCGGTGCTTGTTTTTAATCTCAGCACTGGGGGAGGCAGAGACAGGTGGATTACTATGAGTTCGAGGCCAGCCTGGTCTACAAAGGGAGTCCAGAACAGCCAGGGCTACACAGAAAAACCCTGTGAAAATAAAAATTAAAAAAAAAATAAAAATAAAAATAAAAAAAAGAAAGAAAGAAAGAAAGAAAAAAGAAAAAGAAAAGAACTATTTTTTTTATGGGATAGACCCCCTTTTGGGTTCTTGTTTGCAATTCTGCCTAACTCAGGAGGTGCTGAGTCAAACCCAGGCTTCCCTGCAAGGCAAGCACTTTACCAAGAGAAGCATCCTCACCCTTTCTCTGAGCTTTATGGACCATCTTCTGAACTCTGCCTGGAGAGCCAAACCTAGCAGGCCTTTGACCTGCAGAGAACATTGGAAGTCAGCAGAGGGCAGTGGATCAGAGAAAGGTCGAACAAAAACCAAGCCTTAAAAGAGGAAGTGAGAAGCCAAGCAGTGGTGCATCCTGTGATCCCAGCACTCTGGGAGGCAGAGGCAGGCAGATCTCTATGAGTTCAAGGCCAGCCTGGTCTACAGAGCAAGTCTGGGACAGCCAAGGCTACAGAGAAATCCTGTCTCAATGCACCCCCTCTCAAAAAAAGGAAAAAAAAAAAAAGAGGAAGTAGGCCTCATAAAATATTGCCCATAAACCACTAAGTGACTCACCCTTGGGAGCAGTTAGGAAATAAGAATAGAAAGCATAGTAAGAAACAGAGGCATTAGCTGGTGAATTAGCAAGAGGAGTGTAGAGACCTTAATGAAACAGGATCAAATGCAAATTAAAGGAGGTCCTTGTTTTCTGAAGGGAGAGGGATCCTTAATTACCACAAGCCACTAATTAGCTGCAGAGAATGACAAGGGTTCACAAGCTGACCAGCAGTTTGGAGATTAAGAGCTCATGCATTAGCATTCAGACATACGCCAGAAGGGGCTCATGAGCAAGATTCTTAGTGCTAAGTGAGATAAGCCCATCAGTAATGCCAGTACTAGGAAAGCAGAGGCAGGAGGCCACTCTGGACCACACAAGGAGACCCTGTCTAAATATTTCTATAAAAAAAAAAATTTTTTTTTTCATCACAACCAAGCACCTTCTACCAAATATGTACTTGGCAAATATGTGTGAGGTAATTGCACCATGGTCCAAACATCAGAGATAGTTACCCAATGCTACTGGGTGACACAAACACTTACAGACATTCGATTTAGGTAAGAAGAGAGGGAAGGCAGGGAAGGATGGAGATGGGAGGGTAGGGGGAGGAAGGCAAGCAAGAACTCTTTTTTATTAACACGTGTTTATTTATGTGTGGAGGGTGGGTATGCACACACCATGTCTTGCACACGGAGGCCAGAAGACAACCTGTAGGAGTTGGGTCCCTCCCATCACATGTAGGTCCCCAGTATCATATTTAGGTCATCAAGCTTGGCAGGAAGTTCTGTTACCCACCTGGTCATCTAACTGACCTCTCTTTTAAAGAAAGATTTATTTGTTTATATATATATTTATTTATAACAAATTTTCTGTATGGTTTTGTTTTTCAAGACATGGTTTCTCTGTGTAGCCTTGGCTGTCCTGAATTTGCTTTGTAGACCTGCGGCCTCGAACTCATCGAGATCCTCCTGCTTATGCCTCCCCCAGTGGTAGAATTAAAGGAATGTACCACCATGCCCTAATAATAAATCTAATAGATAAATTAGATATATAATATACGTATATATTATGTATAATGTATCAAATATTTAATATATTATATATAAATTATATAAATGTATATATATTAGATTTATGTTATTCATTTCACTGCTTTGTCTACACATATGCCTGGTGCCTGAAAAAGTGATAAGCCTTCATGTGGGTGCCAGGAATTGAACCTGGGTCCTTTGCAAGAGCAAGTGCTTTTAACCACTGAGCCAACTCTCCAACCCCTATTTGTTTATAATTTTTAAGTTTATATGTGTATGGGAGGAATTGCCCCAGAGGCCAAAAGAGGGCATTGGGTCTTCTGGAGCTGTAATTGCTGGCAGCTGCGACCCCACCACCTTTAAATAATTGCTGGATTTAAACTCAGTTGTCTAGTGCCACCCTGTTTCCACATCTCCCGTGGGGCATCCAGGCTTGTTGCGGGCAGGGCTGCATTGGAGGGCATGAAGCTTGGCTTGCCAGGTGTGGAACGGCAGGATCTTGGTTGGCGCAGTAAGTGTGGGCAAAGAACAGCTTGGTTCGTTTATTGGGGGAGGGGTATTTATGCCTCTGGGGAGGTGGCTGGGTACCGCTGTTGGATGATACCTCATCTGCACATTCAGGGGCTGGGTATGGAGTCGGGGAACCTTATAAGGTTAAACAAGGAGTGAAGCCTGATAACTGTCAAGGTAATAAATGCTTACTAGGGTTGATGATGAGAAAGCCGACTCTATGGCACCAAGTTGGGTGGGGGAAGGGAGCCAACCCCTGCTGTCCTCATCTGAGGTATCTGGGGTTGAAGCTCTCCTTGACTCTCAGTAATCCTGGTGATTACTGTCCCATGCTCAAGCTCCTCATGGGCTGGGCAGCCCCTTCTTAGATGGGGTCGCACGTCTTCAAGGCTGACCTCAAACCTTGATCTTCTGATCTTCCTGCCTCCACCTCCTAAATGCTGGGATTCTGGAGTGAAACCCATCACACTCTATTTATTTGGTGTTGGGAACGCCAAGCTTCAAACATGCTAGGCAGGCACTCCACCAGCTAAACCACATCTGGGCGAGGGAGGGATTGGGTCAGCCATTACACAGGCTGGAGACTGTCTTCAAGGCAGGGCCCAGCGCATCCAACTGATGATATCATTTCTTTTCTTCAGAACAAGAAGCTGAAAAAAAGTCTACTGAATTAGGAAACTATGTAATAAGTCGGCTTTGGAAAATGTCAGTTTAGTTCTTGGCACAGCGGAGACATCCTGGGCAATTCTTGGTTTGTTAGAGCTGCTTGCATGTTTAGGAAGATCATCTGGACCTCCTCTCAGTAGCTATCACTAGTATTCCCTGACCCCCAACCAAAACTGTCTCAAGTCACTGCATTTGTTCCTCAGAAGGGATGGAACATCTTTAATGTGGTTTGTTTGTTTGTTTGTATTCCTGAGACAGGGGCTCTCTGTGTAGCCTTGGCTGCCCTTGGAACTCCACTCAGATATCTGTCTGCCTCTGCCTCACAAGTGCTGGGATTAAAGGTAAGCGCCACCAAGCCCAGCCTGGCTTCTAGCTTCTGATTTTTGGCACGGGGTTCTTGCTCTGCCCGTCCCAGAACTAAGAAATTTCTATGTGTGGCAAATGGCTTGCCAGAGGCAGAGGGCAACTATTCCTCTGCGGGTTACACAACCCAGAGCCCATGCCAAATGACACCTGCTCCACTAGGCTCTCATACCCATGGTCGCTGTCACCCAGGGCAGGTCCCAGAGGGCCAGGAGTACCGTAGAGTAATTCAAGCAAATTACTTCAGAGATCCTGAATCTCTTGCCTGGCTTTTTCTTACAGCCCAAGTATAACTTCTTGCCTATACCTTCCCCGGTTCTCTCTGTCTCTCTGTCTCTCTCAGTTTCATGTGAATTGGTGTTTTTCTTCATGTATGTCTGTGTGAAGATTTCGGATCCTCTGGAACTGAGGCTGCAGAAAGTTGTGAGCTGCCACGTGAGTGCTGGGATTTGAACTTGGGTCCTCTGGAAGAACAGACAGTACCCTTAACTGCTGAGCCATCTCTCCATCCCTTTCTTCTGCCCCTTGACCTGCCTAAATGCTGCCTCAGGGAACCCTGCATAGCATAATGTCACCATTTCTCCTGAGAACTGTGAATCATGGCTATATCTTGTTTGTTTTTTGAGACAGAGTCTCTGCAGCCTAGGTAGCCTAGAATTCATTATGTATCCCAGGCTGGTCATGAACTTATGGGCCAATTGGCAGTGAAGAGGACTTGCTGCTGAGGAGAGATGGTTCAGTGGTTAAGAGCACTGACTACTCTTCTAAAGGACCTGGGTTCAATTCCCAGCACCTATATGGCAGCTCATTACCATCTGTAATTCCAATCCTAGAAATCTAATGCCCTCTGTGGCATTACATACAAGCAGGCAAAACATCCATATACATAAAAACAAACAAACAAACAAATAAATAAATATTGAGACAGGCACGGTGTCACACACCTGTTATGCCAGCATTAGGGGAGACAGAGGAAAGCAGATCTCTGTGAGTCCAAGGTTGGCCTGGTCTACAAAGTGAGTCCAGGAGAGCCAAGGCTACACAGAGAAACCCTGTCTCAGAAAAACAAAGAACAAGCAAAGTAAAGCAAAGCGAAACAACAACAACAACAACAACAAAAGAGCACTTGCTGCCTGGGTTTGCTTCATAGCACCCATGTCATTTGGCTCCTGATGAACTCTAACTCCAGTTCTGGGGCAGCAGACACCCTTTCACAGCCCTCATAAATACTACATGCACGTGGTTCACAGGCAGACACGCAGCTGCATGCACTGTCTGAGTCGGAGCTGCTGTTGCTACGAGGAGACACCACCACCAAGAGCAAGTGGTAGAGGAAACAAGCTTCCACATCATAGCACAGAAGGAAGTTGGGACAGGGACTCAGACAGCACAGGTACCGGGGCAGGGACCTGCTTGATGCAGAGACCGTGGAGAGGTGCTTCATACCGGTTTGCTCAGCCTTATAGAAGCCAGGACCTGGGTCCTTGTAGAACCCAGGACCACCAGCCACAGGATGGCACCACCACAATGGGCTGGGCCCTCATACATCAGTCACTATTTTTTTTTTTCTAAAGAAAGGTTTGAGAGGCTTGCCTGCCACCTGATTTTATGAAGACATTTTCTTTTTTGTTTTTTGAGGAAGGATTTCTCTGTGTAGTCTTGGCTGTCCTGGACTTGCTTTGTAGACCAGGCTGGCCTCGAACTCACAAATCCACCAGCCTCTGACTTCCTAAGTGCTGGGATTACAGGCGTACACTACAGCGCCCAGCAAGAAACATTTTCTTTTTTTTTATTTATTATTTTTTATATTAATTACAGTTTGTTTACTTTGTATCCAGCTGTAGCCCCCTCTCTCATTCCCTCTCATTCCCTCCCAATCCCACCCTTCTTCATCTCCTTCCTGTCCCTCTCTAAGTCCACTGATGGGGGAGGTCCTCCTCCCCTTCCATCTGATCCTAGCTTATCAAGTCTCTTCAGGGCTGATGAAACATTTTCTTAATTGGGATTCCTTCCTCTGAGATAGCTATAGCCTGTATCAAGTAGACATAAAATTAGGGCATGGGGTGCACTCACACACGCACGCACGCGCGCGCGCACACACACACACACACACACACACACACACACACACACACACACTGTGACAGGACTAGAAAGGAAGGAAGGGACCGGGCATTATAGTATACACCTTTAATTTCAACACTTGGGAGAACAGGCAAATGGATTCTTATGAGTTTGAGGCTAAGCTAGTCTACCTATCAAGTTCCAGGACAGCCAGGGTTACATTAAAACAAAAAACAAAACAAACAAACAAAAAAACCCTGTCTCAAGCCAAATGTGGTGATACATGCCTTTAATCCTAGCACTCAGGAGACAGAAGCAGATGGATCTCTGTGAGTTCGAGGCCAGCCAGGTGTACAAAGTGCAGCAGGGAGCTTATATAAAGAAACCCTGCTTCAAAAGCAAGCAAACAAACAAACAGACAAACAAAGCACCAACACAAAACAAAGACCCCGTCTCAAATAGATAAATAATAGGAAAAAAGGAGCCTTGCTTCTTTAGAGCCAGGCACGGTTGGTTGTGCACACCTGAAATCTCACCTCTGCAAAGGTGAGACTAGAAGGAAGTGAGTTCCAGACCTCCACGCTGACCTATCTGCAGATCAGATAGCATCTCAAAGGAAAAGCTGACTCCTGCCTCTCTTCCTCTTTACTTTTCTTTCAGACTGGCCTCCAGCTCACTATGTAGTCAGATGTGGTGGTGCACACTGAGTGCTCTGCACTGTGAAAGGCCAGGTGTGGTGGTGCACACGCTGAATCCCAGCACTCAGGAAATAGAGGCAGGCAGATCTCTGCCTTCCAGTCATGCCCATTTACATAGAAGTTTCCAGACTAGCCAGAGGTTGGGGAGAAAATGTTATCATTTACTGGCTGGATCCTTCTACTACAGCCTCCGGAGTGCTGTGATTCCAGGAATGAACAATGCTTTTCTTTAATATCTGTTTTAAAAAAAAGATTTGGTTTTGTTTTACATGTATGAGTGTTTTGCCTACAAGTATGTCTGTCCATCACATGTTTGCAATGCTCCAGGAGTGTAGAAGAGGTAAAAAGATCCATTAGAACTGGAGTAAAAGGTTGTTGGGAGCCCTCCAATGTGGGTACTGGGAATGGAACCCCGAGTCTCCTACAGGAGTAGCCAATGCTCTAACTGGCTGAGCCATCTCAGCAGCTTTCATTATCCTTCTTTATTTCCACAGATTTAATGAGTGCTGATAAAGAGCTCTGGCAGGAGGCTAGCCTTGTCTGGAAGGTCAGACTCTGGTTTACATGCTATATGCTCATTAATTTCTTCAGTCACTGAGCAGTCCTGGGAGGTGTATGCTGTATAATAAATCACAAAGAAAAAAATAGAAATAGTGAGACAACTATGGTTTCATTTCATCTGTGGTCTCCCCACATTACATCCATTTCTCATCTTTGCAGCTGGTCTCATTGTCTTCCCATTCAGTTTCACATGTGGGGAACACATGTGGAGATGATGTGGTCAGCTCCCATAACTCACACAATCTAAATTTCATAAGAATTCTCACAGTCTATATGAGGCGGAGTGGTGCCACCCCTCTCATTGTGTGTGTGTGTGTGTGATACTGGGAATGGAAATCAGTGTTCCCACGTGCCAGGCAAATGGTCCACCAATTAAGGCAGGCCCCAAGGCCTTCACTGATGAATGCTAGGCAAGAGGATCTACCCTTGGCCATGCCCATAGCACCTCTACCACTAAGCTACATTCCTGGTCTTCTCTGGTAGATATTAAGTCAACAATTAAACACTGAGCCACATACAAGAACCTGCTGATTGGATTTTAGGGCAGGCACTATACTGCTGAGCCACATCCCCAAACTCTCACTAGTGAATTCTAAGCAGGCCCTTTACCACTGAGCCCCCCCCACACTCTCTCTCTTACTGGTGGAATCTAAGCTAAAAGTTGCCGTACTACTGAGCCACACCCATAGTTCCTCACTAGGGGATTCAGGCAGGTCCTCTACCGCTGAGCTATAGAGCTATGGCCTCAGCGCCCTCTTTTTACTTCTTCTTCTTCTTCTTCTTCTTCTTCTTCTTCTTCTTCTTCTTCTTCTTCTTCTCCTCCTCCTCCTCCTCCTCCTCCTCCTCCTCCTCCTCCTCCTCCTTCTTCTTCTTCGTTGTTTTGAAACAGGGTTTCTCTGTGTAGTCTTGGCTGAGCTGGACTTGATTTGTAAACCAGGCTGGCTTGAACTCACAGAGATCTGCCTGCCTCTGTTTTCCCTGAGTACTGGGATTACAAGTTCTGACTCTCCTTCATAATGGACTATGAAGTGAAAGTGTGAGTTGCTTTTGGTCCTGGTGCTTATCCCAGTAACAGAAAAGCAAATGAAGAAGAAAGAAATAAGGAAGGAGAGGGGAGGAGAAGGGAAAAGAGAGGAGGGAGCAAAAAGGAGGGGAGGAGAGAGAAGAAAAAGGCTTAGCCACATAGCAGTGTGGGGCCAGTCTTCACTCTTCCCTGTGTCCACCAGGACAGGGACTTTGTTTTCTTCATAGCTTCATCAGTGCTTACAACGAGGCAGAAAGCCCTCGAACACATACTTCAGACGAGGAATTTCCTTATAGTTTATAGAGCTGGGCTCCCCTGTGGCCATCCACAAGAGACCACCAGCATCAGTCCCATGTGCCCCAGCACATCAGGCCTCCGTCTTCAACCCCAGCACATGGGAGGCAGAGGCAGGCAGATCTCTGTGAGTTCAAGGCCAGCCTGGTCTACAAAGGGAGTCCAGCACAGCCAGGGATCTGTTATACAGAGAAACCCTGTCTCAAAAAAACACCCTGCCCCCCCATTCTTTCAAAAACAGAAATAGAATCGTGTCATTTCCTGCCTCTGATTGCTTCCCTTTATATTTGAAAGAAAGCCAAATGCCTTATCACATCCTGGCCTGCTTTCTATTCAACTTCCCCTTTCGTCCTGTCTCGCTCTCAGCAGTCTATTACGTTGACCCCTGGGCTGTGGGGCTTCTCATTCTGGATGATATATCCTGGATCCTTATGCCAACTCTGCCCTCTGCTCAGAATGCCCAGCCTTTCCTGAGATGCCTCATTTTCCTTTATCCTTTGGTTCTTGGCTTAAATACTATCATCTCAAAATCCTTAAGAAATTAAAAATAGAGCCACCATATGATAAAGCAATCCAACTTCTGGGTATACATCCAAAGGAAATGACAGCAGTGGATGGGAGAGACATCTGCATCCTACGTATGTGGAGACCCTAGTATCAGCAGCCAAGAGAATCAGCCGGTGTCCCCATCCGTAGATGAATGGGTAACAGAAATGAAATACATATTTGATTGTTTGTTTCAGACTCTGCATCTCTGCATAGCCCTGGCTGTCCTGGAACTCCCTATGTAGACCAGGTCGACTCTAAGCTTACAGAGATCCCCCTGCCTCTTCCTCACAAGGGCTGGGCCCAAAGGCATACACCACCACATCTGGCCTTGAGCCCCTGTCATTTGTCACAAGATAAATGAACTGGCAAGACTTCTTGGAGACTGAAATAAATTTGACATAGAACAAATCACTCACATGTGGAGAGGAAAAACAGTTGAGTTCAGGGAAGCTAAGAGTGAATGAATGGATGGCACCGGGTTCAGAAAAGGGAGGAAGGAGGACCATGGGCACTGCTGTTCAAAGGACACATTTTCAGTGAGGCAGACAAGAAAGAAAAGCTCAAGGGTGTGACAGGATAACTTTAGCTGATAACGGTGACTGGTGGTGGTGAAAATTGCTGATTAGTTGGTGGGGTGCGACACATGATAGGACACACACACACACACACACACACACACACACACACATACCACAACACCCGTTAAAGCCTAGCATTCAGGAGGCAGAGACAGGGAATTCAAGGCCAGCCTGGTTAGCTACAAACACAAAACACAAAACAAAACAATGAAGGACACAACCAAAAACAAACCCTTGTCTCTCAAAAACAATTGTTATGTAGATTGCCGTAGGCTTTCTGCTGTTGCTTGAGACCTTTCTGTACCTTCCAGGCTGACCTGCCTCTCTGCGCCTCCTGTTTTACCTTCTCCCATGCTGGGATTGCAGGCCTGCGCTGCTCTGCCCACCCTATGAGCAATTGTAAGTGTTCTGAACACATGAAAGGAGAAAATAACGTGCCAGGTGAGAGCTTTTAATCCGAGCACTTGGGGGAATGGAGCAGGCAAATTGGTGTGACTTTGAGGCCAGCCTGGTCTACATGTAGAGTTCCAGAACTGCACAGGGAGACCCTGTCTCCAATAAGTAAAGACAGGATGTGAGGTGAAGCATCGTATCATTTCACAGTACACATGTAAAATCAAAATGTGTTGTGCAGTACAGATTTATGCAATCCAGGGCTAAGTATTAAGACCCTATCTCAAAATTTTAAAAAGTCAAACTTTGGGGCTGGCAAAATGGCTTAGTAGGTAAAAGTGCTTGCTGCTACTATACTAAAGTGGTAAAAAGTTTTTTAAATACCAAACTTTTAACTGGACAAGGGTAAATAATAATTCACGTAATTCCAGCCTCCTGGCACTTGGCTCACTGTGAGTTCAAGTCTGGCAAACTCCAGGACAGCCAAGATCACATAGGGACACCCTATCTCCCCCTAACCCAACAATAATTTTGTGTGTTTAAATGCAGAATGGAACTTCTGGGACTTGGGGGGTATTTTGCTTTTGCTTTTTGAACATGTCAGCTTCTGTTTGTTTTCAGATTCTTGTGGGTTCCCACTTCCAGCCCTCCAACAGGGTTTCTCTGCATTTTCTTGGCCATCCTGGAACTCCATCTGTAGACCAGGCTGACCTGGAATTCAGACATCAGCCCGCTCCTGCCTCCCAAGGGATTAAAGGTGTGTGCCACCACCTCGAGGCTTTTGTTTTATTTTTGAGATAGGGTCTCATTACCTCAGGCAGACCCTCATCTGTTTACATAGCTCAAACTGATCCTATGGCCTCAGCCTCCTGAGTACTGGAACAGCAGACCTGTACTGTCATGGTTCTCTTCCCGAAGTAACATTCTCGGGGGAACTGAGCAGAGCTCCCACACGAGCTACATTATTCCCTTCTGAAGGCAGTATCCCAGATGAGTAATCTCTTAAAAAGTCCACCACCTCTCAACTCTCCCACACCCAGGCCTGAGACCTCATTCAGTGCATATCTCTTGTTTCTGTTTTAAAATTATTTATTTATTATGTATACAGAGTTCTGATTACATGTACACCTGCATGACACAGGACATCAGATCTCAGCTCGGAATTGAACTCGGACCTTTGGAAGAGCAGTCAGTGTTCTTAACCTCTGAACCATCTCTCCAGCCCTTGTTTTTGGTTTTGAGACAGGATTTCTCTGTGTAGCCATGGCTGTCCTGGACTTACTTTGTAAACCAGGTTGGCCTCAAACTCATAGAGATACACCTACCTCTGCTTCCCTGAGTGCTGAAATTACAGGCATGAGCCACTGTGCCCAGCTCAGTGCATGACTCTTTTCTGGACACACTCAAGCCATAATCCATGCCATAACAATTAGAGAAGGAAGGTGCAAAAACGTCTGGGAATGTCGCACAACAGCAGCAGGGTTGAGGTATGATTGGTCAGTGTCACTAGGGTATCATGAGCAGAGTTGCTGGTGACAGGCAGCCTCACTTGAACAGGCTGTGGTTGCAATGTGACTCAGGAAGCATTCCTTTGGCTGTCTACGCTTGGCTTTCTGACAAATTCCTGGGCCTGATCTAGCCTTCCTATGGCTTCCCGTGAATTACTTGGCATCCTCAAACACATTTCTCCTTTCCTGGTTTGCAAATTCATAATTGCAAATTCAAAGAGCTGGGATAAAGCACCGTGGCTGCTTTGCCCTGGTGAGACCCTAGGAAAGTCCCCCTGGTAGAGCAGGAGAGGGTCTTTATCACGGGGAAGTGAGTCTCAATTCCTCACAATGCAGATTGGATTAGCAGATGGCAGCTTTGTCATCCTTAAACTATAGAGGATGAAGTCTGTTTTGAAGGCGTGGGCTGCACTAGGGACAAGGGAGGAAGGAAATCTACTTGATTTCTAAAGTTGCTAAATGCATTTATCATATTGGAAATGAATCAAGCCTCCATTCTGAGCGACAGTCATTTCCAATGAAGTTAAGACAGTGTAACAGGGCTGTTGAGGTGGCTCAGTGAGTAAAGGTCCTCGTAGCCAAAACTGACTACCTCAGAATCTAAATGGTGAGCACAATTATTGTCCATGAGAATGTCTGAGCCACTGAGGTGCTCAGTTAGTAAAGGCACTTGCAGCCAAGAAAGGCAGCCTGACTGGGATCCCCAGTACCCAAATTGGAAGGAGAGAAACAACCTTGTAAATTGTCCTCTGTCATCCACAGATGTGCTGTGATATACCTCCCCAACAATATAAACATTTTTTTTTCCTGAGACAGTTTCTCTGTGTAGTCTTGGTTGTCCTGGAACTCACTCTGTGGACCAGGCTGGCCTTGAACTCAGAGATCTGACTGCCTGGGACAGTCAGTGCTGGGACTAAAGGCATGCACCACCACCACCCAGCTGTAAATGTCATTTTATTTATTTTTTTGTTTTGTTTTTTGTTTGTTTCTTGAGACAGGGTTTCTCTGCATAGCCTTGACTGTCCTGTAGACCAGGCTGACCTCGGACTCACAGATGTCTGCCTTCCTCTACCTCCCTGAGTGCTGGGATTACAGGCATGTGCCACTATGCCCGGCTATAAAGGTCTTTTAAAAAAAGATTTGTGTGCTTATTTTATGTACATGTGTGTTTTGCCTGGATATATCTGTGTACATATCTGGCCTCCGTTGGAGGTCAGAAAGGAAGCCAGATTTCGTAAAACTAGATTTACAGATGGTTGTGAGTATTATTCAGGTGCTGGGAATTGAACCCAGATCCTTTGCAAGGATAAGTGCTCTTAACTGCTGAGGCATCTCTCCAGCTCCCTAAAATGTAATTTTTTAAAAACTTAGGCATATTAATCTCTAAATCAGATATATTAGCAGATGCCTGTGGTCCCAACACTTGAAAGATGGAGTCAGAAGGATCAGAAGTTCAGGGTAACATTTTGGCTACTTAGAGGGCCCAAGGACACCTGCCTTCCATATATGCATTTGTGTGTGTACATGGTGTATATGTGTGCATATATGTATATATACACATGTGTATATACAAGAATATATAGATAAATACACATGTATTTATATATATGTTTATATCTATATATGTATTCTTGTTTAATTATATTTATGTAAACACTGGAAAGACACAAAAAGCTAATAGGAGTGTTTTCACTGTTTGAGACAGTACAGAAGGTTGGGTTCTTTTTTTTTTTTCCTTGTTTGTTGGATATTTTTGAGATAAGATCTCATTATGCAGCCTTGGCTGACCTGGAATTACTATATCGACAAGGCTGGCCTTGAATCTACGAAAAATTTGCCTGCCTCTGTCTCCAGAGTGCTGGGATTTTTGGATTTGATCTGACTGGGGTGACAAGAGAATGAAGAAAGGACTGCAACATACACAGACATGATGGGATTGCGTGAAAATGTCAGTACATTATGTTCAGCCCAGGAGGAGGCGTCAGACCCTGGTAAGAGGTCTCTGAGAGGAACACTTTCGGGTTTCAGTCAGTCAGGGGGGAATCTGCACCTGCCAGCATTCACACTAAGAGCAGAGGAAAGCTGAGCCATAACTCCGAGCCTCACCCTGGAAGAAGGCTTTGCCATGCCCATGAGCCTGAGGCACTTCGGCCCAAGTAAAACAGCACACAAGTTACTCAGTATTATCCACTTAACATTCATTCAAGGCTTCCTCTGCTCTCCACAGGGTTTCATGTATCCCAGGCTAGTCTTGAACTCACTATGCAGCTGAAGATGACTTTGAACTCCTGATGGTCTTGCCTCTACCTCCCAAGTGCTGGGATGACAAACATATACCAGTAAACCCAACTAAATATATTTAAATTTATTTATTTAGAGACAGGACCTCTCTATGTAGCCCTGGCTGTCCTGAAACTCAGTATGTAGGCTGGCTTTAAACTCACAGAGACTAGCCTGCCTTTGCCTCCTAAGTGCTGGGATTACAGGCATGTGCCACCATGCTCAGTTCATATTTTCTTAATTAGTGATTGATGGGGGAGGGTACAGCCTATTTTGGGTGGTGCCATCCCTCGGCTGGTGGTTCTGGGTTCTATAAGAAAGCTAGCTGGGAAGTGGTGGCTCATGACTTTTAATCGCAGCCCTCAGGAGGCAGCCAGGAGGTTTTCTGTGTGGCTAGCCTGGTCTACAGAGTGAGTGTCAGGACATCCAGGGCTACACAGAGAAACCCTGTCTTAGGAAAAAAAAAAAAAAAAGTAAAAAGAAAAGAAACAGGCTGACCAAGCCAGTAAACAGCTCCACTCCATGGCCCCTGCACCATTTCCTGCCTCCAGGTTTCTGATCTACTTGTGTTCCTGCCTATATTGCTTGTGGCAATGAACTATTATATGGAAGTGTGGGTGAAATAAATACTTTTCTTCCCAAGTGGCTTTTGGTCATGATGTTTCATCACAGCAATAGTAACCCTAACTAAGATACTTTCTAAACCTCCAGAAACAGCAAGCATGTGGGGAACAAAGAATTCAAATGCCTGATTTTATGGAGACATTTCTCAATCAAGCCATCTTACCTCAGTATACATGGGTACTACACTCCTTGAATACATGTGGATGAATAGTTCTGGGTACAAAAATAATGGATATTATGCAATGTGTATTTCTGGAAAGTTGCAAAATAGACCAGTAAAAGCAAAAAGGGAGAGGTACTGGGCAACTGGAAAAGATATTTCCTTAAATAGATTACCAAGTCATAACATGTAAATAAGCAAGTAGATTCCTCACTCCTGGTCTTAGAGAATAAAGTTTGACTTACAAGTGCTCTACTATTGAGCTATATTCCCAGCACTCTTTATTACATTAAAATTTATTTTATTTTTTTGTTATGTATTACACTTACAGAAATGCATGCCACATTTTGGTTTTGGTTTTATTTGAGACAGGTTTTCATTATGTAGCTTTGGCTGTACTGGAACTCACTATTACGTAGACCAGGCTGGCCTTGAACTCACAGAGATCTGTCTACCTCTGTCTCCTGAGTACTGGGAAATAAAAGCTTGTGACTCCACACCAGGCCCTACACAGTGTGTGTGAAGGTCAGAGGATAACTGGAAGGACCGGGTTCTAGCTCTCCTCTTCCACCATGTGGGTCCCAGGGATCAAACTCAGATCATTCAGCTTGGAGGCAAGAATCTTTATTCAATAAGTCAGCTCACATAGCCCAACTTTTAAGAAAGAATCTCATATGGCCCAGGCTGGCCTTGAACTCACTATATAGCCAAGTCTGATTTTGAACTGCCAACCCTCCTTTCTCCATCTCTGGAGTACTGATATTATAGGCATGTATCACATTTATATGTCGTTGGGAATTAAATCCAGGATGCTACATTCCCAGTGCACCTATAGCTGCCCTGGTGACAGGACAGACTGTCATGGTATCACAGCACTTGTGTTCAAGAAACCTTTATTTTACTTAACAGTGGTCCCAAGCCACAAGAGTAGTTATTGATGCTGACTGTATTTGGTATTTCATGCCTCTATGGTCACTGTGGTTGAAAGAACAACATGAAGAAAGGCTCATGCTTTCAGAGGGTCCAGTCTACCATGGCAGAGAAGGCATGCTGAAGCAGTTCATATCAAGGTGGTCAGGAAAGGAGGAGAAGAGAAGGGATTGGACACTTGGTATAACCTCCGAAGCCTAATAATAATAATAATAATAATAATAATAAAGCATGCCTGTTGAAGATCTAAAAAGAGAAGTGGTTTGTGTAGTAGACTATGGATGACAGAGTTGACTATCTGCTACCTGACTCTTCTGGGAAGTTCACCTCAGTTAGGGCTGCAGGTCACTGAGGTCAGTAGCTATCAAACATACTCATGGCATAGGCCCCAAAGAAACAGGAAGCTAATTTTTTTTAAGGATTTATTTATTTATTATGTGTACAGAGTTCTGTCTGCATGTATACCTGCATGACAGAAGAGGAAACCAGATCTCATTATAGATGGTTGTGAGCCACCATGTGGTTGCTGGGAATTGAACTCAGCAGTCAGTGGAAGAGCAGTCAGTACTCTTAACCTCTGAGCCATCTCTCCAGCACCAGTAAGCTAATTTTTAAAGATCTATTTTTAAAATTTTTGTATTCCTGTGTGTGTCTGTGCATATGTGTACAAAGTCTCCTAAATCCAGAAGAGGGCATCAGATCTCCTTGAGTGAAAGTTACTGTTGATTGTGATCCACCAATTGTGGGTGCTAGGAAATGAATTCAGGTCCTCTGCAAGAACAGTAAGTGCTATTAACCAGCCCCACGGAAGCTTTCTTCCTCCTTAAATAACATCTCACATAGCCAGAGGTGGTGGCGCACACCTTTAGTCCCAGTGCTTGGGAGGCAGAGGCAGGTGGATCTCTTGTGGGTTTGAGGCCAGCCTGGTCTACAGAGGTAGTTCTAGGACAGCCAGGGCTACAAAGAGAAATGTGCATGCATGTGAGCGTGGAGGTCAGAAGACAATTTTTAGGAGTTTTCTGTTTTCACCA
Source organism: Meriones unguiculatus (assembly GCF_030254825.1). Classification (NCBI taxonomy): domain Eukaryota; kingdom Metazoa; phylum Chordata; class Mammalia; order Rodentia; family Muridae; genus Meriones; species Meriones unguiculatus. The sequence goes on along the minus strand of NC_083361.1, from coordinate 36,608,873 downwards.
TGGGCCTGTTCAGCAAGCATGTTTGTTCACTGAGAAATCTTACCCAGAAAGAGAGCTATTTGCTGTTGTTTGTTCTTACTGTTGTCACTAGCATAAACAAGGCCCTGGGTTTGAGGCTCAGAACTACATAAACTAGGTGATGCACACTTGTAATCCCAGCACTAGGGAGTTGGAGGCAAGTGGATTAGGAGTTCAAAGTCATCCTTGTCTACACAGCAAGTTCAAGACCATCCTGGGATAACATAAAACCTAGCTCTTCCAGATAATCTGAGTTCAGGTCTTAGCACCCACACAATGGCTCACAACCATCTGTTAACATGCAGGGTATCTGATGCTCCCTTCTGTCCTCCTAAGAGATGCATGTGGTGCACATAAATACATGCAGGCATACACACATTTGAATAAAGAGATTTTAATTGAATCATAAGAGAGGAAAAGACTTGTTAGTCTAGAAAATAAAACTTACATAGTAAGTGTTAAGAAGTTGTGAGAAAACCACCTCATAGTTGTATCTCATTAACTCTCCAGTAACTATTTCTACAGGAGGGATTTATGTCATGTGGTAGAACAGATGGCTGCTTGGTGTCTCTTGGTCAACCTTTCTTTAGATACCACAGGGCTTGCTTGGTGAGCTCCTAAGCAAAGATGGCTATGGGGGACCATAATGGATTTAGCTCACCAACCTTAGCAGCCACAGCTTCAATGGATGTCCACCTTGCTGACGGCAGCATCACTTGCTGAGCTCCCAAGGAAGCACAGTGTACTAGAAAGGCCAGCCAAATGCCCAGTCTGCTGAGGATTACATTGGACCTCTTCCATCATGGGTTGGGCAATAAGTTTTTCCTCCATGGAATAAGTAACTCTGTGCTTGTTATTTGCTTTCCTCGCCCTTTGCACCCCGGCCAAAAGCAGCCTGTGTGCACGATGAATGGCTCTATTCACCATTCACCACCATGTTAAACCACGCAGCTCTGCTGCTGCTCAAAAGAGTCAGTTTATTTGGAGGTTGGTATGAGTTGGGCAGGGGGTCTTACATGTACAGAAACACTCTCAAAGCAGCTGGCCTCCTAGAACACTCCGAGCAGCTAGCCTGTTGGAAAGGAGGTAACAGTGACAGGTTGGAGATGTTTGGGTGAGGGTTCTGTCCTAAAAGATGGGTAAACACTAAACTAATAGCACATACACGATTCCAGATTACACAGACATGGGAACCCATGGGTGACGTTTCTCCAAAATCACACCCTGTGACTCACTCTTCAAATGTTTGCAAACTGGGCTTGGGAAAGGTCTCGGTGGTACAGTCCTCACCTGGTGTGCTGGTGAGGCTGGGGATTCCATCTTCAGCACACATGTTTACATACCCCAGATGCCTGTGTTTTCTTCATGCTACCCTGAACACTGAGGTGCTTTGAGTTTTGTTTGCTTTACATTTATGTGCATATGTGGGGCAGGTGGGTGAATGGGTGGGTGGTGGTGGTGGTGGTGGAACTTGTACCACAGTGGAGCTGTGTCAGTCAGAAGAAAGCTTTTGGGAATCAGTTCTCTACCACATGGATCCTAGAGTGGAACTCATGTCATCAGGCTTGGCTTGACCCATCTCAGTACCTAAATAGGACACAGCATGGTAAGTTGTGTAAGTCAAGACCTCTGTAGACCACTTGATCTGTCTCCAACTCGGTGCTGGTAGTGGTGGTGACTGGCAGGTAGAAGGGGGAGAGAGATGTTGCTAAACCTGAATTCTTGGGGCTAAGCTAAGGAGACTGTGGGAAACCCAACCCGTTATTTATAAGCTATAGGCTTACATGAGGGCGTGCTCGCTCGTGAATGTGTGTTTGTTTGTGTGTGTATATCTGTGAAAATGTCTGATGCTGGAAATATGAAAATGATTCCTTAGGGGGCTGAAGAGATGGCTCAGCAGTTAAGAGCACTTGTTCTTGCAGCAGGACCAGGGTTCAATTCCTAACACACACAAGGTAGCTCACAACCAAGTAAAACTTCAGTTCTAAGGGCTGATTTCCTCCTACCTCTGAGGAAACCAGGCACACACATGTTACACATACATACATGAAGGCAAAGCATTCAGACACATGAAAATAAATAACTCTAAAAAACAAAGTTAAGTAGGGCGTGGAGAAACCCCGTTTGGGGTGGGGGGAAACAAGACAAAACGAAAAAACCAAACCAAAACAAACACCAAGTTAAAACCAAAACCATGCTTCCCATAAGCCAACAAACCAAACCTGATGACCTGAGCTTGATTCCCTCTAGGGTGAGGGTTGGGGGCTCATCCCACAACGTGGAAGAAGAAAGCTGACTCCCACAAGTTGTCCTTTGACTTCCGCATTTGCATTCTCACACATAAAGTAAGTAAAAGTGTGTACTTAAACTGAACCCCTCCTTTTCTCAGGGCATAGGATGATAAAGAGGGTCTGTTTCCGTGTCTCTTCTCAAGAATGCAAAGTGAGAGAGCACGAAGCTCTTTACCTACCCATTCTCTCTACCTAGGTCCCCACCCCCACTTGGGCAAAGCACTAAGCAAGCGCCCAGGTCCCCTCTCCAGCTCCTCCCTCCTCCGTAGGCCACGGAGCTGGCTGTTTTGAGCTCCTGGACCCCTTCGGACCCCTCACTTCGCGACGCTCGCGGCTTCCTCTCCTGGGCTGAGCCTCTAAGCCTTTCAAATCCTCCTAGAAGGTTACCAGAAGAAGCCGCGGGGAAGAGCCAAGAGTCGGCAGCCGCCACTAGGCCCCGCCCAGCAGCCGCGGAGCAGGGCCGCGCCCGGGACCGCTGCAGAGCGGGGTGAGTGAGTGCCGCGAGGAAGGAGGGAGGGAGCTAGGTGTCCCGGGTCCCTGCCCTGCCCAGGGGGCCAGCATCTCGACCTTCCGCTCCCTCTAGCTTCGTGACCTTCAGCTCCCTTTCCCGTTTGGCTCAGTCCAGGCCCTCAAATTCGACCACTGGGGGGATGGGGTGGGGGAGAAGCCCAACCCTGCATCTTTTCCCTGCCTCCCCCCACACCTTTCCGGCACAACGGAGGCCACCAAATCCTTTCCATGAGGTAGAACCCAGAATCCAGAGCTCCGGGCCCCAGCCCCGTCTCATAAAGATTCTGAGCCCCTCCCTTTGTCCTGAAGGCTGGAATGCAGGCCAAAAATAGCTCTCCTTTCTAGACCCAGAAGACTCGGCAAACATTCTACCACATATGTTTTTAAAAAAACAAGTCTGATCGCTCAAAAATCTGGGACCCCCAAGTTTCCAGGAATAGCGACTATCATCCATCACCCTTTCGCCCCCTGCTGACAGTGATCTTCTGAGACGTGGCTCAGCAGTCGTCCTGGCGCCATTACAGTGTAATTGGAGACATGGCACACTCACTTCTACGAAGATCCTCAAGCACACGAAGCTAGTCTTTTTTCTTTGGGTGAGGGGCCTTGCTAGTCAAGACGGCTTGCTCAGAACTCCTAAAAGCTCAAGGCCTGGCACCCTACATCCTTTTCTTTTCAGGTAGCCAAAACTCTAGCCCACAGACTCCGTTAAACTGAGGGGTCTGGCCCCCAGTCTGCTGGAACCTAGATTTCTTTTATTCGGTCAGCGTGGAGTGACCAGATAGACAAGGACGGGGACAGAGAGAGGAATAATTGAATGAGGGGTGGGGGTAAGACTAGGCATGGGGACCCAAGCTGGGGTGGGGGTAGGGGACTCTATCTAAAACAAACCGTAAACACACACGTATCTATGGCAACAGCATTCTCGGGTCTACCCTGGAGATTTCTTTCTAGAGCTATGTCTGGGAGGATAGCCCCCGGGAGCCCCTACGCCTCCAGCTGCTGTGTCTTCCTGTTTTGTCTCCACGGTAACGGTGACCTCAGCCCTGCACCCCCTCACTGGTGGGGCCGGAGACGCACTAGTCTTTTGGGGGCGTGGTAGACATTAGCCCCGCCTTGGGGGCCGACCGGGAATAGCCTGAACTGGAAAGCACCTTTTCACCGCCCCAGCCAGGCCCAAACCCCGCCCTCAGCCCCGCCCTCGCACGCTCCTCAGCGGGCCAACTCCACCCAGCCCCAAGACCCTTCTGGTCTGCAGCTGTCGTCCTTGTTTGTGCTGCGGACGCCACTGGCTGGAGAGGTGAGGCTGGAGGGATCCCGAAGGGAAGGAATAGTCCTTGGGTCTAGAAAGGGGAGTGCGCACGGATTCAGATGTCTGGGTTCCTAGAAACACTCCAGTTGGGCCAGGACTGGAGCTCTAGAAAGCAGGAATTGAACATCTAAGCTCATACAGGTCCATGGGAAAGAGCAGGGACTGAGGAGTGGGCACGTGGTCTGACGACGGTGTAGTTTAGACCCTGAGGCTGAGAGGTGGGATGGGATCTAAACTCCTGTGTTTGGTCTGATACTCGGACTTAGCTGGGTCTTGGGGGATGGGGCTGGATTCGGGCCTTAACCCGGAGGAGGGCGGGGGTCTGGATTTGTTTTGAGGGAGAAGGGACTGGTGTCTGAACTTGGGCTGAAGGAAGGACGGCCTGGGATCTGAACTCTTGGTCTGAGGACTTGGAGAGATGGAATATAGATCTCTAAATCTGAGAAGAGATGGGACTCCTGGGTGCTAGGCTTGCACCTGGTGCCCAGAGGTACCCCGAAGGGATATAGATGTTGTTCTGACCCTCTTTCCCGAGGCCCTCAACGGGAACTAGGAGTGTGGTGGGAGCTGGGAAACCCTGAGGGCTCAAGGCTGAGGCCACAGCATGTCTGAGGCGTGGCGGGGTGTCTGACCAGGGCTGTGCCCGAGTCTGCAGTGATGAATGACCTCAGGAGTGTGGCCGGGAGTGGGGAGGGGAAAGGGTGCTGGGTGTGGCCCTGAGAGTGGAACTAGATCTAGAAGGAAGCTCAAGGGGCCTGTCCTCGCCCTGCTTAGGTCTTTGGCTGAGCATTCCTGAGCTCTGACCTCAAACGCTGCTGAGTCCTTCTGGACTCTCAGGGCCTTAGGGTCTTCCTTTCTCTTAGGGTCTTCCTTTCTATTATTCCTTCTTCCTTTCCTTTCTATTATTCCCTCTTTCCTAACCACGGGCAGTAGGAATCATGCTCTCCCCTCTTCCTTCTAGTGTTTTTGGCAGGACAGTACCCCGCTTTATTTTTTTTTATTTTTAAAGACAAGGCCTTGGTTGGCCTGAAATTCTGGAGACCTGGCTGGCCTTGAACTCCCAGAGACCTGCCTGCCTCTGCCTCCTGAGTGCTGTGAATGGGGCTGGGTCTGGCTTCCCAATAACTGATCCCGGTGGGATCTCCCAGGTGCACCGAGGGCCCTAGCACTGACCAAAGTACCTACATTTACTGTACCTATTCTCTGGGCTCTGGCTTCAACTAGTTGCCAGAGAGAATTTCAACTCAGCATGAGTTTTCTAGCCTGGATGGCGCCAGGGGAGCGATGTGACGCTCAGCAAGGCGAATTTAAGGAGTTTTAAAGGAACCTGCTCTCTTGCACAGAGTCTCATCCCCTAACCTGGATCCCCACCTTGTATTAGAGGTTGAACCCAGTACCTCACACATGCTGGTCAAATACTCCCTACCTCACCATCACCCGTTCTTCTCCCTTTATTGGATTTTGGGTAGTCTTAAACTCCCCGCTATGGAGTTCAGGAAAGCCTCAGATTTCCACTTCTGCCTCTTCCTGTGTTTTGGAATACAGTCCTGCCCTACCAGGCCAGACTCATTCCGTTATTGGAGGTATTTAATTTTTTAGTTCTTAATTCCAGCACTCCAGAGACAGAGGCAAGTCCAGCCTGGTTTACATAGCAAGTTCCAGGACAGAGACGGTTACACGGCAAAAGCTTGTCTCAAAATGTATTTTTTAAAATGCATTTATTTTTGCAGAGGGTTGGGGGCACACATACCACAGGGCACGTGTGGAAGTCAGAGGACAACTTGTGCGAGTCCGTTCTGCCGTGCTACCAATTCACACTTTAACAGGAACCATGAATCGGTTCTTTCCGCCCCTCCTAGAACCCAGGATTCCCCTCCACGCGCACACGCCCAGTCTCTAGCTAGGCTGTCCCGCTAGGAATAGGGGCGGGCAGCTTCTCGGAGGCTGGGGTCTTGGCACCACCTCCTGGACCCTGCCACATCGCGGTGGCTGAGGCGACTCAAAGCCCTTATAAGGAGCGTAGACGCCGGCCTGGCTGGGCTTCCCGCCCTGACAACCACCGCCCAGGGATCTCCCTCCCGCTTACTGCTGGGCTGGGGCTAGGTTAACAGCACTCACGCCCCTAGCGGGCCTGAGGGCGGGCCCTTTGTCCACATTTGCGTCCACCCCGCCCACGCAGCAAGTCCTAAGAGAGGAAGGAGAGGGGCGGTGCTTCCTTGGGGCAAGCTCTGGGTCTTCGCTGCGGCTTGCTTGCCAAGTATGCGTCCCCACCGGGAGATATGTCCCAGCTGTCTAGTCTAGGGCTCCGGGGTCAGGGTGCTGCAAGGGAGGACTGTCTGAGTTCCGCCCTGACTGCCTCTCTCCTCCTCCAGGGCTTCTGATCAGCCTTTTCCAGGTGTGCAACCCTATCCGCCTTCGGAGCCGGAACTTTCTCTTTCCTGTCCTCAGTTAAGGCTGCAGGTGAGTGTGCTAGTGGCCCTATTTCCTAGTTCTTGAGGGTGGGGCGGCTAGGGTCTGGACTTACAGTTCTGTGGTTGAAGCTTTCGAGGGGGTGTTCAACTTTAAGGGAAGAAGGCTGGGGTTCAGGACCTGGAGTCTTTAAGAGAGGAGTGTTGAGAACGCTGTTGTGAGTCTAATGGAGGAGCGCCTGCGGCCTGGACCCCCCTGAGTCATAGGAGCGAGCGGAGTGCCTGGACACTGAACTGAGCTAGAAGAACTGGGGATTCCTGGGTGTAACTAAGGAAGTTTGGCCAGAATACTGAACTGGATCTACCGGAGGAGAGGGCTAGGGTCTGGATCCCTGGGTATGAGGGAGGAGGGGAATGGTGCCTAGATCCCTAGATCCTGAGAGAGGAGGGACCTGGTAGGTTTCCAAGGGTGGAATCAGAGGCATCTGGTGTGCCTAAGAAGTTGTATCCAGGAGCTGGCTCCTGTGTACTTTGGGAGATGTTCTGGGACAGTGTGAGCTTCCAGAGGTTAAAGCCTGTCCTTTTGTCTCTGCATGGGCCTGACCTTAGCCTGACTTTTCCTGAGGGGAAAGTTATGAATAACTTAGGCCCATCTCAGAGCACAGGATGACAGACTGTCCGCGCAGTGGTGATGCACGCCTTTAATCCCAGCCCTTGGAAGGCAGAGGCAGTCAGATCTCTGTGAGTTTGAGGCCAGCCTGGTCTACATAGTTCCAGGACAGCCAGGGCTACAAAGAGAAACGATGTCTCACAAAACAAAAACAAACAAACAAAAAAATAGGAAGATAGACCTAAGAAACTTAAGTTAACTCAAGTGCAAATTAGTGAGCTGCCTCCCCAAATATTTAGGGGTATCAGCTGAGAGGTCAGACAGCATCCTGAAGAGGGCTCTGGCATCTGGTTCCAGTTCTGAGTTTCTAGGACAAGGAGATATAAACTATGGTTTGTCAGTGGAAAAAGAGGTTAGTCCTTCTACTCCCATCCCATGTCTGGATCACATGAGACACTAACTAGAAGGCTGAGAGACCTGTCCTGAAGTCCAACCCTAACCTTGACTAACCTTGAAAACTAGAGATTTCCATGCATGGAGCTGAGCCACTGAACAGTAGGAGTGGAGGGAGTTGAGTTTTCCTGAACTTGAGGTACCTGTTAGCTGATTCTCTGGAGGAAGCGATAGGCTCCGCGATAGGAAAGAGGAAACTGAGCTGTCTTTGATTTTTCCAGTCAGAGGTAGGATTAGGGGAGGATGGGTGAAGCTTAAAGGGAGGGGAGAAAGAAAGCTTGATGCTCCAGATCAGGGATCTCTGGGAGAGGAGTGAGTAGGATGGTTAGATGTGGGAGCTGGGATGGAAGTTAGAATATTGGCTATGTTAGGGTCTGTTAATGTCTAGGTTGCTTTTGCACAAAAGAAATATTTTCACACGGCCTAAAGTATGAGGAAGCTGGAGTCTTGGCTACGGAGAAGTTAGAAATGACTGAGTTGCTGTAGGGTGAAAGGGGGAACTTTGTTCACAAGCCCTGGGGTATAAAGCTATAGGTCAGACACAGGAAGAGGGACAAACCGGCAGGATCTTAGACCATAATGATCATAAACTTTTCGTTGCTGGGTGTTTTTTTGTTTTGTTTTGTTTTTTGTTTTTGTTTGTTTTGTTTTTGTTTGTCCAGACAGGGTTTCTCTGTGTAGCCTTGGCTATCCTGGTGGACTCACTTTGTAGACCAGGCTGACCTGGAACTCACAGAGATTCTCCAGCCTATGCCTCTGGAGAGCTGGGATTAAAGGGGTGTGCCACCATGCCCAGCTTTCTTTTGGTTTGGTTTTGAGACAGTGTTTCTCTGTGTAGCCTTGGCTGTCTTTTATGTTATTGTTGTTTTGTTTGTTTCTTGCAGAATCTAATTTGGTAGCCCAAGCTGGCCTAGACTTTACTATGTAACCCTTACTAGTCTTTATCTCATCCTCCTATGTCAGCCTCCCAAATGTTAAGATGACAGTTGTGCACCTCTACACTTGGTTTACGCAGTGCAGGAATCAGATCCAGGGCTTCCTGAATGCCAAACAAGTGTGTTTTCACATCCCCAAGACCAGTCTTAAGTATTATGTTTGGCGTGGGTCTTATGTGCACATGAGGAGGTCAGAGTGAACTTGGAGGAGTTGGCTTACTCCTTGCATCAGGTATGTCCCAGGGATCCAACTCAGGTTTTCCAGCATGGCAACAAATGCTTTTATCCACTGAGGCATCTCACTGGCCCACCCTACTCCAGTGAATAGGTTGCTGAATCCCCGGGAAAGGAAAGCAAGTATTGCTTTGGGTGTCTGGATTCTGAGTTCTCTCATCCATAGGGCTAGGGTGAACCTAGAACCTAGATGACCAACTCATTTTTATAGTTTACAGACAAGTTCAGTATTTTATGTACAGCCTGTTCAGAATTCAGAGAAATTTATTCCAAGATGGATGAGGGGCTGGGTGCCTGCATCCCTCTGTGTGAGACCTTATCCAGATGCTTTTGTATTTCTTAGCCATGCCAGTATCAGTAACCCGTACAACTATCACGACTACAACGACATCATCCTCCACCATCGTGGGGTCCCCTCGGGCACTGACGCAGCCTCTGGGCCTCCTTCGCCTCCTGCAGCTGATAAGCACCTGTGTGGCTTTCTCCCTGGTGGCCAGTGTGGCCGCTTGGACAGGGCCCATGGGGAACTGGGCCATGTTCACCTGGTGTTTCTGTTTTGCTGTGACCCTCATCATCCTCATCGTGGAATTAGGTGGACTCCAGACCCGCTTCCCACTGTCATGGCGAAACTTCCCCATCACCTATGCCTGCTACGCCGCTCTCTTCTGCCTGTCATCTTCAATCATCTATCCTACCACCTATGTGCAGTTCATGTCCCACGGACGTACCCGGGACCACGCCATCGCCGCCACTACCTTCTCCTGCATTGCCTGTTTGGCTTATGCCACTGAAGTGGCCTGGACTCGTGCAAGGCCTGGTGAGATAACTGGCTACATGGCTACCGTGCCAGGGCTGCTCAAAGTTTTTGAGACCTTTGTAGCCTGTATCATCTTTGCCTTCATCAGCGAACCATCCCTGTACCAGCAAAAGCCAGCCCTGGAGTGGTGTGTGGCAGTCTATGCCATCTGCTTCATACTGGCTGCGGTGACGATCCTGCTCAACCTGGGGGATTGTACCAACATGTTGCCCATCCCTTTCCCCACCTTCCTGTCAGGCCTGGCCTTACTGTCTGTCCTCTTTTATGCCACTGCCATTGTGCTCTGGCCCCTCTACCAATTCGATCAGAGGTATAATGGCTATCCCCGCCGCTCGATGGATGTAAGCTGCACTTACACGCACCCCCACTCAGTGTGCGACTGGGACCGCCGACTGGCGGTGGCCATCCTGACAGGTGTCAACCTGCTGGCATATGTGTCTGATCTGGTGTATTCCACCCGCCTGGTGTTTGTCAAGGTGTAAGATTAACAAGGGGCTCCCGTCCACATTCCTCCTTGCAGCATCTTCACCTGATTACACAAGTTTTTGGTACCATCCTGTTTCCTCCTTGTATCCCTCCCATTTCCTCTCCTGTTGTATATGTGTATTCTTCCTGACTCATTGTTCTCTTTTTGTGTTTCTTTTTCACCCCTTTCTTACCTTTCATCTTCCAGTATGCCTGCCCATATCCTGGTTTGCCCTTGAGCTTTGGCTCCACAGCCCTCTTTCATTTTCCTATCTGATATTGTTTTCCTGTTGGTTTTGTCACCTGCCTGTTTTCCTGGGAGCCCTTAGAATTCTTACTTTCTCTCCCTCACCCTTCAAAGGTGCTGGCCCCACACATTTCCCACACTCCTTTGCAATTACCCACACTCTTTTACAGTTTTTCACCCCATGGGCCTCTTTAGGGGCCATATTGCCAAAGCATGCCTGCCTGCCTGCCTGCCTGCCTGCCTTAGCTGTGCCTTAGTGTGTGTGTGTGTGTGTGTGTGTGTGTGTTAAAGGGGCTGGAGGAGCAGGCCAAGAAGTGCACCTCTCCTTTCAAGTTCAAAACAAAATTGTGGAGGTCAGTAATTTCCAGTGGTCAGAAGTCATCACTTTACGCAGAGTTTCTGCCTCCGCCTGTGACTCAGCTTTGCCTCAGATTGGCTCTAGAACGTTTTTGTTTTTACCAGTCTTACCAAAAGCCCACTGCCTGAAGGTTATCTTAGATGAAGCAAAAGATGGATGCCTTTTCCTGAATTATTCTCTGCTATACAAACAAACTAAAAACCCACCAAAAACACCATATGGTTCTAACTCCAGCTCTAAAGTATTTCAGAGGGGCCGTAATGGTGGCCCTCCTAGCTCAGTGTTAAAAATAACATGGCCTGCTTTAGCAGGAGTGAGAAGAAAAATGCCCTCTGCCAGCCTTAAAAGCATTATTATCCTCTTTTTCCTTTTTTCTCAACAAGATGACAGAAATAACTAAGAAGCTCTTTTGCTTTTTGTTTATTTTTTTAAACAACTTTTGAGATGGTTTTATGTAGACCAAGCTGGCCTCAAACTTAACTGAGTAGCCAAGGATGCCCTTGAACCCTTGGTCTTCACATCTCGACCTGCCAGGTGCTGAGATTACAGGTGTGCCACTACACCCCAGTTGTGTAGCCCCATTTAAGAGGGAAGTTTCTTAAGCATCTTTTCTTTGGGGGGAGGGTGGCGTCAGGGTTATCAAGATTGGAATGGCTTGTGTGTGTGAGTGTTGCACAAGAACCCAGATCTGTGTGTGTTAGTTGCTTGCTGCTTTCTGCTTCTCTGGGACTCACATGCATTACTTGGTATATATATATATATATATATGTGAATGTATAAATATATATTTTATTTTTTTTTAATTTCCTGGAGCTTTGGGTTCCTATAGCTCCTGCTGTCAGTCATCCCTTCCCACTCCCCACATCCATAAAGTTCTTTAAAAAAAAAAATCTCAATATAAATGTAACAGGAAGACTCATGCCTTCTTTGTCTCATGGTGGGTGGGTGGGAGGGAAGGCTCCAAGAGAGGGGTGAGACTCAGGTTCTTCAGTATGATATCCGAGTGGGGTTGGGACTAAGATAACCTTGGCTTCTTCAGAAAACAGTGGCAGAGCCAGGATTTTCTCCTCCCCTTTTAAGACTGTCTCTCTGAGGTTGGCCTCAGACTCACTGTGTAGCCAAGGATATCTTTTAAGAAGATAACCTTCAGTGCTGGAATTACAAGCATGAGCCACCACACCCCGTTATGCAGTACTTGGGATGTGCTAGGCAAGCACTTTCCTGAGCTGTATACCCTAGGCATCTGTGTTATTTTTGAGCTCAGAGGTAGGTTAGAAGCACATGCTTCAGCATCATGAAAACCAGGGTTTGGATCCTAGCACCGATGAAACAAGCTAAGCATCTCACGTGTGCAACACCCCTGTGGTGGTGGGGGGAAGGCACAGGGTCACTGGGGCTCTCTGGCTTCCTGCCTTAGATGACTAGGCAGAGTGAAGGGCACACATACACGGAAATTTCAGGATCATAAAATCCCCTTGGTTGCACAAAAGTAACTTGGAGAACATTTGCAAGGTTTGGAAGTTAATGGAAAAATAATAAAGGAAGGACATGATTGCTCTTAGGTATGGTGGAGATTTATTGTAGCTAAAAGGGGGAGCATAGCCAGAGGCAGGAACATCTGGGAGAGTCCAGAGTGAACATGACCTGAAGTAGGCCATGTGAGGAGAGTTGGGAAGGGAGAGGGGAGACCTAGGAGACCAAAAGGCCAGGAGGGTAGTAGGCACACCAAAAGGGCCAGGGAACCATAATGGCTGGGTTATATAGGAAAGAGCAACTGGAGGAAGGGCAGCCCAGCCCCTGGGCTGGAGAAGTTTAGGGTAGGGGGTGGGCTATGCCAGCCATACTCTGTAACAGGCACTGAGGGATTCTGGGAGAACCTGGCAGCCAGGTCCACTTGGATATGTTAAATAGGCACCTCAATTAGCCATTTGTCCCTGGTTTGAGACCTAAAGGAAAGTATGTGGGAGAAGTGTGTGAGGACACACGCTCACGGGGTGAGAGAAGTCTTATTTCTTCAACCAGGACCTATCTACATGAATCTCTCTTCTCAGGAGGGCATCACACCCACTCCTTCCCCTACCCGGTTTAAGAACAGCTTCTGGACGACACCAGAAAGAACAGCTAGAGGGTTGGGAATATGGATCAATTGGCAGAGTGCTTACCCAGCAAACACAAGGCCCTGGGTTCAAATCCCCAGCACCTGAACATCCCTGCCTCTACCTTCAACCCCAGCTGTGGTGATACATGCCTGTAAACCCAACTCTTGGAAAGGAGAAGGCAGATCAAGCTCAGATGCAGGTCATCCTCGATTACCTAGCAAGTCTGAAGCCAGCCAGAAATATATAAGACCCTTATATTTATAGTTTTTCAGACAGACTCTCACTGTGTAACCCTGGCTGGTCTGGAACTTGCTATGTAGATCAGGTTGGCATCAAACGCACAAGAGATCTTCCTGCTCTTTCTGGTATTAAAGGTATGCAAGCCCCTGTTTTAAAAAACTAACTACAGCTGTCCCATCTAGCGGTCTGCTGTATTAACTCAGAAGAGCAGCAGAGGAAGAAGCTGAGAACCACAGGTACCTTGTGGGGTGGGCAGGGAACTCTGAGTTCGGAGAACGGTGCCGGGGATTGACTAATTCTTCCACCTCCTTCGCACCTTCTAAAATCCCGACCCCAAGGCCAACGAACAGAACCGCAAGGAAGGCGTGGTGCTGTAGAGACACCCACCACCGCTGCGTCCCGCTTTAACACCCAGGGCACGCCGGGAGGAGTAGTTCGCCGTTCTGTCCCAAGAATAGCCTACACGAGGGCCTCAACTATAAGTCCCAGAGTGCCTCTGGGCGGGCTAGGGTTCCCCAGAACGGCTTTCTGCCAGAAAGGGCTCATAGGAGTGTCAGAACTAGGAGAAAGCCGCAGCGCTGGGCGTGATCTGGGGGAGGAAAGCTGTGTGTGCGCATGGAAACTCCCAGGGAGAGACTGAATTGGAAGAAACCCTGGGTGGAGAGCCACAGGGAAACAGGAGAGAACCCCAAGACAGAGTCAAGAAAGACACTCAGACTCAGATATAGAGTCACAGGGATGCGGAGGGGGCAGGCCCTCAGAGATGGAGAATTACAGGGAGACAACGACAAGGAAGAGCCCTCCCGAGACGGAGAGCTGTAGGGAGAGACACATGGAGAGAACCCCCTGAGACAGAATCACGGGAAGAGGAGGGTCGAGATTCCCCCGGAGACAGTCACACGCAACACAGAGAAGGGAGAAATTCCCAGAGACAGTCACAGGGAAACGCGCATAAGGGAGAGACCCTAGAGAGAGACTCACAGGGGGACAAGGAGGGAGAAGAGACCACTTGAGACAGCGTCACAACGATGGGGAGGGATTCCCAGAGACAAACAGAGTCACAGGATCAAAAGCAAAAACTCCGAGTGGGTCTGAAAGAGATGGACAGAAGGACAGACACACAGGGAAAGAGGGACAGGCAAGGATTAAGAGGAGCACCCCCTAGCGACAAAGGGGAGACATACAGAAGCAGAGTGACGGACGTCGGGAAACAGTGAACTTAACTGCCAGAGGTGAAGTATGCAATACAGATTAGCGAAGACTGGGAAAGGCAGGGAGATGGAGACGAAAACATTTCCAGTGCACCGTGTGGGGCGTGAGGAGAGACGTGAGTAAGAAAAGGAGTGAGGCAGAGAGGGGAAAGTGGAGAGAGAAAATAGGAGAGGAGAAAAAGAGGAAAAGAGAGACAAGAGAGAACAGAGAAGGCAAGCGAGGAGAGACACGCCCAGAGGGAGGCAAAGCAGTAAGTCCGGAGGCTCTGAGAGCGATAAAGAACCCAGAGCGTCACGGAGAGTGAGACACTAGCCTCCATGTTCGCCAGAAGTCCTCAGCACTGAGCACAAAGTTTCTCCATTAGAAGAGTAATATGACCGGAGACACACAGATCTATGCCAGATTCAAGAGCCCGACAAGACCCAACCATGCAACTGAGTGAGGGAGGAAGATGGGTTTGGGGGCCAGGATGACAGATTGGAATGAGAAAGAGGGTGGACAAGGCTCAGAGGACGTCGCCTCCCTGCACACAGCCTGCGGAATGGGTGTGTGCACGTGGAGAGGAAGGAGGGGCATCTGTCCAGGGCTGGGGGGGGGGGGTCCTTTAAGATGAAACCCCGCCCCTTGGTCGTCATGGCAACGCCTCTCCCCCACCTCCGACTTCTACATTTCAGCAGGTGCCGGGAGCCGGAGCTCCTGCCGCCGCCGCTGCCACCGGTGCCTGCGGCTTCTCGGTGCCCCTGCCTTCTGCTCTGACCCCACCCGCCTGCTCCCCGCTCGGTGCAGGCCGTGCCCGGGAGCTGCTTTCTGCTCAGTGCCGCGCACCGTTAGGTGCCTAGTCCCTGTCCTTCCCCATCTCGTAGTCTGCGGAGTCCCTCTTTCCCCGTCCACCTGTTTCCTCAGAAAAGGGGCCGGGATCGTGATCCCTGCTGCTTTCCTGGGGCCATGGCGGGTCTCGGCCCTGGCGGAGGCGACTCAGAGGGAGGACCCCGACCCCTGTTTTGCAGAAAAGGGGCGCTGAGGCAGAAGGTGGTCCATGAGGTGAAGAGCCACAAGTTCACCGCTCGTTTCTTCAAGCAGCCAACCTTCTGCAGCCACTGTACCGACTTCATCTGGTGAGGGAAGCGGGCTTGGGGAGAGGGCTAGGGAGGAGGGAACTTGAGGGACAGTCATGTCACATTGGCCCCCAAACCATTGATCAGAGAGGGGCTGCAGCTTCCACTCCTGGACTTAAGGATGGGGGCTGGGGAAGCCTGGGTTCCTGGGTCTGAGGGAGGAGGGCCCGGAGCTGGATTTCAGGGTTTAAGGGAAAAGGATATGGGACTAGAATTTCTGGGTTCTAGAAGAAGGTAACTGGGACTTAGACACCTGGGTGAGGATGGGAACCCGCAAACCTGTATTTTGCAGAGGTAGGAGGGCCCGGGCCCCCCTTTTTGCACTGACCTTAGATCCCTGACTCTTCCAGGGGCATTGGAAAGCAGGGTCTACAATGTCAAGGTAAGAGCTAGGACCTGGACTCCTGGGACCCCCCGCGGGTGGAGGCTGGGGCCTCAGAGCTGAGGCGGCTAACACACGTGTTTTGTGGTCCCCAGAGAGGCGCGGGGGAGCCCTGGGCGGGGGGTGTGGCAGAGACACAGCCTGTGGTGGGGAGGAAACTCTGATGGCAGGGCCACCGCGGAGGTGGTGCTGGGGGCCCCTCCCTCGGCCGGCTCCAGGTGGGGACAGATATTTGGAGAATCTGTTTCCATGGGAACAGGGAGATTTGGAAAAGGGGAGCTGAAGGGGGAAGGGGCTCAAAGATGCAAAGTCAGAGCCCCCCCTGCCGTTGCTATGACAACACCATCCATCCTAAAGCAGGGGCAGGCCGGGTGGGGTCACTAATGGGCGGGTGGGGGCCGGGCGAGGGGGGCGAGTCCTAAAACACCAGCTGGCACTTGACTGAGAACAGAGTGACTCAAGGTGGGGGGCGGGCCGGAGCAGCACCCCCAGACTCACTTCTGTTCAAGTTGATGCTCTCTGCTGTTTAAGGATATTTCTGTTGTTTCTCTTCAAAACCTGTCACCCTCTCTTTCTCCTTGCTTCCTTCTCTCTCTGTCTCTGTGCGTGTGTGTCTCTGTCTGTGTCTGTTTGTGTGTATATGCACATTGGGATTTTGTCTTTCTTCAAGTCTGTCTCTTGAGCTTCTGGATCCTACTTTCTCTGTTTCTGTGTGTCTCCAAACGGCTCTTGGTCTGGGTCTTTCCTCTGATTTTCTCTCCATTGGATTCTCAAAGTGGGAATTCCTCTCTCTGTGGTTTTCTCTGGGCTGGAATAGACAGCTCTGATTTAGGGTCTATTGGGTGGTCTCTCCTTGCCTCTGTCTCTTGCATTCTCATCTTTAGTCTGCAGCTTTGTGGTTCACCGGCGATGCCACGAATTTGTGACCTTCGAGTGTCCAGGCGCTGGAAAGGGCCCCCAGACGGACGTGAGTGCCCAGACACCTGGTTCTTCCTCCTCGGGCCATGTCCCCGCCCTCACCCCCTCGGCGTCCGTCCCAATTTCTCTTGCTATTTTTAAGCTGGGAGGGGAGGGGGGCTGGAGAGATAGCAGGAGCTAGTCTGGCCCAGATTCCTTGCCCTTGGCCTGAAAAGGGGGACTAAGAAGGGGCCTGGGAGAGACTGGGGATGCAGGTAAAGGACAGAAAAGAAACAGGGGTTGAAGGGACCAAAAGTCAGCATTGGAGGGATGAGACTGTCATCCAGGGAAGAAGAAATTATAGAAATTACAGAAAACTGGAATGTGGGGGACGCGCACGCATGCACACGTGTGCACACACACACACACACACACAGATACACACACACACAGTGAGAGAGAGACAGAGAGAGTTATCAGTGCCAGTACTAAAATTGTAAAATAGGTAAAGAAAATCTCAGAAGCTGAACAGAGAAGTTTGAAGCTGGGTGTCATGGCACAAGTAAGTGTCCTAGCATGTAAGAGGTGGAAGATGAGGACCTGGAATTGAAGGCCAGCTTTGTCTACATAGCAAGTTCCGGGCAAGCCTGAGCTACATAAGATCTATCTTAAGAGGGTGAGTGTATGTGAAATAGGAAACAGCAGAGACAGAAGCTCTTTAGATATTTATGGAGGCTCAGAGAGACCCCACAGTGCACAGACACCAGGCAGTCACACACATGAATGCATTCAAATCCACAACCGCCTCACCCTGTCCCTCCCTCTGACTCAGCAGAGGGCTGATGGGCACAGTCAATTCTGGACACTCGTTCCTTTCCCCTCCACTTTTCCACCAAGCCTCTGAGTCTTCCCTTATAAAATGGTCTGTAATCTAGCAGTTAGAACTGCCCATAGTAACGGAGATGTTTTCTTTCTATGAGCAGCATGAAGCAGGGATGCTTTGAGGAACAGAATCTAAACTCCATTTTGCTCAGATTGATCTAAATTTAAACAGCTACACTGTTGAACTGGGTAGCATAAATCTAGTCATTTCCAATCTTATGTTAGCAGTTCAACAAAAATTGTTTCTTCCCAGAGTTTGATCAAGGAAAGAGATAGTTATATGATTTAGGAAAGAGATAGTTATATGATTTATAGATGGGGGAGATAGCAATTGGGAGGCCGAGGCAGGAGGATCATGAGTTTGAGGGCAGACCTGGGTTAAATGTCAAGACACTGTCTCAAAGAAAAGGCAAGAGGGAAGATCCACAGAGGCTCAGGAGGCACCTGCTAGCTTGTCTAGTGAAGAAAACAGAATTTGCATAGAGGATGTAGATACATAGAACATGTATTGAGTACCACTGTGTACCAGCACCAGGATGTGGTTATTGCCTGCCTGTGCATCTGCTTGCCTCCAACACTTTCTGTGTTTTATGAGGTCCTGATTACATATATACTCATCAACTATTTTACACCCAGTGTAGGCTTGAATCCGTATAATTGCTCATTAAGATTAGATTAGTTGCTTTTTTTCCTTCTTCTGTTCCCCTCTAAGCAGAGATTCTTGAGCTAGAACACATGTTGTGAATGTCAGTCCCTCTGGTAATGAGGAATTATCTCTTGCAGTGTTTTCTTTTTTCCTTCCTTCCTTTCTTTCTTAAAAATTTTAAATTCATTTAAAACTCTTTTTTGCTCCTTGGGAGGGATCAAACTTTTTTCTTTCTTTCTTTTAGAGGTCTTGTTTTTGTTGTTTTGTTTGAATAGCATTTCACTATATAGCCTTAGATGTCTGGGAACATAGCAAGTTCTATGTGGACTGAGCCAGCTTCATAGAGATCCATCTGCCTCTGCCAACTGAGTGCTGGGATTTAAAACATGCACCACCATGCCCCATGCTTTTATTTGTTTGTTGTTTTTGTTTTGTTTATTGTTTGTTTTTGTTTTTTGGGACAGGGTTTCCTGTGTAACAGCCTTGGCTGTCCTGGGCTTATGTTGTAGACCAGGATGGCTCAAACTCACAGAGATCTGCCTGCCTCTGCCTCCCAAGTGCTGGGATTACAAGTGTGCACCACCGTGCCCAGCTTTAAGTCAGGTTCTCTCTATGCAGTGCAGGCTGCCCTCAGATTCCCCATTCTACAGATGACTTAGCCTCCCAAATGGTGGGATGATGGGTGTGTGTCATCCCAGCTGGCTTAATTACTTACAGTACATTTGTAAGTGCCTGGGCTATAAAATGAGGCAAAAATTGTGCTTACTTACGTGGTCATTTCCAAGTTTCAGTAGAGTCCAATACTTGGAATGGTACATTTGAAACATAATAAGAAAAATATTGGGTTTTTGAGATGACTAAGCTGATAAAGGCATCTGCTGCCAAGGCTGGCAACCTGAATCTCATTCTTGGAACCCACATCATGGAAGAAGAGAATGGACTCCTGCAAGTTATCCTCTGATTTCCACATGTAGGCACCTACACACACACACACACACACACACACACACACACACACACGTAGTTAAAATAAAAAAGACTAAAGGCTGGAGAGGTGGCTCGGAGGTTAAGAGCACTGCTGTTCTTACAAAAAACACAAGTTCAGCTTCAGGCACCCACATGGTGGCTCACAACCATCTAGTTCCAGGTGATCAAATGACCTCTTCTGACCTCTGTGTTCACAGGGCACATACATGGTGCACCTACGCACATACAGGCAAAACACTCATTCACATAAAATAATAAATCTGAAAGAATTAAGAATAGAAACCTCACTAAAATAAATAAAAGAAAAAGGTAAATCTGAGCCTGGGGCTGTGGTTCAGGTGGCAGAGCCCTGGATTCCATCCCTAGCACTGTGAAAACTGGCCATGGTGATGGATACTTGGAATCTCAGTGGGAGGAGACAGGAGGATCAGGACTTCAAGGCCATCCTGAGATGCACAGTAGGTTCCAAGCCAGCCTGTAAAAAGGAGGAGGAGAAAAATGCAGAAGAGGGAGGAAGAAAGGGAGTCAGGAAAGAAGGGAGGAGGGAAGGAAGAAAAGGAGAAAGAAAGAGAAGGAAGAGGAAGGGAAGGAGGGAGGAAAAGAAGAAAGGAAAGAAAGGATGAGGGAATAATTTTCTAAGAACCAGGCATTACTCCGCAGGGTGGAGTGTGGGTGGGGAAGGTACTGGCTCATGTCCTCAGTTCTTGCATAGTCAAACCCTGGGCATTTACTGTTGCTTCAAGACATAGTCTGTTCATTTCCACATGACAGAGAAGGTTGCTGAGGCTTAAAACTGGGAAATGAATTTGCTCAAAAATCACACATCTGGGAAGTGACCTGGCTCTGATCTGGCTCTTCGGAGCCAGCAATAAACCTGCTCCTAATAACTGCAGCACCAGTAACTGCTGTCAGACTGGTAGCAGTGGGCATGTCCCACCTACTAAGGTCGGCTGTGAGTCTCCCACTAATCTGGCCAGGCCCTCTGGTGCCTGCTGAAACTGATTTTTGTCTCACATGGGGCTCAGAGAAGGCAGCCTTCAAGGAGACAGCGAGTGGAGGCCTTGGGGCTGAAGGTGGCCTGTGAATCCTCAGACAGCCACTTGGGGAGGAGGTATGGAAGTGGGGATGGTCCAGGGAGCTCTTGCCTTCGTCACGCTCTGACCAAGCACCACTTTGTTAACAAGACCTCCCTGACCTTTGCTAGCCTCCAAATTCAGGTTTCCCTTCTCTGTTTCTTCCTCCTTCTTCCTCCACCTTTTCTTCCTCCCACGCTTCTTCTCCCTCCTCTCACTTCTTTTCCTTTCTGCTCTTCTGTTCTCTCCTCCGTCTCTTTCTTTCTTTTTTCTTCTTTCTTTTTCCCTCCTCTGTTTCCTTCTCTCTGCCCTACTCATTCTCATCCTCCTCTCCCTCCTTCTCATTCTCTTCTTCTTCCTCCCCTCTCTTCTTGTCTTCTCTTTCCTTCTCCTTTCCATCCTCCTTGTTCTCACCCTCTTCTTTTTCCTTCCCTGCCTGCTCTTTTTTTCCAATCCTTTCTTCTTTTTGAAGTACTGAAATCAAACCTAGAGGCAGACAAGTGCTTTATCATTTGGAGGCACTCTCAGCCCTTTAAAATTTTTAGATTAGGTGTCAAGTTACCAAGCTAGCCTTGAACTCTCTGTGTAGCTCAGGCTAGCCTTGAATTTCTTTTTTTTTTAAACTGTTGTATGCTTTTTAAAATTATCTATCTATCTATCTATCTATCTATCTATCTATCTATCTATGGTGTTCTACACGCATGTGTGCCTCCACACCAGAAGACAGCACCACATCATTATGTGGTGGCTGGGAACTCAGGACTTTTGGAAGAGCAGCCAGTGCTCTTAACCTCTGAGCCATCCCTCCAGCCCTAGCCTTGAATTTCTGATCGACCTGTCTTAGCTTCAAGAATAGCTTGGATGCCAGACTTGCACCATCAAGTTTCTGATGATCCCTGCCCCTGCTTCATTTCCTTGTAAAACAGTTATGGCTATTTGTCTTACCATATTATTTATTTTTTATTTACTGTAGTTTTGTTTGTTTGGTTTTTCAAGAATGGGTTTCTCTATGTAGCCTTGGCTGTCCTAGAACTTGCTCTGTAGATGAAGCTAGCCTGGAACACAGAGATCCTCCTGCCTCTACCTCTGGAGTTCTGGGATTAAAGGTGTCCATCATGGCCCAGCTCTGTGTTTACTATTTTATATTTCCCTCCATTATAACAAGAGTTTTTGTTGTTGTTCTGTTTTTTTGAAATAGGGTTATGATGTTACCGTGCAGCCAACAGATTATGACCTTGAACTCCTGACCCTCCTGCATGAACCACTACATTCAATTTATGGTGTGTTGGGGATCAGAAGATCCCACAAATGCCAGACAGCCATTCTATAGAGCTACATCTCCAGTCCCTCCATCTGACAGATTTCTAATTGTATTTATTTGATGCTGGGCCTGGAACACATCAGGATCTCATTGAATTCATGTAGACTGAAAGGAATGAGATAGAGCAGAAAACTGACAGAGAGCAAGGTCAAAGAAAGAAAAATTAAAGGGCTTCTCTCTAGCTTGAGCACATTTCTCTGTTGGTAGTTCTAGGCCAAACATGGTGGTCCATGTCTATAATCTCAGTTGGAGGCAGGAACATCAGGAGCTCAGGGTCATCCTCTACTACATATTAAGTTTGAGGCTAGCCTGGACTAAATGAGACCCTATCTCACAAGCCAAAAAATAAAAAAACAAAAAATTCCATGCTTGAGAGATGGCTCAGCAGTTTAGAACACTTGCTCCTCTTCCAGAGGATCTGAGTTCAATACCCAATAACCATGTCTAGGAGTTCACACTTCCTGTAACTCCAGCTCCAGGGAATCTGATGTCCTCTTCTGGTCTACACCTGCACCTGCATTCACATGCAGATACACTTACACAACAACAACAACAACAACAATAATAAATAATTTTAAAAGTCACCTCTGTCAGTGTTTTAGGACCCTCCCCCAAGCCCTTCGCCCCTAAATGAGTCTTCTCTTCACTCAGGACCCTCGCAACAAGCACAAGTTCCGCCTGCACAGCTACAGCAGTCCCACCTTCTGCGACCACTGTGGTTCCCTCCTCTACGGGCTGGTGCACCAGGGCATGAAATGTTCCTGTGAGTGTGCCCCTCAGGATGTCTGCACCCCAGCCCAGATCAGGAGTTAGAGGGTGCTCTCCTTCAACAGCAAAATGTCTGGGGTTGAGGGGAGATTTAGGGTGGGGTTGGAGAAGGCCTGGGCCTGAAACACTCACCCAGTTTTGTTCCTCCAGGTTGCGAAATGAATGTGCACCGGCGCTGTGTGCGCAGCGTGCCCTCCCTTTGTGGCGTGGACCACACAGAACGACGTGGACGTCTGCAACTGGAAATCCGGGCTCCCACATCAGATGAGATCCATATCACTGGTGAGGTCATGCCTCCTCGATAGCTACTTCCCGACCTGGAGCTGAGGCCAACTAAACCCACCCAGGGTGTTCTATACCAGGAACCAGGATGCCCACCCACTGCAGACAACTGCCTACATCCCTGACCCCATCCTCACTCTGGTGGCCGGGCTCCATCTATCCACTCTCTTTCTAGCAGAAGACCTGTTCTCACCCTTAGTCTTCCAGATATGGTTTCATACAGCCCTGGTCTTGAATTTGTGGCCTGCCTTTTTTTTTTTTTTTTTTTTCTAGCACTGGGGATTGAACCTAAGAATTCATGCTTATCAAGCGTGCTACCATTGAGCTATATCCCCACCCCTACTCCAGATTTCCAATTAGTGGCCACTGAGAAGGTGGGGTGAGAGGCAAGATCTGACTTACCCAGGAGTCAGACTCCAGATTCCTGAGTCTTGGTGGCAGAAGAGATACTGAGTCTGATTTCTGGGCACATGCTCCAGGCAACAGGCCTTAAGCCCTGGATATAGATTATAGAAAGATAAGTCAGAGAAAAAAGAGACTGACCTTGAGTTCTTTGTTGATTGTTTCTTAGGTGTATTTATTTTCTCTGTATGAGTGTTTTGTCTGAATGTATGTGTGAGCACCATGTGTGTACCTGGTGCCCACAGAGACCAAAAGAGAATGTCAGATCTCCTGGAACTGAGCTATAGATGGTTGTGAACCACCATGTATGTGCTGGGAATCAAATTTAGGCATTTGGAAAATAAGTTCTTTTAATAGCTGAGCCATCTCTTCAGCTCCTTATTATTATTTTACACATTTATTTTTCTGTTTTCTGTTTTGTGTGTGCATGTGTGTTGTGTGTGCACTTGTGTGTCTCAGCAAATGTATGAAGGTCAGAAGACAACCGGCAGAGAAATCATTTTCTCCTACCATGTCACATCCTCACAATTGGTGGCAGGCACCTTTGCTAGTTCAGCCATCTTGCTGACTGTGGTCTGGAATTCTTGACCGCTTGTTGTGGGAGGGCTGGAAGCTATTTCTTGGATCTTTAACTCAAGTCATTCTTCCCTGCCTTCTTTCAGTTGGGGAGGCCCGGAATCTCATTCCTATGGACCCCAATGGTCTGTCTGATCCCTATGTGAAACTGAAGCTCATCCCAGACCCTCGGAACCTGACAAAACAGAAAACCAGGACTGTGAAGGCTACACTGAATCCCGTGTGGAACGAGACCTTCGTGTTGTGAGCTCCTGGGCTGTTATAACTAAAAAAGAAGAATCTGAGGGTCCTAGTAGCACAGAACCCCAGAGTGCTGGGGTGTTAGGATAGAGAAAACCTCTAGCAAGAGGCAGGAGAAGGTGGGAGACAGGACTGGAATTATTGAGAAAGAAAGAAGGATGGGGATTCAGGAGCTGAGAGACGGGATTTCTGGGAATTTATACCCCCTCAGTGCCAGAATGAGGAGATCAGAGGAGAGATAAGAATGAGACAGGACTCTCAAGAAGTAGGAAGAGGGGCTGGAGAAGTCACCCAGAGTTAAGATCAAGTACTGTTCTTATACTGTTCTTATACCCCAGCATCTGCAAGGCACAGCCACCTGTAACTCCAGTTCCAAGGGACCTGATGTCCTCTTCTGGCCTGTACAGGCATCAGGCACACATGTAGTGCATAGATCCTTATAAACAAAACATTCATACATATACAAAATATTTAAATTGTTAAGGCAGTAGACAGAGATTAGTAGGGCCGACACACGGATACTCAGATGGACAGTCGGAATAAGTGAGGAGAACAGGAAGGGAAAAAAATGAGGTCCAGAGGAAGAAAAAGAAAAAAGAAGTAGAGTGGCTGGCATAGGAAGAAAAGGACAGGACAGACAGACAGAAGCAATTATGTAAGAAGACAAAACCAACAAGGGCATAGTTGTTCATGCCTGTAATGGCAGCAACTTGGGGATTGAGCCAAGTTTAAAGCTAGCCCAGATTACAGAAAGAGACAGTTTCAAGCAAACAAACAAGGCAAAAAATAAAATAAAATAAAATAAAATAAAAGGAGAAAGGGAGGAAATAAGTGAGAGAAAGAGAGGAAGGATGGAAAAAGGAAGGAAGGAGGAAGAAAGGAAAGAAAAAAGAAGAAAGAAAAAAGAGAGAAAGAGGAGGAGAGGCAAGTGGGGGAGTGATAAGAACAGAAAGGAAAGACAGAGCAGGAGGACGAGCACAGAAACTCAGAGCACAGAGAGAAAAGAAACAGGAGATACTGGCAAGGGGCCAATAATTTGGGAAGACTGGGGAGAGCTTGTGATAACTATATTTATAACCTGTGACTGCCCAATTTGCTATTGTTGGGGAGACTCTCTGAGGGTCAGGGGTGGGAAAACCTCCAGTGTTTGGGGTAAGAAAGTGAGGAGCCATTATTTTAGCTCCTCACTCTGCTCCTTTCCACAGCAACCTGAAGCCAGGGGATGTGGAGCGCCGGCTTAGTGTGGAAGTGTGGGATTGGGACAGGACATCCCGAAATGATTTCATGGGTGCCATGTCCTTTGGCGTCTCAGAGCTACTCAAGGCCCCTGTGGATGGATGGTGAGAAGCAAGGCTGGGCTGGTGGTGGACCTGGGTGTCACCTTCTCCCTCCATATGTGGTCTCTCTTTTAGGCCACCATCTTTTCCCCTTTTACCTTCCAACATAGCTCCTTCCCTTTCTCCTCTTCCTCCTCTTCTTCCTCCTCTGCTTCCTCTTCTCTCCTCCCCCGCCTCTCCCCTCTCTTCTTATCTCACACTTTCTCTCTCTCCATCTCTGTGTCTGTCTTTCCGTGTCACTTACCTCCCTTTGGATGTCTTTGCCTCTCCCATGGGTGCCCTGCTTCCCCACGTCCCTGCCCGGCCCTGGTCTCCGTCTGTATGTCAGGTACAAGTTACTGAACCAGGAGGAGGGCGAGTATTACAATGTACCGGTGGCCGATGCTGACAACTGCAGCCTCCTCCAGAAGTTTGAGGTACCCTGACCGACTGACTGGCTTCCCCCAGGGGAGCCCAGCCCAGCCTCCCCAACTTGAGAGCTGGCTTTGCCCTCTACCCCTGGTAGACCACTGGTACTGGGACTACAATTCCCAGAAGACTCCAGGGCTCCTTCCTCAGCTCTTCATAGGGGTCTAGGCCACAGGGTCTCATGGGAATTGTAGTTCTCTATCCCCATAGCTTTGGGGTATTTTAAGGGCCCTGTGGGCCTGTGCTCTAGGGCAATTACCTACCTCTCAAGGGGTCCTGACCATAGCTTTTCTTCTCCTCCAGGCCTGTAATTACCCCTTGGAATTGTATGAGGTGAGTATCATTTAGACATTTTTAGATCACTCTTCTTGATTCTTAATTGTCTTCAATTCTGAACACGTCAGTTGAGCACTTACTTTGTGTTTGTTGAATAATATCAGTGACTGAGACAGGGCTGCCACCATAGGTATCTGAGCTCAATTACAGGTACCTCAGGAAACCTCAAAGGCCAGGAGGAGGCATTTGTCTACCTTGAAGAGTGAGTGGACAGTGAAGGCTTCTCCTTAAATAGGCCCTTCAACTTTGCTGTTTCTCTGTGGACAGGACATATTCTTCATTCACTCACTCGTTCATTGAACACTAGTTCCTGAAGCATGGTGGCAGCATAGAATCAGGCCATTCCCTGGGGCTCCTCTCTGGTGAAGGAGGCAGCCTGAGACATCAGAACCAGAATGTGTTTGATGGTAGAAATAGCTTTAGGCACCAGGGAGGCAGCACAGCCTGAGAGTCAGGACAACTTCCTAGAGAGTGCAGATGGGAAGAAGGAGGGAACAACACAGAAAAAAGGGGAGGTAGTCAGCAAATATCTGTCTTTTGCTGTTTCAAAAATTAGCACACCTCTGTATACAAGACAAGGGTCTAGGCTCTGGGGATCTCTATGCAGCTGAGAACAAGACAAAAATAGT
Source organism: Meriones unguiculatus (assembly GCF_030254825.1). NCBI lineage: Eukaryota > Metazoa > Chordata > Mammalia > Rodentia > Muridae > Meriones > Meriones unguiculatus. Next base: position 36,582,383 of record NC_083361.1, on the reverse strand, counting down.
CCCTGCTTCATACAACTCATGCATGATGTAAGACATGACATAAAATAAAGTCTGGCCTGGTAGTGTAGCCCAGCAAGCCTTGGAAGATCACAAGTTCATGACAGCCATGTTCTACAGCAGCCAGAGTTACAGAGTTACAGAGTCAAAGACAGCTCGGGCAACTTAGTGAGGTCCTGTCTCAAAATGGAAAGGAAAGGGGGGGGTGCTGAAATTATAGCTTAGCAGTTGAGTTCCTGTCCAGAATCCCCCAAAGAGGTGCTGGGGTATGGCTTAGCGGTAGAGCACCTGCCTAGAATCCCCCAGTGAGGGGCTGGGGTGTGGCTCAGTGGTAGAGCACCTGCTTAGAATCCCCAAGTGAAGGGCTGGGGTGTGGCTCAGTGGTAGAGCACCTGACTAGAATCCCCAGTGAGGGACTGAAGTGTGGCTCAGTGGTAGAGCACCTGACTAGAATCCTCCAGTAGGGGACTGAAGGTGTTACTCAGAGGTAGAATGCCTGCCTGGAATCATGAAACTCCAGATTCGGTCCTCTTATTATTAAAAAACAAGCAAGTGCATGACATGTTAGGAAGTCATAAGTGATAAGGAAAACAATGAGCATTGAATAGCATTGGGAATTCTGTTGATAACACTGCACTCTTCTCTGAGGTACATTGGGAATTCCGTTGATAATAATGTGAGTTTACAGTAAGAAGGATTCCCTGAGAAAGGGACTGTTGGGCAAAGATGTAAATGAAGAAAGATAATGAGTGAAGATCCCCCGAGAAGAGTCTTGTAACAGATGAGGGGCATGTGTGAGCCCCTGAGGTAGGAGCCAGAGAGAAGAGCTGAGAGCAACAAAGGTAGCAACATTAGATCAAGGGGCAGTGGGAGAAGGAAAGGAGATGAGGATGCCTTGTCATCTCTCAAGAGGATGTTTGTTCTTAAGGCAATCAAGAAGGGAGGTTCTGGGCTGAGCTGGGTTTGGGCATGGTGGCACATGCCTTTAATCTCAACATTCTGGAGACAGAGACAAGTAAATCTCTGTTAATCTGAGGGCTGTCTGGTCTACATAGCCAGGCCACCCAAGGCTAGGTACAGTGGGATTCTCTAAAAATAAAGGGGTTTGTGTGTCTCATAGAGCCCAGGTATAGCCTCAAACTTACTATATATCTGAGGCTGACCTTAAACTTTTGATCTTCCTGTCTTCCTAGTGCTGGGGTCACAGACAAGTCTTACTGTACGCAGTGTGGACTCGCTGCTTGGTTGATGAGTAGCGGTGGCTGGGTGTGACTGTGGCGGTGCTCACAGCTGTTTCCTGCCAGTGCGCAGCCACTAGTATTACCAATGCAGACCCACTACATGATAGACTCTGTGCTGGTCTGCTGGGGTGGGACCGGAGTAGAACGCACAAGAGTACTTGATAGCCCTGGAAAGGTAGTCCAGACCTATAATCTTAGCACTGAGAGCCTGAGGCAGAAGGACTGGTACGAGTTCAAGGCTAGTGTTGGTTACAGAGTGAGTTCCTAGGCTACCAAATGAATTTCATGCCAAGGTGAGCTACAGTGTGAAACTCTCTCTCAAAACAAATGAATAAATATTACATAATAAATAAGGAGAACTGTAACTTGGCTCTTGCCTGGGTTGCCTAAGGACCTGGATTAACTCACTCATCAGCACCATATAAAAGTCCCTCAGGGCTAGAGATATAGCTCAGTGTTAAAGTGCTTGTTGCAAAGCATGTCAAGGCTCACTACTGGGTAAAAAGGTGCATGCTAGGCACTGTTCTAAGTATCCTGCTTATGTTAATCACCAACTCTTTCTAACTCTACTGGAAATTACACCTGTTACACTTGCGTTGTAGATGAGGTTTTGAAGAGACCCCGTTGATGGCCAGGTCCCAAATCCAGAAGGTCAGACTGTTCTTCACAAGAACACCCCCAATAAATGCTTCTTGAAACCAGTTTGAATGGCTTGTATCTAATCCTAGCATGTGGGAAGTGGAGGCAGGCAGATCAGGGGCTCAAGGTCATTCTTGACTGCATGGCAAGTTTGAGGCTCATCCCGGCAACATGAGAACTTGTCATAAGAAAAGCAAAAACTCTTACTCTCTGTCTCTTCCTGTCTTTCTATCTCTATCTCTTCATCTCTTCCACCATCCATCTAGCCATCTGTCCATCCATCTGTCCATCCATCCATCATCTATCTGTCTCACATATGTATCTTTACATATTCATGTACGTATTGATACAAATACATTTTCCTTCCTTGAAGCCCAACTCTGCTCCAGGCTTGGAGAACAAACAGGCTCCTGTGTGGGAACTCACAGGGAGCAAGCAGGCAGTCACACTGATGGAGAGATGATAATTACTCAGGGCCACTCAGGAGCTGTCCATGGCCACACAGGGGCCTCAAGAGAGGCGTCTGACCCTGATAAAACCATCAGGAGACATCTGTGAAGGAGAAGCTTGATTCTGGTCTAAAAGAGGCTTGAGAAACAGTTTTCAGGAGATGAGAAGACTCAGTGTCACCTCCCAAAGCCTTGAGGGAAGATAGAGAACTAAGGGAATGAGGCCAGGATCTGTATCATGGAAGGAGAGGAACAGAGGAAAGAGAGATGCTCAGGACCCATCAGAGCCTGGTTTTGAAGCTGCAGGGAATAAAATCTTAATACACAGAAGCTGTTAGAGCCTTTGAAAGCAAAGGGGACGCATGACCTGATTTATTTATTTTTAAATTGCTCCTTCTGCCTGCAGAGCAGAGAACATAGCAGGAGCGTGGCAGTGGGTACAGAGGAACACAAGTGCCAGCTGTTGCACTTCAGTCATGGGACCCCGGCACCTCCCTGAGGCTGAGGCAAGGAAAGACTGAGGAGGCTCTATCACTGAAAATGCAGTGTGCTCCCCAAACCAACAGCAGGCAGTGTCAGCCTAGATCTTGTTTCTTAGGCCCCACCTCCAGAAAACCTGGGAAGGAGACCACACTGAAGGAGTTCTGGTTCAGAGGTTAATAGGTGCAAATCTATAGACATGGCTTCTTTGGGTCTGACTAGGCATTAGTTAAATAATAAGTCCAATAGGCTAGAAAGTCCTTTCTTCCCTCCTACAAACCTTCTCACCCTTCATTATTCCCTCACTTTCTTAATTTCTTACTTCGTCCTTTCTCCCTTCCTCTCCCCTTTCTTTCATTTTCTGAGACCAGGTCTCCCAGTATCCACCATTTTATGAGACAAGGTCTTTCTGTATGGCCCAGAGTGGTCATTCTCTTGCCTCAGACTCCCTAGTGCTGTGGTTACAGATGAGTCTAGCCTGAGAAAGTTCTTAAGCTAAACACAAAATAAGGACAATGCTATTTTCTTTATTCTGTCTGTCTTGGTCCTTTTGTGCCTATGCCTCTTGGGAACATTTCCAGATTCTGACTATCTCTGGATCTCTCTCTCTCCTTTCTCACAGAAAGTGCGGATGGGCCCCTCTTCCTCTCCCATCCCTTCTCCATCCCCCAGTCCCACAGACTCCAAGAGATGCTTCTTCAGTGCCAGCCCAGGACGCCTGCATATCTCTGACTTCAGCTTCCTCATGGTTCTAGGGAAAGGCAGTTTTGGGAAGGTTAGATTCCTGGGGTCCTGGGGGGGAGGGGAGAAAGTTGGATTTCTGTTCTTTTGGGAGAAAGTTGGGGTGGGTGACTCAACTGGTTCCTGAGTTTCTAAATGGAGTTAGGTTAAGATTGAGTGTCTGGCAGGGTGGTGTGGCACATGCCTTTAATCCAGCAGAAACAGGTGGATCTCTGTGAGTTCAAGGTCCGCCTGGTCTACAAAGTGAGTCCCAAGGCTAGACACAGAGAAACCCTGTCTCACAAAACCAAAACCCAAAGGGAGAGAGAGAGAGATTGAGTGTCTAGAAATTTCTGCTATAAATGTCTCAATACTGGGCTGGCAAGAGGGCACCTCAGGTAAGGGTACTTGCCACCAAGATGGCAAAGCAGATAAAAAAAGACACTTGCCACAAAGCCAGACTACCCATGAGGAGTTTGATCCCCATGATCCATGTGGTGGAATGATAGAACTGACTCCCTAAATTGCCACTGACTTCCACACACCCACACCCCTCGCCATAATAAATAATTGTAATAAAAATTGTGTATGCCAATACTTTCCTTGAGGGGAATAGATGCAGCTTCAGAACACCCAGTCCCCTCAGAGAGGAGGAAGGGCTTGGAGCCTGTCTTCTGAGTGAAGAGCAGCTCAGGGACCCACAGCAATGAGTTTCTTAAATGGACTGGCCCTTCCACATATCTGTCTGTAGGTGATGCTGGCAGAACGCAGAGGCTCCGATGAGCTCTATGCCATCAAGATCCTGAAAAAAGATGTCATAGTCCAGGATGACGATGTGGACTGCACCCTAGTGGAGAAGCGTGTGCTGGCACTGGGAGGCCGAGGGCCCGGAGGCCGGCCCCACTTTCTCACTCAGCTTCATTCTACCTTTCAGACACCGGTGAGGAAGGAGGGATGGGATCATGGTTTAGAAGGCTGAGTTCAGGGCAAGGCAAGAAGAACCTTGTAGCCAGTGCTTCATGCAAGATAGAGGGTCTGAGTTTAAATCCCAGTCCTTAAGGAGCCAGACATGGCTGCATGATCTATAACCCCAGCGTTGGGTGTCAGAGATGTGTGGGTCTCAAGAGCTAACCAGCGCTGTCAGTTTGGTGAGCTTCCAGTTCAAGACAGTAAGAGAGCTAGGAAGACATTGTGACCTCCACATAGGGCACACGGGCTCACCCCCCCCACACACTTCCTACCCTGGAAGCACACACACATACCAAGTGTAAGCACACATACATTGCTAAAATAAATGAATAACGCTAGGAGTGGTGGCACCCCTGTAATCCTAGCACACGGGAGGCAGAGGCAGGTGGGTCTCTCTGAATTAGAGGCCAGCCTGTTCTACAGAGCAAGCTCCTGGATAGCCAGAGCTACATTGTCAGACCCTCTCTCAATAAAACAAAATGGATGAGTGAGCCATAGAAATGGCTCTGTAGTGCAGAGCTCATTCTGCTCCTGCAGAGGACTTGAATTTGGTTCCCAGCACCCATGTGCAGTGGTTTATGATCACTTGTAATTCTAGCTCCAGGGGGACTTAATACTTCTGGTTTCTGAGGCTACCTGTATTCATATGCACACACATGTCCCCACAAACACATAATTCAAAATAATTTTAAATTTAATTTTAAAAATATGCGAGTGTGGGGTCGAGAAATGGCTCAGTGGTTAAGAGCACTGACCGTTCTTCCAGAGAACGGGTTCAATTCCCAGCACCTACATGATGGCTCACAACTGTCTGTAACACCAAGATCTGACACCCTCACACAGACATGCATGCAGACTGGACACCAATGCACATAAAATAAAAATAAATTATGAACAAATAAATGATGAATGAAAGTGACTGTATAGGTGGGATCCAATGTGGTGGGGATGCTGGTGCTGACTGGGATACAGCCAGGGGGTAGGATCTGAGTGGGTAGGGTCAGACATTTGTGGTTCCTATGAGCTCAATTTCCAATGACTGTAGCCAGTGTTCTATGGTTTTTAGGTCTGCAAACCACTTAAATGGAATGTTTTCTTTTTCCTTTCCTTTCCTTTCCTTTCCTTTATCCCTTTTCTTTCTTTCTTTCTTTCTTTCTTTCTTTCTTTCTTTCTTTCTTTCTTTCTTTCTTCTGAGACAAGGTATCATGTGGTTCACAGTGGTTTTGAACTTGCTCTCTATTGGGGCATGAGCCTGTTTACGGTATGCCAGGGCTTGAACCCGAGGCTTTGTGTATGCTAGGCAAGCATTCTTCCAACTAAACTCCATCCCCAGCTCTTAGGGATGCCTTCTAATTGGACATGCCCATAGTTATTGGGCCTTCAGGGTGAGCTCATCACTTTTGGATTCTGACTAAAGGATGAGTCATAAAAAGGTGTTTCCCTGAGACCAAGGGGAGTTAGAATCCTCAGAGCTTGGAAAGAGCATGACTTCACTTTCCCTGACTTCTGACTGAGGAAAAAAAAAGTACAAGCAACCAAGTGTAGTGGCACATTATTTGTCATCCTGTCATGTGGGAGCTGAGGCAGGAAGATTGCCATGAGCTTGAGCTTAATCTAGCCCACAGTGGAGATACTATAATTATAATAGGGGCTAGAGAGATTGCTTACTGGGTAAGAACACTTACTGTGCTCACGTGAGGACCTGAGTTTGAATCTCCATCCCCATCATTAGCAGACCCTGTCTGTAGAAATAATACACAGTGGTAGATAGAGGTGGACATCCTATGTCCTCTGACCCCACACATTCACATGCATGCACACACCATCTACAACTCCCCCCTAAATAAACAAAAATTGTTAGTTCCCAGAAGTCAGAATCACATGTTGTGTGTGAGTGGATGTAGTATGAAATTCAGTCCTCCTGGATTTTGGTCAAGTCCTGGATCTCTTAGAAAGCCGGGTAATTAGAGTGAAAGGCTCAGGAGATTCTGAGGAACCAGGGTTAGAATCTTGGACTCTTTTTATGTGCTTGTCCAGTTCCTCTGGCTGAGTGGATCATGAGGTCTCTATGTCTGTCTTCAGTGGACAGAAGGAAATGACTACAGTAGAAAAAGACCTATAATCCCAGCACTTGAAGGGCAGAGGCAGGAAGATCAGAGTTCAAGGTTATTTCAGTTACACACTGGGTTCAAGGCTAGCTTGGGCTACATGAGATCTTGTCTTAAAAAAAAAAAGTTTGGAGCTAGAGAGATGGCTCAGAAGTTAAAGACACTTCTGTTCTTGCAGTGGATCCAGATTCTGTTCCCAGCAACCACATGGTGGCTTCAGGTCCAGGGCATCCAATGCCCTCTGTTGACCTTTAAAGGCACCAGACACAACACGTGGTGACATATATACATGCAGACACAACACACAAACACACACACACACACACACACACACACAAAGGTGGGAAGAGGGGGTAGGGCGGTGGTGGTGTTTGCCTTTAGTCCCCGGTACTGGGGGTGGGGAAGGGGTTGGAGGAGGGGGAGGAAGAGGCAGGCCTTTGAGGCCAGCCTGGTCTACAGAGCTAGTTCCAGAACAGCCAGGGCTACATGAAGAAACCCTGTCTCAAAAAAAAAAAAAAAAAAAATTAGAAGCTTTTCTGTCCAGGTGTGGGTGTGTCCCTTCTACTAAGCCACACCCACTCCTTCTCAGGACCGCCTGTATTTCGTGATGGAGTATGTCACTGGGGGCGATTTAATGTACCACATTCAGCAGTTGGGCAAGTTTAAGGAGCCCCACGCAGCGTAAGTCTCAGCAATGGTGAAGAGGGTGGGAGGTGGGAGGAGTGGCCTCACCATTGACCTTCCAACTTGCCACGTGCCCCTCCAGATTCTACGCTGCGGAAATCGCTATAGGCCTCTTCTTCCTTCACAACCAGGGTATCATCTACAGGTCAGTAGCCCCAGCACTCTCCTTGGAGGGAAAAAAGTCCCTGTCAGCGATAGGATTCCAACACACAGCTCTGGATTGCTGAATGCTAGGTGCCTTGGGTTTTGTTTCCTATAGCTGTGTTAATGTATACTGCAAGGGGGCTAGACGGGGAGCTCAGCAGGGTTGAATGCTGCGCTTGCAGAGGACTGAAGTTTTGTTCCCAATATCCATACTGTTTGTTTACAACTGCCTATAACTCCAGCTCCAGGAGATATGACATCCTCTTTTGCACCCTGACCCAAACACCTGGACACACACACACACACACTTTTTGAGTCTAACAAAAACAACCAAAGAATGGAAGAGTTTGGCTGGTTTGGCGCACAGTCTCCATCATTGAGAGGATGTCAGGGTAAAAGAAACTTGAAGCAGCTATTTTCATCCACAGTTAAGAGCAGAGAACATGCCCTGCAGTGGTGGCCATTTAATCCCAGAGCTCGGCAGGCAGAGGCAGGCAGATCTCTGAGTTGTAGGACAGCCTGGGCTACAGAGAGAGAATTCCAGGACAGCCGGGGCTACACAGAGAAACTCCATCTCAAAACAAACAAACAACAGAGCAGAGAGCTCTGAATTAATCATGCAGCTAGCGCTCAGATTATGTCTTCCATATGCTTTCCTGCTGGGAAGTGGTAGTGCCCACAGTAGACTACGTCTGCCTACCTCAATTAAAGTAGTGAAAGTCCTCAATAAACATGTCCAAAGGCCAACACGATCTAGACAATCCCTCGCTGAGACTCTCTTCCTGGGAGATGGTGAGTTTTATCAAGTTGACATTGAAAATTAACCATCACACTACTGTTCTGCAATTCTTCCTTGAACTCTCATCCCCCAGGGACCTCAAGTTGGATAATGTGATGCTGGATGCTGAAGGACACATTAAGATCACAGACTTTGGCATGTGTAAAGAGAATGTCTTCCCTGGGTCAACAACCCGCACCTTCTGTGGGACCCCAGACTACATAGCCCCTGAGGTAACCCTGAGCCTGCTGCTCTGTGGGCGTCTCTCAGTGGGTGCATTTGTCATCATAGGGAAGGTTTGTCCTTGATTTGTGGGTATCTTACAGGCTCTCACCTGTGGTAGTCTCCACCAATGCCTGGAGTGGGGAGACTGATGAGCACCTTAAGTCAAGGAGCTGGTCACATTCATGTTAACAGCAGAAAGCAACAGACTAGCACATGAGTTTAGCACTCAACTCACATGCTTCCTACCTAGGGAATGGTGCCACTCACAGTGGGTAAAGCAAGCAGGACTTGAGGGTGACTAGCGTACAGGAGTGGCATCAGCTTGTAGGAGCGTGAGTAGAACATGCACTATTCCAAAGCAGAGAAGGTGGAGACTTCTTTCTAGTGTATTTTGAGTGGGCAGGCCTGAGAACACTAGGCGTGTTGTGAGGATTTGTATCTTCTGTATGCTGACTGGGTAGGGCTTATCCTTTATTTAGGACAGAATTGAATGGCAGCTCATTGATAAACAGTGTATGTAGCCTTACTGTTGATTTTTTTAAATCTTTACATTTGTGTGGGTGTGTAGTATGCATGTGTATGTATGTTTGCATGTGTGTGGGCACATTTGTGCACGCATATGGAGGCTTATGTTAGGGATCCTCTACCACTCTTCCATTTTCTTCCCTCAGTCATACTCAGAGCTTGCTGATATGGTGAGTCTCCCTAGCTAGCTTGCACTTCTGCTTCCAGTTCTGAGGCTGGACTTGCAGGTGGGCGGCTACACCTACCTGGCATTTATGTGGGTTCTGGGGATCCAAATTCTGGTCTTTACACTTATGTGGTAAGTAGTTTTAACCACCAAGCAATCCCCACAGTCCCCTTTTTGTTTTTAAGACAGGGTATCATGTATCCCAGGCTGGCCTGAGGTGCACTGTGTAATTGAGGATGGCCTTGAACTAATGATCCTTCTGCCTGTATCTCCTGAGTGCTGAAACAACAGCTGGCCTTCCACAGCACACCTGGCTTTATGTGTTACTGAGGGTCAGACCCAGGTTTTCAAGTATCCCGGGGAAACACTTTACTAAGCTGTTCCCCAAGCCCATGCACCTTATACTTTGCTTTGTTTCTCTAATGTTGGAAGTTGAACAACAGACACAGTTCAACTTGTACACAGTTCTGTAGTGTAAGAGATCACCCTTCTGATGTTCTGAGAGGGCTAGGTCAGACTCTTGAACTGCCTAGGAAAGCACAAAACTGACAATTAGATATTTTTTCCTTCCTTTCTTTTTCCTTGTACATAACATCACTAGCTGTTCTAGAACTTACTATGTAGACCAGGCTGGCCTCAAACTCACAGAGCTCCACTGGCCTCTGCCTCAAGAGTGCTAGGACAGAACGGGTGTGCCATGACATCCGGCTCACCCTTGGACACCTTTAATGCTGTTAAGAGGCTGGAGCTAATATTCTGAGGACTCATACTGTAGGGATGGTGGGTAGTATGCATACACTGGCATTTCTCAGCTGTGCAGACCATTGTGTTGAGGGGTGCTGACCCTTGATTTTTACAGTAGATCAGTGTTAGAGCCCAAGTAATCAATGTCATTGATCACAAAACCTTCCTGCTCATCTGAACTTATTGCAGCAAGGTAGGGAAATACACACACAATCCTGACTCTCACTCTGGGTTACTGAGGCTAGAATTCTCCAGGCTTAAGAATCTCCTGTCTCAACTGGCCTTTAATCCCAGTACTTGGGAGGCAGAGGCAGGCAGATGTGAGTTCAAGCCCAGCCTGGTCTACCAAGTGAATCCAGGGCAGCCAGGACTGTTACACAGAGAAACCCTGTTTTGAAAAAGCCAGAAAAAAATCTTTTGTCTCAGCATTCGGAGGCCAAACCAGGAGGAGAAAAGCAGAAAATAAAGGGGAAGAATCTAATGAGGTATAGTGGCTCACCCATGTAATCCTGTTGTGCAGGGTATGGAAGAAGGAGGGTCAGAAGTCCAAGGCTATCCTTGTCTACACAGATAGGTAACCTGGGCTACATGAGGTCTTGTTTCAAAGAAATGTTCTCTGGTCCTTAAAGTTCAGCCTGAGGATCCACATGGCTCAGTGGGTAAAGTACTTACTGTCAAGACCGAGGAAGAGAGCATTATCTCAGGAATCCACATACTGGAAGCAGAGAACTGACTCTTGTAACTCATTCTTTTACTTCATTGCAAAAGCCATAATACAGCCTGGTGTGGTGGTGCATGTCTTTAACCCCAGCACTCAGGGAGGCAGAGGCAGGTAGATCGCTGTGAGTTTGAGGCCAGCCTGGTCTGGAAAAGCGAGTCTAAGACTGCCAAAGCTACACAGAGAAACCCCGTCTCAAAAAAAAAAAAAAAAAAAGACAAAACAAAACAACCCCCCCCCCAAAAAAACCAAAACAAAAAACAAAACAAAAAAACCCCACAAAAGCCATGATATGCATACATTCTCCTCTGTAAATAAATAAAATAAAATAATATATTTGAAAAATAAGATTTAGCTGGACCTGGCACACACCTTTAATCCCAGCACTAGGGAGGCAGAGGCAGGTGGAGCTCTGTGAGTTTGAGGCCAGATAGCCAGGTCTACATAGTGAGTTCCAGGACAGCTAGTGCTGTTATACAGAGAAACCCTGTCTCAAAAACAACAACAAAAAGACTTAGTTCTATATGCTTAGCATTCAAGTGTGGTTATCCAAATATTCTACATGGGTGGTACTTGTGACATGACCCTTAGGTAGGCTTTAAATGACCAGATTTATTATTTCGAGAATGCATGGACACATGTGTCACAGCATGTATGTATAGATCAGAAGAAAATTTTGTGGAATCTTCTCTCCATTAAAAAAAAGTATTGCATTTATTTTTATGTGTGTGTGTGTGTGTGTGTGTGTGTGTGTATGTGTGTAGTGTGTTACAGCTTGCATATTGAGGTCAAAGAATAATTTTAGGAAGTTAGTGATCTCCTTCACCATGTGTTCTGGAAATTGAATTCCAGTTATTAGGCTTTGTGTGTCAAGGAGCTTTTTAGCTGCTACTATCTTGCTAACTCTTAGGGACCTTGATATATGATAGTAAAGGAAGCTTGTAAGCACATAAACATTGTTTCCTGGGTTTTCCAAAGGTGAAGCTCTTGCTAAAACATTCAGAATGGAAAATACTTGTGTCAGAAACACTTGAAGTGGGTCAGAATTCAGAGAGGCCAGAGGAATCCTGCAATCTTAAAGAAATCACAGCCACGGTGGCACACATCTGTATTCCTAACACTTAGGAGTGATGCCAGGAGAATAGAGTTCAAGGTCATCCTTTGATAGTTAGTTCAAATCTAGCCTGAACTAAATGAGATCCTGGAAAAAAAAAAAAGCCATACTCTTTTCTTTCTCTTCCTCTTTTAGATTATTGCCTATCAGCCCTATGGGAAGTCTGTCGACTGGTGGTCTTTTGGCGTCCTGCTGTATGAGATGTTGGCAGGACAGGTAAGGGAAAGCCAGGAGGTACTGGCTTAACTAATGGCCACATAGACTGGGCTGTCCCTTTTTATGTGGCATTATTCTAGAAGGAAACGTGACCTTAGTCAGTTCAGTCTAAGGAAACACTGATCTGCAGAGAAGAGGGGTGGGGCAGCAGGGCGCTGTCCAAGGTCCTGAAGCATTGTTTTAACCTTGGTGGTTTCCTCTCTTTGGACCTCTTTAGCAGTCTAACGAACCGTATCAGGACTATCTGGAACAATGTGATAGCCATAGTATGGAAGTATGTCTTTATTTGTCATTTATTTATTTGTTGGTGGCTGGAGATACAGCCATAGGTGTTGGAAACCGAACTCTTGTAGTTTTGGTTGTGAGCCTAGCCTTTGATGACTGAGCCATTTCTCCAGCCTGAGTTCTTGGGAGGTGGACATAAGGGGACTTGGAATTCTGACTCATCTTTAGCTACATAGCCTGGACCACATAAAACCCTCTCTCAAAACAAACATACAAACAAGCAAGAAAACAAAACCTTTACTTTGTATTGCCTTTCCTAACCACAGAAGATGAAGCCACTTATTCAGTAAGGATGATCATTTCCAGCTTTCCTTCAGTCTCTCCCCCCTCTGTCTGCCCATCAGTCTGTCTGCCTGTCTCTCCCTCCCTCTGCCTCACTGATGACATATTGCCTATGTCATCTTGCCCATTGATTTACAAAGAGAAGAAGATGACAGGGAGATACTAGAGTGACGCACAGAATGGGGGCACATGTGATAGGGAGATGAAGATGGGAGACTCGCCCACAGGGGTAAGGGTAGAGGGCACATTATCAGGATGCTTGTTTGAAGGGATATTGAAGGGATGCAGGTTTGGGAAAGGCAATCTGTGAAGCCTCTGACCTTATTCTGCCTACTTTTGTAGCCACCCTTTGATGGCGAAGATGAGGAGGAGCTGTTTCAAGCGATCATGGAACAAACTGTCACCTATCCTAAGTCACTTTCCCGGGAAGCTGTGGCCATCTGCAAGGGGGTAAGAGCCCTAACTCCCAGCTTTTTCAGACTCACAACTCAGTGACTGTGACTATCTCTTTTAGAAAAAGACTTCTGTCACTCAAGCTGGTTGAACAGTATTTTGCTACCATGCTGTCATCCCAGACTAAGGGTGGCCTCTGTCTCATCATCTCTTTTCCCACTCACAGCCCGGCACACAAAAGAGTAAACCCCGCCTTTTTAGAGCTGGCTGGGTCGGTTACCCCAATTCCTGTGACTTTTCTCTTTCATGGATCTTGAGTCTTCCAAACTGTCAACCCCTTTCTTCTTCCTCAGTTGATGCAGAAGGAAATGCCTGGCCCATAGGAGATGTTCTATTTCTAGCTCTCCCCAGATCCTCTCTCTCTCTCCCTCTCTTCTTCCTCCTTCTTTGAAATTTTTCCTATGTCTCTCTCTCCCTCTGGCCGTTATACTACCACACTTGATTTTTGGTTGTTGTTGTTTTGCTGTTGTTTGTTTTTGTTTTTCAAGACAGGATTTTACTGTGTAGCCCTGGCTGTCCTGGAACTCACTCGGTAAACAGGCTGGCCTTGAACTCAGAGATCCCCCTGCCTCTGCCTTCTAAGTGCTGAGGTTAAAGATGTGAGTCACCACTGCCTGGCACCACACCTGATCATTAAAAGCATTTCATTTATTTATTTATTTATTTATTTATTTAGAGACAGGGTTTCTCTATGTAACGTTAGCTGTCCTGGGACTCTCGTTGTAGACCAAGCTGGCTTCTAATTCACCGAGTCCTGGGATTAAAGGCTTGCATCACGGTGCCTGGTGTTTAAAAGCATTTTAAATTGCATTTTTATCTATAGATTTTTGAAGGCACATATACGCGTTCAGAGAACAACTTTAAGTATTAATCTCTCCCCTTCCAACATGTGGGTCCTAGGTATCGAACTTGGGTCATTTATCAGACATGGGCAAATGACTTTATTCACTGAGCTACCTGACAGGTCCTCTCTGTGTGCTTTCCACAGTTCCTGACCAAGCACCCAGGAAAGCGCCTAGGCTCAGGGCCAGATGGGGAACCCACCATCCGGGCACACGGCTTTTTCCGTTGGATCGACTGGGAGAGGCTGGAGAGACTGGAAATTGCGCCTCCTTTCAGACCACGTCCGGTCAGTTCCATCCCTGGGGATTGGGGCTCCCGAGCTTCAGTACCTGTATGTGGAGGCTGGGGAACCCTTCTGCAAAGATGCTCCTAAAGAGGTGATCTCTAGATGATCAGAGATCACGGGGGTGTGCACAGATTATGATTGTCAGAGCTTAATTTGCCATCGTCTCGTTTTCCAGTGTGGCCGCAGTGGCGAAAACTTTGACAAGTTCTTCACGCGGGCGGCGCCAGCGTTGACCCCGCCAGACCGCTTGGTCCTAGCCAGCATCGACCAAGCGGATTTCCAGGGCTTTACCTATGTGAACCCGGACTTCGTGCATCCAGATGCCCGCAGCCCAACAAGTCCGGTGCCCGTGCCTGTCATGTAATCTCACCTGCCGCCGCTAGGTGGCCCCAGCGCTCCCTCCGCCACGCCCGCTGCACCTCGCTCCCGCCTCCCCCCACCGCCTCTAGTCCGGATACTAGGTCCTGCACCCCACCCAGCCTTCTGGCCTCTTCCCCGCACCCCAACAAGTTCTAGACGCTGTTTCCCAACATTGCTGGCATTTTAAACTTCATACAGTCTCTAGAGCCTTTCTGTGCTCTAGGTTGCGTTGTGCTGAGCCCTGTTTCCCCACCCCCAACATCTGGATGCTGTTCCAAGTGTTCCCAGAAACCCCACTTTGTGTGGGGTTCTAGACTCTGTCTCGGTAGTTTTATGCCTTCTCTCCCCCTACATTATCCTGGGTAAAATACTCTCATGAGATTGCCTGCTCCAAACTAAGATTCCAGATCTGCCTGCCCGCATCCTTCAAGCCCCTTCTACCTCCACTTAGTAGTAGAGTTAAGTCGGAGGCTGGGCTCGGTGTTCCAGGCCACCTCCCTTCCACACTCTGGGGATTTCTGGCATGCACGGAGGATTCTTTCCCCGACTTTTCTTAGTCAGCTTTTGTTCTAGACTTGTTCCGGAACCCGTCACTGTTCACCTGCCCTGTGCATGGCTCCAGCCTTGGTCGAAACACACACACACACACACACACACACACACACACACACACCTTGTCCTCCGCAGTGCCTGCCACTCTCTGGGACTTTCTCCTCCCCACCCCCTTCTTTCATCCTCTCCCACCCAGACACAGCTGCTGGAGAATAAATTTGGGATGCTGATGCTAAAATGTTTGGATGTTTTCTTGTGAAGCTTGGGGAATGAAGGGGTGCGTGGGTGGGCCGGCTGTACATAGAAACAAACAAACATGGGGGGTGGAGAGAGGTGGTGGAGAGAGGATGCACAGATCCAAAATATAAACGAGAAGACACCTTCGGCATCAGAGCGACATACAGACTGCTTTAGAGAAGAACAATGTGCCACGCTGGTCACACGAACAGCAAGTGATCGACCCTCCACCAAATAACCACACCTACATATTCACCCAGAGCCAAGTGCACACACACACACACACACACACACACACCACATACACACACACACACACACACACACACACCACATACACACACACACACACACACACACACACACACAGACATGCACACCAGAATCCAGAGAAGTCCTGGGAAGGCAGATGAAAAGAAAGGATCTCATGTTATAGAAAGCAAGACAACCAGAACCTGGGAGCTTAGAAACTAGGAGATGGGAGAAGGCAGGCTCTTTCTTCCCTGACCCACTTTCAAGTGTGTGTGGAGGGGAGCAAGGAGTGGAAGGGGCCAATCGAAGTAAACTACGTTTCCCAGCAGACATCGCAGAAGACCCTGCCCCCACCCCCACCCCAGGTGCTGGCCTCTGGCCGCCGGGGATGATGGGGAGTGTAGTCTCTGGATGGGGCAAGCCAGCAGAATGGTGTGCCTGTCAGTGTGTTTGGAGGGGACAGAACCTCAAAAAGCTTAGCAGGTTCCTCTGAAGGCCTGGCATCTCTTCCCCGGATTCTCGAGTCTCACCCTAACTGAATGCTGAGGTCACCCTCTTCTCCAGCATCACCTCTCCTGTACTCCTATCGGGTTCCTGGAGGCCCCAGCCCAAGTTTCGACCCTCGGCGGGCGGCCTGCCCCTTTAAGAGTGGCCCCGCTGACATCACGGCGGGGGGGGGGTCTGGCCCCGCTCCCAGCTCCGCGGTGGCTGCAGGACCCGGCTCTGCTCTGCGCCTGCCCGCCAGCTGCTCTAGGGACCCCGGCCCGGGACGCACCTTCCCGCCTTCTCAAGCTGCCCAGACCCCAGGCTCCGCCTCTTGCCTGGCTACTGCCCCAGTCCTCATCAGGGGACCCCCCCACCCCGGCTTACCTCTTCTGTCTTTCCTCAGAGAGTATCTATCTATCTATCTATCTATCTATCTATCTATCTATCTCCCCCACCCCATCTCCTACAAGCTCAAGGTCCCTGGATTTGTTTCCCTTGGCCCAAGGCCTCTGAGCTCTCCTGCCTGAATTCTGGGCTATCTGACCTCTCCACTTCCAGGGCCTCAGAATCTCTGAGCCTCTGTAGTGGTGGGGGCGGGGACACCTGAAACAGCTCCATCTGTCTCCCCCTTTCTGTCTGTCTCTTCCAGTCTCGGGACTCGTGAGTTCCAGAATATCTCTCTCCCTCTCCTCTCTCTCTCTCTCTCTCTCTCTCTCTCTCTCTCTCTCTCTCTCTCTCTCTCTCTCTGTTTCTGCCCCTTTTGGGCTGTGTTTCCATTCTCTCTCCCTCCCTTCCTCCCCCCATCCTGAAGGCTCATCTCATTCCCTCTCTGCATCCTTCTCCCTCCCTCCCCGCCCCTCCCCTCTTCCTCAGTAGCCAATGAGCGGCCGCCGGTCCCTGCTCCCGGCTGCGTCCGCTGAGTGAGGCCGCGGGCGCGGGGGGGTGGGGGGTGGGAGGCCGGGAGGGGGCCGGGACGCCGGGCTCGGGGGCGGGGGCGGGGGGCGCGGGCACCGGAGACCCCGGTGGCGGAGGCGGCGGCCGGGGAAAACCGCGGGGCCGGTCATGCGGCTGCGGGGCCCGCGGCCCGGAGCGTCCGCCCAGCCCTGAGAGAGGTAAGCGCGAGGGGAGGGTCCGGCAAGGCAAGGGGGCTCCGAGCTAGACCACTCTTAGCCGGATCTGGGGCTCAGGGAGGTTAGAGGGACTCCAGGAATGGAATCCTGAGGGTTCCAATATTGGATTTGGGGAGGTTTGGGAGCATGGAGGGACATTTGGGCCTGGTGCATCCCGGAGGACCTGGGGTTCGAGGGTCCGGGAATAAGAAAACAAACTTGTGGTGTTTGAGTTCAGAGATAGTCGGCACTGGACGGGGTCTGGTCGGGGTCTTTGAGGAAAGTGGTAACGGGTGAAGGCGGAGGGCCAGGCCGGTAAGAGCAAGCTGTAAGTCTGGAAAAGGGTCTTTAGAAAAAAAGAAGAGTTACAGTCTCCAAGGAGATTGGAGAGAGATGGAGTTTTGACTTGGGCTTTGAGGAATGGGACTTAAGTCATTTAAATATCCAGATCGTGGAATCGCTGGGGTAAAGGACCAGGAGATTCCAGGCCTGGTGATGGTGGAGGTGGGGGTGTCCCAGAGGAGGAATGGCTGCAGAACGAAGAATGAAGCTCTGAGTGGGTCAGGTAGAAAGACGATAAACTGGACAAGAGAAAGATTAATGTGAGAAGTGAGGGGAGTCCAGTCGGAGAAGCAGACCCGAAGGCTGAGGTCAGCTACCTGGACAGAGACAGTCGGGGTTACTGGGGAGATGATGCTTGTGTGAGCCGAGGACTGGAAGCGGAGCAGGCAGCTGGCGGTCAAGCCCCAGAGCCACTCGGAGGGGGATGGGAGGAAAAGCTCGATAGAGCTTAGACGGAATCTAGATCTTTGGGTCCTCCACGAGGTTGGGGTTGGAAGTGAGGGATTCTGGAGACTGGGAGTGCCAGCATGTCGGTGGTCTCTGATTCAATGGTTCTTATTGGGATGAGGTAGAATCCCAAAGCTCACAGCATTCTGACTGAGGAAATAGTCTCATGTCTTAACTGCATGTTTGGGAAGTGTTTGGAGGAGGTGTCTCAAACTTTATAATGAAAAAGACTGGGTGGGAGCTGGAGATGGCTTAGTGGTTAAGAAACTTCTGGAAGAGCAGCACCTGTCAGGAGATTGGCAATCAGCTCTTAACTCTAGTTCCAGAGGAACGGTCTTCACCTCTTGGCCTCGTCAGGCACCTGCATTCTTGCACATGCAGAAACACACACCCCTACATGGATTTTTTTTTTTTTTTTTAAGGGGATGAGTATCTCTGGTCATAGAGGACTCTGGCTGAGGTAGATTCAGGACACCAAGATGAGTGCTGCACGCACATTATGGCATTTGTGGCAAGAAGGGGTTTCTTGTGGGGGAAGTGGTAGTGTAAGAATTGTATATAAGGAAGAAGATGGGAGATGTTGAGATGGCTCGGATGGGAAACGTGGCCTGCCTAGATTTGGCAGAGTAGGGTTAGGTCTGGATCTAAGATTCACCCCCAGCTAGAGAGATGGCTCAGAGGGTAAAAGTAAGGAAGGAATCTGGATTCAGATTCCTAGAACCCACATGAGGATGGTCATGGTAGCATGCGTCTGTAATGAAAGCATTTCTATGATGAGAGGGAGGTAGAGACAGGAGGATCCCTACTTCAAGTTTATATGCTAGCTAGCTTGGCACACACAGGGGCAAAGAAGAGGTCCTATTTCAAACAAGGTGGAAGGTGATTGACACCTGACTTTGTCCTCTGACCAGTACACATGTGTGCCCATACTCATACATACAAACACACACACAGACAGGCAATTTTCAAAAATAACAACTGAACCTTAAGGTGAAGATAAGCATCTAAAAGTGTCAACTCAGGAGAGGGTCTGGTATGGGGTTAGGGCTCCTTGAGTGGTGACCTACTTTGGGGATTATTGGATGTGATTCAGAGACAGTTCTAAAGAAAACATTTCAATATACCAGATCAGAGCATAAAGTTAAAGCTGGGTAGCATGGGATAGAATTTTCAAATAAATCAAGTTGTCCATAATTCAGAGTCTAAGCCTAGTACCCTAGCTCTGCTTAAAATGTCGTAGGAGATCCTTTGGGATGGGTCTAGTGATCACAGCTGGGGATTTGAATCAGAGCAGAGGCAGAGCTGAGGTATCAGATTCAAATTTGAGGCTGTTGATTAGGCTAGTTTCTGAGTCGGTGGCTTACCTCAAAAGTTAAGGACTCTGCTAAGGTCTGGCTTCTAAACCTGGGCTTTCGAGCCAAACAGGAAGTTGGATTGGGGGCTGAGAATTTGGATTCTTGTCAGAATCCTGTGACTGGGGACCTCACGGTCTAGACACGGCTCTTAAATCAAAAGTCATCTCCAGGTCTGACTAAAGACTCTCTCAGGTTGAGGAACTGCGTCCACAAGGACAGAGCACAGTAATGGGTTGGGGAGTCAACAACCGGTGTCTCTATTCGGAGTTCCGGGCTGTGTCGGCGGGTTCATTGCACAGAAATCAGACTTGATAGTTTGGTTTTGGAGTTTGTGTCTCTGACCAGAGCTACTGTCCCAGATGGCTGCACGGGGCTGGGGAAGGACTCTGGCCGCTCTCTACTATCGCTTCTGGTTCCGCAGGCCCCGCAGGGCGCCCCCCGCCGCTCAGGATGAGTCACTGCAGCAGCCGCGCCCTGACCCTGCTGAGCAGCGTGTTCGGTGCCTGCGGCCTGCTCCTTGTGGGCATCGCGGTCAGCACGGACTACTGGCTGTACATGGAGGAGGGGACCGTTTTGCCGCAGAACCAGACCACCGAGGTCAAGATGGCGCTGCATGCCGGCCTCTGGAGAGTCTGCTTCTTTGCAGGTGCCCCCTTGCCTGCCCTCACTCGCCCCAAAGCCTTTATCTAGAGTTGCGTATCTTGGATTCCGAGAACCCAGAAGTTGATTTTATTTCTCCCTTGGAAGTTAAATTTCAGCACAGAACCCTCATGCTTACCCTTTTATTCTCTAGCTATTGAAACTCAGATACTCAAAATTTATGTCTCTGGCCTTCCTCCCCAATCTCAAGAACTCAGTTAGAAGTCAGCAGGCTAGGGACAGGGAGACGCCCCGGCCGGTAAGGCGTTTGGTAGCAAGTCTGATGGCCTCAGTTTCATTCCCAGATTCACATGGTGGCAGGAGAGAACCGACTCCTGAAGGTTGTCCTCTCACTGCCACGCTTGCACACTCACACCTGTTCCCCCTAAAAGTGACAATTAAAAAAAAGTCAGAATTCTAGGACTAGGGCTATAAGTAGCTCAGTTGGTGGAATGCCTTTTAGCACACGGGAAGGCCTGGCTCCCCCACCCCCCACGCCCAACTTAACAAATTATGTGTAAGATACATGCCTGTAATCACAGAACCTGGGAGATTAGAGGCAAGAGGATCAAGCTCATCCTGAGCTTGTTCAAAGCCAACCTGAGATACGTAAAAGTCTGTCTCAAAAGCGAAAAGAAAATAAACAAAAAAGCAAAACCCGTCAACTGTCTAGATTCAGAACTTGCTTCTTGGACAGCTCCAGTGTTTCCCTCTAGTGAGAAAAACTCCTTAACATTCTTGCCTTTTGGCTGAACACTGAGATGTTTCCTTTTAGAAATACCAGCTCTAGCTGCGCCATGGTGGCCCACACCTTTAATCCCAGCACTGGGGAGACAGAAGCAGGTGAAACTCTGTAAGTTCGAGGTTAGCCTGATCTACAGAGTGAGTTCTAGGACAGCCAGAGAAACCCTGTCTCAAAAAACAAAACAAGAAAAGAGATCCCAGCTGCCTGGACCTTAGGAGCCCAGAAATCCTCCCTCTTCATTTAAAATGCTAAAATCCATCACCAAGACCTTCCAACACTCTTCTACCCCTTACTTATGTATTTATTTATCGATTTTCAGTGCTTGGGACTGAATCCAAAGCCTCATACAGGCTGAGCAAGTGCTCTGCCATTGAGCTACATCCCTAGCTCTCTCTTTCCATCCTATTTTGAAACAGGGGTCTATTAGATTTGTCTAGGCTGGATTTAATCTCACTATGTAACCTGGCTGCCCTTGAACTTGCAATCCTCTTGCCTCAGGCTCAGCTGGCTCAGCCCCTTTTCTTCAGCCCCAAGAACAGTGCAGATTGTAAATTTTGGGTGAGATTTCCCATCTCCATCCCCGGCCCTGGTCTGCCCCTGACAGTCTCTGTCCAGCCTTGGAGCCTCTCCTCCACCCCGGCTTTCTTATCTTCCTCCCCAGGTCGGGAGAAGGGGCGCTGTGTGGCTTCTGAATACTTTCTTGAACCAGAGATCAACTTGGTGACGGAAAACACGGAGAATATTCTGAGTGAGGGGGAGCAGGGCAGGGGCCCAAGGCAACAGCAGGGTTTTGGGAGAAAGGGCTGGACTAGGTAGGGAAGAGGTGGGGTTGAAAGCAGGAAGCGCAGTGGGAGAGGGGAGGGCAAATAAAAATCTCTTGGACGGGGCACTATCTGCAGAAGAGGGGCGGGGTCAAATCAAGGGTGAGGCTTGGTTGAGAGCAGAGTCCGCAGAGGATAAGGGGTGGAGTCAGTGGAAGAGGGGAGGGGCTAAAGGGAAGAAAGAAAATAAAGGGAATGGGGAGGTGTCTCACTGGAGACTTGTCCCTCACATCTGCTTCTCCTTGTCCATCTCTGCCAGAGACAGTACGCACAGCTACTCCCTTCCCTATGGTCAGTCTCTTCCTCGTGTTCACCGCCTTCGTCATCAGCAACATCGGCCACATCCGACCTCAGAGGACCATTCTGGCCTTCGTTTCTGGCATCTTTTTCATTTTATCAGGTGAGACTGAGGAAGTGTGGGCTGGGGTGGGGGTGAGGAGAGGAGAGACTTCCAGGAGATAGGGAGGACCTTCTTCCACTGGGTGGTTTATTTGATGCGTGGCCGAGGAGTCATGTAGGACCTCTCTGTGAGTAGATACAACATAGTGCCAGTGCTTTGTGTTGCTTAGAGCTGAATTAGGTGCCTCTGTTCTGATACAAGCCTATGAGGTGAGGGCTATTAATAGCCCCATTTTACAGCTATAGAAGCAATGGCTCAGAGGGATGAAGTCATTTGCTCAGGGCCAAAAGAGTGAGGTGTGGAGTGAGGTATGGGAATCAAACTCAGCAGTTCGCCTCCAGAAGTTGTATTTTTAACCAGCACTGTTATTTTAGTGATTAACAGTTTACAGAGCTCTTTATTTTGGGTGCAACATTTTTATTATTTTAATTTCCCCCCAAACAAACAGACAAGAGTTTCATAGTGAGCAATCATGGGCCCATCACTTCCAGTCAGCTTATGATCTGTTACTGGGTTTACATTTTCTTGTATCTATACCTGTTTCTGTTTTCCTTTCCTTTCATCTCATCCCTTCTTCTCCCTTCCCTTCCATTTGTTCCCTTTATCTCAACTTCTCTCCCCTTCTTCCTCTTTTTCTCTCTCTCTCTCTCGCCTTTGTTCCTTTTCTTTTCTTGGAAGAAGGATCTCAAATAGCTCAGGCTGCCTTCAAATTCACTATGTAGATAAGGATGATTTTAAACTTCTGAGCTTCCTGCTTCTACCTTCCGAGCACTGGAAATACAAGCACATGGCATCATACCCAGTTTACATGGTGCTGGGGTCAAACCCAGGGTCTCACACACCTAGGCAAGCACCGTACCACTTCAGCTATATCTTAGTCCTTCATCTAAGCTCCTATCTCTTTATCTTCTATCATCTATCTATCTATCTATCTATCTATCTATCTATCTATCTATCTCTTAGTATTATTTTTTAAAAATTTCAAGGTGTTTTTTAGGTGTTCTTTGCCCTCAACACTTCACAGTGTATGCCATTAGCTAGAGTGCAGATTTCATCTGCAGCTTCGCTGTCTCCTGAGGTGCAAGGCTCTTTATCTTTAGCATGTGTAATCTCACACTGCATCCTCTAAAAACTCTGTGGGGAGTTGACAGCATTCACCTGATAAAGTGAGGGTTCAAACATCTACCCATCCAAGAAACCAGCATGAACTACTTCCAGATGATGCCAGTGTCCAGAGTTCTGAGCAAAGTTCTTTGGGGAGTCTTAACCTTCCAGCTCTGTCAAACCCAATTCAGTCCAGATCAGCTTACTGTAGCTCCAATATACTCCCTCCCATCAAGTAATTCACTGTTACTTAGAGCAGATCAGGCCCTTACAGTTGATGGATATTTGAGAGGGGGTGGTACATAGGTCAATGTACATGTGTCTGTATATGCAGAGCCAGAGCAGAATGTTGGATGTCCTTCAGTCACTCTCTGCCTTGTTGCCTCGATAAAGGGTGTGTTACTGCCTGAAAAGTGCGCCATTCAGTTAGACTAGCTCCAGTGAGGTCTGAAGATCTGTTTGTCTCTGCCTGTACTCTCCAATGCTAGGGTTGCAGACATAGGTAGCCATGTCCTGCTTTGAATGTGGGTGCACTGTTGCCCACTGAGCCATTTCCTTGGCCCCTTAAGCTGATATGTTCCCCTGCAGCTGACACGTGGGTCCATCTTTACAGTGCACTATGGAGTCAGTTGCAGAAGGATGTCCCAGCTCCTCCCCAAGCCTTCTTGTGGCAGAACCTGCCCCAAGCCTTCACCCTAACCTGAGAAGACCTTTCCCAGGGAAAGCAGGGTACAGCCTCAGTACAGACTCAAATCACAGCATTTGAGCCAGACACTGAGCTAAAATAAGACATGTTGGATATCACGATCCGAAAGTGTCAGAGCAGAAAGGGCTCATCATTTCTGAGATGGAAAAATAGTAGCCTAGAGAGAGAAAGTGGGGCAATCCCATGGGGACTTTTATTCAATTTACCCAGTATGTTGTATATAAAGTCCCACTGTTTGCAGATCACAGGAATGGAACCGGTCGATTCGGCCAGTCAATGGCAGAGCTGAGCTTTGAACCAAGAGTATTCTGATTCTACAATCCGCCCTGTAAGCACTGATCCAGTAACTGTCTGCCCAAGGTCAAATTGCAGATTAATGATGCCTTTGGGGTGGAAGTCAGATTTCTGGTCTCCAAATGGAAAAGAGTGAAGTCACGTGTGGTATGGTGTGTGCTGATCTAGTTTGATTTTTGTTGCTGTGATAAAACACCCAGACCAAAGGTGACTTAGAGGAGTAAAAGGCTTATTTGGCTTATAATTTCAGTCCATCGTTTTGGGAAAAAACAAGGTGGGAGCCCAAGTAGCCAGTCATATCACAGCCACAGTGAAGAGCAGAGAGAAATGAATGCACTCATGTTGTCTGCTTGTTTCTCAGCTAGCCTTTTCTATTGTTATGTAGCTCAGAGCCCAGCCCATGAATTGGTCCTGCCCACACTCAGGATGGGCCTTTCCCACCTCAATTAATATTCAGCATGATCCCTGCAACCCATAGACATTTGGCTAGGATAGCCTGATCTAGATAATTCTTCATTAATACTCCCTTCATCCTGGGTCTAGAGGGCTGTAGGAGGGTAGGTGTTTTTCCTCCCGGTCCCAAAGCTCCTGGAATAATTAATGACTCATGAGACTCAAAATATATTTACAAATACCTTTACCATATAGCTAGGCTCTTCTCTGACTAGCTCATAACTTAGAATAACCCATTTATACTAATCTATTTTCTGCCATGGGGCTGGTTACCTCTCCTCAAGTACCAAATGTCTGTCTTCCTCACATCTTCCTGGCTCTATCCTAGAATCCGTTGTGCCTGCTGGATGTCCCACCTTCCACTCTACCCTTTCCTTTGGGCATAGGTTTTTGTTTGTTTGTGTGTTTTTTAATTTACAGGAACATATCCATATAATACAAAAGATATCCTCTTTACAGAGGGCTTGGCAGTTAAGAACTCTTAACTTTTCTTTCAGAAGATATGAGGTTGGTTTCAAACACCTACATTGGGTGGCTCACAACGCCTTCTAACTCCAGCTCTCTCTGGCCTCCAGGAGTACCTACACTCACATGCATATACCTCCACACAAACACTCACAAATAATCATATTTAATTTTCTAAAAATCTAAAAATAAAGATTCTCTTTCCAGGTGAAACTAACCAGCATGGGCCCTAGGGAGGATCTTAGACAAGCTCTTTCTGTGTAGGCCCAACTGACCTAAAATTTGTGGCTATCCACTTGCATCAGCCTCCCTTGTGCTGGGGTAATAGGCATGTATCATGTCCAGACTGAATCACTCTTTTGAATTAATTTAATAGATTTTGTTTGTTTGAATGCTTGTTTTGTTTTTTTAAGACAGGGTTTCTCTGTGTAGCCTGGCTGTCCTAGAACTCATTCTGTAGACCAAAGTGGCCTAGAACTCACAGAGACCTGCCTTCTTCTGTCTCCTGGGTGCTGATTAAAGGTGTAAGCCACCACTGCCCAGCTCACCCCATAGATTTTGATCTATTCTCTCTATCCCACAGTATTTGCTCATGTGCCTTCAAGCTTGTAGTTTCAGTGGCTGAGCCACGTGTCGTAAACCTTGAGAGATGTGGTTTTAAATACCCTGCAGCCTGGAGGAGCTTGCTCAAAGATATGACAGAATAGTTTACAAGGAAGGAAGTATTACTTTGGCTCATGACTTCAGAGATTTCACTCCGTGGGTTGGCTGGTTCCATTGATGTGGGCCTATGGTGAGGTAGAACATTGTGGAAACAGAAAAGTTTGTGATTTGGGCTGGAGAGATGGCTCAGTTAGTAAAGTACCTGCTTTGCAAGAATGAGGACCTGAATTTGGATCCATAGCATCATGTTGAAAACAAAAGCGAGGGCTGGAGAGATGGCTCAGAGGTTAAGAACACTCACTGTTCTTCCAGAGGTCCTGAGTTCAATTCCCAGCAACCACATGGTGGCTCACAACCATCCATAGTAAGACCTGGTGTGCAGGCAGAATGTTGTATAAATAATAAATAAAGCTTTAAAAAATATTAAAACAATAAAAACAAAAACAAAAGCGAGCAAGCAAACAATCAAAAAACAGTAGGTATGGCAATGCATGCCTGTAACTCTAGCCCTGGGGAGGTAGAAGCAGGTGGTCCCGCAAGCTTATTGGCTTAGCTGAATAATGAGCTTCAGGTTTGCTGAGAGCCTCTGCCTCAGAGAAAAAGGTGGAGAGCAACTGGCAAAGACAGCAGACCTCCACACCACACTCCATTTTCTCTTTGTCCTTTAAAAATGTATTTTATTTTAAATATGTATATATGTATATCTGTGTAGAGTATGTGCACACGAGTGCAGGTACCTGTAGACACTAGAAGAGGGTGTCAAATCCCAGGTGCTTGTTAGCTGTTTGATATGGGCACTGGAAACTGAATTTCATCTGCAAGAGAAATACACTCTTATAACTGAGCTATCCATCCCTTGCATGCTTTTACATTTGACCCCTCCCCCATCATAAACAACAACAAGTGTTGAGTTGGACAAAGTTGTTAGGAAGCAGAGACAGTGAGGACAAAGCCTATATTTAAGGACACACCTCAAATGGTCTACTTTTAGGCTAAGTCTCATCTTCTAAAGTTTCTAAAAGATTCCAAAATTACACCTCCGGCTGGGAAATAAATTTTCCACATAGGATCCTGTGGGAACTTAGCATTCAAACCATAAAATGTCACAAAAATTTTGTTGTTGTTGTTTTCTTTGTCTACCAGGATATTAAATATGTAAATATTTAAATATGTAAAACCCAGCCTTAGCTTGCAGACCATACAAGACAAGACAGAAGAATAGTTGCAGTTGTCCAAGCCCTGATCTCAGTCATGGGCATAACATTTTTTGACTATAAGAATAAGCGTTCGGCTTATTCAGATGAATAAGCAAGTCCTGTATAGTATCTCATTGGTGAGAGTGTTTGTCTAACACACACAAAGTCCTGGCCTGGGTTAAATCTTCTGAATCATTGAACAAAGTGTGGTGGTACACAACTATAACCCTAGCCCTTGGGAGGTGGAAGCAGGAAGATCACAAGTTCAAGACCATTTATATCTACATAATGAGTTCAAGGCCAGCATGGGCTATACAAATCCCTGTCTCAAAAAAAAAAAAAAAAAAAAAAAAAGCAGAACAAAGCAAAAATAGATGGATGACTAAATAAGTGTGTTGGTATTGGAAGTGTGAGCACTGGCTTGTTTGAGTCTGGGCAGTTCTGCTTTACGTGAATTGCATTATTTCATGTTATTTCTGTCTGTGTGTGCATGATGTCTACGTGGCTGTGAGTGCACAGGCATACAAGTGGAGGCCAGAGGAAAATCTTGAGAATCAGTTCTTCCCTTCCACCTTTATATGGGCTTCAGGGATGGAAATCCGATTCGCACAACAGGCACGGTTACCCACTGAGCCATCTTCCTGATCTACCTTCATTTACCCTTGTGAGAGCAGAAGAGGTGAAGTCTTTTAGCAATGGATCAGGATTCCGAACCAGGCACCTTTACCACAGCACTGTGCCACCTCACTAAAGTCACAGCTCCTGAAACTCTACCAGGCACATGTCCATAAGCTCAGCTCTGGGGAGGCCAGGGCAGGAAGACTGAGAGTTTGAGACCAGTCTGCCTAGACTACACAGAAAGACCCTGTTTTAAATGAGCATTAGTCACACTGGATGTGGTAGCATTCAGCTTTAAACTCTGTACTCAGGAGGCAAAGACAGGCAGATCTCTATTAGTTTGAGGCCAGAACAGTTTACATAAAGAGTTCTGGCCACCCAGGTCTACCTAGTGAGACACACCCACCATACATGTGTCATCCTAGTACTGGGGAGGTGGTGGAGGCAGGAGGATCAGATGTTCAAAGCCATCCTTGGCTACACAGTGAGTTCAAGACCTGCGGTTACATGAGACCCTATCTCAAAATCAAACCAAACAGAACTCCATGCATAATATCAATACCTAGAATGATGCGGTCTGATTGCCACATTCCCAGCAAAGACATGAAGGCGTAGAGACAGGAGCTGCTTCTGATTTCATCATTGATAGAAAGTAACTGTTGGAGGTTGGAGCAGGAGAAAGAAATGGCCACATCGGTTGTCGAACATCTCTCAAGGACATGTTTGGAGAATAAACTGGAAGGCAAGAGACTTGATTAATTAATTTATTTTCTTCATTGCTGAGACAAAAGACCTCATAAAGGCAACTTAAGGACAGGGTTAGCTCTGCATCACAGTTCCAGGGTGCAGTCCACTAGGGTGGCAGGGGCACGAGGCATCAGCAATCAGAAGCAAGGAGCCAGGAATGTCGTGCTCAGATTGCTTTTTGCATGTATTCAGTCCAGCACCCAAGCCCATGAGATGGGGCCACCCTATTCAGGGTGACGTTTCCCATCCCAGTGAACCCAGTCTAGAAATTCTCTTGCACATATGTCCAGAGTTTTGTCTCCCAGAGGATGGTAGATTCCATTTAGCTGACATCCATTTCAATTTTATCCATCACAAGGCTGAAAACAGCATCTGCAGTGGTCCAGGCAACAGCAGGTGAGGTCTGGCCTGGGCTGGAGGTGTCACATGGCTGTCAGGGAGAAGGATATTGACAGGAGAATCTATAGAACCCAGACTGACTGACTTTGGAGAGGGGAGATGGGAGGAAGCCAGGGTGGCACAGATTGCCTTTTCTTTTCTTTTCTTTTCTTTTCTCTTCTCTTCTCTTCTCTTCTCTTCTCTTCTCTTCTCTTCTCTTCTCTTCTCTTCTCTTCTCTTCTCTTCTCTTCTCTTCTCTTCTCTTCTCTCTTCTCTTCTCTCTTCTCTTCTCTTCTCTTCTCTTCTCTTCTCTTCTCTTCTCTTCTCTTTTCTTTTCTTTTCTTTTCTTTTTGGCTTTTTGAGACAGGGTTTCTCTAGGTAGCCCTGGCTGTGCTGAGACTTGCTCTGTAGACCAGGCTGTCCTTGATCTCAGTACCTCCTCAGTGCTGAATCAAAGGCATACGCCAAATGCATGGGCCACCACGGCCGGCTTGCATAGATTTTCTCTTTTCAGGTCATAACGTATGTACACACAACCCATATTCACTCCAGTTCCAAGCATAGTCTGTACATTTGATTAATAACAAAACAAAGTAAGCAAACAAACTCCAGAATGGCTTTGATGTAGCTGAGAGTGCCCTTTGTGTGTGTTTTGATCTTCGTGTATCTTCCCATCCATCTCCCAGGGCACTGGGACTGCAGCCTAAAACATTGCATTGGGCTTATGCATTGCCCAACCTAGCAACATCCCCCGCCCTGCATCTACTTTAACATTCATTCATCAGCTAGCCAGTGTAGCAGGCCCCTGCGGCGAAATCTTACAGTCACAGTCACAGGACACCTCACCTGCATGCCGTCACAGCTCATCCGTACATCTTCCTGGTCTCTGGTGCATCTCCAGTGTATCACAAGACACCTGTGCTGCTCATGGTGTTCAGATCTGTGACCTCATCGCTGACCCACTAATAGCACCTACATCGCCTATGGCATTCGGTGCCCTGGTCTCATTCAGTTGCTTGAGAATATAGTTCTTAGCCTCACCACAGGACCTCTGCACTTCATTATTCCTCCTAGCAGGGACCTTTTCCTGACCCTCCGGCCCTTCAAAATTGCCTCTTCTGGCTGGGCTTGCTGGGTTACTCCTGTAATCCCAACAATTAGGAGGTAGGAAGTTTGCTTTGAGTTTGAGACCAGCCTGGGCTACAGTGAGGTTACGGAAGCCTGGGACACGTGCTGAGACCCTGTGTCCACTCCTCAGGCTGGAATTACAGGCAGACCAGCACGTCCACCAGGCATTTACTTAGCTTCTGGACTTCCAAACTCTAGTCCTCATGCTTCAACCACACAGGCACCTCCTAGCCCACCAGGGAGCTTTCCAAATGTGTTCTTACTTGTGTCTGAAGAGCCTATATGAGTTTCTGGCAGGAAAGACATGCTGAATTATTTGGTGAGTGGATGAATGAATGAATGAGTGACAGCTCTGGTACTGACAGAAAAATTTGATTCCAAACAGCTGCATCTGACGACTCACAATAGCCTGCAACTTCAACTCCAGGGTGTCTGACGGTCTTTTCTGGGTAGCAAACATAGGCCCATGGGTATTCACATTCACATAGGCACAGGCATATAAGTAATATTTAAAGTACATTTTTTTTTTTTTTAGAAAGGTTAGGGATATAGCTCAGGTGTAGGTTGCATCTTGTCTAGAATGTTCCATTAGAGGTAGGGGATTAGGGGCATAATTTAACAGTAGAGCACCTGCCTGGAATCCTCCAGCGGGTGGTTAGGGGTGTAGCTCAATGGTAGAACCCCTGCTTATACTCTGAGGCCCCTAGATTCAATCTCCATCACTCCGGGGTAGCAGGGAGACTAAAGCAGCTAGTGAAATTCTCCAGGAGTTCCACACTACTGGCTCATATGTGCTGAATACTGTGTTAGATTCTAGGGATGCCGTAGAAAAGATAACGAGCTCCTTCCCAGGATTGTGGAGCTTGTATAGCTTCCTTGTGGGACGGCAGCAAGCAAAGTACAATAAAAAGGTAACACAGAGAGTACAGTTTGGTAGAAATGAGAGCTACCGTGAAAACAAATTAGGGGCCAGTGAGACAGCTCAGCAGGGGAAGGTGGTTGCTGCTGCCAGCCTGACAACCTGGGCTCTATCCTTGGGACACAGATGGTGGAAGGAGAGAACCAACCCCCTGCATGCTCTTCCCCAACCTCATACTCACTCCGTGGTGTGCCTCCACCCCTGCTCACAGAGTCAGTTAAAGAATTTATTAATAAATACATAAGGCAGGTTTGGTAAAATGAGAGATTAAAGAATGACTTTATCCATCTATTTGAGCCATCCAGCTTTTAGACACTTCTCCATTCTGCTTTCTCTTTCTCCTTTCCCTATTCTTCCTCCTCACACCCATGCCTGTGTACACGCATGCACATGTGCACACAACACACACACACACACACACACACACACACACACACACACACGAATGCAGTGTTAATAAAGGCCAGAAGAGGGTGGCAAACCACTTGAAGCTGGAGTTACAGGTGGCTTTGAGTTCTCTGACATGGGTGTTGGAAACCAAACTTGAGTCCTCTGAAAGAGCAGCTGAGTCACCTCTCCAGCCTTCCTCCTGTCTTTCCACCCGCATCATGCACACCCCTGCCCCTCACAGCACTGGGGACTGAACCCAGGATATCCCATGTGCCAAGCAAATGCTCTACCATGTAGCCACATCCCAACTGTTTATATTTTTGGTGTTGTGATGGGATCCTGCTGTACTGCCCAGGTGTGAGCTCTTTCTGTAGCTCAGGAAAACCTTCTACTTGGCATCCATCCTTCTGCCTCTGTCTGCCGAGTAGCTGTGATTACCAATTACATTTTTTTTCTTTACCACTTGAAAATAAATTTTAGTATCTGGGCGTGGTGGTACACGCTTGTAATCCCATCACTCAGGGAGGCAGAGGCAGGTGGATCTCAGTGAGTTTGAGGCCAGCCTGGTCTAAAAGTTAGTCCAGAATAGCCCAGGCTACATAGAGAAACCCTGTCTTGAAAAAAACCAATAAACAGATAAATATTTAAAAAAATATGTTTTGCTGTCAGGAATCATGCTATGCATCTGTAATCTTGGCATTCAAGGGGCAAGGTAGAGCTGGCACAGTGGTGCTTACCTTTAATCCCGGCAGAGGCAGAAGCAGAGGCAGAGGCAAGCAATCTCTGTATTCAAGGTTGGCCTGTTGTACAGAGCGAGTTAAAAAACTTCCAGGGCTACATACAGAAACTTTGCTTCCCCCACTTCTCCCATCCCCCTGGCCCCTCAAAAAGAGACTGAGGCAGGAAGCTTCAAGTTCAAGGCTAGATTGGGGGTAAAGACTGAGACTCTGTCTCAAAAAGAGTAGGAGAAAGCAGTTGCAGAGAGAGAAAGTAAATTGTATGTATTGTTTCATTTGTCTGTTTTTAAGTTAGGATGCTGGGGAAATTGTTCAGTGGATAAAGTGTTTGCCACACAGAATGAGGACCTGCATTCAATCCCCAGCACCCACACGTCTGACATCTGAAAACCAAGAGCTAGAAAAATGAAGACAGGAGGTTCCCTGGGCTCGTTGGCCAGCCAGCATAGTCTCATTAATGAGCTCCAGCTTCAGTGAGAGACCCTGTCTCAGAACTAAGGTGTCTTACACCTTGAGGAAGACATCCAGTGTTGACCTCTGGCACCGACATGCACACACACTCACATACACATAAGTGTGTCCAAGCACACAGAAACATGAAACACACACATACCACATACACAGTTTTAACAATCTTACTAGAACACATTCTTTTGCATGAATACAGTGCCAATATAGCTAAAATCTGACAATATTTGTTTAATATGAATTAGCCTACTTTTTTGCTTTTCAAAAATAACATCTTTATACAGTGTATGTGCATGTGTACATGTATTATGTGACATGGCACATGTGTTTGAGGTCAAAGGATAACTTTTGGGAGTGAGTTTTCTCTTTCTAGCCTGTGGGACCCAGGGATCCAACTTGGGTCATCAGGTCAACAAGCACTTTCACTCACTGGCCCAGTTTTCTTAATCCATTTTCTGACTGTCCCATTTGTTTCAAGACTATCATTTCTTGGTGACATAGCTCAGGGATTGTGCCCATGCCTACTTGAGGCTCTGAGTTCAGTAGCATTGAGAGAAAAAAAAAAAAAAAAAAAGACAAGGTTGTGCTTTTTAGGTTTTCCCTCAGAGCCAGGACTTGATCTAGGTTCAAGCATTTTATTTTGTTAATAAGTTTTTCTTTGGTGTATACTGGCTCTGCCACTCTTTTCCTGCTCCCCCTGCAACACTGACTTTTAAAACATGGAGAGAATAGTGTAAGGAAATCCCATTTACCCTTCATTCGGTTCCAACAATCGCTAGCATATGGCGGATCTTTTTTTAGTCAAACAGTGCCATGTCCCCCTTTCCTTACTTCACTGCCTTATTTTAAAGCCAGCCTCAGACATCAGCCACTTATTTTGTCCTCTCGTATTTTAGTATGTCTCCGAGTGAGAAGTACTCTTTCATTTACACCAGCCACGCTGGTCACGGTGCCGCAACGGAGCATGAACAGGCCAAACAGAGGAAGCTTAACGCCATCTAATACCTACCTACTGTTCATTCCCCACACACTGGTCTCAGAAATGCCTTTTTACTGTGAGCGTGTTGCAAATCAGTATGCAAATTACACGTGGGTATTTGGCTGATAGCTCTCCTTTAAGCTCAGACAGTCTCTCTTTTTATTTTTAAAAAATATTATTACATTTATTTATCTATAGCTGTGGATGTGCAGGTGTGCACCATGGCACACGTGTAGGGCCAGAGACAACTTGTGGGAGCTGGTTCTCTTCATCCCCCGTATGGGTTCTAGGCTTTGGGCTCAGTAATTATGCTTGGCAGCAGTCCTCTCTATCTCAAGAGCCACCTAGACACTTTCTTCCTCCTTCCTTCACGCCTTCCCTCCTCCCCTTCTTTTCTGTCATTTGTTTTTGGGGGAGAAACATGGCAATTTATGGTGTAGAATCCTCCTGTTCTATGGTTTTCTAAAGACATTCTTTGCTGTGGTTGTGTCCATCCACCTTTGTAAACTAGGATTTGGAAGGAAGCTTGGAGAGTCTGAGTTTGATTTCTTGTAGTTTTGTCAAGAGCACCACTTCTTACGGTTGGGTGTGCTTGGCACACATCTGTAATCCCATCGCTTAGGAGATAAAGAACTCAAGGTCATCCCTTGGTACATAGGACAGTTCAATGCCAGGCTGGGTTACATGATAGATGGGGCTATTAAGATTCTATCAGGAGAGGCAGTGTCTGCTTCTCTCTCTTCATCTCTCCCTCACTCCCTCCTTTCCTCCCTTCCCCTCTCTCCCTCACACTTTCTTTCTCTCTTTCTCCTTCCCATTGCTCCCCCCTTGGGCTGGAAGGATTGATCTCTGATCCATGCACCACCCTCTAAATACTCCAGGGCAGGGTTTCTGTAGAATATCCCCTGCCCTGCATTTATCATTTTCCTGCTTAGCATATTTTGTTTTCTGTGATTTGGAAGTTATGCCTAGACTTGAGGCTGGACTGGCATTTGGGTTAATGACAATTTGCACAAACAAACAAGTGCTGCTCTGAGCTTTGTGGTTCTTCTCTTCAGGTGGTAGTTGCATCTCTTCCGGTAGTGTTTGCATTCACTTCTCTTGCACAGATGTTAACAAATGTTTCTTCTCTCAAGATAGGGCACCAACGAAGGACCAAAGTAGGAGGTTGCTTAGTGAACTTGTGAGTGTTTTGGGCTTACATACAGGAGGGTGGCTGAGGAGTTACCTGTAGAGGTGTGGGCAACTCCAAAGCAAATGTACTGGAAATCCTCATCCTGGCATTGATTACAATTTCCTCACAGCTACACAGGTGAAGCTTCAGCCAAGCTCTCACCTCTGTACACAACTGGAGTAGAACAAACTTACAGCTGTTAGGGAGGTGCAGGAGGGAGTGGCTGAAGTCTCAGTGGAGGTCAAAGGACAACTTGCTGGAGTCCGTTCTCTGCTTCCACCATGTGAGTTTTGAGGATAGAGCTTGAGCTTGGCTTGGTCGAAGGCCTGCTGAGCCATCTCAGCAGCTCACTATTAATTTCATTTTTATTTTTAAGTTTATGGAGTCTTTTTTTTTTTTTTTGCTTTTTTGAGACAGGATTTCTCTGTGTAACAGTCCTGGCTATACTCTGTAAACCAGGCTGTCCTCAAACTCACAGAGATCCATCTTCCTCTGCATCCGAGTGCTAGGTATTAAAGGCATGTACCACTGAGTTTTAAAGGCTTCTTCCGTAGCTCAAGATGTCTTCCAAGTCATGGCAATCCTCCTGCTTCAGGCTTCTGAGTGCTGGGGTTAGAGACATGAGCCGCCACACCCTGGCTCTTCCTCCTATTTGTTGCTCCTTGCATCGGGCTTGCCCTCAGCTTGCCACGGGCAGCAGCCCTTTCATCCTCTCTTCAGCTCAGCAGGCTGCCCATACCCACAGCTCACCTGGACTCTTTGCAACCATGGCCATGACCAGGCTCAGCTGTTCTTTGGCTTGAGCGTAAAACTCAGAAAAGAAAAGAAGGCCCATAGAGGCCTCTTGGATGAATATGGACCCTTTTTTATTTCCCCAAGACAGGGTTGCTCTGTAGCAGTGATGGTTGTCCTGGAACTCACTTTGTAGACCAGTCTGGCCTTGAACTCACAGAGATACGCCTGCCTCTGCCTCCCTAAGGCAGGGTATTAAAGGTGTACACCACCACTGCCCAGAAAATATGGATCTTTGAACTCTAAACTTTTTTTTTAATCAGATATCCTGTTGCTTAGGCTGACTCACTCTATACAGACAAGGATGACCTTGATCTAGTTTTGTGTGTGTGTGTACATGACATGTATACCTGGTGGCTGTGGAGTTTAAAAGTGTGCAACAAAGCTAGGTGGTGGTGGTGGTGGTAGCCTTTGATCTCAGCATTCGGCAGGTGGATCTCTCTGAGTTTGAGGACAGCTTGATCTGCAAGGGGAATTTCAGGATAGTCAAGACTGCACAGAGAAACCCTCTTTGTGGGGAGGGGGAAGTGGGCAATGAGTCCCCCGAAACTGGAGTTAGGATGGTTGTAAGCAGCCATGTGGATGCTGGGAGTTGTATCAGGACCCTGTGCAGGAATGTCAGGTATTCCAAGCCACTGAGCCAACTCTCCAATCTCCGTGGTTTTCTACTTTTTCCACTTATTAGTTATACATAATAATGGGTTTCTTTATTCCCCCCTTTTGGGGGAGGGGGAAACAGAGTCTTACTCTGTAGTTTTGGCTGGCCTAGAACTCAGAGATCCACCTACCTCTGCCTCCTAAGTGCTTGGGTTTAAAGGCTTGTGCCAGTACTTGTGGCTCTATTACCATCTTGTTTCCTTCTGCCTACTGATCTCCTTCTAGCCAATTACCTTTCTGTTTTCATGTTTGATTAATTTTTTTTAACTGCAAATGGTGGTGCATACCTTTAATTCTAGCTTGGGAAGCAGAGGCTTCCTGTTTTTATCTTTATTTTTGTTTATATAATTACATGGGTGCCAAGGCACATGTGTGGAAGTGAGGACGACTCCCAGTAGCCACGTCTCTCCTTCGGCTATATGGGACCTAGGACTTCAACTCAGGTTATCAAGTTTGGTGGCAAGCTCTTTAACTGGTGAGCCATCCTGCCAGCCCATGGTTTTATTTTGTTTGTTTGTTTATGATGACCCATTGTATTTTATCAGGATATTTCTTACAATATCCTTCTTGAAGGATTATTTACAGACGTGTGGGCTCCCTACAATGATTACCTCACTGAGGAAATGTCTCCTCCTCGCCCTGCCCTAGCAACTATTATCTGACTGTAAGAGGAGGGGCAGGTCCCCAATCCCCAACCTTCACCATGGCAGGCATCTATTTCTAGTTCTTTTTCCTAACAAGACTGCCCACATTTTGCTGTGCCTTCCGGCCTTCTGCCTTGCAAACATACCTTGCCCTCACAGGACCGCTTCGCCCGCTTCCTCTTGGCATGAATGTGCATGCTTACCCACTTCCTGATGGGCTTGAACACTCCCTTGGCCTTGGACACCTTGAGCAGCTCCGTGGCCACCACCAGTCGCAGGGCACCAAGTGGCACACCTCCCAGAGCATGCTCCCCACGACCTTGGTGTGTCTGGTGAGGCCGTGTCTCAGCTTGCTGACGTTCTTCATCACCTTGTGGCCTTTGCTGAAGCCCAGGGCTGTGGGGTAGTGCAGGGCCATGGCTCCTGCTTTCATGGTGGGCACGACTGGAAAAAGCGACTCCACACAGAGCCCTGGGAGATCTCACCTCTAAGTCTTAGGGACTGTTTTTCCTGAGTCTCATCAACTCCCAGAGTGGCCTGGCCCTCGCATATCCCAGCTGCGTCTCTGTGGAGCTCTCAGTACCCCGGTGGCTCCCTCTTCATCCTGTACAAAGTTCTGTCACTTTTCCTTTGCTCTTTCATGTTGACATTTTTATTGCAGAGGGCAGCCCCACAGTGTTCTTCCCAGTGGATTCAGGTCACACATTTTCAGTGGGAACACTACAGGGAGAAAGTAATGGCTTACTCACCTCATAACACCTGGTGCAGGGAGTCTGTCTGCTGGGTGTGGGTGATCCTAGCTTGCTCAAAGTGGTACCTGCTGTGTCAAGAGGATGTGCTTCTTTTTTTCTTTGCTTGTTTTGAGACAGGGTCTAATGTAGCACAGGCTGGGCTCAAATTCACTATGTAGTTAAGGACGACCTTGATCTCATTCTCCTCCCTGTACCACACTAGTGCTGGGATGACAGACTTGCACCACCAGAACTAGTTAATATGGTGTTGGGGGCAGAACCAAAGCTTTGTGCATTCAGGGCAATCACTCTATCAGCTGAGCTGCTCCTAACTGAGAAAGATGCTTTTTATCTCTTGGTAATTAGTAGGTATTCAATGAGGGTATTTTGTTATCCTTTGATTAATGTATGTTGGTGATTTATATATATATATATAATATACTTACTTATGTTTATATATATGCTTATATATAAACAGGATATATATATAATCACCAACATACATTAATATATATATGTAAGTATATATATATACTTATGTTTATATATAAGCTTATATATATATATACAGGATATATATATATATATATATGCATGTGGCACCACTGCCCGGCTAAAATATATTTATTTTTAATTATGTTTATCTCTGTGTGTGGTTATGTGCACATGACCTCAGAAGCCAGGAGTGTTGGATCCCCTTAGACCTGTAGTCACAGATGCTATGAGCCGCCGTGTGTGTGCTGGGAGTGAAGCCAGGGTCCTCCAAAAGAGCAGCCACTGCTCTTGCTCCAATCCTCTGAGCAATCTTTCCAGCTTCTGTTGGCGATTCTTACTTGGAACTGCTGTTACAACTGGCATTGTCAAGCATGTGTTATCTTACCATTCCATGTATGTGTGTAGATGGGTATGAGATTGAAACAAACTTTTTCTACTACTCATTTTAAAATTTCATTTATTCATTGTCATCATATATTATTATTATTATCAGTAGTAGTAGATAGGGTTTTATTGCTGTGAAGAGACACCATGACCAAGGCAACTCTTACAAAGAAAAATACTTAATTGGGGCTGGCTTATAGTTTCAGAGGTTTATTCCATTATCATTGTGGTGGGAAGTGTGGCAGCATGCAGGCAGACACAGCGCTAGAGGAGCCAAGAGTTCTGCATCTTGATCCGAAGGCAGCAAGGAGGAGACTATCACTGGCTGTAGCTAGAGCACCGGAGACCTCAGAGCCTGCTCCCAGTGACACATTTCCTCCAACTGGGCCACACCTACTCCAACTAGGCCACACCTACTAATAGTGCCCACTCCCTATGGCCAAACATTCAAACACAGGAGTCTATGGGAGCCATTCCTATTCAAACCACCACAGTTACTGGATATGTGTCTGCATGAATGGAGATACGCTTGTGACACTAAGGATGGAAGCCGGGTTATATCTGCATCATGAGTCTGAGGCTTGGTCTTAGGCCATGAGGTGTGTGTGCTGCTTTGACCCAATGAGCCATTTCATTTGCTCAATTTTAAAATATATATACGTATCTGGGCTAGAGAGATGGCTCAATGGTTAAGAACACTGGCTGTTTTTTCCAGAGGACTTAGGTTCAAATTACAGCACCTATGTGGCAGCTCACAGCTGTCTGTAACTCTAGTTCCAAGGATCTGGGACCCTTATACAGACATACATGCAGGAAAAACACCAGTACACAGGAAACAGAATACATGTCTGTGGCTGGGGATGTGGCTTACCCTGCAGAGTGCTTATCTAACATGGATGAGCCTGGTTTCCTCCCCAGCAATGCATAAGCCAAGCATGGTGGTGCACACTTGCAAACCCAGCTCTCAGGAGGTAGAGGCAGGAGGATCAGGGAGTTTAAGGTCATATTTAGCTACATAGCAAGTTCTACCCAATCTGGGCTAGATGAGACCTTGTTTCAAATGAGAAAAAGTCTGTGTAGAATCCGGGTTTACATAAGGAGATTGTATGTCAAATTAGCCATCAGTATATATTTACATACACTCACACAAACATACAAACTTGGAATCAAACTTATGGCCACACGCTTACCCTCTACATACAAACCCTCTACCAATAGAGCCACATCCCCAACTCAAATATTGAAATGCATACATACATGGCTGCTGATATCGTATACGATAACATATACATATACTGGATCAGTGAGTTGTATGCCTTCATTTTAATGACTCATTTTATTGCTCAAATTGTCTTCAATTTGACTCAGGAAACTCTTTAAGCTAGCTCCTGTGTCCCTTTTTGACCTGTTCTCATCATTTTTAAACATGTTCTTTTTAAGAAAAGATGTATTTAATGTTATGTGTACAGTATTTGTCAGCATGCATGTATAGTGTGCAGGGCATGGAGGCCAGAAGAGGGTGTTGGGGCTCCTGGAACTGGAGTTACAGATGGACGTGAGCCTCCTGATGTGAACCCAGGTCCTCTGGAAGAGCAGACAGTGCTCCTACTGCTGAGCCATCTCTCCAGCCCCTCGAATACTTTTTTTGTTTTGTTTTTTGTTTGTCTTTTAAACATTTTTTTTGTTTCGTTTGTTTGAGACAGGGCAACAGAGAATCAACAGTTTGAATTCAGTCTGTGGGGCATAGCAAGAGAGATCCTACCTTTAAAAAAAAGAAAAAGAAAAAAGGAAGGGAGGGAGGAGGGAGAAAAGCAAGAGAATGAAAAGTTACTGGGCTTGTTCTTCACTCTTTTATTTTTATTTGTTGTTGTTGTTGTTTGTGTTTGTTTTGAGGCAGTTTTGCTGTGTCATTTAGGCTGGTCTTCCAACTCTCCCTCCCCCTTCAGCAAGCTTTCTGCCACCACACCTGGCTTTGATTTTATTCCTTGAATGTATAATATATTAACATAATTCCAAAGATGAAAATCATGCAAAATTGTGTACTTGTACTCGTCTGCTTGTTCTACCTACTCCCTGATGCAATCAGCCTCACTTGTTAGTCAGTTTTCCTCCTTATGCTGATTTTTGCAAAAACAAGCAGATGCACATGCATTCTTTTTTTTTTTTTTTTCATTTCAACACTGAGGATAGAATTTAAGGCATCATGCATGCTAGACAAATGCTCCTCTGCTTCCACATCCCCTGCCCCTTACTGGGGGATTCCAGGTAATTGTTCTAACACTGAGTCACACACTCAGCCCTCTTCCTCTCTCTCTCTCTCTCTCTCTCTCTTTCTTTCTCTCTCCCTTCCTTCCTTCCTTCCTTCCTTCCTTCCTTCCTTCCTTCCTTCCTTTCTTTTCATTATTTTGACATGTTCTCACTAGGTTGCTCAGGCCGGCCATGAACTTTCAGATGTGGGCCCTCTGTGAGCGCAAGAAGTGCTGTTAACCATAGAGCCGTCTCTTGAGCCCTCCTACTGCATTTTTCTTTTAGAGACAAGGTTTCTCTGTGTACTCTTGGCTGTCCTGGACTCACTTTGTAGACCAGACTAGCCTCAAACTCACAGAGACCCACCTACCTCTGCCTCCCCTAGTGCTGGGATTACAGGTGTGTGCCACTGTGATTGGCTATGTATTTTTTTTTTTAATTATTTTTATGTGGATGGGTGTTTTGACTATATTTATGTCTGTGCATCACCTGTGGGCCTGGTGCCCACAGAAGACAGAAGAAGGCGTCAGATCCCTAGGATCAGAGTTATAGACATGAGCTACCATTCTGGTGCAGAGAATTGAACATGGGTCCCCTGGAAGAGCAGCCAGTGCTCTTAGCCATTATGCTATCTCTCCAGCCTCCTACTCTACCCTTAAGCCGATCTGAGTTTGATCCCAGAAACCACATAAAGGTGGAAGGAATAAATGGGCTCCACAAAGCTGTTCTTTAAGCCCCACATTTGCTGTGTTATGTAGAGCGCCCCCCCCATCCACCGGCATACAATAATAAACGTCTTTTCCAAAACGACCCTTCTTTCAGGATGTACATTCTAAGCCACGTATGGCCGTAAGCACCTTTAATCCCAGCACTTGAGAGGCAGAGGCAGGTGGATCTCTATGGTTGGAGGCCAGCCTGGTCTACACAGTGACTTTCAGGACATCCAGGACTACATAGAGAGACTCTGTCTCAGAACAACAAACAAAGAGAAAAGTGCTGTCTATATATTCTTATGCACATTTTGTGTTTTCTTTCATTTTACATTTTTATTTATTGAAGGACTGATGGGTTTTGGAGACAAAGTCTCATATAATCTGGGCCAACCTTGAACCTCTGGTCCTTCTGACTCCACTTTCCCAGAGCAGGGATTACAGGTGTGCACCACTACACATGGTTATACGTAGTGTTGGGGATGGAGCTCAGGGTGTCATGCGTGCTAGGCAAGAGCGATACCATGAACTACAACTAAACACTTTCCCTCCTCCTCCTCCTCCTTCTTCTTCTTTTTTTTTTTTTTTTTTTTTTTTTTGAGACGGGTTTTTCTGTGTAGTCCTGGCTGTTGTTGAACTTGCTCTGTAGACCTGGCAGGCCTCAGTCTCAGAAATCCATCTGTCTCTATTGCCTCCTGAGTGATAGGATTAAAGGATTAAAGGTGTGCACCACCTCTGCCCGTCTTAATACTTTCCCATATTTTTCAATAATATATGTGTGTATATACATATGTATGCATATATATATATATATATAGTGTCAGGAAAAAAAGAAAGGAAGAAAAGGATTTGCTTGTGCATGTGTAGTACTCCTATCCTTGGAGAGATATTGTCAGGACTGGGTTAAATGATGAAGTCACTTGTCATTTTTGTTTGTTTACTGCATGTATGTCTGTGCACCGTATGTGCGGTATCCATGGAGGTCAGATGAGAGCATTGAATACCTTGGAACTAGAGTTACAGTTGTGAGCCCCTGTAGATCCTCTGCAACACGTACTCTTCACTGCTGAGTCATCTCTCCAGTCTCTAAAGAGTGTATTAATTTTTTTACATTCACTTATTTATTGAGGAATATGTGCAAGTGCCATATTGCTCATTTACAGGTCAAAGACTCATTTAGAGGTCAAAGGACAACTTTCTTTTTCTTTCTGAGACAGGGTTTCTTTGTCCTGGACTTGCTTTGTAGACACAGGGATCCTCCTGCCTCTGCCCCCTGGGTGCTGGGATTAAAGGTGTGTGCCATCATGCCTGCTCAAAGGGCAACATTTGGGAACCAGTTCTCTCTATCTTGGGAATCAAACTTAGGTCTTCAGCACTTTTACCAATTGAGCCATCTCAAAGGCATGAAATTCAGACTTTAAATATTTGAGGTGTAATGCATAAAACCATGAGTTTTCTTTCCTGGCTAATTTTACCATATTCCTACAACTGGAGTTATAGTTTTGAGCTGTCATTGTGGTGCAGAAAACTGAACCCAGGTCCTCTGGAAGAGCAGCCAGTGCTCTCAATCATTGAGCCTTCTCCCAGCTCTTTTAAGAACATTTACTCTTTTTTGTATGTGTATATATACATTTGTGTGTGTGTGCCTGTGTGCGTGCCCACACACCTCAGCACAGACAGGCCAGAGGGGGACACATGGTTCTTGCTCTCCACCTTATTTTCATTCTTAGTCTTCTCTGGATTTCACCCTCTTGGACAAAGATATATTTCTTTAATCCCCTTGTTCTTCTTGTCCCAGGTGGCTTGGTGCCTCCTCTGGACCCCATGATGTTCCATGAGATGAGCTTTCCATGTAGCACATGTCACCATGCATAAAATAGCTGGCCTCTATCCTGTCCCTTACCTCTTTCAGCTGCCCTGAGATCTCAGATGGCAGGTGTGGAGTGGGGTGGGGTAGGGTGAGGGCAGCTGGTAGATTCATCTCTGGGTTCTCTGTACAGTCAAGGCCTGGAACAGGAGGTCCTTCAAAACCCAGAAGTGAAGCCCAACCTGCAGACACAGACACTTGGGAAGTCAGGACAGGAGAATCAAAAGTTCAAGGCTTGGTGCTGGAGTGATGGCTCAGAGGTTAAGAGCACTGGCTATTCTTCCAAAGGTCCTGAGTTCAATTTCCAGCCACCACATGGTGGCTCACAACCATCTATCATGAGATCTGGTGCTTTCTTCTGGCCTGCAGGCACACATGTAGGCAGGGTATTATATAAATAGTAAATAAATCTTTAAAAATATTTTTAAAAAAATTTCTAGGCCTGTCTGGGCAAGGTACTGAGACCCTGTGTCAAAATAAAAAGTAAAAAGAGGGCTGGGTATATGGCTCAGTGGTAGAGCTCCTACCTGGAGTATACACTAGGGTCTGAGAATCAGCTGTGGGGTACTGTCTAGGATTCGCCCAGTGATAGAACTCTTACCTAGATTCCACCAGTATGCAGGCATGGCTCAGCAGAATTCTTTCATAGAATCCACCAGTGAGAGCCTGGAGACATGGCTCAGCAGTAGAATACCTTCCTAGGATTCTCCATCGAGGTTCAGTGACAGAATTCTTGCCTAGATTCCACCAGTAAGGGGCTGCTGGGTTAGTCACTCAGCAGTCCAGTGCTTGCCTAGAATCCTCCTCTGAGAGGCTGGGGGTGTGGCTCAGTAATAAAGCAGCTGCCTAGGATACCCCAGGGAGGGGGGGGCTGGGACCATTGCTCCCACTTAGAACACTTGCATAGCATGTTGGGGAGAGTAGGGTAAGGTTTGTCCTAGGTATGGGGCAGAGGGGAAAGGAAAGCAGTGAGTGGGATTGGGAGTGCACCCTCTCAATCTCCTGGCACCCTTCTTCCCTCAGGCCTCTCCTTGGTGGTGGGCTTGGTTCTGTACATCTCCAGCATCAATGACGAGGTCATGAACAGGCCCAGCAGCTCTGAACAGTACTTTCACTATCGCTACGGGTGGTCGTTTGCCTTCGCTGCTTCCTCTTTCCTTCTCAAAGAGGTGATGTGCTGGGTCCAGACAACCAATTTCAAGAAGCAAGAGGGAGGGTATATCGGGGTATTCTAGCTCCTGGGAGTCTGGAGTTAGATAAGGGTCTGAAGATGGGGACTTCTGGGTTTATGAAGAGAAAAAAACCTGAGGTTTGGACCGTCTGAGATCTTAGAGATGGGAGGCCTGGGTTCTGGGAAAGGAGGACCTGAGCAGAGGACCATCTGATTACTGTGCCCGGGAGGAGATGTGGCGGCACGGTGGGTAAATCCGGTAGAGAAGAGTCTAGGAGTCCTAGCTCCTGGGGGTCCTCAGTTTCCTGGAAAGAAACTGAGGTAAAGCCTGCGGGTTGGACCCTTGAGGTTTTGGAGGTGGCTGGGGGACCCCTTCTTCCTGGGAAAGAATAGTCCTGGGTTACCCATCTCTCTACTTTGAAGCCAAAGTGTTTGGCAGTCTGATTCCTGGGTCCAGGAGGAAGGGGAGGCTAGGGATGTGCCTGTATTTGAGGGAGGTGGGTCTAACCTCTGCGTCCTGGAGAGGAAGTGGTTTGGATTTTCCATTTTGGGGGGTCCTAGAGGAAATGAGGGCTGGGGCTTCTTGGGTTTTGTTGAGGTCTTGGCAGTGATGTGCAGCTGTGACTCTTGGGCTCTGGTGGGGGGGGCAGGGGGCTGCCTTAGGGATTCTGACGGTGCCTTGCCACAGGGGGCCGGAGTCATGTCCGTGTACTTATTCACCAAGCGCTACGCGGAGGAGGAGATGTATCGCCCGCACCCTGCCTTCTACCGCCCGCGTCTCAGCGACTGCTCCGACTACTCGGGCCAGTTCCTGCA
This sequence comes from Meriones unguiculatus, assembly GCF_030254825.1. NCBI lineage: Eukaryota > Metazoa > Chordata > Mammalia > Rodentia > Muridae > Meriones > Meriones unguiculatus. The sequence continues at coordinate 36,537,639 of NC_083361.1, read as the reverse complement.
GCCCGAAGCGTGGCGTCGAGGCCGCAGCCCTTCCGACATCTCTAGCGACGTCTCCATCCAGATGACGCAAAATTACCCTCCGGCCATCAAGTACCCCGACCACCTCCACATCTCTACTTCACCGTGCTGAGGCCGGACTCCCACTCTCTCCCCTTCTCCCTCCCCTCCCCCGCGCCTCTCCCACGCAGCCCCAATCCCTTAAGGGACTCTTGGCTGAGGGATGCTGTGCCATCTCCAAGCCTCTATCCATCACCCTCATTTCAATGGCTCCACCCTCTTTCCAATATCTCCTCATGGTTCATTATACTTCCAAATGATTCCCTCCCCACCCGCCCCCGGTGAACCCGTCCCCCTTCCCTTAGGTCCCTCCCCACCAGGTTTGCTATCTTCTGGTGGTATCTCGCGCCCAGCTCCCCCAACCCCGCCGGATTCTCGCTTCCCCGCAGGGGTGTTGGGATGGAGAGTGGGTGTGGCCGCCACTGGAACTCCCCTCCATTCTCTCCTAACGCCACACTACGCCCCCTGCAGGTCCCTGACCCACTTCTACTGCTCCGGCCAGGGGCCGCAGGGGTACGACAATGACTGACCTTGACTTTTCCTTTTCTGTTGCCTCCGGGAGACTCCATTCCCTCTTTTTCCTTTCTCCTCTGGAAGGTGACCTTCCTTCTTCTAATCTTTTTCCTTTTCCTCCTTCTCCTCTTCTTTGGGTCGTCTTCCTCCTCCACCTCGTCTTTCCATCTCTCTCTTTTCCTCCCTCCACTTGCTCATCCGAAGCCCCTAGGTGCATCCAGCCTCTCACACCAAACAAGGATGGGACCCCAGGGTGGAGGGAGGTTCCCTCACACTATCTCCACACCTGTGCCCGCCTCTCCCCCCTCGAGGTCCCGTCGGGGGAGGGAGGGGCAGTAGCGGGGGTTAACACCCCCCCAAAACCTCTGTCTTCCATTTTCTGGTATTCCCTCTCATCCATGTCCCTCTTCCCATCTCAGATCCCCAACTCTGGCCTCTCTCAAGGGCACACCGCCCCCTTGGACAGATTCGGGGGTGGGGGAAGGTCACCAGAGAACCGCCCATCCCACTCCCTTTATTAGGGGAGGAGGGGCGAGGTAGCACAGTGTTAACACACGGAACCAGAACGGCCCCGGGGTGGGGGGAGGGGGGCAGGGGAGGGACAGGGGGGGCTTTTAGTTTGCATCTTAGGGGGGAGGGGGGAGGGAGAACCGCGCAGTTATAACCTGTCTTTACGCAGCGATTTTTAATGAGTCTGGGGGGGTGGGGAGGGAAGCAATAAGGGTGGGGAAATGGTGGGGTGGGGGGCCTGGCTCTGTTATTTACCGTGTATCATATGTAAATATCGACAGAAACTTCAATAAACTTTATTTCAAACACGTCTCTGCCTAGCAAAGGGAGGGGATTGGAAACAAGGGGCTTATGGTATTAGTTTTCTCTAAGGATAGAGCACTGTAGTTCTGTAGTTCTTGCTAGGTGTGATGGTGGACACTTTCAGTCCTAGCAGAGACAGACAGATCTCTGAGTTCTAGGAGCCAGCACTACATGTGATACCTTGTCTTCAAAAATAGAGCAGGGCATGACCAACTTTGTAATTCCAGACTTGGGAGACAGAGGCAGGGGGATTGCTGTGAGGTCTAGGCAAACTTTACATATGAAGGCTTTCCCAAAAAGCAAACCAAGGGCCACCAAGATGGCTCAGCTGACTGCCTGAGCTTGATGCCACAGGGGAAGAGAGCTCTCACTCCTGCAAGTTGCCATCTGACCACATACACACACTCACACAGTGACATAGGATGCCTGATACCCCCTTTCCTTCCTCCCCATAGTAATCAAATTAAAAAGCCAGGCAGTGATGGTATACACAGAGGCAGGCAGGTCTCTGTGAGTTTCAGGCCAGCCTGACCTACAGATCCAGTTCCAAGAAAGCCAGGGCTACAGAGACCCTGTCTCTAAAAGCCAGAACGAAGCTAAGGGAGGTAGGCCATCTCATCGAGTGGTTGCCTAGCCTGTGGGAGGCATGGTGGCACTCAGGAGGAGGAGGCTGGAGGAACAGGAGCTCAAGGTCATCATTGGCTGCAGGAGTTTAAGGGCTCCTGTGTGTGTGTGTGTGTGTGTGTGTGTGTGTGTGTGTGAAGTTAAGCTATTTAGGTTATTTAACTTGAGCATCACCTTATAATCCAGTCCTCGTATGAGGACAATAAATGACACAGGGTTAAGGTCAACACAAAAAAGCAAAACAACAACAAAACAGATCTCTTGATATTCTTCTGTCTGCCTACTGCATACCCCACACTGCTCTGACTTTCTTGCCAGGCCCCTTGTTGGATTTACCAGACTCTTTGAGAATGACTCCTATGAGAGCATGCACACAAACTGACAGCCTTTGACTGGCACCCAGTCAGTCTAGCTCCCACACAGAGCTTCCTTCCCCGGGGGCTTTCTGCACGCTGGGCCCTTTCGCTACGTTGAGAAACCACCACCACTTATATTGCACAGACCAGTGAGGCAGATGCCTGAACGTGATCCCGTTAGACGATCACAGTGGTCCGGGGAAGGAATTACCACTGTTTGTGCAGGCAAGGGAGGGAAGTTCTCAACTGGATTCTAAGGCTCTGATTCCACTATACTGAGAGACCGACACTAGCCAAGATATCTGACAAATTTATAGCTCAGGTCTCTCTGTCTTTCTGTCTCTGCCTCTGTCTCTCTGTGTGTCTCTGTGCTCTCTCTCTCTTTCTCTCTCTCTCAGATTAAATCTTGGGAACCAGGGCCTTCTGTATGGAAAGCTAGAACTCTACGGCTGAGCCACACCCCCAGCCCCTGACTGGGGGACTCTGGACAGGTGCTCTAACCCTAATAACCTTAATCTTGCACGATGCATCTGCTCAACCTCCCAAGGGGCAATGATAATGGCCCTGCCACTATGACACCTGGGTCGACCACAGCCATCGGGGGCAAGAGTCTTTATTTATTCATTCATTTTGTGTTTCTCACTGTCCAGTGAACTCAGCACCCTGATGAGCCCGATGTTAGAGGTGATGAAACTGAGCCACACAGAGCTGAGTTCACCCAGCTATTGACATGTCAGCTAGTCCCATCCTCAGGCTTTCCTTGAGTCACAGTCATTAGCCGTTACAGAAAAAGAAATAATTTGATTACTTAATCATAATTAATAATAATGTGGAGGCATGCATGCCATGGTGCACATGTGGAGGTCAGGGACAGCTTTCAGGAATCTGTCCTCTCCTTCCACCATGTGGGTGCCAGTGACTGGACTCAGGCTGTCAGCCCTGGTGGCAAGCTTCCTTACCCACTGAGCCATCCTACCATCCCCAGCTGCTACATTTTGCCACTGCAGATTTTATGCAAACTCATGCTGTGACCTTGAGTGGGTCTTTTTAATTTCTTAGGCTTTGGCTTTTTTTTTTTTTTCTTCTTCTTCTTCTTTCTATATAAAAAGGAAAAAAAATGAGGGGGATGGTTTAGAATTATTCCAAATCCCTCTGGAACAGGGAGGGTGGTTTGGGGAGGTTCTCAGGAAAGAACTCAGATTCAGCAAGGTCAGACTCCCGGAGGGAAATACGTTCTGACTCACTTCCCATGATTCCAGGAATTTCTGAAGGTCAGGCTTGAGATTTGCAATGGCAAATACGGTTCAGCTTCTTTGTTGAGACTAATTGATTCCTAGTGGCGGCTTGGACGGATTCTGAACTTTTATTTGCCTAGTAGGAGAGAATGTTCCCATCTATTGGTGCTGTCTGCCACGCTGATCAATTGGTGCTGTCTGTTGTGCCTGTAGCATGGGTGGTGATGATACAAGAGCTGGCTATTGCTAACTGTACAGAACATAGCAACCTAAAGTCCTGAAGTTTATATTCTCTTAAAAAAAAATGGCCAGGTGCAGTGGCTTATGCCTGTAATCTCAGCATCAGGAGGCAGAGGCAGGCTGATCTCTGAGTTCAAAGCCAGCCTGGTCTACAGAGGGAGTTCCAGGACAGCCAAGGCTACAAAGAAAAACCTTGTCTGGAAAACAAACAAACCAAAACAAAGCCAGAGGGCTGTGGAGATGGTTCAGTGGATAAGAGCACTTCCTATCCAGGTAAGAAGACTTGAGTTCAACTCCCCAGTACTCCCAGAAAAAGCTAGATGTGGCCACACAAACTTGGAACACCAGCATGATGGGATGTTGACTGGTGTCTGCCTTCCAGTTCTGCCAGCCAGTGAGAGAGCCTGTTTTAAATGGAATGTGGCAGAGACGCCCATGTCCTCCTCTGGCTTCTTGTGCACAGGTGTGCACATCTGCATACACACAGGGGTTCATACCACACACACACACACACACACAGACACACAGAGATTAAAAAGAGAAAGAAATAGACAAAAATCTCAAAAAGAAAACACTAAGTTCACTTTTGTGACCTTGGCAGGATTCACCTAGAATTCGGGCCTCCAAGCATGCCTGTGAGGGATTATCTAAATTATATTAATTTAAGAGGGAAGACTGTGGTCAGGTCTGTACAGTCTGAAGTTAGAGCCCTCTGAGAAGATGGAACCTTGACTGAGAGAGCTTCCATTAGACTGGTTGTTGAGTAAGTCTGTGGGGCATTTTCTTGATCAATGATTAATAAAGGAAGGCTCAGACCTCTGGGGGAGGTGCCACTGCTCCTCCCCCACAATGTTCTCTGGGGTCAGGAGTGACCCAAACCAGTTCATCAGGCTACACAGCATGCGATTTCACCGACAGGATATCTCTCCTACTAGCTAGGGTAACCGTTGCTGTAATGAAGCACCGTGACCAAAGCAGACCTCGGAGGAAAGGGTTTATTTTGCTCACAGTTCCATGTTACAGCTCTTCATCAAAGGCGGTGAGAGCAGGAACTCTTGCAAGACAGGAGCCTGGAAGCAGCTCATGAAGAGGCCATGGAGGGTGCTGCTTACTGGCTGGCTCCCCATGACTTGCTCAGCCTGTTTTCTCGGGACCATTGGCCCAAGTATGGCACCACCCACCATGGCTGGGCCCTCCTGCATCAATCACTAATTAAGAAAACTCCCTACAGGCTAGATACAACCCAAACTGACAACAAATGTTCTTGATTGAGGCTCCCTCCTCTTTAGCGTGTATCTGTCCTGCACACCCACCATCAACAAGAACCTTCACCAACTGAGCTGTCTACCTGACCCAGGTCTTTTGTTTTTCAGAGGAGGGCTCTGAGGGTTCTTGTTGGAAGTAAGACAAGACATGCTGTTATGCAGAAGCCCCTACCCCCAAGGTACTATCAGAGCTCGTTTGTTGGGGCTGTTTTTTCTTTGTTTGTTGTTGTTGTGGTGGTGGTGGTGGTGGTGAGAAAATCTCATGTTTTCCAGGCTGGCATTCTAACTATCAAATAGCCAAGGCTGGCCTTGAGCTTCCCCACCTTCCTTCACCTCCCCAGGGTTCCATATGCCACCACACCCGTTTTCTATGGCTTAGGGGACTGAACCAGGTCATTCAGCATGCCGTGCAAGCATGCTGCCCACTGAGCCACACCTCCAACAGGCACTGTGACCTCCGAACAGATCATCTGAGATACTGTGTGTTTTTGCCCATGCAGGCGTGTGTTTAAATGCACACACAGGTGAGCACGAAGCACATGTGTGTGTGCACGCGAGTGCGAATGCGTGTGCATTTTATATAACAGTCATCACAGAAGACACAAGGTTCTTCACCTTCCAACTACACATGTGGAATGGATCCAGCTTCATGTCAGTTATATAACCCTTCTTGACTATTTTCCAAGGCCACTTAATAACAAGAGTTTGCATAAATCAGTTGCATAATTTAGCAAGTGCTTCCTGTCACTGACCACTTGGCTTTAAGTTGTGTGCGTCCCATAACCCGAGGAGATTTGGCACTTATTATCATCTCATTTTGTAAATGAGATCCTGGGGCATGGAGAGGTTAATTAACTTCCTCCTCGTCACACAGCTAGAAAAATCGCCAAGCTAAAATGGAATCCTGGGAGTCCTGAGCAAACCCGGGAAGGGGCGTGCCTCCGTGTACAGTCCCTCTGTGACCCGTTCTCACACAGCGTCCGCTTCTTGTGTTACGTACAGGAAAGTGTCACACCTCAGTGTGCTCAGAGACCCTGGGGATTTCTGGGACCTGTTTAAAAAGCTGTAAGATTCAGAATCTGAAGGCAGGAGGATTATGAATTCAAAGTTCTACCAATGAGAAGTAAAGAAAGGGGTGCAGTGTGGCAGCATACATCCATAACCCCAGCGCTCAAGGGGTAGATGCTAGAGGATCAAAGAGGCCAAGGCCAGAGCTGTACTTGAGTCTGAGGCTAGTTAGAGATAGAGATTCTGTCACACAGACGCACACACCAACAAAAGTGCTCTGGGGTCAGGTAAAGGTTCTTGCCTCCCAAGCCGGAAGACCTGAGATCAGGTTTCAGAACCCACGTGGAGGGAGTGAACTGAGTCTTGAAAGTTGTCTTCCAACGTCCACATGCCCACAGCAGTAGCGCTGCAGCAACAGGAATAATAACAAAATATTTAAGGACCGAAGAAATGGCTCAGCGGCTAAGAGTATCTACTGCTCTTCCAGAGGACTAGAGCTCAGCTCTCAGCACTCTACGTCAGTCAAGCTCTTGACTCCCCAAAGTTCTCTCTGGAGCGCAAACACACACACACATACACCTTTCTTTTAAAATTTAAGGAAGTAATAAATAAATAAGTAAAACAGGGTCTAAATCAATTTATTTCCCCTTTTTATCACCATTTCCTTATGAGAAATAGAGTATAGTAGTCTGGGGCTAGGGGAATGGCTCTGTGGTTAAGAGTCCTTACCGCGCAGCCACAAGCACCAGCGTTCCATTCTCAGCACCCATGCTGAGCAGTCACAACCCCTCTGAGGGATCTGCCACCCTCTTCTGGCTTCAGTGGACACTGGCTCATAAATGTGAATATACACTCATACCTGTACATCAAATAAAAATAAATATTTGAAAATACTTTGAAAATGAGAGCGCCCAGCAGTTAAGAGTGCTTGCTACTCTTTCAGAAGACTGAGTAGGGTTCCCAGCACTGACGTTGGGTGCTCTGTAGAGTCAACTTCAGGGGATCTTCTGCCCTCTTCTGGCCTATACGGGTACTACACTTAACTATGCAGACACAGGCGTACACACCTCAATAGAAATAATAACATCATCGCCAATATCACCATTATTATTATTATTATTATTATTGAGATGGGTTTCAGAAACAAAGAAGGGTTTAAGGGAAGAGTTTTGTTAGGTTCTTGGCTCATATGTGGAGTGCCTAGAATCTGCTAGCGAGAGAATGGAGGTATGTTTAGAAGGCAGAGCACCTGCCTAGTGTACACCAGTGAAGGGCTGGGGATATGGCAGTGGTAGAGCAACCACCAAGCATGCACGAGGTTCTGAGTCTGACTTCTGGTAAACCCCCCCCCAAAAAAAATGAAATAAGAAAAGAAAGATAAGCAAAATGACTCCTATTTTTATGCCTTTTAGTCTCAGCCTCATCCCCAGCTGATGTACTGTTCAAGTGTCTTCTTCCAGGCCAGTGGCTCTCACCTGGGGTGGCTTTGCCTTCTGGATACAAAAGAGTGATTTCCATACAAGTTAAGATGGCAGAAAGGCATTGGTAGGGATCCTGCAAAGGTGTTGGCAGCATTACCCACCATCCAGAGCAAAGACTGTTCTGTAACATGGGAGCGCCATGAACTTCCAATCACAGGCTCCAGGCCTTACTCATTCACCTGTATCTCCCCACTCCCCTTCCCGTTCTTTTCTATTGCCATATCTATCATGTACTTGCCTTCTGTCTGTCTGTCTATCTATCTACCTACCTATCTCTCTGTACTATCTTTTTTTAAGCAGGACTCTTGTAGGCTAAACTGGTCCCAAACTCCCTGTGTACTGGAAAGGCGACTTCTCACTTTTACCTGCCAAGAGCTAGGATTATGGGGGAGTGCCCACATGCCTATTATGTACTGTGGATCAAACCCACGGCTTCATCCATGCTAGGCAGTCGCTCTCTACCCACTAAGCCACAATCGCAGCCCTGTGTTGATTGTGGTTGTTAATATAGGCATTAGAGATCCCTCTGAGAATCAGATAAATGCTACAAATTTCCAGTACGTGTAAGGAACACCCACATTCACAAAATTCTGTACATAACATTAGGAGCTTCATGGACATTTCACAGCTCTTCCAAAACTCTCTGGGTGTGCCGTTTTGAATATCAGTTGTAGGATGTCCCGTTCAGAGGGGGCTCGCTCAGGCAACCTTTCCCTTGTATAGAGTAAGAGGTCCAGTGGGTAGAGGGTGAGGCACTGGCTCTGATGCCTGGGGGAGACCGGGAAGAACAGCATGTGAAGTTTGGACCACCTGACTCCCCAGAGCTGGGACATTTCCACTTCACCCTGAATGAGGACATTGTAGAAGCGCTGATCATCATCCTTTCCCGATGCAGTGGGAAGCAGAGCCACGCAGCCACTCTCTGTTCCTCTCCAGAAACACAAAGGCCCCAGCTGTGGCTGATGACAAACACCTGGGGAGAGGCCTCGGGGAGCCTGGAGGCTGCGGGGGATGGGAGGATAGAGCTGAAGCTACAGGGCAGGGACGACAGAGAACAGACCCATTCACTCCCCAGCTTCATTAACTCGTTCACCCACCCACCCACTCAGGATCCCTGGACAAAGGTCTCCCATCTAATGGCTGTGGGGGTTGGGCCAAAGTGAGTCAGATTGCTCTTTGGTCAGCTCCTGCAGTGACAGGCAAGATAGATCCCTCCACAACCACCAACCACTAGATGGGGTACCTGGTTGCTGGAGGAAGCAGCATAGGGCAAGAGCTCCCTATAGGCTACAGAGGTCAGGGAAGGCTTCCTGGAAGAAAGCATTGACAGAGAATCTCTCTCTCTTTCAAGACAGGCTTTCTCTGTCTTGGCTGTCTTGGACTTGCTTTGTAGATTGAGTTCAAACTCAATACAATCAGCCTGCCTCTGCCTCCCTTGTGCTGGGATTACAGGCCTGCACCACCACACCTGCCCCATGAATCTGCTTTTTATATTTTAAATTATTTGTTTGTTTATTTATTTGAGGGGAAGTGCGCAAGCCACAGCATGCCTGTGGAGGTCAGAGGTGGACAACTTCTGAGGGTCAGTTCTCTCCTTTCACTAGCTACATCCTTGGGGGTTAAACTCAGGTTGTCAGTCTTGGCTCCAACAATATTTTCCTGCTAAGCCATCTCACTGAACCTTATTTTGTTCTTGAGACAAGGGCAGGCAGGTCTTAAACTCTTGTGTGGTCAGGGCTGATCTTGAATTCTTGACCCTCCAGCCTAGTCTCTAGACTGCTGGGATTTCAGGCAATCACTACCACACCTGTTTTATGCAGTGTTAGAGACTGAACCCAGGTCTTCATCCATGCTAGGCAGAGCATGCTAACCAACTGAACTACATTTCCAACCCTCGTTTAAAAACAAAACAAAACAACTCATTATTGTGTGTGTGTGATGTGTGTGAGAGAGTGCTTGTGCCAAAGTGCATATGAGAAGGCCAAAGGCCAACTTTATGGAATCCATTCTCTCTTGCTACCTTTCCATGGCTTCTGCAGATCCAACTCAGGTTTCCAGAATGGTATCATCAGATGACAATTGCTTTTACTGGTTAAGCCATCTCACAGGCTCCTGTTTATTTAAAAAATTTAAAGTTAGACCTGTTCATTTTATTTTGTGTAGGAATATTTTGCCTGCATGTATGTATATCTGTGTACCACGTGTCTGCTTAGTGACCATGGAAGTCAGAAGAGAGTATTGAATCCCTTAGAATCTGGAATTACAGATGGTTGGCAACCACTTATGTGGGTGCTGGGAATTGAACCAACACCCACTACAAGAGCAATAAGTGCTCTTAACCACTGAGAAATCTCTCCAACTCCTGTTTGTTTTTGAGAGATGGTCTTATATGGCCCAGGGTAACTTTGAATTTGCTATGCAACCAATACTAGCTTTAAATTTCTTATCCTTGTGCTTCAACCTCCAAAGTGCTAGGATTAAAAGTATGTACCACCACAGTAAACATGAGGTTGAATCAATCTTTCCTCCCTCTCTCTCTCTCTCTCTCTCTCTCTCTCTCTCTCTCTCTCTCTCTCGACAGGGTTTCTCTGTATAGCTCTGGCTGTCCTGGAACTCACTCTGTAGAGCACGCTGGCCTCAGACTCAGATTATTTACATGCCTCTATGCTTCCTGCGTGCTGGGATTAAAGGTGTGCACCACCATCATGCCTGGCTGAAGTTGAATCTTTTAAGAGTGTATTGAAGGGAGGCTAGAGTGATAATTCAGTGGTTAAGAGCAATTTCTGCTCTTCCAGAGGACTGGTTCAAGACTGCCTTTAGTTCCAGCTCCAAGAGATCCAATGTCATCTTCTAGCCTCTGCAGGAAACTGCACTCAGAGGCTACAACACATACCCCACTCCCGTAAACACCTACACATAATTTTCAGACATAACTTTAAAAAGCGGGATGGAAGGCCCATGTGATGGCTCAATGTATCAAGGCACTTACCACCAAAACTGATAACCTGAGTTTGCTCCTTGGAACCCAAATAGAGGAGAACACTGACTCCTGAAAGCTGTCCTCTGACATCCACAATGGCCAGCATGGCATGCACATGAACCACACATGACATTAACTAATTAATCACTGTTTGAAAATCAAGCAACAACAAAAAGAGTGGTCAAAGCTTCCTCAGCTGAGCACTGTAGGTGAGCGACCACAGTGTAAGCATGCAGCAAAGGGGATATCCAGCCTAGAGGCCGATGTTTTTGTCACACAGACTCAGTTAAGGAGCCTGGATTTTCTCCTGAGGATGACAGGGAGCTGTGGAGAAGTTTAAGAGAGAGAGGGACAGGGTCAGCCATGATGCCCCTGAGAGTCTTCGGGGATAGTGTAAGCAGAAGATGTTGAGTAGCTTGTGGTATGGGCTGCTGGCAGAGCCTAAAGCAGATGGGGGCAGAGGAAGAGGATGGAAAAGAAAGGTGTCAACACAGAGGATCAAACAGGATCTACATGTGGCCTGACTGTAGGAGTAGCAAGCTTCAAGGCAGCACTAAAGCAATAATGGCCGAGCAGCTTGTGCGACCTTCGCAGCCTGACACCTTACAGGATATATTAATCATCTGTCAAAAAAGCAGAAGGCTGATAGCTTAAGACAACACATACTCATCATCTCTTAGCGTCTGCGATCAGGAGTGAGCAAGCGGCATCTCAGTCTGCCCAGGGGCTCTCAGACCTGGCACCATGGATTGGCTTTTTCTTATCTGGAGCTTGGGCTGGGAGAGATCACCAAACTCCTGAAAGCTGTACAGAATTCACTGTCCTGTACTCAAATGAAGTTCCTTGTTTTCTTGCTGCCAATCAAAATTTTTCTGTATCATGGCTCTCTGTAGTATGGTGTGTGTGTGTGTGTGTGTGTGTGTGTGTGCGTGCCACAGTATGCACGTGGAAATTAAAGTTTACATTTTGGGAGCTAGAGAGATGGCTCAGTGGTTAATGGCACTGTCTATTCTTCCAGAGGTCCTGAGTTCAATTCCCAGCAACCACTTGGTGGCTTCACAACCATCAATACCCTCTACTGCCCTCTTCTGGTGTGCAGATGTACATGCAAATAGAACACTTACATACATGAAGTAAAAAAAAATCTAAGAAAAAATGTTTACATTTTTTTGAGGGTCAGTTTTCTCCTTATATCTTTCTCCCGTACGTAGAGTTGTTTCCTTCTCTCTACTCTGGGTCCTTGGACTTGAACTTGCATCATCAAGCTTATGTTCCAAGTACTTTTAAAAGCTGAGTCACTTTGGTGGCCCATCCACCTTGTTGTTGAGACAGAGTCTCTTCTGTTGTATATTCCAGATTAACTGGCCTGTGAACTTCTGAGCAATTCTTCAGTTTCACCACAGGAGTGCCAGGATTACAGAGGTGAGCCATCGCATCTGAATTTGCACATGGGTTCTAAAGGTTGAACTGAGGTCGTCAGGCCCTCATGGAAAATGTGTCTATCTGGTAAATCATCTCTCTCTGGCCCTTGTACTTTGCTTTATAGGGGCTTTAGGTGTGACTCAGTACATAGAGTATTTGTGCAGTGTGTGCACAAAATCGTGACTTCAACTCACAACATTGTAGGTGTGGTGGTGCATACCTGTAATCCCAACATTTGAGAGGTAGAGGCAGCAGGATCACAAGGTCAAGACTAGCCTTGCCTACATAGCAAGTTCAAGGGAATATTAGGCTATGTGAGACCGTGTCAAAAAAACAAAAAAAACAAAACAAAACAAAAAGCCAACCAACCAAACAATAACAACAACAAAAAACCAGAAAGCTGGGCAGTGGTGGCACACATGGGAGGCAGAGGCAGGTGGATTTCTGTGGCCAGCCTGTTCTACAGAGTGAGTTCCAGGATAGCCAGGACTACTCAGAAAAACCTTGACTTAGGGGGAAATATATATATATATATATATATATATATATATATATATATATATCTCCAGGTGGTGGCTCATGCCTTTAATCCCAGCACTTGGGAGACAGAGGCAGGCTGATCTCTGAGTTTAAGACCAGCCTGGTCTACAGAATGAGTTCCAGGACAACCAGGACTAATCAGAGAAACCCTGTCTTGAAAAATATATATATAAATTAATAAATAATAAAAAAAATAAAAACAAGGGGCTGGCGAGATGGCTCAGTGGTTAAAAGCACTGGCTGCTTTTCCAGAGGACCCAGGTTCAATCCCTAGCATCCACACGGCAGCTTGCAACTGTCTCTAACTCCTGTTCCAGGGATCTGGCACTTGCACACAGATGTGTAGTCAAAATACCGATGTACATAAAATAAATACTTTAAAAAAAAACCCAACTTCTGTAAGTACATAAACAAATGAAGATTAAATAATAAAGAAATATGAAATGTGCCCTCCTTACTGACCAGAATAATAAATGTTCTAATTACATATCATTTAACATATAAAAATTAACCAGCAATGTAAAAATATTTAAATGTGAAGGAAGAGAGAAACAAGTGAGTTCCATGTGAGTAAAAGTCATTATCTATCAGAGAAACAAAAACCTATAGAAATGCATCATGTAGACATATCCAAGGATAATATTACTTAGAAATGTCCAGGAAAGCTAGGAAATAGTTGTTTCTTCTTTTGAGATGGGGGTCTCACCATGTAGTCCTGGTTGGGCTGGACTCCCCACATACAGACCTTTTCTGCCTCTGCCCATGAGTGCTGGGATGAAAGATGCATGCTACCACAGCAGGCACCAAGAGAAGGCAGAGCAATGGCTCTGTGCTGAAGAGAGTTTGCTGCACAATCACGGCTAGCATTGTTTGGGTCCCAGCTCCTGTTCCACAAGCTGGGTGTCATGCAGACTTCTGTAAGCTCCAAGATGAGTAGAGACTGGAGTCTCTGATGCTTACTTCCAGAGAACAGCTAAACCCACACCCAGACACAGGGAGAGACCCTGCCTCAAAGGAATAGAGATGCTGACAGATGATGCTTAATGCTCTCTTTTGATGTCTACACTTGATGTCTACACACGCGCGCACACACATACGCAAGCATACACATTGGTTTAGAGTGACTGTTGTTTCTCCCAAGGATCCAGATTCAGTTCCCAGCACCCAAACAAATGGTGACTCACAACCATCTGTACCTCAGATTTCAGGGGTCAAACTCCCTCTTCTGGTTTCTTACGTGCCAGGCACACACATGGTGCACATACATAGATGCAACCTAAACACTCATATGTATAAAATAAAATACATGACTCTAAAACAATAACAGCAGCAACAACAAAAAACCCACTAACAGCTCTTTTCCACAAGAACCAGGATTTGGGTAAAAATAGCTCAACAGTTTTTCTTAAAATCCCTCATGTACTACTTAGTTCTCTTCTTTAAAAAGTAGTTACTAGCAATATTGGTTTGCTTAGAAAATTTATTTTAATTTAAAATTAAAAATAAAGTTGGTACTCCTAGTGCCTAATTATTTTATGTTAGTGTTTCTCTACTGTGAGTGATTTTTGTCTTGAAAGGGACTTGGGACAGTATCTGAAGACTTTGGTTATCACAACTAGAGAGAAGGTGCTGATCCTTGCTTTTAGTGGGCGCCAGGCAGGGTTACACTGCCCCCACAGTGTAAAATGAAGCAGGGCCTGATGTGGTGTCAGTCACTCCGAGGCTGGGAAACCCTGGCTTTACTTCATTATCTGGTACCTAACTTTAATGTTAGCAGACATCAGTGCCAACCTTTGTGACACACTTCTCTTTCTCACCTTCAGTTTTTACATCTATAAAATGGTAGCTAAACTAGGCACAGTGATGCATGCCTGTAATCCCAGCACTTGGGAAGCCCAGGAAGGAAAGCTTATTTAAGTTTAAAGCCAATCTGGTCTACATTATAAGACCTTTCAAAAAATTTTTTGGCTCTATGGCTCATTGAGTAAAAGGTGCTGACCATCAGGCCTGATGATATGAGTTCAATCTCTGGGATCTACATGGTGGACAGAACCAGTGCCCATTGGCTGTTCTGTGGTGTGCAACATCATGACATACATACTCCTTTCATCCTCAGAAACTTCACAGAACAGAAAATAAATAAGATGTAATCCTAGAGTTCAGGAGATCAGAAGATCAGAAGTTCAAGGTCATCTTTAGCTGCACAGTGAATTCCTGGACAGCTTTGGACACATGAGAACCTGCTTTTAAACACAAACAAAGAAATAAAACACAAACCCAAATAATTAGAAGCGGTGGAGGTGGCTCAGCCAGGAAAAGGCTTGCAGCAAAAGCATGAGGATTTGAGTTCAGATTCCCAGCACCTATACAAGCATCTGACTGTGTCAGAGCATGCCTGTAATCTTAGTACTAGAGAAGAGGAGGCAAGAAGACACCGGGTTCTGCTGGCCAGCCAGTCTTAACAGAATCCTCAAGCTCCAGGCATGTGAGAGACCCTGTCTCAAAATATAAGCAACTGAGAAAGATACCTAACACTGACCTCTGTTCTACACACACATACACCTGTGTGCACATGCAAAGATGTGTACATTCATATACACATCAAACAAACAAGTAATAAAATAAAACAGAATGGGGGTAACCTCTGAATTGCTTCTCTCAAAGACTGAGCCAATGCCTCCAAGGTACTGAGTCTGCAAAGTAAGCGTTCAATTTATATTGGTTGTCTGTGTGGTGTCTGTTATATTCCTCTCCCTGGCAAAGGATGATGAACAAATATCCCAGAACTGATAAGTGTATTTTAGGACCCTTCCTTCCTTTAGTAGTTGTTTGCTTCTAAACCAGAGACATTAGGATGCTTTCCTAAACTCCAGCCCCATCGGGGGCATGGTGGGAATGAAATGAATTGAGATAAAATAGTACCAACGAAAGCTAGTGTCCCCATACATGTCTGTTGAAACTGAGACAGGAGGATTACCTTGAGCTTGAGCCCAGTATGGCCTATAGAGTGAGTCCCAGGACAGCCTGGGCAACAAACAGAGACACTGCCTCAAAAAACTAAAGAGAAATAACAAAACAAAAAAAAATAGAAGAAAGAAAGAAAGAAAGAAAGAAAGAGAGAGAGAGAGAGAAAGAAAGAAAGAAAGAAAGAAAGAAAGAAAGAAAGAAAGAAAGAAAGAAAGAAAAAGAAAGAAAGCGACCAGTGGAATTTTTGAGAAACTGGGTACCAAGAGATACAAAATACATCAAGTAAATGATATAGAAAGGGACATAGGTTGTCCTCTGTTAACTCCCAGGACAGAGATTTGCCCTGGTAAAGGTATGTTTCAATGACTCTGAGAATCAGCAAGATTAGCCTTTGCCATGCAAGCACAATGACCTGAGTCCCCCTCCGGGACCCACCCGGTGGGAGGAGAGAACCAGCTCTTGCAAGTTGCCCTCTGACCTTCACACGCACGCCACAGCACACATACTCTCTCATTCACGTACACACCACACACACATTAAAAGAAAAGCCTCTGAAACTCACCTATCGCTGGCCTCTCTCCACAAAAAGGCTGCTTCAGTCCAGCTTTGCCTTGTATCCATCCCATGGGTGATGTTAGATGAGTGGCCTCACATCTCAGTCTCAGTCTGACAAAGATTTTGTAGTAATTTCTTGAAATAAAGTGGTTTGTAAGCTGCCTAGCCCAAGGTAGAGACAAACCTTGGCGAGCTCTCAAGATTTTTATGGTGACCCCTCCCCCCTCACCTCCATCTAGCTCAGGCTGACCTGCAACTTCCTATGTATCCAAAGATGACCTTGAACTCCTGATCCTCCTATCTTCACCTCCCTGGGATCACAAATGTGCACCACCACATCTGGCTCAATTTACACCATTCATAAAAAATATGTGAGGCGACTTTTCAGGTTGTTCTCATTTTATCTGAAGGTAACTTTGATCCCGAGAATGACTGAGTTTAGAAGGCCAGGAAATGTTTGGTCCAAGGTCATCCAGAAGTTAAGGGACAGTCCTGAAACTCAGACCAAGACCAAATCTAAAATAATCTATTTTCTACCTCAAATTTACCCATCCCATACTCACTGGTTAGTTCAAGAAGTGAAAGCTATGTTCACAACTGTTGCCTAGTTCTCCAGCCCAGTCCTGGATACATTTATTTATCTTCTTTCCTCCCCAACCTGGCCCTTGTCTTGATGAGAAACGAAAGACATCCTCCTTTTCCATCAGAGTACGGTAGAAGCAGAGGGTACCAAGAAAAAGAAAATTGTTGGTAAAACTCAAAATGCTTGCTGTGCTTGTAAATGAATTATGGTTCATTTAGAAGAAATCTTTGGCCCCGCTACTTGGGGAAAGAGGAGACAGACCCTGAGAAGTTCAGCTTTCCCTTGATTTTTTTGGGGGGAAGGTGCAGAGAGCATTCCTGGGGTCTTTTTAAAAAGGCCCTCCCCTCATTTCCGGCCGCCGCTGCCAACCTTGGCTGGGCGCCTGGATCCTGTTGCTATGACAACAGGAAGAGGCGGTGGCGGCGGCAAGCCATGCTGAAGAGATGGAGGCTAGTGGGGGTGGGGGTGCTGGCTTTGAAATGGGGGTAGGGGTAGAGATCAGGGGGATAGAGGTGCGGGTGGGAGGGGGCAGAGGTGTTCTCTATCTCTGACTTCCTCAGTGCATCTGAGCTGGTCCCCTTTCCCATAAAATATCTCTCTCTCTCTCTCTCTCTCTCTCTCTCTCTCTCTCTCTCTCTCTCGTTCTGTCTTCTGTCTTCTCTTCCCACTTACTCTCTCCCTTGCCCCCATCCCCAATTTCCTCCTCACCCCTTCCTCTACTGCTTTCTTTCTTCTCATCTTCTCAGTCTTTTTCTCCCCATCTGTCTCTCCTCCCTTTTTTCTGGATGACCGTCTCTTACTCCTTTTCCCTTCTGTGGCCCAGACCCCGACCCCCCTCTTCCCTCTTCCTCGCCCTTCCCCACACCCTCCCCAAGCTTCCCCCTACCCTTCTATTTCTCCCTCATCTCTTGCTGTTCTCTTTGCATATCTTCCTGCTTCTGTCCCCTTCTCTCTCTGGATATTTCTCTCTGTGTGTGTCTCCTCAACTTCCTTCTGCTACCAGTCACTGCCTCCCCCAAATTCTTCCCTCCCCCACCTCTGTTCTCAGTCTCTGGTCTCTCTGTCTTTCCGATTCTCCTTGTCTCTCTCCGTCTCCCTCCCTCTCTGGATCTGTTTCTCTTCTTCCTCAGCTTCCTTCTGCCACTCAGACCCTGCTCCCCAACCACTTCCCTTCCCCCTCATCATTCTCCTCTCGGAGGCTCCCCCATCCCTCAGCAGCTCCCCTCCCCCTCCCTCCCTCCTCCCTCCTTCTCTCTTCTAGCTCCGCACTTTACCCAGCGACACGAGAACCAAATTGTCTCCTCACCTTTTTTTTTTTAATCCCGACCCCACACATTCTGACGGTCCAAGCTCCGAGCTACCCCCAGATCCCCTCCCCCTCACTCTGCACCCCCATTCTTCCTACGCCTCCTCATCTCCATCCACTCTCAACCAGGTCGGACGCCTGGGTCCCTTACTGCTGGGGGAGGGGGAAGCTGCAAGAATTGGGAGCCCAGAGGTGCCTCTGGGGGGGGTGCAGGCAGCAGGGTCCGGACGTCCCTCCCCAGTGCATCGGAGAGTTGACCTATCATTAACTGAGGTGAGAGATCTTTTTATTAATCGGAGGTGGGTGGGTGTAGAATTAAGGTTCTGTGAATCCCCCTGATTCTGAGAGAGAGAGAGAAAAAAAAAAAGCTAGTCCCTTAAATGAAAGACTGTGACCCCTTCTTCAATCCAGAAGCTTTAGGATTGGGGGGTCCCTTATTCCTTTTTCCTTTGCAGATGGACTCAATGAAGAGTCCCCAAAGCCAAGAGATTGTCTTATCAAATTGACAAAAATGAAAAGCTCTTAAAATGTTTATTGATGAAGAAAGTCCCTCCTGGTCCCCTTTTCCTTCCATCCCAGGATGTAGGGCCCACCAGGCATGGGAAAGAGGTACATGCTGGGGTCAGAGCTCATGTCTGTGGAAGGAACAATTTGTAAAGACAGTGGAGGTGGTTACTGTGGTAGTGGTGAGGGGCAGCTGCATGTCCAGAGGCAGGAAGAGAGAAACTCGGTCTGGGTCAGGGGCCAGCCTGGAAAATTGGAAAGCTGGGAATGGGCCCAGAAAGGGGCTGTGATTGTGTGTGTGTGTGTGTGTGTGTGTGTGTGTGTAGGCAGGAGCACACGTGTGGGGCAGTAGGCCCTGTTGCCATGGAGACACCCCCCATAGACAACCTTTCTCTAGGTCCCCTCCTGGGAGCAGACCCAGTCCAGGGCCAGCTGGTGGGGGCGGTGGAGTCAGAAAGGAAACGGGGAGGCCAAGGTCACCCTGTGCCGGGACCCGGGTTTCCTAGTTGATGCCTCTCATCCTCAGAGCTTCCAGACTCTTTCCTACAGGAGCGTTTGGGGAAGAAGTCAAGGGAGGAGGTTGACACAGGGGAGGGAAACACATCAAGGAAGAGGCACAGTGGTGGGATCCTGTAGAAGACAGAAATGAATGGACAGGGGATGAGTTATCCTTAAGGGAGAGTTGTAGTTCCGTAGCTTTCTTTTTGTTTGCTTGTCTTATTTTGGAGGTGGTGGGTTCCTGCCCAGGGGAAATTGTCGTGGGGAAGGATGTTCCAGAGCAGTCTGCTGGGCCTGCGGAGGGGATTTTCCTAAGGGAAGGAGGTACTGGAAACTGGTGGGTGGAAGAAGTGGGCAAAGGAAAGGGGATACTCTATGATGTTAAAAAAAAAAAGTTGAGAGGGCAGGTTCTAATATGTTGAAGAGAGTGTGGGGTACAGAGTCACCTGGAGGGATCTAGAATTGGGGGGGTCCCTTGTGTAGATTACTGAGGCTGTGGTGAAGTGTCTCTGCGGAGAGCAAGAGTCAAGCATGCTGGGTTGACGGGGGTGGGGTGGGGCGATTGTATTTTTGGATAGGTTAGATATTAGGAGGACATTTCTGAATGGGAGCAAACTGGGGTCTGGAGGAAGCAAATGCTTCGAGTATGAAATCTTGTGAAGCTCACAGAGCGAATTTTTCTTAATGGAGGAGAAAGCAATGGGAATGATGAGTTTGTGTGAGTTGCAGGGAGAACAGAGGTCAGGTTCCAAATACTTTTAAGCAAGACACAGTGTGGAGTTTTCTTTGAGTCAAAAACATAGCAGGCCACTGGGGTTGGAAGGGAGATAGATGAATGACCCGAGAGGATACAGGAGGGACTACAGGGGTCCACACAATGGAGGTACAGGGTGTAGTTTTCCCAATCTAGGGGATTTGGAAATCCCCAGGGAGCTTGACCCATTAAATTGGGGTTTCTCAGGTGGAAATCCCCAGGGAGCTTGGCCCATTAAATTGGGGTTTCTCAGGTGGGAGTCCAGGCCTCAGAATTTTTATTCAATGCTCTGGCACTTTGAAGATGTGTCCAAGGTACAAGGCCAATTCCTGAGAAGCAAGGGCTCAGAGAGGAGAGAGGCCTACGTAGAGGAAACTGTGGAAGTGTTAGGGCCATTGAGGAGCTATGTACTCCTGTGAATAGTGAGGGTCACTTGGGAAGATTAGTTTTTAAGTTAGGGTTATTGGGGGATTTGTTTTTCCTAAGTAGAATAAATTATAGGAGAAATGCCAGGTGCCATTGAGTGACAAAAAGGGAATTTTGGGGGAGGGAAGTATCCTGCCAAGGAGGAGAGGGGGGAAAAAACTGAAATTAGTGAGCTTTTTTTTTTCTTTAGATGGGGTCTCATGTAGCCCAGGCTGGTCTTCAACTTGCTATGTAGCCAAGGATGTCCTTGAACTGATCCCCCAGCCTGTACCTCCTGAGTGCTGGGATTACAGGCATACAGCACCAAGTCCCATCTATATGGTGGCTGGAATCAAACCCATGGCTTTATGCGTGCTAGGCCAACACCTACCAACTAAATCCCATCTGACAGTGTGGCCTCTAAGTTGGAGAGATATTGAAGGCAAAACTGGAGATGTGGACTCTCTTTTCCTGAGCAGTGGTCTACAAGGTGCAGGTGTGTGTGTGTGTGTGTGTGTGTGTGTGTTGCTGTACGTGAGAAGCCTGGTAATAGGGACCAGGGGTTCTAAGGAGTGAAGAGGCAGAAGACTTTTTAGGAGGAGATAGCAGTGGAGATTGAATGGAGGGTTGGCTTCCCAAGAGGACAGTGGCGATCACAGGAAAGGAACAGAGGGGCCTGGGTCATGACCTCTGAGGATCTGGCTGGTGAGGGGTAATCTCTGAGTTGAATTTAGCAGGTAGCAGTTTTGAGCAGGGTGGGGGGTAGGGGGAGTAATCTCACTGGACTAACTCCCTCCCTCTCTTGCCTCCACCAGCTGGAGACCATGGCTTTACTCTGACCTCTGCCGCCCGTGCAGCCACCTGCTTGCTGCCCCCGTCCCCTCTGGCCCCTCGAGGGCTCCAGCTTCTGCCTGTGCTGTGACCCCCCCAGCCGCCGGCACGGCCCCGCCTCCGCTGCCCCGGTGGTGGCCCACGGCCCCCCGGTTGCCCGTAGTCAAACTGGAGTCATTGAAACGCTGGAATGAAGAGAGGGGTTTGTGGTGCGAAAAGGGCGTTCAGGTACTACTGACCACCATAGGAGCCTTCGCGGCCTTTGGCCTCATGACCATTGCCATCAGCACTGACTACTGGCTCTACACACGAGCGCTCATCTGCAATACCACCAACCTCACGGCAGGGGACGACGGACCGCCCCATCGCGGGGGCAGTGGCTCCTCGGAGAAGAAGGACCCTGGGGGCCTCACACACTCGGGCCTCTGGCGGATATGCTGCCTGGAAGGTAGGGTGCAGGAGGCCCTGGCTGGCCGCCTCCTCTGAATCCTGTGCCTCCAGCAAACTGACAGCTAGTGTTCTGAGTCTACACCCCAAGGTCTTGAGGGTGTGCGTCCCTGCTCAAGGCGCTGTGATTCCATGCGTTCCAATCCTACCTCCCAACCCTCCTCTGGGATTCTCTCTCTCTCTTTAATTTTGTATTGTATTTGATGACGTGTATGGGTGTTTTGCCAGCATGTTCATGTGCTACATGCATGCCTGGTGCCCTTTGAGGTCAGAAGAAGGTGTCGGAGCCCCTGGAACTGGAGTTACAGATGTTTGTGAGCCATGTGGAATTACTATACATATATTTGAATGTGTCTGTGCTTTGTACACTCGCATGTGTTCAAGTACCCATGGAAGCCTGAAGAGGGCCTCTGATACACCCGGCGTTGATTATAAAAGGTTGTTAGCTCCCCGATATGGGTGCTGGGAACTGGAGTCTGGTTCTCTGGAAAAGCAGAGACTGTTCTTCACTGCTTAGCAATCTCTCCAGCCCTCTTAAAACCTCTCTTTCTTTCTTTCTTTCTTTCTTTCTTTCTTTCTTTCTTTCTTTCTTTCTTTCTTTCTTTCTTTCTCTCTTTCCTTCTCTCTTTTCATTTACTGTGTGCAAGTTCCAGTGTGCTTGTAGAACTCAGAGGGCAGTGACAGTCTCCTTCTGCTGTGTGGGCTCCAGGGATGGGTACTGGGTTGTCAGCCTTTTAGAAGCAAGCACCTTCACCCACAAGCCATCTCACAAGCCCTTACCATTCCTGCCCCTTCTCCATGTCTTTCCTCTCCTGTTTGGCTCTGTGGGTTCCCAGAATTGAAACAGAGCTATGCCTTATGACCTCCTTTGGTCTCTCTTGCTCACGGTTCTTCTTATAGGTCTTTGCCTCTCCTCATCTGCAGCCTTCAGTTCTCCCATCAGGACTTCTCCCAAGCTCACAACGCAGTCTTTCCTCCGTCTCCACGGCTGCACGCCTTCCTCAGCAGACTCCCGGGACCCTATCTACTCTACCCAGAAGGGCTCTGCCCTTCCTCTTCTGTGACCCCTTGCTTCTCTCTACTCTCCCTCCAACAGTTTTCTTTGTGCTGCTTTCTGCCTCAAATCCGTCTCCTTGCCGGGCCCCTCTTTCTCCAAGATGTTCACGTGTTGTCCTCCTCTTCAGCTTCTTCTCTAGCCCACCCTCCATGTTAATTCTTTCGCACACATTTCAGGTATGCCTTTTGTGCTTATGGAGGTGTTGGGCTGGGAAGCCAGACTCTGGGTACCTCACTGTGAGACCACTATCCTTCCATCTCATTGCTCTCATCTGTCGCACTAAGGATGCAGCGTCGAAGCTCCTCCTCCTCTACCACCAGTAGGCTGAAAATTTTTCAAGTTGCCATTTCATGTGTCTTCTTTTTTGTTGCCTCTGACTCCTCTGTCCTGTCCAATCACTCACCTCAAGTGAGGAATGGATTGGCTTTGAAGTTGAGTCTGTGGAGAGCTTCATACTGAAAACCAAAGCCAGCTGCCAATGTTTCAAAGCAGGGAGAGTGTTCCCAGAAGACCCGCCTCTTGGCCTCTGGTGAGCCATCACAGAAGATTGGACCCCAAGGGCCCGTGTTCTGAACTGACCCTGACAGGCCCTATTTGAGTGGTAGACACTTTTTCAGACCAGGTTATGGAGTCACTCAGGTGTCATAGAGACCTCTGCTCACTGTCGTCTCATGCCCCTCCTCTGCTATGTTACTCTCCAACATATCCTCTGAAATGTCACTCACACCCACTCTCCGGCCTGACCAGGCATGGGATACAGACCCAAATATGTGAGTTTGTGCCTGGACCCTCCATGGCAGCGTATGCCATTCATGCATCCACTCACTCGTTTATTCATGTTTCTCTATCCATCGGTTTTTATTGGCTCTGTGTGGCAGGCTCTGAACCTTTTATTTATTTAATTATTTATTTGTGTGTGTGTGTGTGTGTGTGTGTGTATGTGTGTGTGTGTGTGTGTGTGAGAGAGAGAGAGAGAGAGAGAGAGAGAGAGAGAGGGAGAGTATGGGCCGAATGTGTGTCTCAGTGTGCATGTAGAGGTCTGAGGAAGACTTGTGAAAATCATTTCTCTCCTTCCACCATGTAAGTTAATGAAACTGAATTTAGTGTATCAAGTTTGGAAACAAAAACCTCTACCCACTGAGCCCTGGTCCTTAGGTTCTTTTTCAAGTCAAGAGCAATGAGGGATAAAAACATACAGATATCTGACTTAAGTATCTTCTGCTCTGGACAGAGAAAGAATAATGGAGATAACAATTAGGGAAAAAGCAGAAACGGAGAGAGGGAAGCATTAGGATTGTGCATGTGAGTTAATCAAGAAGGCTGGGAGGAGCCGGGTGGCCGTGGAGTACACCTTTAATTCCAGCACTCAGGAGGCAGAGGCAAGCAGATCTCTGCGTTCGAAGTGAGCCCAGTCTAGAAAGAGAGTTCCAGGACAGCCAGGGCTACACAAGAGAACCCTATCTCAGGGGGGAAGGAGGAGGAGGAGAAGGAGAAGGCAGTTGCTGGGAGGAGTTTCACATAGTAGTTGATATTGGTTGGTGGCTTGAGAGAAGTGTCTTGGAGGCACCATGGGTGTATGGGCTCTAGAAACAGTTGCAAAGGCCCTGAGGTGAGCATGAATCTGCGGCCACCAGAGGGAGACCAGTGTGGCTAGGACACGGAGGGAGGAAAGAATGTGTGGTCAAAGAAATAATAGGCTCTGGATCTCAGAGGTTCGTATGTATCCCACAGAAGATTCAGCTTTTTTGGAGATGGGGCCACTGAGTGTTCCAGAGCAGAGGAGCCATGTGAGCTGGCTTCAGGTCTAGTAGGATGGCTCTTGCTGCTGTGCCGAGAAATGGCTAAGGGGAGCTGGGAAAGGGAGAATGTGGGAGTCGCGGTTTGAACTCATAGTATATTCCAAAGTTTCCCGTGGGAAGGCATTGCTGACAGAGCAGTTGTGGGATCTGAGAGGGAGAAGGGTGAGGGAAGCCACCCTTGGAGGTATCTCGGAGGTGGAGCTTCTGAACCTCAGCCCCACTGACATTTTGGGCCTGAGACTTCTGCATGGCAGGGCTGAGCCTTGCACCGTAGGATGTTGATCTGCTTCTCTGTTCTGTCTAGTCCCGCCCACCCCCCAACAGCTGTGACAACCAACACTGTAAATTGTCTCCATACATTATCTACATTCCCTGGCGGGGCGGGAGGGGGGGATAAAAATCACCTCAGGTGAGAAACTTCCAGGTGGTGCCGAAGCTTTGGCCAGAGCGATCGACAGTGGAGGATCTGCTCTGGAGGTGGAAGCACAGGCGTGTTGCTCAAATTCCTTTATTTTCTCTTATTTAGCTCATTGTTAAGGAGGGACATCACAGGCTCAGTTGTGAACGTGTCACAGCTGAGAATAATGCCTGTGACAGGAGAGGCAGCGTATTGAAGGGCTTACAGCACACAGTATGGCAATGCTTTTTTCAGGCTTTGCGGAGCACACAGTCAGTGTTGCCACTGCTGGTGGAAGCAGCTGTACTAGTGTGAGTGTGGCTGCAGGCTGGCTTTGAATCTTTCACGGACACCGGCATTTGAATTTCATGCCCTCTGCTTTTCTCTTTCCTCCTCCCCTCCTCCATCTTTCTGTCTCCTTTCTATGTGTTTTTGGTTTGGGTTTTTGAGATAGGGTCTCATATAGTCTAGACTGGCTTCTAACTTGCTATGTAGCCAAGGTTAGCCATTAACTTTGTGTGTGTGTTGTTTGTGTTTAAGTAGGAATTCTATGCAGACTCTTATGTATTTATTTATTTACTTATTGTGTGTGTGTGTGTGTGTGTGATACACATGCATGCCATGGCCACATATGTTGAAGTCAGCAGATAACTCATGGCAATTAAGTTGTTCTTCTCTTCCTATGATATGAGTTCCAGAGTGGAGCTCAGGTCATCAGAGTTGGCAGCAAGCACCTTTACCCAGTGAATCATTTTACTGGCCCAGACAAGATCCTCTTGCCTTTGTCACTTAAGTTCTGGGGTTGCAGCATGAGTTTCACATCTGAATTATTGTTTTGTTTTTGAAACAGGGCTAAGTGAACAGTTCAGGCTAGGGTTGAACTCACATAATCCTCCTGTGTCAACAGCCTAAGTACTGAGACCATAGGCATGAACACTGGACCTGGCTTCCCGACAACCCCCCACAGATGGAACCCAGGGTCTCATGCATGTGAGGAAGACATTGTGTCCCTGAGCTGTATCCTCAGCCTTCTTTTTATTTTGAGATAGAGTCTCACTAAGTTTCCCAGGCTGTTCTTGAACTTGCAATTCTTCTCTCTCAGCCTTCCAAGCAGGTATAATAAAAGGTCTGTGTCAAAATGTCTGCCTGAATTTCATGCCATTTTACATGTCAGGAAATCACACTCTTCCTTGACACCCTCTTTTACAAATTGAAGAAGCTGTTGTCAATTGGGTTTGGCTTGGCCCATTTGTTTTCCTTTCCTCCCTTTGTTCTAGGCTGTGAGAGACATAGTTTGGGGGGCTGACATCAGGGAAGCAACCTGGCTGGAGATGTCAAAGTGATGGACACCAGTGCAGGAGTGCACCAAGGTCGTCTATGATCAAAAGAAGAACAGATGACCAGGTTCACAAAGTGCTAGCTTTGCAAACACAAGGACCTGAGTTCAGTTCCCAGATCCCACATAAAGGGCCACGGGTGGCAAATGCTTGTAATCTCAGCACTGGGGAGGCAGAGACAAGAGCATCGCTGATGCCTGTTGGCCATAGTAGCCTCTAGCAAGAGGCCCTGTCTCAAAGGAAGTAGAATTCCTTAGAATGACCCACATACAAACATAAGAAAAATCAAACAAAAACCATTTGAGGTCAGGCATGGTGGCCCATTGCTATCATTCTAGCACTCTGGAGGCCAATGCAGGATCTCCGAGGCAGGACCCATACTCCAGATGGGCCAGGGCTACCTAGCAAGACCTTGTCTCAAAAGAAAACAAAGAACAGACAATCACAAGGCATTAATTTTATTTCTGTTGTTATGATAAAATATTATGTCAAAAACTACCTTGAAGGAGAAAGGTACTTTTTATCATTTATTTATTTATTTTACTTTTTATTTATTTATTTTGGTTTTTAGAGACAGAGTTTTTCTGTGTAGCCTTGGCTGTTCTCTGCTTGCTTTGTAGACCAGGCTGGCCTCTGCCTCCCTGAGTGCTGGGATTAAGGGTGTGTGCCACCATGCCCGGCTGACTTTTTATCTTTACAATTCTAGGTTGCAGTGGATTGTTGTGGGGAAATCAAGGCAGACACTTCAAATAACTTATTACATCACATCCACTGTCAAGAGCAGAGGAAAATGAATGCATGCATGCTGCTTACTTGTACACTAGTGCTCAGCTTTCTCTCATATACAGCCCAGGACTCCAAAGCCAGGGAATGAAGCCACCCACAATGGGCACATAATACCACCACCTCAGTTAAGGCAATGAAGACAGTCTTCCACAGACCTGCTCATATTCCAACCTGATAGAGACTCTCAGAGGACTCTAGGTTGTGTCCAGTTGGCAAATAAAACCAATACCACAAAGGGTTAAAGTATGAGGGAGATAGATACATGCACCCCAGGAGAGTTGAGAAGGGATCAGAGGTTTAGTTAAGACTGGGGAAGTGGGTATGCTGCAAGCCGAAGGAGGTTAGTGTGTCAAGGAGCTAGCTTGTGAAGGCTGCCTTGACTGTTACTGTAACTGCCATTCATGTGTCACTCAAATAACCCTGCTAAAGAGCTACTGTTATCACCCCCAAGAGAAAGTAATGGCTCAGAGAAGCAGTGTCTTTCGTACAGTCACACAGCGAAGACACTGTAGCTGCTGGATTGAAATTTAGGTCTGGAACAAAGCAACAAAAACACCAGCTTCCAGCCCATGGGGGATTCAAGTGTGCAGAAGGTGGACCCTCAGTGGGTCTGTGGTCTAGGACTCAGTCTCTGTCCTCCTTTGTGGCATCTGGAATGGAATAGAATGTTGCCATTGAGACATAAACCTACAATAAGACAGAGGGGCTTGACCTTGTCAGCCACCTAGAGCAGCATGACCTTGGGCTGTATGTATATTTCAACTTTCCCAGTTTCATTTCCACTGTGGCAGAAGGAGGATCATAATAGTGTCTTATTCGCAAGATCAGGGCTCATCTGCATTGGTCTGAGTAAAGTAGGCTAGCAGGTGCTGCACATCCTGGCACTGCTGATTACATGTTACTCTTCTTCTTAATATTTCAAGTGATTAAATCCAATCCTTCCTCCCTAAGTACTCAGCACTGCCAACAGAAATATAAATTGTATATACAATTAATTTTTCCTAGTAGCTACATCAAAGTAAATAAGAGGCAGGGCTGGGGGTGTGGCTCAGTGGTAGAGCACCTGTCTAGAATTTCCCACTGAGGGGCTGGGAGTATGGCTCACTATAGAGCACCTGCTCAGAGCTCTCCCATTCCCTGCTTCTGTGAGGGCAAGAGGCAAGGCTCAATAGTAAAACACCTGCATAAAATCTATCAATAAGGGTTTCTGGGTGGTTCAGTGGTAGAACACTTTCCTAGAATTCACTAGCGAGAGGTCTGGTGGTGTGGTTCAATAGCAAAGTGTCTGCCTAGAATATTTCAGCAAGGGGCTGGGCTGGAGCATGGTGGGATGCTTGCCTAGAATCTACCGGAGAGGCTCTCTGGTATCGCACTTGGGCTCCATTCCTAGCTGTAAAAACAAAACCAGGTGAACTTAATATTCAAGCAGGCGTGACCAAAATATCCCTTACAAGCAGTGAGAAACATCACTCCTCTCTCTCCTTGCTCCTCTCCCTTTTGTTATGAACTCCAGTGCATTTCCCTTCAGAGTCCATGCCTATTGCCATGCTGGGTGGCGAGATCCACACTGGACAGCTGTGTTCCAGCCTCTTTCTGAGAACTCTCAGCTCTGCTCCCAGCTCCTGTCTGGGGACCCAGCAGTCTAGACCCACGGCCCCATTTATTGCCACTGACTCTGCAAACTCCCGTGTTCAGCACTTTGCCTGCCTTATTATCTCATTGAGTCTTTGCAATTGTGCCACAGGGAAGGTACTATTATGGCTCCTGTTTGTCAGAGCAGGAAGCTGGAGGCCTGAGAAGGGAAAGTGACTCAGGCGGGGGCACCCACAATTTGAGGCATGTGAGGGACGCATCGTGCTGGACCTGTTTTCACGTGTCCTGTCCACAGCTGTCACACCCTTGTATATTAAGCAGGTCCAGGGCATGGGGAGGGAGCTGTAGAGACTCAGGGCCATCCCACTACCGTTCCTGGACATAAAAAATATATAAATAAAAATAAAACAAACAAACTGTCTAGGCCAGGGCTGGAAGGATGGCTCAGCAATTGTGATCACTTGCTACTTACTCTTCCAAAAGACCAGAGTTCAGTTTCCAGAATGCATGTCAGGTGACACACAACTGACTCCAGTACCAAAGGGATCTGATGCCTTCTTTTGGCCTTCAGGGGCACCTGTACTCATGTGCACATACCCCCACTCCCCAGTTAAAAATAAAATAAATCTGGGTTGGCTGTGGTGGCTCACACCTTTAATCCAGCACTTGGAAAACATAGGCAGGGGAATCTGTGAGTCTAAGGCTAGCCTGGTCTACATAGTGAGTCTCAGGACAGCCAGGGCTTTGTAGAGAGACCCTGTCTTAAGAAAAAAAGCAAGACATAAATAAGTAAAGAAAATTCTAATAAATAAAGTTCCTGGCCTACTAGGCTCAAATCCTAGAAGCTGGTGTGTGCTGTAACCGTCATAGGATCTGTGTTTCAGTTCATTGGAACTGCACCAGAACCCTCTAAAGTCACAGTATCAAATTCATTTCTCAGTGAGGAGACTGAGGCCCAGGGCCTTTCTGTTCCCTAAGAGCAGCAACTGCCAGAACACAGCAGGTCTGGGATGGATGTCCAGAGAAATTGGTTCAAAGCCAGAGCTCTGTGACCTTTGAAACCTGGCTGTAACTGAAACTTCTCCCTAGGATGCAGCATCTGTGTGGTGTGGGGCAGCCTCTGTGCCTCAGTTTCCTCAATTATAAAGGCAGGATCCTGTACCTGTAGACTTTAGAGGGTTGTGCAAAGAACTGAGTAAGTTAGTGGACCCCCCTGTCTATTGCTCAGCAGTGATAGGCACACAGTGATAGGGTATTATTACTGACAATGTCTTAGATCCTCTTTTTTTTTTTTAAATCTCATTATTTATTTGTGTGTGTGTCTGCATGAGTGAGGCATGTTTTCTCATGCCAGGGCAACTTTTCGTAGCAGCCAGTTGTCTCCTACCATGTGAGACCTGGACAACAAACTCAGGTCATCAGGTTTGACGGTGTCTCTACCCCAAGCCATCTTGCTTACTCTCTTCCCCACCCCCTTTTTTGAAGCAGAGTCTCATGTGTCTGTTAGTTTTGCTTCCCATTTGCTGTGATAAAAATAGTTAATGAAATCAACTTAAGGGGTGCAAAGTTTCTTTAGCTGCCTCATGATTCCAGGCTACAGCCCATCATTGTTGGGGAGCCAAGGCAGCAAGGACAGGTCACAGCCACAGGTCAGGAACAGAGAGCAGTGGATGGATGCATGCGTGCTAGTGCTCCGTGTGCTCTCTCCATTTTAATCACGCCTGTCTGCCTGTCTGCCTGTCTGCCTGTCTGCCTGCCTGTCTGCCTGTCTGCCTGTCTGCCTGTCTGCCTGCCTGTCTGCCTGTCTGCCTGTCTGGTTTACTTGCATTTGGGTGGAGGAGAACTTACACCATGGAGCATGTGTGGAGGTCGGAGGACAACTTGTGGTCAGAATCAGTTCTCTCCTCCCACCACGTGGGTTCTTGGTATCCAAACCAGGCTATCAGGCTTCCCAGAAGGTACCTCTTTATCTGCTGAGCCATCTTGATGTCCTTCCTACCTTCTCCACTTTATATGGTTCAGGATCTCTTGCTTAGGCAGCAAGAGATGGTGGTCCCACCCACAACTGGATTCTCACATCAATTAATTTAATTAGGAAATTAATCACAGATATACTTGGAGGCTAACTTTAATTGAGACAATCACTCACAGGTATGCCCAGAGGCTTGCCTCATAGGTGATAAGTTGATAATGAATATCATCCCAGAATGCCAGCCTGGCCTGGAACTTGGTGTGTAGCTGAGGATGAGTTGAACTCTTGATCCTTCTTCTGTATTCCCTGCATGCTGGTGTGGGTTAACATGGTTGATGCAGTGCTTGGTAGTGGAACCTAGAGCTTTGTCCAAGTTAGCTGAGCCCTCTGCCAACTGAACTGCATGCCCAGCCCTTAGTGTGTTTTAGTGATCAGCCTTACTCGACTCCTACCATTCTGAGGTGGGAACCTGGACCATCATCTTAACCCATCAAACCATTGTGAGTGTGCTGATGGATAGAATTTACATGTGGGAGGTGGCACCCATGTGCATAACACTATAATCCCAGCACTGTGGAGGCAGAGATAGGAAGGACCAAGGATTTGTTGGCCAGACAGCCTAGCTGAACTGATGGTCCCAGGTTCAGCTGAGAGGCCATGCATCAAAGAATAAGGTGGAAAATGATTGAGGAAGGCACCCTAAGTTGAACTCTGACCTTCACACACATGCATACAGAGAGAGAGAATATTTACATTCAGAAGATCTTTCTTTTTTCTAAATTGTGACAAAATATACACATTATAAATTTACTTATCTTACTAATTTTAAAAGTATTTAAAAGTATTTACTTAGGGGTATAGTGGCCCATGCCTTTAATCCCAGCACTTGGGAGGCAGAAGCAGGTGGATCTCTGTGAGTTCAGGACCAGCCTTTTCTACATAGTGAGTTCCAGGGCTACATGAGACCCTGTCTCTAAAAAACAAGCTTTCCGTATTTATTTGTATTTGTGTGTGTTCCTGCTTGCTCACATGCTGGAGGCATGCCATGATGCATGTGTGGAGGGTAGAGAACAACTTTCAGGAATTGGTTCTTTCCTGCCTCATTGACACAGGGTCTTTCTTGTTTCTGCCCCGGTGCGTAGTCTAGGCTAGCTAGCCAGTGAGAGCTCCTGGGCAGTTTCCTCCTTTCCAGCTCCTGTCTCACCATAGTGCTGGGGTCACAAATATGATCATCACATCTGGCTTTTTACATGGGCTCTGGGGATCAAACTCAGCTGGCAGATTTGCACAGCATGTGCTTTTCATCTGCTGAGAGAGCAGTGACCAGTTTTCTGTTGTGGTGATACTCTATTTTGTTTTGGGTTGTTTGGAGACAGGGTCTCACACAGCCAGGTGGGCCAGAGGAGGTTGAGACTGTGCGTGACCTTGAGTCCTGATTACTGGCCTGTGTGCCACTACCTGAGGAATTGAACCCGGGTCCTTCTGTGCTAGGCTGGCACTCTACCCACTGAGTTACATCCCCTGTACCATATTATCTACTGTGAAGCATGCAGCTAAGTTAGGCTGAGTGAATTCCTGTTCTTCTACAACTAATCTCCAGAATGCCTGAGAACCCACTGGTCAAAAGAGGGCACCAGACCTACTGGAGCTGGAGTAAGGGATGGTTGTGAACTGACACGTGGATGCTGAGGGCTGAATTCAGGTCACTTGCAAGAGCAGAGTGTGTTCTTAACCACTGAGCCATCTCTCTAGTCCCAATGTCATTAACTCTTTGAGGACCCTACACAGCATACTTTGTCCCATAGTGGCTGCACTACACTTTATTCCTGCCAATATGCACATATTCCAGTTTCTCCACATTCTGTAAACACTTGTTACCTTCTTCTCTGCCACTTTGTCCTCCCAGTGGATGCCAAGCAGTATCTTGGGCTGAGTGTGGCACTGTACACTTACCATCCCAGCACTGGAGAGAATGAAAAGAGCGGATGATGAATTTGAGGCCAGCCTTCTTCACCAAACCAAAATGATTAGTGACATTGAATATATGTTTTTAAATTTTAGGTGTGTGTGTGTGTGCGTGCGCGCGCGCGCGCACTCATGAGTACAGTGCTCACAATGGCCAGAAGAGGACTTCAGATTCTGCTAGAGCTGGAGTTGCAGGTGGTCTTTAGCTACAAATGTGGGTGCTGGGTGACAGAACTCAGTTCCTCTGCAAAGATATTACACACCTTTAATTGCTGAGCCGTAGTACTAGCCTCTAACATCTTTTAAAGAAATACTGCATTACACTGATTGACTGATTGATTGATGAGTGTGTGTGCTCATATGACTCACGTGCATGCTCACTGTTGAGAATGTGAACCTAGTGAAAATCTGGAGGATAACTTTGGGGAGTTGGTTCTCTTCTTCCACTAGGTGGGCCTTGGGGATGGAACTCAGATCATAGGCCTGATGGCATGCTGTTTTTTCTACCAAGCCTACTTGCTGGCCCCCAAAACCTTTTATTTGAATTTCAACCTGTTCATTTTTTGTGCCCCCCCTCCCCATCTTGGCCTGTTCATTCATTACAAGCTCCTCCTCCTCTTCTTCTTCCAGTCTTGTAAAGAAGGCAGATACTTAACTGAGGATAGCATTAAACTTCTGATTTTCCTGCCTCTGTCTCCTGGTGCTAGGATTACAAGCATGTACCACCATATCCAGTTCATGTGGTGCTGGGGACAGAACCTCTGGCTTTGAGCATGTCAAGCAAGCATCCTACCAATGGGGCTACATACCCAGCCCTCATTGCAAGCATACAGTAAGCATTTACTGTGGGTGCTGCAGTGTCTGGGGTATTGGAAATGCACTGATGAGCATCCGAGATCTGGCAGTCTAGTGCTGTGTGTTTGAACCCTCTGGTGTGAGCTCTGCTCCCTTCATCCATCAGTGCTGAGCCCTTCTGTGCCTTGTTTTCCACCTCTGAATGGCTACTGCCTAGGGTTTCTATTGCTTTGATAAAACACCATACCAACTTGTGAAGGAAAGGTTTATTTCATCTTACAGTTTGTAGTCTCTCATCCTGGGGCATCAGGGCAGGAACTAAAGCAGGGACCACCGAGGAGTACTTACTGGTTTGCTCCTCAGGACTTGCTCAGCCTGTTTTCTTATAGCACTAGGAGCATCAGCCCAGGGGTGGCATCACCCACAGAGATCTGAGCCCTCCCATACCGGTGATCAGTCAAGAAAAGGCACCATAGGCTTTCCCACAGGCAAGTCTGCGGGAGCCTTTTCTCAGTTGAGGTTTTGTGTTCCAACATGACTCTAGCATGTGCCAAATTGACACAAAACTGACCAACACAGGTTACAATAGATCAAAAGAACATTTGATTATGTTCCAGGCAAAGTGTGTTAAATCTCTTTATCTGAGCTCCATTTTCATACCAACACCATGAGTTAGAGCCTATCCCTTAGATTTTTATATGTGAAGGCATGGAGACAGTGTGTGTGTGTGTGTGTGTGTGTGTGTACACACATGCAGAAGCCAGAAGAGGACCTGTTGTATCCACTCTCAAGCCTTACTTCCCAGTGATCATTCTGTGTCTGACCCCTACCTCCAGCACTGAAGTAATAGGTATATGTGACTGTGACTGGTTTTTTTAAAGTGAGTGTTGGGATTTGAACTCAGGTGCTCATGTTTGAACAGCAAGGGTTTTACCCACAGAGCCACTTCCTAAGCTTCCCTTTCACTGCATATCAGGTGAGTTAATCAACACAGGAAGCATTTAAGTATTTGGGTCTTCACAGCTTACTCTGCCTCAGACTCATT
This sequence comes from Meriones unguiculatus, assembly GCF_030254825.1. Classification (NCBI taxonomy): domain Eukaryota; kingdom Metazoa; phylum Chordata; class Mammalia; order Rodentia; family Muridae; genus Meriones; species Meriones unguiculatus. Next base: position 36,503,509 of record NC_083361.1, on the reverse strand, counting down.
GTTTCCTTTACTCCCATTTCTTCCTGTGTTCCAGCCTCTTTCTGCTGTCTTTATAGTCATCCAATATCCCCTCCCTCCCTGTCTCCCTTGCTCCTTGAGGCATCCTGGGAGCCAGGCTCTGTGCCATGCAATGGTAGTGACAGAAGAAGTCAGACCTTAGCCCCTCCCCTTTTAGGAACTCGGAGCTTGCAAGAGAATAAAGAATATAAAAACATCTACCTGATGCACGTACAGCCCAGGGAAGTGTCTGCCTTAGAAAGAGGAACTGTCCAACTTGCGTGTGTGCCCCTGAACTGTCTCTGCAGCGTCACTATTACATCTGCAAAGACCCACAGGTTGGAAGGAGCTTGGAGCTGAGAATAAATGTATTAATGCAATTTGTTTTTTCTCCAGCTATGTACCATGGACAGTAACACAGAACCTGTTCCCACAAATGACGTAGATAGGCTCTAGCTGGTTGGGAGGATGAGGATCACTGAGAGGAAGGGGTGAAGCTGAAAGATGATCTTCGGCTTGTGAGGAAATGCAGTGTTTTCGGAGTCCCTGTTTTTTCCATCCATTTTCAGCCTTCTCAGTAAGCTTAGGGCACAAGAATGCCTGGACATGGCGGAGCCAGAATGGACTTCCTTGCAGGGGGAACGGGAAGCCACTTAAATTGAGAGCAAAGGTCTCTAGTAGTGGGTGGGTACTTGGAAGGATGCAGCCTCTGAGGTAGTTTCGTTCTCCCTTTGCTTTTCTCCCATCTCCTCTCCTATGTCAAGGGACCAAGGCTGGCCTCAGAACTCTCTGTGTAGCCGAGTGACCTTGAACCTCCCGTCCTCCTGCTTCTACCTCTGGTGTAGTGCTGGATTATCCCTTGTGCCACCACAGTACTTGTGCCACCACAGCTGCCCTCTCCTCCTCCTCCCCCACCCCTTTCTCTTTCTTTTAAAACCATCCTTAATACAGGTGAGAAACAGATCTGAGGGGTGCAGAGTGTTCCAGCAGTTGGGGACTAGTACTCCTACTTAGCCCAGGAAAAGCAGAGACAAGGATGTGGGTCCAGGGGCGTGTTTGAGTAGAGAACAGTAGGGCTGCCCCTCCCCGACCTCTGAGGACGCCCACCGTCCCCATCCCCTCTCCAGGGTTGAAAAGAGGTGTCTGCGTGAAGATCAACCACTTCCCGGAGGACACGGACTACGACCATGACAGTGCAGAGTACCTGCTCCGTACGTGGGGGTTCAAGGATCCGGGTGGGATAAGGAAGTGTGCTGCAGATACTTGGAAGGAGAGGGGCGGAGGAAGGGACTGGGCGGAGCTTGAACCTCATGCCTAGATTAGTTTCCCAGCCAATCCAAGTGCAGATGTTCAGCTCCACCGCCCAGAGGGGCAGGCCTGGGTGGGGAGGATCCTGGGTGGTGATTGGCCGGTTGGACGTCCAAGGTCGGGCAACTTTGTGTAGTTAAGGGTTGTAGATTGGCTGCCGCGCGGGTCCGGCTACACGCGGCGGGGACTGACTATGCTCCTGCAGAAGCCTGTGCTGCTATTGGGCTGTTCTCCTGAGAACGTGGCAAAGCCTTAATTATGATTGGTTGCTTTAACTGGGCTAAGAAATCACAGAATCTGATTTTCGAGGAACGAGTGGAAAGGGAAAGCGAGGGATAAAGAAAAAAAAAAGGGGGGGGGAGGAGATAGAGAAGGATGAACACGCAGGGAGGGAAACAGGTATAAAGACAAGGAGAGAGAAAAAGGAGTGGGAGAGAGAAACGTGATAAAGATGAAAAGAGAAGGGAGGGGAGATGGGGAAGAAAATCAATGAAAGAAACTTAAAAAACAAGAGGGATAAACGGGCCAGAAAAGAACCAGAATGGCAGAATTATCGAACTAAATTTAGCTAAGCGGAGAGGGAGGCGGGCAGGAGGCGCGGCGGGCCCGGGGTGCAGTGGCCCGCATGACCGCCCTCGCTTTCTCCTCTTTTTTCTTTCTTTCCCTCAGGAGTGGTCCGGGCCTCCAGCATCTTCCCGATCCTGAGCGCCATCCTGCTGCTGCTCGGGGGCGTGTGCGTGGCTGCCTCCCGCGTCTACAAATCCAAAAGAAACATCATCCTGGGCGCGGGGATCCTGTTCGTGGCAGCAGGTGAGAGGAAGAGGGAAGGGGCGGCGGGCCCACCCGCGGATGCGCGTGCGTGTCTGCGTGTGCATGTGTGCGCCCGCGACTGCAAAGCCAGCCCGCCCCGAGCGCCCCCTGGGGACTGGAGCTTTTCTAGGGTCCTCTCAAGCAGCACCACTTACTCCTGGGTACCAGAGGATTAGGTTTAATCTTTCAGCCTGAACAGACTGGTGTCCGTGAGTAAAGTGGGAGGCAAGGAGCAGAATTTTCCTAGCTATTCTAGAGACTTAAAGGAGAGGCGTCTAGGTAGGGGAGGGGACCTGAGACACTTGGAGTCTAAGGATAACGAGGTGGGACTGGTCTTAGGGAGACAGGGCCTGAAGAGGAAGAAACTGTCCTTCGTAGAGCCTAAAAGGGGCTGGTCCTCAAAAACCCTCTAAGCCAGAGGTTCTCAACCTGTGAGTTGCCACGTCCTTGGGGTGGTGTCCAGTGACCCTTTCAGAAGGTTCACATATCAGATATCTTGCATATCAGATGTCTACATTATGATTCATAGCGGTGGCAAAATTACAGTTATGAAGCAACAACATATATGATTTTATGGTTGGGGTCACCACAACGTGAGGAACTATATTAAAGGGTCTTGGCATTAGGCAGGCCATGAACCACTGCTCTAACCCAGGAAACAGAAACCGCAGGCACCAGGTGGGGAAGGCCAGGCCTTTGCCTATTTGAGGAGGAAAGGCCATTTCCTGGAAAATTCAAAAGGAGAGGGATGATGCAAGAAGCTAGAGCAAGGCCAGAACGTTGAGTTGGTGACCTCAGGAGTTAGGGCCGTGGGTTGTGAATGTGACAGAGTGCACATCCCCAGCTATGCATAAGCCCGATGTAGTGGTGCTGCACAGAATCCAGGAGGATCAGAAGTTCAAGGGCATCCCTAGCTACTTGGAGAGTTTGAGGACTGCCTAGGCTTTGTGAGACATCTCAACTAAAGAACTTCCCTCCTCCAAAACTGGGTCTAGTGCAGCAGACAGCCAGGATAATAAATCTTTAGGAGCAGAGCTGAGACACACTCATTAAGGGTAAGATTTGGGCTGGAGAATGGGGTAGAATGCAGAAGAGGCTGTCCTCTACACAGGGATGCAGTTCAGGCCAGTGGGAGTGGGGCTTGCTTAGATTCTGCAGGATGGTTTGGACTAAAGGGCACAGGGTTTAAACCCCCACCCCCCACCCCTGTGGAGATTAGATTAGAAGATGGGCTTAGACTCCTAGAACGGGAGTTTATAACACGTTTAAAGAGCAGGGTGTGTGTTGTGGAGAGAGTGGTCTAGCTCTGCACGGGGGGGGGGGGGGTGGCTATTCAGGTCTGGGAGAAGTGTGCATCAGGGTGGAACTCTAGCCTATACCCACAGGGCCTGGAGCTTAGGAAACTGGAGGGTGGACCTGCAGCTGATCTGTTCTAATAAGGGCAAACTAGGCTAGATAGCCTAGTCTAGGCCTCTGTGGTACAAGGAGAGTTAGGTCAGCAATGGACAGTGCCTAGACACTTCAAAGTGGGATTACATCATTACAGCAAGAAGAAGACCCTGTTGAGACTGGACTTAGACTTTGGAGAGGACCCGGAAACTGAGCCTGGAACTACCAGTCAGGGTTGGGCCTACATGTTCAGGGGCAGAGTTTAGGCCACCGGAGGCTAGACAAGAAGGGGCAGAACCTGGGCTACCTGGGTATCACCTGCCTGAGGTTGATACCAAGACAGTGGGGAGGAGTCAAGATCACCAGGACAGTGCTGGGCCATTCTCACAATGCTCCAAAGCAGGGTCTGGATCACATCGGGGTGCAATTTAGACCCCTATAGATGAGGCCTATGGAACTGCTGAGCGGAGAGTGGCGCTGGGCCAGGTTAAGTGGGGGTGGAGCTAACACAGAGGACAGAGGCTAGATTTCTAAGGGAAGTACTTTAGATTAATAGGCTTAGTTAGATTTCCGTAGTGGGGTTCAGACCAATAAGGATGGGACTCAGATTCTAGAAGATGGCTTAGGCCAATGGGAACAGAGCTTGGCCTCCTCTGGTGTTTTGACAATTCAAGGTGGGTCTTAGAGTTCTTAGGCTGAGTTAGCCCAATGGAGTGTGTTTAGTTCAGACCAATGAGTGTGGAGCTTAGACTTTTTGTCTTTTAGGCGTGGGCCACCACTGCCCAGCGGAGTTTAGACTGTAAAGGTGGGGCTTAAGCTCTTGGGTGGAGTTTGGCAAGCAGGCTTAGACGGCTGTGTAGAGTTTATGCCGGTGGGGCCCGGTGAAGTTTAGAACAATGAGGTGGGTCTTAGAGCAGGCGGGCCGGATTTAAGACTGCTCAGGTGGCGTTTAACCCAGCTTCCTGGAGGGTCCCAGGGCCGACAGTCCCGGGGCGGAACTTAGCCCAGCTGGGGACCCGGCGGCCACGGCCTCGAGGCTCCCACATGACCGTCTCCACCCAGGCCTGAGCAACATCATCGGCGTGATCGTGTACATATCGGCCAACGCGGGCGAGCCGGGCCCCAAGCGGGACGAGGAGAAGAAAAACCACTACTCGTACGGCTGGTCCTTCTACTTCGGCGGGCTGTCCTTCATCCTGGCCGAGGTGATCGGCGTGCTGGCCGTCAACATCTACATCGAGCGCAGCCGAGAGGCGCACTGCCAGTCTCGCTCGGACCTGCTCAAGGCCGGCGGCGGCGCGGGCGGCAGTGGCGGGAGCGGCCCCTCGGCCATCCTCCGTCTGCCCAGTTACCGCTTCCGCTACCGCCGCCGCTCCCGCTCCAGCTCCCGAGGCTCCAGCGAGGCGTCGCCGTCGCGGGATGCGTCTCCCGGCGGCCCCGGGGGCCCGGGCTTCGCCTCCACGGACATCTCCATGTACACGCTCAGCCGCGACCCGTCCAAGGGCAGCGTGGCCGCGGGGCTGGCCGGCGCCGGGGGCGGCGGCGGCGGCGTGGGCGCCTACGGCGGGGCGGCCGGGGCGGCGGGGGGCGGCGGGGCGGGCTCCGAGCGGGACCGCGGGGGCGCGGCGGGCTTCCTCACGCTGCACAACGCCTTCCCGAAGGAGGCGGCGTCCGGTGTCACGGTCACGGTCACCGGGCCGCCCGCCGCGCCCGCGCCCGCGCCGCCCGCCCCCGCAGCGCCCGCGCCCGGGACCCTGTCCAAAGAGGCCGCCGCGTCCAACACCAACACTCTCAACAGGAAAACCACGCCCGTGTAGGGGCGCGCTCCCTCGCGGGGAGCCGGGGGGCGTGTCCGGGGCGCGTGCGCGGGCGCGCGTGCAACGAGGCCGCCGGATCGGGGTGCCCCCCAGTTCGATCCCCGCGAGCGCGCTGGACACCGCTGGGCCTTCTAGCCCCTCCCCGCACCCCTCTGCACCCTCCACCCCCCAGGGCGTGGGGAGCCCCGTCACGCTCCGAAGCAGGGACCCTTGGGGAGGGGGACGGGACGGGAAAAGGGGCTCCGGCGTGGGAGCGCTGTCTTTTATTTTTGTGTCGGGGGGACTTCAAGGGAGGGAGGGAGGGCCGTGGTGTTTTTTGCAGTTTTGAGATGTTTTCTTTTTAAATGTTTTGCTGTGTGCATGTGGGGGCGGGGCGGGGGGAGGGGAGGGAGGGACTCCCAGCCCAGCCCAGCCCAACTCCTGGAGAGGGGCTTCATAGCACATGAATATAGAGTTACACCTACAACTATATATACACATGTTCTGTGTGAAGAGACAGGCCAGCGTAAGGCAGAGGCCAAAGGAGGGGCGCGCTGACATTTAGTTCACTTTTTCATTCATCTTTCGATAAGGGCTTATTAAGCACCTACTGCGTACCAGGTGATGGTACAGATGGTGGTGCTAGGGAGGAAGGGACATAAACGCAGGCGCATCCGTTCATTCATTCCTGGAAATTTTACGTGTGTGTATACGCGCGCGCCCTCGCGCGCGTAACCGCTAGCCATTGTACGCGCCGTTGAACACACAGTAGGGAAGAAAATAGCGTTCCTGGCGTCTTCAGAGAGTTGGCCATCGAGTACACGAGATGACCATTAATCACAGAATCATGAACATATCCAGTAAATGACACTTAGAAACGTGAAGGCCCGCTGGGGCCGTAGCTCAGCTTGTAGAGCGCTTGCAGAACACAAGCCCTGGGTTACATCCCCAGCGGTTCACAAACTGGTGTAGTGATGCAGTGGTCTGTAATTCCAGCACTTGGGAGATGGAAGGCGAAAGGACAGCAGGGAGTTCATGGTCATCCTGGGCTGTATATTGAAACTGAGGCCAGCCTGAACTATGAGACTCCGGCAAAAAAAAAAAAAAAAAAAAAGAAAGAAAGAAAAGAAAAGAAAGGCACACGATGGGATAGGGTCTGAAATGCTACAGAATGTTCCAAGAAGAGGTAATTAACTCAGGTGGTTTTTTTTTTTTGGGGGGGGGGGAGAAGCAACCAAGTACACTGTCAAAAAAAAAAAAAAAAAAGCATTAGCTAGTCAGATCTGGGGTGAGGTGCCCTTGGCAGAAAATTTGACACACCAAGGTCCTGGGGCAGGGAGAGGTTCCAGGGTGTGCTCAAGTGTAGAGGCAGGGAGGCTTGGTCAAAGAGCCTGGAGACAAACCGGCTCAAGACTAAGTGGAAGCCCCTTGTGGGAGACAAAATGCCCTTACACAGACCCTGCCTGTCAGGTGTGGTGTCTGGTGCTCATTATTAGACTCCAGCAGTTGGGGCAGTTTTTTATTCATTCAGCCACTCACCTTGCAAGTGCTGTGTGAGTTGGGATATGGGGTGACAGATCACTTCTTTCAAAAATATACGATCCAGGCAGGGCAGTGAGTGCTGTATCAGAGTCCCAGTGGTCACCTGAGAACGCAGGACAGAGTGACCAGCTGCCAAGTAATGTGCAGGAGGAATGAGACATCCTAGAGTATGTGATGTCTGGCTTGAGGGACCAGCAGGTGTCTGCAGGCAACTTTGGGCAAAACCCCAGGGAAGCAAAAGAACATGATGTATCAGTGTGTGTGTTTGTGTGTGTGTGTGTGTGTGTGAAGAACGGTGACTCTGGGATGCTGAACTCCAAGGGCAAAGTTGGGAGATGAAGCCTTGGATCTACACACCAGAGTCTTAACCATGCCCTTAAGAGTTCTAGGCTGAGGGGTCTGGGCCACTTTCTAAGGGGAGTGAGACAAAATGACAGTAGAACTGAACTGGGTAGGGGTTTGGGGGCAGACACAAGGGAGTGACCTTGCAGTCCCTCAGCAGGCAGAGTGCAGTCCTTTCTGGATTGCGTACCAGTACTAGTACTCAATGATTATGGAGGTTAAACATGCTTTTCTTTCTGCCCCAACTCAGAGGGCTTCCAAGAGGAAGGGAAAACAGTCTTGGAGGACATGAGGGAAGAAGTTATTGATGGTACCAGTGGGAGCAGTGTGGGACAGCAGTAGACTGAAGGAAGGGCTGGGGGCTGGGAATGAGAAATGTGCTTTTAGGAGCCCTCGTGAATGGTGCATACCTATCTTAGTACTTGTGCGGCGGAGGCAGGAGGATTGTAAACTTGAGACTGACCCAAGCTGACTCCAGAGAATACAGAAGAGCTGGGAACACAGCTTAGTTGGGAGAGTGCATCCATGAGGTCCTGGGTTCAGTCCTCAGTATGGTATAAACTAGACATGCTTGTAATCCCTGCATTTGGGATGCACAAACAGGAGGATTAAAAGCGCAAGACATCCTCAGCTATATAGTGAGACTGAGGGCAGCCAGTGTTCAACACTGTCAGGGAGAGAGCTTTGCTTGTGAGGCTCACATGGAAGAATAGAAGACGGGAGGTTGAGTCAGGAACCTGGAAGAAGTCTGTGAGGGCAATTCAGGAAAGATGCTGGGAAATGGGGAAAGGAATACAAATGAATGGCATTAGGAAGAGCTTAGTGTAGGGAGAGTGACTCCTGAAGAGACTAGGGGTGGTAGGAGGTAAGGTGAGAGAAGTGAGAAGGACACAACTGTTCTGAGGCATGATGGGATCTGTAGTTCAAAGGTCAAATCCAGACCAAAAGGGAGGTAGTGAGGTGTGCTGGAGAGAGTGGGACTGGAGGGTGGGCAGAAGAAATCAAAATCAGGTGTGCTTCAGAGATAGCGGGCAAAGACAGGCAAGGGTGATCCTGAGAGGGGAGGTGAAAGACAGAGGAAAACCTAAACCTCACTGAAACAGGCAGGTAAGATCACAAGGTATAGAGCAATAGTCTGTTGTCTTTTTAAAGTCTTATTTTATTTGAGACAGGGTATCACTGTGTAGACCAGGCTGGCTTGGAACTCACATAGGCTTGCCTCTACTTCCTGAGAGCCAAGATTAAAGGTGTGCCACCCCACCGTATCTTATAATATTAGAGAAATGCTGAGCTGGAGAGGTAACTCAATGGTTGAGAATGCTTACGGCTCTGTCAGAGGATCAGCGAAAAGCACCCACATCAAGTGGCTTATAACGATGTCTAGATCCAGGGAATCCAACACCCTCTTCTGATCTCCATGAATATTCTCCCTCATACTAGCTTTCTCTCCTATCCACCCTCATCCCTCTCTCTCATGCACTTGGACACGCACACATACATATAAAATCAGAAAATACTTTGTAAGCTAACCCTGGTGGTGTGGACCTCAGGAAGCTGAGGAAGGAAGACTGCCTGCTTACTGAGTTCAAGGCCAGCTTGGTGAGACTATTTCCAAAGAAAAAGTAAGAAGGCTGAGGGTGTAAATCAGTGGTAGATCACCTGCCTAGAACACCCTGAGTGGGGGGTGGAGATGTGGCTCAGTGATAAGAGCAATTGCTTACCCTGTGTGAGGAGTTAGAAAAAACAAACAAACAAACAAACAAAAAAAAAAACAGAAAGAGAAGCAGCAATCTCTCCTAGCTCATCTGAAGAGACTCCTTACCTCATGGTAGACAGGCCTCAGAAGAAAGGTTTGGGGCTAGTTTGCCTCCCAAGGCACACCAAGTAACTTCCTTCAACTCCTCCCACTCTCTGCTTTCTCCACCACCTCCTGAAAAAGCCACCATATGAATCCATGAAGGGATGAGCCCACTGATTGAGGCTTTAGGATCCAATCACTTCCCAAAAGGCCAACAATCCAAAACTACACTTTATATATATATCTCCCCTATGGAGGCCATTTCATATTCAAACCATAGCAACTGATGAGTAGACGAGGTCTGCTGTACTTGGATCTTTCCAAGACCTCTATAATAAAGTTTAAGCAGGGATGTGGCTCAGGCGGTGGGGTGCTTGTTTAGATTTCACAAGGCCCTGGATTCAGTCCCCAACACTCATAAGCTCTGTCCGTGGTGCCTGCACATATGGAAACCCAGTAGCTGGGAGATGGAGGCAGGAGAATCAAAAAAGTTCAAGGTCATTTTTGGCCACAGAAGGAATTTGAAGCTAATCTAGGGTACATGTACATGAGATATTTATTTAAAAAAAAAAAGGAAGGAAAAGAAAGGAGGAAAGGAGGGGCTGGAGAGATGGCTCAGTGGTTAAAAGTGTATACTGCTCTTCCTGAGGACCTGAGTTCAATTCCCAGTACCCATATCAGGTAGTTTACAGCTGCCTGTAACCCCAGCTCCAGTGGGAATCTCTGACCTCTGTGGGCACCCACATTCATGTGCACATGCCTTCTTACACACACACATAATGAAAACAAATATAAAAAGAAAGAAAGAAAACAAAATCAGGAAGTCAGGAATCCTGGTGCATACTGAAAATCCCCAGCCCCACAGAAGCTGAAGTAGGAATAATGGGTAGTTCCAGGCCAACCCCGGGCTGCACAGTGAGACTTTCTCAGCTGACTACAAAAGCTACAGAGGGTATAAGTAACCGTGTGACAGGGCAGAGCCACTCAAGGTAAGCTGGCTGAGATGAGGAATATGAACAAGGATGAGCGAGTTTCACACAAATTCCAAGGAGTAGGGAAGAAAAGACTGATGAGTCCCTGTAGATTTGGCAAAAAACAAAAACAAAACAAAACCAAAAAAACATTGTGTTCCAATTCTGATGGGAAACACCTGGAGAGATTTCAGCACAGGCGTGCTGGGATCATAGTTTTATTTAAACAAGACAAAAGCAGAATCTTCTTACTGTGCTGGCAATGATACCACTGTCAAAAAGTGGGCTGGGTGGAGGTGGCGAATGCCTGTAATCCTGCGCTCAGGAGATGGTAGTGAGAATATCAGGAGTTCAAGATCATCCTTGGCTACTGGAGACTCTGTCTCCCAAACCAAACTGGACAGTGGTCTGGGATTGTAGTTCAGTAGAGGGCTTTCCCAGCGTGCAGGGGCCCTGTGGCTGCACCCCACCACTGTATAAAAGGCATGGTGCCTCATGTCTATGATCGGTATTTGGGGGATGGAAGCAAGAGGATTTTATGAGCTCAAGGCCAGCTTGAGCTATATGAGACCCTGTATCAACAGCAACAACAACAAATCAAAGGGAAGCAAGCATTAGGGGCATGGAATTTTACAGATTGTGTCTGCAGTGGTGGTGAGCTAAGTCTGGGGGTGGGTGAACACCAAGAAGCCAAGATAAAAAGAAGAAAGGACTCTGAGTTGAAGCTGCCCTGTTGGATATTGAATAGAAGAGCTTAGGTAGGAGGAACCAAGCCTTCTCTTTTGAACATGCCCAGTTGGTGATGACTCTGGAAATCCAAGTCAGGGTATCAGGTAGCTGGCTGGTTATGATGAGAGTGGCGAAGAGGTCAGAGCTGGAAACCCAAGTTTTAGTAACATCAGCAAACAGAAGACATTTAATGCCACAGAGTGGTATAACTTTGAAGGGTAATGTGGATAGGGTTGACTCCGGGCAGAAATTTGGGAACATCTAAGTCATCTCTATGAGAGACAGTGACTTGGGGGCAGGAAGAAAGGCAAATCCTCTCACACGGACAAAAGGAGTGTTGGTGGGGTGCATGGCTCAGTGGTAAAGCACCTGCCTAGAATCCCCCAGGGAGGGGCTAGGGATGTGGCTCAGGGCTACAGAACTTGCCCTAGGCTCAATCCCTAGCACAAAAGAAAGAAGGAAAAGAAGGAAGGGTAGAAAGTACATAATGCTTTAAGAAGCAGGAAGTCGGCCAGCTGTCCCCAAGGCTGCTGAGAGCTGGAGGAGGACATGGAAGACTAGGAGGTTTGTTAAAGCGGACAGGGGTGACAAGCTCAGTGCGTGGTGACCAGGCCAGTTCCACAGACAGAAGCCTCGATCCAGCACAGGGAGGAGGGCTGCAAGGGAAGAACGGGGAGGCAGAATCGAAGCAATTATTATCTTGGTATGAAAATGATAGAGCTGGGTGTAACAGCTCATGCCCATAAAGCTGGAACTAAAGAGGCTGAGGCAGGGGGATTGAATTGCTACAATCCCTAAAGTCATGTCTGAGCTTTAGAGAGAAAGAGAGAGATTTTCTTAGAACAATAAGAAAAATTTTAAGGAGGGCCAGAGAGACAGTGGGTAGTCCCCACCCTGGGCCCTCTTGGTGGAAGGAAAGAACCGGCCCCTGAAGTTGCTTCTGACCTCCACATGCACCCCACAAAATAATAACTTCTCGTCTTTTGAAAATAAAGAAGGACAATGGCAGAGAAACAAAACATACAGGCAAGAGGACCGCAGACACACCCTGCACTTCCAGAGCTACGACAGCAGACGACAGCAGACGGGACTGAGAAAGATAGCGGATCCCGGACCCAGTGGTGGGGGACCAGTTCAGTTGCAGGCAGAGAAGAGGAGCTCTGGAGGACTTCCAAAATGAGGCTGTGCTGCCCACTTGCCAGCTCCTGCTGATGACACCATGGGGGCTTGCTTTGGGAGACCATCAAGCCCTGAGGAGATCCAATGAAGTTTACGTGCCCAGGAGTGTCTACTGGGGACACTCAGTGATGCCAGGCCCTGTCACTTCAGACAGAACTGTGTTTACCTAGTTATGGAGTGGAGAGACAGGTAGCTTAGTCATGCAAAATAGAGACTACAGAGAACAGTTCCAGTGAAGAGGGGAAGGTCACATCTTTCCTAGTCTGGGAGAGGGATGTATGTGCATGCCATCTTATTGCACCATTCATTCACCTATACTTCATTCATTCATATCACCCAACTGAAGTGTCTAAGGCTTCTTGTATACCTGGCCTTGAAACAGATACTGGAGAGGACCGTGACCATTTGGGCCAGTCTGATGGGAGAGCCACACATAAGCAAAGCAAATCACCTTTAATGGTAGTATGGGTTCCAACCAAAAAGCCCAGAGCAGGGCCAGCAGAGGTGATAGGGGTGTCCTAGGAGCCTGGTCATGGCACCAGGCCCACCTGGAGAAGCCCTTGGGGAAGGAAGGAGTTGGTAAAAGGTGGGTTCCACCTGGGTGGTCCACAGAAGGGCTGAGAGAGGGAGTGAATGAAGAAGGGTTAAAAAAAAGGGCCCTGCTGCCCTGCTACCCTGCTACACGGCAGTCCCTGTCCTGGTCTCTGCCCCTGGGGGAGCTAAAACTGCATGAAAGGTCCCCCAAGGGCACCCAGTTTAATAAATCCAACGAGGATAGTTGCTCTGCTTCATGCTTCCCAACCCCTCAGTTCCCTGAGGTCTGCCTTTTCTACGTTCTGGGACACTGCAACCTGTCTATCTATTGACACCCAGGATTCTGGCCACAGTGGCCTCTTCCAGACCTTGAATGGAGGTTCTGACAACTCCTCTAGGGATACAAGCACTAGACCTACTCCCTCAGACCCTGGAGCCCTACCCTCATCTCTGACCCCGATCCAGACTCAAGGGTTACAATCCTCCTCTCTCAGACCCAGAAGTCCAGGCCTTAGCCTCCTCCCTCAGACTCAAGAGTCCAGGGTCCAGTCTTCCTTCCTCAGGACCAGGAGCCTATAAGCCCTCCTCCCTCATACCTAGTTCAGTTTTATTCCTGAAACTCAGGAGTACATACCCACGCCCTCCTCCCTCAGACTTGAGGGTCCATCCCATTTCCACCTCCAATCCTCTCTATCCTCTGACCCTCAGAACCCAGTAATTCCAGCTAGCCTAGCGAGCTTCCAGCTTGGACTGCTCAGGACAAAACACAGGTTCTCTGCACTTCACTGGCTCCCCGGCTTCCAGATTTTGGAGTCTGGGTTTTGCAGCCTCGCCTGGACCCTTGGGGAAACAAATCGCCCTAGGTTCAGCTTGTTGAAGACCCGGCCCCTCCTTCTTAGAGGCCTCCCTCCCCCACCCCTTGTCCCCTTAAAATACCCGGGATCCCTATGGCAACAGGCGCCCGCGACAGGTGCGGGTGTTATTTACGGGTCGAGCCCGAAATAGCCAGTGGGGTGAGGGGGTGAGGGGGTGGGCAGATGGGGCGAGGCAGGGAGCGAGCGCAGCGGGTCCGGAGGGCCGACTGGGCGGAGGCGAGCAAACCCGGACGCTTCGGAGGCATCGCGGAGCTGGGGCCGGCGCGGCGCAGAGGCAGGAGAGCGCAAGGGGCCCGTGCCCGGGAGACCCGGGTGGGAAGACCCAGGGGAGCGAAGGACCCCGAGCTGAGTCTGGAAAGATCCTGGCCTGGCAGGCCCTGGGAGCCTGGGGGAGGGGGAGCCGAGTGACTGCAGACGGACTGACTGAGAGTCCTTTTCCAAGTCCTATGTCCCCCCAGGCTCTTTGCCCTGGTTTTCTGAGCCAGAGTGTGGATCACAGTGCCTTGGTCTGAGCCCTGTTGGAACCCCAGTCTTTCTCCTGGGCCCTAGCCTCTTTTTCTGGACCTCGCCGTGATTCTCAGCCACGTAGAGACTTAGGCTTTTTGTCTGAGTAGTTCCTGGCTTGCCCATTGCCCCCCCCCACCCCGCCCCGAATTCCCGTCCCCCAACCCCCGTCCCCGATCTGCTGTGAATATTGGAGGATCCTTCTTGCCTCTCTGAGACTTGAAAGGATTTGTTACTTTCTCTGTGAAAACCCAAGTCTAACTCTCGTATAATCCGAAGGTGTTCTGATATCTCCCTTCTCAAACTCTGAGCCGGAAGAAACCTAGACCATATTTTCCAAATAAACGAAAACCCTCAGCGTCCCCTCTTTGGGAAAATTCTGAGGCTTATTGGAGACCCCATAAGCAGCTTGTACAGACAGAGCAGGTGCTCCCTCCTGGAGCTCCCCAGTCCCCCTCTTAGAGAGGTGAACCTCAAAGGGAGCCTGGCTTCCCTCTAGGCCTCACCTGTGCCAAATTCATGGGCACAAGTCCAAGTGGCATCCTTAGGTCAAGAATATAGTTTCTTTTTGTTTTTATTTTTAGTTCTGAGGGGCAGAGGCCTCCTCTCTTGCACTTGGGGTTCAGCTTTTGCTCATTCCCAATCTAGTTGACACTGAAACTCCTACTTCTTTCGAAAGTCCAGGCCTTGCTCCCTATCCCGCAGGCGCTCTGTTCAGACAGGTTTCTCTGACGCTTTGAAGCTCTCCTGAGCTCCAACCACTCCCTCCCATCATCATGATGTGGTCTAACTTCTTCATGCAAGAGGAGGACCGTCGTAGGGCAGCTGTGGGCCGGCGTCGTGCCCAGGGACAGCAGAATCTCGGCCTGACTCCGGAGCATGAGGGCAAGATCAAGCTGGTGCTGTTGCTGGCCGCCGTGGGTGCCACGCTGGCTGTGCTGGCTGTGGGCACTGAGTTCTGGGTGGAGCTCAATACATACAAGACCAACGGCAGTGCCGTCTGTGAGGCTGCCCATTTGGGGCTGTGGAAGGTGTGCATCAAGAGACTGTGGCAGGCGGACGTGCCCCCGGGCAGGGAGACCTGTGGCCCAGCTGAGCTGCCAGGAGGTGAGAGGCTGTGTCCTGAGCCAGACCTGTGTGCCGCAGTCAGGCAGAAAGAAACTTATGTCTGGGAAAACCAAAAAGTTTTATCCCCAAGAACAAGTTTGTTCCCAAATCAACCTGTGCTCAGAGAAACTGGAGAGAAAGGGGGCGGGGAGAGGGAGGAGAGATACCCAGGCATAGCCCATTGTCGAGAAGTAGCATATCCCCTCAGAAAATGTGTTTGTAAACGTTGTCTTCTAGCTATGGCCTGTGCCCCGGACCAGCCGGTACCCACTAGAGACAGCCTGTGCTTTCAGACCCAGCTGGTACCCTCAGAACAGCCTGTACCCACCCCCGCCAACCCATATCCCCTAGAACTGCCTGCATTCTCCACCAGACAGCCATGCACCCACAGACAGCCTGTGCCCTTAACTAGAAGCCTGGAGACATCCCACATTCCCACCCTGTGAGCCTCTGTGGAGACAGACCACCCTACGCCCACCCGGAAGTAAAAAAAAATCTATGCTATTCTCTGTTTGCGGATACAATGAAATGAAGTTTTTACTAGGCACCTCTAGCAATTCTGAGTGCAACTTGTACCCCCTTAGAAATGCTTATTCCCAGACCCTCTCACCTTTACATGGTCAGTGTGGACATCCCAACCCTTCTCCCTTGCTCTGCAAACACTCCACACCCTTCATTTCCCCACATGGTGGTTCTTTTCCTCTCAGCTGTGCCTCTCACTCTGACAGAACATGCCCTTTGCTTAGACAAATGGGACATTCTACATACCACCCAGGGAACTAGAGATGTGTTTATTTTACCTCTTTTGACTCGAGGACACTATTTGACACCTATCAGAACCCACTTTGGATATCATTTGTTTGATGAGATCCCTGCCTTGCTGTTCCCCAATGTGTACCTGAGACTTCTCAGGACCCCTCAAGGACTATCTTTCATGCCCTCTGGGCTCTGGATGAATTCCCTTTCATTACTCAACCTCTACTTTTCCAGATGTGATCTGGAACCCAAAATAGGATGTTCTAAGTCTTTGATAGCCAAGTGGGATGCTAGGAACTGTTTGTGTTTTGAATTACCTCTCTGTCCTGATCGGCTATCTTAAACAGTTTCCTTTTGCTGTTTCTCACTGCTTGGGACCATGATTAGGGTGATCCCAAACCTTTGCAGAATGGGATAATGAAAACAAACACAGGATGCTAGCTGGGCCTGGTGATACAATTCTGCAATCATGGGCACTATAGAGGAGGCAGGAGGATCTTGAGTTCAAGGGCAGTGTGGAATACAGAGGGAGATCAGAGACAGCTTGGGAAGCTTTGTGAGATCCTCTCTCAAAAGGCAAAAAGAGAGCTGGGGTCATATCTCAGTGGTAGAACACTTGCCTAGAGTTCCACAGTGAGATACTGGGAGTGTGGCTCAGTGGTAGAGCACCTGTCTAGAATTCTCCAGCGAGGGACCGGAGCATAGTTCAAGGATGGATTGCCCCCGTATCTGCTCTACAGGGGAGAAAAATTCAAGCTTAGTGCTCAGTCTGGCCTCAGGCTAGTTCTATGTGGTTTGACTCTTAGGTGTCTCTGTTCCTAAGAACTATACTTTACTGTACGTCACTAGTGCTTAAGAAGGTCTCAGAGATCTTCAAGGTCTTTGGGAGCAACTGTCCTCTGTGACTTCACTGTGTATGATGAGGTCCATCACATCCCTTGCTGTTCCCTCTACTTCTCAGGACTTCACCCTGACCATGGTGGCACAAACCAGCACTCAGGAGGTGCAAGCAGAAAGACCAAGAAGTCAGTCAGCTTGGCTACAGAGTGAGTTGTAGGCCAGCCTGGGCTACATAACACCTTGGATCAACAGTTGTGTCTGTTGGGTATCAGAGAGTGTCTCACCCTGTTGCTTCCCGAGCAAGTTTGCCCTGTCCTCCAGGGGACATGGACACAAAGTCCTGTTACTAGCAGCCAAATGGGATGCCAGGCACCACACCCAGCCCCAGAAAAGACTGTGGTTCTCTTATGGGTACAGACTGTATCCCCTACTAGTGGCTGCAAAGAGCATCTTTCTTTCCCTTTGTCTCTTGATGCTGTAGGATAGGCTGACACTTGTTGTTGCTCTGGCCTGGAAACCACAAACCCTTCTTCCATGAGCTGGTATTGTGCATACCTCATACCCTCACTTGATGTGGATTTATCCACTTGTCCCTTCATAGCTCTCCTTCAATTTATAAAGCTCCATTTCCACTTCTCCAAACTGTCTGGCCTCTTTTTCAATGTTCTCTACTCCCTGTGGTTCTTTTCCCTCCTGTCTGTTCTTTTGTATCTCAGTTTCCCCATATGTAGAATAAAAGAATAGGTCAGAGTGTAATGCACTTCAAGAGCCCGGATGTAGGGAATGGGCAGAGTGCTTGCCTTGTATGCACAAAGTCCTGAGTTTTTTTCCTCAGCACTACATAAACCAGGCAGTACACACCAGCAGTTCTAGCATTTGGAAGATGGAGGCAGGAGAGTCAGGAGTTCAAAGCCATCCTTAGCTTCATAGCCAGTTCAAAGTCAGCTTAGGATATAAGAAACACTGTCTTAGGAAGTTAAAACTGCTGTTTTTAACTTTAAGATTTCTCATATTTAAATTAACAATGCTTTGAGTAAATCTTACATATGTTTACACAAAATTATTGTCTTCTTTTGCACGGTCCTTCTTATGGGTCTGTCTTTTAAAAAGTTTCTTTTCAAAGACAAGGTCTCATGTAGCCCTGACTGGCACCACACTATTTAAAAAGCTTATTTCCCAAGTTGTGCATGTTATATGCCTTTAGTCCAAGAACTTGGAAGGCAGAAGCAGGAAGATCTCTGTGAATTTGAGACCAGCCTGGTCTATGTAGCCAATTCCAGGACAGCCAGGGCTACACAAGGAGCCCCTGTCTCGAAGAAACTTCTTTCCTAATTCAGTTTTCTGATGTGTATGGCATGCATACATGTTTTGACTTAGAAACATAGAGTTTGAGTTTATATACATGTATGTTTTGATTTGAGGAAATGGTATATGTAATTTTATGCTGTTTTCAATGTGATTTTTCTTGATTAATACTGTGATTTCCAAATCTCTTTCACTTGCTTATGTTTTTGTAGTTTATAGCAACTCTGTGCTATAAAGCTGTCCATGAGAGCACCTGTCTCAATTGCCCAAGAGATGGACACAAGGTTAATTTCTATTCCATCTTAGTAAACAACCACATCTATATTCCTATGTGTGTGTTTTTTTTTTCCTTCTCTGAATATCCAGACATAAAATTGTGTCATAGGGCATTGACATACAGGCGTGTGTCAATGGTGGTTAGTGTTAGTGGTAGAGATGTGTTCTGGGAAATGCATGTCTAGGCCAGTTCATCTCGAGAACACCGAAGTGTATACTTACATAGATTAGGATGGCTTCTGTATGACAGAATCTTGCTTTATTTCATTTTTATTTTTTAAAAGTTATGTGTATGTGTGGTGATGGTGTGTGCCTGTGCGTGCAGGTACCCACAGAGTTCAGAAAACGGCATTGGATCCTTTAGCACTGAGTTGCTCGTAAGCTGCCTGATCTCAGCAGGGGTGGGTGGTATGTGCTCTTAACCACTGACCCATCACCTGGCAGCAAGGTGACATACTGTCACCGTGCCTCAGTCATCCACATGGCCCTCTACTAACTGAACTGTTGTCACCTACTATACACTTGTACTTCGTTTTCTAAGTATGTAAAAGTCCTTCACAAGTAGACCAGTGACAGTTTACAGTCCCAGCTGCTTCCTCTTGTCCCTCTGATGCTTGATGCTGCCCTTTCAACATTGGCCCAGCTAATTGATCTGAAGTGGCACCTCCCTGCTGCTTCAAGTTGCGTTTCTCTGACTCCTGCTGCAGCAGGGTCTCTCTTCATGTACTTGTGAACTATCCAGACTTGCCCTCCTGTGAATAACTATTCATATCTGTTGCCCATGTTTCAACGGGGTTATTTCTCTCCCCACTTCCTAATCTGCAGGAGCCCTTTGTTCATGCAGCATAGGAGAGAGGAACCTTTCCTGAGTCTCTTAGCCTCCTGGTTCTTGCATCTTGGTGTTCTTTGTTGAATAAAATGGTAACTCATTTTCAATCCACTTGCTTCTCAGACTCGCATGAAGGAGCCAGGAGAGAGATTATCAGCTTATTTAAAGAGGAAGAATTGGAGGGCCAGAGAAGTTAATGGCTCACTTGTGCCAAAGACTTAGACTGCAGGGTTTGGGGTTAAAATCTCAGTCTCTGAACATTAGTGATGTGGCAGATGATATTTACATCATAGTGTCATTTCCCATCTTTGTGCATTTATTTATTTATTCCCTTCTCACACCTGTGTGTGCTTGTGCTTGTGTGTGTGTGTGTGTGTGCGCGCGCGCACGCGCGCGCGCGAGTGCTCGCATGCACACATGCACACACACACACACACACGCAGGCATGCACACAGGTCAGAGGTCAACCCATACAAGTTTTCTACCTTGTGGATTCCAAGGATTGAACAGGGGTCATCAGGCTTAGCACCTTTCTATGCTGAACATTTGTTCAGCCTGATTCTTCTCCTCTGTGGGTCAGCTATACTAACACTCTATTTTTAGCTGGACGCACCCAGCCTTGAGCTTACACACAGTTTCATTTCATCACCTCCCTTCTTTTTTCCTGAACAGAATCAAACTGCACCTACTTCAAATTCTTCACCACTGGGGAGAATTCACACATCTTCCAGAGAACCACCAAGAAAGGTGAGGACATCTACTGTGACAGGGGGCAGGAATCGGGGTAGGATGGCTGCTGTGAAGGAGTGACTGACAGCACCATGCTCAGGGTGGGGTCAGCTTCTGTGGATGTCCCATTTTTGGAGGGTGATGGTAGGTTAAGAGTGGGGAAGATGATCACCAGACCTTGTGTCCAGCACTCTGGCCACTAACTCTGCCTGTGCTGTGGCTTGGGCAAATCATACTTTCTCTGTGTATTGAGCATTATAAGGACATTTTACGTGCTAATTCCAGCACCCAAAGCTCGTTAGCATAGTTGCTGGTTCTTGCTAGAACCCTGCAAGGTTGGGACTTTAGCTTCATAGTTCAGGTGAGAAAACAGATCAGAAATGGTTGAGAGTATTACTGTCCTTTTCCCACAAAAGGGCAGAGGCAAGATCCCAATCTAAATAAATATGAATCTACAGCATCGTATGCAAAAAATGAAACTGTTACGTGTGTACAGTCGTCTATGTGATGGCCTCCAGCCACATGTAACCGCATACTACTCAGGTGCATGGGTGAGGATGTAATTTAATTAAAAATCAAAATGTTTAATTTTAACTTAAGTGAATTTAAAATGGTATCTGGTAGCTACTACTGTACCCAACAGTGCAACTCTGCGGACTTTGTCCTTTCTATCCTAAGCCCAGCGTCGTGACCATCACTCCAGTGCCCCAGTATCTCCCAGAGGAACTGGGGTCACTCCTTATCGCTCACTGTTTTTTTTTTTTAAATAAGGATTTAATGAGTGAGGCAGCTAAACATGTGAGCCCTGGTGCATAATAGGGCCCCTTACCTTCTCCATTCTTTTCTCTTATGAGCTGGGTCAGGTCACTGTGCACCTCTGAGACGATGAAATATCAGCCAAGTGAAGTGGTGCACACCTGTGATCTCAGCACTTGGGAGGCAGAGGCAGGAGGATTCCCTATGAGTTTGAGGCCAACCTGGTCTATAAAGAGTCGAAGACAGCCAAAACTACACAGAGCAACACTGCCTTGAAAAAAGGGGGTGGGGAGAGAGCTGGCAAAAATATCCTGGCACACCCATATGGACCACCCACTATTCTAATCCCAGTTTTCCAGAGCTAAGACTGACAGGGGTGGAGGATTTTACTAGAATTTTCAAGCTGGGAAGTAGTTGGTGAGAATTACAGCCTGGTTGGTTGCAAGATAGTGAATCCCCTTCACCACTCTTCCCTCTCCTTCATCATCTGAACCCAGTGAGGAGAAAAGAATAAGTAGCAGTCGGTCCTCCCAGTGTCCCTGACCTGGCCTTGTCCCCCTTTTTGCTCTGTAGCCTGAGCCGAGTAACTAACTGACCCACCCGAGTCTCCATTCCTTCTACAGTGTAAGTAACACGCTCTCAGGGGGACTTTGAAGTCTTCCATCCTTCTGGTCCTGATTGCTTTTTTTTTTTTTGAGACAGGGTTTCTCTGTGTAGCCTTGGCTGTCCTGGACTTGTTTTGTAGACCAGGCTGGCCTCGAACTCACAGATATCTGTCTACCACTACTTGCCTAGCGCTGGGATTACAGCCATGTGCCATTGAGCCTGGCTGGTTCCGATTCTTATGGAGGAGTGCTCTCCATTCTCCTGTTCCATGCTCACTCCCTCTTCTTTGACCCCTCCTTGCAGACATAAACTTGGCAGCTGCAGTGATAGCTGTGCTGGGACTGACAGCCATGGCCTTGGGCTGCCTCTGTGTCATCATGGTGCTCAGTAAAGGAGCAGAGTTCCTGCTTCGCTTGGGAGCTATCTGCTTTGGCCTCTCAGGTGAGGGCTGAGTGTGGGGGGACCAAGGGGATTGCATGCTGAGAGGTGAGATCCCTACACACTGTTGCATGCTGGGAGGTGGGTTTCCATGCATTGTTACGTGCTTGGAGGTAGAAATTCCATATGCTGTTGCATGCTGGGAGGTGGACCTCCACACATCATTACATACTGGGATGTGGGACCTCTACCAGCTGTTGCATGCTGGAGGCTAGGATCTCCACACACTGCTGTGGGAGCAGTAGGAACGCTACACAGCATTGCATGCTAGAGAGTAGAATCTCCAAGCATTGCTGCATGCTGGGAATGAGGAAAAACCCAAGGGCTCTAGTAGGTTCAAAGATGGAAGAATTCCAAGGACTTTTCCTGGCAAGGTTTATTTAGATTTAAATGCTGTTTTAGACTTGAGCCAGGAGTGCCAAGAATCTTTGCACACTGAGAATGGGATCTCCACTCACTATTCCATGCTGGGAGTAGAGGAGGGGGCAGTCCAACGGCTGTAGTAGGCTCAAAGATGGAAGAATTTCAAAGCCCGTTGTTGGCAGAAGAGCAGACTGTCTCCAAATACTATTTTAGGTTTGGACATGGGCTCTCCAAGGATTGTTTCATGTCAAGGGGAGGGGGTAGTCTCCAGGTACTGTTGTGTGCCAGAAGTTGAAGTGAGTTCATGTAAAATGTAAAAGCTAGGCGCATCCCAAGCTCTGCTGCTGCACATCAATTGCGAGTGCTCCAAACTCTCTTTTAGATTTGGCCTGAAACTGTTGCATACTTAGAGGTAGAGGCAGGACTCTGAGCAGTATTACATGCTGGAGGTCAAAGAAAGTCAAGGGTTGAGTAGGTCTGAAGATGAGAGTCTCAAGCCATTAAGAAGAGCTCCAAACAGTCTATAAATTTTGGACTTGACATCTGCAGGGCTGTATACTATTCTTATAGGTAAAGAAAGAAATGCCACATCTTGTCAAATACAGACCTCAGTAATACCAAAGACTTCTGTTTAGTCTACATCTAGTTCTAAATACTGTAGCGATAGACCAGCTAAAGGTTGCTATTATTTTTTATGTATTTATTTTGTATGTGTAAACGCTTGCCTGCAAGTATCTCTCCCTTTGGCCAAAAATCACTTATATCTCCCCTCTTCCATGATGGATTGTTGGTGGATCGGTGTCATGCAGGTCTTGGGCAGGAAGCCACACAGAGACAAGGTTTGATGCTGAGCTTTCTTGGCCTCTTTTTCACTGAACTGCATCACTGAATTTTGGGATCTTTGCTTCTGTGCTCCTGTGGGTCTTTGCAGGCTTAGAGCTGGTATAGTAGAATGGATGCTTAGATGGAGACCATGTGGTTTATGTCCTAGGGCGATAGGTGTGTCCTGAATCCTGGTGTGTCACAGAGAAGTTCCTTTATTATCCAGAGCTTCCTTGTTGAGCCAGATGCTTTCTAAAGTGATTAGAGAAATCATTCTCATACAAGCTTCATTTCTTTATTCTTTGTGAGTTTGCTAGCACTCATTATGCTCTAGGAGATCCTGGTGCTACAAGGCTACATCAAATAAGATGCCATGTCTGCTACCAAGTGCTTTTCATTCTGGTGAATAATGACTAATAATTACATGTATAAAAACTCAACTACGATTATGATTGGAATGGATGTGCAGGCGACACTGTCATGGGCATGCATCTCAAAGAAACTGCCAGAGTGACATTTAAGCTGATGCTCAAAGGATAGTAAGAGTTATTCCACACACATAAAAATGTTTGCCAAGGGTTCTGGAGAGATGGCGCAGTGGTAAGAACACTGTCTGCTCTCTCAGAGGCCCTGAGTTCAATTCCCAGCAACGGCATGGTGTTTCACAACTGTCTGTGCTGGGATCTGATGTCCTCTTCTGGCACGAAGGTGTACATGCAGATAGAGCACTCATTTACATAAAATAAACAAATAAATCTTTAAATAAAAAGTGTTTACCAGGCATGGTGGCACACATCTTTGATCCCAGCACTTGGGAGGCAGAGGCAGGAGGATTTCTGAATTCCAGGCCAATCTGGTCTATGTAACAAGCTCCAGGACAGCCAGGACTACATAGAGAGATTTCATCTCAACCCCTGTCCCCACAAAAAGTGATTAAGCCAGGCATAGTAGAGAATGCCTGTAATCCTAGTATTTAAACAGATGGAAGAGGATTTCTGAACTTCAGAGCTAGTCTGGTGTACATAATGATGAGAAGGGCAGCTAGAGCTGTGGGAAACTTTGCCTCAAAATGAGGGCGTGGGAGGCTGGGGAAATGGCGCAGTCAGTTAAGTGCTTGCTGTGTAGGCAAGGCTGCCTGAGCTTAGTCGCCAGCACCCACTGAAAGCAAGGCAGCTTTTATAATCTGTACTTTATAAGTCCACAATCCCAGCAGGCTGGCACAGAAAGGAGAGCTTGCTGGCCAGTGAGTCAAGCCAAACTAGTGAGCGCTGGGCCTGTAAGAGACCCTGTCTCAAAAAAATAAGGTGTAGGGCCAGCAAGATGGCTCAGCAGGCATAGGGACGTGAAAACAAGTCTGATGTTCTCTCCCCAACATGGTGAAAGGAGAGAACTGACTCTCACAAGGTGTCCTGTGATTTTCACACATGTGCCATGGTGCACACACACAGACACACACACACACACAGACACACACTCTAAAATGTAATTTTGAAATATCCCCATTCCCCATAATCCTGCCAGAGACAGGGTTTCCCTGTATAGCCTTGGCTCTCTCCTGGAACTCTCTATATAGCCCAGGCTAGCCTCAGACTCAGAGATCTGCCTGCCTCTGTCTCCCAAGTGCTAAAAACATCTTAAAAATAAAGTGGAAAGTAATTGAGAAAGGCATGTGATGGTGACCTCTGTCTGGCTTTCACACATATACACATGGACCGTGGACCTGTGTGTGTGCACACCTGCACAAGTGCACACACACGCACATAGAGGGAGAGAGGAAGGGAAAGAGAGAGAGAGAAGAAAAATGCATGTTAGGCATAGATGTAATATTGCCTGTCCTCCATTGGTGGAATGAGGATAACTGACAGCGAAAAGCTTAAGAAGAGGATCCTGTTTCTTGGTTGATAAAGGGATGAGGAGGTGACAATCCCAAACCTGAACTGGAGTCCCTGGGCTGAGAGCCTCACTCTCTTCCTCCTCCTTCCTCAACAGGCCTGCTGCTCTTTGTCAGCCTGGAAGTGTTCCGGCATTCCGTTAGAGCTCTGCTCCATGGTGGCGTCAGCCCTGAGACCCCTCCAGCTCCACGCCTGGCCTATGAGTATTCCTGGTCCTTGGGCTGCGGTGTGGGCGCTGGTCTAATCCTGCTGCTGGGGGGAGTCTGTTTCCTGCTGCTCACCCTGCCTTCCCCGCCCTGGGGGTCACTGTGCCCCAAGCGGAGTGGCCCAACTGCCTAGAGACCCGGCCTGCTTTCTGCAGGCATCTGCCAAGCCTGCCTCAGTTTCCAACTTTTCACCTATCTTCTAGAGAAACTGTTCTTCCCACTTTGGGGGTCCATTTCACAAAAAGTCTTGGTCTTTCATCTTCTTCTTTTAAATAATGCTTTTGTGGGCATGGGAGATGGCTCAGTAGGTAAAATGCTTGCTGAGCAAGCATGAGGACTTGAGTTTGAGTCCCCAGAACCCACTTTAAAAGCCAGCACAGTGGTACATGTCTGTAATTCCAGTGTTGGAAGGCAGACCCCGGGGAACTCTGGGACTCACTGGCCAGCTAGCCTAGCCAGTTAATGAGGTCCAGGTTCAGCGAGAGAGTCTTTTTCAAAAATTAAGGCAGAACATAGAGGAAGATACCTGATGCTGAACTCTCTCTCTCTCACACACACACACATACACATGCACACATTCACACATACACACACGCACAGATTTTTCTTTCTTGGTAGCTGAATTTGGGTTGCTTGAGGTAGGCTATGTTCAAATGGGGGCCTCCCTGGAGAAACGTGCAAGGACCTGGTGGAGAGATGGGTCTGAGCTGGTGGAAGGCAGGGGTCCCAGAAGGATTTGGGAGTCTTCTTTGTCCAAGTCTGTGCTGATTCACTTGAGGGAGAATCAACTCCTACAACTTCCTGGCATGCCGGGGAAGAGCCTAGGTCTGACTTCACTGTGATCTGATTTGGGATTAAAGGTTTGAAGATGTGACAGCCTTGGTTTGGAGCCTGTCTGTGGTGGAACACACGCGTTCTAGGGTGAAGCAAGGAACCTCTGTCCTCTCCACTCACTGGCCATATGCTGCCTGTCCTGGAGTCACTTGCTCACATGCCCACACAGATGGCAGACAAGAACTTGGAAAAGGTAACGGTTCAGATCACAGACATTGCCACAGCTTGAATCTTGTCCCTCACAAAAGTACATGTGCTAGAGACTGTTAACGAAGCCTTGTTTGGTTACAGTTTCCTGTGTGTGTGTGTGTGTGTGTGTGCACATGCGTGCGCACACTTATATGGTATAAAATGTTGGGTTTCATATGACTTTATTTTAGATTTATTGATTTTTATTTTAGGTGTGAATATTTTGCCTGCATGTCTGTGCACCTTGTGTGTGCTTGGTGCCATTAGAGGTCAGAAAAGGTTATCAGAACCCCTGGCACTGTAGTTACAGATAGTTGTGTACCCCCATGTGAGGGGGCGTCAACCTGGCTCCTTTGCAAGCATAAAATGTTCTCTTAGCTGCTGAGCCATCTCTCCAGTCTCTCATGCGACGCTTGATACAGATATACTTGGACCACTTTATCATCTCCCCGACCCCACTCTCCTATCTAGTCCCAAGTAGTCCCCTTTCTATTTTATTTTATTTTTAAAATTTGAGACATAGTCTCGCTATGTAGTCCAGGCTGCCTCAGTCTCCTGAATACTTGGATTACAGGCCTGTGCTACTGTGCACGTGTGATGGGTTTGTGGTTGGTTTGTTTTGAGACAAAATCTTGCTTTGAAGTCCTGGCTTGTCTGAAACTTACTGTGTAGCCAAGGCTGCCTGCAAACTTGCAGTGATCCTCCTGCCTCAGTGCTGTGATCACAGGAGTGGTTCTATAGACCAGGTGGTTATAAAATAATCATAGCAAAGCAAGGTCACTGGGATTGGCTCTAATTCAACTCAGCTAGTGAAAAGGAGAGATGGGGTTTTCTCAGAGAGCAGAAAGCATGGAGGGACGCGGGAAGACAGCTGTCTGTAAAGAGAAAGGCCCCTGGTGGATCCTTGCCTCCAGCCTCAGAAAGAAGGAAGTGAGATGCTCCACCTGCATTTTATTCCTAAAACACCCAGAACCATAAGGCGACAGGTTTGTTGTCCAAGCACCTGGCAATGATTTGTGACAACATCTCCAGCAGGTGAATCCAGACTTTGGCATCCAGGCATGTGGATGCTTCTAGAATAGAAACTGAAAAGTGTGGAAAGGAGGGGCCATTGAGGCAACTCAGAGGGTAAAGGCACTTGCTGCTAAGACTGAGGACCTGAGTTGGATCCCCAGGACCCACATGGTGGAAGGAGAGGACCAGCTTCAGAAAGTTGTCCTCTGACCTCCGCACGTGCACTCTGACATGTGCACACATACGCACAAATAAAATGTAACCAAACACGTGGAGGCAGGGGCTGGGAAAATGGCTCAGTAAAGTGCATTCCCCGCGAGTGTGAGGACCAAAGTTTGATCTTCAGAATCTATGGCAAAATCTGGGCATGGTGGTTCAGTTCTGTCATCCCAGCGCTGGGGAGGTAGAGCCAGAAGGCTTCCCAGGTCTTGCTCTTCAGGTAGTCTAGCCTCTTCAGGAGACCTGTGTGAGGGGAACTGTCTCAGACAATAAGGTGGGCAGCATCTGAGTAGTGATGCTTGAGGCTGCTATCTGGCCTCCATACACACACACACACACACACACACACACACACACACACACACACGTACCGACACACACGGGAGCACATTCTCATACTATATGCAGGTGTCTTTGTGTGATGATGGGTAGAGTTTGGATAGTATTTGAGATTCACCAAAGGCAGCTGCGTCTTGTTGGGGACATGGAAGACACATAAGAACTTTTTCTTACATTTTCTTAGAAAAAGTATCTTTTATTCTGTAACAATTTAATACATAGAAGCACTCTTCTCCCCTCAACTCCCAAAACATATCCATATACCTTCATCTCCCCCTACCGCTGCTAAACAACTGAGTCCAGTTAGTGCTCCCTGCTGGAATGTTGGGTGATCTTTCTGCCTTGGTCTTGCATAGCTGCTGTGTGTTCTTGAGTGCCGCATGAGGTCCAGAACACAGCATTTCACAGCACTCCTCATCCTGCAGCTCTTAAAATTCTTTCTGCCCCCTTTTCCAAGATGTTCTCAAAGCCACCAGGCAATGAGGAGCTGGTGTCAGTGCCGGAATCTCTCAGCAAGAAGGCCCAGCTCCTCTTATGAAGAACAGTCTTTCCCTGCTCACGTACCACTGTGTGCCTGGCACTGCTTCAAGTGTTTTATCATGTGCTGCAAGCCTGCTGCACTGCTCTCAATGACTCTACCAAAACACAGAGAACTTAAGTGTGGTCCTTCATAAAGCTAGACAGCTATTACATGGAAAAAGTAGATTTCCAACTCAGGCTTTTCATGCCACACTCATATCTGCTACAGAGTGTACAATTGTGAGAAGCCAGAATGATAAGCTCAAAACTCAGGCCTTTCAATTGAAGTCATGCTCATCTTTAATATTGGGCTCTGGAGGCAGAGGCAGGCAAGATCTCTGTGACTTCCAGGACGCCAGGATTATTTATGATGCCCTGTCTCAAAGGTAGTAACAGAAACCCCTCTTCGGCATTAGACTGCCTTCGAATAAAGCCCTCATGCTGTAGTCCTTACCTTCATAAATAGTTGTAAGGATTCTTTTAATCCAATTCTAATTATAAGGAAAATACCAAACAAAATCTAATTGAGGCATTTAGTCAAAAACATGCCTGAGCATGTGGTCAGCAATGGGCAAAGGACACTGAGACTGGAGCACTTGAGACACACAGACCCTTCATTAGCTAGCAGTGGAGTGTCTGTGGTGGTAAAGGGTGGTGACTCCGAAATGACAAGAAATTCGGGTGAGGATGTGGAGGAACTCGAACCTTTATGCACTGTTTCAGACACTGTGGAAGTCAATGTGGAGCTTTCTCAAAAAAACTAAAAACAGAACTACCGTGTTATAAAACTACCCAGCTATACTACTCCTGAGCACATAACCAAAGGCCTGATGTCTTACCACACCCCTCTTCATCCCTGTCCATTGCTGCACTTTTTCAGTAGGAAATGGGATTCATCAGGTCTCCATCATAAATACATAATGAAAATTTGATACAGGGCCAGGAGAGAATGGTTCAGCAGTTAAGCATTTGCTTCACAAGTTTTCGTAAATCAGACTTTGGAATCCCCCAAACCCACACAAATGCCAGGTGTGTTGGGTCAACCAGAACCATCTATGAAAATATGTGTTATTTTAAAAGGGAAAAATCTGTGTTACAGAGATGGCTCAGTAGTTAGAAGCATGTACATGGGGCTGGAGAGATGGCTTACTGGTTGGTTAACAGCAGTGGCTGCCCTTGCAGAAGACCTGGGCTTGAATCCTAGCACCCACTGTGTGGCTCACAACTATCTGTAACTTCAGTTCCGGGGATCTGATCTCTTTTGACCATGGGTTCCAGCCACACTTACGGTACACATACATATATGCAGGCAAAACACTCATAAAATAAGAAAAGATTTTTTTAAAGCATGTATGTGCACAGCAACAGAGTTCAGTTTCCAGAACCCGCTTTCAACCATTCACACTCACCTATAACTCCAGCTCCAGGGATGCCAATGCCCTTTTCTGGCCTCCTCAGGCACACATGTACAAGCACACACATACTTACCCAAAAATAAAAAATAGAAATAAAACTTTTGGGGTGGGGTGGGGTTGAGACAGTTGTTCTGTGTAACAGAGCCCTGGCTCTCCTGGACTGGCTTTGTAGACCAGGCTGGCCTCAAACTCATAGAGATCCTCCTGCCTCTGCCTCCTGCATGCTGCAATTAAAGGCATGCCCCACCACAGCCAGCCCAGAAACAAAACTCTTAATAAAAGGAGGCCAGGTGTGATGATGCACACTTTAATCCCAGCACTTGGGGGGCAGAGGCAAGTGGGATTCTGTGAGTTTGAGGCCAGCCTGGTCTGCACAATCTAGACCAGTCAAGGGGCTACAGAGTGAGACCCAGTCTCAAAATGAATCAAAAATAAAAACCACCAGCCAGTCAAACAAAAACCTCAGAAAGGAAGGAAGTAAAAATTCTGTTTTAAAGAGTGGCTCGCTCCTCCACATGGCTAGAGGAACTTGCTTAAATTCTCTGAGTTTTCATTCCATCAACTTGAGGCCAGCTCGTGGGCTTGGAGCAGCACTGGCTTCTCCAGGCCATGTCAAGGAGCAAATGTGCTAATAATCCCTGCAAAGCTGCTTGGAGGCCTCCTGGCACCAGATCACAGCTGCATCTGTCTTTGCAGTTATTATTGTTTAGCAGGCAGCACTTCGGGCCTGGCATACAGTAGAGGGTGAAGGCGGACCCCTGAAGAGCTGACTGTCTGCCCATGGAAACAGATATTAATCCCATCATCATGCTAATGGCCATGTAATTATAAGCTGAGATAAGTGCTAAGAAAGATCACCAACCATCCTGCTTTCTCTGAGTTTGTGCCTCGCCGGCTCAGGCAATTCCGGAGAGCTGTGTGACAGTGGGGCTGAGCAGGGTGGGAGGACCTCTGGCTTGGGGAAATGGTCCTGCCTTGTGGAATCTCAACCTGGAGCACATGCCTGAGCCAGAGGATGACATCACGTGTCTTCCTCAGTCATCCTCTGCTTTGTTTCCTCTAAGACAAGGTCTCCCACTAAACTGAAAGCTCGGTGTTTTGGCTACAATGGCTGGTCAGCAAGTACCCAGAATCTGCGTGACTCTCTCTGCTCCCCAGCACTAGGGTTACAGGCACCCACAACCATGTCTAGCTTTTAAATGGGTACTGAGAGCCTAAGTATACCCTCATGCTTTCACAGGAAGCATTCTTACCCACTGAGCCATCTCTCCAAGCCCCCAAATCTCCTTTTTACCTGGGATCAAGGCAAGAAAGGGACTGCCCTGAGATAAGACAACCAAAGGAGCTGGCAACCTTCCTCCCCACCTTCCCCAGACATAGCTCCCCCGAGGCAGTCAGCTTTGGTCACTGTGAGAAGAGAGCTGATAGCAGGTGATCAACTTAAAGCAAATGTGGCGGTGGACACCTGTCAGCTCAGAACTTGGGAGGGCTCCAAAGCAAGACCTTTTCTCAAGAAACATGTAGCTCATGTAGAATACAACAGGGAGCGGGTGTATGTGGCTCAGCAGGAGAGTGCTTGCTTAGCATTCACCAGCGAGGGGCTAGGGGTGTGGTGGTAGCAGTGCTTACCAGTGTGGAAGACCTTGAGTGCCAGCCTCAGCACCACAAAGACAGGTAGGTAGGTAGATAGATAGATAGATAGACAGACAGACAGACAGACAGACAGATAGATAGACAGTTTTCAGCCCATGTTCAGCTGGCCCTGTGACTTTGGGTTTTGCAGTAGTAGAGGAGGCCTGCGTACCCATGGCAGCAATAAGCAAAGAGGTGAGTCCTGACATCGCTGTGAAGGACATGCCGCCAGTGACCTCATTTCCTTCTTCTAGGCCTTGCCTTCTAGGGGTTCCACTCTCTCCCAGTCACCACAGGTTGACAACCCAGCCTTTGACTCAAGGCTTTGGGAGCTATTCAAGACCAGGTGACAGCACCTGCCTCATGGTGCCACAAACACAGCATTAGTTTCCATTCCAGGTGAGCAGAGATGGGAGTGGAAGGAGGGCGCATGGACATCTCAAAAATGGAATGGGAGTACCCCTCCCCCCAAAAAAGACAAAAGAATCACAAACTGTGGAACCCTGTGACCAAGCAGTAATTTGTAAAACTATAGTTGTCAACAATGTATCCTTGTGTCCTAGTTTGCTTTCCTATTGCTGAGATAAACATCATGACCAAAAGCAACCCTGGAGGAAACGTTTATTTCAGCTTCCCTTCCAAATCACAGACCCACCACTGGAGGAAGCCAGGGCAGGAACCCAAGGCAGAAGCCCGAAACAATCATAGAGAAATACTGCTTCCTGACTCACCCACTGGCACTTGCCAGCGTTCTTATATAGCTCAGGACTATCTGCCCACAGTGAGCTGAACCCTTCCCTGTCAATCTACAATCAAGACAAGTCCTTGAAGAGATGGCTGTAGGCCAATTGTTTAAGGCAATTCTTCAGCTGAGGCTCTTCCTCAGTGACACTAAGGTTGTGTGAGAATAAACACTAACCAGCATGAGAGCTGAAGAGATAGCTCAGGCCTGTAATCTCAGCACTCAGGGAGGCAGAGGGAGGCGGATCTCTGTGAGATCGATGTCAGGCTGGTCTACAAAGTGAGTCCAGGACAGCCAAGGCTACACAGAGAAACCCTGTCTCAAAAAATCAAAAGAGAGAGAGAGAGAGAGAGAGAGAGAGAGAACAGGGGTTTGTTTCCAGCACCCACATGGTGCCTCAAAACCATCTGTAACTCCAGGTCCAGGAGATCCAATGCCCTCTTCTGGCCTCCATGGGTGGTGTGTGCACACTGCACAGACATACATACAGGCAGAACACCCACACAAATACAATGAGAGCTTAAATAAAATAACTAACCAGCACAGCTCCCGTTCACTTGCATTAACTTAGGTGGCTGAAGCTGACAACAGCGTATCTCTGCATTAACTTGCCTGACTATGATTGCTAAAATCTCATGGTTCCAAAGTACTTAGTACAGATGCTCTTGAAACGATAATGGAGGGGCTGGAGCCTTGGCTCTGTGGTTTAGGGCACCTGTGGCTTCTGCAGAGGATTTGGGTTTGACATCCATGTGGTGACTCTGTAGCTACAGTTCCTACCTCTTTCTTACAGTAGGGGGGCTGGGATTACTGGTGCATGCCGCCATATCCAGCTTTTTCCATGGATTCCAGGGATTGAACTCAGGTCATCAACCCCGTGTGCCTAGCACTTTAATCTGCCAGCTATCTCCCTGGCTCCCACCTGTTTTTTGCAACAGGATCTCTAACCTCTTTTTGTTGGTACAGATGAGGTTTTTCTTTTCTTTTCTTTTTTTCTTTTCTTTTCTTTTTTTCTTCTTCTTTATTTTGGTTTTTGAGACAAGGTTTCTTTTTTAATTATTAATTAATTAATTCACCTTACATCCCAATTGTAGTGCCTTCTTCCTTTTCTCCCATTCCCACCCTCCCTCCCTCCTTCCCCTATCCTCCTTTTCCTCCCCCTCAGAAAAGGGGAGCCCTCCCACTAGCCCACCCCAGCACATTAAGTCATATCCTCTTCCGAGGTGGCCTGGCAAGGCAGCCCGACTAGGGGGAAGTGACAGAAAGGCATGCAACAGAGTCCTTGTTAGAGACAGACCCTCACCCCTGTTCCCTTACCAGGGACTGCACGTGAAGACCAAGCTGCCCATTGGGTACGTATGTGTAGGAGGCCCAGGTCCAGTCCATGCATAGTCCTTGGTAGGTGCTTCAGTCTCTGCAAGCCCCTCTGGGCCCAGGTTAGTTGGTTCTGTTGGTCTTCTTGCGGAATTCCTGAACCCCTCCAGGTCCTTCTATGAGACAAGATTTCTTTGACTCATAGATGCCCTGGCCATCTTGGAGCTCGCTCTGAAGACCAGGCTAGCTGGTCTCAAACTCAGAAATCTGTCTGCTGAGTGATGAGCTTAGAGGTGTGTGCCACCACTGCCCAGCACTGGATTTCCTACCTTCACTGGAACTTGCCAGTTTGGCTGGATGGACTGGCCCCTGTGATGCATCTATCTCTGCCTCTCTAGCGCTTTAGAATAAAAGCACATACTGCTTACTGTTCCCTAACATTGCCTACCATTGTTTCAGTGTGAGTACAGGGGATTGAACACATGTCTTCATGCTTTTTTGTAGCCAGCACTTTGACGACTGAGCCATCTGAGGAAGTGCTCTTTTCCTGGCATCTGTGTTCTCTGCTGCTCCAAATGAGCAGGCAGGTGCTTCTGTGAGACCCTTTGCACTGTGGTCGGTGTCTGTCTGGTTTGACTATGCCCTTTTGAGTGCTTGAGGGTCTGACTCTAAGGGCCTGTAAGATGCTTCTGTGATATGCAAGCTCATGCCTGGGCTGTGCTTCTTCTTCAGGGGAATTCGAAAAGTGAAGTCTAACATTTGAAAGCAGAGACCTTGGTAAAGCAAAAAGGAGAAGTAGTAGAGTTTGTGCTGAGGAAAAAAAGAGGAGCTTCCCTGACCCCATGTAAGAGCTACTTCCTCACTTCCTCACTTCCCAGCTATGTGATCTTGGACAAGCTGTTGAATCTCTGTCTCAGCTTCCTCCTCTGTATTCAGTTGTCCTTAAACCTGGATAATAATAGTATCTGCTTCATAGGACTGTTAGCAAGGTTAGGGAGTAAAGTTTTTAACAGAAGCCTCTCATATTATATACACTTAATAAATATTTTCTTGCTGGATGATGGTGGCACATTCATCTAATCCCAACACTAAGGAGACAGAAGCAGGTGGATCTCTAAGACTTCAAGGCCAGTCTGGTTTACAGAGTGAGTTCCAGGGACAGCCAAAGCTACAGAGAAACCCTGTCCAGAAAATAAGTATAATATAATATAATATAGATTATATTATATATTGATCTATTATAAACAAATATATCAATATTATATATTTATAATACAGAAATATAATGTAAATATATATCTGTTACATATTGATATATTATAAATCAAATATAAACTTACAAATAAAATAGAATCACCTTTTGATGACAGTTATAGTACACAGAGCTTAACATAGTTGATAAAGTGGTAGCTATTTTCTCATTTAACCTTTCTGTCTTCACCTTGCCCTCTGCAGATTCTGACTTTGGCTAAGTTTAGGCAGAGGTCCAGGGTTTCAAATAAGAGCAAGGGGCTGGAGCAGTGGATTGCCTGGAAACAGAGGTGTTAGGGTACACAGTACCAACTCCCTGTGTGGGGCAGGACCTAGAGAGGAGACAGGAGGGAATGAGGGCTGCTCAGATCTTCAGTTCTTGAGAATGCCTCCTTCCCACTCCCCAAGTCTTCCAAACACAGCCTCTGCCAACCCTCTTCCTCCTTCTCTCTCCTTCCTCCTTCCTTATTCTAAAAATACACGTAACAGCACACACATAGACTTGCAGTTATTCTGAAATATTTATTATTTTTTAAAATATTTATTTATTTATTTACATGTGTTTTGTGTTTGGGGAGGTGCACATGTACCACAACATGTATGTATTTGAGGTCAGGGGACAACTTATGGGTGTCAGCTCTTTCTTACCACTAGATATGCGTTGGGGATTGAACTCAGGTCATTGGGCTTGGTAGCAAGTGTCTCTAGAAAATGAGCAACCTCACTGGCACAGTTAGTTGTTTTAGAGACAGGGTCTCATGTAAGCGAGGCTGGCCTTGAACTCATGATTTGGCTGATGATGGTCTTGAACTCCTGATCATCCTGTCCTCAACTCCAGAATGCTGGGATTAGAGGCTTCTACATCACACAAAATTTATGTGATGCTGAGGACTGAACCCAGAACTTTGTGTGTGCTAGGCAAGTGTACTAACTAAACTACCTCCCAGCTTTTTCTGAAAATATAAATGTAAGTGAGTATCTCACAGTTTTATGTAAAGTCTGGTCATCCAGCTTTGAAAGCCTCCTGCACCTGCTGCCCTCCTGCACCAGCACCGAACTGTCACCTAGAGAAGGCGGATTCAGAGTGGTCGCGTAGAGTTAGAGCTTGGCTTAATGGCAGACCCCTTTAATCCTAGCACTCAGGTGTTATCTCTGTGAGCTCGCAGACAACCTGGTTTATAGGTGAGTTCCAGGACATCCCAGGGCTACACAGAGAAACCCTGTCTTGAAAAAGCAAAAGCAAAACAAAAAGAGAGAAAGAAGAGAAGAGAAAAGAGAAGATTCAGAGCTGGATCCAGCAGACACCGAGGAGGCAGGGGCCTACCTGCCCCCTCCCAGCCTGTTTGCTCTCCTTCACGAAGCTGCAGTGTTCTTTATATCTACAGGAGTAGGAGGAAGGGACCAGCAGAGTCTGACAGTGTCAGCCCCAGAAATGAGTCATCATTACTCATTTCATGTGCAGGAGAAAAGAAGAGGCTCTGAAATGTGAGGTGTGAGAAACCACAGGATATGGAGACAGAGGAAGGTGTTGGTCTCTCTCATCAGTGCTTAAAAAATTATAATTATTGAATTTGAGGGCTGGGGCGATAGCTCACTGATGAAGAGCACTGGCTGCTCACCCGGAGGACCACCATTCCATTCCCAGCACTTACACAGTGGCTCACGACCAGCTATAATTCTAGTTCCACGGCATCCAACACCCTTCTCTGGACTCCCCGTGGGCACTGCATACAGGTACAAATGCTGTGCAGATATACATGCAGCAAAACATCCACACCCATAAATATATACACACAAAATTATGATTACAGTTTAATGGGGGAGGTTTGGGGGATGGCTCCATGCTTGTGCTGTGAGAGTTGGTTTTCTCCTTCCAGCACATGGGCCCGGGTGAACTCAGGTGCTCATCAGAATTTCCAGGAAGTGCCTGTCATCGATGACACACATCATTGGCCCATGTTTCAGTGTTTTGAAGTTGCATCAAACTTTCATTGATGGAAGCATGGACCTGAGATGGATCAGAAGATAAAATGCTTGCCACACAAGCATGAGGACCTGAGTTCAATCCCCAACACCCGCATTTTAAAAAATCTGGATTCAGGATGGCTCGGTGGGTAAAACATGCACCACTATTTCTGGTGCTGGGGATTGGACCCAAGGCACTAAGGACTCTAGGCAAGCACTCCATTTTACACGGGCCACGTCCCCACCCACATCGGCCACATCTCGTCTAACCACTCATCCACACACCGACATTTGGGCTGTTGCTTCAACCTCTTGGTCATGGTAAATAATCATGCTACAAACACGAATGCATAAATATCTGTTTGAGAACCGGCAAGGTGGCTCAGCGGATAAAGGCACTCGCCGTCAAGCCTGAGTTCAATTCCAGGAATCCACACCATGTTCGGAGAGGACTGATTCCCACCAGCAGTCCTCTGACCTCCATCCACACAGGTGCCACAGCAAGCACACGCCCACATGAATGCACACACCAATGAATAAATGCAATTAAAATTAAAATACCTGCTCGAGTCCTCATGTTGATTATCTTGGGTCTTCATGCACACTCTGAGTTGCTGAGTCACGGGGTAGGTCTATTTTGGGTTAGAATTGGAAGTATGAACTTCCACTGAGTCAGTCAGTGACTCACACTGAGGAAAGCCCAGTGGGGAGTAGCTTTTGAGAGCCTGACGCTGGCTACCATGGAGAGCAATGCATTGTACCCTTAAAAATTGAGAGGAGTAGATTTGAAGCATTCTCCCCACAAGAAAATGATGAATAGGTGAGGTTTTCGGCATCTATCAGCTTGATTTAGTCATTCCCCAAATGCCAAGTATTTCCAGATGGCATGTCATGCACCATGAATACACACAGTTTTTATTTGTCGATTAAAAACCAGCTGATTAAAGCTGGGTCTGGTTGGCGCACCTGTAACCCCACCATTAGGCCAGAGGAGACGGGGAGCAGAGGAAGAGGATTGTGTGGGGCTGGCCTGGTCTGAGTCCGGGCCAGAGCTATATAGTAAGTGCTTGACTCACTGTCTCAGAATGGATGGATGGATGGATGGACGGATGGACGGACAGATGGGCAGGTGGGCCGGCAGACAGACAGACAGATAGATGGAAAGAAAATCAGGTGTAGTGGTAGGACTATAATCCCAGTGCTTGAGAAGGAGAGGGAGGAGGACTAGAAGTTCAAGGTTGGGCAAGCAAGATGGCTCAACCAGTTAGCTCTCCATGCCCCACATGGTGGCAGGAGAGAACCTACTCCTTCAAGTTGTCCTCGGCTTCCACACAAGTGCCATGGCAGACGCCCTCACACCTCCCCTTTTTATAAATAAAATGTAATAAAAATTAAAAATAAAAGAAGTTCAAGGTCATCCTTGACTACATAATGAGTTCAAGGCTAGACTGCGCTACAATAAATTCTGTCAAAGAAAGGGAAGGAGGGAGGAAGAAATAAAAAAAGGAAGAAGAATATTTAAAAAATCAGGAATGCTTTAAAAATCAATTTAATATTGTGGGTCCAAAACAAAGGCAGGATGATGGCAGGTGTCTTTGCCAGCTGAACTATCTTGCTGGTTACAGGTGTGCACCATCACACCCAGTTTTCAATCTTGGTTTTTCCTGTGCTGGAGTGTAGACTAGCCTGGCCTCGAACTCATAGAGATCCAGTTGCTTCTGCCTCTGCCTCTGCTGGGATTAAAAGCGTGAACCAACACTACCTGGCTGATCATGGTTTTTTGTTTGTTTGTTTTGTTTGTTGTTGTTTGATACTAGCTTTAAGGCCCTTGTAGCTGCCCCCCCCCAAAAGCGATGGCTGCCTCCTGGACCTCGTTTTTTTGTTTTGTTTTGTTTTGTTTTTTTTCTGAAAACGATCACTGGTGTCACCTAGCGGCAGGAATGGTAGCAGTGACAGACACCTACAGCAGGAGCTTCCAGAGCGGAGTAATGGCTATCACCCCTTCCTCCCTTCTAACTGAGACACAATCACCCCCTCCCCAACAACTATCCTTTATATCAATTCAGATTCTGTGAGTCAGAGATTTTAACAGATCTCACGGTGGATGGCAAGGTGGATGTTTCACAGTTCCTGGAGCCTCAGGTGGCAGAATTACCTAGAATTATCTGGAAGCTTCTTCACTCATTGGTGGCATGCTGGGTCTGCATGAATCCAAGGCTGAGCTCACACGTACTAAACAGATACTCTACCACACTGGGCTACATTGCTAGACTTAAGATATATGTATGAAACACGCACACGCACGCACACACATACACACACACACGCACACACACACGCAAACACACACATGCCCACACCTGTGCCTGCACCCACACTCAGGCCTAGAGAGATGGCTCTCCAGAGCACTTGCAGTCCTTGCAGAGGACCCAGATAGAGTTTCCAGCCACACACGACAGCTCATAACCTCCTATAACTCTGGTTCCAAGGCATCGGACACCCTTTGGCTTCTATGGGTACTCTACTCATTGTTGTACTTACACACAGATAAAATACACACGTTGACACATCTTAAAAATTATATTTGAATGTTGGGCAGTGGCGGCACATGTCTTTGATCCTAGCAGAGGCAAACACATCCCTATGAGTTCAAAGCCTGCCTGATTCACAGAGCTAGTTTAGGACAAGCAGGGGTACACGAAATCCTGTGCCCTTGGGGCGGGCTGTGTTGAATGGGCTAGAATGTGGTGTTATATCTTGACTGGGCTTGTTAGGTGAGCAGAGATGAGAGTTTGATTGATGGACTTCAATACCTTGGTGGTCAGCCTCAGAAGGAATAAGGAAGCCGACCCTGGTGGCTAGCTTTAGGGATGTAATTGAACAGTTTTTAGCAAGGCAGAGGGACAGGGGAGAAGGGCGAGGTCTGCCAGAGCCACGTTCGAGACAATTGAGCTAGCCAGAGTCCCTTCACGGTTCCCTCGGTGGCTTTTTTAATTGTGCATGTATGTATGTATGTTTAATTGTGCATCCGTGTGTGTATGTGTCTGTTTCTAAGTTTGAGCATTTGAGTGCAGTGTCCTCAGGAGCATTCGGGATGCCCTGGAACTAGAGTTACATGGGTGGTTGTGAGCCCCTGATGTGGGTGCTGGGATCCCGGTGAACTGTGTGCCTCTGCAAGAGGAGTGCACATGCTTAAACTGAAGCATTTCTCCACACACACAGCCAGGGTGGTCTTGAATTCATGATTCCCTGCCGCCGCCTCCCAAGTACTCAGATTACAGATGTGCACTCTCATGCCCAAGAGCTGCTAGTGATTTTCAAGGGCACAATATGTTGTTGTTGTCATAAGCACAATCACTATGTTTTACAGTGAAATAGAATTCAGCTTTTAGCAAGAAGGAAACCCTGTCACCGAGACAGCACAGATGCTCCTGGAGGGTGTTGTTATGGGAAATGAAGCAGGCCCAGAAAAAGAAGCACCACGTGATAGCACCCAAATGTAGAATCTAAAAGCCCAACCCATGGAAGCAGAGCGTACAATGGATGTTCTAAGAAGCTGGGGGTAGGGGCAGAGAGGTCTGTAGTGCAAAGTCTTGAGTTTGGCTTGGGGGACACTGAGGTGGGCTGTCTTTTTGATTGAGAAGTTTTCTGAATTATTAACCCCATGGGCATACAGACAGCAGGATTTAGGGGTGGGTGGGGGTGGTGAGGTGCCTCTGAGGAGAGTCTGGGCTCAAGAGGCAGTTGAGGGTGTTGCTTCTCACAGACTTCAGAGAAGCCTGGAGGAGCCTCAGCATGCAGGAGAGGAGGTAGGAGGGGCTACCGGTAGCCTCTTTGATGTCTGGATCTAGCAACCTCACTTGGAGAAGTGAGAAATCTAGGAACCTAGGGAGGATATTGCAGACTCACAGGCAGGCTCTCACGGGGCCTGTGAGTCGCTTTCAAGCTGGGGAAGAAAGGGGAAGGCTGCTGTTGGTGTGATGGCCTGGCTAATAGGGAGGAGCTAGTCACCTCCTGACAAGGCCTTGGTGACGGTGACGGAAGGTCACAGTGACAGGCACCACTGCATACTCTGCAGTATATGAGCATGTTTGTACTTCATTCTGTGGAAGAAATACACACACACAGCTGAGAGAGATAGAGACAGAAAGAGGGAGGGGGAAAGGGAGGGACACACAGAGAGATAGACAGACAGAGGGAAAGATAGAACCCTATTGGTTCTGTTAAAGTAGAAAA
This sequence comes from Meriones unguiculatus, assembly GCF_030254825.1. Classification (NCBI taxonomy): domain Eukaryota; kingdom Metazoa; phylum Chordata; class Mammalia; order Rodentia; family Muridae; genus Meriones; species Meriones unguiculatus. Next base: position 36,463,141 of record NC_083361.1, on the reverse strand, counting down.
AAACTGGCTAAGATGGTGGACACCAGGACTCCCAGGTGGGCTGGGTCAGTCACTTTGGTTAAGGGGTCACCCTTAGAAAGGTGAGATCATCTTAAGCCAAGCCAAAGAGATGGGAGGAATAACTAGTTCTTTACGGAGGTACTGGGCTTTTCCTTTCCAGAATCCCCTCACACGTGGCAGCCTGTAAGGCTCTTAAGTCTGCCTGTATTTCTCAAGAGTTAGTCGGAGCATAACTTCTTTCTATCTATTATCTAACCATGCTTTCCTTAACACTTTGGGTTTCCCCAACATTTTGGGTTTCCTTACTCTTTCTCTAAAGCCTCCCTCCCCACTAAGTGGCTGCTTGACTGCCTGATCTCTACACCAGGTTAAATGGCTGGCCTCTTCTCTTCTACCCTCCACCTTCCAGGCAGCTGCTGAAGTTACAGCTTGCTGCCTTGCGGGTTTTCTCTTAATATTTAATGAAATTGTCCTTAAGCTTCTATTTGAGTCCAATCATATATCCATTCTTCCTTCCTTTTCTCTCTCCCTTCCTTCCTTCCTTCCTTCCTTCCTTCCTTCCTTCCTTCCTTCCTCCCTCCCTCCCTCCCTCCCTCCCTCCCTCCCTCTTTCTTTCTTTCTTTCTTTCTTTCTTTCTTTCTTTCTTTCTTTCTTTCTTTCTTTCTTTCCTCACCTCCCTACTCCCATCCTGCCCCATCAGGGTTTCTTTGTATAGACCGGCTATCCTGGAACTTGCTCTATAGACCAGGCTGGCCTCAAACTCAGGGATCCATCTGCCTCTGCCTTCCAGTGCTGGGATTAAAATTGTGCACCACCACTGCTCAGCCTACTTAAATTCTTTTATTAATGAGACAAAGAGCCCCGAGAGAGGATCCTGGCTTCCCCTGTATAAGTTTGTTTGCTCTGAGTTAACCTTCAATCTAGATATCATCCTAAGACTAATAATCCTCCCCCTGCTACAGAGAGGCAAGGATAAGGAGAAAAGCACCAGCTCCATAAATCTCAGAGACAAGACTGACCACTTGACCAGAGGGGCAAGAAGAGACTTTGCAATGACTGACTGCCTTTGTTTCCCCTCCCAGTATAAGCTGCTGGCTAAAGACCACGTGAAGGCAGATTTTTAGGGTGCTAATCCACTTTGTTGTCAGATTGCTGGCTCTCTGAATAAAAAGCAGATTAGAGATTCAGTGCGTATGCCAGGCTGATTACAAAAATATGGAAAATTCCAGGGTGAGGGAGAAATTAATGCAAGCAATCTATTGAATTTGCTGTTTTCAGGACAGCACTTAGCTCCTGAGTCAATCCACACTGAGATGACCCACATTCTGGTTCTCAGTCAGGTGAGGGATAAGCACCTCTCTTACTTTAATGACTTTACATATATATGTATATGCAGATTCTGGGGAATATGTATTTATATGTGCATGGGGGCAGAAGTTATCTTAAGGAAATGTCTACCTCATCTATCTATCTATCTATCTATCTATCTATCTATCATCTATCTACCTATCTATATGTCTATCTATCTATCTATCTATCTATCTACCTATCTATCATCTATCTATCATGTATGTGACTACCCTTTTTCTTGTGCACCTATGGAGGACAGAAGACAACTGATGGGTCTCCATTCTCTCATACCACCACAATGGTCCTGGGGCCCGTAAGCATGTCGTAATGCTGAGCAGCGGGTGCCTTTATCCTCTGAACTGTGTCTGCCCCTTTACCTTGTATTTTCAAAACAGGCTCTTTCCCTGGGACCCAGGGCTGATAGGTTTGGCTAGACTGTCTCAACCTCCAGAATGCTGGAATCAGAGTACAACACTATGCTTGATTTTATGTTGAAGTTTATTAACAGGGATTTTACATGGATGTAAGCCTAGCAGTAAACTGAAAGAAGTGCTCAGAGAAAGAGTAGGACACATCCAAGAGTGTGGGTGTGATTTAAACCACCCAGTACTGGGGATGGGGAAGCAGCTCTCTGGACTGGGTATACAACCATTTCAACTATTCTGCCTCTTTCCAGTGCTTGTGAGATAACATCACAGTTCTCAATTTATGATAGTTTCACAAGTTTAGGTAGCTGGCCAGGTGTAACTTCGCACGTCCTTGTTTTTGTTTGTTTGTTTGTTTGTTTGTTTTATGGTGTTCAAAAGCCAGATTACAACAACAGATGGTTTGTTTGTCAGTGTTTGTTAGTGGAATTAAAAAGGCAAATTTGCAACAGATTAGCAGAAAGATCTAGCTGACCTTTATCAGTGGGCTGCAATCAAGCACACCTCACCCTGAATGAAAGGGTTGAAGGGAGCTGTGTCACAGGGAGGTTGGCTTCACAGGCAACAGGAATGTGAAAAAAGCCGAAAGCAGGAAGCTGTGTGTGAGTGTGAGTGTGAGTGTGAGTGTGTGTGTGTGTGTGTGTGTGTGAATGGTTTCACTCTCCTCACCACCCAGTTAAGGCACAGGGGATTTCCTTACCGTGCCGACCCAGGTGGACTGGAAATTTTCTGGTTTTTGTAAGGTTCAGTCAGATGGCATGGCTCTTAGGACAGGGGACTCCACTGTGGTTTGGGCTGGTCTCCTGGGGCCTGGTTCAGGAAGCCAGTTGCCCACCAAAGCCTCTGGTGGAATGGATTTAATTAGTAGCGGGGACTTTCTCTGGCACTGGTGGTGCAGGCCTGTAATTCCAGCTTCAGAGAGGTTGATGGAGGAAGAGAGGAGGGAAAAACAAACAGGAAGGAGAAAGGAAGAGGAGGAAGGAAGGAAGGAAGAGGAAGAAGAGGAGGAAAGGAGAGGGCTGGGAGGTAACTAAGTAGAGTGCTTAGTATACACAAAACGGAGTGTGGAAGCTCATGCCTGTAATTCCATCGCTCAGGAAATGGAGGAAACAGGAGGAGCAGCAGTTCCAGATCATCCTCGGAATGGGCTGGGGGAGGAGGGGAATGGACAGAGACATGAACAGGGAGAGAAGTGAACCCTAGTCTTATAACTTTTGCACGAGCGCCACCTGGAGGCAAGTGGTGGAGCTGCAGAGAGAACCTGGAAATGTACAGAAGGCTCCCTTGAGGTTTCACGTTGTCCTTAGATGGCTGACCAGGAGGAGACAGATTCCCAATACAGGAGTTGCAGATGAGAAGCGGGCATCCTTGTGAGAGAGCAGGAGAGGAGTAGAAGGTCCAGGTGGGGAATAAAGAAATAGCTGAGTGTTCTAACTCTGCAGCTGCAGGCAGCCTGCCAAAGTGTTTCAATTACTGAGCTGACACCATTTTTTTTTCCTTCTTGCATCTAATATAAAAAAGTGACTGAAAGTCTTTATGACCTAAGATAACTATGAAGGTCATTAGACTCACCTTTTCTGGCAATCAGAGTCACAGGCAAAATTTAGATCAAGGTTGCCCGGCGTGGTGATCCATGCCTTTAATCCTAGCACTTGGGAGACAGAAGCAGACAGATCTCTGTGAGTTTGAGGCCAGCCTGCTCTACATAGAGAGTTTCAGAACATCTAGCATCCGGAACTATACACGGAAAGCCAAAACCAAACAAACAAAAAGAGTGAGTTGAACAATAGGGAAAATTAATGGAATAACCACATCTGTGTCTTTATTAACTTAAAAAAAAAGTATTTTCAGGGAAGCAGAGGCAGGTGGATCTCTGTGAGTTTGAGGCCAGCCTGGTCTACAAAGCGAGTCTAGGACAGCCAGGACTACACAGAGAAACCCCATCTAGAAAAGAAACAAAGAAAGAAGATATATATTTGTGTGTGTGTGTGTGTGCGTGTGTGTGTGCGTGTGTGTGTGCGCGTGCGTGCGCACATGCACAGAGGCCAGAAGATATCAGATCCCCAGAATGTGGAAATCCAGGCCAAGGCGAGCCTCCTAACATCAGTGCTGGAAACGAAGCCCACTCTTCTGCAATAGCAGCCTGCCAGTGTCAGACACGAATCCCATCTCATGGAGTGGTTGGTCACTCCCATGATGTCTGTGTCATGGCTGCACCAGTAACCATTGTACGCGGAAAGGTTTGTAGCTGTGTGATACTAATGTGAGGGAGACTTTGGAACATTCAGGTGTAAATGGGATGTCTTCATCAAATCTCTCCCCTCAAGGCTCAGGTGTGTATTTGGAAGAGGGGGAAGGAAAGACTGTAAAAGCCAAAGGTGGCAGATAATGCCAAAGAACTGACACGTATGAACTCACATAACCGCACAGGCTCAAGACAGACAAAAGTCCCCCAGCAATGAAAGTGGGTGGCTGTCATGTTTGCTTTTTTACTTTTTCATGAGAGGGTCTTACTATGTAGCCCTGGCTGGCCTGGAGCTGCCTATGTAGACCAGGCTGGCCTCAGACTCACAGAACCCCACCTACATCTGCCTCTTGAAGGTGTGCACCACCGCACCCAGCCAGCCACTGAGTTCTGACTGTGTCTATAGTCCCAGATACGAATTCCCTCCTGTGAATCCTGCTTCAGTCCGATCAGCAAGCAGCGGGTTACTCTGCAGCCGGCTTGCCTCTCCTACCCCACAGTGCCCATTGTGCGTGGCTGTGTGGTAGTGTTCACACGGAGTCCATAGCTGAATAACGGATTCTCCCCCAGCAATCCGCAGAATGCTCTGGCACCATGTGGCCTAACCAGCCCGGCAGAAGCTTCTAGTCCAATCCTGTCTTGATGTTCCTCTGTCTTGTAAGTGGTATCATTATCCCGCCCCCCCCCCCCACTTTTGAGACAGGGTCCATGTTGCCCATCAATTGGCTATGTAGCCAAAGATGACTTGGCCTTCTGACCCTCTTGCCTTTACCTTCTCAGTGCTAGAATTACAGGAGTGCATCAGTATATCCAGATATGTGGTGCTGGGAACGGGACTGTGGCCTTCGTGAGTGCTAGGCAAGCCCTTCATCATCTGTGCTACACCCCAGCCCCACTGTGACATGCTACACATGTTTATCACTGCAGTTTCTTCAGCCACCCTCTGCTGCTGCTCCTTCTCGTCCTCTCCCTCTCCCCACTGCTCTCCTTTCTCCTCTCCCCTTTTATGCCTGTGTATGTACATCTAGATTTTGCTAATGAGAGAAAGCATGAAGAATTTTTCTTTCTGAGTCTGGTTGACTTTCAGTTTCATCTATTTTTCCTGAAAATGACAAAATTTCAGTTTCCTTTGCGGCTAAATAAAATTCTCTTGTGTGTTTACTATATGTTAAGCTGTACTTTAAAAACATTTATTTTTTCATCATGCATGTTTGTGTGTGGCTATGTGCACAAGAGTATGTCGGGCCTCCTGGATCTGGGGTTACAGGTACTTGTGACGCCCCCAGTAGTGGTTCTGGCAGCCTAACTCAGCCTAACTCCTTCTGCTCTGGAGGAGCAGCAAATGTTCTTAATTGCAGAGTCATCCCTCAGCCCTTTAAAGCAGTATTTGAATCAATTCCTTGAGAATTTCATGGGACGTATTTTGATCATATTTGCCACCCACCACAGCCCACCTCAGATCCACCGCCTTCTCCACCTACTCAATTTCATTTCCTTTTTATCCTTTTGAATTCATTACTGCCTGGATACCGATGTCAGACCATCCCATGGATCCAGATCAGCCCACTCGGGGCCACACCCCTAAAGAACACCCGTTCTCCCTCTCGCAGATGAGGACTTTGAGCTCACCTCTCCTCTCCAGGCTGGGATGATTTGAGCTGTAATTTCTGTAAGTTTATAGATGCTGCTAGCCACCCGACCGTGTCTTCCAAACTCTGTCTCATTGTAATCATCTACCACCTCTTATAATCTGTCTACACTCTGCTTGTTTTGTTTTTTGAGGCAGTATCTCTCTCGATAGCCCTGATTGTCCATCCTGGAGCTTACCATGTAACCAGGCTGGTCTCCACCTCATGGAGATCCACCAACCTCTGCCTCCCAATTACTGGGCTCAAAGGTGTTCGCCGCTACGCCAGGCTCCACCCTCTTTCTCCATGCTTTCTGAGCGCTGTAAGGATGGAGTATGATATAGATTTCCCACTTAGGGTTAAGTGTTCCAAACTCTCTTATTCTCTTCTCTCATGCATTTGTACCACATTTTCTTTGTTCATTCCTTGGCTGATGGAAATCATTGGGTTCAAATCTTGGCTGTCGTGAACAGTAAGCATGGACATGCAAGTATCACGGTGCTGTGCTGATTGAAGTTCCGTTGTGTGTATGCCCAGACACGGTACAAGTGTTACAGATGGATCATTTGCTAGTTCTGGGTTGTTACTGATTTTTTGTTTGTTATTTTTGTTTGTGTTTTTGGAACCTCCTTTCTGGTTTCCATAGTGGCTGCATCAGCTTACACTCTAAGCAGCAACGAATAAAGGATCCATTTCAGCTCATTCTCTTCAGCATTTTGTCTTTGATTTCCTGGACCATAGCCATGTTGAGTGGGGTGAAATGGAATCTCAATGTAGCCTTGATTTGCATTTCCCTGATGACTAAAGATGTGGAATGCTTTTTCATGTATTTATTGGCTCTTTGTTTTTCTTCTTTTGAGAACTGCATGTTCCTTCCATTGGCCCATTTACTGACTGGATGATGTGTTGTTTGCCTACATCTTTACAGTCTCTGTGCTCACAGCTAGGGTGGCCACCCCATCTCAATGTACGCAATGTATTATGAACAAATTTACCCCTGTTAATCTGTGCATGTGTGTTCTCATTAGTCCAAGAGTGGTGTGTGTGTCTGTGTGTGTGTGTGTGTGTGTGTGTGTGTGTGCAGGCACAACTACTGTCTGTCCTGAGAAATCCCTCAATCCTCTTTTCAGAACACAGACACCCACATATTGAGAGCCCCTCACCCACAGAGGCCAGTCTTGTGCAGTCCAGGACAGCTGGCCTCACCACTAACAGCATCCTATTAGGAGGTCTTCTGTTCACAATGCAAAAGGAAATTACCGTCTTCACTCAGCCCAACCTTTATCCAACACTGCAAACAAAAGACTTTTAGTCCCATAATAATTCTCAGCTTCCTCCCCAGCATGTCCCTCAGGGGTAGACCAGATGACAAAATAAAACAGGACAAATTCATTTTTCTCACAGTCTGGAGGCTAAAAGTTAGAGATCAGATGTCAGTAGTTCTCCAAGGAGAAATTTCTTTCTTTCTTTTTTTCCCAAAAATGAAATAAGAAAAGCTGTTGTCCTTGGCTGGCAGATGGCAGCCTTCCCACTGTGGCCTCATGTACCTTTCTCTCTCTCTCTCTTTTAAAGACAGAGTTTCTCTGTTGTAGCCCTGGCTGACTCCCTTTGTAGAACAGGCTGGTCTCAAACTCACAGAGATCCACCTGCCTCTGCTTCATGAGTGATGGGATTAAAGGTGTGCACCACCATGCCCATCCTAACATTATGTTTTTATATATACCTAAGAAAGATTTATTTCTGTGTGTGTGTGTGTGTGTGTGTGTGTGTGTGTGTGTTACATGTGTATGCACTTGGACAGGTGCGTATATCTATGTGCATGTGCCAGAAGAGGGCATTCCAGTTTCTTTCTTTGTCACTCTCCACTTGTCACAGTTAATTTTAACTGTTAACTTGGCATAGCCTAGGGCCATCTGAAAAGTGTGTCTCGATTGAGGGATTGGCTGCTGGGCATTTCTGTGGGGAACTGTCTTGACTGCTAATTGATGTAGGATGTCCCAGCCCAGTGCACATGGCACCACCCCTAGGCAGGTGTGCTGTATAAGAAAGCCAGTTAGGTAAAGACTGGTCCATGAATGAGCTGGCAAGAGGTCTCCTCCGTGGTTTTTGCTGTACTTCTCTGGCTGTGAAGTGGGTTCCTTGTTTTCGTGAAAGCCAGCAGGCCTGCCTTCAGTTCTTGCCTTGTCCCAAGTTTTTTTCCTGATTTCCCCCAGAGATGGACTGTGACCTAGAAATATAAGTCAAATAAACTCCTTTTCGCCTAGGTTGCTTGGGGCCAGCATGTTTTCTCACAACAGCAGAAAGGGAAGCAGAACACCACTTACTACTTTAAGACAAGGTCCCTCCTTTGCCCAAGACTTGCCCTTTCTCAGCAAGCTGGAAAACCCCAGTGACCTCCTTTTATCCCTAGTAGTCCTCCCCTATTTCCACATATGAGAGAAATAAATGAGATTTGTCTGTGAAGGTCTGTCTTATTTCACTTAACCTGGTAATCCCCAGTTCATCCATTTTCCTGAAAAATGATAGAGTTCCATTTTTTTCTTTTGCAACTGAATACGATTCTCTTGTGTATATATACCAGATTTTCTTTATCCTTTCATCTGTTGATGGACAGCTAGACTGATTCCATGCTCTGGCCTTTGTGACTAGTATTACAATAAGCATGGATGTGCAAGGATAGTTCTTTTTGTTTTAGTCAAGGATGCAGACTGGGCTGGTTAAGGTAACCATTTTTATTTATTTATTTACTTATTTATTTTGTCTTTAAAAATTTTTTAAATGAGCTGGGCATGGTGGCACACACCTTTAATCCCAGCACTTAGGGAGGCAGAGGTAGGCAGATTGCTGTGAGTTTGAGGCCAGTGTGGTCTACAAAGCAAGTCCAGGACAGCCAGTGCTACACAGAAACACCCTGTCTGGAAAACAAACAAAAACTTAAAATACGTCATCATATATCTAAGAGTGTTTTATCCGCATGTATGAATGTATGCCAAATGCATGCTTGGTGTCCAAGGAGATCAGAGAAAGTATTGGGTGTTCGGACACTGAAATTACAGATGATTAGCCAGGTTTGGTGGTAAACAAAGAAACCCTGTCTCAAAAACAAACAAACAAAAGAGAAATTACGGATGGTTCTGAATCACCATGTGGGTGCTAGAAATCGAACCTGGGTGTTCTGCAGGAGCAACAAATACTTTTGTGGTCACTGGGCCATCTCTTCAGCCTCAGGTTCTGATTCTTTCTCCAGAACTCAGCGGAGAAGACTGGGTATAATGATGGCATGTGCTTTTAATCCCTGTGCTGCACAAGTGGAGACAGGAAGATGCCAGGGACATGCTGGCCAGCTGGATTAGCCTAATCAGCAAGTCCCAGGCCAGGTGAGAGACCCTGTCTCAAAAAAACAAAGTTGATGTCCCCTGAGGAACAACACCCAAAGTTGTCATGTGCACCCTCACCCATATGTGCACCCCTCTCCACACACACAGAGAGACAGAGACAGAGACAGACAGACAGAGAGAATGACAGGCAAAGGGAGCTTCAGAAAACAGAAGGATGCTGAGTTGGAAGCAATTAGAATCAAGAAAACGAAGCTGAAGGCATCACCACTCACCCCCGGTTCCTGCATGTTTTGAATCATCTTTCTTATTTCTTGTTAAAGACCAGCTTCCTCCACATGGCAGGGACAGATGGTCCTGAGGGCTCCCAAGTTTTAAAGAGCGTGACTGTGTGCAAGGAGAGGAGATGTGGATCCTCCTTCTCCTCCTGGTGCTCCCAAAACTTAGGCACTTTGTTGAGTGAAGGCTGTGGGGCGAGAAGAGAGGCCAGGAAGGATGGGAGAGACTCCTTTAGGGGCCTGAAACCTCCATGGGCCATCTGTGTGGGCACTACAGCTCACATGTGTGTGCTCCGTCAGCTTGATGCAGGCTGGCGTCACCTGGGAAGGGGAAACACCTTCAGCAGAGGCGTTGCCTCCATCAGACTGGCCTGTGAGCATGTTTGTGGGGCATTTCCTGACTGATGGTTGATGTGCTGTGGTGCCGCCCCTGGGCAGGTGTCCTGGGTTCTATAAGGAAATATGCTGAGCAAGCCAGGAGAAGCGAGTCAGCCGGTTGCAATCCTCTATGGTCTCTGTTCAGTTCCTGCCTCCAGGTTCCCGCTTGACATCATGACCTGACTTCTCTCAGTGATGGAAATATAAGATGAAATAAACCCATTCCCTCTAAGTTGTTTTTGGTCATGGTGTTTTATCATAGCAAATGTAATTCCCAACGTGATGGTGCTAAGAGATGGGGCCTGTGGGACCCAATGGGATCTGTGCACCCCTTACAAGAGACCCTAGAATCTTTCCACCCCTTTCACCATGTGAGGACACAAGTGTGACATTAGCTGTGGTGGCTCTTGGGAAGCTGAGGCAAGAGGGTCCTTAGAAGTTCCAGATCTTGTCTCAGTGTGTGTGTGTGTGTGTGTGTATGTGTGTGTATGTATATGTATGTGTGTGTATATGTATGTGTGTGTATGTGTGTGTGTGTGTGTGTGTGTGTGTGTGTGTGTGTGTGTAGACCAGCAGGTAAAGGTGTCTGCTGCCAAGCCAGGCAAACTGAATTTGATCCCTGAGACCATAAAGTAAAGAGAGCCGACCACCCCCACCTGAGGGTCTGTAGGCAGTTAACTGTTGTTCACAGACATTTTTCAGTAGTGTAGCTTCTGCTAAATTGTCCATTCTGCTGTAATGACTTCTCACCCATATTCCTGACAGAACCCTAATGAAAGTCACTGGTTCATATACCTTCCTCCTTGATGGGAAAATTGAAATGTCCAAATCAATGCCATTTATAACAGCACTTAGAAATAAAAACATCTAAAGTTGCTTAGGGATAAAGCTGACAAAAGATATACAAGACCTGTACACACACACACACACACACACACACAACTCAAACACAAACAGAAAATAAAATAGAGCATATAGATGGTTTAGTAGGCAAGAATGCTTGCTGTGCAATTATGAGGACCTGAGTTCAAATTCCCAGCATCCACTCAATAGTGAAAGATGAGAAGTGACTAAGAAAATTGTCCTCTGACCTTTACTTGTGTACTATAGCATGCACATCCACACACAAAATAACAATTAAACAAAATGGATAAAAACGAAAAAACTATGAGTCAAAAATAAAATAAACAGAATCATTATTAAAAAGAAATAATTAATGGAGTGATATACCTCATTCATGTGTTAGAAGAATAGTGTTACTTCTCAAAAACAAACAAAAATTTAAAAATTGATGTTAAATAAATGAAATAAAAAGGTACTTCTCAGATAGATCTGTAAATTTAATGCAATTTCAATAAAAATCTTGGCTTGCTTTTTTCTAAGGATTTGTTTTTATTTGTCTGTGTGTATCTGTGAATATGTGCACATGAGTGTAGGCAGGTGCACATGGAGGCCAGAAGAGGGCATCAGAGCCCCTGGAGCTGCAGTTACAGGCAGTTATGAGCCATCAGATGTCAATGCTGGAAACCAAGCACTGGTCTCTTATCTGTAAGACCAACAAGTGCTTTTGTTGTTGTTGTTGTTTTTCTGAGACAGGGTTTCTCTGTGTGGCCTTGGCTGTCTTGGACTCACTTTGTAGACCAGGCTGGCCTTGAACTCACAGAGATCCGCCTGCCTCTGCTTCCCAGCATTCTGGGATCACAGGGATGAGCCTCTGTGCCCAGGTACAAGTGCCCTTAACCACTGAGCCATCTCTATAGTTCCATTGGTTGGCTTAAATTTTTTAATTACATTTAAAAATTAATTAGTTAATTAATTAATTTGTGTGTAAGTGTGTGCGCACATGTGAAGGTCAGAGGATAGCTTGTGGAAGTCAGTTTTCTCCTTTTACCATGTGGTTCCTGAGGATACAACTCAGCACCTTTCCCACCATTGCCTCATGAGGTTTCTCAAAGGCCCTGTCTCCACCTCCCTTAAAAAAGTAAAAACACAAAAAAGCTGTTTTTGTGGGCCCTCAAAAGCAACTGGGCCCTCAGCAGACAACAGATCGGCCACCTTTATCTTGAGATGTCAGCCTCCATAAGGTGAAAATTTGTTATTTATAAGTCTTGCAGGCCATGGTGCTTTGTTACAGCAATCAGGATGAAATGAAACATTCTCCCCTTGCTCTCATGCCTTAAACCTTAATTAGGTACAGGCCTGGAGAGGGTGATGGTGTAGGGCTTACAGCCTAGGAAATCAGACTCAGATAAAGATCATGACCTCTGTTTAAGAACCTTTGAGTTTGGGACTCTATAAGCTGTAAGATGTGTGTGTTGTCTGTGTTTGTGTACACATGCATGTCCTGTGTCTTTGTGTTTGGTGACTCTGTAAGTTTTGGTCTGTGGTTCTGAAGAGCTGGTGGCTCTCTGTAAGAACACAGGCTTGCCTGTGGGTGACTGTCTAGCTGTCCCTGTGGGTCTCTGCATAGTACAGCATGTTTGTTTGGCCTCCATCACTGCATCTAGAGTGCTAATGACTCGGGCTGCAAAGGGGAAGCCATGAACTCAACCAAGTTGCTGAGCCTGCTCAGTCTCTTCCCAAAGTAGGCTTTAGTCCCCTCACAGGACATCCCACACCCACTGTAAGATGGTCCCAGAGTCCCAGTTTGTCAAAGATGAGACGGTCTTGAGTAGCTATCCCATCCTGGGGATTAAAAAAGAAAGTCTTCCTTTATGCCCTAGGACACAATTCTGTGTCTACAATCCTGGTAACTCTTGCAGATTTACACAATGCATTTGCCTAGAACAAGAGCTGGTAAACTATGCAAACTACGCACCCTGCTTCCTCCTTTTGTAAACCAGTGCCATGTGTCCCAGGCTGGCTCAGAACTCAAAGAAGCCAAAGATGACCTTGAACTTCCTCTTCCTTCCTCCACTCCTGAGTGCTGGGATTACAGGCTTCCAAAATCACACTCAGTTTATGTAGTACTAGAGAGGCAACCCAAGGCTTTGAATATGCTAGGCAAGCACTCTACCAACTGAATCTAAATATTTGATTTTTAAAAATTCCCATATTCCATATTTCTATGAGTTAGTTTTCTATCCTCTTCTGAAGGGAGTCAATAATTTTTTTTCCCTAACAGATCCAGTAAATAAGATCCCCCAGCCCCTCCTTTTTCTCCTCAGTTAACAGTCTGTGAGTCTGTAAGCCTGGAATTGTCATTATCAGTCATAGACTCATAGGAACAGCTGGTCTGAATAATAATAACACAGAAATAGAAATGGAGATGAGAGGCAAAGGAAGAGAAGATGAAATGGTTTTCATTATGTGGATGCAGGCATCTGAGGATGTCTCCACAGCTCTGTTTTTTCTTCACTCTGGTTACGTAACTTTCCTCCCTTCCTTCCTTCCTCCCTCCCTCCCTCTCTCCTTCCTCCCTCCCTCCCTCCCTCCCTCCCTCCCTCCCTCCCTCCCTTCCTCCCTCCCTTTTCTCCTTCCTTCCCTCTTTATTCTCTCTAAGGTTTTCTTATTTGGATTTTTCTTTTTGTCACTTCCATCCAAGAGGCTAAACTAAGCTAATTGCCGAGGAGGGTATACATAAAATATAAATTAACATATACAAACATTAGAACCCCTACTCAGGCCCAAACTTGATTCTAATTTAGATTAAAGCAATTTTGAGGCAAGATGGTGGCACACCATTTTAATCCCAGTGCTGGGGGGGTAGAGGCAAGGACATCACTGAGTTTGAGGCCAGCCTGGTTCACAGAGCGAGTTCTAAAATAGAGATACACAGAGGAGCCTTACACAGTAGAGTGCTTGCCTAGCATTCCAAAGCTGTAACAACAGCAAAACAGTTCTCAATGGGGCCAAGAGATGGCTCAGCGGGTAAAGGCTCTTGCTGACAAGCCTGACTACTAAATGTGATCCTTGGGACCCAACGGTGGAAGACGAGAACCAACTCTCACAAGTTATCCTCTGACCTCCACAAGTGTGTACCCACTCAGACACATGAAATAAGTGTAATAATAATTTCAAAAGCACCTTTTAAAAAGTTCAAAATGTATGAAATATTGCAACAGTAAAAAATGTGATTCTTGTGTCTATTTATGCATGTATGAATATTAGCATAAATATTACCATACATGGAAAAATACACAAGAATGAAGCCAGGCATGGTGGCACAGCCTATAACAGTAGCACTTGGGAAATGGAAACAGGCGGATCAGGAGTTCGAGATTATCCTTGAACTCAAGAGTTCATGGTTAGTTTGAGGCTAGCCTAGGATGCCTGAGAACCTGTCTCAAACAAACAAAAGAGCATGGGAGATATATAGAGTGCCTTACATACTGTGTGCCTATGGTGACCAGGAGAGAGGGGGAGGAAAATAATTAAGGGTAGATATGGATGTGGGTATATCTCAGTGGGAAAATGCTTGCCTGACATGTGTAAGTTTGATTCTCAATACTGCAGAAAAATTCTAAATTTTTCTAAAGGAAAATTTAGAAACTAAAAAGAATGGTAGGAGGAGGAGAAGTCGATGTCTAGACAATGTCAAGCTATATGTTTCCATTTGTATTATTTATTTTTTTCATTATGATTGAATTATTTTGAAATTAAAAATTTAAAAGGGGGCCAAGGAAAACGATACAAGCCTTTTTTTTTTTTTCTTTTAAATCACAGTATTATACAGGCAGAGACAGGTGGATTTCTGTGAATTTAAGGCCAGCCTATTCTACATAGCAAATTCTAGGCCAGCCAGGGTTGCATAGTGACACTCTGTTTCAAGAAACAAACAAACAACAACAAAAATAAACAAAAGAAAACCCAAACACCAAAAACCATAAAAAGAAAAAACTGTCCAAAAGCTGCTCATGAGCTAAGGATATTTATATGGATGATCCAAATGTTAACACTTGCATTTCTTCCTGTTTTAACACAATGCCTTGCAAAACCAAGTGACAGAATTTTGGGAGCAAAGCTTGTGTGTGTGTATCTGTGTGTCTGTGTGTCTGTATGTGTCTGTGTGTCTATATCTCTGTGTGTCTATCTCTGTGTGTGTATATCTGTGTCTCTGTGTGTATCTATGTCTCTGTGTGTCTGTGTCTTTGTGTCTCTGCCTGTGTTGTGTCTCTGTGTGTCTGTATGTATCTATGTCTCTGTGTGTCTGTCTCTGTGTATGTATCTGTGTGTCTCTGTCTCTGTGTGTGTGTGTGTGTGTGTGTGTGTGTGCACACGTGTGTGTTGGATATGCCTTCCTTATGCACCTCAGGTTGACCTCAAATTCACAGTCTTCTGTTTCAGCCTCCTGAATGTTGGCCTCCAGATGTCACTCACCACAGCTGGCTTCATGTTCATGTTTACACAAGTGATCATTCAGTGTCACTAAAACAAAGAAGCCCATGCTACAGAAACCTTACAATGATGCATTTAAATAGTCAAATTGTGGTCTCTAACTGACAGCATACACATTAAAAACTCAGGGGTAGCTCACCTATCTCATGCTGGGTTTGAACAGTCACATCCCCCTCTCTCTACCTGTGGGGTTAGAAAGTTCCAGACATTCAGGTTTCAGCTGAAATCAAGGCACATTCTCTCTCTCTCTCCATATATATGTGTATGTGCTTGAGCATATGTGTGCAGGAGCCTGTGGAAGCCAGAAGAAAGCACTGGATCTCCTGAAACTGAAGTTACAGGCCATCAAATCATGTGGGTGCTGAGAATGGGACCCAAGTCCTCTGCAAGAGCAGTAAATGCTCTTAACAGCTAAGCCATCTCTCCAGCCACCAGGATACATTTTTTCATGGATCTCTTTCTTTATGTTAGGTCAGGCTGGGATGAATGAACCCCTGGAACAAGCTGAAACCTAGAGCTGAACTGTTTCTAAGGGGTACAGGCAGGGGTGTTCCTGGGGGCAAGGTCCCAGAAGAGCTGTAGCTGGGTCACTCAGTTGTTTTGTTTTCAGTATTTCTGAGGAACCTCCATACTAATTTCCACATGGCTGCACTAGTTTACAACCCAACCAACAGGGGTGGGGCTCATTCCCTTTGCCTACTGTTTAAAAAAAAATCATGATTTTCTGGTATCTTTTCACTTACCTATATCCTCCTCCTCCTGTCTTGGAACATCAGAATGGCTGGTTCTGAGAGAGAAGGGGATGGAGGGAGGAGGGAAGGGGATGTGGAGGAGAGAATATGAATAGAACATGGAATTATAGGCTATAAAGACTTCAGGGAGAGGGTAAAGATTCTGGGGAAGTGCGCCATGAATAGGCTGGGGTGAGGTGGGGCTGAGGAAGTGGGGTGTGAGGCTTGCCAAGGATGTGCATTCATCTACCTCTTGGGGGGTTCTTCATGTGACGAACCTGTAAAACACACCAGGAAGAATTTACATTTGTATTTGTATATACATGTATACGTATGTGTGTGTGTGTGTGTGTGTGTGTGACAGAGAGAGAGAGAGAGAGAGAGAGAGAGAGAGTCACTATGTAGCTCTGGTTGACCTGAAACTCACTCTGTAGACCAGGCTGGCCTTGAACTCACAGAGATCTACCTGCATCAGCCTCCCAAGTGCATCTTATTAGAATCTTTCTCTTGCCTCTCCCTCCAAGCATGGATAACTCCTCTTAACTCACCTTGCCGAGTGCATCTGTAGAAGATGGAGACAAAGAGGAGAAAGATGCAGAGGCAGCTGAAGGTGGTAAGGAAGATGAGTTTGCTGTCTGATGGTCTGGGGCAATTTTCTTCATCTCTTTCATCTGTATAGTGGAGACAGCAATGGCAGCCATATCACAAGATGAAACTGAGAGTGTGTGTCAGTATAGCTGGAGAGGGTTGAACAGGGCCTCACTTGGGGAATTCCATGGGGAATTCCAAGTCAGCATCTCACATATAGCCATAAACTTGATCATTTATTGAGAACCAAGTCACAGGATCTGTATGCTTCCCCAAATGCACACATACAGTTTAGCAGAATGGTAATGAATCCAGACACTCTAGGTGTGGCAGCACATGCCTAGAATCCCAGCTTTCCAGTCAGAGGTGGGAGGATTTTGAGTTCACGCCCAGACTTGACTATATAGTTCCAGGATAGCCTCCAGTGTGTAGTGAAACCTTGCCTGAAAATAAAAATAAAAAAAGCCAGGAGCCAGAAAACCCAGTTACAATACTGGTGGCACTGTCTTGGGAAGCTGTGGGATCTTTTGGACAAGGAGTCTAGCCAGCAGTTAGAAAATATAATCCAGTAGTCATACTTCTGGCCCGATCTCTCTGCTTTCTGGTCCATCAAGATGTGAATAATCCAGGCTCATCACTGTGTGTTTTAGTATCTTTTTTTTTTTTTTTTTTTGAGACAGGGTCTCACCATGTACCCCAGCCTGTCCTGAAACTCACAAAGATGTACCTGGCTCCTGAGTGCTGTAATTAAAGGCAAGCATCGCCATGTTTTGAGTACTCAATTTGATAATTCTTTCTCTCTTTCTCTTTTCTCCCTCCCTCTCATTGTTTATTACTTCATAAACTCACTCATTAAAAACAGAAAACATAGCTATCATAGATCATTCTCCAGAATGTACAGAACAGAAAGGTGGAAATTTTTCATTGATAATGTGATCAATTTGTGGGGCTCAGGTACAGTGTAGGTGTTGAGGGATGTATTCAGTTTGTAATAATCATTATGCAATGTGTATCTTGAGCAAATCTTTGTCTATTAAATAGCTTTTTAAATAAAAGAGAAATCACTCTACTGTCTAAAACACAGCAACTGCTATTGTCTTGCATTCCTCCAAATGCACTTTCCAAAATCCTAAAACCCTTAAGACATGTAAAGAAATCACTTCACTCTCCTGTTCCAATGCTGCCAGTGGAGTCACATGTTCTGCTGGACAAAATCCATGATCAGTTTAAGCACCTGTGATGATTAGTTTTACTTGACAATTTGACACAGTCTAGAATCACCTGGGAAGACACTGTCTAGAACAGCGGTTTTCAACCTGTGGCTCTCAACCCCTTTGGTAAGCCTCTCTCTTGACATATATTTACATCACGATTCATCACAAAACTACAGTTATGAAGTAGCAACAAAAATAATTTTATGATTGGGGGGTCACCCCAACATCAGAAACTGTATTAAAGGGTTGAAGCATTGAGAGGTTGAGGACCACTGCTATAGATTATGTTGGCCTGTGGGCGTGGGGTGGGGGTAGCATTCCTGAAGTTTGGGGCCTGAACCGTGTTAGAGAAAACAAGCTGAGCAGTAAGCTTGCGTGCACGCATTCTCTTTCTGCCTGCACGTACACCTGCACGCCAGAAGAGGGCTTCAGATCCCATTACTGAGGAGTGTGAGCCACCATGTGGTCCTTAGGAATTGGACCTTTGGAAGAGCAACCTGTGAGCCATCTCTCCAGCCCCACTCATTCTCTTTCTGATCTCAGCTGTGGAATTTCGAGGTTTTGGCTCTGGATGTGACTAGCCGTTTCAAGTTCCTGCCTTGATTTTCTTCAACGATGGGCTGTAATCTAGAGTTATAAAACAAATAAACTCTTTTCCCTAGGTTGTTGGTGTTTTGTTTGTTTTTCCTTCTTTTGGCCCAGGTACTTTGTCACAGCGATTGAGATGAAACCGTGACAGGGCTCAGGCCCTAGGTCTTGTTTTCCGCCATTCTATTCTACTTTCCCTCTTTCCTGTTCTCCTTTCTACACCATCTCTCCATTCTGGAAAAACTTTTTCTGTTAGTGGATTTTCCTGTTCTCTCCCCCAAAGGCTTGTCTTCCAATGTCAATGTGTCTAGGTATTTCTCATCCCCCAGGACTGTGGTGGACAGACCCCAAGTAGCCTAATGAGCCTCACTTCCTCCTGGTGTTCACAGAGCTGTGAACACCAGGCTGGCCTTAAATTCCTGATGTAGCTTCCAGATGAAAACTCAGCCCAGAATGAAAGTGTGATTGCAGGCTTGAGACCCAAAGCTGAACTCAACTAAACTCTATCTGCCTTCCTGACCCACATAAGCTGTAACACAAATAAATGGATTTTTAATGGGGCTAAGGATGTAGTTCAGTTTCTTGACTCACTGCCTACCTTGAACAAAGCCCTGGGTTTGATCCCCCAGTACCTCATAAACTGGGTGAGGTGGTCCATGCTGTGCTCTCAGCCCTTGGAGGTGGAGGCAGAAGGGACTAAATCAAGGTTGTCCTTGACTACATCAGGAATTTAAGGCCAGCCTGGTTTACATTTTTATTTTAAAAAATAAAATAAATGTTTTGAGCTTCCAAATTCATGGTTATTTGCTATGTAGCTCTAGACCAATCATGATCACTCAGCACCTTAGCCTTTCCTTTTTGAAGTTTCATTTCTGACTGTGCTCTTCCTGATTCTTGTGATCACCAATGCTTCTCCACTCATGTGCTCACCGCCTTGAAATCAGTTACACGTTACAGCCCTAACAGATTTTATCTCACAGCCATTAGAACTTCACATATTCACATTTAGCTCAAAACCCCCCGTGCTGAGTTGCTGCTTCCAAGTATGTGTCTTCTGGCACATCATACTGTCATTGATTGAAAGACCAAAGGATTAAGAATTAGTGGTTTTTTTGTTTTTTGGGTTTTTTTTGTTGTTTTTTTTGTTTTTTTGTTTGTTTGTTTGGGTTTTTTTGTTTTTTGTTTTTTTTGAAGGGGAGTGTTATTGAATTAAAGTTTAAAGCATAAGCCAGCCAGGTGGAAAAATGTCCAGCCTCCTGCAGGGAGGAACCAGCCTTACAGCATTACTTTCCTGCCCACTAGAGATACAGTTGCAATTGCTAGGAAACCAGCCCAGATGGCCTGGCTGGAACCACTTAAAGAGATACTGTCTCCTGGCAACCCACCATGATGTCCAGGCCAGAACCATGTATGGTCTTGGCGCTTAAAGTAAGCCAATCATTTCAAAAGTCAATTTCCCTTACCCAGTCATGTAACGTCAAGGCATGTAACTCCCTGCTTGCTGTTTTTTCCTTTAAAAACCTTATTCCCCTAGAGTGCCCCAGTGCACACCTCTCTGTTTCCACAAGGATCTTGTGACCTGGGTTCGAGCTTGTATCCAATAAACCCTCCTGTGTTTTGCAGCAGAGTTGATTCCTGGTGGTTTTTGCGGGTCTCATGACCTAAGCATAACACTATCTTCTGATCTACTGGCCTTACTGTACAACTGATTTTCCACTAATTCACTCTGCTGAGACACTCATTTACAAGCACACTGCTGAAACCTGCTTAGAATCCCCATAAGATTCTTCTCTCCCATGCCCAGGTCCCACTTCCCCAATCCCTTGGAGGTATTGCATCTTTATTGCCTCCTTGGATCTCCAGTCAAGTCCCATTTCAAAAGAAGAAATATGTCCACAAAGGAACTGATCTGACCATTTAGAAAGAGGGTGTGTGTTGGGGGGGGGCAGTGAGGTAGTGAGGAGCCAATGAAGCTGAGCAATGATATACTGGGAGGACAATGCCATTAAACCTATCACTATGTAGAAAACATGTGAAATAATTTAAAAGGGGGGCAAGGCATGGCAACCATCTATAATCCCAGCACTTAGGAAGCAGAGACAAGAGCATCAGGACTTCAAAGCCATCCTCCACCACATAGAGTTCATAGAGAGTTTACTCACTATGTATAGGGAGTAAAAGGACAGCCTGGGTCAAGACCAATCTTGTCATCATCATCATCAGTTATAAACATAATCAATTATATCAGCCAGGTGCGGTGGTGCGCGCCTGTAATCCCAGCACTCTGGGAGGGATAGACAGGTGAATCTCTGTGAGTTTGAAGCCAGCCTGGTCTACAAAATGAGTCCAGGACAGTCAAGGCCTTACAGAGAAACCCTGTCTAGAAAAAAATTAATTATATCTATTTATTAATTATTATAACAACTATTATTATAAAATTAAGAAGATGATGTTATAAATATTACAAATATATGTACATATAATTATATAAACATAAAGATATAATTATATTTATAATTATTATAGCATTATTATTATATAACTTAAGAAGCAAGGCTGGGACAATGACTTAGTGGGTAAAGGACCAATTATTAAGGACCTGAGTTCTGTAATACCAATGAGATGGGAGGAGGCAGAAGACTCTCTGAAAGCTCTCAGGCCAGCTAGCCTGGAGTACAATACAATACAAAAAGGAGACTCTGCCTCAAACAAGGCAAGAGGTGAGGATCAACATGTAAGGTTGTCCTCTGATCTCCATATGTATGCTATGGTACCCTTGCACCCAAACTCCAAACTCACACACACAATGTATATGTATATATATATATATATATATATATACACACACACACACACACACACACACATATATATAACATATGCACACACAAAAGTATTTTTAAATTCAAGAACGGAGGGTTGGCTCACTGAGTAAAGGTGTTTGCTGTTAAGAAAATGACCTGAGTTGGATCCCCAGACCCACATAGTGAAAGGAGAGAATCAAGTGTCACAACTCTTCCTCTGACCTCTTCTCACATGCTGTGGCATGTATGTGTACACACGTGCACACATGATAGATAAATAACTGTAATTTAAAGACATGCAAGGAGCGGGTCTGAGGCTGCTCTGCTCACCTGTGACCACCAGCTGTAGAAGCTGACTCAGTGTGGACCACTTCTGGGAGGATGCTCTTCTGTACACACAGAAATACTCCCCAGCATCCTCGGGCTGCAGGTTAGTGAGGTGGAACTCGGCCTCCTTTCCCACTGACCTCTGCTCCTGCTGGTACTCAGAGTTGTACAACTTTCCCAGAGTGACTGTAGCATTCTGGAAATGAGCCCAGCATCGCAGAGTGACATTACTCTTGTACTTGACCACAGAGCTGGGCCAGGCAATGATGGAAGGCCTGGGAAGTTCTTCTGAAAAGAATTCCAAGTTAATTGATTCTTCATCCTAGTGAGCCCCTGCTAGAATTCTGAGGCTTGGAGGGATCATCTTAACTGAGACCCATCTGCTGTGGTGGAACCATTCCCTATGGTCCTGGATTGTATAAAATGAAGAGGGCCAGGAGGAGGGCTCAGCTAGTAAAGGGGTCACTGCCACACCTGATGGAATTTGACCTGTTGCTCCTGTTCATGCCACTTCCCTACCAGGATGGGCCCAAACAAATTTTTTCTCCCTTAAATTGCTTTGTCAGAAATTATGAAGAGCAACAGGAAAAGTTGCTACTGTAGGGTAAAAAAAAAAAAAAAAAAAAAAAAAAAAAATCCAAGCTTACATCCAGGTTTTGGAAACCCACCAACCCCTGAGCTTACTCCAAGTTCAGGACTTGAAATCCCACCAATCCCCACCCTAGAAATCTCCATCCTGGGAAACTCTGTCCGACCAAGAACAGCTACATAAAATCTGCCTCCCACTCAGTTCTCTGATGCCTTTCTCCTGAGCAGGGGAAACCACCCTCTGTGTCTGCCCCAATAAATCTGTGGTGTGAGGTTTGTTGTGCAGTGTGACTTTGTGGTGTTCCTTGGCTCCTGGCTGCCAGGATACCTTTCCCCTAAGAGCTGTAAGCAGCTACTACGGAAGGAGAAGGTTATGGATAGTGGAGCCTGGCAACACAGAGGTCACGTAGAAGGAAACTCACCTCCACCTTCCTCATCTCCACAGCACAGGCACAGCCCTGCAAGAGAGACCTCAGTGAGAGACAGTTCAGTGGCTGTTTCCTCTGACTCGAACACTACCGCCTGGCTGAAAAGGGAGGGTATACAACTGCGGGAGTGAATGAAACTCACAAAGCTCAGGGAGGAAACAAAACCTACAAGGCTCCTGAGGCTTTCCAGGCTCAGAATGTTCACAGAAGCCCTCCCCAAGGGTTATGGAGGCAGTCACCATTGCTGGGGAGAGGGAACTCTAAGGGTGCACAAATTTTGGGCTTTACTAGGTATGTAGCTCTTATGAGTTGTGACTTATGCCAGACCTCCTAATGGAAGTTCCAGGCAGTGACCAGGTGCTCTTGAGCCGTCTAGGTAGACTGCTGTGATCTTGTACTGTATCTGACCTGCATTTTCTCTTTGCTTCTGAATAACACTCCTTGCTGCTAAACCATTTGTTTACATGTCTCCAGTTATTTCAACAAAACACCCAAAACCTGGAAATAGCTGGTCAAGACTGAGACCACCAGTAACAGAACCACTGCTTTGATCCGTTGACGGCACCCTATCTGAAATGATAGAATTTGATTGACTTCTGGTCTGTTGTAGTTTCTTTCTGTTGCTGTGATTAAAAAAACAAAACACTCCGATGAAAAGCACTTTGGGGAGGAAAGGATTAATTTAGCTTACATATCCAGGTAACAATCCATCGTGGAGGGAAAACAAGGCAGTAACTTGGAGGCAGAAACTGTGGAGGAACTGCTTGCTGGCTCACTCACCCCGGCTCACACTTAGTTGGCATTTTTTATTCAGCCCAGGCCCACGTGCCCAGGAATGGTGCCGCCTACAGTAGTG
Organism: Meriones unguiculatus; assembly: GCF_030254825.1. Lineage (NCBI taxonomy): Eukaryota > Metazoa > Chordata > Mammalia > Rodentia > Muridae > Meriones > Meriones unguiculatus. The sequence continues at coordinate 36,440,041 of NC_083361.1, read as the reverse complement.
GGCTGGGCCCTCCTCCATAAATCTCGACAATCCCCCAGAGACACGCCCAGTGTGATCTAGGTATTTCCTTAGTGGAGGCTTTCCTCTCAGGTGACTCTAGGTTGTGTCAAATTAACAACTAACGCTAACTAGGACAACCCTGAGGGTGGATAGAGGTGGTGGTAACCATTAGAATGGCCATGACTGGTAAGTAGACTCCTTAATTCTTATTTTGAAATTAGGGGCTGGGGATCTGACTCAGTTGGTAGAATGCTTGTCTGGCATGCTACCCCTAGCCCCACACAGAGTGGGCATTAATTTGCGCTACTGTAATTTCTGCCCTTGGGTGATGGAGGAAGGAGGCTGACTTGGGAGGTGGAGGCAGGAGGACAAACTGAAAAAAACAAAAAACAAAAAAAACAACAACTAAAAGTGAAGGACCAAGGATTACACATTGTGGCATTCTGTTTCATACCTTATCTAGAATATGCAAATGCAGAGAGACAAAAAAGCTCTTAGTGGATGCCAGGAGCAGGGGCGTGGGGAGTTTACAAGCTCAGTGTTTCTGTGGGGGTGATGACAATATCTTGGAACTAGATGAAGGCGGTGGTTGCACAACACTGTGAATCTACCAACTGTCCCTGTTGTGTAGACTTTCAAGTGGCTGGTTTTATGTTCTGAGACTTTTGCCTCAGTCACTGTTTAAAAATCAGTATACCTCGGGTATTTTTACTCTCTCTCATGGAGGTTTGTCTGAATCCATAGCAGCGGTCAGCAGAGGATCAAGCCAGTTAAAATTCCAGCAAGGTTTCTAGGTAGTGCTGGCACACACCTTTAATCCCAGCACTTGGGAGGCAGAGACAGGCAAATCTCTGAGTTTGAGGTCAGCATGGTCTACAGACTGAGTTCCAGGACACCCAGGGCCACACAGAGAAATCCTTAGGGTGGGATGGACTCCGTCATGGAGTGGTAAGGGACTCGTGTGGTTCCACCCCCAGTGAAAAGCTAATTACTGCTGTGAGAAGCTGAACCACTTTGCTTTAGGGGTGTAACCACAGGTAGGTTGCCCATATCCCATTGGAGGATTCCCTACCTACAGATGTATGATCAACACTAATGGGACACTATGAGTTAAAAAAGAGAAAGGAAGGAAAAAGAAGAAAGGAAGGAAGAAAGAAAGAAAGTAAGATAGATGTGATGGGGGAGTCCTGGAGGGGGTTAAGAGGGAGAGTGGGGGTAAATTATTAAGATAGATTGTATATGAGAGATAGCTCATGTTAAGACCACTGACTACCCTTCCAGGGGACCAGGATTCTATTCCCAACAGCCACATGGTGGCTCCTGTCTACAGCTCCAATTCAGTGACACATCTCCTCCAGCAAGGCCACACCTCTTAACCCTTTCCACACAGTCCCACCAACTAGAGACTAAGTATTCAAGTATATGAGCCTATGGGGGCCATTCACCACCACAGTGAGTGAGTGAAGCTGTAGAGCTACAGCTGCCCAGACAGCCCTGCTTTCAGAGACTTGACCAACACAGCAGCTTTCCAACAGGACAGAGGGAGGAGGGCCTGGTCAAACCAGGCTCAGGCTACTGCAGATCCACACTGCCCTCAGCGAGGCTCCTCACATTGGGGCACTTCTTCAGCTTTCTGCTTCATCTTACTTCTGGTGAGCTTTTCATATTGAAATCTATACAAACATTTGTATTCACTTCATTTTTATTTATTTATTATTATTATTATTATTATTATTATATATTTTGAGACATGGTTTCTCTGTGTTGCTCTGGCTGTCCTGGAACTTCCTCTGTAGTCCAGGCTGGCCTTGAACTCATAGAGAGCAGCCTACCTCTGCCTTCTGAGGGATGGGATTAAAGGCCTGAGCTGCCACCACCCTCCTTATTTTTTATTTAACATGTTACTATTTCGTGTGTACATCATGTACACAAAATAGTAAACATCCTTGTGAGAGCATCTAAGTGGATACATGCCACAGCATGCATATGGAGATGAGCTTTCATTCCGGTTCTCCTCCATCATGGGATTAATGTCCAGGAATTAAACACTGTAGTCAAGTGCTTTTGCCCACTGAGTCATCTTTCTGGCCTTATTTTTCTCATTTAAAATCCTTATACAGAGCCAGGCAGTGGTGGTACATACCTTTAATCCCAGCACTCAGGAGGCAGAGACAGGCAGATCTCTGAGTTTGAAGGTAGCCTGGTCTACAGTGATTTCCAGGACAGCCAGGGATACCCAGAGAATCCCTGTTGATGACAGATGGATAGATAGATAGATAGATAGATAGATAGACTTTTTAAATGTGCATGGCTATTTGGCTTGCATGCATGTCTGTGCACCATGTGCATGCCTAGGGCCGGCAGGGGTCAGAAGAGGCCTGTGAAATTTCCCAGACTGGAAATGTGTCTCAGCTTGCCTGTATGCACAAAGGCCTGGGTTTGAACTCCAGTTACAGTGTCACATGTTTGTAATACCAGAACTGGGAAGGCAGATGCAGGAGAATGCAAAAGTTAAGATCATTCTTGCCTCCATGGCAAGTTCAAGGGCAGCCCAGGATACACAAGAGCCTGTCTGAAGGAAGGAACAGGTAAGGGAAGAAGCCTGCCAGCAGAGTCCAACTAGCCCACTTGCATCACAGCTCCCTCCCTGGAACAATTATAACGATGGGGGAGGGAGAGTAGCAAGGATTGATTTGTGCTCTCATCATTTAAGTCCTGTGCATGGGTCTGGAGAGATGGCTCAGCCATCAGGAGCACTGACTGCTCTTGCAGAGGTTTCAGTATCTAACACCTGCATGGCAGCTCACAATCAATTGGAACTCCAGTCTTAAGGGATTCAGCGCCCTCTTCTGACCTCCAAAGGCACTGCAGGTACACATACAGACAGAACACCCATATACATAAAGATAAATACATAATTGAAATTAATAAATCAAATTTTCGTGAGCATACTCTTATTAGGAAATAGTAGTGTTTAGTTTTTACAAATGTAGTTAAGACAAAGCCATCCTGGGCCTCTGATCCATTATGACTGAAGTCACTCAGAATAGAAAAGAGATACAGAGAAGGACAGCCATGAAGACTGAGGCAGTGTTTTACCTACTGATCAAAGAATGTCTACAAAATTGTGCATGGTGACACAGGCCTGTGATCCTAACCCTTCAGAGACTGAGTTAGGAGACCATCTAATATTTAAGGACAACTGGTCTACATAGCAAGTTTTAGGCCAGGCAGGGATAGATAACAGATCTTGTGTGAAAACAAAACAAAAAAAAACAACAGTGGGACTAATAAGATGACCTAGCAGGTAAGTGTGGTTGTAACCAAGCCTGAAGATCTAAGTTCAGTATCCCAAGTTCAAATGGTGGAAGCAGAGCGCCAACTCCAGAAAGTTGTCTTTTGACCTCCACACGTAGGCTATGGCTTGTGTGTGCCCACATACAGACACACAAAAAATAAATAAAAATTGCTGGGCATGGGGATGCATGCCTTTTATCCCAGGAGGTAGAGGCAAGTGGATCTATGTAGGTACCAGGCCAGCCCTAGCCTTAGTGAAATCTCATATGATGGTTTGAATGAAAATGGCTCGCAGAGGCTCTTAGGGAGTGGCACCATTTGAAAGGATTAGCACATGTGGCCTTGCTGGAACAGGTGTGGCCTTGTTAGATGAAGTGTGTCACTGGGAGTGGGCTTTGCGGTTTCAAATGCTCAAACCAGGCCCAGCCTCTCACCTTTCTCTTCCTGCTGCTCCAATGTAGAACTCTCAACTACCTCTCCAGTGCCATGTTTGCCTGCTTGTCATCATGCTTCCTGCCATGATGATAATGGACTACTCCTCTGAACCTGTAAGCCATTCCAATTAAATCCTTTTCACTATAAGAGTTGCCATGGTCATGGTGTCTCTTCACAGCAATAGAAACCCTGACTAAGACACTCCATCTTTAAAAATTATATATAATTTAAAAATGTAAAACAATAACAACAACAAGCAATGCCCCCCAAACACAGTGCCAGTTGCCACCAGAAGCTACAAGAGGGGCATAGAGCCTTTCTTCCCTTCCAGAGGAACCAATGTTGTCTCCACCTTGATCGATCGCTGTAACTCATGTAAAAAAGAAAAATATTTTCCTTTGTTTTAAACCAACAGGTAGGTGGCACTTGAGCACAGAAGCCCCAGTAAAGCAACATAGGGTGTATCAGGATATTTCCTGGAGGAGCTATTTACTCTGTCCAGTGGCTGGAGGTTAGAAGTAACTTTGGGTGAAGACACCCTCTAAAAGGCATACACAGAGAGCAGAGCACTGGTCTGGTGGAGGGGGGAGGCTGTGAGCAGAGGAAGAGGAAGGAACAGGGCAGATGGGGCATTTTGATGCTGCCCCCACACACCCTATCCCTGCTCTTGCACCAGGGAGGAACTAGGGCCCTCTTAAAGGGGAGCTGCCGTATAATGTAACCAAGCCAACAATCCAACCTTTTCTTCATACACTGAGGCCAGTTCCATGAGGTTAGGTTCAAACCCAGGGTATTAAAGTTAGCTCAAGGATGGGAATGGTTGGAAAAATCTGCATAAAACCCATGGCTTACAATTGACAGTTCCTACACCTCAACTTCTTCTGAATTTAGTGGAATGACTAGGCAAGATTGTGAAGCCCAGAAAGGAGATGCAGAAACCCGGTGGAGTTTGCATTTCTTGCAGTAAACAGGGTCTTTTAAGTGTGGCACCGGTACTGATGTACTTGAGATACCCCTGCCTTTCATGCCCTCACATAGACATCCTCATTTCTGCATTTCCATAATCACCACCTTGACCTCACTATGAATTTTTCTCACACAGCCAAGCAATTGTCACAGCCCTGGAGACTCACCCAGACAAAGCACGTATATGAAATCTATGTCCATAGCTCCCCTTCTCCCCAAGCCAAGGTGCAGTCTTTGGCTCTCAGGAAGAAGAGTCAGGGCAGGAGACCACCACAATTCTCTCCTGGCTCTGCGCCGTCCCTGTAACCTCAGGCTGAAGCTTTGCCCTGACACTCAAGTTGCCTGCCTCACTGTTTGCACAGTTTCCTTCCTGAACTAACCCAGGAAGCCAAGGTGCCATGTATGACAACATCTCCCCCAGCCCACGTGCAGCTCTGCCCACCCTGGGACCCGCCCTCCTTAACTGAACTCTTACCTGAGATGTTTAACATTTGATTTGTTCATTTTTGACAATTTCACACTTTCATATAGTATCTTGTGTCACATTCAACCCCTTCCTATTTTCATCAGCCCCCTCTTTCCAAAGTAATCCCACCTCCTACCTTTATGCCCCTCCTCTCCATCCTTTCTACTCTTCCTTCTTTCATTTTTATTTTTAAGTGTTACACTTTCATTATCATTCTCTTCTGGTTATTTGGTCTATTTATTCCATAGCAGTAATGTTATTAAGCAAATTATTTTCTATCCTTTTTTATTTTATTAATTAGAGTTTATTCTAGTTTCTCTCCATGTGTGGTCCTTGGTTGGAGTATTAATCTCAGAAAAGACCTCTGAGCCCAGATTTCTTGGTTCTGTTGCTCTCCTTGTGGAGCTTCTGTGACCTCCAGGTCTTTCTATCTCCCCCTTCTTTCATAAGATTCTCGGCACTCTGACCAAAGTTTGGCTATGAGACTCAGCATTTGCTTTGATACACTGTTGGGTAGAGTATTTCAGAGGCCCTCTGTGGTAGGCTCCTGTCCTGTTCCCTGTTTTCTCCCTCTCCCAATGTCCATCTCGTTTGCCTTTCTGAATGAGGATTGATCATCTTACCCAGGGTCCTCCTTCTTGCTTAGCTTCTTTAGGTGTACAGATTTTAGTATGTTTATCCTGTATTATATAAGTATTATATAATATAAGTGGATATTATGTGTCTAATATCCACTTATAAGTGAGTATATACCACGTGTGTCTTTCTGTTTCTGGGATACTTCAGTCAGGATGATCTCTAGTTCCCACCATTTACCTATAAATTTCATGATTTCCTTGTTTTTAATTGCTGAATACTATTCCATTGTGTAAATGTACCATAATTTCTGTATCCATTCCTCCGCTGAGGGACATCTGCATTGTTTCCAGCTTCTGTATATTACAAATAAAGCTGCTATGAACATGGCTGAGCAAATGTCCTTGTTGTATACTTGAGCATCTTTTGGATATATGCCTAGGAGTGGTATAGCTGGATCTTGAGGTAGCACTATTCCTAATTGTCTGAGAAAGCGCCAGATTGATTTCTGGAGTGTTTGTACCGGTTTACATTCCCACCAGCAATGGAGGAAGGTTCCCCTTTCTCCACAACCTTTCCAGTATGTATTGTCACTTGAGTTTTTTATCTTAGTCATTCTGATGGTTGTAAGGTGAAATCTCAGGGTCGTTTTGATTTGCATTTCCCTGATAGCTAAGGATGTTGAGCATTTTTTTAAGTGTTTCTCTGCCATTTGATACTCCTCTATTGAGAATTCTCTGTTTAGCTCTGTACCCCATTTTTTAATTGGATTGCTTGCTTTGTTGCTGTTTAGCTTCTTGAGATCTTTATATATTTGAGATATTAGCCCTCTGTCAGATATAGGGTTAGTGAAGATCCTTTCCCAATCTGTAGGCTATCGTTTTGTTCTGATGACAGTGTCCTTTGCTTTACAGAAACTTTTCAGTTTCATGAGGTCCCATTTATTGATTGTTGATCTTAGAGCCTGTGCTGTTGGTGTTCCGTTCAGGAAGTTGTCTCCAGTGCCAGTGAGTTCAAGGCTCTTTTTCACTTTTTCTTCTAACAGGTTTAGTGTGTCTGGTTTTATACTGAGGTCTTTGATCCACTTGGACTTTAGTTTTGTTCAGGATGATAAATAGGGGTCTATTTGCATTTTTCTACATGTGGATATCCAGTAAGACCAGCACCACTTGTTGAAGATGCTGTCTTTTTTCCATTGTTTGGTTTTGGCTTCTTTGTCAAATATCCGCAGGTGTGTGGGTTTATTTCTGGGTCTTCTATTCGATTCCGTTGATCCACCAGCCAGTTTCTGTGCTGGTACCATGCAGTTTTTACTACTTTGCCCTATAGTACAGCTTGAGATCAGGGATGGAGATACCTCCAGAAGATCTTTTATTGTAGAGGATTGTTTTAGCGATACTGGGTTTCTTGTTATTCCATATGAAGTTGAGAATTTTTCTTTCAAGGTCTGTAAAGGATTGTGTTGGTAATTTAATGGGAATTGCATTGAATCTGTAGATTGCTTTTGGTAAGATGGCCATTTTTACTATGTTAATCCTGCCAAGCCATGAACATGGGAGATATTTTCATCTTCTGATATCTTCTTCTATTTCTTTCTTCAGAGACTGGAAGATTTTTACTTGCTTGGTTAGAGACACACCAACGTACTTTATGTCCTTTGTGGCTATTGTGAAATTGGTTTTCTTTGAAAGTTTCATAACTTTACAGTATATCTTGATCATACCGTCTGAACTCTCCCCAGGCCCTCCATCACATCTCGCTCTTAACTTCATTTCTTCCTTTTAAAATTATTTATTTTTAAGGGCTGGAGAGATGGCTCAGTGACTAAAAGTACATGCCTATCTTCCAAAGGACCTGAATTCCAGTTCCAGCTCTCACGTCAGGTGGCTCACCACTGCCTGTAACTCCAGCTTCAGGAGACCTGACATTTGTGCCCTCCCATGCACATACACATACATACATACATCCGAAAAGTGAAAATAAACTATTAAAATATGACTTATTTACTTTAAGTTAACATACAAATTGATAGATTTTGTAGACACTTTCATGCATATATATCCTCGTGCTTTTGTTCTTAGTCATCCTTCTTTGTCTTGGCCTCCCCTATCTTCTCCAGTCCTTCCCCCCACCCCAATAGCCCTCCCTTCTGCATTCATAAGACACAACCCAACTGAAATTAAACTTATCAGGTGGATCTCTGTGAGTTTAAGGACAGCTTAGTCTATATAGTGAGTGTGAGGGCAGCCCAAGCTACCTAATGAGACCCCATTTCAAAACAAAAACAAAAGCAAAAGCAACCCAATACAATGTGACTTTATTTGCCTCACAATTACAGGTTAAAGTCCAGCACTGAGAGGTCATTAAGGCAGCAGCAGCTTGAAGCAGTAAGTCATATTGTGTCATAGTCAGGAGCAGAAGGTAATGAAGTAATGCATGCATGCCAATGAGAGACCAAAGGATTAAAAATCAGTGGCTCTTATTTTGAAGTTTAAAGCACAAGCCTGAACTAAGGCCAGCCAAGTGGAGATATGTCCAGCCACCTTGAGGAAGAACTGGCCTTAATGCCCTGAGAGGGAAGAACTAGTTTTACTGCACTCTTTCCTGCCTACTAGAGATACAGTTGCTAGGAAACTGGCCCATCCCCCTAGGGAGGGACATCAGACCATTTATGGTTTGGGAGCCTTCCTATAGCCAATCAATTCAAAATGCAACATCCCCTTTTGTGTTTCCACCAATAGATGCTTGCCAGGCAGGAATCCCCCTGCTTTGGGTGCGATGGGAGGAACCGGAATCTTTAAATCACCCAACTAACCTGAGCATGAGGAACCTGCCTCTCACCACTTCGGCGGTGAGGGTGTGAGCCCAAGCTGCAGCTTGTAATAAAAAGATCCTCATGTGTTTTGCAACGGACTTGACGCCTGGTGGTGGTCTTTTGGGGTCTCGTGATTTGGGCACAACACCAACACCCAACTCTTGTGCTCTCAGAAAATTTGGTGACCCAAGAAATGGTGCTCTCCAAATTCAGAGTAGGTCTTCTGATTCTAATTAAACCCAATTCCGAAAACCTGTCAGACATGACCACAGGCCAACTTAATGTAAACAGTCCCTCATTAAGATGCCCCAAGTGGTTCTAGATTGTGTCAGTTGACAATCAAAACTGAGTATTAGCTGGGTGTGGTGATGTAGGCCTTTAATCCCAGCACTCAAGAAGGCAGAGGCAGGTGGATCCATGTGAGTTCGAGGCCAGCCTGGTCTACAAAATGAGTCCAGAATAGCCAAGGCTACACAGAGAAACCTTGTCTGGAAAAAGCAAAAAAGAAAACAAAAACAAACAAACAAACAAAAAAACCCTAACCATCACACAAGTATAACCCTGAAGGTCTACCTCCAGTGGCCCACTTACACCAGCCATGCTGCCTGTCCCAAAAGTTCCAGGGGACCAAGCACATAGCCTCAGGAACCATTAAAGATGTGGAAGAAGACTGGAGATGAGAAAGAGCAATAGAGGGGTGAATATGACGAAAGCTTATTACACGCCTGTATTGCACAGCTGTAACAAGCTCCCTTACTATAAGCCACTATTTTACATTGATAATTTTCTAATTTAATTTTATTTTATTAATTACAGTTTATTCACTTTGTATCGCCCCTGTAGCTCCCTCCCTCCTCCCCTCCCAATCCCACCTCCTTTCCTCATCCCCATTGGTGCCCCTCCCCCAGTCCACTGATAGAGGATGTTCCCCTCCCCTTCCCTCTGATCCTAGTCTATCAGGTCTCATCAGGACTGGCTGCATTGTCTTCCTCTGTGGCCTGGTAAGACTGCTCCCCCTCAGGGGGAGGTGATCATACATTGATAATTTTTAAAAGAATGGACAAAGTGGTCACTAAGAATATATATGGGGCAATGGTTCAACAGCTAAGAGCACTTACTATTTTTGCAGAGAAACTTCTTCCATTTCCGAGCATGCACATGTTGGCTTACAATCATCAAAACACTCATACACATGAAAATGAATAAATCCTTAAAAAAGAATATAAGCAGATATGTAGGAAACATAATGTAGTATATATAGGTAAATATGTAATTTACATATTCTAGATAGTCAACAGTGCCAGAGATGTTGAGCATGTATTTTGTTGTTATTGTTGTTGTTCTGTTTTTTTTAAGACAGGGTTTCTCTGTGTAACCCTGGATGTCCTGGAATTTGCTCTGTAGACCTGGCTGGCCTTGAACTCACAGAGATCCATCTATCTCTGCCTCCCAAGTACTAGGATTAAAGACATGCACAACCACTGCCCAGCAATAAGTTCTTAAGAAAAATGCAAAACTGAGACTAGGGGTGGAGACAGGTGTCTGTAATCCCAGCACTGGAATGAAGAGGCACCTAGATCTCTGTGAGTTCAAGGTGGACCTGGGCTGCATAGGGAGTTCTAGGACAGCCAAGACTACATAATAGAGAGACCCTTTCTCAAAAACACCAAAGAGGGAAAACATTGTTTAAAAAAATAAAGAAAAATGTATATGTGTATATATGTATGTGTGTGTGTGTGTGTGTGTGTGTGTGTGTGTATTGTATGAGTGTGTGTGAGAGAGAGAGACAGAGAGATAGGCATCTATGCTCAGGCCTGGCCTCTGTTCTATGTGAAGAGTCAGGAAGAGGCAGACATTATCCTGTCCCTGGATGATTCCCAAAAAGCTGGCATCAAGGTTTCACAGAAATTCATAGGGATAATTTGGTCCAAGGTTTCATTTTTCCCCTGGGGCTCTGTGGTGACTTTGGGTAAAGAAAAACAGAGCTGAATTGAGAGGAAGAAAACTTCTAAATTGGAGGGATTCCTACTCACGCCCATTTCCCCTTGTTTTTATCTGGAAATGTTTGAAAGGTATAATCTTCCCTAAATGCTTCATTTTGGGGTAGGTTGTTGAGATACAGTCTCATGGTCAAGCTGTCCTCAAATTTGCTATGTAGCCAAGCATGACTTTGAACTTCCGAATCTCCTATTTCCCAAGTGCTGGGATTACAGATGTGCACCAGTATATACTGTTTTTGCAGGGCTGAGGATCAAGTACAGGGCTTCATGACTAACATCTGTAACTCCATTTCCAGGGGACTGGTTATTCTATTCTGGCCTCCTTAGACACTGCATACACATGATGCACAGACAATAAATGCAGGCAAAACACCCATATACATAAAACAACTTTTTAAAATATTTATTTGTTTATTTATTATGTATACAATTTTCTGTCTGCATGTACACCTGCAGGCCAGAAGAGAACACCAGATCTCATTATAGATGGTTGTGAGCCACCATGTGGTTGCTGGGAATTGAACTTTTAACCTTTGAGCCATCTCTCCAGCCCCCACATAAAATAACTTTTAAAAAGGGAATGATGGGCAAACATGCCACCAATTGAGCCAGTCACAAACCACTTTTTTCATTATTTGATATTTATTGTTTGACTTTATACGTATGGGTTTTTGCATGAATTCGTGTCTATGTACTATTTGTATGCCTGGTGCCTTCAGAGCCAGAAGAGGGAATTGCACACCTGGAACTGGGGTTACAGGTAGTTGTGGCCACAACGTGGGTGCTGGGAAACAAAGCCCCATCCTCTGTAAAAGCAACAAGTGCTCTTAACCACCAAACCATCTCTCTAGCCCCGGTTTCTCATCACTACCATATGGTGAAAATAAATTTCCTGTGTGCCTGTGTGGAGAAACCTGAGAAACCACTGGGTGGGACCTAATTTTTAGATAAACCCGTATTTATTTAGGGTACAGCATAGTATCCTCTATCTATAAGTAACAAGGCTAAGTAAGTGGGCAACAATTAAATTTTGCCACAAAAGTAGCTCTTAATTGGTTTGTAGATTTGAAGCTGCTTTCTGGCAGCCATTTCATGACTGGTAAAATTTCTTATTCAGTACGTAATTGGTTAATGAATTGTTTTTCCTAGGGTGATTGACGTATAATTGACACATAGACATTAAATATGCGGGGACTGGAGAGATGGCCCAGCAGGTACAAGCACTGGATGCTCTCGCAGAGGACCATGGCTCAATCCTAGCATACACATGGTGGTTCACAGCCATCTGTGAATTCAACACCTTCTGGCTTTGCAAGCCTCAGGTATGCACATGGTACAGACATACATGGGCCACACAGCCATACATTCAGGAAAACCACATTAATTTTTTAATTAAATATGTCAAGATCTTACTTTATACATAGTAAATTCATTCAATTTGTACCTGTCAATTATACCTGTTTACCTGGGAAGCAGAAAACAGTCACAACCACACAATGGCCCATTAGAACAAGGAGTGTTCAGTTACTTAACCAAGGTCTATTTGGAGACAACCTCTGGCTATGCCAGGCTTCAACCAGAAAACCTCCCATTATCAGCACGAGTATAGCAGCTACTCCAATCCGAATGAGGTTGCCCATGGTGTAGCCTTCTGTCATGGTACCGTGGGGCTCTGGAGGCTCTGAAAAGGAGATGATCATCACTGGCCACAGAGAGCATCCCTCCTGACTGAATCTGACTCCCAGATGTCTGCTTGCATCCTGGACTGCGTTCTCTAAAGATTTAGCTGTGAGTTGAAATGGGTATTCCTTTACCTTCTCTTCTTTATGTTCAACTCTGCCTCAGCTCTTTTCCTTTTTCTCTTTTCATTTTTGCCTCTGCATTCTTCCATTTCTCTATCTCCCTTAATGTATTAGGAGTTAATCTTAGGCGAAGCACATAGATCAAAGCACATAGATCCACAGAACACAGCAATCAGTGGCAGGTCAGCATGCTTCCTCAGACCACAAAATGCCATGTTGGCAGTGAAATTCAGAGGATTTGAACCTACCAAAGGAAAGTTTGGTTCACCGTGTATCTCCCCTTCAAGAGGATGGAAAGGAACAAGGGAAATAAATGGCTAAGTGGGTAAATATCTCAACCCCAGAACCCACATAAAGGTGAATACAGCAGTGTGTGTATTTATTTTGTGATTTATTTTGTGTGCCTGGCCCTTTAAAGGATTTCCAGTGGCTAGTCCACGGGCCCTATGTGGAATGCTTAGCCATTAGAACTGTTTGACCTTTGTTCTTCAATGTCGATTGCTTCTTAGACTTCTGGGATGTAAAAAAGCCAGCAGAGGATCCAACGGCAGAAGAGTAGAGTCTAGGTGGCAGAAGAGTAGGGTCCAGGAGAAAGAAAGTAGGGTCCAGGAGAAAGAGAGCAGGGTCCAGGTGGCAGAGAGTGGGGTCAGAGAGTAGGGTTAGAGAAGACCGTTGGTGTCGAAGGAAAGAAGATTGAGTAGAGCTATAGAAGAGAAGAGATTGAGCAGAGTGAAAATAAGAGACCGTTGAGCCAAGAGAAGTTGAGCCGAGCCAGAGAAGATATTGTTAGGAGAAGAGCCCACACAGCGAAAAAGGCAAAAAGCTACAGTAGTGCACACCTAAAGCCCGTATGCGCTGTAGTGAGTCAGGAGGAGAACCCACAGGGGCTTGTGGGCCAGCTAGCCTGACATCTGCAGTGAACTTCAAGAGACCCTCTCTCCCACAAGGCAGAAGACAAGGACCGATACCAGCCAAGGCTGTCTTCTGACCTCCACACATGCACCTAGGCATGTGATTGTCTGTGCTTATGCACATGAACACACACACACACACACACACACAAGAAAAGCAGGAGGAGGAGAAGGGGGAGAGGTGGTACTGATGTGATGCTTGGCATTGATCTGTCCTTAAAGAAGCCAGCACACGAATCAGCTCATCCCAAAGACTGCAGCTTCATAACTAAATGCAGCAACAGACCGGTTACCTGCAGGAAAGACCCACAGGGAAAGGCAGGTAACATCACTACTCCACAGAAGATCATTCTTCACCTCATTACTGACCACACAGGCCTTCATATCTGACAGTGAGAGTTCACAAGCAAGGTGTGTGGCATTTAATGGGGCAACATTCTAGAAGGAAACTGGATGATTTTGAAGACTTCAAACGTAACGGAATTATATCAGGGAAAAAAACTCACTTATAATTGCTTACCTATATATAGGAATATGTGTAGGAGACCTCCACAGTGAAAACTTCAAAACACTGAAGAAAGAAACTGAAGAAGACACTAGAAGATGGAAAGACCTCCCCTGCTCATGATTGGCAGAATTCTTATTGTAAGAGTGGCTACATTACAAAAAAGCAATCTGCAGATTTGATGTAATCTTTATCAAAATCATAATGATGTTCTTCACAGTGCTAGAAGAAACGATGCTAAAAACTCATGCGAAGGATGTACAGGAGCCATCAAATAGCAAAACTGATCCTTAGCAGAAAAAGCCATGTTGGAAGCATCATGATACCCAGTCTCAAATTATAGTATAGAGAGATAGCAACAACCACAAGCCCACAAAACACAGAATGGCACTGCATAGACACAGACATGTAGACCATTCAAACAGAACAGATGGCCCAGGAATCAGCCCAATTCTGCCAAAGGGGTCAAAAACATGCTGCAACCAGGAATGGTAGTGCACACCTATAATACCAGTGCTCTGGGGGCAGATTTCTCTGAGTTCCAGGCCAGCCAGGGATATATAATGAAAACTTGTCTTAAAAACAAACAAGCAAAAAAACATTATAGATAAGATATCTGAAGAGGTTAAAAGTAACAGAGCTAACTCCATTTTGTTTGTCAGACTCTATCTTAAGTTGACTGTCCTTAGAGTGACTTGGCCTCCACCCTTGAGTTCCAGGAAAAGCTGCAGAAAGTCCTTAGCAACTTGCAGCCATACACAGCAACTCAGGCTAACTGATAACGATGGGGATGGTCAAGAAAAACATGAGTTGCTCCCAGGTCAAGATATACTTTTGGACTAACTGTTTTTCTCTGTGGTTTGACCACATGCGATTAACCAATTTGTTTACAGTGCATTGCATTCCTTTGATCCTTTGTCCAATCATGTAACATCAAGGCTTGGAAGTCCCTGCTTGCAGTTTTTCCCTTTAAAAACCAAGGTCTCCCTAGACCTCGGGTCGCTCTCCCAACCTGATAATGTCAGGAAGGATTGTGACCCAAGCTCGAGCTTGTAATAAAAGAACTCTCTTGTGTGTTTTCATTTGACTCGTGTTCCTGGTGGTCTCTTGGGGGAAGTCTCATGATCTAAGCATAACAATATTCTCTTTAACAAATGACATTGGGAACAACAATGTTTGCTTGTTGAACATGAAAATAGATCCGTATCTTTTACCCTGCACAAAAATCAATTCTAAATAAGTCAAAGGCCTTAGACCAGACACTACTAGAGGAAAAAAACAAAACAAAAAAATCCACTCAAACATATAGACAGGCAAGGACTGGATAAAAAATTCTTTGTTAGCACAAGAATCCAGAGAACTAACAAATGGGATTACATGAAATTAAAAGGCTTCTATACAAGAAAGGAAACACTCTACAGTGTAAGGAGACATAATGTAGAAAGGGGGAAAAACTTGTACGATTATACTGCAGAGGATTATTATATACAAAAAATAAAGAACTCTGAAAATTAAGCAACAAAAATCATCCAAACAATATATGAACAAATGAACTGAATAGGCAGTTCTCAGAACCAGAAATGGCCATTAAATAGTTGAAAAAGATATTCAGGGAAATGCTAATTAAAACTGTTATGAGAAGCCAGGCATGAGTCCAAGACAGCCAAAACTATAGTGAGAAACCCTGTCATGAGATTCTGTCTTATGAGATTTTATCTTATCTCATAAGATTCTAATCACAATCAAAATGGCTGCGTGAGCATCAACCGGTGCTGGTGATGATGCGGGAGAGAGGCATCCTTAACACTGCTGCTGGGAGTGTAAACTTGTACAGTTACTATAGACATCAGTGTCCCAGCTGTATCATTCCTCGGTACATATGTGGAGGACTCTAAGCCAGCATACCACAGGGATGCCTGCTCATCCATATTAATTGCTACCTTATTCACAATGGCCAGATACAGCGATGGATGAACGAAGCAAGTGTGAAATGTGTACATAAAAAGTTTATGCAGTATGAAGAAAAACAAAGTCATGGTGTCTTCTGGAGTCAATTTTATTAAATGAAATAAGCCAGCTTCAGTAAGATTAGAATCATGTTTCCTTTCAAATGTAGTACCTAGATTTAAAATTATACTTGTGCACATATGTGTGTATTTATATTTGGGGGGGGGGTTTACTAATGTATACAGGGATAGTGAGAAGTGGGGATGAAAAGTAGGGGGAATAAAGAGTGTGTAATGGGATGCATGTAACAGCAAAGCCGACACTGAAACTAAGGGAGAAGAGAAGGAAGCAGCTGGGGTCCGGGAAGATGGCAAGGCAGAGCAGAGGGGGAGGGAATGGGAATAAATGCCCGTATGGAGTCACCTTGATTAAACTTTGTGTGCTAACTATTAGTGGTCAAATACTTGACTAAGGCATCCAAAGGAAAGCTTTGTTTTGACTCACTGTGTGAGGCTGTTGTCGATCCCGGTGGGAAAGGCAGCGCAAGCGCGAGGCAGAGGGCCGTGTTGTCCGCAGCCAGGAAGCAGAGAGCAGTAAACACTTCGGTCAGTTCCCTTTAGCGTTTTTATTTGGACCCCAGCCCTCTGATGGCACCGCCTACCCTCAGGATGAGTCTTCCTACCTCATATCCTAATCTAGATAATCCCTCACGCGCAAGGCCAGAGATGTGTTTTCTTGGTGATTCTAAATCCCATGAAGATTAACTTTATATTAACCTGAAAGATTAATATAAATTATAGGAAGCCAGAGTAGCAGAGTAGCAGTGTACCCCTTCGGCCCTAGCATTTTCAGGCAAAGGCAGGCAAATCTCTGTGACTCTGAGGCTAGCCTGATCTACATAGTGAGTTACAAGGCCAGCTAGGCTACATGCTGAGACTGTCCTCAAAATAATAATAGCAATAATCATAAAAATAGAAATATAGATATTGCATAGCTTTAAAAATGTCTACTAACTATGATCCCCCTACACACATACAACACACAACATACACACACACACACACACACACACACACGCACAGGTATTCACAAAATTACACAAAACCTTACCTATCACAGAGATCTCAAGGAGATCGCTGGGGGTTGAGGCCCGATAGGGAGCCTTCGCCTGGTAGTATACACAACTGTATTTCCCTGAGTCTCTGGCTGTCACGTTCTGAATAGAGAAGTCTACTACCATTCCTGTTGCGCTCCTAGTCTGCACAGGCAATGAGCGTCCCACCTTCAGCAACGCAAACTGTATGGGTCCAAGCACACTGCCAGCTTTCTGGCACTGCAGAGTCACCTTGCTTCCTGCAGTCACTGTGCCCCTGTGGTGGGCTTGCAAGGAAGGTTTAAGTAAGTACCCTAGAAGAAAAAGAGGCTCTGAGCTCAAGGGAAGAAGCTGTGGGCCTGTGCTAACTCTTGATCTTTTTCTCTTTTCCACTCCCACAAACCCTGGGTGGAGCCACATTCCCCCTCCTCTAACTCTTGCTCTGGAGATCCCACCCTCTCCTTCCTCCCTTCTTCTAGTCCCTCCCTCAACCTCTGCCTGAGGATTGCCACAGTCTCTCTGAGGCAGGCCTTCCTCACCTGTGACCAAGAGGAGAAGGGCATCACTGGACTGTGCCAGTGTGCTGTGGAGCCATTTGCTGTAGTATTCACAGGTGTAGTATCCTCCATCATTCTGTTGTAGCTCAGTGATATGGAAATCAGCCATTTCCTCTGAAAAATTATAAGGCTTCACAGAATCCAGAACAACACCTTCCTTTTTTAGTATGAAGTATTTACTTGGGGTAAGGCTGTTACATCGCATTGTCACACTGCTCTTGCTGGGGAGAACTGAGCTGGGCCAGGCACTGAGGCTGGGCTTCGGGAGAGGCCCTGGAAGGAAACGGAGCCCAGAGCTGCACCTGACATACTTACCTGCTCCAAGAGTCGTCTCCATGACACACAGACACACACACACACACACAGACACACACACACATTGTCCCTACTTACCTGCTCCAAAAGTCGTCTCAGTGACACACAGACACACACAGATACACACACACACACACACACTGCCCCTGTCTGCAAACCTAGTCATCCAGTTGTTGACTCCATTTGCCTCCTACCCCTCTTCCATCTTGCCCCCCCCCAACACACACCTTATTTTCTTTAAAGAGGGAGAGAGCACTGGGGAGATAGATCACTTAGTAAAATGCTTTTATTCGTGAATACCAGAGTTTGAATCCTGGAATCCACATACAAATCAGTGTGGTAGTGCATGCTTGTAATCCCATTCTGGGGACGTGGAGACAGCTAGATCCCGGGGCTTCCTGGGATCCTTGTGCACGCACACACACACACACCTTCAACCCTGGGTCCAATGAAAGACCTTGTCTAACCAAAAGAAAGGAAGGAGGAAAGAAAGAAAGAAAAAAGGAAAGAAAGAAGGAAGGAAGGAAGGAAGGAAGGAAGGAAGGAAGGAAGGAGAAAAGAAAAGATGGAGGGAGGGAAAGATGGAGAAAGGGAAAAGAAAAAAAGAATTACAGTACCACCACCACCCAAAACTAAAACAAAAAGGATGGAGGACTCCTGAGAAATAACACCAAAGGTGTTGACTTCTGACTTCTACATGCGTGCACACGTACATGTGTACTCAGATATGTGCCCATGGACATACACAAGGATGATATAAAAGGGGGAAGGAAAAGCAGGGTGTTGAGGGTAAAGGATCAAGAAGAGTTTGCCTTAAGACCCACTTACCATTGTCAGGAATGCTTATTTGCCCAACACACAGCCCTGAGGGGGAAAAAATCACACCTGAGCACAAGTTCCTGTCTGGAGTCATCTCGTCACCATTCTTGAGGGCACCCTGAGAGCACTGTCATGTTATCACTTGGGGTCTGCCTCTCAGGGGGTTGCATGCTCCCTGCTCTGGGATGTGGCTTTGGTTTCTGAGATTGGCCATTATTACCTTGTTGCTCTCATTCCAAGGGTCCCATGTCAGTTCTACAAACTCCCACAAATGCTTCCAATTCTCATCCCTATCCCCAAGCTTCATATCACCCTCTCTGCTAGAGCATGGGTCCCATTGTCTGGGTCATAACCTCTCCTGGGAAGGAGCACCAGCCTTGTAGGACACTGGGGAAATCAGTTAGCCTGCTCCTCATGGTATCAAGACCCTGTGGAGGAAGCTGGGAATGGTGGGACACACCCTTAATTCCAGCACTTAGAAGTCAGAGGCAGGAGGACTTCTGTAAGATTGAGGCCAGCCTGGTCTACAACAGGAGTTCCAGGTCAGCCAGGACTTTGTAGAGAAAGCATGTCTCAAAACAAACAAGTGAAAAAGACACTGGGGACAGCCAGGCATGGTGGTGCACGCCTTTAATTCCAGCACTCGGTGAGGCAGCAGCACTCAGATTGCTGTGAGTCTGAGGCCAGCCTGGTCTACATCATGAACTGCAGGACAGCCAGGACTGCATAGAAAGAGGCTGTCTTAAAACAAATAGACAAAGGGCCTGGAGAGATGGTTCCGTGGTTAATGGCACTGACTGCTCTTCCAGAGGAGGACCCAGGTTCAAATCCCAGCACCCACAGCTCACAAATGTCTGTAACTCCAAGATCTGACACACTCACTAGAGATTGACCTCCTGCCTCCATGCATGCATGCACATCTGCACAGGTGCACACATGTACACACAGACAAAACTTATTTACAATGTACACACAAATAGATAAAGTGTAATAAAATAAAACTAAAATAAAACTTCTCCTGCCTGCACATGGTGTCACCCTAGATGAGGAGCTACAGATGCTGAATGGTTGTTGAGAGAAGAATCAGTCTCCTCCAGGGATGAGTCTCACACAGGTTGACCAATGCTGAGTGGTCACTCCTGGACACATATCCATACGAGTAAAGCTGCATGGACTCACTAGTTGTATATATGTTCTCATGAACATGTATACACACATATGTACATATATATGTTATATATATTGTATATAACAATGATAGTTAAAGAAGAGATTGTAAATTTGGAAAGTCAGACATGAGGACATGGAAGGAAATGAAGAGCAGGAATGATGTAGATGCAGTGTGAAAGAATTAAATTAGCAGAACTAACTCTATGTTGTTTCTCAGACTCCATCAAGGTTAGCTTGTCCCTGGAGTACCTTGGTTTCCAACCGTAAGTTCTCAGAAAGAACCATAGAATGTTCTCAGCAGCTTGCAGTTAGACACAGCAACTGAGGCAGATGAACAAAGACAGGGTCAGTAAAGAAAACAAACAAACAACACAAAACAAAACAAAAGAAGACAAACCCCAAGTTCCTCCAAACATCCCCAAGATAGCCTCAGAACAAGGAACCCTGTAAGTTCGGTCCTGTTCATTGAACATGGCAACATGGAACCAGTAATATTGTTGGGGTTAGACACACATGGGTTGAAATTCAGTTTCCTCAAAATCTCTGAAATTTACAGCAAATCACTTCAGTTTGCAAATTCAGACCAAATTTCTAACCTGTGAAAGCAAACTTAATTTTCTTCAAAAAGTTTTGGAGTTTTTTGTTTTGTTTGTTTTTAAACACAAAGTGAGTCAGAATAGTCTCATTATGTAGCCGTGGCTGGCCTGAACTTGCTATGTAGTCCAGGCTGCCTTCAAACTCACAGAGATCAACCTGCCTCTGCCCCCTCAAAACTGGGATTAAAGATGTTCTACTGTCCATGGTTCATATAAATATATTGTATATGGTTCATATATATATATTTAGAGAGAGAGAGAGAGAGAGAGACACCCATGTAACCCAGGCTGAACTTAAATTCACGAGGTAACTGGATGGCTTTGAACTTCTGATCCTCCTGATTCAACCTGTCTAAAGCTGGGTTACAGATATGTGCCACCACATCCTGCTAAGAAAAGTTATTTAATACTATTTATCCCCTCTTATAGATATTATTATATCAAAAGAGGTGGGTGTGGAGGCACACGCCTGTAATTTCAGCACTTGGGAGCGTAGGCAGGAGGATCTTTATGAGTTCAAGGCCAGCCTGGTCTACATAGTGAGTTCCAGGTCAGCCAGAGCTGCATAGTAAAAGCTTGTCTCAAAATCAATAAATTAATTAAAATAAATAAGCAAGACGGTCTTTCTGAGTTGGTCCCTGACATATCTCAACCATAACAAGTTGGCTTTGTAGAAAAGTAGACAGCTGCTGACTCAACCTTGCTAACAGTACATACAAGTTCCCAGTTTTAATCCTTACACTATATCTATGTTCTATCTGCTTTGTGTGTGTTGGGGGGTGGAGGAGGGAAATCTCACGTAGTCCAGGCTGGCCTGGAACTCCTTATTTAGCTGAAGATGACCTTTACTTATGGTCTGCCTGTCTCTGTATCCCATGTACTGGGATTACAGATTCATGTCCCCATACTTGTTTTTTAGCACTGGGGAAGGAACCAGGGCTTCACACTCACTCGGTGAGCACTCTGTCAACAGAGCTACAGACCAGCTCCTATTTTTTCCTCATTTATGTTACTGCATGTTGAGCATTAGTTTTGTCCTAACACATAGAATGTACTCAGATTTCTGGCTTGTCCTATGTACTGAGGACACCCATCTGGCTACAATCCCCATCTAAGTATCTCACCAGCTTTATGATTTCCTGGAGACTGGGTAGGTGATCCTGAGCAACTTACGGATGCAGAGAAGGGGAAGGAGCCTAGGGATCATGGTGGCTCAGCAGCTGGTCCAAGGATCTTCGTCAGCTCTGTTATCAGCAGAAGAACCTGGCCAGGTTACTGCAGTCTCTCCAACCTCAGGGAGTAGGCAGAGCTGGGTTTGAACTGGCTGCTCAGTTCCTTCTTCCACGTCCACCCTCAGGAAATGTGTTGATGCCATCTGTTGCAACATGTTCCTGTAAACCCCTTCAGAGACTTGCCTCTCTTGGTCCTCTTCTGTCTCAGTCATGTTTCAGACCTTACATGGGTAACCTTCAAAAGACCTAACACTGAGCTTGCCGAGTTCATACTGAGATGATGTGAACAAGTCATTGCTGAGATTTATGGAAATTGGGAAGCAGACATGGTAGTTAGTAGACATTGGCCAATACTCCTTTCCTAACAGAGCTGATCGGATTCTCATTATGGAGGCAGATGCACAGAACCCAGACAGCCTCTCTCTTTCCTATTTTCACTTTATTTGGCTTTGTATTTGAGAAAGGATTCCATGTAGCCTCAAAACTCCTGCTTTCCACATCCTGATGGACACATGCCCCAACATGTGGGTTAGCTAGTGCCAGGAACTGAACCCAGGGCTTTGTGTTTACTAGACCAGCACTCTACCAACAGAGCCACAGCCACAGGCTCAGAAATGCTTTTCCGGCTCAAGTTACATGAGTGAGTACTGGTCATGATTGCATTTGCCTTTGATTTTAGTTTTAGTATGAGAGTTTTGTTTATTTTAGTTTTTGTTTGTTTTGTTTTGAGGTTAAGTCTCAGTATGCGGTCCAGGCTGGCCTCATATTTACTGTTGGTGAGGATGACCTTGAACTTCTTTTCCCCCTGCTTCAATCTCCTGGGTCCTGGGAACAGAGTTTTTAAGTCAAGGAAGCTGCTGAACACATGAAGATGCTAGTGTCAAGAATAGGCCTATAAGCCGGGTGTGGTGGCACAAGCCTGTAATACCAGCACTTAAGGAGGCACAGGCAAGTGGATCTTTGTGAGTTCAAGGCCAGCCTGGTCTACAAGTGAGTCCAGGACAGCCACGGCTACACAGAGAAACCCTGTCTCAAGAAACAAAACAACACAACAACAACAAAGGCTAGGCCTGTGACTCAGGAGTATAGTGCTTCTCTGGGACACTTGAGTCACTAAATGTAATTCCCAATACCATCACCAAAAACAACCCCAAAAGGAGTGATCATGGTAGCATTATCCATAAAAGATCAGACTAGAAGGAGCCCAAAGAGAGTGATAAACAAATCAGGACATAATCATTTAAGAGAATAACCCCAAACTTCAACAAGAATAAATAAATAAAATGCACGTAAGGCCATCAAGTCTCAGAAGCAACATGGAGTGTAAAAGAACCTGGATACAAAGCTAGCTATACAAAGGTCAATGATGGGCAAAACTTGGTCACAAAGAAATCCAGAACTTATTTTCTAAGGGGAAACAGAAACCAACTGGAGACTGTGCCAAGAGAACTTCTAGGAGTGTTAAAATAGTATGGTTTTAGCTATACAATATGAACACCAAGTTGGGAGAAAGAGATATGATACATAATAGGCATGGCAGATGATAAATAGACAGATAGATAGATAGATAGATAGATAGATAGATAGATAGATAGATAGGATACTGTGATTCTCTGTTATCAACTTGACTATATCTGAAATGAACTACAATCTAGAAATGGAGGGCACACCTGTGACCCGGATCTTGAGGCAGGAAGACAACAAGCTTTTGATCCAGATCTTGAGGTGGGATGACACACACTGTTTAATCCAGATCTTGAGATGGGATCACACACATACACACACACACACACACACACACACACACACACACACACTTGATCCAGATCTTGAGACACATCCTTAATCTAGGCCACACCTTCTGCTGGAGGCTTATGTAAGGACAATTGTAGGCATAAAGTCATTGTGTAATTCAAATCTGATTTCTGTACCCCTCAGATCTGGTTCCAGTCCTTGTTCTGAGAATCTCCTGTCTCAATGTTGTGTAAACACTGCTACCCAATTGTCCCCTGAAATGCCAATAAAACAGCTTACAGCAAATTCCTGATCAGGGGGAGAATAGGGCTGGACTTCCTGCCTTCCAGGGCAGGAGGAGCTAGAGGAGGAGGTAGAAAATTCAGACATGGGCAGAGGTCCAGGAAACATCAGGAGGGAGGAGCGGGAGTAGAGAATTCCATAAACCGCGAGTATCTTAGGGATTTACACTGGGAGGAAGCCAGACTAGCTTAGAGAGTGAAGAACAGCTTAAAACTGCTCAGGATTGTGCTGTAAAGATCGATAAACAATATAATTGAGTCTCAATTATCTGGATTAAGAGAGAAACTGAGAAACAAACAAAATTTTACAAAAAATAACTTCAAGAGATAATGGAAGAAGGAAGGGGTTTTATTGTTCTTCACCTGCTTGCACTTACCTTGCCATCACATCCATTGAAGGCTACTTCTTTCAGATTCCAGCTTATACACAAGACCAGCTGAAACACACAGCCTCGTGGGACTGAGCAACTACTAGATTCTTGGCGTTTCCATTCACAGGCGGCAATTGTTGGATTAGTTGGACTACAGCCTGTAAGTCATTCCAATAAATTCGCTTTATGTATACGCAGATTCATTCCACAGTTCTTTGACTCTAGATAACCCTGACTAATACAGATGGATGGATAGACAGAGAGACAGACAGATAGAGGTTTGGAAGATGATTTTATTGGTAAAATGCTTGCCATACAAGCCTGAGGACCTGACTTTGATCTCCTAGGACACACACAAAATGTCAAGAGCAGGTGGCATGCTTGTAATCCTAGCATAAGAAGAGCAGAGGGAAGATCTCTGGGCCTCTATCTAGCAAAGCCAAATAAGTAAACTGAATGCCAAGTAAGAGATCCTGTCTCAAAAAATAAAGAGAACATAGTTGAGAGCACCTGAGGCTGACTTCTTGCCTTCATGTAGACACAAATACACACACATGTGAGTGCGTGTGCACTGGCACACAAATACACTCACATAAAAAATGAAAATTGTATAAATGATAGATAATAGATATATAGAGAGAAGATGATTATTGTTGCATAGATGATAGATTAGATATATGGTAGATGATAAACAGACTAGACAGATAGATGGATGGATAGATAGATAGATAGTTAATAGACATATAGTCAGACAGTCATAGTATTGATCTGGAATGTCTGTTTCCAGCATAAGAGATCAGGCACCTTTAAAAGGTGAGGCCTAGGCACTGGTTGATCATTCCCTCAATCTCTGCTCTGTTTTTATCCCTGCACATCTTGAGGGCAGGGTAAATTTTGAGTTGCAGTCTTTGTGAGTGGGTTGGTATTCCTCTCCCTCCACTAGGATTCCTGTCTGGTCAGAGGATGGCCTATTCAGTCTCCATGCGACTATGGTCTCAGCTAGACTCACCCCCATATCCTCCCAGGAATCTACTGTGTTGTAGGTCTCCAGCTTGTCTCAGGGATGCCCCCACCCACATTTCTCTTTTTTTCATGCTTTCTCTTCTCTCTGAAAGCCCCCTGTCCTCTCTCCCCCACTCATCCCACACCTGATTCCCACCCTCATTTTCCTCCACATTCGCTCCCCTATCTCTTTCTCTCTCTTCAACCACTTCTGCTATTCTATTTTCCCTTAAGAATGAGATTCGATCATCCTCCCTTGGGCCCTCCTTGTTATCTTTTTTTGGTCTGTGGCTTGTAGTATGGTTATCCTGTACTATATGGCTAATCTCGCTTATAAGTGAGTATATACTGTGTGTGTCTTTCTGGGTCTGGTTTATTTCACTCAGGATGATTTTTTCTAGTTTCATCCATTTGCCTGCAAATTTCATGATTTCCTTGTTTTTACTACCTAAGTAGTAATCCATTGTGAATGTACCACATCTTTTTTATCCACCCCATAGGAGAGAGCCAACCCCTGACACTATTGATGATACTTTGCTATGCTTGCAGACAGAAGCCTAGCATAGCTGTCCTCTGAGAGGCTCCACCCAGAAACAGATTGAAACAGATGCCGAGACTCACAGCTAAACCTTAGGCAGAGTGCAGGGAACCTTGTGAAAGAGTTAGGGGAAGATAGAAGGTCCCGGAAGGGACAGGAGTGCCACAAGAAGACCAACAAAGCCAACTAAACTGGACCCAGGGGTAACTTGAGGAGACTGAAACACCAACCAAGTACCATGCATGGATTGCATATAGGACCCCTACACATATGTACTCAATGGGCAGCTTGGTCGCATATGGGTCTCATAGTAAAGGGAGCAGGGGCTGTCTTTGACATGGGCTCTGTTACATGCTTTTCGATCACTTTACCCTGGCAGGGCTGCCTTGCCAGACCACCATGGAAGAGGATGAGCTCAGTCCTGATGAGGCTTGATGGGCACAGGTGGGTTGGTAAGGGGAATGTTGGGTAGGAGAGGGGTATAAGGGAAAGAGGAAGAAGGGTGGAAGTGGAAGGAGAAGAGGGATGGGGCTATGATTGGGATGTAAGGTGAATACATACATACATACATGAAACCGAGAAGATCTTGAATACCTTGGAGTATGCCCTTAAAGAAGATGGTAATATCCTAGCTCTCCCCTCTTCTTCTTTGTTTCCTCCTCCACAAGGAGACTGGCTTTTCTTCACCATCTAATTCTGCCATGATAAACTGTCTCAACAGAGGTCCCAATCAGATGAAACTAGAAAAGATCATCCTGAGTGAAATAAACCAGACCCAGAAAGACACACACAGTATATACTCACTTATAAGCGGAGATTAGCCATATAGTACAGGATACCCATACTACAAGCCACAGACCCAAAGAAGATAAAAAGGAGGGCCCAAGGGAGGATGATCGAATCTCATTCTTAAGGGAAAATAGAATAGCAGAAGTGGTTGAAGAGAGAGAAAGAGATAGGGGAGCGAATGTGGAGGAAAATGAGGGTGTGAAAGGGTTAAACCAACTTTGTAACCTGTTTGTGTTCTAAAGCCTATAGTTTTGAGTTTTAGGTTCAGGTTAAGCTAAAGCCTCTTATACCTCTCCAGAGAATGGAGAAATGTGACCCTATCTGTGAGGACAGATATAAAAAAAGCAAGCAAGCAATGACCTTCACTCAGCAAAAAGAACAACCAGACCCTTGTCTTCAAGATAATGTTTCTTAGCAACCAACCCAGATGGCCCCAATTCTTCTTCTGAGTAGCTCCTGACCTCCAGCCAAGAGTCGCAGCCCTAATCTTCAAGGATGAGCTAACCACCCCCCTCTTCAATTGCAGCTGCATCCACACTTGGCAGGACTGGCCAAGCTTGAGCACCTAAGACTAACCAGTTATCTTACTTTATAGCTTCCTCATACAATCTTAAATTACCAAGACTGCAACTTCAAATCTCCTGCACTTTTTCTTTTAAAAACCTAAGGCCTTTGTCTCCCAGGGCCACTCTTTGCTGACCAGCAGGGGTGGCCCCATTGCACAATGGTTAAATTAAACCTCTTGCTTTTGCATTGAGTCGTGGTCTGTGGGAGTTTCTTGAAGGGTGCGATCTTGAACTCCTGATCTGTGAGACCCCAGGTCTTACAGGTGGGAATCAGATGTAGGAAGAGTGAGGGAGGGAGGACAGGGGACTTGCAGAGAGAAGAGAAACAACTAATCAGACAGAAACCATGAGCAAAAAAATGAAACTTTTCTCTTTATAAGTTGATTTATCTTGAATATTTATTACAGAAACAAAAAGCCAACTGACACACATAGCTAGCTAGAGAGCTATGATGTCCTAAAATGCATCCTAAGTGTACATTTTACTTGGTAAATGATACTACTCTTTAAAAAAAAAAAAAAAGGATGTGAATGTAGGTCAGTAGGTAGAGTGCTTGCATAGAAAAAGCAGCAGAGTCTGATTCCCAGCATTTCATAAAATGAGCATGGTAATGATCCCAGCACTTGGGAGATGGAGGCAGGAGGATTAGATGTTCAAAGTTAAGGCTGTAGGGACTGCTCAGCCATCAAGACCTCTCAGGCTCTTGGAGAGGACATGCATCCAGTTCCCAGCATCTACGTGGACTGGCTCACAACCTGTATCTCCAGCTCCAGGATATCTGCTGCCCTCTTCTGTCATCTGTGCACATGGACACTCACATGCACGCAGCCATACACAGTCACGAACAGACTGTTGCTAAGATTCCTTCTCTGGGAAAGATGTCAACAACATCTCCCCCTCTTCTTCAGGTCCCAGTGACAAACTGAGGTACAAATTCCACCAAAGTTCATTCTAGGGCAGCAGTTCTCAACCTGTGGGACACAACATATCAGATATTTACATCATGATTCATAATACTCACAAAATTACAGTTAGGAAGTAGCAATGAAAATAACTTTATGGTTGGGGTCACCACAGCATGAGGAACTGTATTAAAGGGTGGGCAGCATTAGGAAGGTTGAGAACCACTCCCTAGGGGAATCAATGAGTTTGCTAAGCTTACTTACAGAGCAGTGGGTGAAGGGTTGTGGGCACAAACATGAGTGACCCCAAAGCAGCCACCCTGTGAGGTCTTCACCCAGCATGGTGATAACTCCCCGATGGCTGCATACACAGTGCTCCATCAAGAGTCCTTCCCAACTTGTACTTCTCGCCCCTAACTAAAGCCACATGCAATTAAGTCAGAATTGCAGAAAACTAGTTTGAAGGAGTAGCTGGGTACTCAGGTGAGCATGCTATGACACTTCCCTCCTCTGCTTCTGTGGGAAAGTCACAGGAACCAAACCCAGCTGTGACGATTATTTTGTTGACCTCAGGAAGATAGTGGCAGTTCAGCTCATAGGATAGTCTTGTGCAACACATGTAACTATAAAAATAAGAATCTTTCTTTAAAAGTAGCTAGGCAAATAAATACTTTTTTTTTTTTTCTCACAAAGAAGAAGTCTTCACTGGAGATTTCAAGAAAGGGAACTCCAGTGTGGCCGTTGGCCCACCCCTGTTTCCTCATCTGATGACCCGGCTGTAGCTCTTCTTCTCTTTCTTTGGAACTAAGCACACACAGGTGCCATGAGGTTGCCTGGTCTTACTGGAAGGACCTCACTCATAGCCCTGGCAACAGGCTGAGCATAAGTCACTCCACAGGCTTCATCGGCTCTTAAAGCCTGGGGTTCCTCCACTGGACAGAGAGGAGTATTTGACTGTGAGGATTCTTGATGTGTGGTGGTGCCAGAACTGGAGATCACAATGGGACACAGGCAAGGGGGCAGATAAGATGTAAGACGTGTGGCTAGAAGCAGGGCTGGCATGCTGCCTTCTGGACGAGGCATGGATGCTGCTCGCTCATCAGCTCACAGCAGCTGCGGCTACCTGCACAGGACCCAGGCACTTGTCACTTCTGGCATGAACAGGAAGTGTTTGCCTACATGCATATCTGTACACCATGTGTATGCTGGGTGCTTGTGAATATCAAAAGAGCCTGTTAGATCTCCTGGAACTAGAGGTGTAGATGCTTCTGAGCCAGCATGTGCGTACTGGAAACTGAATCTGGGCTCTGTGAAAGAGCAACAATACTCTAACACATGAGCTATCTCTCCAGCCCCTATATGTAGTTTTCTGCTAAGTAAGACTGAGAGCCATCCTGTTTAAGGCAATAATTTTTCTGATAGTAAAAACAAGTTGGGTTTTATTCTTATTTTACACATTTTTATTTAGTGTGTGTGTTCGTGCACATGTGTAATGGGGATGTGCAGAGGAGAAAGAACAACCTGCAAGAGACAATTATCTTTTTCCAGATATCACACTATAATCACTGGGCTTAGTGCCTTTACCTGATTAGCCATGTCACCAACCCCTAAAAGTTTTAGCCTTTAAAGAAGAGACAGTTTTGATGGTTGGTGATGGTTGGTATTTACCAAAGTTCGAATTTTTTTTTTTTTTTTTGCATTAAAAAGACACCACAAAAGCCAGGCACGGTGGCAAACACCTGTAATCCCAGCATTCGGGGAGTCAGAGGCAGGTAGGTATCTGTGAGTTCGAGGCCAGCCTGATCTACAAGCAAGTCCAAGACAGCCAGAGCTCTGTTAAACAGAGAAACCTTGTCTCAAAATAAAAAAAAAAAAGAAGACAATCTTTATATTCTTACAATTCAAAGTAAAAAAGGTAAATAAAATAACTAAAAAAGGCAGGCTAGGGATATGGCAGAGCCAGCAAAATGTTTTCTGTACAAGAATGAGGACCTGAGTTGTTTTTTACTGTATTATTATTATTAGTATTGTTTATTATTAATATTTCATTATTCTGTCATAGACTACATCCAGAGCACAGCTTCTCCTGCCTCCATTCCTCCCAGTTCCCTGCCACCTCTCCCCTCCTGTCGGGAACCACACAGGGAGAATTATAAAAAGTGAGTAAACCTTTCTGGAGATGCCCCACCAGTTAGCATGGCTATGTTGGATTTTCCCGGAGATGGACATAGTCCCTCAAGGCTTTTGTCTTAAGATTGCTTCATGCTACTACACTTCCCCATGCTTGTCTCATGTCGGATGTGATGGAAAAATCCTCACTGCCTATGCTCTGTGTATTTGTTTCACTTGTTGGGCAGATTTCCTGCCCGTCAAATTGAAGATGTACTTCCATGTACTAGTTCTGGTCAGAATTGATGATTTCATAATTCCTGATACGATGTTATAGGGCTTCTTATTTGATTCGAGTAATTCCAGGCTTCCATTTGCAGCACAAGGAAGCTGCAATAAAAACCTCTATGAACCTCTGGATGTCAAGTACATAAATCTCACTAGAGAGAGGGACAGACTTATGGTTTAAGATAAAGGATTCACCCTGGGTTAAGTCCAGGTTAAGTCAGAGTTGGCACCATGAGTCCTGAGATGTACCATAAGGATAATAATAATATTATTATTTTATTATTATTTAAATTATTATTTGAACTCTCAACAAACCCAGAAATAATAGACAGCTAAGGAATGTCTAATTAAATACAAACCTTGATGGCAGAATATATAAATTGTTTCATTGTAGCTTTTTACACACACACACACCCAGACAAGGTTTCTCTGTGTAGACTTGGCTGTCTTGGACTCACTTTGTAGACCAGGCTGGCCTCAAGCTCACAGAGATCTGCCCTGACTCTGCCTGAGCACTGGGATTACAGGCATGGCCCCCACCCCACCCCCACTTCCATCCCTACCCTGGCTCCTGGCCATTGTAACTCTTTATACATTGTTAACTTATGATGTGAAGAACTATCATTTTAAACTTACCCTAAACATATAGGAATGCAAAAATATGTAGGAAGCCTGCTGTAACAATTTTATCTGCTGCTTCATGACTGTGAGCTAATTCTTCAGACATAGAGGACTTTGTCTTAGACGTATTTAAGCTATGGACATAAAATAAAGAGCATTAAAGCCCACTGGAATTTGCTTCATCCATAAGTTGTATATATGTAAATATGTGTCCCTCTGTCTGATTATCTGTGTATGTGTATATATGCTCATATGTGAATAGGTATGTATATATGTATTTATATCTGTATGTCTGCATGAACGTGCATGTGTGATTGGGTACCTCCTTGTCTTATTTGCCAAATGAATGTCTATATGTGAATGAATGAGAGTCTTCTTTTTCCTTACTCTTTCCCACTGGCTCACAGAGGGTTAATAAGTTCCTGAGCGAGCTGGCTGTTGCTTCTTTGAAAAGTCAAGAATTTTTCCTTTAGCTTAAGCCTTTATAGCCAGCCTGCCCAGTGCCCAGCCCAGCAGGAGGCATTAGCCAGAGAAAGCAGTCTGTTTCCCAGGCCCCCAAATAGCTAGATAGATCAACCTGGTAGCTTAAGAGTTAAAGCATAGAGAAGAAAGAAAGAAAGAAAGAAAGAAAGAAAGAAAGAGAGAGAGAGAGAGAGAGAGAGAGAGGGAGGGAGGGAGGGAGGGAGGGAGGGAGGGAGGGAGGGAGGGAGGGAGGGAGGGGGGAAGGGAGGGAGGGGGGAAGGGAGGAAGGAAGGAGCTAACAGTTTCTAGCCTGAGGAGCTGAGGAGCTGAGGAGCTACCAGCTTTTTGGCTTCTGTCATCCTAAGATTAACCCTGTGTGTCAAGGCTAGGCTTTGTCACTTTCCCCCAGACCCATCCCATCCATCTCTTCCCCCAGAAAAAAGCAGGCGTGCCAAGGACATCAACTGAACATAGAACAAGATACAATAAAAGTAGGTACAAACCCTCACATTAAGGCTGGGCGAGGCAACCCAGTGGGAGGAAAGGGGTCCCAAGAGCAGGCAAAAGACACAGACACCCCACTCCCACTGTCAGGAGTCTACCCCAGACAGCAAGCCCACAACAATAACACATGCACAGAGGACCCAGCACAGACCCGTGCAGGCTCCACAGTTGCTGCTTCAGGCTCGGTGAGTCCCTATGAGCCCTACTCACTGATTCTGCAGGTTGTGTTTTCTTGCTGTCCTGGAACCCTCTGGCTCCCACAATCTTTCCTCTCCCTCTTCCACTGAGTTCCTGAAGCTTCAAGGAGAGCGACATGATGGAGACCTC
Organism: Meriones unguiculatus; assembly: GCF_030254825.1. NCBI lineage: Eukaryota > Metazoa > Chordata > Mammalia > Rodentia > Muridae > Meriones > Meriones unguiculatus. The sequence continues at coordinate 36,408,024 of NC_083361.1, read as the reverse complement.
CAAGGGTTGTCTCTCCAACTAAGGTTTGACGGCGGGGAGGACCTGACTTCTTATCTCCAGCACCCACATAAGTTAGATGTACCATCATGTCCCTGTAACTCCCTGCTGGGCAGAGGAGACAGGAGAATCTGTGGGGCTTCTTGTCCACAAGTCGAGGCAAATCATTAGCCCCAGATTCAGTGAGAGACCTTGCCTCAAAAAAACAGGATGGAGGGATGAAGAGAGAGAGAGATGGTTTAGTGGTTAAGAGCACTTGCTGCTCTTCAGAGGATCCATGGAAGTTCAAATTCTTTAGCATTAAAAAGACATCATAAAAAAGACAACCTTTGGGCTGAGAGGGCTCAGCGGTTAGGAGCATCAGCTGCTCTTCTAGAGGACTCAGGTTCTAATCCCAGCACCCACATGGGAGCTCAAAACCATCTGTGACCCCAAGATCTGTCACCCTCACTCAGACGGACACAAGTACACATGGGCAAAGCACCAACACACATAAAAATAAAAATAAATAAATTATTTTTTTAAAAAGACAATCTTTATATTCTTACAACTAAAAGTAAGAAAGGTAAGTAAAATATAACTAAAAAAGCTGTACTAGGGATATGGCAGAGTTACAGAAAAGTTACAGAACTCCAGCTCAAGGGGATCTGATGCCCTCTTCTGGCTGCACATAAGACACACACACTCACAAATAAATAAATCTGTTAAAACATAGTGGGGAGTAATAAAGGAAAGACAGGTGATACTGGCTTCCACATGCACACATACATCACAAACACACACATGTGAGCACACACAAAATTAACAAAGCATCGACCCAATAATTTATCAAAAGCATTACAATTAGTTGTATATTCGACACATGTAATCTATGCGATGTAAAAGTACATAATTTGCATACTACAAACACAGAGCCAAGCATACCTGAGAAGGCAAACAAAATGCATTCTAAAGGAATTATAAAATAAAGCCTTCTGGATCACACTAACACAATTGTGAACACAGAAACAGATCCATAGTACAAAGGCTTTGGTTTATGTTCTAGCCAACATGCCCTGTCTGTACAGAAAAATACGATTGTGGTTTTCAGTGTAGTAAGTGTAAAACAGTGAAGTATCCAATAAGTATCCATGCCCAGTTCTGTCCTCTGTGGCATTGAAGGAATGAAGAGATGGAGCTGTTATCCCATCCCTGGATAGCTCTAAAAGAGTGGGCAGTGCAGGCTCCATAGAAAAATGAAGAGCTGTTTGTTCTCCTTGACCAAGGATTCATGGCTGCCCTGGGGTGCCGTAGGGCCTGTGGGTAAAGAAGGTTAGGCTGAATTTAGTGGAGAAACTGTTAGGGTGACCTGCCTTAAATAGTGTAAGTTTATTCTATTTTCAATTGTTAATTCTCTACACGCAGAGAGCTAAGTGCTGGCAGGATTTTGGTGTTGTGTCATTTCTATGGCCCACCACCGGGTTTCCTCACCTGCCCAACGGCAGCCTAAGAGGCATATCAGATTTTGTCTGTCTGCTGATTGGTTTTAATAAGGAGCTCACAGCCAGTATCTGGGGCAGGAAGTACTGAGGGCTGAACTCCCTGACAGAGAGAGTGACACAGGGGAGGGGATCCTAGGGACCAAACTCAGGTGTCAGGTCTGGCAACAAGTGCTTTTATCCACGAAGCCATGTCAACTGCTTGAAAAATATTAATTTTGTGGGGCCTCCAAATATAGGTTCTACTCTGAGGTCGCCACACCCACTTCCTCTCCTCTCCATCTTGAGATATTTGGAAGGTACAGAGGTACTTTAAAAAAAAAAAACAAAATAAAAAACAGGCTTTTAAAAAGTTGTGTTGGGGGGAGTAGACATGTGCATCCTGGGGTGGAGCCAGCAGAGGACAGGAGGCCGTTAGACCCCCTTGGGCCTGGACGTAGAGGCAGTTGTGAGCTACCCTTTGTGGACGCTGGGAACTGCACTCAGGTGGTGCAAGAGCAGGACACACTTTTGCTATTGCTGCTGTTGTTATTCTTATTTCCTATATGCGAGTGCACTGTCTGCAGGCCAGAAGAGAGCATTAGACTCCAGTACAGATGGTTGTGGGCCACCATGTGGTTGCTGGGAATTGAACTCAGGACCTCTTGTAGAGCAGAGAGTGCTCTTAACCAGTAAGCCATCTATCCAGCCCCATGGGTAATTTTATATTTCCCAAATTTGAGGCCTCACTGATATTTAATGAGAAAGAACATTGTACTGCTTAGTAATCTAGATATGGTAAATATATCTATGCATAAAGTAAACAGGATAACACAACATGGTAAAAAAAATATACTCTACATAAAATGATATTAGTGCCCATGTGGAAAACCATGAGAAGTCTGCACAGTAAAGCCTGATGTTTAGATAACTCCCATGATGATCAAAACCACGGTGTGATGACAGTAATGTACTATGGGAATTTTCTATAAAAGTAAATTTTTCTTAAGTAGGTTCATAGCTGCTTTGTGGTAATCATTTAATTATTAGTGTAACTACTTAATATACATTTAATTATTTAATTCTTTTTCTCATGTTGATTCATGTATAATTAACAAAAATTAAAGATAGCAAAATTTGTTTTTCTTTTTTACATTGTTTTGTCTTCTGTTTGTTTTTTAAACAAGGGCCTACAATGTAGCCCTTTTTAAAAAGAGATTTATTTATGTATTTAAGCATTCTATTTGCATGTATGCCAGCACGACAGAAGAAAGCATCAGACAGAAGAGGGCAGCAGATCCCACTGTAGATGGTTGTGAGCCACCATGTGGGTGCTGGGAATTGAACTCAGGGCTAGCAACCAGTGCTCTTAACCACTGAGCCGTCTTTCCAGCCCTACAATGTAGCCTTAACTGGTCTAGAACTCACTATGCAGACCAGGCTAGCCTAGAATTCATAGAGATTCACCTGCCTCTGCCTCCTGACAGCTTGGATTAAAGATGTGCACCATCACACCTGACCATTTTTTATTTCTCAGTTGTAACTCCATTAATTTGGTGGCAAAAACAAACAAACAAACAAACAAAAACCAAACAAACCTCATAACTACCCAACAGTTCGTGAAATAGAGAAAATCTTGGTTATTTTACCTGGGTCTGTTTGGTGGTGGCTTCTGGCTGTTCCAGGCTTCAGCCAGGAAAATTACCATAAAGACCACAAATATGGCAGACATTCCCAGCCGGATGATATTAGTCTTGGTATAGTATTCTGATATGTCACTTGGGGAAACTGAAAGAGAATATGATCAGCACTGTTTGGAAGGAGCATCCTTCCTCCCCAAAGTCAGAATCACCCACATCTGACTTGGACATTGGCCAATGGGCATCTGTCCATTCTTTGCAGTTTTAACCCCTGAACACAAAACATAGGGTTTTATGACAGTTGAAATGTGGATTTTTTTAAGAAACCTTATTTTCTGTGTATTCTTTCTGTCTGCTCTGGTTTGTTTTCTGTTGCCATTATAGAAACATTCTGACCAAAAGCTGCCTGGGGGAGAAAAGAATTTATCTCATTGTGCAAGTTACAACCCATGGTCATAGGGAAGCCAGGGCAGGAGCTAAAACTAGAAACCATGGAGAAAGGCTGGAGAGATGGCTCAGTGGTTAAGAGCATTGGCTGCTCTTCTGGAAGGCCTGGGTTCAGTTCTCAGCCACCACATGCAACTCACAACCATCCATAACTCCAGTTCCAGGGCCTCACCCTCTTCTCACCTCCTTGGGCTCCTAGCACCAATGTGATACACAGACATATATACAAATAAAAGCCTCATACACATAACTCTTTAAAAAGAAAAAAGAAGTTGCATTCCAGCTCGCTCTCTGGCTCACTCTGCCTCATGCTTAGCTGCTCTTTCATACATTTCAGGATCACCTGCCTGAGGAATGGTGTCACCCAAAGTGAGCTGGCCTTCCTACATCCGTCACTAAGCAGGACAACCCCTCACAGTCAAACCAGCCTGACCTAGGAAATTGCCCTGCGGAGGCCTCTTATTTCTTATGGACGACTCCAAGCTGAGACAAGTTGACAGTCAGGCCAACTGGGATTCTGCCTGACTTGATTAGGGTTTCTTTCTTTCTCTTTTTCTTTTTTATTAAAAATTCTTTTTTTTTTCTTTTCTTGTTTTTGAGATTTATTTAGTTATTATTTATACACTATTCTGCTTGTGTTTGTGCCTGCTGGCAAGAAGAGGGCACCAGATCTCACTATAGATCATGTGGTTGCTTGGAACTGAACTCAGGACCTTTGGAAGAACAGTTAGTGCTCTTAACCTCTGAGCCAGCTCTCCAGCCCCTTGATTAGGGTTTCTGTTGTTGTAATAAGAAACCATGATTAAGACAATTCATAAAAGAAAGCATTTAATTCTGGGTTTACAGTATGGGAGGGTTACAGCTCATGACCACCATAGTGGGGAGCATTGCAACAGGCAGGCATGGTGCTGGAGCAGTGGCTAAGAGCACACACAAGCCTGAGACAGAGAGCTGACCGGGAATGGCATGGGCTTTTGAAACTTCAGAGTACCCCTCCAGTGACATACCTTCTCCAACAAAGACACACCTCTTGATCCTTCCCAAACGGTTCCATCAACTGGAGACCACGGAATGTATGAGCCTAATGGGGACCATTCCTATCCAAGTCACCACACTGCCTTAGCTCTTTCCTTTATTTATTTTGTCTTTATCTCATTTATAACCTTCTTTTACTTCCTTTCCCCCATCTCCTTTGAAACTTTAGGAATTAGTTTTACAAGCAAAACATAGACCAAAGGAAATTCATAGAACGCAGAAATCTGTGGCAGATCAGCATCTCCCCTCACAGTGCAGAGGTCTGTGGGCCTTGAGCATAGAATAACGTCACTTGGCATCTGAGCCCCTGGGAGTCTCAGCTTCACTCAAGAATGGGCTATTGCAGTATGGCAATAGCACAAAACAGACACATGTACCAAAGGAACCCAACAGACAACCCAGATATAAGCTCACCCAGCTGCAGACAATTTTTGACAGAGATGCCAAAAATTCACATAAAAGGAAAGATAGCCCCTTCAGCAAGTGCTGGGAAACCTGAATTCCCACACACAGAAGGAAACTAGATCCCTATATCTCACCTTGCACAAAAGCAACACCAAATGAATCAAAGACCTTAATATAAGAACTGAAATTTAAAATGTTATAGGAAAACAGTTAAATGTATAGGCATTGGCAAAGATCTGATTTCAGTTCCCAGCACCTATATCAGGCAATTCACAATCATCACTAACTCTAGCTCCAGGGGATCCAGTGCCTTCTTCTGCCTCCTGTGTGCCCTGCACTCATGTGCATGTACCCACACTCATACTCATGAGCACACACACACACACACACACACACATACACATCATTTTCAAAAATATATCTTTTTCAAGAAAGAAAGAAATTCGTACAGTGATGAATCAATAAAATTATAGAATAAACTATATCTTATTAGGGGAAAAAACTGCCATCATAAAATCCTTACTTGCCACTAATATAGCAAGACGATCACTTGGATGTGAGGCCCTGAAGGGGGCTTCTGCCTGAAAGTACACACAGCTGTACCTTCCTGCATCACCGACCGTCACATTCTGAAGGGTGAATTCCACCTTGTTGTTCTCTGAACTCAGAAGCTGTAGGAGTGATGGCCTGCCCTCCTTTAGCAGAGCAAACATTTTATACTCTGTCAAGTTGTGTGGCCTCTCACACTGCAGGTTCACCTTTCCTCCTGTGGTCATCTGGCCTGAGGGGTGGACTTGAATGGAAGGCTTAGACGAGTATCCTGTAAGAGAAACAAGTTCCGAGGGGAAGGGACGCCTGATGTCCTATATTTGTTCTTGTTTTGCAAGGGTCCTGATAATGTTTAATCTTTCCCACAGTCTATCCTGACTCTCAACAAACATATATATATATATATATATATATATATATATATATATATATTAAGTTTGGCTTTAGACAGTTTTGCACATGTACATGGTACATACTGACCGTTTTTACACATCCCCCCTAATGCCCACACTAACAGCCCCACAAATATCTCTTGTGTTTATTTCCATTCGTTTTGTTTGGGGATCTACTGAAACAGGGCCATCTGAGTGACGGTTGCTTTGGAGCTGTCTGTTGGACACGGTGGGCTCAGCACCACAGCTAAAGACAGTGGTCCCTCTCACACAGAGTCTACCCACAGCCAATAGTTTAGTCATAACAGTAGGGCCCTGTAAGTCCTTTCCCTCCTTGACTTACTTGTTGCCATTCTTGTGAAGCACCAGTACAGAAAAGAGCTTCCCCCCCACTCCTACAGATCTGAGGAAAGCTGGGGTGTTCAATGTTGCCCTCATCGCCTCCTGTCCTCCCCACATCTTTTGAAATTGCGCTCTTCTTTATGTATGAGGGTGGGCAGCACGCCACGGCGGGAATGTGAAGGTCTGAGTAGAACTTGTGGGTGTCTCTTCTTCCACCGTGTTGGGCCCCTGATACCAAACTTGGGTTGGCAGCTGAAGCTCTGTCTTCTGAGCCATCTTACCAGCCCTAGACCATGCCCTTTTGTCCCTGCCTGCATTCCCTTAGGTCCATGCTCACTCATCCTTTTCTGAAAATCACCATATGCTGTTCTAAGGTAGCCTCTCCTTACCTGTGACCAACAGTAAGAGGACATCACTGGAAGATGAGATTTTACTGGGGGACTCCTTTATATAGTACACACAGGTATAATATCCAGCATCCCCCTGCTGCAGGTTATTCAGACGGAACTCAGCAGTCCTCTCTGTTAGATGATGTGGCAGCCTGGAATCCAAAATAACACCTCCCTTTCTGAGAACAAGTTGTATGCCCGACCTGGGACTCACACATCTCAGAGTCACACTGCTGTTCTCTGGTGCCACTGAGCTGGGCCAAGCACTGAGGCTAGGTTTGGGAAGCAAATCTGGAAGGAAACAAAAATCAGTCTGAATCTGACACATCCACCTTCTCCCAGGAAGCCCAAGAAGGAAACAGAACATTTGGGATGCAAGCTCAGAGTGGGCATGGTTGAGTCACTTACCATCGCTCCTTGTGTCTGTTTGGCCAACATTTGGCCAACATCTGCAAAACAGTCATGAATGAGGTACAAGCGGATGCTGAGAGCCACCTCTCATTACCATCCTTGGTTCTGAAGAGGATGCCAAAGGCTCTGGCTGAGTTCACACATTAAGAGTGTGCATGTTCCCAGGGCTGGACTCTGGCTTCAGGCCAACTTAGCACCTCCTTTGTTTCCTGAGACTCTCCTCAGCTACCTCTCTGCCTTCCCTCCTAACTTTAGTGCTTCTTGGTTTCCTAAAATCCCACAAATCCCTCTATTCTCACATTCATTCTATCCCCAAATTTTACTTATTTTCACCACTGCTGTTAGATCAGGGTCTGGGTTCTAACCTCCACTCCAGGGATAGACAGAAGCTATGCAGGACACTGGGGAACTCCTATAGCCTGGGTATGAGTCTGGCTTCTTCCTGATGGCAGAAATGCCTTCCATATACCTGGGAGTCTCTGAAAGTCTCTTGGAACAGGGTAACCCTCATAGTAATGGCCGGCTGGTGCTTTAGGTGACATGAATTAGGACAGATATTTCCAAGGTATGAATGAATGACTGGGTGAGTGACACACAAAATAGAAAGAGCCAGGTATCAAAGAATCACCTCTAACCCAAAAAGAGAAAGAGAAAGAGCATTAGAAACCATAAAAGATGGACTCAGGAGTTAAGAACACCAGCTGCTCTTCCAGAAGATCCAGGTGGCTAACAACCAGCTGTAATTCCAGTTCCAGGGGATGTGGCACCCCTTTGGCCTCTACATGCACCAGGCATGCAATTGCAGTGGGCCGCAGTCAGTGGAGAGATGCAGAACTGATAAGAGTGCTGGGAGTAAGAGACCAAATGCTCAGCCTAAAGGGGAGATCTATATCACCACCACCCCGACTATCACCAAAGCTCAGGGACCATCATAGAAGAAGCAGAAAGAGTGTGAGAGATAAGGATGGGAAGGAGTGCTGTGAAATGCTGTCTTCTGGACATGACAGAACTAATTAACTCTGAATTTGCAACAGCTATGGCTACCTGAACCAGACCTGAACAAGATCAAGCCTACCAAAATCTAAGCATAGATGGGTAGAAGATCTTCCCTTACTGAGCAACTAGTGGAGGTTGGTTGTGGCCAGTAGTAGAAGGAGCCACTCTTTTTTTGAGGGTGCATGACCACTTGAAGGTTTCCCATGCTGCAGTGAACCTGAGTTTGATTCCCAGCAACCATGTTAGATACCTTATAACCACCCGTAATTCCAACTCCATGGGATCTGATGCCCCTTCTGACCTTCATGGACATACACACACACACACACACACACACACACACACACACACACAAATTAAAGACATGGAAGAGGAAGATGAGGGCTGGGTATAATCACACATTTTCATTGTGTATATGCATGAAATTCTAAAGTATAAAAACAATTTAAAAAATAATAGGACATGTGAAAACCCCTACAGAAACAGAAAGTTAAGTGTGAAAGTGGAGACAATCTGCTTGGCTCCTCTTCAGATGAAGAAAAGCCAAAGACTCATTCACAAAGTAAGCCTTGGTTAAAACAAAACATAGGTTGTCCTATCCACAGGCTAAAACTACAAATTTTACAAATTTAAGCCCTGTGGGCAATGTAGAATGACAATTGATCCTATGGGACAAGTCAGCATTAGGAATGAATTTGTTTTCCTATCTGTGAGGTTCAAACTCTGAAGTCAAGAATACAGGAGGGTCACAGGCGACCTAAAGGTTAAAGAGAATTGTGGGCAGATATACTATGTTTATTCACCAGCACACAGATCACAGGTATCCAGGTACACACCAACACACATAGGCAGGCAGAGGTACACACAGACAAGCACACAAAAACCACACAAAGGCAAGCACACAGGCCTACAGGCACTTGTGTGTGTGTGTGTGTGTGTGTGTGTGTGTGTATGTGTGCACATACACACAGAGACAGAGACAGAGAAAAGCAATTTTGCAAAGGTAACGGCTCTTGCCTCTGACCTCAAGGTCATATTTATACAGAACCACACAGAAGTGGCATCCTGTCACAGTTATATAAGAGATTGCATCACTTGTTTACTTTTGGGTTTTCTGGACATTCAGTGTCAGCCATTTTGTTGTTGTTGTTGACTCTTGGCCCTGGATATCCAGTGTCAGCCATTTTGTTGTTGTTGTTGCTCTTGGCCCTGGATATCCAGTGTCAGCCATTTTGGTCCAGATATCCATGATGTCTAGGCGGCCCTCACAGCACTTTGCTTCCTATACCTTTTCCATACCTTGCTAGATCACACCCAGGCACTGTTCTGAGATGGGGCTTTCTGATTGAGATACTCTGCAGAGCCTGAAAACAGGGAATGATTCCAGTCTGGAAAACTGAGTACACTCTGATTCAGTTTCTGTGTGGAAGACAGCTGTAGTGATGGGGAGGCCAGCTGCAGACATGTTGAAAAGCTGAGGTAGCAGAAGGCTTGAACTTTGAATGATACAGTGGTCATTGGCCTTACCCTGTGGTGAGAAGCAGACCCCAACACCTCAGGATGACTGGAAAGAATGATAACACACACACATACCTGCGATCAGCAGACAGATCAAATGTTAGGATCTGTGGAACAGGAGAGGGGGTTGAGACACAAACTAAATACATAGAAGACCTATTCAGTGGAATGGTAGTAAAATATTTTTAAATCTAGAGAAGAAAATGGACAGCCAAATACCAAGTTATGTAGGGGGGATGGTGGCACATGACTTTAATCCCAGCACTCCAGAGGCAGAAGCAGGCCGATATCTGTGGACCAGCCTGGTCCACAGAGTCAGTCCAGGACAGCCAAGATTACACTGAGAAACCTTGTCTCAAGAAACAACAACCAAAAAGCCACAACAACAAACAAACAAAAACCATACCAGGTTATAAAGAGACATACCAAAAAAAAAAAAAAAGAAAGCCTCTCCATGGCAAATTATAGTTAAAATGCTAAGACAGCAGAGTGAAGAAATGATATTAAAATTGAAAGAGGGAAAAAAAATATGAAATAAAAAAACAGAAGAAAAAAAACCCCACCAGACCTCTCAACAGACCCTAAACCATGGAAGCATGGAATGGTATATTTCAATTCCTGAAATCGAATAACTTCTAATAAAGATTACTACATACAGATTTAATCAAGAAGTAGGAAAGACCTGACCTTTTTCAACTCAGCAAATCAATACATGAATAGTGGACAAAGAATAAATGTGATTTATGTCAACCAGAAAAACAATCAGAATAATTATAGAAACTGGGAGATTTCTCTCATCAACTGCCCTAAGAGCTGGAGGGAGGCTCTGCAAAGGACCAGAGCTCAGTTCCCAGCACTCACAAGGGAGGCTTACACCTGCCTGTACGTCTAGACTCAGGAGATCCCATGCCCTCTGCTGGCCTCTGCAGGACCTGCATTCATGTGCACATACCCACACAGAGGCACACAGTTAGTGCTGGTGTGTGCCAGCACTAAGAAGGTAGAGGCATGCGAACTCTGAGTTTGTGGCCAGTTCCAGGACAACCAAGGCTACACAGAGAAACACTGTCTTTAAAAGCAAACAAAACAAACAATGAAAACAAGTCTTATAGACCCACAGAGAGAGAGAGAGAGCCGAGGTGCACACCTTTAATCCCAGTGCTCTAATTTCAGGCAGAGGCAAATGTATCTCTGTGAGTTTGAGGCCAGCCTGGTCTACAGAGCAAGTTCCAGGACAGCCAGGTCTACAAAGAGAAACCCTGTCTTTAAAAACAAACAAAACTAACAAACAAGCAACAAAAAACAAGTCTGAGAATGAGAGAGAAAGAGAGAGGGGGAGAGAGAGAGAGCCGAAATGCATACCTTTAATCCTAGCACTTTAATTTCAGGCAGAGGCAAACAAATCTCTGTGAGTTTGAGCCCAGCTTGCTCTACAAAAAGAGTTCCAGGACAGGCAGGGCCACACAGAGAAAAACCTATCTTGAAATTCGAAATAAATAAATAAAATTAGATAAAATTAAAAAAAAGTAAAGAATTGCCCTAAACGTTTCTTCTCTATTTAAATGACAACCAGGACGATAGAATTTTAAAAGCAAGAGTCAACTGTGTCCTCTCTGTGAAGAAATACCCCTTCCCTTGTAAACACACACAAACACTGAAAATGAAAAGATGGAAAATTATATGCCAAGTAAATACCCACAAGCCAACAGAATAGCTATACTTATATCTAACAAAGTAAAGTTCAAGTCAAAATTAATTATAGGATTTAGGCATAATGGAACACACCTTTAATCTAAGCGTTTGGAAGGCAAAGGCAGGCACATCTCTGTGAGTTCAAAGCCAACATGGACTGTATAGTAAGCTCTCTCCAGGCCAGGGAGAGCTACATAGTAAAACCCTGTCTCAAAAAATATAGTTATTTAAAGGATACAAAGATAACCATGTATTAGCAAAAGGAACAATCCAACAAGAAAATGTAAGATCAGGCTTGTGAGATGTATCAAGCAAAGGCACTTGCCACCAAGTGTATGATGATGGACTGATGTGTACAATCTGTACTACAGTAGAAGGAGACAACTGCCTTTCTCAACTGTCTTTTGAACTCCACATGCATGCTATGGTATGCACATGCCCACACACATATGCACATGTATGTCCAAAATAAATAAATAAACAAATGTTAAAAAAAAATAGGTTGCAATGATTCAGTTGAGCTTAGTGACTCATGGCTTCAATCTCAGCACTCAGGAGGCAGAAGTGGGAAGGCTGTGAGTTCAGGGCCAGCCTAGACTATATAGAAAATTCCAGGAAAGCCTAAACTATATAACAAGATGAAAAAAAATTTATATATATATATATATAGAGAGAGAGAGAGAGAGAGACAGAGAGAGACAGAGAGAGACAGAGAGACAGAGAGAATGCTTATACGCCCATTTAATGGACATAAAGTGACAGACATGTCTGCCAGACAAGAATAATGGATGGCTTCAATATACCCCTAGGAAACCTCAGAATTGAACTGTGCTGTGGTTCAATCAAATGAACCTAACAGACATTTAAATGATATTCTATCCAACAGCACTATCCAACACACATTCTTCACAATAACTTCTTCCAAAATAAAGCACATTTGGGCCATTGCTGCAAGGCAGTTTCATCCAGACATTCTTGCAAGAAGGAGGAGGCTCATGGGAGATGGAAGATTCTCAAAGCCCCCACCCCCCAGCATATAAAAAGGAGTCAGCAACTTCCAGGGGAGGCCACTCTGACCAGCCCAACTACAGAGAGAAGAGAACTCTTGGACGGTCCAGCTGCCTGCAAGCTGTGCCAAAAGCGGCAACGTGGCAGCGTTTACGAGCCTTCAGGCATGCTGGTGTGGGCTCTGTGTTGATGCAGCTGAGTCATCCCTACTCCATGGAAGAAGTCCCTCACCCATACTCCTGCTGGGAACCCCAGTAATAATCCACTGGTTCACCAACTTGGTGCACTTGTTTCTTTAGTCTAGGAGCTCCTTTCTGGGGTGAGTAGGTGTGTGCGCTGTGAGTGTTTGTGTGTGTGTGTGTGTGTGTGTGTGTATGTGCATATATATGTTACATCTACCCAGGTAGTCTGCCACATAACTGCCATAAAGCAAGTCTTAATAAACACAAAAATATCTAAATAATTTCTTTTTCAATTATGGTTTTCTTTTCAAGAATGTTTGTATTAGTTTTTTTGGGGGGGAGAAAATTTGTGCATGAGTGCAGGTGTCCTCAGAGGCCAGAAGACAATTTCAGATCTCATGGAGCCCTGGAATTACAGGTGGGTGTAAGCTGCCTGGTGTGAATACTGAGAACTGAACTCCAGTTCTCCACCAGAACAGTAAGTGTGCTTAACTTGAGCACCCTAAACAATTCCTTTTATCTCTACAGTAACTATGAAAATAATTTTAAGGAGAGTATTTAAAACTTACCTGACACCAAGATCTCAAGGTGGTCACTGGGGTGCGAGGCCCAGAAAGGGGCTCCTGTCTGGTGGTAGACACAGCTGTAATTTCCTGTGTCCTTGGGTGTCACATCATGGAGTGAGAAGTCTGCTCTGTTTCCTTCTGAACTCTGAATCTGTACAGGTGATGGAACTCCTTCCTTCAGTAGCATGAACGTTTTATACTCGGTTACATTATCTGCCTTCTGACAGTTCAGGGTCACATTCCCTCCTGCCATCACACTGCTCCATTCATGAGCTTGGAGGGAAGGTTTAGGTAAATGTCCTGAGAAAGAAGAATCCTGTGGTCATACAGAGGAAGGCCTTCCCAGACCTTGGTAAGTTGCACAAAGATGCAACAGACTGCAGTCAAACTCCCCCACCTAAGGAAGCAGCTGGCCTCACATGTGTTCTCTCCTGTGGAATCTGGAGGTTGATGTTCGGAATCCTCCTCAAATTGCTCTTCCACCTTCTTCACCAAGGCAGGATCTCACAGTCAAATCATAGCTCCTGGATCCCCTGTTTCTGCCTTCAGAAGCTGGAGTTACAGCAGGATCACTACACTAAGCCAGCAATCACGTGGCTGCCCTAAGGAACCTCTCTTCCCCCTTCCATATCCCTAGCTACCAAAACCTCAGCTTAAAAAGCATGGGATCTGTGATCTCTTGAATTCTGGTCATTGGGTGATGGAGTTCTGTGCCCTAATCATGGCATGGTCAGAACTAGAGACCGTGCCCATCTGGCATTAAATAAAGTATCTACTAGCTGTTTGAGGTCATGTAAATTCTTATCTTTTATTTTTTTCCTACAAACTTTTTTTTGGAGACAGTGTTTCTCTGTGTAGCTCTGGATGTCCTGGACTCTCTTTGTAGACCAAGCTGGCCTCAAACTCACAGAGATCTGCCTGCCTCTGCCTCCCTGAGTGCTGGGATTACAGGCGTGCGCTACCAAGCCCAGCTTCTTCCTACAAACATTATTCTTTCTTATCCTTATACTACCCAGGCATGAGGACCAGAGTTCAGATCCCCATAAGCCACATAATTACGTGTGTGGCCTGACTGTAACTCCAGCTTCAGAAAGTCAAGAGAGGGGATCTCTCCAAACAAGCTGGCTAATGAAAGTAACTATATCCGGGAGCTATGGCTGTGAGTTCTTGCCTTGGAGAAGAAGGTGGAAGAGCAATTGAGGATTCTGAATATCAACCTCCAGATTCCATGGACATGCACACATATGTACATGCACACCCACATCCTTGGGTGTCCACGCACATGCAAATATACATGCACACACTTGCACAACACACACATACAAAAATGAAAACAATAACTAAAAGTACTCATTTCTGTCACCTCAATCCCTGCCCTCCCCAAATGCTCTGAAGATGATCACCCTTTCTCCCTCCCCTCCTTCCTATGATAGATTGACACATGCCATGCTAAGGAAGCCCCTCGTCACCTGTGATCAATAACAGAAGCGGATCACTGGACGTTGCATCAGAGTTCTCATCTTCATGGCATTCGCAGGTGTAGCATCCAGCATCACTCTGCTGTAAATCTCCGAGATGGAATTCAGTTGTACCGGACCATCCCATAATGAGATGTGATTTAGATATCCACCCTCCTGTCACACCAGTTACTGTCCTGTTATCCAAATTAGTACCATCTTTTTTAATAACACACTTTGCATATTGCATAACAGTTATACACTGCAGAGTCACATTGCTCCTTGTGGGAAGCACAGAGCTGGGCCAGACACTGAGGCTGGGCTTGAATATGGACTCTGGAAGAAAGGCAAAACTCAGAGTTGCATGTGGCGTACCGCCCAGTTCCCTGTGAACCAGTTAAAGAAAGGGATGAAGCAGTCTAAGTACTTGGGATGAAGGATGGGTGGGGGCTTGATTGAAGAGACACTTACCAAAGTTCCCACTTATGTCTGTTTGCCCAACACATAGCCCTGCAAGAGAAGGACTTGTGAGACACAGCACCTCCCTGGAGCTCCCTCATCGCCCTCCCTGATCCCAAGATTCTACTCCTGAGTTCAGACTCTGGCCTCATTTATCCAGGATTTTCTGTGTTCTCCACACTGGACTCTGCCATATTGCTTACTCACCAACAGTCCATGGGAACACATGTGGCATCAGTCTCTACCTGCATGCTGCCATAATAAAATAAGACAAGCCTGACAGTGTGTAATGCTGTAAATTTACTCTCTTGCCATCTATCTGCAAGTCAGTTCCCTGCCTGCATGTGATGCATGTTGTGCCCATGACAGCCAGAAGAGGGCTGCAACATGGCTCATAGTGGCTGAAATCAAGATGTCCAGGCTGTGTGCTCTTTTACACACTCTCAAGGGCAAGACCTATTGTATTACTTAGAAGATCCTAATGATTCTACCAGAAGAATCCTTGAGCTGCTAACTTACAGCGAGCCGGAAGGATGGCTTGCTGAGTAAAGGCACTTAACTTGCTGCCAAGTCTGATGACCTGAGTTCAGTCCTTGCAATCCACATTGTAGAAGGGGAGAGCCTGCTCCTGAAAGTTGTCCTCTGACTTTCCACAGGTGTGTGTGTGTGTGTGTGTGTGTGTGTGTGTGTGTGTAAATCAGACATAGACCAATGGAATGTAATAAACAACTCACAAACAAACCTCTATAGCTGTGGTCATCTGGTTGGCAAGGCTGAATACATTTGAACACATATACAATGACAGCTCAGGCTCAATACTTTTGATGTCTGGGGCCTGTGCATTGTGGGCCAACCAGCAGAGGTCCTGGCTTTTTCCCTCCAGTCTCCTTTAGGTGGGGCAAGCAAAGTTGAAGCCATGACCCTGGTTGAGAGCCACTGGTTTATAGAAGTGTAAACACCCAGAAAAGAAGAAAAGGAGCCAGATGTGGACAGTCACTACCCAACAAGTATGTGTAACAGGTATTGGGTGCCAGGGACCACACCAAGCACATGATAGGGATTAATCAAGGCTGGCAATATGGTTTATGGGTAAGGTCACTTCCTTTGCAAATCTGGCAACCACAGTTATATGCCTGGAACACACACACACACACACACACACACACACAAACACACAGAGATTTATATATGAATATATTTGTACAGCCTGGCGGTGTTGGTATATACCTTTAGTTCCAGCACTTGGCAGAAGCAGGTGGATCTCTGGGTTCGAGGATAGCCTGTTCTACACAACAAGTTTCAGGACAGCCAAGCCTATACAGAGAAACCCTGTCTTGAACCATCTCCCCTTCCCAAAAAACAATAGAGCTATTTATATATAAAAACATCAGGTTAATATTGTCAACTTGAAAGGCTCTAGAAAGACCTAAGTGAAAAGCCTTTGATTATTACCTAGATTAGATTAGCCTCTAAGAACGCCCTTGAGGTATTGTCTTGGTCAGTTTAATCCAGGCGGGAAACCCACCTTAGCCATGGGCGGCATCATGCCAGTGTCTGGGGTCCTGAGCACCAGCATTTACCATTCTGGCTATCCACACAGTGACCAGCTGCCATGAGCAATATGACTTCCCACCGTGACTGATCCCTCAAACTGTGAGTCAAAATAAACCCTTCCTTCCTTGAAGTTAGTAGTGAGTGTGTGTGTGTGTGTGTGTTGTGTGTGTGCTGTGTGTGTGTGTGTGTGTGTGTGTGTGTGTGTGTGTGTGTTACAGACCATGACAGGAGAGGAATGGGAGGGTAGGGAGAGGACAGGGGAGAGACAAAAGATCATATACTTTCTCTCATATGCAAAATATAGTTAGCTCTACTTAATGTGACATGAAAGTAGAGTGGGGACTATTTGAGGCAGACAAAGGAGAATCAGAGAGAGGTAGGGAGGAGAGATGGAGAGGGTAGTTGGGAGATGAAATACAAGCAAGGCATGGTGATCTGTACGTGTCACAGGTAAGCCCATTATTCTGCATGCTAATGAAAATACATAAGCAACCCGAGTGACAAAGATGTTTCCCTTCTTTTGTTTACATTCCATGCAGGTTATCGTAAAAAGCAAGGGGTCTGATCACCCCGTGTTCTTATTACATTTATTCACCAGGGGCTCACATGCCTGCCGCGGTGAACATGTGGAGGACACCTTGTGAAAGTCGGTTCTCACATTCTACCACGTGGGTGTGAGGGTCATCAGGCATGGCAGCAAACATCTCTACCAATGAGCTGCCTCACAGCTCCATCATCATAATGCCTTCATTCATTGTTCCTGCACTTTGTTCTCAGCTGTCCTTCTCGCTGGATGCCCTCCCCTGTCCCCCCTCCCCGACACCTCCAGCTTCTTCCTTTTCCTCTCTCCCAGTCATCCTTTCTGTCTTCCTTTCACATGTAATCCATTTCTCTGTCTATTATCCACCTCCACAGCAATCTCTTCCTTTCCTTTCCTTTGTAACACACACACACACACACACACACTCACAGGATTTGTCTTTCTGAGTCTGGCTTATTTTCCTTAACACCATGAGTAACAGTTGCATCTATTTCCCTGAAAATGTCATGATTTCGTCTTCTAAAGGAAAAAAAAGCTACATAAAGTTCCATTGTGCATATGTGCCTCATTTTCTTTATCTACTCATCTGTTTTGGATATCTGGGCTGTTTTTATTAAAGCTTTTTGGAAGTAGATGGGCTTGGGAGAGAGAAAGACATTTTCTTCACTGATGTAGCCACTGGCTCAGTGGGTAAGAACAAGTCCTGTGAAAGCAAGAGGACTTGAGTTTAAATCTCCAGTACCGACATAAAAATAGGACATGGTTATGCATGCCTGTAAGCCCAGCATTGGGAAACAGAGATAGGAAAATCCAGGAAGCTTCCTACCCAGCCAACTTATTTGAAACAGCAAGCTTCAGCTTCAATAAGAAACTTCAAAAATTAGAGGAGAGAACAAAGAAAGATAGCTAGTATTCTTCTTGGCTTACCATATGTGGGCACACAGGCATCTTCATATGCATGCGCGCACACACGCTATGCACAACACACAACACACATACAACAAATACAAAAGGAAGACTGGAGATGTCTTCTCGTTCACATGGCAGAAAGCCATTGAGAAGTTCAGAACCTACTGATCTGGAGGCAACAGGAAAATCTCACATACTCACAAAATAAAACGTACTCACTTATGCTTTCAGTCTCACTAGCTACCTCACTGTCTTCACCAATCCATCTGCCTCCACGACCCACCCGCCCACCCCACACAGCCCTGCTCCCTCTCACACTTACCAAGATAGAGCAAGAGTAAGAACTGGGAGCTCATGCTGCCCTCAGTCACACTGAGGCTTTCCCAAGAACGCCTCCTCAGCTTGCCATTCCTGTTAAACGTTAATTCCGCCACCAGCAGCGATGGCTTTCCTTCAGGTTTCAATCTTCAGAGCTAGCCCACAGCTTCTGTTTCTTGCTGATAATCAGAGTGGGATCTCTCGACACTATCACGCCACTTCCTACTGGCATGGTTCACACAGACCTCCCACCACACAGAATTCAACCACCTACTTCTAAGCTTATTCGTGCATTCCAACCAAGTTTCTGAGAAAATGCCCATCAAATATTAGTTATCACAGACCTGACCTCTGACCTTTCATTGTTTGGGTAGTTTGATTTGGCTCACTGGAATATCTTTTATTCATTGTTTTATAATTTCATACATGTAAACAATACATCTCAGGCGTTTCCATCCCCAACTCTAAACTCCCACTTCTCTCAGGCACCCACAAGCATCCTCCCCTCCACTTCGTGTTCTCCCTAGACTTTTTTTTAACCCGTTGTGCTGACTTTTATGCCAACTGACACAAGCTAGAGTCATCTGAGAGGAGGGAGCCTCATTTGAGAAAATGCCTTCCTGAGACTGAGCTGTGGGCAGCCCGTGGAACACTTTTTAATCAGTGATCGATGGAGGAGGGCCCAGCCCACTGTGGGTTGTGTTACCTCATTAGCTCGTGGCCCTGGCTTCCATAAGAAAACAGGCTGAGCAAGCCATGCGGAGCAAGCCAGGGAGCTTCTTCATCACCAACTGCCTCCAGGTTCTGCCTAGCTTGACTTACTGCCTTGGCTTCCCTCAGGGAACTGTGACTCCAGATATAGAAGCCAAATAGACCGTTTCCTCCTCAAATAGCTTTTGGTCATGGTGTTTCGTCACAACAATAGTAACCCTAAGACACCCACTGAGTCCAGTTTGATGCCAACTGTCGGAACTGTGACTAGTTTTGTGGGCTTGAATCTGTCAGATAACTACAGCTGCAATGCAAAGCGTCCTGAAGACAGCACTTCACAGCACTCCTGTCTGTCCTCTGCTCTCACATTCGCTCCTCAGCTTCCGTGCTCCCTGAGCCGTGATATAAATGTCTCCGGTAGGGTACCCTATAGTCATCTGTACTCAGCACTTTGGCTAGGTGCACATCTCTATGTTAATTGCTGATTACTGTGGAGAAGTGGTCCCAGCCAAACCCGGCCACGGTTAAAAATAGCACTATTAAGCATGAATACAGAAAAGTCCTTGGGATCCCTTTCTTAGTGCAACCTAGACTTTTTGTTTGTTTGTTTTCTGAGACAGGGTTTCTCTGTGTAGTTCTGGCTGTCCTGGAACTGGCTCTGTATAGACCTGGCTGGCCTTGAACTCAGAGATAGGCCTACCTCTGCCTCCCCAACATTGAGATGCATGTGCCACCACGACCCGGCTTATAACTTAATCTTTAAAAGCTACCAACCCTCTCCTAACCTAAAATAATACTGCAGTTTTTATTTTAAGACATGTTGGTCTCATGCTGGTCTAGAGAAAATTCTAAGTTCTTCTCTACGAAAAGGAGATGGATGATTAACAATGAGAAGAGAGTGACTGTACAAACCACGCTTCCAACCTCTGCTTCAGAAGTGCTGCAACAGCGCCACCTACCTACAGGAGACAAGAGGCTCCTCAAAGAAAGAGACACCAGGCTGGAAAAAAAATCTATCCAAATTAAAAATGAAGAAATAAAATTGCCTTTGTGCTGCACTCACATGTGATTTATATATATACAAGCAGGCAAAACATAAAATGAAACAGCCTGAAAACTTGAGAAACAAACAAAATTCTAAACTGTTGAGGGAAAGGGAAGAGTCAGATGCCCCATGGGCATTGCACTCATGACCCATAGCAGCTGTGGCTATCTGCCCAAGATCAGGCCAGAACGGATGGGGGAGGAGTTGAGGTCCCACTTCTAACTATGGAACTGTTAGAAGTACGTAGCTGCCGGGCTCAGGGCACAGGCTGTAATGCCGGTACTCCAGGAGGCAGAGGCCAGCCTGGTCTACAAAGCAAGTCCAGGCCAGCCAGGGCTACACAGAGAAACCTTCTCTCTCACTCTCTCTCAAACACACACACACACACACACACACACACTGTAGTTGTTGGGGAAGAGGGGAATTTTTCTTTTTTATATTTTGTAAGATCTGTTCAGCCATGCCACAAGCCTTTCATCCCAGCACTAGGGAGGCAGAGGCAGGTGAATATCTCTGAGAGCTCAAGGCCAGCCTGGTCTACAAATCGAGTTCCAAGACAGCCATGGCTGTGCAGAGAAACCCTGTCTCAGAACAATGTTCTTTATTTGATATTTTGTGTTTGAGTGTTTCGCCCGTACATATGTGTATTCACTATGTGTGTGCCCAGGGCTCAGGGAAGTCAAAAGAGAGCTTTGGGTCTCCTGTAACTGGAGTTACAGATGATTGCGGGCATGGAAACTAGGTCCTCCGCAAGAGCAACAAGTGCTCTTAGCTGCTAAGCCCTTTCTCCGGCGCTGGAAGATCATTCTTTTATAGGGTATGGACACTGGCGGATTGCCCATGTTCCACTGAATACCCATGTGCATATGGGCAGCAGTGATTTGACTGACAAGCTGAATCAAGCCAAACTAAAAGTAAAAATTCGGGTTTATTGGGGGCAGGTCTCAGGCAGTGTCACTAACGTCACAGGAGGGGGTCAGTGAAGTCACCATGCAGAGGGAGACAGAAGGGGAAGCAGAGAGAGAAAGCATGCACACACAGAGGAGAAAGGAAGTGCAGAGAGAACAAAATGTCTGGCTTATATAGCGAAGAGCTTCTGGGGGAAAGCAAGTCCAGCTCCTGGGATGGAAAGTTCAGGAAAGAGGACAGGGTGTGCCAGCCATGGCCTGTAACAGGTGGGGACTGAGGGATGCTGGGAGAACCTGGAGGCCTGGTCTGCTCCTGGTTAAATGGGCATCTCAGCTGCTTGTCCCGGGTCTAAATCTCAACATCTTCTTATTCAGTGCTTGGAAGGACACCATGACCACTGCAACTTTTATAAAAGAAAGCACTTAATTGGGTATTTGATTTCAGTTTTAGAGGCTTAGACCACTGTCACCTTAATAGGAAGCATGGCAGCAGACATGATCCTGGAATAGTTGAGAGCTGTACCCTGATCCCTAAGCAGCAGGTAAGGAAAAGGACAAGGCTTGACCTGGGCTTTTTGAAACTTCAAAGCCCATCCCCAGTGACAATCTTTCTCCTCCAAGGCCAAACCTAACCCAACAAAGCAGCACCTCCTAATCCTTCTCAGGTAGTATCACTCTGTGATGACTAAGTATTCAAATATATGAGCTTCTGAGGTAATTCTTATTCATATCACTCACAGGCCCCATATGTTCATATATTTGAATGCTTAGTCACCAGGGAATGGAACTCTGAAAAACTAGGATTAAGGGGTGTGGCTCTTTGTTGAAGGAACTGTGTCCCTGGGGGTGGGTTTTGAGGTTTCAAAAACCCACACCAGGTCTAATCTCTCTCTCTCTCTCTCTCCTTGATCCTTACAGATCAGAGCATAGCTCGCAATTACTTCTCCAGCATCATGACTGCCATGATGACAACAGACTAAGCCTCTAAAACTGTAATGAAGCCCCTAATTAAATCTTTCTTTCTTTCTTTCTTTCTTTCTTTCTTTCTTTCTTTCTTTCTTTTTTCTTTCTTTCTAATGGGTTCAAACTCAGAGATCTGCCAGCCTTTGCCTCCCCAGTGCTGGGATTAAAGGCGGTAGCCACCACCACCACCGGCCTAAATGTTTCTTTATAATAGTTGTCTTGGTCATGGTATCTTTTTACAGCAGAAGAGTGCCTAAGATGGTGGGTTATTTATGTACAGAGAGAAAGCATGAAATTAGAAGAGGGATCTAGAGAAAGCTGAAAGGGATGGATATTAACATATTTCATTGTCTACATATATGAACTGCTCAAAGAATAAATTTTAATACATAAAAAGTGTGGGGTGTGTGTGTGTGTGTGTGTGTGCTTGTGGAGGCCAGAAGAGAGCATTGGGTTTCCTGGAGCTGGGGTTAGAAGCTGTTGTGAGTCACCTGTCATAGTTTTGGGAACTGAACTCAAGTCTATTGGAACAAAACTAACCTCTGAGTCTCCCCAGACCCTGAAAACTTCTCTTAACATCAGGAACAAGACAAAGCGCTGTTCTGAATATTTATTCCTCTAAATTCTCACACAGAAACCTAACTAAAGATGTAGTATTAGGAATTGGGGGTCTGCGGGAAATGAAGGTGAGGTCTCCAGTGAAGAGAATTAGTACCTTTTAAAAGAGTCTCAAGTGGAAGTTAAAGAGAAGGCTCAGAGGTTAGAGCACTTGCAGAGGACTGAGGCTCACTTCCTACATCTACATGGTGGCTGGCGTCCCTCTGTACTCCAGGCCAAGAGAATCCAACACCCTCTTCTGCTCCCATGGACACTGCACACACATGGCATACAGGCATTACTTGCAGGCAAAACACTTGTAAAAATAAAAATAAGGGCTGTAGAGATAACTCAGCAGTTAAGAGCACTGTGTGTTTTTCCAGAGGCCCTGAGTTCAATTCCCAGCAACCACATGGTGGCTCATAATCATCTATCCTAGGATCTGATGCCCTCTCTGGCATGCAGGTGTACGTGCAGACAGAGTATTAATAAACATAAAATAAATAAATCTTTAAAAAATAATAAAAATAAAAATAAGTAAATTACCCCTTTTCTTGACTTTTTAAGACAAGGTATCACTATATTGACTTAGCTGGCCTGGAACTCACTATAGAGACAAGGCTGGTTTCCAACTCAGAGAGCTGCCTGTCGCTGCCTCTCAAATGCTGGGATTAAAGGAGTTTACCACCACACCTGGCTATTATGTTTTTTTAAGAGTCTTAAGTGCTCTCTTTCCACTCCTAACAAGTAAAGA
This sequence comes from Meriones unguiculatus, assembly GCF_030254825.1. Taxonomy (NCBI): domain Eukaryota; kingdom Metazoa; phylum Chordata; class Mammalia; order Rodentia; family Muridae; genus Meriones; species Meriones unguiculatus. Next base: position 36,384,782 of record NC_083361.1, on the reverse strand, counting down.
TACCAAGAGGTGTCTTCTAAGCGGGAAGCCATCCTCCTCATGGCGGTCAATGACTCCATCTCAGACTTCCAACACCTCCAGAATCATGAGAAATAAATTTCTCTATCTTACATGACATCTAGTTTAAGATATTTTGTTATTATAGCATTAACTAAGACAATAATGATGGTTACTTCTAGCTTGTCCGATGGGCACAGAATGTAAGTGATAACCACAGCAACTGAGCAAGGAAAAACAAATGCATCCAAATTAAAAAGTAGGAAATAAAATTGCCTTTGTTTCCAACAGTTGCTGACTTTAAAAAACTTAGCTATCCAAATAAGTGGCTGCATCTACTTTCCCCCCAAATAGCCAAGTTTAAACATTTTATTACATTTATTCATTTATTGGAGAGAAGCTGAGGACCCACTCCAATCTATGGAGCTATCAGCCTCTGCAGGCACTGCATGCAGAGATGCATGAGGACATACATACAGGCAAAACACCAGGCACATTCCAAATGACAATAACATAACAGGAAGACAGAGGTCAAGGAGCAGGCTGAGCAGGATTCCCAGGTCAGCAGATGGGCTGCCTTCCTGCCTGCATCTGAAGACAGAGGTCAAGGAGCAGGCTGAGCAGGATTCCCAGGTCAGCAGGTGGGCTGCCTTCCTGCCTGCATCTGAAGTGCACGCCAGCCCACTGCTTGCACCTGCATGTTGATGCCTGGAGGCTCTTTGGTGAAACCCCGCTTTACCCATCTGCGAGTGTGCTAGGAAATTAATGACCCTGGAAACAGCCACCAGCAACATCTGCCAAGGGTTGTGATGGGAAAAAATTCTGAAGTGTGTGTTATTTCCCAACCCCCAAGCTCCCCAGTGTCTCCCAGGGCTTCCGTACCACTAAACAAGAGTGTGAGGTTCCAGAAGCTTGTCGGTGCTTGACTCTGGCTGGAACATTCTTAGCAACTTCATTCATGTACCCTTCTCTCCCCCAAGATTCTCTTAAACTTGAATCTTTTTCTCGAGGTGGGATTCTGGAAGAATGCAAAAATGTCTAGAAATCAGATCACAGAGCAGTTTTGTAGTGTGATTCAGGAGTAGACATGGGACAAGTTATGTAGTCTTCAGGATGGAATTAGCTCAGCTTATTCTGAAGTAATGAAAATGTTCATTACAGGGCGAGGAGTGTCAGTAAAGTGCTTACCTAGCATGCATAACAAGCACCCCAGATTCAAAACCCAGCACCTCATAAAACCAGCCCTGGTGGCACATGTCTGTAATCCCAGCACTTGGCAGGAGGAAAGGCAGGAGGATGAGAGCTCAAACTCTTCTTTGGCTGGAGAGCAGGTTTGAGGCCAGCCTGGAGAACATAGCCTGTTATACTTTATAGAGAAATTCCCTCTTATGGACTCATCTTTTTAATCTCAGACTATTTCAGTACATGGCTATCCTTATCGGATAAGAACTGCTTTTGAAAGTAATCTAACCACCACAGACAGTGTCACATCAGGAAAATTCACGTCTTCCTTGACACTGGCTGATATCCAGTCAGCATTCACATTTGCTTAGATGCCACTAAAATGTGATTCTACCATTTTGTAACATGTGGAGCCAAAGCTAGGAATACAAGTCAGTTGGTAATGTGTTTGTCTAAGATGCATAAAGCTCTGGGTTCACCCCAGTACCATAAAAACTGGGCATGGTGGTGCGTATCTATAATACTGGTCCCAGAACTCAGGAGATGAAGCTAAGATATTCAGTAGTTCAAGGTTTCCCTGTTTTGCAGAGAGTTAGAGTACAGAATGGGTCACATAAGGTCTGTCTCAAAAGAAGAAGAGGAAGAGAAGGAGAAGGAGGAAGACCAGTTAGCTCCCACATCAGACAGTTTAAAATTGCCTGGAACGCCAGAGAATTTGACTCCTTCTTTTAGTTTACATAGGCACCTGCATGCTACACACACACACACACACACACACACACACTTTTAAAAAATAAATCTTTTTTAAAAATAGCTAAAGCCATTCTGGTCATGCACACCTTTAACCCCAATACTTGAAAGGCAGACACAGGCAGATTTCTATGAGTTCAAGGCCAGCTTGTCTACATAGCAAGTTCCAGGAAAGCCAAGGGCTACATGAGACTTTGGTGGTTTGAATGAGAATGATCTCCATAGGCTTGAATGTTCCAATGCTTGATCCTCAGTTAGTGGAACTGTTTGGGAAGGATTAGGAGGTGTGGCCTTGTTGGAGGAGGTGTGTCACGGTGGGCAGGTAGAGGTGGGCTTAGAGGTTTCAAAAGCTCATGCCATTTCCAGTTAGTGCTCTCTCTCTCGCTCTCTCTCTCTCTCTCTCTCTCTCTCTCTCTCCCTCCCTCCCTCCCTCCTTCCTGTTTGTGAATCAGATGTAAGCTTTCTGAAGTGGACGTTTCTAATTTATTTGGAAATTCAGTTGTATCATGTGAATGTTTTTTGTTTTGGTCCCAAGTATGGGCTGTAGGAATGTTTTTCCCATCTGGAAAACAACCCCCATCACGCACAGAAGGAAAACAGCCCCTTTGAGAGGGCTTCTGTTGCTGATCAGCTGAAAGCTACCCTCAGCAAGGGGTGTGGTTTTTGTGAGCTGCAAAACATCCTTGTGTAGATTATATAAAGAAGCCCACAGACAGTGATAATGCTTTCTGCATCTCTACTTTTCTGCATTCCTAAGGTTCACATCCTCCGCTGGTCTTCGAAGAGAGAAACACTCCAGGGAACTTCTTGGGCTGCTTTGGCAGAGTTTTGTCACTTTGGTGGACTCATGCATTTGGGTGGAGTCTAGCCGCTTCTACTGAATTGTTCTGCTGCTGAGTGTTGCTGCTTTGTTGTTTGACTAGACTGCTGGCATCCTGATGACTGAGTTTGATAAACCTAAAGAACCAGGACCCTTACCAGCACGAAGTAGATAAAAGAGGTTTACAGCCCATTTCCCTGCTAATCTACCTTCTAAGGTCCTGGGGTTGGAAGGGAGATAAAGGAGTTTAAGAACCTTAAATAAAATAAGTATTTGGAAAAAAAATTAAAGCCTTAGCTACTACTTCAGCACCATACCTGCCTGCCTGCTGCCATGTTCCCTACCATGTGTCTAAAATGATGACATGACTACTACATGGTATCATTAAAAGGAAAGTTTTTATTGCAGATATGAAGGAGAACAGCCAGAGGTATCTGGAAGAGTCCAAAGCAGAGAGAGAAAGTAGTAGACTGAACCCAGTCAGCAGACTGGCCCTGGCTATGAGAGAAGCATGAGCAGAGAAGAGAGAGAGGAAGAGGGTAGACAGAGCGAGAGGTGAAGACAGAGAGTATGGGGAAGAGAGAGAGTGCCTAGGTGAAATAGCAGAGTGATAAGAAATGAGTAGCTGGTGGGAAGGACACTCCTGAGCTGGAAGATGTTTGGGGGGTGGGGGAAGAGATGCTGAGAGGAGTTAGGATGTAAGCATGGACTCTGAAATGTGCATCAGGTTTTACTGAAGGAGCCTGAAGGCCAGCCTGCCACTTTGCTGTGCTAACAGGCCCCACAGACAGCCATTTGCCTCTTTGACCAGTGATGAGGGGAATGGCTCCTTTTATTAGAAGGCACCTGTTCTTGAGGAATGCTGGCTTTTGAGGAAGTGGAGTTTCCTTTGGACATGACACCATGATGATTGTTGCCTGTGAGCCCCAAATTAAGTGCTTTCTTTTATAAATTGCTTTGGTCATAGTGTCTTGTCACAACAATAAAAAAGTAACTAAGACAGAGTTCTTGTCTAAAAAAAAAAAAAAAAAAAAAAAGTTTAGCCATGGTCTAGAGAGATGGCTCAGCAGTTATGAAAACTTATTTTTGCAGAGGATGGGAGTTCAACTCCCAGCATTCACAAGATGGCTCACAACCATCTATAACTCCAGTTCCAGGAGATCCAATGCCTTCTTTTGACCTCTTTGGGCACTAGGCATGCACATGGTTTACATACATACATGTAGACACAACATGCGTAAATAAATATATACATCTAAAATTAGCTGTAACAAATGAATAAAATAGACATTCAGATAAGCCTTATGAAGTGCTTTGAAGAGATATGCTTATTTGGGGTATGGTTGTTGTGGATCAAATCACTGGGCTTCAGATGCTGGATAAGCAGCTGAAGTACCTCTTCAACCAAGGCAGACCTGACCTCCAGGTTCTCCCAGCATCCCTCAGTCCCTATCTGCTGCAGAAAGTGGATGGCACTCTACCCCGAAGCCCAGGAGCAGGGCTTCTCCTTCCCCAGAGGCTCTTCACTATATAATCCAGATATTTTGGTTCCCCCCCTCCTCATGTCTCTCTCTCTCACCTTCCTTCCTTCTGCATTGTCCCCTCTCTTCTCTCTCTCCTTCTTTCTGTGTTTCCTCTCCTCTCTCTCCGCTTTTCTGTCTGTGTACGCAGACACTAGTGGCCTGCTCACAATAAACCTGCTTTTATATACTTCAACTTATCTCATTTCACCACATCAAGGAAGCTAGGCAAACCTGGGGCCTCCTGTATGCAAAGCAAGTTACTCTACCAACTGAATTATAACCCCAGCCCAGATATGCTAATTCAGACGAAAACAATTCTCAGGCTTCTTGTTAAAATAAGAAATCAAGTGAGTCATAGCTTTTAATTGCTTTCTCCCAGCATGTATTTGGAAGAAGAGCAAAATGCCCCTCAGGGTCTTTTGTCTTGATGGAGCTGATTTGTCTTACTTCTTGGGAATATAGAAAATAAAATCAACAAATTATCAGAGAGTAAAATCAATTATAACTACAGGTGTTTCTTTGAGAGTAATTTTCACAAGATGAGGCAGTAATCTTTAAAGGCCTGAGACACCCACAAGACCCTTGTATTCAACGAGTCTGTGTATAGATTTACTCAACAGAAATAGTAACATCATGAATATTCATGTCATTCTCCGTACTGTACCAGAAAACAAGATTGATATTTTTGGGAATGTTCTCAACTCAACACCTTATCAAATCAATTCCTTAAATTAGTTTTATGACTCAGAAAAACATTCTTTTTCCTAATGTAGTATTAAGAAAAAGGATGACTTTTTTTCTAGACAGAGTTTCTCTGTGTAGCCCTGGCTGTCCTGGAACTCACTCTGTAGACCAGATTGGTCTCAAACTCAGAAATTTATCTGCCTCTACCTCCCAAGTGATAGATGATTCTGCTATGGGCATTCTCTGCTGGCAAAATGATCCAGTCCAAGCTAGATTATATAAAAACAGGTTTATTGGATGCAGCTCTTGGTCAGGTTCCCAGGCAAGGGGTCATGGAAGTAGGCGTGGAAAGGGGCAGAAGGAAGAGAGACAAAGAGAGAGAGATGCAGTGGGAGAGGGAGATCAAAATGCTCAGATCATATAGAAAAGAGCTTCTGGGAGAAGGGAAGCCCAGCTTGAAATTAATTTCTGGTTTCTCCTGGGCTGAGAAGTTCAGCATAGAGGGTGGAGTGTGCCAACATGCCCTGTAACAGGTAGGGACTGAGGCATGCTGGGAGAACCTGGAGGCCAGGTCCAATTTGGTTGAAAAGGCACCTCAGCTGCTTGTCCCAGGTCTGAAGCTCAATACCAGTGCTGGGATTAAAGGTGTGTGCTGCCACCACCCAGCCCCTATATTGGCTACATTTCTTTTGCTAACAATGAGCATTTTTTTATTTATTGTGTTTACTCATTTATGGGGGAGTATATTGTGCCACAGTGCACATTTGGAGGCCAGAAGACAACCTCAGAGAATCAGTTCTCTCCTTTTACTGTATGAGTACCCCCCACACCCAAATAAAGTCATCAGGCCTGTGGCAGCAAGCACCCCAACACACTGGCCTGGACATGTACATTTCAAACACCAGAATCTGCAATTGCTTCAGTCAACTAAAATGTTCTGTTAATACTGTTTCAACAGTAGGGATGGAGGAGGGGCCGAGCAGCATTTGGCCTGTTCAAAGTGGAAAGTGAGGCTCGACGCTGGTGGCAGCAGTGGCTCGTGCCTTTAACCTCACCGTGAGCTTCCAGAGATTCTCTTGTCTCTTCCTGCCATCTTGCTGTAGGAACACTAGGACTACAGGCATGCATCTTACCCATATCAGTCTTACTATGGGTTCTGGGCAATTCCAAGTCAGTTCTTCATGCTTGCCTGCCAAGCACTTTACCCACTGAGCCATCCACCAAGCCCAACAGTCCTCATCATATGGATTGCATATATCAGCTCTTTTTCTCTTCAGAGCTAGAGGCAAATGCTATTGAACTTGTCCATTGAACATCGTATCCAATAGGACACTATTGAGCATAGCACCAGGGCATGGTGGGAAGGAACAGCAATGATGGATAGGGCCATTTTTATATTCTATAAGGGCACAGTTGTGCTTTATATTTGTTATGGCTAGTCTTGGTTGTCAGACTCACCAGATCATCTAAGAGAAAAGGTGCTGGGCACATCTATAAGAGATTTTCTTGACCAGATATTTGAAAGAGAAAGATCCATTCTTTCACTGTGGGTGATTCAGATGGCAATTTTTTAAAAGATTTATTTATTTATTATGTATACGGTGTTCTGCTTGCATGTGTATGCGCATGCCAGAAGAGGGTGCCAGATCTCACTATAGATGGTTGTGAGCTACCATGTGGTTACTGGGAATTAAACTCAGGACCTTCTGGAAGAACTGCCAGTGTTCTTAACCTCTGAGCCATCTCTCCACCTCCAAATGGCAAATGTTTAAAAAGGTCCAAGCACACTCTTTATTTTACTTTCTACTGGCCTGCCTTCACATCCTTTTAAAGCATTTTTACTATTTTTAATTATGCATATGTGTGTGCACCTGCATGTGGGTATGTACATGTGGGTGCAGTGCCCATGGACACCAGAAGAGGGCGATAGATTCTCCTATAGCTAGAATGACATGCACTTGTAAGACTCTTGGATCCTCTTTAAGAACAGAAAGCACTGTTACCTGCTGAGCCAGGTCTCCAGCAACAAGGCACACATCTTGTAACAAGGGCCATAATATGAGACCTGAACATCTCACCATGCTAAATGTTCTTAGGAGACTCCTTGGTCCAGCATGCTTGAGACCACTAAATTGGAACACACTACTTTCTTCTTGTCTCCAGCTCTGAGATATGTTGTTTCCTCTACCTATAGTTTTCCCACCTAACTGTTTGACTGACTAATATTTGTGCTTCTTCCAGAAATCTGTTTGAAAACCATTTTCTCTCTTGAGTGTGGTGTAACACTCCTGTTATCCCAGCGCTTTAAGAGCCCAAGGAACAGGATCTCTGGTTCAGGATGGTCTGACTTACATGATGGAGAGAGCCCGTCTCAGAAAAAAGATCTTCACGGGCTAGTGAGGTGGCCCAGAAGATAAAAGTGCTCGCTGCCAAGCTTGACCCAGAGGGATTGCTCCCTTAGACTCACGTGGTAAAAGAACAGAACTGACTCTGACAAGTTGTCCTCTGACCTCCACATGTTCATCATGGCACATGCATGCACCCATGTGCACACACACACATAAATAATAACATGTAATTTAAAATTTTAAAGCACACACAAAAAGAGAAGCATGTGAGAGAGAGAGAGAGAGAGAGAGAGAGAGAGAGAGGATTCTTTCCTCAGTAAAGACTTCTGTGACACTACTTACTGGAAGTTTTTGTTTGTTTTTGTGTATTTGTTCTGAGACAAGGGTTTGTACACCTCAGGCTAGCCTCAAACTCTGTAAACAGGGAGGTTGACCTTGAACTCCCAATCTGTCTTCCTCCACCTCCAAAACACCAGGATTACAAGCATGTGCCACCTGACTTCCTCTGCTACACCTGTATGACCTCACCAGCGTTATCACTGTCCTTTTACTGCCTTTCTGAACAGTTCTTCACAACAGCCAAAACCAAGGGTAACTCTCCTTCCTCTCAGTTTATCCATCAATTCTCTCACTAAAATGAAACACATGAGGGCTCAGCGTGAGAGCATTTGTCGAGCATTGAAAACACAAAGAAAAAGAATCTCACACTGTCTTGAGTCCTTTAATGTTTCCGCATCATAAGTGTGGGAGGAAAAACAACATGATGTGCTAATGAGTGCCTTCAGGTCTGACAGGGGTTGTTTTTACCAGATTCTCTGATGCTTGGGAATTCAGAGATGTCAATTATAACACTGTTACCTGGGCAACCGAGAATCAAGGGGGACCACCATCTCTAATGCCATTGGACGCCTGCAAGGTTATTTTGTGGGACTTATGCTTCAAATGATGGAGTCATAGAAGCAAAACAGGTAATGCATTGACAACTGTAATTAACATTCATAGTTCTCCACACTACAGGGAACTACAGAGCACAGTTATAGTCTTTTAGATATTTTTAGTTTATTGTTTTATGAAATTGAACTCAAGTTATAGTTTCATGGCATGAGAGTCTATCTCTTTATCCTCATCCCTCCCCTCCTTTCTCTTCCCCTGCCCTCTTCCTCTGCTCCTCTTTTCTCTTCTTTCATCCTCTCTCACCATAGTTGTGAAAACAAAGGGAGGGGAAGATAGCATAGAGGATAGAGGCCTCTGGTGTCCAGTCTAATGACCTGAGTTTAAGCCCCTGGTCCACTTGGTGGAAAGAGAAAATCAACTCCTGAGGGTCATCCTCTGACCACAACACATGCTCTGCGACACAGGCACACACACACACATACATGTACACACAACATAAACAATTTTAACAAATTCCAAGCAAGAATTTCTTCTTAATCTCTACTTTATTGTATTGGTAGTACTACATTTGTTTAGTATGTTGGTCTGTGAGTGAGTGTGTGTGTGTGTGTGTGTGTGTGTGTGTGTAAGTCCGAGAACAATTTACAGAAGCTTGTTTTCTCTTTCCCCCATATGATTCCTGGAAATGGTGCTCAGGTCATCAGACTTAACAGCAAATACCTTTACCAATGAGCCATCTTTTTGGCTCATGTTCCTTGAACTACTTATAGCTAGATACAAAGACTTGATTGTTTTTATTTTTTTTCTAAGATTTTACTTATTTAAGGTATGTGTGCTCTATCTGCATGTACGTAGGCATACCACAAAAGGGCATCAGATTCCAGTATAGATGGCTGTGAGCCACCATGTGGTTGCTGGGAATTGAACTCAGGACATCTGGAAGAGCAGCCAGTGCTCTTAACCGCTGAGCCATCTCTCCAGCCCAATACAAAGACTTGAGAAGATCCAGGTGGTAGTGGTGTGTGCATTTAATCTCAGCACTCCAGAGGCAAAAGCAGGTGGATCTCTGAGTTCGAGGCCAGCCTAGTCTACAGAGTGAGTTCCAGGACATACAGGGCTGCACAGAGAAACACTGTCTTAAAAAAAAATAAATAAATAATAAAAAAAAGACTTGAAAAGAATTTTTTTTTTCAAACATGGCCTCACTGTGTACTAGGCAGGCCTTGAAACCTTCCTGCCTCCATTTCCTGAGATAGAAGATTACAGACATGTGCTGTACCAGACATAGAGGTTTGAACTTTTGGAAACCAGAACTTTGTATAGGCTAGACAAGTGCTCTTATATCACAGAGCCACAGACACCCACAGCCCCTCACTTGAGGACTCTAGGCAAGTCTAGAGAAGAAACAGAAGTTTGGGCTGTCAGTTTCCTGTTAACCCTGCCTCGAAAACATACACCATGAAAATGGAAGTCAGAGGCAGAGAGGCAGGGAGTTCTCTGAGTTTGAGACCAGCCTGGTCTACATAGTGAGTTCTAGGACAGCCAGAGTGCCAGAGCTAAATAGAGACCCTGCCTCAAAAATCCAAACACACAGCCAGGCGGTGGTAGCACACTTCTTTAATCCCAGCACTCAGGAGACAGAAGCAGCCAGATCTCTCTGAGTTCAAAGCCAGCCTGGTCTGCAGAGTGAGTTCCAGGACAGCCAGGGCTACACACAGAGAAACACTGTCTTAAAAAACCAAAGCAACAACAACAACAAAACAAAACAAAACACACACACACACAGAGCCCAATGTCTGTAGCCTACTTTGTAGACCCTACTGCCAAGGTGCTCTAGCTAGAGCAAACAGGCATTTCTACATTCTTGCAGCTCCAATCTGCAGTATATCAGCAACAGGAAGTGAGGGACAACCTTGTGACAGCATTGTGGGTGATCGGAGAGGCAAAGAAAACTGTTTCTCTAACCACAGTGAATCTGGCACTAAATGGCTAGATCAGGAGAGACTCTAGTTGTATGCAGACACTGACTAAAGTGTCCGAAAATTAGACTTAGTTCTGCACTAAGTCCCTGGACTCTGTGCAGACCCATCAGTTAAGGGCTCTGTCCCCCAAGACTGGGCCCACATCTAGCGTTAGTTGTAAAAGGTGGGTTTCCCTGACACTTGCACTTCTGCCTCACTTGGCTACAGATCCAATCAATACCCCTTGTCATCTCAGCTGCCATAAGGGCTCAAGGACCTCCGAAAAACAGTCTCCTGACTATTGCAGTTTAGTATAAAAAAATAAGTGGAGTTCTGTGAGAATGACACAGCGCAGTGATTAGGGGAGGACACATCAGGTGATGAGGGAAGGTATGGATGGGGTGGGCTTAGGGAAACAATGACTGAAATGCATTATATACAAATATCACATCGTCAGCATCTAGAAATAAATAAACAAGGATAAGGCGGCCCTGGTGGTTGGAGGCTAAGGCAGAAGTATTAAGAATTCAAGGATTGCCTAGGGTACAAAGTGATTGCCTAGGGTTCAATGCCAGGCTGGAAAATTTAGGAAAACCCTGTCTAAAAAAAAAAAAAAAAAAAAAAAGCTTAAAATGTTTGGGGATATAATTCAGAAGATGAGTATTTGCTTAGGATAATGTCCTGGGTTCTGGGGCTGGTGAGATGGACTGCAGGTAAAGGCACTTGACACTTGACACCAAGCCTAGTGACTGAAGTTTGATGCCTGGGCCCACATGGTGGAAGGAAAGAACCAGCTTCCACATGTGCTCCCATGTACACACACACACACACACACACACACACACACACACACAATCAACCTGGATTTTTTAGACCCTGACTGTGGCTGGAGCCATGGCTCGGTGGCTAACAACGCTCTTGCAGAGCAGTAGAGCTCAGTTTCTAGCACACATTTGGGAAGTCCACAGCTCCAGGGAAATCCATTGACTCAGGATTTCTGGGTATTCGAATTCACATGTACATACTCACAGTCATAACCCATCATTCACACACACATACCATAGTGTAAAAATAAATTAAAATTTATTTTTCAAAGATTTTGGTGAATTCCATCTCCAAAACCACAAAGACATAATAGTGATAACTGCGTGTTGTGGATGTTATTATCAGGGGTGCAAAGCTATCTTTGGCTGCATAACAAGCTCCAGCCTGAAATACATGTTGTTTTTAAAGAATTGTTTATTTTATGTCTATGGGTGTTTTGCTTGCGTGTAAATCTGTGAACCATGTGCCTGCAGTATCCATGGAGCTTCACAAGAACTACGGTTACAGTTGTGGGCCACCATGGGTACAATGGGAACCAAACCTGGGTCCCTTGAGAAAGTACCAAGTGTCCTTCACCACTGAGCCATTTCTCCAGCCTCATTTTTGTCAGCTAAAGTCTTAAATAGTCCAGGCTGGCCTTGTACATTCTATATAATCTGGAATTACCTGGACCCCTGATCCCCCTGCTTCTCTCTCCCAAATGCTGGCGTTACAGGCTGGGCTGCCACACCCAGTTTTATGAGGTGGTAGGGATCGAACCCAGGGTTTGCATCATCCTGCGCATGCACTTACTGAGAGATAGGCCCAGTTCCATCCTGGAATACACAAAACTCTGTCTCAAAAGAAATTAGAAGAAAGATATTCTCTCCCCTCACCCCTCTGTAGTCTTCCTACAGCAAGAAGGCAGCCATCTACAAGCCAAGAATAGCCCTCACCAAAACCCCATGATGTGGGACAAATACCCAGGCCTTGGACCACTAGTCCTACTGTCTATGATGCATAGGGCAGGCTGGGATGGATGCAGAAACACAAAAATAATAGCACTGATTAACTGCTAGGAGAAGATTTGAGCCCCACAGAAGTGAGAGGCTGTGTAGGATTTCCTTCCCTGGGGAGATACAAATAACCGTCACCACCATTTTTCAAAGATCCCAGCAGCAAGCCAAATACAACTTCACTGAAGTTGACTTGGGAGACCATGGAATTATTATGCTCACTTACAAAGCACAGGTGAGGGGGTGCAGGCAGGAGCATTGAAGATGCCAACGCAGAAGCATTAGAAAGTCTGTTCCTAGCATGGATGATGGCTCCTCCATGGCTGCGTAGATGGAGCATCCCTCAGTTAGGCCCCAGATTCTATACAGCCTCTCCACGAGACACCTGCCTCAGGCCACCACATGCAGTTATGGCGGAACTGCATAGAGAACACCTCAGAGGAGCAAATGAATACTCAAGTGAGGGTCCCATGACCCTCTCATTCTATGAGGGAATGTCAGCAGTCCATGGCCCTGATTGTGACTGACACTTACAAGTAAACAAGCTGATCTAATGATGATTTTGATTGTTCTCCTCAGAGGACATAGGCCTACAACACTGGTAGAGAGCACCAACAGGACACTGTACCCCTTAGCATTCACACACCTACACACAAATGATAGACCTGCCACTGCTTCCAGCACTGCCTGTCACTGTACTCAGGGCATGGGACAGCTGGTGTGGAAGGTTTTCAATTACACTTTCTATTGTGAGAACAGCATCAGCACCTGTCATAACCCATTGTCCAGAACAGACAATACCAGCAACTCTGGTCTTAATCACGCCTGTGTATGTGGTCTGCGTTCTAGCGCTGATCAGAAATCAGCCACAGGGTGGCAGTAGCATGCTAACAGTTTACCTTGGATGCGATTTTTGACAGATTTGTGCAGAAGCCTCTCCTGGCTGGAGGAAACAAGCAAGTGAGGGAGGAACCAATCTGAGGAATTAATCCAGCCTCAGGTCAAAGGTTCTTTCCTGTTATCATTAGGGTCAGTCAGGACATTTCGGCAAAGAGTTGACTGACTCCCTCAAGTTGCCCTCTGGTCTCTTCTACATGAAAGCTATGGCATGCATGTAAATATGTAAACACACATGTACACACGCACACAATAATGAAGCAAATACATAAATAAATGTAAAACAGAAGAGAAGTCATACAGGGGACTGATAACGTACCTAAGCAGGTAAAGGTGCTTTCCTTGCAAACCTGAGTCTTAGCCTTAGAACCCACGTAAAGAAAGAAGGAGAAAACTGGTTCCACAAAGTTGTCCTTTGACTTCCACATGTGGTCCGGCATGTACATGTGCACGTACACACATGTATACTGATAATAAATAATAAATATTCTTTAAATTAATAAAAAAATAAGTGTGATAAGGTGATGCACAGCTTGTAATCCCAGCACTCCAGGAGGCAGAGGCAGGCCGATCTCTGTGAGTTGGAGACCAACCTGGTCTACAAAGTGAGTCCAGGACAGCCAATGCTACACAGAGACACCCTGTCTTGAAAAACCAAAAAATAAGGTCAAATATATACTACAGAATAGTGGAAGACCTGAAGGCTGTAAGCCTTCTCTAGAGCCATGTCCAGTATGCAAAGTAGGGGACCCCTGGAAATGAAAATGTCCTCCAACTTGCAAGGGAAAGCTAGCCTCCATCCAAAGACCTCATGTGCCTGCCACGCCCACCTAAGAAGACAAATGTTCCTGACCTTCTTTCTAGACCATAAGGAGTCCAGTAGAAAAGTACTCTGTGAGTTGGAGGCCAGCCTGGTCTGCAAATCCAGTCCTGGACAGAGAAGTATACACAGAGGAAACCCTGTCTCAAAAATAAAAACAAACAACAACCCCTCTTACCCCCTTTTTTCCCAGCTGGAACCATGGAGGCTGTGCCAGAGAATAAAAAGAAGGTTCCTGCTGTGTCAGAAACCCTTAAGAAAAAGCAAAGGAATTTCGCAGTTGAAGGTGAAGTGCCTGCGAAAAAGCTTTGCTGAAGAAGCTGTGGAAGCCAAGGAGGAAGCTCATCTACATGAAAGCCAATCACTATCACAAGGAGTACAGGCAGACCGAACTGAGAATTGGATGGCCAGGATGGCGAGGAAAGCTGGGAACTTCTACGTGCCTGAAGAAGCAAAATTGGCGTTTGTCACCAGAATCTGGGGAATCAACGGTGTAAACCCAAAAGTCGGCAAGGTGCTACAGCTTCTTGTCTCTGACAGATCTTCAATGGCACCTTTGTTAAGCTTAACAAGGGTTCGATTACATTGTGTGGGGCTACCCCAACCTACTGAAGTTGGTGAATGAGCTCATCTACAAGCAAGGCTACGGAAAAATCAACCAGAAGAAAATTGCCTTGACAGATAATTCCTTGATCTCTTGGTAATTTTGGCATCATCTGTATGGAGGATCTAATTCATCAGATCTACACAGTTGGAAAATAACTTCCTGTGGCACTTCAAACTGTCTTCTCCACGAGGTGGAATGAAGAAAAAGACAACTCATTTTGTGGAAGGTGGAGATGCTGGCAACAGGTAAGACCAAATAAACAGGCTTATTAGACAGATGAACTAAAGAATTGTTCATGGTGTTTTTGTAATCTGGTCAGATAATAAATAGTCACAGCTGGAAAAAAACCAAAACAAAACAAAAAATTAATTGGTTCACCACAGTGGCAATTTTGGTGAGTCATGCCCCATCCCACCTGTGTTGTATAATTTGCATCTCCCCTGGAAATTTCAGTCACACAACACTCCTTTACTGCCAAATCTAACCCCAAGGCCCTTCTACAACATTCCTGAATAGAAACCACTAACCTAGACTCAGATAGTAGACCAGATTTGCAAGATCCACCTGCCCTCCCACCCCAGCTTGCCCAGCCTGAGGCTGGTTCACAGATGGTATAGTTTTATAGAGGCTTTCAGAGAAAATGACAGTGAGCCTCTCTCTCTTTCTCTCTCTCTCTCTCTCTCTCTCTTACACACACACACACACACACACAAATGAAATGAAATTAAAAATAAAACAAATAAAAAAGCATTCTGGGATCTTGCAAAATGGCTCAGTGGGGATAGAGGTGCTGTGGTGGTTTGAAGAAAAATGGCCTCCACAGGCTCATATATTTGAATGATTAGTCATTGGGAATGGAACTATTTGAGAAGGATTAGGACTATGAGGCATGGCCTTGGAGTAGGTTGTTGGGGGAACTTTATCTACTGGGCATGGGCTTGAAGATTTCAAAAAGTTCAGACCAGGCACAGTGTTTCTCTTTGTCTAGATATAGCTTTCAGCTACTGCTGTATCACCGTGTGTGCTGCCATGCTCCCCATCATGATAATAGACTAAACCTCTGAAATTGTAAGCAAATCTTCCAATTAAATACTTTCTTTCATAAGAGCTGCCATGGTCATGGTGTCTCTTCACAGCAATAGGACAGCCACTAAGACAGGTGCTTACCACCAACACTGACAACATGAGTTTTATCTGTGGGACCTACTTATAATGTGGAGAAAACCAAGTCCCCAGAGCTCTCTGACCTCCATGCTGTGGTGTGAGAGTGAAGAATGCAGTCTACCACTAGGTGGAGACAAGCCATCATCTTCTCCCTTCAGGGTTAGTGATTGAGAAGGTCAATCACGCAGGCCAACGTTTACCCGAGGAAGGCGGCCCATGTTAAATCATGCTAAAGGAAGGGGAATAATAATTATCCCTTTAATGAGATACTGTACTTTTTCTGCCTTCCCAGAATTCCTGCTCTGACAGAATTCCTACAAGCTACCCTGAGATTCAGCTGGGTCTGCATACCTTTCTGAATCCTGACTTTTTCTACTTTGTCTTTTTCTTTTGGATAGTGGCCAGATCCTAAATGCTTTTCCTGGTGCTTGGGCTTCCTTGCTTTCCCTCTAAAGCTACCCTCCGTACTATCTGGCCAGCCTCCATGCTGGGTCCATTCTAACAGCATGTCCTTGTTTCTCTCTTCTCCATTCTCTTCCTCTGAGCAGCTGCTGAGATTTATAGCTTGCCTGTCCTGAGGTTTTTCCTTTAAATTCTAATAAAATTTTCCTTGTAAGCTGAGTGCTGAACTTGGGTCCTCTGTAAGAGCACAAAGTGTCTTAGACAAAGCCATCTCTCCAGTCCCATGAGTGGCATTTTAAGTAAGACAGACTATGATAGTGTACAAGCACGTAGAAGTAAAAATTTAGATAATAAAATCTGAACATACTCACCATATACATGCATGTGTATATATTTTTGTCTGCCTGCCTGCCTATCTCTCTGTATGCATGTGTGTGTGTATAGTTTGGTTTTACACACAGACGCAGAGACACACACTATTGATAGATAGAAAGATAGATGATGTTTAAGGTTTGTTTTTCTTTTTCTTTCTTTCTTTCTTTTTTTTTTTTTTTTTTTTTTTTTGAGACAGAGTTTATCTGTGTAGTCTGGGCTGTTCTGGACTTAATCTGTATACCAGGCTGGCCTCAAACTCACAGAGATTCACTTGCTTCTGCCTCCTTGAGTGCTGGGATTGCAGGCATGTGCCACTGTGCCAGGCTTGTTTTTATCATTTTGAATCATGTCTATACACACAGATACCTGTTGAAGCAAGAGGCATTGCATTGATTGCCTGGAGCTGGAGTTGTAGGTGATAGGAGATACTTGACATGAAATCTGAGAACTGAACTTGAATTCTCTGCAAATGTGGTACCAGTGATTAACCCTAGAGACATCCCCCATCCCCCATATGCAGAAAGTTTGTATATAAGGTTGTGGTACTTTGTTCTTACTCTGCCCCTGTCCAATAATAAATATTAGAATATTTTTAAAATAAGGAAGAAAGGGAGCAGGCATGGGAAGGGAGAAAGAAAGAAGGGGGCATGGAGAATATTGATTTTCTGTCTTCCATGTGATGAGAATATGTTATGTCATTTAATTCTCACTGGAGCTGACATGGTTTGCCATTTCACACATGGAAACTCAGAGGCTTTTCCATATTGTTCAAGGTTACTCAGGGTAGCAGAGCTGGGAGTTCTCAAAACTGAAAGTTGGGTCAGGTGTGGTGGTATACACCTTATATGCCAGTACTTGGGAGATAGAAGAGGCAGATTTCTGTGAGTTCCAGGCTAGACTGGTCTACAGAGAGAGTTCCAGGACAGCCAAGGCTATATAGAGAAACCCTGCCTTGAAAAACTGAAGCAAATAAACAAACCACAAATCTGAATCTCCATTAAATGGAAAGAGAAGAGAGGAAGTTGAGAATCATACAAGCAGGAGAGTGTGCTCCACCAGATTGGGAGAAGTCAGCAGGAATGCTGAGTGATAGGAATTGCTTCCAGATCTGTGTGTATGATAATGACAAAACATTGTTTACTTAGATAAAAGAGAAAATTTTAATTAATAAAGTCAGGAGATACTGGGAGGCAGCCAGGCTTTGGTAAGTAAGAGACATAACAAGTTGCAAACACAAGCTGCAAGAATGGTTTGAGTTATTTTTACAGTGGTGAGGGCAGCCAAGAGCCTAGTGGGAAGCAGACCAAAAGCGACAGCTTCCAGTTCAAAGTTCTATTACAAGTGCTCTATTTACTTTTGCCCTGACAATGGATCCCTATTGAAGGTAATGCAATGATGGATCTAGAGGAGCTTGCAAATGTGGCTGTAGTTCAGGCAGGATCTCTGTTTGGTCTGTGTTTGGTCTACTTTGCGATAAGGTCAGAGGAGGAGTTAGAAAGGGTTTGGTTAGCAAGCAAGGGAGATGTCATGAAGGAAATGATGAAGCTTCTGCTTCCTGTCTGCCATAAAGAAGCTTCTTAGCCATATTGTTTTACTCCACGGCCAGCTCAGAAATAGGAATTCAAGTGACCATGACTGAATCCATTGAAACCAGAGCCCCAGATAAACAGTTCCTGTGTTGTGTCTGTTGGGTGTGTGGTTGAAGTGATACACAAAATGACAAATGCATCATCACTTCTAGAGATTCTCATCGACAAGACAGCATTAGGTCAGGAGCAACATAGCCCCATGCCTCCTAATCCAGTGTAAGGTGGTATGTGCAGAATAAGCATGTAAAACCTTAATGTAAATTCCAGGACAGTAAACACCCTTCAAAAAGAGTTTGCCAGCTGAGTATGAATGATAGCTTATACCTGTAATCCTGGCACTCAAGAAGCAGAGGCAGGAGCATTTATGCAAGTTCAAGTTATCTTACAGAATGAAACTCTGTTTCTAAAACACCAAAAATAACTACTAATTTAAATTTTTTCCAGGGGTCTGGGGTTGTAGTGTAGGGTTAAGTATTTGCCTAGCATGTACAAGGACATGGGTTCAATATCCTGCATTAAAAAAAATGGAAGAAAAATGAGGATTTTTGTTTGCTTGTTTGTTTTGAGATGGGGGTTCTCTGTGTAACCTTTGCTGTCCTAGACTCGATTAGTAGTCTAGGCTGGCCTCAAACTCACAGAGATCCACCTGCCTCTGCCTCCCTGTGTGCTAGGATTATAGGCATATGGGCCTATAATGGGCATTTTAATCCTATAGATTTGGGAGCCTGGAGAGATGGCTTAGCAGTTATGAGTACTGGCTACTCTTCCAGAGGACCTTGGTTGACTCTGTAACTCCAGTTCCAAGGGATCAGATGCCCTCTTCTGGCCTCCTCGGGGAGCTAGGCCTGAAGGTGACACATATACATGCAGGCAGGCAAACACTCACACGTGTAAAAACATAATTTGCCAGTTGCCAGCCAGGTGGCTCAGTGGGTAAAATGCTTGCCACTAAGCCAGACAGCTGGAGTTCAAACTCTGGACCTACAGGAAGGATATCTATAAAAGAGGGCAGGCCCAGAGTACAATCACAGCTGGCCCAAACTAGCTGAAAATCACAGGAGTAGGACTGTTTAACCTTGAGCTTTTGCTCATGGTTATTTGTTTGTTCGTGCTAAAACACAACCAAACAAAGTCTTCTTGACTCCACACACATGCTGAGGCATATGTATCACCACTTAAAATATATAATTATAAATTTTTGCTGAGAGTGGTAGAATGACCCTATGATCACAGAGTAGCCAGAAAGGAAAAGAGGGGAGGAGGATAAGAGGAAAGGTACAAGAAGGTGAAAGAGGTTTTCAAGGTAGGAAAAGTCACTAATATTAACTGAACATCATTTACCACAGGGCAGTCACTGCCTTTAATCCTTCAGCAAGTCTATAATGTGGTATTAAACCATTTAACAAACACACACAAAATACATAATTATATTATCCAAATCCCTGAGAGGTCTACAAGGAGCTACAGTGATTAAACTAGTGGAGTCTGGAGGCCACAGGATGTTCAAGAGGGGCTGGTCACAGAGGATCCCAGCTTCTCAGCCCATCTCCAGGCGTTCTCTCCTCACCAGGTGCCTAGAACCAGTTTTGCTGGGGCAGGAGGCCACCAAAAGCAGAGCTGCTGCTATACCAGTCAAAAGTAATTATGATGCCCAAGCATATGAGGATCAGGCCTGCCAGCCCCAAACGGATGAGGTTTCCCTGAGAATAGTCGGAGGAGCCAGAACCTGTAGGCCAAAAAGAGGGAGACAAGGTATGGGTCCTGTATCCCAGAGTCTTGGTGCTCTGACACACAGATGGAGCCATGTCTCCAGAGCCGCTGGGTCTGAAGGAGAAGAGGCAGAGCACCTCACCTTCGTAGCTGATGACCAGTGGCTGGCTGACCAGTGACAGAACATAGGGGGCGGAGGGCGTGTGGTAATAGCAGTTGTAGGTGCCAGGGGCATGGGCGCCGTTGAGAGGGAAGTCAGCCCAGGGCTGCACAGAGTCGACGTACTGCAGAGGGGTTGCCACGCCCACGCGGTACAGCGCAAAACTCATGCCTGGCATGTGGCCTGCACAGCGCAGGCTCACGTTGGCTCCTGGGGCCACCACAGGCCCAGGCAGTGCCACCAGTGATGGTCTGGGCAGCTGATCTGTGGAACACAGGCAAGGTCTTACTTAGGCATGCCGGCCGGCCTGCCTGTCTTCGTCCTCCCTGTCCTTCTCCCTTCTGCCTCTCTTCCCATCCACCAAACTCACCTTCCTCTCCTCATATGTTCAAGAATCTCTCAATCTGTTTTCCTATCGTTTCTCTCCTTGTGTATTCTTCCACCCCACCCCGACCCTCTGCCTTAGTCTCTCTCCGGTGCCCTTCTCCCATCCTCCCAGACCTCACCTGCCACCAGCAGTTCCAGGACATCACTAGACTGGGACCAGACACCGGGCCCCCAGTCTGTCCTGCTGTAGCGGCAGTGATAACTGCCTGTCTGGGTCAGAGTCACCTCCTCCAGGAAGAACTCAGCCAGCTCAATGGACACATTCCGGAGGAGCAGAGGGGTGACGACACCAGTTCTGAAGAGTGCAAATCTCCAGGCAGGTTGGGGTGCATGGCACTTCAAGGTCACATTGACTCCAGGAGTCACAACTGCAGCAGGATGAGCCATCAGCCATGGCTGGGGATATGAGGCTGCGGGCGCTTAATAAAGAAGCATGTTTGGGAGGCTGGAGAGATGGCTTAGTGGTTAAGAGTGTTGGCTGCTTTTCCAGTGGACCTGGGTTCAATTCCCAGCACCCACATGGCAGCTCACAACTGTCCATAACTCAAGTTCTAGTGAACACGGCTCCCTCACACAGACATACATGTAGGCCAAACACAAAATATACATTAAGAAAGGGGTGTTTGGGTCCTCAGAACTGTCCAACCCCAAAGCCCCAAATCCTAACTTGGATCTTTATGAAGGAAGGGAGGGCCCAGAGTACAACTATAGCTGGCTCAAACTAGCTGAAAATCACAGGACTAGGACTGTTTAGCTTTGAGCTTTTAGCGGTGGTTATTTGTTTGTTTGTGCTAAGGATCAAACCTGGAGTCTTATGAATTGTGGGTAACCACTCACTCTACCACTAAGATTTAGTGGTACATTAAGATGCAGTGATACACTATACCTTCTGTATTCTATTCTGTACACTATACACACTCAGACCTCCTCCATAAGCTTTGTTTGTTTGTTTGTTTGTTTGTTTGAGACAAGGTCTTGTACGGTGCTGGCCAGCCTAGAACTTACTATGTAGTGGAGAATGACCTTGAACTTCTGATCCTCCTAGATTATAAACCTGTGCTACCCATCAGGACCCTCCCATCTATGCAGTGCTGGGGACTGCTAGGCAAGCAACCTATCAGCTGAGGTACATCCCCAAGTCCTTCTCCACAATTTTAAGGCACAGCTTCAAAATGTCACACCAGAAATGGTTACTTTTGTTTCTATTTGCTATTATTGGTTTTTGTTTTGTTTTTGAGACAAAGCCTCATTATGTAGCATAGTTTGTTCCAGAGCACATTAGTGGTACAGGCTGGCTTCAAATTTGTAATCCTTCTGCCTCAGCTTCCCAAGTGCTGAGATGACAGATATATACACCACACTTAGATAGAAACAATTTATGGGCTCAGAGCAGTGGTGCATGCCTGTAATCCCAGCACTTGGAGAAGTAGAGGCAGGCAGATCTCTGAGTTCCAGGCCAGCCTGGTCTACAAAGTGAGTCCAGGACTTCCAGGGCTACAAAGAGAAACTCTGTCTCAAAACAAACAGACAAACAAACAAACAAACACAACAAAAAAGGAAAAGAAAAAGAAACATTTATGGCTTGCAACATCTACAAAGTGAGTCCAGGGCATCCAGAGCTACAAAGAGAAACTGTCTCAAAAAACAAAACAAACAAACAAAAAAACAACACAAAAAAGAAAAGGAAAAGAAACATTTATGGTTTGCAACATGTCGATAATTACTGCTATGATTTGAACATGTTCCCTGATTTAATCTTTGATATTACAAAGTTGAAAGATTGGTCTTTAACAGGCAATAAAATAGGGGGTGAAAGAGATGACTTAACAGTTAAGAGTACTTCCTGCTTTTGCAGAGGACCTAGGTTTGTCTTCTAGCACCCATATTGGGCAACCCATGACTATTGGTAGTTTCAGTTCCAGAAGGCACATGCACCCAAGCACATATACTCCCACACAGACACAAATACATAATTTAAAATAACAAAAATGAATACTTTTTTCTAAGCAGGTGATGGAATAGAATACCAGGTATAGCCAGGCACAGGTGGCACATGCCTGTAAGGCCAGTACTCTGGGAGGCAGAGGCAGGAAGATCTCTGTGAGTTCGAGGCCAGCCTGGTCTTCAGAGCGAGTCTAGGAAGCCAAGGCTATGCATATCATGTCTAGTGGTGTACTTATGACCATCCTTCAGTGAGGAGAGGGGGTGAGGCTGAGTGTTGGAGCACCCGCCTAGAATGCCCCAGTGAAAGGCTTAGAAGTTTTGCTCAGTGAGAGAGCACTAGCTCACTATGTGCAAGACCATAGGTTCAATCCTTCCCTAGTACATATACAAACAACAAAAACATAACATGCTCAATAAGCCAATAATTCCACTGTTTCATCATAGGTAAATTCTTTGTTGTTTGTTTGCTTGCTTTTTGAGACACTGTTTTCCTCTGTAGCCCTGGCTGTCCTGGAACCTGCTCTGTAGACCAGGCTGTCCTTGAATGCACAGAAATCTTCCTATCTGGTATTTAAGGCATGCACCACCAACATAGGTAAATTCTTTTGTTGTTTGTTTGTTTGTTTGCTTTTGAGACAGGATTTTTCTGTGTAGCTTTGGCTGTCCTGGACTCCACTTTGTAGGCCAGGCTGGCCTCGAACTCACAGCAATCCTCCTGCCTCTGCCTCCCTGAGTCCTGGGATTACAGGTGTGTGCAACCACTCCCAGCTGCCAATTCTCATTTGTAAATAAATTTAAAATGTAAAAGTAATTGTTTAATGATTGGTAACATCCCCAAGGCAGAATATAAGTTTAACACTTAAGACCCAGTATGATCCATGAAATACCAATTTTCATCTGGCAAGAAAAAGAGGAAGTGTGCAAATGTGTGACGTATATAAATACATAGGAAACTTTTTTGTAGAAATTAGGAACACAGAAAGGGGAAGAGAAAGACTGTTGCATCTTTTTGTAACTACTGAGTCTTTAGAATCATGAGTACATATTGGCTTTATCATTTAAAATGAATATAAAATTAGGGGCTGGAAACTGGGGGCAATGACACACACCTGTAATCCTAGCACTCAGAGAGGCAGAGGCAGGCAGATCTCTGTGAGTTTGAGGATAGCCTGGTCTACAAAGTGGGTCCACGACATCCAGGGCTACAAAGATAAACCCTGTCTTGGAAGAAAAAATAGGGGCTGGAGAGATGGCTCAGCAGATAAAAGTACTTGCTGCTTTTGCAATAGCCTGGGGTACGATTATCCACACCACATGGTGGCTCACAACTAACTATAACTCCAGGTCCAGAGGGTCCTACTGCCTCCTCCCGAGCTCTGCGAGCACCAGACACGCATGTATATATACCTACATGCAGACAAAACTCTCATACACATAAAATAAAATAAAAATTAACTGATAACTCAGACATGAATGGCTTCCTAGATTACTTCATTCGAAATTGGAGTATAGTGGAAGAAATTTTGAGAGAAAAGAAACACCTCCTCCATCAGGAAACCCAAGAAGAAACAACCTTGGGGTAGGGAAAACCCTCCTTTTGTGGAAAGCAGACTCCAGTGAGAAAAGCTGGTACAACCGGCATTGAGGAAAGCCTATGTCTGGAGCCCTGGACTATGCCAGGATCGGAGCTTATAGTTTACCTATATAATTACATTAAATCCTCAGTGCAGCCCATTTTCTAAAGAAGGAAATGTAGTCTTCAAGATCCCTAGTTTGTTCAAGGTCATGTAATGAACAAGATTGTATAGGTCTCCTTAACATCCTCCACATTCATGGTCTTTTGATGAAGGAAAGAGACTAGAGAAGAGATGAAAGAGCAGGAGTTAAGGGGGAAAGGAACAGAGGATGGAGAAAGGAGGAGGAGGGAAAAGAAGGAAGAAATGGAAGCAAGTAAGGAGGAAGGGAAGGATACAAGAGAAAAAGGAGAAGAAAAAGAAACAAGGACAGGTAGAAGAATGAAGGGATGGATGGAGGGAGAAGGAAGAGAGGAAGAGAGGGGAATAAGGAAATCTGGGGTGACACTGGGTATCAAAGAATTGTTGGAGATGGGGGAGATGAGTACGTTGGAGCAGTATAAAGGAGAGTATTTGCAATATGCCACTCACCTGTTAGCGTCAAGTCTGTACGACACACGGGCCCTGCGGAAGGTTTGGAGCTTTACAAAGTCCTTTGTGACTACCAGTCTCCCTCACTGGGAGCCCTAGACCCTGGTTACATGGCTTTGTTTTCCTCTGAAAATAAGAATCCTACCCCTGCCTTCTTTAGGACCAAGCAAAAGTGCAGACCTTCATTCCCCACACTTAAGAAGCTGGATATCTGACCCATGAGGACCGGCCTTTCCTCTCCACCTTTCCTAAGAACCATAACCTACTCTGTGGGGTTTCTCCCACTTGGGGTTTGGACGTCTAGATGCCCTCTTCCCTCCAGCACATTTGCCATGAGAACTGAGTACATTCAGTACATTCTCTGACCCCAGATACCCCGTACCTCCTGTTGCCTGGAGATCCACAGGAACCTATGCTCCCTCCAGACTCAGCAATCTGCCTGCCCCCATTTAGGACTCAGGTATCTGGGTACCAGTCCTACTCCTCTGTCTAAATTGGATGCTGAAGTCCAGATGATCAGATATAGCTCTCAGCCCAAACAAGGACCCACACACAGGGGAGGGACAGCTCACAGAGAGTCAACAGCTGGAGGATCAGCAACAGGATCATGGCGGAGTATCTCCGTAGAGCTGGAAGAAAGGCTAGTCCTGCCTTTTACCCTCTGAGGAAATGAAGCAACACCAGAAAGCCAAGTGAGAGCCCTGTTTAGGGAACAGGGGAGTCTGGTGGAGGCTCCTGGGTAACTGTGTCATAGTCTCATTTTCTTGGAAAAAGTTGCAAGAGAAAACAGTCATAGCCTCCAGTGTTCATGAATCAATTTAAAAGGAGGGGAGATGGGCTGGGATTGTTGTAGCTAAGTGGGACACCACTTGCCCAGTATATTCTAGCCCCAGTACTGAGAAGAGAATGAAAATGTGGGGGAGAGAGGGAGGGAAAGGAAGAGAAGAAAAGAAACAAAGCTGAAAAAAGGAAAAAAGGGGAAAAGAACCTTGTTGTACAATGTCTACACTGCTGGTGACAAGGGGAAAGCTCAGGCCCCATTACTGCCCTCACACTGTCCCAGTTTCACTGACTCAGGCCAGATAACTTAATTTTTATTAAGTGCTGTGCAGGGTCTTGGAGGCTCAGGCTTGTAATCCTATCTACTCAGGAAGCCAAGGCAGGAGGATCTCAAGATTGCAGGGCCAATCTGAGCCACTTAATGAGACCCTGTCTCAAAATGAAAAGTAAAGAAAGGGCTGGAAAAGGTGGCTCAACAGTAAAAAATTTGCCTTGTATCCACTATCCAGGGCCTGGGGCCTTGGAATCTCCAGTGCTGGGCATGGTGGCGCAAGCCTGTAATCCCAACACTCAGGAGGCAGAGGGAGGCAGGTCTCTGTAAATTCGTAGGCCAGCCTGATCTACAAAGTGAGTCCAGGACAGCCAAGGCTACACAGAGAAACCTTGTCTCCAATCCCCCACCACCAGGACCACTACCACCCCCGCAAAAAAATTTACCAGCAAGGGGCTAGAGGTGTAGTTCAGTCATGAATGGATAGCCTAGTCTGCCCTGGTTTCAGTCTCCAGCATTAAGGGGCCGGGAAAAAAAGTTGTTAGCTGCATGCTGGTAAAATTTATGTGCTTTATATTATATGCTTTTCTTTAGCACAGACAGTACTTCATCTACTTGGGATCAATTTAGAATTTCCAGAATGAGCTGATGTCTAGATGTGATCTCAATGTAAACCGTTTTTTTTTTTTTTTTTTTTGCAGAAGAACTCTAAGTTACTTCTCCGATGTATTTTCTAAGCTATAAGAAAAAGGTGAGGCCAACAGGTATGCAATATCCTTGTGGTTTAAATCTTTGCCGCCTTGTTCCAGATTGCAGTGACCTAAACCTCACTCCAGAACTACAACTCCCGAAAGGCTTCACGCCCTCGCCTTCCTACTTCACCGCTTCTTCAAGACTCATAGGCACAGCTGGGCGTAGTGTCGCAGGCCTGTAATCTCCGCACTCTGAGAAGCAGAGGCAGGCAGATTTCTGTAAATTCAAGGCTAGCCTAGTCTACAAAGTGAGTCCAGGACAGCCAAGGCTACACAAAGAAACCCCGTCTCAAAACAAAACAAAACAAAAACCCCCACACGCTGTGTAAGGGGAGGATCCTCGCTCCAAGGGAAGGGACTACAACTCCCAGAGAGCTCCGCGGCCTTGCCGCCGCCGAGACCAAGATGGCCGGTAGTAAGTACAGTCTCGGGAACGCGCGCGGTACCTAGGTAGTTTCAGGGAACCCTAGGCTGACCCGTGGCTGAGGCTCAGTCGAGCTTTGGGGCGCGGTGGGATCGGTCCAAGAAGAGGGCCGTGGCAGTCACGAGGGTGTTCTTGCAGAGCAGGATTGGTAAGGGAGGGTTAGAGGTCATCGCAGCTACTCCCAAGGGTGATTGTTCTCCCACCTCTCCAGGAATCTTGACCTTCCTCAAGAATGCCTGGGCCCAGGAGCCGGTGCTGGTGGTGTCCTTCTCTGTCTGGGGCCTCGGTGAGTGCTTCAGGCGCGAATGTGCATCCTCTGCCCTGAGGACATCAGCATTCCACAGTTCATCTTACATCCCCTTGCCTGTCCTATCCCTGCCCTTACCACCCTACACACACAACTAGCCAAAAGATCAGCTAGGCTTGTACTTTGACTCCATAGTGCAGACTTCCTCAGGGAAGTCTGACTTACGCAAATCTTTCAGCAAGCCTCCCTGGTGAAACACCTGCAGTAGGACAGGGTGTAAACAGTTCAGGTGCACAGAAGCCCTGGGGGGTGGGGTTGTGACCGGTTCTAGTTCTAATTCTGAAGGTCTGGGATGAGGTTTGGGATTTGGCAGTAATCACAGTCCCACAGTTGTTAATATCGTTGACACGGAGTGTGATAGTGAAGTTCTAGAACCCACCACCAGCCACCCACTACTCTGGCTTTCAGAGACCTAGAATTCTCTAACATGTGGTTTTAATATAGATTATATATTGAAACAATGATTTGAGGTATACTTGATTGGTTTCTTAAATTTAAAATTCCATTTGTTTATTTATGTGTGTGGGTGTGTGATTGCCACTAGTTAGTTGGCTGTGGTTGGGGTCAGAGGACAATTTACTGGAGTCAGTTCTCTCCTTCCATTCTGAATCCTAGGGATTAAACTCGGGTCGTCAGTCTTGGCAGCAGGTACTTTTACCTGCTTAAGCCCTCTTATTAAAAAAAAAAAAAAAAAAATCCCAAGGTTAAATATTTCATAGAACTGATTTTATTTGTAGTTTTCAGTCTTTTTTTTTTTTAAGACAGGGTTTCTCTGTCTGGGTCTCCTTTGTAGACCAGGTTGGCCTCGAACTCACAGTGATCCACCTGCCTCTGCCTCCCTGAGTGCTGGGGTCACAGGCCTGCACCACCATGCCTGGCTTCTTTTCTTTTAAGAAAAGAATATACAATTTATTAACTCTCATCAGTCTGCCCTGGCTTTGATGTGTTGAGCCACCACCCCTGCTTATCTTTTTCAAATAGTGTGTGTGTATGTATGTATGTATGTATGTATATGCATGTATGTGTGGCCTCTGCCTATAGAGACCAGAAGAGGACATAGGATCCTTTTTCCCATAGAGTGGGATTTATAGGCAGTTGTGAGCTACCTGACATGGCTGCTGGGAATTGAACTCCATCTTCTGGAGGATCAGCAAGTGCTCTTAACTGATGAGCCATGTCTCTTGCCCCCTCCCTCACCTCTTTGTGTGTTTGCTTTTTGTTTTTTGAGACAGGGTTTCTCTGGGTAGTCTTGGCTGTCCTGGACTTCTTTGTAGACCAGGCTGTCTTCAAACTCACAGAGATCCTCCTGCCTCTGAGTGCTGGGATTATAGGTTTGTGCCACCACGCCTGGCTCCTCCCTCACCTCTTAAAAATAAATTTATGTATGTGTTTCTGTATGCCACATGTGTGAGCCTCACAAATGCCAGGTGAGTTTGTTGGAGTTACAGAAATTGTGAGCCATCTAGCCTAGGTGCTAGGAGCTAAATGCTGCACAGGCAACAAGTGTTTGTAACGACTGAGCCATGTCCAGCCCTTAACATGTTCAATTGCAGATGTGAAATAATATGTGACTATTATCTTGTATCAACAGTGCTGGCCTATAACCCTCCCCTCCTGAAGACTCTAGACGATAGCCCACATGAGCTTATCCAAAATCTGTGATGAGCCTTTGGGCCTCATGTGTTCCTGAGTGCTAGGCTCCAGCGGCTATGCTTCTCCCCATTCTAGATTTACACTGACCTATAAGTGGGAATGGTGGAGTGTTGAGGGAGCGCACCAGTGGGCCCTCCTGGTGGTACTGGCCCTTTTTGCTCCTCTTTGCTGGAGCTCAGTTTCCACCCTTTCCCCACTTCTGGAGAGCTACTTCATCCTTGGGTCTTACATTTACGTCTTATTCCACAGCTATAACTATGCCCATGATCAGCCCCTACACCAAGTATGCAGGCATGATCAACAGGGCCATACCCTACAACTACCCAGGTGAGCAGGGATCTGTACGGGGGTGGGGAGGGGTTGGCAGACAGCTGTATAGGAGTCCCTGCTGCATTTGAATGTTCTCTGTCCATACTTTTAACCTAACATGCTTTGAGTTTCTCTCCAGATTTCTGTTCTCTATCCCTGTTGGAGCTATCTCCCTCATTTGTCTGTCTTTGCCTCTGCTCAATCTCTGGCCCTCACTCTCCTCTTTCTCATCTGGAGTCCTGTACTCTCTCTCTGAATATAGAGACAGACCATCTGTTCTCCACAGGACCCTAGAGATCTGCTGGTCTCAGTGGCTCATCTTTCTGTTTTATAGTACCTGTGCGAGATGATGGGAACAAGCCTGATGTGCCCAGCCACCCCCAGGAACCTCAGGGCCCAAGCCTGGAATGGCTGAAGAACCTGTGAATACTCCTGCTGATGGCAGAGGCCCCTTCCCTATTGCCCTCCAATAAAAATGTGAAAACCAACCCCACAATTTTCTTTGGTGGGTTCTTTTGTTGTTTTGAAACAAGAAGTCTCACTATGTAGCCTAAGCTGCCTGGAATTCAGCATGTAGCCAGGGTAGCTTCAAACTTATGACAGTCCTCCTGCCTTGGCCTCCAACCCCCAAACCTGAGTGTGATCAGAGGTGGGAGCAATAGACAGGGGCCTAGACAAGTATACACAGGGAGTCTGTTTATTGGGAAGAGAGGGTTAGTCAAAGGGTGGGCTGGCTAGGGTAGGGTAGGGTAGGAGTTTGTCTGGCCCTCGAGAAACCCAACTTGAATCCAAGGCCTCATCTGCTTCAAAGCCAAAGTCTTCCTCAACCTTAATCTGGAAAGATAAGGAACAAGATGTGAATGAATTAGGAGAAGTACCGCTTCCCCCAAGACAGGCACCAAATCAGCCTGTGTGTAGGCACTGGTTTCCCAGGTCATAAACTTTCTGAATTCAGGCAACACTGACAGGCCTCCCTCTGCTGACTTCCTCTTCTCCCACTGTTCCCGAATCTATAGTCATTTTCTTCTTCAGGCTCTAGCCTGATATTTTTCAACTCTTTCCCTATTCCACCTAACTTCAGTCCTGTGTTGACACTCTGTGCAACCCTCCCCCGTTCTGGATCCCTCAAAGCCCAGCTGAGGATTCTCACCACGCCTTGGCCCCAGCCCTCGGCTCCCACCTGCACTGGGGCCAGTTCTGGAGTCAACGAAGCCCCCAACCGTGGTGCCCGCCGCCTTTTCCGCCCACTGGGCCCCTCGCCAGGGGCTGGGCTGCTGGAGTCTAGAGGTGCAGGTGTTCTTTGGGGTGGGGAAAGTCCTTCTTTCTCTGGAGGCTCGTTCTCAACATTGCCTGGGGTGGGGACATCTGTGCCTTGGCTGCCATCATCCTGGTAAGAGGCAGAATGGAGGCAGCTAGAGACTTCCTGGATTCCCCATTCTCCCAAGCTGCCTGGAGACCAGAACTCACCTCCAGCACGATGGTGAACTGGCTAGCCCGGTAGTCATCCCCATAGGAGTCCAGTACCCTCATGAGGAATCTGTGGACAGAGATGCAGGCACTGGGTATCTTATCTTCTTGGGGAGGGAAATGAAAGATGACCAAGTCCAGGTCTCCCTTTACTTCAGTCTAAAGTTGTCCCAAACCACAAAGGTTTGCACCTCTGTAGCCTGAGATCCCAGCCCGGGAACCTGTCTAACCCCAAGTGTCCTACACTAGGAATGATTGGTGACATCCTTTGCTGGACTAGGTGCTCTGGTGGTAAATTCCAAAGATTGTATTCTAAAGTACAGTGTGACTATCAGCATCTGGAAAGCATTCAATTGAATTCTAATTTTGTTGCTGATAAAGACTGAAGCCTTCAACATGCTTCACAAGTATACCACTGAAATAGAATCCCAAACTTTTTTTTTTTTTTTGAGATAGGGTTTCTCTGTGTAGCCTTGGCTATCCTGGAACTCGATTTGTAGACAAGTCTCACCTCAAACTCACAGATATCAGCCTCTCTCTGCCCTCTAAGCACCTAGATTAAAGCTGTGCACCACCATGACTGGCTTCAAACTTTTTTGTGACAGTGTCTCACTATATCGACCTGAGTGGCTTGCCTTTGCTTCTCAAGTGCTGAAATTAAAGGTGTGCAAAAACGATGGCTTACCTCTCAATGTTTTTGTTTTGTTTTTGAGGCATTGCCAATACTCATCACCAAATAAAACAGCGTGGTAGCCCACACCAGTAATCCTAGCAAGCACGAGGATCACAAGTTCAAGGTTAGCTTGAGGCCGCCCTTAGGCTACAAGGAAACCAAGTCTCCAGGTGGGGAGTGTGAGGTGTGGGAAAAGCTAACTGAACGGAAGGTGTGGTAGAAAACTTCTGATAGCAGGGGCCTCTGACAAGGCCCTGAGCACTGCTCTAGGGCTGTTGATTTCTACATAAAGCAAGGAGGCAAGGCCACCCAAGTCAGGGCTCACTGGCTGTCATAAAGATGCTCACTTTTACAGAGCCAGTGAGGGCACTGTGAGGCTATGAGCAGAGGGACAAGCTGATGTGTGTGTGTGTGTGTTGCGCACTTTTCAAGACAGGGTTTCTCTGTGTTGCCCATCTTAGAACTTGATCTGTAGATCAGGCTGGCCTCACACTTAGAGATCCAGCCACTCGATCTCCTGAGTGCTAAGACTAACGGCATACAACCACCACTGACCGGCTTGTCCATCTTATATTTGAAGACTGTATGCCCAGTCACCAAATTTCTGATATAAAAGATCTGGGGTGGGGCTGGGGACTTGAGTTTGTAACAAGACTGCTGGTGGCAGGGTTGACACATGGCCCAGAGACCCTAAGACAATGTGGCTGTGAGAGCTCAGTGTCATCAGTCTTGCTTAAATTTTACGAGACATTTGTTCAGCTTTAGTGTTTAATTTATCAACTTCAAGTTTATCTACAAAGTAGATATCATCAAGTACCCTGGTCCTACTGTGAAGTAAAATCTTGGGTGGCCAGGAAGAGTGAGCATCACTATAATCTCAGCATTCAGGAGGAAACAAAAGAGGACTGTCAGACTGAGGCCAGCCTCAATACACAGGATAGCCTTTCTCTCAGGCCCAAACAAAAGGTCTGAAGAGATGGCTTAGCTGTTAAGAGCACTTGCTGTTCCATTACCAGGAACCCAGTACCCATAGTAGGTGGTTCATAAACTCTTCCAACTCCAGCTCCTTTTCTGGTCTCTACAGGCACCCACCCACATATGTACACATGAACACAGAAACACAAATGATTTATGTTTTTGTTTTTTCGAGACACGGTTTCTCTGTATAGTCCTGGCTATCATGGACCCACTTTGTAGACCAGGCTGGCCTGAATGCTGGGATCAAACTAGCGTGCCACTATGCCTGGCAACAAATGATTTTTTTTGTTTTTTAAGAAACCAATTAAAAACAAACAGTAATCCCACCCAGCACTTGGGGAGGCAGAGACAGGCGGATCTCTGTGAGTTCCAAGCCAGTCAGGTCTACAAAGCAAGTACAGGACAGCCAAGGCTACACAGAGAAACCCTGTCTTGGAAAAATATAACAAAACAATAACAACAACAAAACAAACAGAAAAAGGAAACAAACAAAGGCTGGAGGGATGGGTGCATGCTGCTTTTCCTGAGGACCTGAGTTCAGGTCCCAGCACCCTCAGTGGGTGGCTCACAACCACCTATATGACTCCAGCTTCAGGGGATCTTCTGGCATCTGTATCCACATGCACATAAATAAAAAATAAAGTTCTCTTTAAAAAAGATTTACTTATTTAGTATTTATACAGTATTCTGCCTGCATGTGTGCCTGCATGCCAGAAGAGGGCACCAGATCTTATTATAAATCCTTATAAGCCACCATGTGGCTGCTGGGAATTGAACTCAGGACCTTTAGAAGAACAACCAGTGCTCTTAACCTCTGAGCCATCTCTCCAGCTGGCCCCCTCCAACCCTCCCCACCCCACACCAAAAATATAAAGTCTTAACAACAAGAAAAAGCTAGGGATGTGCCTCAGTTAGTGGCAAATTTGTCTAGCCTGTGAGGAAACTTGGTTCAGTCCCCACTACCACATAAAACTGGACACAGTAGCACATGCTTGTAATCTCAGCACTTTGGAGGAGAAAGGAAAAATCTCAAGTTCAGGAACAGTCTGGAGATACACGAAACAAAAACAGGCTGGCAAAATGTCTCAAGGCGTAAAAATGGTTGTCAAGTAAGCCTGACAATCTAAGTTTGATCTTCAGAACTCACAATGAAGGAGACAACAGACTTTTTTTTTTTTTGATACAGGGTTTCTTTGTATAGCTCAACAGATCCACCTGCCTCTGCCTCCCCAGTGCTAGGATTACAAATGCCACGGAGCCCGGCTGAGAAGAGACTTTCAAAAGTTGTATGAAGAGGAATGTTAATTTAGTACATGGCTTCTCTGGCAAGAGATCACATCCAAAGATCTTCTAGGTCTGTGTGATCCAGCTAGAATACACAGCTGGTCCAGTCGTGGTCGTACAAACCTTTAATTCCAAACATGCGGTGGTGCATGCCTCTAATCTCAGCATTCAGGGAGGCAGAGGCAGGCGGATCTCTGTGAGTTCAAGGCCAAGCTGGTGTACCAGCTGGTGAGTCCAGGACAGCCAAGGCTACAGAGATACCCTGTTCTTGGGGGAAAAAAAAAGAAAGAAAGAAAAAGAGAGAGAGAGAGAGAGAGAGAGAGAGAGAGAGAGAAAGAAAGAAAGAGAAAGAAAGAAAGCAGAGGGAGAAAAAAAGAAAGAGAAAAAGATGTCTAATTTGTGTGGCAGAAACAGTGACAAATCAGAGAAAGATATGACAAAATAGGATATGCCCAATTCTCAAGAGAAGAGAGAGGAAAGCAAAGCTACTTAAGGGGCAATGAGAGAGAAGCGAAGCAGTTTTACTAGGATAGTAATGAGAGAGGAGAGAGAGAGAGAGAGAGAGAGAGAGAGAACAAGCTAGACACAGGTGAAGGCAGAACAAGCCAGAGAATAAAAAGGAGCCAGAAGATTAGAAAAGGTTGCTGGAGTTAGGCTGAGGCCAAGCAGAGCAATTCAGAGGCCAAGAGAAATTCCAGGTTGAATAAGTTAACTGAGAAAGGAATTGGAGCCAGAACAGCTGAATTGAATGAGCCAGCTATGAGCTCAGAAGAAACAATAAAGGGTGAGCTTATTTAACAGTAAGTCTCAGAGGCTGAAAACATTCTAGGCCTTGGTTAGATTGTATGGAGGCTAGAAGCTTCCAGGACTAGGCCTAGGTTAGCGGAAGGAGGCAATAAGCCTCCGAGACAATGAACTAGGAGAATAGAAGTTCCTTTTACAATTGTCCTCTAACCTTTATATGTGCACTGTGGCATTCATACCCATACTCAACCCCTCCTCCCTAAGCCATAGAACGTTTTATAAGGACAGATGGTACAGGGCACGTGCTGTCAAACAACAGAGCAGACATGGCCATCTTTGGCACATGGTGAAGGTGACTTTCAGTTGAATCATTAAAGTAACTGCTTAATGGCAATTATTTTTAAATTAGTCACCTGCCCTGCGGCTAAGGACATGCAATGTGACCAGTACGACCCAAGAAATGGAATTTTTTAGAGGACTGTTTCATTATATGTATGTGTCTCTGTGTATGTGAGCATTCATGTATAACCATGCCTGAGGAGACCAGAAGGTAACGGCAAATATCCTGGAGCAGGAGCTACAGGAGGTTGTGAGCTGCCTGATGTGGGTGCTGGGAACTAAACTCAGGTCTTCTGGAATAGCATCAGTGCTCTTAACCACCCAGCCACCTCTCCAGTCCCACATTGTTTCCTTTTACAGTCACAGAGACTGAACCCAGGGGCTAGAGAGATGGCTCAGTATTAAGAGCACTGGCTGTCTTTCCAGGTTTGAGTCATGGCGGCTCACAACCTTCTGTAACCCAGGGGATCTAATGCCCTCTTCTGGCATCCTTGTCTACTTTACACGTTTGGTGCACAGGCAAACAGGCAGGCCAAGCACCCATACAAGTAAAATGAAGTTCTAAAAGGACTTCATTTTAAGAGATGGAATGCAGAGCCTTGTAGATTCTAGGCAAATGCTCTACTGCTGGGTCGTATGTCCAGCACTTCTTGGGGAATTTTAGGCAGGCGATCTACTAATGAACCACATATACCCCAGGCCTTCACTGGAGGATTCTAGACAAGTTATTTTATTACTTCTGAAGTCTATCCCCAGCCCTCCTTTTTTTCTTTTCAATAAATTTGATTTATTTTTTATTGTGTACAGATATTTTCCCACATATATGTATACCATGTACATTCCTGATGCCCACAGAGGCCAGACAGTTGAAAGCTGTTGTGGAGGTGGCGGAAATTGAACCTGGGTCCTCTGCAAAAACAGTACACACTCTTCACCACCAATCCACCTCTCTGGTCCTTAAATTTAAATGTTAACTTATCAAATATAAGCAAAAATGGCCGTAGCAGCTTCCACACCTGACAATGAATCACGGGAAACTGACTACTGGGTGAGGCTCTGAGACCATGAAGATAGACCAACAGAGATGGTGGAGAGAGAACAGCCTAGGAGGACTAAGACACCAGGAAAGTGTTCTAAGGGGGGGTCACGGGGGCAAATATGCCAAGCTGTGGAGCTGAGGTGGGAAGAACTGGGTGGACATGGCCTCACGAACTCTGAATCATAAGCATGTTCCTGTGTCAGTGGGACACAGCAGGTGAGCAGCCGGTGTAGAGCTCACATCGATAGCAGTGGCCTGCAGGTGGTACTGATCTGGCTTGTCACAGTGAGTGCTTAGCTCAACCCTCACTGCAGCCTCTTGCTGCTGCTGCTACTCTTAGTGTTGAAGGATGCAGCTCAACACATCTGTGCTGCTTCCTTCCTTCTGTCCTCTCTTACAGTGGGCAAACACTGTCACACATACACTTTACCCTATCCTAGGCCAGCTCTTTTCTCCAAGACCCACTTCCACTTCTCCATTTATCTCATTCTGGGCCCTTATCTTCAGCTTTGTTCTTGTGCCTTGGGAAGCCAGGAAGATGAGAGCTGGTGGAAACGTGTGGGAGCAAAGGTGTTGGGCCCACAGAGCATGCACAATGGTACCTGCGCTCCTGCTGGAGTCTCCGAGTTATCCTTTGCACCTGATGGAGCCTGTTCAAGACTCGCTCATTCACCTGCAGGAAGACAGAAGAAATAAATTGTTTGAATGAGCAGTGTCCTCAAAGACTCTGGTATTTGAATTCATGCTGCCCAGTTGTTGGCACTCTTTGGGGAGGTCTAG
Organism: Meriones unguiculatus; assembly: GCF_030254825.1. Lineage (NCBI taxonomy): Eukaryota > Metazoa > Chordata > Mammalia > Rodentia > Muridae > Meriones > Meriones unguiculatus. Next base: position 36,348,783 of record NC_083361.1, on the reverse strand, counting down.
GAGGTGTGGCCATACTGGAGGAGGCAAGTCACTGGGGCAGGCTGTGAGCTTTCAAAAGCCCCACACCATTCCCAGGGCTGCTTCTCTGCTTCCTGCTTGCTGTTCAAGATGTAAGATCTTGGCTTCCTCATGCCTCTACTCCACCATTGTAGACGTGAACCTTCTGGAATCCTAAGCTAAAATAAACTCTTGCTTTCTGTGTATGTTTTTTTTTTTCTTTCTTTCTTTTTTTGAGACAGGGTCTCACTATGTAGCTCTGGCTGTTCTGGAACTCACCCTGTAGACTCACCTTGAACTCACAGAGATGCACCTACATCTGTCTCCCTGAGCGCTGGGATTACAGGTATGTGCCACCACTGCCTGGCTAAACTCTTTCTCAAGTTGTCTTGGCCATGGTATTTCAGCACAGCAACAGAAAGGTAATTAATACAGAAGCCCAGGTCGGCTGTTTCGGTCATTGTCTTGTTCATTTACTCTGTTTCTAATGGTGTGTCTTCCATGTACCTGGCTCTATGGAGACATTGCAGCGCCCAAGGCCCTACTTTAATTCACTCCTTTCTCCTGCTCCTCATGAATTGATCCTCCCCCTCATCTTCACCTGACTCTCCAGAGCACACTCCTGGGCTAGGGATGATCTTTCCACATGGATTCCCTATTTTTTTGGCTCACTTTCCCCCAACTGTCATATACTCAGGGAGTCACCTTAGGCCTCCCCCATTCACTCAATCTGTCTATCTGTCTGTCTGTCTGTCTATCTATCTACCTACCTACTTACCTCTCTATCTCTCTATCTTGAGCTAGCATCTTACCATGTAGCCATGGCTGGCCTGGAACTCAGAGAGCACTGTCTCCCTTTATTTTTTCTGAACACTCACATCTTCTTTAATTGGTTTGCTGATTACCTGTCTCCCCATCCACAATGTAAGCTACCTAGTGACAGCAATGTTTCTGTGTGTCCTCAGCCTTAGCAGAGCATGCCTGGTACTGCCTCAGTCAAACCTTGCTGAATGAGATTACAGAACTTTTCACTTTGAATCTGAAATACCCCTTTTTTAGTTACTGTTCTATTGCTATCACGAAACACCATGACCCTGGCAAATCTTATAAAAGAATGCATTTAACTGGGGGGCTTGCTGATAGTTTTAGAGGGTTGGTCCATAATCATCATGGAGGAAAGTAGACAGGTGGGGCTCTAGAGCAGTAGCTGAGACCTTTACATCCTAATCCACAGGCAGAGAAAGAGACTGGGCCTAACATGGGCTTTTGAAACCTCAAAGCCTACCCCCAAACAGTCCTCCAACAAGGCCACACCTCATAATCCTTTCCAAATAGTTTACCAACTGGGGATAAAGCACGCTAACATATAAAGCTATGAGGGCTCTTCTCATTCAGTCACCACACCCTCAAAGGCTCAAGGTTTCAAAGAGTGGCCCTCAGTTGTTGGTAGGAAGCTTGGGAAAGTTTGGGTATTGGTGCCTGCCTAGCAGAAATCAATTACTAGGGTTGGGCCTTTGAAGGTTAGACCCAATATGTGGTTCTTGTCTCCCTCTCTGCTTCCTGGTACAGAATGATGTAAAAAGCCTTTGCCACATGTTCCTGCTGACACAGAATGAACCGCTCCACCAAGTATCCTTGCCACAATGGACTGAAGCCGTGAACCAGAATAAATCTTTCCTCCCTTAAGTTGCTTCTGTTGGGTGCTGAGGTCACAGCAATGTAAAGACCATTATTAATACAAGCACCAAAGTGTATGGCAGACACAGTCTACATGTCAGGTATCAGAGCAGAAGATAGCCTCTGTAATAAGAGCAATCAGAACACCTTTAAGCCAACAGGTCAGGAAGACAACATTCCAGGATCAGAGAACAGCCCCTCAAGTTTCTGAAGACCCCAGCCTACGCATGGGAGGAAAGGGTTAAGACTCAGCCAAATAGAGCCTAAGTCACAGGCTAACATATATGCTCCTTCTAATTAGAAAGAGTGGCACCTGCCTGGCTCTGCCACTCATCAGCTGCAGGGATTCTCACATGTTACTCAGCTTGGGGTTTCTGCATGTGGAATCTATTCTAAGTGGAGTGGATTAAGAACGGAGGCTTAGGGGGTGGAGCAACAACTCAGCAGGTAAGAGTGCTTACTTGGGAAAAGGGGCTGCTGAAGAGACAGCTCATCTATAAAGAACGCTGGTTGTTCTTCCAGAAGACCCAGACTCAAATCCCAACATCCACATAGTAGTTAACAATCAACTCTAATTCCAAGGGATCCAAAGCCCTAGTCCAGCCTCTGTGGGTACCAAGTATGCACATGGTGCACAGACATACATGTAAGCACAATGCTCATAAAATATGCATATATTTTATACATGTATATAAAATATGTAAATATATATATGCACATATAAACATATACAAATACACATAAATAAATATATGAAGAGAGAGACAGAGAGTTTGCTGCTCTCTTAGAAGACCAGATTTTAGAACCCAGCATCCACACTAGATAGCTCACAAGCCCCCTTTCTGGACTCTGACGTTGACCATCCACACTTTGTACCCACTGCTAAACAGCATTTGGAATCCCTCCCAATCTCCTCGTCCCCAGCTTCTCCCCTCCCAGGACATGCACACACTATTGTTACAGGCTGTCACCCCCACCCCTCAAAGATTTGTTGGAATACTAACCCAGTACTTCAGAAAGTGAGCATTTTGAAAAACAGGATGATCTCAGGAGCAGGCAGGTTCAATAGAGGTCACTGGAACACAGCCTAATCTGACTACTGTCCTTTTAAAAGGAGAAACTGAGACACTGACACCCCCCCATACACACACACAGAGAAGCTGTGAGAAGGTGAAGACAAGAAATGGGGTGACACTTCTGCATATCAAAGACTTCCAACAACTGCTGAAGCTGGGAAGGAAGCCTGACTCCTTCTCCCTCAGCACTTAGAGGCTCTGCCAACACCTTGACCACATCCCTAAAACTGTCAAGAAGTGAATATCCTGTTCACCTACCAGTTTGTGATACTTTGTCAGAGCAGCCAGAGCACACTGGATGCAATTGTCTGCCGAGCCTTTCAGACACTCAGACCTGCCTCTGTGCCCCTGTAGGCTGGTGTGTTGGTCATGACCCTCCAGCCCCACATCCCTGTGTGCATTAGTTTCAAGTCCCTGGCCAGCTTCCATTTATCCAAAGAGAAAATCCCAAACTTGTTTGGTGTTCCCGCCTCACTAAGACCTACGTTCTGCCCACTGTTCCTTCCTCCTTCTTACCAAGTGAACTTAATGACTCACTTGATGAATTAATCTGAGATAAAGATCCAAGGAAAATTTAAGAGGCAGAGTAGGTGAGCCTGAGGGTGCCTGGGATTCAGAGCAGGGGATCTACCAGGCTGTAATAAGTGAATGTGTGAGAGTCACCTGTGACACACCAGAAGACAGAGCAGAGTATCTAATGCTGTGATGGTGATTGTTGATGTCTCAACAAGATCTAAAAATCGCCTAAAAGACAAGCTCTTATCTTAACTCTGTGGGAGTTTCTAGACTGGTTTAACTGAGGTAGGAGGATCCACTGTAAATGTGGACAACACCATTCCATGGACTGGAATCTGGAGCTGAATAAAAAGGAAAAGTCACACTGAGCACCAATATTCATTTCTCTCTTCTGCTTGCAACATGACTAACTGTCTCATGTTTTCAACACCATGCCTTCTCTGCCATGACATATCCTCAAACTCTATGCCAAAGTAAGTCTTTCCTCATGTTTTGTCCGGTATTTTGTTACAAGAAATGTAATGAATACAGATGTTCGGGAAGAGAAACACTCAGGGTGCCTGGCACAGAATTAGAGCCTCGTTTTTTCAAGTACAAGAGGAAATGGACAAAGAAGGAATCTAGAAGGAGGAAGCAGCTTAGGCCTGAGGACCCCCAAATGAGAATCTACACTCACCTACCTGCTCGATCTCCCGACAGCGCCGACCTAGCGCCTGGTATTTTCTTCGATTTAGTTCTCGTTGGCGACGCCTGCGACCCCGGGCTGCCTCTTCCTCTTCATCTCGCTCCCGGAGTCCTGAACCACTCAGACCACCGGACACAAACTCCACTTCTGTCTCTAGCTCACTTTCTAGGATGTGGCCACCAAACAGGGGAGGCAGAGCCAGCTCTGAGCCTGGTGGCGCTGAGAATTCTTCAAAGCCCACGGCTGCCATGGTCCTGTAGGGCAAAGAGGTTTCAAGAACCCTGCATTAGTACTCTCCAGTCTCTCCTCAGAGGCTCGGGTCCAGTACTCAGGCCCCATTCCTCATACCCAGGAGCCTAGACCCTAACCTTTCTCCCTCACACCCATGGGTCCAGGCCCCAGTCCTCCCTAACACCTAAGAATCAGACTCTAGCCTGCTCCCGCAGACCTAGAATCCCACACTCCAATCCCCTTGCTCTCAGATCCAAGAGGACACACAACTCTGAAGTCTTCTCTCCTAGGATGCTCCAGTACAGGCCCCGGTACCCCCAAAAAGATACAAAAGAAAGCAACTGCACGAACTACAATCCTCATAATCTCTGAGAGCACTACGGCCGATCGTTGCACACTACGCAGCCGTGTTTTCGGATTATCCGTTTACACAAAGGTCATTTTACTCACCCCTCTCTCTGTTCCAGCTCCATTTCTCGGGTCAAGAGACACCTCAAGCTTCAGAGCAGTGGAGCCGAGCGGAAAACTACCTGTCCCATCAGGCCTCGGGACAAAGGAGCCCTTATTGCCTTCTGGGAAGTATAGTTTCCTACGCCGCCTTCGTTTGCACCCGAAGTTGCGGGTTGAAGCTCTTTTTTTTACTTTAGCGCCTTCACCGGTAGTCTACGTTGTCACCATCTCTATTCCTGTCTCGTCTCCGTGTCTGAGCCAAAGCTATTTTCCGCTTAACAGGCTCAATCCACGGCGTGGTATGAGTTCTCCAGGCCCTGTTCGCCGCTGTTCCTGTCGTCGTTCCGCAGGGCAGCTACTAATAAAGTTGTTGTCCAAACGCTGCCGGAAATGTTGCAGAAGCGGCCAATCAAAATACAGATTTATCGGCGCCGACTAAAACGTCAATAAAGAGCGCGGATAGCTCTGGGGAAGCGGATTTCTTAGAAACGTTCGTGAGAGGATACAAGCGGTGAGTGTGGTGAAGAAGGGAGGGTGGGAAGCCAAGATACTGGGTCTGTAGGAGAAAATGTTGTGGTCGACTTAAATCATAGCCTAAGTAATAATGAGCTATGAAGCGCTTTAAAACCAATATTCAGTACCTGCGTGGATCACAACATAACTTAATTTAGGCCGGAATGGGGCATGTGGGCCAGACAGGTGGAATGTGAGAGCTGAAGGCACGGTGAGGGAAATAGCCAGGTTATGCAAAGGGAAATGGTTGCTCAAAGACCCAGAGGTGTGGGGAGAAGTTGCCAGGTCAGGTGGTACCTGGAGGAGTGAACTGGAGATGTCCACCATGAACAAAACAAACTGTGGAGCCTGCATGCTGTTACAGGAACTGATGAAGAAACTTCAGGGGACTTGGGAGAAGGTGCTCCTTTTATTACTATGAAGGGACAGAGTCAAGGTGCAGTATTAAGGAACCCCGTTCTCACTTTCCTATAGGCCTTGGGATGTCTCTGGCAGATGAGCTCTTGGCTGACCTTGAGGAGGCAGCAGAAGAAGAGGAAGGAGGAAGCTATGGAGAAGAAGAGGAGGAGCCAGCAATTGAGGATGTCCAGGAGGAGACACAGCTGGATCTTTCTGGGGATTCAGTCAAGAGCATTGCCAAGCTATGGGATAGCAAGATGGTGAGGTGGTACTCTATAAGTGAATGTTCTTGGGAGGAGTGGTAGGAACAGCAATTCTTCTTTCTGAGAGCCCTAGTTTCTGACTATGCTCTCCTTCATCAGTTTGCTGAGATCATGATGAAGATTGAGGAGTATATCAGCAAGCAAGCTAAAGCTTCAGAAGGTACCACCTCACCCTCCCTTTCTTCTGTCTGTTCTTCTGACCTCATGGCTCTCTTGCTCCCTGTGCAACACTGAATGTCTCTCCCTCCTCAGCTTCCCCCAGAGCACTCACTCTATTTTCTGTTGGAGTTACTGACCCTTCGAAAACAAACTGCACTGTACCCAAGCATGTTGATGTGTGCTTATAATCTCACCATGTGGGAGACTGAGACAGGAGATGCATGAACGGCTTCAAGTCCATCCTGGGCTACACAGTGAGGTCAGATCAGCCTGGGTAAAATCTTGTCTCAAAAATATTTGCATACATGGAGTTGGAGAGATGGTTCAGAGTATCTGCTACTTTTCCAGAGGACTTGTATTTGGTTCTTAGCATCCACATGCTCATAACTATCTGTAACTCCAGTTCTTGGGGATCTGACACTTTCTGGTCTCCACAGGCATTACAGATACATTATGCACATCAGGCAACACACACACATAATATAAAAAATTTTAGCAGAAAGTGAGATGACACCTATGTTAAAAGAAAGAAAGAAAATATATACATGTTACTTTGTAAAACTGATAAGTCCTATGTGTTTCTTTTTGTGAGAGGAGTTATCTCTGGGTTCCCTGAACAATAGGCCTTTTCCACACCCACAGACCATGTATATGTATGTGTGTGTGTGTGTATATATATATATTCATATATTCTTAAATATGGAGACAGTCTCTCACTCTGTAGCCCAGACTGACCTGGAAGTCACTGGGTGGCCTACAATGGCCTTTAACTCTAACCCACCATCCTTCTTCTGCCTCCGGAGTGTGTAGACTATAGGCAGAAGCAACCATGCCCAGCCTACAGTCCTCACAGAAGAGACTGACTGTGTCCATGCATTAGGTCAGGGAAGAAGTGATACCCCAATTGGAATTTGAGAACTTGTGCCAGCCCTGGGGAAGGAGCAAGGCTCGTCTCAAGTCAGTGCGCCAGGGGTCTCAGAAAGGTTACAACTTCTACAGGACTCCAGTGTCAGGCTGAGGAACTTCCTACTCCATAAAGCCAAGAAAAGTCACAGAAAGTGACATTTCCTGATGTTGGGTCTGATGAGTCAGGCCTGTTCATATCAGATATCTATCTAATGGGGGAAATAGACACAAAGCATGGCTGGCAGAGGTGGCCCAATTCATGCAGAGAAGACATCTCATTCTAAAAGGGGAGGGAAGTGTCTTCATCACCCTTTCAGTTTTAATGACCTAAAGGAACACTTGAGGCCACATTATTCAATACCAATATAATTGTCTATGCATAAAATAGGGTTTTTAGAAACAGACTTAAGGAAGGAACAGTTCAGAGAAATGGAGCAGTACTTGTGAAGGGCAGGAGGAGTGAAACAGCTGTGGGTGCCCAGGAAGGCAAAAAGGATATGCTGTGGAGCTGATGAGTCAGCAGATCTCCCTGGAGTGACTCCTGTGCTGTGTGCACCAAGGCTACAGGTGTGGGGGACATGGACCTAGTACTTGTTCTTGTTGGGCCTCCATAAATATGGGAGACCTTGAGTGCCAGTGTGAGGATCTTGTCCATTAGCCTCAGGGCTTTGGAGAGCCATAGAGGGTTAGTTTTAGAGCAATAAGAGGTCAAGACCATATTGGCCCAGAGGATGGACTGTACAAGAAAGTTGAGAGGCCAGAATAAGGCTCCTGGGGAGGATTGCAAGCCCCTAGTGCGTGCTTCAGTCCCTTACCATCTGCCCCTCCTTTCTGATTCTATCCAGCCTCAGCCCCAGCCCCAGCTTTGTGACTTAAGAGGCATGGGTGTCCCTCTCCAATCTACACTCCTTCTTCTTCGTAGTGATGGGACCAGTTGAAGCAGCCCCTGAGTACCGAGTCATTGTGGATGCCAACAACCTGACTGTGGAGATAGAAAACGAGTTGAGTGAGTGATGGGAAGAGCCATGGCGACACCCTCGTCCTGTGCTCTTCACTCTTTCTCTGTGACCCAAACAGAAGAACAGGCATGAACCTGGGCCTCTTTTGTTTGCTTTTGCTGGGCAAAAACACTTCCCTGACTAGGTTCACCATCTGTAATAAGCTAATTTACATAAAGAGAAAATGCATTCTCCTTTAGCAACGTCTGAATAAGCAGAGCAGGGCTGGTGACACCCCCGCCTTTTTTTTTTTTTTTTTTTTAAGATTATTTATTTATACAGCACTCTGCCTGCATGTGTGCCTGCATGCCATCTCTCCAGGCCCCTGAAGACACTCTTTGACCCCCTTCATAGGCCAGGGTCTGCACCTGCTTCATGCTCCAGGGTGATTGTCTCACCTCCACATCCCTACCTGCAAATTTGGAGGGAAGATAAGGCATGGTTCTTTCCTTAAGGAAGCTGAAGGGGCTGGAGAGATGGCTCAGAGATTAAGAGCACTGGCTGTTCTTCCAAAGATCCTGAGTTCAAGTCCCAGCAACCACATGGTGGTTAATTACCATCTATAGTGATATCTAGTATCCTCTTCTGATGTGAAGGCACACATGTAGGCAGAACACTGTATAAATAATAAATATTTTTTTAAAAAAGGAAGTTGAAAATGCCACTTCCATTCATGTCTTGTAGAACTATGTAGAACAGACTCCCACCTGCACAAAGCACTGGGGACAGCCAGGAAATGTAGACTCCATGCTGGCACCAAACCATGGTTTGGGTTGTTTACTAGGGAGGTGGAAGTGGGTGATGGGATAGCAGCAGATCTGCCTCCCCCTCAGTGGACACCTGCCCTCCCTATCCCATTTAGACATTATCCACAAGTTCATCCGGGATAAGTACTCGAAGAGATTCCCTGAGCTAGAATCTTTGGTCCCCAATGCTCTGGATTACATCCGCACAGTCAAGGTGAGTGGAGAGGAGTCTGTTTCAGAAAGAACTGGGGCCTTGGATGTAGAAATAATGGAGAGCTATGAATGGGGCTCAGTGGGGAGGGGCAGATACTCTTGCTTCTTTCCTCCCCTTAGTTTTGTGGGAGGATCACTGCTGACACAGCCCTTGCCTCTGGCTGCAGTTGAACAGGTATCCTTTTAGCTGGGATCTGAAGGCTGACATCAGAGGCCACAGCTGAATAAGAGCTAAGACCCTGAGTGGGAACAATCAAGGAGGAAGTACAAAGGGGTAGGGAGAGGAGCTTGGACAAGTCAGAAAGGTCAGACAACATTAGACATGGAAGGGTTTGGCTCCTCTGGGAGAAGTGATGGGAGCAGGTGGAGGGGAAGAAGCAGGCAGGGTCCTGTGTCTGTGCAAGAGATCAGGATGGTGGCAGAGGAAGTCTGTCTCTAAACAAGAGTGTGTTCTTGAAGGCTTCTTTAGTGCAGTATGTCTTCCTTGGAGGCCATTTTGCCCAGGTTCTGGGTCAGCAGAGCAAGCAGCACTGATGCTTTAGGCAGTGAAGTTGTAAAACTGTAAAAGGCAAGAGAGGTTTCTAGTATATGAACCTTAGCTTTCCCAGCTTCCTCCAGGAGAGACTTGTGTTAGTGTTGGAGCAGAAGACCTAGTATCTTCTGGGTTTACTACAATTTTTCTCTCTCCTCCCTTTACCCCCCAGGAGCTGGGCAACAGCCTGGATAAGTGCAAAAACAATGAGAACCTCCAGCAGATTCTGACCAATGCTACTATCATGGTTGTCAGTGTCACTGCCTCCACCACCCAGGGGTATGTATGCTGTATGCTAAGGTGCTGCAAGCTTACCATTGGACAGCTAATAGCAGAGACCGGAAAGGGCAGAATGTGGTCATGGTCAGGGTATGCTGGCTGAGAACTATGGCCCCTAGGCTTATAGAATTTGGGATAGCCCCATAGCTACACAAACAAACATGCATACATAGGTGAGAAGGTGGGTGGAGCTGACCACCAGTTAGAAATGTCCCCAGCAGAACTGGAGTCTGCTCCCAACCCTCACCTGCTCCACAATTTAGGCAGCAGCTGTCGGATGAGGAGCTAGAGCGACTAGAGGAGGCCTGTGACATGGCACTGGAGCTGAATGCCTCCAAGCACCGCATTTATGAGTATGTGGAGTCCCGGATGTCCTTCATTGCACCCAACTTGTCCATCATCATTGGAGCATCCACAGCTGCCAAAATCATGGGTGAGGTCCCAGCTGGATCCCATGGGCTGGGTGTGTTGCTTTAGGGTTGCTTTAGAGATGTGGGGTTTGGCCTTAAGAGCTCTAATATATTCTCTGAAGACTGAAGTCAGCCAGCTTTGCAAATACACATAATAGAAGCATAGGAAACCCTTGTTTGGTTTGGTTTGGTTTTTTTTTCAAGACAGGGTTTCTCTGTGTAGCCTTGGATGTCCTGAACTTGTTTTGTAGACCATGCTGGCCTCTAACTCACATAGATCCACCTACCTCTGCCTGCCCAAGTGCTGGGGCATGTGCCACCACACCGGGCGTACAAACTATGCTAGTTTGAGTTGGCTCAAGCAGGTTGCACAGATGACAAGTCAGTCTCTTCCTGCCAGCAGGTCCATTTTGAACCTTGGAGCAGCCACAGAATACTAAAGACAGCTCTCAGACCCTTGGGCTTTCCTACTAGATGGGACAACAAATACTGCCATGTGCTATGCGCCTCTTCCCAGAAGATCCTATAGCTAGAGTTCTTCCCTTCCTTGCAGAGAGATGCTTGCAAAGAAAATATGGGAAAGCTACCATCTTTGTTCACTTAGCTTCAGTCTTGTGTCCCATGGGACAGGATGCTTATTCTCCTGAGGCTGCTGTTTCAGAGTTGACAAGTCTGAGACCAAGGTGCTATCAGACCTCTCCTGAAGCCTCTGCTTGGCTCAGACATGTCTTCTATGTCTTCATGCAGCTATGCCACTGTATCTCTCTCCTTATTTCCTTTTCTTAGAAGAATGCCAGTCAGATAGAATCAGAATCCATATGACCTCATTTTGCCTTAGCCATCTCCTTAAAGATTCTGTGTCCTGGGCCAGAAAGGTGGCTTAGCAGGTAAAAGTACTTGACACAAACCTGACAACCTGAGTGTAGTCCCCAAACCCACATAAAGGGGGAGAGAGCTGAGTCCCATAAGTGTCTTCTGATCTCCATGCACACACCCTACTCACACATAAAATAATAAAAATACTCCTCACCCCACCAAAGGAAAATAAAAAGATCCTATGTCCTGCTAGATGCAGTGGCTCATAACAGTAATCCCAGTATTTGGAAGGCTGAAGCAGAAGGATTGCTTTGAGTTTGAGGCCAGCCTTGGTTACAGAGTGAAATACTGTCTCAAACCAGCCAACAAATGAATGTGTAAGGTTGTCTTAGTCACTGTTCTATTGCTGTGAAGAGACACCTCAATTAAGGCAACTTATAAAAGAAAGCATTTAACTGGGGGCTTGCTTACTCTTTTAGAGGCTTAAGCCATTATCATCATGGCAGGGAGCATGGCAGCAGACAGGTGTGGCACTAGAGATGTAGCTGAGAGCTATATGATGATCCACAAGCACAGAAAGAAATTGGACCTGGCATGGGCTTTTGAAACCTGAAAGCCTACCCCCACTGACACACTTCTTCCAACAAGACCGCACCTCCTAATCCTTCTAATTGATCACTTCCCAGTGACTAAGCATTCTAATATATGAGCCTGTAGGGGGACATTCTTACACCACAAAGGTACATATGAGTTCCTGGCTGTGAGCCCTGTGTTCTTCTGATCTCACCTTTTGTTGCAGGTGTGGCCGGAGGCCTGACTAACCTCTCCAAGATGCCTGCCTGCAACATCATGCTTCTGGGAGCCCAACGCAAGACACTGTCTGGGTTCTCCTCTACCTCAGTGCTGCCCCACACTGGCTACATCTACCATAGTGACATTGTGCAGTCTCTGCCCCCAGTGAGTCCTTTACCTTGTCCCCTGTCCCCTGTCCCCAACCCCCATGCCTTACCTAGCTTGGCTGACAATAGCCCTCAGGCACCTGGATAATGAGGCAACATGGTTTAGAAGAGCAAGGACACCATTCTGTGACCACCACTTGGCAATGAAGATGGTTGGGTGGCTGGAAACTGGGAGCCTTGCAATTGGGCAGCTAGAAGCTGTTAGTGCATGAGCTCACAAATGTGAGACCTACCTACCAGAGCCTGCAGTATGGCTGACCCTAGATGAGAAATGACCATTGCGGTGCATGTTGCCTTTGCCTCTAGAGGTTCAGTTTCTTCCCTTTCTGTTGCTCCAGGATCTCCGGCGGAAGGCAGCCCGGCTTGTGGCTGCCAAGTGCACACTAGCAGCCCGTGTAGACAGCTTCCATGAGAGCACAGAAGGGAAGGTGAGGAGAGGAAGGCATCTGTCCCTGGGGCTTGGGTCTTTCTGTGGGAAGAAGCTACCCCAGAGAGCTCACTGGACTAACAGATGAATGTTTGCGTCTGCAACCCCAACTCAGGTTATCACCTCACTTCTGTGCAACAGATCACTGTAGGTGAAGTGGCTTCATATAAGAGTTTTCGAGGCCTGGAAGCTCATATCTTTAACATTAGTACTTGGGAAGAGGGGGGAAAGGCAGGATGATCACTAGTTTGAGGCAACCTGACCTATATAATGAGTTTCAGTGGGACCCTATCTTTGGAAAAAAAAAAAAAAAGCACAAGGTTGGAGATGTGGCTAAATCAGTTAGGTTCTTCCATGCAAGAGTGAGGACTTCAGTTCAGTTTTCAACATTGACATGGAAAAGCCAAAAACAAAATAAAAAAACAAAAAAGCCAAACAGACACAGTAGTACATGCCTATTACCCCAGTTCTGGGAAGGTGGAGACAGAAGGGTATCTGGAGCTTAGGGCCCTCTCAACCAAATCAGTAAGCTCCAGATTCAGTGAGAGACCCTATCTTAGGAAATAATGTGAGGAACCTGGGTGGTGGTGGTGGCGCATGCCATTAATCCCAGCACTTGGGAGGCAGAGCCAGGCTGATCTCTATGAGTTCAAGGCCAGCCTTGTCTACAGAGTGAGTTCCAGGACAGCCAGGGCTATAAAGAGAAACCTTGTCTCGGAAGAAAACAAACAACAAAACAAACAAAAAATTCAGTAAATGAGATGAAGAGTAAGTGAAGAAGCCATGTGCTATCAGTCTCTGGCCTTGTGTGTGCACACACATACACACTCTCACTGAACTAACATCAGGGTGTTAGTTGGGCTGTTCCTATTTGTAGGCTCCTGGGAAGAAATGTTCCTGCCCCTGTCAGCACCAGAGGCCACCAGCCAAGGCAGCATCTCCAGCCTCTCTGACTCTGCTGGTTTGGGGCCCCTTGTAGGATACTGACCATGCAAGGTACTGTCGCATCTCAGTCATTAACCTAGGCACATCTGCAAAGATCCTCTGCCAGGGGATCTGTAGGTACAGATTCTAGAGGCCAGGGCACCTGACACCAAAGCAGATCCCTGTGTTGAAGGGGCCAGTGTTTTGCCCACCACAGTAAGACCTGTTCTCAATTAGTAGAGAGATGATTCCAATAGTACCTCCTATTTTCCTGGGTGGGCTTAAGAAGTACTGAGTTGCTGCTATGTGCATTGCCCTGCTAGAAATTCCATCACAGCCCAGGTCAGGGGTTCAGTCTCTTTTGCCTTTTGTCGCTATCTAAACATGGCAGTACAGCAGGGACACATGTCAGATGTTTGCTTCCAGGCTTTTGTTTGCTTGCTTTTTGGTACTGGGACTGAATCTAGGACGGTACACATACTAGACAAGTGATCTACCACTGAGCTATATATCCTTAGCTCACCCCCACTTACAGCCCTTTTTAGACAGTTCTTATCTTTAGTCCAGGAAAACCCTGAAGAATTTTTGATCCTCCTGCCCCAGCATTCCTGATAGCTAGGATTGGAGTTTGGTGTTTTCTAGCTGGGACCAAAACAACTAGGTAGAAGGCTGGAAAAGTCTACAGTGGGTCCAGTAGTGCTGCGTGAATACCAGGGACAATAAGGGGAATTGAAAGAGCTTAGATTCTGACTCAGCTAGGATGTGAAGAAGAGCTTTGAGGAAGATTTAATGTGGGCCTGAATAAAGTTAGAGTTTGTTATGTGAATACTTGTGCTATCTATTCACTTGGAAGAGCGTTCTAAATAGAGGGACTAGTGAGTACAAAGAACCTGAGGCTAGAGTTTGGTAAACCCCAGCAGGGAAAGGAGCCTGGTGCACCCAGGAGCAGATAAGAGTAACCTCTGGGGCCTCTGGCTGCTGTGGGGACACTGAGAAGCCAGCTGCAATCTGTTCTGAGAGGCCGGGGGAATCTGTGGTATAAGATTGACGCAGAAGAGATGACATGTTGCCTGCGGACTAGGAACAGAGGGATTCTTCCTGGCCCATTTATGTTCAAAGGGCTCAGATGGAGGCAGTTATCCAGAGGGTGCTGAGCTTGGATGTGGAGGCTGAACCTGAATTCCAAGTTCAAGGGGCACCAGGCACTGAGAACCCACAGGAGAGCATTCCTGGCCCAAGAAGGAAGAACATGTCTTGGGGAGGGCATACTGTTGGGTGGACGGATACACAGTAGATGGGTTGATGATGCATAGACGTGTGGCTGCAGGGACAGTCTACACAGCAGACCACAGCTTCTCACCTCCCGGCCAGGTGGGCTATGAACTGAAGGATGAGATTGAGCGCAAGTTTGACAAGTGGCAGGAGCCACCACCTGTGAAGCAGGTGAAGCCCCTGCCTGCACCCCTTGATGGGCAGCGGAAGAAGCGAGGGGGCCGAAGGTAATGAGCTCTGGTGGGGATAGAAGTTTGGAAGGGAGGCTGGCATTTTCCCAGTCAATTCCCTACATCCTCTTGACACCCACCTGTCCTAGGTACCGCAAGATGAAGGAACGGCTAGGACTGACAGAGATCCGGAAGCAGGCCAACCGCATGAGCTTTGGAGAGGTCAGGCTCACTCCACAGTAGTAGTGGGACCTTGAAAGGTGTTCTCTCTGTAAATCCCGCTGCCATTTCTCTGTAATCCTGGAGCTACCCCAGCCTCCTCCTTCCTTCTTAGCCTCTCATCTCAAACCACCTTCTCCATGGTGATCTTTGAGGCTCTGAGCTGGCTGCCCTTCCACCCAGCTGCCCAGGCTGTACCTATATCTGGCCATCATCTGGGTGGTCCTGAGAGAATCTGCTTAGGTGTGGCCTCGGTAGTGCAGTTTATCCCAATTCTTGGCAGCCTAAATCTGAATGTAGGGAGAAACAGCCACTGTCTACTCAGGTCAGGAACCACAGGGTTCCCAGCTATACCCAAGCATAGTTAGGCTAGGCTCTTACAAGGTCATTCAGTGTAGTCAGTCTGTCTGAGTGGGTGCCCATGAGACTGGCTGATTGGAGACTCCCTGGGTTCTCAGTGGACTGTCCTAGGGGCCTGGCTGAATGTAGCCAGTTTCTTAATAGTAGGTCACTCTGCTCTTACCAGATTGAGGAGGATGCCTACCAAGAAGACCTGGGCTTTAGCCTGGGCCACTTGGGCAAGTCAGGCAGTGGGCGTGTGCGGCAGACACAGGTGAATGAGGCCACCAAGGCCAGGATCTCCAAGACACTGCAGGTATGGACTGGGTCCATGGA
Organism: Meriones unguiculatus; assembly: GCF_030254825.1. Taxonomy (NCBI): domain Eukaryota; kingdom Metazoa; phylum Chordata; class Mammalia; order Rodentia; family Muridae; genus Meriones; species Meriones unguiculatus. The sequence goes on along the minus strand of NC_083361.1, from coordinate 36,333,271 downwards.
AATGGGAGGCAGGTAGAACATGGATGTCTGTAAGCCTGGATCACAGCCTTCCCCTTTTCCTACAGCGGACCTTACAGAAACAGAGTGTGGTGTATGGTGGGAAGTCGACAATTCGTGACCGCTCCTCAGGGACTGCCTCCAGTGTGGCCTTCACTCCCCTCCAGGTACCCACCCTCTTCTACCAGGCATGTGATAGGGTTGTTGTGGAGGCCTTGTTGATCCAGCACATGAATTACTTAGGCGTCCCCAGCGATACAGTAAGTGGCAATGGTGGACAGTTAGAGCTGTGACAAAGTCAGACCAACTTTGGGACTGAGCCTAGGATACTATCTATGTGTTCCAGATAACTCTCTGAGCTTCCCATTCTTTGCTTGGAGATAGCCCTGTTGTCAGAGTAATATCAAGGTGGACTTGAGTGTCACACCAGTCCATAGCATTGAGCAGCATTGAGCATCGTTTAGTAGTGTGAAGCAGAATGGCCTCAGGTTACTCACCACAGAGGTAGGCAAGTTTGTTCCATAATGTCACAAGGAACCGAAGAGCTCCCTAGGTTACCAGAGTGCCTACTGGGCACTGACTAGGTTCCAGGCTTCAGGCATAGAGACAAAGGAGACAAGCTTTGACTTTTGGGGAAGGGGTCATGGGTGGGAGAGAACAGATGAATGAGTCATGTGCACAATGGATTAGAAGGCTATAGGTGCCAGGGAGAAGTAGGAGTGAAAGGTGATGGGACCAGGGAAAGCTTAGCAAGAGAATTGAAAACATTCACTCAAATGCTGGCATTATCATCACTGTGATGGTGTGGGATTTTCAGAAAACTGTGGCTGGCCATGTCCATCAGGGACTCAGCTTCCTCATCCAGAACAAGACAGGAGTGGTAATTTTGGCATCACCTGAGGAAGTTAACAGTCCTGATATCCAAGCCTGGCCCCAGGCCCACTGGGACAAAATCCCTCAGACTGAGAAAGACTCTAGGCACTGTAAATAGTTCCATGTTCATAGGAGTGTCTGGGAGACTCTGACATGTCTGGTTTTCATACTAGAGGGAGGCCTGAGTCTCCCTGCCTCACCTGTCACCCTCTTCCTTCCCATCCCAGGGTCTGGAGATTGTGAACCCACAAGCAGCTGAGAAGAAGGTGGCAGAGGCCAACCAAAAGTATTTCTCTAGCATGGCTGAGTTCCTCAAGGTCAAGGGTGAGAAAAGTGGCACCATGTCCACCTGAAGGGGCCCACACCCAGGTGGCCACCCATTGGAAGGACATGGAGGACTGGAGCTTCTGAAGTGACAGACATCCAGCCAGGAAGTTGTGGTGGAGGCAGCCTGCCATGTTTTGTCCTTGGCCCAAGGCCACAGCATCCAAGGAAAAGGATGAAGAACCTAGGCCTGCCTTCCCAGCACCCATGCTGCTGCTGCCCCAAATGGGCAAAAAGGTCTTCCTCACATTCATCTTTTTTACTTACATGGGAAAAGGAAGTGCTTTTTTAGAAAGAGTACAATTAAATGCACAGTGTCAGGCTCTGACCAGAGGGTGTGATTATTTATGAAAGATCTAGAGGAGTCAGAGCTGTGGGGCTTCTAGTCCAAGTAGCATGGACCTAGCTCTCTTCTGCTGTTGACCTGGAATCTGTGTGTCTCTGACACCATCACCCTGCCCCTTGAGAACATCAGCCTCATGGCCAAACGGTATGGCCACCACAAAGCTCCTTGTTGGGCCTAGAGAATTACTGTTGTCTCTCAGGGTAGAAGCCTCCTGGATCCAAGGTACATCCACACTATGAAGCACCTAAAAGGCCTGGGAGGTGTGTGCAGAAAGCACCCAGCACTGGTTTCATGGTGGAACCTGTTTTAATTCATGTTCGGTGAGGGGTCCATGTCTGAGTCCTCAACAAGGGTGAGACAGGTGGGTACCCTGCCCTGGGAGGCACTAACTCTCAAGCAAAAGAAGTGCACACTACCCACTTGTGAACCAGGGCTCAGCCAAGGGAAAACAGAACAGTATGAATGGCCTTTGCTGTGCCATGAGTCTGTAGAAGGTGAGGGAGATGTCTGCTGGGCTCCAGTTTCTCTGCTTGAGTTTAGCTCTGTGGGTCTGAACATGGACCCAGCTGGTGAGGTCAGGGCTTCTCTTACTCATAATTTTAGCAGGTCTGTATTGGGCTTCCTAGTTCCCTCTCTCTAGGCCTTCATCTGCCTACCCATTCTATCTTGATTCCAGTCCCCTGTGGGTCTGCTGGGGGAAAGCCCTTGGTCCATCACTTCCTTTAGAATGCCTACAGTGTCCCTGGCCTGACTTGCATCTGCCATCGCCAGTGGTGAGTGGAATGGAATATGAAGATGTGAGTCTCAGAATTTAGCTGCAGAGTGCCTTGAGGGCTCTCTATACATGGTTTCTAGTCTTAGAATTTGACTCAGTTTTGGTAAGATAGAGCTTTAAAAAAATATGTATTTCAGCCAGTAATCCTAGATGCGCAGGAGAGTTCTAAGTTCAAAGCTGCTTGGGCTACACAGTGAATTCAAGGCCAGCATGGGCTGTAGGAAAAACCCTGAGTCAAAAAAAGAGAAAGAAAGAAAAATGAAAAATTTAAAGCTGGGGAGAGGTCTGACAAGATCTGGCAAGATAGCACTGTTGGTAAAGTGCTTTTCATAAAAGCATAGGAACCTTAGAAGGCAGACAGGCAGATCTTTGTGAGTCCAAGGACAACCATGGCTACACAGAAAAACCCTGTCTCGGGAAAACAAAAACAGCATAAGAACTTGAGTTCAATACTCAGCACCCATATAAAAAGGTCAGGCATGGTAGTATATATTTGCCATCCCAATGCTGAGGAGGTAGAGACAGGTGACATGGGCCTGGTGAGTGTGGCCTGTCTAAAAACCCTAACTAACAAAAAAATGAGCTGCTGAGACATGACAAGCACTTGCATGTACATCTGCACATAATACATTCATATGTGCACATACACTTCAAGGGGAGGGAGTTGGGTGGAGAGATGGCTCAGTGGTTAACACTGGCTGCTCTTCCAGAGGACCTGGTTTGATTCCCAGAATCCATATGGCAGCCCACAGTGCTTTTATACCTTCAATGCCAAAAGCTCTGACATCCTTTTCTGGTCTCCCTGGGCACTGACACAGTGTGGAGCACAGTATGCATGTAGACTGAGCACCCATACACAATAAAAGTTAAAGGGCCGGGAATACAGTACAGGGTGCTTGCCTATAGGTGTTAAGGCCCTGCCTCGAAACAAGTTTTAAAAAGGCTGCAAAGCTGGAACTTGGCGGTACATACCTGTAATCCCAGCACATGGGAAATGGAAGCAGGAGGACCAGGAATTCACAGTCATCCTCGGCTACAAAGTAATCCCAGGGGGCTGGAGAGATGGCTCAGCGGTTAAGAGCACTGACTGCTCTTTCAGAGATCCTGAGTTCAATTCCCAGCAACCACATGGTGGCTCATGACCATCTGTAATGGAATCTGATTTCCCCTTCTGGTGTGTGTGAAAACAGCATTCATATACATTAAATAAATAAATAAATAAACAAATAAATAAATAAATAAAAGAATCCTGCCAAAAAAGGTGAGAAGTGACTGGAAATAGTTGAATAGTAGGATGCTTCCCTAGCATGTGAAGCCCTGGGTTCCAATCTCCCTGCTGCGGGGGAGGGGGGGAGTGCATTTCCATGTGATATTTATGGTAGGGATTTAAGGACCATGCTTTGAGAAGAGCCTTTGATAAGCTTTTTACATTAGATGCACATTGGAATTATCTCAGGGGAAGAATCAAAACTGGTTCCCAACTCCGAAGGTTAATGCAATTGTTCTAGCATAAGCTTAAGTATCTGGATTCTAACACCCCCCCCGCCCCCCCCCCCCCGTGATTCTAAACTGCCACTAAGCCTGGGAATCATTACTGTGTTCTTAGGACCATCAGCATGCCCTGAGAGCTTGTTAGAAAAAGCAAAATTGGGGACCACCTGGATAACCTGCATTCTACAAGTCAGCAAGAGGTTTCTGATAAGTCTAGAAGCAGTTTCACATTCAGAGCCCACATGAAGTAGCAAAGCTATACATGAAAAACAAACTCTAAAGTGTATGATAAGGGCTGTTAGAAAAATATAGACAAACACAGGTCCCTAAGGTATTACTCTCTTAAATCTCTGTGGCCCTAAGAATATACATTTTAAAAAATTGTGTAAATGTGTGAGCATAAGTGCACCAGCAGATGCCAGATAAGGAAGTCCGATCTGGAACTGGAGTTACAAGCATGTGAACTATCGTGTGGGTTCTGGGAACAGAAGCATGGGTCCTGGTAGGAAAGTGTTCTTAACTGCTGAGCCACCTCCCCAGCCAAATAATACACTGTTTTCTAAGCCATTTTTCCCTCTCTTGCTTCATGCCATTCTGATGAGGTGCGATGCATGTTGCACATTTGTACAAGGAACTTTTATTCGACAGCTAAAGTCTCGGAGGCTGACTATCTCATCTGCTAACCTAGGCCTAGTCCTGGAAGCTTCTAGCCTCTGTACAATCTGACCGTAGGCCTAGAGTGTTTTCAGCCTCTGAGACTTACTGCTTAATAAGCTCACCCTTGTTCTGAGCTCATAGTTGGCTCATTCAATTCAGCTGTTCTGGCTCAAACTCCTCTCCCAGCTAACTTACTCAGTCTAGCGTTTCTCTTGGCCTTTCAATTGCTCTGCTTGGCCTCAACCTAACTCCAGCAACCTTTTCTAATCTTCTGGCTCTTTTTCATTCTCTGGCTCATTCCGCCTTCACCTGTGTCTAGCTTGTTCTGTCTTCAGCCTATCTTTGTATCTCTGCCCTGGTAAAACTGCTTGCTCTCGCTCTCTACATTGCTCCTTAAGTAGCTTCCTTTTCCTCTCCTTCTGGAGCACATCCTATTCTCTCAAATCTCTGTAATTTGTCACTTTTTCTGCCACTCAAACATCCCTTTCAAACATGGGTGCTTCCTTCTACAAACTAATTTTACCTCCATTGTTTGGGATTAAAGGCATGTACCACCACACCTGGTCCTGAGCTTTACCTAAAACTTGCTCTATACCAGGCTGGCCTTGAACTCAGATCTGCTTGCCTCTATTTTTTGGATTAAAGGCGTGTCTGTTTTTCAGCTGGATCACACAGACCTAGAAAGTCTTCGGATGTGATATCTTGCCAGAACAGCTATGTTCTGAATTTAAATTCCTCTACACACGTTCTCTTCAAGTTTGGATTTATCTTATTTTCCATCACCTAGCAGGCAGAGATAGGTCTGGCTTCCCAATTCCTATAAACGTGGTGCTCAACATAAGGCATTGCTCAGACTACTAATTCAAGTACAACTGCATCTACTAATTCAGCAAAAGATTACGGAGTGCTTTATGAGTGCTAACCACTGAGAAATCCGAAGAGGGAGACACAAATAAGCATAAAAAGGGCAGGAGTCGAACAGAATTAAACCGAAGAGGCTGACCTAAGCACTGTGGAAGGGTGGTCCGAGAAGTTTACTCCCTAACAAGCATAACAGCTCAATGAGTAGCCATTCAGATGTAACCGATAGGGTAAAAAGCGCAGTTTCTTCTGCAGCAGCCAGCATCTACAATACCAAAGAAACGGAGCTAACAGGAGAGCGCCCATGTTCCGCTTACTTAACCAGACAGGACAGTTCCATGTTCTGTGTCTTAGTTAAATTCTATATATCCCTGATTCTGCCTTTCCTTCCGCCCAGAAAACACCGAGATTTAAAAATACTCCGAGCAGAAGTACTAGGAGAACGGCTGTGAGGATCAGAAAACATCCTGGACGGCAGGCAAAGGAAGGATGCTCGGAGAACCACACCTGTAGGCAGCTCCCTCCGTTAATAGCTACCCTATTGGCCAAAATGAGATGAGAATGCCCAGGGAAGGGGAGGGGCCTTTTGCCTAGCTCCTCCCCTAAGCCTGGCGGCTCTTTTGATTGGCAGATGACTTCCCCGCAACCCACCGGCCCCGAAGCACCTGTTTGTTTCCCACTAGGTGAGCGGCCCACTCTCCATGCCTTCTGTCGTTTTCCCCTACCCATTTTCATGATCAACCAATGAGTTCAGGGCAGAGGTATCGCAACCAATTACAGCCGCCTTTAAACTTGACGAACAACTTCCCGCCCCTCTGCTTGACTCCTCCCCGCGGCCAATTGATTTAGGAGAAGGGGGCGGACACACCCAATCAAAACGACACAAGCCTCCTGATTGACACCCAGGCCCTCGCGCTGGCGTGTTGTGCTCTGAGGAGGGGAGGAGGAGGAGGAGCCGGGAAAGAAAAACCCGAGCCAATCCAAGTAAGCTGAGCGGGAGGCCAATCGAACGCCGCGCCCTGCAGAGATCAGCCAATCCTAGAGAGGGGGCCGGCCTCATCTTCGCTAGGAACCAATGGGGCGCGCCCGACGACGCAGAGCGACGTGCTGCGGGAGCAATGACGGACCTTTATTCGGGGCTCGGGGGCGGGCCGGCGCCAGAGACGAGAAGAGAGGAGGGGAGGCCTCCTCCGCCGCCGCCATCTTGGACCGGGCCCGTTCAGCTTCCGTGGAGCCGTCGGCAGCCGCCGCCGGGCCTTCCCTCGATCCCCGAATTCCCTACTCGGTCGTCTAGAACAACCCCGGGCCCACTTCCTCTATCAACAACCTAACCCCACTTCCGGCTTTCGCGCCCTCTTATCGCGATAGCGCCCGGGCTCGGGGCGCGAGGAAAGAGGAAAAAAAAAAAAAAAAAAAAAAAAAAGGCGGCGGGCGGGCGCTCGCCTCTCTCCCCCTCCTCGCTTGTCGCGATTCGCTCCGCAGCGGCGGCGCCAGCTCCTGCGGTGAGAGCGTCAGGCTCGACTGGGCCGGACCCCTTCCCCTCTTCCCTCAGCGCCGTCCGGCGGACTTCCCGCTCCGCGACCCCGCCGCCTGTCGCGACACGGCCTCAGCTCCCGCCGGGCCCTGGCCCTGTCCTGGCCGCGCGCTCGGGCCCGGCTGCGGCTCGGGCGGGCGGGCGGGCGGGCGGGCGGGGACCCTCTCCTCCACTTTCAGTCCTTCCGTGTCCGACTCCCGCGTGGCAGCGCGCCGGCCCCGGGTGCGAGCGAGGTGCCTGCCTTCCTCCGCGTCTGGTGGCTGGGCTTGGAGCGATGGGCGCGCGGCGGCCGGGGAGGGGTCTTTCTGCTGTGGGTGTGGGGGTCCCTCCTGCAGTCGTGCCCTCCCCGGGAGCTCCTTTTGGGAGCGTTGCCTCAGTGCACCCGAATGCTCCAGCTTGTTGGTGTCTTGATAGGGGGAAGCTTCTTTGGAAGAGATGGATCTTGTGGAGGAAAAAGTCCCCAAGACCCGAGGGTGCAGTTCCCGTTGTGAGTTGGAGCCTAAGCCAAAGTTTCCACCTTTTTCTCATAGCTCTGGCAGTGAAGTCTCCTAGATGTCCCACTCGACCAATCTTCTTTTAAGGAAGCCTTTTTTTCTTTTTCTTTTTAACACTCCCACTCCAAACCTTAGATTCAGGACTGTCCACAGTATTGCTCACTTCCTAGCTTCACATCTATATATCTTTGAGAGTGGGGTATCAGTGGCCTCTAGCTTTGGGGGGGATGCAAACTCCGTTTACATGCAAGCTATCTGCCTCCATGGATTCGGCTTCCTAGTGATGTCAAGTCTACTGATACTGTGTGGTGAGGCCAGTTTAGCTTTCTTGGGTCTGTGGTTGGAATGTGAGCTTCTATTGGGGCAGTTCAAGCATCTTTTCTCAACAGCTGCTTCTCAGTTCTGGGGCTGTCATCTCCTCAGGAGTAGCTCTGCCTTTTTGTCAAGGGTTTTTCTCTCTGTCTTCCCTTTCTCCCCTCATCACATGGATTGTTTTCTCTCTGCATTTCCATTCTCATCTACCCAGCCCGTGTGTATGTGATCTCCCATAATTGACATTCACTGGATTGAAGGAAGCGTTCCAGAGCTAGAGTGGTCCATCTCACCCCCTGTCACCTTGTAGGCGTGCAAGCATTCCTCGCCTTTGTTGTGTTGTCTTTGTGGGGTAAAAATGTTCCTGCCTTTTTTGTTGTTGGCATCATCCCTTATCTAGCATTTGAGGTGGCCACACCCCCCTGTGTACCCACTTTGATGTTAGGTACTCTTGGGTGAGAGTGGCCTTGGCTAGTGAGACTCCTTTGGTTTTTCTATGGGTCTAAAGTGAAGGTTCCCTGTGCAATGTCTGAGGCTTGGGAGAAAGATCACTGTTGGCATTTTGCTTGGGACTAAAGATACTTAGGGATGACTTCCGAAGGTGTGGGTTTCCCTTTCCCTACCTTTGGTGTTGGACCTCTCTACCTCTGACCAGGATCTACATTATTCACCTCACAGAACCCCCATGTGGTGGTGCCAGCATCCTCCACTGGGTTCAAGTTCACCTCCCGTGCTGCTTGCCACCATCCTGGCTTTAGCGCCTTATATTGTCTATGCTCCAGGATGCTGGTGGGGCCACTCTGCAGTACCAGCTGCAGGATTAAAGTTATGCTCATCGAGTCTCTGGATGACAGTCGTGGCACCTGTGGTGGAAAGGTCTGTATATTATTTTGTTATTGGCTCCTGCTGTGAGTCCAGATTTGAGGATTTGCCACAGCCTTAGAGGATCCTAATGATTGAACCATTACCTGCGTCAAGAGGCTAGCTTCCTCCATGCTGTTTGAGACCCTCTCATCATCTGTGTATATGTTCTCAGGGTAGGTGCTTGCCTACCTCCAAAGGGCCCTGTGGTGATGGCCTTCTCTTAGAGAAGGTCTTGGAAAATGGGATGGGCAGTCTTCTGTGGTGGCACCTCTACTTTGAGGTTCTAGAGCCACTCTGTCTGCTGAGCTTCTGAGCTGTGTACACCTTCTTGGTGTGGAGTGTTTTCTTGTGGAGAGATGATATTGCCTTCACTCTAGCTGAGGCTCCAACCTCTAGAGCACAAAATTTGGGTCTATGGACCTTGTCCTACTCTGTGGAGCAGCCTTTTGCCAGTCAGATATGGCCTTCTCTAATCACAATTTTCCCCGCTTAGATGGCTAAAGTATGACACCTGCTTTTTTTTTTTTAACCTTTTAAAATTATTCTTAGTCTGTGTATTTTGCCTGCATGCATGTAAGTACACTGCCTGTGTGCTGTACCTGAGAAGGCTATTGGTTCCTCTGGAACTAGGGTTATAGCTAGAGAGTTGTGATCTGTGATATGAGTGCTGGGAGCTGAACCTGTATTGTCCACAGAGCAACAAGTGCTCTTTAACTTCTGAGTCATCTTCTGCCCCTAATTTATTTATTTACATGTATGTATGTATGTATATATGTATTTGAAGCTTTCTTTGTTTTGTTTTTGTATGTGTGTGCATGCCCTGGCAGAAACGTGGAGATCAGAGAAAAACTTTAAGAAGTTGATTCTTTGCTTTCACTGTTTGGCCCCAGGGTTTGAATCCAGTTTTCATAGGAAGCACCTTTACCTACTCAGCCATCTCACTGGCCCTTAATTATTTTTTGTTACATTTATTTGTTTTTTTTTTTTGAGACTGTTTAGTCCTGGATGGCCTGGAACTCAGAGATTTGCCTGCCTCTGCCTCCTGAGTACTGGGATTGAAGGTATACCCCACCAACCCTGACCCAACATTTTTCTATTTACTTATATATCAGTTTATGTGGTAAGTGTTTTGAACACCCACATGTGCCTGCTCTTGCACAGGTACACGTGCAGGCAGCATACATGTTTGAAGATAGAGGATATCTTGGTTCTCTCTACCATGTGAATCCTGGAGATTGAACTTAGAATGTTAGGCTTGGTAGCAAGAAACTATTCTGGGCCTCCTCACTGGCCCTTTGTTGTCCCTGTTCTTTGGCACCTTGCTTCTGGCCCCTTTAGGATCTCTGTCATTTTTTTTTTTTTCCTGCCATAGTATTATCCTCTCATTGCAGGATAGTACCACATTTTCCCCTATGTGCAGTCGCAACTATTTTACTCTGGAATTACAGTAGAGCCTCGTTTCCTTAAGGCTGGAATGCCTTGTCCAGGTTCCAGTGGCTTCCCAGAACTTTCCTGCAGGCTCTTGGGACAGAGTGGGTGCTGTAAGCTCTTGTTTAACATTCCTTCCTTCCCTGGTGTAAAACAAAAATGCTGTTGATGGATATGAGAACCAAGACTCACCCCTGGTCAAGATTTCAAACACCCCCTGCTGGTGTCCAGGCACAGTCTCTGGACCAGAGGTGCCTGTTCCACTTGAGTCTCCTGTGGGGCTCTTTGCTGAGTCCTTTTGCTGCTTCATCATCTTGAATATTCCTGGTGTGTAATGTGTTAGCTAATCCTTAGGTGAAAGTGTTGCTCTCTCTTTTTCTCTTTCTCTCTCTCTCTCTCTCTCTCTTTTGATAGGTCCTTTGCTGAAGAGATTTAAGTTCCAGAGTCTGAGGTGTCACCCATACCTACCTCCCCACAGAGTGGGACCCTACAGAGTTAATTTTAAAATTCCTTGCAGAGGAAGTACCAGCCCCATCCACTTGAGGCCTCTTTTTCTAAATCTCCTTAATGCAGTGTCCCATGTGGTGGCTGCTAGCCATCTGTGATTAATACAAGTGAAAAAACTGAGCCAAGCATGACGGTACACTCCTGTAACCTCAGCATTTGGGAGGACAAGGTAGGAATGTGAGTTCAAAGCCATCCTGAGCTATATACTAAGACCCTATTTTGGAAAAGGAAAGATTTCATTTTTTTCATGGCAGTGGTTGTAGTACATTAGGTTGCCATCAGACTGTGCACTTTGAAACATTTCCTACATTGCACCTTCTGTTAAGATTGCCCTGGGTATTCCTTTCCTTGGTAGTAAGGACCCTCAGTCTGGCTCTTCTCTAGGTTGAAACTTTTGGTCCTGGGAATAGGGCTGTTTACACTGGGGCACCCCTGCCCTGTGTTGGTCTAGTTCTCAGAGCCTTGCTTTTTAGTGTACCCACAGGGGAACAGAACAGCTTCTGCTAGAGGTCAGAAATCCTTGTAGTATGACCCTCCTGTCCAGGTTCTATTTCACTGTCAGGTTGTGGATTTCTTGGCCTACAGTCCTCCCCTTGGTCCTTTGTCCTCAGGCCCCCCTGAGTTAAACTCCTCTTCTTTCAGAATAAAAGTAGTCGCCTCTGTAAATTTTGGTTTCTGCCCTGATGGGTTCATGTTCCTGAGTTTAAGTTGCCAGTCTATCTGTTATGGAATTCTTCCATGTGTGCAGGTTTCCTCTCTCACAGCTAAGGGACGTCTTCGCTTCCTTGTCTTTGTAAGATTTCTATCTTCTCTCAGCCCTCTTTGAGGTGTCCAAGTTTCTGTAACCATTGTTAAGTGTCAGGCTCTTCTGGTCAGAAGCATTTTCTGTCTGGGGTTCCAGGATTCTGTTGTGGAATACATTTCTGAGAAGTGTAAGACCCTCTTGTTTGATATCCTGGCCTGTCGTGTATGGATGGGTGCAGGTCTTCATAGTTGCAGAAGTCCCCTGTCATTCTTCCCCTTCAGCTCACACCTAAATACATAGGCTTTTAGCCTTTCCAGGAGCCGCCAGCCTCTTGTCTTCCCTGACTTGCCTGGAGTAGAGATTAGTCACCTCTACTCTCAACCTTTCTGTTGAGAAAGCACCATTTCTAGGGTAACGCCTCCATCCCAGCAGTTCTGTGTGCTGCATGTGCTCTAGTGTCATCAGAGAACAGATACTCCATACTTTTAGACATTTTCTACTTCCCAAGTCAGAGGCCCACAAATAAGATGCAGAATTCTTTTTTTTCTTTAATTTATTTTTATTTTATATACATTGGTGTTTGACTGCATGTATGTTTATATGAGGGTGTTGGATCCCCTGGAACAGGAGTTACAGACAGTTGGGAGCTGCCGTGAGGGTGGTGGGAATTGAACCTGAGTCCTGGAAGAGCAGTCAGTGCTCTTAACCATTAAGCCATCTCTCCAGTCCATGATACAGTATTCTTTGCTCAAATAGTTTCCCAGAATTCATTCTGCTAGTCTCTGTGCTGGGCAGTTGAAGGGATGTAAGAATAGGCTAGATCTCTCTTGTCATCTAGCTGGGGATGTAGCTGGCTGAAAGAGTGCTTGCATGTGCAAGGCCCTAAAGAGTGCTTGCATGTGCAAGGCCCTGAGTTCATCAGGTGGGGAAGAGGACAAGTAAATGTTTCTTCCCTCTACCATCATACCTATCCCGTGATTCTCACCCAAATCCATGTCTGTAAATTTGGACCAGCCAAGGAATAGATGTTAAGTCCTTCCTAATTTTTCCCAACAGCGTCCGTTTTTAAGAGAGTATGAAGAGAGTGCGTCTGTAGGGCAGGGAAGATGGCGGACAAGCGCAAACTCCAAGGTAGTAGACTGTCTAGTGTTCATGTGGCCACGTGCCCTTCTATGAATTTCTCTGGATATTAACTGCCTTGGCAGGATCTTAACAGTCTTCTTCCTTGGCCAGGTGAGATTGATCGCTGCCTCAAGAAGGTGTCCGAAGGCGTGGAGCAGTTTGAAGATATTTGGCAAAAGGTACAGGGCCTGGGAACCTCAAAATCTGGGTCTGTGGGGAGAAGAATCAAGAAGTTTAGAGTCTTGGGGTGTTGACCAGGGAAGCATCTCTGAGATTGACTGTGGGGAGGGGGTCCTAGATTTCCCAGCCAAGGAAGAAAGAGACTGGACCTTTACTGCTATGGCGAGTTCTGGGCAGCCACTCTCACATTGACTGCTGAATTCTTCATCCCTCAGCTCCACAATGCAGCCAACGCGAACCAGAAAGAAAAGTATGAGGCTGACCTAAAGAAGGAGATTAAGAAGCTACAAGTGAGGGGGCTGGGGTTGGACTCCTGTGTCCTATGGGAGGAGGGATGGGGAGAGTGGACTGCCGGGTCCCAGGGAGAAGAGGACACTGAGGGCCCCAGTTCCGCAGGTCTGCAGCCTAATTTCCTTGCTGTTTCTCCATTCAGCGGCTGAGGGACCAGATCAAGACATGGGTAGCATCCAATGAGATCAAGGACAAAAGGCAGCTTATCGAAAACCGCAAGCTCATAGAAACGGTAGGAAACCAGAGCCTCGGTTTTTCTGGGGTGGGGATATGGTCAGGCTTCTGGAACCCTAGAAGGCAGAGGTGGAGCAGCCACTACAGAGTTCTAGGAGGAGTAATGTCTCTACAACTAAGGGAAGGGCAGAGCTGAGGGCTCAGTCTGAGAGATAAGGTCCCCAGGCTGTTTGCAGCATTGCTAGCCCTTATAGCACCTGTCCCATCTTTAAAAGCTCTCCACCCACTGTACTCTTCACAGCAAATGGAACGGTTCAAAGTTGTGGAACGAGAGACCAAAACCAAAGCTTATAGCAAGGAGGGCCTGGGTCTGGCTCAGAAGGTGGACCCTGCCCAGAAGGAGAAGGAAGAGGTTGGCCAGTGGCTCACGGTGAGTTGTGATAGAGAAGGAAGTGAGCACATGGACCCAGACTTAAGTATATATCAGGGACTTAAGGACAAACCCCTCTTCCCTTCTCTTCCCCCAGAACACCATTGACACCCTAAATATGCAGGTGGACCAGTTTGAGAGTGAGGTGGAGTCACTGTCAGTACAGACACGCAAGAAGAAGGGCGACAAGGATGTGAGTGGGGGGCACCGTCATCCATAGGATAGGGGTGGGTGTGACCTGTGAACAGGGACCATCTCGAGGCTCATAGGACCCTGGTTCTGGGTGTCCAAGACACACTTGGAGTAGAGATTGGAGAGGTAGGATGAGGCAGCCGGGCTGGCTGAGTGATGTGGTATAGGGAGGTGAGATGGGATATCTGGGTAGATGGTGGGCCTGTTGTTAGGAGCAGTTTGTGTGGAGATAGACTTAGGTACAGCTGGGACCACAGAATAAGTGAGACCTGAAAGAACAACCAAATTGGGAAGGTACACAGCATTTCAAAAATCCCTGTGTTCTTAGGAGGTGGGTAGTGTGTCTCTGAGAACAGTGGCTATGGAACACCTGGAAAAGGATGGTTTGGGCTAAAGGTATGTGTAGGGTCGCAGATCTTACACTTGTAGGATTGTCGGTTGTGAGGCCAAAGGGAGGTCAACTATGTCTCCTTAATGTGTGACCAGAGAAGGAAGTTGGAATGGAAAGTGAGAGAGATGTCATGATTGGTGTGAGATTTGAGAACCAGGGACTGAGAGGGGGGAAAGAGTGGGTTCTTGACAAAAAGAGAAATTTGGAACTGGCACTAAATTGTTAATTTGTAAAGGGAATTAGAACCTTGGGAGGAGCAGGAGCTCTCTGTGGCTGCTGATGGTAAATTGACAGCAAGTTTTCTTCCCATGGGCTTTATCCTTATTACTATCATTACTGTTGCAGTGAGACAGAATGTATATTCTGAGCAGAGGTCAGAATGGTGGAAGCCTGGGTAAGACTTGTTTACAGGTCAGCCAGACGGAGGCCAAGTTGTAGGGCTAGCATAGGCATCGCAGGTATCTAAGGATCTCCAGATCCACAGGGTTTTGAGAGAGAAGTGGGTTCTTGAGATGTTACCTCAGATTGGTCTTCGCTGGGACGGAGGGTGGGCAGTCACTGCCCAATGGCTAGGAGGAGCTGGAGTGGAACCTTTGGGGTACTGTGGGGACTGGGGACTGAGGACAGGTTCTGTGGGGGCAGGAGGGCTGGGCAGGTGCTCTGCAGCCCCTGAGCCTGGCCCTGGGCTCGCCAGCAGAAGCAGGACCGGATTGAGGGCTTGAAGCGGCACATTGAGAAGCACCGCTACCATGTGCGCATGCTGGAGACCATCCTACGCATGCTGGACAATGACTCCATCCTGGTTGACGCCATCCGCAAGATCAAGGATGATGTGGAGTACTACGTTGACTCATCCCAGGACCCCGACTTCGAAGAGAACGAATTCCTCTATGACGACCTGGACCTCGAGGACATTCGTGAGGCCCTGGGCTGACCTTCATGGCACAGAGGGTGAGGGCAGGAGGCATGGCTGTGCCAACTAAGCATGCTGCTCCCCTGCTCCCACAGCACAGGCGCTGGTCGCCACCTCCCCCCCCAGCCACAGCCACATGGAGGACGAGATCTTCAACCAGTCCAGCAGCACGCCCACCTCAACAACCTCCAGCTCTCCCATCCCTCCTAGCCCAGCAAACTGCACTACGGTGAGTGTCTGGGTTATTAATAACCTAGGTTCCCAAGAGGGTGGGCATGGAGGAGTCAAAAGCCCAGTCTTGCCAGAGGGAGGTAGGTAAGGAAGTGAGGTCTAGGCTTTTTGTGCTCTGTGAGACACTTCCTGGCGTAGATCAGTATAAAAAGCCAAAAGATAGACCCCACGTTTCCAGTCAAGTTCATGTTGCATGGTAGTTGGAGGGATTGGGTGGAGTGTGGGATGCTTCAGAAGCTGAGCAGCTGGATGTTCTTCTCTGACAGGGATCCAGGGCTGAAGTCTGTAAAGAAAGGAGGTTCCTGGGTACTTCACAGGATGGGAGTGAGTTCTGGCTCTCAGAAGACTAGGTACTAGTGAGGTCAGATTTAGGTGTTAAAGAGAATTTTAGGTTGGGTGTTGGAACAGCTCTAGAGCACAAGTCTAGTCAGGTGGACCTATGAGAGGTTAAGAGCAGTAAGGACCCTCCTGCCATCCCTAAAGGATTGCCCTCTCTTTTGGGACCCTGGAGGTCACAGTTTTTTACTCTTTCCCCTGCTTCAGGAAAACTCTGAAGACGATAAGAAGAGAGGCCGCTCCACAGATAGTGAAATCAGCCAGGTGAGTCCAAGTCTGAATCTGATGGCTTGTCACTTTTTTATTCAGTAGTCTCAAATTATTGAAGCTAGGGGGCTAGCGACAATTGGTCTCTTGGGACAGTAGTGTGCCAGAAACAGTGCCGCTTGAGGGCGGGCTGATGACTAATGTGGTTGAGGTGGTCCGGGTCCTGGCCTGCAGAGGAAGACTGGACAATACTGTGGGCAGCAGCAGGTCACACAGGGGAGTTGTGGCAAGACACTTGCAAGTATGAGAGGTGGGCCTGTTGGCCTGAGGGCCTGGTCTTTGTAGATGATCTCTGAAGGAACTCAGCAAGCCCGAGAAGTAAGCTGAAGGTCAAACTGCCTTTCTTGTACTGATTGCAGGAAACAGCTCCTGAGAGAAGAAGGTAGTTATGTGACACCTCTGTGAAATCCTTTGGCTCCTAGTGAATGAACTCTCCTAAGATAGGAACATACCTTAGGAAACAGGCATTTTGGAGCCTTGGGCCACTCTGTGATAATAGAAGAGATAGTCCCAGGTGGGAGAATCTAAGTGGACAGTGAGGCTAATGTGGGGATTAGGGTTAGGGAACAGCAAAGATAATGGAGTGAGGAAGAGACTGGGGCAGGGACTCCTGGGGAGTGGGCCTAGTTTTGCCACCTTAATGGGCTCCCTGACTGTGAAGCAGTGATCCCAGGAAAAAGGTGAATGGCCAGTTCCCTTTGGTGCTTAGTAAGTGAAATTCTTGTGTGGTAGTCAGAAGTCTAGGAGGCAACTTGGCATGGCAGCCTCGTTGTTGGAGCTTAGTGGAAGTAGGGATGCCCTGGTCATTATGCTCTGTAGCGCTCCATTTTACAGTTCTATGACTAGCGGTAGTAGACCTTTAGCTGACATTCAGAAGTATCCTGATTGTCCTAGTTCCCTTACTCTTAAACATTTAGGCTGATCCAATTAATTCCCAAATTGAGGTTCAGTTATTTCGTTTGTTTGATTTGTTTGTTTTGCGAGAGCATCTCATTATGTAGCTTTGGCTGGAATGAACTTCTCCAAATAGACCAGTCTAATATCAAACTCAGAGATCTGCCTGTCTCTGCCTCTCAGGTGTTATGATCAAAGGTGTGAGCCACCACTTCAGGTCTCCAGGGTATTTAAGAGTTTCCCTTGGTCTCTTAAATACAACCTAACATCTGTCAGATTTATGTGAGACAATGTCCAGGGAGCACTTGGGACAGCTGAGTAGGCTGGAAATAAATAGGTCTTAAACATGAAGGTGATTGAGGTCTCCTGTGTGCCCTGGAGAGTGTGAACTGTTGATATCAGGTCAGAAAAGAGCCAGAGAGACAGCAAGAGGGTGGTGGGTAGGGAACAGTCTGGTCTAGTACCTGACCCTCTGTTCTTTCTTTCCTGCAGTCTCCAGCCAAAAACGGCTCCAAGCCTGTCCACAGCAACCAGCACCCCCAGTCCCCAGCTGTGCCGCCCACCTACCCCTCTGGCCCCCCACCTGCCACTTCTGCCTTGAGCTCCACCCCTGGCAACAATGGGGCCTCTACCCCAGCTGCACCTCCAAGTGCCCTGGGCCCCAAGGCCAGTCCAGCTCCCAGCCACAACTCGGGTACTCCTGCTCCCTATGCCCAGGCTGTGGCCCTACCCAATGCCAGCGGGCCCGGCACTGCCCAGCCCCGGCCCCCCAGTGCCCAGCCGAGCGGGGGAAGTGGTGGTGGCAGCGGAGGGAGCAGCAGCAATAGTAACAGTGGCACAGGCGGAGGGGCTGGCAAGCAAAACGGTGCCACCAGTAAGTGGAGGCCAGTTTGGGGGACAGGGCAAGGTGGGCAGTAGCTGACAGCCCCATTTACATTTGCCCTTCTTTCCCCAGGCTATAGTTCTGTTGTGGCAGACAGCCCAGCAGAGGTGGCCCTGAGTAGCAGTGGGGGCAGCAACGCCAACAGCCAAGCCCTGGGACCCACTTCAGGCCCTCACAACCCAGCTCCCAGCACCTCGTAAGTTCTGGGGTGGCAGAGTATGGGCACAGGCCCTCATGCTACCCTTGCTTCAGGATTTCAAGTCCTGCCCTCGGTGGGTGGTGTCCAGTGCATTCTACCTTTACCTCAGTAAGAGTTCTCAGCCCTGCTTCTTAATACTTGGACATGTATACTTTAGTTCCCAGCTTCACCCTCTCTTTTATTTATTTTTCACTCTGGGTGTCAGACTATGCTATTTGCTCATTTCTGTTTGTTCTGAGGCAACCTGACTCCCATGGGTGTGGGGGCTTTTCCTTTCTCCAAGTAAAATGTCCCAGTCCTCCATTTCTTCAGCCTGACATCAGATTACTCCAGGTGTTTCCAAACACATGCTGAATGAAAGATCTTCCACCTTGCCTGCCTCATTACCAGCCCTAGTGGGATTGTACCAAGTGCATCTGTGCAAGGCTACTTATTCTGGAATAGGAGCTTTATTTCAAATCTGCCTTAGTAACAGCTCTGGAACTATCTTATCCCCTGTCTTTTAGCCTCATAAGCTGTAAAGGGATCCTTAAAACCTGTTTTCATACCTCAGTACCTCTGCTGTACTGTAGAGGAATCCCAGAGAGTGAATTCACTTCTGACCACTCCAGCTGTCTTGCCTTTGGCTGCCCGTTTTGAATCCTGTATTCTGTGCCCATCCACCTTCAAGGACCTTAATCTGAATTTCCTCCATTCTTTGCCCAGAAAGGAATCCAGTACAGCAGCCCCATCGGGGCCTGGGAGTGTGGCTTCAGGCTCAGGGAACAACTCAGGGGGACCCAGCCTTTTGGTGCCTCTACCTGTGAATCCTCCCAGTTCTCCAACGCCCAGCTTCAGTGAGGCCAAGGCAGCTGGAACCCTGCTCAATGGTCCTCCACAGTTCAGCACCACCCCAGAGATCAAGGTGAGCTCAGTTGTGGGTCCTGAGCCCATCCCTGTGTGTGCACTTTTCTAGGGGGTTAAGGGGAAGCATCTTAGAAGTTCTCATAAATGGGAGATAGGATTTTAGCATGGTTTTGAAGGGAGAAGAAACAAAGTGACACCTGGTAGAGAGGTTCCTGTGAGGCTATGGGTGGGATGGGGACTAGGCCTTGCTTATCTGTGATTAGTGTACAATGAGTCCCTCCAAGAGACCTAGGGTACAGGTCTGTGGGTGGGCTTGGTGATGGAATAGTTGTACAGAGTGGGTAGAAGCGCCAGTCCCAAGCTGCTTCACCAGGGAAAGCAGTGTGGGGGCTGCAGACCCAACCCACTGATGTTCCCAAGGAGACTGAATGCCCAACACCTTCAAGGCAATAAAAGAGCCTGCAATTCTGCCAGCTACCTCCCTCAAGATGCCCATACTACTGTGGGACGTCCAATGGGCATTCTCCAGCATGTGCTATCTTTATGGAAGTGTGTGCTTGCTCACTGTGAACTTAGTAGGTTCTTTTTTCCTCTGAAATGTGTCAGAATTGCACAGTGGAGAGAGTCAGTGGACCACCTTCTGATGGTGACTTCAGATTTGCAGCTTCCCTATAGCCATGGTGTTTAGCATTATATAGGGAGATCGTCAATAGGGAACTAGCAACAGCAGATTAGGAAGAGTGTACAGAGCCTGTCAGGCTGTGCATTTTTATGCAGCCATCTCTGCTCCAGGTCCTGAGGCTGGGCCCCTTTCTCTTCTCAGGCCCCTGAACCTCTAAGCTCTCTGAAATCCATGGCAGAACGGGCAGCTATCAGCTCTGGTATTGAGGACCCTGTGCCAACGTTACACCTAACAGAGCGAGGTGACAGTCGTGGGATGGTGGGGAGGGCAAAGACCAAAAGGAGGAGCTGATCTCGTCCTCATCATTGAGGGGCCTGGTGGCCCATCCCTCCCTACAGACATCATCCTGAGCAGCACATCAGCACCACCCACCTCAGCCCAGCCACCTCTGCAGCTGTCAGAGGTGAACATACCATTGTCACTGGGTGTGTGTCCACTGGGGCCAGTGTCTCTCACCAAGGAGCAGCTATACCAACAGGCCATGGAAGAGGCCGCCTGGCACCACATGCCCCACCCCTCTGACTCTGAGCGAATTCGGTGAGGGGCTGCTCTGCAGAAGGGGCTGGGGACCCGGGACTCCCCTGTCTGAGGGAGGAGCTGGTTCCTGGGTCCTGAGAGACTAGGTAGAGTATTTGCTTCAAAGTGCTGAGGACTTGCCTTGGGGCTCCCTATAGTAGGTTGGAGTGGGCTTCTGAACACCTTCTTGAAGGCAGGGCAGGAGCTGGAAATTACCCGGTGCTAAATCCTCACTGGTTCACAGGCAGTACCTCCCCCGGAACCCTTGCCCGACACCCCCCTACCACCACCAGATGCCACCCCCACACTCGGACACTGTGGAGTTCTACCAGCGCCTGTCAACTGAGACGCTCTTCTTCATCTTCTACTATCTGGAGGTACAGCAGGGCCCCTGGGGCAGCCTCAGGCCCCCCAGCTCCGCCGCCACCGCTGCCATCCCCCCTCAGGCTGGAGGGGCGAGGTGGGTGTCCCACTGCGGCCACTGGGACCGCATCCCTCCCTTTCCCAGTCCTGGGCCCCCTCAAATCAAAACCTGTCCTAGTCCCAGGGCATTCAAATTGCTCAGACTCAGGCAGAGGCTAGACCATGTACAGTTTCTACTGCCAAGAGCTCTCAGCTCCTGGGAAGCCCTTTAGATGAGGATAGCTGCTGAAGCACAGTAGACACTCCCAGAGACCTCGGTAAACTGACCTGACTGCAGTGAGTCAGCCCCTCCCTTGCTCCTTGAGAAGTTTTCTATATCTCCCATTAGTTTCTCTTCTTTCTCAAAGCTTTTCTGAAAGCAATTCTCACCTCCTGTCTCATTTTCTTCTGGCCATGGTATGTTTTGTACTCTCAGCATTGTCTCCCAGTGGACTCTCCACCCAGCTGGTCTGTGGTGGGGTCCTGGGTCCAGCCCTGATGCCCAAGCCCTTTCCCCCTGCTGCCTTCTCAGTTTAGCTATTTTCTGATCTTCCTCCTGGCATTTTTTTTTTCTCGCAGGGAACCAAGGCACAGTATTTGGCAGCCAAGGCCCTAAAGAAGCAGTCCTGGCGATTCCACACTAAGTACATGATGTGGTTTCAGAGGCATGAGGAGCCCAAGACCATCACAGATGAGTTTGAGCAGGTGAGGGCCCCACCCAACCTTGTCCCACTGGGGTATGGCTAGTGTCCCCAAGCCCAACCCTCAACCCTGCTGGCCCTTCTCCTTCAAGTAATCCTGTAGACTGGCCAAGCTGGTCCTCTACACTGTTCACCTGTCCTAGGATACTGTCCCTTTCCATTTGT
The DNA here is from genome assembly GCF_030254825.1 of Meriones unguiculatus. Taxonomy (NCBI): domain Eukaryota; kingdom Metazoa; phylum Chordata; class Mammalia; order Rodentia; family Muridae; genus Meriones; species Meriones unguiculatus. The sequence continues at coordinate 36,312,248 of NC_083361.1, read as the reverse complement.
CCACTCCCCAGTGCTTTTGTTCTGAGCCACTTTATCTCTTCCAAAGAGAAGCCTTCTTGGAGCTGCCAACTGCCTCCACTGTGCAGACCTGGGTACTTTATTACTTGGGAGTATGGCATTTTCTAGTTGGCATCTCCTGAACCCCTGACCTCCCTTCATTTCCTGGCAACTGTCAGAGCAGGGACTGAGCATACTTGGGAATCTATTTAGACAACCTTCTCAAGTCTCAACCATTAGTTGATTGGAAACCACTCTCCCTAAATACCCTGAAATCAACTGATCTGGGTTTGAGCCCAGCTCCCACTGGATGATCTTGGGCAAGTCCGTGGAAACTCTTCGTTTGTTTTCCTATCTGTAAAAATGGGAGTAACATCACCTACCTCATGGCAGTTGTTACAAGGATTAAATGAGTTATTAACATGTAAGTACTAATGGTGCCTGCTATACAGTGAGCGAGCGTCATGAATTTTTTTTAATTGCTTTCAGTTGGTTTGTTTTACAGTGGCTTTCCCCATACACATTTTCCGCACCTACACTTCCAGGTGCCAAGCTGGCCCTCATCGGTTCCATTCTCACAGAACTCTCTTTTGTCCCCTACATTCTTCCAGACCACTTTGAAGTATTTCAGACACCCGACCTAGGTTCTTCACCTCAGGTTTCCTGTCCCACCGTGGTTTGGTCCTTGACATTAATACATCTCAGGGCATCGCGTTATGCAGAATCTCAGTTAATAGTGAAGTATATGTCCCTGCAGAGCACGTGAATGGAGATGATGCATATGTTGCATTCTAGGCCACCTGTTGATCCCATTCTTCAGACTAGGCCACGTGGCTCTTTGTAGCTGAGGTCCTCCAAAGCTGTAAAGAAACCCTGCTTGGCCCTTTGCATCTCCTTCTCCACTGTGACAGTGAAAACATGTAGGACAATCAGCTTGGTACCTCGATGCCCCTGACAACTGCCTCTCTTGTCCACCTGCCTGGCCCAGATCTCAGCCCCTCTCCACGTCCACTCACTGACCACCTTCTTCCCCGGCCAGGGCACCTACATCTACTTTGACTACGAGAAGTGGGGCCAGCGGAAGAAGGAAGGCTTCACCTTTGAGTACCGCTACCTGGAGGACCGGGACCTCCAGTGACACCAGCCCCCTCTATCTGACCCCTCCCCCGCATGCTGATCCCCCTGCCCAGGTGAGGGCCCTGCCCTGGAAGACTGGGGGAGGCCCAAGGCCATGGGTACCCTCCCCCCCCAGGAAGCAGGGAAGGGGCAGGGAGGTTTTCCTCTCTGCCCTACCCTGGGGCCCTGGGGGCGAGAGCTGCCCCCTCCTCCCCTCCCCAGTGAGGGACATTTTTTGGTAAACCTATTTTCATTTTGGAAAATATTTATGAATAAATAGTTTTATATGACGGCTGGCAGATGCAGCCTCCTATCTTCCCCCAAAGAGTCAGTGGGCAGGAGTGGGGTTCTGTTGGCGGGGCCGCCGGGCCAGCTGGGGGTTGAACTGTGAGTTGTATCGTCGCCTCCGTTCATCTGTTTCTTCCTCTTCTGCCTGCCCTTGCTGGGAGACCTGGCCATGTACTCGGGCCAGCAAGGCCTCTGCTCGGGCTCTCTCAGCTGCTTCCCGCTGAAGACGTTCAGCACGGAGCTTTTCTAAGGACGGTGGCCTATAGGGAGAAGAGCAAGCGCAGAAAGCTTGTATTGAGAGAAGCTACTGCTACAAGAAGAGCAAGTCCTTGAACTCACTCAAAGTGCTGTGCCTCCCTATGATTCTAAGCTCAGATAGCACGCCGGGTCAAGAAAGCACACTGAGCAGTACCCCTTCTGCAGTTGACAGAACCTTCCACCTTACAGACAGAAACATGCTTTTGTTCTCTAACTGCAGCTCAATTCCCAGCACCCACACAGTAGCTCACAACTGTGACAACAGTTCCAGGGCATCTGCCATCAGACAACACATGCAGGCAAACAATTCATGAAATTAAGTCTTTGTCCATCAGTGTAGGCACATGCCTTTAATCTCAGCACTCAAGGCAGAGACAGGCAGATCTCTGAGTTTGAGACTAGCTTGGTCGGTAGGGTTCCAGAACAACTAAGGCTACATTGGCCCTGTCTCAAAAAAAGCTGAGGACAGAGTCAAATAGGACACCCTTCCCTATTGGCTGCCTTTTGCTGTGGCAATGTAGTTTATAAAGGCAGCTGAGTGTGATGGGTGGGACACACACTTTAATCCTAGGACGAGGTGGAGACAGGCAGATCTCTTGAGATCAAGGCCAAAGATCATAGCCAGTTCTAGGACAGCTAGGGCAACATATTACTGAGACCTTGTCTCAGAAAAATCAAAATAATTAAAACCCTGAGGGTCACAAAGACCTTTTTTGTTTGTTTTTTTTTTGTTGGGGGGGAGGGTGGTTCTCTGTGTAGTCTTGGCTGTCCTAGACTCACTTCGTAGACTCCCAACTCAAGAGATCTGCCTGCTTCATCTCCTGGAGCTCTGGAATTACAGGCGTGTGCCACCACAAACAGCTCACAAAGATCTTTTAAGGTAGTTTGTATTTATCAGTAGTACTGAACTACAAATGGAAACTGTTTTGGGTGTATCAGCACAGACATTTGGGAAGCAGAGGCCAGCCAGGGGGACAGAGAATCTGTCCCAAAGAAAAGACAACTGAAGCCAGGCTGGGTGTCCACAATTGTGTTCAGTTTCAGGCGATTCATATTTGGTGCACAGACAAATAAGACACCCATGGACATTAAAGAAAAATCTAAGCCTGTTTACAAGTATCCACATACACCCTGAGCCATAAGAGGAGATATATTATAATCCTAAAACCTGTCTGCACAGAAGTCCCTAACAACATTACCAAAAACTACTTCATCCTGTTTGCCCTGCTGAGCCTTTTTGTGGTACCCAGGCTGATGTGCCAGGACCCCTGAAGTCTCACTCTGCTCAACTCTGGGCTGAGTCTCCTCTTACCCTCTGGGCTGTTGTTTCCGAGGCCATGCCTCTCTGGGGGGATGACTTTCACTGCTGTGCTTTTTCTTTCCCAGGTGCTTCTGCATCTCCCTCAAAGGGTCTAGCCGGTTCTTGATCTTCTCATCTGGGCTTGGGCCTGGAGGGCCACTCCTTTGCCCTGGGGGGAGCTGGTACCAAGGAGGTTGAGTTTGAGCCTCTGCTGCACTCTGGCCCAAGTAGGTCAGGATGCCTAGTGCTTTCTCTTGCCTCTCCTGTGAGGGAAGAAAACAAAATAGTCTTTTTCCATCCCTCTCGGAGCCCTAGATGTAGCAATAGGAAGAGCCAGGTCCTGAGTCCCTGGAGAAACAGGGACTGGTAGGCAGCCATTTAATAAGGGAAATCACAAAGACCATCCAGGGGCCAGCTTTGCAAAGTGCCAGAGGCTTATCTGCAGGAGGAGGAAGAAAAGGAGCACAATGGCCAATACAGTAATGGGAGAATGGAAGCTTCCCAAGTTCAAGGGTAGGCCTTTGGGAGCAGTGTAAGGAAAACCCTGCAAAAAGCAAAGCAGAGGAATAGTTCAGTGGGAGAAGGCACCTTCAAAGTTGGGAGATGTAGGAGAGCCACAGTACAATTCACAATTTGAGCCAGGTGGTGGGTGGCACACACCTTTAATCCCAGCAATCAGGAGGCAGAGGCAGGTGGATTGCTCCAGGACAGCCAAGGCTACACACGAAAACTTTTTTTTTTTTTCAAAAGCACAAATGCCATCTGGAGGTGCATGGCTATGATCCCAGCACTCAGGAGGCCAAGGCAGGGGGATTGAGAATGGGAGGGTACTGTGGTTGTGGGGTTGAGATCTCATCTCAAAATACTTTTTTTTTTTTTTTTAGTCCCATGAAGAAAAGAGATTAACATCAGCTACAATTTACATTCACTATAGCAGTAATCAACCTATTAGGTGGTACCTTTCAGACACATTCTAAATTTTCTGTGTGTCCACCTATCACCATATTCTAACCATTAGTCACGGCCAACCCCCCACCCCAACCCCCAAAGGATTCCATCAACAGGTGAGGCCAGCTTACCTTCTCCTGTCGCTTCTCTTCCTCATGCTCTTTATTGCCTCTTGGCACTCCTTTCCCTTCTTCCAGCAGCTCCTTAAACAGGTCTACAGGGCCAGAGCTTGGAACTCCTGCACCTGCTGCTTCCAGCTCAGGCACTGAGTGCTGGCGCCTGGCTTTCTTCCGTAGGAATTCTGTACGGGCCTGGAAAGAAAGTTAACAGGCAGGGCACTCAGAACCTAGGAAGTGCTGGGGGTCCAAGAAAGGACCATGGGCCTGGTAGTGGTGGCACACATTTTTTTATCCCAGCACTCTGGAGACAGAGACCAGCAGATCTTTGTGTGTTCCAGGCCAGCCTGGTCTATGGATGAAGTTCCAGGACTATACATAAAAACCTTGTCTCGAAAATTCAAAGGAAAAAGAATATGTGTGTGTGAATGTGATGGAGTGGTGGTGGGGTATAGAGATACTGGGAGCCAGAAAAGACACCCATTTCTTAATTTTGGGGGGGAGTTAGGGGGATTTCATGACAGGGTTTCTCTGTAGCCCTGGCTGTCCTGGAACTGATTATGTAGACCAGGCTGGCCTTGAACTCAGACTGACCTGCCTCTGCCTCTGGAGTGCTGGAAATTAAAGCATGGCCATCACCACCACTTGGCTAATACACCATTTCTAACTTGGTGTGCAGAGTGGGTGTTTTTCAAGAGTAAACTGTATTATCAACTATAGTTGGGAGAAGATCCTGGCCTAAAGTAGAAGGCTCCTCAAGCTGGAGTGATGATGCAAGAAAAACAGCTATAAAAAGGAAAACACAAACCCCACTCAGCATATAGGCAGGGTGGAGGTGGGTTGTTCATCCATAGGGTCCCTGCTTAGTGTATGTAGTTTGAAGTTCAGTCCCCAGCACATGTATGTGCAGACTCCCACCTTGTAAGTTAGCCAAACACTGCTTTCTGGACAAACGATCTGAATCCTAGGTACAGCTCCAGTTCACTATTCCAAATTCATTAGTGATTTCCATGCCCTCCCCCACCATGGGTCTGAACTGCTCAGGATAGTCACCGATTCACAATTCTCCCCTCTCTGCAGCCTCAGAGAAGGGAGAAGCCTCAGTATTGGGGATTACATGCTTCACTAAATCCAGCTACTTTCAAAACTTTAAAAGCCCACACAACTTTATGAGCTGATTGGCCAAGGGACTTACGTGTAAACCAAGCTGATCAAGTAACTATTAAAGCCTGTGTATGTGTGTCTGTGGGGGGTCTTCAATACCTATGGCAGAGGCAAGCAGATGTCTGAGTTAGAGACCAGCCTGATCTACATAGACATTTCCAGGCCAGCACCCCCGCCCTTTAAATAACTTTTTTTTAATTGTGTTTTTTTTAAAGATTTATTTATTTTATTATCTATACAACGTTCTGCCTGCACGTACACCTTAACGCCAGGAGAGGGCATAAGATCTCATTATAGATGGTTGTGAGTCACCATGTGGTTGCTGGGAATTAAACTCAGGACCTCTGGACGAACAAGTAGTGCTCTTAACCTCTGAGCCATCTCTCCAGCCCAGTGAGACCCTTTTCAAAGAAAGCCCCTGGGGGTGTTTATCTGGGGGAGCAATGACGAACATGTCCAACGGAGTGAACCTCAGGAACTTGTCCGCCCTTTGCCCTCCTCGCTGAAGCTGTGGCACTCAGGGCAAGATGAACGCACCCCTTTCTAAGGATTCAAAATTGTTCGAAGAGAGATTTCTCAAGACAAGCGCTCGGCAGGAAGGAGCATAGGTATAACTTAACTTGTGCGGGCGACCTATGAAGTAATCAAAATATTTAGCCAACTCTTCATGTGCTAGTCTCCGGTCATTTCAACTACACCAGCGGGAGAATCTGGGAAGGCTTCATGTAAGTCAGCACAAGATTTGCAGAGAGGTCGTCAAGCCTACCGACCCGCGCCTGACAATTGACGGACCCCGCCGTGCTTCGGGGCCGGCCCTAGACTTACCTCTTGCTGAGCGAGCAGCACCTTCCGCTCGCGCTCCTTCTCCTCCTCCCGGGCCTGGGCTTCGTCGCGCCGCACTCGGGCGACATTGTCCTTGTTCCGGACATGCCAACTCTTCTTGGGCAAGATATTCATGGCTCGGGAGCCGACTTCCGACCAGCAGGCCCACTCTCCAACACTTCCGATTGGCGCGAGGATGCCCCTGCCCCATGGTCCCACCCTTGCCTGTGCATTGGTTCTGAGGCAATTATCACGCCCCTTCCTGGCCTTTCTTAGCAGTGATTGGCTGAGAGGCTTTCCATCACAGCCAATCCTAAGCGTCCGCAACCTGAGTTGCTCCACCCCGGACGCTGCTGGAAAAGGCTGGTGATGCAACGCCTTGCCAGCCCTTCAAGCAAACCGAACCCAGCCCTTCCCACAGACAGGGACCGGGCCCCTCCCCAAACCCTGCCCACGGCTTCAGGACCGGGTTTCAAAACGCATAGCGGCCTCTACAGTTGCTCTTTAATACGGCTCAATTGAGATTGTGGCACGGTGGCGGAGGGCGTGGGATTCGATTCCATTGCTTGATATATGAAGTCACTGGAGCTTACAATGGGTCTGAGGGGCTGAAGGTGGGACGGCATTTCCAGCCAGAATGGTCAGAGAGCTCTATTCGTTGAGCTCAGAGCCACAGCTCGCTGAGCTAGGAAGACTTTATTCTGCGCTTCCTGCGGGCAAAGAGGGGTTAAAGTGAGGCACATCTCTTCACCAACGGTCCTCTTTCATTGTTCTCACGAAGCCCTTCCCGGGAAACCAGCCTGGCTCACCGTCTCTATCTGGCGTTTGAGCTCAGAGATGAGGCGTCCGTAAGAGTTAGCCAGGGCTACTGTATATGCCATCAGGATGCTAAGAAAGAGAGGAATGAAAATCACTCTGGGAAAAATACCATCTTCATCTTCCGGCTCAAGAGCATTGGCTGCTCTTCCAAAGGACGGGGGTTCAATTCCTACCACCCAAATGGCAGCTCACAACTACAACTGTCTAACTCAAATTCTGACTCCCTCACACAGACATACAGGCAGGCCAAATACCAACACATATAAAAATTAAATGAATAAGTAAATTATTTTTTAAAAGAAACCAAGATCAGGTCTCTCAAAACTCTTCTTGAGATTCCTAACACCAGCCTTCATCTTCTGCCTCAGACCCAATAGTCCAGACACCAGTCTTCCTTGGATGCCCAGGATCTGGGGTCCAAACAGTAGCCTTTCTTGCTCAGACCAGAGGTCCAGGTTCCGTGTCACCCACGCCCTGACCCTTCATCAAACCCAGAAATCCAGACTCTAGCCCTCCTTCCTCAGACCCAGGGGTCCATACGTCTACCCCATGTCTAGGCTGCAGACCTCCTGACCCAGTGTTCCAAACCCAGACTTTTTTTCTTAGACCTAAGAATCAAGACCCCAGCTCTCCTGCTCCTGATCTAGGCATCCAGGCCCCAGTACCCAGCTCCTTTGGTGGCCAGCCCCAACTCTTTTCTCTTTCAAACACTAAATCATACATATCCAAACTCTGACCTGAAGTCTGGAGCCACTCACCTAGAAAAGATCAGAAGGGGTACAGTAAAAGCCTGGGTCCCCAGAAAGTAGAGAAAGTTCTGGGCAGTCTGAGGGAGGCTGTCAATGGATTCAGGGATCTGGGCCCAGATGGACAATTTCCCTTGGAATGGGCCACACAGCTTAGAAGGTGGGATCCTGCAGGCCGAGACATGTTGGATTCAATCAAGTAGGGCCAAAGTGGGAACCCTGCATGAGCGCAAAGGGAAACAGGAACCTCGTACTTACAGGAAGATGCTGTAAAGCACAGGGACAGCAGAGATTGCCAGACCCACAAGCAGCACCAGGGGAAAAAAGAAATTTGCTGTGGATGCTCGGAAGGTGCGGGAGGCCGGTGAGTAGATGGAAAAGAGTGTCATCTGGTGAGAAGTGAAGAAATAGAGATCTGAGACCTAAGAGTCAATTCTTTGTTTTTCCTCTTGGAGTTTTAGCCTCTTTGGGGCAGAGCCCAGATATCTGAGCCATGTGTTGCTTAGTTCTAGAAGTCAGAATATCTCAGATTCCACCTCCTCTGACTTCCAGTGCCCTCCTCCCCTCCTCGGGGCACAGTACTCAGACGCTCTGGCCTCCTCCTTTCCCTAGCCTGGAAGTACAGTCCCCACCACCTCTCTGCTCAGACCTCAGGATCGTCCTCAGACTCACCTTCTTCAGACAGAAAAGGATCAGGAACTTGGCGGAGTTGATCAAAGGTAGTAAAGGGCAGAAAAAGCTTCCCACCCAGACCACTGTCTGAGCATAGATGAGTCCCAGCACCTCGTCGGGTACCTGGAACTCCAGAGTCCCTGATAGACGACCCAATGCCCCAGGACAGAGGCCACAGAGTATCCTGAAGGACAGGGTGGGGTGGTCATAGGCTTGCCTTTTGGTCTTCTCAAACCTACCATACAGCCCATTCTTTTGAAGAGGCTTGTGAGGAGCTGTGAGGTGTGTTCCCGGACAAGCTCAGTTTGTATAGTTAGCTGGCCTGAAATGCTAAGGTAGTAGGAGTGGGCAGGGCCATCCTGGCACAATTATTTAATCCCAGAATTTAGGAGGCAAAGGCAGGTGGATCTTTGAGTTTGAGGCCAGCCTGGTCTACAGAGAAAGTTCCAGGACAGTCAGGGCTTAAAAAAAGGAATAAAAGGAATAGAGTCAAAGAGAAGTAACCAAAAAACAGGGAGTGGGGATTTCTGGATTTAGAAGGTGAGGGATGCTGGAGTAATGGCATTGGCTGCTCTTCCAGGGGATATACAGTTCAATTCCCAGTACCCACACAGCAGCTCACAACTGTAACTCCAGTTCCAGGGAATCTGATAACCATTGCACACACATACAAGCAGGCAGAAAACCAATGTACATAAAAATAAAACAATCCTTTAAAAAAAAAGTGGGTGGGGTGCTGGGTGGGCTAAATCACTGCCAGCTTCAGGCCAGCCTAAAATACAGTCAGACACTGTCTGAGAAAAATAAAGCACGGATGGGGAGATAGTTAGTGCTTACGAGCCTGAACTGAGCCAGACATGGTGGCACACACCTTTGTTTCCAGCACTTGGGAGGCAGAGGCAGGTGGGTCTCAGTGAATTCAAGACTACCTGGTTTCCATAGAGAATTCCAGGACAGCTGTAGAGATCCACCCACACAAACACACACGGGGTGGCATTGCGGGGGGAGACTACTCCATCAGGTGCCTCACAAACAACTGTAACTTCAGCTCCAGGGAATGACACTCTTTTCTGGTTTTCATGGGCACCTGTACTCACATGCACATACCCACCCCCCAACCTCCCCACCTGACACACATAATTAAAATAAATCAATAATATGTATACTATAAAATATGTATGGATCAGGAGAGATGGCTCAGCACTGCAGAGCAGTTGCTGGACAATCACGAGAGCTAGAGTTAAGATCCCAGACCTCAAATAACAAGTCAGGCATCCTGGCATGCCTGTAACCTCAGCCACCAGAGGACCAGAGATAAGCCATCTCCCTGGCTATGAGACCCAGACTTAGGGAGATATACCCTGCCTCAAAGGAATAGGCAGAGAGCAACAGAGGAAGACATGCAAAGCCCCTTCTGACCACTCTACACATAAGCATACAGAATATGCTCACACAGACACACCAATATATAAATAAGATGAACAAAATAATAAAGATGGCTGGTGTAGCTAAACAGTGATAAACTGCCTTGCTTGTACAAAGACCTCAGTTAAAAAGCAAAGAAAAAATAAAAAAGGTGGAGCAAATCAGTTTTGTGGGTGTGGGTGTGGGGGACGGGCTGCTCCAATAAAGGCAGGGCTACAAGGAAGGACAGGACACTTACTTCCTAGGAAACTGGACCAACATCACGACCAACAGGCCCATCAGCAGATCAAAGAGCACAAGTTTGTACATCTCCTGGCCCAGACGAGTCTCCCAGCACTGAAGAAGAAATCAGTAAGACAGATCCTCCTCCCTGGAGGCTCAGGCAGCTGAGGCAGTAAGCATTGGAGCCCCCACATGAATTGGATGGGTGGGAGCTTCCGTGTTGATAAGCACTCACACCGTGTTCAGCTTCCTCTCAAACCAAGGGAGGGTCCACCCAGTTCCAGGCATCCCTGTCCTATCTCGAGGCCTACGAATGCTACATGTGCACCTGCAGTGTTCTCACCGGAAGCTCTTTGTAATTGTAGCCACAGGCCTTGCATCCTTCTGCCTCCATGTTTCCCCCACACGTGATCTGATTCCACAGAGAGAACAGAAGGAGCACCAGGGAGGCCAGGCGCAAAAACACAGTCCTGCAAGGTGAAGACAGAGGAAGGTACTCACCCTGGTGCAGGGCCGCCTTCTGGATACACACTCATGATTTCCCTCACTATATGCTTTATCCTACCCCACCCAGACTTTTCACAGAGGAAGGAACTGAGTCTCAGTGTCAGGATTTGAGAACAGAACTCCCTATGCATGCGACTTCTTCCCTCTCTCTCTCCTTTTTTTTTTTTTTTTTTTTAAAGATTTTCTTATGTGTTTTCCTGTGCGTGTGTGTGTGTGTGCACCACAAGCATGCTGAGGCCTGCACAGGCAAAAAGAGGGCATCTGATCCCCTGGATCTGAATATTCAGGCACTTGGGAGCTTCCTGATATGGTTGCTGGGAACCAACTCCTGGTGCTCTCCAAGGGTGGGCAGTACTTGCTCTTACCCACTGAGCCATCTCTGCAGGCCCTCTTTGTCTTAAAAAAAAAAAAAAAAAAAAAAAAAAAAAAGGTGTGTGTGAATGCATGCATGCCACAGAGGACAACTCTGTGGAGTGGTTCTGGGGATGAACTCCTATCGCCAGACTTGCACAGCATGTACCTTTATCCTGAGTCACCTCACCGGCCCAGACTTCTGTCTTCTTTATACAACCAGTGACCCTTCTCCACCCATCTCTTTCCCCCACCGCCCCGCGCCCCCAGCCCAGCCCACGAGTCCAGAACCGAAGCAGGATCAAGATGATCTGACGGCTGCGAGTGTAGCCCTCTAGTGAGGTAATGAACTTGAACACAGGAGGCAGCACGACGTTGAACACGGAAATGAAGATGGATGGAAGATAATCCACAAGAAGCTTCAGTAGTGGGGTCTGTTGGACAGGGGGTGTCTCCTGGAGGAAGTGTGGAACAAGGAAAGAAGCAAGCTGAAAATCTTCTTACCTTAGAGGACCCGAAAATCCCAGGAATTGTAGAGCTCAGTTCTCTCCCACAGGGAATCACTCTTGGAAATGTGAGCTCTAGGACCCGAGGACCTCCCTCCTCCAAGACCCTCTGCACCTGCAGCGTCATGGAGTTCTCAGTGGCCCAGTAGATGCCGTAAAAGGCCGCCCCCAGGAGCGCGAGGACCAGCAGGTTGAGCAGCGCCCTCAGGGACCACACCTTGGCTCGCTGGCCCAGCGTCTGCTCTGCAGCATGGCGCCGGGCGATGGCTTCCTCCAGCTCCACCTGAGGCCAAAAGGGACGGCTGCTGCGGATCCAGCCTTCAAGCCTGGCTCTTCAGATTGAACCACTATAGCTTTTGTGCCATACCCTCCAGGGCTGTCCGTGGGACCACTTAGTTCTCGGGCCACTGCTCCTCCTTAGCCTAACTCAGAACTCCAAACACTCTTGGCCCAACCCAGAATCCCAAGACCCGCTCCTTTGAGACTCTGAGCCAGTTCAGCTTTTCAAGCCACGTTCCCATTTCATTTTGGACCAGTTTTAGGCTCTGCCCCTTTCCTAAGAATCCCCTGCCCTAATGCCCTAGTCTCCTTCATGTCAGGCATTCCTAGCGTGGCTTCCCCTTAGCTCTGTCTCTCTTTTAGCAATGCCCTGCTCCTTATCTGAGCAGGGTCTTGTCTGGTCCACAACTAGCGGTAGCCCAGCCTCCCCAGCGCACCTGCAGTTCATACAAAATGATGCGCTGGCGCAACCGCACGTGAACGTCCCCGCAGAGGCCAAAATTCCAAGCTGAGAACACCCGGTGGCTGTAGCTGGTCAGAACCTCTGACTCGGCCAACAGTGTCTCCTTCAACCCAGACACCGAACTGAGAGAAGAGATCATAGGAGAAGTGTAAGTGGGGGCACATAACGGAACCCGAATTTAACAGTCCTGTGAACAGGTGCCACCTGCTGAAGTCAGAGAGATACACAAAGCTTTCAGAACCAAAGCCTAAGAGATCTGGGAAGCAGACACCCTAAAGCAACAGAAGAACCTAGGAGAGACTGCCTGATGTCCAGAGGAAAGAGGGACATAAAAAGACATTCTAGAGAAGAGGCAGGCTGGCCCAACGGCATGCGATTGTAATCTCAGCACAAAGGAAGCTGAATCAGGAGGATTTCAGCAAGTTCAAGGGCCACCTGGATACAAAGGGAGTTTCAGACCAGCCAAACGTTTACAGGGTAACAGAGTAACCGTCTCAAACTGCCCATTAACACAAGTGTTTGGGGGACAGGCGCAAAAACAAGAGAAAAATAGAACTGGAGAGAGACTATGTCTACCTTCACTAGCCTCTCCTTGCCTCCTTGACAACTAGGGAGTGTTCCCTCATGATCTCTGCATCTTTGGGGATTTTATTCATTGTATTTGAACCAGTGGGCACATTTATGAAAACCAGAAAGAATGCCTATATTTCCAAAGAAACTATCCTAGAGATTCTCCCGGCTCCCAAGATTTAAGTATCGTCTCTGCATAACCAGCCAGCCAGCCATGTGTGTGTATGTGTGATTGTTTGTGCGTGTGTATGCATGAGTGCAGTTTGTTTAGTGTGTGCATGAGTACATGGGGCCAGAGGAGTATGTCAGGTGTCTTCCTCTATTTTGTTATTTTCAGAAGGGGTCTTACTGAACCTGCAGCTCACCGTTAGCAGAGCCTGGCTGGCCAGTGAGCGGCTGGGATCCTCCCGGCTCTGCTGCCCTCCCCCACCCCCAGTGCTATGGGCTACAGATGTGCACTGCTGCTCTTCGGTGGGTTTGCGGGTCCAAACCTACTCTGTGCTTTTGCAGCAAGCACTTCAATCACCAAATCCTCAATCATCTCCTCAGCCTTTTTTTTTTTTTTTTTTTTTTGAGGGGGGTAGGGCAGGGTTTCTCTGTGTAGCTCTGGCTCTGGAACTCCCTCTGTAGACCAGGCTGCTCAAACTCACAGAGATCCACCTGCCTCTGCCTCTGCCTCCCAGAGTGAATGGAGTACGAGACAAGGTTTGTATTTTGAGACAGGGTCTCACTATGAGGGTAAGGCTGGTCTCAAAACTATACTACTGCCTTCATCTTGCCAGAGCAGCCTGGGTTCCTTCACCCATTTATTCTTGTTTACACTTGTTCATAATTTATATTTGATCATAATTAAATAGACTGTCTTACAACTTGTGTCCACCTTCAGGACTACAAGCTGGGAAAATGCCTGGTAATCAGGAGACAATATATATATACATATATATAGTAAGTATATATATTTTTTCTCAGTTTGGGAGCATAGCCCCACCCAGTTTTATATAAAAATATTTCCAGCTGGTCAAGGTGGTGCACACCTATAATCCCAGAACTTGATGAAGCAGAGGCAGGCAGATCAATAAGAGGTAGAGACTACAAAGCTAGTCCAGGACGGCCAAGGTTACACAGAGAAACCGTACTCAAAAAACAAAAAATAAAATAAAATAGATTTTAATTCTGAAGAAATGACTTCTGGGGGAGGGGGTCCCTAGCACCTCCAGTTTTCCCCTCTATCAGAATCAGGATGTGGGTATCACTAACCGATGTAGGATGAACAGCAAGTAGATGAAGCTGATGACAAAGACGGAGCACAGGTAGGTGATGGCCAGGTTTGAGCGGGGTGGGTAGAACCCGTAGAACAAAGGGGACCACTCTAGGTAACCCTGGGAAGGGAAAGGCACAACAAGGATGGCTGTGGTGCTGGATGCAGTCAAAGATCTGGGAGTTTGGTGACCTGTACCAGGTCATTGAGGACACCAAGCTTCAAAAGTGAGGATGTCCCTCTGGGAACCATGGCACCCACCTCTCCAGAGAGCAAGTTGAAGAGCTGAGTGGGGAACGTGACTAGGCCTTGAGTGTGAGGGGTGTAGGAACCACAGGGTGAGGAGATGTTAGGGCCAGGGGGACCTGGAGGAGCCCCTTCCAACCAGGTAGGGATCAATTTCATGCAGACTTCAATCACAGATGCCACGACGTTGAGGAAGAGCAGGAAGCGCAGCAAGGAGAAGTAGGACTCAGTGCCTGCTCCAAACTGGCCTACAGAGGGCAGCAAGAGGCATCAGGCCCTCAACAGTGCAGTTAAGACCCAGAGTCCGGATTCCAACCCTCCTCCCTCAGACACAGCTCTCCTCCCTCAAAGCCAGGAGTCTAGAGCACGCCCTGTCTTCCCCTCAGACCCTGGAGTCCAGGAACCAGTCCCCCTCAGACCCAGAATCCCACATTCCAGTCCTCTCCTCTCTGCTTTAGAGGGGTTCAGGCCCTAGCCTTCATCCTTCAGGCCACAGGTCTCTTTCTAAGGCCCAGGGGTAGTTTCCACCCCATCTGGAAACCACACTCCAGCCTTTCTTCCTTAGAGCCCAGGAGTCCAGCCCCCAGACCTCTTCCGTTAAAGCCCACCACACCCCCAATCTTCTTCAGCGTCCATGCCCAGGGCTGTATAGTTTGAAAGCCTTCTTTCATTTTCCCCTTGGTCCTGGAAAGCTGTCGGGTCCAATGGGTAGCCCTAGATTCAGAGCCAGAGGCCAACTGCTCTCTAGCCTGGTTCTTCCTGGAAAGAAAGCAGAGTCATGAGCTGGACATGGTGGTGCAGAGACAGAGGCAGAGTTCCAGGCCAGCCTGATCTACAAATCGAGTCCAGGACAGCCAAAGCTACACAGAAAAACCCTGTCTTGAAAATAAATAAATAAACCAAAAACCAACCCTGTCTTGAAAACAAACAAATAAATAAACCAAAACAAAACAAATAGAAATAAAGCAGTCAGAAAAATCTAATTTGTACTTAAGTCAGTCACAAAATAATGATAGAACAATGTAGTGTACACTTATAATCCCAATAGTGGTGAGGCTGAGGCAGGGGGAGGCCTAGGACAGGCTGGGCAGATTACTGATATGCTTTTGAAATAAAATGAAGGAACTAGGTGTGGTGTGCCATTCAAGAGTGTGGTCCCCTCAACTGGGAGAACAGAGTACAAGGATTAGGGCAAATTCAAGGTCAGTTTGGGATAAGTAGAGATTTTAGGCCAGCCTGGATTACAAGTGAGACCCTATCTCAATAAAACAAAACAGAATGGTTTTTGCAAGTAAGGGTATTTGTGACCAACTTAAACTTGAGTTTGATCCCTAAGCCCCACATAGTAGAGGGAGAAAATTTGTTGGGGGATGTTCTGTATACTATGTATTCAATCCTGATTTCTGTAGCCCAAAATCTGACGGCAGTGAGGACGTTGCCATTGCCATTATTATTGAACCAGCTCCTGTCTCCATGTTGTGTAAAAATTGTTCTCTATCACCTCTGATTGCTTAATAAAGAGCTGAACAGCCTATAGCTGGACAGGAGAGTTAAGGTGGAACTTCCTATCCCAGTGGGGGGATTGAAGGGATGGGGGGAGGGAAGTCGGGGAGAAAGAAAAAGAGAGGGAAAAATGGGGGAGGAAGAGGGAGACAGAGGTGTCATGAGGGAGTTGACATGATGACAGGAATGAAGAAAAGTAATGGGTCACATGACTCAGAAGTAGGATGTGGCCAGCAAAGTCAGGTTTAAATAGCACTGTATCTGTCCAGCTATAATACCTGAGGCAATTAATAAATATAATAGGTCTCTGTGAAATTATTTGGGAGCAAGGGTGGGCATAGAAAAGCCCTTACTTTTCCAAGAATTGACTCCTGCAAGTCGTCCTCCGAGCTCTACCGAAAGCCATGACACACTCATGCATGCTCTCAGGGACACACACACACCAAAATGTAAAAAAGAAAGAATAAACAAAACAAAACACCAAGAAGGAAGTTTGGGAGAAGGAGGAAGAACAAAAATAAAAAATGATTAAGTCTTTCTGATTCTCTTAGCACAAAGTTCAGAGTAAGCCCAGACAAACCTTTGCTAGTGGTAAGGCAATAAAGAAAATAACCCTCTGAAATCAGGAAAAGTTACTGCTAGGAAGGTGTGTCAGAAAAGAGCTGCTCACCTATGTGCCCGCCTTGCCTGCATAGGCCAGGGAAGTTCCCGGGAAGGGTGAGATTCCATTTGGGCAGTTTCTGCAAAGGCCTGAAGGCTCCCCCCTTCACCATCATCTTCAGCCAGTGTTCCCCAAGGGGGCACACCAGGGCCACGGTATCGAAGAGTAGCAGCACTAGGGAGATCATTCAGCACCGAGGCCAGTGAGGGGCCTGGGCATGAAAACAGAGAGATTGGAAGACAGAGGAATCCAGGCTACAGTCCTTTTCCCTCAGACCCAGAGTTCAGGCTCCGGCCCATTTTCTCTCAGACCTAGGGTTAAGGCCTCAGGCCCATGCCCCAACCTTCTCCCTCAGATCCAGGAGTTCAGGCTCCATCATTCTACCTTACATACAGGAATCCAGGCCTCAACCCAGCTTGCTCAGACCTAGGATCTCAGGCTCCAATCTTCTCCCTCGAATACAAGGGTCCGGGCCCCATACCACCTCCCTCAGGCCCAGGGGTCTAGACTCAGGTTCTCCTCCCTTACATCCAGGGCTAGAGATCCCACCATTTCTCTTACAAACAAGATTTAAAACTCTAGCCTCTCTTCCCAAGATTTCTAGATGTGAGTTCCCAACTCCTTTCTACCCCAAGTGTAAGCCCAAACTTCAACTTCCTGCTCTCTTACTGCAGAGCTTCCTACACCGACCCCTCCCAACTCTCTCTTGCAACAGTCTAACTAGGTCTTTGCACAGTTCCTCTTCAGGGGGTCTGAATTTCCTTCTCAGGAAACCCAGGAAGTGAAATTCCCTTCTGCTCTCAGGATCAGGAAGCCAGCTTTTTCTTTTCTTTACGGATGGACCTGAATTTCCAGGACTCTCTCCTACCTGTTCTGGCCTTCCGAGAACTAGACCAGACCGTAGATGGACCCCAGGCTTCCCTGGGACTTTCTTCCATGTTTGTGGAAGTACTTTCTGGACCTGTTGTTTCCGGCTCTGGAGGCCCCCAAGGCGGAGACTGCCCTAGGTAAGGGAGGGGCCTGATGCGGGACTATACCTGGCCAGTAGGTGGCCCGGGGGTGACGATGGTACACTTCCAATGGAGCTGAGCCTCTGCTTTAAAAGGTCTGCTGGGAATTGAAGTCCTTACTGCCTCCTGAGCCTTCATGGCAGCCAGGACCTCAGTATGCCAAACTGGCACTCTGGGCTCAGTGTCCTCAGTTTGTCACCCACAGATACACTCACAAACAGATGCATGTGTAACATTTTATTGGGAGAGATTTATACATTCTGACCTGTCACAGGCCAAGGATGACACTGGGTGGTAGGTTGTGTGGGGCCCAGAAATGGCTCAGACAGAAGCTACTTCTTATAAGAGTGTGTTCCCCTGTGGCCTCTCACTGGCACCTCAGTTTCTCCTTCAGTATGTATAAGATCATGGTCTCTGAAATACTGGTTTGATGATAAAAAGCTAAGAGGAAAACAAGAAGGGCACTCCTGCCCTCTCCTGATGCTGTCCCTGATGCTCCTGTCCCAACACTGAGGACCCACTGGGAGTTTGTCCAAGATGCCAGATGACTACTGGTCCCTGCCCTTGCATTCTGGGAAGTGTGGCCTTTGGAACACCTGATGATTGGTGCAAAGATGGACAGTAATACCCTGATATCAGCAGAGGGAGGTTTGAAAAAGGTCAAGATGCAGAGAGAACCCAGAAGGCCACCCCTAGCTTTGTTTAAGCCAGAGGGAGGGGAATTAGTTGGCAAGAGGGAATCCTCTCCAGGATCCCAGTCACACAAGGGATTCTTGGTTCACAGAATTCCCAAGAAAAGGTTGAACCGGCTGGCAGGCTAATGCAGCACAGCTCATTCTTCCCGGAGCTTTTCCTTGGCTTGGCTGGTGGTGGCCTGGGATGGTGTCTTCCTCTTGCTGGGGCTGCCCCCACCTAAAGCAAGCCCCAGCCCCAGGCAGGCCAGGGCTAGAAAGTGGACCCAGAAATAGACGGAGGACCAGTACCGGAGTGTGTCACCCATGGAAAGGAGCACAAAGCCCATGCACATGTAGTCGTAGGCACGCATCTTCAGGAACCAGTGGACCCAGTCCCAGGCCTGCTGGCCCCTGGGGCTCAGATGTCCCCGCAAGGCTGACTCCAAATAGCCCTCAGCGGCCAGGCACAGCGGGATGGTCATGAAACTTAGGTAGTAGCCAGGGTGGAGACCGTGCCAGTAGGCACTCAGCAGCATGGTCCAGGCACTCCTGGAGGAAGAGATTGAGTCAGGACACTAAGTCCAAGCTTCAGTCCCCACTGTCTCATGCCCTCATCCCTCAGACCGAGGAGGTCTTTCTTCCTGCATCCTGAAAGTCAAGGCTTTGACTCTTTGTTCATCCCTGGGGACTGAACTCAGGACCCTGAACACACTAGGCAATGTACCACTAAGCTGCACCCCCAGCATTCTGAGACAGCTTCTTAAATTAAATTATTATTTCCTTAAGTGTATGTGTGTGTCCAGTATCCGAGGGGGTCAGAAGAGGGCAGAACTGGATGGATGGGTTTCTTGCCCGCACTTCTGTGTACCATGTGCATGCCTGATAACCCTGGAGCCCATAAGAAGGCTCCCCTGGAAATAAAGTTACAGACCGTTGTAAGCTGTCATGTGGGTGTTAGGAACCAAATTCAGATCTTCTGCAAGAGCAGCAAGTGCTCTTAACCACTGAGTCATCTCTCCAAAACTTACTTCCCAAACTTTTCAGGTCACAAATTCAGGCTCTGACCCTCTGCTAAGGAGGACACAGAAAGAAGCATTCTCTACTTCATTCTCCAACTGAGCAGTGACCATGAGCTCATGGGTTCTCTTCCTGCTTAGGGACGGACCCATCTCTCTTGGCACATCAACACACTCCAGTGGCAGAACAATGCTGACTGTACTACGATGAGAGGCAGTGGGGAAACCAGAGGTGAACCTTGTATGCTGTACAATCTCAGCTCTACTCAGAGTTGCCGAGGGAAAACTCAGCCATAGCAAAAAAATATCTCCTGAAGTGGGGTACGGTTTAGTGGTTGTTCATTTTAAAAATTTAATTTAATAAAATTTAATTTATCATTTCTTTTGGTCAACTTGACACAAACTAGTGTCCTCTGAGAAGAGGAAATCTCAATTGAGAAAATGATGTCATCAGAATGGTCTATGCAAGGCTGTGGAACATTTCCTTGATTGCTGATTGATGTGGATAAGCCCACCCTGCCATGGGCAGTGAGACCCTGGGTAGATGGTCCTGGAGAGCGAACTGATTAAGCCACAGGGAGCAAACCAGTAAGCTGCACTACTTTGTGGTTTCTGCTTCAGTTCCTGCCTCCAGGTTCCTGCTTTGACTTCCTTCCACTGTGGACAACTGTAACCTGAAGTAAATAATTTCTTTCCTAAGCTGCTTTTGATCATGGTGTTTTATCACAGCAATAAAAACCCTAAGACAGTGATGGAACACTTGCCTGATATGCCTGGGGCCCTGGAAACCAACATCTCCAGATGTTGCCAGGTGCCCCCTAAGAGGGTAGCACAATTATCCCTAATTGAGAATAAGTTATCAAAATACTGGGACACCTTGGGTTTGACCTGACCCTGATGCCCAGGGTTTTATTACTATCATCTTTAATTGGTAACACTTAAATGTCTTTTTTTTTTTTAAAGACAGGCTTTCATGTAGCTTGCCTCAAAGTCAAGCTGATCGTGCTTCCACTTTCTAAGTGCTGTTATTACATATGCACACCACTACTTAGACATTACCAACTGAATTACATCCCCAGGCCACACTTTTCTAACATTTATTCATCCATCTATGTTAGTAAGTATGTATGTATGTATGATGTATGTGTGTATGTGCTCCTGTGTGCCATGAAACATGTTTAGTGACCAAAGAACAACTTGCTATAGTCAGTTCTTTCCTTCCATCATGTGGGTCTTGGAGATGAAACTTGGGTGGCCAGGCTTGGTGGCAAGTGCCTTTACCAAGTAATTCATCTCAATAACCCTTTTTATTGTTGTCGTTTTGAGGTGTTTCACTTTGTTATCTAGGCTGACCTGTAACTCACAAGCCTCCTGCCATAACCCCCCTCCACTGCAGGGCAGTAAGCACCACCTTTGCTTGGCTGCAGCAGCTACTTCTAGCACCTCTTCCTTAAGTGGCAGCATCACATTACCATCTCCCTCTCCAATCACCCCTCCCCCCCAAGGAGGATATCTGATAGTCTTCAAGCTAAAGAAATAAACTCAGGTCTTTCTTCTTCCTTACGCATGTCCCAGCAGCTTCCTCCTGCTGGGTCTCCCCTTTTTCTGGAAAGGCTCTCCTGTGCCCTGGGACACCTGACAATCCACTGCCTTGGAAGCAGGTCTCGTTTCTGCTCTGTTCCTGCCTTGCACTCTAAGCCCCAACTTGGCTTCTCAAAGCCAGTGTCAGGCCCACTGAGGAACTCCTTCTCTCCACCACCCACATCTAGACACCCAAAGGCTCACATTCAGCTTCCAATTTCACCTCTGCCACCCACACCACTCTGCATTCTCCCTACGAGGCCAGAGAAGATTGCTTCTTCTTTATTTTTTATTATGCTGGAGATAGAATCCAGGGCCTTGTGTACATTAGATATAGAGTGCATCATTGTTTTGTATTTTTGCTTTTTTGAGACAGGATTTCTCTATGTAACAGCTCTGGCTGTCCCAACACTCGCTCTGCAGACCAGGCTGGCCTAGAACTCACCAAGATCCACCTGCCTCTGCCTCCTGAGTACTGGGATCAAGGGCATGCGCCACCACCGCCTGCCTAAATTTTTGCTGTTGTTTGTTTGTTTTTCAAGACAGAGTTTCTCTATAGCTCTTTATAGTTTGTATAGCTTTGATTGTCCTGGAACTAACTCTATAGACCAGGCTAGCTTCAAACTCACAGAGATCCACCTGCCTCTGCCTACTGAGTGCTGGGATTAAAGATGTAAGCCATTACTGCTCACATCTTTGGCTTTTTAAAGATGTGACTTCACTAAGTTGCCCAGGATGTCAAACTTCCGGCCTCAGCCTCCTGGACAGCACTGAGATTACAAGTGTGTGCCGCCATGAGTGATTCAGAGTGAATCTTTAAAAAAAAAAAAAAAAAATTTTTTTTAAGTGGGTGAGGTTGTGGGCTATGCATGCATGTGTAGTAAGGGTTATGCATATAAGGGCAGAGTCTACAGAAGCCACACAAAGTGTCTGATCCCTACGAGCTGGAGTTATAAGTGGTTGTAACTCTGATATGGGTGCTGGGAACTGAACTAGGGTCCTCTGCAAGAACAATATGCAATGTTTATCACTGTGTACTTCTCCAGTCCCTCAGAGTGTATCTTTAAACCACAGTCCCCATCATGCCCAGGCAAACCTAATTTATAAGCTGCCATCATTCATTACTTATCAGGGGATGGTATCTCTGTGTCCACTGATCACATCTGGCAGTTTGGAAAAGGCTGAATGTTTGCCTTGCAAATGAACAAACAAACAAAAAACCAGAAGAATGAGAACAATTTAAAAGTTGGCCAGGCAGAGGACTGGTCTTCAGCTCCCACTGCTCAGGCCACCGAATGGGTTGAAGTCACCACTGGGTGGCCAATAGCTGTTCCGCAGATACTTGAGCAAAATGGGAAGAAGGTAGAAGGAAAAAAATTGGCCAGGTATAGTGACACAAACCTGAAATCTCAACACTGAGGGGGCAGAGCAGGAGGAGAGCTTAAATTTGAGACTTGGCTCGTTCACATAACAAATACAGCACAACCAGAGCTACAGTGTGAGACGTTATCTCAAGAACAAAACAAAAAGTCCAAGCAATAAGCCAGGCATGGTAGTGCACACCTGCACCACGAAGACAGAGGCAGGGAGATCAGGATTCAAGGTGATCTCCCAAACTATCTCCCATCTCCCAGTCTGGCCTACATGAGGCTCTGTCTAAAAACAAACAACATCTGTCAAAATAGCCAAGTGGGTAAACATACCTGAAGCCTGAGGACCTGAGCTCTCTTAGGTCACTCTCCAGGACCTAAGACTGACTACTGACTACACTGTTGAATGAGGTTGAACTTAGGCCCAGAGGACTTACCTAAGCAAGCCCAAGAAACTGTAACTCCCATGAGCCTCAGGGATTGGGGCCTAGTTAGAGAAGTCCCAGACTACCACAGGACTTACTGGGAGATAAAGTTATGCACTGTCTCTGATACCAGGTGGGGCTCCCTCACCTCAGAACGTAGGAACGGAAAGGTGCGCCCTTGTAGATGTACTGTGCCAGCCACCACTGCACGGTCATGTTCCAGTACCGCATGCCATCCCGCACCCGCACGCAGAAGTCTGTGCCATAGCAGTCGATGTTACGGATGGTCTCATAGTCATACTCCAGGGAGGCTGCATTCTCCGGACTGGGGGTGAGGGTGGGGTTGGAGATGAGGATGGGAACAGACACGCAGCTCAGCCAGGCCCCTCCTGACTCCTGCTTCTGTCCCAGCCCGATGCTAAAGGGGGGGGTTCTGGAGAGGCGCCGGCTCCCTCTCTCTCTGGCTGTGACTTCTGAGGGCCACAGGGGAGGATAGGCCAGAGGGATGAAACCTGAAGGTGGGCGGGGTACAGTTCACTAAGAGTGGGGTGCTCTTGTAACTAGTGGAGCCTGATACAGTCACACAAACCTTGAAGGGCTAACCTACTGAGTCCACTGGCAACCAGGCTCAGTAATACTGAGAATAGTTTCCAAGTATGGTCCTTCTGAACTGTGGGGCAGAGCAGCTCGCCAGGAAAGTACCCACTCTACAAAGGTAGTTCATGGTTGCTAGGGAGCTAGTCTAGGTCTTGTGACTTTCAAGCATCTCTGTTGCTAAGGAAAAGGCATTGCTTGGCAACAAAGGCTCAGGCTGTTCAGAAGAATTTCAGAACAGGCCTCTTTCCTGGTCCCTGTAATTGTCACCTCCAGAAATATCAGAGGTTTCCAGGTCTCCAATACCAACATTGTCAGCTACGGAGGAAGATGCTGGACCTATGTGAATCTCCAGTGACTTCTGGACATGGGAGGGAAGGCATCCTTTACCGGTGGGACTTGTAGATTTAAAACAGCATTTAATCTCTGCCTGACTTCTCTGCAGGACACTTTCTCTCTAGCAGTGGGAGGCCGATCCATAGCAAATGGGGTAGTGGCAGTAAGTTCACATCCTGGGGGTACCACTACACCCAACACAATGTCAGTTTATGACAACCAGGAGGTGGTACAACCCTACCAAGGGGTAGAATACAATTTAGGACAGGTTGCTAGCCCAGTCCCCAGTTGGAAGGCTCACAATGGATCCCAGAAACAGATTCAGTTCACTATGGGTTGCTAGGGATGCCATTTCTCTATCAACAAGGAGTAATGCTTCCTAAGTTAAGAACCCTGTAATTAATAGTTTTGTGACTTACCCAGCAATGACGTTGCTGGGGGTTGGGGCAGCCTTACTAGTAAAGGGTTAAGCCTCAGCAATTGGGGGAAGATGACCTGTGCTTGCTGAGAGTGATGCTCTCCTCAGCTGGAGGACAGCAGCCAAAGATGTTATTTCCTTAGAAATAGGACAACCGGGAGGTGTTGTGTGAGAACATCCCATCATGAGCTGCTGGCTCTAAACAAGACAGGCAGTTCAGGGGGTTGATTCCACAACCACAAACAGCAGGGCTCTCAGCAAGAAGAAAGGAACCTCAAGCTGAGACGGTTGCTAGGGATATAACTTCCTCAGCAGAGGGGCAGTTCAATTGCTAAGGAACTGTTTCTCTAGCAACAGAAGATGGGCCCACTACTACCAAAGGATAGTATCTCCAGCAATCAGAAACAACCTGGTTCTTGTGGTGACTCTTCCATGGCAACACAGAGTAGGCATGTGGTTGTTAAGATACCATTTTCCTTTCCCTAGTAATAGAGGGCAATTAGCCATTCTGAGGGATGACAAGTGCTAGCAACAAGGGACAGTCTGTAGGTACTAGGAACACATAGTATCCCTAGTGGCCAGGGAAGGCAGGTGATAGTCACCAGGGGGCCAATATGCTGCCAACCACAGCTGGTAGCCCTACGCCCTGCTCCCTTCCCTACTAGGGGCAGAACCAACCCTTGGTGGTAGGGCTTGCTGGGTCTTGGGCAGCCTCCCTCCCGCGCCTGACCTGCTGGGGGCTGGGTATTGGAGGGTGGGACCGCCGCCAGCCCGGGCTTTGGCAGCCACAGGATAGGCCCCGAAGCCTGCGGCAATGCAACTGCACTCGGCTGTTATCCAGGCCACGTAGAAGCGCATGCGGAAGGCGAAGAAGACCGGGATCATGTAGAACAGGCGGGTGGGCAGCGGGCGGGCGTAGAAGGCGTCCTCACGCACAGCTTCCAGTGGGAAGAGATGGGAGGACAGCAGGAAGAGCAGACCAAAGAGAGGGGCTGGCCAGGCGCGGCGCAGCAGGGGCCTCAGGCTGGGCACAGCTTCGGGGAAGGGCTGTTCCAGCCAATCCAGGTAGGTGCGGTAGCGGAAGAATGGGCCTGTGGAGGGTGGTAAGGAGCAGGTGTCGATGCTGTGTATCTGTGCCTTCTAGGGAGGTGGGAGGTGAAAGGAGGATGGAGAGGGAAATGGGGAAGGAGAGAAAGAGGAGGAGGACAGGAGGTCGTGAACAGAGAAGGAGAAGCTGAAAACTAAAGAGAGCTAGGCAACAAGGGCCAAGGGTCGAAGACAAAGTACTCTAAAGAGAGAGGAAAAAAAGGATAGAAAAGCAAGAGACCAGGAAAGACTGTAGGACAGGATGAGCTGGTTCCTTTTTATAAACTCCTTCTGGACTCTGAGGGAGCATGGGTGATGGAGAGGAGACACGCAGGGAGAGGAGACAATTGTGGTTCCTGAGGTATGATATGGTGTGGAACAGAGCACATCAGTGGGGACTGAATGAAGGGATGGATGCTAAAGCCCTTGTAGGTTTACCACCAACCATGAGTATCGGTTTACACAAAACATCTTTATAGAATAGAGTCAGTCAATGGTTTGTGGGGACGGAAGAGGTTTGGTGTTGATGACTAAAGGCTAGGTAGCTCCTTTTCAGAATGAGGCTATTCTGTAAACAAATACCGCACTGGTGATGGTTTCACAAGTCTATGGATATATAAAAGCCAGCGAGTTGGAGCATTTTAAAATGGATGCATACATGAATAACAGCTCCAGAAGGTTGTGATAAATAAAGACAAAAAGAAAACCAGGGCTGGGGAATACAGGTCAGTGGTAGAACACATGTGTAACATGCACAGTCCCTGGGTTCAATCCCAACCATCTCATACAACAAAAACAAACAAGGAATCTAGCAGGCATGGTGGTATATGCCTGTAGTCCCAGATCCTGGGAGACTGAGGCAGGTCCTGAGTTTAATTAAGACCAGCCTGGACTACATGGGGAGACCCCCTCTCAAACAAAACAAAGGGAGCTAGAGAGATGGTTCAGTAGAGTGCCTACTGCTCTTCCAGATGCCCCAGTCCACATGTTAGGTGGTTTATAACTGTAATTCTAGTTCCAGAGGATCCAACTACCCTTTCCTGGCCTCCACAGGCACTGTGACATGGTGGACATAACAAGTAGGCATGCGTGGGCACATACACGCACACGCACACACACACACACACTTTTTAAAATAAATCAAGTCAAACAAAGAAAGATTCTTATTGGGTAAAGGTGCACACACAGAAGTGATCGTGTGATTTCTATCCCTGATCTTATGAGATGTCAGGCAAGAACCAATTTCATGCACACTACAGCATGCATGCACAAGTGCACACAAACACACATATACACTATTTAAAAAATTAAAAAAATAAAGGAACAAAGCCAAAACCTATGTGACGGGTCATGCCTAGCATGCACAAGGCCCTGGGTTTAGTCCCTAGCACCACATAAACTCATCAGGATGACTCACCTTTCCTTTTTTGTTTTTTTTGAGATAGAGTTTCTCTGTGTAGCCTTGGCTGTCCTGGAGCTTACTGTGTAGACCAGGCTGGCCTTGAACTCACTGAGATCCTCCTGCCTCTGTCTCCCAAGTACTGGGATTAAAGGCATGTGTCACCACAGTCCGGCTTCATGATGACTTTCTAAGTCAGAATGGTGGTACACACCTGTAATGTCACCTACCCAGGAAGCTGAAGTAGGACAACTGAATGTTCAAGGCTTGCCTACAGAAAGCTTGTCTCAAGATGATAAAAAGTTGTTGGGCAGAGGTAGTGCACATCCAGCACTCTAGAGGCAGAGGCAAGTGGATCTGTTAGTTCGAGGCCAGCCTGGTTTACAGAGCATGTTCCTGTCTTGAAAAACAAAACAAGCAAAATAAAACAAACAAAAACATCAAGAGTTAACTTGTGAGTCCGAGGTAGGCAGATCTCTGTGAGTTTGAGGCCACTCTACTACACAGGGTTTCAGAATAACATGGGCTACATAGTGACATCCTGTTTAAACCAAAACCCATCCAAGGTCCTAGGTTCAATCTTTGTATTACTGTGGCCCCAGCAACCCCCACTCAAAAGAGATAGAGATAGAGATAGATAGATAGATAGATAGAGAGGGAGAGAGAGAGAGAGAGAGATTTTCTGAAATGGAAAGATCCTGAGCTACGGATATTTGTCCCTGGACGGTAGAAACCCTAGCTTCCATAGGCCTGTTTCCTTTAGCTCACCCACTAAAAAGGACACAATCCTTCAGGGTTAGTTCCCAGAGTAGACACATGTGCTCAGACAGGACAGCAGTTGACAGAGTACAGGTAGCCCAGGACAGAGCAGGGACATAAAATGGGAACACAACTCTGGGTAGAGTGAGGCAGAGGGTGACGAGCAATGCTGGGCAGCTGACTTACCTGTCAGGATCCCCACATAGCAGTAGCTGTAGCTGAGTGTCTCCATCAAAGAGGGAACATCGGGCAGGAGTCCCAGAGTCGGCTCCTTGCTGAAGCCAGAGGCTATTTCCTTTCTTTGGGCCAGATGCAGGTCCTGGACTTCACTAGCCAGACTCACCAACTGTGGGAAGAGAGAAGAAGGCAAGTGGTCAGTGCCCCCAGGCCATCTTCACACCCATTTTGTTTCAGTTTATAGGTAGGGCTGAGGTCCTACCTCATGGATGGCACTGCCTATTAAGAGTGGTAGAAGAAATGGTTAGTTGGTGGCCATCCCAGGACTAAGTCTGAGACCCTTCCCTTCTATCTCTCTCTTCTTTTTCTGCTTCCGTACAATTTCACAACTTGATTGACTTCCTTTCTTCCTATCGTAGGGCTGACAAAGGGCCTTACATATGCTATGTAAGTGCTCTAACACTGAGCCATATCTCAGGTCCCTCTCCTCTTTAAATCCTGAAGCAAGGTCATGCTACGTTGTCTAGGCTGGCCTAGAACTTATGATCCTCCCAACTCAGTTGAGCTGAGATTACATGCCTGAACCACTAGACCAAGCTTGTTCCTTTCTGACTACACTGGGGGGAGGGGGAGGATGTCCCAGCTGCCCCTCTAGATCTACTCAGCCTATTTTAACCAGAGACAAAATGTCTATGGCCACATCTGTGTCCTCCTGCTTCCCACTAGCTCAGTGGACAGAGGCCCAGCAGATGGAGACAGGCAAGAGAGTGAAGCCAGGGCTTCCCCTACAAGATGGTTTTAAGTAGGAAGGGTCTCTGAAAATCTTTTCCCTTCTAGGCTCCACAACATACAGTTCTTCCTCTGACCCAGCTACTGGTCCAGGGTAGATATGTATGTATGTATGTATGTATCCATCTTTAAACAACTTTTTCCTCTTCACCCAGCCACTGTCAAAAGACAAAAACAAATCACCCGCAAAGCAGCATGTCCCATGGTAACTCTGAATGCCTACAGGCCAATGTATATCAACATGCTTTCACAGTCACCCAGACTTTTTTTCAGACAGGATCTTATATACTCCAAACCATTCTCAAACTTACTATGTAGCAGAGAAAGGTCTTGAACTTCTCATCCTCCTGCCTTCATCTTCTGAGTTCTGGGATTACAGGTGCACACCATAACACTAGCTTTTTTGTTTTATCTTTAAGGTTTATTTTTACGTCTCTGTGTGTATGGCCTATGTATGCAAATGTCCAGAGGCCAGAAGAGGGTGTCAAATCTCCTGGAGATGGTGTTACTGTTGTGGTGAGTTGCTCAGTCTGGGTGCCGGGATCTGAACTCAGGCCTCTGGATGGGCAGCACTGTCAAGTACTGAACCCTCTCTCCAGCCCTGTTTTTTGGAGGGTTTTTGAAGGGAGGATTGTTTTTATTTTGGGGGCTAGGGTCTCTCTAAATAGTCCTGGCTGTCTTGGAACTCTCGATGTACACTAAGCTGGCCTCAACTCACAGAGATCCATCTGTCTCTGCATCCCAAGTCCTGGGATTAAAAGCATGTGACACCATGCCCAGCTTGGGTTTTTTTTATGCTGGGGTTACTTCTATGATCCACCATGCTTGACTTTGATAAAAGGATTCTATCTCAACCGATCAATTCCATTCTACTTCACTTCTCTCAGTACCCATGGCAAATTATTATCAAAGAGACAAATTTGCTGTAGCCTCTCTCCTGGCAAACAAACCAAAACCAAGCAAACCAATAAACTTCTTCCTGAGGGAATCTCAGGCCCCTATAGGAGGAAGTCCATATTCTTTTTGTTGTTTTTTCCAAGACAGGGTTTCTCTGTGTAGTCTTGACTGTCCTAGACTCGTTTGTAGGCCAGGCTGGCCTCAGACACCAGCTTCTGCCTCCCAAGTGCTGAGATTACAGTTGTGTGCCATCACACCTGGCTGAAGTCCATATTTTAAATGGTCAACAAAGCCCCATTTTGCCTGGCTTCTGCTGCCCATTCAACCGCAAGTTATTCAGAAAGTAAAGTTGGCAAAAATAGTTTGCAGCAATCTGCTTGTTCCCATCTACATTGCAGTCCACACACACCCTGAAAGGCTCTTCTTCAAACTCACAGCTGACCAATCCCTGCCTACTGTTGAATTTGCCATATGAACAAAGAACTCTGGAAGCTGGGAGTGGTAGTGCACACCTTTAGTGCCAGCACTAGGGCGGCAGAGGTAGGCAGATCTCTGATTTTGAGGCTAGCCTAGTCTACAAAGTGAGTCCAGAACAACCAAGGCTACACAAAGAAACCCTGTCTCGAAAAAGAAAAAGATTCAGACCCAGGGCTAAGAGTGAAGTTCAGTTGGTTGAATGCTTGTCTTGTGTGCTTGAGGCCCTTGGTTCAATTCCCTATAAACCAGGCACGGTGGTGTATACCTACAACCTGGCACTCAGGAGGTGGAGGAAGAATCAAAAGTTCAAAGTCATTTTTTTCTTTGAGGCCAACATAGGGTGCTACAAAAGACTCTGTCCCAAAAACAAAGCAACAAAACTAGACCTGGTAGTTCCAGCTTGTGCCCTTGGGCCAGATACCTTCCCTTCAGGGTCGTTTTCCCTTTGGAGGATGGTTTGCTACAGACTCAAGAGCGTGTTGGCAAAGCATGCTGGGCAGGTACATTCCAGGTGTGCCAAATGGCTTGTGATAGTGCACTTGGGATATCTCCTTCCCCTGGAATGAGTGGAGAGGTGAAGCCCTGCTCCGGAGTATGTAAGAGGTGAACTCTGTCCTCAGGGAGAAGTGAAGTCCTAAGCTCAGGGTTTGGGAAAGATAATAATCCGTAGTCCTCCCCCAACTATGAGAAAGTTTGAGAGGTAAAAGTAAGGCTCCCAGGGAGACTAAAGGGAGTACTGTTCCCCAAGGCTCACCTTCAGTGTCAACAGCAGCTGGACAGCATTGGTGAAGGGCGTAGGAGTGGGCAGGCCCAGCAGGCTGAGGGCTCGGAAGAAAAGGAGATAGGAGAAGGTCCAGGCAAGAGCCAGGGCATGACAGGAGCTAGAACAGACATGGGAAGTCATAGTGTTGGGTACCTCAGCCTCTGTTTCCTTCTCCTGAGTCTGGCTTCATGACCCCCTCCTATTCAGACAGAAAAGAAAGAGAAGAGGAGAAAAGAGAAAAAGAGAGAGGGGGAGGGATGGAGGGAGGACTAGTAGATGACAGGCAGTGACAGAAGACACACAACCACAGAGAAGAAAAGAATGAGGGGAGTTAAGAGAAGCTTTGTGGTGAAGAAGATATTTTACCTTTCTGCAAGATCCAGAGTTCAGGACTGGGTTACGAATGTCACATGGATATTGAGGGCTGGGGCAAATACACAGGAGCAAGAAGGTACAGAACAAGGTGGGAGAGGAAGAAAAACATCCAAGACATAAAGAAACATGAGATAAACAGGAGACAGCAAGAGACTAAAGGAGAAGCAATGGAAGACCCAAAGAGGAAACAGGTTGCTGTTTCTCTGCATCCTCTTTTCTTTCTCACCACCTAGTTCTCACCAGGGCTGGGCCTGAATGAGGGCCCAGGTTCCCAAGATGGTGATCAGAGAATGCAAAGTGTGGGGGCCACAGGTGAATAAGGTGAGCCCCAGGCCCACAGCTGCTGCCCCCCATCTCTTCAGCCCAGGTCCTGAAAGATAAAGATAAAGTATAAGCCTAGAACCTTAGGGAGGGGTGATCCCCACCCCAGCTCCCACACCCTAATTTTCCACTAGATACGGAACCTGACTCACCAGCTTTCTTAAAGAGGAGGCCAACAGGGATTGAGATAAGAAGGACCATTAGATATGTCCATTCTTCGGGTGTCATGGTCTGGGGGAGGAAGGACTCACGGTGAGAACCAGTATTCCAGTCCCTTCCTCTTCTGAGGATAGTAGAATCCCCTATTTTTGAGAAACCAGGCCTCCGGCTTACTCCACCTTTCAGGACCCAGAAATAAAGCCCCCATCCCAGCCCTCTGCCAATGTAGAAATCAAAAGTACTTCCACTCTCATTTAAGACGCAGATATCCAGACACCTTCCGGACCGGAAAACAATCCTTTTCAAGTCCTCTCTTCTGTGATAACCCAGGAATCTATGTCACCCCCACCCTCCTCTGAGCACAGAGGAGTCCTTTAGGCTGTCTGGATCCCCAATCTCCACTAGGTCTTAGAGTGCCAAAGAACCCAGTACTCCCACCTCCGCCTAGCCCGGAGAACGCCAGTATTTAGCATTCCCGCCTGTTTTCCGAGCTCTGGGCTCCTCTTTAACCTGGACCCCGAAGAGAAGGCAATGACCCTGATCCAATCTGCAGGCACCCTCTGTAGCCCAGCCCCGCGCCGCGCAGCCCAGCCCAGCGTGGATCCGATTTTGCCCTAGCAGATCCACAGGCGGTTACGCCACCCAGCCCGGCCACTCTACGGAAGCTGACCCCGCACCCTGCCACCCTACGATTTTCGCGACGCCACCTTACAACCCCACCGGGGCCCACCTGAACCGTCCGCCGGCCAGAAGGCTGCGGAACAGCCCTCTTTGGCGACAGCCTCGGCTCGGGCCACGCCTCCCCAGCTGAGCACGCCCCCGCACTGCCGGTTCCCGAGGGCGCCGGCGGGGCTGAGCGGTTCAGGACCCGAGAGTGGCTGCTGTACGCGATCCTGCACCGTAGCAGAAGCCAGAACACCGGCGTGCGGCAGGACGCTCCCGGCCGCGTTCGTTCTAGGAGGCCCCAAGGCAAAGAGCTGCCAGTACGTGAGGGGGCGGGTTTCGGGCCAGGAAGGCGGGGCCCAGAGCGAGGAGTCCGGAGGAAACGGGTTGAGGCTGGAGAAGGAGGCGGGACCTGGAGCCCAGCGTTCGGAGAGAGGCAGCTGAATTTCGGATTGCTTCGGACACCCTCGGTAATTCAAGCTCGCGGCGTGGACGTGGGGCCACAAGCTTCGGCTCACTTCAGCGACAGCCGAGTTCTAAAGTCTCGGCTCGGAGTTAGATGAGTTCATAGCCCGGCCGGATATAGGCGGGGACCTCTCGCTTCCAAAAGTCGCTGCTTAGCCTTAGGCGGGCTCAGACGCCGCACGATGTGGGCGGAGCCACATGCTTCGGCTTACTTCGGAGAGAGTCGGAATCGGGCGGGGTGGGGGAGTCAAAGAACAGCAGGATGTGGGCGGTGTCACGTGTCCGGGCTTATTTCAGATAGCTGAGTACTTTTGAGGTCAGTGTCAAATGCCAGTGAGGGCAGAAGTTTTTACCTAACTGTGAAAATAATCGGGTGCAAGTGAACTTGCTTACTAACAGGCGGAGGCAGCAATTCTCGAAGCACCGAGCCTTGTTTTGGGGAAGGAAGGCGGAGCCCCAGAAGACCGAGAAAAGGCGACGGGCGAGATCATTCGCAAGGGGCGGGGCCCACGTGACGCGTGGGCTTGGGGCGGGGCCGAAGCGGTGACCCTCAAGGTCCCACTTCGGGAGACCCCGGCGGCGCCGAGAGCGCTCACCTCAGGCTTTCCGCTGACGTGACGGGATGACGGAGGACGCGCTACGTAGGGCCGGCTCCGCCTGGACTGAGAGTCGGTGCTGGCTAGAGGTTAACTCACTGGCTCTCCCGGAGGACAGTGCGATAGACTGCGCCCGGAGTGCGGCTGCGGGTTCGAGCGTGGGCGAGAACTCCCCAAGTTGGGTAGGGAGCGGGCGGGGCCACAGCTGGAGGGTTGACGGGCTCCGGGTAGGCTCGAATGCCAAACCTCTGCAACTTGGAAGGGGTGGCTGGTTTCGGCTGAGTCGACCTCCCCCGAATCCGAAGGGTGAAAAGGCGTGCGTTCAGGGTGGGACGGGGTTCCCGATTGAGCCGAGCCAGGGATGCTGGACCGTCGAACCGCTTGCGCAAAACAGGACTGGATTCTTTCAAGTCAGACCCAGGGAATCGGCGGGAAAGGCGAACCTCGGAAATCTGGAAGGGGAGGGGCTGGCCTCCAAGTTTCTAGAAGAGGGTGTGGTTTGAACAAGCCGCCACCCTACGTAGAGGTTCCTAGACTTGACGGACACAAGCGAAGAGAAGACACCCGCTTTGTGAAGTGGGCGGTGCACTACTATGGCGGGAGGTCTCTCTGCTGAGACGTGATGCGGTGGCACTCGTTGGGCAGAGATGATAGTCAGCAGGAGCTGAGGGGGAGCCGAACAGTGGGACCTGAGCGAGGGGTATTTGGGACTTCTGGACAGGGCTTGGCAACACCGGCCCCGCCTCTTTGGGTTCAGGAGCAGGGCCTTGCACTAGGGGCGTGGACGGCGTCAGTCGGGTCTGTTTGGGTGACCTAGGCGTCCCCCACTCTGCAGGAGGATGCTGGTGGTGGAGGTCGCTAATGGCCGCTCCCTGGTGTGGGGCGCCGAGGCCGTGCAGGCGCTGCGGGAGCGCCTGGGAGTCGGGGGCCGCACGGTGGGCGCCCTGCCCCGCGGGCCCCGCCAGAACTCTCGCCTGGGCCTCCCGCTTCTGCTATTGCCCGAAGAAGCCCGGCTCCTGGCCGAGATAGGTGCTGTGACCCTAGTCAGCGCCCCGCGCCCGGATCCCCGCAACCATGGCTTGGTAAAAAGCGAAAAGCCCTTGTGGTGGGAAGGCCTGGGAGGGCCTGTCCTGGGAAGAGAGTGTTGGAAGGTTTTAAACAGGGTCGGAATTCCTGTCTTATTAGGGACACAGGGTATGTCTTGGGGTTTACTTCTAAGCTTACTTCTCAGGCTCTAGCATCGTTCAAACGCCAGCAAGAGCAGAGTTTCCAGGAGCAGAGCACTTTGGCAGCCGAGGCCCGTGAGACCCGGCGTCAGGAGCTCCTCGAGAAGATCGTAGAGGGCCAGACTGCGAAGAAGCAGAAGCTGGAACAGGATTCAGGGGCGGATGAAGGCCAGGAGGCCGGTGGAAGCGAAGCTACCCAAGGCAGTGAGACCAGTGACGACAGCCAGGCTCCTGCGGAGCAGGACGGAGCAGGTGAGAAAGAAGAGTAGGGTTTAGAGTTAAGATTTAGGCCAGGAAGCTTTGAGGAATTTTAGTTTGGGATTTTTTGGGTTTTTTGTTGTTGTTGTTGTTTTGTTCTGGGGATAAGAAGAGCTGGGTGGGTTCAGTAAATTCTTCTTTGCACCTCCCCCAGACTCTTCATTTCCCCAGCCAGGCCCTTCAAACGGGGTGACCCCCTTGCCCAGATCAGCCCTGCTCATCCAGCTGGCCACAGCTAGGCCTCGGCCTGTAAAGGCTAAGCCTCTAGACTGGCGCGTGCAGTCCAAAGACTGGCCCCATGCTGGCCGTCCTGCCCACGAGCTGCGCTACAGCATCTACCGAGACCTGTGGGAGAGAGGTTTCTTCCTCAGCGCAGCTGGGAAGTTTGGGGGCGACTTCCTGGTCTATCCTGGTGAGTGTGGGTTGGGGCTGTGGTGGCTATACCTTTCCTGATGTTTTTTATTTGTTTTGCATTTTCTCTTTTATCTCACCTCTTCTACCTGTGGACCCGGAATAGGACAACAAATATGATAGAGCTCTCTTGAACTCTTGGAGAATAGTTTTGTTTGTAACAGAATCTCATTACCTAATAGCCAGAACTACCTTGGAATTTGCTATGCTGCACAGGCTAGCTTTGGAATGCAAGGTCTTCTTTTTCCACCTCCCAAGTGCTGAAATTACAGGTTTGTGACGCAACATCTGTCTTAGTTTAGTAACTTTTCATAAATACTATCTGTGATACAGAAGATTGGCTCAGAAATCCTTACATATAGCATATAGCTGGACGCAGTGGCCCATACCTGTAACCCAGGGCTTAGGGAGGAAGAAGCGCTCTGTGAGCCAGCCTGCACAGAGAAACCATGTCTTGAAAAACAAAAAGAAAAAAAAAAAAAAAAAGAAAAGGAAACCCTTATATATGTGCACAAAACATAAGTGCACATTTACTGCATGATTCTTTATGTAATTAAAAGATAAAAGCAGCAAAGTCACTGATAGGTTAGGAACACAGCAATTAAGCCAGGAGAGGTGGTATATGTCTTTACTCCTAGCACTAGTGTGGCAGAGGCAGGCACATCTCTGAGTTTCAGGCCAGCCAAACTGTATAGTGAGACAGCCTCAAAAAAAAAAAAAAAAAAGAAAAGGAACCCAAAACAAAAAAACAAAAACAGTTGTCTGAGAAACATAGTATTAGTTGTCAAAGAATTAAGTGTAGGATTAGAGTGGGGTATGATGGTACATGCCTCTAATCTCAGCACAAGATAAGAGGAGGCATAGCCGGTTTGAGGCTAGCTTTGGCTATATGATACCCTCATCTCAACAAAGAGAATAAAGAAAGGGGTGTGCAATGGTCATGCCTGTAATCGTAGCACTTCACTTGAGAATCTTGAGACAGGAGGTTTGTCACAAGTTTGAGACCTGCAGAAGCAGCATAATTAATTCAGGCCAGCCAGAACTGGGTTTCAAGACTGTCTGAAACAAAGGGGGAAAAGATGTGGTAGGGTCATGTATGTAAAAAAAACACAATCAAAAGTGAAAAAAATGACAGGTGGTTGAAAATGTATGGTAGAGGCTGGGCATGCTGGCGCAGAGGCAGGTGGATCTCTGTGAGTTAGAGGCCAGCCTGGTCTGCAAAGTGAGTCCGGGATAGCCAGAGCTATTGCATAGAGAAACCCTGTCTCGAAAAACAAAAAAAAAGAAAGAAAATGTATGGTAGATTATATTTTGATGTGGTTATGCAGGTGCATGCATGCCATTTAAATAGCCTTGAACATATATTGAAGTTCTGTTTAGGTCTGAGTATGCTGATGTGATCACCTTTATCCCCAACTACTTGAGAAACTGAAGCAGTATTTCTTGTCCTGGGACTTAAAAACCAATCTATGCAAACATGTCGGGTTTCCAGACAAAACCATTGCAGTTTAAACTAACTAGTTTAACTCTGTTACTACCTAGTCCTATACCTTATTTGTTTATTTTTGAGATAGGGGCTCATTGTTTAGCTCTGGCTGGCTTACAACTTACTATGTAGACCAGGCTGGCCTTGAACTCACAGAGCCTGCCTCTGTCCCACAGGTGCTCAGATTATAAAGACTTGCCCTACCACACTTAGAAATCTCAGTTTTTTGAGTTAAGGTCTACTATGTGACTCTGACTGTCCTCAAGACCCACAAGGATCCAGTTGTCCATCTCCCAAGTGATGGGAGTAAAGGCATCTTTCACCACACCCGAGCTTTCTTTTCTTTTTTTATTTTTTATTTTTTTTATTTTTATGTACATTGGTGTTTTGCCTGCATATATGTGTGTGAGGGTGTTGGGTTCCCTGAAACTGGAGTTACAGACAGTTGTGGGCTGCCATGTGGATACTGGGAATTGAACTGGAGTCCTCTGGAAGAACAGACTGTGCTCTTAACCACTGGCTCGTCTCTCCAGCCCCTTATTTCCTTTCTTATGCAAGGTCTCACTGTTGACTCCCAAGCTGGTGCCCAGCTTACCGCATGACACAGTTGGACGCATTCTTGTTTCAGCCTAATTGCTGGGCCGACAGATGTGTGCCATCACACCCAGCTCTAGCTCTACACACTAAGTTGAACCTAAGCTAAACTGTTTGTTCTTTTCTTGCCTCTTTCTTTCCTTGACAGGGTGATGCATATAACCCTGGCTGGCCTCCACCATGGAAGTGCTGAGGTGATTAAAATGCGTAAGCATTCATGCCCGGCACTGACCAATTAGTTCTAATATGTCAATTATTTCCAAAACAGTAAGTACTCAGTGCCTGGGACACTGAGAGAATCCTTGACCTCCTTTGAAATAGCATCCAAAGCTGGTTATTATAGTGCTTCTAAGTTTATATTAAAATTTTTCCTGATGCTCAAAGTTGCTAAGCCTCCAGAAAACAGTTACAAGATTAGTTTCTCAAGCATTTTAATGTACCCCCTCAGCAGGTTGGAGCCTGTAACAGCCAGAGAGCCTGGCTCCCGGCTAGGCTCTCGCCAGAAACCTAGCTGCCAGGCGGGCACATAGTAGCAGTCCCCTTAGAATGCCACATGGTTTCACAGTTTAGATTCTCATGCCCTCCCTCCTCTTAAGGATTTTGGTTTTATTTATTTTTTTTCTTTTTATGTTTTGAGTGTTCATGTTAGTATGTGTGCCCAAGAAGACTAGAGGATGGCATTGGTTCTCCCCGAGCTGGAGTTACAGGCACTTCTGAGCTGTCTGATGTGTATGCTGCAACTGGGTCCTCTGGGAGAGTGATAGGGGTTCTTCATCACTGAGCCATCTCTCCAGCTCTACATTTTAAATATCCAGTGCCTGGGATTCACCATCTCTACAGTCTTACTCAGATTCCTATCCTGCTGGTTTAGATTCACCTGTTCCAGGGAGAGACTGAGCTGTTCAGTAACTAAAGCCATCAGAGGACATCCTCGCCACTGCCTACATAACACATGTGGCTGCTGGGATATGCCGGCAGCTGGCAGAGCTGAGTGTATTTGATTATTATTATTATTATTTATTATAACATATTCACTTTGTTTTTTTTGTTTTGTTTTTGAGACAGGGTTTTTCTGTCCGAATTGGAACTCCTGAGTTCTGGGATTAAATGCGTGCACTACCACAACTGGCTTTAACTTTTGCACTATCCTATTATAAAATCTTTTGGTTTTAGCCCATTTTAGCCTCTTTTTAGTCTTGGACTGGTTGCGTTTTTGTTTTGTGGTAGCAGTACTAGACCTTGCCTGTGCTTTCTAAGTGGTCTACTTGAGCCTTATCTTTTAATCTTGTGTTTCCTTTTTTTTTTTTTTTTTTTTTTTTTTTAATTTATTTATTTATTTATTTATTTGGGGTAGGATCTCTATGGTTCCCAGGTTGGTCTTGAACACTTAAGCTCAGGGAAGCCCCCAGCCTAAGCCTCTTAAGTGCTTGAGTTTAGTCATGATAGTTGTATATTTAGTCTTATAGATGTATCTTGTACCGTGGAAGTAACCATTCTACTCTTTCTGTTCTGTTTCTTGGCAATTGTAAAGACATCTTGGGTCATCAGAACCAACCTCTACCACATGAAATATCTGTCTCAAAGGAGGAAAAATAGAAGATCCTTAGGAGTAGAGTAGCTGTTTCAGGTGTAGTGGTACATACCTTTATTCTTAGGAGTAAGGATACAGAGGCGGGCAGATCTCTAGGTTTGAGGCCATCCTGGTCTATGTAATGAGTTCCACAACAGCCAGAGCTACATAGAGAGACCCTGTCTCCAAACAAACAAAAAAAAGTGTAGGGTAGCTGTGTCCAAGAGTTTGTGTTTCAAAATATTCAGTGTGTGCTGAAATGTCCATGTAGCCTGTGATTCCAGCCACTTAGGAGGCTAAGACAAGAGAATGAGAATGCCAAGGTTAGGGCCAGTGTGAGCTACAGGACAAGTTCAAGATGAGCGTGGACAACGTAGACTGTCTCCAAAAGTAAAAAGAGAGTGCTAAAGAGATGGCTCAAAGGTTAAGAGCACTTGCTGCATTTGCAGAGGACCAGATTCGGTTCCCAGCACCCATGTGGTGACTCACAACTTTCTGTAACTCCAGTTCTATGGGACCTAATGCCTTCTTCTGGTAAACATGGATCTATACAAGAAAGCAAACATTCATATACTTAAAATGCTTATCTAATCTACACAAAGCCCTGGCTTCCTTCCATACCCAGCACTACAAAGGGAACAAAAATGCAATAAGCAGATCCCAGGTCAAATCCCATCCCAGCCCCAGCAGATGGGAACTGTTATGCATCTGTCTTTCCCACAGGTGACCCGCTGCGTTTCCATGCTCACTACATCGCCCAGTGCTGGTCTGCAGAGGACCCCATCCCACTTCAGGACCTGGTCTCTGCTGGCCGCCTGGGAACCAGTGTCAGAAAGACCCTGCTTCTTTGCTCCCCTCAGCCTGATGGCAAGGTGGTCTACACTTCCCTGCAGTGGGCTAGCCTGCAGTGAGCCAGAGACTAAGGGGGATGTGGCTCTGTGCAGCAAGAATGCTCCTGGATGGTCACCTGAGCTCATCTCACGGAGGCTTGTGCTCTCTTGTTCTTCCTGGTTCTGATTCCAGGGTTTAAACACTACATCCTTTCTAGTCCCGTCCCCCCCCCCTCCCCGTTTTAAGGTGCTTACTACCTGTGTTTTGTATTTCTGTTTGCAAACTGAGCTTATTGAGAGTGGAGACCGTTCCTGTTGGGCTTTGCTGTTTGGCTTAAGTGTCAGCAGTTCTCAATAAATTTGTTGAATAAATGTTTGTGTTTTGAGTCCTTACAATAGCTCTTGTGATGTAGGGCTTTCATTCCTATATTCAGATGAGGAAAGGGAAGGAGAAATTATTTGTCCAGGGTCATAAAACTAATAAGTACCAGGCCTGGGCCTTTATACCTGGTCTCTTTGATTCAGGAGTC
The DNA here is from genome assembly GCF_030254825.1 of Meriones unguiculatus. Lineage (NCBI taxonomy): Eukaryota > Metazoa > Chordata > Mammalia > Rodentia > Muridae > Meriones > Meriones unguiculatus. Next base: position 36,272,756 of record NC_083361.1, on the reverse strand, counting down.
TGCCTCGTTGCATTCCACTAAACTATATTTATTGTATGTACACGTGTATGTATGTAGGCATGTGTGTGTCATGGAACATATATCAAGAGGACAACTTGAGAGAGCCTGTTCTGTTTTTCCCATGTGGATCTCAGGGATGGAACTCAGGTTATCAGGCCTACCATGAAACATGTTTAGCTGCTGAGCCATCTCACTGGTCCCCTTGAGATTTCCACAGAACACTTCATGTAAAAGTTATACAGGTCATCTAGAGGAAGATCTCTGAGTTCAACAATAGCTTGGTCTACATAGCAAGTTCCAAGCCATCAAGGCCTGCGTCAAATAGATCAATAAACAAGGGCTGGAGATAGCTCAGTGGTTAAGAGTACTTGCTGTTCTTCTGAGAACCTTTGCAAACCATGCATGTGAAGGTTATAAATAAAAGTGTTGTGTGAGGTGCTTGTGGTGGTGTATTCAGCTCCGGTAAGTCATGCTGAAGAGACAGAAGATCATGGGTTTGATGCCTGCCTGGGCTAAACCTTTGAGTCTATAGAGATGGCTCAGTAGTTGAGCTTTTCCAAAGGACTGGAGTTCAGTTCCCATAAAGGACAGTTCACAACAGTTCACAACTAACTCCATCTTCAGGGAATTTGGCATCCTAGTCTGTCCACAGGCAACTGCACTCAGGTATACATACCTACACAGATATACACATAATTAAAAATACATCAATCTGGGTGTGGTGGTTTATACCTTTAATTCCAGTGCTCAGGTTGGAGAGGCAGTGGGATCTCTGAGTTCAAGGCTCTCCCAGTCTGCATAGCAACTTCCAGGCCTGTAAGGCCTGTTTCAAATAAATCAATAAACAAGGGCTGGAGAGATAGTTCAGTGGTTAAGAGTACTTGGTGTTTTTGCTGAGGACTTGAGTTTTGTTCACAGCACATAATGGGCTTATAACTCTAGTTTCTGGGTATCCAACACCTGGCTTTTGAAGGGCCTAGGCACACAGATGAAGCACTTGTGTATATATATATATGCTGGCAAAACACCTGTACACATTAAATAAATAATTTTTAAAAATTAAAAAAGCAGAAGCTAAACACTAGTGCATGCCTGTAATCTCAGAATGGGGAGGCAGAGGCATGCAGATCTCTATGAGTTGCAGGACAGCCTGGCCTACAAAGTGAGTCTAGGACAGCCGAGACTACACAGTGAACCCTGTCTTGAAAAATCAGAAAAAAGCAATTATAACAAATGTTTGACATGGAAAGTAAACTAGTCTGAATCTCTGTCCCCTATGTTCACTCTGTTTTTCCAGACTAAATGAGCAAGATCCGTACTTTCTCAGTGTACAAATGCAAATCTACATTCTTACCAATCAAACTGGTTAAAATAAAAATATCTCAGCTAGGCCTAGTGTACAGGCCTGTCCTAGTATTCAGGAACAGAGGCAGGGACCTATAAGTTTGAGGCTAGCCTGTCTATGTAGTTCCAGGATAGCCAGGGCTGGCAACATAGAACCTGTTTCCCTTAAAAAAACAAACAAAAACAACAACGAAAAAAAACCCAAGGACTAAAACATCACACACACATACACACACACACACAGACACACAGACACTCATGATAATCTTTAATCCCAGCACTCAGAAGGCAGAGATAGAGGCAGGTAGATTTCTGAGTTCAAGGTCAGTCTGATCTATATAGGGAGTTCCAGGACACCTAGGACTAAGATTCTGTCTCAAAAAAAAAAAAAAAAAACCAAAACAAAAAAACCAAACAACAAGCAAACAATGAAAATGGATTGTAATCCTAGCATTCGGGAGGTATAGATAGGGGGGATTAGGAATTTATGGCATTTGATGGGAAATTCTGTCTCAAAACAACAAATAAGGCTGGGCTATGGTGGCACATGCCTTTAATCCCAGCACTTGGGAGCCAGAGGCAAGCAGATCTTTGTTTTAGGCCAGTTTGGTCTGCAGAATGAGTCCAGGACAGCCAAGGCTACACAGAGAAACCCTATCTGGGGGCGGGGTGGGGGGAGACAAAACAACAGCAATAGGAAAGACTTGCCAATAGGTCAAGGTGATGGAAGCATTTTCTTATTTAAGAGTCCCTCTACTCAGATGGTGGTTGGGGAGATGGACCTTCCACCTTAAACCATGGCCAAGTTAGTTTGTAACTTCATGGAGAAGGCTCCAGGGCTGGTGACTGCTGCCGTGACTTACTCCAAGCCCCGACTGGCCACATTTTGGCAGTATGCCAAGGTTGAGCTTGTTTTACCCCAGCGTGGAAAAAAAAAAAATTCAATGTGCTAAAACTAGTTGATTCAAACAGCTTACAGTTAAAGAAGCTGTGCTGAGTGGTTTGGTGGCCACTGAGGTGTGGATGTTACTTTCTATCAGAGAGATCATAGGCAAACCTGGCGTCGTTGGCTATGATGTTTGAAGACCAATCTAACATCTGATTTTATTTGATTTAATTGAGTGTTCTTGGATCAGTGTACTGAGACTACTATCTGAATAAAATACTAGCTGTCGGAAAAAAAAAAGTTTCTCTTTCTAGATTTGTCTAGGTTTGTGTCTGTTAGGGTTCAAGAATAAGCCGTACGTTGACCACTCAAACACCAGACTCAGACTGATGAAAGTTTATTGAACATTGAACAAACATTGACAGGACTTCAGGAGGCAGACTATGACTCCGGTCTGTTTTAAGGCAGGTGTTTTATACGAAAAACCGTAACCATGTAACAACCAGGTAACCAGGTGTGGGAAACAAGGGGGGTCCAGCATTGTATCATTTTGACTAGCTAAAGGACCGATTTTGTTCCAAGTGTATTGTGTTGTATGGTAGCTATCACTATAAGCTGACTGGCTGGGGTTTAGGGTAGGAGAGCTCTTGGTGCTTTCCAGCTTTCTGGGAGTAAGGAACATAGCAGGGCGTAGCGATTTTACCTCTAACCAAACAAGGAACATAGCAGGGCGTAGCGATTTTACCTCTAACCAAACAAGGAACATAGCAGGGCGTAGCGATTTTACCTCTAACCGAACAAGCATGGGCACTAGGAAGTAAAACGGCTTCTGATATGCTAAGCTTTTGATATGCTAAGGACGACAGCAGGGGTTAATAGAGGAGCCGTAGTTATGCTAAGAAATAAAGTCGGTCTCTACGGAGGAACTGTAGAACTACAATGTCAAAAATGAACCACCACAGCATGCATATTTCAATATTATAAGCCCACTAAAATCCTAGCCCTTGGAAGGGCAAGCGCATTGCCACACGACTGACAGTGGTGGGGAACCTTGGGTGCTGCCCTGAATTCCTTGTAAGTTTTTCCCAAAGGGTCCTTGTTAAAACAAAAAGTGACAACTGCGGTGCATTACTCAATGCCTTCCCCCTAGAAATGGCACCTCATTAATCCATGAATTAACCAAGGACAACACCTCAGCTCTTCAACTCCCCGACCACCTCTCCGCTCAATCCGCTCAGAGCGGCGTCGCTCTGGCCCAGGCGCTGGTCTCTAGAGCGTTCTCGCTTCTGATTGGCGTAGTCGCGGTCCGTGCGTGATGGCGTCACATAAGGCGACGTCGCTATAAGACCGCAGTCCGGCGGCAGCTTTCCTCTTTGTCCCGGGCGTTGAGTTCGTAGGTGAGTTCCCCTAATGTTGTCTAGTTCGCTTTTGGGGTGACGGCGTAAGGTGACGGAGCCATTGGAATGTTCACGAACTTGCTGGGGAAGAGGGGCGGGAGAAAGGTGGCTGGATGTTACTACAACACGGCTGTGGCAATCCCAGTTCCCAGATGCCGAGGGCCGAGCTGGCGCCGCCATGTCCTAGCGGGGTCCTGCCGCGCATGCGCTGCAAGTCTTTTTTTTTTTTTTTTAAGTACACTATTTTTGCGCAGGCGCAGCCCTAGAGAAGTCAACATGCCGGTTGCCAGAAGTTGGGTTTGTCGCAAAACCTATGTGACTCCACGGAGACCCTTCGAGAAATCGCGTCTCGACCAGGAACTGAAGTTGATCGGTGAGTGGCCAAGGTGGAATTTCGGATTGGTGATGGGAAAGAGTTAGGTAGCCATGAGGTCTGTCTCCCACGTGCTCTGCGGCCCCATCTCCACAAAGGATTGTGGTTTAGTTTCTGTAGTTTCCAGTGGAGTAGTAACCCTGACCTTGTTCCCTCCCACCCACGTGCAGGAGAGTATGGGCTCCGGAACAAACGTGAGGTGTGGAGGGTCAAGTTTACCTTGGCCAAGATCCGCAAGGCTGCCCGGGAGCTGCTGACGCTGGACGAAAAGGACCCGCGGCGTCTTTTTGAAGGTGTGTATCAACCCATTTTCAGAAGGAGTGGTTGCTGAGTTTTTAGGTCCTGGGAGGTATGGCACCGAATAAGCTGGGCTGGTGGGGATTATTTGAGATAGGGTCTCCTTGGTGTAGGTTGGCTGAAGGCCAAATGTGGGTCAGTCGAGCCGTAACTACCGGAACTCTAGAAGTGCTGGGTTTTAAAATTTATTTTTATTTTATGTGCATTGGTATTTTGCTTGCATGTATGTGTGTATGAAGGCAAGATTGTGGATTTTGTGAGCTGCCATGTGGGTGTTGGGTCTTGAACCGGGGTCCTGTGGAGGAGCAGTCAGTACTCTTAACCATTGAGCCATCTGTCCAGCCCTCCTTTAAGATAGCATTTTGTAGTGCAATTTATACAATGGAAGGAAAAGCCCTGGTGTTTTGTAGTTGGCATTGCCTTGATTTATATCCAGCATTTCCCATATAGTGAAAGTTACCTCTTATAGTTCTGGGCCAGATGTATTGGTCAAATGTAGGGCAAAGAAAAGTTTGGTGGGATGTGCTCTTGTGTCTTAGTGTGTGCACTTTCTGTCTTCATACTGGATGTTTATATTTAGGTGGTTTAAGAGTAATATAATATTTTCCCATTTGGGGACATCTTATATGTAAGTATTTGTAAAATAATTAGAAGTTGAATATGTTTTAGGGTTCTGGAAGATAGATTTCAGGTTTTTGGAGTTTGGTTTTCCATACTTAAAGGGATTCTTAATTTTTTTTTTCTTTATTTCAGTAGATGGGAGTGTGGTGGGGAGAGGCTTTGAGACAGGATTTCTGTGTAGCTTTGGCTGGCCTTAAACTCCCAAGAGATCTACTGGGATCACAAGCGTGTGTCACCATGCCTGACTGGTTTTCTTAGGTGACTGGGCCTCCACAGTTCATTTTAGCTTATGAGGAATGGTATTATTCTGTATGTTATTGTCCTGCTCCTGTGTAGTTCAGCTTACCTTTGCACTCTGCTTGCCCTTGCTTCCCGGGTACTGTAGTTCATGCTGTGAAAGCTAGAGCTCTTAACCTTGGTGTTCAAGGGTGAATGAAACGCTATAAACTTGAAGTCTGGGGCCAAGTCTGATTTGGGTGCTACTTTGCCCATCCCCAGGCAATGCTCTACTGAGGCGACTTGTTCGAATTGGTGTGCTGGATGAGGGCAAGATGAAGCTGGATTACATTCTGGGCCTGAAGATTGAGGATTTCTTGGAGAGGAGGCTGCAGACCCAGGTGTTTAAGCTGGGCCTGGCCAAATCTATTCACCATGCCCGAGTGCTTATCCGCCAGCGTCATATCAGGTGAGCTGCAGCTAGGCCTGTGACTTACTTTACCGCCCTATCTGCACTGTTGGTTTCATTTGCTAAGCTGCAATCCCTATCTTCTGTGCAGCCCTCGGGAGGTGACAAGTGTGAGTTTACCTTGAGGGTTCAGAATCACCCTGCAAACAGCTTATGGGGAAATTGGAGACAGCCTTGTCTCCCTGTAGTCCAGCGCAAGGGTCACTGCGGCGTAAGCCGTACACCTTGCAAAAGTGTCTGCCAAGCATGCAAGCAGCTGGACAGGTAACAGCTCTTGGTGCTCCGTTGGAGGGAGAGGATTGAGTTGATGTTTGTGGGGTGGCAAAGCAGTCTATGGAATTTGCTCTGTGAGGTCAAATCTAGACATTCACTTCATGATTTATGTGTATTCATTTGCCAGTTGACAGTCCACCTGACTGAAGTGATAATGCAAAGACTAGTTAGGGTGAGTGGAAATTGCATACTCTTTACACTTTCTGTAAATCAGCACTAATTGTGAAAGCCAAATAGGGTATAATCAGATTTTCTCCTTACCAACTTTCATCTATCAGCAGAGGTGTAGACTGAGGGGGCTTGTGGCCTAGTGTCAGTACAAGGTGGGCAGGAAACTCAAAGCATTAGTATTTGCTTTCGTTTCCAGGTTACCATAAGAGATTGAGGCTGTGAGGTGTCAGGAGTGCCCATCGGCCTGTTGTCAAAGGACTGAACCAAATGGTTCAGCCTCTCACCTTGTACTCTTAACCCATTCTTCCCCTTCAGGGTCCGCAAGCAGGTGGTGAACATCCCATCCTTCATTGTCCGTCTGGACTCCCAGAAGCACATTGACTTCTCGCTCCGTTCTCCTTATGGTGGTGGCCGCCCAGGCAGAGTGAAGAGAAAGAATGCCAAGAAAGGCCAGGGTGGTGCTGGAGCTGGTGATGATGAGGAAGAAGATTAAATTAATACCTTTCTGGACTGGAGGACTGTAGTTTTCCAGTGACTAATAAAACAATCGGTAATTGGTTTATTGGTGTGCCTTTGCTGTGAACAGTCTCTGGAATGGAAGATGTAGACCCGTTCCCTACACACGTTACGTTTTTTTTTTTACTGAAAAATCTTCCCAAGAAGGGAGAAGTTTGATTGGCTGGATGCTTGTTAACCTGTACTTTGGCACCCCGACCTCCTCCCCACACCTTGGTAGTCCTTGTTTAGTGGGTTGTAGTAGAAAACAAAATATACCAACTCAGCCCTTTGGAGCCAAACAAGTCTCCAGTGAAGTTTACTGGTTGAAAGCTTGCAGAGTGTGTTCTGTTTTCTAAGTTGTGTGTCTCAAGATGTGGTTTTGTTAAGTGGGAAATAAGCTAGTGAAGCCTTTGCCTAGGGCTGCTTAAGAAATTTTTAGCTTGTGCTCATGGTCAAGAGGGAGGCTGGCTTCCTCATTCTCTACTTTGCCTTGCTGGGAAGCTTGGGTCAGATGGGAGGTTGTGGTTTGATCTCTGCGGAAGTTAGAGCTGTTTGAAATTGCAAGGCAGTTGTCAAGGAAACCTGCTTTCCCTCTTCAGTATTTCAGTCTTTTAAGTGGCCAGCTTCAATGCAGGAAGACCTTACTATAAATCACTGAAGTTGGCATAGACTCTCAAGGCAATGGCAAGTGATAGACCACTATCCAGAGGTCTTGTCTGATGACAATGTTATCCTGGGATTTGTCAGGGCTGGATTCTGTTTAGGACTTTGACCCTTCACCCTTAGATGGTAAGAACGACTTACTGATGTAGGGTTAATAGCTGCCAGTAGTCTTGAAATAAGGTAGTGTGGAGTGGTTGATTGTGGAAAGGTTGAAAGCTTGGGATGTGTTGAATTGAGTCATATGTAGGAAGTAAAATGTATATAGACTAGTAGAATGTGATGGGCAACTGGTGTAGGGTAGTAAACATTTGTGGTGTTAGGGGGAAGTCAGGGCAAGAAAGTGGTTTTGGTGCTTTAAGCAGATAAAAAGCCCAGGCACCCCCTACTGCATTAGATAGCTGTGCTAGGGTGCTTGGTCAGACAGCCTGCCATGGTGTAAGAGCCCTTTATTACCTCTGGGTGTTCAAGGAGTTGATGTTATGTGGTTTGGGGCTAGACTGAGGCCTTTCTGGTCTCTGTCCCATTGCTTCAGGGCAGGGTATAGAAGTAAGCTGGCTCAGCTAGACACAGAAGTAAAAAGGACCTCCTGGTTCCAAGGTTTCCCAAGATCCTTCAGACCAGAAGCAACTAGACCATTTAGAATAATGTTGATTTTTCCATCCTTGTACTAGAAACCTATCCACCCACACTTCCACATGGCCTGTCCAGTCACCAGTCTAGTCCCCTCCTTTTACCCCTACACAGCTTCTGTAGAGTGTGGGAGCAGTGGAATAGTTGTGAGCAGTGGTGGGTGTCAGGACCTGTGTGCTAGTGGGATTGGTCTTAGTAGGTACTACAGGAATTTGGACTTTAACTCACCTGGGGCTTCCCCAGAGAACTGGAAAAGATCTCCCATCTTCATTTAGAATTCAAGAGACCCCCCTGGGTATCAACCCACCCTGGTGTATCAAGTCACTGCACATGCTTTGAAGCCAGACAAGGGAGCCCTACTATGGAAAAAGGATCCAAAAGCTAGCAGCCCCTACTCCTAATTGTTAGGGGACCCACATGAAGAACAAGCTGCACATCTATGTATGTGTAGGGCCTAAGTCCAGACCATACATGCTCTTTGGTGTGTGGTTCAGTGGCCCATCATGGACCCAGGTTTACTTTGTAGGTTGTGTGGTGTTCTTGCCCTCTCTGTCTCAATCCTTCAACTCTTTAGACAGTAGGAGGGGAAAGGGGTGTGATGGACTGGCAGGGAGTTTCAACCATGCTAACTTGATTAAATTAATGAAAAAACTCAAGACAACAGTGAGAACCCTATTCATAATAGCTTTAGTACGAAGTTAGAAATACATGAATTAAGTCTCTTAAACCAAGGAGGTGAAAGTTGTAAGAACAGAAGAAACATTCAAAGACGAGAAGATAGCTCAGTCAGTAAAATGTGTAAATGTATAGAGTTTAAGAGCTGGGAGCTGGCAGGAAATATGTTCAAAATATTTTGCGTTAAAGTTCCTAAAATAAAACATTAAAAAGAATAAGGGAGAGCAGAATGTGGTGGCCCACACCTTTAATCCCAGCACTATGTGAGTTCAAAGCTAGCCTGGTCTACAAAATAAGTTCTAGGACAGCCAGGCTACACTCAGAGAAGCCCTGTCCAGGTGTGGGGATTTGGGGGAAGAGTAGGTGCTGCTTTAATTCTGGTGCTGGGGAGGTGGAGATAGATCCCTGGAGCTCGCTGGTCACTCTTATCTATCCAAATTCATTGGCTCTTGGGTTCAGTGAACAATCTTGGATCTTGTTTCCCTGCCCTTTCCCTCCAAAAAGATGGAAAACCATTGAAAAAGACACTCAGTGTTGAACACATGAACATGTGTTCAAACATGCTTATACCCACATGCACAACACATGAAATTGAAGACACTAGAAGATGGAAAAGCTTCCTGTGTGGTTTTTTTGTTTGTTTGTTTGTTTATTTTGTTGTTTTTCAAGTCAAGAAACCCTTCATGAATAACCATGGCTGTCCAGGAACTCACTCTAGACATGGCTGACTTCAAATTTGAGATCTACCTGCCTTTGCCTCCCAAGTGCTGGGATTAAAGGTGTGCACCACCAGACCTGGCTAAGGCTTCCTGGGTTTGTGAATCACCAGCATGAAAATGAATATATGAACCAAAGCAATATACAGATCCAACACAATCCCCATCAAAACTCCAAAGACATTCTTCACAGAACTGGAGCATACTAAACTGGTGATGGATGCCTATTATCCCAACATTCTGAAGGCCGATGGCTTTGAGGCCAGTCTGGTCCACAGAGTTCCAGGAGTGGAGCAGGATTATCAGAAGTTCAAGGTCAACAACAGTAAACAGCTTGAAGTCAACAAGGGTCTACATCATGTCAGATGTACATTAAACAATGAAAAGAAAAAGACAACAGAGGACCTAGAAACAAACCTACAAAGGATGGAATTTAGGGTTCTGAACGGCAGAAAAGTGCTCTACCACTGAGCTACATCCTCAGCCCTACGTTTACCTTTTATTTTGGGATAGGATTACACTAAGTTGTACATAAGAGCCCTGAACTCATGCGGTAGCCAAGGAGGATTTCACACTTTGCCTCACACTACTTTGCCTCAGCCTCCAAAGTAGCTGAGATCGCAGGACTGTGCCACCAGGCCCACAACTTTTACATTTTAAGCTACGTGTTGTCTTTGAAACTGATATTAAGACACAACAACAAAAAGCAAACCAAACCCCAGTGCGGTTGTGATGTCCTTTAAAAAAATTGTTACTGAACCTTATTTTTTAATTTTTAAATTAAAATTTTAAGGGATTATTTCTAGGTGGATGTGAAAGAGTTTTCTTTCTAAGTTTTCTTTCTTGTTGGGTTTTGTTAATTTTTTTTTTTTTTTTCTGGTCTGATAAACTATGTTGGAATCTGTTTCCTCTTTCTCTAGTTTCAGAATGTCTTTATTTCAAATACACAAACATTTGGGAAAAAGTCACCATCAAAGCTTTCAGAAAGAGAATTTCCAAAGAGGAACTTTTCTGGTGAAAGTGTGTTCAACATGTGGGAATCCACTCAGATTTTCTATTTATTAAGCAATAAAAATAACTTATTGAAGTCAAGGGTCCTTTCCATTTTATGTACATCTCCTAATACTTTGCTAGAAAATTGTTCATAGTGTTCTGCTGTTACTGTTACATTTCAACGAATGTAGGAACACTATGGAGATGGCTCTGTGATTAAGGGCATGCACTGCTCTTGTTGAAATGAGTTAAATTTCCAGCACCCACAGCATGCAGCTCACAAACACCAGTAATTCCAGTTCTAATGTCCTCTCTGTCCTCCATGAGCACTTGTAGTCACATGGCCTATACTCACACAGACACACAAACATATACATAAATAAAGCAATATAAACTTTAAGAAAAAGTGGAGAGGCCTGGGTGGTAGAGGGAGTGGGAAGGGAAACAAGGGTGGGGTCAGGTGGGGGAGAGTGGAGGTGGGAGGTGAAAGGGCTGGGAGAGAGAAGGGAAACAGATGAGAGGGCATCTCTGGGACAAACTGGAGACCCACAATGGGGTAGGCTCCTGGGAGGATATGGGATGACTCTAGCTGAAACTCCCAGCAGCGAGGGATATGGAGACTACAGTGGCCACTTTCTATAGCCAGGCAGGACTTCCAGTGGGAAGAGGGGGACACCAACCCACCCACAAAATCATTGACCCAAAATTGCCCTGTCCACAAGATGTGCAGGGATAAAGATGGAGTAGACATTGAGGGAATGGGCAAACAATGACTGGTCCAACTTGAGACCCATGGGAGAGAGCCGACCCCTGACACTATTAGATATTCTGTTATGCTTGCAGACAGGAGCCTAAAAAAGAAAAGGAAAAAAAGAAAAGAAAAAGTGAATATAGGGTTATACATGCCAGGAGCCGAGGCAGGAGGACAGAAAAACAAAAACAAAAAACCCAATAAAACTTATTGATGTCAATAACTTATTGTTGTGATTAGACACTTACATCACCACATCAAGCTTTCATTTGTGATTATTTGCTTGTTTATTTTAAAAATCATTTTATTTACTTTTTGGGTGTGGGGAGGACACCGAGGACTTTGGAGGTCAGAGGACAATTTGTGGGGATCAGTTTTCTTCGTCCTCTATTCCTGATGATTGAACTTAGGATATCAGCAGTTAAAGGCACTATCACTGGCCCTATTTTATTTATTACTTTTGAGACAAGGTTTCTCTGTATCCTTGCCTGTCCTGGAACTCATTCGGTAGACCAGCTGGCCCTGGACTCAAAGATATGTCTCTACTTCTTTAGTGCTGAGATTGAAGGCATATGCCACCAAGCCTGGCCTATTTATTTATTTTTTAACAGGGTCTGGTGTGTTCTAGGCTGGCTTCTTACTTCTAGGCTATGACCTTGACTTCTTGATCCTCATGTCCAGCCCTCTAAGGTGCTAGGATTTTGGGTATGTTCCTCCCCCTGGCCTCTGGTGGCTAATGTTATTTGAAACATGTCTCATTCTGTAACCTAGGCTGGCATGAAGTTCACTAAGTATGCCAAGATGGCCACAAGCAATGGCAGTTTTCCTGCCTCAGCCTCCTATGAGTTGGAATTATGAGGCTGTACAACCATGATTGTATATTTTCTCATTTCATGGCTTTGATGAGAAATATTATTAAAATTAGCACTCAATGTAAAACCCCTCCTTTCTATTTCATTTCATTTCTCATTTCATTTGATTATTGAGAACTCTCCTGTTTTATTTCCAAACTGTGTGATGTTAAAGTGTAGTTAAGTTGCCAACAGTTCCCAGAATTCCTTGGAGGTCTCTGTTAGGCGTATTTGCAGGTAGAGGGTCATTGCTCCTTGTCCTTGGGATGAGTGGCTGCCAGAGCAGCATACAGACTGGGCTCCTCTGGGGCTTCCTCTGCCTGGGAGGAAGGAGGTGTATCTCTCCTTCCGCTGAGTGTCCTGATGCACAGTTGGGCATAGGTCACATCCTGGGGCTCCTTAGATTCAGCAGGCTGCATTGGAAGAGATTGAGAGGAAGGTATATGCTTGGCTTGGGGAAGGACAGAACCCACCTGACTGTCCACTTCTCTGTCCTCTTCTGCTTGTCCTTTTGTGTTCAGGCATTCACTTGACATGACAGAAGGTAAGAGAGATCCTTCCCTCCTTAGCTTAGAGGGTTTCACCTGGGCATACGTGTCTCCCTGGGGATCTTCCTCGGGTGGTCTCTGTAGTAGGGAAGTCATGAGGTACAGATAGTGTCTCCCTGTTCCCTTGGGGATTCCCTCTGGCCAGTTTTCCACAGAATGGCCAGAGTGACTGATGGGATCTTCCTGTGCTTCCTTCCTACAGTTCTGGATTAACCTGACTCTCTCACCCTTGCTGTCTTGGATTCAGTTGCAGTCCATCTTCCTGAAAACAAGTTTCTGGGGGTTGGAGAGATGGCTCTGTGGTTAAGAGCACTGGCTGCTCTTGCAGAGGACCTGGGTTTGGTTCCCAGAACCCACATGGCAGCCTATACTCATCTGTAACACTAGGTCAGGGTATCTGGCATGCTTTTCTGGCCTCTGGGAGCACTGTGTGGGTGTGGGATGCAGGGACATACATGCAGGCAAAACATCCATACACATAAACCATAAAACAAAACCCCAATTTCTGCCCAAATTCCTGGGGTTCTGCTGTATCCCCTACTGCAGTTGCTGGTTCCTTAGATGTCTCTATGGACCTCTCCACTCAGGCTTCCCCCTCAAAAGATAACGAGACAGATATAAAGGAGTCACACAGGAGACAGAAGTGAGGAGACACGTGGTCCCAGGAAAAGCAGGAGAGAGTGAGGCCATAGCGCACAGGGGGAGGGAGGGAGAACAGGGAAGTCCCCTTCCCACAGACTGTACTGGGCCCTAAGTTTTAGCAGATAGAGACATGGACCTCACCCAGCTGTCCAGCTCCACACCATCCTCAGCTCGCATGTCCTCCACTGAAGCATCTGTCAGAGCAGAACAAGCAGAATGTCTCCTGACCAGAGTCTAGGGTGCCTCAGCCCCCTAGTTTCCTGCCTTGTCCAAGGTGGGGACAGAGAACCAGGGAGTGCTGTGCTATCCTGAGTGTGAAATTCATACAGCAAAGACATCAGCTCCCCTCCTCCATCCCTGCAATTCTGAGACCTCATACATCCCCCTCCCATGACCCTCTTTCTCTCACAAAGACTTTCTTCCTGGGTGGCAGCCGCTGGGTTGGCCCTGGAGAGACAAGATGTCAGTTGTCAGTTTGTTGTGTCAGGCAGGCAGGGGTCTAGGTATCTGGCTGTGACTTACCTATTCTGGGGGCCTCTGTCCCTAGTTACTGGCTCTGCAGCTCCTGCAGGAAGTTCTAATTCTGTCTCTTTCTGGGCTGCAAGGGAGAGGAATCTCAGCTGGGAGAGTGGATGCCCCTCCCCCAGGCCTGTGCATGGAAGGAAGGAAGGAAGAAAGGAAGGAAGGGAGGGAGCTTTACAACACAAGGGTGAGTGAACAAATGTCCCAGAACATGGTGAGGTTAACAGAATGCTGGGCATTGCACAGATTCTGAGATCAAGTGTCTTCTCATTTGAGATCTGCAAGTCTTCCTAAGCTACCTTGCCCCAGTTCGAGGTTTTCCTGAGGCCAGTGTCCTGAGATCCTGTTTGGATGTTCACATGGGAACCCAACACGTTCTGAGACCCAGTCACCCACAGCCTCCTCACCATCCTGTCTGAATTTTCCCTGATGCCTTCGTCGGAGAAGGACGAAGATGAAGATGACGAGGAGCAGGAGAAAGGCCACAGAGACTCCGATCAGAACATTCAGGTAACTGTTAAATCCTGAGGCACAAGTGACATCATGAGTGGGGACCATTGCTGTTTACCTAAGCACCTAACTGTGTGGCAGGCTCATGCTGGGTCTTTGACCACTCCATTTCCCATCCTCACAATCTTGCAATGTGAAACTGTCTTTTTTTCCTATCCAGGCAGTTCACCTGCCTCAGATCCCTTGATTGGAAGTGGCAGAGCTGGCAGCTGAACAGAAGGACTCTGACTCCAGCCCAGTTCCCTCCATCAGAGCTGAGCTCCTTAAGCTAGAGGGAAGGAGCCCGAGAGTCCTGCTATGTGGCCCTGTGCCCCCCCCCCCCCGTACATTTCACCACATTGTGGGGCAGACCCACTGTGGAATCAGGTTACGGAGGCCTCTTCTGTCAGAAGAGGTCACAGTGAAGGCCCGCATAGAAAAAAAAAATAAAGCAGAAAAACCTTAGGCATGTGTTCCCCCTTTATACTCAGAGAAGCAACAGCCCAGAAAGGGAAGGGCTTGTCCAGGGGAGGATCTGCAGAAGCAGCTGTATCAATCCTATAACAAGATATTGCCCATCTGGGCCCCATGATCCAACAGAGTATTTATTTAGCCCTCTGGGTCCTGACTCCATGCAGCTGGAAGGTTTATTCTCAGAACCTTAGGGTCAGGGTGGGGATGTGACTGTTGGGTTCTTTGCTCTCAACCTCAGCCACCTGCCCCACTGTTCATGAGGAGCCTAAATATCTCTCTCTGGATGCATCCTTCTCTAGCTTAACCTTTAATAACGAGCTTTTTGGGTCTCTATTGGGATCTCTGATTGCCTCCAATACTAACATTCTGAAGTAACAGACAAATGAGGACTTTGGTGGGCTAACTCCTGTCAGGCAGCCTTGGGATGAAGCATACTCTGCACAGAAGTGCCTGATACTTACCAGCTCCTGGCATGGGCCTTGAGGGAGGTGGGCTGGAGGCTCCAGTGGGTCCTAGGAAATAGAACAGGGAGAGGATGATAGTTAGATGTAAACTCAGAGATCCTCACTTGGCTCACTACATCTGCCCTGTCACCTCCTAAAGATCCCTGTGTTGCCTAATCCAAACCTAGATTGCAATAGAGGATGGAGTGGACATTACTTAAGGGACCACAGCTGGGATCTGCTTCTCTGCTAGGGGAAGTGTCTTCTGACTAACCCTTCCTATTGTCTCTTATCCCACCCAAGTCAAGAGCCCCCATAGAGTGTGGCTTGTGAGTCACCCTGATATGTCAGGGTCACCTTACCTGAGACTGTGAGCTCCACAGGGGCACTGGCCTCTGACAACAGGTAGGGAGCTGAGTCTCGAGAACCATAGCACCTGTAGGTTCCTGTGTTGGGGTAGGTCACTGCAGTCATGGAGAATTCTGCATGCCACTGGTATTCTTGGGACTTTGATCTTAGTCGCATAGGTTGGTGGGCTGATCCCTCCTTGGACAGAATGAAAGTGTCCACTTTGTCCATTGACTGACACAGCAGGGTCACGTTCTCTCCTGAGAGCACTGTGGAGTTGGGCTTCACTGAGAGGGAAGGAGTGACATGGAGATACCCTATGGAGAAGAGGGATGATGAGAGGCTGCCTTCCTTGTTCTGAGCTGAACCCTCACCTAGGTCTGCTCTAAGGACCTGGAACTATGTCTCTTTTCTCTGACTGAGCTCCTCTCCTGCTCCCCTGTCTATGTATCATCTGTTCCTGCCTAAGAGCCCTGTTCCTCATCCCAGCCATGAACTCCTAGGCTGCCCCATGAGAGCCTGAGCAGAGGCCAGGTACCTGACTGAATCTACTCAGTTTCTCACCTGTGATTAGGATGTCCAGGGGGTCACTTGAGGCTGACCACTCAGAGGAGAGGTTGTGTGCACCATAGCATCTGTACTGGCCTCCCATGTCTTGTCTCATATAGTCTGGTGTGAAGTTGGCCAAGAAGCGGCCAGCCTGAGTCCGCTGGCTACAGTGCTGGGTGAAGTCAGCTTCCCCCACCTTGTACAGAGCAAATCTGTCATAGCTGATGTCAGAGGAACACTGCAGTGTGAGGCTCATTCCAGGGTGCAGGATATAGCCTTGCTGAGTCAGCAGAGAGGGCTTCTTGGACAGGCCTGGAGGGAAGGTGACAGGCTAGAGACTGCGGAGTTGGCTGTTTACCAGGCACCTGTGCCCTCACATCCTGCCCTGCTCATGGCCTTGCTTATTCCCAGGTGTGGGGTCTGGTTCAAAAACCAGGCTCTCCATTTACTCAATCTCTACCTGCAGCTCCCCAGAGGGGCAAGCCTGAGGCAAAGGGCTTAGGGTCTCAAAACTGATTGGTGAGGAAGGTGCTAACTCACCTGAGATGTGTATTTCCAGGGGCTCACTGGGCTCTGACCACAACTGTGGGGTGTCCTTGTAGTAACCATAACATCGGAATGTCCCTGTGTGGTTTGAGGTCATGTGTTCCATAGAGAAGAAGGCGTGGTAATGTGAGATCGAGGGTATACGCTGTGTGTCCAGGGAGCTTAGGAGCTGCTGATCTTCCCTGGTGAGAATGAACTTGTCATATCTTTTCGATGAGGCACACTGGAGAGTCATGTTCCCTCCCAAGGTCACCACAGGGCTGGGCCGGGCTGACAGCCTGAGTTTGTTGTACTTGTGTCTGTAGATTCCTAGGAGAGAAGGAGACACACTCACGTGGAATCACACAGCCACAACATTCTCCAGGGCTCGTCTGTGGGAGGGGAATACTCCTGAGAGCAGCGCATGAGGCTGAGACTCTGACTTTCCCCTTACCTGTCACCACCAGTTCCAGGGTGTCACTGCGCTCTGACCAGCCAGCCTTGCTGTAACAGTAACAGCGATATTGCCCTGCATGTTCCTGTCTCACAGAAGGGATGGAGAACTTGGCCTTGTTCCCAGGCTCCTCTGGGGTTTTTGTGTCCCGGGATTCTTGGCTCCCGACTTTATGCAGAACATATATTTCTGCCCCCAGAGTACCCTGACACCAGATGGTCATGGAAGTCCCGAGAGCCATCACAGAGCCTGGCTCAGCCTTGATGATGGGTTTGTGGAGGTTCCCTGCAAGGAAGTAGGAGAGAAGGAGGTGGGTCTGTGTGAAAGTGGCAGGAGCAGGTCACACTTGGAGATGGCACTTGGGCTGATCCAGAGTATCAGAAAGCCCTGAGAAGACTCATCTCTCCTAGACATCCTGGGTTTCACTCTCATTTTCTGTGCTGGAATCTATGTCTTGTGTTCCACTGTCTTCCATGCTCTGTGCCAATGATCTAAAGAGCCCTAGGTCCTCACATACATCACACCCCAGGCCTCCCTGAGCACCTGTGTTATTTCACCATCATTCTATGGAAAGGCTGTGGCTTCTCACCTGAGACCAGGAGCTCCAGGGTGTCACTAGGATATGACCACAGCTGTGGTCTGTAGCTGTCATGTCTGTAGCATCTGAATATCCACCTCTGGCTGGAGTTCACTGGCCCCACAGGGAACAGGGCTTGGTAATTCTGAATAGAGTGGTTATACTGTGAGTCATGCCTCCATGAGAGCTTCTGTGGTCCTTGCTTAATCAGAATAAACCTGCCATATTCCTGCCCTGAGACACACTGGAGGGTGACATTCCCTCCTGAAGTCACCTCGGGGCTGGGCTGGGCTGACAGGCTGGGTTTACTTGATGCTCCTAGGAGAGAAGAGGAATCAGTTACATGTGTCAGGCCTTATTATAGTCCAGGCCTGTGAGGTGATGGGGGACCACTGACAGCAGACTGACTTCCTAACAGTGAAGCCTGAGGATGGTTTCCTCTCACCTGTCACCACCAGCTCCAAGGTGTTGCTGGCTACTGACCATCCATCATCGGTACCATAGTCACAGCTATATGTCCCTGCATGGTTCTCGTTAATGTATGACATGCGGAATTCAGCCTTCTTCCCATACTCCAGCAGGACCATGGGCCATGAATAAAAATATCCATATTTATAGAGTCTGTACTTTGTGGCTCCCATGGTCCCCTCACACAAGAAGGTCACCTCAGTCTGCTTGGAGACCACAGAGTCTGGCTGTGCTCTGAGGACAGGCTTAGGGAGGTTCCCTGCAAGAAAATGAGTTAAAACCCAGGGCATCCTTCCTCAGATTGCAGTCCTTAACACCACGACCCTCCAGCCTCCTCCAGGATTAGCACACATGGATTTCCCTGGATTTTCCCATTCCCACTGCCCAGGCATCGCTCCAGGATATGAAGAGAAGAACAGGCCAGGACAATGCAGACACTCACCTCCCAGCACTGGGATCCAGAGGTCAAGGGTCAGTCCTGGAAGAGAGTTTCCTGTGAGAGGTTTGTCCTGAAGCGTGAGGAGATCCTCCCCTCTGCTGAACCTCCTGAGACCCTGGGGTTTCCTCATGGGTGAGTGCTCAGCTCCAGGCCAGGGTCATGTCTAGACCACAGTATCCCTCCCCCTCTTCACATCTCACCCAGACAGAGCAGGACTGTGAAGGTGAAGGTCATGGCATCTCCTCCCAGAGGCTGCAACTGTGCCTGAGAGCAGAGCTACAGAGCCTGTCAGGAGTGACAGGAAACATAGGGTGTGGCCCTTGGAGGCAGGGCACTGCTCATGACATGGTTGTATTTCAGCAGCCCCACAGGAAGGGGAACTGCTATCCTCAGCACCAGGCACTGACTTCCCCACTGCTGTGACTAGGCCAGGCTGTAGAACCTCTGCTCTGCCATCATTTCTCACATAGATGACATTTCCACAACCTCATCATTGTCTGCCTCACCTGTCCTCATCACACTCATGGCCATGTTGCAGCAGAAGATATGAATGAATATTTTAAACAGCAATATCAATTTACATGTGGTTTTGCTTTGTTCATTGTCACATTTTTTTTTGTGAAATAGTTCCTTCATTTCAACATTTCTAAATATTTCTGAGGCTTGCTGTCCATATCTGCAAAGAACAAAGCTCATAATCTTCTCATAGTCTCAAGTGATGTGTTTCAGTATGCACCACTGTTTCTGCTTGTTTTCTGATATGTGTACTTTCCATTAGAACTTTAAAATTTGTCTGTATTTATATTCATACATGCATGTGTGTCAAAGCACAAGAATGGAGCTCAGAGGACAATTTTAGTAATCAGTTTTCCTCACATAAAATGTTTCCTGTCCATCAGACTGGGGGCTTTTTTTTAAAGTTTTTTTAAAAAAATATTTTTATTTATTTATATTTTATTTATTTTATGTGCATTAGTGTGAAGGTGTCAGATCCCTTGGAATGGGCATTACAGACAGTTGTGAGCTGCCATGTGGGTGTGGGGAATTGAACCTGAGTCCTTTGGAAAAGCAGACAGTGCTGTTAACCACTGAGCCATCTCTCCAGCCCCAGACTCAGGTCTTGAAGTTGGCAGCAGGCACCCAAACACTGAGCCATCCCACTATCTTAACACATCAGCATCATTTCCCAATTCCTTCCCGCTTCAGTAAGTTTTTTTTGTTTTTGTTTTTGGTCCCAGGTGTCCTGGGCCAAACAGGGCCCCAGGCTTATTTGAGTTTCTGGGGCCCAGGTTGTTGGTGTGGCTGCCATTCTTCTGTCAGTCCATCACACAGTGGTGCTGGCACAGGCGGCATTGTGGGCAGCACTGTATCCTCTCATTGCAGTTGTAAACCAGGAGAAGCTAGCACAGAAGTGGCCTAGTGATGCAACCACACAGGTGCAGCCCGGGTGCAGGGTGGACTCTCTCTGCATGTTGGCGTCAGGCAGGGTTCAGTCTCCCTCCATCTGCTGGTGGCCAGTATCAGCAGCTGCTGGTGCTTTGGTGAGATGACTTCTTGGTTCTGGATCATGGCTTTGGCATCCTTAGTGGTGTCACTGAATTCAAACTCGAGGATAGTAGACTTGCCCCTCAGTGCCTTGCCAAAGATTTACACACTGGTGTTTTCACGGTGCCATAGTTCCAGTAGGAGAGCTCAGCATAATGATTTTATTTCCCTTTATTTCTGTTGTTAGGGATTGATGGCGCAGCCTCCAGTACTCTGGGCACATTCTCTACCTGTGAGCTCCACTCCAGTTTTATCCTCTAAATTTGAATGTTTGGCCTGCTAATTATTTTCCCTTGTTATCTCTTTTCCTATGCTTAGAGATGTAATTATTTTTGTTGTTGTTTTGAGTCAGACTCTGTTGGTGAAGTCGTGGTTGTCCTGGACCTGGTTATGTAGACCAGTCTAAGCTGGAGCTCACAGAGATCCTGCCGCCTCTGCTTCCCAAGTGCTGGAACTAGAGGTGTGGGCTACCACACCCAGCAAGTCTTGGAAAATTTCATACCTGTATATACTGTGTTTACTGAGTCTTCCTCCATCCTCCTTTCCTTTTCCCTCAGCCTCTCTTGCTGGGTCCCCTCTTTACTAACCTGAGTTTCTGGTTGATTCTTTCCCCAATCTGCTCGTTGTGGAAAATGTGCTGTTTAATTTCATGCATCTGTGGAAGTTCCCATTTTCCCTTTCATTTATTGAGTATGAGTGTCATTCCACTGTGGCTGAGTGGATTCTTGATGTGAGCTCATCTTCCTAATGCAGAGACCTGCTCTGTGACCCTCCATGACCTGTCCTGTGAGAGAGTCTCGTTGGGGCACTCTGGGTTGGTAGGCTCTTGCATATTTAGTTCATTTGGTCTGAAGTGTTGCTCCTGTCGGCAGCTGCCTTACTGATGTTTCGTCTAATGTTAAAGTTGCATTAGTGGTTGGTACTATCTCTGCTCTTCCCTAATGTCTGCCGGTACATGATTTTATGTGGGTGTTCATGTGTTAGCTATTTCATTTTAGATTCATTTATTTTGCAGTGATGTGTAGTTTGCCTGCTGTGTACATGTCCACCATGTGTATGTCTTGTGCCTGTGGTATTCAGAAGAGAACATTGGATACCCCAGGACTGGAGTTCCCAGTGGTTGTGAACCACAATGTGGGTGCTGGATCCTGAGGTTGGATCCTCTGCAAGAGAAGGAATTTTTCTTAAGCACTGAGCCATCTCCCCAGCACCATTATATATTCACGTTAAAATCACAGAGTTTATTTATTTATTTATTTATTTATTTATTTATTTATTTAGTTTTTAGGAAGTAATCTCATTCTCATGCTGTAACAAGTGTGTTACTCCAAATTCACACTACAATTCAAATTTATGCCTGGTATCAATACCTAACTACAGTACCAACTTTCTCTTTTCTCTCTCAATTTTAGGAATTAGTTCTTTGAGAATTATAAAAAATGTGGTTTGATTTAACTTCCTCCCAAACTCTTCACCAATCCACTGCCCTTCAAACACACTTAACTTTTTGTTCTCTCTTTCTTCCATGCATTCCAAATTGTGTTGTTTTTATATACTTGGGCATCCTATCAGAGGTCACACCCTCAATGAAAACTGACTCTCCTTCTCCCAGGAGCTATTAGATACCAATAGCTTCTCACCTATGGGTGGGATCTCCCATCTCCCATCTCCATGCTATATTTGGTTGGTATTGAGCCTTTCTAGGGCCTATAGTTGCTGTCTTAGAACTGTGCGCTCATATGTGCAACTCTCTGCAGTGCTCAGAAATGTATTTCCTTCTGGTCATCCACTTTTGGGTTTTCATTTTTTCAGCCCTCTCGTTTGTAATAATGCAACACTAGGAGTGTATTTTATAAGGAGAATTGTCTAGCTCAGCATCTCTTCTCAGGATCAGCCCAGGGTATACATTAGTCCTGTGTATCACATGGAGAATTAGATAGAGGTCATTCAGTACTTCCCCCTTTTTACCCTGAGCAAAACCAAAAACCAAAACCCATGTCAGTGTATACATGTCATTTATCAAATCAGAAGAATGATAAGTTGGCAGAGTACTTGTCTGGTATCCCCAGAGGTGTAGGTTTGTTCCTCAGCTCTGCCCAAATCATATGTGGTGGCTCTTCCTGTGGTTTCTGCCCTCAGGAGATGGAGATTAAGAAGATTAGGAATTTGAGGTAATCATGCAGTGAATTTACAGTCAGCTTGGCCTATACAAGGACCTGTCTCATAAAAGGAGAGAAGTTCCCGAGGAGTATGGGACGGACATGGTTAACTCCATTGTACACATGTATCTAACTTCAAAGAATCAATGAACAGTAAGTAGACTTACTACAAGCTCCCACATTGGACGTATATCCCAAACGTTTTATTATATCCAGTTCTAAGGGGCCCTTCTGAACAAAGCCCCTGCATGTTTTGCACCCCTGTGACTTGCCTTGCGCACTGTGACACATGGCAATGGTATTTCTTCACTACTGATTTCATGTCCAGCTGTTCTTCCCAACCTGATAATCAGTGATGGGTCATGCTGTATGAGCCAGTAAGACTTGTGCTCAGTGCAGTGAGCTCAGTCACAGGATCCTCCCCACAGGCATGAGTCTCAGCAGGAAGATATGCTGCCCTCTTCTGGTTAGATGAGCTCCACATGATGAACATGCCTCAGAAGACTGATATGCACACATGGGGTCCCACCAGATCCCATCAGAGCAGACCTCTGATGCAGATGAGTCAGATGCAGAGAACTGACAGAGGCATCATATTTACTGGTAGATGTGAACTCCTCAGGACATTGGGTCATGCTTGTTCTCCAGCCTTGCCGCATGGATTCCATCCACGGCACCCCACATGTACCATGGTCACTGAGAACATAGTGAGATGGGCTCTTCTGGGTTAGACCTGCATCGTATGTGTTGACCAGAGTTTTCCCATCAGAGAATGGCTCCTGCTGCTTCTTAGGAACAAGAGCATGGTGGGAAGTAGGCGCCTTTCTGTTCTGAATCTCAGTCTTGGGCAAGATCTAAATGACTGTGTACTGAGTGTGGGTTCTGTGTTTGTTTGACTTCTTTGGAATCCACACTGTAGCTAGGTTTGCATTTGTTTGGGCAGTGAGTGGATTCTGTTTTTCTCCAAGTGTGTGCAAATCTTCATTATAGATGTTTGATCAAATTTTGTTTCCTTATCTTTTTGAGGGAACACATTTTCCTTCATTTCTGTGAATGAAACATACATACACACATACAAAGAGGGTAAAAGAGAGAAAGAGCTCATTCCTTTCTTATAGCAATCTTGATTTAGTGAGTAAACCCATGTTGATCATGGGTGACATTCCCTTCACATGCAAATGTAAGTACCTGTTAATATTTCATTCAGGATATTGTGTCTCTCCCTGGTCAGGCTGGAACTGTCCATCTAGCTCCGTGACTGACTAAGTAGCTCCTATTTCCTAAGAACACCTTCGGGGCCAGCTGAGCTGACAGAGAAAGTTTTATTGAGAGTTGTTTGAGAAATAAGAAGTGTGGGTAATGAGCTTCCTGCCTTGTTCTCAGGTGAAATCTCACCATGGCCTGCGTCTGAGAACTTGTGTTTACGTGTTTTCTCTCACTGGACCACTCCCAGCACACTACTGTTTAATCTCTCTCCATCCAGGAAACCAATCCTTTCTACAGTCGTCACCTTCTGGAATTTCCCAGTGGCACCAGTGTGAACTCTAGGCTTCTCACTGACCAGATTCTCTCCTCACTTGTGACAGGTTGTTTGGCCTCTCCTTAGGAGAAGAAGTCTGTGTGTACCACAGGTTATTATTTCCCTGGAACTACTCAGAGGTACCAGGAAAAAGCCTGGTACCTCCTCGGGGATCCCAGTCTCGATAATTTAGCCTGGGAACACAGGGAGTGTTTTTCTATCTTTGGATAGACTTAATCTGTTAAAACTTCCTTCAGAATGACAATTGAGCACCAGTCTCTCAAATGGCCAGACGAGATGCTTTCTGGGTCACTAGTGATAAATTCCTGGATCGTCCTGTTGGGATGATGAGCCAGAGGGAGTCAATTCATTCCCTGAACCTATGGTCTCCAACCCTCTGATGCAGGTCTCCCTCCTTTCACATTCTGACATGGGAGGACTCATCTTCACTCAGTCACATTCCATCTGTGCCTCTTCTTGGAGAAGGGCTCCAAGTAACACCCTCAGGTTATGAAATAATTGTGTAAGCTTTGGGATTTCCTCCCCGGAGACTAGGAGCTGTATCAATTCACTGGGCATTGACTATACCTGAGGGGTTGTTTTTTTTTTTTTTTTTCTTTCAATAAAAGGAGCATCTGCATGAACACAGGTGAATCATCACTTGTGGGCCCAGGATGAACATGCCACGTGTGTTTGGACTTGGTTTGAGTGTCAGGGTGCAAGTAGGCCCATGATGTGGTCTCTGAAGCTTTCATCAGAATGAATTTTCCAAGACTACTGCAACCCACAGTGGAGTGTCATGATCCCATCAAGATTGCTAAATGGCTGGACAAGGCTGAGAGGATCAGTGTACTGTTGAGTTCTAGAAGGATGCAGCATCAGCCAGAGCTGGAGTGTGGTGGGGACTCCTGAGATCAGGGCCCTTTCTCTTCTGATAGCAGAGATATTGTTGGGAAACTGTTAGTGCCCTTTCCTTTGTCATCATGAGCCACAGGTGTACTGCTCTCTGTCCAGACAGTATTTTTATATAGAAACACTGATATAGACCTGCATAGTCATTGCTCATGAAAAGGATCATGAAGTCAGCTTTGGTCCTAAGATGGTGTTCTGATCTTCTTGCCTAAACCATTGAATATCCTTTTCTAAGGAGTAGATGACTGGGACCTCTGGAGAACACTGACATCAGATGGTCATGGATTCCACCCAGGGCATCACAGTGTCTAGCTCAGGCCAAATGATGGGTTTGTGGGATTGCTATTTATGAGATCACAGGCCATGCCCTAGGACATTAGCCAGACCTATACACTGTCTCAGGTGTCCTCTGAACTTTCATCCAGCTGCCATGGGAAATTGCTACACACCTTTATGTTATATCCTGACAATTCAAAACCTGACCAAATGTTGCATAAATTCCTAAGTGTCCATGAGCATGGATTCTTTTCCAGATGAAGGTGTTTAGTTTCCAGCACCCACATGATGTCTCACAATCACCATTACAACATTTTCAGTGGATCTGAGTCCCACTTCCGACTGACATGTACACAATGCATGTACACAAAGTGCACAGACACACACGTAACCAAAGTACAAGAATACAAAGCATGAAATATATTCATCTTCACACAAATAACCTGATCAAGAATGGCATTCACAAATGTGCCAAGCTGCTTTTTCCTTACTTTTTCCACACTGAAATTATTTTCCCACTCTAATTGTTTACTAAGAAGAGCCACCACAGCTGGACTCTTTATTTTCTTGACAATTCATTGATTTTGACTGTGGAATAACTTGCCCCATTGCAAGCTTTCTCTGTTGGTCTCTTGTTTAATAGGAGATAGAGCAAATATATTTGGCAGAAAATTCAGTTTTATATGGTAACACTAAATATTTCTAAAAGTTACTACAGCTATTTGTCATGTAGATTTGCTTTGTAGTCTTACCTTCATCCAACGCTGGTTGTCCTTACACATCTCCTTCAATAGAGCACCCTTTTCCTACATATAATAGGTCTGGACATTGCATTTTAAAACCATATGAAGAGGCTATTGTGCTATTCTTAAGTTTCTCATTGTGTCTGGAAAGCAAGTGTGAGAGACAGAAATATTTTAGTGGTAGAAAGATGACATTGCTCTCTCTCTCTTCCCATCACCACCTCTCTCTTTCTCTCTCTTTCTCTGTGTGTTTGATTCAGCATGTGTCCTCAAGCAAATCTGCCTTCGGGAAGAATAGGTTTGCTGTGGGAGAGATTCGCACTGCTGACTGTGAGCAGGAAGGGGTTCTGTGATGCTGCCAGAAGAAGAACCTTAAGGAAAGATTCAGCAGTGAGGAGGACAGGGGCCAGAGTAGAATGTTAATATAGTTGTGTAAAGGAATGTATAAAGTGTTGAGCAGGGACCTGCAGTACTGCAGAAGTTGGATGGGTGGAGAGTGTAGACAGGTGACTTGAGTCTACACTGAACCTGGACTGTGCTGATGTCAAGAAGACAGTGACAGGAAGAGCTCAGGTCGGAGCTCTTCCTTTGCTCAGGAAGAGTAAGCTTACTCAGGTCAGAGTAAGTTCTGTTTGAGGTTACTATCAGAATGAGAATTGATGGTTGGAGAAACTGGGGAAGTGTCCTCACTGCTGAGGTTGATTAGAGCATCAAACATGGTCATGACAAACAGTGTCAGAGAAGGTTTAGAGAAAGTTATGCAAACCCTAGGTGACTCTCTGTGGGACATTGAGCTCCCTCATGGCCTGACCTTGTGCTTTTTGACTTCTAATTTCCTTATTCCTCTGACTTTATTTCTGTCTGGGGCAGCCCCTGATACTCACACGTCTTCTTCTATACCTCCTTGCTGTTTCCTTTCCCCTCTGTCCCCTTTCTCTCTGGACCACAGTCCCTGATATGACATTGGAGCTCCTGTGTCAGTGTCCTCAGCATGGATGCTCAGGGCTGGAAACTCTCTAGTTGCTCTGTAAGCTACATCTGGTAATTGTCTCACTCTGGCCTTCCTTGTGGTAAAGTAAGGGTAATGATGTCTCTTTCAGAGTTAGTGTGAGAATCAGACAGTCTAGCAACAGAGGAGGATTTAAGTATTGATTCTTATGTCTAAGAATATGAATTGGGGAAGGAGAGTCCATTGGTTAGTTTTTGTCATCTTGACATTGCCTAAAAAATATGGAAAAGAGGAAACATCTCCTAAGGAAGTGCGTCATTCAGGTCAGACTGCACTCATGTCTGTAGGGCATTTATCCTGATTAATAGATGCATCAGAACCCAACACTACACACCTTCTTCAGAGGACGATTCTGGGAAGTATAGGTTGGGATCCTGATATGGTCACGTCCATTTCCTGATTTCAGCATGGAGTTTGTTTATGGAGGTATATGGAGAGAGACCAGAATTTCCCAGATACTGGCTTCTCTGCTGGTTTCATCCAGCCCTTTCTTTTCTGGTTCAGTTTGATGTTGCTCATGCCTACTCACAAGGCTTTATGCAGAAGTCTTTGCATTATTATGAAATATTGGCAATGGTTGAAGTTAGGATGACCAATTAGTCTGTGAGGCAGGGACAATAGATTTTTGCTTATGCTTCCCAGAGCAACCTGTTGTGTTCACCATTTTGCATGACTTCCTGTGAACAAGTGTTGTGTACTGAGTGGAAAGGACAATAAAGCATCTGAACTGGGTAGTGTCATTCCAGCTGCTTGTACCCCTTATATTTACCTCTAATGCAGATACTATCAGCGTATTAATCACTAGAGTTTACTCTAGACATCATAAATCAGGACCAAGACATGCCTCCTCCCTCCATTGGCCTACCAGAGTCAGTTGAAAGTATGATAGTGTCATGAAACATCTTCACAAGAACAGAGTGACATGGTACACTGATAGTAAAGAAAATTGTTCTCTCCTAAGGTAAAGGATATGCTCAGCTGCTAGGTATGGTAGCACACACTTTAAATCTCAGTACTTCCTGAGTGAGGTTTCAAAAGACACACATGGTATATACTCTCTTATATAGACCTATAAGATAGGATAAATATTCTGAAATTTATACACCTAAAGAAATAAACAAGAAAGAGGATTTGGGGTAAGATGACCAATCCCCAGCTAGAAAGACAAATGGGATGGACATTGGAGGTAGGAGAAAACAAGTAACAGGATAGGAACCTACTGCAGAGGGTCTCTGAATGACTCTACTTAGCAGTGTATCAAAGCAGATAATAAGACACATAACCAAACCTTCGGCAGAGTGCAGGGAATCATATGAAAGAAGGAGGAGTTAGTAAGACTTGGAGAGTACAGGAGCGCCACAAGGACCAAATATATCAGGACACAGGGGCTTTTCATGAGACTGTTTCTCCAACCAAGGTCCATGTATGGATATAACCTAGAACCCCTGCTCATATGTAGCCCATGGTAGCTCTGTGTCCAAATAGGTTCTCTAATAAGGGGAACAGGAACTATTTTTGACATGAACTTAACTTCGAGGTCTTCTCTTCCTCCCCCCTGCCCCGAGGGAGGAGCAGCCTTGTTAGGCCACAGAAGAGGACATTGCAGCCAGTCCTGAAGAGACTTGATAAGCTAGGGTCAGATGGAAGGG
This sequence comes from Meriones unguiculatus, assembly GCF_030254825.1. Classification (NCBI taxonomy): domain Eukaryota; kingdom Metazoa; phylum Chordata; class Mammalia; order Rodentia; family Muridae; genus Meriones; species Meriones unguiculatus. Next base: position 36,244,642 of record NC_083361.1, on the reverse strand, counting down.
GAGGAGGTCTTCCCCTATTAGTGGACTTGGAAAGGGGCAGGGAGAAGATGAGGGAGGGAGGGTAGGATTGGGAGGGAAGAAGGGAGGGGGCTACGGCTGGGATACAAAGTAAATAACCTGTGATTAATATAAAATAAATAAATAAATTAAAAAAATCTCAGTACTTGGGAGACAGTGAAAGGTGAATATTTGAGAGTCTGAGGGAACCTTGGTCTACAAAGTGAGTTCCAGGACAGCCAGTGCTCTGTAGAGAGAGACATTTTCTCAAAAACAGTAAAGCTAAACAAAACAAAACAACAAAGATACAAAACCAAAAAGTTCTGCTCATGCAGAGCGATAAATTGAGTACAGTCTACCCAGATAGCTGGGCACTCAGGTCCAGAGAATGGAACATGTAACCTAAAACATGCTGTGAGGCCACCATCACCTAACATTAAGTCTACACAAGGACAGTAAATGAAACAAAGAAATAGACTAAAACCTCTCATGAACACAGTGGCAAACTCTTAAGAAATTTAAACATGGGAAGTTTCAAGATGGTGTCAGTGGCCAGGGCATACTGTATCTGAGTGGCAAAAGATCAGAGACTGTGGTTACAGTGAGTACTCTATGGATGGACCCCAAAACACAGAAGTCAGTGCTTCACCCACAGAAGGAAGGGATATACCAGGAGGAGGGAGCACATAGTCTCCCTTTCCCCTGCCCAATGGCTGTGTCCTGGGCACTGTGCCTGCATAGTACTCTCTCCCTAGCCGGGTCCAGGTCTTGAGGTGCATGCACAGCCCTTTTTGCACAGCACTTTCCACCTACTGAGTGTGGTTCTCAGACCAAGTGTGACTCTACTCCAGCAAACAGACCCAGCATTCCTCCTGGTCTGGAAACAGAATCCAGCATCCCAACCCTAATTCATGGGGCTCAAGGGCTAAGCCCAGCCTGGGGCTCAGTGAGGCATGGGTGCTCCACTCCAACAACCAGAGGATCCCTTCCCAGCAGAATGTCTGGAGCAGAGGCAGCACCCCAGCCCCAGTCCATAGTTCTTCTAGTCCTCATGCCTAGACCAGCTGGACAATACAAACACAGAGGGTCCTAGGTCCAAGATAGTGGAGCCGAGCTGAATCTGAGAGCCAGGAGCTCAGTACCTGCTGGGCCAGCAAGCTGCTGAGCCCTGGAATCAGAATCCATAATTCCAGTGCCCTTTTGCCTATTTGTTGTGGAGACTGACCCAGTAACACCAATGCCTGCTAGAAATCTGCCTGGTCCTCCTGCCCTCCTTTGGGCATAGCCAGCATAGAGTTTCTCCAACCCAGTGTTCTCCATCCCATGGATGCCTGTTATGGGCCAAGCAACATTCAGCTTAGAGCCCATTCCCTGCTGACTCATGATCTATCTGACCCAGCTGGGAGAAGGCTAGCTGAGTCCCACTCTACTGCAGCTCCAACTCACATGGTTTCTCTGTGATCCTGAGGAGGCCAGTGGGGCCCTGAGGAACATTCTGTTTAGAGCCCTCTCTGCCTACTCCCAAACTGCCTGACCATCAGAGACCACAATACCCCCTAATGCCAGACACATCCAGATTGCCAGAGGTCAGTGTAAGACCACAAGAAACAAGTCCCAGGGTCATTTGCCATCCCCAGAAAACAGTGTTCCTACCACAGCCTGGAGATAGTATACCCACCAAACCCTGGAGATAGTATACCCACCAAAGTGCAAGAAAAACATTTTAAAAATGAGGTTATGAGAATGATAGAGACCTTAAACGAGGAAAACAAATCCCTCAAAGAAATGGGAAATTTCTTTGGGAAAATACAATCCAAAAGGTGAAATAAATGAATAAATCTCTTAAAGAAATACAGGAAACTACTGTCACATAGGAGAAGGAAATGAATAAAACTGTTCAAGACCTAAAAAGAAAACTAGAAGCAATAGAGAAAACACAATCTGAGACAATGCTAGAGATGGAAAACCTAGAGAAGAGAACAGGTACTACGGACACAAGCATCACCAACAGAATGAGAGAGATAAAGGAGAGAATCTCAGCGGTAGAAGATACGATTGAAGAAACCAATTTATACGTCATGAAAATGTTAAACCTAAAAATCTCCTGGCACAGAGCATTCAGGAAATCTCGGACCCTATTAAAAGACCAAACTTAAGAATAATAGGAGTAGAAGAAGACTCCCAGCTCCAAGGCTCAGACAATATTTTCAACAAAATCGTAGAGGAAAACTTCTCTAACCTACAGAAAGAGAGACCTGAAAACACAGAAGTAGCTTACAGAACACCAAATAGACTGGACCAGAAAAGAAAATCATCCTGCCACATAATAATCAGAACACTAAATATATAGAACAAAGAGAGACTATTAAAATCTTCAAGGGAAAAAGGCTAAGTCACAAATAAGGCAAACCTATCATAATTAACATCTGACTCCTCATCAGAAACCCTAAATGCCAGAAGGGCATGGGAAGATGTCTTACAGACACTGAGGCCACAGTTGTCAGCCCCGACTACTATATTTGGGAAAACTTTTAATCACCAGAGAGGGAGAAAACAAGCTATTCCATGATAAAAACAAATTTAAACCGCAGCTATCCACAAATCCAGTCCTACAGAAGATAATAGAAGGAAAACTGCAACTCAAGGAGTCCATCAACTCCAAGGAAAACATAGCAAATAAATAATCCCAAATCAGAAAACCAAAAGGAGGAACACTCATACTATACACTCTACTACCATCAACATCAGTATAACAGGAAGCAGTAATCATTGGTAATGATTATCACTCAACATCAATTTGATTCAATTCACCAATAAAAGACATAGGCTAACAGAATGGATAAGAAAACAGGATCTATCAATATGCTGCATACAAGAAACACACCTTAGCAATAAAAATAAACATTTTTTTTTCTCAGAGTAAAATGCCAGAGAAAGATTTTTCAATCAAGCAGACCCAAGAACCAAGGTAGAAGAGCCATTCTGGTAGCTATAAAATAAACTTTCAAGCAAAGTTAATCAAAGAAATGAGGAAGGGACTTCACATTTTTTAAAGGAAAAATTCATGAAGACACCATCTCAGTTATGAATATCTATGCCCCAAATGCAAAAGCACCAACATTCATGAAAGAAATATTACTAAAGCTTACATTATACATCACACCCCACACATTAATAGAGGGAGACTTCAAGATCCCACTCCCTCCAATGGACAGATTATTAAGACAGAAATTAAATGGGGAAATAATAAAACTAACAGATGTCATGAATCAATTTAAATTTTAATTTAATTTTTATTAATTACAGTTTATTCACTTTGTATCACCTGTAGCCTGTCCCCCATCCTCTCCCAATCTGACCCTCCCTCCCTTTCTTCTCCTATGTCCCTCCCCAAGGCCAATGATAGGGGGGTCCTCCTCCCCTTCCATCTGATCCTAGTCTATTAGATTGGGTTCATTGTCTTCCTCTGTGGATTGATAAGGCTGCTCCCCATTCAGGTGGAGGTGATCAAAGAGCCAGCCCATGAGTTCATGTCATCGATAGTCTCTATCCCTATTACTGGGGAACCCTCTTGGACACTGAGCTGTCATGGGCTACATCTGTGCAGGAGCTCTAGGTTATCTCCATGCATGGTCCTTGTTTGGATTATCAGTCTCACAAAAGACCCCTGTGTCCAGATTTTTTGGTTCTGTAGCAATGGATTACCACTCAGAAATTAAAAACAATGAAATCACGAAATTTGCAGGCAAACGGTAGGATCTAGAAAAGATCATCCTGAGTGAGGTATCCCAGTGTTGGGAGCTGTAGCTCTGGCAGCTGCTTTGATATTTAATTCTCAGTGGAAAGACTGCTTTTTCCAGGCCTTCACTAAAGTCAGGGAAGAATTTGCAAGTCCATCTCCTTTTGTTTGTGACAGCAGGAGGGACACCTTGTGAAGATCACACCTCCTTGTGTGAATTTAACCTATTGTTCTGAGATGCTTCTACTCTGGCTTAAAAGCTCTGCAATAAAGAAGTCAGGTTTGCTGCTTGCTGCTTGCTGCTTGCTGCTTGTGGCTGCTGCTGCTAAGGCTGCTGCTATGGCTGTCGAGTCCGGAGCCTCTTAAAAAAGTCTCCTGTGTGCTGTGTGTTTTTTTATTAATTTCAATCCTCACTCCCGACTCAAGAACCTGTTTGAATCTGCTGGTAGGCTCTGGCAGATTGGCGCCCAACATGGAGCTTGAGATACAGGGAATAAGTAAAGGACAATGCGGTTGTTGGCGAGCTCACATCATTAAGTAGAAAGGGCGGGGTGAGTAAATCCAAAAATAAAAATGGGACAAGGCATCAGCCTAGTGTTTTCTGTATGGAACTTAATTAAAGGTAGTCTGTATAAGCAGCAGGAAACTGAGAAAGTTAAATTTTCAGGCTCAGAGAGAAGGAGGTTAGAAAGATGGCAGGCTTCAAGAGAGAATGATATTATACCATCAGCTCCTCCAGAGGAGTTATATTTCCCTCCTGATGACAGTAATTTCTTGCCAGGAGACTTTGAGAAAGACTTACATCCTAATGAGGTTGCAGAGTTGGAGGAAGAACCAGATCAGTACTATTCTGAGAGATACCCTCCAGTTCAGGCTATGCATTTTAAAAAGCTTTAACCTTGGCAAAAAGAAATTAAAAGACTGGAATGTGGCTTGGAGGAAATAAACAAAAAAATTAACTACTACGAATAATGAAGCTCAATCTCCCACTCCAACCCCATCATTGTTTGCAGGTTTGGACCCTCCTCCTGGGAGTGCTACAGTTGCAGTGGCCCAAAAGACAGGGGGATCTTTTCCTTTGTCCACTGTACGGGCAATTCTATCCCTTTTGCAAGCTTCTTTACAAGAAGCAAGATAGAATGGAGAAGATGTAACTGAGTTTTATGGTTTTCCAGTTCTGGAACAACCTGACGGATGGGGTAATATGGCGAGAGTCCATGCTCCTATACCTTTTAAACAAATAAGAGAATTAAAATCTGCATGCTGCCAATATGGTCCTACAGTGCCTTTCACCCAGGCTCTGCTGGAGTCCATATCTACTGAGGCCTTCTGCCCAGGGGACTAGAAACAGTTAGCAAGAGCATGCTTATCAGGAGGAGATAATTTAGTATAAAAGTCAAAATTTGCAGAGCATTGTCAAGCTACAGCTAAACTTAATCGAGCTCAGGGAATTCCTATAACTTATGACATGCTTGCTGTAGAAGGAATCTACAGGAAAATAGGACAGCAATTGGATACTATTCTTCTTGTTCCTCAAGACTGTAAAAGATTTACTTTTAGTGTGCCATCAGTGAATTTTAAAAAACCTATGAAGAGATATCATTGGCTTGTATTACCTCAAGGTATGACAAACAGTCCGACTTTATGTCAAAAATTTGTGGCTCAAGCTGTTTTTAAAACTAGGGAGGCATATTCTTCTGTGTATATTATTCATTATATGGATGACATTTTACTGGCTCATAAAAATGAAGGGATTTTTATTAAATGCTTTTACACACTTACAACAAGCTCTAAAGGATCTAGGTTTAGTGGTTGCACCAAAAAAGGGGCAGACAAAACCACCCTATTTGTATTTGGGACATAAATTATATCCTCAGACCATTATGCCTCAAAAAATTCAATTAAAAAAAGACAACCTAAAAACTTTAAATGATTTTTAAAAGTTGTTAGGTGATATTAATTGGCTAAGACCCCATTAAAAATTAACTACAGGAGAGCTAAAACCACTTTTTGACATTTTAAAAAGAGAGGCTAATCCTTTGTCAGAAAGGAAACTTACCAAAAAAGCTCGTAATGCTTTACAAAAAATAAAAGTAGCTATTAAAAAGCAACATGTTCAATATATATTGATTATTCAAAAAAATGGGGTGCATATATTTTGGCTACTGTTCATACTCCAACTGCTATATTGTGGCAAGAAGAACCATTATTACACTTGCCTGAATCTACTGTTCGAATTCTGACACCATATTATAAAGCAGTGGCTAGTTTAGTTCAAATGGCTCACACAAAATCTTGCAAGTATTTTGGTAGAGAGCCCACCTTAATTGGAGTCTCTTTTAACAAACAGCAAGTAGATTGGTTATTTCAAAATGCAGATTGTTGGGCCATAGCTTTTGCTCATTATTTAGGATGTATTGATAATCATTATCTAAAAGATAAATTACTTCAATTTGCCAATGAGCATGCTTTTGTATTTCCTAGAATAATTAAACAAAAGCCATTACCTGAAGTTCCAATAGTATTCACAGACGGATCTTCAAATAAAAAAGCTGTATATGTACTACAGGGACAAACTTTTGTTTTGCAAACATTGCCAGCCTCAGCTCAAGTTGTAAAATTACGAGCTGTTGCTATAGTGTTTAAAAATATGGCTTCTACCTCTTTCAACTTGTACACTGATAGCCATTATATAGCTAAAGCTTTACAAGTCCTAGAGACTGTAACATATGTTAATATAGCTAATAAACAATTACAAGATCTATGTAGAGAGATTCAACAAAGTATTTAGAGCTGTGCGCAGCCTTGTTATGTAGGACATATTAGAGCTCATTCAGGGCTTCCTAGACCTTTAACTTTAGAAAATAATTTAGCAGATCAAGCCACACGTTTGGTTGGATTAACTCAATAAAAATTGGCTCAAAATTCTCATACATTACATCATCAAAATAACAAGAGCTTAAAAAACAATTTAATATTACCAAAAGTGCCCCTAGACAAATTGTAAGATCATGTTCTTCTTGTCCTGAACATTTTAATGTACCTCATTATGGTGTCAATCCTAGAGGCTTGACTCCCACCCATTTGTGGCAAATGGACGTAACTCATGTCCCAAAATTTGGGAAACTAAAATATGTTCATGTAACAATTGACACTTTTTCAGGATTTATCATGGCAACTCCCTTAACAGGAGAAGCCACCAAACATGTTATAAGTCATGTTATAAAGTGTTTTGCTGCAATTGGTATTCCTTCCATTATAAAAACTAATAATGGCTAGAGATATATGAGTCTAGCTTTTCAACGATTTTGTGCACAAATGAGTATTAGTCATAAAACGGGCATTCCATATAATCCTCAATGCCAAGAAATTATAAAACGAGCCCATGGATCTCTTAAGAACCAACTGCAAAAAAAAAAAAGGGGGGGGGAGCTATATCCCCAAACACCACAGAATTATATTAATTATGCTCTCTTTATTTTAAAATTTTTGAATGTGGATATACAAGGTGGTTTTGTGGCGGATCAATTGTGGCATCCTAATACCAAAGATAATTATGCCCAAGTAAAATGGAAAGATCCGATTAGTGGAATATGGCAGGGCCCTGACCCCGTATTAATATGGGGAAGAGGGCATGTTTGTGTTTTTCCATAGGACACAAAAGGAGCCAGGTGGATCCCAGAAAGGCTGGTACGGTTTGCAGGGTTCTTCCCCAGAAGGAGGATGTTCCAGTTGCAGACAATCGTAAATTCTGCCCTGACTGAGACCAAAAAGCTGCATTGGACTTAAGCTCCTGACCGGCTTTTGTTTCATTCTGCTCCTGGGAGGAGACATCATGAAGAGAAACCTCTTATACAATGGACTGGACTTGATTGTTCTGTTAATAAGGACAAATCTCAACAAAAAAAAAAAAAGAAAAAGAAAAAGAAAAAGAAAAAGAGGACTAACTGTGAAACTTTGGTCTGACTCTGGTTTTCAGCAGACCAAAACAAGCTTGCTTCTAAAACTGTTGGGAGGCCCTGTAACTGTCTATGTAAATTCTCCTTTTGTTTTGTTGTTTGGAAATGTTAACAAGATTCAAACTTTAATGTTTCTTGACTTCAGTGTAAACTAACAAACTGTATTTGTAAGCTTTCAAATGGTTCTGATTGTTCGACAGACTTTTACTATGGTTCCTATAAATGTTTCTCAGACTTGGTAATTGACACAAGGAGTCACCTGCTAAGTCAGCTTTATGGAGTGTTACTTTGGACTTAGCTTGTGATAGGAGATGTGGCAACTAAAACCTGCCTGAAGACCTTTTAGTATGTCAAAGCTGAGCTGATCTGCATAAGAACATACCACAGTGTCTACTCTAGCAGAGGTTGGTAGTCAATGATGAATAAAGTTTCTTTGGGATATATTCAACCCAAAGCGGGGCATGAATGATAAAATTCATGTACAAATAAAAATATATCGTTTGAGAGAAACATCTAAGACAGGCACAATCTTCTGCTCCATAACTCTTGAGTTATGGCCAATTTTAAAAATATAAAAAGGGTGACCTGTTGGGAGCCGTGGCTCTGGCAGCTGCTTTGATATTTAATTCTCAGTGGAAAGACTGCTTTTTCCAGGCCTTCACTAAAGTCAGGGAAGAATTTGCAAGTCCATCTCCTTTTGTTTGTGACAGCAGGTGGACAGCTTGTGAAGATCACACCTCCTTGTGTGAATTTAACCCATTGTTCTGAGATGTTTCTACTCTGGCTTAAAAGCTCTCCAATAAAAAAGTCAGGTTTGCTGCTTGCTGCTTGTGGCTGCTGTTGCTAAGGCTGCTGCTACAGATGCTGCTATGGCTGTCGTGTCCAGAGCCTCTTAAAAAAGTCTCCTGTGTGCTGTTTTTTTTTTTTTTTATTAATTTTAGTCCTCACTCCTGACTCAAAACCCCGTTTGACTCTGCTGGCGGGCTCCGACATCCTAGAAGCAAAAAGACACACATGGCATATGCTCACTGATAAGTGGATATTCGACATATACTATACTATACTATACTATACTATACTATACTATACTATACTATACTATACTATAAGATAATCATACTAAAATCTGTACACCTAAGGAAGCTAATCAAGAAGGAGGACCCTGGGTAAGGAGGATCCTGGAGGGACAGGAGCTCCACAAGGAGAGCAACAGAACCAAAAAATCTACAGAACATTTCATCCAAACACAAGGGAGTATATCATGTTCTCAGCAATCCAAAGAACTTTTTATCTAAAATTTACTATATGCTCAGCCACAAAGCAAGTTTTGATATATATAAGAAGATTGAAATAACTTCTTGTATCTTATCAGACCACCATGGATTAAAGCTGGAACTCAACAACAACAGAAAGTCACCAAACTCATGGTAACTGAACAACTCCCCAGACAAGGATCACTAGGTCACAGAAGAAATAAAGAAAGAAATTAAAAGCTTTCTAGTATTCAATGAAAATAAAGGCACAACATAACCAAACTTAGGGGACACAATGAAAGCAGTTCTAAGAGGAAAGTTTATAGCACTAAGTGCCTTCATAAAGAAATTGGAGAGATCCCATACTGGTAACCTAGCAGCACACTGAAAGCCCTAGAAGAAAAAGAAGCAAACATACCAAAGAGGAGTAGATGACAAGAAATCATCAAACTCAGAAACAAAGAGAACAATACAAAGAATCAATGAAACCCAGGGCTGGTTCTTTGAGAAAATCATTAGGTCTTACTTCAAAAGCCTGTATTCCACAAAAATGAAAAAATCTAAAGGAAATGGATGAGTTTTCTGATAGATTTCACTTACCAAAGTTAAATGAAGATCAGGGAAACTGTTTAAACTGTCCTGTAACCACTAAGGAACTAGAAGCAGGCATCAAAAGTCTCTCAACAACAACAACAAAATTTCTAGGACTAGATGGTTTTAGTGCAGAATTCTAATAGACATTCAAAGAAGAGCTACTACCAACACTCCTCAAACTATTTCACAAAACAAAAACTGAAGGAACATGGCCAAACTCATTCTACAACTCTACACTCACCCTGATACTTAAAACAACACAAAGACTCAACAAAGAAAGAGAATTTTAGACTGAGTTCACTCATGAGCATTGATGCAAAAATACTCAATAGAATACTCACAAACCAAATCCAAGAAAACATCATATACATCATCCACCATGATTGAGTAGGGTTCATCCAAGGACTGCAAGGATGGTTCAACTCAAAGGAAAAAAAAATCACACAATAATCTCATTAGATGAAGAAAAAGCCTTTGACAAAATCCAGCACTACTTCATAATGAAAGTCTTGGACAGATCAGGGACACAAGACTCATACCTAAACATAACAGTAGCTATATACAACAAGAGGATAGCAAACATCAAATTAAATAGAGAGAAACTCAGAGCAATTCCTCTAAACCCAGGGACCAGACCAGGCTGCCCACTCTCTCCATACTCTTCAATATAGTATTTGAAGTTCTAGCTGGAGTAATAAGACAACTAAAACAGGTCAGGGGGATACAAATTGGAAAGGAAGAAGTCAAAGTATCACTTTTTGCAGAAGACATGATAGTATAAGTGAATGACCTCAAAAATTTCAACAGAGAACACTTAACAGCTGATAAAAATTTTCAGGAAAATGGTTACACACAAGATTAATTAAAAAAAATCACTAGCCCTTCCTATATGCAAATGACAAATGGGCTGAGAAAGAATTTAGTGAAACTATACCCTTCCCAATAGCCACAAATAATAAAAATATCTTGGTGTAACTCTAACCAAGTAAGTAAAAGACCTTTATGACTGAACTTCAAGTCTCTGAAGAAAGAAATTGGAGAAGATATCAGAAGATGGAACGATGCCCTATGCTTGTGGATCAGTAGGATTAACATAGTAAAAATGGCCATTTTACCAAAGCAATCTACAAAATCAGTGCAATCTCCATCAAAACACCAACAGTCCTTTACAGACCTTGAAGGAACAATTCTCAACTTCAGATGAACAAAACCCCCAAAACCCCCAATTATATTTAGATCATCTGGAGTTATGTCCATGCCTTACTCTAAGCTATACTACAGAGCCATAGTAAAAAAAAACCTGCATGGTACCGGCATAGAAGTAGACTGGTTGATCAGTGGAATCAAATAGAAAACTCAGAAATGAACCACAGATACTTGATTTTTGATGAAGGAGCGAAATCCATACAATGGAAAAAATACAGCATCTTCAACAAATATTGCTGGTCTAACTGGATGTCTACACTTAAAAACATGAAAATAGATCCATATTTATCACACAAGACTCAAATTCAAGTAGATCAAAGACCTCAATATAGCACCAGATACACCAAATCTCTTAGAAGAGAAAGTAGCGAAGATCCTTGAATTCATTGGGACAGGAGACAACTTCCTGAACAGAACACCAACAGCTCAGGCTCTAAGATCAACAACAAAAAAGAAATAAATAAATGGTACCTCTTGAAACTGAACATCTTCTGTAAGGAATAGGACACTGTCAATAGAAAGAAATGATAGTCTACAGATTGGGAAAAGATCTTCTTCACCAATCCCACTTCCAACAAATGGCTAATATCTAAAATATATAATGAACTCAAGAAATCAAACACCAATAAACAATATAATCCAATTAAAAATGGGACACAGAACTAAGCATAGTATTCTCAACAGAGGTATCTGTTTTTTTTAAAGTAATTTAAATTAACATATATTTGTTTTTCTTTCTATTTTAATTTTTCTTTATTATTATTATTTATTATAGTTTATTTACTTTGTATTCTGGCTCTAGCCCCCTCTCTCATCTCCTCCTCCTGGTCCTACCCTTTCTCTCCCTTGCCACCCCCTTTGTCCCTCCCCTAGTCTAAGGATAAGGGAGGTCCTTCTCCCCTACTATCTGACCCTAGTCTATCAAGTCTCATCAGAACTGTCTGGATCCTCTTTCTCTGTGGCCTAGTAAGGCCATCTCACCAGGGGGAGGTGATCAAAGAGCAGGCAACTGAGTTCATGACAGTGACTGTCCCTGCTCCCCTTACTAGGACACCCACATGGAGACTGAGCTGCCCATAGGCTACATCTGAACAGGTAGTCTAGGTTCTCTCTATGCATGATCGTTGGTTGATTCATCAGTCAACAGAGGAATCTTGAATGGCTGAGAGTACTTAAAGAAATTCTCAGCGTCCTTGGTCATCAGTAAAGTGCCAATCAAAATGACTCTGAGATTCCATTTCACACCAGTCAGAATTGCTGAGATCATAATCTCAAGTGACAGCACATGCTGGAAAGGATGTGGAGAAAGAGGAACACTCCTCCACTGCCAGTGGGAGTGTTAAGATGTATAACCAGGTTTGAAATCAATCTGGAACATTTTCAAAAAATTGAGAATTGCTTTATCTCAAGACCCAGCTATACCACTCCTGGGCATATACCCCAAAGATGCTGTACAACAAGGTCACTTGCTCAACTATGTTCATAGCAGCTTTAGTCACAAAAGCCAGAATTTGGAAACAACCTAGATGTCCCTCAGTGGAAGAATGGATAAAGAAACTGTGGCACATTTACACAATCAAAATACTACTCAGCTATTAAAAGCAAAGAAATTATGAATTTTGAAAGCACATGTATGGAACTAGAAAAGATAATCCTGAGTGAGGTAACCCAGACCCAGGAAAACACACATTGTATGTACTCAATTATAAGTGGATACTCATACTACAAAACACAGACCCAATGAAGATAAGTTGCAAGGAGGATCCAAGGGAGGATATAGAAATCTCACTAGGAAGGTAAAAAAGAATAGACAGAGGTAATGGTTGAAGAGAGGGAACAAGGTAGGAGGATAGTGGGCAAAGAGAGTGATGGAGATCAGACTGGGGAAATTGGGGGTGAGAGAACAGAAACCTGTGGAGAAAAGGGAAGCTGAGAAATTCTCTGTGACAAGCTGCAGACCTAAGTCAGGATATGCTCCTGGAAGGGTGTGAGGGGGACTCAAGCAGACTCCCAGTAGCAGAGGCCATAGAGACTGAAGAGGACAATCTCTAACTAGACTAGTCTCCTAGTAGAAGAAGAGGCACAACAACACACCCCAAAATTTATCCTACCTAACAAGATATGCAGGAATAAAAATAGAGCAGACAGAGCAGAGATTGAGGGAATGTCCAGCCAATGCCTGGCCCAACCAAAGACACACCCTATGGGTGAATGCTAATCCCTCACTAATGATCCTCTGCTAATCTTGCAGGAACGAGCCTGTCAGAGTTGTACTCTGAGAGGCACTATCCAGGAGTGTCTCAAATCAGATGCTGAGACTCATAGCTAAACCACTGGGTCATGCACTGGGAGTCTTGTGGAAATTTGGGAGGAGAGAGAAAAGGACCTGGAGGTGACAGGGGTTCTATAAGTAAAACAACAGAGCCAACTAACCAGGCTCAGAGGGACTTGCTTAGACTGAACCATCAACAAAGAACCATGCATGAACTGGACCTTGGCCCCCTACAAAGATTTACGAGATGGACAGCATAGGCCTCTTGTATGACCTCTAGTAAAGGAAGTGGGGTCTACATCAGACAAGGACTCTGTTGCCAGCTTTTTGTTCACTTTGCCCTGGCTGGACTGTGTTACCAGGACACAGGGGAAGAGGACATGTTCAGTCCTGATAAGACTTGATGAGTTTGGGTGCATGGGAAAGGAGCTCACTTTTCTGAGGAAAAGGAGGGGGAGGAAAGGAAAGAGGATGGGACTGTGTGGGGAGGAGAGATGAGGCTTCAGCCAGGGTGTAAAGTGAATAAAGCATCAAAAAAAAGTTGTAAGGCTGTTCCTGAAGAGCAAATCATCTTTGACATCATATTCACGAGACTGATAAGTATTCTATGTTAATAATGGGAAAAACTTTGACTAATTGTAAATTCTTCAAACCAATTTATGATGTCAGCTTTGATAATTTATTATAGAGTAAAAAGAATACATCGCAAAAAAAGAATTTACCTAGTTATGTAAATTCCATTCAACATTATGTTATTTATGGTGGTCATAAGGTTAAAATAAAAAATACATAATTGACACAGAGGTTTACCTTTGTTAGTGACCCAAACTATTCATCATGAACACTCACAGTAAATTGGGAACAGATAATCTCATGAGTCAGAATAATATCGTGTATCAGAAGATGGAAGTTAGCATTATACTGATTGCTGAGAAAGCAGAACTTTTGCATTAAATACTGAAGAAGGCGACAGATTTACCTCTCTTGACATGTTCTAGCTTTGTACTTGAAGACTTAGTTAATACAAAACGGAAGCCAAGTAATAGAACACTTCCAGTGTTGGCAAAAATAAAACAGAGAAATGCCACTCTAATTGTTTGAAGACAACATGATTGTGTATGTGGAAATTCTGAATCATTGTATAATACTGCATGCTAGCAAGGTGATTTTTGAATGATTAATCTGCATGCCAATTTCTTTTGCATATTTGAGAAACAGACAGCAGAGAATGAAGGGAAACACATCATTTTCAAGCATCACCTCCCACCCTCTCACCCATGATGATACATCGCTTTTTTGAAGATGTGTTTGTTGGGGTTATATGAAGTGGTCAGGGAACACTACCGATCAAGGATCTGTATTTAAAAAACATTTTCAAAGCCCTAGTCACACTGTTTTTCCAGAGTGTTCTTATTACACCAGTGTGGCAACATGGCCCTATATTTCAAGAGAAAGTGCGTGAAGAACATATGTTAATGACTGAAGTGTTGGGGGGTCATGGAGAGAGAGATTCGGGACATTATCGGCAGAGCGATCTTTCATTCTTGGCTCTGACTTTACTCATCATTTTTGTTATTGAGTCAACTTCTTTGTTTCTAGTCCAACAGAGGCTCCAGTCCAGAGAATGTGGGTGGCAGTTAATAAATTGCAAAAAGACACATGAGAGAGAGACAAAAAGAGACCTAAATGAGGACACACACCAGGCACATGGGAGAGCAAATTCTCCCACTTTATAGACTCAGAAGAGAGATGGTTTAGGTAGGAAAAGCCCACAGGGGTAGAAGGACAGTAATTCACTTGCTGAGGAAGGATCTCATTACAACACTCACACCTTTATCTGCACACAAAACACATCTTCTCCCTGGACGTTCTTTCTCAAGTGTTCCTCAACATAATTAAGAACTGGATTTTTTTTTTCTTTTACGCAGAAGCTTTGGATCATCAGATTTATTTCCCAGACTTTTCAGCCTTGAAAGATGTAACTCTTGCTCCTCAGAATATCTCCAAGCTGCATGGTGGGTCCAACTCTGGCTGCCCAAGCTTCAAAGACCAGAATCCCAAGGACTATGAGGACAATGACAGCAAGTGCTATCCTGATGAAATTCCCCGTTGTGTGATCCTGGTTCTCTGAGGCTGTGGATTTAGACAAAGAAGTTACAGAGGTTAGGAAGTTACAGAGGTTAGGTAAAAGTTTCTTCATGATAACTAAATGGCCACCCAGAGCCCCTGCCCTCCCTGGACACAACTTTGTTCCTGTGTATCTATTGCTAGGATTTTGAAATCTCTGTATTCGGGGATGGAGAGATGACTCAGAGGTTAAGAGCACTGTTCTACCAAAGGTCCTGATTTCAGTTCCCATCAACCACATGGTGGCTCACAGCTATCTCTGGTGAGATCTGGTGCTCTCTTCTGGTGAGCAGGAGTACATGTATGCAAAACACTGACTACATAATATAATTTTTAAAAAATCTTTAAAAAATTCTCTGTATTCAACTGTCTTCAGTTTGGGCATGTTCTAGCACGGACTGATGGCCTCAGCTGATCCAGAGAACAGAATAAGATGAGTAGGATGTCTACATGCCTAAGAGACCTGAGTGTTTCTTCTGAGATTCACTTTATCATGTATTGTAAGTGTCCATCATTCTCATCATATAAGCCCATGAAGGTCTGGAATGAACATTTCCTCTGGTATAGCTGGGTTTGCTTTCCTATTCTTATTAGATTCTTCAGGACCACTCTGCTAAAGCAAAAGCCAGTGACTTACCAGTGAAAACAGCAAAGCCACAGTACTCTCAATTGATAAGACCTTCTGGCAGTGGTCCTAGAGACACTGCACTAGGCAGCCACCGTATCATTCTGAGTGTGACATCTCAGGTGAGCTCATCAGAGGCTGTGCAGATTTACATCCTCAGTCTGTTGTTTTGCTGAGTGGCCTCTTTGTCAGACCCAGACCCCTCTACCTCTATCTCTCCTTTGATCTGAGCATTTCCCTGGTGTGTGTGTGTGTGTGTGTGTGTGTGTGTGTGTGTAACAGAAATGAGAGTAGATGGCAAGCCAGTGGGCTTTCACCTAATAGTTCTCCCAATAACATGGCTATCTCACAGTAAGCACAGATCTGAAAACTGACATATCTCTTACTTTTGTTGTTGTAAATAAAAATGAGTGTGGGCTATCTAATTACATATTAGCCTTAAGATTATCACAGTGGTATTATTTAATCCACTATCAAAAATGATAAGACACAGACACTTCTTTCTGCCCTGCCCAGGAATAGGACAATCAGGTATGTCTTAGACAGGTTTACAAAACAAGGATAGGTGTAATCTTGAGGGGCAGTAACACCCATCAGACCAACCTCCAACAATCTTTTCTTGAAAAAACTGAACACAGGGTGAAACCACTCTGTGCTAGAGTTGATGTGGATTCCTGGTTGAAATGTCTATTGTAGACTCTCTTCAGATCCGCATCTGGGTTGAATCAGTGTCTTCTTCTATTTTTTTTCCAGACTTCTTCTTGAACTTCTATGAAGTCTGAGCTGTCCTTGCTGCAGCCAGAATGATGATCTGGTCATCTTGTCAACATATGTTATCCATCACTGCCTAAAAACCTGGATTCTCACAGAAAATGTGGAGTCAAGGGGTGAATAGGGCCTGTCATCAGTGGCCTGAGGTGTGGTCAGATTCTCGGGGAACATTGATGGGAGCCTTCAAACACAATAAATTTTCTGTTAAAATGAAGAACTTTCCACAAACCTATGCAAGTTGTGTTCCTCTGAGGAGAACCAGCTGAAGAGCCGAGGCTTGTGACTTCTGTTTCCTTGGTACTATTGATCAGTGCTTTTCAACTGATGGGACATGACCCCTTGGGTTTCAAACTAACCCAAAGACCATTGGTTCACCTGAGACCGCTGGAAATATTAGGAAATATTAGATATTTGCTATGATTCATGGCAATTAAATTACCCTTATGAAGTAACAATAAAATAATTTTACAGTTTGAGGTCACTACAACATGAAGAATTGCAGTAAAGTGTCACATCATTAGTAAGGTTGACAAACACTGGTATAAATAACTTTTTTCATAGTATAGATAATAGTTTATTTAAATTATCACACATTTTATGCTTTTTTTGCTTGTTTAAATTGGAAATAGATTTTTAAAATTATGTTTTGATTATGCTTTTCTCTATTCCGCCTCTTTACAGACACTACACACCTTCCCTACCACTGAAATCTACATGCTATTTTTGTCTGTCTCATTAGAAAACCCTCATCTAAAAATATGTATCGCAAAGCAAATAAAGTAACATAAAATGAACAAAACAAACTCAGGTAGAATAAAATAACAACAACATAAAAAGGAGTGAAAGAAAAAGTAGAAGAAATATTGTTCAGTTTTGGGTCTCTGTATTAATTCTCATCTCCTACCAGAAGACAAGAAAGTCCATTTGCAGCAAACCACAATGAGAATTTATAGAAACCACAGTTGCTAAGAAAAAATGACTGCTTGCATGCATGGGGAGGAGATAGTCTCCAAGAATTTTATCTGTTGGTTTGGAGTTTGTGTGAATCTTAGCAACACCATACAGCCATGGCAAAATCCTGTCCACATTTTTATCTGGTGCTGTCTTGAGTTAAGGCATCGGATATTATTGGTATTCATCTGGATTCTGAGACTTCCTTTCCAGAAACATCATTTCAAGGAGATTCTCCTCTTCATAGCTCAAAATGTTACCATGTGGACTTCAATCTCAGGCAAAGCTGGGAAAAGATGAAGTTTTTTTCAACAACTTGACTGAAACAAAGAAGTTAGATCCATTCAGAAAACCACTTTTTCCAGAGCAAACTCAACCTTTTGTCAAGTTATCTTTTTATTGAATGCATGTTCTTTGACAATGTGATATATGTATGTAACACATTCTGGTTATTCCTCTACCATCCTTGTTGTATCCCTCCTATC
This sequence comes from Meriones unguiculatus, assembly GCF_030254825.1. Lineage (NCBI taxonomy): Eukaryota > Metazoa > Chordata > Mammalia > Rodentia > Muridae > Meriones > Meriones unguiculatus. The sequence goes on along the minus strand of NC_083361.1, from coordinate 36,226,663 downwards.
CACAGTAACTCTCATCTCATTCTTACAAATCTTGTTCCTTCATCTGCATCATTTTGTTTAGTTATTTCCCACTGATTTTTTTTGTATCTCCCCTGTGGTGCTCTCCCTCCTCCCATCCCAACTCTTCCCTTCCTCCACCCTCTGCATGCATGCCCCTCCCCAAGTCCACTTATAGGGGAGGACTTCTTTTCCTTCCTTCTGATCCTAGTCAATTAGGTCTCATCAGGAGTGGCTGCATTGTCTTCTTCTGTGGCCTGGTAATGCTGCTTCCCCCTCAGGGGGAGGTAATTAAAGAGCAGGCCATTCAGTTCATGTCAGAGACAGTCCCTGTTCCTATTACAATGGAACCCACTTGGATACTGAAGTGCCATGGGCTACATCTGTGCAGGGGTCTTAGGTTATCTCCATGCATAGTCCTTGGAGTATGAGTCTCAGGAAAGACCCCTGTGCTCAGATTTTTTGGTTCTGTTGCTCTCCTTGTGGAGTTCCTGTCCTCTCCAGATCTTACTGTTTCCCACTTCTTTCCTAAGATTTCCTGCACTCTGCCCAAAGGTTGCCCATAAGTCTCAGCATCTACATTGATAGTCTGCAGGGCAGAGATTTTCAGAGGTCCTCTGTGTCAGGCTCCTGACTTTTTCCCTCTTTTCTCCTTCTTCTGATGTCCAGCCTCTTTGCCTTTCTGGATAGGAATTGAGCATTTTAGCAAGAGTACTTCCTCTTGATTAGTTTCTTTAGGTGTACAGATGTTAGTAGGTTTATCTTGTATTATATGTCTATATGAGTGAGTATATACCATGTGCATCTTTCTGCTTCTGTGATAGCTCACTCCGGATGATCTTTTCCAGATCCCACCATTTACCTGCAAATTTCATGATTTCCTTTTATTGCTGAGTAATATTCCATTGTGTAGATATACCACAATTTGTTCATCCATTCCTCCACTGAGGGGCATCTAGGCTGTTTCCAGATTCTGGCTATTACAAATAAGGCTGCTACAAACATGGTTGAGCAAATGTCCTTATTGTGTACTTAAGAATCTTTTGGATATATGCCTAGGAGTGGTATAGCTGGATCTTGAGGAAGCGCTATTCCTAGTTGTCTGAGAAAGCGCCAGATTGCTTTCCAGAGTGATAGTACAAGTTTACATTCCCAGGAGCAGTGGAGGAGGGTTCCCCTTTCTCTACAACCTCTCCAGCATGTGTTGTCTCTTGAGTTTTGACCTTAGTCATTCTGATGGGTGTAAGGTGAACAAAACGACAGCCTACAGATTGGGAAAGGATCTTCACCAACCCTATATCTGACAGAGGGCTACTATCCAGTATATATAAAGAACTAAAGAAGTTAAACAGCAAATAATCAAGTAATCCAATTAAAAAATGGGGTACAGAGTTAAACAGAGAATTCTCTGCCGAGGAATATAGAATGGCAGAGAAACACTTAAAGAAATGCTCAATCTCATTAGCCATCAGGGAAATCCCACTGATTTTAACGAAGGTTGCTTAATGGCCGGTGTTCGGAAGTATAGGAACCTGGTGGACTCCCTGGTGTGTGCTTAACTGAAGTGGAAGTTTCTGGACTTAGTTTGCCAAATGATGTTTTGTTGCAAGCTGGGCATGTGATGTTCTCCCCAGGTTGGCTTGTGAGAGGGCAAGCCAAGTGATATTTTGCTCTCTCATTCAAGGGGTGTGACATTGGCCAGTTGAGAACATCCATGGGTGGACTTTGAGGAGAGGACAGATATAGAAGCCCAGGCAGAGTGAGACATTGGCTTTTTGGATCAACAGCACTGTGCTGATCTTCATGATTCGACAAGCGGCTTCACAGAGGGAGACATTCCAGAGAGCTTCCAGGCAATCCAACTGAGACTTTCGACTTTAGCTGCTGCATGTTGACCTTTGGACTGGACTGCTGGTATCCTGCTGACTGAGTCTGGTAATCCCTTAAGGACCCACTGACCCTGATTAGCAGGAAGTAGATAAAAGATGATTGCAGCCCTTTTCTCTACTAATCTCCTACTAAGGTTGCAGGGTGTTGGAAGGAAAGTAAAGGTGCTTAAAAACCCTAAATAAAGTAGGTTTGGTGAAAAACTACACATAACTGAATAAAATGAGTCACATTCTCAGATTGTGAGGACTCCAACCCCAACAAATACATCTACATCAAAGCTCCTGCAGCAATGGCCTAAAGAATATTACAGAAGAGGGTGCATACAGATCAGAAGAGGCTGAATATCAGGAAGTCTTCAGCGAAAGAGTTTCTCCTAGAAATGGTAGAAGAAATGGTGTGTTCATTTCTCAGGGAAATAAATGAGACACCGACAGTGTATCAGTAAACATCTTAACGTGGAAGGGGAAATTTTTCATGGGGTACATGCTTCAACAAAAAAACTATAGTTAATAATTGACAGAAGAGTGGTTAATACCACATCCATCCATCCATCCATCCATCTCTCTCTCTCTCTCTCTCTCTCTCTCTCTCTCTCTAGCTATCTATTACCAACCACAGTTTCTCTCTTTCCTTTCTTCTCAGTCCCTCCTCCCTACCTCCCTTCTTCATCATACCATCATTCACTACTCCTCCATTTCCTTTCAGAAAATGGCAGGCATCACATGGGTATAAACAGCCAGGCATATCAATTTGCAGTAAGCCTAGGCACCTTCTCTTCTATAAGGCTGGGTGGGGCAACCCAGTACAAAAAAAAGAGGACCCAAACAGGCAACAGTGTCAGAGAGAGCACATGTCCCCACTGTTAGGAGTTCCGTAAGAAGACCCAGCTACACAACTGTAACACATGTGCAGAGGGCCTAGATCAGTACTCTGCATGCTTCCTAGTGAGCAGTTCAGGTTCTGCGAGCCGTTATTCAGCCAGGTTAGGTGTTTCTGTGGCTTTTTCTGTGCTCCTACAGTCCTTCCTTACACTCTTCCTCAGGATTCCCCTAGCTCTACTTAGTGTTTGGCTGTGGCTCTCTGCATCTGTTTCCATTAGCTGCTGAGTAAAACATTTCTGATGACAATTGGGCTAGAGACCAATCTATGAGCATAGGAGACTATCATTAGGGATCATTTCATTGACTTTTTCTTTTTCCAGTGGTGTTATGTTCTATCCTAGCTCTCTGGATCATCCAGCCTTTGGGTCCCAGGCCTCCAGGCAGTTTAAGGGGGGGTGGGCTCCTTCTCATGGTATGGGTCTCAATCTGGACCAGTCATTGGTTGGTCACTCCCAAAATTTCTGGGCCATTTTTACTCTAACACATCTTGAAGGCAGGACAAATTGTTGGAAGGTTTTGTGGCTGAGTTGGTTTCCCAATCCCTCAACTAAAAATCTTGCTTGTTACAGAAGATGGCCCTATCAGGCTGTATATCCCCCATTGCGAGGAGTATTAGCTAGGGTCAGCCCCATTGACTCCTGGGAGTTTCCACTGCACTAGGTTTCTAGCTTGTCCCATGGATGCCACCAGATTCCAGTTGTCCCTACCAATACTCTCTTCCTCCATCCCGTCCTTCCTTGATCTATCCTGTTCCCACCCCCTCCTGCCCATCAAGACCATCCCAAGTGCGCTAGAGCTGTCTATTCTATTTTCCTTTCACAGTGAGATTCATGCATCCCCCTTTGAACCCTCCCTGTTGCTTAGCATCTTTGAGTCTGTGGTTTGTAGCACGGTTATCTTTGACTTTAATATCCACTTATAAGTGAATACATAATATGTTTTCTTTATGAGTCTGGGTTACCTCCCTCAGGATGACTTTTTACAGTTTCATCCATTTGCCTGCAAATTTCATGATGTCATTGCTTTTAACAGCTGAGTAATACTCCATTGTGTATTGTTATAAAAATTACCACATTTTCTTTATCCATTCTACAGTTGAGGGACAGTTAAGTTGTTTCCAGTCTCTGGCTATTATGAATAAAGCTCCGGTGAACATACGTGAGCAAGTGGTATGATGGAGCATTCCTCAGGTTTATACCCAGGAATGGTATAGCTGTGTCTTGAGATAGGTCTATTCTATATTTTCTGTTTAACTGCCAAATTAATTTCCAAAAGGGCTATAAAAGTTTGAATTTCCATCAGCCATGGAGGAGTGTTTGCCTTGCATGACACCCTCACAGGATACACTGTCACTTGTGATTTTTCTCTTAGTCATTCTGACTGATATGAGATGGAATCTCATTGCCATTTTGATTTGCATTTCCCTGCTGGCTAAGAATGTTAAACATTTTAAACATGTTTCTTGGTCCTGTAATTTTTCAGACAAATACATTACTATTCTATAAGTTAATCACGGTTACAACTCCAGGAAAAGATACTAACTTTTACACTAGTAAATTATATTGCCAATGTAATATATTTTCTTCTTTGATTTTTCATTTTAAAACAGTGAAAAAAAATAACAAGTAAGTGTAGTTGTCACCCATCATTATAGAATCTTCTCCTACAATGAGACAGAGACCATGAGACAAGCATAATGGGTCAAATTGGAGAGAAAGACTGATTGGAAGGTGCTCAGTCCCAACTGAGACATTTGTAACATAACTCCTGTACCCCAGTCTCAGGAAACACTGCAGAAGAGAAAGCACAACTATTTTAAGTAACACAAGACCTGAAATCTGTCAAATTGTTTCTCCTAGCAATGACATTGAAGCTACCCCCATGATGCCCCAAGAATATGGCAGCCTAAAGAAGCCCTGAGTAAGGGCAATATCAGTAGACATGCTAATATGGAGTGAGGAGCTCTCACAGGGTACGAGACAAAGAACAACAGGCAACTAATAAATGCTGAGAGGGGGAGAATCACTTTCCCTAGGGGTAGCCTCTAGTTCCTCATGAAATAAAAAAATGATGAGCCCTGAAATCATGTGTAGCTTTACATAGACTCAGATTATTGAGTTTACATATCTATGCTTTTACACACCACACACACACACACACACACACAAACAAACACACAAAAACACACACACACACAAAACACATACACACATCAGAGAGGGATGTGGGGAGAGGAACATTGGAGTGGTTAGAGGAAGGAAAGTGGAGGGGTCAGTATAATAATATTTTAATTTTTAAAAATTTCCATTCTAGAAATAAAACATTTCACACATTTTCTATTTTATTCAATAAAACATTTCACACATAAAGTGTGAATATAAAATAAGTGGGTACATAGAATGGCAAAATTGAAGAAGAAAACAACTAAATTTTTCTACTTTTCTGTTTTTCTAATCTTAAATGAGATGCTGGCAAATAAAAGTACATATTTGAGATGTGTAATTTGGTAATCTTATACACATCTACATTATAAATTCACTGCCACAATCTAACATAATCATCCTTATCAAATTGATTTAATTCCCTCTGCTCATTTATTTCTTGCATTGAAAGCATTTAACACACACACACTCGCTGGTCAGTTTCAAGTGTGTGTTGTGGTGTTGTTAATATGGAGCTGTGCAGGCCAGAGGGAACACCGTGCTGGTGTATAGAAGGATGCGACTGTACAAACTGCCACCATGATTTCTCTAGTTCAGAGAACGTTCAGTGGAGATTTCGGAGAGTCATTTGGGATTTGGACAGAGATGGATTGAACTGTGAGTCTCATGTAACGGTTTCACATGGCTTCTATGTCTACTCTAGAATGAATAAGAGCTGTGCAGTCAGAAAGCTGTGACTTTTATGAAGTGTGAAATGGGACTGTGGTGAGCATGTGCTGGATTCAAATGTTCTAGCAACACCTTGCTCATTTGCCAGTTTTGGTCAGCTACTGAAAGACATCTAACAGAAAAAAAGAAAAATCCTTCCCTGAAGCTACTCAGGACAAGCGCTTCCTGTCAGTTTCTCTCAGCACCTGATCCCCTAGCTTGGATATGTCAGAATACAGTCAACCCTAGTTAAGTTTCCCTACTATGGTGTCTGAGAATTGGAAACCTCACCAACGTGTCCCACGGCGGAATCTTCAATAGTTTCTAAGTTCTGTTTTCTCAGCAAGGCTGTTCTCTGTAGTACCCACAACCTCTCCTTTGTGCAGTGCACAATGACCCCCTTGGAAATGTGTTCATGCCTATTACTCTGACCAGCCATTCCTAACTAGTGGCCATCTCCAGCAGACCAAGAGCAGATCCTGGTAAAAGTATATGCCACAGTGCTTGAAAAGAAAAGATCAAATTAGGGTCTTTGGCTCAACCCATGCTTTGTTTCTAGTCCCTAGCTCATGACTAGTTAGTATTATTACCAAATGGCCAGTGTGCTTTCTCATTAAATCTCACCAGCTTTTCTCTTTCTTGGCATTTTCCTCTGTGCTCTTGTGATGAATAGTTTTCATGGTCAAGTTAATTGGAGTTGGAATAAAGTAAGATATCCCTGTGGGAAATTCTGACTGTATTTTAAGGAAGAATTAATGGATGGAAATGGCTTCACCCAGAATTTTTAGCACGTCTATGCTGGAGCTCACTGTGAAAATGTCAGCTGGAGCAGCAGTGCAGAATTTTGTCAGTCCACTTTCAATCCTTGCTGGCAAGTACATGCATTCTCTCTGTGTCTTCCTTCTTTCCCCTTCCTCACTGTTCCTTTCCTCTGATTCCTTTTTCTGCCTCCTCCATATTTTTTCCTCATGAGAACTTACCATTTCCAGGCTTTTCACACAGATCAATACCTTTACAGAAATCAGCAAGCCTTCAATACCAGATTGCAACTGTGGAGATATCAACCTCATAAACGGAATAGATACTGCATTCTGTTTCTTTCACATGGAGCCAGACATTATGGACTACCCAACTTATACCATGTAAGCCAATCTAATAAGCCCCACATTGTCATATAAGTCTCTCTCTCCACTCTGTTTCCCTATATAACCCCAAGTAATAGAGTTTCTATTCATACATATATAAGAATATACATACATATATATATATATATATAAAATGTGCAGTGTCAAGTGTAGAATGAATACTTGTAAGACATTCTTTAAAACACCAAGGCCAATAGCAGATACTTAGCTATCCTACAACTGGTTACAAGTGTGAAGACATTTCAAGCTATACCCACACTCAGTCACACATTCTGGGCATCTCATTGTTTTCATGTTGCTATTTCTGAAGCTACTTAATGAGAATGAGAAGCTTAACATGCACACTCAGGTACATACAAATTAATCATTAAATTAATTTAATAGTTTATTAAAGTAATAATATAATTAATAAATATTAATTATATTAAATTAATTCAATTCATTCAAATTAATTATTAAACCCATAGAGTGATGAAGAAAATCCAGCATCTGAGATATTAAATATGATGATCATTATGCATGTATGAACCTCATAGTTTTTCTGCTCAGAAGCCACATGTGGCTGGTGTTTGCTACTTGTAACAACAGCATGCAGGCCATTTCCACTGTGACAGGATATGCTAGAATTTCCGAATCACAATACAAACTTACAGACACTTCTGCTACTTTGTACTGTAGCTCATAGGTGAGATGATAAAAATTTTACATCTGTGGTCTCATGGGATGCGGGTAACAGACAGATAATTGACTTTCATAATTTCATCTTCATGTAACTTTCTGACATAAAGAATGTTTCTCCTAGAGTATTCTTGAATGGTGGTGAAGAACTTAAAGTAATGCTCAACATCCTTAGTCATCAGGAAAATGGAAATCAAAATGACTCTGAGATTCCACAGTATACCTGTCAGAATGGCTAAGATCAAAAACTCAAGTGACAACACATGCTGGAATGTGGAGTAAGGGGAACCTTCCTCCATTGCTGGTGGGAATGTACAACCACTTTGGAAATCCATCTGGACTTTCTCAGAAATCTGGGACTAGCCATACCTCAAGACCCAGCTATGCCACTTCTGGAAATACACCCGAAAGATGCTCCACTATACAACAAAGACATTTGCTGCATGCCAGCATCCCTCTTGGGACCATCCTGACCATCCTCACTGGGCGCCACAGGGCAAGAGAGAGGTTATCCTGAAGCATCTGGGCAGCGGCTTGCTGCTTGTGATTGGACCTCTTGCTCTCAGCAGAGTTCCTCTGCGCAGAACACACCAGAAGTCTGTCATGGCCACCTCTACAAAAGTTGGTATCAGCAAGGTCAAAATCCCCAAACACCTGACTGACGCTTACTTCAAGAAGCAGCAGCTGCAAAAGCCCAGGCACCAGGAGGGCCAGATCTCTGACACAGAGAAGGAGAAATACAAGATTACAGAGCAGTGCAAGGCTGATCAGAAAATTGTGGACTCACAGATTTTGCCAAAGATCAAAGCTGATCCTCAGCTGCAGGGCTACCTTCCTCTCAGTTTTCCCTGACAAACGGGATGTATCCTCACAAGCTGGTGTTCTAAATAGCTAACGACATAATTAAACAACTTCATGCAGTTAAAAAAAAAACAAAAAACATTAAGTCCAACTTGTCCTGTCCGTATATTCTTGAATGTGGAGCCGTCAGGGGAGCGCTGTTCATCTACCAGTGACCATGCCCTTAAAGAAACTCTGAAAAGCTATGCATTGCTAGAAACTCCTCAGCTACAAGTGGGACTTCACATGAAAATCTCCTCTCTATGCTTATGTTTGGTGTCTTTGTGCTTGCCAGGGGCGTGTGTATTTCAACATAACAGCGGTAAGTTCATGTTTGCAGCTGCCCTGTTATGTTCAGAAAATACTGCTTCCTTGTCATTATCCTCCATGTCTGCTTGTTGCAGGATATTTGATATCATTGTGATCCCTGAGATTGTGAACTGTAAAAACCTTTTATTTAGGGAGGCTCATCCCTAGCACACACCTTTAATCCAAGAGTTTTCTGTACACAAAATTTAATAAAGTTAACCCAAGTCAAGAAGCAGAACAAGAAACCAGCTGACAGGGATTAAGTAGAAAGGAACTGCATTGAGTTGAAGGGTATGTAAGACAATGTGGAGAAGAAGGAGCTCTTTTCCTCTTGGGCAGTGGAGTGAGCTGAGTAGAAATGCCTTTTCCTTCTGGGACATGAGCTGAGTAGGTAGATCAGCTGGGTGCTTTGTCTGCATCTCTGAGCTGGTAGATTTTTTTTTCTAATCACCTGGCTCCTGGGTCTTCAATGGTAAAATCCAACAATTTGTAATTTTGTCTGCATAACAACATTTGGTCTTACAATCTCTCTGTTCTTCTTCTGCAGTGGCCACTGAGCCATGAAATAAGGGTGTGATATGGCTAGCTGTCCAGTATTGGGCTGAGCACTCTTTAGACTGTTCTATGCACCTTTTTTTTTTAATAATACAAATATTCTTAGAGTTATGAAAGGTCATGTCTTTTTTTTTTTTAAGATTTATTTATTATGTATACAATTGTGTTTTGCATGTATACCTGCATGCCAGAAGAGGGCACCAGATTTCATTTCAGATGGTTTGTGATCCACCATGTGGTTGCTGGGAATTGAACTCAGGACCTTTGGAAGAGCAGCCAGTGCTCTTAACCTCTGAGCCATTTCTCCAGCCCCCTCTATGCACCTTTTAACCTCCATGTTAAACACCATCTATGACAAAAAAGGTTCTCTGATGATGGCTGAGAGATGCTCTAATCTACGGTAAGTCATCAGGAATTAGTTTCAAACTGTGGCCATTTGTCAAAGTAAAAAAAGCAGATTCTCCCACAAGGCTTGTCCAGCCACAGGTTCTTGGTAGTGACACACAGACACACACACACACATACACACACACACACACACACTTTGGACTTAAAATTTATCTGTGATGTTCAAATACATAAATGTTATTTTTTCATTTAAAAAATTTTAGTTTTATTATATCACTTTACATTCTGAATGAAGCCCTCTCCATTCTTCCCTCCTGATTCTGCATCCCACCCTATTCCCCTTTTCCCTCTCCCCTTCTTTGCAGAAAAGGGGAGACCCCCCATGTATCAACCCTCCCGCACACCTCAAGTCACATGAAGGATTAAGTGCATCCTCTTCCACTGAGGCCAGGCAAGGTAGCCCAGATAGGGGGCAATGATCCAATAGCAGGCAAAAGAGTCCATGTCAAACCGCCTCTGTTCCACTTGCTAGGGAACCCACATGAAGACCAAGCTGCCCATCTGTTACATGTGTAGCTGGCCTAGATCCAGACTGTGCATGACCTTTAGTTGGTGCTTCTGTCTTTGAAATCCTCCATGAGCCTTGGTTAGTTGGTCTCCTTGTGGAGATTTTGTCCCCTCCAGGTCGGGTCCTTCTATCCTTCCCCCTCACACTTCCACAAGTCTCCCCAAGCTCTGCCCCATGTTTGGCTGTGAACTTCAGCATCGGTTTCAATCTGCTGCTGGGTGGAACCTCTCAGACAACAGTTATGCTATGCTCCTGTCTGCAAACTTAGCGGAATATCATAGATAGTGTCAGAGGTTGGCTCTCTACTTTGGGGTGGGTCTCAGATTGGGCCAGTCATTGGTTGGACGGTCCCTTGATCCTCATCCCCCCCATTTTTTTCTGAGACAGAGTTTCTCTGCGTAGTTTTGGCTATCCTGGATTTGCTTTGTAGACAAGGCTGCCCTCAAACTCATAGAGCTCCACCTGCCTCTGGCTCCTCAGGTGCTGGGATTACAGGCGTGAGCCACTGTGCTCTTTGCTTGCTCTTTATCCCTGCACTTCTTGTAGGCAGGCTAAATTTTGGGTCAAAGGTTCTGTGAGTGGGTTGGCATTCCCGTCCTTCCACTAGGAGACCTGCCTGGCTAGAATGTGGCCACTTCAGTCTCCATGTTTCCACCTGCTAGCAGTCTCAGCTAGAGTAACCCCATATTCTCTCAGGAGCCTACCCTGTCATAGGCCTCCAGATTGACAATGAGATGCACCCCTCAGTTTCCCTTCTTCTTCCCAGCACTCTCACCCCCCACCTCCACTCTCCCTACATCTGATACCCACTCGTTTCTCTCTCTACTCCATCTCCTACCCAGTTCCCTGTTTTCATCAGCTTCTGCTCTTTATTCTATTTCTCATTCTGAGTGAGAGCCTCCTTTGGGCCCTCTGTGCTGCTTAGCTTCTTTGGGTCTGTGGATTGTAGTATGGTTATCCTGTACTCTATGGTTAATATCCACTTAGAAGTGAGTACATACCATGTGTTTCTTTCTGGGTCTGGGTTACCTCAGGTTGATATTTTCTAGTGCCACCAATTTGCCTGAAAATTGCAATATTTCCTTGTTTTTAATAGCTGGGTAGTATTTCACTGTGTAAATGTACCACAGTTTCTTTATCCATTCTTCAGTTGAGGGAAATCTAGGTTGTTTCCAGTTTCTGGCTATTATGAATAAAGCTGCTATAAAAATAGTTGAGCAAATGTCCTTGTGGTATGGTAGAGCAGCTTTTGGGTATATTCCCACGAATATTATAGTTGGGCCTTGAGGAAGAACTATTCCCAGTTTTCTGAGAAACCTCCTGATTGATTTCCACAGTGGTTGTAGGAGTTAGCACTCCCACCAGCAAAGGAGGAATATTCCCTTTCTTGCACATACTTGTTGGCATGTGTTGTCACTTGAGCTTTTATCTTCAATTCTTATGGGAATGGAATCTCAGAGTTGTTTTGGTTTGCAGTTCCCTGATGACTAGGAATGCTGAGCATTTCTCTAAGTTTTTCTCTGCCATTAAAGATTTCTCTGTTGAGAATTCTCAGTTTAGTTCTGTTCCCCATTTTTTTTTTTTTTTGGTTTTTTGGTTTTTTGTTTGTTTGTTTGTTTTTGTTTTGTTTTGTTTTATGAGACAGTGTTATTCTGTGTAGCCTTGGCTGTCCTGAACTCACTTTGTAGACCAGGCTGGCCTTTAACTTACAAAGATCTGCCTGCCTCTGCCTCCCTGAGTGCTGGGATTACAGGCATTTGTCACCATACCCCTGCTGTACCCCATTTTTTTTTTACTTCGATGAGTTGGTTTTGTTAGTGTTTAATTTCTTTATATATTTTGGATATTAGCCTTTTGTCAGATGTAGGGTTGGTGAAGATCTTTTCACAATCTGTAGGTTTTTTTTTCTATTGACAGTGTCCTTTGCCTTACAGAAACTTTTCAATTTCACGAGGTCCCATTTCTTAATTGTTGATCTTTGAGCCTGAGCTATTGGTGTCAATTGCTGTTATTTTGTTGTTGTTTTTCATAGATTTTGATTATGTGTTTGTTTGTGTATATGTGTGTGTTAAGCCTTCTTTGCATTTTTCTGGTGTGCAATTATCTATTGTTTATGTTTTCATGGGTAAGTTAACCTCCTTGGGTTAGAATTTTCCTTCTAGTACTTTTTGTAGGGTTAGATTTGTAGATAGATATTGTTGAAATTAAGCTTTGTCACGGAATAATTCGTTTTTTCTCTATATAGTCACTGAAAGTTTTGCTGGGCATAGTAGTCTGGTATGGTACCTATGGCATCTTAGAATCTGTAACACATCTATCCAGGTGCTTCTGGCTTTTAGAATCTTCATCAGGAATTTTGTGTAATTCTACTAGGTCTGCCTTGATATGTATCTTGGCTGTTTTACCTTGAAGCTTTCAATATTTTTCTTTGTTCTTTATGTTTTGTGTTTTGATTGGTATGTGGTAGGGTAATGAACTTTTTTTTTCCAGGTCTAATCTATTTGGTGTTCTTTAACTTTCTTTTGTCTTTATAGGTATGCTCTTCTTTAGGTTAGAAAAATTTTCTTTTATGATTTTGTTAAATATATTTTCTCAGTATTTTGAGCTGGTATTCTTCTCCTTCTTCCATTCCTATTATCTTTGATTTGTTTTTTTCACAGAGCAGGATCTTTCCTGAATGTTTGTGTTAGCAATTTTTTAGATTTAACATTTTCACTGATTGTTGAATCTATATCATCTATAGAATCTCCAATCCCAGAAATTGTTTCTTCCATCTTTTGTATTCTATTGGTGATACTTGCATCTGTAGTTCCTGTGTGCTTACTTAAAATTTTCAATTGCAGAATTCCCTCAGTTTTTCTTTATTGCTTCTATTTTCTTTTCAGTTTTCTTCACCGGCTTGCTTGTTTGTTTTTCTTGGTATTCTTGACACTTTTTAAGGGATTTATTGATTTCCTTCAATTTTTTGTTTATTTTTTCCCTCCATTTCTTTAAGGGATTTTTTTTCTCTTGTCTTTTTTAAGGACCCCTATTATCTTCATAATGTTGGTTTTCAGTTTGTGTTCTTGTCTTGCTGTCATCTGATAACTGGGCTCTGTTGGTGCCATATCGTCCATCCCTGTTGCTGATTGTGTTCCTTCACTGGCATTTAGGCATCTGGTTTGGGAAGATAATAGGTGTAAATGCTGATTTCTGAGTTTGTCTGTGTTGAATGGATGTTTATTTTATTTTATTAATTATTATTATTTATTAGAATTTATTCACTTTGTATCCTGGCTGTGGCCCCCTTCATCATTTCCTCCCAATCCCACGCTCCCTCCCTCTTCTTCTCTTATGCCCCTCCCTTAGTCCACTGATAGGGGAGGTCCTTCTCCCCTTCTATCTGACCCTAGCCTATCAGGTCTCATCAGGACTGGCTGCATTGTCTTCCTTTGTGGCCTGATAAGGCTGTACTGCCCAGGAGGAGGTGATCAAATATCCTGCCACTGAGTTCATGTCAGAGACAGCCCCTGTTCCACTTACTAGGGTAACCCACTTGGAGACTGAGTCTGTGGGCTATATCTGAGCAGGGGTTTTAGGTCCTTTCCATGCATGGTCTTTGGTTGGGGTATCAGTCTCTGATTCTGTTTCCTCTTTAGTCTTTTGGTCTTTGTGGCCTGGGTATTTTGAGGCTTTGTGACCTGTAATCTAGTATGGAGTCTCTGACCAGGTTGGGGGCTGAAATTCTGAGTACTGACTTGGCCTGTGGTGCAGCAGGATTCTCTGTTCTCTGACTGCTGTGGCCTATGCCTGTTCTTCTTGTTGGCCTGCACATGAGCACTGGAAATATACTAGGGTTGAGGGCAGAGGGCTGGCCGAGGGACAGCTGGTTAGGTGGAAATGGGGGTTGTAAGATGGGTCTTGATAAACACAGTGTAGTGTGTGTGTGGGTCTTCAGTTGCCAGGCAGGTCATTCATCTGTTCTTCTGACTGGTGTGGCCAGTACCTGCTGTTTATAAGTTTTGGAAAGAAGGAAAGTCTATCAGGCTTTGTGAGTTTTACGGTAGGCTTATCTCTTTCACTGAGACGTTTTGTGCCATGGCTACAGTGGGAACAAAGATCTCACAGGGAAAGTAGAGGGTGACAGGAAAAGGCTGCAACCGGAGACCTGTTTCTCCTCCGTGTTTTGTATATGTCTGGGATCTCCCAAAGACGCTCCTTCAGAGTACCTGGAACCTTCTGGATTACATTAGCGGGAAGTATGGTAAACATTTTTTGATAGAGTCCATGATGACCTCCATCATGAAAGTTAATGTCAATATGACTGACACTCCACTGCATCTCTCACCCCATTCTAGTGGATAATTGTTTTGAATGAAGAAGGCTGAATGACCCATACAACTCAGAAAGATAGGAGTCACCTCACCTGAGACCATGAGCTTCCTGGGGGCAATGGCATGTGAAAACAGGTAGGGGGATGAAACAGAACCATAGTAGCTCCAGTTGTCCTTCAAGGAAGAGGTCACACTGCTCATGGTGAATTTTGCCTAGAATTGCTCATTGTGGAACTTTGAGCTGAGCTGCTGCCAAGGATGGGCTGCTTGCTTCCTTCCTGCCTTCCTATGCACTTTCATTGGGGATCACATTACTCAGGATCACGTTATCTCCTGAATGTATTGTGGAACCCAGGCTCACTGAGAGGGGGGGTGTAACAAAGAGAAACCCTAAAGAGAAGGGGAATGAGTGAAGGGCTGCCTTGATTGTTCTGACCTGAGACCACATCAGGGTTTGCTTGTAGCACCCAGGAATCTGTCTCTTTCCTCTGATCGAACCCTCTCTTGCTCCTGTCTGTATCCATTTCTGCTGAAGAGCCTTGTCTCTCGTCTCAAGCCATCAGCTCCTTAACATTCCCATGAGGGCCTGTGCATAGGCTAGATTCCTGACTGAGTCTGCCACGTTCCTCATCTGTGATCAGGATGTCAAGGGGTTACTGGAGGTTGACCACTCAGAAAAGAAGTTGTATGCATGTGTCCTGGCCTCCAGTAGAGCTTCAAACAGACTAAACGTTGAAGCTGTGCAAAGAGAGGCCAGGCTGGATCTGCTGGCCACAGTGAAGTGTGAGGTCAGCTCTTCCCACCGTATACAGAGTAAATCTGTTTATAACATAGCAGCACTTAAGGGTGAGGCTCTTCCCAGGGTCCATGATATGGTCTTGATGGGCAGAAAAGAGCGCCTTTTGTACAGGCCTAGAGGGAAGGCATCAGGTTAGGGATAGCAGAGCTGATTGTTGTTCTTCTAACTTATTTTACATTCCCAGGGTGCCCTTTCCCTCCTTTTCACCCAGTCCTCCCCTTTCCCTTTCCTCCTTCCCCTACCCTTCTCCTTCAGAAAAGAGGAACCCTCCTCCCTCATATCAACACTGGACAGCATATCAAATCACACCAGACTGAGCACAGCCTCATCCCCTGAGCCCAGGCCAGGCAGTTCTCCAAGGGGAGGTGATCCAAAAGGAGGCAATAGAGTTTATGTTAGAAACCGCCCCACCCCACCCCCACTGCCCCGCTCCACACACCAGGCACCCCATATGAAGACCAAGCTGTGCATCTGCTACATGTGTGCAGGAGACCTAGGTCCAGATCATGCATGCTTTTTTCTTGATGTCTTAGTCTCTGAAAGCCCCCTTGGAACTGAGTTAGTTGTCTGTGTTGGTCTTTTGTGAGGTTTCTGTCCCCTTTAGGTCCTTCCACATTTTCTCCAACACTTTCACAGGACCCCCATAGTCTACCCCATGCTTGGCCATAAGTCCCAGTCCCAGCATCTGTCCTGATCGGCTGCTGGCTGGAGCCTCCTAGACAACAGTCAAGTTAGGCTCCTGTCTGATTCTAACCAATCACGTATTCCCCTACATTCTGCTTTGCACATTGTCCTTCTGTCAGCTGTGGGCTCTGGCTCAGTATCAAGGCTCTTCCTTTTTTCACTCTCTATTTGCAGTTCCTCATTGGGCAGGGTTATGTCAGAGGGCATAGGGTCTGAAAATAAGATTGGTTATTGATGGGGATGACTCACCTGAGTGTGTATTTCCAGGGGTCAGTGGGTGCTGACCACAACTGCTGGATATCTTTGAAGTAAGGATAACACCTGAATGTCCATCTGTAGATGTGGTCATGGTACTCATAGAGAAGAAAGCTTAGTACCTCCAAATATCATGTATATTCTGTGAGTCAAGGGATCTGAAGAAATTCTGATCTTCCTTGGTGAGTATAAGCTTTCCATAGACCTTCCTTGAAATATACTGGAGAGTCCTGAGGATAGCTCAAGGTTGGACAGGACAGGTGGGCTGGGTTTATTGGAGTTGTAGTTTCATTAGAAAAAAGGAGACAGCTTGCTACATAGGCTCACACAGCCACAATAATCTCTAGGACTAGGTTTGGGAAGAGGACACCACTAAGACACCAAGACAGGTGAGGGGTCTCCTCACCTGTCACTACCAGCTGCAGGGTCTTATGGAACCCTGATGATTCAGCTTTGGTCCGATAGTGACCCTGGTATCACCCTGCATAGTTCTGTTCAATAGTTCTGTTGCAATGGAGAATTTAGCCTTGTTTGAAGGCTCCAGTGGAATATGTTTACACTATGGATGTGGGCTCTCATCCTTTTAGATATGGTACTCTTGGTGTCCTGGGGTCCTCTCACATGAGAATGTCACTTTAGTCTGCTTGGAGACCTCAGAGACTGTCTGTGCTATGATGATAGACTTTGGGAGGATCTCTGGAAGAAAATGAGAAGCCAAGTCCTGTGGCATCCATACTCAGATTGCAGGCTTGGATATGAAGACCCTCCAGCCACCCCCAGGATTGCCACACTTGCACTGTTTTCCATCCCACCTGCCCAGGTATGGCTCCTGGGTATGATGAGATAAGCAAGTCAGAACAACTCTAAACACACTCAGCTGTCAGCACTGGGGTCCTGAGGCCCAGAGTCAGCCCGGAAGAGAACTTCCTGTACGAGGTTTGTCCCTAAAGCAAACACTTTTTTTATTGTTTAGAGGGAACACTTTCTTCCCTCTGCAAAAGCTCCTGAGACCCTAAGGGTTTATGATGGGTGTGTGTTGGGCTGTGGGTCAGAGCCAGTTCTAGACCACAGTATCCCCTCACTTGCTACCATAATGCCTTTCTATGCCTGCCCCCGTTCCCAAGTAATGACATGGAGACTTATTATATTTATTGTTATCTTAGGGGCTACAGGTGGACAGAAGCTCAGTTATTCTAATCATGCAATATTTGTCTGCCTATGCCCTGCCATGTGTTCTTTACCTCTCCTCAGTTTATATGTCTAACTCCCTCAGTGCCCCTGAGTGATTTCCTCAATCCTCTTTCTTTCCCAGAGTTGCCCCTCTCTCTGGAAGTCCTTTTAATCCTGTATCAGCTTATTGGCCATCATATGTTTATAAAAGCAATTAGAAGGTGAGAGAGGGAGTGTTTACAAAACACTGAGGCAGATGATGCTTAACAACACCAAGGTCCAGTCTGTAATCAGATCTCTGCTGGCACAGATTTAGCATTTGAATAACCTTTACAGAGTTTACAATAATATAAAAAGTATATATTATATATAATATATTTATAAGATAATATAAAATAATATAATATATATAAATGTAAATAATATAATATAATTATAGTATCCAACACTCTTCCTCTTTACATCTCACTGAGACAAAGCAGGGTATGAAGTTGAAGGTCATGTCATCTCCTTCCTGAGGCTGCAACTCTTCATGAGAGCAGAACTACAGAGCTTGTTTTGAGGAACAGGAAGTAGAGTTTGGTCCTGTGGGGCTGTTTTTCAAGAAACCCACAGGAAGGGGGACCTGCCCTACTCAGGCACCAGGCTCTGACTTCCCAATTTTGTGCCTATACCATGTAGTAGAGGCCCTGCAGGTAATTCTTACGTAGATGATGTTCTATAATTCTATCATTTGTCTATCTCCTCTGTCCTCATCACACTCAGGTCCGGTGGTAGCAGACATGTATGACTATTTCAAGGAACAAATACAAATTTAAACATAGATTTGATTAGTTTCTTTTCAGATTTTTACGTGAGATATAGCCTTCATTTGAAAAGTTTTGAAGGCTTCTGAGAAGGATATTTCTGTGTACATCTGTATGGAATGAAATTCATAATTCTCTTGTTCATAGTCAAGTGATGGGTTACAAACATGCACCACTGTTTCTGGTTCTTTTTTAAAATTTTTATTTACTTTTTATTCATAATTGTAAACTTACCTCTGCAATCCAGCTAGACTTGGAGGGAATGAGGAAAATATGGAATCCTAAGAACTTCAGTGAGAGCAGACATCACAGAGTACTTCGAGCAACTGGGATGGGAGTGCTCTCCTGAGCTGCAGAAGGAATGGTCTGGTGGGTAAGAAGCCCGCAAGCCAAAGACTTAGGATTGTCCCAGTCGGAAATTGTGATCTTCTTGCTGGTCTTTCCACTCCTGGACCCCAAATGCTCCATGGCTTCCGTGACGCTCATGCCTTTTTTCACCTTCCCAACGGCCACATGCTTGCATCGAGCCACTCAGGCTTGGCAGCGCAGATAAAGAACTGGGAACTCTTTGTGCTTGGGCCAGCATTTGCTGTGGACGAGATATCAGGATCTGTATGCTTCAGGATGAAATACTCATGCTCAAATTTCTCCCCATAGCTGGACCTGCCACTAGTGCAGTGATGTATGAAGTCACCACCCTGGCACATGAATCCTGGAATAATTCTGTGAAAGCAGGAACCTTTATATCCAAGTCCTTTCTCTCTAGTGCTCAGAGCATGAAAGTTTCCTGCTGTCTTTGGAAATTTGTCTGCAAACAGCTCAAAAGAGACACAGCTGAAGGGCTCACCATCAGCTGCAATGTGGGAGAACACGCTCGTGTTGACCATGGCTGCAGCAAGTGGGGACAGAACAGCAGAGTCTTCAAAGCTTCGCTGGTTCTTTTTGTGTGTACTTTCCATTACAACTTTTCAATTACATTTATTTATTTGTCTATTAATTTTCAGTGTGTGTGTGTGTGTGTGTGTGTGTGTGTCTGTGTGTGTGCGTGCACGCGTGCCTGTGCTCTTGTGCGTGTGTGTGAATGTGCCATAGCCATGGAGTTCAGGGCACAACTTCACAAGTCAGTTTTCTCTCTGTATAATGTGGAGCTTGTGGATCAGAGTCAGTTCTTAAGTCTTGTCTTCAGGCACACACACACTGACCCATCTCACTGGTCCAACATCACCCCCACTTTAATTATTCCTTCTGCTTCATAAAAATAAAAATGTGCTTGTTTCTGGAGGTCCTGGGCCAAACAAGGCCACAGGTTTATTTGATATTCTTCAGCACAGGTTGGTTGTGTGTCCACCCTTCTTGTGGCATTGAGCACAGAGCGGGAGGCTATTTCCAGCACTGCTGGACAGCACTGTATCCTCCTATCATAGTTGTACTCCTGGACAGAGTTGCCAAGGAATGGCTGGATGATGCTACCATCAGGTGCAGTTTGAGGAGCAGGATGGACTTTTCCAGGATGATGTAGTTGGCATTGGCGTAGCTACCTTTCCCTATTGGTTACAAATATCAGGCACAGATGGTCGGCTACAAATATCGGGTACAGGAATGGCTGGATGATGCTACCATCAGGTGCAGTTTGAGGAGCAGGATGGACTTTTCCAGGATGATGTAGTTGGCATTGGCGTAGCTACCTTTCCCTATTGGCTACAAATATCAGGCACAGATGGTCAGGCACAGAAGGGTGGGATGCCTTCTTGGTCTTGGATCTTTGCATGAAATTCAGAGTGGAGTCATTGGGCTCTACCTACAGGGTGATGTTCTTGTCCTTCAGGGTCTTGCTGAGATCTGCATGCTGGTGTGTGCTTGGCCACCTAGTTTAAGAAGAAGAGAGCTCAGTAAAATATTTTATTTTCCTTTATTTTTGGTGCTAGGTATTGTTGGAGGGCCTCTGGTATTCGAAGAACGGATTCTACCCCTGAAACACACACCAATTTTACCTTGTAATTTTCCATTTCTGAGATTACTTTAAAATTTTCCTTTCTTAACTTTTCTTGTGTTTATGAGTTGAACTATTTTTGTTGTTGTTTTGAGACTGGCTCTGTCTACATAGGCCTGGCTGTCCTGGAGTTGTTTCTATAGATCAGACTGGGCAGGAACTCACAGAGATCCTCCTGCTTCTGTTTCCCAAGTGCTGACATTCAAGCTATTGGTTTATGTTTTTAAATGTTTGAAAATTTCATACCTCTATATATTGTATTTTCAACAAGTCTACCTTCCAATTCTTGCCCTTTCCTCTCACCCACTCTTTCTTGTTCCCACTTTCACTGACCTGAATATCTTTTTAAATTCTTCCCTGACCCACTTATATAATACATTTAATAAGTGTCACTTTTCTTCTAACCTAGCTTGCTCTGAAATAATGAGACATAGGGACTATGATTCATTCCATTAAGTTTAAGGCACAGAACCTGAGAATTATTATTCTATTCTAATCCTCTCAGCTAATCTGGATACCTCTCAGCCAGATTCTTCATCATATTTGCATTGAATATTGATATGGCTTCATCTGTTGTTCTGTGCTTTCTCATAGTGGCTTCTTAGCCTCTGCTCCTAGCTCAATCATCCTCTTCACCCACCCCCTTTCTTCTTGCTGGAATTAGAAGTCCAGTCCTATTCTTTCTGTTGCTCAGTTATTGGCTGCTCATCTTTACTGACAAAATGGGGGATAAATGGGGATCAATGTTTACATAAACTTGAGATAGAATATTCTTAGATTAAGCATTACAATGTGACATCTGGATTGTAACCAGATATGTGGGATGAAGTCAGGATGTGAATAATACAAGGATAAACTTTACATAGTGCACAATAATATTATGGCAGTACCCAGTGAGTATTGAAATTGTGCTAATTAATTTTCAAGCACCTGTGAGAGTTCCCATTTTCCGTTTCATCTACTGAATTCAAGTTTCATTCCAATGTGGTCTGAGCTGATTCTTGATGTGAGCTTGTCTTCCTAAAGCTGATACCTGCTCTGTGTCCCACAGTGATGTGTCCTGGAGAGTGCTCTGTGTTCCTTGTGGATTGGAAGGTTCTGGCATGTTTTCATGCATTTGGTCTGCATTGCTGCTCACATCTGATGCTTCCTTACTGTTATTCTGTCTGGATGATTTTTCCAATGTTAAAGGGTATATAATATCTTGTGATTCTTTTTATCTACCTGAATGTGTGCCAGTGCATGCTTTTATGCAGGTGCTTACATTCTAATATATTAATTTTACATTTATTTATTTTACATATATGGGTATTTTCCTGAATGTATGAATTTGTTTCGTATGCGCACACATATGTTTCTCATACCTGTGGTATTCAGCAGAGAACGTTGGATTCTCTGGCACTGGAGTTACCAATGTTGGTGAAACATGGTATGAGTGGTGAGTCAACCTCTGGTCCTCTACAATAGCAGAAAGTGCTCTTGACACTGCGTCATCCCTCCAACGCTTAATAAGTCTTCATTACACTGTATTTTTGATGAGCTGAATTTGTTCTTAGGAAGTAATCATATTCTATTGGTGTATCAACTGTATTACTTCAAATTCTCACTAAAATTCAACTTTATATCTAGGATCAATATTTTACTACCACTCTGTTTCCTCCTCACTTTAAAAAAATCAGTTCCTGGGGCAGGAGAGATGGCTCAGAGGTTAAGAGCACTGGTTGCTCTTCCAGAGGTCCTGAGTTCAATTCCCAGTAACCACATGGTGGCTCACAACCATCTGCAAGGAGATCTGGTGCCCTCTTCTGGTATGCATGAAAACAGAGCACTCCTATACATAAAATAAATAAACACACAAAGAAATCAGTTCTTTGAGAATTTTATTCAATGTGTTTTGAGTGAACCCCCTCTTCAATAGCTCCCCAATTCACTGCCCTTCATGCTCATCTGACTTTATGTTCTACCCCTCTCCCATGGAGTTCACTTTGTGTAGCCCTTATCCTTGGAAATCCTACCAGGGGACACTCCCTTAAAGAAAACTGACTACTTCTCTCCCAGTAAGTATCAGATGAAAATGTTTCTTCATTTACAGCTGAGACTTTGTGCCTATCTCCCATGCTGGAGACCGTCACGAATTGTATTACACTGGACTTGTGGATGCTGTCACAACCACTGTGAGCTTCTATGTGCAACTACTCTACAGGGCACAGCATGGATTCCTTATCGTGATCTACCAGCTATATTCCTCATAAGTTTGGAGCCTCCTCTTCAGTAATAATTCCGACATTAGATATGTTTCATCTGAGGTAAATTGTCAACAACATCATTGCAAAGGATGGGTTAAGGATAAAACCTTGACCTGTGTGTCACATGCAGAATGAGATGAAGCTAACTAAGTATTTTCCCCTTATGTCCCTGAGCTCAAAAAATCTTTCTTTGCCCCCTTGCAGGTCTATCTACATATGTACTTCATTAAATAAGAAAAATAAGTACTTTTCTGGCATCCTCAGAGGCTTGGGTTTGAAGCCCAGCACTGAATGAAGCTGATGTGGTGTCCCAAGTTTGTCATTTTAGCACTCAGGAGGTGGCTTTAGGAGGATCAGGAGTTTACGACCTTTCTCACTGTGCTGTGAGTTTGAGGTCACTCTGGCTTGTATAGGAAATGTCTCATAAAAGAAAGACAAAGTTCCCTACAGCGGTGTGTTGAACATGGGCAAAGGCACCGTTTGCATTTGTTTACATTCAAAGCAGTAATGAAAATATACTTTATAAGTTGGACAATATCTGACATTTCATTACATCAGTTTCTACCCCAGACCTTCCATCTTCTGCCCTCCAGTGTGTCACATGGCTACAGTTTTTCTTCTTTGATGTCATAGCCTTTCCCTCACCTGAAAATTAGTGATAGGGCGTGCCAAGTGGACTGCTCAGACCTACATTCAGTGCTGTGAGCTCACTCACACCATCCTCTTCACAGGCACTTTCTGGCTGCGAGGAGGCTCTGCCCCCTCTGGTGGAATGAGCTTCATGTGATGAATTCTGTTAGAGATCTCTGAAAGCCACATGTGGTTCTCTCTAATGCAGATGGCTCAGATTCGGAAACACAGTGGAGGCATCATATTTCCGTGTGGAACTGAACTCTCAAGGACCTTGGGTCATGCTTATTCTCCGAACCTTGCCACAACCATTTGTGTCACCCTACACACACCAAATTCACTGAGAGTTAGTGAGATAGACTGCTGCATTAGTGTGCGGTCCAGGGTGGTCTGGAGGTCCAATGTGCTGAGGAAGGCACGTGTTGCTCCTCAGGAAAGGCTTACGCTGGGAAGTGCAGGAGTCTCTGGCCTGAATCAGCCTGTCTTGTACAGGATCTTAGTGGCTCAGTCGCAAGTGCCAGACCTGTATTTTTGTGACTCTTTTGGTAATCACACTGTATCCAGGGTTTTGCTGGTTTGGGCAGTGAACGAAATTCTGCTTTTCTCCAAGTGGGTGAGTGGGATTAGAGCTTGATTACTGACTTTTAGTCAAACATTGTTTCTTTATCTATTCGAGGGAACACATTTCTCTTTATTCTGTGAATGAAACACACACACACACACACACACACACACACACACACCATTTTTCTGTTTTACCTTCTTATGTTTATGGTTGTGAGCCTAGCCTTTAGTGGCTGAGCCATCTCTCCAGCCTATGTTTTTTTTTTTTTAATAGTATCGCAGAGAAACTCTTTTTTTATTTTTTTTACTATTAATTACACTTTATTCATTTTGTTTTCCCCCATAAGCCCCTCCCTCCTCCCCTCTGGATCCCACCCTTGCTCCCCTTTCCTCATGTATGCCCCTCCCCAAGTCCACTGATAGGGAGGTCCTCTTCTTCCTTCTGATCTTAGTCTATCAGATCACCTCAGGAGTGGCTGCATTGTCAGCTTCTGTAGCTTGGTAAGGCTGCTCCCCCTTCAGGGGGAAGTGATCAAAGAGCACTGTGATACTGGACAGCACTGCCCCAACTGGCCTGCTGGCCCTGCCTGAACTGTGGACAAACATGACACCCCTCCGGCTGACTGCCCTGTTTTGCCTCAAGAAAATAAGGTCAGTCCTTCTCTCAAATTCCTCTTCCATGGAAAGACCTCCCTCTCAGATTTGCTGGGCCCAGCACCTGCAAGCCAATGCTGAGATGCTGCCCTAAGACTTGTGCCCACAAGAGCCAATCAGATTATGTCAGAGGCAGTCCCTCTTCCCATTACTGTGTAACCCACTTGGACACTAAACTGCCATGGGCTACATCTGTGCAAGGGTTCTAGGTTATCTCCATGAATAGTCCTTGGTTGGAGTATGAGTCTCTGGGAAGTTCCCTGTGTTCAAGTTTTCTGGTTCTGTTGCTCTCCTTGTGTGGTTCCTGTCCTCTCCAGCTCTTACTATTTCCTACTTCTTACATAAGATTCCATGTACTCTGCCCAACAAGTGGCCATAAGTCTCAGCCTCTGCTTTGATTGTCTGCAGGGCAGAGTCTTTCAGAGGCCCTCTGTGTCAGGTTCCTAGGTTGTTTCCTGTTTTCTTCATCTTCTGATGTCCAGCCTCTTTGCCTTTCAGGATGGGGATTAAGCATTTTAGTCAGGGTCCTCTCTCTTGCTTAGTTTCTTTACATGTACAGTTTTTAGTATGTGTATACTATGTTATGTCTATATGAATTAGTATATACCGTGTGTCTTTCTGCTTCTGGGACAGCTCACTCAGGATGATCCTTTCTAGGTCCCACTTCCTGTGGCGGTGTCTGCACACTTGGCTCTGGTTCTACCTTCCCCATCCTGACCCCACCCCACACCCATGAAAGGTCTCCGCAGGCGGGGACAACAGCAGGCAGCAGCAGGGCCAGGGGGCGAAGCACCAGTCTCCAGTTTTAAATTTCGGGCTGCAGGCCTCTTGAAAGCATGGCTGCTTGTTATGTTTGTTTTGGGACATAAAGGTGGAGCCATGGCTTCGTCATGGCTTTTAAGCTTTTGCTGTTCAGTCTGTAATGGTGTAGGTGATAGGATCAGCAGGATCACCAGTTTATGAACTATATGATTGAAATTTTCTTTTGATGCTAGTTCAAAAATGTATTTACAGTCATGGTAAAAAAATGATAAAGTTTTTTTTATCTTTTTATATTAATTACAGTTTATTTAGTTTTTTTTTATCAGTTACATTTTATTAACTCTGTATCCCAGCTGTGTCCCGATCCCTCATTCCCTCCCAGTCCCTCTCTCCCTCCCTCATCTCCACCGTGCCCCTTTCCAAGTCCACTGATGGGGGGACCTCCTCCCCATTCATCTGATCCTGTTTTATCAGGTATCTTCAGGACTGGCTGCAAAGCCCTCCTCTGTGGCCTAACAGGACTGCTCCTCCCTTCGGGGGTGGGGAGACCAAAGAGACAGTCATTGAGTTCCTGTTAGAAATAGTCCTTGTTCCCCTCACTTTGGGAAACCAATTGGTTACTGAGCTACCACAGGCTACATCTGAGTGGAGGTTCTAGGTTATATCCATACATGGTCCTTGGTTGAATGTCAGTCTCAGAAAAGACCCTGTGCCCAGATATATTTGGTCCTTGTGGAGCTCCTATCCTTTCCCCATCAGACTAACTCCCCTTCTTTCTTATGATTCCCTGTACTCTGCCAAAGGTTTGGTCATGAGTCTTTGCTTTGAAAACACTGCTAGTTAGAGTCTTTCAGATGCGCTCAGTAGACTCCTATCATATGTTCAATGCACATCCCATCTGTCTTTCTAAACGAGGATTGATCATCTTACCCCATGTCCGCTCAATTGATTATCTTTTTTAGGTGTATAGATTTCATTATGTTTATCATATCTTATAGGTCTATATAAGTGAGTATATCCCATGTTTGTCTTTCTCCTTCTGGGATATTTCACTCAGAATGATCTTTTCTAGATCCCACCATTTGCCTGAAAATTTCATGATTTCCTCCTTTTTGATTGCTGAGTAGTATTCCATTGTATAAAAATACCACAATTTCTGTACCCATTCCACCGTTGATGGACATCTGGGTTGTTTCCAGGTTCTGGCTATTACAAATAGAGCTGCTATAGACATGGTTGAGCAAGTGTCCTTTTTGTGTACTTGAGCAAACTTTGGGTATATACCTAGCGGTGGTATAGCTGGGTCTGGAGGAAGCACTATTCCTAATTGTCTTAGAAAGCGCCAGATAGATTTCCAGAGTGGTTGTACCAGTTTACATTCCCACCAGCAGTGGAGAAGGGTTCCCCTTTCTCCACAACCTCTCCAGCATGTGTTATCGCTTGAGTTTTTCATCTTGGCCATTCTGATGGGTGTAAGGTGATATCTCAGGGTCGTTTTGATTTGCATTTCCCTGATAGCTAATGAGGATGAGCATTTCTTTAAGTGTTTTTCTGCCATTTGATATTCCTCTGTCGAGAATTCTCTGTTTAGCTCTGTTCCCCATTTTTTAATTGGATTACTTGGATTGCTGCTTTTCAGCTTCTTTAGTTCTTTGTATATACTGGATATTAGTCCTCTGTCAGATAAAGGGTTAGTGAAGATTCTTTCCCAATCTGTATGCAGTCGTTTTGTTTTGATGACGGTATCCTTTGCTTTACAGAAACTTTTCAGTTTCATGAGGTCCCATTTATTGATTGTTGCTCTTAGAGCCTGTGCTGTTGGTGTTCTGTTCAGGAAGTTGTCTCCTGTGCCAATGAGTTCTAGGCTGTTCCCCACTTTTTTTTCCAATTGATTTGGGGTATCTGGTTTTATGTTGAGGTCCTTGATCCACTTTGACTTTAGTTTTGTGCAGGGTGATAAATATGGATCTATTTTCATTTTTCTGCATGTAGACATCCAGTTGGTCCAGCACCATTTGTTGAAGATGCTGTCTTTTTTCCATTGAATGGATTTGGCTTCTTTGTCAAATATTGAGTATTCATAGGTGTGTGGATTTATTTCTGGGTCTTCTATGTGGTTCCATTGATCCTCCTTTCTGTTTCTATGCCAATACCATGCAGTTTTTATTACTGTTGCCCTGTAGTACAGCTTGAGATCAGGAATGGAGATACCTCCAGATGATCTGTTGTTGTACAGGATCATTTTGGAGATTCTGGGTTTTTTGTTTCTCCATATGAAGCTGAGAATCTTTTTTTCAAGGTCTGTAAAGAATTGAGTTGGTATTTTGATGGGAATTGCATTGAATCTGTAGATTGCTTTTGGCAGTATGGCCATTTTCACAATGTTAATCCTACCAATCCATGAGCACGGGAGATCTTTCCATCTTCTGATATCTTCTTCGATTTCTTTCTTCAGAGACTTTAAGTTTTTCTCAAACAGGTCTTTCACTTGCTTGGTTAGAGTCACACCAAGGTACTTTATGTTATTAGTGGCTATTGTGAAGGGTGTTGTTTCCCTAATTTCTTTCTCAGCCTTTTTGTCTTTGGTATATAGGAGGGCTTCTGATTTTTTTGAGTTGATTTTGTATCCTGCCACTTTGCTGAAGGTGTTTATCAGCTGAAGGAGTTCTCTGGTTGAATTTTTGGGGTCGCTCATGTATACTATCATATCATCTGCAAATAGTGACACTTTGACCACTTCCTTTCTGATTTGTATCCCCTTGATCTCCTTTAGTTGTCTTATTGCTCTGGCTAGGACTTCAAGTATTATGTTGAAGAGATATGGGGACAATGGACAGCCTTGTCTTGTCCCTGATTTCAGTGGGATTGATTTAAGTTTCTCTCCATTGAGTTTGATGTTAGCTATAGGCTTGCTATATATTGCCTTTACTATGTTTAGGTATGTGCCTTGTATCCCTGATCTCTCCAAGACTTTAAACATGAGTGGGTGTTGGACTTTGTCAAATGCTTTTTCGGCATCTAAGGAGATGATAAAAAATGATAAAGTTTTACCTAGTCTCTTGTTTTATGTTTTCAAGGTTAAGCCTGGGATGGTTAACTATACAATCAAAGTTTGTCATGGTCCTCAAGCCTTTCAGAAAATCTGTACATTTAAATGCTTAATAAAAAAGCTTAATGTGACAGAGACCCCAGCTTCTAGTGGTGACCCTAAGGTCTTCAGGAAGATTTAGGTACAATGACAAATGACTCCACCTAGATACTGTGATACTGGACAGCACTGCCCCAACTGGCCTGCTGGCCCTGCCTGAACTGTGGACAAACATGACACCCCTCCGGCTGACTGCCCTGTTTTGCCTCGAGAAAATAAGGTCAGTCCTTCTCTCAAATTCCTCTTCCATGGAAAGACCTCCTTCTCAGATTTGCTGGGCCCAGCACCTGCAAGCCAATGCTGAGATGCTGCCCTAGGACTTGTGCCCACAAGAGCCACTGACACCACAGGAGCCTAATGGGAAGGCCATCTGGATAATGGGTAACCTCTGTCATATTCATCAATACATAGGCCACTTGGATTATGCTTCCTGCATTAATTCATCCTTCTCAGGTCTCTGATGGCTTATTTTATCCTTCTCAGGTCTCTGATCAGTTGAACAGCAGAATGTAAGGCTTCCCCTGCCCCCTCAACAATGTACAGCTTATGTGAGGTTTGAGCTTCTGATTTGTATTTGAGGGTCTGAGAAGGGGTTTCAAGGTTGGTGATAAGAAAGTAATTTCAGGTATATAAAAACTCTTCCCCCTACTATACTTCTGTTTCTGTATTAAGATTGTTCAGAGCTTTAACATTAATCAGATTTTAAATTGTCTCTCAAGTCAATTTATTATGTAAACTTAAAAAGATTCTTGTAAGATTCAGGAGATCCACTGCAATCCACAAGTCATGCTCCAGATAATTACAGCCAATCAACAGCCTGTTTTCCAACCTGCCTATTCCTGAGGGTGAAATTCCTCCCCTGCTTTTGGGACTCCCCTCCCCCAATTACCTAGACCATGGCCTCAAAGTCCATGGGCCTAAGAGTTAAACTCCTTGACCTTATCTTCTGCCCTAATATATATGTTCCAGCATCCTGTTTCCTCAAGAGCTGCATCCAGAATGCAATGCTCTGGCCCCTGACCCTCACAGACTTCATCAGCTGGACCTGTGGTTTCCTAGCTGCAGAAGGTCTCACAGATACTGGACAGTAAATAGAACAGCCTGCTCTTGGAACCTGGCCAATATTCCTTCTTTTTGCCTCATGCCCCAAAATCAGTTCCCCTAATGTCACCGAAAGTATCCAGAAAAGATTCTTTGCGGGTTCTCCATTTATTATCAACAAAAGGCTGGGATGATAAAGTCCCTACCTGCTGCAGGGTGTGCTGCCATACGCTGCCCCCCACCTAGGGTGGGGCTTCTCTCCCAGAGGCCGTTCACTGCATAACCAGAAATCTTACTTCTGCAGTCCCTAGGCCCTTTTCTGCCCTTTCTCCCCCTTTCTCTCCTTCCTGCCCTCTCTCTCTTCCTCTCCAATGTGCGCTCCCTTTCCCCTTTCCCTCGCTGCTTCCAATAAACCTGCATTTATATAATATAGCTTCTTCTCTCAATTAGCTCATTCTGTTTAATTTAATCAATCACCCCGCCCCAAATTTCTTCCTGTTCTGTGAACAATCTCTCACACACCCGAAAATGAAGTTTGTGCTACTTGCCTCCTGATTGGCAGGGCAAAGGTGAGGTGGGTGGACCCAAGGTTCGAAGGTTTGGAGGAGAGAGGATCATAGAAAGGAGGAGAAAGGTGTAAGAGAAAGGAGAAAGCAGAGTTGCCATAGGATAAAAACAAAACAAAACAAAACAACAACAAAAAACAAACAAAAAACAAACACAAGACAAAAAAAACAAAAAAAAAGTGGACCAGGAGGAAGGACTGACTCCAAGAATAGCGTGGAGAAGAATGGCACAGATGAGGAATATAAGACAGTATTTTGGGATTATGGATGAAAAGTAGTCCAGATAGGAATGGTTAAAGCAGATGGCATTGGATGAGGCTGGGAGATAATGAGATAATGAGTGGAATTATCTGCCCAAGGTCAAACAAGGAAAATCTAAAATCTAACTGGTGTCTGTGTCTTTATTGATTATAGTGGGTTAGATAATACTTCCTTAATAATTATAGGGCAAATAATAGACATTATTAGCCTGATATCTTTTATTTTCTACAACATATTGGTGAACCAAAGTGGGGCTTGAATCTCAGTTTACAGCCTGAGAAGTCCTAGGTGAAAGACAGTTCCTTAGCCAAAGACCAGAGAACCAAAGGTGAATGCATTTCACATGCTTGCTCCCTGCTACTGCTGGCAGGCTCAGCTC
Source organism: Meriones unguiculatus (assembly GCF_030254825.1). Taxonomy (NCBI): domain Eukaryota; kingdom Metazoa; phylum Chordata; class Mammalia; order Rodentia; family Muridae; genus Meriones; species Meriones unguiculatus. Next base: position 36,196,314 of record NC_083361.1, on the reverse strand, counting down.
TCACAGAGCAGCAGTGGCTGTGGCGATATGGCAGGTAGGAGAGGCAAAACTGGGAGGCTGGTGGTCTTCTAAACAGTTCTAGACCTAGAACTGTACCTAAAATGGAAAGCCTTATGGGAGAGGGTCCTTGGATCCCTTGTGACTTTGATTTGGTTTTTGTCATGGACCTGGTTGCAATATGTTCACTGGTAACCCTGGTTTTCCTAACCCTCTCTAGGAAGGAAAGGGTGGGGAAAAAGTGGGTGGAGAGATGCAATGCTGAGTTACAGGCCATAGGAAGGGAAGAAGAAAGACCACAACATAAAACCAGATACACTAAATCTATTAGAAAAAAAGAGGGTAAGAGCGTTGAACTTATTGGCACAGGAGACAACATCAGAATGCCTAATTAAAAAAACTCAAGTGACAGCACATGCTGGTGATGATGTGTAAAGAGGGGAACACGCTTTCCTCCTTTGTTGGTTGGGGTGCAAACTTGCACCACCACTGTATAAATCAATCTGAAAGTTTCTCAGAAATTTGGAAATAGATCTAGCTCAAGACCCAGCTATACCACTCCTGGGCATATACCCAAAAGATGCTTCACCTTACCACAAGGACACTTGATCAACTATGTTCATTTCAGCCTTATTCAGCAAGAAACTGGAAACAACCTAGATTCCCCTAAACTGAAGAATGGATATAGAAATTGTGATACACTTACACAATGAAATACCACTCAACTATTAAAAATAAGGAAATCATGAAATCTGCAGACAAATGGATGGAACTAGGAAAGATCATCCTGAGTGAGGTAATCCAGATCCAGAAAGACACACAGGGTGTGTATTCACATATGCATGGATATTAGGCATTTAGTACAGGATAACCATACTACAATCCACAGACCCAAAGAAGCTAAGTAACAAGGTGGGTCCAAGGGAGAATGCTTGAATCTTCCTCAGAACAGGAAAAACAATAGACATCTGAAGTCGATGGAGGGAGGGAAATGGGTGGGAGATGATTTGGAGAGATCGGATAATAGGAGTGGGGATCAAGTGGGCAGAGAGAGAAGGAGTGGGATGAAGAGAAGAACTGGGAGAGAGAATAGAAATTTGGGGCATCTCTGGAACAATGGAGGCACCTGGGAGTCCATAGGGGTGACCCTAGCTGAGCCTTTAAGCAACTGGTTTTAAACAGCATAAAGTCAGGCACTCCTGTAGCCAGATAGGACTTCCAGTAGAGAGAGGGGGACACAAACTCACACATAAACCTCCAATCCAAAATGTGTCTTGTCTACAAGAAGGGTAGGGTCAAACAGCAGAGAGATTGAGGAAATGGCAAACCAATGACTGGCCCAGTTTGACACCCACCCCAAGGAAGAGGACTGACCACTGTCACCATTAGTGATTGTTAGTATATAGGCAGCCTGCTTCTGGGTTGCCCTGTAACCATGATGTCATCCTGTGTCCCCCACCAGGTGTGTGGCAGGTGACATTCAGCTGTGCATGCACAAACTATAAGAGAACCAACCCTCCACTTTGTCTCTCCCTTACTCTGCTCTCTTGATCTCTCCAACTCGCTTTCTTTTCTGGGGTCTGCCTACCATGTCTCTCTTCTTTATCTTGCCACTTCCATCCAATAAATCTCTTTCATATAATATCTGTTGTGTGTGTGGCATCATTTTAAAATACATATTAACATTTGGTCACCCATATGGTGAGGGTTCTTCTAGTAATGTTTAGACATGTTAGAACCCCTTCTCACATGCCTGCCCACAACAGATCTTCCTCTTGAACCCTCATGTCCTACTCCTTCCACGATTGTTTAACTTGTTTCTGTCTGCTGCCACCACAACAAGCATCTGTCCTGCTTCTGGTGGCTGATCAGATGTGTGTGTGCAGCCCAAAACAGACCTTTTTCTCAAGGCCACCCTTATCTGCCCTGGTTTTTTACGATTGCTTGCTCATGCTGGATTTTACTATTAGGTAAGCTGGGCCTTGGAAAAGCAACAAACAAACAAACAACAACAAAAGCCCTGCTCTCAAGCAACTTTAAATTTGCCACCACCTCAGGCCCCAAGAATTAGGGATTTAAATTTCCTGCCTTGCTTTTGTGTAAGAGGCCAAAGAATTAAAAATTAGTTTTTTGGGTTATTGGATTAAAGTTTAAAGCACAAGCCTGAACAAACATGTCTGGCTACCTCTGGGGAGGAACCAGCCTTACTGAATTCCTTTCCATCTACTAAGAGATACTGTTCCTAGAAACTAGCCCAGATTGCCCAGTAGCAACAGCCAATCCTTTTAAAATGCAACATCCATTCTCTGTTTCAACCAATAGATGCTTGCCAGGCTGTAATTCTACTTTGGGCACAATGGGAGGGACTGGGATCTAGAAATCACTCTCAGTACTGAGCTCAGGGCTCTCAGTTAGATACTAGTGCTTTGGTTTGTGAGAGTCCCAGCTCGAGCTGAGAATAAAGATCCTCATGTGTTTTGCAATGTATTTGACTCCTGGTGGTCTTTTTCAGCCTTGGAGCAGGGTTTTGAATTGTTTTAACACCCACTCAACAGTGCCACCCATGGACAGTTTAGAAGTGCTGTCAGGCAGGGACTGCCATGCCCTCAGAAAGGCCCTGGATCCTGCAATCCCAGTTCTGCCATGCTACCATGCTGCATACAACTCATGCTAGCTACCATGCTGATTTTAGGATAAGAGTGTGGAGCCATGGTTTCACTGCCATCTCCACTAAGGGTGATCACATGGTTTCACAACTTGGCAGCCATCTTGGTTATAAAAAATACTGTGGTTTCCCTGCTGCTGTAATACCAGGACCCTCCAAGACCAGCAGGAGACTACTCGATGCAAGAGCAAGAGAGCTTTCTTATGAGAGCGATCGAACCTGGGACCTAAGTCTCACTGACACAGCAGTAGAGAAGTGGGACCCCGAGCCCTGAGTGAGCAGGGTTTTTAAGGGGAAAGACTGTAAGCAAGGGGTTTCCATGACAGCAAGCAGGGAAGTACATGTTTCCATGAGAGAAAGCAGGGGGATTCATACCTTGACATTACAGAACTGGGTAAAACCATAGGTGAGAAGTGACTGTTTACATAATCAAAATTGCCAGGGAGATTGTCTCTTTTTTTTTACTAAACATTTATTCTGTGATATTTCCTGGAGGCTGTTGCTTGGAGAGCTAACTTTGTTTTCTGCCAGATGCACATTCTGTGATATTTTCAGTTCCCAGTCAAGATGGCTCCTTATTTCAAAATGGAGTCTCCCAGGCTAGCTTAAACTTCACTGCCAGCTGCTTTCACTACCTTGTTTCTGTCCTACCGTTCTTGGAGCTGCAAAACTGCAGTCTCTTGAAGGCCTTAAAAGGCCACTGTGACCCTTCATACCTCCACTCTAAAGCTGCGTGTCTACCTCTATCCTTTCCCACAGATGAGATTCCCTCTATGAGAACTCAGCCCTGATATTAGGCACTGAGGTTCTCGGGCTTAGCCAGGCTAAGCTCCTGACCTGTTACTTAGTTGAGGAACCACTAGCCATATGATCTATTTTCATTTTACTTTCTCATTTGCAGGACTGGCTTCCTCATATTCTCTCCCCTTTGGGAAACCTCTGGCTTCTACACCTATATTTGCCCTACTCAAATGTCTAATACCCAGTAATATCCAATAACACTAAGAGAAATCAGTGAAGTAAAAAAAATGCTTCCTTATTTCTCTTTTCTCAAAGTCCTTTCTGTTTCTTTCAGCGTGTTCTCCCACTAAATAAAAATCCTCTGATTTCTTTTTCTCCTCTCAAATTTTTTGCTGTAAATTTTTTTTTTTAAATTTTTATTTAACTTTTATTAATTACACTTTATTCCTTTTGTATCCCCCCATAAGCTCCTCCCTCCTCCCGTCCCGGTCCCACCCTCCCCCCCTTTCTGCATGCATGCCTCTCCCCAAGTCCACTGATAGGGGAGGTCCTCCTCTCCTTCTTTCTGATCTTTTTTTTTTTTTTTTTTGTTCTTCTCAATGCAGTTTATTCAGGAACCTTGAACAATCTTCTGACCCTGAGGAAAGCCAGCCTACAGCTTAAATAGCCTCTGGGTAGCCAACCCCAGCGTGCCTCGTGGGCAATGCAGATAGGTCCACATACATGGAAGCAAGCCAGATCCTCAGCCTTAGCTAAATATGGAGTTGTTCGTGACAGAGAGCACTCACCATCGGGAAGGTGGAAGGCAGAAACCAGCTCCATCTTTAAGGCGCAGCATTCCGCAGCTCTCTACAGTTCCCCCTTTTTGTTTTAGACACATCAGGCAAGAGTAGAGGTCTGATCTCTGATATTAGAAATAAATTGGGACTTTGTACCAATGTTCATTTAGGTGTCATCCACCCAAAGAGCATCAGACCCGTCCGATACCTTTTTCTCAGAGGCGGGACCTGGGGCATCAACCCACATGCAATCAGACATGCTCTTCTCTGGGTCGAAAGTGGCTGACCCTGAGTGCAGTGCTTAGCCTTGCATCCTGAGCGTAACATTTTAGCTTTTTATGGTAGCCAACCATGCTTGGGGAGACTGTCCTGCTTCAATGGCTGTAAAGGCCTGAATGATCATGGCTGCATTACGCTGTTGTGAGACTCTAATCTTGCATATATACCACAGGCCAACCAAGGAGACCAACACCAGAAGGCCTGCTAACGCTCCCATGCCTGCCCATTCCTTCAGATGATTCATGGCTGCAGCAATCCATGATGATAATCCTGTGGCTAGTCCTGCGTCCACTCTGGTAGAATTTGCCGTAACAAGGGCCACTCTCAGCTGCTCCATCATAGTATCGAATTCTTCAGTCCAATTACCTAAAATATAGCTAGACAATTGTTTAGACAGATTTGCAGCACAGGGAAAATTCTCATATTGTATGCTAGTGACACAAAGTCCAGCATACTTCCACTGACAGCCAAGTTGAGCCATTTGCCATAGGGTATCAATTTGCTCCTGCACGAGGTCAATCCTCTGATTGAACACCATCAAGCTTCCTTTTAGTTGGCCATTAATTCCTTTTTGTACATCTAAAGCATGAGCTACATTGGCTAAAAGATTATTTAGGGTCTGAGCAGTCTGCATAGTATGACTCATGGCTAATGCCGCGGTGGTAGCTCCAACAGCCGCCAATGAGATGGCAGTAACAATGGCGGCTGTAATTCCAAGATCCCTTTTCTCTCTGAGGAGAGTCATAGCATGAGGGGCATCAACGGGCACAGGCACCCAGCGAGGCATGCGAGTAACCAGGGCATACCTAAATTCACTAGCATTCCGGCATTGGGCAAGAAAGCAAGTATCATTACCACAATTACTTGGCTCTATTTGGCTAACAATGAATAAAAATGGGGGTTATAAACAAACAGGTGTGGGCTTATAGGAAATATTATGAGAAGCCTTAACCCCCTCGTTGGAACATCCTGCATCAGTTCTAGAACTAGCAGTGGTGGTGTCTGAGGTCTGAGTAGGTTCAGGAGACCATTGCCCCCAGGGGTGAGACGTGCTCCATGTAATTTGACTAACTCCATGTTTTCCTCCACTTTTGAAAGTCATTTAAGGTTCTTAAATTATCTTTTCTTTTTTTTCTTTTTTTTAATTTTTCATCAATTACACTTTATTCATTCTGCATCCCCCCATAAGCCCCTCCCTCCTCCCCTCCCGATCCCACCCTCCCTCTCCTTTCTGCATGCATGCCACTCCCCAAGTCCCCTGATAGGGGAGGTTCTCCTCTCCTTTCTGATCTTAGTCCATCAGTTCACATCAAAAGTGGCTGCATTGTCCTCTACTATGGCCTGGTAAGGCTGCTCCCCCCCAGGGGGAGGTGATCAAAGAGCAGGCCAGTCAGATTATGTCAGAGGCAGTCCCTCTTCACATTACTATGTAACCCACTTGGAGACTGAGCTGCCGTGGGCTACATCTGTGCAGGGGTTCTAGGTTATCTCCATTAATAGTCCTCGGTTGGAGTATGAGTCTCTGGGAAGTTCCCTGTGTTCAAATTTTCTTGTTCTGTTGCTCTCTTTGTGGAGGCCCTGTCCTCTCCAGCTCTTACTATTTCCCAGTTCTTACATAAAATTCCATTCACTCTGCCCAACAGTTGCCCATCAGGCTCAGCATCTGCTTTGATAGTCTGCTTTGATAGTCTGATAGGCTTTCAGAGGCCCTCTGTGGTAGGTTCCTAGGTTGTTTCCTGTTTTCTTCTTCTCCGGATGTCCATCCTCTTTGCCTTTCAGTATGGGGATTGAGCATTTTACTTAGGGTCCTCTATCTTGCTTCGTTTCTTTAGATGCACAGATTTTAGTGGGTTTGTCTTATGTTGTATGTCTATATGAGTGAGTATATACCGTGTGTGTCTTTTTGCTTCTGGAACAACTCACTCAGGATGATCCTTTCCAGGTCCCACCATTTACCTGCAAATTTCATGATTTCCTTATTTTTCATTGCTGAGTAATATCCCATTGTATAGATGTACAATTTCTGCATCCATTCTTCAGTTGAAGGGCATCTGGGTTGTTTCCAGCTTCTGGCTATTACAAATGAAGCTGCTACAAACATGGTTGAGCAAATGTCCTTTTTGTGTACTTGAGCCTCTTTTGGATATATGCCCAGGAGTGGTATGGCTGGATCTTGAGGAAGCGCTATTCCTAGTTGTCTGAGAAAGCACCAGATTGATTTCCAGAGTGGTTGTACAAATTTACATTCCCACCAGCAGTGGAGAAGGGTTCCCCTTTCTCCACAACCTCTCCAGCATGTGTTGTCACTTGAGTTTTTGATCTTGACCATTCTGATGGGCGTAAGGTGAAATCTCAGGGTTGTTTTGATTTGCATTTCTCTAATGGCTAATGAGGTTGAGCATTTCTTTAAGTGCTTCTCTGCCATTCGATATTCCTCTACAGAGAATTCTCTGTTTAGCTCTGTTCCCCATTTTTTAAATGGATTACTTGGTTTGCTGCTTTTCAGCTTGTTTAGTTCTTTATATATACTGGATATGAGTCCTCTGTCAGATAAAGGGTTGGTGAAGATTCTTTCCCAATCTGTAGGCAGTCACTTTGTTTTGATGATGGTGTCCTTTGCTTTGCAGAAGCTTTTCAGTTTCATGAGGTCCCATTTATTGATTGTTGCTCTTAGAGCCTGTGCTGTTGGTGTTCTGTTCAGGAAGTTTTCTCCTGTACCAATGAGTTCTAGGGTATTCCCCACTTTTTTTCTAGCTGATTTAATGTGCCTGATTTTATGTTGAGGTCTTTGATCCACTTGGACTTCAGTTTTGTGCAGGGTGATAAGTATGGATCTATTTTCATTTTTCTACATGTAGACATCCAGTTGGACCAGCACCATTTGTTGAAGATGCTATCTTTTTTCCATTGTATGGTTTTGGCGTCTTTGTCAAAGATCAGGTGTCCACAAATGTGTGGGTTTATTTCTGGGTCCTCTGTTCAGTTCCATTGATCCAACATTGTGTTTCTATGCCAGTACCATACAGTTTTTAAAACTGTTGCTCTATAGTACAGCTTAAGATCAGGGATGGAGATACCTCCCGAAGATCTTTTATTGTAGAGGATTGTTTTAGCAATTCTGGGTTTCTTGCTATGCCATATGAAGTTTCCAGGTATGTAAAGAATTGTGTTGGTAATTTGATGGGCATTGCATTGAATCTGTAGATTGCTTTTGGTAAGATGGCCATTTTTACTATGTTAATCCTGCCAAGCCATGAGCATGGGAGAGCTTTCCATCTTCTCATATCTTCTTCTAATTCTTTCTTCAGAGATTTGAAAATTTTTTCATACAAGTCTTTCATTTGCTTGGTTAGGGTTACTCCGAGGTACCTTATGTCATTTGTGGCTATTGTGAAGGGTGTTGTTTCCCTAATATCTTTCTCAGCCCTTTTGTCTTTTGTATACAAGAGGGCTACTGATTTTTTTGAGTTGATTTTGTATCTGGCCACTTTGCTGAAGGTGTTTATCAGCTGTAGGAGTTCCCTGGTAGAGTTTTTGGGGTCACTCACGTATACTATCATATCATCTGCAAGTAGTGATAATTTGACTTCTTCCTTTCCGATTTGTATCCACTTGATCTCCTTCAACTGTCTTATTGCTCTAGCAAGGACTTCCAGCACTATGTTGAAGAGATATGGAGAGAGTGGGCAGCCTTGTCTTGTCCCTGATATCAGTGGGCTTGCTTTAAGTTTCTCTCCGTTCAGTTTGATGTTGGCTGTAGGCTTGCTGTATATTGCCTTTACTATGTTTAGGTATGTGCCTTGTATCCCTGATCTCTCCAAGTCTTTAAACATGAATGGATGTTGGATTTTGTCAAATGCTTTTTCAGCATCTAGGGAGATTATCATGTGGTTTTTTTCTTTCAATTTGTTAATATGGTGGATCACATTGATGGATTTCCATATAGTGAACCACCCCTGCATACCTGGGATGAAGACTACTTGGTCATGGTGGACGATATCTTTGATGTGTTCTTGTATTCGGTTTGCGAGTATTTTGTTGAGTATTTTTGCATCAATGTTCATAAGGGAGATTGGCCTGAAGTTATGTTTTTTGGTTGGGTCTTTGTGAGGTTTAGGTACCAAGGTGACTGTGGCTTCATAGAATGAGTTTGGTAATGTTCCTTCTGTTTCTATTTTGTGGAATAGTTTGAAGAGAACTGGAGTTAGCTCTTTTTTGAATGTCTGGTAGAATTCTGCGCTGAAACTATCATGTCCTGGGCTTTTTTTGGATGGGAGACTTTTGATGACTGCTTCTATTTCCTTGGGGGATAAGGACTATTTAATTGATTTACCTGGTCCTGATTTAGCTTTGGTAAGTGGAATCGATCAAGAAAATTGTCCATTTCATTTAAATTTTCAAATTTTGTTGCGTATAGACTTTTGAAGTAAGTCCTAATGATTGCTTGGATTTCCTCAGTGTCTGTAGTTATGTCCCCCATTTCATTTCTGATTTTGTTGATTTGGGTGGTATCTCTCTGCCTTTTAGTTAGCTTGGCTAAGGGTTTGTCGATCTTGTTGATTTTCTCAAAGAACCATCTCTTGGTTTCATTGATTCTTTGAATTGTTTTATTTGTTTCTAATTGATTGATTTCAGCCCTGAGTTTGATTATTTCCAGCCATGTGCTCCTTTTTGGTGTGTCTGCTTCTTTCTTTTTCTAGGGTTTTTAAGTGAGCCATTAAGTTGCTTGAATGCGCTGTCTCAAATTTCTTCATGAAGGCACTTAGTGCTATGAACTTTCTTCTTAGCACTGCCTTACTTGTGTCCCACAAGTTTGGGTATGTTGTGTCTTCATTTTCATTGAGTTCTAGGAAGATTTTAATTTCTTTCTTTATTTCTTCCCTGACTCAGCTGTCATTTAGTAGCAAGTTGTTCAGTTTCCATGTGCGTGTAGGCTTTTTGCTATTTCTGTTGTTACTGAGGTCCAGCTTTATTCCATGGTGATCAGACAGGATACAAGTGATTATTTCAATCTTCTTGTATCTTTTGAAGCTTGCTTTGTGACCAACTATGTGGTTTATTTTGCATGAGGTGCTGAGAAGAAGGTAAATTCTTTTGTGTTTGGGTGTAAGGTTCTGTAAATGTCTGTTAGGTCCATTTGATTCATGACCTCTGTTAGAGATATTGTTTCTTTGTTTAATTTCTGTTCTGTTGATCTGTCCTTTGTTGAGAGTGGGGTGTTGAAGTCTCCCACTATTATTGTGTGGGGATCTATGTGTGGTTTAAGTTTTATCAATTTATTGGGTGTTCTATAGGCCTCTTGTATTCTTATTGGCCTCTCCTCTAAGTTGGGGAAATTTTCTTCAATGATTTTGTTGATAATATTTTCTGGGCCTTGGTGCAGGGAATCTTCTTTTTCCTCTATTCCTATTATTCTTAGGTTTTGTCTTTTTATGTTGTCTTGAATTTCTTGGATGGTCTGTGTCAGGAATTTTTTAGATTTAACATTTTCTTTGACAGATACATCTATTTCTTCCATTGTATCTTCCACACCTGAGATTCTTTCTTCCATTTCTTGTAGTCTATTGGTTATGCTAATCTCGGTAGTTCCTGCTTTCTTCCCTAAGTTCTTTCTCTCCACAATTTCTTCCATTTGTGTTTTTTTTTTTTTTTTTTTGTATTTTTCCAATTCTATCTTCAGGTCTTGAGCTATTTTGTTGGTTTCCTTCAACTGTCTGACTGTATTTTCATGTTTTTCCGTCAATTCCTTCAGTGTTTGTTTGAACAATCCACTGTTTCTTTTATTTCATTCAATGATTTAAGCATTTCCTCTCTAAAGGCCACAAACTGTTTGGCTGTAGCTTCTATTTCTTTTCGTATTTTATTTGTTTCCTCTGTTATCATCTTCTTGAGCATAGATGTTAGGTCGTCTCCTTGAATTTCATTTATGCTGTGGTGTCTAGGGCTATTTGCCCCTGGATAACTGGGTTCTGGAGATGCCATAATGCTCTGGCTTTTGTAGGTTGAACTTTTACGCTGTCCTCTACCCATTGGGCTATCTTAGTTGTTTGAATTTAGTTTCTGGTTTTTCCTGGACTCTTGTAGTGGAGAGAATCCCTTTGGCAGGAAGATGGTTTTTCCTGAAGGAAGCCTTCCCAGCTTTTTGGGTATAGTCCCTGGATGTCTGGTGTTTTTCAGGAGTTGCTACAGCTCACCTCAGGCATAGAGACCTGGGTGGTAACTGGTCCTGATTAGTCAAGAGGGCTCTCCTCTCACTGGGAGAAGTCCTGGAGACAGCTGCCCTCCTTCTGGGTTTCTTGCTGTAAATTTAGTGAGCTGCTGCTGTAACCTGGGTGTCCTGTGGTTTGGTCAGTTTTGTTAGGGATAACTGGTTGCCCCTTGGAGCAGTATCTGGGGGTTGATCTCAGAGTTCCCGGTCTTTTGTAGGTCTGAGGTTCGGGCTCTGTGCCCCAGAACCCAAGAGGTAATCTGTGGCGGGTGAGTACTGCTCTGGTGTCTTGGGGCACACAGTTCTGTCTGTAAGGAGTAGTTGGTACAAAGCAGGCCTCTGGGCTGGTGGAGCGTGCGCCCACCTGCTAGTCTGCAGGAGCTGAGTTTCCAATCACTCTGTGCTCCCTGTTTGGGCCCAGATCTGTGATGGCTGGGCGTACTCACCTGTTTGCGATCTGCAGTCTGCTAGACTTTCCCTAGGTGACCCCAGCAGCACGGTTTCTTCCTTCTCTGTGGGGTCCTCTCCGGACAGGGGTTCCTAGACCCTGTTGTACTGGGGTGCACAGCTTGTCTGTACCGCTGAGCTGAGCGCGCAGCTCTCAGCGCCTGGCAGGAGCTCAGCTGTGATGGTGGTGGGCAACCGCCGTCCCAGAGACCTTCCAGGGAAAGACTGGGTGACCCAAGATCAGACCCACAACCTTGCTTCCCCGTGGGGTTCCCCCGCGACTGGGACTCCCAGCCTCAGGCACCCTTGTGCCCACGGATCAGCCTGGGAAAGTGATGGGGACACGCAGGCTTAAGGCCCCAGCCCAGAGACCCAAAGCCTGCACCACCCGGGATCTCTTCCGGGTTCTGGCTGGGCAGCCAAGAGTGGACCCGACCGATTCCTACGCCATGGGAGCCTCCCCTCATCTGGGAAACACAACTGCTGTGGTTTCAGGGCCCCGAGTTCAGTCTCCTGGTCGCTGCATGGAGAGTGCTGTCCTGCTTCTCAGACACAGTGCTCTCCCGGCACCGCCATCTTGGCTCCCCCTGCTGTAAATTCTTATTGAACGATTTATATAATTTTCTCATTGGACTTACATTTATAAGACTTCCTTAGTCATAATTAACTCTTTATTTTATCTTCTTTTAGACTAAAAAAGCAACAAGTCTCATTTGAAATGAGTATGGATTTTTACATTCAAAGTTATATAGTTACAACATGCTATATATATAACAACACTGGTTCAAAATAATTTTTACAATGAGGAAGGGAGAGTGGGATTGGGAGGGAATGAGGGAGCAGGATACAGCTGGGATACAAAGTTAATAAAATGTAACTAATACTGAAAAATAAAAAAATCTCAAAATAATTTTTTTTGAATTTTATTTTTTCTTATCAGTTACATTCTATTAACTCTGTATCCCAGCTGTGTCCTGCTCCCTCATTCCCTCCCAATCCCTCTCTCCTTCCCTCATCTCCACCTTACCCCTTTCCAAGTCCACTGATGGGGGGACCTCCTCCCCATTCATCTGATCCTGTTTTATCAGGTATCTTCAGGACTGGCTGCAAAGCCCTCCTCTGTGGCCTAACAGGACTGCTCCTCCCTTGGGGGGTAGAGAGGCCAAAGAGCCAGTCATTGAGTTCCTGTTAGAAATAGTCCTTGTTCCCCTCACTTTGGGAAACCAATTGGTTACTGATCTAATGCAGGCTACATCTGAGCAGAGGTTCTAGGTTATATCCACACATGGTCCTTGGTTGTCAGTCTCAGAAAAGACCCTGTGCCCAGATATATTTGGTCCTTGTGGAGCTCCTATCCTTTCCCCATCAGACTAACTCCCCTTCTTTCTTATGATTCCCTGTACTCTGCCAAAGGTTTGGTCATGAGTCTTTGCTTTGAAAACTCTGCTAGTTAGAGTCTTTCAGATGCGCTCAGTAGACTCCTGTCATACATTCAATGCACATCCCATCTGTCTTTCTAAACGAGGATTGATCATCTTACCCCATGTCCGCTCTCTTGATTATCTTTTTTAGGTGTATAGATTTCATTATGTTTATCATATCTTATAGGTCTATATAAGTGAGTATATACCGTGTTTGTCTTTCTCCTCCTGGGATATTTCACTCAGAATGATCTTTTCTAGATCCCACCATTTGCCTGAAAATTTCAAGATTTCCTCCTTTTTGATTGCTGAGTAGTATTCCATTGTGTAAAAATACCACAATTTCTGTACCCATTCCTCCATTGATGGACATCTGGGTTGTATCCAGGTTCTGGCTATTACAAATAAAGCTGCTATAAACATGGTTGAGCAAGTATCCCTTTTGTGTACTTGAGCAAACTTTGGGTATATACCTAGCAGTGGTATAGCTGGGTCTTGAGGAAGCACTATTCCTAATTGTCTTAGAAAGCGCCAGATAGATTTCCAGAGTGGTTGTACCAGTTTACATTCCCACCAGCAGTGGAGAAGGGTTCCCCTTTCTCCACAACCTCTCCAGCATGTGTTGTCACTTGAGTTTTTCATCTTGGCCATTCTGATGGGTGTAAGGTGAAATCTCAGGGTCATTTTGATTTGCATTTCCCTGATGGCTAATGAGGCTGAGCATTTCTTTAAGTGTTTCTCTGCCATTCGATATTCCTCTGTCAAGAATTCTCTGTTTAGCTCTGTTCCCCATTTTTTTAATTGGATTACTTGGTTTGTTGCTTTTCAGCTTTTTTAGTTCTTTGTATATACTGGATATTAGTCCTCTGTCAGATAAAGGGTTAGTGAAGATGCTTTCCCAATCTGTAGGCAGTCGTTTTGTTTTGATGACGGTGTCCTTTGCTTTACAGAAGATTTTCAGTTTCATGAGGTCCCATTTATTGATTGTTGCTCTTAGAGCCTGTGCTGTTGGTGTTCTGTTCAGGAAGTTGTCTCCTGTGCCAATGAGTTCTAGGCTGTTCCCCACTTTTTCTTCTAACAGATTTAGAATATCTGGTTTTATGCTGAGGTCTTTGATACACTTGGACTTTAGTTTTGTGCAGGGTGATAGATATAGATCTATTTTCATTTTTCTGCATGTAGACATCCAGTTGGACCAGCACCATTTGTTGAAGATGCTATCTTTTTTCCATTGAATGGTTTTGGCTTCTTTGTAAAAAATCGAGTATTCATAGGTGTGTGGGTTTATTTCTGTGTCTTCTATGCGGTTCCATTGATCCTCCTTTCTGTTTTTATGCCAATACCATGCAGTTTTTATTACTATTGCTCTGTAGTACAACTTGAGATCGGGGATGCAGATACCTCCAGATAATCTGTTGTACAGGATTATTTTGGAGATTCTGGGTATTTTGTTTCTCCATATGAAGCTGAGAATCCTTTTTTCAAGGTTTGTAAAGAAATGAGTTGGTATTTTGATGGGAATTGCATTGAATCTGTAGATTGCTTTTGGCAGGATGGCCATTTTCACAATGTTAATCCTACCAATCCATGAGCATGGGAGATCTTTCCATCTTCTGATATCTTCTTCAATTTCTTTCTTCAGAGACTTTAAGTTTTTCTCAAACAGGTCTTTCACTTGCTTGGTTACTGTCACCCCAAGGTACTTTATGTTATTATTGGCTATTGTGAAGGGTGTTGTTTCCCTAATTTCTTTCTCAGCCTTTTTGTCTTTGGTATATAGGAGGGCTTCTGATTTTTTTGAGTTGATTTTGTATCCTGCCACTTTGCTGAAGGTGTTTATCATCTGGAGGAGTTTTCTGGTTGAAATTTTGGCGTCGCTCGTATATACTATCATATCATCTGCGAATAGTGACACTTTGACCACTTCCTTTCTGATTTGTATCCCCTTGATCTCCTTTAGTTGTCTTATTGCTCTGGCTGGGACTTCAAGTACTATGTTGAAGAGGTATGGAGAGAGTGGGTAGCCTTGTCTTGTTCCTGATTTCAGTGGGATTGATTTAAGTTTCTCTCCATTGAGTTTGATATTGGCTATAGGCTTGCTGTATATTGCCTTCACTATGTTTAGACATGTGCCTTGTATCCCTGATCTCTCCAAGTCTTTAAACATGAGTGGGTGTTGGACTTTGTCAAATGCTTTTTCAGCACCTAAGGAGATGATCATGTGGTTTTTCTCCTTCAGTTTGTTTATGTGGTGGATTACATTGATGGATTTCCCTATTTTGATCCACCCTAGCATGCCTGGGATGAAGCCTATTTGGTGATGGTGGATGATATCTTTGATGTGTTTTTGTATTCGGTTTGCAAGTATTTTATTGAATATTTTTGCATCAATGTTCATAAGAGAGATAGGTCTGAAGTTCTCTTTTTTTGTTGGGTCTTTGTGTGGTTTAGGTATCAGGGTGACTGTCGCTTCATAGAATGAGTTTGGTAATGTACCTTCTGTTTCTATTTTGTGGAATAGTTTGAGGAGAATTGGTGTTAGCACTTTGAAGGTCTGGTAGAATTCCGCACTGAAACCGTCTGGCCCAGGGCTTTTTTTGGAGGGGAGACTGTGAATGACTGCTTCAATTTTCTTGGGGGATATAGGGTTATTCAGTCTTTCTACCTGATCTTGACTTGATGTTGGAAGATGGAATCTATCAAGAAAATTGTCCATTTCATTTAGGTTTTCAAATTTTGTGGCCTATAGGCTTTTGTAGTATGACCTAATGATTGTTTGAATTTCCTCAGTGTCTGTAGTTATGTCACCCTTTTCATCTCTGATTTTGTTGATTTGGATAGATTCTCTCTGCTTTTTAGTTAGTTTGTCTATCTTGTTGATTTGCTCAAAGAACCAGCTTTTTTTTTTCATTGATTCTTTGAATAGTTTTATTTGTTTCTAATTGATTGATTTCAGCCCTTAGTTTGATTATTTCCAGCCGTCTGCTCCTCTTGGGTGTATCTGCTTCTTTTTTTTCTAGGGTTTTCAATTGGGCCATTAAGTTGTTTGTATGTGATGTTACGAATTTCTTCTTGCAGGCACTTATTGTTATAAATTTTCCCCTGAGCACTGCTTTCAATGTGTCCCATAAATTTGGGTATGTTGTGTTTTCATTTTCATTGAATTCTAGGAAGTGTTTAATTTCTTTCTTTATTTCTTCCTTAACCCAGCTGTCATTGAGTAACAAGTTGTTCAGTTTCCATGTGCGTGTCGGCTTTTTGTTATTTCTGTTGTTGTTGTGGTCCAGCTTTAGTCCGTGGTGGTCAGATAGAATACAAGGGATTATTTCAATCTTTTTGTATCTGTTGAGGCTTGCTTTATGACCAACTATATGATCTATTTTGGAGAAGGTTCCATGCGGTGCTGAAAAGAAGGTATACTCTTTTGAGTTTGGATGAAAAGATCTGTGGACATTTATTAGGTCCATTTGATTTAGGGTCTCTGCAAGTGTTTTTATTTCCCTATTTGTTTTCTGTCTAGTTGATCTGTCCCATGGTGAGAGTGGAGTGTTGAAGTCTCCCACTATTAGGGTATTAGGATCAATGTGTGATTTAAGCTTTAATATTGTTTCAATTACGAATGTGGGTGCTCTTGTATTTGGGGCATAGATATTCAAAATTGTGATGTCCTCTTGGTGGATTTTTCCTTTGATCAGAATACAGTGGCCCTCCTTATCTTTTTTGATTAACTTGGGTTGAAAGTCTATTTTATTAGATATTAGGATGGCTACTCCAGCTTGTTTTCTGGAACCATTTGCTTGAAAAACATTTTTCCAGCCCTTTACTCTGAGGTAGTGTTTATCTTTGTTGCATAGGTGTGTTTCTTGGATGCAGCAGAATGTTGGATCCTGTTTCTGCAACCATTCTGTTAGTCTGTGTCTTTTTATTGGGGAGTTGAGTCCGTTGATGTTGATAGAAACTAGTGACCAACAATTGTTACTTACTTTAGATGTGGGGTTGGTGGTGTCACTGAGTTTCATTGCTTGTATTCTTTTGGTTTTTTTTGTTGTGTAGTTATCTCTTTCCTCTGTTTCCTTAGATGTAGTTGTTTTCTTTGGTTTGGAGTTTCCCTTCTAGTACCTTATGTAGAGCTGGGTTACTATGTAGATATTGTTTAAATTTGGTTTTGTCTCGGAATATTTTGAATTCTTCGTCTATGTTGATTGAAAGTTTTGCTGGGTATAGTAGTCTGGGTTGGAATCTGTGGTCCCTTAAGGACTGTATGATTTCTGTCCAGGCCCTTCTGGCTTTCATAGTTTCTGTTGAGAAATCTGGTGTGATTCTGATAGGTCTACCTTCATATGTTACTTGGCCTTTTTTCTTGCTGCTTTTAGAATTTTTTCTTTGTTCTGTAGGTTCAGTGTTTTGACTATGATGTGACGTGAAGAATTTCTTTTCTGGTCTAGTCTACTTGGTGTTCTGTAGGCCTCTTGTATGTTTATGGCCATCTCCTTAAGTTGGGAAAGTTTTCTTCTATAATTTTCTTGAAAATATTTCCCGGACCTTTGAGCCTGATGTCTTCTTTTTCTTCTACTCCTATTCTTCTTAGGTTTTGTCTTTTCATGGTGTCCTTGATTTCTTGGATGTTTTGTGTTTGGAACTTTTCTGATTTTATTTTTTCTTTGAGAGATGTGTCAATTTCCGCAAGTGTGTCTTCGGCTCCTGAGATTCTTTCTTCCATCTCTTGTATTCTGTTGGTGACGCTTACCTTTGTAGTTCCTGATCTTTTCTCTCTGTTCTCCAGCTCCTGGTTTTTCTCTATTTCTGTTTTCTTTATTGATTCTAATTCTGTTTTCATGTCTTGCACCATTTCCTTCATCTGTTTGAATGTGGAGTCCCGCTTTTCAATGGCAGCTTCTATTTTTTTGTCCGTTTCCTCTCTATGTATCACTAATTGTGCCTCTACTTCTTTGGGTATAATTGCCTGTATTTCTATGAGAGCTTTGTTTATTTCTTTTTTATTTGCCTTCATTTGTGTGGACATTTATTTAAGGGCTTTGTGCATTTCTTTGTTTGCCTCAATTTTCATGGTCATTTCTCTGAGAGCACAATTTGTTTCCTCTTGGTTAGTCTCGATTTCTTTGGCTATTTCTCTGAGGGCTTTGTTCATTTAATCTTTATGGGCCTCTAATAGCTGGAGAAACATAGTTTTGAGGTTGTTTTCTTGTATATCTAATGAACTGAAGTGTCCATTGTTTTGTGGGGTTGCTGGTGAGGTCATTATGTCCTGATTTTTGTTGGGAGTGTTCTTACGTCTGCCTCTAGCCATCTGGTTATTTATAATCCTCACTGTTTGTTCCTCAAGATTGTAGTTTGGGCTATGATCGTCTCTCTCTGTTTTCTGGACTGTTTTTTTCAGTTTTTTTTTTTTTTTTTTTTGTAACTGGGACTCCCAGTCTCTGGCACCATTGTGCCCACCAATCAGCCTGGGAAAGTGATCGGGACATGCAGGCTTGCGGCACCAGCCTGGAGACCTAAAGCCCGCATTACCCGGGTTCTCTTCCGGGTTCTGGCTGGGCAGCCGAGAGTGGACCAGACTGATTCCCACAACATGGGAGCCTCCCCTTACCTGGGAATCACGATTGCTGTTGTTTTAGGGCCCAGAGTTAAGTCTCTTGGTTGCTGCACGGAGTGTGTTGTCCTGCTTCTCAGACACAGTGTTCTCCCGGTGCCGCCATCTTGGCCCCCTCAAAATAATTTTATATGATGCTAAAGTTTCAAAATTATAAAGATCTATTCAGATTAACAAGCTAATTTAAAATGTATGTCTATGTCCTTATCAATTCCTAAATTAATAAATAAATGCTAATTTTCCCACCATGAGCTGCCTCTGATCTGGATTCACCACTAGGCTTTCTGGCTAATAGATTTAATGTAACAAATTCAAATGTAATTTTAAAATTCCTTATAGTGTTCTATTTTATTGTTGGTTTTAATACTCATAACTCGCAGTCACTAAGTAAAATTTTTGCCTAGATACTCTTAAACTATAATACAATGTTAAAACTTGGTCATTGTGCTATATCTTCACTATCAAAAAGTTAAAATATGCTTGGTTTTATTTTCTGAGTATGGTGATATTATTAATCTATAATATAGTCTTAGACATTTATAATCTATGGACTTTTTATATACTATGTCATACAGGAAACTGTTATGCTTTAACGGGCTATGTTTATGACTTTTAAGGCTCCAACTTAATAGGGATAAAACCCAAAATCCTAATATTGTATTAGGTTTCCAAATGGTCCTTAGTTTTATCTGTCCCTCCTGAATTATCTCCCTTACCCTGCCCACACTTCCTCCACTCGTAGGATCGTCCTGCATTAGTGACCCGCTCTATTCAATCCATAACAATTTATGCTATTTCCTCATCTTAGAGTGCTACTTGCCTCCCTTCTAGACACTTTCTCAATAAGTGACCAGTGCGGTTGTATGGTCGTAGTCTGCTTATCAAAGATTTAAGAACTAACATCCATGTATAAGGGAATATATCCCATGTTTGTCTTTTTGAGTCTGGTTTACCTCACTTCGGGTGAGTTTTTTTTTCCTCTAGCGTCATCCATTTACCTGAAAATGTCCTGATTTCATGTTTTGTTTTGTTTTGTTTCCTTTAATAGGACGTGGCAGCCAGTCCTGGAGATACCTGATAAGCTAGGGTCAGATGGAAGGGGAGGAGGAACACCCTTAGCAGTGGACTTGGAAAGGGTCAGGGAGGAGATAAGGGAGGGAGGGTGGGACTGGGAGGGAATGACGGAGGGGGCTATGGCTGGGATACAAAGTAAATAACCTGTGATTAATATAAGAATAAAATTAAAATTAAAAAAAGAAACTATTAAGCACAGCCAGCAGAGGTGTCAGAGGTAAGCTACACTCTCTCTCAGACCCCTATAACCAGCTATCCTAAAGAGGCCTGTGGGGGCCCAGAAACATTCAACTTAGAGCCCTACTGCCTATTCCGTACTGGCTGGTCCACCTGGGCCAGAGCCAGCAGAGCCAGCAGAAGTGAGCTACATGCTCTTTCTGACTCCCACAGCCCGCCCTGCTGAGAAGGCCTGAGGGGGACCCCCAGCAACATCAAGCATAGAGCCCCATTGCCAGCTACACACCTGCCTGATCCACTCGGGCACACCCCAAAAACATTCAGGCCTGCCAGAGACACAGCTGTAAGAGGTGAACAGTGGACTCGTCACTGAGCTCCACTGTGTGGCCCATGACTCTGCCTGACGCACTGAGAAGTCCCGCACTGGGAACATTTGACAAATGTGGGACAGCCAGACAGCGGAAGGCCAGCATAGAACACAATCAACAAGAACTAGGGCAATATGGCACCACCACAGCCAAGGTATCCTTCTAAAGCAACAAAGGTAAACATTACCACAGAGTAAAAGGAATCTCAGTTCTGAACATCTATGTTCCAAATGCAAGGACACCCATATCCATAAAAGAAACATTACTAAAGCTTAAACAATCCAACGAATGGCAAACATTTATAGTAGGAGACTTCAGTGCCCCACTCTTACCATGGCACAGGTCATCAAAACAGAAACTAAACAGAGAAACAATGAAACTAACTGACATGATGAATGAAATGGACCAAACAGATATCCACAGAACATTCCATGCAAACACAAAAGAATATACCTTCTTCTTGATACCTCATGGAACATTCTCTAAAGCTGATGACAAAGATGGTTACAAAGCAAGCCTCAACAGATAAAAGAAAATTAAAGTAACACGTGTATTCTATCAGATAACTGTGGATTAAAACTGGATTTCAACAACAGAAAACCTTTGAAATGATAAAAAGTGAACAAAACTTTACTCAAGGTCAGGGAGAATAGAAAGAAACTTTCTTTTCTTTAAAACTTCCTAAAATTCAATGAAATTGAAGTCGTAACATACCCAAACTTATGGGACACAATGAATTCAGTGTAGGAAATTTTATAGCACTAAGTGCTTTCATAAATAAATTGGACAGATCCCATGCTAGCAATTTGGAAGTACACATGGGAGCTCTAAAATGAAAAAAAGCAAACACACTAAGGAGTAGAAGACAGGAAATAATCAAACTGAGGGCTGAAATAAATAAATTAGAAATAAAGAGAAAAATGCAGAGAATAAACAAAGCCAAATCTGGTTCTTTGAGAAAAATCAACAAGATAGGCATTCCTGGAACATTGAAGGAAAGCTGGGCGTTTCACCAGTTTTGTTTGTTAGTACTGGTTAGTACTGGTTTGTTAGTACTCTCAGAGTGAGGCCAGGGAGTGAGGCATAGTAGAAGGTCTTCTAGAGAGCTGAGGGTGAGTCTAGGGAATTGGTTCTGAAGAATGGAAAGAGATATGAAGATGAGAAGTTAGCATACATGCTTCACTTCGAAGTGTTCTTTTGTAGCAAATATAAATTGTACTGATGTTGTTCAAAGTGCAAACAAAGTATCCTAAGTTCAGAAACTCAATGCCAAGTTGCTCTGAGTTATTCTGAAGCAGGTGAGGGCCAAAGCAGCTCCAGAGGCTTTCTGAACCAAGTATTCTTTCCCTGATCTGAGGGGACTCAAAGACCTCAGAGTAACTGAGGAAGTGTGTGCTCAGGGTCTCTCAGCAACAAAGAACATATGTGCTGAAAATGTACTGCTAGGTTATCTTGCTAAATATCTCAGTTTCTCCCTTCCACAATAAATCTGAGCATAAGCACCGTTTCCATCTGATGCCTCAACACTGCCTTCTATCCATCCTGCCCAATGTCTTCACATTTGTTCTGTACCATGAGCCGATTTCTTCAGGTAGGGAAAAATCTCTCCTTCAAGACACAGGTTTTTATTCACTCTGGTGGCTGGAAGAAAACATAGCAACACGGTCTCATTACATCCCATGATTCATCTTGCTCATTTTTCTATGCCCAGAAATAGCTACCTATAGAACTTCCTTCTTCATAAGTCGTTCGATCTTCTGTGAGTATGAGTGAGTGTTGTTTCCACTCCCTCAAAGTTCCTCCTGGGTATCTTTTCTTCAGGCTGAATATTTGCACAGTATTTAGTTTACTGAATAAGTGCTTATCTTCCTAGCCTTGAAGATTTGGTTGGGGGTCAATGGAGGCCAACAATACAGGAAGTTTGCAGAGCACCAAAGACACACTAAGCCCTTGACTGCAGTCCCTGTGGTACCAGTGCTTCCTCTAGACCTCTTTCAGTGCAAGAATGATTCCTTCCATCAGCCAGGTAATCATCACTGTCAGTTATGCCCAAGTCACAGCCACTTGGTGCCAGCCCATTAGTTACTCGTATTGCTAACTGGTTCCTGATTTGGAATGAGAAAGATACGCACTTACAAATGAGGAAGTGATGAGCAAATCGACATGCAGCTTTGTACACAGTGGGAAGCTACAGAGAAGGGGAAGTTAAGTCACCCCCAAATTGGAAATCTTGTGAATCCTGAGTTGAGGCTGCATTTGAGAAAGGTCAGGCGATGAAGTAAGAAGAAGGTGAGACCGTCTTGGGTGTGCTTACTCATCGCTGAAGAACAGCAGCTCTTTTGAGAAGGGAAACTCTCACAGGATGTTGTGAGTCCGTCTCGCTCTGACACAAGCAGTACGCTGTGAGCTTTCACCTCTAACAATGAAACCTTCTAGGAAAAGGAATATGACTGTTTGCTGCTCTAGGGATATCAGTGTTATGGGGTGGGAATGGAATACCTTATTGATAGAAAACTAATAAATTTTGAGTAGTAATCTGAACCCAGACACCATTGCACCAGTATAATAAGTTGTGTATGTGAGTTTCAAGATTATCCGTAGTATGGAACTGAGTTTATGAGTGTGTTTACAGTTGAGTGGGTTAAGTTACAGATCTGGCCTTATCAGAGTGGAGAGGGAGGCTGCAGTTGTGTTTCCTGTTTCCTCTCTGGATGCAATTGTGAAAGGTCCAGATGGTTTAGGAACTGAATCTCTCTCTCTCTCTCCCTCTCTTTGTGTGTGTGTGTGTGTGTATGTGTGTGTGTGTGTTGGGTAGAGGTAGAGAGGTACTCTCTGTACTGCAAAGAGTTTGCTTTGTAGGAAGAGATGGGTTCACTGGGGGAGAGATTGCCTATTGACGGTGTATATCAAGAAGGGATTCTCTATAATAATGCAGGAAGCAGAGCCCTACAGAAGATTCAGCATGGAGGAGGGTATGGACCATGACAGTAGACTGCAAGAATGTCATCTGGATTGTTGAAATAGTGAAATAAACTGGGCCAGTGACCTGTAGTACTATGGAAGGTAAATGATATGATAGTATATATATCCTGAGTCTTCACTGAGCTTGTATTGGGCTGAAGCCCAGGAAACAGAAAGAGGAACAGATCATGTCAGGACTGTTTGGAGTTAATGTCAGCATGTGAAGAGGAGGAAGAGAAGCTGAGGACACTTTCTATTTGTCTAGGTTAATTGTAAGATCATAATTGGCCACATGGTCAGTACCAGAGAATTCTTAGGGAGAGTTCTGGAAGCTGAGAATGATTCACTGCGAGAAGTGGGTATTCCTTTTGTACTGGGCTTGTACTTAACTGACAATTTTCTTTTTCTTCTAAATTGTTCATTTCTGTAATGGGCAGCCCCCATCCCATGTCTACCTCAAAGCCTCTTTGGGAATTCTCTTGCCTGAGCCTCTGTTCTCTCCTAGTCACATCATCAATCTGACTTTTCATGTTCTGTCTCAATGTACCAGACACCAATGCTTATGGGAGCAAATTCATCTGCTGTCATATAAGTTAACAGAATAATAAAAAAAATTGTAATGATCTTTGTTCATGGGTTAGTGTGATACCCAGTCCAGGGACGTGGAATCTAGTTTATAATTCCTTAGATTAAGAAGACTGTGCTTGAGCCAGGCTGGGTGGTTCATGCCTATAATGCCAAAACTCTGGGAGGCAGCTGCAGCTGTATCACTGTGAGTGTGAGGCCAGCCTGGTCTACAAAGCAAGTCCAGGACAGCCAAGGCTACACAGATAAACCTTGTCGAAAAAAGAAAAAAAAAAAAAAAAAAAAAAAAAAAAAAAGAAGGTGCTGCTTAGGCAACTGGACACCAGCTAGAGTCACCTGGGAAGAGGACCGCTCCGTTTGGAAACTGCCTATATCAGATTTACTGGTAGAACAGTATGGGGTTTTTAAGATTAGTGATACAAGGAGATTTCAGTAAATGGTGCTGTCTACCCTCCATCACAGAGAGCAATACAGGGCTCTAAAGTCTTAGACTTTAGCATAGCTCCAAGCATTCCTCAACCCCAGCATGTATTTGGCTGATCTAAGTATAGGAGGTGGGTCTGCAACTCTCAGAATCCCTAATAGCTCAGATAGATCCATCCAGCCCTACTTTCCAGGTTTACACTGATGTTACCCACGTTTTTCTCAAAGCTCCAAGCAGCAGCCTCTGAGCTCTAAGGAAACATTGGGTAAAGTCAGCGTGACACTGCTACTTCCTGATTCAAGGAAAATGACTTCTCATTTTTCCCACCATCTACCAACATTAAGAACAGGTTGCATGACATGCTGGGACCTAATTTTAAGCACGCAATGGTGAGGACTCTTGCTGCCCCTTATATGGGTGGAAGCGTGGTAGATCCAAGCTCACTAAACCATCTTCCATTGATCTCCCATGTGACTGTCAGAGCAAAAGGGTGAATAGTTCACTCTAAGCATGGCAGATCAGGATCAGGAGACGCCCGCATTCTTGGTGAGCTTCTACACTGATGAAACACGACAAGCCCAAGAACACCTTTTCATGATTATAGAGTGAGGGGCTCACTGAGGGTGAACACAGGCATCTTTTACTTCTGGGACTGAAGGGCTGGGAGTGTAGGCAGAGAGATTTGGGTCATAGCAGAAATGGAATGACTTTTCATTCTGACTTTGTCATCATTTTTTTAATTGAGGCAAATTCTTCATTTCAAGTCCAACAGGAAGAGGCTACTCCCATAGTGAATAGTGTAATTTATAACATAAAAAAAATGTCACATGAGAGGGATTGACAACAGAGGATTCCCAGAATTGAGGATCAGCCAGAAGAGAAAATGGGATGTTCCCTCATGTCATTAATTCAGGATAGAGCTGGGTCAGTCAGCAAATGCGCACAGTAGGTGGAAGGACAGAAATTCATTTGATGAAGAAGGATCTCATCACAACACCCACACCTTTCCCTGCACCCCAAAACTCCTGGACGTCTCAGAACAGTTCCGCAACAAAAGGACTGGATTTCTTGTATAAGAATTTAAGATTGTCATATGTATTACTGAGATTCTGGAACCTTAAATAAATTTAATTCTTTCTCTTCTGATTACCTCTCAGTTGAATGATGGATCTCTCTCTGGCTGTGCCAAGACTCAAACAGAAGAATTCCAAGGATTATAAGGATCAAGCCAGCCATCCCGATCCTGATGAGATTTTCTACTGTGTGATCCTGGGTCTCTGAGTCTGTGGTTCAGGACAAAAAAGTCACAAACATTAGGGAAGATCAAAATTTTCCTACAATTCCTGGCTGTCCACCCAGGGAACCTGCTTTCTTTGGACAGGACTTAGACTTTCTGCATCCAATTTGAATTCTCCATATTTGCCTGTCCTGGGTTTGAACATGTTCTGTGATGGGATGATTTTCTCAGGTGATCCTTAGAACAGAAGAAGAGGAGTAAGATGTGTGATGTGCTTAAGAGACCCAAGGGTTTCCTCTGAGGTCCCCATTCTCAATTCCTGTTAATGCCAACCATTCTCATTATATAAGCTCATGACTGTCTGTGATGAGTCATTCTGCTTTAACAGGTGTATAAGAATCCCTCTGAGGACCTCTGAAAGACTACCCAGCAGTGTATCAAAGCAGATACTGAGACTCATAGCCAAACTTTGGGCAGAGTGCAGGGAATCTTAGGAAAGAAGGGAGAGATAGTAACACCTGGAGAGGACAGGAGCTCCACAAGGAGAGCAACAGAACCAAAAAATCTGGGCCCAGGGGTCTTTTCTGAGACTGATACTCCAATCAAGGACCATTCATGAATATAAACTAGAACCCCTGCTCAGATGTAGCTCTTGGCAGCTCAGTATGCAAGTGGGTACCCTAGTAAGGGGGAACAGGGTCTGTCTCTGACATGAACTAAGTGGATAGCTCTTTGACAGACAGCCTCCCCCTGATGGTTTAGCAGCCTTACCAGGCCACAGAGGAAGACAGTGCAGCCAGTCCTGATGAGACCTGATAAGCTAGGGTCAGATGGAAGGGAAGGAGGACCTCTCCTATCTGTGGACTTGGAGAGGGGCATAGGAGGAGATGAGGGAGAGAGGGTGGGTGTGGGAGGGGATGAGGGAGTGGGCTACAGCTGGGATACAAAGTGAATAAACTTTAATTAATATAAAAAATAAAAATTTAATTAAAAAATCCCTCTGGTATTCTTATTAAAGTCCTCAGCATTACTGTGCTATTTAAGATCAAAATATATGACTAAGTCACTGTATAACAACAATTTATCTGAATCCCAAGGAATCGGGATTCGTGATAAAATCACCACTCACAGTTCAGAATGCTGGAAAACCTTGAGCACTCTGCTCAATCTACCACACATGATAACATTCAAAGTAGCACAAAATGGGGTTTCTCTTCTGTTTGTTGATCATCCAAGATCCTAAGGTGAAGTCTGGGTATTAGAGGTTGTTAAAAGTCTGAAACACAGAGGCTGGCATTATGCATCCTCCTCCTGTGTACCTACCACAGCTAGGTCTCTAGATGATATACATCTCTTTAATAGCCCACTAACTAGTCATCGTGCCCTTAGAAACCCGTACAACGAGAGCCAGCAAGACTGCAAATGCCTACTCACTGTCTATATTCACTACATACTGGAAGGTGTGATGCTGTGAATCTATAGAGCACAAAATAAAGCTCCAAAATTACTAGCAGGGTAATAATAATGGGTTGAAGTCTTGTTACTATGAAGATGTGTAGACATACAATGTAGATAGTATGGA
The DNA here is from genome assembly GCF_030254825.1 of Meriones unguiculatus. NCBI lineage: Eukaryota > Metazoa > Chordata > Mammalia > Rodentia > Muridae > Meriones > Meriones unguiculatus. The sequence continues at coordinate 36,169,758 of NC_083361.1, read as the reverse complement.
AGCAAATGTATATATTTGTATAATATGTATAATCTGACATATATATACACATATATTTGGAGCAAGAAAAATTGGTGTGCAGGAAAAAGACATTATTGTGTAGTAATGGATGTACCTAGAAATTGTAGTAAGTTAAATAAATTAGATTCAGAATTACCAAATATCATGTGTCCTCACTATTTCTCTCTCTCTCTCCTCTCTCTCTCACTCTCTTATTTATAGGCACTTTCTATCATGTGTGCCAGCCCACCAGCCATCCCTGAACCATATAATCTGCCAAGTAATTTGAGACCACACTAGAGATTTATTCTTGCAGCTATCATAGGTTTTGACTTCGAGGAAGGACAGGATAACTCACCATGTCCAGTCAAAAAACATACATCACCTTGAGAGGACGCTATTCCCACCGGCACTGGGGTTCAGTTCTTACCCAGTAATCAGGGACGACTCTGTGACCTACCCCCAGACTGGAGCTGTATCCAGATCATTCATGGTGTCTGGTAAGACTAAAGCTCCAGGGAATCTGTAGTGTTAGAGCTCAGGGAGATGGAGGGAGGAGCCTTGGGGTTAAGAGACAGCAGAGGAAGTTGAGGCAGCAAATAACAGCTATGATTAGAGTCCAGAGTATTGGGAACAAACCTGAGGTCATTGATGGACGTGGGGCAGGACTCAGGGTGACATCTTCACTGATCACCTTTACCTCCACAGTCTTACTGCGTGGGGACCACGTGCTTCCTTTCATATAGATACAGTTAAAAAGTCCAGCAATGGACTCATTCACTGGGCTAAAGCAAAATCTTGCTTCTCTTGTAGGAGGCTGAATATTCTTCTTATCCATTAAGCTGTGTTCATTCTTCTCCAGGCGGAATACATCATATCCATCAGGGTTTGAGCAAACAAAGGTTATAGAACTCCCTCGGGGTATCTTAAGAGCTGGCTCAGCGTCCCTAGGACCTGGCTCAGTGTTGATAGTGGGACTGGGCAGAGAGCCTAGGAGAGAGTAGAGCAGAAATCTCAGTGTACACAGTGAGGACATTGCCGTAACACAGAACCAACTGCGGTGCACCGTTTCATACTTCTACCACACTTAGAATTCTCCAGACAGGATCAAACTCCAGCATTATAACATCCCACATACTATGTGCATCTGAATACCCATCACATGGCAATAAGGACCCTAAACCAGAGCACATGTTGGATGGAGATCCATACATGGAAATTTCAGAACAACCCAGTCTGAAATGTCAGATGTAGATCCCACTGCCTCCCTGCTCATTCCAGGGACCTCTGCATTCTCAACTTTTATATCGGCCTTCTTGCCAATCTGTTATTGGGGCTTTGAAAGCCCACCTGCTTCAAACTTTATGAATGTAGGAGCATCAACCATAAAATCATATATATACATATATATATGCATATATATGTGTGTGTATGTATATATGTATATATACATATGTATGTGTGTGTGTGTCAACAGACAAATGTAAAATGTTCACACTGTGTTCAGAGTGAAACCCTGTTGTACATTGTGAAATGGGTGGGCCAAGCTTATCAACATGGATCAACACACAAACATACCTTTTTGTGAGGATAACCTTGATCATTTATCATCCTACCCTTATCAGTTTCCAAGCTTACAAATGCATACTTGCTACCTATAATGCACAATTGACTTCCTATCTGTATTCATGTTTAAATGAGATTTTATGCCCTAGACCAGCATTCCCTGGTCCTGATCCTTTCTTCTTCCTTATCTCATTTTGTTCCACCATTTTAACATCTTCTAAAGATATTTCCTATGATCCCATGAATGGGTTTATACAAGAAACACGATTTCTTCTATTTGAATGTAAGTTATGGGAAGGAAGACTGATGTTGAAACAATAATTATCCAATGCAATGGCAATAAGATTGCAATGAATGTGAAGGAATGAGCAATCTCAAGAGTCAGGTGAGATCAGGGATGCACTCCCTGAAATGACAGGGAAAAGATATTTCCACAAAGACCCAAGATGCAAGAGTGAATTCCGTGCACCTAGCAGACAGGAACATTGATATAACATGGAAGCTACAACCATGGTACACCAGCAATATGGCTGTTTAAGCATGCCCTGAACAAAGACAACATTAGCTGACATCCAAGCTTGGCTAAGGGCAATCTTATGGAGACTTATGCCCGGCTGAGGAGCTAAAAGCCATTTAATGACTTCTGAGAGAAAGAGGAATTAGTCTCCCCCAGGGAAGATCCCCTTAATTGGTTATCCAGTATGAAATTGTGAACTCTAGCAGCACATAAATATAGGCAACACTAAACACTAAACTGCAGGTTATATATTTATCTGAACATATATGTAACAATGATAAATTTAAAAAGAAGCATGAATTTGAGAGGGACACTGAAAAGAGGGACATATGAGGGTTGGAAGAAATATAGAGAGGGAAATTTTATGTAATTATATATTTCTTAAAATATAATTTTTAAAACTTAAGAAAAGAGATGGTGGATGATGCCCAGTTCATGGAGCCAGAAAAGACTGTACTGAGAGAAAAATGAAACTTCTGAGATAAAAGCTTCTGAATGAAATAATAATAATCAAAATATTAAACATACAGAACAAAGAAGAAATATTAAAACCTTCAAGGGAAAAGGCCAAGTAACATATGAATACAGACCTATTAGATTTACACCTAACTTCTCAAAAGAGATGCTGAAAGCCAAAAAGGCCTGGGCAGATGCCTTGTAGACTCTAAGAGACCATGGATGCCAGCTTAGACTACTGTACCTAGCAAAACTTTGAATCAACGTAGCTGTAAAAATCAAGATATTTCATAACAAAGTCAAATTAAAATTTTCTATTATAAACACAGCATACAGAAAGGAATAGAAGGAAAATTTCAACCCAAGAAGATTAAATATATTCACGAAAATATAGGAAATAAATATTCTCACTCCAACAAAAGCATAAAAACAGGAACACACACACACACACACACACACACACACACCACACCACCACCACCACCAACAACAACAACAATGACAAAATTACAAGAATTAACGATCATTGATCATTGGAAGCCTCCAGGAACCAAAAAGTGAGGCCTCTCCATCCACAATTCCCAGCCTGCCCTGTCCTCCCATCAAACTTAAGAGTGAAGAGCCATAGCACGTCCCCTGTGCACTCCATTACTGGCCCACAGTGCAGCGCCATCCCTAGAGGCCAATAGCCAGGCGGCCTAGGACAGACAGGCGAGTCCTCCACCAGCCGTCCCTGCCTGCAGGAGACCCTGGGCCAGCACAGCAGCAGTGAGCTGCACCCTCCACCTGCACACTCTATCTCCTGGGTCACAGCCATAGCTGCATCCAAAGAGGCTTGGGACATCAGGAGCCACCAGGTAAGACTCATCTCCCTGCCCCAACACTCACCAACAAAAACAACAAAATAACAGGAATTAACAATCATTGGGCATCATTGTCTCTCAATATTAATGGACTCAATTCTCTAACAAAAAGACAGAGGCTAATAGAGTGCATACTCACATAGGATCCATCCTTCCGCTGCATACAAAAAACATACCTCAACATCAAAGACAGACATTAACTCGAAGTAAAGGGTTGGGAAAAGATTTCCAGGCAAATGGACCCAAGAAGCAACCTGGTGTAGCTATTCTGACATCTACCAAAGTAGATTTCAAGCCAAAATTAATCAAAACAAATGGGGAAGGACATTTCATATCCATCAGAAAAAAATCCATCAAAGACACACTTCAATTCTTAACGTGTTTGTAAAAGAAACATTCCTAAAGCTGAAATCACACATCAAATCTCACACATTAATAGTGGGAGACTTCAATGCCCCACTCTCACCAGTGAACAGATCAGCCAGGCAAAAACCAAACAGAAAAACAATGGCACTAACACACATTATGACTCAAATGGACCTAACAGATATCTACAGAATATTTCATCCAAACATAAAAGAACATACCGTCTTCTCAACATCTCACAGTACATTCTCAAGAATTGGCCACATACTCAGTCACAAAACAAGTCTCAACAGACACAAGAAAACTGAAATAATCCCCTGTATCTTATTGGAATACAACAGTTTACAGCTAGATATCAATAACATCAGAAACAATAGAGCCTACAGACTCATGGAACTGAACCATTTTCTACTGAATGACTTTGGTGTCAAGACAAAAACAAAGAAAATGAAGACTTTCTAAAAATCAATGAAAGTCATTGCACAACATACCCAAACTTATGGGACTAAATGAAAGCAGTGCTAAGTGGAAAGTTTAGAGCACTAAGTGCCTTCATAAATAAATTGGAGACATCTCATGCAAACAACTTAACAGCATATGTGAAAGCTCTAGAACAAAATGAAGGAAACAGACTCTTTTAGTTTCCATTGCTGTGAAGAGACACCATAACCAAAGCAACTGGCAACTCTTATAAAGCAAAACATTTAATTGGGATTTATTTATAGTTTCCATTATCATCATGGTGGAAAGCATGGCAGCATCCAGGCAGACATGGTGCTGAGAGTTCTACAACTTGATCAGCAGCAAGAGGACTGGATTCCACAACAAGCAGAGCCTGAGTTTGGAGTAGGTAAGGCTTGTGACAGGGAGCCAGTCTGGAGCAAAGTGAGGTTGAGACATGTCCAAACCTGGAAATTCTCATCTTGAGACCCTGGGAGTAAGGACTGCTCCATCCTTACCCTGGGCCTGCATGCCCTGATGCACATAGCTATTTTGACCCCCACCTCTGCCACCACTAAGGTAGTCACATAAACTCCAGGCCAGATTTCAGGTTAAAATATCTTGTTTCCTTATGAGGACATGTTCAGATAGCACCTAGAATTCCTTTTCATGCAAATGAAGCATTTCTAGCACTTTGGCCCCTGCCAATAATCTACACTCACACCAAAAACCCCTACCCACTCCCCAAGGTGTATATAGTCCTTATTCCCTCCAATAATAGAGAGCTGTTTCACTGAAAACCATCTCTGAGAAGGCTAGTTCTCCCCATACAGCCAACCAAGGTCCTGTGTAACACACCAGAATAAGCTTCATTCCTTCCAGTCCAGCCTGGTGCACAATGGTGTCTTTATGCTCTGGGGCAGAAGGAGACCCAGGCCAGCCCTTGAGCATGGGAGACCTCAAAGTCCACCCCCAAGGTGACACTTCCTCCAACAAGGCCACACTTTCTCCAGCAAGGCCACACCTCCTAATAGTGCTACTCTCCATGGACCTAGCATTCAAACACATGAATCTATGGGGGCCATACCTGTTCAAACTACCATACTCCTTAGCTGTTATAGGCTTATCACCATAAAGTCATGTAAAATGCACTTAGTGCAAATTCAGGTGACTTCACAGTCTATCACAGTCTCAACAATGTATAAAAGTCCACAGTTGTCACTTGAGTTTTTGATCTTGGCCATTCTGATGGGTGTAAGGTGAAATCTCAGGGTTGTTTTGATTTGCATTTCCCTAATGGCTAATGAGGTTGAGCATTTCTTTAAGTGCTTCTCTGCCATTCGATATTCCTCTACAGAGAATTATCTGTTTAGCTCTATTCCCCATTTTTAAGTGGATTACTTGGTTTGCTGCTTTTCAGCTTCTTTAGTTCTTTATATATACTGGATATGAGTCCTCTGTCAGATAAAGGGTTGGTGATGATTCTTTCCCAATCTGTAGGCGGTTGCTTTGTTTTGATGACGGTGTCCTTTGCTTTACAGAAGCTTTTCAGTTTCATGAGGTCCCATTTATTGATTGTTGCTCTTTGAGCCTGTGCCCTGAGTGTTCTGATCAGGAAGTTTTCTCCTGTACCAAGGAGTTCTACGGTATTCCCCACTTTTTTTTCTAGCTGATTTAATATGTCTGGTTTTATGTTGAGGTCTTTGATCCACTTGGACTTCAGTTTTGTGCAGGGTGATAAGTATGGATCTATTTTCATTTTTCTACATGTAGACATCCAGTTTGCTGGAGAGGTTATGGAGAAAGGGGAACCCTTCTCCACTGCTGGTGGGAATGTAAACTGGTACAACCACTCTGAAAATCAATCTGGCGCTTTCTTAGACAACTAGGAATAGCACTTCCTCAAGATCCAGCCATACCACTCCTAGGTATATATCCAAAATAGGCTCAAGTACACTAAAAGGTCATTTGCTCAACCATGTTTGTAGCAGCTTTATTTGTAATAGCCAGAAGCTGGAAACAGCCCAGATGCCCCTCAACTGCAGAAACTGTGGTACATCTATACAATGGAGTATTACTCAGCAATTAACAATAAGGAAATCATGAAATTTGCAAGTAAATGGTGGGACCTGGAAAGGATCATCCTGAGTAAGTTGTCCCAGAAGCAGAAAGACACACAAAGTATATACTCACTCATATAAACATACAACATAGAATAAACCCACTAAAATCTGTACATCTAAACAAACTAAGCAAAAGAGAGGACCCTAACTAAAATGTTCTATCCCCATCCTGAAAGGCAAAGAGGATGGACATCAGAAGAAAAAGAAAACAGGAAACAACCTCGGAACCTGCCACAGAGGGCCTCTGAAAGCCTCTGCCATGCAGACTGTCAAAGCAGATGCTGAGCCTGATGGCCAACTGTCAGGCAGAGTGAATGGAATTTTGTGTAAGAAGTGGGAAATAGTAAGAGCTGGAGAGGAACTCCACAAGGAGAGCAACAGAACAAGAAAATTTGAACACAGGGAACTTCCCAGAGACTCATAGTCCAACCAAGGACTATTCATGGAGATAACCTAGAACCCTGACAATGCAGCCACTTCTGATGAGAACTGATAGACTAAGATCAGAAAGAAGGAGAGGAGGACCTCCCCTATCAGTGGACTTGGGGAGGGGCATGCATGCAGAAAGGGGGGGGGGAGCATGGGACCAGGAGGGGAGGAGGGAGGGGCCTATGGGGGGATACAAAATGAATAAAGTGTAATTAATAAAAGTTAAATAAAAAAAGAAAAACAGTATAATGTCAACACTGATACAAGACTGTATAGTCTAAACATAACAATAATCGTATAATATAATTCATTATTATAGTTAATTTATATAATTCTATTTTATACTTTTTATTCATAAAACTATGTAACATCATGGTGTAGGCATTATGTATGTAAGTCTTGCCTATTGCTTTTACGATTGTTTCCTAATTATTTTTACTGTACATAGTTTTAAAATAGCCTTTGTGATTTGATTTAAAAAAAGGTAATTGTCTTGGGGAGCAGCATGGGAGGAGATGAAGGAGGAAAGGGAGGATTGGCAGAAGACAAGAGAAGGGATTACAACCGAGATACAAAGTGAATAAACTGTGATTAACAAAAAAGTAAATAAAGTAATAATGAAAAGAAAAAAAGTCCACAGTTTATGCTATTTTTAATTGTAAAAAATCCAAAGTTCAAATTCTCTTCTGAGATTTATGCAATCTCTTAAATGTAATCCCCTATAAAATCAAAATCAAACAGCAGATCACATGTTTCTAACATATAATGGCACAGGATATAAATAAGCATTCTAAAACATAGGGAAGGGAGCATAATGAGAAAGTACTGGACCAAATCAAGACCAAAAGTCACTTGTACAAACTCCAAACTCTGTGTCTCCATGTCTGATGTCAAAATGCTCTTCAGATCTCCAAATTCTTTCAGCTTTGTTGACTGCAACACACTTCTTTCTGTTGCCTGGTTCCACTCCCTGTTAGCAACTCAGGAGGTCTCTGATGGCTCTGACATCTCTAACATCTTGATGTCTCCAAAGCAACTTCAACTTCACAGCTTCATGCAATGGCCTCTCTGGGCCTTCATTCAGGGACACCCTCCTCATACACACTTGGCCTCAGTGGTTTTTGTTAGTTGTGAAAAGGAGATTCCATTCACACAATGGCTTCTCTGAGCCTCCATACAGGGACACTCTGCCACATATCTGGCCTCAGCAACTTTCCTTAGTTATGGAAGGAGATTTGATAACCTCCAAAGCCAGAGCCACATGGTTGAAGCTGCCAAGTTCTGCTGCTTGGTGGGGCTGGAAAATGGTCCCCTTGTTCTATTACATCTTCACAAGCTTTCTGTTTTTAATGGTTTCCTTTACTGGCTAAGCTTGGCTGTCCTGGAACTTGTTCTGTAGACTGACCTTGAACTCAGAGATCTATATGCCTCTGTCTGGAGAGTGCTAGGACTAAAGGTGCATACTGCCACACCTGGGCCTAAGCTTTTCTTTACCTGGAAATTGCTCTAAAGGCCAGGATAGCCTTGAACTCAGAGAGCGGCATTCCTCTGTCTCCTAAGTACTGGGATTAAAGGCATGCACACCATGCCTGGACCTAAGCTTTTCTTTACTTCATTTTCTGTATACACCTTTATAACCAGAGCCACTATCCCTCAAGATAGGGAATAAAGGTGAGTGTTGATCCAGGACAAAAGTGTATATTATCTTACCTTGAGATCTAAAGAATCATAAGGTCTTATTTCAAAATCCTGTACTTCACAGAATTGGAAAGTGTAAAAGAAATGCACAATTTCTAGAAATATATCACTTCCTAATCTTAAATCAGTATCAGAAAAACAATTTAAATAGACCTATGACCTCCTAAGGAAATGGAAGCAGTGACTAAAGGTCTCCCAATCAAATAAAGCACAAGGTCAGTTGGCTTTACCACAGAATTTCAAAACACTTTCAAAGAAGAGCTAATACCATTATTTCTCAAATTATTCCACAAAATAGAAACAGAAGGAACACTATAAAACTTATTTTATGAGGCCACAGTCACTGTGAAATTAAAACCACACAAATACTCTACAAATAAAGAGAATTACAGACTAATTTCCCTTATGAACATCAATGCAAAAATACTCATAAAATGCAAACTGAATCTAACAACACATCAAAAAATTATAAACAATGATCAAGTAGGCATCATCTCAGAGATGCAGAGATGGATCAACAAATGCAAATCTGTCAATGTAATCAACTGTATAAGCACATTGAAAGGAAAAAAAGCATGATAATTTCATTAAATTCTGAAAAAAGCTTTAACAAAATCCAATAACCCTTCATGATAAAAGTCTGGAATAGATAAAAAAAAATACAAGGGCCATACCTAATATTATAAAGACAATTTACAGCAAGCCTACAGAGAATATAAAATTAAATGCAGAAAAACTCAAAGCAATTCCACTAAAAGAAGGAACAAACCAAGGCTGTCCTCTCTTTTCATATCTATTCAAGACAGTACTAAAAGTTCTAAAACAATACTCAATTCCATACTGGGAAAACAAAAACCAAAAAACAGATAAAACAATCCTACATAATAAATGGACTTCCAAAGAATCAGCATCCCTGATCTCAACCTGTATTACAGAATGGCAATAATAAAAACTGTAAGTGTTGGCATAAAAACAGACAAGTTTATCAATGGAATCAAATTGAAGATACAGAAATAAACCCACCCACCTAAAACCACTTGATTTTTAACAAAGAAGCCAAATCCGTACACTGGAAAAATGACAGCATCTTCAATAAGTGTTGCTGGTCTACCTGTATGAGTGTATATAAAAAATGCAAATAGACTCAGTATAAAACTCGAGTTCAAGTGGATCAAAGACAGGGGTATGGGGAAAGTGGGTGGGATGGTGGGACTGGGAGGAGAGAAGGGAGTGGGGTTTAGATTAGGATGTAAAATAAACAAATAAATTAATTAATGAAGAAAAAAACTAAATCTAATAGATGAGAAAGTAGGGAACAGCTTTGAACTCACTGGCACAGGAGACAACTTCCTGAACAAAGCACCAACAACTCAGAAACTAAGATCAACAATCAATAAATGGGACCCCATAAAACAAAAAGTCTTCTGTAGGGCAAAGAACACTATTGATAGGACAAAATGGCAGCCTAGAGAATGGGAAGCGATCTTCACCCATAGTACATCCAACACAGGGCTAATAATATACAAAGTATATAATGAACTCAAGAAATAAACACCAACAAACCAAAATAACCCAATTTAAAAAATGGGGTACAGAGCTAATCAGAGAATTCTCAACAGAGGAATCTCTAATGGCCTAAAAGCACTTAAAGAAATGTCCAACATCCTTAGTTATCAGGGAAATGCAAATCAAAAAACTCTGAGATTCCATCTTACACCTGTCAGAATAACTAAGATCTAAAATTCAAGTGCCAGCACATGCTGATGAGGATGTAGAGCAACGGGAATATTCTTCTCTACGGTTGCTGGGAGTGCAAACCTGTATAACCACTCTGGAAATCAATTTGGTGGTTTCTGAGAAAATTGGGAATAAGTAGTTCTACCTCAAGAACCAGCTTTACTACTATTGGGTATATACCCCCAAAATGCTCCACTGTACCACAGGAAACTTGCTTAATCATAGTAGCTTTATTCGTAATAGTCAAAAGTTGGAAAAAACCTAGACGTCTCACAACCAAAGAATGGATAAAGAAAATGTGGTACATTTATACAACAAAATACTATTCAGCTATCAAAAACAAGGACATCATGAAAGTTGCAGGCATATGGGTGCATCTAGAAAACATCATCCTGAGTGAGGAAATCAAGACTCAGAAAGACATACATGAAATGTACTCAGTCATAAATGGATTATTAGCCATAAAGTACAGACTGAAAAAAAAAAAAAAGCTAAGTATCAAGAAGAGCCCAAAGAAGAATGCTTGAATCTCACTCAGAAGGAGATATAAAATACACCTAGAAGGAAGAGAGGGAGGGAGGGAGGGAGGGAGAGAGCTGTAGCGGGGAAGAGGTTGAGGAAGGATGCAGGAAGAATCAAGTGTGAGGATCATGGAGGATGAGAGAATGGAAATCAGAGGGTGTCTACTCAGGGACACATAGTAAGAATCTGACTCAAAACAAACAAAGTAAATGAATAGACTTGAAAATTAAGTGGTAGGAATCAAGGACCTAGTGACATATTGTACAGAGGAAGATGGAAAAGCGAGACCAACTGTTAATTATCATGTATTACCTTTGGGTGCTGTCAAGGCCTTCATAAAGGGATTTTAAGAGAGGTGTTGGTTGTTGGGAGAGACCTCTCAGATGTAGGCTTCATCCTACTGAATGGAATTGTCTTTGCCAACAGCCTGTCATAGAGATCTCTCACCCCATATGCTTCACAGCATGATTCCCAGAGAGTCATCTTACTGCATGTTCCTCACAGCATGACTCCCAGTAAAGAAAAGACAGAATTAGCGCAACTGTCAGTGAGTACATAAATAGACAAAAAAAAAAAAAAAAAAAAAAGTGGTGCATAAAATGTTTCAGAAAGGAAATGCTGCTGATGGCAATTGGAATGAATCTGGAGGTGTTACATGATATAAGCTAGTCACAGAATGACAAATGCCATAGGATCTCACTTATGCATGCAATGTAAAGGTATTCATCTCAGAGATAGATAAAATGAGAGTAGAATGTTTGCCTGAGGCTAGAAAGAGGGTGGATGAGTAAGGGGAGATGCTGGTAAAATGTACAAAATTCCATTTAGACAGAAGAAATATATTTCTCAAGATCTGTCATGCATGACAGTGACAGGTTGAGCCTTTTAAAATGCCAATAAGGTGGACACATAACATTCTCAACATAAAAAAATGATTCTTTTCAGAGGTGATTTCCATGTAACTTAGACTTATTTAATCATAGCGTAATGTAAATACACATCAAAAGAACATGTTGTATTCCATAAATACATACCATTGTTATTGGTCAATTAAAAATAGTTTAAACAAGAAAACAAAGAAATACAGGTGGGAAAAGGGAAGAGAGACAAGGGTTCTCTTTGGGAGTGTTTATGACTACAGAGAATATTCAAGGTTCTCCCTCCATCCCGCCCACGTGCCCACATTCCTGCCCATGTTGCAGAAGCAACTGAAGACATGACTCACCATCCTGTGTGTTAGTTTTCTGTCCCAGGCACAGCACTGAAAGAGAAAGTCCCAGTGAGAAGGACACTCACCACATGGTTTGCTTTAGAGATGAGACTCTAGGAAGGACTAAATGCAGTTGGGGACATCTAGCTTCCCAGGAGTACCCAGCCATTTATCTCCCACATTAATGTCAGAGCATAGCCCTCCTTGTTCTGAAAGAACTCTAAAATATCCTCAAGACCAGAGATGAAGACTAGACTCAAAAACCCAGCTACTCAGTCTGACCAATGTTTAAGTATTAGTTGGGCTAAAAAGTGAGTTTAAAGACAGTCTGAGCATCATAGTGAGACCGTGTCCGAAAACCAAAAGGAAAATGAGGGCTGGTTCCCCAGCAGAGGAGCTATTAACAGTTGATGGCTCTGGGAAGGGAGAGTTAGTTTTCTCTAAGGGCATGGCTGCTAGTAGGTTGACCATGTTCCACCAGATGTCCGCACACCCTTGAGTATATGGACAGCACAATTTACATTCATTGGATCATTTTTAAAAGGATGACAGAAAGTTGGGGTGAGGTGGATATGAAGTTAAGCAAGAATGTGGGTAAATATGATCAAAATACATTGCATGAACTTATGAAATTCTCTGAAAAGTATTTTAAATATATCTAGTAATGACAATTTATTTATCATTATGCCCATAGACTAATGGATCCTCCAACCTTCATCTGAGAAGTTTCTACTAGATGCAGATGGAGATTAACAGAGAGACCCATAACTGGACAAGTGTAGAGAAAAAGGCTGCAGAAGGCTCAGCCTTAAAGGGAATGCATGTACTATGCATCTCCTCCTCCCAAGGCTCAGGGAACCTTTGGAAAGAGGGGGTGAAAAGAATGTTAGAGCCAGAAGCAGCAGATGTCCTCAGGGACTAGAGTGTGTTCTGAGCACAGAGGGCAACAGCACACATAAACTCACAGCAGTTGCGGCAGCATACACAAGACCTGCGCAAGACAAGCAAGAACAAATACCAGAACCGGAAGGAAAACCCACATCACTGGTTAGCCTTGCAGCTACTGGTAATTGCTGGCTGCAGAGAGAGGGACAGTCAGGTTTCTTTAAGATTGTACCCCTAAAGCTGCTCTTAGTGGCTCATGCCTTTAATCCTAGCACTCGGGAAGTAGAGTCAGGTGGATCTGTGACTTCGAGGTCAGCTTGGTCTAAATAATGAGTTCCAAGACAACCAAGGGATACATAGTCAGACCCTGTCTCAAAAACAAAATAAAAAAAAATAATTTACAAATGTTGTAACCCCTACTAAGGCAACCATGCTCAAGTGGAAGACCACACACCCAAGAAAACCTGGGCAGCACAAACTGGTCTGAAAAGGCTTACAAAAAATAGAACAAAGTTGAGTGGGTAGGGAAGAGAGAGGCTCATGGAAGAGTTGAGGGAGAGTAATGTAAGAAACTCTCAAGGAACTAATAAAAGTTTTTTAAAAGAAAAAATTCTTAACAACACATAACACCTGTGATCTTAAAAACTGAAGAGAATTGGGATGTAGGAGATATGATTAAATGGTGGCATGCTTACCTAGCATGCATGAGGCCCTGAGTTCAAGCTCCATCACTGGGAAAAACAAATATTCCCACATCATCATCCTCCAAACAGGCTCTTCCTAATTCCTTTTAAAGCTGAACTTGGCCGCATGCCCCATCCCCGTTCCAAGCAATACATCTGTAGACGTATCTTCCAAGTAGGGGACGGCATGGAGAGAATCTCCTACTAAAAGTTTCCAGAATCTCCTTGGCTATGTTCAGGCCCGACTTGGGAATAGATTACCTTACCCATTTTTCCAGGACTCACCGAGGGCCAGCATGGTGGCAGGATGAGGAGACATAACTCAGGCTTCAGCAGGCTGACCTGAGCTGAAGTCCTGCAGCAGACACAAGAGACAGGATGTGGGCACTGAGACTCATCACGGGGTTTCTATTTGAGTTTCTTAAGAAGAGGAAGAAGTTTCATCTCTGAACTTTCCTCTTTTTCCTTTATTCACTGACTTCATGAGAAAGTCTCAGGTTCTAAAGACTGTGTGAGGCCCTTAAGCTCATGTGCAACTGAGCTCATTCAAACAAAGAGACCTATTTCTCTCTCTGTAAATATGGAAGAATAAGATTGTACACGTCACTCCCCATTGTAGAAAGTAATGGCCACCAACCTTTGGGCAAGACATTTCAACACCCAAAGCTCACATTTTCTCATGTTTAAAATGAGAGTCATAAAGTCTCCCCTAAATGTTTGATATTATGATCTTTGTAAAAATCTCAACCAGATAATTTACATGTGCCCTGCTATGGATAATGGTTTTGACTATTAAATAATATTGACTTTAAACCTCGAGGCTAGCCTGCTGGTGTGGACAAAGTGGGTCCAGGACAGCCACGGCTACTCATAGAGATGCTGTATCAAAAAGTCTAAAAAATTGATGTGTGTGTGTGTGTGTGTGTGTGTGTGTGTGTGAGAGAGAGAGAAAGAGAGAGAGAGAGAGAGAGAGAGAGAGAGAGAGAGAGAGAGAGAAAAGCAGTCAAAGGACAACTAGCTTTTCTTCTTCTACTATTAGATCCCAGGGTTGTCAGAATCAGTAGTAAGCATCTTTAACCACTGAATGAGATGATAGTTTTAAAGGATAACAAATATTGTCAGGGGTGTGCAGAAATTGGATCCTCTTCTTACTGTTAGCAGAAATGTAGGCCTCAACTGTTCTGAAAAATGCTGCCTCCCAGAGAATGAATCAGAATCATTTTGGAAGCTTGGCAGGGTGGTGCATGCTTTTAATCCCAGCACTTAGGAGGCAGAGACAGGTGGCTCTCTATGAGTTCAAGGCCAGCCTGGTCTACAGAGAGAGTACCAGGACAGCTAGGACTACACAGAGAAACCCTGACACACACACACAACACACATGAATACAAAATAATCATTTTAGAAAAGCTAAGGCCCTCCCTCCATGCCACTAGTGAAAAAAAGTGGAAACCAGACTGAAGGAAGAGCTTCCTCTGTGGAAATAGCATGATGATTTCACAAGAAAAAAAAGAAAGAAATTGCTCTCTGGTCTGTGCCTTTTCCTGGGACCCACTCTGCCAGCCTAGATCAGGGACCAGCAGGTAAGAGACACCCAGACCCCCATCTACTGTTCTGCCACATCCTGCCAGCAATAGTGGCCAGGTCTGCCAGAAGCCTTCTATGCTCCACTTCCTCTGGGCACCCCACACCCCAGTTTCCCAACCTATGCCATTTTCTGTGACCCACACTGATTTGTGGTCACATTGATTTGAGACCAGCACAGATTGGGGAGCATCAGTTCCCTGCCCTGCATTATTCCTGGAGACCTGCCCCGATCTGAGGGACCGGAGACCAGCAGGGATCAGGGAGCAGCAGGAATACCAGAGGCCATCTGGGACCATGAGCTCTACCTACAACTCCAGAGATTATTACCATTAGAGACCAACAGACCTGTTAATAACAGAGTCAACCATATGGCTAGAAGTTAGTGCAAGACCTCCAGCCACAAAACCTAGGTATATATGACTCCACCAAAAGCCAGTTATCTTACCACATCAAGCCCTAATGATCCTATCACACCGGAAGCACAAGATAAAGATTTTAAACCTGAGGTTGTGAAAATTATTGAGGCCTTAAAAGAAGAAAATAAATATCTTAAAGAACTGCAGGAAAATACAACTAAACGGGTGAAGGAACTGAATAAATCCCTTAAAGAAACACAGGAAAATACAACTCATCAAGTGAGAGAAATAAATAACACTGCCCAGGACCTAAAACTGGAAATAGGAACAATAAAGAAAACACAATCTGAAGCAATCCTGGAGATGGAAAACCTAGGGAAGAGAACAGTGACTACAGACACAAGCATTAATAACAGAATATAAGAGATAGAAGAGAGAATCACAGGTGTAGAAGATAGGATTGGAAGAAATGGATACATCAGTCAAAGAAAATATTATCTGAAAAGTTCCTGACACAAAACATCCAAGAAATCCAGGACAATATGAAAAGACCATACCTAAGAATAAGAGGAATAGAAGAAACAGAAGATTCCTGTCTCCAAGGCCTTCCTCCATCAAAGCTTACATGTTAAAACCTAATCACTTGGCAGCTGGAAAGATGTTCAGTGTTTAGCTGTACTTCTTCCTTTTGCAGGGGACCCATGTTGGGCAAACCACAATGGCATGCACCCATGCTCTGAAGGATTCAACATCCTCTGTTGGTCTCCTCAGGCATCTACACACATACACACATGCATGGTATAAACATTCTTTCTCTCTCTCTCTCTCTCTCTCTCTCTCTCTCTCTCTCTCTCTCTCTCTCACACACACACACACACACAGAGACACACATACAATTTTTTAAAAGAAATATTTTTAAATTCCACTAAAAACACTATAACACAGATATTAAAAGCGGGATAGTCTACATTGGATTCTACCACAAGTAGCATCAGACGGGATTTCTGACCTCCCAAACTGTAAGTTGATAAGTTTGCCTTATGCTAAACCACTGCATTCATAACAATTCACTCAAGATTTGGTGGGAATGAAGCCATCAGTTGAAGAATCACATGCACGCTTGACTCTGTTTACATTTTATCAACAAGAAGCAGACACAGGAGAGAAGATGTAAGCAATTTGTCAGGTGCTTCTCTTGTTGCTGTGATAACATGCCTCAGCAAACAAACCATGGTGAAGATATGATTTTAGCTCACAGTTCAAAATACAGTCCATTATGGTGAACAAGTGGCAGTGGTAAGAGCTTGAAGTACCTGGTTACATGGCATCTACAGAATGCAATGAATGCGTGTGGCTCTCAGCTCACTTTCTGTTTGCACAGCCCAGAATCCCATCTAGAGAAAGGACCCACAGTGGCTGGGTCTTCCCACCTTGATGAACAAAGGTAATTCCCAGAGGACCCTCTCCTGTGTGATGGCAGATTCTCTTCAGGAGAGAACATTAAGCATCACAGCCTCCATGTGACCACTCAGCACCTTGAAAGGGGCTACATATATGTCTTTGTTATGCGGTCATTTTTACTGCATGATGCGTTTATATTGTGGGAATAAATAAAGTCCTGTACTTTTCCTGTTCACACTGTAGCATGAGTTGTGGCTTAGAGAGTGACTGGCTAGTCTATCGTGACAGGTTGTACTTGTAAGCACATTGGAATCTCATCTGCAGCCAACATGAGTTGTGGCTAAACTGAGGGTGCTCACATATGATTCAGAATGAAGAGGAATCACCAGGAAAATCTAATTCACTTTCTGACTGCTCCTGAAGTTTGAACTCTTAGGGAAGCATAGGCCTAGGGTGGAGCTACTGATCTCTTCTCTGTTCACAGAGGAAGAGCTTGTGGCTGGGGAGCTGTAAGGGGTACACATCTGTCCCAGCACTGCCAACACCAACAAGAGACCTTCTGCCATAGGTAACATTGAGTATATAGTCATTAGTGTCTCGGTATTGAATGTTACTGAGGACTTAGATATGTGCTACGGGACCCTTCTCCTAATCTCACAGGGGGCTCACAGATCCATGATCTCCCTGTACTCCATGGACATGTGCTTGTTCTGATTTTGCACACTCAGCTCAAACCATAGATTTGCTGGAAATGACCAGCATGCCTTCTGAGATTTTACTTTCAGTACTAGCCCCAGAGAAACCCCAGTCACACTAGTTCTTTCTTTTAACCAGCCACGGTGGGAACTCCATGTTAAGACAGGAAAACAGATTCTCAGTGTTAGGAGAAGGATTTTTCTCTGCCAGGCTTAAAGAACAATAGGACTTTGTCCAAATGGATTAAAGACCTCAACAAAAAAACCAGATACAGTAAATCTGTTAGAAGAAAAAGTGGGGCAGACCTTGGAACTCACTGGTATAGGAGACAACTTCCTGAACAGAACACCAACAGCACAGGCTCTTAGAGCAACAATTGATAAATGGGACCTAAATGGGACCTCATGAAACTGAAAAGCTTCTGTTAAGCAAAAGACATTGTCATCAGAACAAAACGACAGTCTACAGACTGTGAAGGGATCTTCACCAACCCTATATCTGACAGAGGGCTGATATGTAGAATATATAAAGAACTAAAGAAATTAGAAAGCAATAAACCAAGCAATCCAATTAAAAAATGGGGTATGGAGCTAAACAGAGATTTCTCTGTAGAGGAATATAGAACGGCAGAGAAACACCTAAAGAGATGCTCGATGTCCTTAGCCATCAGAGAAATGCAAATAAAAAACGACCCTGAGATTTCACCTTACATCTGTCAGAATGGCAAAGGCTACTCCTTTGCCTCTCCTTCCTTCTACTCCCTCCTCTCCCCCTGCTTTCTTCTTCTCCTCGAACTCTGAACCAGGATGTCCCACCCTATCCTCTCTATTGCTCAACATTTGGCTGGTTGTTTCAATTGACAAATTGGCGAACAAGTGGTAGCACGTTTACACAAACTTGAGACAGCTGATGTTTAGAATAAGTATCACAATGCAATGTCCAGATTGAAACCAGATAGTGGGGGAGAGAAATCAGCATTTGAATGAACAAGGGTAAGGTGTGTACATTCCAAAAGAACATTATACCAACAATCCACCATTATAGAACCAGAATAGTTTTGCTGATGCTTAAAATATCTGTGACTCATTCAATTCTCTCCCTCTGTTTCTGTTTCTCCGTCTCTGTCTTTCTTTCTCATATGTGTGTACGTGTATGTGTGTGTGTGTAAGGATAGAATTTGTGTTAGTTATTATTCTCACTGACAAAATACCTGACAAAAGCAATTTAAAGAAGAAAGAGTTTATTTTCGTCACAGTTCAAGGGTACAGTCCATCATGGCAGAAAACTCAGAGCGTCAGGAACACGAGCCAGCTGCTCTCATGTCTGCAGGTCAAGTGTGTAGAGAAGTGAGTGTTAGTGCTCAGCTGTGCTCTCCTTTACTTCAGTCTAGGGGACTACAGGAAGCAACATTCAAGGAGGGTCTTGTCTGCTCTGCTAAACCTTTTCTGGCAGTGGCTCTCAACTTTCCTAATGTGGCGGCCCTTTAATACAGTTCCTCATGTTGTGTTGACCCCCAATATAAGATTATCTTTGATGCTACTTCTTAACTGCAATTTTGGTACTATTATGAGTTGTAATGTAAATTCTGATATGCAAGATATCTCATACGCAATCTTGTGAAAGGGTCATTAGACTGAGAATGGGATCTCCACTGACAGTTGGGAAATCATTCCCTTGTAAATACACCCAGGAACGTGATTCCATGGTGTTACTAAATCTCACCGAGTTGACAATGAAAATTAACTATCCCAGAACCCAAGGCTTCACGCATGCTAAGCAAGCACTCTGCTTCTGGGCTACAGCTCCAACTACTTGCTGCCTCAGTGAGTTTTGTCTTCTTCGAAACATCTTGTAGTTGAAATCAGACCATCCATGCTCTTTTGGGATGAGCTTCTTTCACTTAGAGATGCACAATTTTTTCCAAGTGCATGAGCAAGATTTTTGTGTGAACATTTTTTTTTTATTTCCTTTGAGAAGATAGCAAGGATCAAGATTGCTGGGCATATAAAAATGTACTTTTAAAACTCAGAACTAGACTCAGCTGCTGCCCCATACTCACACCCACACCTGATAACCACATTCCCACCTTCCTCAACTTCACCAGTATCCACTGTTGCCACTGCTTTGATCATTCCAACAGGGGTTCAGTGGAAACTTGGTTTGAGATATTTGAAAAGCTTCAGAACACTGGTTTCAAAGGGGAACGTTAGGGTATTCTCTCATGGCCTCAGTGACCCGAGCAGGTCACTTCTCCTGTAGACTTGCTTAGATATGAAATCTCCTTTCTTAGAAACCAACCAAGATTTACCAATTTCCCATCACAAACTCGGTCCCTGAAGTTGAGGACTCATGTGAAGGTCTGTTGTTGTAGGAATTTCAGTGTGTCTTGTTCACATCTTGGAGGATCAGGAGACTGGGATCGTGGCTGGAAACAAGATCAGGGTATACTCCTCAAAGACCCACCTCTAGTGGCTTTTGTCCACCAACTAGACACATGTCCCCAAACTTCCACAAACTTCCCACTGGTTACCAAGTGCTAAAACATGAGCTTGTGTGGACCACTACATATTCATACCACAGCAAACATGTGTGTATTTCTCCACAAACAACTTTAACCTTAACACGTTACTCAGTGGGAACTTAGCAACTTGAAGCTCTAAATAACAGTAAAGGAGACGTTTCCAAGCTCCTCCCAAAAACCAGCACCAAGCTCTGCAAAGCTAATGGCAGTTGCTACACACTTCTACAATAGAGGGTGATAGCTGTGGGTAAGGGTGTTGCCTTCTCTCTGTATCCTTTTGCTCTGGACATTGACACAACAAATTTTCTAAATGGAACAATTTATTTTCTTATCTGTTCTAGCTTCATTTCCTCTTGCTTTGATAGAAAACCCTGACAAAAGGGAACTCTGTAGAGAAGATGTTAAATTTATACAGTTACAGCTCCAGTTGCAGTCCTCCACAGCGCAAAAGCGACGGCTGCACAAGTCTGAAGCACCTAGTCACATATCTGTATTCAAGAGCAGACAGAAAACTAGTGCGTGTTTGCTTGCTCGCTTCTTATGCTGTCTGAATTCTACACTCTTCCTTATTTAGGAGCCCTTGACAGGAGAATGTTGTCACCCACAGTGGGATGACTCTTCACACAACATTAACTTATGCCATCCACCCCAAAATACCTGCCACTAGCCATCCTGATGTAGAAAATCCCTCAATGATAGCCTCTGCCAAGGTGATTCAAAATTGTGTCAAGTAGACACATGAAACTAACCATCATAACCTCTCTGGACATAAGTGCAGAACCTGAGTATGGTCCAACTCCAAGTCAGCAGCTGTAAACATGACAAAATCCTGAATTGTCTGTTGTTGTGGAAATGATAGATGACTTTCGCATTGTTTTGGACTCAAATGATATTTTTATCCTTAGCTCAAAATGTTATTCTCAAAGCTAGAGAGATGGCGCGCTAGCTAAGAGTATGAACTGCTCTTGCATAAAGAGGACCACAATTTAAATTCCAGGGCTCATGTCAGGTGTCTCACACCCACCTTTATCTCTATCTCATGAGGATCTGATGTTTCTGGTCCCGTAGCCTCCACCCTGGAAGAGCTAGAGTAACCAGACACAGAGTGAGGGAAGAGTTGAGGGAGAGGGACAGAGCAGGATACATACATTAAAAACAAGGGTCTTATCCATCTAGACAAAACCCAGGGAATTTTGAAGTTGGTAAAAAGAGTTAATCTGGAGAGGAGTTAGAATCTAGCATCTGAATGAGTTCCAAATGCGAGTTTAGATTCCAAAATCCTTCCAAAGTTGCCCTACCAGCCTTTTCTCCTCTAACATTGGCTTTCTTGATATGGGCTGATGAAGACAGAACTTCACAATTTCTGGTAAAGACTTGCCCTTCTCTTCACAGACTACACAGACTCAGTCTCTGAAGAAAAATCCAGACTTTAAGTGTTCAGTATTTCTCTGAAAATTGACCTTGCTTTAGCCTCTAGCTTTTAGTTCTGGCTAAGGTCAGGGGAAGAGAAAGCTGCATAGACCCTGTCCTTCTGTCACTATCTGTTCTCCTTTTGGACCAGGACAGTCTCTCATCATAGATGCAAGCACGACTTGCGTCTAAAGACCGGTTTTCCCAGCACCTGATACTCAACTTTATAGTCTCTCAAGATCCTACAATTTGCCAAGGGAAACCCAGGAAGAAAACACAGGAAGTGTTGTGCTGTTTCCTTCAGCCTCAGCCTGGCCAACGGATGTACAGGTTATGGTTATCAGATGCTGTCATAAGTATCAGCGGTTTTCTTACCAAGTGTTATAAACATGGCTTGTTCCTCTTTCTCTTGAGTGAGGCACAAAAGAAAAGTCTTCTCTTAAAATACTCTTGTGCCTGCCCGTGTCCTCAATGAGCACCTCTCTGATCCAAGTATCAGGCTTACACTAGCTATGTCGAACTTGACCTGCCAAGAGAGACTTGTTGCTACATTTGAAGCACATTTAAGTTGGAACATGGCATCACTGTGCTAGGCATGTCTAAAATAAAAGGGAGAGACTTAAATACGTCACCTTTTCATGTAACCTTATACATTTTTCTGATCAATTGGTACATTTTCTCAGTGGTGGCTATGGAGTGAATTTGGTATATGTGTACATAACTCAACGAAACTCATAGTCTGAGAAAGATACCCATCAAACGTTCTCAGAAATTATATAATTTGAAGCTGTATTAGACACTTTAAAAATGAACCCAGCTTGGACCTGGAAAGGATAGCTAGGTGGTCAAGGACATATATTGTTCTTGCAGAGGACCCAAGTTTGATTCTGAAAACATACATTAGGAGGCTACAAGTGATCTGATGTTATTTTCTGTCCTCCACAGGCTCCTGTCTGTATATGCACAAAAGTACATACACAAACATGTAGTTAAAAGTAAAATCTTAAATAAACAAGATAAACAAGGGTGGGCATTTTTTTATTCCTCCATGGTGTAAGACTGCGTGTGGGAGATACAAACTGGCATCTGAGTTCTTCCTCAGGTAGCTCAGGTACTGTAGTCTCCTCCAGATTCACTTCACTCTGGCCTTGAACCTGAGGAAGAGTGGCATTGGTATATCTTTATTATTATCTTTATTTTTTATTTTTTTTATTAATTTTTATAATAGTGGGTTTAATCATGACATTTCCACACAGGTATATCCTTGTACTTTGTTCATTTTCACCCCCACTTCCCTCTTTTATCTATTGCCCCTCCTCTGCTCCATTTCTCCCAAATACTCCCCATTCTGCCTCCATTTGAGAAAACATATCTAAAAGTTGATACATATGAATATGATTAACGTATGTAATATTGGTTTTCTGGGCCTGCCTTATTTCCCTTAACACAGTTATCTCCAGGTCTGTTCACTTTCCTGACAGTGACATAAATTTATTTTCCTTTATGGCTGGGTAAAAATCCCATTTGTATATTATGATATTTTCTTTTTTATTTATTATTTTTATTTTTATCAATTATAGTTTATTCACTCTGTATCCCCCTGTACCTCCCTACTCCCCTTCCAATCCCCCCTTCTCTCTTCCCTACCTGTGTCCCTCTCCCAGTCCACTGAGAAGGGAGGTCCTCCTCCCCTTCCCTCTAACCCTAGTCTATCAGGTCTCATCAGGACTGGCTGCATTTTCTTCTTCTGTGGCCTGATAAGGCTGCTCCCCCCTCAGGGGGAAGTGATCAAAGAGCAGGCCAATCAGTTCATAAAAGAGACAGTCCCTGTCCCCATTACCATGGAACCCACTTGGATACTGAACGCCATAAACTACCTCTGTGCAGGGGTTCCAGGCCATCTCTATGAGTGGTCCTTGGCTGGAGTATTAGTTTCAGAAAAGACCCCTGTGCCCAGAATTTTAAGATATGTTGCTGTCTTTGTAGAACTCCTGTCCTCTCCAAGTCTTACTATCTCTACTTCTTTCATAAGATTCCCTGTACTCTGCCTAAATTTGGCTATGAGTTTCAATATCTGCCTCAATACCCTGCAGGGTAGAGCCTTTCAGAAGCCCTCTGTGGTAGGCTCCTGTCCTGCTCCCTGTTTTCTCCCTCCTCCAATGTCCATCCTCTTTGCCTTTCTGAATAGGGATTGAGCATTTTACCCAGAGTTCTCCTTCCTGATTAGTTTCTTTAGGTGTACAGATTTTAGTATGTTTATCCTATATTATATGTCTAACATCCACTTATGTGTGAGTACATACCCTGTGTTTCTTGCTGCTTCTTGGATACCTCACTCAGGATGATCTTTTCCAGTTCCCACCATATACCTGCAAATTTCATGATTTCCTTGTTTTTTTATCACTGAGTAATATCCCATTGTGTAGATGTACCACAATTTCTGTATCCATTCCTCAACTAAAGGGCATCTGTGCTGTTTCCAGCTTTTGGCTATTACAAATAAAGCTGCTACAAACATGGTTGAGCAGATGTCCTTGTTGTATACTTGAGCACTCCATATTTTCTTTATCTATTCATTTATTAGTGGACATCTAGCTTGGCTGTTGTAAACAGTGCTATAGCAAACATAAATGTGCAAGAGTCTCTGTAGCATGCTGACTTTGATTCCTTTGGGCATATAGCCAGGAGTGGTAGAGCTGGGTAAAATAGTAATTTTATTTTTAGTTTTTTTTTTAGGAGCCTCCATATTGATTTCCATAATGACTTTGTTAATCTATATTCTCACGGGAGTGTGTAAGGATTCCTTTTCCCCTGCACCCATGCCAAGATCTCTTTTTCAGAACACTGAACTGGCACACATCACGTCTGCTCACATTTTAGTGGTGAGAACCAAATGTCCACAGTTGGCATGAGAAGGGAGTATAGTCCCCCTGTGGCCTCCGCCTGGATGACATTTCAGTGTTAGGGACTAAAAGTATCCTTCGGGCATGTGGCGAGACACAGCAGAGGGTGCAGCCAGCACACTCATAGAAAAGGAACCCTGTGGTTCAATGCCAGAATAAAATAAAACAAACAACAACTTGATCTTGAGGCAGATGTCAGGAAGGTCTTGCTGCTGTTGCAGAACTGTGTAGTTTGAGAAGTGGGGAGCTGACCCAGGAGGAAGCAGGATGGAAGGTTGAGGATACTGAGGCAGCTCAGCCATGGCCAGAAGTTACGAAAATAGCTCTGTTTGTTCTAAGACTTGAGTCACTTCCAAATGGAAAGTGATATTTGAGTGGGATAGCCTAAAAGCCTAAGGGAATACTTGGGTTTGCTTTTCTTTTCTTTGTTTTGGATCGTTTCAACCATTTATGTAAATAATCTTGAACATTTTCTTCCCTTTTTATCCCCTCCTTCTCCCACTGAAACCCTTTTCTCCAAGTCCCCTTTCTGCTTCCATGTCTTCTTTGTGTGTGGCCCACTGAAATGAATTAGGGTTGCCAGCTCCAGCACTGTGAAGGGTCAGTATTTACTAGAGCAAAGGGAGCTTAGAAGTTGACAGTCCTTCCTCCCTCCGACAACTGTAATTACCAAGACTACTTCAAAGTCTATGAAGCCCAGCTCCCACTTGTGATGACATGCTGATGGATCCAGTCTTGTGCAGGTCTTGTGAAGATAACCACAGCTACAGCAAGTTCACAAAGGCAAAGACTATATCCAGATGACATCATTTTGATGCACATCTTCCTACATTCTCACTCCTACATTCTTTCGGCCCTCCTTGCCCATGATGTTTCTTTATTTTTTTAATATTTATTTGTCTTTATCTTATGAGCGTTTTTTTCTCTGCATTTATGTATATCACATGCACTCAGTGCCTTCAGAGGCAAGAAAGGGACATCAGCTCTCCTGGAACTGGCATTACAAACAGCTGTTGGAAGTCACCATGTTGGTACCAAACCCAGAGCTTCTGCAAGACCTTCAAGTGCTCTTAACTACAGAGACGTCTCTCCAGTCCCACTGTGATGTTCCTTGAGCTCTGGAGGGGGTGATACAGATGACCCACTGAAGGCTGAGCTCTCCACCATCACTGACCACATAAGTCAATTACAGATTTCTTCCTTAACTAATGCCCACTGCATACTAACACATATATCTTGCACATAAACACGCAATAATGAAGACTCTTTTAGAGTTGACTTAAATTCTGTTTTGAAATTGCCTTAAATAGATTTATTTATTTGCTGTAGGAATGTTGGTTGGTGATTACTTCCTTTTAAAGCTTGAAGTTCATTGTTTCATACTTCCAAAGCTTTTAGTATTGTGAACAACAGACTGAATGTTATTCTAATGTGTCTGCCTTTGTAACTGACTTGAGATACCTCACTCAGGATGATCTTTTCTAGATCCCACCATTTGCCTGTAAATTTCATGATTTCCTTGTTTTTAATTGCTGCGTAGTATTCCATGTGTAAATGTACCACAATTTTTGTATCCATTCTTCAGTTGAAGGAAGGACAAGCCTATATGTGAGAGAGGGATAACATCCAGAATATGTAAAGAACTCAAGAAGTTACACCACAACAAATCAAATAATCCAATTAAAATGAGTACAAAGCTAAACAGAGAATTCTCAATAGAGGAATATTGAATGGCAGAGAAACTCCTAAAGAAATGCTCAACATTCTTAGTCATCAGGGAAATGCAAATTAAAATGACCCTGAGATTTCACCTTATACCCATCAGAATAGCTAAGATCAAAAACAAAGTAAGAACACATGCTGGAGAAGTTGTGGAGAAAGGGGAACCCTCCTCCACTGCTGGTGGGAATGTAAACTGGTACAACCACTCTGGAAATCAATCTGGCGCTTTCTCAGACAATTAGGAATAGTGCTTCCTCAAGATCCAGCAATACCACTGCTAGGTATATACCCAAAATATGCTCAAGTATTCAACAAGAACATTTGCTCAACCATGTTCATAGCAGCTTTATTCGTAATAGCCAGAACCTGGAAACAACCCAGGAAGATTGTATTTGTTTTTCTCTATCTTTTTTCTTTTCTTTTTTCCTTCCTTCCCTCTTTCTTTCTTTTTAGGGAAGAAAGAGTTTATTTGGCTTACATTTCCTATAATAGCCTTCACTGAGGGAAGCTGAGACATGAACTGAACTGGAGACCGTGAAAGAATACTGCTTACTGGCTTACTCCTCATGATTTGCTTAGCTAGATTTTTCGTAATTTGTTTTTTAATTTGTTACAATTTTTTAAATTTATTATAATTTATTCATTTTGTGTCTCAGCTGTAGTCCCTTACCTCATCCCGTCCCAATTCCACCCACTCTCCCTCTTCTCCTCCCATTCCTCTCCCCAAGTCCACTCATAGGGGAGGACCTTCTCCCCTTCCATCTGAATCTAGCCTATCAGTTCTCATCATGACTGGCTGCATTGTCCTCCTTGTGGCCTGGCAAGGCTGTTCTCCCTTGGGGGGGATGATCAAAGAGCTAGCCACTGAGTTCATGTCAGAGACATCCCCTTACTAGGGAACCCACTTGGAAACTGAGCTGTCATGGGCTACATCTGTGCAGGGGTTCTAGAATATCTCCATGAATAGTCCTTGGTTGGAGTATCAGTCTCAAGAAAGACCCCTGGGTCCAGATTTCTTGGTTCTGTTGCTCTCCTTGTGGAGCTCCTGTCCTCTCCAGGTCTTTCTATCTCTCCCTTCTTTCATAAGATTCCCTGCAGTCTGCCCAAAGTTTGGCTGTGAGTCTCAGCATACATTTTAATACCCTGCTGGGTAGACTCTTTCAGAGCCCCTCTATGGTAGGCTCCTGTCTTGTTCCTTGTTTTTAACCCTCTTCTGCTGTTTATCCTGTTTGCTTTTCTGAGTGAGGTTTGAGCATCTTAGCCAGGGTCCCAGGAAGATTTTCTTAAAGGCCTGGTCTTGCTCCTGTAAGCAGGCTTGGTTGCAACCTCCCCTCCCCCCATGATACTGCCCTAAAAAAGGGGATTGAGAAATTGGCTCAAGCTGATCTTTTCAACCCTGCCTGAGGGGGAGAAAGCCTCTGGACCAGCTCTGGTTTGCACAGAGTAAAACTTTCTTTGATTTGGGTATAATCTGGGGTTGGTGGTATTTCTCCTCACATTGTGGGATTAACAGCTACATAGTAAGACCCTGTCTTGAGAAAAAGAAAAGAAAAAGGAGATTGTATTAGCTTAAGGTGACCCTAAAAATGAAGCATTCTTTAGGAAATTTTGTGATGTGGAATCAGATGGTTCTGATCCCCTAATTAGCATAGGAGGAGCTATGGGGCTGGGCTGTGTGGTGGGGAAGCCTGCAAGCTGTGTGAGGGGAAGATCTATGTGGGGAACTGTCCCCAAGAAAGAAATTTTTAGTGAAATTTGCTTATATATATTTGGGGATGTTTAATATTTTAAAGATACTTTATTTTTTTTCTGTTATCCTCCTGGGTTTTATTATAGACATCAGACAATGAGTGCAATTTTCCTTATATTTTTCTATATAAAACATGAACTTTATTGATTAGCTTGTCTTTGCATACATAAATTAATAATGAAATGCATTACTTAAGTGTTACCTCTGTTTATATGATACATAATTTTGAAAGTCAGATAAACTTTGTGTCTCTTCATGGCAAATTGAAGTTACTAAAATTGATACAGAAATATATATTCTACTTCTCAGGGATTTATTCAGTAAAAGACAATTGTTCTCTAAAAAGAAACTTACTCAAGAATATCTGCCTTAGTTCAGTGTCCAAGTGGTTTCTATAGTAATGGGAAGAGGGACTGCCTCTGACATGAACTGATTGGCTTGCTCTTTGATCACCTCTCCCTGAGGCGGAAGCAGCCTTACCAGGCCACAGAGGATGACAATGCAGCCACTCCTGATGAGACCTGATAGACTAGAATCAGAAGGAAGGAAAAGAAGTCCTCCCCTATCAGTGGACTTGGGGAGGGGCATGCATGGAGAAAAGGGAGGAAGGGATTGGGAGGGGAGGAGAGAGGGAACTACAGGGGGTGTACAAAGTGAATTAAGTGTAATTAATAAAAATTAAAAAACTGTTAATATTTAAAAATTTGTCTGTCTTGTATATATTAGATACATATGGAGAAGTACACTGTAAACTGATTCTAACCTGTTGCTTATGTTGTTAGTCAGATAAATCTACTTCTCGGGGATCCAACACCCTCTTTTGAGTTCCAAGGGCACCAAGTATGTGGTGCATAGACATAAATAGAGGCAAAATACTCTACACATAAAAATTGATGGGTGGAGATGCAGCTTGGTGATAAAGCAAGTTGCCTTAGCATGGGCCAGCCCCTGGGCTTGATCCCCAACACTGAAAAAAGATGGGAGGAAAGAACAAACAAAACATCTGCTAGTACTTTGGAGCCTCTCCAAAGCAGAAAGTCTCCAATTTTAGAACAAGCAAGGAGCACACATCTTTAATCCCAGCACTCAGGAGGCAAAGACAAACAGATCTCTATGAGTTCAAGGCCAGCCTGGTCTACAGGACAGCCATGGTTATGAAAAGAAAAATCCTGTCTTGAAAAAAAAAAAAAACCTAAAAAAATTAAATAATAAAAATAGGACAAGGAAGGAAGTTCAGAGAAGAGTTCCTATTTTGGGTGAGTACACAACAGTTTTGGGGCTTGCTGATTCAGCAAGTAAGAATAGCCAGTGAGGGACCAGATAGCTGACAAACAACAGGAACTGGAATTTCAGCAAAGGAATAGAAGGCACAAAACTAGATAGGTGAAAATACCAGAACTGAACAGTGCAGTCGCTGAAATTATGAAGCGTCAGCAAGTTGGACTAACAAAAACAGAGGTAGGAAGGATGTACCACTCACTTTGGTTTTAGAGGGGGAAACAACAGAAGATAGTGCTCAAACTGAAGGATAAAAAAGTTGAATCAATCAAGAAAATTGTCCATTTCATTTAGACTTTCAAATTTTGTGGCACATAGGCTTTTGAAGTAAGTCCTAATGATTGTTTGGATTTCCTCAGTGTCTGTAGTTATGTCCCCCTTTTCAGTTCTGATTTTGTTGATTTGGATATTGTCTCTCTGCCTTTTAGTTAGCTTGTCTAAGGGTTTGTCTATCTTGTTGATTTTCTCAAAGAACCAGCTCTTGGTTTCATTGACTCTTTGAATTATTTTATTTGTTTCTAATTTATTGATTTCAGCCCTGAGTTTGATTATTTCCAGCCGTCTACTCTTCTTTGGTGTCATATAATATAGGATAAAACTACTAAAATCTGTATACCTAAGGAAACTAATCAAGAGGGAGGACTCTGGTTAAAATGTTCAACCCCCATCCAGAAAGGCAAAGAGGATGGACATCAGAGTAAAGAGAAAACAGGGAACAAGTCAGGAGCCTGACACAGAGGACCTCTGAAAGGCTTTGCCCTGCAGACTATCAAAGCAGATGCTGAGACTTATGGGCAACCTTTGGGCAGAGTGCAGGAAATCTTATGAAAGAAGTGGGTAATAATAAGATCTGGAGAGGACAGGAACTTCACAAGGAGAGCACAGAACCAAAAAAATATAAGCACAGGGGTCTTTCCTGAGACTGATACTCCAACCAAGCACCATGCATGGCGATAATCTAGAACACCTGCACAGACTTAGTCCGTGGCAGTTCAGTGTCCAAGTGGGTCCCATAGTAATGGGCACAGGGACTGTCTCTGACATGAATTGATTGGCCTGCTCTTTGATCACCTCCCCCTGAGGGGGGAGCAGCCTTACTTGGCCACAGAGGAGACAATGCAGCCACTCCTGATGAGACCTAATAGACTAGGATCCAAAGGAAGGAAAAGAAGGCCTCCCCTGTCAGTGGACTTGGGGAGGGGCATGTGTGGAGAAAGGGGAGGAAGGGAAAGATTGGGAGGGGAGGAGGAAGGGAGCTACAGGGGGGATACGAAGTGAATAAAGTGTAATTAATAAAAAATTAAAAAAAAAGAATGAAACAATTTAAAAAACAAAACAAAAACAAAACACTTGAGCTCACTTGAGATTCCATGACTAAGGAGACAGAGGCAGGAGGATCAAGAAGTGAGCAGCCTACATTACATAGTGAAATCTTGTCCAAAAAGAAACAAAACAAAACAAACTGAGGACTGGGGAGGTGGCTCAGTGTTTAAGAGCAATTGTTACCCTTCCAGAGGACCCAGGTTCAATTCCCAGCATCCATATAGCAAACACAACCATCTATATCTCCACTTAGAGGTGATCCAGTGTCTTCTTCTGACCTCTGTAGGCACCAGACATTCTGAAATGTAGGGACCTACATGCAGGCGAAACACCCACACACAGAATGTTTCAATGGATCTGGGGAGATGACGCAGTTACAGTTACATACAGAGCACCTGGGGTTCGCTTCCCAGCACCCATATCAGGTGCCCCAGAGCTCCTGTAACGATAGTTCCAGAAGATTCAATTCGTTCTTCTGAACTCCACGGGCACCTGAACATCATACACAAATACACAGAAAAAATTAGTTTTAATTTGCAAAGACTGTATCAGACATGCAGCTATGATGGTGTCTTACATGTATATAAACAGAGGGAGGGGTAGAGGGAGTGAAAAAAAGAGAGAAAATATGGAAATCAAACAGGCATGCTCCTAAACTGCTCTCCGTATGGCGCTTTCTGCGTCAGATAGTGAGAATTCCAATCTTCTAGTTTCGCAGTCTAAAATAAAACATAGGGTTATTCTCCACACTTCCTTTTCCTCACACGTCAGCAAATTATGTGGGTTTTCCCTCACAGTTCTCCAAAACCAGCACACATCTCAGAACCTCCACCCTCATCTGTCATCTAGAGTGTTGCAAGGACTCTCTCTGGTTTCTCCTAAAATGTTATCGCTAATCTGTCCTGGATATTGTGGCATAATCAACCTGTTAAACACCTGTCAATTCTCCTGAAAACTGGGGGCATCCTGGGAGACAAGTTGACAGATGACACAGTAGCAGTGAGGTGCCAGCAACACAGCCATGCACTGTACCAGCTTAGTTTGTCTCAGAGTTAGTGCTTTTCCAGATGAGAGAGGGTAGTGTGCCAACTTCATGTCTGTCATTCTTGGAAATCATTCCCTTGAGAGCAGGAGCAGGAAAGAGGTGCTGGGGAGATGTTTCAGCCTGTAAAGGTTTCTTATTTATTTATTTATTTATTTATTTATTTATTTTACATATATGAGTGTTTTATCTGCATGTAAACCTGCATGCCAGAAGAGGGCATTGGATCTCAGTATAAATGGTTGTGAGCCACCATATGGTTGCTGGGACTTGAACTCAGGACCTCTAGACAGTGCTGTTAACCACTGAGCCATCTCTCCAGCCCCAAAGTAAAGGTTTCTGAACAAGTACGACAACCTGAGTTTGATTCCCCAAACCCACGAACAGCCAGATGTGATCGCTCACGTCTGTAATCCCAGCACATCTACATTAAGATGAGCTGCAGAGGCCGAAAAAAATCACTCAGAAGCAAGGAGACTGCAAGAGAGACCCTTTCTCAATAAGAGGGAAGGAGAGGATCAACTCATGGAAGTTTTCTTCTGACCTACATGCATGTGCCATGACATACACATAGCAAACACTTGTTCACACATGCACGTATGTGCACACACAGAGACACATAAACACACACACACACAATTGCCAAAACCTCACACCTAGCAGAGGAATTATTGGAAACTGATGGTTCTTGGAGAAGTAGAATTATTTTCGTAGAGGAATGTTGTATTGGTCATTAATATTTACTATTGATATATCTTTTAGTGAAGCTGTGGTCAATCCTAAACAGCTGTATACCCAAATCACCACACAGAGACTGGGATTTATTTAATTAATCTAGATCACAATGCTGGGCAATAGTTGTCCCATTCTAAACCTCCAAGCCCATGTAGTTTCTACCATTCAGATTTCCCACATTATACTTGCTTTTAGTGATAGGTCCAGTCCATCTCTCCATGTCGTTCCAAGACCTCTCCTGTAGCCTCTGCTCTCCCAGCTTCTGCTCCTCTCTCTCCTCCTCTGCCTCCCACTCCTTCCTGTCCTCTGGCTCCTCCTCTCTCCCTCCTACTCCTTCCTCTCCATTCTCAACATTGTGGCTGGTTGTTTTATTTTGGCATGTTTACACAAAGTTGAGACAGGTGATGCTTAGAACAAGTATCACAAAGCAATGTCCATATTGAAACCAGAGAGTAGGGGAGAGAAATCAGCATTTGAATGAACAAGGGTAAGGTGTATACATTCCAAAAGAACATTATACCAACATTTCCCCCTTTAAGTCCAATAAAAGGCTCCTCCTTTTCTTTCAGTATAATAATAATTATGAAATTATGAAAACTGTTAGGTAAAATCTACATGTGCAATGTCCATTCCATGTGTATTTAGCAACTTAGGAGAAAGGATCTGATTATCCTATCTATCTTGACAAGTTTATTCTGTATGTAAATTAACTTTTATCCTTATTGGTTTTACCTATATGAAAACATTTTTTTTAAAATTCTAAACAACTTAAGCTTAATTGTGGTCTTGAGCCTCATCAGAGGCTTGAGAAGAAATAAAATTAGTTACTGGAGTAAATAGGAAGTGCATGTTATCAGCTTCTGAAAGATGAAAATAAATTGACAGAGACAGTTTGCTGCCTGAACAGTCACCCAAAACTCTCTATAACGTTGGAGCATCATCTTCAGCCTTCTGGCTCAGAATATTTGACAGACATCAATGTGAAGCAGGAACAATTTAGGACTTGCCTACCCTGTCTTGGCAGAGTTAGGCAGTTGCCTTGTCCTGCATTCAAGCTTTCCTATTTTTGGCAGAATATGTCTGTCCTGAAGTGAGGGTATTTTCTTTACCCGAGTGGCTTGTTTACCACATTTGAAGCCATCTCCATATGGAGGTTCTTCAATGCTCATCATCTTCTTTGAGGTAGGCAGGGTGCTGCCAGGAGAAGACCCGTGTCATTGTCAAAGAATCTTTAAAATAATAAGGCATTTTAAATGCCATATTCTGTAGGTCTCTGAAGTTTTTGAAGACTACCTATCTTTATGTAATTGATCTGTTTACAAAATCATAAATTAGCCTAGTGTCTGACATAACTATGAGTTGATTAACTAGCAATTAACATGCATTACCTAATATCCTAAACGGTTTGTAATAGCAGTTTAAAAGTATTGGAATTAACCTTGAATTTGTATCAAAAAATAGACTTATTTTTTGCATCAATATGCAAAATCCTATACCAGAGTTAAAATTAACTTTACTCGAGAATAACAAATAAGACCCTAAGTTGAGTAGATTCTGTAAGACCTGGGGTCTCACAGCTCAGGAGTTCAAGATCACGCCCTTTCCCAGAAACTCCCCCAGACCAAGACTCGTTGCAAAAGCAAGAGGTTTATTAACCATTGCGCAATTGGGTCACCCCTGCTGGTCAGCAAAGAGTGGCACCCAAAGACAAAGGCCTTTAGGTTTTTGAAAGAAAAATTTCAGGAGATTTGAAGTTGCAGTCTTGGTAATTTAGAATTGGATGAGGAAGCTATAAAGTAAGATAACTGGTTAGTCTTAGGTGCTCAAGCTTGGCCAGTCCTGCCAAGTATGGGTGCAGCTGCAATTGAAGGTGGGGGTGGTTAGCTCATCCTTGAAGACTGGGGCTGCAGACTTTTGGGTGGAGGTCAGAAGCTACTCAGAAGAAGTCTGGGTTGGTTGCTAAGAAACACTATCTCGAAGATAAGGGTCTGGTTGTTCTTTTTGCTGAGTGAAGGTCATTGTGTACTCGCTTTTTTAATATCTGTCTTCACAGGTAGGGTCACATTTCTCTGTTCTCTGGAGAGGTACTAAGAGGCTTTAGCTTAACCTGAACCTAAAACTCAAAACTATAGGCTTTAGAAGACATACAGGTTACAAAGTTAGTCTAACCCTTTCAATTCAATAATCTATCTTCTGTCTTATTATTCCTAAAAGATGTCCCTGTATTCTCCCCCTTTCTTTTCTTTTTAACCCCTTTTCTCCTTTTCAAAGAAAGAAAGAGAAAAGAAAAAGGAAAAGAGAGAAATCCCTGAGTTTAACCTTGTTTTCTTTCTGAATAAGATCATTAATAATTTATAACCATCTCCCAGTGACAATAAACATTCGTAGCCACAGAAAACAACCAAAAACGTACCCAATCCTTCTTAAAGGAAATTGGACATCGTTCTCATAAGTTTCTTCTAGCTGACCTTTTGGAAATATAGAAATCATAGAAATCATGTTACATGACCCCAAGGAAATTGGGAACAATGGTTATTTAAGCAACATTAACATTTGTGGTCCAGTCTTTGAATATTGAGAACTTTCAGGCTTAATAGAAGTCCTGGTTGAATCAGTCTAAAATGCTGGGCCAATTGAGATTAGTAGCTTTCTTCAAAGCTCTCTTGAAAGAAGGTTTTGATGAGAAAACAGCAATTGAAGTAGTTGAGGCAGGAACAAGCAGAATGCTGGAACATGAAAGATGCTGGAACAGAAATGTCAGTGTCTCAGCATGTTGGAAGGATGAAACCTGTCAGGCTTGATCCAGCATTTTTGGTGTCCAGTTCTTTTCTTCTGCAAACACATAACTTCTCACAAGCATTATACAGTTCTAAAAGTATAAATGTATGAGATGTGCAGGATGAAACTAAAATGTAAGCCAATTTTATCTATGCCAATTAAAAGAATGACATAATAAATTTTGAGGATATTGTAGCCAAGGATTTATTGGCCATGTATTGTTGAAGTTTTGGCTGGAGACATATTTTATGTCTCAGTCAGAGTTGTTCCCATGTAAAGGGACCAGCAATGTAAGT
This sequence comes from Meriones unguiculatus, assembly GCF_030254825.1. Taxonomy (NCBI): domain Eukaryota; kingdom Metazoa; phylum Chordata; class Mammalia; order Rodentia; family Muridae; genus Meriones; species Meriones unguiculatus. The sequence goes on along the minus strand of NC_083361.1, from coordinate 36,134,467 downwards.
TACCATTATTATTGAACATACAATCAATATCTTGTTGAAATCAAAACAAGGTTGGATAGATCAAAATATCTTTTTTGGGGTCTTGGGTGCCTGTAGTATTAGACCAAGTTGCTACCTATCTCCCAAGAGAAGGCCTTCCATTAGAGAGACAAGCTGGTTGTCTTAAGCAATAGAAAAGGCATGTTTTAGGTAAACTTTACATAAACTTTTTAATTTAGAATTTAAGCATACCCTAGGCATCTTGTACCTGCTTAGAGGTTTAGGCCTAGGCTTTTATATATGTTGTAGCTATTTGTCCTATCCCCCCCTTTTTTTATATATATAGAATGGGCAGTTATGCTTTTGTAGCCAAACTTTATATAAACTCTCTTTTACCCTAGGCATTTAAATTTATCCTAGGCATCTTATACCTGGATTTTTACATTGGTTGTGGCTATTTTTTGGCTTGCCCACTTTTTTTTTTTTTTATACAGGATGGGCAGTTATGCCATTATAGCCAAACTTTATATAAACATTCTTTCACACTTAGCATTTAAGCATATCATAGGCATCTTGTACCTGGGTTTTTACATTGGTTTTGACTATCTTTGGTTTGCCCCTTTTTGATATGGTATGGACAGTTTTGTTTTTTAAACATCTAAATTATAATTTTTGACCTTTTAGGACTTGACTAGGCTGCCATGTACTTTGCCATCTGCAAGCCTTTTGTGTCTTTTTTGCATCAGGCCTGAGCAACATTTGTCCCCCGAAAAAATGTCTCACTTTTAAAAGGATAAGGCAATTTCCAGAGCAATGTGACATGATCTCTCTTTACATAAATCTAAAATTGATGTGAATCCAACCTTTACATCAGTAAGGACATAATACCTATTATTAAGAAAAACGAATTTACATGGTAACCTTAAGGAAAATTTTTGTTATAACCAGTTCACGAACCCCAAAAGACCAGGAATAAATAGACTCTGCTGTAAATACATGAGGTTTTTTTAATTGTATACGCGTTTGAATATGGGACGCAAACTTCCTGTGGAAACAGAAGAGAAATGCGGCTTCTTAACTGGTAGCAAGGGCGTGTTCCAGGCTAATTGACATTGCCTGGAACCTCCAACTCTAGTAACCGATGGATGTGAGGGATGATGCCCTCTTTGGCTTCTAGAGGCATCGGGTACCGCCGGACCTTGGCTGGATCCACACCAGGCTTTAGTTCAATGAATACAGGTGGTCTGTGTTTAGTCAGTCCCATACCTCCTGCCTTTGCCCATGCTTGGGGGAAGTTCTCTAGCCAGACCTCTATGGCAACATCCAGTTTTAACATTGTATCAAAAGGCCTATATTCATCAGCCAGTGTGGTGGCGAAGACATGCAGTGGGGTGCCCTGGTGGTTAAGGACTTTCATACCATCTGCTGAGAAATGTATTTGGGCTCCCAGTTTAGTCAGGAGATCTCTCCCCAGCAGGGTATAGGGGCAGTCTGGTACCACTATGAATGAATGGGTTACCCAGCCTTATCCTAAGTCCACTGTTCTTCAGGTAGTCTATGGGTATTGTTTCATTCCATTGGCCCCTTGTACCCAAGATTTTTTATTGGACAGGGGACCCTTTGGTTGCAGTAAGACTGAATGAATGTTGGGCTCCTGTATCAACCAGGAAATCCATTGGCTACCCCTCCACATTTAGAGTTACTGTATGTTGGGGGAGGGGATCTGAACTCCGTCCCTATCAGTCCTCACTATCATCTGCCCCCAGGGTGAGTGTCTTTTTAGTTCCCCATTTCTTGGAACATTCCTTTGCCTAATGCCCTTCCTTACAGTAAGCACACTGGTTACCTCCCAATCTTGGCTTGCCCTTCTTCTGCCTCTTACCTTCAGCGTCCTGAGCGATCTTCTTCAGTGTGCGCCTGCCATAACCAGTAGGTTCTGTGGCTGTTAACAAGACCTTAGCCATCGAGCTTGCTAGTTCTTTGTTACTTTATAGATTGATCCTGATTTGCTTTTCCTCTGGACTCTCTCTATTGTTATACACCTTAGCTGCCACAGTTACTAAATCTCTGAGACTCTTTTCCTAAAAATTTTCTCCACCTTGCAGCTTTCTCCTAATATCTGGCACTGCCTGGGCCACAAAGGACATTGCTACTGTGGCCTTATGCACTGCTGCCTCTGGATCATAAGGCGTGTATCTCTGGAAAGCTCCCACGATCCTTTCTAGGAAAGCTGCTGGGCTTTCGTCTAGTCCCTGCTTAACATCATAAATCTTAAAGAGGCGGCTGCTTTGAGACCTGCCAACAGAGCCCAGAGGTAGACTAGGAGCCTTTCCTTACATGCTGTTGTGTTGTAGTCCCAGGTAGGTCTCTGCAAGGGGAAGCTGGTATCTATATCAGCCTGGTTGGTGGTTGGCTCCCCATTTGTGCCAGGAATCAATTTCCTAGCCTCCACCTGGATATGTTTCCTTTCTTCCTCAGTGAACAGGATCTGCAATATCTGCTGACAATCATCTCAAGTGGGCTGATGGGTAAAAAGAACAGTACCAAGCAATTCTATGAGATCCTTTGGATCTTCTGAGAACTTAGCATGCCTTTCCTTCCAATTATAAAGATCACTTGTAGCAAAAGGCCAATAGTGGTTAGGCTGATTCCCATGGTCATCAGCTGGCCCCACTTCTCCAAGAGGCAGGGCCATTGTGGAATCCACCTCAGGCATGGCTGCCTGAGCAGGTCCTTCTGCTTGGACCTGAGCCACTGGGGCTTGCTCTCCTGGAGGTGCTACAGTTATGGCTTCTGCAGCAGCTATGGCCTCAGCTTCCATCTAAGCCCCAGCATTTAGCAGCTGTGCAGCCTGTGGGGGCTAGGGTAAGGAGGTGGGGGAAAGATTAAGTCCTCTTCTGTTCCTCCCTGTAATACTGGGTACATACTGGATGTGGCATTTGGCTCTTTCCAGAGGTTTTGCTCTTTTGAGCAGTCCTGCTCTGGCTATTTCCCTCTGCCATGGCCAGCACTGTATTGGATTCTGGACCTAGATAAATTGGGTTAGCATGGAGAAAGGGTTTGAAAGACTTGAGCCATGAAGGGGGGTTAAATACCAGGTTCTCCCAGATCATGATGTACAGAAACTGATCTGGATGACCTGTGCCACGTCTAAGGACTACTGATTTGACTGCTAGAATCAATTTTGGGTCAAAAGACCCTTCCTGTGGCCATCCAATGTCAAAGGTGGGCCATTCGGACCTGGAAAAGAGGGTGAATTTGTCTTTGTTAAGAGAAAAGGAAAGGTTCTGTCCCCTAGCCCTAATGTCTCTGAAGTAAACCAAGAGCACGTCCAATGGAGTAGAAGGAGTCTGCCCCATATTGTATGTCATTCGAGTCTTGTCCAAAGAAACAAAGATAGTCACCACAGACAGACAGACACATATAAAGAAACAAAGATAGTCACCACAGACAGACAGACACATATAAAGAAACAAAGATAGTCACCACAGATAGACAGACACATATAAAGCCAAGCAAGAGATTCTGCCAGGTTTGGGGTAAGAACCCCAAACCAGTACATTGGCAGAACTTCCTATCTGTGTGGGAGTGACCCATAGGCCTATCAAACAGAAGGGACCCTGTGTCCCTCACAGTGCTATTGGGGAACACTACACCACCGGGATCTAAGATGTCTCCCAAGATCCCCATAGCCTCAGTCTACCAGCTCATCAGCAGATATACTATGATACCACTGATCCCTGACCACCACTTTGTACCAGCTTGAGATCTCAAAAATACACAAAATGACAGAACAGAGACACAGAACTTGGCCAAGACAAAAGCACTTACCTGGGGTTCTGATCCTCTGGCTTGGAGGTCCTAGAGGTTTTGGGGTTCCTGGCCAATGCCCCATGATGTTGTGCCCAATTCGAGAAACCCCAAAAGGCCACTAGGAGTCGAGTCCATTGCAAATCACACGAGGTTCTTTATTCAAGCTTAAGCTTGGGCACCAATCTTCCCTGACACACCAGGTCACAAAGTGAGGCCCTGAGTCTCAGGGGGGCAGAGTTTTTAAAGGGAAAAACAGCAAGCAGGGAAATTCCAAGCCTTGCAGTTACAGGGAAGGGAAAGTTTTTAGTGAGGGGCTAAGCAATCGAGATGTCCTTTAGGTAAATTGTTCCAAGCCCCCTGGCCAAACCAACAGATATCTAAGATATCTGTATGATAAACTGCTGGGTGTAATGGAGGACCCATTAACAGATTTTGTGGCATTCACAGCAACCTGCAGGGTGGAGGGCTATGTGGCCCTTCTCAGAACTCAAAGGTGGGGGTCAAGTCTCTTGAAGGTCAGTCAACTTAAAATAGAGTCTGTGAAACAAAATGGAGCCACCCCTGCCATCCTCAGTTCCTTCATTTTGTCATTTTGAAACTTAGACTATCTGTGCAAGTGGCTAAACAGCAGGAGTTGCCATCCTGGCTTTTATTATATAAATTAGGTTGATCTGGAACTCAGAGACTTGCCTGTTTCTTTTACTTTGTGTTGGGAAGAAAGGCATATGGCTTCACCAACTTGTTCAAATATATAAATATATTTTCCAAATCAATATCATTGTAACTCAAAGCCTTTAAATGAAAATCCAGCAAAGAGACAATGAAAATTTTAAGTTTGGGGTCAGTTGTGATAATTTATACTGTAACAAACAAAGCCAGTTGGTTATTTTTGGGAATTTAGTTGATGTTTCAGTAAATTGGTGGACCCTTACCAGAAAGAGCTGACAAGTATCTTGCAGCCAGAGAGGTTTGAGTTTTAGCCATTATTAATCTAATTATTAGGAAGAATGCCTTTTTTAAAAAATCTGTAACTTAGTACCCCAATCCTTGGCTTTTCCCCCATTTTCTCCTTGAAATTTCTTGGAGAAGGCATGGAGAAGAGCCATCACCATTAAACATATTGCAACCAGATCCATTGCTATGACAGACAAAATGAAGCCGAAAGGGTTTTAAACACCCACTGCCGTGGCATTTTTTATTTTAGATGCAGTTTTAGGCCAAACTCTGTCTAGAGGTTTGTCTGCCTTCAGTTCCTTTCTTTCCCACCATGGCACTGAGCTGAGGCAGCCACAGTATAAGGAAGCCATGCACCTGTACCCCTCCTGTTAAGACTGTAGCCACAGACAGTTTTGTTATGTTAAGTCTCAGGTCTACCCACAGTAGGCTGCATTTTGCTCCAGGGTCTTTTATTTAAGAGTCTCTCTTAAAGAGACAGTGATTTACCTGGGAGTTTTTAGATTTTAAGTTTGGGTTTTATCAGTGGGAGCTTATTCCCCCCAACACACCAAATTTTGATAAAGTATGATGTAAAGGGTGTGGATACTTAGATTAGTTGGGTGCCTATTTGTTGTCGCCATTTGTTGTATTTGGTCATTAATATTTACTATTGATATATCTTTTATTAAAGCTGCAGTTAATCCTAAACAGCTATATAGCCAAATCACCACACAGAGACTAGGATTTATTTAGTTAACCTAGAACACAAGGCTGGGCAATAGTTACTCCATGCTGAACCTCCAAGACCGCATAGTTTCATAGCAGTCAGATTCACACATTATACTTGGTTTTAGGTTCATTTCTCCATGTCGTTCCAAGACCTCTCCTCTGCTCTCCCAGCTTCTGCTCCTCTTTCACTCCTACTTGTTCCCCTCCATTGCTCAACATTGTGGCTGGTTGTTTTGTTTTGGCATGTTTACAGAAAGTTGAGACAGATAATGCTTAGAATAAGTATCACAATGCAATGTCTAGATTGAAACCAGAGAGTTGGGGGAGAGAAATCAGCATTTGAATGAACATGGGTGAATAAGGTGTATACCTTCCAAAAGAACAGAAACAGCAAAAAGCCTGCACAGACATGGAAACTGAACAACTCCCTACTCAATGACAGCTTGGTTAGAGGAGAAATAAAGAAATTAAAGACTTCCTAGAATTCAATGAAAATGAAAGCACAACATACTCAAACTTATGGGACACAATAAAGGCAGTGCTAAGAGGAAAGCTCATAACACTAACTGCCTTCAAGAAGGAATTTGAAACATCTCATACAAGCAACTTAATGGCCCAACTGAAAGCCCTAGAAAAAAAAAAAAAGAAGCAGATACACCCAAGAGGAGCAGACAGCTGGAAATAATCAAACTCAGGGCTGAAATCAATCAATTAGAAACAAATAAAACTATTCAAAGAATCAATGAGACCAAGAGCTGGTTCTTTGAGAAAATCAACAAGATAGATAAGCCCTTAGCCAAACTATCAAAAAGGCAAAGAGAAACTATCTAAATCAGCAAAATCAGAAATGAAAAGGAAGATATAACTAGAAACACTGAGGAAATCCAAATAATCATTAGGTCTTACTACAAAAGCCTATATGCCACAAAATTTGAAAATCTAAATGAAATGGACAATTTTCTTGATAGATTCCATCTACCAAAATTAAGTCAAGATCAGGTAGAAAGATTGAATAGTGCCATATCCCCCAAAGAAATAGAAGCAATTGTCAAAAGTCTCCCTTCCAAAAAACCCAGGGCCAGATGGTTTTAGCGCAGAATTCTACTAGACTTTCAGAGAAGAGCTAAATCCAATTCTTCAAACTATTCCACAAAATAGAAACAGAAGGAACATTACCAAACTCATTCTATGAAGCCACAGTCACCTGGATACCTAAACCACACAAAAACCCAACAAAAAAAGGGAACGTCAGACCTATATCTCTTATGAACACTGACGCAAAAATACTCAATAAAATACTGGCAAACCTAATCCAAGAACACATAAAAGATGTCTTCCACCATGACCAAGTAGGCTTCATCCCAGGCATGCAAGGGTGGTTCAATATATGGAAATCCATCAATGTCATCCACCATATAAACCAACTGAAGGAGAAAAAAACCACATGACCATCTCCTTAGATGCCGAAAAAGCATTTGACAAAGTCCAACACCCATTCATGTTTAAAGTCTTGGACAGATCAGGAATACAAGGCATATACCTAAATATAGTAAATACAATATACAGCAAGCCTATAGCCAACATCAAACTCAATGGAGAGAACCTTAAATCAGTCCCACTGAAATTAGGGACAAGGCAAGGTTGCCCTTTGTCTCCATATCTCTTCAACATAGTACTTGAAGTCCTAGCTAGAGCAATAAGACAACTAAAGGAGATCAAGGGGATATAAATCAGAAAGGAAGAAGTCAAAGTATCACTGTTTGCAGATGATATAATAGTATACATGAACAACCCCAAAAATTCAACCAGAGAACTCCTTCAGCTGATAAACACCTTCAGCAAAGTGGCTGGATTCAAAATCAACTCAAAAAAATCAGAAGCCCTCCTGTATACCAAAAAACAAAAGGGCCAAGAACGAAATTAGGGAAACAACATCCTTCACAATAGCCACTAATAACATAAAGTGAAAGAATCAGACTAACTTTGTAACCTATGTTTCTTTTAATTGCCTTATAACTTATATTTGCAAGTTTTAGGCCCATGTTAATTAAAGCCTCTTAGTGCTTCTCCAGAGAACCGAGGAATGTAAAAGTTCCTGACATTAGCCATCTGTGAGGGCAGAGATAAGGAAGAGAACAAGCAGAGATCTCTACTAAATGGAGAAAAAAAATCACCGGCTGGTGCCGGTGAGATGGGCTTTGTTTGGAAACTGGGCCAAATGGCCCCAATCCTTCTCCTGACCTTTGATCCAAAGCCTGTAACCCCCACTCCTCAGAACAGACATGGGATGAGTTAATCACCCACCCACATTTAACTGTGGATGGCAGGAAATTCCAAACTGACTTGAAGATCAGATATTTACAACAGGGCTGACTGGACCTAAGGGTGACCAGAACTAATCAAATATTTTAAAAGTTAGACACTTCATCCAATCCTAAATTGCCAAGAAGTCAACCCCAGGAGATTCCCACCTTGTGTCTTTTAAAAACATAAGCTCTTTGTCTCCCAGTGCCCCTCCTAGTTGACCAGCAGGGGTGACCCCATTGTGCAATGGTCAAGAAGAGTGAGTCTCTTGTGTTTTTGCATCGATGGATGATTAGTTTCCTGAGTTCTCTTCATACCTTCTTATATTTAGGCTCTTGCTGGGCCTAACAAAAGTACCTTGGGGTGACACTAACCAAGCAAGTGAAAGACCTGTTTGACAAAAACTTCAAGTCTCTGAAGAAAGAATTAGAAGAAGATATCAGAAGATGGAAAGATCTCCCATGCTCATGGCTTGGCAGGATTAACATAGTGAAAATGGCCATTCTGCCAAAAGCAATCTACAGATTCAATGCAATTCTCATCAAAATACCAACACAATTCTTTACAGACCTTGAAAGAAAAATTCTCAACTTCATATGGAGAAACAAACAAACAAACAAACAAACAAAAACCCAGAATTTCCAAAACGATCCTGTACAAAACCAGATCATCTGGGGGTATCACCATCCCTGATCTCAAGCTGTACTACAGAGCAATAGTAATAAAAACTGTATGGCACAGAAACAGAATAGTGGATCAATCGAACTGAATAGAAGACTCAGAAATAAAGGCACACATCTAAGAATACTTGATTTTTGACAAAGAAGCAAAACCATTCAATGGAAAAAAGACAGTATTTTCAACAAATGGTACTGGTCCAACTGGATGTCTATATGCTGAAAAATGAAAATAGATCCATACTTATCACCCTGCACAAAACTAAAGTCCAAATCAATCAAAGGCCTCAATATAAAACCAGACACGTTAAATCCGTTAGAAGAAAAAGTGGGGAACACCCTTGAACTCATTGGCACAGGAGAGAACTTCCTGAACAGAACACCAACAGCACAGGCTCTAATGGCAACAATAAATAAATGGGATCTCATGAAACTGAAAAGCTTCTGTAAAGGAAAAGATACTGTCATCAAAACAAAATGACAGCCTACAGACTGGGAAAGGATCTTCCCCAACCCTACATCTGACAGAGGGCTAATATCAAGTAAATATAAAGAACTCAAGAAGTTAAAAAGCAACAAGTAATCAAATTGAAAATGGGGCATGGAGTTAAACAAAGAACTCTCTGTAGAGGCTTGTAGAATGGCAGAAAAACACTTAAAAGAAATGTTCACCGTCCTTAGCCATCAGGGAGACGCAAATCAAAACGACCCTGAGATTTCACCTTACACCCATCAAAATGGCTAAGACCAAAAACTCAAGTGACATCACATGGTAGAGAGGTTGTGAAGAAGGGGAACCCTCCTCCATTGCTGGTGGGAATGCAAACTTGTACAATCACTCTGGAAAGCAATCTGGTGCTATCTCAGACAATTAGGAATAGTGCTTCCTCAAGATCCAGCTATACCACTCATAGGCATATATCCAAAAGATGCTCAAGTACACAACAAGGACATTTGTTCAGCCATGTTTGTAGCAGCTTTATTTGTAATAGCAGAACCTGGAAACAACCCAGATGTTCCTCAGTTGAGGAATGGATACAGAAATTGTGGTACGTTTACACAATGGGATACTACTCAGCAATTATAAACGAGGAAATCATGAAATTTGCAGGCAAATGGTGGAACCTAGAAACTATCATCCTGAGTGAGGTATCCCGAAAGCAGAAAGACACACATGCTATATACTCATTTATATAGACCTATAAGATAGGATAGATATACTGAAATCTATACACCTAAAGAAGATAAAGAAGAAAGAGGACTTGGGGTAATATTATCAATCCCCACTTAGAAAGACAAATGGGATGGACATTGGATGCAGGAGAAAACAAGTAACAGGACAGGAGCCTACCACAGAAGGCCTCTGGAAGACTCTACCTAGCCGTGTATCAAAGCAGATATTAAGACTCATGAGAAAAACTTTGGCAGAGTGCAGGGATTCATATGAAAGAAGGGGGAATTAGTAAGACCTGGAGAGGACAGGAGCTCCAAAAGGACCAAATATATCAGGCACAGGGGTCTTTCATGAGACTATTTCTCCAACCAAGGTCCATGTATGGATATAACCTAGAACCCCTGCTCAGATATAGTCCATGGTAGCCCAGTATCCAAGTGGGTTCTCTAGTAAGGGGAACAGGGACTATTTTTGACATGAACTCAATGGTGAGCAACTAGACCTCCTCCTCCACCCCACCCAGGGAGGAGCAGCCTGGCTAGGCCACAGAAGTGTACATTGTATCCAGTCCTGAGGAGACCTGATAAGCTAGGGTCAGATGGAAGGGGAAGAGGTCCTCCCCTGTCAGTGGACATGGAAAGGGGCAGGGAAAAGATGAGGGAGGGAGGGTGAGATTGGGAGGGAATAAGGGAGGGGGCTATGGCTGGGATACAAAATTAATTACCTGTGATTAATATAAAAAAATAAAAAAAATTAAAAATCTAAAAAATAAATAAAGACTTTACGACTTAAAAAAATTTAACCAGAGAACACTAACAGCTGATAAAAGTTTTCAGCAAAATGACTACACACAAGAGTAATTAAAATCAGTAGCCCTCCTGTATGCAAATGGCAAATGGGCTGAGAAAGAATTTAATGAAACTACACCCTTCCCAATATCCACAAATAATAAAAAAAAAATCTTGGTGTAACTCTAACCAAGCAAGTGAAGGACCTCTATGACCAAACTTCAAGTCTCTGAAGAAAGAAATTGGAGAAGATATCAGAAGATGGAAGGATGTCCCATATTTGTAGATCAGTAGGATTAACATAGTAAAAATGGCCATCTTACCAAAGCAATCTACAAAATCAATGCAGTCTCCATCAAAATGCCAACAGTTCTTTACAGACCTTGAAAGAACAATTCTCAATTTCAGATGAAAAAAACCAAAACAACCCAATACAACAAAAGAACATCTGGAGGTATGTCCATTCCTTACTCCAAGCTATACTACAGAGCAGTAGTAATAAAAACTGCATGGTTCTGGCATAGAAGTAGACTGGTTGATCAATGGAATCAAGGAGAAGACTCAGAAATGAGCCATATATCTACAGACACTTGATTTTTGATGAAAGAGCCAAAACTATACAATGGAAAAAATATAGCATCTTCAACAAATGTTGCTGGTCTAACTGGATGTCTACACTTAGAAACATGAAAATAGATCCATATTTATCATTCTGCATAAAACTCAAGCTCAAGTGAATCAAAGACCTCAATATAACATCAGATACACCAAATCTCTTAGAAGAGAAAGTAGGGAAGAACCTTGAATTCATTGACACAGGAGACAACTTCCTGAACAGAACACCAACAGCTCAGGCTCTAAGATCAACAAAAAAGTAAATGGGACCTAGTGAAACTTCTGTAAGGAATAGGACACTGTCAAGAGAAAGAAATGATAGTGTACAGATTGGGAAAAGATCTTCTTCACTAATCCCACATCCAAAAAATGGCTAATATCCAAAATATATAATGAACTCAAGAAATCAAACACTAATAAACAAAATAACCCAATTAAAAAATGGGGCAGCAAGCTAAACATAGTATTTTCAACAGAGAAATCTGGATTTTTCTTTTTAGTAATTTAAATTGACATATATTTGTTTTTCTTTTTTAATTTTTCTTTATTGTTTTTTTTTAAATTTATTCACTTTGTATTCTGGCTGTAGCCCCCTCTCTCATCTCCTCCCGGTCCTACCCTATCTCTCTCCTCCCACCCCCTTAGTCCCTTCCCTAGTCCACAGATAGATGAGGACCTCCTCCCCTTACTATTTGACCTTGGCCAATCAGGTCTCATCAGGACTGTCTGGAACCTCCCTCTCTGTGACCTAGTAAGGCCGTCTTGCCAGGGGGAAGTGATCAAAGAACAGGCAACTGAGTTCATGACAGTGACTGTCCCTGCTCCCCTTACTAGGACACTCACATGGAGACTGAGCTGCCCATAGGCTACATCTGAACAGGCAGTCTAGGTTCTCTCTACGCATGATCTTTGGTTGATTAATCAGTCAACAGAGGAATCTTGAATGGCTGAGAGTCCTTAAAGAAATGCTCAACGTCCTTAGTCTTCAGTAAAATGTCAATCAAAATGACTCTGAGATTTCATTTCAAACCAGTCAAAATGACTAAGATCATAATCTCAAATGACAGCATATGCTGGAAAGGATGTGGAGAAATAGGAACACTCCTCCACTGCTGGTGGGAGTGTTAAGATGCATAACCACGTTTGAAATCAATCTAGAACATTTTTAAAAAATTGGGAATTGCTTTATCTCAAGACCCAGCTATATGACTCCTGGGCATATACCTCAAAGGTGCTTCACCATACAACAAGGACACTTACTCAAGTATGTTCACAGCAGCTTTAGTCACAAGAATCAGAATCTGGAAACAACCTAGATGTCCCTCAGTGGAAGAATGGATAAAGAAACTGTGGCACATTTACACAATCAAATATATTCAGTTATTAAAAGCAAAGAAATTATGAAATTTGCAGGCAAATGTATGGAACTAGAAAAGATAATCCTGAGTGAGGTAACCCAGACCCAGAAAAACACACATTGCATGTACTCACTTACAAGTAGCCTTTAGCCATGTAGCAGAGGATACACATACTGCAAACACAGACCCAATGAAGATAAGTAGCAATGAGGATCCAAGAGAGGATACACAAATCTCACTAGGAAGGTGAAATAGAATAGATAGAAGTAGTGGTTAAAGAGAGGAACAAGGTAGAAGGATAGTGGGCAAGAGAGTGATGGAGATCAGACTGGGGAGAGTGGGGGTGAGAGGACAGAAGCCTGTGGAGAAAAGAGAAACTTAGGGTGGGAAAAGCTCTGTGACAAGCTGCAGACCAAAGTCAGGATATGCTCTTGGGAGTGTATGAGGGGGACTCAAGTAGAGGCTCCTAGTAGAAGAGACCATAGAGATTGAAGAGGACAATCTCTAACTAGACTAGTCTCCTAGTAGAGGAAGAGGAACACCAAAATTTATCCTATCTAACAAGATATGCAGGAATAAATATAGAGCAGAGATTGAGGGAATATCCAGGCAATGCCTGGCCCAACCAAAGACCCACCCTATGGATGAATGCCAACCCCTGACATAATGATTCTCTGCTAATCTTGCAGACAGGAGCCTGTCAGAGTTGTACTCTGAGAGGCACTATCCAGCAGTGTCTCAAATCAGATGCTGAGACTCACAGCTAAACATTGGGTCATACACTGGGAGTCTTGTGGATATTTGGGAGGAAAGAGAAAAGGACCTGGAGGTGACAGGAGCTCTATAAGTAAAACAACAGAGCCAACTAACCTGGCCCAGAGGGGCTTGTTAGACTAAACCATCAACAAAGAACCGTGCATGAAATGGACCTAGGCCCTCTACCAAGATTTACCAGATGGACAGCATAGGCCTCATGTGGGTCTTCTAGTAAGGGGAGTGGGGACTACATCAGACAAGGACTCTGTTGCCAGCTTTTTGTTCACTTTGCCTTGGCTGGACTGTGTTACCAGGCCACAGGGGAAGAGGATATGTTCAGTCCTGATAAGACTTGATGATCTGGGGTGCATGGGAAAGGGAGCTCACTTTTCTGAAGGAGGAGAGAGAGGAAAAGAGGGTGGGACTGTGTGGGGAGGAGAGATGGGGCTACAGCCAGGGTGTAAAGTGAATAAAGCATAAAAAAAATTGTAAGGCTGTTTCTGAAGAGCAAATAATCTTTGACGTCATATTCATGAGAGTGCTAAGTATTCTGTTAATAATGTGAAAAACTTTGACTAATTGTAAATTCTTCAAACCACTTTCTGATATCAGCTTTGATAATTTATTATAGAGTAAAAAGAACACTTCATGAAAAATAAAATTTACCTAGTTATGTAAATTCCATTCAGCATTTAAAATTATGTTATTGATGGTGGTAATAAGGTTAAAATTAAAAAATACATAATTGAGACAGAGAAATTTTTGACAAAATGTTACCACTTATCAGTGACCCAAACTATTCATCACGAACACTCACAGTAAATTAGGAACAGAGAATCTCACAAGTCCAGACCAGAATCCCAAGGACTATGAGGACAATGACAGCAAGTCCTATCCTGATGAAATTCCCCGTTGTGTGATCCTGGTTCTCTGAGGCTGTGGATTTAGACAAAGAAATTACAGAGGTTAGGAATGGTAAAAGTTTCCTCATGATAACTAAATGGCCACCCAGAGCCCCTGCCCTCCCCGGACACAACTTTGTTCCTCTGTATCTATTGCTAGGATTTTGAAATCTCTATGTTTGGGGCCAGAGAGATGACTCAGATTTTAAGAGCACTGGCTGTTCTACCAAAGGTCCTGAATTCAATTCCTAGGAACCACATCGTGGCTCACAACCATCTCTGGTGAGATCTGGTGCTCTCTTCTGGTGAACAGGAGTACATGTAAGCAAAACACTGAATACGTAATAAAATTTAAAAAATCTTTCAGAAATTCTCTGTATTCAACTGTCTTCGGTTTGGGCATGTTCTAGCATGGACTGATGGCCTCAGCTGATCCAGAGAACAGAATAAGATGAGTAGGATGTCTACATGTCTAGGAGACCTGAGTGTTTCTTCTGTGATTCACTTTATCATGTATTGTAAGTGTCCATCATTCTCATCATATAAGCCCATGAAGGTCTGGGATGAACATTTCCTCTGGTATAGCTGGGTTTGCTTTCCTATTCTTAATAGATTCTTCAGGACCACTGTGCTAAAGCAAAAGCCAGTGACTTACCAGTGGAAACAGCAAAGTCACAGTACTATCAATTGATAAGACCTTCTGGCAGTGGTCCTAGAGACACTGCACTAGGCAGCCACCGTATCATTCTGAGTGTGGCATCTCAGGTGAGCTCATCAGAGGCTGTGCAGACTCACATCCTCAGTCTGTTGTTTTGCTGAGTGGCCTCTTTGTCAGACCCAGACCCCTCTATCTCTCCTTTGATCTGAGCATTTCCCTGGTGTGTGTGTGTGTGTGTGTGTGTGTGTGAAACAGAAATGAGAGTAGATGGTAAGCCACTGGGCTTTCACCTAATAGTTCCCCCAATAACATGGCTATCTCACAGTAAGCACAGTTCTGAAGACTGATGTATATAACTCTTACTTTTGACTTTTGTCATCTTAACAAATAATAGTTATTGAGACAGACTGGACTGACCACTGTAGTGTGAGAAGAGAGTGGTTCAAGTTTCCCATCTCTTTAGAAGATTCATGGGTCAGTGGTAGAGTGTCCCTGGAGGCCCTATACCCAAACTTGTTCAGATGGGTACATCAAGGGCAGGTGGAAGACATTCTTAGCTGTTGGCTCTCAAAAGAAAGCTTAACATTGACAGTTCCATTTCTTCTATTTTTCCCTGAAGGGGAAGGTTACAGACTGCTCAAAGCAACAGGTTTTGACTGAGACCCCTGGGTTTTATTTTGCTTAATGTCATCATTGTTATATTGAAATTCTCATGGAAAATTCTGTCAAATAGGGTTGGGCTATGGATTTGGATCTGGTTTGAACACAAAGAGAGCATAGTAGTCTTTGTAATTATTGTGGCAAGGCTACCTCCTCCTCTGGAGACACAGTGGGCCATGACTGCACTCACAGGATGTGACAGGGATCCTGTAAACAATGGTAAGTGGGGGGTGGTGGAATGAGGTTGGAACTGGAGACCGCTCTCTGCTTAGTATCTTATGTGTGTTTGTGGACTCCCCAAGACACTCCTCCAGACTACCTGAAACCTCTGGATCCCATTAGGAGGGAGTACAGTGAGCATTTCTAGAAGGATTCATGGTGCCTCCACCATCATGTGGAAGAGGATCCTTCTGACTGACACTCTGCAGCAAAATGGAGAATGCTGACACACCCCTTCATCTCAGAAAGTCTGTATCACCTTGCTTGGGACCATGAGCTTCACAAGGTCACCAGCACACACTAACTGTCATAGAGAGGAGGGGACTTTGACACTTGTAGGTGCCCCCAGGTGTGAAGGTCAAAGAACTCAGGAAGAACACTAGAACTATGCCCCATGACTAGATGGATGGAGCCTGAAGGGCCTACTTTGCCATGTGTCCACTGCTGTCACATGTCACCATACTGTGGGAAAGACCCACTGCAGAATCAAGTTCCAGAGCCTCCCTGTGTCAGGAGAGGTCACAGCCATCACCAGCACAGAAAAAATTAGACATGTGTGTCAGACTTCTGCCCTATGACCCAAAGAAATAGAAGCCCAGAAAGGGAAGGTTTGTGCAAGTCAGGATCTCCCAGAGCAGATGTATCAAGCCCATAACTAGTTCTTGTAAATCTGGGCCCTACCTGCCAGCAGAGTCTCTAATGTCTCTCTGGGGCCTGACTCCATGCAGGTGGGACATTTGTTCTCAGGGCCACAGGGGCAAGACAACAGGCAAATCTCTTGGTTCCTTGCACTTCCCCTCACCCACTTGTCCCACCTTTGAGGCAGAGTTTAAATTTCCCTGTCTTTAGCTCAACCTCTAAGCATCGGCTTCTTGGGTCTCTGTTGGGATCTCTGATTGCCTCCCACATTCACAATCTGAAGTAACAGACAAATGAGGACTTTGGTGGGCTAACTCCTGTCAGGCAGCCTTGGGATGAAGCATACTCTCTGCACGGAGGTGCCTGATACTTACCAGCTCCTGGCATGGGCCTTGAGGGAGGTGGACTGGAGGCTCCAGTGGGTCCTAGGAAACATAACAAGGAGAAGATGATAGATGTAATCCCAGAGTTCCTCACTTGGCTCACTACATCTGCCCTGTCACCTTCTAAAGCTCCCCGTGTTGCAGACATGGATTGCAATAGAGGATGGAGTGGACATTACTTGAAGGACCACGGCTGCCATCTGCTTCTCTGCTAGGAGAAGTGTCTTCTGACTAACCCTTCCTATTGTCTCCTATCCCACCCAAGTCAAGAGCCCCCATAGAGTATGGCTTGTGAGTCACCCTGATATGTCAGGGTCACCTTACCTGAGACTGTGAGCTCCACAGGGGCACTGGCCTCAGACAACAGGTAGGGAGCTGAGTCTTGAGAACCATAGCACCTGTAGGTTCCTGTGTCGGTATAGGTCACAGCAGTCATGGAGAATTCTGCATGCCACTGGTATTCTTGGGACTTTGATTTGAGTCTCATAGGTTGGTGGGGTGATCCTTCCTTGGACAGAATGAAAGTGTCCACTTTGTCCTTTGACTGACACAGCAGGGTCACGTTCTCTCCTGAGAGCACTGTGGAGTTGGGCTTCACTGAGAGGGAAGGAGTGACATAGAGATACCCTATGGAGAAGAGGGATGATGAGAGGCTGCCTTCCTTGTTCTGAGCTGAACCCTCACCTGGGTCTGCTCTGAGGACCTGGAACTATGTTTCTTTTCTCTGACTGAGCTCCTCTCCTGCTCCCCTGTCTATGCATCATCTGTTCCTGCCAAAGATCCCTGTTCCTCATGCCAACCATGAGCTCCTAGGCTGCCCCATGAGAGCCTGAGCAGAGGCCAAGGTACCTGACTGAATCTACTCAGTTTCTCACCTGTGATTAGGATGTCCAGGGGGTCACTCGAGGCTGACCACTCAGAGGAGAGGTTGTGTGCACCATAGCATCTGTACTGGCCTCCCATGTCTTGTCTCACATAGTCTGGTGTGAAGTTGGCCAAGAAGAGGCCAGCCTGAGTCCGCTGGCTACAGTGCTGGGTGAAGTCAGCTTCCCCCACCTTGTACAGAGCAAATCTGTCATAGCTGATGTCAGAGGAACACTGCAGTGTGAGGCTCATTCCAGGGTGCAGGATATAGCCTTGCTGAGTCAGCAGAGAGGGCTTCTTGGACAGGCCTAGAGGGAAGGTGACAGGCTAGAGACTGAGGCCTTGGCTGTTTACTAAGCACCTGTGCCCTCACATCCTGCCCTGCTCATGGACCTGCTTATTCCCACGTGATGGGTCTGGTTCAGAAACCAGGCTCTCCATTTACTCTGTCTCTACCTGAAATTCCCCAGAGGGGCAAGCCTGGGGCAAAGGGCTTAGGGTCTCAAAACTGATTGGTGAGGAAGGTGCTGACTTACCTGAGATGTGTATTTCCAGGGGTTCACTGGGCTCTGACCACAACCGTGGAGTAACCTTGTAGTAACCATAACATCGGAATGTCCCTGTGTGGTTTGGGGTCATGTGTTCCATAGAGAAGAGGGCGTGGTACTGTGAGGTCCAAGGTATATGCTGTGTGTCCAGGGATCTGGGGAGCTTCTGATCTTCCCTGGTGAGAATGAGCTTGTCGTATCTATTCCATGAGACACACCGGAGAGTCATGTTCCCTCCTGAGGTCACCACAGGGCTGGGCAGGGCTGACAGGCTGAGTTTACTGTTGTAGATTCCTAGGAGAGAAGGAGGCAGACTCACATGGGCTCACACAGCCACAACATTCTCCAGGGCTAGTCCGTGGGAGGGGAATACTCCTGAGAGCAGCGCATAAGGCTGAGACTCTGACTGTCCCCTCACCTGTCACCACCAGTTCCAGGGTGTCACTGCGCTCTGACCAGCCAGCCTTGCTGTAACAGTAACAGCGATATTGCCCTGCATGTTCCTGTCTCACAGAAGGGATGGAGAACTTGGCCTTGTTCCCAGGCTCCTCTGGGGTCTGTGTGTCCCAGTGTTCTTGGCTCCCGACTTTATACAGAATGTATATTTCTGCCCCCAGAGTACCCTGACACCAGATGGTCATGGAAGTCCCGAGAGCCATCACAGAGCCTGGCTCAGCCTTGATGATGGGTTTGTGGAGGTTCCCTGCAAGTAAGTAGGAGAGAAGGAGGTGGGTCTGTGTGAAAGTGGCAGGAGCAGGTCACACTTGGAGATGGCACTTGCATTGATCCAGAGTATCAGAAAGCCCTGAGAAGACTCATCTCTCCAGCCATCCTACGTTTCACTCTCATTTTCTGTGCCGGAGTCTATGTCTTGGGTTCCACTGTCTTCCATGTTCTGTGCCAATGATCTAAAGCTCCTTAGGTCCTCACATACATCACACCCCAGGCCTCCCTGAGCACCTGTGTCATTTCACCATCATTCTATGGAAATGCTGTGGCTGTTCACCTGAGACCAGGAGCTCCAGGGGGTCACTAGGATCTGACCACCACAGCTGTGGTCTGTGGCTGTCATGTCTGTAACATCTGAATATCCACCTCTGGTTCGAGTTCACCGGCCCCACAGGGAACAAGGCTTGGTAATTCCTAATAGAGTAGTTATACAGTGAGTCACACCTCCATGAGAGCTTCTGTGGTCCTTGCTTAATCAGAATAAAACTGTCATATCGATGCCCTGAGACACACTGGAGGGTGACATTTTCTCCTGAAGTCACCTCGGGACTGGGCTGGGCTGACAGGCTGGGTTTACTGGATGCTCCTAGTAGAGAAGAGGAATCAGGGGCTGGAGAGATGGCTCAGAGGTTAAGAACACTCACTGTTCTTCCAAAGGTCCTGAGTTCAATTCCCAGCAACCACATGGTGGCTCACAACCATCTATAGTAAGATCTAGTGTGCAGGCAGGATGTTGTATAAATAATAAATAAATCTTTAAAAAAAAAAAAAAGAGGAATCAGTTACATTTGTCAAGCCTCATTATCGTCCAGGCCTGTGAGGTGATGGGGGACCACTGAGAGCAGACTGATTTCCTAACAGAGAAGCCTGAGGATGGTTTCCTCTCACCTGTCACCACCAGCTCCAAGGTGTTGCTGGCTACTGACCATCCATCATAGGTACCATAGTAACAGCTATATGTCCCTGCATGATTCTCGTTAATGTATGACATGCGGAATTCAGCCTTCTTTCCAGACCCCAGTAGAATTGGTGTGGCCCGGGTATATGGATATCCATTTTTATAAAGACTGTATTTTGTGGCTCCCGTGGTCCCTTCACACAAGAAGGTCACTTTAGTCTGCATGGAGACCACAGAGTCTGGCTGTACTCTGAGGACAGGCTTAGGGAGGATCCCTGCAAGAAAATGAGCAGTTAGAACCCAGGGCGTCCTTCCTCAGATTGCAGTCCTCAACACCAGGAGCCCCAGCCACCTCTAGGACCAGCACATGTGGATTTTCCCATCCCCACTGCCCAGGCATGGCTCTGGGATATGAAGAGACAAGTAGGTCAGGACAGTGCAGACACTCACCTGCCAGCACTGGGGTCCTGAGGTCAAGGGTCAGTCCTGGAAGAGAGTTTCCTATGAGAGGTTTGTCCCTGAAGCTTGAGGAGATCCTCCCCTCTGCTGAACCTCCTGAGACCCTGGGGTTTCCGAATGACTGAGTGCTGAGCTCTAGGCCAGGGTCATGTCTAGACCACAGTATCCCTCCCCCTCTTCACATCTCACCCAGACAGAGCAGGACTGTGAAGGTGAAGGTCATGGCATCTCCTCTCAGAGGCTGCAACTGTGCTTGAGAGCAGAGCTACAGAGCCTGTCAGGAGTGACAGGAAATATAGGGTGTGGCCCTTAGAGGCAGGGCACTGCTCATGACATGGTTGTATTTCAGCAGCCCCACAGGAAGGGGAACTGCTATCCTCAGCACCAGGCGCTGACTTCCCCACTGCTGTGACTAGGCCAGGCTGTAGAACCTCTGCTCTGCCATCATTTCTCACATAGATGACATTTCCACAACCTCATCATTGTCTGCCTCACCTGTCCTCATCACACTCATGGCCATGTTGCAGCAGAAGATATGAATGAATATTTTAAACAGCAATAACAATTTACATGTGGTTTTGCTTTGTTCATTGTCACATTATTTTTTGTGAAATAGTTCCTTCATTTCAACATTTCTAAATATTTCTGAGGCTTGCTGTCCATATCTGCAAAGAACAAAGCTCATAATCTTCTCATAGTCTCAAGTGATGTGTTTCAGTATGCACCACTGTTTCTGCTTGTTTTCAGATATGTGTACTTTCCATCAGAACTTTAAAATTTGTCTGTATTTATATTCATACATGCATGTGTGTCAAATCACAGGAATGGAGGTCAGAGGACAATTTTAGTAATCAGTTTTCCTCACATAAAATGTTTCCTGTCCATCAGACTCGGGGCTTTTTTTTAAGTTTTTTTTTTTTAAATATTTTTATTTATTTATATTTTATTTATTTTATGTGCATTAGTGTGAAGGTGTCAGATCCCTTGGAATGGGCATTACAGACAGTTGTGGGCTGCCATGTGGGTGCGGGGAATTGAACCTGAGTCCTTTGGAAGAGCAGACAGTGCTGTTAACCACTGAGCCATCTCTCTAGCCCCAGACTCAGGTCTTGAAGTTGGCAGCAGGCACCAAAACACTGAGCCATCTCACTATCTTAACACACATCAGTATCATTTTCCAATTCCTTCCACTTCAGTAACTTTTTTTTTTTTTTTTGGTCCCAGGTGTCCTGGGCCAAACAGGGCCCCAGGTTTATTTGAGTTTCTGGGACCCAGGTTGTTGGTGTGGCCGCCATTCTTCTGTCAGTCCATCACACAGTGGTGCTGGCACAGGCAGCATTGTGGGCAGAACTGTATCCTCTCATTGCAGTTGTAAACCAGGAGAAGCTAGCACAGAAGTGGCCTAGTGATGCAATCACACAGGCGCAGCCCAGGTGCAGGGTGGACTCTCTCTGCATGTTGGCATCAGTTAGGGTTCAGTCTCCCTCCATCTGCTGGTGGCCAGTATCAGCAGCTGCTGGTGTTTTGGTGAGATGACTTCTTGGTCCTGGATCATGGCTTTGGCATCCTTAGTGGTGTCACTGAATTCAAACTCGAGGATAGTAGACTTGCCCCTCAGTGCCTTGCCAAAGATTTACACGCTGGTGTTTTCACGGTGCCATAGTTCCAGTAGGAGAGCTCAGCATAATGATTTTATTTCCCTTTATTTCTGTTGTTAGGGATTGATGGCGCAGCCTCCAGTACTCTGGGCACATTCTCTACCTGTGAGCTCCACTCCAGTTTTATCCTTTAAATTTGAATGTTTGGCCTGCTAATTATTTTCCTTTGTTATCTCTTTTCTTATGCTTAGAGGTGTAATTATTTTTGTTGTTGTTTTGAGTCAGGCTCTGTCGATGAAGTTGTGGTTGTCCTGGACCTGGTTATGTAGACCAGTCTAAGCTGGAGCTCACAGAGGTCCTGCTGCCTCTGATTCCCAAGTGCTGGAACTAGAGGTGTGGGCTACCACACCCAGCAAGTCTTGGAAAATTTCATATCTGTATATACTGTGTTTACTGAGTCTTCCTCCATCCTCCTTTCCTTTTCCCTCAGCCTCTCTCACTGGGTCTCCTCTTTACTAACCTGAGTTTCTGGTTGATTCTTTCTCCAATCTGCAGGTTGTGGAAAATGTGCTGTTTAATTTCATGCATCTGTGGAAGTTCCCATTTTCCTTTCATTTATTGAGTATGAGTGTCATTCCACTGTGGCTGAGTGGATCTTGATGTGAGCTCATCTTCCTAATGCAGAGACCTGCTCTGTGACCCTCTGTGACCTGTCCTGTGAGAGAGTCTCGTTGGGGCACTCTGGGTTGGTAGGCTCTTGCATATTTAGTGCATTTGGTCTGAAGTGTTGCTCCTGTTGGCGGCTGCCTTACTGATGTTTTGTCTAATGTTAAAGTTGTATTAGTGGTCGGTACTATCTCTGCTCTTCCCTAATGTCTGCCGGTACATGATTTTATGTGGGTGTTTATGTCTTAACTTTTTAATTTTAGATTTATTTATTTTGCAGTGATGTGTAGTTTGCCTGCTGTGTACATGTCCACCATGTGTATGTCTTGTGCCTGTGGTATTCAGAAGAGAACATTGGATACCCCGGGACTGGAGTTCCCAGTGGTTGTGAACCACAATGTGGGTGCTGGATCCTGATGTTGGATCCTCTGCAGGAGCAGGAATTCTCCTTAAGCAAGGAGCTGTCTCCCCAGCACCATTATATATTCATGTTAAAATTACAGAGGAGTTTATTTATTTTTTTGTTCTTAGGAAGTAATCTCATTCTCATGGCATAACAAGTGTGTTACTCCAAACTCACACTGAAATTCAAATTTATGCCTGGTATCAAACTTTAATAAAACACCAACTTTCTCTTTTCTCTCTCAATTTTAGGAATTAGTTCTTTTAGAATTTTAAGAAGTGTGTTTTGATTTAACTTTCTCCTAAACACTTCCCCAATCCATTGTCCTTCAGACACACTTAACTTTTTGTTCTCTCTTACTTCCATGCATTCTAAATTGTGTTGTTTTTATATACTTGGGCATCCTATCAGGGGTCACACCCTCAATGAAAACTGACTGTCCCTCTCCTGGAAGGAGCTATTGGATGCTAGATTTGGTTGGTATTGAGCCTTTCTAGAGCTTATAGTTGCTGTCTTAGAACTGTGAGCTCACATGTGCAATTTCTCTGCAGTGCTCAGAAATGAGTTTCCTTCTGGTCATCCAGTTTGGACTTTTCTTTTTTTCAGCCTCCTCTTTTGTAGTAATCCAACACCAAGAGTGTAATTTTTAAGGAGAATTGTCTAGCTCAGCATCTCTTCACAGGATCGGCCCAGGGTGTACATTTGTCCTGTGTATCACATGGAGAATTAGATAGAGGTCATTTAGTACTTTCCCCTTTTTACCCTGAGCAAAACCAAAAACCGAAACCCAAACCCCATGATTTTTTCTTGCATGTCAGTGTATACATGTCATTTATCAAATCAGAAGAATGATAAGTTGGCAGAGTACTTGTCTGGTGTCCCCAGAGGCATAGGTTTGTTCCTCAGCTCTGCCCAAATCTTATGTGGTGGCTCTTTCTGTGGTTTCTGCCCTCAGGATATGGAGATTAAGAAGATTAGGAATGTGAGGTCATTATGCAGTGAATTTATGGTCAGCTTGGCCTATATAAGGACCTGTCTCATAAAAGGAGAGAAGTTGTACGCATGTATCTAACTTCAAAGAATTAATGAACAGTAGACTTACTAAAAAGCTCCCACATGGAAGTATATCCCAAACGTTTTATTATATCCAGTTCTAAGGGGCCCTTCTGAACCAGCCGCTGCATGTTTTGCACTCCTTTGACCTGCCTTGCGCACTGTGACACATGGCAATGGTATTTCTTCACTACTGATTTCATGTTCAGCTCTTCTTCCCGACCTGATAATCAGTGATGGGTCATGCTGTATGAGCCAGTAAGACTTATGCTCAGTGCAGTGAGCTCAGTCACAGGATCCTCCCCACAGGCATGAGTCTCAGCAGGAAGATATGCTGCCCTCTTCTGGTTAGATGAGCTCCACATGATGAACATGCCTCAGAAGACTGATATGCACACATGGGGTCCCACCAGGTCCCATCAGAGCAGACCTCTGATGCAGATAAGTCAGATGCAGAGAACTGACAGAGGCATCATATTTACTGGTGGATATGAACTCCTCAGGACATTGGGTCATGCTTGTTCTCCAGCCTTGCCTCATGGACTCCATCCACGGCACCCCACATGTACCATGGTCACTGAGCACATAGTGAGATGAGCTCTTCTGGGTTAGACCTGCATCGTATGTGTTGACCAGAGTTTTCCCATCAGAAAATGGCTCCTGCTGCTTCTTAGGAACAAGAGCATGGTGGGAAGTAGGCGCCTTTCTGTTCTGAGTCTCAGTCTTGGGCAAGATCTAAGTGACTGTGTACTGAGTGTGGGTTCTGTGCTTGTTTGACTTCTTTGGAATCCACACTGTAGCTAGGTTTGCATTTGTTTGGGCAGTGAGTGGATTCTGTTTTTCTCCAAGTGTGTGCAAATCTTCATTATAGATGTTTGATCAAATTTTGTTTCCTTATCTTTTTGAGGGAACACATTTTCCTTCATTTCTGTGAATGAAACGTTCACACACAAAAAGAGGCTAAAAGAGAGAAAGAGCTCATGATTTCCTTTCTTATAGCAATCTTGAGTAAAGTAAAGTAAAGTAAAGTAAAGTAAAGTAAAGTAAAGTAAAGTAAAGTAAAGTGAGTAAAGCCATGTTGATCATGTGTGTCGTTCCCTTCACCTGCAAATGTAAGTACCTGTTAATATTTCATTCAGGATATTGTGTCTCTCCCTGGTCAGGATGAAACTATCCATCTAGCTCCATGACTGACTAAGTAGCTCCTATCTCCTAAGAACACCTTCGGGCCTGGCTGACCTGACAGAGAAAGTTTTATTGAGAGTTATTTGAGAAATAAGAAGTGTGGGTAATGAGCTTCCTGCCTTGTTCTCAGGTGAAATCTCACCATGGTCTGCATCTGAGAACTTGTGTTTACGTGTTTTCTGTCACTCGACCACTCTCATCACAGTGCTGTTTAATGTCTCTCCACCCAGGAAACCAATCCTTTCTATAGTCGTCACCTTCTGGAATTTCCCAGTGGCACCAGTGTGAACTCTAGGCTTCTGACTGACCAGATGCTCTCCTCACTTGTGACAGGTTGTTTGGCCTATCCTTAGGGGAAGAAGTCTGTGTGTACCACAGGTTATTGCTTCCATGGAACTATTCAGAGATCCCAGGAAAAAGCCATCCTCAGGGATCCCAGTCTTGATAATTTAGCCTGGGAACACAGGAAGTGTTTTTCTCTCTTTGGACAGCCTTAATCTGTTAAAACTTCTTTCAGAATGACAGTTGAGCACCAGTCTCTCAAGTGGCCAGACGAGATGCTTTCTGGGTCTCTAGTGATAAATTCCTGAATCATCCAGAGGGAGTCATTTCATTCCCTGAACCTACCATCTCCAACCCTCTGATGCAGGTCTCCCTCCTTTCACATTCTGACATGGGAGGACTCATCTTCACTCAGTCACATTCCATCTGTGCCTCTTCTCGGAGAAGGGCTCCAAGTAACACCCTCAGGTTATGAAATAATTGGGTAAGCTTTGGGATTTCCTCCTCTGAGACTAGGAGCTGTATCGATTCACTGGGCATTGACTACACCTGAGGTTTTTTTTTTTTTTTTTTTTTTTTTCTTTCGATGAAAGGAGCATCTGCATGAACACAGGTGAATCATCGCTTGTGGGCCCAGGATGAACATGCCACGTGTCTTTGGACTTGGTTTGAGTGTCAGGGTGCAAGTAGGCCCATGATGTGGTCTCTGAAGCTTTCATCAGAATGAATTTTCCAAGACTACTGGGACCCACAGTGGAGGGTCATGATCCCACCAAGGTTTCTAAAAGGCTGAACAAGGCTGAGAGGATCAGTGTTCTGTTGAGCTCTAGAAGGATGCAGCATCAGCCAGAGCTGGACTGTGGTGGGGACTCCTGAGATCAGGGCCCTTTCTCTTCTGATAGCAGAGGTAGTGTTGGGAAACTGTTAGTGCCCTGTCCTCTATCATCATGAGCCACAGGTGTACTGCTTTCTGTCCAGACAGTATTTTTATATAGAAACACTGATATAGACCTGCATAGTCATTGCTCATGAAAAGGATCATGAAGTCAGCTTTGGTCCTAAGATGGTGTTCTGATCTTCTTGCCTAAACCATTGAATATCCTTTTCTAAGGACTGGGACCTCTGGAGAACACTGACATCAGATGGTCGTGGATTCCACCCAGGGCATCACAGTGTCTAGCTCAGGCCAAATGATGGGTTTGTGGGATTGCTATTTATGAGATCACAGGCCATGCCCTAGGACATTAGCCAGCCCCATACACTGTCTCAGCTGTCTTCTGAACTTTCACCCAGCTACCATGGGAAATTGCTACCCACCCTTATGTTATATCCTGACAATTCAAAACTTGATCAAGTTTTGCATGTTGCATAAATGCCTAAGTGTCCATGAGCATGGATTCTTTTCCAGATGAAGCTGTTTAGTCCCCAGCACCCACATGATGTCTCACAACCACCCATTATAATAGTTTCAGTGGATCTGAGTCCCACTTCCGACTGACATGTACACAATGCATCTACACACAGTGCACAGACACGTAACAAAGCATGGAATATATTCATCTTCAAGAAATAACCTGATCAAGAATGGCATTCACAAATGTGCCAAGCTGCTTTTTCCTCACTTTTTTCCACACTGAAAGTATTTCCCCACTCTAATTGTTTACTAAGAGCCACCACAACTGGTCTCTCTATTTTCTTGACAATTCATTGATTTTGACTGTGGAATAACTTGCCCCATTGCAAGCTTTCTCTGTTGGTCTCTTGTTTAATAGGAGATAGAGCAAATATATTTGGCAGAAAATTCAGTTTTATATGGTAACACTAAATATTTCTAAAAGTTACTACAGCTTATTTGTCATGTGGAGTTGCTTTGTAGTCTTACCTTCATCCAGCGCTGGTTGAATCTCCTTCAATAGAGCCCTTTTCCTACATAAAATGGGTCTGAACATTCCATTGTAAAACCATACGAAGAGGCTACTGTGCTATTCTTAAGTTTCTCATTTTCTCTGGAAAGCAAGTGTGAGAGACAGAAATATTTTAGTGGTAGAAAGATGATATTGCTGTCTCTCTTCCCACCACCACCACCTCTCTCTCTCTCTCTCTCTCTCTCTCTCTGCGTGTGTGTGTGTGTGTGTGTGTGTGTGTGTGTTTGATTCAGCATGTGTCCTCAATTGAAGTTGCTTATCTGAAGAATAGGTTTGCTGGTGGAGAGATTCGCACTGCTGACTGTGAGCAGGAAGGGGTTCTGTGATGCTGCAAGAAGAACGTCAAGGAAAGATTCAGCAGTGAGGAGGACAGGGCCCAGAGTAGAATGTTAGAATAGGTGTGTAAAGGAATGTGTAAATTGTTGAGCAGGGACCTGCAGTACTGCAGAAGTTGGATGGGTGGAGAGTGTAGACAGGTGACTTGAGTCTACACTGAACCTGGACTGTGCTGATGTCAAGAGGACAGTGACAGGAAGAGCTCAGGTCCGGACTGTTTGAGGTTACTATCAGAATGAGAATTGATGGTTGGAGAAACTGGGGAAGTGTCCTCACTGTTGAGGTTGGTTAGAGCATCAAACATAGTCATGACAAACAGTGTCAAAGAATGTTTAGAGAAAGTTATGCAAACCCTAGGTGACTCTCTGTGGGACATTGAGCTCCCTCATGTCCTGACCTTGGCTTTTTGACTTGTAATTTCCTTATTCCTCTGACTTCATTTCTGTCTGGGGCAGCCCCTGATACTCGCTGTCTTCTTCTATACCTCCTTGCTGTTTCTTTTCCCCTCTGTCCCCTTTCTCTCTGGACCACAGTCCCTGATATGACATTGTAGCTCCAGTGTCCTCAGCATGGATGCTCAGGGTTGCAAACTCTCTAGTTGTGCTGTAAGCTACAGCCGGTAATTGTCTCACTCTGGCCTTCCTTGTGGTAAAGTAAGGGTAATGATGTCTCTTTCAGAGTTAGTGTGAGAATCAGCCAGTCTGGCGACAGAGGAGGATTTAAGTATTGATTCTTATGTCTAAGAATATGAATTTGGGAAGGAGAGTGCATTGGTTAGTTTTTGTCATCTTGACATTGCCTAAAAAATATAGAAAAGAGGAAACGTCTCCTGAGGAAGTGTGTCATTCAGGTCAGACTGCACTCATGTCTGTAGGGCATTTATCCTGATTGGTAGATGCATCAGAACCCAACACTATACACCCCCTTCAGAGGATGATTCTGGGAAGTCTAGGTTGGGATCCTGACTTGGTCACGTCCATTTCCTGATCTCAGCATGAAGTTTGCTGATGGAGGTATATGGAGAGAGACCAGAATTTCCCAGATACTGGCTTCTCTGCTGGTTTCATCCAGCCCTTTCATTCTGGTTCAGTTTGATGTTGCTCATGCCTACTCACAAGGCTTTATGCAGAAGTCTTTGCAGTATTATGAAATATTGGCAATGGTTGAAGTTAGGATGACAAGTTGTTCTGTGAGGCAGGGACAATAGATTTTTGCTTATGCTTCCCAGAGCAACCTGTTGTCTTCACCATTTTGCTTGACTTCCTGTGAACAAGCGTTGTGCACTGAGTGGAAAGGATAATAAAACAGCTGAGCTGGGTAGTGTCATGTGAATTCTAGCTGATCGTACCCCTTTTATGTACCTCCAATGCAGAGACTATCACAGTATTAATCACTAGAGTTTACTGTAGACATCATAAATGAGGACCAAGATATGCCTCCTCCCTCCATTGGCCTACCAGAGTCAGTTGAAAGTATGATAGTGTCAGGAAACATCTTCACAAGAACAGAGTGAGGTGGTACACTGATAGTGAGGAAAATTGTTCTCTCCTAAGGTAAAGGATCTGCTCAGCTGCTAGGTGTGGTGGCACACACTTTAAATCTCAGCACTTGGGAGGCAATGAAAGGTGAATATTTGTGAGTCTGAGGGAACCTTGGTCTACATAGTGAGTTCCAGGACAGCCAGTGCTCTGTAGAGAGAGACATTTTCTCAAAAACAATAAAGCAAAACAAAACAAAAACAAAGATACAAAACCAAAAAGTTCTGCTCATGTAGAGCGATAAATTGAGTACAGTCTATGTAGATAGCTGGACACTAGTCCAGAGAATGGAACATGTAACCTAAAACATGCTGTGAGGCCACCATCACCTAACACTAACTCTACACAAAGACAGTAAATGAAACAGAGAAATAGACTAAAACCTCTCATGAACACAGTGGCAAACTCTTAAGAAATTTAAACATGGGAAGTTTCAAGATGGTGTCAGTGGCCAGGGCATACTGTATCTGAGTGGCAAAAGATCAGAGACTGTGGTTACAGTGAGTACCCTATGGATGGACCCCAAAACACTGAGTTCAGTGCTTCACCCCCACAGGAGGGGACATACCAGGAGTAGGGAGCACACAGTCTCCCTTTCCCCTGCCCAATGGCTGTGTTCTAGACACTGAGCCTGCATGGTACTCTCTCCCTAGCAGGTTCCAGGTCTTGAGGTGTGTGCACAGCCCTTTTTGCACAGCCCTTTCCACCTACCACGTGTGGTTCTCAGGCCAAGAGGGACTCGACTCCAGCAAACAGACCTGGGATTCCTCCAGCTTCTCCTCCTGGAAACAGAAGCCAGCATCCCAACCCTAACTCACAGGGCCCAGGAGCTAAGCACATCCTGGGGCTCAGTGAGGCATGGGTGCTCTACTCCAACAACCTGAGTTTGGCTCCTCTTCCCAAGAGCAATGTCTGGAGCAGAGGCAGCACCCCAACTCCAGTCCATAGTTCTCTTAGTCCCCATGTTGAGACCAGCTGGACAATACAAACACACAGGATCCTAGGTCTAAGACAGTGGATCCAAGCCAAATCTGAGAGCCAGGAACTCAGTACCTGCTGGGCCAGCAAGATGCTGAGCCCTGGAATTTGAATCCATAATGCCAGTGCCCTTTTGCCCATTTGTTGTAGAGACTGACCTAGTAACGCCAATGCCTACTAGTAATCGGCCTGGTCCTCCGTCTGGTCTGCCTGACCCACTTGGGGCATAGCCAGTAGATAGTTTCTCTAGTCTGTGGTCCTTCATCCCATGGAGGCCTATTATGGGCCAAGCAACATCCAGCTTAGAGCCCATTCCCTGATGACTGGTGATCTATCTGATTCAGCTGGTACAAGGTCACCTGAGTCCAGCTCTACTGCAGCTCCAACTCACATTGTTGGTCTGTCATCCTGAGGAGGCCAGTGTGGGGCCCCAGGGAACATTCTGCTTAGAGCCCTCTCTGCATACTCTCAAACTGCCTGACCATCAGAGACCACAAGACCCCCTAATGCCAGACACATTCAGATTGCTAGAGGTCAGTGTAAGACCACAAGCAACAAATCCCAGGGCGATTTACCATCACTGGAAAACAATGGTCCTACCACAGCAAACCCTGGAGATAGTATATTCCCAAAGTGCAAGAAAAACATTTTAAAACTAAGGTTATGAAAATGATAGAGGCCATAAAGGAGGAAAACAAATCCCTCAAAGAAATATGGAAAAATACAATCCAAAAGGTGAAACAAATGAATAAATCTCTTAAATAAATACAGGAAACTACTATCAAACAGGAGAAGGAAATGAATAAAACTGTTCAAGACCTAAAAAGAAAACTAGAAGCAATAGAGAAAACACAATCTGAGACAATGCTAGAGATGGAAAATCTAGGGAAGAGAACAGGTACTACGGACACAGCATCACCAACAGAATGAAAGAGACAAAAGAGAGAATCTCAGCAATAGAAGATACAATTGAAGAAACCAATTTATCAGTCAAAGAAAATGTTAAGCCTAAAAATCTCCTAAAGACAGAACATTCAGGAAATCTGGGGCTCTATGAAAAGACCAAACCTAAGATCATAGGAATAGAAGAAGAAGATTCCCAGATCCAAGGCTCAGAAAATGTTTTCCACAAAATCATAGAGGAAAACTTCCCCAACCTACAGAAAGGGAGACCTATAAACACAGAAGTAGCTTACAGAACACCAAATAGACTGGACTTGAAAAGAAAATCATCCCGTCACATAACAATCAATACACTAAATATATAGATCAAAGGGAGAATATTAAAAGCATTAAGGGAAAAAGGCCAAGTCAAAATAAAGGCAAACCTATCAGAATTACATCTGACTCCTCATCAGAAACCCTAAAAGCCAGAAGGCCGTGGGAAGATATCTTACAGACACTAAAAGACCACAGTTGTCAGCCCTGACTAGTATATCCGGGAAAACTTTTAATCACCATTGAGGGAGAAAACAAGGTATGCCATGACAAAAAACAAATTTAAACAGTAGCTATCCACAAATCTAGCCCTATAGAATAGTAGAAGGAGAACTGCAACTCAAGAGTCCTTCAACATAAAGGAAAACACAGGAAATAAATAATCACACGTCAGCAAAACCAAGCGAAGGAACACTCATACCACATACTCTACTACCACCAACATCAATATAACAGGAAGCAATAATCATTGCTCATTATTATCACTCAACATCAATTCAATTCAACATCGATTCAATTCACCAATAAAAAGACACAGGCCAACAGAATGAATACGAAAACAGGATTTATCAATATGCTGCATACAAGAAACATACCTCACCAATAAAGATAGACATTTTTTTTTCTCAGAGTAAAAATCCAGAGAAAGATTTTTCAGTCAAGTAGAGCCATGAAACAAGCTATTTCTGGTATTTATAAAACAAACTTTCAAGCAATCAAAGAGTTGAGGAAGGGATGTGGTAGGTGACTCTTAACATTTACTATTGATATATCTTCTGGTAATCCTGCTGTTGGTCCTAAACAGCTGTATAACCAAATCAGCACACAGAGACTGGGTTTATTTAGTTAACCTAGAACACAATGCTGGGCAATAGTTACTCCCTCCTAAACCTCCAAGCCCTCCTAGTTTCCTAACATTTAGATTTCCCACATTATACTTGCTTTCAGTGACATATTAGGTCTAGTCCATCTCTCTACACTGTTCCACGATCTCTCTTCCAGCTCTCTCTCCTAGCTCTCTCCTTGCCCTTTGTCTTCCCACTCATTTTCTTCCCTCTTGCTCCTCCTCTCTTTCCTGTCCTTTGGCTCCTCCCATTCCACAACATTGTAGCTATTGCTTTATTTTGGCCAGTTTACACAAAGCTGATACAGGATGCTTAGAATAAGTATCACAATGCAATATCTGGATTAAAACCAGAGAGTAGGGGGGAAAATCAGCATTTGAATGAACAAGGGTAAGTTGTATACATTTTAAAAGAACATTATACCCAAAAAGGAACTTCATAGTTATTAAAGGAAAAATCCATGAAAATGACATCTCAATTCTGAATATCTATGTCCCAAATGCAAAGGTACCAACATTCATGAAAGAAACATTACTAAAACTTACATCACACATCACACCCCACACGTTAATAGCAGGAGACTTCAAGACCCACTCTCTCCAATGGACAGATTATCAAGACAGGAACTCAATGGGGAAATAATAAAACTAACAGTCAGCATGAATCAAATGAACCTAACAAATATCTACAGAATATTTGATCCAAACACAAAGGAATATATCATGTTCTCAGCAACTTTATCTAAAATTTACTATATGCTTGGCTACAAAGCAAGTTTCAACATATATAAGAAGATTGAAATAACTTCTTGTATCTTATCAGAGCAAAGCTGGAACTCAACAACCACAGAAACAACAGAGAGTCACCAAAGTCATGGTAACTGAACAACTCCCCACTCAAGGATCACTAGGTCATGGAAGGAAGGAAGGAAGAAAGAAAGAAAGAAAGAAAGAAAGAAAGAAAGAAAGAAAGAAAGAAAGAAAGACTTTCTTGTATTCAATGAAAATAAAGATACAACATAACCAAACTTAGGGGACACAATGAAAGCAGTTCTAAGAGGAAAGTTTATAGCACTAAGTGCCTTCATAAAGAAATTGGAGAGATCCCATACTGGTAACCTAGCAGCACACCTGAAAGCTCTAGAAGAAACAGAAGCAAACCTACCAAAGAGGATTAGATATCAAGAAATCATCAAACTCAGGACTGAAATCAATAAATTGGAAACAAAGAGAACAATACAAAGAATCAATGAAACTCAGAGCTAGTTCTTTGAGAAAATCAACAAGGTAGTTTAGTTAGCCAAACTACCTAAAAGGCAGAGGGACCCTATCCAAATGAACAAAATCAGAAATGAAAAGGGGGACATAACTGCAGACAATGAGGAAATAAAAAATCATTAGGTCTTACTTTAAAAGCCTGTATTCCACACAATTGGAAAAATCTAAAGGAAATGGATGATTTTCTGATAGATTTCACTTACCAAAGTTAAATGAAGATCAGGGAAACAGTTTAAACTGTCCTGTAACCACTAAGGAAATAGAAGCAGGCACCAAAAGTCTCTCAACAACAACAATAAAAATCATAGGACCAGATGGTTTTAGTGCAGAATTTTAATAGACATTCAAAGAAGAGCTACTACCAGCACACCTTAAACTATTTCATAAAATTGCCAGAGGTAGCCAGCAGAGTCGAACGGTTCTTGAGTTGGGAGTGAGGATTAAAATTAATAAAATAAACACACAGCACACAGGAAACTTTTTAAAGGTCCAGACTCGACAGCCACAGCAAAAGGCAGGCTGCCACAGCAAGCAGCGTGAGCAGCAAGTCTCAAGTCTCTGCCTCCTCCTCTGCCTCCAGCCCTCTGACCTCTTTATTTGTGAGGAGTTTCTTTTAGCCAGTAAAACATCTCAGAACAATGGGTTAATTTCCACAAGGAGCCTGAGGAAGAGGTGTGAACCTCACAAACTATCCCACCTGCTGTCACAAACAAAAGGAGATGGACTTGCAAGTTCTTCTCTGCCATTAGTAAAGGCCTGCTAAAAGCCATCTCTCTGCCGAGATTTAAATATCAAAGCAGGCCGCTGGAGTCACGGCTCCCAAAATAAAATAAAACTGAAGGAACATGGCCAAACTCATTCTATGACTCCACACTCACCCTGATACTTAAACAACACAAAGACTCAACAAAGAAAGAGAATTTCAGACCAAGTTCACTCATGAGCATCGATGCAAAAATGCTCAATAAAATACTCACAAACCAAATCCAAGGAAACATCAAAAACATCATCCACCATAATTGATTAGGGTTCACCCCAGGAATGCAGGGATGGTTCAACAAATAAAAATCCATCAGTGTAATCCACCATAATCAAACTCAAAGGAAAAAGAAATCACATGATCATCTCATTAGATGCAGAAAAAGCCTTTGACAAAATCCAACATCACTTCATAATGAAAGTCTTGGACAGATCAGGGATACAAGACTCATACCTAAACATAAAAAAGGCTGTATACAGCAAGACGAGAGCCAACATCAAATTAAATGGAGAGAAACTCAGAAGAATTCCTCTAAATCCAGGGACAAGACAAGGCTGCCCACTCTCTCCATTCTCTTCTAGTATTTGAAGTTCTGGAGTAATAAGACAACTAAAAGAGATCAGAGGATACAAATTGGGGAGGAAGAAGTTAAAGTATCACTCTTTGCAGAAGACATGATAGTATAAGTGAATGACCTCAAAAATTTCACCAGAGAACACTTACAGCTGATAACCTAGGAAAAGACAACCTAGGGACCTGCCATAGAGGTTTGAAAGGCTTTGCCCTGCAGACGATCAAAGCAGATGCTGAGACTTATGGCCAACTGTTGGGCAGAGTGCATGGAATCTTATGTAAGAAGTGGGAAATAGTAAGATCTGGAGAGGACAGGAACCCCACAGGAGAGCAACAGAACCCGAAAATTTGAACAAAGGGTCTTCCCAGAGACTCATACTACAACCAAGTACCAGGCATAGATATAATCTAGAACCCCTGCACAGATGTAGCCCATGGCAGTTTAGTGTCCAAGTGGGTTACACAGTAATGGGAAGAGGGACTGCCTCTGACATAATCTGATTGGCCTGCTCTTTGATCACCTCCACCTGAGGGGGGAGTAACCTTACCAGGCCACAGAAGATGACAATGCAGCCACTCATGATGTGATCTGATAGACTAACATCAGAAGGAAGGAGAAGAGGACCTCCTCTATCAGTGGACTTGGGGTGGGGCATGCATGAAGAAGGGGGAGAGAGAGTGGGGCTGGGAGA
This sequence comes from Meriones unguiculatus, assembly GCF_030254825.1. Classification (NCBI taxonomy): domain Eukaryota; kingdom Metazoa; phylum Chordata; class Mammalia; order Rodentia; family Muridae; genus Meriones; species Meriones unguiculatus. The sequence goes on along the minus strand of NC_083361.1, from coordinate 36,099,050 downwards.
GGAGGAAGGAGGAGCTTATGGGGGAATACAAAGTGAATAAAGTGTAATTAATAAAATAAATTATATTAAAAAAATTTTTTCAGAAAAATTGTTACACACAAGATTAATTAAAAAAAATTACTAGCCCTTCCTATATGCAAATGACAAATGGGCTGAGAAAGAATTTAATGAAACCACACCCTTCCCAATAGCCACAAATAATAAAAATATCTTGGTGTAATTCTAACCAAGTAATTGAAAGACCTTTATGACTGAACTTCAAGTATCTGAAAAAAGAAATTAGAGAAGATATCAGAAGATGGAAAGATGTCCCATGTTTGTAGATCAGTAGGATTAATATAGTAAAAGTGGCCATCTTACCATTCAATGCAATATCCATCAAAATACCAACAGTTCTTTACAGACCTTGGAGGAACAATTCTCAACTTCAGATGAAAAAAACCCCCCAAACCCCAGAATAGGTAAATACAATCCTATACAATAAAAGAACATCTGGAGGTATGTCCATTCCTTACTCCAAGCTGTACTACAGACCAATAGTAATAAAAACTGCATGGTACTGGCATAGAAGTAGACTGGTTGATCAATGGAATTGAATAAAAGACTCAGAAATGAATCACATACCTACAGATGCTTGATTTTTGATAAGGAGCCAAAACCATACAATGGAAAAAATACAGCATCTTCAACAAATGTTGCTGGTCTAACTGGATGTCTACATATAGAAACATGAAAATACATCTATATTTATCATCCTGCACAAAACTCAAGCTCAAGTGAATCAAAGACCTCAATATAACATCAGATACACCAAATCTCTTAGAAGAGAAAGTAGCGAAGATCCTTGAATTCATTGGGACAGGAGACAACTTCCTGAACAGAACACCAACAGCTCAGGCTCTAAGATCAACAACAAAAAAGAAATAAATAAATGGTACCTCTTGAAACTGAACATCTTCTGTAAGGAATAGGACACTGTCAATAGAAAGAAATGATAGTCTACAGATTGAGAAAAGATCTTCTTCACCAATCCCACATCCAACAAATGGCTAATATCCAAAATATATAATGAACTCAAGAAATTAAACACCAATAAACAAAATAACCCAATTAAAAACTTGGACACAAAGCTAAACATAGTATTTTCAACAGAGGAATCTGTTTTGTTTTTAGTAATTTAAATTAACATAAACTTGTTTTTCTTTCTTTTCAATTTTTTCTTTTTTATTATAATTTTTTAATATTAATTACAGTTTATTTACTTTGTGTCCCAGCTGTAAGCCCCTCCCTCATTCCCTCCCAATCTCACCCTCCCTCCCTCATCACCTCCTTGCCCTCTCTAAGTCCACTTATAGGGGAGGTCCTCCTCCCCTTTTATCTGACCCTAGCTCATCAGGTCTCACCAGGACTGATTGCAATGTCCTCTCCTGTGGCCTAGCTAGGCTGCTCCTCCCACAGGGGGATGGGGGGGCCTGTCAAGGAGCTAGCCATAGAGTTCATGCCAGAGACAATCCCTGTTCCCCTTACTAGGGAAGCCACTTGGATACTGAGCTGCCATGGGTTATATCCAAGCAGGGGTTCTAGGTTATAACCATGCATTGTTCCTGGTTGGAGAATTAGTCTCAGACAAGCCCCTGTGCCCAGATATATTTGGTCCTTGTGGAGCTCCTGTTCTCTCCAGGTCTTACTAACTCTCTCTTTTTTCATATGATTCTCTGCATTCTGCCCAAAGTTTTGTTATGAGTCTCAGCATCTGCTTTGATACACTGCTCTGTAGAGTCTTTCAGAGGCCCTCTATGGTAGGCTGGTATCCTGCTTCTCCTTTTCTCCTACTTCCAATGTCCATCCTATTTGTCTTTCTATATAAGGATTGATCTTACCTTGGGTCCTCCTTCTTGTGTAGCTTCTTTAGGTGTACAGATTTTCGTATGTTTATGATGTTTTATCTTATATATCCACTTACAAGTGAATATATACCATGTGTGTCTTTCTGCTTCTGGGATACTTGACTCAGGATGATCTTTTCTAGTCCCACCATTTGTCTTCAAATTTCATGATTTTCTTGTTTTTAATTGCTGAGCAGTATTCCATTGTGTAAATGTACCACAATTTCTGTATCCATTCCTCTACTGAGGAACATCTGGGTTGTTTCCAGGTTCTGGCTATTACAAATAGAGTTGCTACAAACATGGCTGAACAAATGTCCTTGTTGTGTACTTGAGCAACTTTTGGATATATGCCTATGAGTGGTATAGCTGGATCTTGAGGAAGCACTATTCTTAATTGTCTGAGATAGTGGCAGATGGATTTCCAAAGTGGTTGTACAAGTTTACATTCCCACCAACAATGGAGGAGGGTTCCCCTTTCTACACAATCTCTCCAGCATGTGATGCCACTTGAGTTTTTTATCTTAGCCATTCTGATGGGTGTAAGGTGAAATCTCAGGGTTGTTTGCATCTCCCTGATGGCTAAGGATGTTGAGCATTTCTTTAAGTGTTTTTCTGCCATTCGATATTCCTCTACAGAGAGTTCTCTGTTTAGCTCTGTTCCTCATTTTTTTTATTGGATTTATTGGTTTTCTGCTTTTCAGCTTCTTTAGTTCTTTATATATTCTGGATATTAGCCCTCTGTCAGATATAGGGTTGGTGAAGATCCTTTTCCAATTTGTAGGCTGTCGTTTTGTTCTGACGACAGTGTCCTTTGCTTTACAGAAGCTTTTCAGTTTCATGAGGTCCCATTTATTGATTGTTGCTCTTAGAGCCTGTGCTGTTGGTATTTTGTTCAGAAAGTTGTCTCCTGTACTAATGAGTTCTGGGGTTTTCCCCACTTTTTCTTCTAACCGATTTAGCAACTGTGGTGGGATCATGACCCTCCACTGTGGGTTGCAGTACAGTCTGTCTTTGCATCTTCATCTGACTAAGAAATAAGGACACACCAAGATTCTTCTTGCACCCTTAAATTCAAACCATGGCCAAAGACACATGAAATGTTCATCCTGAGCCCACAAATTCTAATTCACATGGGAGCATACAGATGCTTTATTTATTGAAAGAAAACCTCAGGTGTGGTCAATTCTCAGTGGCCCAGTGCAGATCCTAGTCTCAGGGGAAGAATTTCTAACCCTTAACCAATTACTTCATGGCCTGAAGGTGTTGCTGGGAGCTCTGTTTAGAGGTGAGGCACAGCTGGAATGTGACTGTGGAGAGCTGAGTTCTCCCATGTAACAGTGTGAAAGGGAAGAAGACCTACATCACAGGGTTGGAGAAGGTATGTGTTGGGAAAAAAATGAACTGACTCCTTCGGACTCATCATCCCAAAAGAGCTATCCAGGAATTTATCACTAGTGACCCAAAAAGGTCTGCCTGGCTGCTTGAGAGACTGGTGCTCCGTGTCTTTCTGATGACATTATGACAGACTAACTCTATCTAAAGATGGAGAAACACATCTCTTTGTGTTCCCTGGTTAAAATCTGTAGACTAGGATCCTTCAGGATAATGATGTTTTCCGGGGATCTCTGAGCAGTTCCAGAGAGAAAGTAAAAACCTTTGGCAGACACAATACTCGGTTCCCAAAGAGCTGCCAAACAACCTGTCATAGGTAAGGAGTCTACCACTCTGGAAATTAATCTGGTGCTTTCTCAGACAACTAGAAATAGCGCTTCCTCAAGATCCAGCCATGCCACTCCTAGGCATATATCCAAAAGAGGCTCAAGTACACAATAAGGACATTTGCTCAACCATGTCTGTAGCAGCTTTATTTGTAATAGCCATAAGCTGGAAACAGCCCAGATGCCCCTCAACTGAACAATTGCCCCAACCCATGGGGCTTCAACGGGGTTCCTCAGGTGGAGAGATTGGAAGGAATGGGGAGGGGAGGGGACAAGAGACGCAGGAATGAAAGCCAAGTCTGTTCATCTGATCAAGGATTCCGTTTATTAGAAATTTTTACCCAACTTATATAGGGAGAAGGCAGGAAAGGGGGAAGGTTAATCTATTGCTGCAGGAAGTAGGAATAGTGCTTTCATGGGTTAAATATTGTACCTGCAAGATACCATTAGGATGGTTTCTAATGATATCTTACGGATGCTCTAACAAACGGATGTCCTCATAATCTATCACCCAGGATTTAGGGTCTTAGATAACCCTTTCACTAAATAGCTTTAGGTCTGCACTAAATGACCTTTGCTTTCTCCTTGGCTTTGGCTTCAGTAACTACCTTTGTCTCCACTAGATAGCTTTGGCTCACTAATTGACTTTGGCTTCTGTAGATACCTTTGTCTCCACGAGATAGCTTTGGCTTTGGCGTCAGTAGATAGCTTTGGCTCCCGGCAAAGAATGGATGCAGAAATTGTGGTACATCTACACAATGGAGTATTACTCTGCAATGAAAAATAAGGAAATCATGAAATTTGTAGGTAAATGGTGGGACCTGGAAAGGATCATCTTGAGTGAGCTGTCCCAGAAGCAGAAAGACATACATGGTATATAATCAGTCATATAGACATATAACATAGGATAAACCTATTAAAATCTGTGCATCTAAAGAAACTAATCAAGAGAGAGGACCCTGACTAAAATGCTCAATCCCCATCCTGAAAGGCAAAGAGGATGGACATCAGAAGAAGAAGAAAACAGGAAACAACCTAGAAACCTGACACAGAGGGCCTCTGAAAGGCTCTGCCCTGCACACTATCAAAGCAGATGTTGAGACTTATGGCCAACTGTTGGGCAGAGTGCATGGAATCTTATGTAAGAAGTGGGAAATAGTAAGATCTGGAGAGGACAGGAACCCCACAAGGAGAGCAACAGAACCCGAAAATTTGAACACAGGGGTCTTCCCAGAGATTCATACTACAACCAAGTACCAGGCATGGATATAACCTAGAACCCCTGCACAGATGTAGCCCATGGCAGTTTAGTGTCCAAGTGGGTTACACAGTAATGGGAAGAGGGACTGCCTCTGACATAATCTGATTGGCCTGCTCTTTGATCACCTCTACCTGAGGGGGGAGTAACCTTACCAGGCCACAGAAGATGACAATGCAGCCACTCCTGATGTGATTTGATAGAGTAAGATCAGAAGGAAGGAGAGGAGGACCTCCCTTATCAGTGTACTTGGGGAGGGGCATGCGTGAAGAAGGGAGTAGGAGGGTGGGGCTGGGAGGGGAGGAAGGAGGAGCTACAGGTGGGATACAAAGTGAATAAAGTGTAATTAATAAAATTAAATTAAAAAAAAGCTGATGTGGTGTCCCAAGTTTGTCATTTCGGCACTAAGGAGGTGGATTTAGGAGGATCATGAGTTTATGATGATCTCACTGTGCTGTAAGTTTGAGGTCACCCTGGCAGGTATAAGAATATGACTCATAGGAAAAAGACAAACACGGTATATACTCACTTATATAGACCTATAAGATATAATAAACATAATGAAATCTATATACCTAAAAAAGATAATCAAGAGAGCGGACATGGGGTAAGATGATCAATCCCCGTTTAGAAAGACAGATGGGATGTGCATTGAATGTATGACAGGAGTCTACTGAGCGCATCTGAAAGACTCTAACTAGCAGTGTTTTCAAAGCAAAGACTCATGACCAAACCTTTGGCAGAGTACAGGAAATCATAAGAAAGAAGGGGAGTTAGTCTGATGGGGAAAGGATAGGAACTCCACAAGGACCAAATATATCTGGGCACAGGGTCTTTTCTGAGACTGACATTCAACCAAGGACCATGTATGGATATAACCTAGAACCTCTGCTCAGAGGTAGCCTGTGGTAGCTCAGTAACCAATTGGTTTCCCAAAGTGAGGGGAACAAGGACTATTTCTGACAGGAACTCAATGACTGGCTCTTTGGTCTCCCCGCCCCCCAAGGGAGGAGCAGTCCTGTTAGGCCACAGAGGAGGGCTTTGCAGCCAGTCCTGAAGACACCTGATAAAACAGGATCAGATAAATGGGGAGGAAGTTCCCCCATCAGTGGACTTGGAAAGGGGCACGGTGGAATGAGGGAGGGAGGGACTGGGAGGGAATGAGGGATTGGGACACGGCTGGGATACAGAGTTAATAAAATGTAACTGATAAGAAAAAAAATAAAATTAAAAAAAAAGAACATGACTCATAAAAGAAAGACAAAGTTCCCTCCAGCGGTGTGTTGAACATGGGCAAACGCACCGTTTGCATTTGTTTACATCCAAAGCAGTAATGAAAACATACTTCTATAAGTTTCCTACACTTGGATAATATCCGACATTTCATTACATCAGTTTCTACCCCAGACCTTCCATCTTCTGCCCTCCAGTGTGTCACATGGCTACAGTTTTTCTTCTTTGATGTCATAGCCTTTCCCTCACCTGAAAATTAGTGATAGGGCGTGCCAAGTGGACTGCTCAGACCTACATTCAGTGCTGTGAGCTCACTCACACCATCCTCTTCACAGGCACTTTCTGGCTGCGAGGAGGCTCTGCCCCCTCTGGTGGAATGAGCTTCATGTGATGAATTCTGTTAGAGATCTCTGAAAGCCACATGTGGTTCTCTCTAATGCAGATGGCTCAGATTCGGAAACACAGTGGAGGCATCGTACTTCCGTGTGGAACTGAACTCTCAAGGACCTTGGGTCATGCTTATTCTCATAACCTTGCCACAACCATTTGTGTCACCCTACACACACCAAATTCACTGAGAGTTAGTGAGATAGACTGCTGCATTAGTGTGCGGTCCAGGGTGGTCTGGAAGTCCAATGTGCTGAGGAAGGCACGTGTTGCTCCTCGGGAAAGGCTGATGGTGGGAAGTGCAGGAGTCTCTGGCCTGAATCAGCCTATGACTCAGTCTTAAGTGCCAGACCTGCATTTTTGTGACTCATTTGGTAATCACACTGTATCCAGGGTTTTGCTGGTTTGGGCAGTGAGTGAAACTCTGCTCTTCTCCAAGTGGGTTAGTGGGATCAGAGCTTGATTACTGACTTTTAGTCAAACATTGTTTCTTTATCTATTCAAGGGAACACATTTCTCTTTATTCTGTGAATGAAGCACACCCACACACCCACACACACCCACACCATTTTTCTGTTTTACCTTCTTATGTTTATGGTTGTGAGCCTAGCCTTTAAAGGCTGAGCCATCTCTCCATCCCATGTTTTTGTTTTTTTTTTTTTTTTTTTTAATAGTATGGCAGTAGTGCAGACCTAACTGTCTGGGGTCTACAGCAGCTGAGGCAGAGCTCCAAGCCCTTTAGCGGCAAAGGCCAGCAGTACGTGTCTCGGAGTCCCAGATTCGCACGACGGCTGCACCCTCCTCCCAGGGCCAGAGTCTGCTAGACGCCATACTAGCTCCCCAGGATCGCGAGCACTGACGGTACGGCCCGCCCAATCCCACAGTGACAGAGAATACGCTATATACTCACCAAAACCAGGCAGAAACGCCTCACTAGCTAGGCACACCAGGCGCTGGGCCTCCCAAGTTTGGAGAGCACAGTGAAGAGACCCCAGGACTTCCCAGGAAGCATCGGGACCAGTGACCCAGTCTCCAGTTACAGCAGGACTTTCTAACCTGGCGGTGGCGGAGCAGCACTGAGCTGGCAGGGCACAACAGCCCTCCACTTTAAGACTAACCAGGGCCAAACTAGAGAACAGAGAGCCTGGTTACCCCGATCCCTACTGATGTGACCACCCTGAAAACTCCAGCTGCAGCAAGACCTCAGAACCTGGCAGTGACAGCAGCACAGAATGGGCGGAGCACATCAAAGAAGCAGGGCCAAACCAGAGAGCAGAGAGCCCAGATACCCTGATCTCTGCCAAGTGACCTGCCTGTAAGTGAGTGCACCCTTGAGAATCTGCAGATCCCCAGATCCTGGGTCCTTCTAAAACAGAAGCCAGGCATCAAAACCCCTCCCACCAATATACCCACTTTGGGAAACAGAAGGGCACTAGGGACATTGAAGTTCCTGCTCTGTGGGATAATCTGATTGGCCTGCTCTTTGATCACTTCCCCCTGGGGGGGGGGGAGCAGCCTTACCAAGCCACAGAAGATGACAATGCAGCCACTCCTGAGGTGATCTGATAGACTAAGATCAGAAGGAAGAAGAGGACCTCCCCTATCAGTGGACTTGGTGAGGGGCATGCATGAGGAAAGCAGAGGAAGGGTGGGATTGGGAGGGGAGGAGGGAGGGGCTTATGGGGGAATACAAAATGAATAAAGTGTAATTAATAGTAAAAAATAAAAATAAAAAAGAGTTTCTCTGCCATACTATTTTTTTTAATTTTATTTTTCTTTTTAGTTACATTTTGTTAACTCTGTGTCCCAGCTGTATCCCACTTCCTCATTCCTTCTCCAACCCCACACTTCCTCCCTGGTCTCCTCCCTGCCCCTTTCCAAGTCCACTGATAAGGGAGGACCTCCTCCCCTTTCATTTGACCCTGTTTTATTAGGTATTTTCAGGGGTGGCTGTAGAGTCCTCCTCTGTGGCCTAACAGGATTGCTCCTCCCCGGTGGGGGGCGGGGGGAGGTCAAGGAGCCTGACCTTGAGATCCTGTTAGAAATAGTCCTTGTTCCCCTTACTTTGGAAAACCACTTGGTTACTGAGCTACCACGGGCCACATCCAAACAGAAGTTCTAGGTTATATCCATAGATGGTCCTTGGTGGAGTGTCAGTCTCAGAAAAGACCCTGTGCCCGGATATATTTGGTCCTTGTAGAGCTCCTATCCTTTCCATATCATACTAACTCCCCTTTTTCATATGTTTCCCTGCACTCTGCCGAGGGTTTGGTTATGAGTCTTAATGCCTGCTTTGAAACACTGCTAGGTAGAGTCTTTCAGATGCCTTTTGCGGTAGATTCCTGTCATACCTTCAATGCACATCCCATTTGTCTTTCTAAATGAGGATTGATCATCTTTGCCCATGTCCACTTTCTTGATTATCTTCTTTAGGTGTGTAGATTTCATTATGTTTATCATATCTTGTAGGTCTATATAAGCGAGTATATACCATGTTTGTCTTTCTCCTTCTGGGATACTTCACTCAGAATGATCTTTTCTAGATCCCACCACTTGCCTGCAAATTTCATGATTTCCTCCTTTTTGATTGCTGAGTAGTATTCCATTGTGTAAAAATACCACAATTTCTGTATCCATTCCTCCGTTGATGGACATCTGGGTTGTTTCCAAGTTCTGGCTATTACAAATAAAGCTGCTACAAACATGGTTGAACAAATGTCCTTGTTGTGTACTTGAGCAAATTTTGGGTATATACCTAGCAGTGGTATAGCTAGGTCTTGAGGTAGCACTACTCCTAGTTGTCTGAGAAAGCGCCAGATTGACTTCCAAAGTGGTTGTACCAGTTTACATTCCCACCAGCAAAGGAGGAGGGTTCCCCTTTCTCCACAACCTCTCCAGCATGTGTTATCACTTGAGTTTTTCATCTTGGCCATTCTGATGGGTGTAAGGTAAAATCTCAGGGTCGTTTTGATTTGCATCTCCCTGATGGCTAAGGATGTTGAGCATTTCTTTAAATGCTTCTCTGCCATTCGATATTCCTCTACAGAGAATTCTCTGTTTAGCTCTGTTCCCCATTTTTTAAGTGGATTACTTGGTTTGCTGCTTTTCAGCTTCTTTAGTTCTTTATATATACTGGATATGAGTCCTCTGTCAGATAAAGGGTTGGTAAAGATTCTTTCCCAATCTGTAGGCTGTTGTTTTGTTTTGATGACAGTGTCTTTTGCTTACAGAAGCTTTTCAGTTTCATGAGGTCCCATTTATTGATTGTTGCTCTTAGAGCCTGTGCTGTTGGTGTTCTGTTCAGGAAGTTATCTCCTGTGCCAATGAGTTCTAGGCTGTTCCCCACTTTTTTTTCCAATTGATTTAGAGTATCTGGTTTTATGTTGAGGTCCTTGATCCACTTTGACTTTAGTTTTGTGCAGGGTGATAAATATGGATCTATTTTCATTTTTCTGCATGTAGATATCCAGTTGGTCCAGCACCATTTGTTGAAGATGCTGTCTTTTTTTCCATTGAATGGATTTGGCTTCTTTGTTAAATATCGAGTATTCATAGGTGTGTGGGTTTATTTCTGGGTCTTCTATGTGGTTCCATTGATCCTCCTTTCTGTTTCTATGCCAATACCATGCAGTTTTTATTACTTTTTCCCTGTAGTACAACTTGAGATCGGGATCGAGATACCTCCAGATGATCTGTTGTTGTACAGGATCGTTTTGGAAATTCTGGGTGTTTTGTTTCTCCATATGAAGCTGAGAATCTTTTTTTCAAGGTCTGTAAAGAATTGAGTTGGTATTTTGATGGGAATTGCATTGAATCTGTAGATTGCTCTTGGCAGGATGGCCATTTTCACAATGTTAATCCTACCAATCCATGAGCACGGGAGATCTTTCCATCTTCTGATATCTTCTTCAATTTCTTTCTTCAGAGACTTGAAGTTTTTCTCAAACAGCTCTTTCACTTGCTTGGTTAGTGTCACCCCAAGGTACTTTATATTATTAGTGGCTATTGTGAAGGGTGTTCTTTCCCTAATTTCTTTCTCGGCCCTTTTGTCTTTGGTATACAGGAGGGCTTCTGATTTTTTTGAGTTGATTTTGTATCCTGCCACTTTGCTGAAGGTGTTTGCTGGAGGAGTTCTCTGGTTGAATTTTTGAGGTCACTCATATATACTATCATATCATCTGCGGATAGTGACACTTTGACCTCTTCCTTTCCGATTTGTATCCCCTTGATCTCCTATCATTGTCTTATTGCTCTGGCTAGGACTTCAAGTACTATGTTGAAGAGATATGGGGACAATGGACAGCCTTGTCTTGTCCCTGATTTCAGTGGGATTGATTTAAGTTTCTCTCCATTGAGTTTGATGTTAGCTATAGGCTTGCTGTATATTGTATTTATTATCTTTAGGTATGTGCCTTGTATCCCTGATCTCTCCAAGACTTTAAACATGAATGGGTGTTGGACTTTGTCAAATGCTTTTTCAGCACCTAAGGAGATGATCATGTGGTTTTTCTCCTTCAGTTTGTTAATGTGGTGGATTACATTGATGGATTTCCGTATGTTGAACCACCCCTGCATACCTGGGATGAAGCCTACTTGGTGATGGTGGATGATATCTTTGATGTGTTCTTGTATTCGGTTTGCAAGTATTTTATTGAGTATTTTTGCATCAATGTTCATAAGAGAGATAGGTCTGAAGTTCTCTTTTTTTGTTGGATCTTTGTGTGGTTTAGGTATCAAGGTGACTGTGGCTTCATAGAATGAGTTTGGTAGTGTTCCTTCTGTTTCTATTTTGTGGAATAGTTTGAGGAGAATTGGTGTTAGCACTTCTTTGAAGGTCTTGTAGAATTCTACGCTGAAGCCATCTGGCTCAGGGCTTTTTTTGGAGGGGAGACTGTTAATGACTGCTTCAATTTCCTTGGGAGATATAGGGCTATTCATTCTTTCTACCTGATCTTGACTTAATTTTGGTAGATGGAATCTGTCAAGAAAATTAAGCATTTCATTTCGATTTTCAAATTTTGTGACATATAGGCTTTTGTAGTATGACCTAATAATTGTTTGGATATCCTCAGTGTCTGTAGTTATGTCCCCATTTTCTTTTCTGATTTTGCTGATTTGGATAGTTTCTCTCTGCTTTTTAGTTAGTTTGGCTAAGGGTTTGTCTATCTTGTTGATTTTCTCAAAGAACCAGCTTTTTGTTTCATTGATTCTTTGGATAGTTTTATTTGTTTCTAATTGATTGATTTCAGCCCTTAGTTTGATTATTTCCAGCCATTTGCTCCTCTTGGGTGTATCTGCTTCTTTTTTTTTTTTCTAGGTTTTTCAGTTGGGCCATTAAGTTGTTTGTATGTGATGTTACGAATTTCTTCCTGCAGGCACTTAGTGCTATAAATTTTCCTCTGAGCACTGCTTTCAATGTGTCCCATAAATTTGGGTATGTTGTGCCTTCATTTTCATTGAATTCTAGGAAGTCTTTAATTTCTTTCTTTATTTCTTCCTTGACCCAGCTGTCATTGAGTAGTAAATTGTTCAGTTTCCATGTGTGTGTCTGCTTTTTGTTGTTTCTGTTGTTGTTGATGTCCAGCTTTATTCCATGGTGGTCAGATAGTATACAAGGGATTTCAATCCTTTTATATCTGTTGAGCCTTGCTTTGTGACCCACTATATGGTCTATTTTGGAGAAGGTTCCGTGTGGTTCTGAAAAGAAGGTGTACTCTTTTGAGTTTGGGTGAAAAGATCTGTAGACATCTATTAGGTCCATTTGATTTAGGGCCTCTGTAAGTGCCCTTGTTTTCCTGTTTTGCCTCTGACCAGATGACCTGTCCCTTGGTGAGAGTGGAGTGTTGAATTCTCCCACTATTAAGGTATTAGGATCAATGTGTGATTTAAGCTTTAATAATGTTTCATTTACGAATGTTGGTGCTCTTGTATTTGGGGCGTAGAGATTCAAGATTGTGATGTCCTCTTGGTGGATTTTTCCTTTGGTGAGAATATAGTGGCCCTCCTTATCTTTTTTGATTAACTTGGGTTGAAAGTCTATTTTATTAGATATTAGGATGGCTACTCCAGCTTGTTTTCTGGAACCATTTGCTTGAAAAACATTTTTCCAGCCCTTTACTCTGAGGTAGTGTTTATCTTTGTTGCATAGGTGTGTTTCTTGGATGCAACAGAATGTTGGATCCTGTTTCCGCAACCATTCTGTTCGTCTGTGTCTTTATATTGGTGAATTGAGTCCATTGATATTGATAGATAATAGTGACCAATGCATGTTAGTTTCTTTTGTAATGGAGTCGGTGATCGTACCCTGTTTCTTTGCTTGTTTTCTTTTCATTTTTTATTTGAGATGTTATCTGTATGCCCTGTTTTCTTGGGTGAATTTGTTTTTGTTGGGTTGGAGTTTTTCTTCTAGTATATTCTATAGGGTTGGTTTGCTGTATAGATATTGTGTAAATTTAGTTTTGTCATGGAATATTTTGCTTTCTCCATCTATGTTGATTGAAAGCTTTGCAAGGTATTGTAGTCTGGGTTGACATTTGTGATCTCTTAGAGTCTCCATGATACTTGCCCATGCCCTTCTGGTTTTCATAGTTTCTGATGAGAAGTCCGGTGTGATTCTGATAGGTCTACATTCATATGTTACTTGGCCTTTTCCCCTTGCTGCTTTTAATATCTTTTCTTTGTTCTGTAGATTTAGTGTTTTGACAATGATGTGACGTGATGTGTTTCTTTTCTGGTCTAGTCTATTTGGAGTTCTGCAGGCCTCTTGTATATTTATGGACATCTCTTTCTTTAAGTTGGGAAAATTAGAAAAGCAGCAAACCAAGTAATCTCATTAAAAAATGGGGAACAGAGCTAAACAGAGAATTCTCGAAAGAGGAACATTGAATGGCAGAGAAACACTTAAAGAAATGCTCAACATCCTTAGCTATCAGGGAGATGCAAATCAAAACGACCCTGAGATTTTACCTTACACCCATCAGAATGGCCAAGATGAAAAACTCAAGTGACACATGCTGGAGAGGTTGTGGAGAAAGAGAAACCCTTCTCCACTGCTGGTGGGAATGTAAACTGGTACAACCACTCTGGAAATCAATCTGGCGTTTTCTCAGACAACTAGGAATATTGCTTCCCCAAGATCCAGCCATATCACTCCTAAGCATATATCCAAAAGAGGCTCAAGCACACAAAAAGGAAATTTGCTCAACCATGTTTGTAGCAGCTTTATTTGTAATAGCCAGACGCTGGAAACAACCCAGATGCCCCTCAACTGAAGAATGGATGCAGAAAATGTGGTACAGCTACACAATGGAATATTACTTAGCAATGAAAAATAAGGAAATCATGAAATTTGCAGGTAAATGGTGGGATCTGGAAAAGATCATCCTGAGTGAGGTGTCCCAGAAGCAAAAAGACACACATGTTATATACTCACTTATATAGACATACAACATAGGACAAACCCACTAAAACCTGTGCATCTAAAGAAACTAAGCAAGAGAGAGGACCCTAACTAAAATGTCCAATCCCCATCCGGAAAGACAAAGAAGATGGACATCAGAAGAAGAAGAAAACAGGAAACAACCTAGGAACCTACCACAGAGGGCCTCTGAAAGCCTCTGCCCTACAGACTATCAAAGCAGATGCTAAGCCTGATGGGCAACTGTTGGGCAGAGTGAATGGAATTTTAGGTAAGAACTGGGAAATAGTAAGAGCTGGAGAGAACAGGGTCTCCACAAGGAGAGCAACAGAACAAGACAATTTGAACACAGGGAACTTCCCAGAGACTCATACTCCAACCAAGGACTATTCATAGAGATAACCCAGAACCCCTGCACAGATGTAGCCCAGGGCAGTTCAGAGTCCAATTGGGTTACATGGCAATGTGAAGAGGGACTGCCTCTGACATGAACTGACTGGCCTGCTCTTTAGTCACCTCCTCCTGAGTGGGAGCAGCCTTACCAGGCCATAGTAGAGGACAATGCAGCCACTTTTAATGTGAACTAATGGACTAAGATCAGAAAGGAGAGGAGAACCTCCCCTATCAGTGGACTTGGGGAGTGGCATGCATGCAGAGGGAGGAGGAAGGGTGGGGTTGGGAGGGGAGGAGGGAGGGGCTTATGGGGGGATGCAGAATGAATAAAGTGTAATTGATGAAAAATTAAAAAAAAAGGGAAAAAATAATTTAAGAACCTTAAATAACCTTTAAAAGTGGAGGAAAACATGGAGTTAGTCAAATTACATGGAGCACGTCTCGCCCCTGGGGGCAATGGTCTCCTGAACCTACTCAGACCTCGGACACCACCACTGCTAGTTCTAGAACTGATGCAGGATGTTCCAATGAGGGGGGCTTAAGGCTTCTCATAAAATTTCCTATAAGCCCACACCTGTTTGTTTATATCCCCCATTTTTATTCATTATTAGCCAATAGAGCCAAGTAATTGTGGTAATGATACTTGCTTTTTTGCCCAATGCTGGAATGCTAGTAAATTTACTAGCTGGTTACTCGCATGCCTCGCTGGGTGCCTGTGCCCGTTGATGCCCTCACGCTATGACTCTCTTCAGACAGAAAAGGGATCCTGGAATTACAGCTGCCATTGTTACTGCCATCTCATTGGCGGCTGTTGGAGCTACCACCATGGCATTAGCCATGAGTCATACTGGGCAGACTGCTCAGACCCTGAATAATCTTTTAGCCAATGTAGCTCATGCCTTAGATGTACAAAAAGGAATTAATGCTCAACTAAAAGGAGGTTTGATGGTGTTCAATCAGAGGATTGACCTCGTACAGGAGCAAATTGATACCCTATGGCAAATCGCTCAACTTGGCTGTCAATGAAAGTATGCTGGACTTTCAGTCACTAGCATACAACATGAGAATTTTTCCTGTGCTGCAAATCTGTCTAAACAATTGTCTAGCTATATTTTAGGTAATTGGACTGGAGAATTCGATACTACGATGGAGCAGCTGAGAGTGGCCATTGTCATGGTAAATTCTACCAGAGTGGATGCAGGACTAGCCACAGGATTATCATCATGGATTGCTGCAGCCATGAATCATCTGAAGGAATGGGCGGGCATGGGAGCGTTAGCAGACCTTCTGGTGCTGGTCACCTTGGTTTGCCTGTGGTATATATGCAAGATTAGAGTCTCACAACAGCGTAATGCAGCCATGACCATTCAGGCCTTTATGGCCATTGAAGCAGGACAGTCTCCCCAAGCATGTTTGGCTACCATAAAAAGCCAAAATGTTATGCTCAGGATGCGAGGCTAAGCACTGCACTCAGGGTCAGCCTCTTTGGACCCAGAGAAGAGCATGTCTGATTGCATGCGGGTTGATGCCCCAGGTCCCGCCTCTGAGAAAAAGGTATTGGTCGGGTCTGATGCTCTTTGGGTGGATGACACCTAAATGAACATCAGTACAAAGTCCCAACTTATTTCTAATATCAGAGATCAGACCTCTACTCTTGCCTGATGCGTCCAAAACAAAAAGGGGGAACTGTAGAGAGCTGCGTAATGCCACGCCTGAAAGATGGAGCTGGTTTCTGCCTTCCACCTTCCCGATGGTGAGTGCTCTCTGTCACAAACAACTCCACATTTGGCTAAGGCTGAGGATCTGGCTTGCTTCCATGTATGTGGACCTATCTGCATTGCCCACGTGGCATGCTGAGGTTGGCTACCCAGAGGCTATTTAAAGTGGGCTGGCTTTACCCAGGGTCAGATGATTGTTCAAGGTTCCTGAATAAACTGCATTGAAAAAAAAAAAAAGAAAAACTCAAGTGATAACACATGCTGGAGAGGTTGTGGAGAAAGGGGAACCCTCCTCCTTTGCTGGTGGGAATGTAAACTGGTACAACCACTTTGGAAGTCAATCTGGCGCTTTCTCAGACAACTAGGAGTAGTGCTACCTCAAGACCTAGCTATACCACTGCTAGGTATATACCCAAAATTTGCTCAAGTACACAACAAGGACATTTGTTCAACCATGTTTGTAGCAGCTTTATTTGTAATAGCCAGAACTTGGAAACAACCCAGATGTCCATCAACGGAGGAATGGATACAGAAATTGTGGTATTTTTACACAATGGAATACTACTCAGCAATCAAAAAGGAGGAAATCATGAAATTTGCAGGCAAGTGGTGGGATCTAGAAAAGATCATTCTGAGTGAAGTATCCCAGAAGGAGAAAGACAAACATGGTATATACTCGCTTATATAGACCTACAAGATATGATAAACATAATGAAATCTACACACCTAAAGAAGATAATCAAGAAAGTGGACATGGGCAAAGATGATCAATCCTCATTTAGAAAGACAAATGGGATGTGCATTGAAGATATGACAGGAATCTACCGCAAAAGGCATCTGAAAGACTCTACCTAGCAGTGTTTCAAAGCAGGCATTAAGACTCATAACCAAACCCTCGGCAGAGTGCAGGGAAACATATGAAAAAGGGGAGTTAGTATGATATGGAAAGGATAGGAGCTCTACAAGGACCAAATATATCCGGGCACAGGGTCTTTTCTGAGACTGACACTCCACCAAGGACCATCTATGGATATAACCTAGAACTTCTGTTTGGATGTGGCCCGTGGTAGCTCAGTAACCAAGTGGTTTTCCAAAGTAAGGGGAACAAGGACTATTTCTAACAGGATCTCAAGGTCAGGCTCCTTGACCTCCCCCCGCCCCCCACCGGGGAGGAGCAATCCTGTTAGGCCACAGAGGAGGACTCTACAGCCACCCCTGAAAATACCTAATAAAACAGGGTCAAATGAAAGGGGAGGAGGTCCTCCCTTATCAGTGGACTTGGAAAGGGGCAGGGAGGAGACCAGGGAGGAAGTGTGGGGTTGGAGAAGGAATGAGGAAGTGGGATACAGCTGGGACACAGAGTTAACAAAATGTAACTAAAAAGAAAAATAAAATTAAAAAAAATAGTATGGCAGAGAAACTCTTTTTTATTTTTATTTTTTACTATTAATTACACTTTATTCATTTTGTATTCCCCCATAAGCCCCTCCCTCCTCCCCTCCCAATCCCACCCTTCCTCTGCTTTCCTCATGCATGCCCCTCACCAAGTCCACTGATAGGGGAGGTCCTCTTCTTCCTTCTGATCTTAGTCTATCAGATCACCTCAGGAGTGGCTGCATTGTCATCTTCTGTGGCTTGGTAAGGCTGCTCCCCCCCCCCCCCAGGAGGAAGTGATCAAAGAGCAGGCCAATCAGATTATGTCAGAGGCAGTCCCTCTTCCCATTACTATGTAACCCACTTGGACACTGAACTATCATGTGCTGCAGGGGTTCTAGGTTATCTCCATGAATAGTCCTTGGATGGAGTATGAGTCTCTGGGAAGTTCCCTGTGTTCAAGTTTTCTGGTTCTGTTGCTCTCCTTGTGTGGTTCCCGTCCTCTCCAGCTCTTACTATTTCTTTCTTCTTACATAAGATTCCATGCACTCTGCCCAACAAGTGGCCATAAATCTCAGCGACGGCTTTGATTGTCTGCAGGGCAGAGTCTTTCAGAGGCCCTCTGTGGCAGGTTCCTAGGTTGTTTCCTGTTTTCTTCATCTTCCGATGTCCAGCCTCTTTGCCTTTCAGGATGAGGATTGAGCATTTTAGTCAGGGTCCTCTCTCTTCCTTAGGTTCTTTAGATGTACAGATTTTAGTATGTGTATACTATGTTATGTTATGTTATGAGTATATGCCGTGTGTGTCTTTGTGCTTCTGGGACAGCTCACTCAGGATGATCCTTTCTAGGTCCCACTTCCTGAGGCGGTGTCTGCATGCTTGGCTCCTGGTTCTACCTTTCCCAACCGGACCCCACCCCACACCCATGAAAGGTCTCCGCAGGCGGGGACAACAGCAGGCAGCAGCAGGGCCAGGTGGCGCAGCACCAGTGTCCAGTTTTAAATTTCGGGCTGCAGGCCTCTTGAAAGCATGGCTGCTTGTCATGTTGGTTTTGGGACATAAGCGTGGAGCCATGGCTTCGTCATGGCTTTTCAGCTTTTGCTGTTCAGTCTGTAATGGTGCGGTGTGATAGGATCAGCAGGATCGCCAGTTTATGAACTATATCTATGATTGAAATTTTCTTTTGATGCTAGTTCAAAAATGTATTTACAGTCATGCTAAAAAAATGATAAAGTTTTACCTAGTCTCTTGTTTTATGTTTTCAAGGTTAAGCCTAGTATGGTTAACTATACAATCAAAGTTTGTTTGACTGAGCTATACTTAATAGATCATGGTCCTCAAGCCTGTCAGAAAATCTGCAGGATAGTACATTTAAATGCTTAATAAAAAAGCTTAATGTGACAGAGACCCCAGCTTCTAGTGGTGACCCTAAGGCCTCCAGGAAGATTTAGGCACAATGACAGATGACTCCACCTAGATACTGTGATACTGGACAGCACTGCCCCAACTGGCCTGCTGGCCCTGCCTGAACTGTGGACAAACATGACACCCCTCCGGCTGACTGCCCTGTTTTGCCTCAAGAAAATAAGGTCAGTCCTTCTCTCAAATTCCTCTTCCATGGAAAGACCTCCCTCTCAGATTTGTTGGGCCCAGCACCTGCAAGCCAATGCTGAGATGCTGCCCTAGGACTTGTGCCCACAAGAACCACTGACACCACAGGAGACTAATGGGAAGGCCATCTGGATAATGGGTAACCTCTGTCATATTAATCAATACATAGCCACTTGGATTATGCTTCCTGCATTAATTCATCCTTCTCAGGTCTCTGATGGCTTAGTTTATCCTTCTCAGGTCTCTGATCAGTTGAACAGCAGAAAGTAAGGCTTCCCCTGCCCCCTCTACAATGTACAGCTTATGTGAGATTTGAGCTTCTGATTTGTATTTGAGGGTCTGAGAAGGGGTTTCAAGGTTGATGATAAGAAAGTAATTTCAGGTATATAAAACCTCTTCCCCCTACTATACTGCTGTTTTTGTATTAAGACTGTACAGAGCTTTAACATTAATCAGATTTTAAATTGTCTCTCAAGTCAATTTATTATGTAAACTTAAAAAGATTCTTGTAAGCTTCAGGAGATCCACTGCAATCCACAAGTCATGCTCCAGATAATTACAGCCAATCAACAGCCTGTTTTCCAACCTGCCTATTCCTGAGGGTAAAATTCCTCCCCTGGTTTTGGAACTCCCCTCCCCCAATTACCTAGACCATGGGCCTCAAAGTCCATGGGCCTAAGAGTTAAACTCCTTGACTTTATCTTCTGCCCTAATATATATGTTTCAGCATCCTGTTTCCTCAAGAGCTGCATCCAGAATGCAATGCTCTGGCCTGACCCTCACAGACTTCATCAGCTGGACCTGTAGTTTCCTAGCTGCAGAAGGTCTCACAGATACTGGACAGTAAATAGAACAGCCTGCTCTTGGAACCTGGCCAATATTCCTTCTTTTTGCCTCTTGCCCCAAAATCAGTTCCCCTAATGTCACTGAAAGTATCCAGAAAAGATTCTTTGTGGGTTCTACATTTATTATCAACAAAAGGCTGGGATGTTAAAAGTCCCTACCTGCTGAAGGGTATGGCTGCCATACCCTGCCCTTCACCTAGGGTGGGGCTTCTCTCCCAGAGACCCTTCACTGTATAACCAGAAATCTTAGTTCTGCAGTCCCTAGCCCCCTTTTCTGCCCTTTCTCCCCCTTTCTCTCCTTCCTGCCTTCTCTCTCTTCTTCTCCAATGTATGCTCCCTTTCCTCTCTCCCTCGCTGCTTCCAATAAACCTGCATTTATATAATATAGCTTCTTCTCTCAATTAGCTCATTCTGTTTTATTTAATCAATCACCCCTCCCCGAGATTCTTCCTGTTCTGTGAACAATCTCTCACACACCTGAAAATGAAGTTTGTGCTACTTGCCTCCTGATTGGCAGGGCAAAGGTGAGGTGGGTGGACCCAAGGTTTGAGGGTTTGGAGGAGAGCGGATCATAGAAAGGAGGAGAAAGATGTAAGAGAAAGGAGAAAGCAGAGTTGCCATAGGATAAAAATTTAAAAAAAAACAAACAAAAAACAAACACAAGACAAAAAAAAAAAAAAAAAACAAAAAATGTGGACCAGGAGGAAGGACTGACTCCAAGAATAGCATGGAGAAGAATGACACAGACGAGGACTATAAGAAAATATTTGGGGATTATGGATGGAAAGTAGTCCAGATAGGAATGGTTAAAGCAGATGGCATGGGAGGAGGCTGGGAGATAATGAGATAATGAGTGGAATTATCTGCCCAAGGTCAAACAAGGCAAATCTAAAATCTAACTGGTGTCTGTGTCTTTATTGATTATAGTGGGTTCGATAATACTTCCTTAATAATTATAGGGCAAATAATAGACATTGTTAGCCTGATATCTTTTATTTTCTACAACATATTGGTGAACCAAAGTGGGGCTTGAATCTCAGTTTACAGCCTGAGAAGTCCTAGGTGAAAGACAGTTCCTTAGCCAAAGACCAGAGAACCAAAGGTGAATGCATTTCACATGCTTGCTCCCTGCTACTGCTGGCAGGCTCAGCTCTCACAGAGCAGCAGTGGCTGTGGAGATATAGCAGGTTGGAGAGCAAAACTGGGAGGCTGGTGGTCTTCTAAACAGTTCTAGACCTAGAACTGTACCTAAAATGGAAAGCCTCATGGGAGAGGGTCCTTGTATCCCTTGTGGCTTCTTTTTTTTGTTGTTGTTGTCATGGACCTGGTTGCAATATGTTCACTGGTAACCCTGGTTTTCCTAGCCCTCTCTAGGAAGGAAAGGGTGGGGAAAAAGTGGGTGGAGAGATGCAGTGCTGAGTTACAGGCCATAGGAAGGGAAGAAGAAAGACCACAACATAAAACCAGGTACACTAAATCTATTAGAAAAAAAGAGGGTAAGAGCGTTGAACTTATCGGCATAGGAGACAACATCAGAATGCCTAATTAAAAAACTCAAGTGACAGCACATGCTGGTGATGATGTGGAAAGACAGGAACACTCTTTCCTCCTTTGTTGGTTGGGGTGCAAACTTGCACCACCACTGTATAAATCAATCTGAAAGTTTCTCAGAAATTTGGAAATAGATCTAGCTCAAGACCCAGCTATACCACTCCTGGGCATATACCCAAAAGATGCTCCACCTTACCACAAGGACACTTGATCAGCTATGTTCATTTCAGCCTTATTCTTAATAGCCAGAAACTGGAAACAACCTAGATTCCCCTAAACTGAAGAATGGATATAGAAATTGTGATACACTTACACAATGAAATACTACACAACTATTAAAAATAAGGAAATCATGAAATCTGCAGACAAATGGATGGAACTAGGAAAGATCATCCTGAGTGAGGTAATCCAGATCCAGAAAAACACACAGGGTGTGTATTCACATATGCATGGATATTAGGCATTTAGTACAGGATATCCATACTATAATCCACAGACCCAAAGAGCTAAGTAACAAGGTGGGTCCAAGGGAGAATGCTTGAATCTTCCTCAGAACAGGAAAAAGAGTAGACAACTGAAGTCGATGGAGGGAGGAAAATGGGTGGGAGATGATTTGGAAAGGATAAAAAGTGGGATCAAGTGGGCAGAGAGAGAAGGAGTGGGATGAAGAGAACTGGGAGAGAGAATAGAAATTTGGGGCATCTCTGGAACAACGGAGGCACCTGGGAATCTATGGGGGTGACCCTAGCTGAGCCTCCAAGCAACTGGTTTTAAACAGCATAAAGTCAGGCACTCCTGTAGCCAGATGGGACTCCCATTAGAGGGAGGGGGACACAAACTCACACATAAACCTCCAATCCAAAATGTGTCTTGTCTACAGGAAGGGTGGGGTCAAACAGAAGAGATTGAGGAAAGGCAAACCAGTGACTGGCCCAGTTTGACACCCACCCCAAGGAAGAGGACTGACCACTGTCACCATTAGTGATTGTTAGTGTATAGGCAGCCTGCTTCTGGGTTGCCCTGTAACCTTTGATGTCGTCCTGTGTCCCCCACCAGGTGTGTGGCAGGTGCCATTCAGCTGTGCATGCACAAGCTATAAAAGAACCAACCCTCCACTTTGTCTCTCCCTTACTCTGCTCTCTTGCTCTCTCCAACTCTCTTTCTTTTCTGGGGTCTGCCTACCATGTCTCTCTTCTTTATCTCTCCACCTCCATCCAATAAATCTCTTTCATATAATATTTGTTGTGTGTGTGGCATCATTTTAAAATAGATATTAACATTTGGTCACCCATATGGGGAGGGTTCTTCTAGTAATGTTTAGACATGTTAGAACCCCTTCTTACATGCTTGCACACAACAGATCTTCCTCTTGAACCCTCATCTCCTACTCCTTCCACGATTGTTTAACTTGTTTCTGTCTGCTACCACCACAGCCAGCACCTGTCCTGCTTCTGGTGGCTGCTCAGATGTGTGTGTGCAGCCCAAAACAGACCTTTTTCTCAAGGCCACCCTTATCTGCCCTGGTTTTTCAAGATTGCTTGCTCATGCTGGATTTTACTATTAGGTAAGGTGGGCCTTGGAAAAGCAACAAACAAAAAACAACAAAAGCCCTGTTTTCAAACAGCTTTAAATTTTGTCACCACCTCAGGCCCCAAGAATTAGGGTTTTAAATTTCCTGCCTTGCTTTTATGTGAGAGACCAAAGAATTAAAAATTAGTTTTTTGGGTTATTGGATTAAAGTTTAAAGCACAAGCCTGAACAAAGGCCAGACATGTTGACACATGTCCGGTCACCTCTGGGGAGGGTCCAGACTTACTGAATTCCTTTCCACCTACTAAGAGATACTGTTGCTAGAAACTAGCCCAGATCGCCCCTCTACCCTAGCAACAGCCAAAATAAGGAAGCAAGAACCATTAATGGTTCTGGTGCCTTCCCACAGCCAATCCTTTTAAAATGCAACATCCCCTTCTCTGTTTCAACCAATAGATGCTTGCCAGGCTGTAATTCTTCTTTGGGCACCCTGGAAAAGACTGGGATCTAGAAATCACTCTCAGTACTGAGCTCAGGGCTCTCAGTTGGATACCAGTGCTTTGGTTTGTGAGAGTCCCAGCTCGATCTGAGAATAAAGATCCTTGTGTTTTGCAATGGATTTGACTCCTGGTGGTCTTTTTCAGCCTTGGAGCAGGGTTTTTGAATTGTTTTAACACCCACTCAGCAGTGCCACCCATGGACAGTTTAGAAGTGCTGTCAGGCAGGGACTGCCATGCCCTCAGAAAGGCCCTGGATCCTGTAATCCCAGTTCTGCCATGCTACCGTGCTGCATACAACTCATGCTAGCTACCATGGTGATTTTAGTATAAAGAGGGTGGAGCCATGGCTTCACTGCCATCGCCACTAAGGGAGATCACGTGGCTTCACAACTTGGCAGCCATCTTGGTTATAAAAAATATTGTGGTTTCCCTGCTACTGTAATACCAGGATCATGTGACTCTCAGAGACCACCAGGAGATGACTTGATGCAAGAGAAAGAGAGCTTTCTTATGAGAGCAATCGAACCCGGGACCCAAGTCTCACTGACACAGTAGTAGATAAGTGGGACCCCAAGCCCTAAGTGAGCAGGGTTTTTAAGGTGAAAGACTGTAAGCAAGGGGTTTCCATGACAGCAAGCAGGGAGGTACATGTTTCCATGAGAGAAAGCATGGGGATTCATACCTTGACATTACAGAACTGGGTAAAACCATAGGTGAGAAGTGACTGTTTACATAATCACAATTGCCAGGGAGATTGTCTCTTTTTTTTACTAAACATTTATTCTGTGATATTTCCTGGAGGCTGTTGCTTGGAGAGCTAACTTTGTTTTCTGCCAGGTGCACATTCTGTGATATTTTCAGCTCCCAGTCAAGATGGCTCCTTATTTCAAAATGGAGTCACCCAGGCTAACTTAAACTCTTCACTGCCAGCTGCTTTCACTACCTTGTTTCTGTCCTACCGTTCTTGGAGCTGCAAAACTGCAGTCTCTTGAAGGCCTTAAAAGGCCACTGTGACCCTTCATACTTCCACTCTAAAGCTGCGTGTCTACCCCTATCCTTTCCCACAGATGAGATTCCCTCTATGAGATCTCAGCCCTGATATCAGGCACTGAGGTTCTTGGGCTTAGCCAGGCTAAGCTCCTGACCTGCTGTGCTCCTTAGTTGAGGAACCACTAGCCTCATGGTCTATTTCCATTTCCCCTTTCTCATTCGCAGGACTGGCTTCCTCATATTCTCTCCCCTTTGGGAAACCTCTGGCTTCTACACCTATATTTGCCCTGCTCAAATGTCTAATACCCAGTAATATCCAATAACACTAAGAGCAATCAGTGAAGTAAAAAAAAAAAAAAAATGCTTCCCTATTTCTCTTTTCTCAAAGTCCTTTCTGTTTCTTTCTGCATGCTCTCCCACTAAATAAAAATCCTCTGATTTCTTTTTCTGCTCTCAAATTTTTTTTGCTGTAAATCCTTATTGAATTATTTATATAATTTTCTCATTGGACTTACATTTATAAGACTTCCTTAGTCATAATTAACTCTTTATTTGATCTTCTTTTAGACTAAAAAAGCAACAAGTCTCATTTTAAATGAGTATAGATTTTTACATTCAAAGTTATATATTTACAACATGCTATATATATAATTTAACACTGGTTCAAAATAATTTTTACAATGAGGAAGGGAGAGTGGGATTAGGAGGGAATGAGGGAGCAGGATACAGCTGGGATACAAAGTTAATAAAATGTAACTAATACTGAAAAATAAAAAAAATCTCAAAATAATTTTGTATGATGCTAAAGTTTCAAAATTATAAAGATCTATTCAGATTAACAAGCTAAATTAAAATCTATGTCTATGTCCTTATCAATTCCTAAATTAATAAATAAATGCTATTTTTCCCACCATGAGCTGCCTCTGATCTGGATTCACCACTAGGCTTTCTGGCTAATAGATTTAATGTAACAAATTCAAATGTAATTTTAAAATTCCTTATAGTGTTCTATTTTATTGTTGGTTTTAAACTCATAACTAGACAGTCACTAAGTAAAATTCTTGCCTAGATACTCTTAAACTATAATACAATGTTAAAACTTGGTCATTGTGCTATATCTTCACTATCAAAAGGTTAAAATATGCTTGGTCTTATTTTCTGAGTATGGTGATATTATTAATCTATAATATAGTCTTAGACATTTATAATCTATGGACTTTTTATGCGCCATATCATACAGGAAACTGTTATGCTTTAACGGGCTATGTTTATGACTTTTAAGGCTCCAACTTAATAGGAATAAAACCCAAAGTCCTAATATTGTATTAGGTTTCCATACCCGCAAATGGTCCTTAGTTTTATCTGTCCCTCCTGAATTATCTCCCTTACCCTGCCCACCCTTCCTCCACGCGTAGGATCGTCCTGCATTAGTGACCCGCTCTATTCAATCCATAACAATTTATGCTATTTCCTCATCTTAGAGTGCTGCTTGCCTCCCTTCTAGACACTTTCTCAGTAAGTGACCAGTGCGGTTGTATGGTCGTAGTCTGCTTATCAAAGATTTAAGAACTAACATCCATGTATAAGGGGATATATCCCATGTTTGTCTTTTTGAGTCTGGTTTACCTCACTTTGGGTGAGTTTTTTTTTCTCTAGCTTCATCCATTTACCTGAAAATGTCCTGATTTCATGTTTTGTTTTGTTTTGTTTCCTTTAATAGGATGTGGCAGCCAGTACTGGAGATACCTGATAAGCTAGGGTCAGATGGAAGGGGAGGAGGAACACCCTTAGCAGTGGACTTGGAAAGGGTCAGGGAGGAGATAAGGGAGGGAGGGTGGGACTGGGAGGGAATGACGGAGGGGGCTATGGCTGGGATACAAAGTAAATAACCTGTGATTAATATAAGAATAAAATTAAAATTAAAAAAAGAAACTATTAAGCACAGCCAGCAGAGGTGTCAGAGGTAAGCTACACTCTCTCTCAGACCCCTATAACCAGCTATCCTAAAGAGGCCTGTGGGGGCCTAGAAACATTCAACTTAGAGCCCCACTGCCTATTCCGTACTGGCTGGTCCACCTGGGCCAGAGCCAGCAGAGCCAGCAGAAGTGAGCTACATGCTCTTTCTGACTCCCACAGCCCGCCCTGCTGAGAAGGCCTGAGGGGGACCCCCAACAACATCAAGCATAGAGCCCCATTGCCAGCTACACACCTGCCTGATCCACTCGGGGCACACCCCAAGAACATTCAGGCCCACCAGAGACACAGCTGTAAGAGGTGAACAGTAGGCTCGTCACTGAGCTCCACTGTGTGGCCCATGACTCTGCCTGACGCACTGAGAAGTCCCGCACTGGGAACATTTGACAAATGTGGGACAGCCAGACAGCGGAAGGCCAGCATAGAACACAATCAACAAGAACTAGGGCAATATGGCACCACCACAGCCAAGGTATCCTTCTAAAGCAACAAAGGTAAACATTACCACAGAGTAAAAGGAATCTCAGTTCTGAACATCTATGTTCCAAATGCAAGGACACCCATATCCATAAAAGAAACATTACTAAAGCTTAAACAATCCAACAAATGGCAAACATTTATAGTAGAAGACTTCAGTGCCCCACTCTTACCATGGCACAGGTCATCAAAACAGAAACTAAACAGAGAAACAATGAAACTAACTGACATGATGAATGAAATGGACCAAACAGATATCCACAGAACATTTCATGCAAACACAAAAGAATATACCTTCTTCTTGATACCTCATGGAACATTCTCCAAAGCTGACGACATAGATGGTCACAGAGCAAGCCTCAACAGATACAAGAAAATTAAAGTAACACCTTGTATTCTATCAGATCACTGTGGATTAAAGCTGGATTTCAACAACAACAGAAAGCCTTTGAATTCATGAAAAGTAAACAAAACTTTACTCAAGGTCAGCAAAAAATTTCCTAGAATTCAATGAAATTGAAGTCATAACATACCCAAACTTATGGGACACAATGAATGCAGTGCAGGAAATTTTATAGCACTAAATGCCTTCATAAATAAATGGGACAGATCCCATGCAAACAATTTGAAAGCACATGTGGGAGCTCTAAAATGAAAAAAAGCAAACACACTAAGGAGTAGAAGAAAGGAAATAATCAAACTGAGGGCTGAAATAAATAAATTAAAAATAAAGGGAAAAATACAGAGAATCAACAAAGCCAAATCTGGTTCTTTGAGAAAAATCAACAAGATAGGAATTCCTGGAACATTGAAGGAAAGATGGGTGTTTCACCAGTTTTGTTTGTTAGTACTGGTTAGTATTGGCTTGTTAGTACTCTCAGAGTGAGGCCAGGGAGTGAGGCATAGTAGAAGGTCTTCTAGAGAGCTGAGGGTGAGTCTGGGGAATTAGTTCTGAAGAATGGAAAGAGATATGAAGATGAGAAGTTAGCATACATGCTTCACTTCCAAGTGTTCTTTTGTAGCAAATATAAATTGTACTGATGTTGTTCAAAGTGCAAACAAAGTATCCTAAGTTCAGAAACTCAATGCCAAGTTGCTCTGAGTTATTCTGAAGCAGATGAGGGCCACAGCAGCTCCAGAGGCTTTCTGAACCAAGTATTCTTTCCCTGATCTGAGGGGACTCAAAGACCTCAGAGTAACTGAGGAAGTGTGTGCTCAGGGTCTCTCAGCAATAGAGAATATATGTGCTGAAAATGCACTGCTAGGTTATCTTGCTAAATATCTCAGTTTCTCCCTTCCACAATAAATCTGAGCATAAGCACCGTTTCCATCTGATGCCTCAACACTGCCTTCTATCCATCCTGCCCAATGTCTTCACATTTGTTCTGTACCATGAGCCGATTTCTTCAGGTAGGGAAAAATCTCTCCTTCAAGACACAGGTTTTTATTCACTCTGGTGGCTGGAAGAAAACATAGCAACAAGGTCTCATTACATCCCATGATTCATCTTTCTCATTTCTGTATGCCCAGAAATAGCTACATATAGAACTTCCTTCTTCATAATTTGTTCGCTTTCCTGTGAGTATGAGTGAGGGTTGTTCCCACTCCCTCAAAGTTCCTCCTGGGTGTATTTCCTTCAGGGTGAATATTTACACAGTATTGAGTTTACTGAATAAGTGCTTATCTTCCTAGCCTTGAAGATTTGGTTGGGGGACAATGGAGGCCAACAATATAGGAAGTTTGCAGAGCACCAAAGTCACACCAAGCCCTTGACTCCAGTCCCTGTGGTACCAAGTGCTTCCTCTAGACCTCTTTCAGTGCAAGAATGATTCCTTCCATCAGCCAGGTAATCATCACTGTCAGTTACGCCCAAGTCACAGCCACTTGGTGCCAGCCCAGTTAGTTACTCGTATTGCTAACTGGTTCCTGATTTGGAATGAGAAAGATACGCACTTACAAATGAGGAAGTGATGAGCAAATCAACATGCAGCTTTGTACACAGTGGGAAGCTACAGAGAAGGGGAAGTTAAGTCACCCCCAAATTGGAAATCTTGTGAATCCTGAGTTGAGGCTGCATTTGAGAAAGGTCAGGCGATGAAGTAAGAAGAAGGTGAGACCGTCTTGGGTGTGCTTACTCATCGCTGAAGAACAGCAGCTCTTTTTTTTTTTATTTTATTTTTTTTATTTTTATTTTTTTTTCAATGCAGTTTATTCAGGAACCTTGAACAATCCTCAGACCCTGGGGAAAGCCAGCCCACAGCTTAAATAGCCTCTGGGCAGCCAACCCAGGCGTGCCACGTGGGCAATGCAGATAGGTCCACATACATGGAAGCAAGCCAGATCCTCAGCCTTAGCCAAATATTGAGTTGTTTGTGACAGAGAGCACTCACCATCGGGAAGGTGGAAGGCAGAAACCAGCTCCATCTTTAAGGCATAGCATTCTGCAGCTCTCTACAGTTCCCCCTTTCTGTTTTAGACGCATCAGGCAAGAGTAGAGGTCTGATCTCTGATATTAGAAATAAATTGGGACTTTGTACCGATGTTCATTTAGGTGTCATCCACCCAAAGAGCATCAGACCCGACCAATACCTTTTTCTCAGAGGCGGGACCTGGGGCATCAACCCGCATGCAATCAGACATGCTCTTCTCTGGGTCCAAAGCGGCTGACCCTGAGTGCAGTGCTTAGCCTCGCATCCTGAGGGTAACATTTTAGCTTTTTATGGTATCCAACCATGAACAGCAGCTCTTTTGAGAAGGGAAACTCTCACAGGATGCTGTAAGTCCGTCTGGCTCTGACATAAGGAGTACGCTGTGAGCTTTCACCTCTAACAATGAAACCTTCTAGGAAAAGGAACATGACTATTTGCTGCTCTAGGGAGATCCCTGTAATGGTGTGGGAATGGAATATCTTATTGATAGAAAACTAATAAATTTTGAGTAATAATCTGAACCCAGACAATGTGCACACCAGTATAATAAGTTGTGTATGTGAGTTTCAAGATTATCCGTAGTATGGAACTGAGTTTATGAGTGTGTTTACAGTTGAGTGGGTTAAGTTAAAGATCTGGCCTTATCAGAGTGGAGAGGGAGGCTGCAGTTGTGTTTCCTGTTTCCTCTCTGGATGCAATTGTGAAAGGTCCAGATGGTTTAGGAACTGAACCTCTCTCTCCCTCTCTTTGTGTGTGTGTGTGTGTGTGTTGGGTAGAGGTAGTCTCTGTCTGTAAAGAGTTTGCTTTGTAGGAAGAGATGGGTTCCCTGGGGGAGATATTGCCTATTGACGGTGTATATCAAGAGGGGATTCTGTATGATAATGCAGGAAACAGAGCCCTACAGAAGATTCAGCATGGAGGAGGGTACGGACCATGGCAGTCTACTGCAAGAATGTCATCTGGATTGTTGAAATAGTGAGATGAACTGAGCCAGGGACCTATAGTGCTATGGAAGGTAAATTATATGACAGTATATATAACATGATATATATATATATATTCACTGAGCTTGTATTGGGCTGAAGCCCAGGGAACAGAAAGAGGAACAGATCATGTCAGGACTTTTTGGAATTAATGTCAGCATGTGAAGAAGAGGAGGAGAAGCTAAGGATGCTTTCTTCTTGTCTAGGTTGATTGTAAGATCATAATTGGCTACACAGTCAGTACTAGTGAATGCTTAGGGAGAGTTCTGGAAGCTGTAAATGACTCACTGTGAGGACAAAAGGATTGGGCTTGTACTTAACTGACAATTTTTTTTTCTTCTAAATTGTTCATTTCTGTAAGGGGCAGCCCCCATCCCATGTCTACCTGGAAGCCTCTTTGGGATTTCTCATTTCTATGTCTCTGTTCTCTCCTGGTCACATCATCAATCTGAGTTTTCATATTCTGTCTCAATGTACCAGACACCAATGCTTAGGGGAGCAAATTAATCTGCTGTCATATAAGTTAACAGAATAATTAAAAAATTGTAATGTACTTTGTTTATTGGTTAGTGTAATACTTAGTCCAGGGACATGGAATCTAGTTTATAATTCCTTAGATTAAGAAGACTGTGCTTGTGTTTTCAAAGCAAAGACTCATGACCAAACCTTTGGCAGAGTACAGGGAATCATATGAAAGAAGGGGGAGTTAGTCTGATGGGGAAAGGATAGGAGCTCCACAAGGACCAAATATATCTGGGCACAGGGTCTTTTCTGAGACTGACATTCAACCAAGGACCATGTATGGATATAACCTAGAACCTCTGCTCAGATGTAGCCTGTGGTAGCTCAGTAACCAATTGGTTTCCCAAAGTGAGGGGAACAAGGACTATTTCTAACAGGAACTCGATGACTGGCTCTTTGGCCTCCCCAACCCCCAAGGGAGGAGCAGTCCTGTTAGGCCACAGAGGAGGACTTTGCAGCCAGTCCTGAAGATACCTGATAAAACAGGATCAGATGAATGGGGAGGAGGTCCCCCCCATCAGTGGACTTGGAACGGGGCACGGTGGAGATGAGGGAGGGAGGGAGGGACTGGGAGGGAATGAGGGATCGGGACACGGCTGGGACACAGAGTTAATAAAATGTAACTGATAAGAAAAATAAAATTAAAAAAAAAAGAAGACTGTGCTTGAGCCAGGCTGGGTGGCTCATGCCTATAAAGCCAACACTCTGGGAGGCAGCTGCAAGTGAATCACTGTGAGTGTGAGGCCAGCCTGGTCTACAAAGCAAGTCCAGGACAGCCAAGGCTACACAGATAAACCTTGTGGAAAAAAATAAATAAATAAATAAAAAGAAGGTGCTGCTTAGGCAACTGGACACCAGCTAGAGTCACCTGGGAAGAGGACCGCTCCGTTTGGAAACTGCCTATATCAGATTTACTGGTAGAACAGAATGGGATTTTTAAAAATAGTGATATGAGGAGATTTCAGTAAATGGTGCTGTCTACCCTCCAGAGAGCAATACAGGGCTCCAAAGTCTTAGACTTTTAGCATAGCTACAAGCATTCCTCAACCCCAGCATGTATTTGGCTGATCTAAGTATAGGAGGTGGGTCTGCAACTCTCAGCATCCCTAATAGCTCAGATAGATCCATCCAGCCCTACTTTCCAGGTTTGCACTGATGTTACCCATGTTTTGCTCACAGCTCCAAGCAGCAGCCTCTGAGCGCTAAGGAAACATTGGGTAAAGTCAGCGTGACACTGCTACTTCCTGATTCAAGGAAAATGACTTCTCATTTTTCCCACCATCTACCAACATTGAGAACAGGTTGCATGACATGCTGGGACCTAATTTTAAGCACGCAATGGTGAGGACTCTTGCTGCCCCTTATATGGGTGGAAGCATGTGAGATCCAAGCTCACTAAACCATCTTGCATTGATCTCCCATGTGATTGTCAGAGCAAAAGGGTGAATAGTTCACTCTAAGCATGGCAGATCAGGATCAGGAGACGCCCGCATTCTTCATGAGCTTCTACACTCTGATGAAACAGGACAAGCCCAAGAACACCTTTTCATGATGATAGAGTGAGGGGCTCACTGAGGGTGAACACAGGCATCTTTTACTTCTGGGACTGAAGGGCTGGGAGTGTAGGCAGAGAGATTTGGATCATAACAGAAATGGAATGACTTTTCATTCTGACTTTGTCATCATTTTTTTAATTGAGGCAAATTCTTCATTTCAAGTCCAACAGGAAGAGGCTACTCCCATAGTGAATAGTGTAATTTATAACATAAAAAAAATGTCACATGAGAGGGATTGACAACAGAGGATTCCCAGAATTGAGGATCAGCCAGAAGAGAAAATGGGATGTTCCCTCATGTCATTAATTCAGGATAGAGCTGGGTCAGTCAGCAAATGCCCACAGTAGGTGGAAGGACAGAAATTCATTTGATGAAGAAGGATCTCATCACAACACCCACACCTTTCCCTGAACCCCAAAACTCCTGGATGTCTCAGAACAGTTCCGCAACAAAAGGACTCGGATTTCTTGTATAAGAATTTAAGATTGTCATATGTATTACTGAGATTCTGGAACCTTAAATAAACTTAATTCTTTTTCTTCTGATTATCTCTCAGTTGAATGATGGATCTCTCTCTGGCTGTGCCAAGACTCAAACAGAAGAATTCCAAGGATTATAAGGATCAAGCCAGCCATCCCGATCCTGATGAGATTTTCTACTGTGTGATCCTGGGTCTCTGAGTCTGTGGTTCAGGACAAAAAAGTCACAAAGATTAGGGAAGATCAAACACAATTCCTGGCTGTCCACCCAGGGAACCTGCTTTCTTTGGACAGGACTTAGACTTTCTGCATCCAATTTGAATTCTCCATATTTGCCTGTCCTGGGTTTGAACATGTTCTGTGATGGGATGATTTTCTCAGGTGATCCTTAGAACAGAAGAAGAGGAGTAAGATGTGTGATGTGCTTAAGAGACCCAAGGGTTTCCTCTGAGGTTCCCATTTTTAATTCCTGCTAATGCCAACCATTCTCATTATATAAGCTCGTGACTGTCTGTGATGAGACATTCTCCTGCTTTAACAGGTGTATAAGAATCCCTCTGAGGACCTCGGAAAGACTACCCAGCAGTGTATCAAAGCAGATACTGAGACTCATAGCCAAACTTTGGGCAGAGTGCAAGGAATCTTAGGAAAAAAGAGAGAGATAGGAAGACCTGGAGAGGACAGGAGCTCCACAAGGAGAGCAACAGAACCAAGAAATCTGGGCCCAGGGGTCTTTTCTGAGACTGGTACCCCAACTAAGGACCATTCATGAATATAACCTAGAACCCCTGCTCAGATGTAGCTCATGGCAGTTCAGTATCCAAGTGGATACCCTCGTAAGAAGAACAGGGTCTGTCTCTGATATGAAATCAGTGGCTGGCTCTTTGACCACCTCCCCCTGATGGTTTAGCAGCCTTACCAGGCCACAGCCAGACCTGATGAGACCTGATAAGCTAGGGTTTGATGGAAAGGGAGGAGGATCTCCCCTATCCTTGGACTTGTAGAGGGGCATAGGAGGAGATGAGGGAGGGAGTGTGTGATTGGAAGGGAATGAGGGAGTGAGCTACAGCTGGGATACAAAGTGAATAAACTTTAATTAATATAAAAAAGAAAAATTTAATTAAAAATCCCTCTGGTATTCTTATTAAAGTCCTAAGCATTACTGTGCTATTTAAGGTCAAAACATAAGACTAAGTCACTGTATAACAACAATTTATCTGAATCCCAAGGAATCGGGATTCGTGATAAAATCACCACTCACAGTTCAGAATGCTGGAAAACCTTGAGCACTCTGCTCAATCTACCACACATGATAACATTCAAAGTAGCACAAAATGGGTTTTCTCTTCTGTTTGTTGATCATCCAAGATCCTAAGGTGAAGTCTGGGTATTAGAGGCTGTTAAGAGTCTGGAGCACAGAGGCTGGCATTATGCATCCTCCTCCTGTGTACCTACCACAGCTAGGTCTCTAGATGATATACATCTCTTTAATAGCCCACTAACTAGTCATCGTGCCCTTAGAAACCCGTACAACGAGAGCCAGCAAGACTGGAAATGCCTACTCACTGTCTATATTCACTACATACTGGAAGGTGTGATGCTGTGAATCTATAGAGCACAAAATAAAGCTCCAAAATTACTAGCAGGGTAATAATAATGGGTTGAAGTCTTGTTACTATGAAGATGTGTAGACATACAATGTAGATAGTATGGAAGCAAATGTATATATTTGTATAATATGTATAATCTGACATATATATACACATATATTTGGAGCAAAAAAAAAACAAAAAACAAAAAACAAAAAAACGGTGTGCAGGAAAAAGAAATTACCGTAGTAATGGATGTACCAAGAAATTGTTGCAGTAAGTCAAATCAGTTAGATTCAGAATTACCAAATATCATGTGTCCTCACTATTTCTCTTTCCCTTTCTCTCACCTTCTTATTTGCAGACTCTTTCTATCGTGTGTGTGTGTGTGTGTGTGTATCACATTAATGCAGAAGGAAGACTGAGGAATTCATTGTCACAGGAGGAGGCAGAAAAAGGGGAAGACTGAAGATTGACAGTGCCAAAATTTGTACATAATGTGTTTTAGTAAAAATGTCCTTATAAACCTATCAGTACCTACCATGGATATATGCCAGTGAAAAACATGTTAGATAAATTTTCAATCTTGTTGCAATTGATATGATTCTTATCAGTAATTTATAAAACATTAACTGAGCAGCAACTTGAAGAATAGACTCTGATGTAAATATGAAATAAATTAATATATTCCAAGCAAGATACCTCTATGCTTCCTTAGAAAATGGGAACTCAAATACCTTATGAACAAATTAGTGAAGTATTTCAATAGCTCTGACTGTTCTGACATGTGTTCAGGAATGCACATATTTTTGTGTAAAACACCAAGAATTTTGCTGTAGAGAGAGAGCATAATGGTGAAGAGCGCTGGCTCCTCTTCCAGAGGGCTGGGGTTCAGTTAGCTGCACCACAGATGGCAGCTCCCAGCTGTCAGTAGCTGCAGTTTTCTTGTCTATCCTCCACAGGTACTAGACATGCAATTGATGCACAGACATATGCAGGGAAGACACCACAGACGTGAAATAACAAAACACATAAAAATTAAGAACTTTAGGTAGATTAGTAAGTGGATTTAAAATAGCTAAGAAAATGTTTTTACTTCATAGACTTTAAAGTTGCAGAAGTTTAAACAAAACAATGACCAGATTGGTAAGATGTGCACAAAAAGGAACAATGAACAGCAACCAAATTGCACTTCGGTGTTACTAAATGGGGAAGGAGTTCATGCCTGGTACTGTAGCCAAGGACCTAGAGGAAAACCATTTCCTAAAGCAATGTAATTGCTTGCTGCATCCTAAGTACCTGTCCTTATAGCTACAAATAAATGTAGCCCTTGCTGTGTATATGAGAAGCTTACCTTTGCAGAAGATAGAGACCATCACAGAAAGCCACAATTGTCCAAAAAAAGGCAGAGAACAATGAACAGTGGTTTGCCTAACCCCAATTGTCATAGATACAGAAAAATGCTTTCATCAAAGGCTCAAGAAATATTGGTGAAATGGTGGAAATATTGCAAATGGCAGAGGATCAGGCCATTTGCTTAAATAGCTTCTTTTATATATGAGAGTTGCATTCATAAATTCTTAACACTATGGTTACTGAAAAAAAGTCTGTATAATGAAAATATACTTTAATGTAGCAGTGTGGATAGGGGAAATCTCACAAGTCTTGAACAGGAGATAAATATCTTCAGGCCATTATGGGCTGCTGAGAAAGGGGGAAATAATCTTTCTACAGAGATAAGACTCAGATAGGTTCTTCAGTCTCAGACATTCAGCCCTGAACATATTTTAAAATATCACCTGATTTTATAAAATTTGTAATAAGCTTAGACTCCGGTGACTTTAAGAAAAAAAGAATCTTAAACAAAACATCTACCAGAAGGTATTTACTGGAAAGTTTTAAATAAACAGTAAGTGAAAGCACAAATAAACACAACTGAAAGCAGAAAATCCAGATTGAACAGTTTGACAAAGGTGTTCCAGGCAGTGACCTCCTCCCCCAAAGCCACTGCATAAGAAACTACGTGACTCCCATTCTCTAATCCTCATACGTGCTCTGAGTATGGCATCTCTGGCTTGCTCAGCAGGATCACGGTCTCTCAAATGTGTGTTGCTTCTGAATGCTTCACTTATACATACCCTGCATGTTATGAAGAGCTCCCTCGCCTGTCCTGAGTTTCCAGGGACAAGATAGGTATAGGGAAGGGACATTTATCTTCTAGATTCTTAGAAGTGAGAAATAATCTCCTCTAAGGGAAAGCTCCTGTATCTTATTATCAAAATGGTTCAGATGTTGCTTCTCCCACCAGACATAGAAACTTCTCTTTGTTCAGGCCAAGTAGGAAGCAGATTCGTTTGATATAGATTGTTCTCCATCACTTTTCTTCTCGTACTTAATGTGGACAATGTAGGATCCAGGTGTGGGGGAGTGTCATGGAAGATGCTGGATAGTGGTAGCTTCCAGCAAAAGATATGAGCAGAGGCTTGCACTGTTTTTACTCACTCACCTATGGATGCCAATAACTCCTTTTGAGTACCCTGGACCTTCTGCAGTTCATTGTGAAATGAGGAAGGGGAGGGGCAGAGAGCATTCCTTAGTGAATCCTACTGTTGGCTTCCATCCTCATGAAGGGTGAATATTCCACTTACCAAATTCACCCAGAGTCTCTCATTTAGATACTAGCCAAGAATTTTTTTAATGCAGGGTCCTAAGTGATCCATTCAGCTCATAGAGTTCTAGGTTACCACACACACACGAACCCAAGAGTTCCCCAGGGACACTAGGGTGTGATACTAGGGTATAGCAACAAGATTTGCACACTGTAGCAACTCTAGATGCTCCTGAGTGCCATGGTTACTCATGGAGAATTCTCGCTGGAATTGCTGAGATCAAAACTTTGATCTTAGGTGCAGAGATTAATGTATTTTGTTGTACAGAATAAAAGAGTCCACTGTGTTCCTTGACCTACATATCAGGATAACATTCTTTCCTGGGGACACTGGGAGGCCAGACTGCACTGAAAGATGTGGTATGCTGTGGAATTTGCTTGAGACAAGGGTAAATGAGAAAAAGTCCACCATTCTCTGTGGCTGTCAGTGAGAACCTGATCTTTTTCCATGTTTTTTTTTCCTGACCCTATTCTTCCTTCCCTCTCCTGTCATAGAATCCATCACTTTCTGAGACACCCTACTCTCATCATGTCTACCATCTCTTAGATTTATGGAGATGTTTTGTTTTTTTTTTTTAATTTTGGGTCCCTGTATTGACTTCCAGGGCTACTCACTCATAAATGGATGTCCATGGGGTCACTAAGTGCTGACTACCAGAGCAGAGTTTGTGTCCACCCCAGCATCTGTAACTGGTGCTCATGAAACCTGCTCACAGGGACAAGGGTGAAGTTAGTCTAGGATAGCTCAGCCTGGATGTGTATCCCACAGTTCTAGAGAGATAAGTTCTCACTCCCTTGGCCAGGACAAGTCTATATTAGCCAGCATAAGAACACCAGAGGACGAAGACATGGTTTTGCTGAGTCTGCAAGGTGTGCTTCCTAGACAGAAAAAAACACAGGCGGGAAGCTAAGAGGCCAGTTCCTGCCAAGCATTTTCTCCCTCCCAGCTTCCTTGCTAATACTTCTCACACTCTGGCATTCTGACTCAGGGTCTAGAAAGTCTCTTCAACCACCTCCCAGCAGTGTTCAAGGAAAGGAGCTTAGTGTTTTAAATATGATTGGCTCAGTAGTGGGGCTGCCTCACCTGAGATGCGTATTTCCAAGTGGTCACTAGGCTCCGACCACACCTGTGGGTTGGCATCATAGTAGCCATAACATTTGAATGTCCCACTACTGCTGGGAGTCACAGAACTCAGAACGAACAGGGCCTGGAACTGCCCAACAGATGTCTTCTGTGACTTCATGCTCATGAAGTGCCTCTGCTCTCCTTCCTTGGTCACAATGAACCTGTCATATTCCTCCTGTGAGAAACACTCGAGGGTCACATTCTCTCCTGAGGTCACCCCAGGTCCAGGCAAGGCTGATAGGCTGGGTTTGCTGTCAAAGATTCCTTGGAGAGAAAGGGACAGAGTTTTAAACGTGTTCACAATAGCCCAACCATGTTGAGCAAGGCTGGGCTGCAGGAGAGGAATATCCTATGACTAGACACCTCCTTATAGAGTTAGTTAAGCTCCTCTTACCTGTCACCACCAGCTCCAGAATGTCACTGTATTCTGACCAGCCCACAGTGGTCTCATAGATACAGGAATATTGGCCTCCGTCATGCTTTCCAACAGAGCTTATGAGGAACACAGCTTTCTCCCCATGGTTTGAAGAGGTTTGTTTGTGCTGTCTATGATCAAATTTCTTTATATAAAGAAGGTACCTCCATGCATCCGAAATCCCCATACATGAAATGGACACTTGTATTCCCCTATAGACCAAAGAGCTTGGCTCAGCTTTGATGATGGGCTTTGGTAAGGCTCCTACAAAAAGAAAGTCAGAAAATGGGTGTCCCGGAACATTACCGATCTGATCCTAGCCCTCAGCTCCTGCACACTCCCAGTATCACAAAGCTTATCCCACAGCGGCTGCTCCCATTCTTACTGCCTACCATGAAGGGGAAGGCCCCAGGAAAGTTGAGTACACACTTACCTGCCAGCACTGGGATCCTGGGTCTCACACTCAGTCCTGGAAAAAGAGTTTCCTATTCAGGATCTGCTCGCCTGAGTTATGAGCAAGATTTTTCCTCTAGAAAACCTCCTGTACCCCTGGAATTTTCTGCTGGGAAAGTCTTGAACTGTGCTACATGCCCCTTCTGGATCATAGTGTTTCCTCCCACTCTCATATCTCACCCAGACAGATCAGGACTGTGAAGGTGAAAGCCATGGCATCTCCTCTCTGTGGCTGCAACTGTGTATATGGCGAGGGCCACATTGCCTGGCCAGATGGACTGGAACACAGGGTAAGGCCTTTGGAGACTGGGTGCTTGTCATCAAATGGTTACACCTCAGGTTCTCCCCAGAAAGGGGAACTGCCCTTACCAAGGGCCTGCCTCTCATTTCCCTAATTCTGTGGCTTGGACAGGCTCCAGATTCTGTAGTTATTTTCTTAAAGAGGTGTTCTCTTTTTCTACCTGATCAGTCCTCGTCACTCCAATGTCCAAGAGGAAATACTGATAGCCCTGGTGAGTTTATTACCTGCTCATCTCCAGATTTGTGTGGCTGAGTGCTCAGTGTTCCCATTCTGAGAATCCTTTTGAACTCTCCTTCATGGCTCCAGGCTATGCAGCCATGCAACAGTGTGGGATCCTTACAAGGAGATGGTTTAGAAAGGATACTTGTTAATGCTTCAGAGAGGATGAAGAGCAGCAGAGATATACTGAACACCTGATTGTGAGCTTCTTGTTCAGTTTCATGAGCACAAAGGAAGGATGAGGATGGAATAAAAAACCACTACTGTTCATGTCCCCGGAACTGCTAAACAATTTCCTGCAGGGAACCCATCCCTCTCTTTTTCTTAGCAACTTTATCCATCCCTGTCTCCCTATGACCTATCGTCAGTGTCAGTTTTACTCCTGTTCCTTGGGGCAGAACTCTTGCTAGGATCAGGTCTGGCTTCTCTTTAATTCCTGCACACCACTAACGCCCACGCCACGTTTAGCAGAGGCACCTCATGTTAATTCCTGCATACCACTAACTGCCACGCCACGTTTAGCAGAGGCACCTCATGTTAATTCCTGCACACCACTAACGCCCACGCCACGTTTAGCAGAGGCGCCTCATGCTCGTGATCCCTCGATTGTAGCCTGTGGTGTGCACTTCATTACTGTTTATGGAGACTGTGTCGCAGAGCCGTCACTGGTTTCCAGGCCAAGGTAAAAATTCAGTTCAAGGTGTTGGACA
Source organism: Meriones unguiculatus (assembly GCF_030254825.1). NCBI lineage: Eukaryota > Metazoa > Chordata > Mammalia > Rodentia > Muridae > Meriones > Meriones unguiculatus. The sequence continues at coordinate 36,058,735 of NC_083361.1, read as the reverse complement.
ATGTGGCCACATAGTGCTCAGCCCAGCAATCTGCAGATCAGCATGGTTATGGGCAGAAAAAGAGAACCAGGGGAACTTTGAATACAAAAAGACCCATTCCATAGATAATTTAGGGGAAGGGTGAATATGATCCAGACAGAGTTTATAAAATTGTAAAAGAAATTGTTTTTTTAAAAGACAGATTTGCATAACGAAACCTTCGGCAGAGTGCAGGGAATCATAAGAAAGAAGGGGAGTTAGTATGACATGGAAAGGATAGGAGCGCCACAAGGACCAAATATATCTGGGCACAGGGTCTTTTCTGAGACTGACATTCAACCAAGGACCATGTATGGATATAACCTAGAACCTCTGCTCAGATGAAGCCCGTGGTAGCTCAGTAACCAACTGGTTTCCCATAGTAAGGGGAACAGGGACTATCTCTGACAGGAACTCAATGACTGGCTCTTTGACCTCCCCATCCCCCAAGGGAGGAGCAGTCCTGTTAAGTCACAGAGGAGTACTTTGCAGCCAGTCCTGAAGATACCTAATAAAACAGGGTCAGATGAAAGGGGAGGAGGTCCTCCCCAATCAGTGGACTTGGAAAGGGGAGGGAGGGAAGGTTTGGGAGGGAATGAGGGAGTGGGATACAGCTTAAATACAGAATTAATAAAATGTAACTAATAATAAAAAAATAAAAAATATATTAAAAAAAAAGATTTGCCATCACCTTATGTCTTATTCTAGGGATGAAAGTCCAGACTTCCAGCATTCTTGGTTTTTTGTTTTTGTTTTGTTGTTTGTTTTAGACATGGGGTTTTATGTGTAGCCCTTGTTTTTCTGGAATTCACTCTGTAGACTAGGCTGGCCTTGAACTCAGAGATTCACTTGCCTCTGTCCCTTGAGTGCTGGAATTTAAAGGCATGTACCACCATCATGCTGATTTATTTTTCATTTGAGACAGGCTGCTCTGGGACTGGCTACACAGAACAGGCTAGTCTCAAAATAAAAATGTCTGCCTCCTTCTAACTCTGGACCTTTAAGATTAAAGGTGTGTGTCACCACACCCTGCAACCCTTTAGCATTCTCTGCACAGGCTCCATCCTTGAGGCCCATTTCTGCTTCGTCACACAGTTAAATTTGTTGTTTTATCCACTTTGTCTCAGCAAACATAAGACTTATTTTTGTTTGTTTTGTATTTTCTTTCTTCTAACTTTCTCTGTGTTTGTGAGTTTCATCATGACTCTTTTGTACATACATCTCGTTAAATATTTGTGCCCTCACTCCTCCACATACTTTGGCTCCCATCTTGCTGGTCTCTAAATTGATTGTCACTTTTGCTACTTTCTTGATACAAGATTGTTGAAAATATGTGATTGTTTAATTCTTTTTATTTATTGAGAATTGTAAACAGTGTGCTTTGACCATATTCACACCTACTCAGACTCTACCCAGACATACTACATCTTCCTCTGCTCATTCAATTTTGTGTCCTTTTTTGAAAAAAACAGAGTCCAACTTCTGCTGCTCATATATTTATAGATATAAATAATATACTTATTATTTATAAATATTTATATATTTATAGACTATTTTTATATAATAGACTATTATAGACTATTTTAGTGTTTGAAATAAAAACATAATTACATTGCTTTTCACTTTTCCTCCTTTCAGCCCTTCCCATGCACCCATACTTGCTTTCTCTCAAATTCATAGCCTCTACTTCTTTAGTGGTCATGTTTATATGTATGTACATGTATACATGTGGATATATTAAAAACTTTCCCAGTCCACATAGTATTGCTAGCATATGCATGATTTCAGGGTTGGCCATTTTGTACTGGATAACCAGTCAGTGGCTGCACTCTTAAGGAAAACTGGATCTCCTTCTCCCAGGAGCTTTCAAGTGCCAGGAGCTCCCAAGCTAGGCGTGGGCCTAGATGCACATACACACCTGCATGACAGCTAGCCGGCCCATCAGACATTTGGTCGGTAATGCTTGAGCGCGCACTAGACTTGTGCATGCTGTCACAGACACTGTCAGGAAATAAAGGAAAGGTGAAGGGGCCTGAGTTCTAAGAATGTTGTTGGGTCTTTATATACCCAAAGCTTTTATCAACTGGAGAGATTAAAATACTTGAATTCCTTTGCAAAAGAGATTTACACAGTGGCGATAAAGACCCATTGTAAGCTGACTTCATTTGATACAATGGGAGAAAACATTTCTCACACCTGCCTGGAAATCTGAGCACACAATGGTCCTGAGGTCTCCAGAAGAGAAGACATAGTTAGTGATCAAATCATATATAAATACTGAAAATAAAAAATGCACAGGAGTTATGTTGCCTTTAAGAAATCTTCAGGGAAGATTATGGCAGACAAGATTTCCAAGGAAGTGACTATTAATCTTACATTTCAAAACAATCTTATCAATGTGTGCAAACTGTGTTCTTTTTAATTAAAAGTCATTGTGCTTTACAGAGAAGAAAGCCCACCTCAGAGAATGTTATTAGTTTTGTAGACAATCAGGATAAATTCAGAAATAACATGTCATGTTAACCAGAGTCATATCTTTCTCATTTCTGACCCCAAATCACCAGTTCCTTTTACATTGTTCCAACATAAAAGAGAAAACATATGAGCAAACATAACGCGTAAGTCACCAATACCAAATGGTTAAAATCAATCAGACCATTACTAGTATCTTAGTGCAGCTGGCAGCTTACAGCTTCTTCCAAGGGCAGTCCTCCCTGCCCCAGGTTTCTTATCTTAAAATAAGCTCATCCTGTCTTCTGAGGAGGGCCATCTGGTCTGGCCTCTACTCAAGGTTTAGTAGCCCTAGTTGTGTGACTGTTCTTCTTTCTTAGCTGGCCCTTATTCAAGGTCCAGTTGTTTTTATTTCTAGTCTGGGATGGTCCCATTTCTCATTCCCCCCTTTTTCTTTGGCATAATTTTAACCCTAAAATTACAGGCTAGATTCAGCCTGCACCTCTAATTGCTGATACTGCTGTCGAAGCATAAGGACCTGAATGGTACTAATCCATTCTCTCATGAAGTTAAGCAGCTTGTTAAAAATGCAGGGGCCAAAGGTTACAATCAGGAGAAGAATTAGCAAAGGGCCGAGCAAGGTGGAGATTAAAGTGGTCATCCATGGAGAGGAATTAAACCATCCTTTAAACCATCCTAAGCTTTGGGCTCATTTTTGCTTTCTCTTTTTTAAGCCCTCTTTGACCTTATCTAGGGTCTCAGTGACAGCTCCAGTATGGTCAACATAGAAACAGCATTCTTCTTTTAGGGCAGCGCATAAACCTCCTTGTTGCAGAAACAATAAATCTAAGCCCCTTCTATTCTGTAACACCATCTCTGATAATGACTGTAAGGAATCTTTTAGCTCTCTAATTGTGCTTTCTAATCTTTCTATGTCCTCATCAACAGCTGCCCTAAGCTCATTTAACCCACTATGTCGGAGGGCTATAGCTGACCCTCCAACTGCTGTCCCTGCTGTCCCTAGCCCAATCCCAAGCATTATGACTAGAGAAATTCCCAAGTCTCTTTTTGTTCGTATTGTCCCTGCTGTCCCTAGCCCAATCCCAAGCATTATGACTAGAGAAATTCCCAAGTCTCTTTTTGTTCGTATCAGCGGTTCCCCCACAGAGTCCCAGTATTGAAAGGGCTCTTTATACGGGTGATAGGTAACTCGGGGGATTACCTGGACCAGAACACAGTAGTCAGATGAATTGACAAGCACCTGAGTACTGACACAAGTAGTAATTCCTGTCACACAGGCCCACCATCCATTTATTGGTGGTATGAGGTACCCAGACAGGCCTGCAACATTATAGGTTTGGTTGCATAAAAACTGATGACTGGGGGCAACTTTACCTACACAGAGTCCTTGCCCTGAAATGGCAGACAGGGAAAGTCTAGCCTCCCTTTGTGTCCAACGGCAGGCTGTTGCCTCTTGGGAGTTACTTATCTCATCTGTAAAGGCAATTCCTTCATAATATGGGGGAGCAATTCCAAAGCATAACCAACAAGACTCAATAACCTTTGGGTTGGTGTTATTTAGGGCCTGGAAGGCTCCCTGTGCTAGGGAAGTAATGTATGGTCCAGAAAGCTTAGGGGAAGAAGAATCTTTACCTATTTTTGAGTTAGGAGTCAGTGAGGGGGTTACTGGATGTGGGGCCATAGTCTGGGGGTCTGATTTTACTGGGGGAACCAGATGAGGGCCAGCTTTATTTGGCCCTACTTCAGCAGATGGGGCTGTTATTTTAAATTTGATGGTGAAAAGTAACCCATCATCATATCTTTTTTTATATATTCGTAGGCCCCAAGTGAACCCCGTCAACCAGTTAGTTGAAATCCGTTTTCCAGCGTCCGTGAACCGGATTAGCAGGGGTGGCACCAGGTGGTACATATTGGCTGATTGTTTGGTTCCTGATCTGGAGGTTTGGCATGACTGTAATTAGCTTTAACAATAATGTAATCCCAACTGGAGGTAGGCTTCCAGTAAGTATCGCCAGTGGTTTCACACCCCCAATTTTTTCAGTAGAAGTCATTTTCCCCCCACATTTGTTTAGTAATTTAGGTTGCTGGTGGGGTCCTGGACATACATAAAAGGTTAGGACTCGCAGCATACTGCGGTGGTTGGTGGTCCCGCAGCACCCCCAGGGATCTAAGTCCCTTCTTTCACTGAAAGACCCACATCTAGAGTCCCCAGGAACCACGTTGGGGTCTAGGTGGCTTTGCAAATCCCAGTTTGCAGGTGCTCCTAAAGCCATTTTACAAAGGTCAGGGTACAAGTCCGGCCACCATGTGAAGGGTGGGGCTATATTTGATACAGACCAAATTATAATATGTCTCTGATTAGTTACTTTCCAAGTTAAAAGTTTGGGCTGGTGAGGACTGGAGCCCAAGCAAGTATTGTAAGTGCTTAACAGAGCCAAAAGCACCAGCAGTTTGTGGATATCACTCACGGCTAACATTTTTAACAAGCTTAAGTTTTAAGGGATTGTCACTGGGCTGCATTTTCCAGTCAGAAGTGGAGTCCTCTGGAGCGGGTTTGACATGTGATGCATGGATCCAAGCAGGAATGCCTTCTACCTTCACAGCCGTTGGGGTGGTGAGCAGGATGCAGTAAGGACCTTTCCACCAGGGTTCCAAATTCTGACTACGGTGTCGCCGTACATAAACCAAGTCTCCAACTTGGAACTCATGGGACACCTCTAAGGATCCTGGCGCATATGCACTGCCAACCTTGCTCCAGATTTCTTTTTTAATAAGCTGCAGTCCCTTTAACCTGGACAACAAGTCAGAGTTACTACTAGTTATGTCAAGAGGGTCTCCAAGGAGAGTTAAGGGAGCAGGAACTCCATACAATAGTTCAAAAGGTGTAAGATTCAACAAAGAAGGAGTATTCCTGACCCTAAAAAAAGCCAGAGGGAGGAGTACCACCCAGTCACTGCCAGTCTCCATGGTCAATTTAGTAAGGGTCTCTTTTAGAGTTCTATTCATTCTTTCTACCTGTCCTGAACTTTGGGGTCTATAAACACAATGTAATTTCCAATTAGTCCCCAAAAATCTGGCCACCTCCTGACTTACCTGAGCAACGAAGGCCGGCCCATTGTCTGACCCGATTACCTTTGGAACAAACCGGGGAAAAATGTCTTCTAAAATCTTCTTAGCTACAACCAGAGCAGTCTCTTTCTTGGTGGGAAAAGCTTTCACCCATCCTGAGAAGGTATCTACAAAGACTAGAAGATATTTATTTCCATACCTGGCCGGCTTGATCTCGGTAAAGTCCACTTCCCAATGCATTCCAGGTCTAGTTCCCCTTAGCCATTTTTCTGAGCTTTGCAAATTCTTTCCTACGTTTACCTTTTGGCAGGGGGTACATGCCTGAGCCACTTTTTTGGTTAGAGCAGTGAGGTTTAGTATTCGGTAAGGAGATTGGAGAACAATTTCAGTCAATTTCCTTGCCCCTAAATGAGTCCATTGATGCATTTGTGCTATTAGTCTCTTAGCATCTTTCTGTGGCAAAATGATCTTACCTTTGGAGTCAATCCATGCTCCCACATTAGCATCGAATGTCCCTTGTTTCCTCTGTATTTGCTCCAGGTCATCCTCCGAGTATTTTAGCTGTTCCTTCTCTGGCAACTCACCAGTTAATATTATTGAAGCAGGACTTCCTCTAGCAGCTGCTTTAGCCTCCTGATCAGCCATGTTATTTCCCTTTGCCACCTTGGAATTTCCCTTCTGATGTCCCGGGCAGTGAATTATGCTTACCTTGGTAGGCAGTAGTAGGGCATTGAGCAAGGCCAAGATTTTATTTTTATTTTTCATTTCTTTACTGGCTGACATCATTAGGCCTCTCTGCTGGTAGATGGCCCCGTGCACATGGGCCGTAGCAAAGGCATACCTGCTGTCAGTGTAGATGTTTATCTTTTTGTCTTTTCCCAAAGTTAATGCTTGCGTTAAGGCAATTAGTTCTGCCCATTGAGCAGAGGTGCCTTCTGGCAGCGCTTGGGCCCATATTACCTTGTGTCCATCCACCACCGCTGCTCCCGATTTTCTTTTTTCATTTTCTAAAAAGCTACTCCCATCTGTGTAATATGTCACCTCTGCATCTGGCAGAGGTTGGTCTTTTAAGTCCTTTCGCCATCCCTGTTCTTCTGCCAACACCTGCAAGCAATCATGATCTGGGGGTTGAATCTCTGAATCTGGTAACAGGGTGTCAGGGTTTAGCCCCGTTGCTGGGGCAAAAGTAATCCTGTCATTATTTAAAAGCAAAGTTTGGTAATGAGTCATGCGAGCATTTGTGAGCCAGTGATCAGGCGGCTGTCTGACAACACTCTCAAGGGCACGAGGGGCATAGACGGTAAGATCTTGTCCCAAGGTCAGCTTGTCAGTATCCTTTACCAATGCGGCGACTGCTGCTATTATCTGGAGGCAGGTCGGACTCCTGCCGCTACTGGATCAAGCTTTTTAGATAGATAAGCTACTGGTCTCTTCCAGGGTCCAATCTTTTGAGTTAACACCCCTTTAGCCATCCCCTGGTTCTCGGCCACATAGAGATGAAAAGGTTTAGTGACATCAGGAAGTCCCAAGGCTGGAGCTGACATTAAAGCCTGTTTAATATTATCAAATGTAGCCTGTTCATCTTCTCCCGAGGAAAAAAGAGTCATTGCCCTTTGTAAAGGCATACAGAGGGACTGCCATTTCAGCAAACCCAGGAATCCATAATTGGCAAAACCCAGCTGTACCAAGAAATTCCCTCAGTTGTTTAGTAGTTCGTGGAGGGGGAATATGAAACACAGTCTCTTTTCTAGCCTCCGATAACCATCTTTTTCCTTCTTTCAGTATATACCCCAGGTAATTGACCTTTTTCCGACATATCTGGGCCTTCTTTGCTGATGCTCTATAGCCGAGTTCGCCCAATTCTCGTAACAGTCGGCTTTGAGGCAGGTTTTCCAACAATCTGCAGCTAGTAAGATGTCATCCACATACTGGAGAAGAGTTACCTGAGTATTTGTGGTCCGGAAGTGTGCCAGGTCTTGGTGCAGGGCTTCATCAAATATGATAGGAGAATTCTTATGTCCTTGGGGAAGTCGAGTCCATGTTAGTTGGCCCGAGACCCCGGAGTCGGGATCTTTCCATTTAAAAGCGAAAATGTCTTGGCTGGCAGGGCTAAGTTGAAGACAAAAGAATGCATCTTTAAGGTCTAGAACAGTATACCAGACTCTGTCAGGGGGAAGGGAGCTCAGCAGGTTATACAGGTTGGGGACTGTTGGATGTAAGTCCATAACCTGTTTATTAACTTCCCTCAGGTCCTGTACAGGCCGATAATCGTTGCTCCCAGGCTTTCGGACCAGCAGTAATGGAGTATTCCAAGCAGATTGACATCTTTTTAAAACCCCTAGGTCAAGGAGTATATGAGGGCGAATCCCATCATGGGCTTCCTTAGACATTGGATACTGCCGCACTGCAACTGGGGCTGCCTGAGGTTTTAGCTCTATCTGGACTGGCGGTTGCTTTTTTGCTTTCCCTAAGCCAGCTGTTTCAGCCCAGGTCTCAGGGTATTTCTTTACCCACCAGTCAATGTCTTTTTCTCCCTCTTTTAAATTTTCAAATAGCCGGTATTCATCTTCCAAGTGAATTGTAAGCACATGAATAGGATCCCCTCTTTTATCTGTAACCTGTGGGCCTCCTGGGTTAAAATAGATGTGGGCTCCTATTTTGGTCAGGATATCTCGTCCCAGCAATGGGTATGGGCAGTCAGGCATGACTAAGAACGAGTGGGATACCTGGCCCACTCCTTTGGGTAGTCCATGTGTATCGCTTACATCCAGTGGCCCCTTGAACCCATGATTTTTTCTCTTTCTTAGCCCCTAAGTCTTGCAACAGAACTGAATGCTGAGCACCAGTATCCACTAGAAAATGGCCTGGCTTCCCCTCCACCTTGAGGGTTACCCTGGGCTTGGGGAGGGTAACCGAACCCTGTCCTCCCCAATCGCTATCATTGTTCAAGGTTAGGACCCGGATCCCCGTGGCTCGAGAATTCAGCTGCTTCTTCCTTTTGGGGCAATCTCTCATCCAGTGTTCCTTTTCCTTGCAGTAGGCACACTGGTCCTTAGACAAAGGGCCATTATGGTTGCCAGGAACTCTCTCCCTTTCAGTATGACTTTCCTGAACTATGGTGGCCAGAATCTTAGTCAATTTTTTTTTCAATGCAGTTTATTCAGGAACCTTGAACAATCATCTGACCCTGGGGAAAGCCAGCCCACAGCTTAAATAGCATCTGGGTAGTCAACCCCAGCGTGCCACATGGGCAATGCAGATAGGTCCACATACATGGAAGCAAGCCAGATCCTCAGCCTTAGCCAAATGTGGAGTTGTTTGTGACAGAGAGCCCTCACCATCGGGAAGGTGGAAGGCAGAAACCAGCTCCATCGTTACGCAGCTCTCTACAGTTCCCCCTTTTTGTTTTAGACGCATCAGGCAAGAGTAGGGGTCTGATCTCTGATATTAGAAATAAATTGGGACTTTGTACCAATGTTCATTTAGGTGTCATCCACCCAAAGAGCATCAGACCCGACCAATACCTTTTTCTCAGAGGCGGGACCTGGGGCATCAACCCACATGCAATCAGACATGCTCTTCTCTGGGTCGCAAGCTGCTGACCCTGAGTGCAGTGCTTAGCCTCGCATCCTGAGCGTATCATTTTAGCTTTTTATGGTAGCCAACCATGCTTGGGGAGAATGTCCTGCTTCAATGGCTGTAAAGGCCTGAATGATCATGGCTGCATTACGCTGTTGTGAGACTCTAATCTTGCATATATACCACAGGTCAACCAAGGAGACCAACACCAGAAGGCCTGCTAACGCTCCCATGCCTGCCCATTCCTTCAGATGATTCATGGCTGCAGCAATCCATGATGATAATCCTGTGGCTAGTCCTGCGTCCACTCTGGTAGAATTTACCATGACAATGGCCACTCTCAGCTGCTCCATCGTAGTATCGAATTCTTCAGTCCAATTACCTAAAATATAGCTAGACAATTGTTTAGACAGATTTGTAGCACAGGGAAAAATTCTCATGTTGTATGCTAGTGACACAAAGTCCAGCATACTTTCATTGACAGCCAAGTTGAGCGATTTGCCATAGGGTATCAATTTGCTCCTGCACGAGGTCAATCCTCTGATTGAACACCATCAAGCCTCCTTTTAGTTGAGCATTAATTCCTTTTTGTACATCTAAGGCATGAGCTACATTGGCTAAAAGGTTATTCAGGGTCTGAGCAGTCTGCCCAGTATGACTCATGGCTAATGCCATGGTGGTAGCTCCAACAGCCGCCAATGAGATGGCAGTAACAATGGCGGCTGTAGTTCCAAGATCCCTTTTCTGTCTAAAAAGAGTCATAGTGTGAGGGGCATCAATGGGCACAGGCACCCAGCGAGGCATGCGAGTAACCAGGGCATACCTAAATTCACTAGCATTCCAGCATTGGGCAAAAAAGCAAGTATCATTACCACAATTACTTAGCTCTATCTGGCTAATAATGAATAAAAATGGGGGATATAAACAAACAGGTGTGGGCTTATAGGAAATATTATGAGAAGCCTTAACCCCCTCGTTGGAACATCCTGCATCAGTTCTAGAACTAGCAGTGGTGGTGTCCGAGGTCTGAGTAGGTTCAGGAGACCATTGCCCCCAGGGGTGAGACGTGCTCCATGTAAATTGACTAACTCCATGTTTTCCTCCACTTTTGAAAGTCATTTAAGGTTCTTAAATTATTTTTTCCCTTTTTTTTAAATTTTTCATCAATTACACTTTATTCATTCTGCATCCCCCCATAAGCCCCTCCCTCCTCCCCTCCCAATCCCACCCTCCCTCCTCCCTCTGCATGCATACCATTCCCCAAGTCCACTGATAGGGGAGGTTCTCCTCTCCTTTCTGATCTTAGTCCATCAGTTCACATCAAAAGTGGCTGCATTGTCCTCTGCTATGGCCTGGTAAGGCTGCTCCCCCCCCAGGGGGAGGTGATCAAAGAGCAGGCCAATCAGATTATGTCAGAGGCAGTCCCTCTTCCCATTACTATGTAACCCAATTGGACTCTGAACTGCCCTGGACTACATCTGTGCAGGGGTTCTGGGTTATTTCCATGAATAGTCCTTGGTTGGAGTATGAGTCTCTGGGAAGTTCCCTGTGTTCAAATTGTCTTGTTCTGTTGCTCTCCTTGTGGAGACCCTGTTCTCTCCAGCTCTTACTATTTCCCAGTTCTTACATAAAATTCCATTCACTCTGCCCAACAGTTGCCCATCAGGCTCAGCATCTGCTTTGATAGTCTGTAGGGCAGAGGCTTTCAGAGGCCCTCTGTGGTAGGTTCCTAGGTTGTTTCCTGTTTTCTTCTTCTTCTGATGTCCATCCTCTTTGTCTTTCCGGATGGGGATTGGACATTTGCCCCTGGATAACTGGGTTCTGGAGATGCCATATTGCTCTGGCTTTTGTTGGTTGACTTAGTCAATTTTTTATCTTGCCTCTTGTCTCTCTCTCTTTCTCTCATCTCCTGTTCTTTCTGTTTTCTCTCTTCTTCTTCTTCTGTTTCTTGACTATAGAAAACTTTCTCTGCTACTTGCACTAAATCCTTCAATGACTTATCCTGCAGACCTTCTAATTTCTGAAGTTTCCTATGAATATCCCTAGCTGACTGATCTATGAAAGATACAGCTACTGTTGCCTTGTGCTCATCTGAAGTAGGGTCATAGGGAGTAAACCAGCGGAACGCTTCCATCAGCCGTTCTAAGTAGGCTGCAGGAGATTCCTCCAGCCCCTGGACCACTTCTCTTACCTTAGTCAAATTGGTGGGTCTTTGAGAAGCCCCACGGAGACCTGCCATTAGAGTCTGGCGATAAACCTTCAAGTGCTGCCTACCCTCTGGTGTATTGCAATCCCAATTAGGACACAAGAGAGGAAACCCATTATTAATCTCGTCAGGGAGAACTGTAGGCCTCCCATCCACCCCGGGACATTCTTTCTTGCTTCTAGAAGAACTCATCCCTTCTCATCAGTAGTCAGGAGTGTCTGTCAAAGCTGTTGGCAATCATCCCAAGTGGGCTGGTGAGAGAAAAGGACAGATTCAAACAAGTCAGTTAAGGCTTGGGGGTTCTCAGAAAAAGGGGGATTGTGGGCCTTCCAATTGTAGAGGTCAGCTGAGGAAAAAGGCCAGTACTGAAGAGGTTGATTCCCATCCCCATCTGGGAACCCATAGGCTCCTAACGGGAGAGCCACCGAGTCCGGCTGAGTTGCTCTGCGGCTCCGTGTTCCAGCTGCTGGGCCCCCTTTGTTCTGAGGGTCAGTTGGTGATTGCAGCGGGACAGCGGCACTGAGGGACCAACAGCTCTGGTGAAGGCCATATAAGGGGACTAGAAAAACTGCATGCTAGCCCCGTCCTAGGCCCCGAGGGAGAACTGACAGCCTCCGGGAGACTGACAGGGGAAACAGTCAGAGGTCTGGCAGGAGAACCGGCCAGGAAACTGGCCGGGGTAGGGGCGATGGCTGGCGGATAAGGGTGCAGAAGGTAAAAAAGGAGGAGGTCTGCTTCTGGAGAAGTGAGCACTTTCTTTTTCTCCTCTTCCTTAATGGCACAAACAGTTGTCAAAGGAGTCTCTATGGAAAGAACAAAGGGGTGCACCCAGGGGGGTGAATGGCGAACAATGTCTTCCCAGGTTAGGACATAGGGTACCTGATCAGGATGGCCCCCTTGTGCTTGGAGAGTCTTAGCCTTAACAGCAAGAATCGTGTCAAGGTGAAAGGTGGCCATCCAACCTGAAAGGCAGGCCACTCCGAGGAACACAAGGTTCGCCACTTCGCTTTTCTGACTTCCACTGAGAGGTTATGTGCCCTATATCTCACTTCTGAGAAATGGTCAAGGGTGAGGGATAAGGGTGTAGTCACAGTCTGTCCCATAATGAAACGTCCGTCAGAAAAGTCAGAGAGGCAACAACAACAGAGACAAAAAGAACCAGGCAAGCAATCAGACAAGGACGCCCTTTCAGGTGAAACCACAGTGCCCTAACGGAACGGCTTCCCGGCCATTCTCTACGAAAATCAGACTCAGATGGGAGGAGGACCGTCTCCGATCCAACCTCCCAGCAGATGGAACCTGGAGCGTCCTCCAGCTTCCTGCCAAGTGATATTCTGATGCGTCCGTCAATCGCAATGGCCTAATCAAACAACCAGGATGGTTCAGACAGGCGCCTAACCAGAACAAAACAGAATCTGCAGAAACCTGAAATCTAACAAACAAAATGACTGACCTGTTTCAGCCTGACCTCCGAGCCCGGTCTGGTGAGAATCGGAGAAGGGCTGCGTCGGTTTCCCAGCCAATGAACCACATGCAAAACCTGCACTCCCGAAGCAGTGACTACGTACCGCTCCCTCCCCAAAGAGACTCACTGACCGCGGTTCAATGCAAAAGCAAGAGGCAGTTTATTCCGATCGTGATGGGGGTCGCCCCTTCAAGGCAGGAGACGACCCCAAGCATACAAAGCACAAAGTTTTTATACCTAAAAATCAGGCCACACATGTATCTTTACATTGACTAGTCAGCAGAAAAGACAGCAGTTTTGCAGCTGGCAGTTTACAGCTTCTTCCAAGGGCAGTCCTCCCTGCCCCAGGTTTCTTATCTTAAAATAAGCTCATCCTGTCTTCTGAGGAGGGCCATCTGGTCTGGCCTCTACTCAAGGTTTAGTAGCCCTAATTGTCTGACTGTTCTTCTTTCTTAGCTGGCCCTTATTCAAGGACCAGCTTTTTTTTTTTTTTTTTTTTTCTTTCTAATCTGGGATGGTCCCATTTCTCATTAGTAGAAACATATTTATGAGAAAAATACGTCAAGCATGGAGGCACACACCTGTAATCCCAGCACTTTGGGAGGCAGAAGCAGGTGGATCTCAATGAGTTCAAGACCAACCTGGTCTAGAAATCAACTCTAGGACAGCCAAGGCTACACAGAGAAACCCTGTCTCAAAAAAAGAAAAAAAACACACACACACACATAAAGAGAGAGACTGGCCAAACAATAAAAAAGACTGATAAGAAAGGTACTGTTTTCATATTGATGTTGGTGAATGTTGGTCAGGCAGAAATGCTATTGGCACTCACCTTGAATATTGCTATCTTGAGTAGTTACAACAATTACTTCTTGAAATACTGTTGCCTCTTTTCTATGCACACTCTTCATAAAGAGAATCTTGGGAACAGTATGTGTACTTTTGTAACTAGAACACATGGAAGTTAGGGTCCGGAATTTGACCGACATCTTTGATATTATCTTGAGATAAATTTGGTACATTTACCTTTGATGAAATTACTTGGGCCCTTATCACTGTGCAAGTCCTTCATCTGAACAACAACAAAAAACAAAACAATGGATTTGCATGTCTAGTGTTGCTTGTGGTTATATATCTGTCAGCAAGTTTCCCCCCAAAATTGTGCTTAGTCAAAGATGAAGACACAGCTCAAGGATTGAGCCCCTGCCTTGTTTGTGAAAGCCTGTGACTTCAGACTTTGTAACAGCAGGGAAGAAAACCCATACTTTGTGTAGCCATGCTGATCCTGACTTTTATTTTGCTTTTATGGGTGCCTGCAGCTGGTTGTAATATACACCAAAGCTCGATTTTCCTATTGCTAATTGTTAGTGTAAAGTAATTATTAACATATAGTTCAGTAATATGTTAGTGATTAAGAGTAAATATTACAGTGAAATCTTGGGACTCTTAAGAGTTCGGAGCAAGAATAAAAGCATGACCAGTTGCACTTCTTCATGGAGTAGAAAGACTGGTTGAAAAGTTTCCTGCTTTTCCCACTGGGGGATAAGAGAACAGATTATTGATGTGCATTGCTTGAGAGGATGCTGTCTGTGGGTGTCTCTTTTACTTCCCTGTTTTCAATACAGACCGTTTTACAGGAAGTAAAAGAACTATTTCCCAACCCCGCCTCTGCAGATGTCACAATAACATGCTCATTTCTCTTTTCAGACATAACAAATGCCTCATAGGAACCCAGTTCCATACTTCAGAAATTCTTTCTACATATGCCAATGGGATAAAGATAGTCCACAAACAGAAGGTCAGAAATATTTTGTTTCTGTTTAAGGTCAGGTTCTTCTTTCTGAATTCTTAGGTGTTGGGATCCAGCAGGGACTGATCATGTTTCCATAAGTGGGATGAATCAGACCACAGGGAAACATTTCTCTGCGTTGAGAAGGTTTCATGTGGAATCCTAAGGACCGTTTCATCCCTTGGCATCAACTTCCCAGAGAGATAATTGTCAGAACTCCAGGATATTCAGTTTTTGCTAAAACCCAATTCAAAGAACTATGGAATGCTCCTCCATCAATGTGTTCAAGAAGTGAATCATCCTGACACTGATAACGACATGACAGAACTGGAGAAGATCCCTGTCCATGTGACACAGAGGGGGATTATGTGAGGGTGTGGGAAGCTTCTTTTCCTCTTAGATAGACCTGGTTAAATGCTATAGGGAAAGCGGAGTTTACCTAGACTTATGGAAACTCAGGTCCTAAGAATGAGCCATGTAGCTTTGCCCAATCTGCAAGACCAAACCCGACGTCTGAAAAAAACATTGTTAGAGAAGTATGAACAGACATATGTCTTGAGCATAAATATAAAATCCTCAACATAGTCGATTTCTTTGCCATACAATGAAATCCCAGTCTATGACAGACTATACATATGATGATGGTGCCACAAGACCACGTCACAGGTGAATTTATGTAAGAACACTCTTGGATATTTGCACAATAAAAGTAAAAGTAATAAAAGTAATAAAAGTAGTGCTACATATTCATTTATCAGAAGAGGCATTATTTTTAGTGATAAAAATTTGATTTAATGTTATATCAAAAAGTTCATCTACTACAAGAAAGTGGGATTCACCCATTCATCACAGAAACAATGAAAATTTTAAGGCATCCATGATGAAGGTATGCATGTATATGAAGAAACAGCACTCGTCTGTGTCCCACAACAGAGTGAGCATACAATTATATGCAAAGAAAACTGAAATTAACTTCACACTTAATGCAATGGAACCAGGAATTTTCCACTAAAATAGGAACAACCCAGCAGTGTCTCTTCTCTTCAAGAATTTTTTTCAGCGTATTTGAAGTCTTAACTAATGTAGCAAGGTCAGTAAAGTAAATACAGTGTTCATATATTGAGAGAACAAGAACTTTTGCTCTTTTCAGATAACATGTCTGTCTATAGAGAAATTCTGAATTAGTTTCCAAATACAACTTTATTAAGCCAATCCATTATACCATGCAAGTTATTAGGAAACAGCTGCGTGTGAATTACTTGTGTGCATCCTAGTGATGGACAGTGCGAACTGACATTAAATGCCCATCTATTTCTTGTATGACTTCCACACCTTTCACACGGGATATAACACTGAAGTTAAGAGGGAAATATGAAGTAAATATAGACAGTAACCAGAAAGTGCACAAAATCACGTCTTTGGAAAAAGTATTTTCATAGTCAGGTCCACAGACAGTTCCTTCAAAGCCCAGTGTATTTTCAGGACACCTTTCTATTTCAGGAGGAACCCACAAAAAGTATGTAATGATGACTGGAGGGTTTGAGTGCTTCAGAGAGTGTTTTGAGACATCATTTTCACTCAGATATTTTGCAACCCAGAACATAATTTTTACTTATCATTTTTGTTATTTGAGTCAAATTCCTTGTTTTTAGTAAAAAAAAAAAAAAAGAGACAGATTTTATAATGCAGGTAGGCAATGTGGTAATTTCAAATAGAAGATGCCTGGTGTGGTGACTAATTTCTTTAATACCAGCACTTGGAAGACACAGGCTAGATGATCTCTGAGTTTAGGGCTACTCTGGTCTACTGATTGAGTTCTAGGATATCTAGACCTACCCAAAGAAATTCTGTCTAGATAAACCAAAATAAAATAAAGGAAAATGCTGCATGGATGTAGAGGAAAGGCAGAAGAGGCAGGGGTGAGGACCCAGACCTCACTGATGGGACAGGATGTTCCCTTGTGTCACAGGGCAATAAGAGAAGAGGAACAATCTACAAATGCCCAGAAGAGTAAAGGCTACTTGTAAGTACCTCTTCAATGTCAGGAAGACATGTGTGCGACAGAGGGGACTTTCTCCTTTTTCTCAACACCCATGTCCCCTGGTGCTTCATCATCCAATCAACATCCCACTAACTAAAATACCCGCAAGAAATGCAACTCAGTAGTCACACAGACACACTTCCAACACACACACAAATATCTTATCCTAATGAATGGTAATGCATATCTATAAAGAATAGTAAATGGTAATCATGTAAAACCATACAAGCTTGATATACTGATGTAAATGAGGTTTTGTAGTGTTGAACTACAGGTGAACATATGCATGCTCACAAACTATATAGGTAATTACAGACACATATTTGAGCAAGGAAAAGGATGTGGAGGAAAATAGGTACAATTGAAGATCATTGGGTTAAGCCAAGTTAAGTCCAACTTGGAAAGACAGATATTGAATATTGTCTTAGGGTTTGATTGCTGTGAAGAGACACCATGACCATGGCAACTCTTATAAAGGAAAACATTTAATTTGGGATAGTTCAGAAGTTTAGTCCACTATCATCATGGTGGGAAGCATCATGGCATGCAGGCAGAGTTAGCTGAGAATTCTACATCTATATTGGAAGGCAGCAAGAAGTATGTTCCACACTGCACCTAGAGTGGGCATCTGAAATCTCTAACTCCACCCCCAGTGATGAACTTTCTTCAACAAAGCCACACTTACTCCCACCAGTTCCAATAGCATCACTCCCTATGCCCCTATGAAGGCTATTTTCATTGGAACCACCACCTTCTATGCTCTTCCTCTGATAGCCACTGTGGGAGGAAGTCTTGCAGCTATATCATAGACCATCTTAAAATTCCCTACAGTGTGCCACAGTATGAGCAGTGTGTAAAAGTCCAGTTTAAAGTCTCTTCTGAGACTCATGCACTGTCTTAACTGCAATCCCCTGTAAAATCAAAATGAAAACGCAGATCACATAAACAGTTCCAAAATGGAGAAAAGGGATCATAGTAAGGAAATTGGATCAGAACAAGATTCAAAACTAGCTGGTCAAACTCCAAATGCTGCATCTTGGTGCCTGATGTCAAAGTGCTCTTTAGATTTTCAACTGCTTTCAGCTTTTTGACTGAAGCACATTTCTTTCCCTTGGGCTGATTTCATTTCCTCTTAACAGCTTTTTTCTGCATGTGTCCCATAGCTCTGGCATCTCCAACATTTTGGTGTTACCAGGCTTCACCTTCACAGATACATACAATGGACTCTCCAGGCCCCCAAACATCCCTGACACACTTACGGACTCAGCAGCATTCCTTATTATGGGGGTAATTCCCTAACACCTTCCTTCAGCCCTTGACTCGCAGGCAGAAGGTGCCAATCTCTGCTGCTTACTTGGGCTAGCACTTGGCCATCTTTTTTTTTTTTTTTTTTTTTTTTTTAATTACAATGTATTCACTTTGTATCCCGGCTGTAGCTCCCTCCTTCATCTCCTGCCAACGCCCCCTCTTCTTCCCCCATGCTTCTCTTCTGCCCACTCATAGGGGAGGTCCTCCTCCCCTACTATTTAACCCTAGCCTGTCAGGTCTCACCAGGACTGCCAACATAGTCAATAGGAGGTTTTCTGAAAAATTCCTCTGCCAAAGCTATTACTACATAATTCTTCAATTTAGCCTCAGAAGAATACTTTGGACAAGGACAGAAAACAGCCACATTATTCACAAAATTACCTCAAGATATTTCTCTAGGCAGCATACAAAAATTCCTCTCCTCTAAAACCTCTTGAGATACACCTCCATAGTTTAAATCACCCCCAGCACCATTTTCTTCCATCCTCTTTCTAGTGTGTTTTACTAAGCTGGACTTAAAGCATTTTACTGCTTTCATAACACAAAGTCTCAAATTCCCAATATCTACATTCCTTCAGACAGAAACATAGTCATGGAAATACCCAAGTCCCTGAAACCAATCTCTGTCTCAGTTAGAGATTCTATTGTTATTAAGAGACACTATGACCATGACAACTTTTATAAAGGAAAACATTCAATTGGGGCTGGCTTACAGTTTGAAAGGAATAGTCCATTATAATCACGGTAAGAAGCATAGAGGCATGCAAGAAGACATAGCTCAGAGTTCCGCATATGTGTCTGTAGAAAGCAGGAAGAAAATATAAGCCATTAAGCCTGGCTTAAGCTTCTGAGTCCTCAAAGACTATCCTCCCTTTCTCCACTTTCCCTTTCTCCTTCCCCCTCCTCTAGTCCTCAGAAAGGAGGATCCTGCCTCCTTTACTATCTACCCCAGCCTACCAACTCTTATCAGGACTGCCTACATCCTCTTCATCTATGGAATAGCAAGGCCACCCCTCTAGGGGAAAGTGATCAAGGAGTAGGCAACAGAGTCTATGTCAGGACAGCCCCTGCTCCCCATACTAGGTGACCTACATGGAGATTGAGGTGCCTATGGGATACATCTAAGTAGGGGGTCTAGGACCTCTCCATGCATGGCTCTTATTTGGTGCATCAGTAGCACCCCTAGGCCCAGATTTTTTGGCTCTCTTGGTCTCTTTATGGAGCTCCTGTCCCCTCCAGGTCCTTTTATCCCCCTACTCTTCCATATGACCTGCACTCTGCCCAAAGTTTGGCTGTAAGTCTCAGCGTCTGTTTCAGTGGGTGGAGTCTTTCAAAGAACATCTACGGTAGGCTCCTGTCCTGTTCCCTGTCTTCAGCTGCTTCCAGTGTCTATTCTATTTGCCCTTCTGAATGAGAATTAAGAATCCTCCCAGGGGTCCTCCTTGTTATTTAGTTTCTTTAGGTCTGTGGATTATAGAATGGTTTTTCTGTATTATGTGGCTAACCTTCACTTAGAATGTTATGTGTGTCTTTCTGAGGTTCTGACCTCACTCAGGATGATCTTTTCTAGTTCTACCCATTTGTCTGAAAATTTCATTTCCTTGTTTTAAATAACTGAGTAGTATTCCACTGTGTAAATGTATCACAATTTCTGTATCCATTCTTCAGTTGATAGACAGATCTAAGTTGTTTCCAGATTCTGGCTAGTATGAATAAAGCTGCTATGAATATAGTTGAGCAAACATCCCTGTTGTAGACATCTTTCAGATGGGACAATATTTCAGATGCTAGAGCATCTTTCAGGTATATGCCCAGGAGTGGATCTTGAGGTAGCATTTTCCCCAATTTTCTGAGAAAGCACCAGATTGATTTCTTAAAGTGGTTGTATAAGTTTGCACTCCCGCCAGCAATGGGGAAGTGTTTCCCTTCCTCCACATCCTCACCAGCATGTGGTGTCATTTGAGTCTTTGATCTTAGCCATTCTGACAGGTGTAAAATAGAATCAAAGAGTCATTTTGATTTGCATTTCCGTGATGACTAAGGACACTGAGCATTTCCTTAAGTGTTTCTCTGCCATTCAATATTCCTCCATTGAGAGTGCTCTATTTAGCTCTGCACCCCATATTTTGTTTGTTGGTGTTTAGTGTCTTGAGTTATTTATATATTTTGGATATTAGCCCTCTGTCAGATGTAGGGCTAGTGAAGATCTTTTCCCAGTCTGTAAGCTATCATTTTGTTCTGTTGACAGTGCCCTTTGCTTTAGAGAAGCTAAATAACAAGGAAGGACCAAAGAAAGTTGCTTGATTCTCACTTAGAAGGGGAAATAAAATAGACAGTGGAAGTGGATGAAAGGAGGAAACTGGGTAGAAGATGGTGTGGGCAGGAACACCAGTGTGAGGTTAGAGGCCAGCCCAGTCTATAGAGTGAGTTCCAGGACAGCCAGAGCTACACAAAAGAAATCCAGTCTTGAAAAGCAAAAAACAAAAATTAAACAAAAACACAAAGATTTTTTTCCTGGTGTGGTGGCACAACACACTTTTATTCCCAGCACTCAGGAGGCAGAAGCAAGCAAATCTTTGTGAGTTCAAGGCCAGCCAGGGCTCCACATAGAGAAACTACATCTGGGGGAAAAATCAATAAAATAAAACAAAATAAGAAAAGCAGATACTCAGAGAAATTAATCACGAAGGCAAAAAAAAAATAGTAATACTTGGCACACATAAAACTCTTTGGATCTTGGCACCTACCTCTGAGACTGAACTCCCAGCAAAAGAAGCACAGCCTGACAGGCTCAGGAAAGCCAGACATCCTGCGTCTGGGGACCCTCAGTCCTGCCTTCTTTAGTGACCTACTCATACCATGATGCCTTGTGTTCCCACAAGTAGGGTAAAGAGCCGTGCAGAATAGAGAACAACACAAAAGACTATGGCATAACGTATTGACTCTTACTAAGATAGTCATTCATTTGTCCATTCACACATTCACCTTGAGAAGGCTCTCTCTATGTAACCCTGCCTGTCCTCATTAGGTACACCAAGCAGCCTCAAACTCCCAGAGATCCACCTGTTTCTGTTTTCCAAGTTCTAGGATTAAACACATGCACTATCTGACACTTTGTTGTATTTTAAAATAGTGTTTCTTCACATATATGACTAGCATGCAAGTTTCTTTTTCTTTTATTGATATTTACCATTTAGGAAGCACAGAAAATTGTGATATTTATTTATAATATTGTATTGGATTTATTCTTTTTATGTGTGTTTATACTGCATGTATGTCTGTTCACCATGTGAGTGCTATGTGCTTCCATAGATCAAAAATTGGTGTCAGATCTCCTGGAACTGGAGTTAGAGATCGTGGTGAGCCACCATGTGTGGAGAATCTAACCTAGATCCTCTGAAAGAACAGCCAGTGGTCTTACCCACTGAGCTATCTCTCCAGCTCTGGTTACGATGTTTTTATGTGTATATGTAACAGGTCTGCCTCTCTAAATCCAGACACCATGTAATTTTACTTCATGAGAGGAATTATGATTGGATTCTTTCGGGGGGGGGGGGCTTGGTTGTTGTAACACACGCACACTGGAAATCAAGTTTAGAGGAGTTGGCTTGTTGTTGGTTTTGTTGTGTTTTTGTTGTTGTTGTTTTCTCAGCCATGAGCATTTTTTCTTTAAATTTTTATTTATTTATTTACAGTTTATTCATTATATATCCTAATTCTAGCCCCCTCCCTCAGCTCCTTCCACCCTCGATCCCTCTTCCTCCTTATCTCCTTCTAATCCACTGAAAGGGGAAGTTCTCCCCGCCCTGCCATCTGCCCCTAGATTATCAAGTCTCATCAGGACTGCCTGGATCCCCTTCCTCTGTGGCCTGGCAAGACAGCATCGCCAGAGGGAAGTGATCAAAGAGCAGGCAAACGAGTTCATGACACAGGCAGCCCCTGCTCCCCTTATATGGGAACCCACATGGATACTGAGCTGCCTATTGGTTACATCTGAGCAGGAGGGTCTATGTCCTCTCCATGCATGGTACTTGGTTGGTGCATCAGTCTCTGCAGGATCCCCTGGGCTCAGTTTTTTTTAGCTTTGTTGGTCTCCTTGTGGGGCTCTTGTCCCCTCCGTGTCCTTCTAACCCCAACTTCTTACATAAGACTCCCTGCACTCTGCCCAAGGTTTGGCTGTGGGTCTCTGCCTCTGCTTCCATCACCTGTTGGGTAGAGCTTTTCAGAGCACCCTCAGTAATAGGCTCCCATCCTAACCATCAAAATGAGACCACTCTCACCCCCTAGTGGTCCTCTGAGTAGTTTTCTTTTCTCATAATAAGATAAAACAAATCCATCACATCAAAGTTGAGCAAGGCAAATTAACAGGAAAAAAAAAAAAAAACCCAAGAGAGGACACCAGAATGACACACCCACTTGTTCACACACTCAGGAATCCTATGAAAACACTAACCTGAAAACCATAATATATACAAAGAGGCCCTCAACAGTCCTGTGGAAGCCCTGTGCTTGCTGTTTTAGTATCTGTAAGTTAGAATAAGTATTGTCTATTTTTAAATTTGTTTTTACATGTTTACAGATGTGATAAATGCAGTGTGTTTGGAACCGATCCACCTCACCAATACCTCTCTCCAATTACCCCTTGGTCCTACCATTATAGAACTTGTCTCACTTCATGTCTTTTAGGGTGGGTTGGGCTGTGTGTATGTGTGTGTGTGAGAGAGAGAGAGAGAGAGAGAGAGAGAGAAAGAGAGAGAGAGAGAGACTGGGTCTCTCTTGGTGGACCTGGCTGGCCTGAAAGATGCAATATAGACCAGGCTGTCCTAGAACTCACAAAGATCTGCCTGCCTGTCTCCTAAGTACCAGGATTAAAAGTGTGTTGCCTTCATGCCCTGCTATGATTTCTTTTTAAATTATTACTGTTGTTATTAACAGCTTTCTGAGTCTAATTAGTGCTGACCATATGCGCACGGGCATGGGGCCACTGAACCTGATGCTGTGTGGGGGACAGAGATAATGACAAATAGCATCTCACAGTGACCAGTGTGCTGCTCCATGTGCATAATGCACCTATGTACACGTCTGTGGGTGTATGGGGGTGTGTAAGGCTGTGTGAATCTGCCTGTTTGGCCTTCTGTGTACGTGTGTGTAGGTAGAGCTGCTCAGTCCACTCTCATCCTCCCCTGTCCTTTGGCTCCTCCTTCCTCTTCCATCCCTGATCAACACACTCCATTAAGAAACACTGACCCTAAGATCAATCATCAAGCAACATGCTCAGGTCCGACAGTGGGAGGTGACAGCTAAGCTGAGTATTTGTGTTGGTGGCTACACACACAAAGGCACACCAGGTCATGGTGGATCATAATTGAGTGTGCACAATCTTGGTCAATTAAGCATATATTTGAAAGAAAAAAAGGAACCATAGGCACCCTTTGTAGTCCTCATTTCTCTGCTCATCTCTGAACAGCAATGAAGACAGAGTTAGTGTCCACATAGGCTGTGTGTCCAAAACCCACACAGGCTATAGAGAATCCACCTTCAAAAATACCCATGATGCACCCTATGAGATCTGACACAAAGAAGGGACCATGAGTACAGCCCAGTCAGATTCAGCAGGGGAATCCAAGGAAGCCTTTAGGGTTCACTGGGCTCTTTACACAAGTGGGGATATAGAGGCCGCTGGACTGTTACAGTGACGATCATTAAATAATATGGGCTGGAAAGAGCCTATAGAAACAGCTAAGGGGCTGTAACTGTGTCCCTGAAAACGACTGAGTGATTGTAGCTGGGGCTCTGGAGGTAACTGCAACATAGTCTTCCCCCAAACTGGCGGGGTGGCTAGCTTTCTACACCAGGATAACCCCAAGGGGAACTTTTGACTTTCCATTTCACACTTCTCCAGTAGTGACTTGTGTGTCTCCAGGTGTACACAGGCTTAGTGTCTGACGATGTCTGCATATGTAGAGGATTCAGCCACGATATTTCTGCTCTGTGGGGTCACAGCTCCAACTGTTCTCTGTGAGAGGGAGTGATGATCCAGCTGGGCATATGTCACTTCCTGAAGGTCTTTTGCAAATGGGGTCTGAAAGAGAGAAGCTCAGGAGAGTTAGGGTGGCTGAAGGGAAGGAAGGGGCTGTGGAATGGGAAGCTGCCTGCTTTATGAGTTACACTGTGTTTCTGGCCCAGTGGCGTTGGGGTTGCAGTACATGACCCAGAGACATGACAGAAGTGGCCTCTCCCCTCTCTTGTCTTAGATGCTCTCTCTGGGAAAGCCATATGCTGGGGAAAGCTCTCTTTCCTGTAGCCACTGGACTGTGTCACTCTGGACAAGAATCCTCTGTTTATTAGGCCTAAAGTGACAGCGGCTATAGTCAACATTTTTAAAGTTTATTTATTGTATATATATGAATGCATGCCAGAAGAGGGTATCAGATCCCAGGATGGATGGTTGTGAGCCACCATGTGGTAACTGGGAATTGAACTCAGGACCTCTGAAAGAGCAGACAGTGCTTTTAATTGCTGAGCCACCTCTCCAGCCCAGTCAATATTTTTTAATTCTTCTGCTACTGTGTTCCCTATCTAAGAAACTGAAGCCATGTTATTAAGATGCTAAATGTGGGCACATTTTGTTAGTTAGCACTAGATTATGATGCATACGAAAACCTACCCTGGTTTCTGTCCTTCTGTCCTCAGATCGCCTGTTCTCTGTGACTATGTCTATAGAAAAGAAGACAACAGATAATTTTACTTTTGTGGACACTAGAAGAGAATATAAGCACATGATATGCCACCCCTAGCACCCTCTAGAATGTTCCTAGATGATTTCCTTCCCAGTTGCTTCTCAGTAGAGTGGGTAACCCTTTCCTTGCTCCTCACACCTTACCTGGTGTCCTCTCCATACCATTAGTAGATAGGCTGAGAAGAAAGGATAGATGAACATTAGACACTGGTTGGAGGCAAAGGACTCGGCAAGCTAAGCTTATGGGCACCATTCCAGGGGTCTCACCTTTCTTGTGATCTCTGCTGCTGGCTCTTGCTGTTTGGGAGCCCTGTGAATAGTCAATAGTCCACACTTAGGAGGAAGGTCTTTTTCCCAGCACTCCCAAAAGCCCACCAAAGCCAACTCTCACCACAGATACCTACCCTGCTTTTTCTTACAGTGGCTATAGAGGCAGAAAATGGAAAGAAGGAGAAGACAAACGAGGAAAACCACAGAGACCACAATGAGAATATAAATGCTTTCTGTCTTTGGCCCAGGTGCACCTAGAAAAGAAGAGAGCCAGGTTATCAGCACCATACATTTATTGAGTACGTACTGCATACCACACACATGACAGTTGGTGTTCATGAACATGTGACTATGTAATATTTCACATGTACAGTACAGTAGTATTGAATCATGTAATCAGTATCCTTGTGGCACTCATCAGGAGTGTTGACCTTTGTGCTCTGGATCACACTAGCCACTGGCAAGGCCCTCTTAAGGGCATAGAAGTCATATGTGACTAATGACATCCATTCTGCTTCCCACAGCTAAGAGCACTAACTTCATGATTGAAGTCATGAAGGACAGCATTGGCCACCACCCTCTGTGAAGCTTTGCAGAGACTGAAAACCACCAAGAAAAGAAGTAGGACTCCCTCAAAAATCCTACTTTGGGCTCCCACTTAGGTCAAGAATCCCTATCTTGTATATTCCTCCCTGACAGTAAGGAATGCAGTTTCAATGTTGTCTTATTGTCTGAAGCCCTGAAGACAATACCTAGTGCCCATTTCATCCTCTCCTTTAACATGCATCCTTCTTCACCCATGCACTCCCTAAACCACCCCAAAGGTGACCATCCAAGATGGAAACCACCTTTCCCCTCTTTGTATCTGGTACCTAGTCCCTTTCCTTGATCCTGAGGCAGAATCTTCAGTGTCCTTTGAAGAAAGTCAGACAACTTCGCTTTAGAGGCTCTTCCCTCAACACCTTTCCCATGTCCATATGAAAACCATGCCATGTCCTTTCCATGTATCCTATTGCAATTTAAATTGGACATGTCACATGCATGTTAAGGACATATTTATATTATATATTACATATGCAAATGGAGTCACATGTACTGTGCAGTGGTGGTACTATTAAGCATGCACCAGTGGTAAGGTCATAACTGAACTGAAATGCTATAGTGGCATCTTGCCGGCCGTTGAGTTTTAGTTGCCTGCAGTGTTCGGGGTAGCATCTCTGCAGGACTACAGTCTAGAAGTTGCTTGCTCTCTCGGTACAGCATTTGGCCAGGTGTGCAGGAGACTGTGTGTTCTAAGCTGGTGTCAGTAACATCTTGTTCACACAGTGACAAAATGGCCACCAACAACGCACTTCTCAGATCACAGGTTTCACACGACCACCTTGCCTGTGAACACACGCCCAAGAACAGCAACACTGACGAGTGACTCACTGCCATATTTCATATTAATGTAAACAAGCACAGCTAAGTGGCTGTGGACATGGCTCAATGAGTGAAGCACACAGTTTGGATATCCAGAACCCACATTAGCTGGACACGACGGCCTGCCTATAATCTCAGTTACACAGGAGACAGAGACAGAGAATCCCCCGAGCAAACTGACTAGCCAGACTAGTTGAAACAGTGAACTCCGGGGTCAGTCAGACCTCATTCTTCAAGGTGGAGAACACTCCAATAACACATTAAGCGTCAACTGTGGACCTACATACGTACATGCATGTATGTTCACCACACCTGCAACCACATACATGCTGACACATGGGAACACACAGACTCATTTATGTACATGATATACATATCTAGGCAAAAAAGTAAATAATCAAATATAAAATAAAAATATGCTAACTTCTTTCACATGAATGAATATATAAATAACTTATATAATGTAATGCTATGTGATATCTTTCAAGAATATAAATTATACAAATCTACAGTAAATGATGTTTACCTATATGTGGTTTATAGTAATAAATAACATCTGTTAAGTTATATATTGCAAATATTAAACAGCATGTGATACTATTTAAAATAACATACATTGCACTCCTGTATAAAGATATATTATATTGTTATATCAATAATATATTGGCTCTGCATGAAACAGCATCTTGCTCGCCTCTATCACCCCACACCGTGTGTCCTGATCCACCATCCCACATGCCTGAGCCAGGAGCTTAGCTTCACAGTAACACAGCCTGGATCAGAAAGACTTTGGAGGACTCAGGACCACATCTCCTCCTGAGAGGATGTGGCCACAGTGCCTAAGAAGCAGGACACACGGAAGGAGAAAAGCTGGTTCAGCGTCACACAGCACCCCAGACTGACTACCTTTCACATGCCACACCCTTCCTCTGAGGGGTCCTTCCACTGTTGTTAGGCACAGATACTGAGAAGGTCACCTGAGATTTCTTAGAGCCCAGACTGGCAAGGTGGGAACTAATCTACTCCATCACACCACACCTATAGTGCATGCAGTTCAGACCACACGAGGAGTTTACAGCCATACAAATTGCAGCCCGCAGGCACCGGAACTTCTTCCCAGAGTCTTCAGAACTGGGTATCTTCAACCAAAAAGTCAAATTTCTCCATATAATGGAGTCCCTGGACATGGTGGCGCATACTTTTAATCCCAGAACGCAGGAGGCAAATGCAGGAGGCTCTCTGTGAGTTCGATGCCAGCCTGCTCTATATAGCAAGTTGTAGGGCAACCAGGATTACATAGACTGACTTTGTCCCCCCCAAAAAAAAACAAAAGAAAATAACAACAAAAATAGTATGAATAACATCCTGATGCCTAGTTCCAAAGCTAAACAGAAGGTTGGTTTTGAAATCAACCCAACATATAACCCCTAATAAATTAATACATCAGCAATGCTGCAGGGTGAAAGATTGAGAGCTTATAAGAGGAGCTATGTCGACCTCTTCTCCATCCTAAGAATTGACCCAAAATGGGAACCTTGCTTGTCACTCAACCTCAGATCATGAGAGATGCCTGAAAGGGCAGGACAGGGAAAATAGGAAACATGACAGAGACCCTCCTAAATTCCTCCTGCAGAGGGTGAGGGGTGGCCTTTCTGTTTCTTCCTCACTTGCTCTGCTTGGTTTCACAGTCAGCAATGAAAACTTCTTGGTAAACCTAGGAGGATGTGGAAGTGGAATAGATCTTCTTCCTAGACCTTCACTCCAAGATATTGTATGGCCTGACCACACATAGACCATTTCATATGAAAGTACCCCCAGAAGAATATTCTAGGCCTGCCCACCAGCCATTCCTGGACCATATAACCTGCCAAGTAATTTGATTCCACACTAGAGATTTATTCTTGCAGCTATCATAGGTTCTGACTTCATGGAAGGACAGGATAACTCACCATGCCCAGTCAAAAAACATACATCACCTTGAGAGGATTCTATCCCCACAGCACTGGAGCTCAGTTGTTACCCAGTAATCAGGGATGACTCTGTGACCTACCCCTCCAAGACTGGAGCTGTATCCAGATCATTCACGGTGTCTGGTAAGACTAAAGCTCCAGGGAATCTGTGGTGTTAGAGCTCAGGGAGATAGAGGGGAGGAGCCTTGGGGGTAAGAAACAGCAGAGGAAGTTGAGGCAGCAAATAACAGCTATGATTAGAGTCCAGAGTATTGGGAACAAACCTGAGGTCATTGATGGACGTGGGGCAGGACTCAGGGTGACATCTTCACTGATCACCTTTACCTCCACAGTCTTACTGCGTGGGGACCACGTGCTTCCTTTCATATAGATACAGTTAAAAAGTCCAGCAATGGACTCATTCACTGGGCTAAAGCAAAATCTTGCTTCTCTTGTAGGAGGCTGAATATTCTTCTTATCCATTAAGCTGTGTTCATTCTTCTCCAGGCGGAATACATCATATCCATCAGGGTTTGAGCAGACAAAGGTTATAGAACTCCCTCGGGGTATCTTAAGAGCTGGCTCAGCGTCCCTAGGACCTGGCTCAGTGTCGATAGTGGGACTGGGCAGAGAGCCTAGGAGAGAGTAGAGCAGAAATCTCAGTGTACACAGTGAGGACATTGCCGTAACACAGAACCAACTGCGGTGCACCGTTTCATACTTCTACCACACTTAGAATTCTCCAGACAGGATCAAACTCCAGCATTATAACATCCCACATACTATGTGCATCTGAATACCCATCACATGGCAATAAGGACCCTAAAACAGAACACATGTTGGATGGAGATCCATACATGGAAATTTCAGAACAACCCAGTCTGAAATGTCAGATGTAGAACCCACTGCCTCCCTGCTCATTCCAAGGACCTCTGCATTCTCAACTTTTATATCGGCCTTCTTGCCAATCTGTTATTGGGGCTTTGAAAGCCCACCTGCTTCAAACTTTATGAATGTAGGAGCATCAACCATAAAATCATATATATACATATATATGCATATATATGTGTGTGTATGTATATATGTATATATACATATGTATGTGTGTGTCAACAGACAAATGTAAAATGTTCACACTGTGTTCAGAGTGAAACCCTGTTGTACATTGTGAAATGGGTGGGTCAAGCTTATCAACATGGATCAACACACAAACAT
This sequence comes from Meriones unguiculatus, assembly GCF_030254825.1. Classification (NCBI taxonomy): domain Eukaryota; kingdom Metazoa; phylum Chordata; class Mammalia; order Rodentia; family Muridae; genus Meriones; species Meriones unguiculatus. The sequence continues at coordinate 36,029,193 of NC_083361.1, read as the reverse complement.
ACCTTTATGTGAGGATAACCTTGATCATTTATCACCCTATCCTTATCAGTTTCTAAGCTTACAAATGCATACTTGCTACCCATAATGCACAATTGACGTCCTATCTGTATTCATGTTTAAATGAGATTTTATGCCCTAGACCAGCATTCCCTGGTCCTGATCCTTTCTTCTTCCTTATCTCATTTTTTCCACCATTTTAACATCTTCTAAAGATATTTCCTATGATCCCATGAATGGGTTTATACAAGAAACACGATTTCTTCTATTTGAATGTAAGTTATGGGAAGGAAGACTGATGTTGAAACAATAATTATCCAATGCAATGGCAATAAGATTGCAATGAATGTGAAGGAATGAGCAATCTCAAGAGTCAGGTGAGATCAGGGATGCATTCCCTGAAATGACAGGGAAAAGATATTTCCACAAAGACCCAAGATGCGAGAGTGAATTCCATGCACCTAGCAGACAGGAACATTGATATAACATGGAAGCTACACTCATGGTACACCAGCAATATGGCTGTTTAAGCATGCCCTGAACAAAGACAACATAAGTAGACATCCAAGCTTGGCTAAGGGCAATTTTATGGGGCCTTATGCCCGGCTGAGGAGCTAAAAGCAGTTAATGACTTCTGAGAGAGAGGAATTAGTCTTCCCCAGGGAAGACCCCCTTAATTGGTTATCCAGTATGAAATTGTGAACTCTAACAGCACATAAATATAGTCAACACTAAACACTAAACTGCAGGTTACATATTTATCTGAACATATATGTAACAATGATAAATTTAAAAAGAAGCATGGATTTGAGAGGGACACTGAAAAGAGGGACATATGAGGGTTGGAAGAAATATAGAGAGGGAAAATTTATGTAATTATATATTTCTTAAAATATAATTTTGAAAACTTAAGAAAAGAGATGGTGGATGATGCCCAGTTCATGGAGCCAGAAAAGACTGTACTGAGAGAAAAATGAAACTTCTGAGATAAAAGCTTCTGAATGAAATAATAATAATCAAAATATTAAACATACAGAACAAAGAAGAAATATTAAAACCTTCAAGGGAAAAGGCCAAGTAACATATGAATACAGACCTATTAGATTTACACCTAACTTCTCAAAAGAGATGCTGAAAGCCAAAAAGGCCTGTGCAGATGCCTTGTAGACTCTAAGAAACCATGGATGCCAGCTTAGACTACTGTACCCAGCAAAACTTTGAATCAACGTAGCTGTAAAAATCAAGATATTTCATAACAAAGTCAAATTAAAATTTTCTATCATAAACACAGCCTACAGAAAGGAATAGAAGGAAAATTTCAACCCAAAAAGATTAAACATATTCATGAAAATATAGGAAATAAATATTCTCACTCCAACAAAAGCATAAAAACAGGAACACACACACACACACACACACACACCACACCACCACCACCACCAACAACAACAATGACAAAATTACAAGAAGTAACGATCATTGATCATTGGAAGCCTCCAGGAACCAAAAGTGAGGCCTCTCCATCCACAATTGCCAGCCTGCCCTGTCCTCCCATCGAACTTAAGAGGGAAGAGCCACAGCACATCCCCTGTGCACCCCATTACTGGCCCACAGTGCAGCACCATCCCTAGAGGCCAATAGCCAGGCGGCCTAGGACAGACAGGCGAGTCCTCCACCAGCCGTCCCTGCCTGCAGGAGACCCTGGGCCAGCACAGCAGCAGTGAGCTGCACCCTCCACCTGCACACTCTATCTCCTGGGTCACAGCCATAGCTGCATCCAAAGAGGCTTGGGACATCAGGAGCCACCAGGTAAGACCCATCTCCCTGCCCCAACACTCACCAACAAAAACAACAAAATAACAGGAATTAACAATTATTGGACATTACTGTCTCTCAATATTAATGGACTCAATTCTCTAACAAAAAGACAGAGGCTAATAGAGTGCATACTCACATAGGATCCATCCTTCCGCTGCATACAAAAAACATACCTCAACAGCAAAGACAGACATTAACTCAAACTAGAGGGTTGGGAAAAGATTTCCAAGCAAATGGACCCAAGAAGCAACCTGATGTAGCTATTCTGACATCTACCAAAGTAGATTTCAAGCCAAAATTAATCAAAAGAAATGGGGAAGGGCATTTCATATCCATCAGAAAAAAATCCATCAAAGACACACTTCAATTCTTAACGTGTTTGTAAAGGAAACATTCCTAAAGCTGAAATCACACATCAAATCTCACACATTAATAGTGGGAGACTTCAATGCCCCACTCTCACCAGTGAACAGATCAGCCAGACAAAAACCAAACAGAAAAATAATGGCGCTAACACACATTATGAATCAAATGGACCTAACAGATATCTACAGAATATTTCATCCAAACATAAAAGAACATACCGTCTTCTCAACATCTCACAGAACATTCTCAAGAATTGGCCACATACCCAGTCACAAAACAAGTCTCAACAGACACAAGAAAACTGAAATAGTCCCCTGTATCTTATTGGATTACAGCAGTTTACAGCTGGATATCAATAACATCAGAAACAATAGAAAGCCTACAGACTCATGGAACTAAACCATTTTCTACTGAACGACTTTGGTGTCAATACAAAAACAAAGAAAATGAAGACTTTCTAAAAATCAGTGAAAGTCATTGCATAACATACCCAAACTTATGGGACTAAATGAAAGCAGTGCTAAGTGGAAAGTTTAGAGCACTAAGTGCCTTCATAAATAAATTGGAGACATCTCATGCAAACAACTTAACAGCATATGTGAAAGCTCTAGAACAAAATGAAGGAAACAGACTGTCTTAGTTTCCATTGCTGTGAAGAGACACCATAACCAAAGCAACTCGCAACTCTTATAAAGTAAAACATTTAATTGGGATTTACTTATAGTTTCCATTATCATCATGGTGGAAAGCATGGCAGCATCCAGGCAGACATGGTGCTGAGAGTTCTACAACTTGATCAGCAGCAAGAGGACTGGATTCCACAACAAGCAGAGCCTGAGTTTGGAGTAGGTAAGGCTTGTGACAGGGAGCCAGTCTGGAGCAAAGTGAGGTTGAGACATGTCCAAGCCTGGAAATTCTCATCTTGAGATCCTGAGAGTAAGGACTGCTCCATCCTTACCCTGGGCCTGCATGCCCTGATGCACATAGCCATTTTGACCCCCACCTCTGCCACCACTAAGGTAGTCACATAAACACGTGGCCAGATTTCAGGTTAAAATATCTTGTTTCCTTATGAGGACATGTCCAGCTAGCACTTAGAATTCCTCTTCATGCAAATGAAGCATTTCTAGCACTTTGGCCCCAGCCAATAATCTACACTCACACCAAAAACCCCTACTCACTCCCCAAGGTTTATATAGTCCTTATTCCCTCCAATAATAGAGAGCTGTTTCACTGAAAACCATCTCTGAGAAGGCTAGTTCTCCTCATACAGCCAACCAAGGTCCTGAGTAACACACCCACCAGACTAAGCTTCATTCCTTCCAGTCCAGCCTGGTGCACAATGGTGTCTTTATGCTCTGGGGCAGAAGGAGACCCAGGCCAGCCCTTGAGCATAGCAGACCTCAAAGCCCACCCCCAAGGTGACACTTCCTCCAACAAGACCACACTTTCTCCAGCAAGGCCACACCTCCTAATAGTGCTACTCTCCATGGACCCAGCATTCAAACACATGATTCTATGTGGGCCATACCTGTTTAAACTACCATACTCCTTGGCTGTTATAGGCTTATCACCATAAAGTCATGGAAAATGCACTTAGTGCAAATTCAGGTGACTTCACAGTCTATCACAGTCTCAACAATGTATAAAAGTCCACAGTTGTCACTTGAGTTTTTGATCTTGGCCATTCTGATGGGTGTAAGGTGAAATCTCAGGGTTGTTTGATTTGCATTTCCCTAATGGCTAATGAGGTTGAGCATTTCTTTAAGTGCTTCTCTGCCATTCGATATTCCTCTACAGAGAATTGTCTGTTTATCTCTGTTCCCATTTTTTAAGTGGATTACTTGGTTTGCTGCTTTTCAGCTTCGTTAGTTCTTTATATATACTGGATATGAGTCCTCTGTCAGATAAGGGGTTGGTGATTATTCTTTCCCAATCTGTAGGCAGTCGCTTTGTTTTGATGACGGTGTCCTTTGCTTTACAGAAGCTTTTCAGTTTCATGATGTCCCATTTCTGGATTGTTGCTCTTTGAGCCTGTGCCATTGGTGTTCTGTTCAGGAAGTTTTCTCCTGTACCAATGAGTTCTAGGGTATTCCCCACTTTTTTTTTCCTAGCCAATTTAATATGTCTGGTTTTATGTTGATGTCTTTGATCCACTTGGACTTCAGTTTTGTGCAGGGTGATAAGTATGGATCTATTTGCATTTTTCTACATGTAGACATCCAGTTTGCTGGAGAGGTTGTGGAGAAAGGGGAACCCTTCTCCACTGCTGGTGGGAATGTAAACTGGTACAACCACTCTGGAAATCAATTAGGCGCTTTCTCAGACAACTAGGAATAGCGCATCCTTAAGATCCAGCCATACATACTCCTAGGCATATATGCAAATGAGGCTCAAGTACACAAAAAGAACATTTGCTCAACCATGTTTGTAGCAGCTTTATTTGTAATAGCCAGAAGCTAGAAACAACCCAGATGCCCCTCAACTGAAGAATGGATGCAGAAATTGTGGTACGTCTATACAATGGAGTATTACTCAGCAATGAAAAATAAGGAAATCATGAAATTTGCAGGTAAATGGTGGGACCTGGAAAGGATCATCCTGAGTGAGTTGTCCCAGAAGCAAAAAGGCGCACACGGCATATACTCACTCATATAAACATACAACATAGGATAAACCCACTAAAATCGGTACATTTAAACAAACTAAGCAAAAAAGAGGACCCTAACTAAAATGCTCAATCCCCATCCTGAAAGGCAAAGAGGATGGACATCAGAAGAAGAAGAAAAGAGGAAACAACCTAGGAACCTGCTACAGAGGGCCTCTGAAAGCCAGAAGAAGAAAAGAGGAAACAATCTAGGAACCTGCTACAGAGGGCCTCTGAAAGCCAGAAGAAGAAAACAGGAAACAACCTAGGAACCTGCCACAGAGGGCCTCTGAAAGCCTCTGCCCTGCAGACTATCAAAGCAGATGCTGAGCCTGATGGCCAACTGTCGGGCAGAGGGAATGGAATTCTATGTAAGAAGTGGGAAATAACAAGAGCTGGAGAGGACAGGAACTCCACAAGGAGAGCAACAGAACAAGAAAATTTGAACACAGGGAACTTCCCAGAGACTCATACTCCAACCAAGGACTATTCATGGAGATAACCTAGAACCCTGACAATGCAGCCACTTCTGATGAGAACTGATAGACTAAGATCAGAAAGAAGGAGAGGAGGACCTCCCCTATCAGTGGACTTGGGGAGGGGCATGCATGCAGAAAGGGGGGGGAGGGTGGGACCAGAAGGGGAGGAGGGAGGGGCTTATGGGGGGATAAAAAATGAATAAAGTGTAATTAATAAAAGTTAAATAAAAAAAGAAAAAAGTATAATGTCAACACTGATACAAGACTGTATAGTCTAAACATAGCAATAATCTTATAATATAATTCAGTATAATAGTTAATTTATATAATTCTATTTTATACTTTTTATTCATAAAACTATGTAACATCATGGTGTAGGCATTATGTATGTAAGTCTTGCCTATTGCTTTTACGATTGTTTCCTAATTATTTTTACTCTACATAGTTTTAAAATAGCCTTTGTGATTTGATTTAAAAAAAAATAATTGTCTTGGGGAGGGGCATGGGAGGAGATGAGGGAGGAAAGGGAGGATTGGGAGAAAACAAGAGAAGGGATTACAACTGAGATACAAAGTGAATAAACTGTGATTAATAAAAAAGTAAATAAAGTAATAATGAAAAGAAAAAAAGTCCACAGTTTATGCTATTTTTAATTGCAAAAAATCCAAAGTTCAAATTCTCTTCTGAGATTTATGCAATCTCTTAAATGTAATCCCCTATAAAATCAAAACCAAAAAGCAGATCACATGTTTCTAGCACATAATGGCACAGGATATAAATAAGCATTTGAAAACATAGGGAAGGGAGCATAATGAGAAAGTACTGGACCAAATCAAGACCAAAAATCGCCTGTACAAACTCCAAACTCTGCATCTCCATGTCTGATGTCGAAATGCTGTTCAGATCTCCAAATTCTTTCAGCTTTGTTGACTGCAACACACTTCTTTCTTTTGCCTGGTTCCACTCGCTGTTAGCAACTCAGGAGGTCTCTGACAGCTCTGGCATCTCTAACATCTTGATGTCTCCAAAGCAACTTCAACTTCACAGCTTCATGCAATGGCCTCTCTGGGCCTTCATTCAGGGACACCCTCCTCACACACACGTGGCCTCAGTGGTTTTTGTTAGTTGTGAAAAGGAGATTCCATTCACACAATGGCTTCTCTGGGCCTCCATACAGGGTCACTCTGACACATATCTGGCCTCAGCAACTTTCCTTAGTTATGGAAGGAGATTTGATAACCTCCAAAGCCAGAGCCACATGGTTGAAGCTGCCAAGTTCTGCTGCTTGGTGGGGCTGGAAAATGGTCCCCTTGTTCTATTATATCTTCACAAGCTTTCTGTTTTTAATGGTTTCTTTCATTGGCTAAGCTTGGCTGTCCTGGAACTTACTCTGTAGACTGACCTTGAACTCATAGATCTATATGCATCTGTCTGGCGAGTGCTAGGACTAAAGGTGCATACTGCCACACCTGGGCCTAAGCTTTTCTTTACCTGGAAATTGCTCTGAAGGCCAGGATAGCCTTGAACTCAGAGAGCGGCATTCCTCTGTCTCCTAAGTACTGGGATTAAAGGCATGCACACCATGCCTGGACCTAAGCTTTTCTTTACTTCATTTTCTGTATACACCTTTATAACCAGAGCCACTATTCCTCAAGATAGGGAATAAAGGTGAGTGTTGATCCAGGACAAAAGTGTATATTATCTTACCTTGAGATCTAAAGAATCATAAGGTCTTATTTCAAAAGTTGTACTTCACAGAATTGGAAAGTGTAAAAGAAATGCACAATTTCTAGAAATATATCACTTACTAATCTTAAATCAGTATCAGAAAAACAATTTAAATAGACCTATGACCCCCTAAAGAAATGGAAGCAGTGACTAAAGGTCTCCCAATCAAATAAAGCACAAGGTCAGTTGGCTTTACCACAGAATTTCAAAACACTTTCAAAGAAGAGCTAATACCATTATTTCTCAAATTATTCCACAAAATAGAAACAGAAGGAACACTATAAAATTTATTTTATGAGGCCACAGTCACTGTGAAATTAAAACCACACAAATACTCTACAAATAAAGAGAATTACAGACTAATTTCCCTTATGATCATCAATGCAAAAATACTCAAAAAATGCAAACTGAATCTAACAACACATCAAAAAATTATAAACAATGATCAAGTAGGCATCATCTCAGAGATGCAAAGATGGATCAACAAATGCAAATCTGTCAATGTAATCAACTATATAAGCACATTGAAAGGAAAAAAAGCATGATAATTTCATTAAATGCTGAATAAAGCTTTAACAAAATCCAATAACCCTTCATGATAAAAGTCTGGAATAGATAAAAAAAAAATACAAGGGCCATACCTAACATTATAAAGACAATTTACAGCAAGCCTACAGAGAATATAAAATTAAATGCAGAAAAACTCAAAGCAATTCCACTAAAAGAAGGAACAAACCAAGGCTGTCCTCTCTTTCCATATCTATTCAAGACAGTACTAAAAGTTCTAAAACAATACTCAATTCCATATTGGAAAAACAAAAACAAAAAACAGCTAAAACAATCCTGCATAATAAAGGGACTTCCAAAGAATCAGCATCCCTGATCTCAACCTGTATTACAGAGTAGCAATAATAAAAACTGTAAGTGTTGGCATAAAAACAGACAAGTTTATCAATAGAATCAAATTGAAGATACAAAAAATAAACCCACCCACCTAAAACCACTTGATTTTTAACAAAGAAGCCAAATCCGTACACTGGAAAAATGACAGCATCTTCAATAAGTGTTGCTGGTCTACCTGTATGAGTGCATATAAAAAATGCAAATAGACTCAGTATAAAACTCGAGTTCAAGTGGATCAAAGACAGGGGTATGGGGAAAGTGGGTGGGATGGTGGGACTGGGAGGAGAGGAGGGAGTGGGGTTTGGATTAGGATGTAAAATAAACAAATAAATTAATTAATGAAGAAAAAAACTAAATCTAATAGATGAGAAAGTAGGGAACAGCTTTGAACTCACTGGCACAGGAGACAACTTCCTGAACAAAGCACCAACAACTCAGAAACTAAGATCAACAATCAATAAATGGGACCCCATAAAACAAAAAGTCTTCTGTAGGGCAAAGAACACTATTGATAGGACAAAATGGCAGCCTAGAGAATGGGAAGCGATCTTCACCCATAGTACATCCAACACAGGGCTAATATACAAAGTATATAATGAACTCAAGAAATAAACACCAACAAGCCAAATAACCCAATTTAAAAAATGGGGTACAGAGCTAATCAGAGAATTCTCAACAGAGGAATCTCTAATGGCCTAAAAGCACTTAAAGAAATGTCCAACATCCTTAGTTATCAGGGAAATGCAAATCAAAAAACTCTGAGATTCCATCTTACACCTGTCAGAATAACTAAGATCTAAAATTCAAGTGCCAGCACATGCTGATGAGGATGTAGAGCAAGGGGAATATTCTTCTCTACGGCTGCTGGGAGTGCAAACCTGTATAACCACTCTGGAAATCAATTTGGTGGTTTCTGAGAAAATTGGGAATAAGTAGTTCTATCTCAAGAACCAGCTTTACTACTATTGGGTAGTAATAGTAGTATTACTACCCAAAAATGCTCCACTGTACCACAGGAAACTTGCTTAATCATAGTAGCTTTATTCGTAATAGTCAAAGGTTGGAAAAAACCTAGACGTCTCACAACCAAAGAATGGATAAAGAAAATGTGGTACATTTATACAACAAAATACTATTCAGCTATCAAAAACAAGGACATCATGAAAGTTGCAGGCATATGGGTGCATCTAGAGAACATCATCCTGAGTGAGGAAATCAAGACTCAGAAAGACATACATGAAATGTACTCAGTCATAAATGGATTATTAGCCATAAAGTACAGACTGAAAAAAAAAGTTAAGTATCAAGAAGAGCCCAAAGAAGAATGCTTGAATCTCACTCAGAAGGAGAAATAAAATAGACATAGAAGGAAGAGAGAGGGAGGGGGGAGGGAGGGAGGGAGAGAGCTGCAGTGGGGAAGAGGTTGAGGAAGGATGCAGGAGGAATCAAGTGTGAGGATCATGGAGGATGAGAGAATGGAAATCAGAGGCTGTCTGCTCAGGGACACATAGTAAGAATCTGACTCAAAACAAACAAAGTAAATGAATAGACTTGAAAATTAAGTGGTAGGAATCAAGGACCTAGTGACATATTGTACAGAGGAAGATGGAAAAGCGAGACCAACTGTTAATTATCATGTATTACCTTTGGGTGCTGTCAAGGCCTTCATAAAGGGATTTTAAGAGAGGTCTGGGTTGTGGGAGAGATCTCTCAGATGTAGGCTTCATCCTATTGAATGGAATTGTCTTTGCCAACAGCCTGTCATAGAGATCTCTCACCCCATATGCTTCACAGCATGATTCCTAGAGAGTCATCTTACCGCATGTTCTTCACAGCATGACTCCCAGTAAAGAGACAGAATTAGAGCAAATGTCAGTGAGTACATAAATAGACCAAAAAAAAAGTGGTGCATAAAATGTTTCATAAAGAAAATGCTGTTGATGGCAATTGGAATGAATCTGGAGGTGTTACATGACATAAGCCAGTCACAGAATGACAAATGCCATAGGATCTCACTTATGCATGCAATGTAAAGGTATTCATCTCAGAGATAAATAAAATGAGAGTAGAATGTTTGTCTGAGGCTAGAAAGAGGGTGGATGAGTAAGGGGAGATGCTGGTAAAATGTACAAAATTCCATTTAAACAGAAGAAATATATTTCTCAAGATCTGTCATGCATGACAGTGACAGGTTGAGCCTTTTAAAATGCCAATAAGGTGGATACATAACATTCTCAACATAAAAAAAAAGATTTTTTTTCAGAGGTGATTTCCATGTAACTTAGACTTATTTAATCATAGCGTAATGTAAATACACATCAAAAGAACATGTTGCATTCCATAAAAATATACCATTGTTATTGGTCAATTAAAAATAGTTTAAACAAGAAAACAAAGAAATACAGGTGGGAAAAGGGAAGAGAGACTAAGGTTGTATATTTGGGAGTGTTTATGACTACAGAGAATATTCAAGGTTCTCCCTCCATCCCTCCCACCTGCCCACATTCCTGCCCATAGTGCAGAAGCAACTGAAGACATGACTCACCATCCTGTGTGTTAGTTTTCTGTCCCAGGCACAGCACTGAAAGAGAATTCCCAGTGAGAAGGACACTCACCACATGGTTTGCTTTAGAGATGAGACTCTAGGAAGGACTAAATGCAGTTGGGGACATCCAGCCTCCCAGGAGTACCCAGCCATTCCTCTCCCGCATTAATGTCAGAGTATAGCCCTCCTTCTTGTTCTGAAAGAACTCTAAAATATCCTCAAGACCAGAGATGAAGACTAGACTCAAAAACCCAGCTACTCAGCCCGACCAATGTTCAAGTATTAGTTGGGCTAAAAAGTGAGTTTAAAGACAGTCTGAGCATCATAGTGAGACCATGTCCGAAAACCAAAAGGAAAATGAGGGCTGATTCCCTAGCAGAGGAGCTATTAACAGTTGATGGCTCTGGGAAGGGAGAGTTAGTTTTCTCTAAGGGCATGGCTGCTAGTAGGTTGACCATGTTCCACCAGATGTCCACACACCCTTGAGTATATGGAAAGTACAATTTACATTCATTGGATCATTTTTAAAAAGATGACAGAAAGTTGGGGTGGGGTGGATATGAAGTTAAGCAAGAATGTGGGTAAATATGATCAAAATACATTGCATGAACTTATGAAATTCTCTAAAAAGTATTTTAAATATATCTAGTAATGACAATTTATTTACCATTATGCCCATAGATTAATGGATCCTCCAACCCCTATCTGAGAAGTTTCTACTAGCTGTATATTGAGATTAACAGAGAGACCCGTAACTGGACAAGGTAGAGAAAAAGGCTGCAGAAGGCTCAGCCTTAAAGGGAATGCATGTGCTACACATCTCCTCCTCCCAAGGCTCAGGGAACCTTTGGAAAGAGGGAGAGAAAATAATGTTAGAGCCAGAAGCAGCAGATGTCCTCAGGGACTAGAGTGTGTTCTGAGCATAGAGGGCAACAGCATACATAAACTCACAGCAGTTGTGGCTGCATACACAAGACCTGCGCGAGACAAGCAAGAACAAATACCAGAACGGGAAGGAAAACCCACATCACTGGTTAGCCTTGCAGCTACTGGTAATTGCTGGCTGCAGAGAGAGGGACAGTCAGGTTTCTTTAAGATTGTAGCCCCTAAAGCTGCTCTTAGTGGCTCATGCCTTTAATCCTAGCACTCGGGAAGTAGAGTCAGGTGGATCTGTGACTTCAAGGTCAGCTTGGTCTAAATAATGAATTCCAAGACAACCAGAAATTAATAGTCAAAAACAAAATTAAAAAAAATAATTTTAAAAGGTTGTAACCCCTAGTAAGGCAACTGTGCTCCAGTGCAAGACCACATACCCAAGAAAACCTGGGCAGCACAAACTGGTCTGAAAAGGCTTACAAAAAATAGAACAAAGTTGAGTGGGTAGGGAAGAGAGAGGCTCATGGAAGAGTTGAGGGAGAGTAATGTAAGAAACTCTCAAAGAACTAATTAAAGTTTTTTAAAAGAAAAAATTCTTAACACATAACACCTGTGACCTTAAAAACTGAAAAGAATTGGGATGTAGGAGATATGATTAAATGGTGGCATGCTTACCTAGCATGCATGAGGCCCTGAGTTCAAGCTCCAACACTGGGAAAAACAAATATTCCCACATCATCATCTTCCAAACAGGCTCTTCCTAATTCCTTTTAAAGCTGAACTTGGCCGCATGCCCCATCCCTGTTCCAAGCAATACATCTGCAGAAGTATCTTCCAAGTAGGGGACGGCATGGAGAGAATCTCCTACCAAAGGTTTCCAGAATCTCCTTGGCTATGTTCAGGCCCGACTTGGGAATAGACTACCTTACCCATTTTTCCAGGACTCACCGAGGGCCAGTATGGTGGCAGGATGAAGAGACATGACTCAGGCTCCAGCAGGCTGACCTGAGCTGAAGTCCTGCAGCAGACACAAGAGACAGGATGTGGGCACTGGAGCTCATCACGGGGTTTCTATTTGAGTTTCTTAAGAAGAGGAAGAAGTTTCACCTCTGAACTTTCCTCTTTTTCCTTTAGTCACTGACTTCATGAGAAAGTCTCAGGTTCTAAAGACTGTGTGAGGCCCCTAAACTCACGTGCAACTGAGCTCATTCCTCGACCTGTTTGTCTCTTTGTAAATATGAAAGAATAAGATTGTACATGTCAGTCCCCATTATAGAAAGTAATGGCCACCAATCTTTGGGCAAGACATTTCAACACCCAAAGCTCACATTTTCTCACGTTTAAAATGAGAGTCATAAAGTCTCCCCTAAATGTTTGATATTATGATCTTTGTGAAAATCTCAACCAGATAATTTACATGTGCCCTGCTATGGATAATGGTTTTGACTATTAAATAATATTGACTTTAAACCTCGAGGCTAGCCTGCTGGTATGGACAAAGTGGGTTTAAGACAGCCATGGCTACTCAGAGAGACCCTGCATCAAAAAGTAAAAAAAATTGATGTGTGTGTGTATGTGTGTGTGTGTGTGTGTGTGTGTGAGAGAGAGAGAGAGAGAGAGAGAGAGAGAGAGAGAGAGAGAGAGAAAGAGAGAGAGAGAGAAGCAGTCAAAGGACAACTTGCTGAAGTTCCTTTTCTTCTTCTACTATTAGATCCCAGGGTTGTCAGAATCAGTAGTAAGCATCTTCAACCACTGAATGAGATGATAGTTTTAAAGGATAACAAATATTGTCAGGGGTGTGCAGAAAATGGATCCTCTTCTTACTGTTAACAGAAATGTAGGCCTCAACTGTTCTGAAAAATGCTGCGTCCCAGAGAATGAATCAGAATCATTTTGGTAGCTTGGCATGGTGGTGCATGCTTTTAATCCCAGCACTTAGGAGCAGAGACAGGTGGCTCTCTATGAGTTCAAGGCCAGCCTGGTCTACAGAGAGAGTGTCAGGACAGCTAGGACTACACAGAGAAACCCTGACACACACACACAACAAATATAAAATAATCATGCCACTAGTGAAAAAAAAAAGTGGAAACCAGACTGAAGAAAGAGCTTCCTCTGTGGAAATAGCATGATGATTTCACAAGAAAAAAAAAAAGAAAGTAATTGCTCTCTGGTCTGTGCCTTTTCCCAGGACCCACTCTGTCAGCCCAGATCAGGGACAAGCAGGTAAGAGACACCCAGACCCCCATCTACTGTCCTGCCACATCCTGCCAGCAATAGTGGCCAGGTCTGCCAGGAGCCTTCTATGCTCCACTTCCTTTGGGAACCCCCCACCCCAGATCCCCAACCTATGCCATTTCCTGGGATCCACACTGATTTGCAGTCACATTATTTGAGACCAGCACAGATTGGGGAACAGCAGTTCCCTGCCCTGCATTATTCCTGGAGATCTGCCCTGATCTGAGGGACCGGAGACCAGCAGGGATCAGGGAGCAGCAGGAAAACCAGAGGACTGAGGCCATCTGGGACCATGAGCTCTACCTACAACTCCAGAGATTATTACCATCAGAGACCAGCAGACCTGCTAATAACAGAGTCAACCAAATGGCTAGAGGTTAGCGCAAGAACACCAGCCACAAAAACCTAGGTACATATAACTCCACCAAAACCCAGTTATCTTACCACATCAAGCCCTAAAGATCCTATCACAGCAGCAGTACAAAATAAAGATTCTAAACCTGAGGTTGTGAAAATTATTGAGGCCTCAAAAGAAGAAAATAAATCCCTTAAAAAAAACACAGGAAAATACAACTAATCAAGCAAGAGAAATAAATAACACTGCCCAGGACCTAAAAATGGAAATAGGAACAATAAAGAAAACACAATCTGAAGCAATCCTGGAGATGGAAAACCTAGGGAAGAGAACAGTGACTACAGACACAAGCATTAATAACAGAATACAAGAGATGGAAGAGAGAATCACAGGTGTAGAAGATACAATTGAAGAAATGGATACATCACTCAAAGAAAATGTTATGTAAAAAGTTCTTGACACAAAACATCCAAGAAATCTGGGACAATATGAAAAGACCATACCTAAGAATAAGAGGAATATCCTCTCACCTGGGAGACACCACTCCTAGGCATATATCCAAAAGAGGCTCAAGTACACAAAAAGGACATTTGCTCAACCATGTTTGTAGCAGCTTTATTTGTAATAGCCAGAAGCTGGAAACAGCCCAGAGGCCCCTCAACTGAAGAATGGATGGAGAAACTGTGGTACATCTATACAATGGAGTATTACTCAGCAATGAAAAATAAAGAAATCATGAAATTTGCAGGTAAATGGTGGGACCTGGAAAGGATCATCCTGAATGAGTTGTCCCAGAAGCAAAAAGACACACACGGCATATACTCACTCATATAAACATACAACATAGGATAAACCCACTAAAATTGGTACATCTAAACAAACTAAGCAAAAGAGAGGACCCTAACTAAAATGCTCAATCCCCATCCTGAAAGGCAAAGAGGATGGACATCAGAAGAAGAAGAAAACAGGAAACAAACTAGGAACCTGCCACAGAGGGCCTCTGAAAGCCTCTGCCCTGCAGACTATCAAAGCAGATGCTGAGCCTGATGGCCAACTGTCGGGCAGAGGGAATGGAACTCTCTGTAAGAAGTGGGAAATAGTAAGAGCTGGAGAGGACAGGAACTCCACAAGGAGAGCAACAGAACAAGAAAATTTGAACACAGGGAACTTCCCAGAGACTCATACTCCAACCAAGGACTTTTCATGGAGATAACCTAGAACCCCTGCACAGATGTAGCCCATGGCATTTCAGTGTCCAAGTGGGTTACATAGTAATGGAAAGAGGGACTACCTCTGACATAATCTGATTGGCCTGCTCTTTGATCACCTTCCCCTGAAGGGGGAACAGCCTTACCAGGCCACAGAAGAGGACAATGCGGCCACTTTTGATGAGAACTGATAGACTAAGATCAGAAAGAAGGAGAGGAGAACCTCCCCTTTCAGTGGACTTGGGGAGGGGCATGCATGCAGAAAGGGGAGGGAGGGTGGGATTGGGAGGGGAGGAGGGAGGGGCTTATGGGGGGATACCAAATGAATAAAGTGTAATTAATAAAAAAAAAAGAATAAGAGAATAGAAGAAACAGAAGATTCCTGTCTCCAAGGCCTTCCTCCATCAAAGCTTACATGTTAAAACCTAATCACTTGGAGGCTGGAAAGATGTTCAGTGTTTAGCTGTGCTTGTTCCTTTTGCAGGGGACCCATGTTGGGCAAACCACACTGGCATGCAACCATACTCTGAAGGATTCAACATCCTCTGTTGACCTCCTCAGGCATCTACACACATACACACATGCTACACACATGCATGGTATAAACACTCTTCCTCTCTCTCTCTCTCTCTCTCTCTCTCTCTCTCTCTCACACACACACACACACACACACAATTTTTTAAAAGAAATATTTTGAATTCTACTAAAACCACTATAACACAGATATTAAAAGAAGGAGAGTCTATATTGTATTCTCCCACAGGTAGCATCAGTTGGGACTTCCGACCTCCCAAACTGTAAGTTGATAAATTTGCCTTATGCTAAACCACTGCATTCATAACAATTCACTCAAGATTTTGTGGGAATGAAGCCATCAGCTGAAGAATGACATTCAAGCATAACTCTATTCACATTTTATCAAGAAGCAGACACAAGAGAGAAGATGTAAGCACTTTGTTGGATGCTTCTCTTGTTGCTGTGATAACATGCCTCAGCAAACAAACCATGGTAAAGACATGATTTTAGGGAGGTGGGGCAAGATGGCGGCACTGGGACGACTCTCATTCTGACCAGCAGCACAGCAGGATCGGCACAGTGACCAGCAATCAGAACTCTCGGCCATAAAACACCAGTGATTGTGTTTCCCAGGTGAGAGGATACCCCACAGTGGGGGATTCAATCAGCTTTAACTCACCCAGCTAAACCTCGGAAGAGATCCCGGTTCCGCCAGGTGCTTGGTCGCCAGCACAGAGCCACATGCCAGCATGCTCTGGTCACGGTCCCAGACTGAACTGTGGGCCCACAACATCACAGACTAGAATTTCCAGTCGAGAGATAACCCCACGGTGCAGGAAAAATTCCTGACACAGACCATCCAAGAAATCCAAGAAACATGAAAATATGAAACCTAAAAATAATAGGAATAGAAGAAAAAGAAGATTCCCTCCTCCAAGGCACAGAAAATATTTTCTACGTAATCACAGAAGAAAATTTCCCCAACTTAAAAGAGAGGCCTACAGAACACTTAACAAATTAGACCAGAAAAGAAAATCCTCCTGCCACACAATAATATAGGATAAACCTGCTAAAATCTGTACACCTAAAGAAACTAATCAAGAGGGAGGACTCTTGCTAAAATGCTCAATTCCTATCCAGAAAGGCAAAGAAGATGGACATCAGAAGAAGGAGAAAAGAGGGAATAAGTCAGGAGCCTGACACAGAGGACCTCTGAAAGGGTCTGTCCTGCAGACTATCAATGCAGATGTTGAGACTTATGGGCAACCTTTGGGCAGAGTGCAGGGAATCTTCGGAAAGAAGTGGGAAAAAGTAAGATCTGGAGAGGATAGGAACTCCACAAGGAGAGCAACAGAACCAAAAATTCTGAGCACAGGGGTCTTTCCTGAGACTGATACTTGGACCAAGGACTATGCATGGAGATAATCTAAGACCCCTGCACAGATGTAGCCCATGGCAGTTCAGTATCCAAGTGGGTTTCATTGTAATAGGAGCAGGGACTGTCTCTGACACGAACTGATTGGCCTGATCTTTAATTTCCTCCCCCTGAGGGGGAAGCAGCATTACCAGGCCACAGAAGAAGACAATGCAGCCACTCCTGATGAGACCTAATTGACTAGGATCAGAAGGAAGGAAAGAAGTCCTCCCCTATCAGTGGACTTGGGGAGGGGCATGCAGGCAGAGGGTAGAGGAAGGGAGGGATTGGGATGGGAAGAGGGAGGGAACCCCAAGGGGGATACAAAGTGAGTAAAGTGTAATTAATAAAGAAAAAAATTAAAAATAAATAAAATAAAAAAAAAGAAAACACACACACACACACAAAGACGTGATTTTAGCTCACAGTTCAAAATACAGTCCATTATGGTGAACAAGTGGCAGTGGTAAGAGCTTGAAGTACCTGGTTACATTGCATCTACAGAATGTAATGAATGCGTGTGGCTCTCAGCTCACTTTCTGTTTGCACGCCCAGAATCCCATCTAGAGAAAGGACCCACAGTGGCTGGGTCTTCCCACCTTGATGAACAAAGGTAATTCCCAGAGGACCCTCTCCTGTGTGATGGCAGATTCTCTTCAGGAGAGAACATTAAGCATCACAGCCTCCATGTGACCACTCAGCACCTTGAAAGGGGCTACATATATGTCTTTGTTATGCGGTCATTTTTGCTGCATGATGCGTTTATATTGTGGGAACAAATAAAGTCCTGTACTTTTCCTGTTCACACTGTAGCATGAGTTGTGGCTTAGAGAGTGACTGGCTAGTCTATCATGACAGGTTGTACTTGTAAGCACATTGGAATCTCATCTGCAGCCAACATGAGTTGTGGCTAAACTGAGGGTGCTCACATATGATTCAGAATGAAGAGGAATCACCAGGAAAATCTAATTCACTTTCTGACTGCTCCTGAAGTTTGAACTCTTAGGGAAGCATAGGCCTAGGGTGGAGCTACTGATCTCTTCTCTGTTCACAGAGGAAGAGCTTGTGGCTGGGGAGCTGTAAGGGGCACACATCTGTCCCAGCACTGCCAACACCAATAAGGTGCCTTCTGCAAAAGGTAACGTTGATTATGTGGTCATTAGTGTCTCGGTATTGAATGTTACTGAGGACTTAAATATGTGCTATGGGACCCTTCTCCTAAACTAGGGGGCTCACAGATCCATGATCTCCCTGTACTCCATGGACATATGCTTGTTCTGATTTTGCACACTCAGTTCAAACCATAGATTTCCTGGAAATGACCAGCATGCCTTCTGAGATTTTACTTTCAGTACCAGCTCCAGAAAAACCCCAGTCATACTAGTTCTTCCTTTTAACCAGCCACAGTGGGAACTCCATGTTAAGACAGGAAAACAGATTCTCAGTGTTAGGAGAAGGATTTTTCTCTGTCAGTCTTAAAGAACAATAGGATGTTGTCCAAGTGGATCAAAGACCTCAACATAAAAACAGATATACTAAATCGGCTAGAAAAAAAAAGTGGGGAAGACGTTGGAACTCATTGGCACAGGAGACAACTTCCTGAACAGAATACCAACAGCACAGGCTGTTAGAGCAACAATTGATAAATGGGACCTTATGAAACTGAAAAGACACTGTCACAGAACAAAACGACAGCCTACAGACTGGGAAAGGATCTTCACCAAAGGATCTTCATCTGTATCTGACAGAGGGCTGATATCCAGAATATATAAAGAACTAAAGAAATTAAAAAGTAATAAACCAAGCAATCCAATTAAAAATGGGGTATGGAGCTAAACAGAGATTTCTCTGTAGAGGAATATAGAATGGCAGAGAAACACCTAAAGAGATGCTCGATGTCCTTAGCCATCAGAGAAATGCAAATAAAAAACGACCCTGAGATTTCACCTTACATCTGTCAGAATGGCAAAGGCTACTCCTTCTTCTCCTCTCCTTCCTTCTACTCCCTCCTCTCCCCCTGCTTTCTTCTTCTCCTTGAACTCTGAACCAGGATGTCCCACCCTATCCTCTCTATTGCTCAACATTGTGGCTGATTGTTTTAATTGACAAATTGGAGAACAAGTGGTGGCACGTTTATACAAACTTGAGACAGCTGATGTTTAGAATAAGTATCACAATGCAATGTCCGGATTGAAACCAGATAGTGGGGGAGAGAAATCAGCATTTGAATGAACAAGGGTAAGGTGTGTACATTCCAAAAGAACATTATACCAACAATCCACCATTATAGAACCAGAATAGTTTTGCTGATGCTTAAAATATCTGTGACTCATTCAATTCTCTCCCTCTGTTTCTGTTTCTCCGTCTCTGTCTTTCTTTCTCATATGTGTGTACGTGTATGTGTGTGTGTGTAAGGATAGAATTTGTGTTAGTTATTATTCTCACTGACAAAATACCTGACAAAAGCAATTTAAAGAAGAAAGAGTTTATTTTCGTCACAGTTCAAGGGTACAGTCCATCATGGCAGAAAACTCAGAGCGTCAGGAACACGAGGCAGCTGCTCTCATGTCTGCAGGTCAAGTGTGTAGAGAAGTGAGTGTTAGTGCTCAGCTGTGCTCTCCTTTACTTCAGTCTAGGGGACTACAGGAAGCAACATTCAAGGAGGGTCTTGTCTGCTCTGCTAAACCTTTTCTGGCAGTGGCTCTCAACTCTCCTAATGCTGCGGCCCTTTAATACAGTGCCTCATGTTGTGTTGACCCCCAATATAAGATTATCTTTGATGCTACTTCTTAACTGCAATTTTGGTACTATTATGAGTTGTAATGTAAATTCTGAGATGCAAGATATCTCATACGCAATCTTGTGAAAGGGTCATTAGACTGAGAATGGGCTCTCCACTGACAGTTGGGAAATCATTCCCTTGTAAATACACCCAGGAATGTGATTCCATGGTGTTACCAAATCTCACCGAGTTGACAATGAAAATTAACTATCCCAGAACCCAAGGCTTCACGCATGCTAAGCAAGCACTCTGCTTCTGGGCTACAGCTCCAACTACTTGCTGCCTCAGTGAGTTTTGTCTTCTTCGAAACATCTTGCAGTTGAGATCAGACCATCCCTGCTTTTTTTGGGATGAGCCTCTTTCACTTAGTGATGCACATTTTTTTCCAAGTGCATGAGCAAGATTTTTGTGTGAACATGGTTTTTCATTTCCTTTGAGAAGCTAGCAAGGATCAAGATTGCTGGGCATATAAAAATGTACTCCTAAAACTCAGAACTAGACTCAGCTGCTGCCCCACACTCATGCCTGTTAAAAATCATAAAGAAGAAGCAGGGGCAACCAATATTCTCTGTGAGAATTTATTAGGAGGGTATGGAGGAAGGGGGTAGCAGGACCTGGTGGGGAGAGAGAAAGAAAAGGGAAGGGGAAGGGAGCACCCCGAGAGAGAGAAAAAGAGAAAGAGAGAGAAAATAAGAGAGGGAGAAAGAGAGGGAAAAAATAAGAGTGTAAGAGAGAGACCACTGACCCAGTGAGGCAGGAAGGGGGGGCGAGGCCGAGGGGCTCTTGCTTCTGGCGCCAAGCGCCCATCCGTGCCCGCGTGCAGTGCCAGGTGGGGAGTTTGACTGGGGTGGAACACCTGTCAAATGGTAAGGCAGGTGTCCTAAGGCGAGCTCAGGGAGGACAGAAACCTCCCGTGGAGCAGAAGGGAAAAATTCACTTGATCTTAACTTTTAGTATAAGCATACACATTATGGAGGCTTACAATCTTGAGCTTAGGACCATGATAGTATGTGGTATATTGGAATGTTTTTGTATCAGAGTTAGATTAATAAATTAGAGCCCTATTAATAAAGGTCAAAACTCTGGACAGTCAATACAACAGTAGCATAACAACAGGAAGAAATATTAAGCCTTTTTACCAATTTAAGATACCTTAAATCACCTTATACCTTATAACCTTTATAATTTGCATTTATCAACCTTAAAACATTTTTAGACCCTCAAACATTTATAAGTTGCATTACCAACCTTAAGACACATTTTTTTAGACTCTCAAACATGTATAACTTGTATTTATTAACCTTAAGATGTCTCCCAAATATGTTTTTTGAGAGGGACTTTTGTATTTAGTTATTTACCATGAGACATAGTTGAAACTGCTATGAACATTTATTATCCTTTAGCTAAGGTGATGGTAAAAGGTTTTATTTAGGCCTGTTTCTTGAGTCTGGACTGTGTCTAGGCCTGAAAATAGCAGCTCTAGGACTTAGGCTTAAGGCCTGGTCTCCTGCATATAAAGAGAACTGGGAAGGCACCTGAAGTCTCCCAACACAGAAGTTGGCAATATGTCCATGGGACCTCATTCTGAGGTCAAAAACAGACCTGTGCGAGAGCTGTGGAGGTTGCTAAGTCAAGGAGCCACCTGTCCTCCGCCAGGCCAACAAGCTAGAAGGCTGGAAGTGTCTGTGCTCTTGTGCTGGTTGAACCTCCATGGCTGGGCACAGAGGACAAGCCTGATTGGGAGCATTTTGACTTCCAGAGGACAGTTTGCCAGCAACCAGCTTTGGCGTGTCAGCAGCAGGATCAGCATCCATTTTGGCTGCATTTCAAAATGTCACCTGGCAAAATGGACTTTTTGGCTATGCAAACTTCTTGCGGGAATGCCAGCAGTCTCAGGGCAGCTAGGTCTAGAGCCCTTTCGGGACTGCTCACTCTTTTTACCAACTCCTATATGGTGACTCAATGACCATCCTCAGCTGTTTATTAAAAATTGCAGTGAGACCATGTTTGCATCTGCAGGACTATAAATCTGTATGAAATGACTATTAACCTGCATTTGTTAACCAGTAAATATCAACCAGGACTTTAGGTTTTGTCCTTGGTAAGTTAGAATCTTAAAAGTCATGAATATAATTTATTAGAGTGAGAGCACAAGATTTTTTGTATGATTTAATATATAAGTTTATAGCTTATAATAGTCTAAGGCTATACTACAGATTAATATTATCATTTTAAGAGAGCAAGACCAAGCTTATATTAACCTTTTGATAGCAGAGATACTGTAAATTGACCCAGTTTTAATATAAATATTTTTTTGAAAAATAATAGATCTTAATTCAGAATATTGGTAAACAACTTGTACATAATAATGAACCCTTGAACTATAAGTTTAAAATCAACAATTTAGCAGAACCATATAAACCAAATTTAAAATTAACCCAGTATATTTTAACCTGTTGATAGTAGAGATGTAGCAAATTAACCCAGTTTTAACATAAATAAATACCTGTAAAATTAATAGATCTTAATTTAGAATATTGATAAACAATTTGTATGTAATATGAACCCCTGAGCAGAACAGTATAAAGTAATTTTAAAATTATAATTGAGCAACACATAATAGGAGACAGTAACAGTCTTATATTTTAAACCAACTTAATTTGAATAGATATTTTTAACTTTGAAATATTATTATTATATAAAACTTATTTTAAAGCAGGGTTGAATCATAAGATAGTAAAATTTACCTTTGAATTTTTATAAGAATCCATACCAATTTGAAATGAGTCTGGTTGCAGTGGCATAGTCTAAAAGATAAGATAAACAGTTAATTATGATTAAGACTTATAAATGCAAACCCAATGAGAAAATTATAAAAATTATATAAAGCATTAGTTAAGGGATTTAAAGCATTTTAAAATATAAGAGTAGAGTGTATAGAAATCAGGAAGAGAGAGCTTGGAAATAGAAGAAAGCATGGAAAAGTTGCTTGGGAAAGGGGCGGGGGAGGGAAGGGTGCCTCGCAGGGCGCGCAGGAGGCAGGGCCTCTTTGCCCAAACCTAAGATGGCAGCGACGCCACGTGAAAGCCTATGGTGAAGGTCCATTTCCTCCCAAAACCAAGATGGCGGCAGCTGGGCATCCCTCAGGAAATTTAAAAGTTCTGCAGCTGTGCTGGTTTTTTTTTTTTTTTTTTTTTTTTTAGAAATTCCTTACCAAGTTTTCAAAAGTTGATTTTTGCTTTGTGTCTCTGAGACTCGGAGTGCTGGCTGGGGTGGGGTCTTGCTGTCGGTCGCCGCTGTGGCAGGACCAGCACGAGGCAGTGGCAGCGACAGCGGCATCGGCATGAGGTGGTGGGACTGGGGCACAGGAAGGGGAGCAGTGAAGTTTTTTGTTATAGTGCAAAACCTGCACTCCCGGTGCAGGGTCTCTGTACCGCTCCCTCCCCAAAGAGACTCACAGACCGCAGTTTGATGCAAAAGCAAGAGGCAGTTTATTCCGATCGTGATGGGGGTCGTCCCTTCAAAGCAAGAGACGACCCCGAGCATACAAAGCACAGAGTTTTTATACCTAAAAAATCAGGCCTTTACATTGACTAGTCAGCAGAAAAGATAGCAGTTATGCAGCTGGCAGCTTACAGCTCCAAGGACAGTCCTCCCAGTCCCGGGTCCCTTATCTTAAAACAAGCTCATCCAGTCTTTTGAGGAGGGTCATCTGGTCTGGCCCCTGCTCAAGATTTAGTAGCCCTTAATTGCCTGACTTGTTCTTTTTTCTTAGCTGGCCCTTATTTAAGGTCCAGTTGTTTTTCTTTCTAATTTGGGATGGTCCCATTTCTCAATAGAACAGAGAAAATCACAGCGGTGGCGGCGGCACCCCGTGCATAGGAGGGAGAGGAGAGCAGTGTAGTTTTTTTTGTTATAAAACAGAGAAAATTGCTCCACGACCACGGACCCAGGGGGTCCGCACACTGGAGCAAGCTGATGCTTTATGCTGGGGCTCGGTGTTTGGAGATAGAGCAGAGAAAATCATTTGTAACCATCGTGTCCCGGCCCAACGCACCAATGTTAAAAATCATAAAGAAGAAGCATGAGGCAACCGATATTCTCTGCGAGAGATTTATTAGGAGGGTATGGAGGAAGGGGGTAGCAGGACCTGGTGGGGAGAGAGAAAGAAAAGGGAAGGGGACGGGGGCGCCCCGAGAGAGAGAAAAAGAGAAAGAAAGAGAAAATAAGAGAGGGAAAATAAGAGTGTAAGAGAGAGAAAATAAGTGTCTGGGTATCGGCCCTTTTAAGGGGCATGATAACCATGCCTTCCAGGTGTGGCCACCTGGCTGGTGACATATGATGACATCATAGGTTGCTGGGTAACACAGGAGCAGGTTGTGTTCCAAAATACTAACAATACCCACACCTGATAACCACATTCCCACCTTCCTCAACTTCACCAGTATCCACTGTTGCCACTGCTTTGATCATTCCAACAGGGATTCAGTGGAAACTTGGTTTGAGATATTTGAAAAGCTTCAGAACACTGGTTTCAAAGGGGAACATTAGGGCACTCTCACACGGCCTCAGTGACCCGAGCAGGTCACTTCTGTAGACTTGTTTAGATATGAAATCTCCTTTCTTAGAAACCAACCAAGATTTACCAATTTCCCATCACAAACTCGGTACCTGAAGTTGAGGACTCATGTGAAGGTCTGTTGTTGCAGGTGCTTTCAGTGTGTCTTGTTCACATCTTGGAGGATCAGGAGACTGGGATCGTGGCTGGAAACAAGATCAGGGTATACTCTTCAAAGACCCACCTCTAGTGGCCTTTGTCCACCAACTAGACACATGTCCCAAAACTTCCACAAACTTCCCACTGGTTACCAAGTGCTAAAACATGAGCTTGTGTGGACCACTACATATTCATACCACAGCAAACATGTGTGTATTTCTCCACAAACAACTTTAACCTTAACACGTTACTCAGTGGGAACTTAGCAACCTGAAGCTCTAAGTAACAGTAAAGGAGACGTTTCCAAGCTCCTTCCAGAAACCAGCACCAAGCTCTGCAAAGCTAATGGCAGTTGCTACACACTTCTACAATAGAGGGTGATAGCTGTGGGTAAGGGTGTTGCCTTCTCTCTGTATCCCCTTGCTCTGGACTTTGACACAGGAAATTTTCTAAATGGAACAATTTATTTTCTTATCTGTTCTAGCTTTATTTCCTCTTGCTTTGATAGAAAACCCTGACAAAAGGGAACTCTGGGGAGAAGATGTTAAATTTATACAGTTACAGCTCCAGTTACAGTTCTCCACAGCCCAAAAGTGACGGTTGCACAAGTCTGAAGCGCTTAGTCACACCATGTCTGTATTCAAGAGCAGACAGAAAACTAGTGGGTGTTTGCTTGCTCGCTTCTTATGCTGTCTGAATTCTACACTCTTCCTTATTTAGGAGCCCTTGACTGGAGAATGTTGTCACCCACAGTGGGATGACTCTTCACACAACATTAACTTATGCCTTCCACCCCAAAATACCTGCCACAGGCCATCCTGATGTAGAAAATCCCTCAATGATAGCCTCTGCCAAGGTGATTCAAAATTGTGTCAAGTAGACACATGAAACTAACCATCATAACCTCTCTGGACATAAGTGCAGAACCTGAGTATGGTCCAACTCCAAGTCAGCAGCTGTAAACATGACAAAATCCTGAATTGTCTGTTGTTGTGGAAATGATAGATGACTTTCGCATTGTTTTGGACTCAAATGATATTTTTATCTTCAGCTCAAAATGTTATTCTCAGAGCTAGAAAGATGGCGCGCTAGCTTAGAGTACGAACTGCTCTTGCAGAGAGAAGACCACAATTTAAATTCCAGGGCTCATATCAGGTGTCTCACACCCACCTTTATCTCTAGCTCATGAGGCTCTGATGTTTCTGGTCCCATAGCCGCCACCCTGGAAGAGCTAGAGTTACCAGACACAGAGTGAGGGAAGAGTTGAGGGAGAGGGACAGAGCAGGATACATACATAAAAACAAGGGTCTTATCCATCTAGACAAAACCCAGGGAATCTTGAAGTTGGTAAAAAGGGTTAATCTGGAGAGGAGTTAGAATCTAGCATCTGAATGAGTTCCAAATGCGAGTTTAGATTCCAAAATCCTTCCAAAGTTGCCCTACCAGCCTTTTCTCCTCTAACATTGGCTTTCTTGATATGGGCTGATGAAGACAGAACTTCACAATTTCTGGTAAAGACTTGCCCTTCTCTTCACAGACTACACAGACTCAGTCTCTGAAGAAAAATCCAGACTTTAAGTGTTCAGTATTTCTCTGAAAATTGACCTTGCTTTAGCCTCTAGCTTTTAGTTCTGGCTAAGGTCAGGGGAAGAGAAAGCTGCATAGACCCTGTCCTTCTGTCACTATCTGTTCTCCTTTTGGACCAGGACAGTTTCTCATCATAGATGCAAGCATGACTTGCGTCTAAAGACCGGTTTTCCCAGCACCTGATACTCAACTTTATAGTCTCTCAAGATCCTACAATTTGCCAAGGGAAACCCAGGAAGAAAACACAGGAAGTGTTGTGCTGTTTCCTTCAGCCTCAGCCTGGCCAACGGATGTACAGGTTATGGTTATCAGATGCTGTCATAAGTATCAGCGGTTTTCTTACCAAGTGTTATAAACATGGCTTGTTCCTCTTTCTCTTGAGTGAGGCACAAAAGAAAAGTCTTCTCTTAAAATACTCTTGTGCCTGCCCCTGTCCTCAATGAGCACCTCTCTGATCCAAGTATCAGGCTTACACTAGCTATGTTGACCTTGACCTGCCAAGAGAGACTTGTTGCTACATTTGAAGCACATTTAAGTTGGAACATGGCATCACTGTGCTAGGCATGTCTAAAATAAAAGGGAGAGACTTAAATACGTCACCTTTTCATGTAACCTTACACAGTGTTCATTTTTCTGATCAACTGGTACATTTTCTCAGTGGTGGGTATGGAGTGAATTTGGTATATGTGTACATAACTCAATGAAACTCATAGTCTGAGAAAGATACACATCAAACGTTCTCAGAAATTATATAATTTGAAGCTGTATTAGACACTTTAAAATGAACCCAGCTTGGACCTGGAAAGGATAGCTAGGTGGTAAAGGACATATAGTGTTCTTGCAAAGGACCCAAGTTTGATTCTGAAAACATACATCAGGAGGCTACAACTGATTCAAGTGATCTGATGTTATTTTCTGTCCTCCACAGGCTCCTGTCTGTATATGCACAAAAACACATACACACACGTAGTTAAAAATAAAATCTTAAATAAACAAGATAAGCAAGGGTGATAGTTTTTTTGTTATTCCTCCATGGTGTGAGATGGTCTGTGGGAGATACAAACTGGCATCTGAGTTCTTCCTGAGATAGCTCAGGTACTGTAGTCTCCTCCAGATTCACTTCACTCTGGTCTTGAACCTGAGGAAGAGTGGCATTGGTATAGCTATTTATTATCTTTATTTTTTATTTTTTATTAAATTTTTATAATAGTGGGTTTAATCATGACATTTCCACACATGTATATCCTTGTACTTTGTTCATTTTCACCCCCATTTCCCTCTTTTATCTATTGCCCATTCCTCTGCTCCATATCTCCCAAATACTCCCCATTCTGCTTTCATTTGAGAAAATATATCTAAAAGTTGATATATATGAATATGATTAACATATGTAATATTCATTTTCTGGGCCTGCCTTATTTCCCTTAACACAATTATCTCCAGGTCTGTTCATTTTCCTGAGAGTGACATAAATTTATTTTCCTTTATGGCTGGGTAAAAATCCCGTTTGTGTATGTACAATATTTTCTTTTTATTATTATTATTTTTTTAATTTTATTTTTCTTTCTTTTTTAAATTATTTTATTTTTATCAATTATAGTTTATTCACTTTGTATACACCCTGTATCTCCCTCCTCCCCTCCCAATCCCACTCTCCCTCTTCCCTATGTCCCTCTCCCAGTCCACTGAGAAGGGAGGTCCTCCTTCCCTTCCCTCTAACCCTAGTCTATCAGGTCTCATCAGGAGTGGCTGCATTGTCTTCTTCTGTGGCCTGGTAAGGCTGCTCCCCCGTCAGGGGGAAGTGATCAAAGAGCAAGCCAATCACTTCATATAAGAGACAGTCCCTGTCCCCATTACCATGGAACCCACTTGGATACTGAACTGCCATAGGCTACCTCTGTGCAGGGGTTCCAGGCCATCTCTATGAGTGGTCCTTGGCTGGAGTATCAGTTTCAGAAAAGACCCCTGTGCCCAGAATTTTAGGATCTGTCGCTGTCTTTGTGGAGCTCCTGTCCTCTCCAAGTCTTACTATCTCCACTTCTTTCATAAGATTCCCTGTACTCTGTCCAAATTTGGCTATGAGTTTCAATATCTGCCTTAATACCCTGCAGGGTAGAACCTTTCAGAAGCCCTCTGTGGTAGGCTCCTGTCCTGTTCCCTGTTTTCTCCCTCCTCCAATGTCCATCCTCTTTGCCTTTCTGAATAGGGATTGAGCATTTTACCCAGAGTCCTCCTTCCTGATTAGCTTCTTTAGGTGTACAGATTTTAGTATGTTTATCCTATATTATATGTCTAATATCCACTTATGTGTGAGTACATACCCTATGTGTCTTTCTGCTTCTGGGATACCTCACTCAGGATGATCTTTTCCAGTTCCCATCATATACCTGCAAATTTCATGATTTCCTTGTTTTTTATCGCTGAGTAATATTCCATTGTGTAGATGTTCCACAATTTCTATATGCATTCTTCAACTAAGGGGCATTTGGGCTCTTTCCAGCTTTTGGCTATTACAAATAAAGCTGCTACAAACATGGTTGAGCAGATGTCCTTGTATACTTGAGCACTCCATATTTTCTTTATCTATTCATTTATTAGTGGACATCTAGCTTGGCTGTTGTAAACAGTGCTATAGCAAACATAAATGTGCAAGAGTCTCTGTAGCATGCTGACTTTGATTCCTTTGGGCATATAGCCAGGAGTGGTAGAGCTGGGTAAAATAGTAATTTTATTTTTAGGTTTTTTTTTTTTTTTAGGAGCCTCCATATTGATTTCCATAATGACTTTGTTAGTTTATATTCTCACAGGAGTGTGTAAGGATTCCTTTTCCCCTGCACCCATGCCAAGATCTCTTTTTCAGAACACTGAACTTTGGCACACATCACATCTGTTCACATTTTAGTGGTGAGAACCAAATGTCCACAGTTGGCATGAGAAGGGAGTAGAGTCCCCCTGTGGCCTCCGCCTGGATGACATTTCAGTGTTAGGGACTAAAAGCATCCTTCGGGCACGTGGCAAGACACAGCAGAGGGTGCAGCCAGCACACTCATAGAAAAGGAACCCTGTGGTTCAATGCCAAAACAAAATAAAACAAACAACTTGGTCTTGAGGCAGATGTCAGGAAGGTCTTGCTGCTGTTGCAGAACTGTGTAGTTTGAGAAGTGGGGAGCTGACGCAGGAGGAAGCAGGATGGAAGGCTGAGGACATTGAAGCAGCTCAGCCATAGCCAGGAGTTAGGAAAATAGCTCTGTTTGTTCTAAGACTTGAGTCATTCCAAATGGAAAGTGATATTTGAGTGGGATAGCCTAAAAGCCTAAGGGAATACTTGGGTTTGCTTTTCTTTTCGCTGTTTTGGATGGTTTCAGCCATTTATAGAAATAATCTTGAACATTTTCTTCCCTTTTTATCCCCTTCTTCTCCCATTGAAACCCTTTTCTCCAAGTCCCCCTTCTGCTTCCATGTCTTCTTTGTGTGTGGCCCACTGAAATGAATTAGGGTTGCCAGCTCCAGCACTGTGAAGGGTCAGTATTTACTAGAGCAAAGGGAGCTTAGAAGTCGACAGTCCTTCCTCCCTCCGACAACTGTAATTACTAAGACTACTTCAAAATCTATGAAGCCCAACTCCCATCTGTGATGACATGCTGATGGGTCCAGTCTTGTGCAGGTCTTGTGAAGATAACCACAGCTACAGCAAGTTCACAAAGGCAAAGACTATATCCAGATGACATCATTTTGATGCACATCTTCCTACATTCTCACTCCTACATTCTTTCAGCCCTCCTCTCCCATGATGTTTCTTTATTTTTTTTTAATATTTATTTGTCTTTATCTTATGAGCATTTTTTGTCTGCATTTATGTATATCACATGCACTCAGTGCCTTCAGAGGCAAGAAAGGGACATCAGCAATCCTGGAACTGGCATTACAAACAGCTGTTGGAAGTCACCATGTTGGTACCAAACCCAGAGCTTCTGCAAGACCTTCAAGTGCTCTTAACTACTGAGCCATCTCTCCAGTCCAACTGTGATGTTCCTTGAGCCCTGGAGGGGGTGATACAGATGACCCACTGAAGGCTGAGCTCTCCAACATTGCTGACCACTTAGGTCAATTACAGCTTTCTTCATTAACTGCCTACTGCAGTATAAAGCTTCTCTGGTGATTTGGAATTTTATCTTTAAGAAAATGAGAAAGGCTCTAAGCATAAGTATTGCACACTCATGTTCTTTGTCTAAATATATCTGTGAGACCACTTCATGAAGACAGAATTGTGGGAGGCAATAAAAATAACAGCTGATGCTGCCTAGCTCTCTCTGTCACTTTACTCACATCTCACTACAGAATGCCATACCACCAGGCTTGCCTCAAACCTATAATAGTCTGGACTCTGCCCCCAGCAAACTGGGACCATAGGCATGTGCCAGAGTACTCAATTTCAATTTTTATTCTACAGGGATGAAGGAGTTTACACTGCTAGACCTTATGCACAGATGAGCATAAGTTCAGAGGGTTCATTCTGATCAGTGCTGTTCATGAAGACATGGGACTGGAATCCACCCTGTGCAGAAATCTTATTCTCTACCAGTTTTTTTATTAAGTGAAATAAAAACAAACAAACAAAAAAAAAAAACCAGTAGTAGTTTAATAGGGAAGGGTCCTTGCCTTCCAGGACTGAACTCAGGCACCTGAATTGAGATAATGACTGTGGAGATTTCAACAAACACACAGTTATGCCAGGAAAGCAGGCTGGTAGAAGTTTGGCTCCCTGAAATATCTAACTAGGTTACCGTTTTAATTTTAGGTTTGGTCAGATGAAATGAATTTGTTTACAGCGTTAGTCAGAAATGGGAGGAGAAAAAAAAAGCACTTGTTTGTCCCCACCTTACCCAGAACAGTGTTCCAGTTTGTGAGCCCCTCTCCCAGGGCACAGCCTTGAAAATTTTGGTCCATTTTCAGACCCCACAATGGAAATGTTAATCTCAAAGATGGGAAGAGAAAGCCCACTGGACGAAATCGTCATAGCCAAGTTAATTAAAGCAGGCAATTAATTAACGGAGCTGTTTTTTATTTGTGTACACAGGCTGCCATGCCCTATGGCAGGGTTTGAGAGCTCAGCTTTGGGCATAGGAAGACAAGGCTTTTATAACTCAGAGGTAGGTGATACAGGATCCAAATACAGGATTTGGTGGGCAAAATAGGTGAGGTTACGAAAACAGAACATCATAATAAGTTAGTCCTACGGCCTCCTGAAAGAAAGACACGGTTGCAAGATGGGCATAACAACAGCTAGTTGTAACAGGGTAACCATAACAAGCCTTTCAAAATGAAGTTAGGTTTGCAAGATAGTTATCAACAATCTTTTGAAGCGAAGACATGATCTTTTTTCCTGGAACAGGCAATACAGAACCATCTGTAGTTTAGTTTATAGGTGGTGCATAGCCCAATCCTGGAGAAACAGAAGTTTAAACATGAACAGGAACGAACCTTGTTTGTCTTTACTATAACATAGATTTTACATCTGACTAAGGGAATGCTAGCTCTTCAGAAGGAGAAAACAGACTCCTGAGATTCATCCTCTGACCTCCATGTGTGTACCATGGCACATGCCCACCCATACTAACACATATATCATGCACACAAACACATATTAATGAAGACTATTTTTTTTTCAATGCAGTTTATTCAGGAACCTTGAACAATCATCTGACCCTGGGGAAAGCCAGCCCACAGCTTAAATAGCCTCTGGGTAGCCAACCCAGGCGTGCCACGTGGGCAATGCAGATAGGTCCACATACATGGAAGCAAGCCAGATCCTCAGCCTTAGCCAAATGTGGAATTGTTCGTGACAGAGAGCACTCACCATCGGGAAGGTGGAAGGCAGAAACCAGCTCCATCTTTAAGGCATAGCATTCCGCAGCTCTCTACAGTTCCCCCTTTTTGTTTTAGACGCATCAGGCAAGAGTAGAGGTCTGATCTCTGATATTAGAAATAAATTGGGACTTTGTACTGATGTTCATTTAGGTGTCATCCACCCAAAGAGCATCAGACCTGTCCGATACCTTTTTCTCAGAGGCGGGACCTGGGGCATCAACCCGCATGCGATCAGACATGCTCTTCTCTGGGTCGCAAGCTGCTGACCCTGAGTGCAGTGCTTAGCCTCGCATCCTGAGCATATCATTTTAGCTTTTTATGGTATCCAACCATGCTTGGGGAGAATGTCCTGCTTCAATGGCTGTAAAGGCCTGAATGATCATGGCTACATCACACTGTTGTGAGACTCTAATCTTGCATATATACCACAGGCAAACCAAGGAGACCAACACCAGAAGGCCTGCTAACACTCCCATGCCCGCCCATTCCTTCAGATGATTCATGGCTGCAGCAATCCATGTTGATAATCCTGTGGCTAGTCCTGCGTCCACTCTGGTAGAATTTACTGTGACAATGGCCACTCTCAGCTGCTCCATCGTAGTATCGAATTCTCCAGTCCAATTACCTAAAATATAGAATTTTTCCTGTGCTGCAAATCTGTCTAAACAATGAAGACTATTTTAGAGTTGACTTAAATTCTGTTTTGAAATTGCCTTAAATAGATCATTTATTTGGTGTAGAAATGTTGGTTGATGCCTGCAGATTTTATGATTTCCTTGTTTTTAATTGCTGCATAGTATTCCATGTGTAAATGTACCACAATTTCTGTATCCATTCCTCAGTTGAGGGAAGGACCAACCCTATATGTGACCGAGGGCTAATATCCAGAATATGTAAAGAACTCAAGTTACACCGCAACAAATCAAGTAATCCAATTAAAAATGGGTACAAAGCTAAACAGAGAATTCTCAATAGAGGAATACTGAATGGCAGAGAAACTCTTAAAGAAATGTGCAACTTCCTTAGTCATCAGGGAAATGCAAATCAAAATGACCATGAGATTTCACCTTACACCCATCAGAATAGCTAAGATCAAAATCCATGTAAGAACACATGCTGGAGAGGTTGTGGAGAAAGGGGAACCCATCTTCATTGCTGGTGGGAATGTAAACTTGTACAACTACTTTGGAAATCAATCTGGCGCTTTGTCAGAAAATTAAGAATAGTGCTACCTCAAGACCCAGCTATACAACTACTAGGCATATATCCAAAAGATGCTCAAGAACACAACAAGGACATTTGTTCAACCATGTTCATAGCAGCTTTATTTGTAACTGCCAGAAGCTGGAAACAACCCAGGAAGATTTTTTCCTTTCCTTTTTTTTCTTCTTTCTTTTTTCTTTCTTTCTTTCTTTCTTTCTTTCTTTCTTTCTTTCTTTCTTTCTTTTTCTCTCTTTCTTTCTTTCTTTTCTTTCTTGGGAAGAAAGTTTATTTTACTTACATGTCCTATAATAGCCTATCACTGAGGGAAGTTGAGACATGAACTGAACTGGAGACCGTGAAAGAATACTGCTTATTGGCTTACTCCTCATGATTTGCTTAGTTGATTTTTTATTTTTTAATTTATTACAATTTTTAAAACTTATTACAATTTATTCACTTTTTGTTCCAGCTGTAGTCCCTTCCCTCATCTCCTCCCAATTCCACCCACCCTCCCTCTTCTCTTCCCATTCCCCTCCCCAAGTCCACTCATAGGGGAAGTCCTCTTTCCCTTCCATCTGAACTTAGCCTTTCAGTTCTCATCAGAACCGGCTGCATTGTCCTCCTCTGTGGCCTGGCAAGGTTGTTCCCCCTTCGGGGGGTGGGGGGGAGGGGTGATCAAAGAGGTAGCCACTGAGTTCATGTCAGAGACATCCCCTTACTAGGGAACCCACTTGGAAACTGAGCTGTCATGGGCTACATCTGTGCAGGGGTTCCAGGATATCTCCATGAATAGTCCTTGTTTGGAGTATCAGTCTCAGGAAAGACCCCTGGGCCCAGATTCTTTGGTTCTGATGCTCTTCTTATGGAGCTCCTGTCCCCTCCAGGTCTTTCTATCTCTCCCTTCTTTCACAAGATTCCCTGCACTCTGCCCAAAGTTTGGGTATGAGTCTCAGCATACACTTTAATACCCTGCTGGGTAAACTCTTTCAGAGCCCTGTAGGCTCCTGTCTTGTTCCTTGTTTTTAACCCTCTTCCGCTGTCTATCCTGTTTGCCTTTCTGAGTGAGGTTTGAGCATCTTAGCCAGGGTCCCTGGAAGATTTTCTTAAAGGCCCAGTCTTGCTCCTGTAAGCAGGCTTGGTTGCAAAATTCGCCCCCCCCCCCCCAGCCCCCATGATATTGCTCTATAAAAGGGGCTTGAGAAATTGGCTCAAGGTGATCTTTTCAACCCTGCCTTAGGGGGAGAAAGCCTCTGGACTAGCTCTGGTTTGCACAGAATAAAACTGTCTTTGATTTGGGTATAATCTGGGGTTGGTGGTATTTCTCCTCACATTGCAGGATTAACAGCTACATAGTAAGACCCTGTCTAGAGAAAAAGAAAAGAAAAGGAGATTGTATTAGCTTAAGGTGACCCTAAAAATGAAGCATTCTCTAGGAAATTCTGTGATGTGGAATCAGATGGTTCTGATCCCCTAATTGGCATAGGAGGAGCTATGGGGTGGGGGAGGCTGTGTGGTGGGGAAGCCGGCAAGCTGTGTGAGGGGAAGATCTATGTGGAGAACTGTCCCCAAGAAAGAAATTTTTAGTGAAATTTGCTTATACATATTTGGGGATGTTTAATATTTTCTTTTTAAAGATACATTGTTTTTCTGTTATCCTCC
The DNA here is from genome assembly GCF_030254825.1 of Meriones unguiculatus. Lineage (NCBI taxonomy): Eukaryota > Metazoa > Chordata > Mammalia > Rodentia > Muridae > Meriones > Meriones unguiculatus. Next base: position 35,994,290 of record NC_083361.1, on the reverse strand, counting down.
TGGGTTTTATCATAGGCATCAGACAATGAGTGCAATTTTCCTTATATTTTTTCTATATAAAACATGCAATTTATTGAATAGCTTGTCTCTGTATACATAAATGAATAATAAAATATATTACTTAGGTGTTACCTCTGTTTATATGATATATAATTTTGAAAGTCAGATAAATTTTGTGTCTCTTCATGACAAATTGAAGTTACTAAATTTGATACAGAAATATATATTCTACTTCTCAGGGATTTATTCAGTAAAAGACAATTGTTCTCTAAAAAGAAATTTACTCAAGAATATCTGCCTTAGTTCAGTGTTCAAGTGGGTTCCATAGTAATGGGAACAGGGACTGTCTCTGACATGAACTGATTGGCCTGCTCTTTGATCACCTCCCTCTGAGGGGGAGCAGCCTTACCAGGCCACAGAGGAAGACAATGCAGCCACCCCTGATGAGACCTAATAGACTAGGATCAGAAGGAAGGAAAGGAAGACCTCCCCTGTCAGTGGACTTGGGGAGGGGCATGTGTGGAGAAGGGGGAGAGAGGGAGGGGTTGAGAGGGGAGGAGGGAGGGAGCTACAGGGAGGATACAAAGTGAATTAAATGTAATTAATAAAAATTTTAAAAACTGTTAATATTTAAAAAAAGAATATCTGCCTTGTATATATTAGATACATATGGAGAAGTACACTGTAAACTGATTCTAACCTGTTGCTTATGTTGTTAGTCAGATAACTCTACTTCTAGGGGATCCAACACCCTCTTTTGAGTTCCAAGGGCACCAAGTATGTGGTGCATAGACATAAATAGAGGCAAAATACTCTACACATAAAAATTGATGGGTGGAGATGCAGCTTGGTGATAAAGCAAGTTGCCTTAGCATGGGCCAGCCCCTGGGCTTGATCCCCAACACTGAAAAAAGATGGGAGGAAAGAACAAATAAAACATCTGCTAGTACTTTGGAGCCTCTCCAAAGCAGAAAGTCTCCAATTTTAGAACAAGCAAGGAGCACACACCTTTAATCCCAGCACTCAGGAGGCAAAGGCAAACAGATCTCTAGGAGTTCAAGGCCAGCCTAGTCTACAGGACAGTCAGGGCTATGAAAAAAAAATCCTGTCTTGAAAAAAAAAAAAAAAACTAAAAAAATTAAATAATAAAAATAGAACAAGGAAGGAAGTTCAGAGAAGAGTTCCTATTTTGGGTGAGTACACAACAGTTTTGGGGCTTGCTGATTCAGCAAGTAAGAATAGCCAGTGAGGGACCATAGAGCTGACAAACAACAGGAACTGGAATTTCAGTAAAGGAATAGAAGGCACAAAACTAGATAGGTGAAAATACCAGAACTGAACAGTGCAGTCTCTGAAATTATGAAGCGTCAGCAAGTTGGACTAACAAAAACAGAGGTAGGAAGGATGTACCACTCACTTTGGTTTTAGAGGGGGAAACAACAGAAGATAGTGCTCAAACTGAAGGATAAAAAAGTTGAATAACAAAGTGAATAAAGTGTAATTAATAAAGATTTTTTTTTAAAAAAGTTGAACCGATGAAGAAAATTGTCCATTTCATTTAGACTTTCAAATTTTGTGGCATATAGGCTTTTAAAGTAAGATCTAATGATTGTTTGAATTTCCTCACTGTCTGTCATTATGTCCCCCTTTTCATTTCTGATTTTGTTGATTTGGATGGTGTTTCTCTGCCTTTTAGTTAGTTTGGCTAAGGGTTTGCTTATCTTGTTGACGTTCTCAAAGAACCAGCTCTTGGTTTCATTGATTCTTTGAATTGTTTTATTTGTTTCTAATTTATTGATTTCAGCCCTGAGTTTGATTATTTCCAGCTGTCTACTCTTCTTTGGTATCATATAATATAGGATAAGCCTACTAAAATCTGTATACCTAAGGAAACTAATCAAGAGGGAGGACTCTGGCTAAAATGCTCAATCCCCATCTAGAGAGGCAAAGAGGATGGACATCAGAAGAAGGAGAAAACAGGGAACAAGTCAGAAGCCTTCCACAGAGGGCCTCTGAAAGGCTTTGCCCTGCAGACTATAAAAGTAGATGCTGAGACTTTTGGCCAACCTGTGGTCCATAAGGGAATCTTATGAAAGAAGTGGGTAATAATAAGATCTGGAAAGGACAGGGGCTCCACAAAGAGAGCAACAGAACCAAAAAAAATCTGAGCACAGGGGTCTTTCCTGAGACTGATACTCCAACCAAGCACCATGCATGGAGATGATCTAGAACCCTTACATAGATGTAGCCCATGGCAGTTCAGTGTCCAAGTGAGTCCATAGTAATGGGAACAGGGACTGTCTCTGACATGAACTGATTGGCCTACTCTTAGATCACCTCCCCCTGAGGGGGGAGCAGCCTTAACAGGCCACAGAGGAGGACATGCAGCCACTCCTGATGAGACCTAATAGACTAGTATCAGAAGGAAGGAAAAGAAGACCTCCCCTGTCGGTGGACTTGGGAAGGGGCATGTGTGGAGAAAGAGAAGGAAGGGAAGGATTGGGAGGGGAGGAGGAAGGGAGCTACAGGGGGGATACAAACTGAATCAAGTGTAATTAATAAAAAAATTAAAAATAATAATAAAGTTTAAAAAAAACAGTCTGAGCTCACTTGAGATTCCATGACTAAGGAGACAGAGGCAGGAGGATCAAGAAGTGAGCAGCCTAGGTTACATAGTAAAATCTTGTCCAAAAAGAAAGAAAACAAAACAAAACTAGGGACTGGGGAGGTGGCTCAGTGCTTAAGAGCAATTGTTACCCTTCCAGAGGACCCAGGTTCAATTCCCAGCATCCATATAGCAAACATAACCATCTATATCTCCACTTAGAGGTGATCCAGTGTCTTCTTCTGACCTCTGTAGGCACCAGACATTCTGAAATGTAGGGACCTACATGCAGGCGAAACACCCACACACAGAATGTTTCAATGGATCTGGGGAGATGACGCAGTTACAGTTACATACAGAGCACCTGGGGTTCGCTTCCCAGCACCCATATCAGGTGCCCCAGAGCTCCTGTAACGATAGTTCCAGAAGATTCAATTCGTTCTTCTGAACTCCACGGGCACCTGAACATCATACACAAATACACAGAAAAAATTAGTTTTAATTTGCAAAGACTGTATCAGACATGCAGCTATGATGGTGTCTTACATGTATAAAAACAGAGGGAGGGGTAGAGGGAGTGAAAAAAAGAGAGAAAATATGGAAATCAAACAGGCATGCTCCTAAACTGCTCTCCATATGGCACTTTCTGCGTCAGATAGTGAGAATTCCAATCTTCTAGGTTTGCAATCTAAAATGAAACATAGGGTTATTCTCCACACTTCCTTTTCCTCACACGTCAGCAAATTATGTGGGTTTTCCCTCACAGTTCTCCAAAACCAGCACACATCTCAGAACTTCCACCCTCATCTGTCATCTAGAGTGTTGCGAGGACTCTCTCTGGTTTCTCCTAAAATGTTGTCGCTAATCTGTCCTGGATATTGTGGCATAATCAACCTGTTAAACTCCTGTCAATTCTCCTGAGAACTGGGGGCATCCTGGGAGACAAGTTGACAGATGACACAGTAGCAGTGAGGTGCCAGCAACACACCCACGCACTGTACCAGCCTAGTTTGTCTCAGAGTTAGTGCTTTTCCAGATGAGAGAGGGTAATGTGCCAGATTCATGTCTGTCATTCTTGGAAATCATTCCCTTGAGAGCAAAACTTTGTCAGGAGCAGAAAGAGGTGTTGAAGAGATGTTTCAGCAGGTAAAGGTTTCTTTTTTTAAGATTCATTTATTTATTCAGGTTACATATATGAGTGTTTTATCTGCATGTACACCTGCATGCCAGAAGAGGGCATCGGATCTCAGTATAGATGGTTGTGAGCCACCATGTGGTTGCTGGGACTTGAACTCAGGACCTCTAGACAGTGCTGTTAACCACTGAGCCATCTCTCCAGCCCCAAAGTAAAGATTTCTGAACAAGTACGACAACCTGAGTTTGATTCCCCAAATCCACAAACAGCCAGATGTGATCACTCACATCTGTAATCTCAGCACATCTACATTGAGATGAGCTGCAGAGGCAGGAAAATCACTCAGAAGCAAGGAGACTGCAAGAGAGACCCTTTCTCAATAAGAGGGAAGGAGAGGATCAACTCATGGAAGTTTTCTTCTGACCTACACTCATGTGCCATGGCATACACATAGCACACTTGTTCACACATGCATGTATGTGCACACACACAGACATATGAACACACACACACAATTGCCAAAACCTCACACCTAGCAGAGGAATTATTGGAAATTGATGGTTTCTTGGAGAAGTAGAATTATTCTCGTAGAGGAATTTTAATCCAGCAACATGGCTGCTCTGATTACATCCGAAGACCTTCTAATTCTGTGTGATCTGGCTAGAATGCAGACACACCCTTAGTACACACCTTTAATACCTCTGGCTGGAATCCTTTAGTATACACCTTCGATCCCAAATAATAGTGTCTAATTGGGGGGCAGACAAAGTGATGAATCAGAGAACGATTTGACAAATTGAGTCAGAAATAGATATGCCCTACTCTCAGGAGAAAAGCTGTTTAAGAGCAGTGCCTGGAGAGAGTCAGTTGGTTCTGTTCATTCAGTTGAGTTCAGAGCAGGGGAGCTGGGATCAGTTCAGTTTATTTGAGTTGAGTTTGGCTCAGTTGAGTGAGTGCAATGCAGTAGAGTTGAGTTCCTAAAGAGGCAGTTGGAGCCAGAGAATAATGAGCCAGAAGATTAGGACAAATCACCAGAGTTAGTTAGCCAAAAAGACCAATTGAGTAAGAAGCCAGAACGAATCAGTCAGCTTGGAGAAGAGTTTGAACCAGAACAGCTGAGTTGAATCAGCAAGCCAGGATTTGGAAAGAACTCATTCAGCAGTCAGCCTCTGAAACAACAGTTACACCTGGTGAATGAAAGTTTCTGTTAGTTTTCTATGGAAGAATGATAACTGGTAGGCTGCCTACCTATGCTCAACGGATGACTTCACATACATGTATGTATGGGCAGCAACTACCTAGTGGACTTAATGGTTTAAAACAAATGAACAAACAAATAACTAGCAAAATTTAAAAGATAACACATAATATTGAAATGAAGATGTGTTGGTGAAAATCATGAGAAGAGTTGGATGGAGGGAGTGGAGAATGGATGTGATCATGGTACACTGTATACATGTATGAAAATTTCAAAGAGTAAATAATTGGTATTAAAAATGTGTGTAGAGCTAGGCATGGAGGTGTATGCCTTTAATCCAAGCACTCAGGAGCCAGGGGCAGGAGGAGCTCTGTGAGTTTAAGGTTAGGCCTGATCTGTATAGTGAGTTTCAGGACAGCCAGGACTAACTAGAGCGGGTGTGTCTTAAAAACAATAACAACAACAACAAATAAATTCGGTGAGGTTTTAAAAACAACAACTATATCCTGATTGGACATACTTCAGTAAACAAGAACATTTAGCCAGAAACAGAACTACAGAAGTGAAAATGCAAGATCAGTACATTTAGAGACTTTCCCAGAATTATGAATTTTGATGAATTAGGTCTTTGTTTTCATTTTGGCAGGTGGTGCTGTCAACATGATGAGTTTTATGGCCTGGATGCCCAGATGGTACTTCCATCATGGAATCAGTTGTGCTAAGTAAGGTCTGGGGGCCTATCACAAATAACAATTGATAGAGCAAATACACACACACACACACACACACACACACACACACACACAATGCTTATATACATCATATGCTTATAAAGTTGATAAAACTTGCCAAGTTTTATTTAGACAAGTAATAATTTTTAAACTATTTACACTGTATACAGTTGAAGTGTACAACATGAAGAGCTTTTAAAATAAATTTTGTGGGCTGGAGAAGTGGCTCAGAGGTTAAGGGCCCTGGCTGTTCTTCCAAACCTCCTGGGTTCAATTCCCAACAACCACATGGTGGCTCATAGCCATCTATAATGAGATCTGGTGCCCTCTTCTGGCCTGCAGACACACATGCAGGCAGAATACTTTATAAATAATAAATACATCTTCCACGGGCAAGAAACTTTTTTTTTAATTTTTTATTTAACTTTTATTAATTACACTTTATTCCTTTTGTATCCCCCCATAATTCCCTCCCTCCTCCCCTCCCGATCCCACCCTCCCCCCCTTTCTGCATGCATGCCTCTCCCCAAGTCCACTGATAGGGGAGGTCCTCCTCTCCTTCTTTCTGATCTTTTTTTTTTTTTTTTTTTTGTTCTTCTCAATGCAGTTTATTCAGGAACCTTGAACAATCTTCTGACCCTGGGGAAAGCCAGCCACAGCTTAAATAGCCTCTGGGTAGCCAACCCCAGCGTGCCTCATGGGCAATGCAGATAGGTCCACATACACGGAAGCAAGCCAGATCCTCAGCCTTAGCCAAATATGGAGTTGTTTGTGACAGAGAGCACTCACCATCGGGAAGGTGGAAGGCAGAAACCAGCTGGTATCAGAGGTCTGATCTCTGATATTAGAAATAAATTGGGACTTCGTACCAATGTTCATTTAGGTGTCATCCACCCAAAGAGCATCAGACCCGTCCGATATCTTTTTCTCAGAGGCGGGACCTGGGGCATCAACCCACATGCAATCAGACATGCTCTTCTCTGGGTCCAAAGCGGCTGACCCTGAGTGCAGTGCTTAGCCTTGCATCCTGAGCGTAACATTTTAGCTTTTTATGGTAGCCAACCATGCTTGGGGAGAATGTCCTGCTTCAATGGCTGTAAAGACCTGAATGATCATGGCTGCATTACGCTGTTGTGAGACTCTAATCTTGCATATACACCACAGGCAAACCAAGGAGACCAACACCAGAAGGTCTGCTAATGCTCCCATGCCCGCCCATTCCTTCAGATGATTCATGGCTGCAGCAATCCATGATGATAATCCTGTGGCTAGTCCTGCGTCCACTCTGGTAGAATTTGCCGTAACAATGGCCACTCTCATCTGCTCCATCATAGTATCGAATTCTTCAGTCCAATTACCTAAAATATAGCTAGACAATTGTTTAGACAGATTTGCAGCACGGGAAAAATTCTCATATTGTATGCTAGTGACACAAAGTCCAGCATACTTCCATTGATAGCCAAGTTGAGCGATTTGCCATAGGGTATCAATTTGCTCCTGCACGAGGTCAATCCTCTGATTGAACACCATCAAGTCTCCTTTTAGTTGAGCATTAATTCCTTTTTGTACATCTAAAGCATGAGCTACATTGGCTAAAAGATTATTTAGGGTCTGAGCAGTCTGCATAATATGACTCATGGCTAATGCCGTGGTGGTAGCTCCAACAGCCACCAATGAGATGGCAGTACCAATGGCGGCTGTAATTCCAAGATCCCTTTTCTGTCTGAAGAGAGTCATAGCGTGAGGGGCATCAACAGGCACAGGCACCCAGTGAGGCATGCGAGTAACCAGGGCATACCTAAATTCACTAACATTCCGGCATTGGGCAAAAAAGCAAGTATCATTACCACAATTACTTGGCTCTATCTGGCTAACAATGAATAAAAATGGGGGTTATAAACAAACAGGTATGGACTTATAGAAAATATTATGAGAAGCCTTAACCCCCTCGTTGGAACATCCTGCATCAGTGCATCAGTTCTAGAACTAGCAGTGGTGGTGTCCGAGGTCTGAGTAGGTTCTGGTGCCCTCTTCTGGCCTGCAGACACACATGCAGGCAGAATACTTTATAAATAATAAATACAACTTCCACGAGCAAGAAACTCTTTCTCAAAAAAAAAAAAAAGATAAATTTTGTATATATTTAAGATAAATACAATATGATGTCTTAATAAACATGTACAGGGAGTCCAAGATGGTGGTGACCAGCATGCACCGTATCTGAGGGACACAGGATCTGAAACTCCAAAACTGGTGAGTGGAGGGGAAGCTGAAGCCAGAACATAGACATTGAGGCTTCCTGGGCCAGAGGGGACAACCCATGAGCTGGGACAATTTGGATCCAGGTCACCCGTAACGTCTCCACGAGGACTGAGAGTGGCGAAAATTCAACACCCCTGCACTACCCCTTGCCCCAAGCACAGGCCTCCCTGCTTGGGCAATAGTTGCCCCAAACAGCATCCTCTGCAGTCAGTGACTAAAACAGCACAGGTGGGCCTCCCAGGGCTGGGGCTGTGGCCGGGCAGCTGATAGCCCAAGCAGGAGCCTCCATGCTTGGTGACTGAGATGGCAGAGGAGGCTACCCCAAATATAGGCCTCCTTGCCCAGTGGCCAAAGAGTGGACAACACTGAGCTGATGGATCTCCTACATACTCATTGCTCCTGTGGCCCCAAATCTGAGAGTAGAGAACAGGGGGAACCCCTGTGCTTTCCAATTAGGCCTGCAAGCAAGTGAGTGCACCTTCAAGTGACTGTGTGCAGAGCCCCAGATCCAGGGTCCCTCTATGATAGTAGCCAGACATCAGATCCCTCCCACCCACACCTCCACTGTGGGCAACATAGGAATCCTTGGGACATTCTCAACATTGAAGCCCCTGTTCTGTGGGCCTCCCAGTGGAGTCCAGGCAAACAATTCCTGAAGCCCAGACAGATAATGAATACCAAGAGGTCAGTAAGACAGGCCTGTAGGCCACTGAGGTATTCAGGGCACCTGGGCATGCACATTGCTCCTGCAAACAGTACCGGCACCTGACCCCCTCTCACACTTAAGCTGCACCCTTTTCAGGCATCTAAAAGCTCTAGCACCCTGTCCCTCAAGGCACACTTTCACACAAAGCTTACGCTTGCACAAATGTGCCTGTGACCTTCCTCCCTTAGCTACAGCTGAAACACCAACATCCACTCTCAAACAGGTGGATCTCTCTCATCTTCCTGAAGAATATTCCAGACACCAGAGACAAACGGACCCAGTCTGAAGTACAGACTCTAGAGTCTGAAGAACAGACTCAAGCGAAGGTTACAGATAAGCAGATGGCTAGAGGTCATGGTAAGAACACATCCAACAAAAATCAGGATATCATGGCTTCACCAGCAAACCCCAAAATCATTGGATATGCTAATTAATTGGAAACAGGCAAATTATCTTAAATCTGTGTTTGCCCAGTTATTAGAGGCACATAAAGAGGAAATGAACAAAGCTCTCAAAGAAATACAAGCAAAATGCAGCCAAACAAATAGAGGCACAAGTAGTGGCAGATAGAGAAGAAATGAACAACAAAAAAATAGAGGTCATCATGGAAAGACAGGAATCCACATTCAAACAGATGAAGGAAATGGTTCAAGTCTGGTGAAAACAGAATCAGAATCAATAAAGAAAACACAAACAGAGGAAATGCTGCATCTGGAGAACTTAGAGAAAAGATCAGGAACCACAAAGGTAAGAATCACCAACAGAATACAAGAGATGGAAGAGAGAGTCTCAGGTGCTGAAGATACAATTGCAAAAATTGATTACGTCTCTCAAAGAAAAAGTAAAATTGGAAAAGTTCCAAATGCAAAGCATACAAGAAATCAAGAATGCTATAAAAAGATGAAATCTAAGAATAATAGAAATAAATGAAAAAGAAGAGTGCAGGCTCCAAGGTCCAGAAAATATTTTCAGGAAAATTATAGAAGAAAAATTTCCCAACTTAAAGAAAGAAATGTCCTTAAATATACAAGGGGCCCACAGAACACCAAATAGACTAGACCAGAAAAGAAACTCCACCCATCACAAAATAGTCAAAACACTAAATCTACAGAACAAAGACTAAATATTAAAAGCAGCAAGGGAAAAAGGCCAAGTAACATATAAAGGTAGATCTATCATAATCACACCAGACTTCTCAACAGAAACTATAAAAGCCAGAAGGGCCCGGGCAGTGTCATGCAGCCATTAAGGGACCACAGATGCCAACCCAGAATATTCTACCCAGCAAAGCTTTCAGTTAACATAGATGGAGAAAACAAAATATTACATGACAAAACTAAACTTAAACAATATTTACACAGCAACCCAGCCCTCCAGGAGATACTAGAAGGAAAATTCCAATCCAATAAAATCAACTACACCCAAGAAAACACAGGATTTAGATAACTTCATAACAAAAAATTAAAAGAAAACACACATTGAAACACAGTAACACCACCAACTCCACAATAAAAGGAACTAACATTCATTGGTCACTATTATCTATCAACATCAATGGACTCAACTCCCCAATAAAAAGACAAAGACTAACAGAATTGTTGCAGAAACAGGATCCAATATTCTGATGCATCCAACAAACACACCTCTGCAACATAGACACTACCTCAGAGTAAAGGGCTTGAAAAATGTTTTTCAAGCAAACAACCCAGAAAACAAGCTGGGGCAGCTATCCTGATAGCTAATAAAGTAGACTTTCAACCAAAATTAATAAAAAAAAAAAATGAGGAAGGGCACTTCATTCTCATCAAAGGAAAAAACCACCAAGAGGACCTCACAATCCTGAACATCTATGCCCCAAATACAAGAGCACCTATATTTTTAAATGAAACATTATTAAAGCTTAAACCACATATCAACTCAACACGTTACTAATGGGAGACTTCAACACTCCACTCTCACCAAGGGGACAGATCATCTAGACAGAAGCTAAATAGGGAAATAATGACACTTACAGAGGCCCTAAATCGAATGGTCCTCATATATGTCTACAGAACTTTTCACCCAGCTCAAAAGAGTGTACCTTCTTTTCAGCACCTCACAGAACCTTCTCAAAAATTGACCATATAGTCGGGCACAAAGCAAGCCTCAACATATACGAGAAGATCAAAATAATCCCTTGTATGGGCCTAAAACTAGACCTCAACAACAGAAATAACAAAAAACTTACATATACATGGAAACTAAACAACTCTCTACTCGATGACAGCTTGGTCAGGGAAGAAATGAAAAAAGAAATTAGAGACTTCCTGAAATTCAATGAAAATGAATACACAACTTACCCAAATTTATGGGACACAATAAAAACACTGCTAATAGGAAAGTTCATAGCACTAAATACCTTCAGAAAGAAGTTGGAGACATCTCATATAAGAAACTTAACGGCACACCTAAAAGCCCTGGGGTGGGGGAAGAAGCAAAACCACCCAAGAGGAGTAGATGGTTTGAAATAATCAAACTCAGAGCTGAAATCAATGAGTTAGAAACAAAGAAAACAATTCAAAGAATCATGAGACCAAGAGCTGGTTCTTTGAGAAAATCAACAAGATAGACAAACCCTTAGCCAAAATACCTAAAAGGTACAGAGAAACTTTCCAAATCAGCAAAATCAGAAACAAAAAGGGGGACATAGTGACAGACACTGAGGAAATCCAAACAGCATTAGGTCTTATTACAAAAGTCTATATGCCACAAAATTTGAAAATCTAAAGGAAATGGACAATTTTCTTGATAGATTCCATCTACAAAAATTAAATCAATATCAGGTAAAGAGATTAAACAGTCCCATATTCCCCAAAGAAATAGAAGCTATCATCAAAAGTCTCCTGTCCAAAAAAAAAAAAAAAAAAAAAAAACCAGGGCCAGATGGTTTCAGCTTAGAATTCTACCAGAGCTTCAGAGAAGTGCTAACTCCAATTCTCTTCAAACTATTCCACAAAATAGAAACAAAAGGAACATTACCAAACTCATTCTCTGAAGCTACAGTCACCTTGACATCTAAACCACACAAAGACCCAACAAAAAAAAAAAGAGAACCTCAGACCTATCTCTCTTATGAACATTGATGCAAGATTACTCAATAAAATACTTGCAAACCAAATCTAAGAACACATAAAAGAAAAGATATTATCCACCATGACCAGTAGGTTTCATCTCAGGTATGCAGGGGTGGTTCAATACACAAAAATGCATGAATGTAATCCACCATATAAACAAACCGAAGGAGTAAAACCACAAGATCATCTTCTTCGATGCCCAAAAAGCATTTGACAGAAATCCAACACCCATTCATGTTTAAAGTCTTGGAGAGACCAGGGATTCAAAGCACATACCTAAACATAGTAAAGACAATATACAGCAAGCCTATAGCCAACATCAAACTAAACGGAGAGAAACTTAAATCAATCCCACTGAAATCAGGGACAAGGCAAGGCTGCCCCCTCTCTCCATATTTCTTCAACATAGTACTTGAAGTGCTAGCTAGAGCAATAAGACAACTAAAGGAGAGCAAAGGGATACAAATCAGAAAGGAAGAAGTCAAAGTAGCACTGTTTGCAGATGATATGACAGTGTACATGAATGACCCCACAAATTCAACCAGAGAACTCCTTCAGCTGACAAACACCTTCAGCAAAGTGGCTGGATACAAAATTAACTCATAAAATCAGTAGCCCTTCTGTATACAAAAGACAAAAGGGTTGAGAAAGAAATTAGGGGAACAACACTCTTCACAATAGCCACTAATACCATAAAGTACCTTGGTGTAACTCTAACAAAGCAAGTGAAAGACCTGTTTGACAAAAACTTCAAGTCTCTGAAGAAAGAATTAGAAGAAGATATCAGAAGGCATCAGAAAAAGAATTAGAAGAAGATATCAGAAAGATCTCCTATGCTCATAGCTCAGTAGGATTAACATAGTAAAAATGGTTGTCCTGCCAAAGCAATCTACAGATTCAATGCAGTGCTCATCAAAATATTAACACAATTTTTTTACAGACCTCTAAAGAACAATTCTCAACTTCCTATGGAAAAAAAAAAAACCCAGAAGTGCTAAAATAATCCTGTACAACAACAGACCATCTGGAGATATCTCCATCCCTGATCTCAAGCTGTACTACAGAGCAATAGTAATAAAAACCTGCATGGTACTGGCATAGAAACAGAATGATGGATCAACGGAATTGAATAGAAGACCCAGAAATAAACCCACACACCTACGGATATTTGATTTTTGACAAAGAAGGCAAAACCATACAATGGAAAAAAGACAGCATCTTCAACAAATGGTGCTGGTATAACTGGATGCCTACATGTAGAAAAATGCAAATAGAGCCATATTTATCACCCTGCACAAAACTAAAGTCCAAGTGGATCAAAGACTTCAACATAAAACCAGACACACTAAACCTGTTAGAAGAAAAAATGGGGAAGAGCCTTGAACCCATTGGCACAGGAGATAACTTACTGAACAGAACACGAACAGCACAGGCTCTAACATCAGCAATCAATACATGGGACCTCATGAAGCTGAAAGCTTCTGTAAAGCAAAGAACACTGTCATCAGAACAAAACAATAGCCTACAGACTGGGAAAGGATCTTCACCAACCCTTTATTTGACAGAGGGCTAATATCCAGTATATATAAAGAACTCAAGAAGTTAAACAGCAACAAATCAAGTAATCCAATTAAAAAATGGGTTACAGAGCTAAACAGAGAATTCTCAATTGAGGAGTATCAAATGGCAGAGAAACACTTAAAGAAATGATGAACATCCTTAGTCATCAGGGAGATGCAAATCAAAACAACCCTGAGGTTTCACCTTACACCCATCAGAATGGCTAAGATCAAAAAGCCAAGTGACAACACATGCTGGAGAGGATGTGGAGAAAGGGGAACCCTACTCCATTGCTGGTGTGAATGTAAACTTGTATTACCACTTTGGAAATCAATCTGGCACATACTCAGACAATTAGGAATAGTTCTTCCTCAAGATCCAGCTATACCACTCCTAGGCATATATCCAAAATATGCTTAAGTATACAGCAAGGACATTTGTTCAACCATGTTTGAAGCAGCTTCATTCGTAATAGCCAGAATCTAGAAACAACGCAGATGTCCCTCAGTTGAGGAATGGATACAGAAATTGTAGTGTATTTACACAGTGCAATACTATTCAGCAATTACAAAAGGAAATCACGAAATTTGCAGGCAAATGGTAGGAACTAGAAAAGATCATCCTGAGTGAGGTATCCCAGAAGCAGAAAGACACACATGGTATATACTCACTTATAAGTGGATATTAGACATATAATATCCAATAAACATACTATAATCTGCACACCAAAAAGCTAAGCAAGAAGGAGGACCCTGGGTAAGATGATTAATCCTCACTCAGAAAAGCAAAAGGGATGGACATTGAAAGAGGGAGAAAACGGGGAACAGGACAGGAGCCTACCACAGAGGGCCTCTGAAAGACTCTACCCAGCATGTTATCAAAGGAGATGCTGAGGCTGACAGCCAAACTCTGGGCAGAATGCAGGGAATCTTATGAAAGAAGGAAGAGATAGAAAGACCTGGAGGGGACAGGAGCTTTACAAGAACAGAACCAAAAATTTGGGCACGGAAGTCTTTTCTGAGACTCATACTCCAACCAAGGACCATTTATGGTGATAACCTAGAACCCTTGCACAGATGTAGCCCATGGGAGCTCAGTGTCCAAGTGGATTCCCTAGTAAGGGGAACAGGGACTGTCTCTGACATGAACTGATTGGCCTGCTCTTCGATCACCTCCCCCTGATGGGGGAGCATCCTTACCAGGCCACAGAGAAAGACAATGCAGCCACTCCTGATGAGACCTGATAGGCTAGGTTCAGATGGAAGGGGAAGAGGACCTCCCCTATGAGTGGACTTGGGAATGTTGTGCCCTATACACGAGACCCCAAAAGACCACCACCAGGAGTTGAGTCCATTGCAATACACATGAGGATCTTTTTAATTGTATAAGCGTTCAAACATGGGGCGCAAACTCCCCATGGAAACAGGAGAGGAATGTAACCCCATGGTTCAGGGAAGAAAGGTTTTTTCTGGGGCAAAACCACAAGCAGGGACTTACATGCTTTGGCGTTACATGATTGGGGAAGAGAAATTGGATTTTGAAATGATTGGTCCACTTTAGGTGCCAAGACTACAAACAGTTCTGTCCTGGTTATATGGGCCGGTTTCCTAGCAACTGTATAATTAGTAGGCAGGAAAGAATGCAGTGAGGCTAGTTCTTCCCCACAGGGCATTACTGGACACATCTCCACCTAGCTAGCCTTCGTTCAGGCTTTAAACTTTAAAACAATACCCACTGATTTTTAAGTCTTTGGTCTCTCAGAAATGGGCATGGAAGGAGAAGAGGGAGGAAGGGTCAGATTGGGAGGGGACTTGGGAAGGGCTACAGCTAAGATACAAAGTAAATAAAGTATAATTAATAAAAAATAATAACTTTTTTAAAAAAGAAAAAAACACTGGGTTTTTCATCACTGCTTCACAATTTTGACTAGTATCACAGGAAAATTATTTGTAATATGATTTAAGCACTACTTTAAGCATTTTTTTGAATAAAATCTTAAATTAAAAAGTAATGTAAACATATACAATAAAGCAGTTGCTACAATGGAAGAAACTACCACACCTGTCTTCTTACAAAGTAATTCAATAGCAATCCCCCAATAGCAAAAATCTACTTACAAATCAAAGTTCGTGATGCAGTACATTGCTGTTAACTCCAGTCCTTGGGACATGCATGAGATCTTTCTCCACAGGCAAGTGTATGTGGGCAGTGCACTCAGTGAAGGAGCACTTGAGCGGCATGCATGAGGTTCTAGGTTCAATGCCCAGTTGAGACAAAAGAAACTTTCAGCTTCTTCGTATCTGTGGTCTCAGTGCTACCTATGGAGAAGCAGAGGATTATGGGAGACAGGAGGTCCAGTTTAAAGTCACTAGGCTAAGGCACCCAGACCACCGTCTTTCCCGTTGCAAACACTTAATCTGTGTATTGTGCTCCCTCTTGTGGTCATAGTGAAAAAGTTCCCCTTTAAGTAGGTTTAAAGTAGGTTTTTTTCCCCTCCCCCACTTGACACTCTTTTACATTCAAACAGTACACTGATGCGAGTAACCGTGCAGTGGGCTGGGCACACACAAAAAGAAACATGGGAGGGAGACTTGCCAGGAAGAAGAAAGCTTTGAGCAGAAGAGAGAAGGGGGTAGAAAAGAGTGAAGAGGAAGGGTATTGAAAGCTTCTAAAATCTTATGCGTGCTTGCATGTGTATCTTAGTCTGTGTCTCTGTCTGTGTCTGTCTGTGTGTTTACGGAGCTCTCACTGAATTTCGAAAAATGTGGTAATCTGCCAAATAATTTTCCAGACTCCTAGGATCCATCAGTATAGACAGCAAGCAGACAACTGTCCCCTCACTTACATGTGTATTCTTGCAGACCAACAGGAGACAGAAGATCAGAAGCCAAAGGCACAATACAAGAGACCCTGACTATAGCTGCACTTCACTGCAGTCCAGCAGCTACTGTCAACCAGAGCCAGAAAACACTGCATGGAAAATTCCAGCAGTAAACATATTTTACCTTTTCAATCATGTGCCTCTCTGAGTAATTTGATGAAATCTTTCTCAACACAAAACTGTCCAAAATAGTGCTAATAAGTTTCGGTAGGGGGAATATCCCATTCTCCATAACTTTTATTACAGTGCTTTACGGTTGTCCTGTTTTATTTTTAGTGATGACTGCTAGGCCTTGTGCCCGGTTTATAAACTGAGCTTTCTGGTGGGAATGCAGGCACACAGTATATATATATAGAATTCAGTACTCCGTGTGGTTTCAGGCATCTGCTGGGTGTCTTGAAATGAATTCCCCACAGATGGCAAGCTGCTGTGAGCTTGCTCACAGTCTGCTTAAAATGATCAGAAAAGATGAGACAGTTGAGCAGCTTGCACTGCATATCTGGAGGCCACAACCTTTGGGAAGTACAGAGCGCCAGGTCCTGAGTAAAGGGGCAGAAAGAGAAAATGAAAAGGGGTTGACCCATATCATGTGGGGCCCTTTCAGTCTCTGCAGCTACCTGAGTAAAACGGCAAGTATCACAGGCTGTTCCAAGTTGAAGACACCTCCGGCAATGAGTTTTGTTTTTGTTTTTTTCCTAGACTTCCATTATAAAGCTGAACTACCCACACAGCTCTGCTATGGCAATAACCTTTAAACAGTTTCAACCATCTTCCTCAGCAGCCTCCCACCCCCTCCTTCTCATGGCTCTGCACTAAGTTGCCCCTGAATGCCTATCTTGGGGTGGGGGTCGCCCAGGGTAATCTCACAATGTGTGGCATAGTGACCCCTGGGCTGTCTAGTACACACCTCACATAACTGTGCACGGTGGGTCTCTAATACTCTCTTTGTGAATCTGCAGAAGTTTGCACCTGCAGCTTCTCTCCTCTCACATGTAAGAACAAGGTAGCATGAGAAGCACCCAGAAGAGGAACAAAAACACAGGAGCTTTGATGTCATTCTTAATAAATAAAATAAATTACTATACAAGGCCAGATAATTATGACAGTTTAGACACCAGACTGTAACTATGTACAGTCACTGAGATCAGATGAAGAATTGCAGCCCAGCTGGCTCATTGTACCAGGAGCTCCCACAGCCAACAGAATAATTAAAGCAGATAATTATGGGTGATTACCATGCAGTTCTGGAATCCAAAGCAGTAATAACAGGGTTCCAAATACAGACACTGGGTAATAACTGGAGACATGGTCATGGTCACATCAGAGGGATGTTCCTGAAACATCAGGCTTCGAGATGCTCAGGATAGCCCCACCAGTCACCTAGCCTCAGAAGTCCCCAAAAGTTGAATGATTCTCCCTCCCTCCCACTTTTTTATTTGGTTCTTAGAATTGAACTTAGCTCCTTATACATAATATCAAGAACTCTAACACTGAGCCATGTCCCTCACTTCTCACAGAGGGATTCTAGGCAGGTGTTCTACCACTGAGCCACACCTTTTACTTCCCTCACACTCATGTCCTTTGCTTTGTTTTGTGACCCACTGAGTTTAACCAGGACTGTGTGACCATGGGTTTAAAACTATTTGCTAGAACTTGATGGACTCACCAGCGGGAATACAGTTAAAGGCAATGATACTCACTACCCACCCCCAATCTGTCAGTAACCAATAGTTGAGCAGAGAAAGATAAACCATCGCAAGCTTCTTCTCCATCCACAACTGACTGATACAAGGCCCAGTGCAGGTGACCATGGCTGCTGAGAGGTCATGATTACAAGGGCTGTGTCCTGCTGGGAAGGTGGCGTTTCACAGCTTTTCTCCCTGTCATCTATGATCAAGCCTTAGAACTAGAGTTTTGATACTGAAAGATAGCTTGACAAAGGTGCCATGACAATTTAGCTCCTTTGATTGTATTGCTGAATAGTATTCTATTGTATGAGCGTGCCAGTGTTTATCAATTTGCCTGCTGAAAAACACCATGCTATTAAAAAAAAAAAAAAAAAAAAACTCTAATCAAGAACCTATAGCTAGAAAGCTCATAGGCAATAGTGGAGAACCTATTACTATTATTCTGCTAAATTGTCATAGTATTAAGCTGACTTTTTTTATGTTATAGTATGACTTACCATTATACCCATAGATTGGTGCATCTCTCAGAGAAGGTTCGTTCTCCAGTAGATGGGGATTAACACAAAGACCCACAGCTTGTCAAAGCTCAGAAAATAAGAGACCATGGAGTGCTCAGCCCTATATGGCATATCACACTCTGATCACATGGCCCAGAGAGGGGCCAGAAAGATTTTAAGATCCAAAGATAGTAGATGACACAAGGAAACAGTGTTTTACAGAACAATGGGACAGATGCACATATGAACTCAGTGATTGTTACAGCATGCACCAGAACTGCACAAGCTCAAGCCAGATGAAATACCAGCATGGAGCAAGGAGATGGGCATAAAATCACACCACCAGATAAGGCTCCATTGGCAACTGATAGCTACTTGGAGAAGGAGAGTCAATTTTCTCTAAGAATGTGGCCCTGGGTAGGTTGACTGTCACTGACCTGCAATGACACCTGAATACCACCTGAGTGAAGGCTGGGGGGAAGAGAACAGGGAGAAAGAAAGAAGGACACCAAGTCTAGGTTCTGATCAAGATGTCATTTACTGAATGTCAAGTTAACACTTAAACAGCAGGAAAGTACAAGCAGTTTCTCATGGAGGCAACTTTACTTAGCCAAAACATACGAGGGCTCACTCAAGGTTACACAGAACCTGCTGTTTGGTTACCATGGTTGCACAGAATTTATTATCTAGTTCTCAGGGTCAGCGCCCTTTGCTGTAGAACTGCCAGGGTCAGTCTCTGAGACACCGAGCTTTAGATTAGAGCCAGGGCCAAGAGGCCAATTTCCACTGCTCAGATACGCACTCCAGTTTGGCCATTAACTCCACATAGGCTGCCACAGTTGACTCACACCAGTAGATAGCCACACAGCCAAGAGTATGGGGGTAGCACCAATGGGAATCCGTGGTTTTCCTAAAAATGAATGAGGACACAGAGTTGGCTCGGAACAGAATACTGTGCATCTGGCAATGGAAGAGGAGTGAATATAATCAGAATGTTATGTATAAAATTCTCAAAGAATTGTTAAAAGTGGTTTTCAGAAAAGAATTCATAGTTATGGGATTGCAGGGCCTCCCAACTTTGTCTTCCTGGTGAACTTTCATTATTGTCACTTGGCTAAGGTCCTTTGTTCTGCTGAGATGGAAAGCATGAACAGGCAAGGACAGCTCCCTTAGCATCAGGTCCCACTGATCGTCCCTCGCCTGGACACCTCTCAGCATCACTCAGCAGCAGTGTTCCAGGGCCACAGCTGTGGGAGGAACACTGAGGTTCTCTGGCCTCTCAGTGGTTGGGGCTTACAGCTCTTCCTTCTCTGAACTCTGATGCCTGTTGAGTGTGCCTGAGCCTGGCATCCCTAGAAGCCTTCTGCTCTTTGTATTACCAATCTAACTCACTTTATGCACAAGAGAGACCACAGTGGGCAATGCAGTCATTTACAGGAGGCTTTATTGTGGCCCAGGCTGCATGAACATGCATGACAGAATGCAGAGAATCAAAGTGTTAATTAGTCACTGTAATGCCCTGACAATTTTATGTATTTTTAAGATATATGTGCTCATACTTATGAATAGTTTCACTGCTCTAAAAATCCTCTCATCCAACTCATCCTTTTCTCATCCCAGCTCCTAGAAAACACTATTTATGGTCTCTATAGTTTTGTGTTTTCCAGAATGTCATAAAGTGGACATTTAACATTTTCATATTCACTTCTTGCACTTAACAATATATGTGTATGATTCCTCTATGTCTTTTTATGACTTTAAAGCTCATTTCCTTACTCCTGAATATATACTATCAAGAATGAATGCTACCTGAACAAGACTTGCACAAAAACAACACCAGTTGATATGCCAAAGTGAACGGGAAAATCTCACAAGGCCCTACCTACAGAGGCAGAGCTACAAACAACCAATGGCTTCTGAGAGCAGGAGAATTAGTCTTCTCCAAGAACAAGTCTCTGAAAGGTCATCCAGTCACAAATGAGCAATACTATATGTATGTGTGCGTACACGTGTGAATGCATATGGATATGTAAACATAAGTAAAGGCAAGGCCATAATTTTGAAAGTGTTGGGAACATGAGAGGAGTAGGAGAGTGGGGAGGAGCAGTAGAAATGATGTAAATGTATGAGATTCTTAAAAAATAAAGAATTAAATAAAAAGAAAAATGTTCAGACAAAAGCAACTTAAGGAAGAAAAAGGTTTATATTGGTTTATGGATCCAGAGGGATAGAGTCCCTCATATTAGGGAAGCAATGGAAACAGGCAAAGCTAGACATGGTAGCAGGAGTAGAAAATGGGCTAGTTACATTTTTCATGGGCACACAGGAAGCCCAGAGATAGAGAGAGAAATAGACAGACAGACAGACAGACAGAGACAGAGACAGAGCAAAAGAGATCTCCACAAGGAGAGCAACAGAACCAGAAAATTTGAACACAGGGGTCTTTCCAGAGACTCATACTCTAACCAAGTATCATGCATGAAGATAACCTAGAACCCCTGCACAGATGTAGCCCATGGCAGTTCAGTGTCCAAGTGGGTTCCATAATAATGGGAAGAGGGACTGCCTCTGACATAATCTGATTGGCCTGCTCTTTGATCACCTCCCCTGAGGGGGGAGCAGCCTTACCAGGCCACAGAAGATGACAATGCAGCCACTCCTGATGTGATCTGATAGACTAAGATCAGAAGGAAGGAGAGGGAGACCTCCCCTATCAGTGGACTTGGGGAGGGGCATGCGTGAAGAAGGGGGAGGGAGGGTGGGATTAGGAGGGGAAGAGGGAGGGGTTTATGGGGGGATACAAAGTGAATAAACTGTAATTAATAAAAATAAAAAGTAAGAAAAAAACATTTAAACTGTAAAAAAAAAAAAAGAGAGAGAGAGAGAATGAGATCAGGAAGTAAGGTGAGGCTATAAAAACCCTCAAAGTCCCTCCTGTACAGACAGACAGAAATGGAGCAAGAGAGATCAGGAAGTAAGGTAAGGTTATAAACCCTCAGAGCCCCTCCCTCAGCAATGTACTTCCTCCAGCAAGGTTCCACTTCCTGAAGGTTCCATAACCTCTTCAAACAGCACTACCACTTAGGGACCAACTGTTCAAATACATGAACCTGTGTGGGGGTGGGCATTTTTCATTCAAGCCACAGCCAGGGAAGTCTCCCAGACTTCTCTGGGAACAGTGAGAGAAACACTGCTTTTATATTCAGTCAAGAATGCACACTAGCTGCCATGGGTTGGAGCTGTTCCTCCCTGACCAGAGTAACAGAGCTGTGAAAGGACAGGAGTGGTCACTGACAGAGTCGCAGGGAGCAGCTACTGGCAAGACCGTCTAAGAGCTTTCTTAAACTGTCATGGCTTAAGCAGAGTTTCCCAAAGCAGAGATGTTGTTGGACCGGTAGCCACAATGACACTTGAAAGCTCCTATAGAAGGAACCAAGTACCTTGGTTGACTGTCTGATCTGAAGTCTCTCCCAGGTGTCAGTGGCTGGGTTGGTGCCTCTTTTAGTAGCCAAAGGGTATTTAAAGCAGTCATAACAGTCACCGTGATGGCTGAGGAAGCAGAAGCTTGATTGACAGCTCCCATGGCTCTCCAGGGAGTGGTTGTCTACCTCCAGTGAACCTTCATACATAGCAGCAGTGTCACTCACAGGCATGCTGGGTGCTGAACTTAGTAACCAACAAGATAGCTGTTATGATTCTCAACCAGCCTTTGCCACTGTCTTCCCTGGGACAGCCACCCATGCTGCTCCCAGGAAGGTGCTGTATGTGTAAGTACAAGGGAAATGTCTATCAAGCAGCTATGTTGGAACCTAGGGGGAAACATTATGGCAGGCTGGCTGAAACGGTCTCATATGGAAGTTACCAATCATCTTCAGTGAACTTTGTCTAAGAATGCTTAACCTCCAACTGGTAGCCTAAGGAGGGCTGAATACTCCAGATCGGTCTTAATTTCTGGCAGTTCTTTTTTTCCTTTCCTCTCAGTCTGCTGGACCCTGTGTTCAGAAATGATGGATGTGAAGATAAATCTTCCTAATTTGGCTTTTGGTGCAGAGAAAATCCATTTTTTCTTTCTTTTTTCACTTTTTATTATTTATTTATATCTTATACAGGTCTCACTATATAGCTCTGGTTGTCCTGAAACTCACCATGTAGACCAGACTGTCCTCAAACTCAGAGACCTGCCAGCCTCTGCCTACCAAGTTCTACTACACCTGACTCCATTTCTAGTTTTTAAAAATTACATGTATTTGATGTGTGTGTGTGTGTGTACATGCACATGCCATGCTTGTGGAAGCCGAAGAACAACCTGTGGGAGTCAGTTTTCTCCTCACCATGTGGGTCTTGGGATCAAACTCAGGTCTTCTAGGTTTAATGCCAAGCACATTTCCCCACGGGCTTATATGTTTGAATGCCTGGTCCCCAGTTAGTAGAACTGTTTTGAAAGGATTAGGAGTTGTGGCCTTGATAGAGGAGGTGTGATACTGGGGGACAGGAGTAGGCTTTGGGGCTTCAAAAGCCCACCAGAGGCCCAATGTTTCTATATTTGCCTGTTGCCTGTGGATCAGCATGTAGGCTCTCAATATTTCCAGTATTATGCCTGTGTAGTGGTTTGAATAGGTATGGCCCCCATAGGTGTATGTATTTGAATGCTTGGTCCATAGGGAGTAACATTGTTGGAGTAGGTGTGGCCTTCTTGGAGGAAGTATGACTCTGTGGAGGGCAGGCTTTGAGGTTTCCTATGTCAAGATATGCCCAATGTAGCACACAGTCTCCTTCTGCTACCTTCAGACCAAGATGTAGAACTCTCAGCTCCTTCTCCAGCACCGTGTCTGTCTGCATTCTGTCATACTCCTTGCCATAATGATCATGAACTAAACCTCTGAAACTTTAAGCCAGTTCCAATTAAATGTTTTCCTTCATAAGAGTTGCCATAGTCATGGTGTCTCTTCACAGCAATAATACCCTAGCTATGACAGCCTTCCTGTCTGCTGCCATGTTCACCACTATGATAATAATGGACTAACCTTCTGAAGCTGTAAACAATGCCCCAATTAAATGTTTACCTGGTCATGGTGTCTTTTCACAGCAATAAAACAGTAACTAAGACACCTACTAAGCCATCTCACCAGCCTGTGGCAAAATGGTTAAGCACAGCTCAGGCCCCAAAAGTGGGAAAGAGGCTCCAGAGTAGACAGTGGAATCACAAACATGAGGTTTCACTGAGCACTTTAACAAGTCAGGCACAGTCCTAGCTGACATCATAGACAGTACTGTTTCTCTCACTGCAGTAGATTTTGGGTTGCATAAAGATGACTCATTCTAGATACAGCCTGGCCATACCTGAGAAATGTGAAACAGTTCACCATGTTTGGAGACTTGCAGAGCAGCTTCCATGAGGACCTCACCATAACCCTTCTATGTCAGTCCAGCAAGCAGCTTTCATGCAAGCCAGTTGTATCCCACAACCTAGCGATGTCCTGGTTAAAGCATCCCTTCCACAGTCCAGCAACCCTACTCTTGGGTGTGTACCTAAAGAAAATGAAGCCAGTGTGTCAAAGAGACATCTTCACTCTCATGTACACTCCAGCATTGTTCACAGTAGCCAAGAGGTGGAGTCGATCTAAGTGCCTGGCTTTGCTGGTTAACTTGACACAAGCTAGGATCATCTGGGACAAGATAACCTCAAATTGAAAAAAATGACTCTGTCAGATTGGCCTGGAGCAAAGTTTGTGGGCATTTTTTTACAATTAATGATTGGTGTGAATGGTCCCAAATCACTGTGGGCAGTGGCACCCCTGGACAGGTGATCCTGGGTTGTATAAGCAAGTCATGGGGAGCAAGCCAATAAGCAGCATTACTCCATAGCCCCTGCTTTAGTTCCTGACTCTAGGTTCCTGCCATGCTTGATTTCTTCTTGGCTTCCCTCAATGATGGACTATAATCAGGATATGTAGGCCAAAAGGATCCTTTCCTCTCCAAGTTGCTTTGGTCATTGTTTTTATCACAGCAATAGAGCCTGACTAGGGCAGTGCACTCTGTAAATGAATGGATAAAGAAAACGTAGTACGCATACATAATGAAGTACTATTCAGCCACAGAAAGGAGGAATTCATAAGACTGCAGAGGGCTCAATAGTTAAGAGTACTTGCTGCTCAGCCACGAGGACTGGAGTTTGGATCTTAGCATCCATATGACAAGCCAGGTGTCCAGCATATAGTTGTTAATGCTAGTTCTGAGTGTTCTGATGCCCTCTTCTGGCCTCTGCACAAAGGAACAGATATACAGACAGTATTTACGTATGCCTATATCCTCATATAAATGCATACTCATGCATAAATAAAGAACATAAAACTTTTACATGAAAATTAAAAACAAGGAAATTTTTTTTCAATGCAGTTTATTCAGGAACCTTGAACAATCCTCGGACCCTGGGGAAAGCCAGCCCACAGCTTAAATAGCCTCTGGGTAGCCAACCCAGGCGTGCCACGTGGGCAATGCAGATAGGTCCACATACTTGGAAGCAAGCCAGATCCTCAGCCTTAGCCAAATGTGGAATTGTTCGTGACAGAGAGCACTCACCATCGGGAAGGTGGAAGGCAGAAACCAGCTCCATCTTTAAGGCATAGCATTCCGCAGCTCTCTACAGTTCCCCCTTTTTGTTTTAGACGCATCAGGCAAGAGTAGAGGTCTGATCTCTGATATTAGAAATAAATTGGGACTTTGTACCGATGTTCATTTAGGTGTCATCCACCCAAAGAGCATCAGACCCGTCCGATATCTTTTTCTCAGAGGCGGGACCTGGGGCATCAACCCGCATGCAATCAGACATGCTCTTCTCTGGGTCCAAAGCGGCTGACCCTGAGTGCAGTGCTTAGCCTCGCATCCTGAGTGTATCATTTTAGCTTTTTATGGTATCCAACCATGCTTGGGGAGAATGTCCTGCTTCAATGGCTGTAAAGGCCTGAATGATCATGGCTGCATCACACTGTTGTGAGACTCTAATCTTGCATATATACCACAGGCAAACCAAGGAGACCAACACCAGAAGGCCTGCTAACACTCCCATGCCCGCCCATTCCTTCAGATGATTCATGGCTGCAGCAATCCATGTTGATAATCCTGTGGCTAGTCCTGCGTCCACTCTGGTAGAATTTACTGTGACAATGGCCACTCTCAGCTGCTCCATTGTAGTATCGAATTCTCCAGTCCAATTACCTAAAATATAGCTCGACAATTGTTTAGACAGATTTGCAGCACAGGAAAAATTCTCATGTTGTATGCTAGTGACACAAAGTCCAGCATACTTTCATTGACAGCCAGGTTGAGCGATTTGCCATAGGGTATCAATTTGCTCCTGCAAGAGGTCAATCCTCTGATTGACCACCATCAAGCTTCCTTTTAGTTGAGCATTAATTCAAAACAAGGAAATTTTGCTTTTTGTGGCAACATAGATAAATTCTGAGGATATGTGAAATATGTCAGGCCACATAATAACTAGAATCTTCAAAGGCTGAGCTCAGGGGAAGAATAGAAAGTGTCAGAAGATGAAGCAATTGGTGGGAGGGGGTATGGTGTGGTGCTGTTGAAGAGATACATGATTACTATTATATGAAGGGTCCAGATTATGTTAACATAGAATGACGGAATAACATAGACTGTCTGGAGCCAAGAGTGGTGAACGAGGTTAAGGGGAGAGAGAAATTAAGAATGAGTGCTAACAGTTGTTAAGTTTTCTTTCTTGGGTTATTAAAATATCCAGAGATTCATCGTGGCAATGGCACAATCAATTCTGTGAACACGGTAAGAGCAGTTGGCTTGTGTTCTTTAAATTAGGTAACTGGAAACCAAAATGATGGTTCAGTAGTGAAGAGCACTTACTGCTCTTGAAGAAGACCTAGGTTTGTTTCCCAGCACACATGTGGTGGCTCACAGCCTTCTGTAACTCCAGTTCCAGAAGATCTGACACCCTTTTCTGGCCTCTACAGACTCCTGCACATACACACATTCAGGAACACACACATAACACATAAAATAATGATAAATAAATAAGTCAAGCAGCCTAGGCAGCATAGCAAGACCAATAAAACAAATCTGTTATAGGCCAGCAGGGTATAACAGTGGGTAGGGTGCTTGCCTCCAAGCCTGACAACCTGAGCTCAATCCCTGGTTCCTATATGCTGGAAAAAGAGAATTTGCCCTTTGACCTTCATGTGTATGCTCTGGGACATATGTGCCTTCTCCTCGTGCACACACACAAAATAAATGTAATAAAAATATCTGTCTGAGGAAACAAGAATTTTGTAAAGGGCTGAGGCTGGTGTGGTGGCACATTTTTGTATGCAATCTCAGCGTTTTGGAGGGAGAGGCAGGAAACCAAGACTTCCAGGTCATCCTTAGCTACATAATTAATTTGAGGTCGGCTTGAGCTATATGAGACCCTGTCTCGAGGGAGAAAAATGAGTGCAAAAATGCTAGGCAATCTAAGTGAAGGCTAGAAAATCAAGCTCTGAGGCGAGGCTTGGCTGTTTACTCAGGAGTATTGGGTGGATAGATTTCCAAGATTTGAGCAGCACCCCGAGCTACAGAGTGAGACCCTGCTGCACCACTCCACCCATTCCTACTCAAAATTACACAAAGGAAGCAAGACAAAGAACATTGAGGCAATTTTGGACCACTTGGGACATCCTAGTGTGAAAGATGTTCCTGTTTAGGGCTGGGGTGTAACTCAAATGCTAGAGTCCTTGCCTAGCATACACTAAGTCCTGGGTTTCATCCCCATTACCACCTAAACCAGGTATGTGGCACATACAGGTAATCCCAGCACTATAGAGTTAAGGGAAGGAGGGTCAGCAGTTCAAGGTCAGCCTAAACTCATGAAACCATGAGGCACTACCTCAAGGAAAAAAAGGAAGGAAGGAAGAAAGGAAGGAAGGAAGGAAGGAAGGAAGGAAGGAAGGAAGGAAGGAAAAAAGGGAGGGAGGAAGAGAGGAAGGAAAGGGAGAGAAGGAAGGGGGAAGTCAGGAAGGAAGGAGGAGGAAGGGAAAGAAGGGTGAACTTGGTACATGACCAGTCCTTGTACTTCTGCCTTAACTCTCCCCAGAGAAATCACAGGAATGACCATAAGAGAGGTGGAGCCCAGAACTAATTCTAAACAAAACTCAGTAGGTGGTACCAGTGGGCAAGCAAGTACTTTGGTTTCCATAAAAGGAGGCAAAGCAAGACTTCTCACCAAGCCCCAGATGGATGGAAACTTCTTTCCATGCATAGAGCTGAAGATGACAACCATGATCGGTCCCTCTGCACACCAGCCAAGGTGATATGTTAAATAAACCTCCTGTAGCTCCTGCCTGCCCACACACTTACTGGCGATGCCCAGGGAAGAGTTTTTGTTTTGTTTTGGTTTGGTTTGGTTTTGGTTTTTTTTGTTGTTTTGTTTTGTTGTTGTTGTTGTTGTTGTTGTTGTTTTTGTAACTAAGAGATTGACAGAACTGTGGGTGAGAAGGTTGAGCTCCTCAACAATTTAATATGCAAATGTTTCAGACCTAAATGTTGAAAGAATTTGACAATGACTATTCATATCCTGCTTGAAGTCTTCCAATAGCATCTTACCCTGCATGGTATTTAAAACACAGCATCTTTAGTAATTCTTTGAGAATTTCATACTTTCACACAAAGTATTTTGATCTTCCTCTAACTCCTCTTAGATCCATCCTTCACCCCTTCTAACTTTGAATCCTCTTGCTTTGTTTTTAATGATCCTCAGAGCCCAATTTGTGCCACTCATGTATCAGTACAGTGTCGTACACAGGAGCTTAAGGAGCTGAATAGGGGCCACACCCTTAAAGGAAGCTGACTCTCCCTTTTCCGGAAGCTATTAGTTCTCAACAGCTCCTCAGCTAGGGAGAGTGCCTGGTGATCCCCTCCCATCTCCCTGCTGGAACATCAACTGTGTGTGTATCCACAGCCCCTGTCGAATTCATAGATACCGTAGTCCTGTTGTACCGAGAAGACACTGTTTTGCTCACATCCTCACTATCCTCTGGCTCTTAGAATCTTTGTCTCCTCTTCAATGATGACAATCCTTTGGGCTTGGAGGATGAATTTGATGGCAACATCCTATTTTTGGCTGACCATTCTGTACTCACTTATTCAGTTGAGATTTTTCTGCCTTAACTGCCATCCATTACACAAATAAACTTCTCTGCTGAGGTCTGAGAGACACACTAATCATTGGATATAGAAATGGAAATTTAGAGGGCAGTTTGAGAGATACTATGTCCATATCTCACTTACGGTCTCTATTGCTGTGATAAAATGCTTTGATCAAAATCAACTTGGAGAAAAGGGAGGTTTGTTTTAATGCTATACTTTCGAGTAACAAGCTTTCAAAAGAGGAATCAAGACAGGAACTGAAGCATGGAAGAAGCTATTTAGTGGCTTGCTCCTTATGGCTCACTGTGCCTGTTTTCTTATACAAATCAGGTTCACTTGGCCAGAGGTGGCACTGGCTACAGTTATATGGGCCCTCCCATGTCAGTCACTAATCAAGACAATATTCCACAGGTTTGCATAAAGGCCAATACTATGGAAGTATTTTCTTAATTAAGATTCCCTCCTCTAGGGGGGCTGGAGAGATGGCTCAGAGGTTAAGAACACTCGCTGTTCTTCCAAAGGTCCTGAGTTCAATTCCCAACAACCACACTGTAGCTCATAATGATCTATAGTTAGATCTGGTGTACAGGCAGAATGTTGTATGAATAATAAATAAATCCTTTAAAAGAAGAGTCTCTCCTCCAAGCTATGTATAGGTTTGTGTGTCAAGTTGACACAAACCAAGCCAATACAATCCAGTTAGCAGAATAATAGTATCAGGGCCTGTGAGCTCTCTGACAGATTCCTGGCCAGATTTACAGTACCAGGTACGAGCTTCCTTTCATGAATATTGTGGCTTACTTACATGTATGAATGCATGCTTGGTTTTCTCTTAGAAAAATGCTAAGCTCTGAAACTTCTGGGTCCTGGGGAAAAATTGCAATTTCATTTCTCTGGATATAACTCCTATATTTAGTCATGCAGTATTGTTGTTGTATTGCTGTTGATTATTGTTATTTTTCAAGTTTGAGACCAAATTCACAAAACATGAAACTAACCACTGACTATTTTTAAATTTTCTTTAACATCAACTTATTGTATAGTGGAGAGGGGAGAGAGGGCATGACATGTGAGCGTCAGAGGACAACCTGAGTTGAGACAGTGTCTTTCAAGAATTGAACTAAGGCTCTTTATTAGTCTGTTTGGCATTAGTGGCAGAAAGAAGATGACGAAAAGAATATCCTCCTTTAGAAAGCGTGGCATTAAGATGCACGTGTCATGCCACCACTGTGGCTCTAAGGCCTACCACCTTCAGAAGTCAACCTATGGCAAATATGGCTACCCTGCCAAGTGCCAGAGGAAGTATAACTAGAGTGCCAGGTCTAAGAGATGAAACACTACCAGGACCAGGCAGATGAAACACCTAAAAATTGTCTAGCCCAGGTTCAGACATGGATTCTATGAAGGAACAACACCTAAACCCAAGAGGGCTGCTGTTGCAGCACTGGTTCATCTTGAGGATTTCAGTCAGACAGAAAATAAATGCTCTGGTTTCAAAGACAGAAAGAAAAAAGAACTTAACTAAGGTTGTCAGGGTTGTCAGCAAGTACCTTAACTCACTGATCTACCACTGACTATTTTAAGATGTGTAATTTGGTGGGTATATTCATATACAACCTAACTCCAAGACAACTTTATCACCCTGAAAGGAGATTCCATCCCGTTAAGCAATCATTCCCTGAGTCCCTGGCCAGCAGCTCTGAAAATCAGTGACCTGCTTATGTTGGCATAGATTCTGATACACATGGACTCATATGCTCTGTGACTATATGTGCCTGCATTCTCTCACTCATCACATCCATGCATGTCCCAGATGTCAGTACTTCATCCATTTCTCGCTGAGTAACATTCATTTCTGTGGGATGCTAGGATGGAACCCAAAACCTCATATATGCTAGCTAGGTAAGTGCTCTACCACTGAGCCACACTCCCACCACCTCACTGGGGAATTCTAAGGAAGTGCTTTATCACTGAGCCCCATTCCTTTTGTTTTGAGACAGGGTTTCACTAAGTTTCCTAGGCAGATCTTCAGATCACTCTGGAGCTCAGTCCAGCTTTGAACTTATATCCCCTCCTCTCTTAATATTTTGAATAGTTGAGCTGACAGGTCTGTACCAACAGACTGGACTGAATAATATTCCATTGAATGATCATAGCACTTTTTGGTTACCCTTTCATCCATTGATGGATAGCCTCTAATAATCTTCTAACTTCTTTGGGGAACCCAAGAGTTGCAGGATTTAGCTGTGGGCCCACATATCTGGCCCTCAAATCCTAGCTCTTCTGTCCCTTATTTGAATGATGGTGGCCAGATGGCTCACCTTCTCTGAACATCTGTTTTCTCAAATACAGAATGGCAATAATGACTGTGTTTGACTCACAAGATAGGTGTGAGATTGAGAGGGTAGATCTGTGTTGAGTGTCTGTGGCAATGGAGTAACCATTAACTTTTCAGTGGAAGAAGGCTGATGTGTTTATACAGACAAGCCACAAGTGCATTGGGAGGGAGTCAAGTTTAAACTCACACTCAGGTCCCACAGATAGACCTACTGTCTCACCACCACCTTCTTTTTCTCCTCCTCCTCATCCCTCTCCCTCTTCTTCTTCTCCTCTTTCTCCTCCCATTTTTCTTCTTTTAGAAGTCCCCTACCTCTCAGAAACACCCCAGAAGCCATAATAATAGTAACAGCAACTGAAGAAATGTGGCCATTGTGGTGGTTTGATAGGAATGGCCCCCAAAGACCCACGTGGTTGAACACTCGATCATAGGGAATGGCACGATTAGGAGATGTGGCCTCATCAGAAGAAGTGCATCATGCTGGAGAGGATGTGGAGAAAGGGAAACCCTCTTCCACTGCTGATGGGAGGGCAAACTTGTACAACCACTTAGGAAATCAATCTGGTGCTTTCTCAGAAAATTGGGAATAGCACTACCTCAAGATCCAACTATACCACTCCTGGGCATACACCCAAAAGATGCCCTACCATTCAGCAAAGACATTTGCTCAACCATGTTTGTAGCAACTTTATTTGTAATAGACAGAATCTGGAAAAAACCTAGATGTCCCTCAATGGAGGAATGGATACAGAAATTGTGGTACATCTACCCAATAGAATAGTACTCAGTTATTAAAAACAAGGAAAACATGAAATTTGTAGGTCAATGGTAGGAACTAGAAAAGATCATCCTGAGTGAGATAATCCAGAAACAGAAAGACAAGCATGGTATATACTCACTTATAAGCGGATATTAGCTGTATAATATAGGATAGCCATCTACAGAACTGAAGAAGCTAAACAGCAAGGAAGACCCTAGGGAGGATGCTTAAATCTCATTCAGAATGGTAAACAGGATAGACACCAGAAGCTGTGGAAAAGACAAAACAGAATGGGAGTCTACTATAGAGAGTCCTCCCAACAGGAGATTGAAGCAGATGCTGAGACTCACGGCCAATATTTGGGCAGAAGAGTCTTATGGAGGAAGAAAGGGGTGGGAATAGAGGGACATGGGACAGAAGCCCCACAAGGAGACCAAAAAAACTAAAAGATCTGAGCCCAGGGAGTTCTGCAGAGACTGATGATCCATCAACGGAGGACCATGCATGGAGAAGACTTAGACCCCCTGCTCAGATGAGGCCAATAGGTAGCTCAGTCTCCATGTGGATCTTTGAGTGAGGCTCAAGGGCTGCTTCTATCATGAACTCAGTTGTCTGCTCTTTGATCACTTGCCCCTGATGATGCAGCCTTGTCAGGCCACAGAGGAAGAGGATCCAGGCATTCCTGATGAGACTCGATAAGCTATGGGCGGATGACAATAATGGAGAACTCCCCCTTTCAGTGGACTAGGAGAAGGGGAAAAAGGAAGAGGGAGGGACGGTGGGACGGGGTGAGTTGAGGGAGGGGGCTTCAATCAGGATATATAATGAATAAATTGTGAAGAAAAAATAAAAAAAAAAATTAATTAGTTAAAAAAAGAAGTGTGTCACAGTGAAGGCTTTGAGGTCAGCTACACCCAATGTGAGGCATAGTCTCCTTCCGTTACCTTCAGATCAAGACATAGAAATCTCGGTTCCTTCTACAGCACCGTGTCTACCTGCACTCTGTCTGGTTTCTCACCATGATGATAATAAACTAAACCTCTGAAACTGTAATCCAGCTTTAATTAAAAAAAATTTTAAAATAAGAGTTGCTGTAATCAGAGTGTCTCTTTAAAACAATGAAACCCTACCTCAGACAGCCCTCATGGCAGGAAAAGGTAAGAATGATAAAAAACACACAGTAGATTATTACCCAGTCACACACCAAAAGAAAAAAATGAGGAGTGATATATCCATGTTTGAATTTACTTCTCTGTTGCTGTCAGCCAGCTGTCTTGTGATAAGACTGAGATGTTCATGCTGACTAAAAACAGCTTGGGAAGAAAGGGTTTGTTTGACTTACAAACTGAAGTCCATCATGGAGGAAAGCCAGGGAAGGAACTCAAGTGGGAACTCGGTGGTAGAAGCTGAAGCAGAGAACATGGAGGAACACTTACTGGCTTGCTCTCCATGGCATGCTTTTGTATACACCCAAGAACCAACTGCACAGGGATGGCATTCCCTTCACATCAATCAGCAATCAAGCAAATGTCCCCAGAGACATGCACACAGACCATTCTGATGAACACTATTTCTTTGTTGCAGTTCCCTTTCCAGGTGTCTATATTTTGTATCAGTTTGACAAGTTTTTGTTTAGTTTTAAACAGTCTCCAATTATTGGAGGATCCTTGAAAATATTTTGCCTTGTGATTAGAAAGTAGACATCACAGGGAATGTTTAGCATGATTCCAATCCATATGAAACGCCCAGAAAATAAATCCAGGGTCAGAAAGCAGATTAACTGGGGACAGAAGGGGTGGGGAGTTACTTCTTTAGGGCACAGCGTAGTCTGTGAGTCTGGAGAGATGCTCTTACCAAGGAGTGTGAGAACCCGAGTTCAGATCTCTAAAATCCACAGAAGCTGGGTAAAGTAGCATGTGTCTGTGATCCAGGCACCCCTACAGCAGGGTAGGAGGTGGAAACCAGAGAATCCCTAAAAGCCTGTGGGTCACCCAGCCTGGTGACACAGCAGCAAAGACACCCTACCTCAAACAAGGGAGAAGGTAAGGATCGACACCAAAGGTTGTCCTCTGCCCCAACATGTGTGTTGTAACAAGCACTCTCACGCTCAAAAGCATGCACATCACACACACACACACACACACACACACACACAGAACTATAATAATGTGTATATGTGTGTGTAGAAATCAGAGGATAACTTTTAGGAGTTGGTTTCCAATTTTTTGAGGCATGGTCCCTCTTGTGTCTGTCATGCTGCATATTCCAGCCTAGTTGTTTCACAAGTTTACAAGTGACTAAATTGAACCCGGGTCATTTGGAGGCGCACCCAGTGCCCCTAACCACAGAGCCATCTCTCCAGACCCCTTATCTTTATTTTTAAAAAAATTATTTTTGTCTTTTTGAGACAGAGTCTCTCTACATAGTCCTGAATGTCCTGGAGACTAGGCTGGCCTTGACTGCATAACTCTGCCTGTCTTCTTGCTGTAGGAATACTAGGATTTCACATGCATCCCACCATAACATCTGGCTTTTTTAATACAGGTTCTAGGCATCCAACTCCAGTCTTCAGGCTTGCAAGGAAAATGCTTTTACCCACTGAACCATTTACTGGTCATGAACAATACTTAGGAAGTGGTAATGCTAGCAAAAAATTTGTATAAAGTCCTAACCCCACACAGCTTCCTGACCCTGCTTGTGAACCTACTTGCAAACTTCCCCTGATGAAGGGACTTGGGCTTTCCTGTCCCTTCTTTGTCCAAATCATCTCTGGTGTGGCTTTCTCTCACTCTCTGTTGGCTTCTGACCAACCTTTCTCTCTTCCTTTCTCTTTTTCTCTTTCTTTCTCTCTTTCTCTTTCTTTCTTTCTTTCTTTCTTTCTCTTTCTTTCTTTCTTTCTTCTTCTTTTTGTTGTTTGTTTAGTTTTGTTTGATTTTATTTGGGTTTGTTGTTTTTGTTTTTGTTTGTTTTCTTTCTTGTTGTTGTTGTTATTGTTGTTGTTTGAGACAAGGTCTCTCTCTCTCTCTCTCTCTCTCTCTCTCTCTCTCTATATATATATATATATATATATATATATATATATATATACCTGGCTGTCCTTTAACTTGATATGTAGACTAGGCTGATCTTGAATTTTGAGACATCCACCTGCCTCTGCCAAAGACTGAGATTAAAGGTATGTGCCACCATGCCTAGCACATTTTTTATAAAATATTTTCATTTCATTCTTCAATGAGCCTGCAAGAGAGAGGAAAAGAGATAATGGAGAAGAAAGACAGACAGAATGTACATTTTAAAATTCAGGAACTGTTAAATTTTACTGCCCTTTTCTTAGTTAGTGGCAAATCACTCCATGCCTGTCATACTATAAATAAAATGATTTAATTTTATCTCACCTGCTGGAGCAAACGCATCTGCAGCGTTAAGGCCCACACACATTTCTTGCCAAGTTCCATTCAGAATTTGAATGCTGTGCTTGGAATCACCCCAGCAGCTTCTGGTGCCTGGAAATAAACTCTGAACTCACCACCACCATTGTTCAAAATACTTCAGAGCTCATCCTGACTGCTCCCAGACCCCACTTCATCAATTCTCCAGCTCACTCCAACCAGCTCTCCCCAAAATGGCCTCAGAGGCTTCGGCCCTGTATAGGGCCATTGCATTTGCTGTTACATCTGCCAGATCCCCACTAGCCACAGCTTTTTCTCATGTTCCCTGTACCACCTTGTGTTACCTCAAAATACCTCTCCTGAAGGCCTCAAAATACTTTGAGAGATGGCTCAGCAGTTGGGAACATTTTTTATTCTTTCAGAGGACCTGGGTTCAGTTCCCAGCACCCACATGACAGCTCTCAATCTGTAAATATAGGTTTAGGGGGGATCTGACGCTCTCTTCTGTCCTCTGTGGGTACATGGTACACATACATACATACATAGACACACACAGGCAAAACATTCATACATTTAAATAATTTTAATTAAAAAAACAAAGTTTAAATACTTCTGATTATTTCAACTAAAACAAGTCCCTCGTTGTGCTCCCTCAGACCTTCTTATCCATATTCTATTATCACTCTTTCCACATGTGCAGTCACATGGGGATGTTGTGTGTTGCTCCCAATCCACAATCACCATGGCCAGAGTCAAGAGCAGAAAACAGTATCTTCTGAATTTTATATCTGAAATTTATATGATGGTACTTACCTAGCAGGAGAGACATCATGATCACAAAGATAGTTTTCCCAGCATGAGGCAGAGAGTCTTTAGAAGAAGGGGGGCATTGAAGGACACGGAGGGGACAGGAGATCCACAAGGAGAACAACAAAGCCAAAAATCCTGGCTCAGAGGTCCCTGCAGAGATGATGTATCAACCAAGGACCATGAACAAAGAGGACCCAGACCTCCTGCTCAGATATAGCCCATAGGCAGCTCAGTCTCCATGTGGGTCCCATAGTAAGGAGAACAGGAGCTGTCTCTGATATGGACTTTGTTGCCTGCTTTTTGATCACTTCCCGCTGGCAGGGCAACCTTGCCAAGTCACAGAAGAAGACGATGCAGGTAGTCCTGATGAGACTTGATAGGCTGGGGTCAGAGGGTAGAGGAGGAGGACTCTCCCTTTCAGTGGACTAGGGGAGAGGGAGCGGGAGGAGAGGAAGAAAAGGTGGGCCCGGGAAGAGATGATGGTGAGGGCTACAATCAGGATATAAAGTGAATAAATTGTAAAAAGAAATTAATAAAATAAAATATAGATTTAAAAATAAATAAAGCAAATTTTAACATTAGGTTTAATTAGGAAAAGGAAGAAAAATGGAGACAGCTGGTTTTTAACAAATGTAATTTTGACTTGTTTTCTTTGTTTGAGACAGTGTCTCATTTAGAACCCCAGCTGACCTTGATTCACTAACTAAACTATAATGTGTAATACATATTGTATCTGTAATAAATATCAATATATATATTTAAAAGTCTTGTTGCGGGATGAACACTCAGCTGCCATTCTCAGCATCTTACATAGTGTAAGCTTCTGCCTTCACCCCTGTTCACTACAAAGACAGGTTTCCTTGATGAAGGCGAAGCAACAGTTACCTAAGGGTATAAATATGTTTAGAATGCACCCTGACCACCTGGAACTACCTGCGCATGCCCCTGGGTCACCCTATAAGAGAACTGGGGCTCTCCCCTTTCTCTCTCTCTTTATCTCTCTTCCTCTCTCTTCTTCCTCTTCTGCTCCCTGATTCTCTCTCTTCCTCTCTTCTTCTCTCTCTCCCTCTCTCTCTTCCTTTCTCTGTCTCTCCCCCCCTCCCCCTTTCCCTTAATAAAACTCCCACGTGGAAAAAAAAATATGTTTAGAATGTAATCTGATGCTATGCCAGTTTAGCTGAAACTAAGTTTCCTCTGAGAGCCCACCAGTTCCCCAGCCATGTGTTCCTGATCAGATGTGCAGTACAAGCATGGATTCCCTCCAATAGAGCAGGCTTCAAATCTAATCAGGGATTTGTTATCCTGATAACAGCCATGCCTCTATTACACAAGAGGACCGATCTTGCCTGGCAGGTTAGTGCTATTGTTTGTAGACTTCACACCCTCTCTGCTGAGTTATTGACCTGATAAATTCTGGGAGACAAGGAGTCAAACCTACTGGTGAATCCAACAGGCTCCAGTGGATATTTCCCAGGAGATGATGACAAAGAAAACACTCATTAAACTCCGAGTCTCCAAACAAAACCAAAAGACATGAATGGGAGAGAAAGATTTGTAGGAAGGAGGGAATTTGACAAGGATGGGAAAGAGATGAGAGGGCAGGTGGGAGTGAAAGCAATCATGAGGTAGTATATACATATATGTAATTGTCAAAAAACAAACTTAACTAAAAACAAAACCAAAAGAGTAGATTTATAGGACCGCATGGAAATGGTGCCGTGTAGAAGAAGCTTCTTTTACAAGTCAAAGAGGAAGGATCCCAGGGAAGTCCTGAGAAAAGTGTTTCTCAAATCTCCATATCTGAGAAGTAAACAGGCGGCCCAGTTTCAAGGGACATTGGCTGAATTTCTAGATACTACCCCTAGATGTCAGTATTCAGCGTTCCCTGTGTTAAGACCAAAAAAGCAGTAATGAGAAGCAAGTATCTTGGAGGCTAAAATCCTGTGAAGGGATATTTATGAATTCCTTAAGGATAATGTATGCAACAAATTACTGCAAACCTAATACCTTACAGAAAGTCAGCTGAATTTAAAACAGTGAAGTAAGCGTCTCCCTTCAAAACCAGAGGATTCCTGACCAACAGGTCTTGCTTATGAATCATGTACTTCTAGCATATATATTTGTGTTTGTTTGTGCTTTGGCATCTTCGTGTTTTGAGAATTATGTAGAGGAATAACCAACTTTCAAACAACTCACCTGTTGTGATGTTAATTTGGTTGTCAACTTGATTGCACCTGGGTTCAAGAGACACACCTGTCTGAGGCAGATCATTTCTTGTCTCTGATAAAATGCTCTGACAAAAGGAATTTGAGGGGGGCATGGATCATTTGGTCCACAGTTCCAGGCTGCAGTCCATCACTGCACAGAAGTCAGGCAGCAGGCACTTGAAGCAGCCAGTGACATTACAACCACAGCCAAGAGCAGAGAGCAGTGAATTGACAAAGGATTGCTAGTGCTCAACTTGATTTCTCCATTCTTCTACAAGCCAGGATACCCTATTCAGGAACTGGTGCTGCCCACAGCAGGCAGGTCTTTGCATTAATCAAAACAACTCCTCAATGGCCTGGCAGAGGGGGCCCAATATAACCAGTCCCTAGTGAGATGCTTTCCCGGACCCTAGGTTGTGTCAAGTTGATAGTTCAGACTAAATGTCCACAGTGTGTTTCCTAGAAGCATTAAGAGGGAAGGCTCTCCTCCAGAGCAGGTTGCACATTTTGCTGCCTAGATAAAGAGACCTGAGTGAAAAAGCAGGATGGCTTTGGCCTGCCTGCTTAAGCTCTTGCTGGTTTGTGTGTCTACACTGTTATCGCTGCCTCTGCCACCAGCCATCCTTTTCAGCCTTCCGGTGTGGCCTGAACATCAGAGGCTCTCCAGGGATGCTCTGGGCCTTCCACGCTAAGGAATCCAGTGGATTAGTGGACTGAGCAAGTGGGCTCTCATGCTCTCTAATGTCTAGACAGCCAATGTTGAACTATGCAGTCCACACTGTATAAACCAATCTAATAAACCCCCATATAATATCCATTCTTGAGGCCCTGTCTCAAACAACAACAATCCATTTCGTCAATTCTGTTCCTCTAGGTCAGCTGTTCTCAACCTATGGGGCAAGACCCCTCTGGGGTCAAAAGACTCTTTCAAAGGAATCATATATCAAATATCCTGAACACCGGGTATTTGCATTATGATTCAGAACAGTAATAAAACTACGGTTATGAAGTAGCAAGGAAAATAATTCTGTAGTTGGGGTCACCACAACATGAAGAACTGTATTAAAGGATGGCAGCATTAGGATGGTTGAGAAGCATTGCGCTAGGTAATCCTAGCTAATATAGCTCTGACTGTCATTTCCCTATGCAGACCACACAATGTTGAACCCACCCCTAAGCCTACACACACCATCCATCTGCTTCTCTGTTGGGCCTGTCAGGCCCTAAGTAATTATTCTCTGTCCTTAGCACTCCAAAAAGGTACCAGGCATTAATGATACCATGCAACTTAATTAATGATGCCACTGCAACTATTCAACATTAACTAATCCTAAACTTGATTTTCACAAAACACAATAAAACCTCTTGCACACCAGTTCCCATTATTTTCTGTATTTGTTCCCGGTGCCTCCTGACCAGCCTTGTGCTTCACCATGCAGTTCTGTGTGGCACTGCGTGTTCCCCTGTCTATAAAAAGCTACCCTTTCAACACTCCCTTCTTATCTTTTGGTTTCATCATATCTGTATTTTAAAACATCTTGATGCCAGCGTGAAATGAGATATAAGGATGT
The DNA here is from genome assembly GCF_030254825.1 of Meriones unguiculatus. Lineage (NCBI taxonomy): Eukaryota > Metazoa > Chordata > Mammalia > Rodentia > Muridae > Meriones > Meriones unguiculatus. The sequence continues at coordinate 35,954,687 of NC_083361.1, read as the reverse complement.
GCACCCTAGAGGTTTGGTGTGGGAAGGACACCATTGTGAACACTGAAACAAACCACCTTTGCAGGGCTCACAGAGGGCTCACAGCAGGTTCTATGTCTGGCAGTGAGAAGGCTGTCTAGAAATGAGAACAGCCAGAAGGCCGCCTGATGGAGCGCCTGGCCAAAGGAGGGGATGGTAAACAAGAGCGGAGAGGGTTAGGGCAGGACAGCAGGAGCTAGTGTGCCCCCACATGACTTGGAAGCACCATGGAGGAGGTACATTCAGGGAGCATTGAAACTTGACCTGCTGACACCATCCAAAGTTTTCTTTCTCACTTGCAGATGCTTTCTGCACAGGTGAACCACTCCTTAGTCACCTGTGATGTGCCTCAAATACACAGGAGGTCACATCTGAGGAAGGGGGAAAGCAGGCCATAGGTGTGGCACCTGTTTGGAATGCTGCTTTCCAGTGAGAAAGAAAATAAGCAGGGGCGGAGGATGTAACTCAGCTGGTAGGGTGTGCACCTCACATGAAAGCAGCTCTGGGTTTGAGCCCCAACACGAAAATAAAACTACCTGTGGCAGTGCATGCCTCTAATCCCAGAACTCAAGAGGCAGAGGCAGGAGAATTAGAAGTGTGAAGGAATGGGCAGGCATGGGAGCGTTAGCAGGCCTTCTGGTGTTGGTCTCCTTGGTTTGCCTGTGGTATATATGCAAGATTAGAGTCTCACAACAGTGTGATGCAGCCATGATCATTCAGGCCTTTACAGCCATTGAAGCAGGACAGTCTCCCCAAGCATGGTTGGATACCATAAAAAGCTAAAACGATACACTCAGGATGCGAGGCTAAGCACTGCACTCAGGGTCAGCCGCTTTGGACCCAGAGAAGAGCATGTCTGATTGCATGCGGGTTGATGCCCCAGGTCCCGCCTCTGAGAAAAAGGTATCGGACGGGTCTGATGCTCTTTGGGTGGATGACACCTAAATGAACATCGGTACAAAGTCCCAATTTATTTCTAATATCAGAGATCAGACCTCTACTCTTGCCTGATGCATCTAAAACAAAAAGGGGGAACTGTAGAGAGCTGCGGAATGCCTTGCCTTAAAGATGGAGCTGGTTTCTGCCTTCCACCTTCCCGATGGTGAGTGCTCTCTGTCACGAACAATTCCACATTTGGCTAAGGCTGAGGATCTGGCTTGCTTCCATGTATGTGGACCTATCTGCATTGCCCAGGTGGCACGCCTGGGTTGGCTACCCAGAGGCTATTTAAGCTGTGGGCTGGCTTTCCCCAGGGTCCGAGGATTGTTCAAGGTTCCTGAATAAACTGCATTGAAAGAAAGAAAAAAAAAAAAAAAAAAAAAAGAAGTGTAAGGTCACTCTTTGCTGTATAGCATGCTTGAGGGAGGTCAGAGTGGACTACTTAAAACTGTGTCAAAACAGAAGAAAAGGAAGGAAGGAGGGAGGGAGGAAGGGAGGAGGAGGAGGAGGAGGAAGAGGAAGAAGAAGAAAAAGAAGAAGAAGGAAGGAAGGAAGGAAGGAAGGAAGGAAGGAAGGAAGGAAGGAAGGAAGCCCACACAGGTATCATGGCAGACTCAGCAGGACTCCAACAATCCCACAGGATGCTTTTGTGAGTTGAATCTAAAATCACACCCCACCCTCCAGCCCCGCCCTCAGCTCCCACAGGCTCTTACTGTAAAGGGTTATCTTCAGCACTGGTTAGGAAAGCTGTGGAATATTTAGGTGGAGTCTAATTGACAGAAGCAGCCCCTTCAAGGTTGTACCTGACTCCTGTTTTCTCTCTGCTTCCTGGTCTACCTGTGGGGCGGCTTCTGCCACAGGCCCCAGCCACCATGAACTGACTCCACCATGCCTTCCCAGCCATGGTAGACTGAAACCCTCTCACACCAAGCCGGAATAAATTCTGTCTCCTTTCAAGTTGTTTCTGCTAGGTATTTTGGTAACAGGGGATGCAAAAATAATGCAGATGACATTTAGGATATCATTCCTTTGTACACAAAGTCATTATGGCTCCTTTTCCATTCAAGTGCCTTGCACCTCTGCCCTCTTATAAATTAGATGCATTAACATACCAAACCCTATACACCCAATGTACAACTAGAGCCAGCCCGCTTCCTTTTTTCTACTCCTATTTCAGTTACATTTTTGGTTTGGAGCCCTGGATAAGTGCATAAAAAAAAAATATTTGACAGGGAAAGTGTAAAATCCAGTGTGAAGCGCCACAGCTTCCATTTCTAATGGTTACTCTGTGTAGAAGGTCACTGAGATGTACAAACTTTGGGTATGGGCAATTTTGCATGATACATTTTTATTTATAAGGTTTTTATAATAAAGCTAATAAAATTAACATATAATAATAACTCAAATGTCTTAGTCGGGAGTTACTATTGCTGTAATGAAACAATTTGGGAATCAAAGAGTCAATCAATTTGGGAAGAAAGAGTCTATTTGGCTTACTTTTCCACATTACACCTAATCATCAAAGGAAGCCAGGATAGAAACCCAAAGAGAGCAGGGACCTGGAGGCAGGAGCTGACACAGAGGCCATAGAGGGGTGCTGCTTTCCAGCTTGACCCTCATGGCTTGCATAGCCTGCTGCTTTCCTATAGAATCATCAGCCATCCCAGGGACAGCTCCACTCACAGTGGGCTGGACCCTCTACCATCAATCACGAATTAATAAAACCCCCTACAGGCTTGCCTACAGCACCATCTTATAGAGGCATTTTCTTAATTCAGGTTCCCTCCTCTCAGATGGCTTTAGCTCATGGCAAATAAACATGAAACTAGTCAGCACATCAAGTAAATCCAAGTCTCAGGAGGCTTCCTTTTCTTTCTTTCTCTCCTTCTTTCCTTCCTTCCTCCCTCCCTCCCTCCCTCCCTCCCTCCCTCCCTCCCTCCCTCCCTTCCTTCCTTCCTTCCTTCCTTTCTTTTACTGTTTTTGTCAGGATCTCATGTAGCTAGAATGGCCCTGAATTTCTGCTCCTCCTGTCTCTGTCTTCCAAGTCCTGGCATTGCAGGTATACAAGAACATGCCTGATTTATGAGGTGCTAGGTGTTGAACCCAAGGCTTTGTGGATGCTAAGTTAGCACTCTTTCCACCGGGCTACATTCCAGCCATGTAAATTTGGGAGTTTTGTGTATGAGTGTTTTGCCTGCATGTAGATATGTATACTAACATGCCTTGCCCTTGAAGATGAGAAGAGAGCTTCAGATCCCCTGGGACAGGAGTTACAGATGGTTGAAAGCCACTATGTAGGTACTAGGAACTGAACGATCCTGTCGGGGGGGGGGGGAGTGCTGTGAACCACTGAGCCATCTCTCCAGCTTTGTACATTTTTTTATTAAAATGTAATTACATACATTCCCCTGATTTTCTTGCCCCGGCCAAGTCCCTTCCCTCCAAACGAAAGATTTTTATTTTTATCCCCTCCCTTTTTACGTGTGTGTGTGTCTGCTGGTGCCCTGAAAGCCAGAAACAAATGTTAGATCCCTTGAAGCTGGAATTACAGAAATATAGGACACCTGATATGGGTACTGGAAACTGAACTCAGGTCCTGAGGAAGAAGCAGCCAGCCTTTTTAACTGCTGAGCTATCTCTCTAGGCCCTATTTATCTTTACATTCGTTAATTTGTTATGCATATATGGGTATGCACATGCCATAGCATGCATGTGTAAGTCAGAAGATGAGTGGGAGTCTGTTCTTTAAACCATTTGGGTCCCAAGGATGAAACTCGGGTCCTCAGGCTTCACAGCAAGCACCTTTACCTGATGAGCCATTTCACTGGTCCCTAATCTCTTTTTACAAGGACTCCAGTTGTGTAAGCGTCCACTCTTGCGACCTTATTTTCTTCCAATCATCCCCTTTAAAAATACAACCACATCTGGGAATCTGGAAACTAGGATTCCAATACAGGAATTTTGTGGGGGGGAACACACATCAGCTAGAACACATTTTTACTTGGTGTGGATTACCATTGACCTTTGATCCCATAATGTTGGTTCTCCCTATTCTTGGAGCAATGTACTTAACTTGCCTGGCCCCACAGTCACTTAGTTCTTAACCTCCAAACTGAAATAGTCTTTCTTTGGGGAGGTAGGAGGTCATGAAATACACAAGAAATTTACAAGAAAGACTCATGGGGCCCCTCTCTGAGGTTCCAGTAAAGATAAACAATTGATGGGGGAGGGGAAGCTGGTGAGTGGAACTATCTGGAAGATATCCAGGGATCTCTGGGGATGCCAGTTTTATGAGGTATCACCCATGCTGTGGTTGGCTTTGCAGCAACTCAGCTGCCCATGTTGCCCATGCTCTTTCTTATCCATGCTCCTGTAAGTAGCTCCAGTCCATTGATCGGTTCACCAGGCTGTATTTGGAGAACCATACCTCCTGCTTGTCTCTGTCCTGTCTGTCCTAGAAAGATCTCTGGGTGAAGTGACACAGCTAAGCTGCTGTCCTGTTGGTCTTGGATGGAGAATATAAAAATATGTGAGCTGAAGCTGTGGGAGAGGGAGAAGAAAAGAGACAGGAGCTGCACCTGTGCTAGAGTCTACAAGGCCAAAGGACTGAACTTGGAGAGTATGGATTGAAATGCTGCAAACCAGAACCCTAGAGCTCAATTATCTTGAGCTATTTTTATTTCCCTTTAAAGTAATCCACTGGCCACTTGTGTATGTGACCTAACATCCTGTGACATCAAAACCTTCAAATGTTATCATCAGAAAGGAAATGAATTGTTCAACATCCAGCTGGTATCAGAACTAGAATCTCAGGTGGCAGAAATAAATTATTAAGAGCTTTCATGAAACAGTATGGGAAAAGAGAGCTGCCTATAAAAAGATACCAGGAAAAGAAATATCCTTAAAATGTATTCTTAGTACACCACCAACTTCCACTAACCTAAAAGCTAAGAATGGCATCAGATAGCAACAGAAACCTGTAACAGGGATTTCCTGTAAGGAAAAGTAAGGGTTCAGGACCGTCAAGACCAGAATCTCAGCGCAAAGGAGATTCATTGTCCCCAGAGGGACAGAAGGCAGGAATGAGAGACAAAGACAGGAGAGAGAAGATGAGGAAGAAAAGGAAGGGAACAAAGGAGAGAGGGCAGGGATGTTTGTCTTGGAGGACAAAGGACTGTCTCTGAATAGAGGAGACAGATTGAGCTAAGGCACATGGCAATTTATAGGGCAAGTAGAAACCCAGTGTTAGGATGATGTGTTTAATTTTAATTGAGCATGTCAATTAAGTAAGCCAAAAGAGGTTATTGATTGCTAGACTGCAATACTTTGGTAGCTGGACCTCAGTAGTCAACCTCAGGAGGAGGAAGTAGCCAAATAAGGAAATAGACTTACACTTTGGGGGCTAGCTTTAGGAATGTAATCTAGTGGTTTTTAGCAAGGTACTGGGAATGGGGGAGACGGGCAAGGCCTGCCAGAGCCGTGCTCTCTACCTCATTTCCCCTACATTGCCATAATCCTCTTACCTGTGGCCTCCAGCAATGTGTTTGGCAAATCTTTGTGACTTTTCTTCTATAATTAGTAAAGATATTTTGGAACTATTTTTACAGTAGAACATGGCTTTGGGGGGAACATGAATCTGGCTCCTGGGCCATGCCTACTCATTTTTCTTTCTATAATGAACAATCACCTATCACCTATGTTTATTATTTCTATAATAAACATACACCTTTGGGGTAAGGAGTATGTTTTTGAGGTTTGGGGTTTTAGCTTAACATCAACAGTAGCTAGCCCTAAAGAAAGCAGACATTCTCAAAAGGCTGATGACAAGAGAAGAGCACTTGCCAGGAGCTTCCACCATACAAAGATTCCAGCTGCTTTCCTGGCAAGATGTGGAGGAGAACAGCCAGAGTGAAACAGTACCAGTCAGAGCATCTCATCTTCCTTGACTTGACGTTAGAAACTGGAGCAGGGCAGAAAGGGAGCGAAAAGGTGGACAGGACAGCCCGTGCTTGGCTCCCCTCTTTTGTCCTGTGGGGGTCTCCCTCAGGCTTCTGCTGGGTTAAGAAAAGCAACTGATCCACAGTTAGCCTCTTCCATCATAACTTAGGATGGATGATGAGGGCCCTAAAATCCCAGCCACTGGACAACTCCAAAATGACAATAAGATATGGAAGGCATTCTCCAGGTTATGGCCCAGGAACAACAAAAAAAAATTGGGCCTCAGGTGGGCAGAATGGCACATGTGTTTAACTATAGCACTTGGGTGCCAAAGCAAGCAGATTTCTGTGACTTTGACAACAGCCTGGTCTACATAGCAAGTTCTATGTAGTTCCAGCCAGAACTACATAATAAGACCATGTCTCAAAAAGTGTGTGTGGTGGGGGGTAAAGAAATAGGTCAGTGGTAAAAGCTCTAGGAGCTCTTGCAGACGACCTGGGTTCAACTCCCAGCACAAACATGGTGGTTCACAATTATCTGTAACTCCAGTTCTAAGGGTTCTCACCTGGCTTCCAAGGATGTTGGGCACACGGATATACAGACAGGCAAAACAATCATACACATTCAAAACAATTAAAACATAAAGGAGGGCTCAGACACTCAAAAAGCATGAAGAGAGATGAGAAAGATAAAGCTGTTTTGTGCTTACTCAGGGAGTCTTGACTTCATTTTCTAAGATATTTGTAATATTTATTTATTTATTTATTTTTGCACTGTGTGTGGAAGTCAGGGAACAGGTTGCAGAAGTCAATTTTCCCCTTCCACCATATGGGGGCCACGGATCAAAGTCAGGCCGTTAGACTCCGTGGCAATCACCACACAACCTGAGCCTTTACACTGGCTCCCAGACCTCATACTTAAAACTCTTCTATTGTGGGTTTTTTTTTATTTTTAACTCAGACTGCTTTTTTAAGTGATATTTTAATTTTAGAATAATTTTGGATTATTAGTGTTAGTATTATGTAGTTGGCAAGGCAAGTTTTGAACTGCAGAGTTTCCCCAAATGCATCTTTCCCCAAATCCTCCCCGTTCTCATCTCACACTTTTGAGATATTTTGTCTCAGCTACTGAGCCACAAGGTCACATTGTTGTTAACTGTGGTCCACACTGTACTCAGATTCCCTTTGCTTTGACTTAACGTCATTTTTGTGTCCCAGGATCCTGTTACATTTATTCCTCCTATCTCCTTAGGCTCCTCTTGGTCTTGGAAGTTTCACAGACTTTCTTTGTTTTCACTAACCCTGACAACTTTGAAAACACTGGTAAAGATTTTGTAAAATGTTCATCTATTAGAATGTGTGTGTGTGTGTGTGTGTGTGTACATGTGTGGTGTGCATGAATGTATATATGCATGTACACGTATGTGAGAGTTCTTGTACATGAATGTGCACATACATGTAGAGGCCAGAGGCTGACAACAATTGTCTTCCTCTAGTTCTCTTAGGTTTATTTATTAAGGCAGGATCTTTGCTGAATGCAGAGCTTGAAGACTTTGCTAGCCACCTAGTTCCAGGAATTCCCTGTCTCTGCCTCCCAAGATGAGAGATTAGAGATGGGCCACCATGCTTTCATAGCTTACCAGTGGCATATTTCCTCCAACAACAGCACCAACAACTGGGAGCCAAGTATTCAAATGTCCAAGACCATAGAGGACATTTATCATTCAAATAACCACAGACACAGAGCTGTCACCTTAATGGCTGTTAACACTGACCTTGGTCACTGGCTGAGGAAACACTTGTCAAGTTTCTCAACTTTAAAGTTTTCTTCTCTCCTCTAGCCCAGCAAGACACTTAAAGAAAGAAGGCCAAGGAGAAGAGGCCCCTGCTGTCGTGAAGAAACGAGACCAAAACGGTGGTCAATCCTTTGTTTGAGAAAAAGGCTGAAGCATTGGGCAAGAGAGATTTCACGCTCTTCATCAAATGGCCTCGCTACGTTAGTCTGCAGCGGCAAAGAGCTATCCTCTATAAGAGGCCCCAAGTACCTTCTGCCATTAACCAGTTCACCCAGACCCTGGACCGGCAAACAGCTTGTCCACAAGCATGGCCAGAGATAAAACTGAGAAGAAAGCTCCCAGGAAAGGAGATGTCCCAACTAAGAGACCACCTGTCCTTCCAGCAGGGGTCAATACAGGCACCACCTTGGTGGAGAACAAGAAGGCTCAGCTGGTGGTAACTGCCCATTTAGACCCCACTGAGCTGGTGGTTTTCCTACCTACCCTGTGTTGAAAGATGGGGGTCCTCTACTGCATCATCAAAGAAACAGCACAAATGGATGGATAGATAGATAAATAGATAGATAGATAGATAGATAGATAGATAGATAGATAGATAGATATAGAGACCCCACTTCTGGTACCAAATTCTGTATTGGTAACTTTTTTTCCATGATAAAGTACTATGACCAAGTCATAGAAAAGTTTATTTGAGCTTAGAACTCCAGAGGGAGAAGCTGTAGTGTTGGGAGCATGACAGCAGGAGATTGGAACAGAAAACTGAGAGATCACATTTAACTGCAAGCATGAAACAAAGAAAACAAACTGAAAGTGGCATGAGTCTAAACCTTTCAAAGCTCAGCCACAGCGATGTACTTCCTCCAGCAAGGCACCACCTCCAACAGGTTCCACAACCTCCCTGAAACAGTGCCACTAAGTGGGGACCAAGTATTTAAGCCCATGAGTCTATGGGGGGAGGGAATTTATCATTAAAATCTCCACAGACAGATAGGTAGGAAGATAGATAGAAACATACATACATACATACATACATACATACATACATACGTAAACGGACACATAGATACAAACATAGATTGAATTAACTTTTTTATGGCAATTGGCTCAAACAACTGTAGAAGCCAAAAAGTCCCAAAATATGTTGTCTTCTCTCTGGAGCCCTAGGGGAGACATTGGTTGACCTCACTTTGGGTTTGAAGGCCAAAGAATCAAATGCTCTAGTGTCCTGCAGCAGGAGAGGATGTTACAAATGGAACATCCTTTCCTAACCCTCAACAGATGGGGGCATGAGTCTTATGCCTGTGTGATGGATTAAAATCTAATCTCCAACAACTGATCTTAGTCAATGTAAATAAAGAAATAAGGTTGTACTGGCAATCTGTGTATCCCCCAACCCAGTCAAGTTAGCACATAAAATTAGCTACTCTACCATCTGAGCTCACACCAAGTAGCTCAGTTGTGAGGTCCACACTGTCAGTGATTTGAGAATATGCTTGAAGGTCACCCACATAGAAAGAGCCATTTCCCAAGTGTCTTCTGTATCCAGAAGCAACCATTCTTTCCCACCACACACTCAAATATTTACTTATTTTAATTGATTACTAATTAATGTAATTAATATTTATTCATTGTACACAGTAATGGATTTTATAAGATTTTCATTCAGTGAAAATATTTGTGTATATATGTATATATATGACTATGTACATATATAAATGTGTATGAATATATATGTATATATATGAATATGTACACATGTATGTATATATGATATAGGTCCACATACGACAGAAAACATACAACATTTGTCCTTTTAAATCCAGCTTATTTCACTTAACATACTTATCTCCAGTTTCATCTAATTTATCGCAAATAATAATTCATCCTTTCTTACAGCTGTATAAAATTCCATTCTTCTGCTGATGGATACCCAGACTGACTCTGTAACCTGACAGCTATGCATAGTGCTCAGTAAACACAGATGCGCAGGCATCTCTGTGGCACACTGACTTAAATGTTTTCTTTTTTCTAAAGTTACCCACTACATGAGCATGAGTAGCTGCCATCCAGAGGACGCTGTGTCATGCTTTTAGGACACAAAGCAGTGCCTGCAGCACAGCAGGCACCTATACTGTGTATGAGGCCTACAGGACAATATATCATAGCAGATTCCATTTAATGAGGACCTACTATGTGCTAGGAATAGGAAAGTGATGATATCTCTAGTAACTCCCACCTACCTAGTTAACCAGGAAGGCTCCTAGAGTCTAAGTTGAGTCTCTCAACCAAAACCTGCTCTCATCTCCTGTCAGGAGGGCTAGGTGGGAGAGCTCCCTGGAGGAGGCACATTACTACCTCTCCTGGGCTTCTCTCACACTTCTCCAGCTCAGCATCCCCTTCTGCTTGCCCCTTGCATGCCATTGAGGCAGTGTCTGGCTAGACCAGAGATTGCAGACCAGCCAGCTCCTACCCACGGACAGGTTTTATTTGGCCCACACAGTCATTTTTTTTTTAATTTTTGAATTCACTTTAACATTTAAAAGCTTAGGATTTTGCTTTAAAAATATCCAGCTTTCAGTCTTTGTTTGAAAATTTGGAACATCTGGTGAAGCTGGGTCCCTCTACCCATATGGCAACGCTGGCTGAAAGTAAATGGCATTGACCACGTGGCCAGAGCCAGCATGTCTACACTGAGCCTGAATTAGTGCCTGTGGGACCTGAGGTTGTTAGGGAATGTTGTCCCAGCTGGGGACTCTAGAAACCGACAAGGACCATCTGGGAGTAATCCGTCCATATCAGACAGACAGGGAACAATGCCAAGTGGAGGTCAAGGCAGCAGACCTGTAGCAGATGGTACCACGCATCTCTGATGTAATAGGACAGGTGTCTTGAGTTTAATCAAGACAGGCTGAAGCAGTTCCCCAAAGAGGGTGCCTGTTGGGACCAAACCACATACACAAGAGGCAGAGATGAGGACAAATGGAGTGGAAGGACAGACAAAAAAGCAATCAATTCAAATTCTCCCTCTCTCTGCCCCACTCCCGGTGTGTGTGTGTGTGTGTGTGTACCAGATTATGGTTCTCACTGGAGTTTGTGACCCTTTGAGTTAAGATGCCACTACTCTGTAGTATTATCCACCCTAGCCCAGAAAAACAGAACTCTTACTGTCTTATCTCACTGCCTCTGGCCCTGACTTGTTTTTAAACTGACCCATAAAATATTTATCTTCTCAGTTTTATACATAGGGAAATAAACACTCTAGATTCAGAAGTCATTTATTTTCCTAGCATAAGTTAGAATACCTCCACCTGCTCATCTTAGGGTCTTCTTCATTCCAAGCCCCCCTGTAGATCATTTAGTTGGGGCTGTGAGGAACAGGGGTTCATTCAACCTCTTTTCTTTTGTTTTGTTTTGTTTCATTTTTTGAGACAGGGTTTCTCTGTGTAGCCTTGGTTGTCCTGGACTCACTCTGTAGACCAGGCTGACCTTGAACTCACAGCAGTCTGCCTGCCTCTGCCTCCCTCAGTGCTGGGATTATAGGCATGCGCCACTGAGCCGGGCTTCCATCCAACTTCTTATTTCTACTTGTTATTCTCATCACCACCACCACCACCATCATCACCACCATCATGACCATCACCATTATCACCATCAACATCACAATTCTTCCATCCCCATGACTTCCATCATTATCATCAGGACCATCATAGTCATCACCAATACCATAATCATTACTGCTCTTGCTAGCCCTTTCCTACCATCCTGGACCAAAATGCAGCGATGGGACCACCATTTACTCCCTTCCATCTAACCCCCCCAACCCACATACACACCAGGAAGAAACGTTACTGGGTATTTCAGGGGCAAAGACTAGGTCTTTTCCACACCAAGAGGAAAGCTGGGTGATGATGTCATGGTGATCAGGTCCCTTCTAGGGTCTCTATACACCCCCATCATCTATCGGTGTGGCTTTAGCGGCTATTTGACCCAACACAAATATTTTAACTAGAAGATACTTGTAAACTTTAAAGTGAACGCCAAGGGATTAGGGTCATTATACACAGACTGAAGCAGTTTGGAGGAGGTCTCAAGCCACCATATACGAATGGGATAGGTCGGTCCCTATGTAGAAAACAAGGGTCCTGTATAAAGTGGGTGCGCTCCTTATATAAGCAGTCCTCACAGCAAGCGTAGGTCTTTCCGGAAAGGCTTGTCCACACAGTAAGATTTCTGTCGAGAAACTGTGTCCATATACAGATTAGGACAAAAAGGGAGGGACTTTTACCCAAGCAGCAGCGTTTTTTACAACAGAAAACATCCTTAGAAAAGTGAGAGATTTTCATTGGTGCTCTTGGCTATTACTTGCAAAATGCTGCTCAAATACTAATGACCTTTACACCAAGGTGAAGCTTTACATAAGGATAAAGAGGGTGTGTGCTTCAGAAAGAAATCACAGTATCCTGGCTCTTGTACAGAAGGGGCAAAGAAGGCTAACCGATTTTGTTTTCAGCACAGCGCAGCCCCTGGATATCACTGACTTGAGCACAGACCCTGCACCTGCTCAGGCAGCAGGTGGAAGCCCAGGAGAGGGCGGAGCAACTGGGTCCACTGCTCACGCCGCATTGCCTCCGGTGGCCGCCAGAGGCAGCACCGAGGCTCCTGCCTCACCTCCCCCTCCCCAATCTCCACCCCCCGCCCTCCCGGCTCCTGCTCCCGGGAGCCCCGCAAACCCCGCTCCGCCCGCGCCCCGCACAGCACCGAGGCTCCCGGCCCGGTCCGCCCCGCTGCCCCTCCCCGGGGCCATGGGAGCACCCCCGGGCTACAGACCCTCTGCCTGGGTGCATCTCCTCCACCAGCTGCCCCGCGCCGACTTCCAGCTCCGCCCGGTGCCCAGCAGCTTTGCTCCCCGCGACCAAGAGTACCAGCAGGTGGGACGGCAAACAGGGGCCAGATCCCCCGGGAACCGGAGGCTGGGTCAGAGTTCCTGAGTCTTAGGGGCTGGGGACCCGGCCTACGTTTGTGGGTACAAGTCCACGATTAGAGGTAGAGAGCTCATACCTCGAGGTTCCCCCAGGACGTGCGCTGGGAGTGCAGACCCCTATCTCCCTAAATAAGGGAGAGCCGGGATCCTAGACCCCAAGCGTCCTGAATGGGAGAAGATGGGCCCCCAGCATTTGGGTTTCTGAGACCTGCCTGAGAAGCCAGTCCCCAGGGTCATCTAAGGAAAGGTCCGCGCTTGAGGTCCTAGGCGAGAAGGACCCCGCCCCTACAGGATCCCAGCTGGTAAATATGTTCCAGATTGGGGGTGGGGGTGGGGGTCGGCAAGAGAAAAACTGAGAGGGGCAAGGTTGAGGAGGCTGAGGTCTGGGACAGGGATTGATATCCTCAAACAGCGAATAGAGATTTTAGGGCCAGAGCTGGGAAGATGTGAGGTGAGGTGAGATGAGGATTCAGAGTGCTTTCGGCCTGTCCCAGGACAGAGGGAGGGGTTGTCAGAGCCCCAGAGAGGGTCGGGGTAGAGATGTGGTTAGGTTGGGGCTACGGAAGACCGGCCTGGGTCCCAGGGTCCCAGGAGGGAGAGGCTAGTGGTGGAACCTCAGGTGCTGGGGTTCCTAGGGAAAGGGGCCCAGCTGCAGCTCCTCGGGGACTGGGGGTGGGTGCTGTCCCCTGACCCAGTTTAATTCAAGTCCTTGACTTTGAGATTAATGAGGAGAAAAGCTTAACTGAGCTGGGGGCCTAGTGGGGGGCTGAGAGTTGGCTCTGCCTTTCCCTCAGGTCTGAACCTCTGCGGATGTCCAGGGTGGTTTCTGGGAAAGGGGCACGGGGTTGGGAGAGCTTCGAGGGAGGGGGTGTTCCCAGAAAAGCAACAAGGGGGAACGTGTGCTGATGTGCTTGCTATTTGGGTCATGGCTGGCACAGCCTGAGCGGCTCCTCCCTGCCTACTCCACCCGCCCCCTCTCCCCTCCAAACGGGGACCGCCATCCCCTCGCCCACAGCCACTTACACAATCACTGCCTCCAGCCGGTGGGTCCACCCACTCCCAGACAGACTCACGGGGCTTACGGCTCTGGAGAGCTCCTTAGCCACGAGGGATCCCCTGTCTCCCCCAACACCACCACAGATGCTCAGAACAGTTCATTCAATAAGTCAGAGTCACAGCTGGGGCAAACAGTCTGGCACCCCCCGGGGCCATTATTCTCCATGGAAATAAACCAGAAAGACTTAGCACACTCATGTATATACCATCATACACATGAGCACAATCATATAACCCCAAACTCACACACCTACCCCCTACACATGAAAATCACAAACTCACCCTAAGTCACACACACACATATACCCTCAGTCCACCCAACACCACTCACTGATTGAAACAGCTGTGTTCAGAAAATATTAATGTCTACAGTGTTCTCTTGCATACAGACATGTAGCATAATCCACACAAACACCTCAGACTTAGACTCCATATGCCCTCATCTGGTGGAAGGCAAACTCCCAGCCACAGAAACACTGCACACACTTGTTATCACAAAGGTGATATGGAGGACAGGCAGATAGCCCATGGTTTAGGAACAAGAGCCTATGGGAATGCAGGGTTGTGATTCCAGACCTCAGACTGCCTCTCCCCTGATATGTGGCTCTGTGCAAACCAGGTCCAGCTCTGGGCCTCTAAGAAGATGTGTGACACAGGTCTCCTGAAAGACCCTACTGCATGCAGAGCCCACTAGTCTGCAATTGTTGATACACGGCCTCACTCTGTAGTCCAGGCTGGCTGGAGTTTAGGTATTGGACTGGCCTGAAATTGTGGCAGTCTTCCTGCCCCAGCCTCCGGAATGCTGCGGTTCTAGGCATGAACCACCAAACCTAGCCCAGAGCCACCCTGTTCTGCAAGGTCTTCCCAGCTATTAGCATCCTTTCTGCCTACCTTTCCTCTCCTTTATCCTGTGGCTCTTACTACATACTCTGTCTATCCATCTGCCTTTTATTTTTCTACTTCTTTCTACACCTCTCTCTGTTTGTCCCTTCATCTCTGCCTGTCTGCCTCTCTTTCTCCCCTATCTCTGACTGGATCCCTCTGATGTTTTGTGTGTCTTAGCTCTACATATCTTTTTCTTGCCTTTGTCTCTTTCCTCAGCTGCCTCTGTCTGGCTGTATCTTCCTCTTTTTTGTTTGTTCTATCTTCCTTATTTCTATCTCTGAGCCTTGCCTGCGTGTCACAAACAACACACACACACACACACACACACACACACACACGAAATACACACCACACATACATACACCACACACACAAGCTGTCACCCCCAAGCTCTGGGTGTGTGAGCTCAGCAGCAGGAGGGAGAGGGGGTAAGGAAGGCTGTCTCTCCTGCTCTCCTGAAGTACAGAAATGGGAGCCTTCATGCCCCTTAATCCCATACAGTTCAGAGGAAACCTCCGAAAATCCTTGGGACATGTTTCATTTCAGTGGCCTGGCTGCAATGAGGAGGAAATTAAGGGAGGGGGTGTTGAAGCCACATGACCAGGAAGAACTGAGCAGGGCTAGAAACCAAGGCCACAAAATCTGAAGGGGCCTCAGCTGCTAATATGAGAGGGCAGAGCATCTCCTCTTTCTTCTACAACCTGAGCACCATCAGAGGTTGGGGTTGGCCCCCATGCAGCTGAGGAGAAATTTCTCATCTGGGACTTGAAAGTCCCCTCTGAGACTTCTCAACACCTTCTCCTCAGGCCCTGCTACTGGTGGCAGCCTTGGCTGGGTTGGGTTTGGGCCTGAGCCTCATCTTCATCGCTGTCTACCTCATCCGATTCTGCTGTTGCCGGCCCCCAGAACCCCCTGGGTCCAAGAGTCCCCCACCTGGAGGAGGCTGTGTCACCTGGAGCTGCATCGCTGCCCTTCTCGTGGGCTGGTAATGGGGCCCCAGGGTGGGTGGGGAGTGGGTATAGAGTTCACTATACTTGCTCTCAGTCTTTTTCAAGATACCTTGGGGTATGGGCCCAGAGTTAGGAGAAAGGGTGGCTGCCTGCCTGGTGAGTGGAGGGCTAGAGGCTTAAAGAGGATGAAGCAGCTTGCCTGGGAGTAGAATTGAAAGCCTGAGACAGGTTTGGAGGGGTTTCGGTGGTTCTCTCATTGGCCAGTGGTTCTACGTAAGAGAGTGCGATACTCTCTAGACTTCAGTTTCCACATCTATAAAGTGTGTTTTGCAGCTACCTATACCCTAGTTACACTAAGGCTAGACTAGAGGGAGCATAGTACATGGTCCTGACTGTCCTTGGTGAGTGTTGACACTGACCAAACTCATTCATTCACTCATCAACTCATTCATTCAACAACTGAGCATAACATACCATGTGCCAGACACTAAACATGCCAGCCTAGGCACTCTGTGATTTCAGCTATGGTTCCAATGAGGGAAACAGACCTTACAGGGTCACCCCCAGGAGCACCTGCTCAGTCCACTCCCAAGCTGGGTCCTTCTCATAAGAGCTGTGCTCAAGATTGCCACATCAGGTTTGGAATGAGGGAGTCTCAGGGAGGTAAAGAATATCACTGATAGGGTTTAAGAGGCAAGTGGAGATTCAGACTCATGGTAAAAGAACCTCAACAGGAACTCCCAAGGAGTTTCAATAAATGACGCTTAACGAAATTGCTGGCTCTGAGTCCAGTCCCTATCAGGTCTTGGTTAGTTAGCTGACTTAGGTCACATATGAGACTCAGGATTTGAGGGGCCTGAGACCTGCTGAGGACTTCATGCATGGTCAGCAGGAGCCCTGGAAGAATATGGTGTCCCTTCCAGCCAGCCAGGGGTGTATAGCACCAAGTACTTACCCAAGTCTGGGCTCTGGGCCACTCTTCCTCATTGTAGGAAGAAGAGGGTGTGTGTTTGGGAGTATATGGGGGTTGGGCGCCCTATATCCAAGATGTTTTCTCGTCAGACTCTCCAGAATGGGGGTGGATGGGGAGGTTAACAAAGGCCCAGTGGGGGAGAGACACAGCCCCAGCCCCCTCAGAGCCTGGGAACAAGTGGAGCTTTGTAGGGTTCTGAACAATGGGGCAGGGGCAATAGGCTCCCATCCAAGGAATGGGGTGGGGGCCTGTGTAGCCCAAGGCTGGGAACTGTGAGGGCATCAGGCTCTCGCCCCCTCCAGTGTGAAGTACAGACGAAGGGAGGAAAGTGGGTCCCGATATTCAAGCTCCACAATGGAAGTCTGTGTGTTGGCTGGGCAGAGAGAGACAGGGGCCCAGCTCCTGGCCTGGCCCCTAGCCCTCCCTCCCACATTCTCTTACTCAGTCTCATCCAGCTGGCCAGATGCCTGGATCCATGGGCATCATAGGGGAAGGCTTAGAGCTTCTGGCACAATGTCTTTTGCGAAAGAATAGGGTCTAGGGACCTTGTGCTCCTAAGAACATTTAGGAGGAAGCGGCAAGGAACACCTGGGCTAGAAAGAGACAGGTATTGGCCTAATGATTCCTAAGACAAGGCTGTAAATGCTGAATGTTTTTGCAAAGAATGTAGGAGTTGGTTGTGAGCCAATCATAGTTAGGAGCTGATAACCTTTTATCCAGGGCTAGGCGAAAGAAGGGTTCCACTCTGGGGAGGTGCGAGTTAAATCTGGGGGCTCCTTTTCCGCCACTCCACCCACCATTAGCATCACAATGACGTCTCTCTGGCTGGGGGAGTGAGGTCTTCAGGTTACCTTGGCAACTGGTGGAGGCCAACCTTGAGCTGTTCTTTTTCCCACGGAGGATGGACCAATAGGGTGGATGCGGAGATCGGATAGACAAATGAAGAAAGGGGGAAGACGGGTATGTGTGTGGAGGCATGGTGTCCACCCTCTACGGTCTGAGACTGGTTGGTATTTCTTCTTCCTTTCCCCTCAGTGCAGGCATTGGCATTGGTTTCTATGGTAACAGCGAGACCAGCGATGGCGTGTCCCAGCTCAGCTCAGCCTTGCTGCATGCCAACCACACGCTCAGCACCATGGATGACTTGGTGAGGGGCCCAGCCACTGGCCAGACTGCAGACTCATGCCCCAGTTGGTTTCCACATGGGGCCACATGGGGACGTGGCCCCCCATTGAAGAACAAAAGGAGCCAAATCAAAGCAGATTTCAGACCAAAAACTTAATCCCCAGATGCAGAACTGCAAAGGCAGACCTGCAGACATCAGATCATACTTTCAACCCCAACCCTGCAACCTGGAGCTGGATCCAAAAGATTCAGACTCAGACTGAAGACTCACATCCAGCTCCAGGCCTGCACTTCAGTTTATATTCCAAACCAGGGACAAAACACCTAGAAGACAAGTCCCTGTCCTCAGGCCAGAACCAAAGCTACAGACCCTATCCTTGGCCCAAATGTAAGTTCAGGGACCTCCACTGTGAGATCTTAAGCCCCAGGATTCCAGAGCTCAGGGCTGAGATGCAGCCCACCTCCAAACTTCAAGCTCAGTACCTACTTGTGTAGAGCCAAGGGATCAGGTTTGAGACCCCAGACTTGCAAAGGCCAATGCAGACTTTAGACCTAAGACTCCCCTTTCCAATTTCAATGCTGGGGTTAGAGTCTTTATCTTGGATACAAGCCCCTGACCAGCTAGAGCTCCTGACAGGACCTGGGAGCCTCACCTTGAGGCACATTTTTCTCAGTCTTCAGATGCCCGAGACCCAGATCTGTCATCTGACACTCCTCACTCCCCCTTTACCCTACCACCATACCACCTTAACCTTCATCCCCAGTGCCAGGCTTTGGGGAACACCATCCCAGACTGGAGACCATGTCATCTCCCCAGGTGCTGGAGACAGTGGAGAGGCTGAGTGAGGCTGTGAGGACAGAGCTGACCACCCTGGAGGAAGTGCTGTCGGAACGCATGGAGCTGGTGGCGGCTGCCCGGGGAGCGCGGAGGCAGGCTGAGGCTGCCGCTCAGCATCTGCAAGGACTGGCCTTCTGGCAAGGAGTGTCCCTGAGCCCAGTGCAGGTGGCTGAAGATGTGACTTTTGTAGAGGAGTACAGGTGGGAGAGGATTTCCCTGTTTTCTAAGCATTGATTTTGGGGAATGCGGGACAGTATCTGGAGACAGTTTAACTTGTCCTGCTGGTTGGAAGAGAAGCTACTGGCACCTGGTGGGTGGAGGCAAGATGCTGTTCCTCATCCTATAGCGAGCCCCACTGTGAAGAATAACCCAGTCGTGAATGTAAGCCAAGGCTGATAAACCCAGATGTGAGGAGATGGACCAAGTGATTGAGAACCCACCCTCATACTTACATACTTCCTGAGTATGTAATCTCAGCGATCATCTTTTTCTTTCATTCATTTACTTGGGCATTGCTTGACTCATCCATTCAGCAAGTCAATCACCATTACATACAGTTGCTCCTGGAATAACTCTAAGAGCAATCCTACCTACTAGATTATCTGGTAAGCAACTGTGTTCGTTACAAATACTTAATTTAACATCTGCTGAGAGACAGCCCATGGGATTAGAAACCTTACCTTCAGGAGGCCACTTTCTCCCCATTTATTTAGGCATTTAATCACTTTACAGCCTGATCTCAGCTCTCTCCCTCATTGACACCCAGTCCCACCCTAGCTTCTCCTACCCCCTCTCCTTCTGCTCAGACAACTGGAGGCTCCCAAGGAGTAACAACTCACCTTAGCACCTCAAATTACAGCAGGACTAAGTGCATCCTTTCCCATTGTGGCCTGACAAGGCAGCCCAGGTACGGGAAAGGGATCCAAAAGCAGGCGACAGAGTCAGAGACAGCCTTACTCCCATTGTTAGGGCACCCATATAATTACCAAGCTTCATATATGCTCCATATGTGTAGACGGTCTAGGTCCAGATCATGCATGCTCTTTGGTTGTTGGCTTAATCTCTGTGGGCCCCCATGGGCCCAGGTTAGTTGACTCTGTAGGTTTTCTTGCAGTATCTTTGAACTCTCTGGTTCATCCAGTCCTTTCTTCCACAATTCCACAAAACTCCCCAAGCTCTGCTGTGGGTCTCTGCGTCTGTTTCCACCAGATGTTGGACGAAGCCTCTCAGAAGACAGTTATGCGAGGCTCCTGTCTTTGAGCATAACAGAGTATCAGTAATAGTGTCAGAGTTGGCTCTCTCCCATGGGGTGGGTCTCAAGTTGGGCCAGTCATTGGTTTGCCATTCCTTCAGTGTCTGCTCCGTCTTTATCCCAAAGATGCCTTTGCACCAACAGTTTGATGGGTAGGCTGATGTCCTCCTCCAGGAGGCCACTTTGTGTTTGTAGATCCTTAGACACATTTCTTTTCATCCCTGAGCCTCAGTTTAGACCTTAACGTGAGTCCTGTCATGCATAGTTCAAAATGGATTGTGGAGAGTTAGTTAATAATTTTGAGTATCTGAGCACACAATGACAGATGAAACGGTGCCAGTAAAGATATGCCAACAAGTTGGAATAACATAGGAAATCCCACATAGGAGGGACTCCTGGCCGGGAGATCAATATGAAACAGCCCACGAAGCCAGGCCTGGTGATACAGGCCTGTAATTGCAACTGTTCTGGACACTGAGGTAAAAGGATTAAAAAGTCAAGGCCTGTTTGGGCTACCCAGTGATTTCAAGGCCAGTCTGAATAACTTAGTGAAACATTGTCTCAAAATAAAAAGTAAAAAGAAGGCTGAAGATGTGGATAATAGAAGAATATTTGCCAAGAATTTTCTGGTAAGAGACTGAGAGTGTGACTCAGTGGTAGAACATCTGCCTACAATCAGTCTCCCACTGAGGGGCTGGGATGTAGCTCAGTGTTAGAGCATCTGCCCAGAATCCCCCAATGAAGGGTTGGAGGTGTGGCTCACTTACCTAGAATCCACTAATGAGGGGCTGGGAATATGACCCAGGGGTAGAGTTACCCCTTTCTAGCATGTGTGAGGCTCTCTCTGTATTCATAGTAGCATCAAAAGGGAGGGGGAACAGGAAAGATGGTTCAGCAGATAAGGGCACTGGCTGCACTTGTCGAGTGCCTGTGATCAGTTCCCAGCACTCATATGGTGGCTCACAACTATCTGTAACTCTAGTTGGATGGAATCTACCACTTCTGACCTCTGCAGACACCAGGCATGCATTTGGTAGACATACATACATATAGGGGAAACACTCATACATATAAAATAAAAGTATTTTTAAAAAGCAAACATTTTCTGTAAGGTGGGTTTTGGAACAAATTAAATAGGAAGGGGCTTGGCTGGGGACCCTCAGGCAATTTATGTCAGGATTTTGTAAAGGTGGTACTTGAGGGGCAGCGACAAGCTGTACAGCCTTCTGTACAGCCGTCCGTCTCAGCAGCCAACAAGGCCAGGCTTTATCTGCTCAGTTATTTCATTCCTGCATTCAGCTGGCACCTCTGAGTCTCCTGTTTCCCAAGCTGGAGGCCATGAGCCTTGGTAAAAGAATACTGGGGCTAAAACAATCTCAGCTGATTGAGGACGCATAGTGGGGCATCAAGACATCGAGTGGCACACAGGCCTGGGCCCACGGGCCACAGGTTCTGTGTCATGGTTAAACCTAGGACCATAGTGGTTTAGTTGAGGAGGTAGAGGCAGCTGTGGGCATGATTCTAGGCAATGCTCTATAAAAATGTCTGACATTAGAGAAGCCCTCAACAAATGCGTCAGAGCCAGGAGGTGAGTCTGGAGGCGTGATCAGGAACAAGGACTCAGAGAGTGCAGACCACAGCTGCATTAGAACTGCTGAGAATGACACTATTTATTGAGCACTTGCAGTGTGCCAGACACTGAATTGGGGCCTTCCATGCATCCTCCTCTGCAGTCCTGATGTGTTACTTATTTAATTAAGTGTTGTGTAGGATCCAAAGCCCTCTGGATGGTGATTTATCTAGCATTAATTGAACCCACAAGTCCATTCATTTATCTGACAACAGATTTTAAAGCTGATCCTGTTAGGCCCCTCATGTCACTAGGAAACTGAGGCAAACAGGTTACATGGCTAATTGAGACACCTGAAATATGCAATTAGGTCCTAGGTGACTGACACCCTACAGTGTTGGGTTGGGGATAGAGGCTAATGCATGTGCCCACAACCACAGAACTTCCATGTGATTTGGCCAGGTAGGCCCCAGAACCTAAGCTTCAGAGCACTCCAGTCTTGTAGCCTGTGTACCATTTCACCAATGAGCTGCACTAGGCAGCAAGGAGGATGCAGGAGCAGATTGGTTGAGGTGAATCTGGGGTGCTGCTAGCCTCCTAAGGCTCACTGTTTTGGCCCTTCTTCTTACAGGTGGCTGTCCTATGTCCTCCTACTGCTCTTGGTGCTTCTGGTTTGCCTCTTTACTCTCCTAGGCCTGGCGAAGCAGAGCAAGTGGCTGGTGGTTGTGTGAGTGGAGCAAATTGCACAGGGGAGGGAAACAGGCGGGTTTACAGCAAGCAACATGCTAAAGTCATGAGAAATATAGACTACTGGCTGTAAACGGGAGGGTGATCTCTGACATGCCACACATGCTTTTTCTTTGGGTCACTACAACAAACCCATGGAGGAAGTGTCACCAGGTCCCCTATATGGCAGCTAAGGAAGCTGAGGTAATATGGGGACCCAAGGATCTATGCTCTTACTGAACCATTCTCTATGTGCTAGACACAACTCTTGGAACTCCATGGAACTCTCACACTCAGCTTTCCAGGGAGGTAGGCACCATTTGAAGCAGGAGGTGGTGGACCCAGTGTGACTGGGTACTTGTTCTGGGCCACACAGCCAGGAAGTACTATAATAAAGCTCAAGTTCAGCCTGGCCATCATTGGAGGAACCCATGCTCCTCCTCCCTTGGTGCCCGCTCTCTTTGGAATCCCCCTGAGAAAGATGTCCAGCTTTTCATCAAGGCTTGGAGACTGATAAACACTCTGTGCTGAGCAAGCATATGATTGGGCTTTCAGCTTACAACAGCTGTCAACCTCTCCTACTACCCTGACCCAGAATTCTTCTACCCCTAAATTCCTCACAGTCTAAGCCAAGCCTTAGGTAAGCCAAGCTCTGAATTTGAGAAGTCAACTCTAGAACAATCCCACCTTACAGCTTGGAGGTAGAGAGGATGGAGAGAGTATAGCTAATGGCTATGGACAGGACTGGAAGCTGGCTCAGAACTTACTAGACCTTGTGCAATTAAAAAGCCCAGCAAATTCAGCCCAGGGGTGGACAGCTGCCTCCTAGAGTAAAGGAAGAGTTGGGGTAGTGGCTACTGACCTGCCAGCCAAAACCTTCCTCTCTCCTTTTTCAACTGAACAGATGTTCTATTTGACGTCAGTCAGTCATGGGTCTTACCCCACCTTTTTCTCCCATGCCTCTGACTCTAATCCTCTAGGCTCCAGAAATTGGTGGCTATTGGGGAGGGCTGTGATTGGATATGGGGTGTAGAAAAAGGGCAAGGCCGATTAAGCGACTCGAGTCCAACCATCTCCCCTCTAGGATGACCGCCATGAGTCTCCTGGTGCTTGTCCTGAGCTGGGGTTCCATGGGCCTAGAAGCTGCCACAGCTGTGGTGAGTATGGAGCTCTGGATACAGGGGTTCTTAATCTGGGGTAGGTGTGACCTCATTAATGCCATAAATCTTAAGGCTTGGGGATCATGATCACAGTTCTGAGGTTTCAGCCCTATTTGCTGAGAAAATATAGGCTAGAGCCTTGACTAGACTCTCTCTGAGGAAAGCTGGAATCTGGACCTCTGAGTCTGAGGGAGAAGGGTTGGGGCCTGGACCTCTGAGTTCTGTGAAAATATGAAATTGGATATTTCTGGTCTGATCCCTTTCTACTTCCTTCATCAGGGCCTCAGTGACTTCTGCTCCAATCCAGACACCTATGTGCTAAACCTGACCCAGGAGGAGACTGGGCTTAGTTCAGGTGAGTCCCATAAATCCCTGCTGCCCTCAGCACTCCCTCCCATCCTCCAGGGCCCAGTCTGTTGTAGGATAGAGATCAGAATCATCTACCAGTCCTGGCAGGACAGGAAGAGGGCAGGATCAAAATGCCTGTGGGTGTGAAGGGAAAGGGGGAGTGGGCCCTTGGCCTCGGTGACAGAAGGGTTTGACTGAGGGACAACAGGGAAGCATAATTAGGTCAGTTTAGTTCGCTTTCAGATATGGGTGAAGTAGAAGAGATGAACATATGGGGTGTGGTGGCGTCCACCAATAATTCCAGCAATTAGGAGGGTGAGGAGAGAGTTAAAGGGCAGCTTGGGTAATGTAGACCTTATCAAATCTTGTTCTAAAATAATACAACAACAAAAATAATGGAATTAGAGATGTCAGTCCACTGGTAGAGTGCTTTCCTTGCATGCCCAAAGCTGTAAGTTTGATCCACAGCCAACATAAAACACTTGGCACAGTGGATTGTGCCTAAAACCCTAGCAATCCCAGAAGTCAAGAAGTGGAGGAAGGTAGATCAGAAATTCAAGGTTATCCTTAGCTATATAGCAAGTTCAAGGCAGATCCAGGCTACATGAAACTCTGTCTCAAAACAACAAATGGAACAACTGAACAAGAAGGAAGAAGAGGAGGAGAGAAGGAAAGGAAGGAGGCAAGTAAAAGAGAGGGAGAGAGGAAAGGAGAAACAAAAGTAAGGATGGAAAGGAAGGAGGGAGGGAGAAGAGAAGGAGGGAAAGAGAAGGGAAGGAGGGAGGGAAAACTGAGGAAGGGAAAAGAGGAGGGAAAGAGAAGGGAAGGAGGAAGAGAAGACAAGGAAAGAATGGAAGAGGCCTTTGAGACCCCAAGAAAGTTCTGAACTAGGTGGGGAATGTTCCCTGGGCTATGGCCCTCCAGATTTGCCCAGGGAGAGCCTGGGCCCAGGCTTATAGCCTGCTCCTTTCTCTCCCTCCACTTCAGACATCCTCAACTATTATTTCCTGTGCAACCAGGCGGTCTCCAACCCCTTCCAACAGGTTAGGACTGTGGGCAAAAGAAACGGGCATTGAGGAGATGGCTAATGTGGAGCCTCAAGGGAATATGCTGGGCTACACTAGGGGCTCCAGGGTTCCATGGGAGGTGGAGGGGCCCAAGGCCCAGAATTGTGTAGTCTAGTGGATAAATGGCATGGTGGACACCTGACCTGAGTACTCCTTTCTCTGATCTCCCTGCAGAGGCTGACTCTGTCCCAGCGTGCTCTAGCCAACATCCATTCTCAGCTGCAGGGCCTGGAGCGGGAAGCTGTCCCTCAGTTTCCTGCTGCACAGGTTAGGTTAATAGAATGCACCAGTCCGTGAGGAAAGAAGGCTGGGCCTGGTGAACTGGTGGGATACTGGTTCCACTCTCCTGAAGGGGCAGATTGGCTGGGTCAGATAGACTTGTGGAGCTGGCCCTTCTCCAAGTAGGTGGGATTTCGTGCTGTGTCCAAAGCCTATGGAAAAGGGCAAGGCAACGGAGCTGAACCAGTCTTTGGGCCAGAGCCTTCAGAAAGGGGTTGTGGCAACAGTGGTAGGCAGGTCTCTTGGTGCTGGAGCAACAGTAGAGGTGAGGAGGCTGAGGTGCTGCTGAACCTATGTAAAGGTAGGGGCTTGGTCCCTTTGGAAGGTGGGGCTCATGGGTTGAGGGCAGGGCCAGTTTTGTGAGGTAAAGACTGGGTAACTGTGTTTCCCCCCCCTCTACAGAGGCCCTTGTTATCCTTGGAGGAGACAATGAATGTGACAGAGGGAAGCTTCCACCAGTTGGTGGCACTGCTGCATTGCCGCAGTCTGCACAAGGTGTGCGCCAGATGCTGGTTTGCTGTCTCTCTCTCTTTCTCCCTTCCCCTCCTCCCCTTCTCTTTCTTTCTCCTGCTCTCATAGCCACTCCCCACTCCCACCCACACCTTCACCCAAGTACTTCATCTTCCACCCTCTCCCTTCCTCCTTGAAAGCTGCTCAGCCACTGCAGGCCTGGAATGAGAGCCTAGGCAGGCCTTTAGTTCCCTGGGTTGAATGCTAGTCCAGATATCCAGTGATGTGAAAGAGACAGGAAAAAAGTGGGGGCAGAGCAACCTGTGATCCCGCCATGGGCTCATCTGTGGGCTATGTGGCCTCAAGAGCAAGCCAGCATCTTTGAGCCTCACACCTTTCAGAAAGCAGTCATCAGTGTTTTAAAGACTCTCACCCTAATAACAGAGGCTTAACTGCTTTCCCTGGTTACAGTCTCCCACAGTGGTCTCCTCCCCTCTGTGCACATAGGCTTTGCCATGATCCTGGCTCTGTGGGACTCACTGGTCACTGATACTGCCATAACAAGACAAGGATGACATTTTTCTTTTATAGTACTGGGGGACTATACTCAGATACTCCAGCCTATTAGATGCAAGCACTCCACCATTGATGAATACATGTGTGTATGTGTGGTCTCATGTAGCCCAGCCTTGCTTCAACCCAGCTGCATAGCAGAGGATAACCCTAAGTTCTGATCTTTTGCCCACACCTCCTTCCTGGGTGCTTCGATTACAGGTGTGTGCCATCACACCCAGCTATGAAGTGCTGAGGATGGAATCTAAGGCTTCTTGCATTTCAGACAAGCATTCTACCTGCTGAGCTAATCCCCAGCCCCCCCCTTTTTTTAAAGGTACTTTTTATTAATTTGCTCAGATAGACCATGGACTCAATCTTCTGTCCTCAGCCTTCCCAATAGCTGGGATGACAAGCTTTTCCAGACCCAGCAGTAAATAGTATTACATGGTTTTGGCAAACTCAGAGACTGGGAGAAGACAGTTGAGTGGTTTGCTCACAAGGCACAGACCTCATGGAAGGACACTGAACTGCTTCTGGTCTGCACTGCTAAGCATGGCCAGTCTGTTTCCTTCTGCTTCTGAAACATTTTTACCCATCTATCACCCAAGGATGCACTGCAGCTCAGATCTGGGAGATACAGGCTTCTTTGCCACACTCTAGGCATCTGGTCTGCCTTAGAATTAGGTCGTAGACTCAGAAAACAGACTCTTCTCTAAAAGGAGTCCCAAGCAACACTTGAGAGGTTCTTGTCCTAAACGACTATTTGCTGGGTATCCGAAGTCTGAAGTTAATGGGGCATACTGCCTCAGAAGAATCAGTGTGTGACCATACCAAACAGGGAGATAAGGGGCAATGAGTAGCTATGAGAAGGGTGGGGATGGAGGGGAAGGGGGGAAGGTCCTTGTTCTTTTATACACTAGTATGCTGGGGCCTTAGCCCTGTTTTATGACTCGTGCAGATGCTTATCTCCAGTTCCAGAATACCTGTGAGGGAAAAGATGAGGGGTCAGAGTCTGTGCCCACCATTGACAAACCACATGACCTTGGCATTGCTTTCCCTTCCAGGCTTGGTTTCCTCACATGTTAAAATTAGGGACAAGATGTAGAACACTGCAGCATAATTAAGTACTTACCACACTATCAAGAGTTCAATCCCCAGAAGCCATGTAGAAAGCAGAGCATATGGTGCTGGTTTACAATCCCAGTGCTGAGGAGGCAGAGACAGGTGGATATCTGCGGACCGATGGCCAGCCAGCCTAGCCTGATTAGTGAGCACCAGGTCCCAGTGAAACACCCTGTTTCAAAAACAAAACCTTGCTGTAGTAGCGCATGGCTTTAATCCAGGCACTTGGGAGGCAACACCAGGCAGATCTCTGAATTTGAGGCCAGCCTGGTCTACACAGCAAATTCCAGGATAACAAGGGCTACGGAGAAAAACTTTGTTTTGGAAAAACAAAAATCAAAATTGCATTTGACCTCTGACCCTTGCCCTTACCCCACATGCACAGGCATGAAAACATCCCTTCCACACAAGCACACACACAAAATGTACACTCAAATGAGATAGGGACAAGAGACACTAGGATAAGAACGGGCTGGGTGTGGTGGCACACATCTTTCATTCTAGCCCTCTGAGGGGCAGATGCAGAGGCAGGTGGATATCTGTGAATTCCAGGCCACCGTGGTCTATACAGTGAGTTTCAGGCCAGCCAAGCCTATGGAGAGAGATGCTGTCTAAAAGAGACGCAAGGGGATGTGTCTCTGGAGCCTCAGAGACTTGATTCTGGATTCAGGTCTAACCCTTCTAGACTGTGTGACTCTATACAGACAGATTACCCACTCTGGGCTTCAGCTTCTTTCCACCACTTACCAAAGGCAGGATACATGGCTGTCACAAGGATAGAAGGGTGCAGTATGTGGTCCTGATGCAAATTTAACAGCTTATTGCCCTGGTGGCCTCCTTACCCCATGCCTTATTAACTTATCATAGGAACCCCTTCCTTTACCCCAGCATTTGAAGCAAAAAGTCAGGCCTGTCCTGCTAGGTCCCTAGCCTCACTTCCCACTGCTTTTGCTGCTCACACAGCAACACTGCATCAGGCTCTGGCCCTCCTCACCTCTTGCATACCCATCTTGCTCATCCCATCTGCCCAACAACAGCTGGTGATCCTTTCCAACACAATCGGATCAGAGTCTTCATCTAAAAGCCCTTTCATGAATCCCCATTCACATGGATTAAAGCCAGCGCTACTGGCACTGACCTAGACGAGCCTGTATAGACAGCCCTGGCAAAAGCTCTGAGGCTTCAGCCTCGTTTCCACCCTTGCCCTCCACATCAGCCCAGCCACTTGCCTCTGAGTAGACCTGACCATCTGCCTGGCTCCTTGTGCCCTTCTCTGCTGGACACTGCCTTTCATTTTCCTGTCCTACCAGCCTCCAAAGTGGTCTCCTTGGTCCCATGTACTTACTGAAGGTTGCTGATGCTGACGGCATGCCTGGAGCAAAGATGGATTAGTCCATCCCTACAGAGTGAATCACTCTGTTGGCTGTGCCACTGGGCATTGAGGTCACAGAGCGTCTGCTGGCCACCAGGGTAGTGGTCATAGTAGCCAGTCTTTTCTGCATGTCTATCATACGCATGTCTAATCCTAAATGTTTTGTAAGCTAGGAATCTGTGGGACCCGGGAAGAAGTTGAAAATGTTTGGGGATGTGGCTGTCATTTGCAGGGAAGGATGCTGCTGGTATCCTCAGCTGTCAATAGCACCTCGATGGAGCAAGGATAGGCAGGGCTGGTGCTGGTGAGAGACAGCAGTGTAGAGGCTTGCCCACCCAAGATGCTGGGAAAGCAGTTCTCTGGGTGCTGAGTGGAGATGCCAGGCCACTTTGAATGTAGGTGGGGGATGAGATAAAATAGGTGTGGGTTGTGGGGCTGCAGCTCAACAAAGGCACAAGCTGAACACATGGATGATTTTTCGTGTTCAGAACAGCTGACAGGAGACTACTTGAACACAGAGTCTGGGTGAGTCATGCAATCTACACAGCCAGGTAGACAGACGGTTGGACCTGTGTAAAAAGCGCATGTGTGCACACTCTGAGGCTCCCCCTCTGCCTCAGGACTATGGCTCGGCACTCCGAGGCCTGTGTGAAGATGCCCTGGAGGGCCTGCTGTTCCTAATGCTCTTCTCTCTCCTGTCTGCGGGAGCCCTGGCCACCACCCTTTGCAGCCTGCCCCGTGCCTGGGCCCTCTTCCCACCCAGGTCAGCAGGGGAGAGGGCAGGGTCCCCAGGGAGGGGACAGGAGGCACTACCCAGGGCCACTGGTGGGGATGGGACAGCCTCCTGATGGGTTCCCATCCTGCTTCTCTGCCACTCCCCACATCACACCTCAGTGATGACTACGATGACACAGATGATGACGACCCTTTCAACCCTCAGGTACAGACCCTGGTCTGAGGAGGAAGGCTCGGGTGTTTGACCCTGCGTCTGAGGGAGGAGGACTGGGGCCTGGGATCCTGGGTCCAAGGGAGGGAGAGATGAGTACTGGACTCATGGGTCTGAGGGAGGGATGGGGCCTGGGATCCTGTGGGAAGGATGAGTCTTGGACCTGAGTGAGGAGTGCTGGGTTCTAGGATCCTGGGTTTATGGGAGGTGGGAGGGTCCCCAGAGTACACGACAGATTCTCATTGTATGTCTTTTCTGTCCATTGTCCTGACAGGAATCCAAGCGCTTTGTGCAGTGGCAGTCTTCCATCTGAGCCCTTGTCTAGCTCAGAGCCAGATTCTCATTGGTAAGCTTCAATGACAATTTTGTGTGCAGTTGGGCCTTGGCTTTCCCCTATGGTATTATATTCTCTCATGTGGTGGGTGTCCATGGGATGTCTCCTGCCTACTCTCATCTCTCTTTCTCTCTGTCTAGCTCCTTTTCTGGCTGCTGGAGAAGGCCCCACTAACCTGACCCTGCCTGGGTTCTGACCACTAATACTGCTGGCCATGGACACCTCACATAGGATGACATCCTGCTCTGGCCTCAATATTCCCCCATCCCCATTTGTCCTTAGTACAGGGGATTGCTGAGGTGGCACAGCAGGGACCGGGGCTGGCTGGGAAGGGAGCTGACCTATATAGCCAAGTGTCCCTCACCTCTGGCTGCCAATCCTGTCCTTGGAGGGGCTAAGCTGGAGGCGGGACAGGGATGTCCCTGCTCCTGCCTTATCCCGGCGATCTCAACTTGTGGCACTAACTTGTAAAAGGGTTGATTTGAAATAAAAGGGAAGACTTTATTTTACAGGTAGCTAGGTCCATCTTATTTTCCCCACTCCTGGGAGAAGTCCTGCAGAAGATGAAGCTAACCAACATTTCAACATGGAGGAGGAGCTCTTGATTTCTTTCTTCCTTTTTATTTTATTTTTCTTAATGTTCTTTTGTTTGAATTCTAAGCCACAGTCTGAGCCACTATTAAACTTCCAGAAGCCACCTCTAAAGGTAGCAGGAAACTGAAGCCTGGACTCTCAGATTCAGGGTCAGGAGCCTTATCAATTGAGCTATCCAAGCCAACTGAGAGGAAGTCCCAACTGGACTAGAGAGACCCCTTCCCTGCTGGTTGAAAGGCAGCTCTCCTCTTGTCCAGGCTCAGCACTGATCTGGTTCTGAAAGTCATATGTGTATCCTGACAAGAGAAGAAGCCGATCCCCAGAAGAGAAGAAACCTAGCACCAAATCTAAACACGCATCCACAGGAACAGAGTCAAGTCCAGTGTGGAATGTGCAAGGCTGGTTGGGTTTAGGAACTGTGTGTGTGGAATCAGCTTGCTTCCTAGCAGTTCAAACTCAGCACAAGATGTCAAAAAACCTAAGTTTGTATCAGGAAAGAGACAGACGTACTCGGAGACATAGTAGAATAATATTTGCTTGTAGTGCTTCCAGGGTGATCTAGAGGGGGAAACTTACAGAAGATACCACAGATCCAGACAGGAAAAGATAAAGCAGTCAATAAATTATAAAGTAAAACAAAGAAACATGGAAGAGTCAAAAGGGAAATGTATTGTCTATATAACGATACCTATGAAGTTTTGTTAAAAAGAATTAGTACATATGACAAAGAAAACTATTAGTGTTAATAGATAAGCATAATTCACAAAAGCTTCAATTTCTCTAACAAAAAGACAAACTCAATTTAATAAGCAGCTGAGACGAACATACGAGGAAGCAAAAACCTGAAGACAAATTGATAAACTTGTTAAAATTCTAATGATTCAACAACACAATTGTGCTACTTCCCTCTCTCTAATACCTAGTTATTGTGACATTAAAATGGGTGTTGACTGGAGTAGTCTGGAAAACCAGGGAAAAGGTTCTCAAAACATGCTGCTGTGAATCAACAGTTATGTGAATAAAACAAAAAAGAAAACCCTGCTTACATGTGAGAAAATGGAAACCACATCTCTTGACCAGGTGACCCTTTAGGGAACAAGCTTAGAAAGAGATGAACAGGTAACTAAGATGTGTGGAAACCTTTACCCAGGCAACACTTGGTTCAGTTAAACCCTGCAGACACAAAGTCCACAAAAAGAAGTAATCTGCGTAGCACAACTCTGGAAGATCAACAGTTCTGTAGCGGACGTTGGTAGAGCAGGATCCTCAAGCTGAATGTGACAGAATGGCAGTAGGATACAGAAGCACCAGGGATATACCCTGAAGAGTCTCACACAGTGGTTGGTTGGATGCCTCTGGGCCCCAGTCCTGGCATCGCTGTGTTGATGTGGGCAAATCACTTGACTCGTTGAACTGCAGTTGTGTCGTCAAGCAAATGGGTATCAAATCCAGAAAGCAGGACAGTAAAAAGCAAGATAAATGCAACAGGATGCTCTGGGTTACACTCTGGCACATACAAAACATCCTTGGGAAAAGTGCCAAAGTCTAAAGTCTGCGGTTTAGTTCAGAGTATTAAAGCAACGTCGGTCAGTTTCTTACTTTTAACAAATAAACTGGTGAATTCGAGGGGTGGAATCTAGCAATAGGGGAAACTAGGCATAGTATATGCCCAACTCCTGTATTATCTTTGCAATTTTTATTTCTGTAAACCTAAATTTATTCCAAAATAAAAGTTCATTATAAAAAAAAAAGAGATGGGAAGAAACCTACTATGCTAACACTAACAAAATGATACAAAGTCATCCAAATGTTGTTTGTACTAGCAAGCAAAAGTTGCTAGTACAAAGTGCGACTGGAAACTGGGGTATAAGGTTCTTGTTTCATATATTACTTTAGCAGGATCCCTAATGGAAGGCATAATTCACTCCTGTTTACACAGTGAACTTTTTTAAGAAAGGTCTATTGCGGCCGGACGTGGCGGCTTTAAAGCTTTAAGAGCTAGGCGGATTTCTTTGAGTTTCAGGCCAGCCTGATATACCTTTGACAGATAATTCTAGGTTCTGCTAGTAGCTTCTCTCTAAACATCTCTCTACCCCAGCACCCTACAGGATACCTTTCCAGAGTCATAGTCCAATGGCTACTCCCATTCTCCAAGCGACGCGTATTTCCTGCTTCCTTTCGTCGGCTTTCGCTGTTCCCCACGCAAGGTGCGCCATTCCAAGTTTATTCACTAAGCAAGCCTTCCAGGGGAGGATTCATCTTTATCCCACTCTCCTCGCCACACACGCACCTTTTCTTTTTTTCTTTTCTTTTACGTCACAGCACAACGCGCAGCCGCACAACTCCTGTCTCTAGACTTTCCATTTTAGGGCTAATGACTACCGTACACTGAGTCAAAACTACGTTGTACGCACGCAGAAAGGGCTGCGAGGCTTGCGACACTTGTCCCCATGGGGCCACCGTCCAAGCCCAGCTTCCGGCTTGCCAGCCACGCCCACACGCGGTTGCGTAGGCGGGGCGAGTAGAGGGCGGTTCAAGCCGAGCGGTGGTAGCTATTGGCTGAGGGCGGCACGGGGCGGGCACAGACCTCCGGGTAACGTCATCACGCCGTGGTCAGGACGTTCCAGCCCCAAACTAGAGCTAGCCGGTGACTGAGCGCTGTCTTGGTTGGCTCGTAGCCGCTTTGGGCCGCCGGTAACGAACCCGGGAGCGAGCGGTCCTGGTGAGTGTGGGGAGTAGTTGGCAGGCTGGCGGGCGAGCACAGGGACTCCGCCGGGCCCCGCGCTCCGCGAGCCTAGGCCTGCTTGGTGAGGCCAACCGACGCCGTGCCCGGCGTCTGCAAAGGGTGTGGCCGCTGGGGCGCAGGCGCGCATGCGAGCTGGGTGGGGTTGGCCACTGCGCGTGCGCATCCTCTTGTGCTTTGCCAAGGGCCTTGGGAACGCTGCGGACCCTAGTGCCCTAGACGCTCTCTTTGTGGCCCCATTGACCCGCTGTTACGCCGGCTGCCCTGTTGCCTAGGGCAACCCAGAGAGGCCACAATCGCAGCGTGTTGCGCAGGCGCGGCCGGGCTAGTGGCAGGCCGCGGAGCCAAGGGGGGTCGCTTGGGTTCAAGGTGGCCTCTACCTCCAACTGGCTTCGTGGACCTCATGTCTGCGGGACAACCAGGTGCTCCTGCTTAGAGTCCATGTTGTCCTAGTCTCTTTCCTCCTAGGCCTCACTCCTAATTCTAATTATTACCCCCAGGGTCTCCTACCTGCTTTCCTAGTTGGGATCTCTTGACTCATCCAACAGTTTGAACTTTTTCAAGAAGGCCTGGTGAGGCTTGTCAGTGTCCCTTAGGCTTCCTGTTGGATTTTGGTTTCTCCAATAAAGTTTTTTTGTTTTGTTTTTTTTTTTTGTTTGTTTGTTTTTTCTTGCTGTTGTTTGGGCACCTCCTGCCCTGTCCCCAAGCTTGTTCTTCACCTTTCTATTGGTACTATCCACCCCACTCCTAATGGTTTCTCAGGAGTGTGGGCCTCCCAAAGCATGCTCAAAGCCTTATCTGTAAACACACTGCCTGAGGAATTGCCTGCTGTTTCTCCCAGAACAACTCCTGCGCCTAGCAACGTCCCATACACGTTCTTCTCTGTCCTCTGGATGCTCTATTTGATTCAGTCTGGTAGCTTCTGATAGCCTACCAGTAACTTCACATAGAGAGAGCCTCCTACACCTTCACCATCTACTACTCGTCAGTGGGTCATCTATAGATCCCTTTTTCTGCTCTCCAGTATTCTCCCAGCTCCTTGCTCTTCAATATGTTCCCAGAGGCTTCTCTCTTGCCAGGCTTCTTGGTAGCTAGTATTTCACTCACTGGTAGTTACCTGCTGGAATGCCCTCCTGCTTCCTTGAAAACCTGTATCAACAGAGGATTCTCTTTAGATTCGATGCCCAGGACTGAGGTCTCATCTACCACGTGGGCCAGGTTTCTCCTCACATCCACACTCCTAATGCAAGTTGCAGCTTCTCTGATTTCATTTTCACATCCTGCATTTTGGCGCCCTCCAAGGGAGTCCAGTGTATTCCTTTCATGCTTGGCTCTCTTTATTCCACACTGGGATTCATCTCTGATTCTTTTGGCTGTTTGTTTTTGGGATAGAATTTCAACATGTAGTCCAGGCAGGCCTTAACTCCCAAAAGAGTGCTGGGATTGCAGTCATGAGCTACCACATTTGGATTCTTTAACAGTGTTCCCTTCTAAGAGATACTCTTCCTTTCCTGCCTGTCCTTCATGGGTCCATCCTGCTTTGTTCTTACCCCCTTGGATCTTCCTAATTATCTCTTTTCTTATAAACAGTGAAAAAGCAGTCTGGCTCCCGAGGTCCACTCCCTACACCCCAAGGTCCAGATGGCGGCCAACGTGGGTGATCAGCGCAGCACAGATTGGTTAGTAGGGCTAGGGGAACGTAGCCCATTACAGAGGGAAGGAAAAGACAGTGGGACCTCACACAGCCTGGAGGAGGAGATGTGTATTTTGGGGTCTAGGGTGGAGGGGCAAGCTTTTCCCCTTTGAGCTTTCCTTTTATGTGTATATGAATGCTTGTGAGTGGTTTTTTTGGGGGGGGGCGTGGCACACACATGGAGGGTAGAAGAGGCATCAGATCCCTGGGAGCTGGAGTTATATGTGGCTGTAAGCCGCCGGACATGGGGTCTGGAAACTGAACTTGTAATATCTGCAAGACCAGTAAATGCTCCTAAACCTGAGCTATCTCTCCAGCCACCTCATACTGTCTATCTGATAACTCCTTTTTCCTTCTATCTATCTTTCTTTATTTTCTTTTTTCTTCTTTCTTTTCTTTCTTTCTTTCTTTCTTTCTTTCTTTCTTTATCGCTCTCTTATTTATTTATTTTCTCATAGTTGGCCATATCAGAATTCATTGGCTAGTAAAATGAGTCCTCCTAAGGTCCTAGATCATGTGTAAGGTTCTGTATCTACTGGCCAGCCTTCTGTTTGCTTGGTCCTTGCTATGTGTCATCTTCAGCTTGGGCTGTGGTGGGTGGGTAGGGAGCTTAGCTCTGTAATTCAAGCCTTGAGTTTCCTTTCCCGAACCTTGTCTACCTGTGTGCAGGGGAAAACATAACTTTGTCTCACCCTTGTAGGTCTTCGCAGTACAGCATGGTGGCTGGGGCCAGCAGAGAGAATGGCATGGAGACTCCCATGCACGAGAACCCAGAGTGGGAGAAGGCCCGCCAGGCCCTGGCCAGCATCAGCAAAGCAGGGGCTGCCAGCAGCTCCAAAGCCAGCACCAGTGGGTCTGTGGCTAATGCACAAGTGAGAACGGCATGCAGGACTTGGGGACTACTGTACTGGGGTGGGGAGGTTGCTGGCTTCCAGAGGATGGCATGCCTTAGGGAGACTGTAATATTTGCCTGTTAACTAAATTCAACGAAGGGGAAAAGTCAACTTCATTGAGTCAGCCAGGGCCTGAGTGATCTTAAGGAGGATCTTCCAGATGCCTGGCTTTACTGTCGGGTCACAAACTCTGTTCCCTTCTTGTAGTTACTCTGCAATAGAGGCCTTCCCTCTTGGGACTGTAGTGCCCATGGACTTTGTGGCTGTTACTGACAGCCATGTATGTACCTCTGTCTTCACAGTATGTCTCTCAGGCAGAAGCCTCAGCCTTGCAGCAGCAGCAACAGTACTACCAGTGGTATCAGCAATACAACTACGCCTATCCTTACAGCTACTACTACCCCATGGTGAGTACCTGGCTGCAGGGTGGGAGCCTTCTGCCAGTGTGGGCAAATGGTTAATAGAGATAAAGACAGACATAGCAGTGTTTGGAAACTTGCCAGCAGCCCCTGAGAGAAACTCCAGCTTCCTGCTCAGGTCTCACAAGATCTGATATATCCATTCTGGTCCATCTCCACTGTTGATGCCCACACCCTCGCTGCCTCCAGACTCCAGGACATTGTCAGATCCTAGTACTTTGTGCGTTGCTCTGTTATAGCTCTTCATTTTACTGTGCTCATGTTAAGATTTCTTGCTTCCCAGAAAGCACCTTCAGAGATTTTCCCAGTGCCTTTCAAGTCATAGTCCTGCTTCTCCTCGTTGGCTTGTTTTCTT
Organism: Meriones unguiculatus; assembly: GCF_030254825.1. Taxonomy (NCBI): domain Eukaryota; kingdom Metazoa; phylum Chordata; class Mammalia; order Rodentia; family Muridae; genus Meriones; species Meriones unguiculatus. Next base: position 35,918,311 of record NC_083361.1, on the reverse strand, counting down.
AATGTGGGAAATTGCCTACTGACACCTATAGCTGTGTGTAGACTTCGTTAAAGTGGGTATTTGCTTTTCTTTTTGAATCAAGATTCTCTGAAAGCCCAAAACCCAGCTTGGCTTCAGCCTCCTGAATGTACACCGCCACCACAAGCTTGCCTTTTTTTCCTTTTTCCTTTTTTATTTTTATTTATTTATTTATTTTTAAGGCAAGGTCTCGCCATGTAGCCATGGTTGGCCTGGAACCCACTATGTAGATCAGGCTTATCTCAAACTCTACCGAAATCCACCTGCCTCAGCCTTGCCTCCAGTGTCCTATGATTAAAGGGGTGAGCCTTCTTTTTACATAACATTTAGAAGCATTGGCACTTACTACTTCTCAGTACTTGTTAATGAGCTCTGGGTGCTAGCATAAATGGGAAGAAGAGATTTTTGTTTTCTTGTGTTTTAGTTTTGTTTTTTTTTTTTAAAGTACATGAGTTGGTGCATTTGTGTGGTGGAAAAAATAAGGGCTTGTAGTCTATAGCCTCTTGAGTTGTGCACAGTTCCAAGGGAGGCCAAAGGCATGAGCAGCCTCCACTAACTCTGGCTCCCCCTGTGCCTTGGCAGAGCATGTACCAGAGCTACGGCTCCCCCTCCCAGTATGGGATGGCCAGCTCCTACAGCTCAGCTGCAGCCCAGCAGCCAGCGGCTCCCCAGCACCAAGGGACTCTGAACCAGGTAATGCTGTGCCTAGCTGCTCCTGGTCAGCTGGGAGCAGGAGCCTGGGTTTTGAGAGGGCTTGCAACCAGGAATGGTCTGCACAATTTGAAAGCTGCTCCCTCCCTCCACCCTTGTTCTTGCCAATCCGCTCCTAATCTAAAGGCTTAGCTTTTAAAATTAGGATGGGCTCGAGACTGGCGAGGCCATGAGGCTATAGTGTTGGGAGATAGTAGGAATAGTTTGTAGTTTGGCAGTCTGTCTTCTCTCTCTTCCTCAGCATGTGCACTCAAACCCACATTCAGGAGCAAGTCTCCCCTCCCCACCCCCTAGCACATGGTGCATACACAGCACACCCATACCTTCCTAACACGCTGCCTTTGCATCCCGTGAAGCCTAGAGGAGTGGAGGAGCCTGAAGCATGGGAACTGCATTGATCTGGGTCTGAGTCCTTGCTTTGTCCCTTGTGTGGACTTGAGTCATGTGACCTCTGTACTTCAGTGGCTTTTCCGTGTTGAGAGGGTGAAGTCATACTGTGTTTGGGCAGGTGTGTTGTCATGTGTTGATGTGCTCAAGAGAGAGCACATCAGTGGGTGTGTCACCAGTGTAGTAGTGTCAGATGCCATTGTTTGACATTACCAGGTTGGCACTACTGGTAGCTGCTGCTGAAGAGCTGGGGCTTTGGAAAGTTGCTCAGTATCTTGAGTCTGAGTCTTCTCAGTTGTGAAAAAGACTGCTAGTGGATATAGATAGCCAGGGAGTCACCAAGCACACAGAGTGGCAGCCCATAAAAGATTAGAGTACTTGGTGTTAAAGATGGATATAAGAACCTAATACGGTTTGATTCAGCACCAAGATACTGCCTGCTGCCTTCAGCCTCTGCTTCTTCCCACAGCAACCTCCTGTGCCTGGCATGGATGAGAGTATGGCCTACCAGGCTTCCCCTCAGCAGCTACCTACAGCCCAGCCCCCTCAGCCCTCAAATCCCCAACATGGGACACATGGTCTAAGCAACGGCCCTCAGCCCGGAACAGCCCCAGCCACTCAGCACAGTCAGCCAGGGGCACCTACAGGTCAGGCCTATGGGCCACACAGCTATAGCGAGCCTGCCAAGCCCAAGAAGGGTCAGCAGTTGTGGACACGCATGAAACGTGAGTTAGCAGATCTGTTGGGGGTCAGGGGTTGGAGCTTGGCTGTGAGCCATACAGGGTGGCTGGGCCTTTGTCAGGCTGTTATGATGAGCAGTAGTCTAGGGGAAGACTGTTCCAGAACAAGTATGCTCATGCTAGGGGACTGCTTCAGAGCTTGGCCTATTTGAATGTCTGGGGAAGGACCTAACTCCAGGCTCTGCTGTCCTCCCACAGCTGCTCCTGGAACTGGAGGTCTCAAATTCAACATACAGAAGCGGCCCTTTGCTGTCACCAACCAGAGCTTCAGCTCCAATGCAGAAGCTCAGCACAGCAGCTTTGGCCCCCAGCCCAACTCTGAGAAAGCTCAGAACCACAGGTGATTCTCATCCCTGCCCCTGCCTACCCATGCTCTGCTTCAGGGTCCATCTGTAGGCACTACTCTTGAATGCCTTGAGGTAAAGGGAACACTGGAAATGTACAGTGCCAGTCTGCCATCTTAGATCACAGGGAAAGTTGTGCTGAGATTTGGGACCCTCCCACCTGAGTACCCTCATCTGTTCCCTACTTCCACAGTGGTCCTTCTGGCCGGGGAAACCTGTCTGGGAAGCCAGATGATTGGCCTCAGGATATGAAGGAATATGTGGAGCGGTGCTTCACAGCCTGTGAGTCAGAAGAGGACAAGGACCGGACAGAGAAGCTGCTCAAGGAGGTGCTACAGGCCCGGCTCCAGGATGGCTCTGCCTATACCATCGACTGGAGCCGAGAGCCTCTGCCTGGGTCAGTCTGGGTGACACTATGAGACAGTGGGTCTGCTTGGTATGGCTGGGGACTTGGGTAACAGAACTAGCAACTTCAGAGAGAAATGAACCAGAAAGCTGACAGCTGTATCTCAGGGCACTGTGGGGTGGGAGTGATCAAGGATGGGTTTTTTTGGGAGCATTCAGGGGTTGCTGGGGAGGGATGGGTAGCTTGATTGCTAAGAGCATCCCCTGGACACAGACAATCTTGGGCTTGGTCCCTTTCCTGCACCACAGTGGCTGAGTTGCCGGGGTAAGTGCCTCTCCTTTCTGAGGTTTTGTGGCCCTGGGCCACGGGGTGGGGTCTGCAGACCTGCAGGTTGGTGGCTGGTTGGTAATGCCCTGCCCTGCTATATCCTCAGACTGACCAGGGAGCCTGTGGCTGAGAGCCCCAAGAAGAAGCGGTGGGAGGCCCCTAGCAGCCTTCACCCTTCCAGGGGGGCAGGCTCTGTGACCAGGGGCGGGGGTGCCCAATCCCAGCGAGGGACACCTGGGGCTGGGGGTGCTGGCCGAGCTCGGGGTAGCAGCTTCGCCAAGTTCGGCAATCGCAACGTCTTCATGAAGGATAACAGCTCTTCCTCCAGCACGGATTCGCGCTCCCGCTCCTCATCCAGGTCCCCCACCCGACACTTCCGGAGAAGGTGTGCAGTCTTGGGCTTAGGCTGGAGGGCAGCTGGGAGGGGCCTGCTTGGAGCCTGACCATTGTGCTTCAGGCCTGACTTTCCCCCTTTCTCATGCAGTGACTCCCACTCGGACTCTGACAGCTCCTACTCAGGGAACGAGTGTCACCCTGTAGGCCGCAGGAACCCACCCCCTAAAGGTCGGGGTGGTCGAGGGGCCCACATGGATCGAGGTCGAGGCAGGGCGCAGCGTGGAAAGAGGTGAGGCACCTTGGTGGGATTTCTGTGTAGTCATGGGTGGAGTGTATTGGGTCTCACAGGTGGGGTAGATGGCATTAAGAGTGGCTGAAGACATTGGCCTTCTATACCATCCTCCCCAGACACGACCTAGCTCCCACCAAACGCAGCCGCAAGAAGATGGCAGCACTGGAGTGTGAAGACCCAGAACGTGAGCTTAAGAAGCAAAAGAGGGCAGCCCGCTTCCAGCATGGTCATTCACGCCGCCTGCGCCTCGAACCTTTGGTGCTGCAGATGAGTAACCTGGAAAGCAGTGGAGCTGATCCTGACTGGCAGGAGCTGCAGATTGTGGGCACCTGTCCTGATATCACAAAGCACTATCTGCGGCTCACCTGCGCCCCAGACCCATCAACTGTGCGACCTGTGGCTGTAAGTCCCAGGCAGAGTGTGTCAGCTCCAGGATGTGTTGGCATTAGGCCAAGGCGCTAACTAACAGAGGGGTGCAGGGGACTCGTGGGATGTCGGAGGTAGCAGCTCCAGCTATGAGAAAACCTTAGCATGTAGGCTTTTCACATCTGGGGCATAGCCTGGCCACAATCAGCCTGATCTGCAGGACCCTAGAGCCTGGTAGCCTTGGAATGGCCACTGGTGTTTTGCTTCAGGATGGCACAGCATTGTGTGGCAATAGGAAGTTGTAGGGTGCTCACTCTTGCGTATTGGCTCAGTGTTTGCTCACAGCAGTGGTGAGTCACTGATAGAGGCTGTGTTGCAGATCTCATTGAATGGGCACACAGTGGCTTTGGCCTGAGAGCTCTCTCTGCAGTCAACTTTGATTCCATTTCCTGCAGGTTTTGAAGAAGTCTCTGTGCATGGTCAAGTCCCACTGGAAGGAGAAGCAGGACTATGCCTTTGCCTGTGAGCAGATGAAATCTATTCGGCAGGATCTGACAGTAAGGCAGATACTAAGAGGGCTCTGATGTCAGCCATCCTTCCTTGCCGTGCTGTGCCTGACTCTATTCTTTTCTACTGCCTAGGTGCAAGGCATCCGGACCGAGTTCACTGTGGAGGTGTATGAGACCCATGCCCGCATTGCCTTGGAGAAGGTATGAGCTGGGTATATGGGCCTCCCATTTTTCTCCTGAAACCACCTGTACTTTCCTGTGCCTTAACTCCCCTCTCCATGCTCTGCTTTCAGGGTGACCATGAAGAATTCAACCAGTGCCAAACACAGCTTAAGTCGTTGTACGCTGAAAACTTGGCAGGCAATGTGGGTGAATTTACTGCGTACCGAATCCTCTACTACATATTCACCAAGAACTCTGGAGGTGAGAGGCCCATCACCAAGATGGAAGGTGCCGTGCCCAGGGTGCCATCCTGCCGCCTGACCTCCAGTTCCCTTCTTTGCAGACATCACTACGGAGCTGGCATACCTCACGAGGGAGCTGAAGGCAGACCCCTGTGTGTCCCATGCATTGGCACTGAGGGCAGCCTGGGCCCTGGGCAACTACCACCGCTTCTTCCGGCTCTATTGTCATGCACCTTGCATGTCTGGCTACCTTGTGGACAAGTTTGCAGACCGGGAACGCAAGGCCGCTCTCAAGGCCATGATCAAAACGTATGTGGCACTGCACTCTGCCGCCTTGTGTGCTGTGGCTCTACCACATCCCCTCCACATCCTGGTCAGCCTTCAGCTCCTCTGCTGGAGTCTTCTCCCAATCTCTATCCACACCCCTGGCCCTCGTTCCTTTCCTCTTCAGCCACCTTCAGTTCCAGGTTTTCTCCCACTGTTTTTACCTCACTGCTCCTGGTATCATGTCCTTCTCCTGTACTCCTCTTCTGTTCACATCAGCTTACAACCTGGTTTATCTTCCCCTTCTTCCAGACCTGCCTGCAGCAACTTGCTGCTCTTTTTCCTGACGTATTGTAAAGGTGGCCTGGCTCCTATTGCCAGCAATCTCTTGATCTGAGGCCTTGTGCCCATTCCATTCTTGAGTATCAAAATTCTTTTGGACTGGGGGATGGTGGTGTTGCAGGGCCCTTGGGCATCAGACAGCATGAGGTTTGCCCATGTGGGTAAGAGATCCTCTCGCCCTTGTCACACGGATATGGATGCTGTTGCCATCTCGTGGCTAAAGACCGGGATGCTGTGCAACAAAAGGCCCCACAGCAATGTATGCCAGTCTTGCCAAGGTTGAAAAACACGTGGTCAAGAGGTCTGTCAGGAGTCTCAAGGAGCCTTGCATGCCATGCTAGATAGCAGTGCTTTTTTAATTAAAGTAGGATGAGGCTTGCAACCAGTGGGTTAGGAAACGTCCTAGGATTTTTAATCAGTTCAACTCATCTTTTCATAGTCTGGTAGACCGCTCAGTGGGCAGCTCTCAAGCCTCAGTAGTGTAACACTTAATCTGTTCACAGTCAGCCTTGTTAGCTGCACAGCACACTGGTTCTTGTGAGTGGGGCTCTGGCCCATGTTGACTTCATTCTTATAGGGTGTCTTTTCTGTGAATTTGGCACAGCCATTCTTGGCAGAGAAGTCCCTCAAATCCCAGGCTGCCCTGTCCCGGGCAATTAGTACCCAATTAGTAGCAACCATAAGGCACTGCTGAGTGTGATACTCTGTGCAAACATTCTGGGGGGAGGGGCACCATTGTCCCTACCCTCTGAGCCCGTGTACCACTTACTCTGTCTGGCTCCAGCCCCTCAGCCAGCAGAGGAGCCAGCTGGGCCCTTTCCCTCCTGCCCCCCTCCTACCTGGACAGGTAAGTGTGGGTGAGGGGGGGCACAGCTGGGCATTGGGGCTACCAACCCCATCCCCGGCCCCCCCTCAAGTCCCTACATGGGGAGGTTTGGAGGGGCTGCAGAAGCCAGCAGGTTCCTTGCTGAGGAAAATGTGTGCCCAGATGGGGAGCATTGCTCCCTGCTCTTGGGCCCTCCCTTGTCTGCTTGCCTCATCATTTTCTCCTCTTGTCTCCATAGCTTCCGCCCTGCGCTGCCCGTCTCCTACCTGCAGGCCGAGTTGGCCTTCGAGGGCGAGGCCGCCTGCCGGGCCTTCCTAGAGCCCTTGGGCCTGTCCTACACGGGCCCGGACAACTCCAGCGTGGATTGCCGCCTCAGCCTGGCGCAGCTGCCAGCCTTCTGAGCACCCATCAAGCACGGGCGGGGGTCAGGGCTGCAGCCCAGTGCCGCCTTTGCGGATTTTGTTTTTGAGCCATGGACATGGGTTGTAAATTAATTTGTAGGGAGTGGGCTCCATGAAGAGCCAGCATCCCTACCCCGTTTCCTACCGGGGACCTGTACAGAGATTTTTCTACGTTTTTATTTTTTGTCTCAGAGGGGATAATTGGGGAGTATAGTGGAGGAGGGTGGGGTGGGGCTACAGGTTCTGTGTCCACCTCTCACCTCCACTAATGCTGTCTCAGTGTTTTTTCTCTCTCTCTCTCGAGCTCGTACTCCAGCACCTGACCCTGCGTGCTGGCCCATCCCAAGCTGGGGGGCCAGCAGAAAGAAGACAGGCCGTCCAGCCCATACCCGCCTGCAGCGGGGCACCAGCCCAGCCACAACCATTGCCTCGTCTGCTTCTTCATAGACTCTTGCCTTTGGGGCCTCAGTGTTTGGGGTGAGGGGAGCTGCTTAAAGACTATGCCCCACCTTCAAACCCTCACCCCAGAAAAGCCAGCCAGCACCACCGACACAGCCAGACCAGCGCCACGCCACACTGAGGACTCCAAGGCCTTCGCGGGACCATGCCAGCCGGGCTGCCTCGTCTTACTCAAGTTGTATTAAGTTGTCTCCGTGTCCCTTCCTCCCTCTGCCCCAATGTTTCTTCTGATTTTTTTTTCCCTTCCCTCCCTCCCTCTTCCTCTTCCCTTCCCACTCCCTGGTTCAACACAGGTAAAACGGTTACCCTCCCTTTCTTCCCCTCTGCCTTCATGGATCACCAACTCACGTCATGTTTCCTTCTCTTTTCTCTGTGTGTGTGTTTATTTAAGTTATTTTTCTTTTTCCCTTTTCTTTTCACTCCCCCCCCCTTCTGCCATGTAACTGGAGGATGTGCTATGAGGTTGCAAACAGCTGGACTGTCAGGCTGCTTTTTTTCCAGATGCCTTCCTGCCTTCCCTCCCTACCTCCCCCCTCCCCTTCCTTCATTCTCCTTGAGCATTGAGTACAGTAAATTTTGGAAGCTTGAAACCAAAATTAAAGAGAGAGAGACAGAGAACTTGGTCTGTTTTTTCTCTGAAGTTTCTTCTCTACTCTGGAGCCTTTCTCACTTAAGGGGAATCTCAGCGAGGGGCAGGTAGTTATGCCCTGCTCTGGCCATGCGGCACAGCCAGAGTTTCCTTAGGGGCTGCCTCCCTAGCTCCTGGTTCAGGATGAACCCAGGCTTAGGAAGGCAGACCTGAGATCCACGTGGCACCTTAGCCAGGGTTAGGTGTGGCTGTAGTTGCCCTGGCGGCTGTACCACTCTCAACCCTTCAGCTTCTAGCCTTTGATTCAGAGTTTGGGCCATGCCTGCCAGTGTTGGGGAGGGTGTGGCACAGAGCACATGATGGCCCAGAAGAACCAAGTCCCGGAACTGTAGTTCAGAAGGTGCCTGAAGCCCTGGTGTCAAGAGGGCCTTCCTCAGAGCCCTAGCTGCTGCAGCCTCCTCTCCAGGGCCTGTCAGCCTTAATAAGACCATTGTCAGGTGCAGGGCCGGTGCTGGTACCAGAAACGCAGCACAGGAAGGGGCAATCTGGACCAGATGCTCTTGGGCCTTGACCACTTCAGCCCTAAGCCCAGGCTCTGTCACCATCAGTGCCACAAAATGTGTAGGCCGGGGCTGGCGAGGGGCCCTTCTGTCATCAGGCCAAGCACCTAGCTCCCACTCACTTTCCATCTCTTCAGCAGAAAGTCCTGAAGTTTCCGTGGCCCGCGCCTGCCACCACGGAAGCAGTGTAGCCCTCGACACCTCTGCTGAGTTCATGATCTCTTTTACCCCTGGGAAGCCCATGCTTGGGTCTGGTGTTTCTAACTCAGTTGTCCCATTCAAGATGGTCTCTTTTGTTGCCCCATCCACTTTATGTGTCTCCAGGCCCAAATCAAGCCCAGTTCTGGTCTCTTTGATTGCCTCACCCTCTTTGTGTGCCTCCAGCTCCGAATCAAGCCCAGCTCCAGGAAGGTTTCCACCACCTTCGCTAGGGATGGCCTGGCCCTCAGAAGCCACCCCTGTCTTTTTTGTGTCAGAAGTTTCTAGTGCGACCTCTGGCCAGTGCTCGTCCCCACCGTCCAGTGCATCGAATATGGTGGGTCCCCGTCCAGCCACAGAACCCGAGCCAAAAATGAGGTCTGTACGCGAGTCACGGTCCCACACTAGGCGGCCCCGGAAGCGGAAGTAGCGTATACGGTGCTGCGGCACTGCTAACACACCAGGTCCCAGCGCTGCCAGCGGCTCGTCCCAGCAGAAGGCGCAGAAGGGCTCCTCCTGCACGCCCAAGAAGCGGTCGGTGTAGCCAACCGAAAAGTCAGCGGGGTCCAGGCGCGGGTCCCAGCGGATGCGCTGGATGACGTCAGCGGCAGTACGCAGAGCCGGCTTCTTGGACTCGCCGTCTGTCTGAGAGACTTTGGGGGACGGCGCTGGGGCCCCGGGATGCGGCAGACGGCAGCGCGCACCGAAGCGACAGCGGCCCTCTAGGAAGAAGCGGCAGGCCGCGGGGTCCTCAGAGGAATCGGTCAAGGCCTCCATGGACGCGCGCGCTGAGCCCCAACTGTGACGCCAGGAGCCCCGCCTGCCTCACATAGAGGGAGGCCAATGAACTGGGCGGAGCCTCAGAACTGTTCACTGCCTATGGCGCTCCCGGTCCACGCCCAGTTGGCCTAGAAAGGCCAACCCAAAATGACACCCTCCCCTGGGGTGGGGTTACCTTAGTGAGCCTGGTCCCTTCTAACCAGTCAATTTACAAGTATGTCAAGCTTCTCAGGAACTCCAGGGAGCCATGTCCCGTTCCATCCAACTACTTTATATGTGCTCCTCCCTTTGGGGGCTTTAGGGATACAGTTACCACCCTACGCAAATACTTTACAAGTGCTCCTCGCTTCTCACGGCCTCATGGGAGCCTCGGAGTAAGGCTTCTCTCCATCCAACTAATCTACATACATATACTCTGCCACTGGGGTAGGGCTTAGAGAGCCTAGCCCTCCATCTTCAGATACTTTGCTTGTGCCCAGCCCCTTCTCAGGACCTCTAGGAAGCCTGGCCCAGCAGCATCTGATTTACCTGTACACGGCTGGGGGAGGAGAGGAAGACCCACTGACTGACTGATGTACCACACCTCACTATGAGTAGAGTGACTGGTAGTCCCGCCTCTGTCAAGTTACTTATAAATATCCGGTCCTGTCATTCCTGGGAGCCCTACCCCTCTACCTTGGTCCCACCCCACCTGAATGTTTAACATTCCCCACTCCTCGTTGGTCATAACCTGGTCTTCCCACAGCTGTCCAGAGCAGGTCTTGCTCCTGGTCCCCAGCCTAGAAGTTGATATATACAACCCACCCCTCTAGAAACTTTAAACTTTATTCTGCCTCCACTTAATTTAAGTTGGTCATGCCCCTCCAGGGACCTAAGATAGCCCCGCCCCAAACCCAGTGATTAATTCTAGTGTCCCACCCTCTGGGAACCTTCGAGAATCTTGCTCCACCCTCAGTCCACTAGAAAGACACAGGCAGCCGCGCATCTCTGGGATGTTAAAACATCCGAACATCTATCTGTGGGCTCAGGCTGAACTTTGTGCCCAGATTTGTGACGAAACAGCCACCTGCAGGGCGACACACAGTTGGTGGGATCAGAAGCCTTTCCTACAGGAGCGACTCCACTTCCCTTAGCAGCCACTCCCTAAAAAAAACAAAACAAAACGGCGGCACCACCCAGTCAGAGTGCACCCGGAGGAATATAAGTGGCAGGCCAGGCGACCTGTGACTCTTAAAGCCAAAATTTCCCCCAGCTGATGTTAAACCAGCCACCGGTGTGGACTTCATCCAGGTGGCAGTGAGGACGGGTCAATATT